>NC_046295.1:24809401-27346901 GCF_004115265.2 Rhinolophus ferrumequinum | reverse complement strand
ACCATCCTGATGCTTACACACAGCTTCACAGGGCTAACCTAGATTGCATTTCCCATGCACTATTCATATAGCTTACTGTACCTAATGGTCAGAGATTTGAATAACAGAGAGAGTGAAAACCTGGACATGGAAAGGAACAGCACGTGAAGAGACAGGGCACAGGGAGGTATATACATATCTCTCCCCAAATCGAAAAAAAATAATATGTAAATTCCTATTCTATTTACCTCCATTTACACGGTTATTAGTATGGTTATTCCAAAACACAATAGATATTGGTGGTTATTATAAAATACAGCTATTAGTCACAGGATTTCAAATTTTAAAAATCCTTCAAGTAGTTCTTAATCATCTTGAAGTAGACATTTTTTTCAGGAAGAGATACAAAGCTGTCCCTCTGTAGCTACTAGGTTAGAGTTCTGCACCAACTCCCACCATATTCACTTAATAGGCCATCTAAATCTAGAACCAGGTTCCAGAACATTCTACTCTGATGCATTTGCAAATATTGCTTCCTCTCCATTCAATGTGTTTTCACCAATTTTCTCTGTGTGAATTCCAGCCACCAATCAAAATACAGCTAAACTAACACCTCCCCTTGTAACCTTCCATAATAGTTTATCTGCCTATGCTGAGAGAGACTTATAAATTACACAAGGACCATTGTGATAGCTGCCATGAAAAAGGTATAGTCCAAACCTTCTGGTGGTTCAGATTAGACAGATCATTTCTCATTCCAGCAACTTTTTGTTCAAACTCATAGTAGTAGATCTTTGAACTTTAGAGATCTGATGAGTAAACATGAGATAGAGTGGTGGAGACAGAAGTTTCTGAGTTAGAGATAAGGTTAAAAAGAAGTGTGGAATTACTCAAAGGCATTTGAATTTTAGTCTTAAGGTTAGTGGGGAAATTCAGCATGTTATGGAGCGGGGGAAAGCCATAATCATAATTATCCTGAGGAAATTATTAATACGGTAGATGTATACAAGTTTCATTTGTATAGTAAATTATATAAGCGTGAAGACAAGATATAGAATTATTACAATATTACAAGAAAAACTCCCCAACAATGACAATGGGGGAATAAAAAGGGCATATTTTCCAAAGGTTTTAGAAACTGAATCAAAGAGATTTGTCATCTTCTTAGAGGTAAAGGGTAAGATTGAAAATATAGAAAAAAAAACGTCTTTTTTTGAGTGTGGATGAATAGGAATATATCAAGGGCAAGTAAACAAAACAAAACAAAAAATGAGAGATTGCTGGGTAGGGACATAGATGATGATTTTAGTTCTTTTCACAGAAACTTTCAGTTTACGGCGGCATGTGCTATTAGAGAAAACTGGGAGGCAACTGGAATGCATTCCTGAAGTTTGAGAGAGAGAGAGAGAGAGAGAGAGAGAGAGCTCAAGGCTGAAATACATACATACATACATACACACATACATTATACTATAAATTATGTATATGAGTATATATATATATATATATATATATATATATATATATGAGTATACATGAATATATACTTGTGTGTGTGTGTATTTCTTTTTTCGTAGTTTTCATAGTGGCAATGGTAATTTATAGATATCTGAGCAAGATAAAGGATGCAGAGGTAAATAGGGAAAAATCCACAAGTATATATTGTGATAAAAGCCATGGGAGAAGACTTTCCAGGGAGCAATTGTGATCAACACTATCCAATGACCAAGCACCATCCATTATTAATAAAGTGTTTTAAACAAATGGTTGAAGCAGGATTAGAATTTGTGTCTCAGAATTCTAAGCGCTCTCTCTTTTGACAATACCACACAGTGTGATATCACATTCATTCTTTCAGAATCCTAGGTTTGTTCTGGTATCTAAGGCTTTGGTCATAAATATTTTCTGGCCGCTGTACATTTTAATGCAAACTTATACAGTCTAACTCTTCTTCCTTGCCATTTAAATGCATCTGGGAATGATGTGAGAGGTAGTAGGTAGAGAAGATTTGTAAAAATATGGAAAAGAAAGACCAATACCAAGTTGACATTCAAATGTACGCATGTGTAGTTCATTTTCTTGAGAAGATGATGCATTCTTATTTTTCATTTTAATATGAGATATTCAGAATGAATGCTTTGGTTATGTTTGTATTAATCTTATCATTTAAGCATTTCAAATTCATCCCAAGAATGTTTGCTTTTTCAAATAAGGTCAGTCATAGATTCCATGATTTGGGAAGTCTGATAAATAGTGTGCATACAAAATTAAAATGAGATAAACCTAAATCAAAAGCAGGAGAAATGTATTTTACCTTTGCAAAATCTAGTAACCAGCATCATACATGGTCTGACTCCATTACACTTACCAACACACTTACCTCATCTGAAACCATAATGTATATATGGAACTATACACACAGATTAAAAAAATAATAATAATCAAATTACTGAAACTATAGTGTATTTTTAAATTTAATATATGTAATACAGTAATAATTCAAAACCAAGTTTCTGGAACTGTCCAACTGTGCATTGATATTCTATTTTTTATGCATGATTTAAAGTGTTTCAATCTTACTATCATAATATTTCTCTGACATTAAATTTATCGTTCCCAGGAGGTAATCCAAATAATTTGTGTGGGTAAAAATAAAGCATATCCTGTTATATTAGCCCTTTATAGTTCTGCATGGAGCAGCAATAGGCCCCATGGAAACAGAGAAGATTAATCTTCTTTCTGTAGCCTCTCCCAATTTTGTGCTTAAGCCGGTTGATCCCCAGAAAAGTGGCTCAGCTGTTAGCTGGTGGCTTATGCCATTTGTAGAAGTATATGGACAAAGCTAATTCTTTCTCAGGAAAACTTCATGCTGCATCCATATCACAGTATTTCCCTCTTTGGATTGTCATAAGTTTTATGAAAGTGTCATAGAATTTCTTTTGTGCCCTGGTAAGCCATTTTGAAATATATGAGAAAACAGGAGATAGTATAGACACAAAATGGGCTGAACATAATATTTGGGGTTTTGAATCTACAATGGTGATACATATTTTATAATTTCTTTAAAACACTGTTAATCACACCCCCTAATCGTTCTAAATTAATTGTCAGGTTTTCAAAGTAAGCCTCATTCAAAAATAAAATCTCAAATACCTAATTAGTATCTTTCTCTACAAGTGAGAGAGATCTGACTAAATTCTGTGAGGGAAACCAACTCAGGACAATTCCAAAATAGGAAAGAGATACAGATAGAAATAGATAAAAATAGCGACAGAGAGAGAGAAGACATCACATGAGATTTCCTTAGTACTGCATGGCAAACATGCATGATAATGATCAGTGTGAATGATTTTACAAAGTAGGAAAATAATAGTATACTGTTACCAATAATTTAGCAAACAAGCACATTGTCTTAAACCATAAACATTAAGGGTCTTTGGAATTTAGAAAACTACAACTCCAATGATAGTAACAATAATACTTAAAGCACAAGTGACTGAGAAGGATCACAACATGAAATGGTGTTTGCATGTGTGGGTTACATGTTATGATTCATGTTACTGAAATTCAAAGAATGTTGAAAGAATAACAGATAATAAGTAGAAAAATAGAACAAAGAAACAGAGTAATTGTGTATGCTTCTATGAATTGGAAAAAGATGGACTCGGAACTGTACCTTTGGTCTATATTAACTTTTGATTTATCATGATAGATTTTATTTTGGTCTATTTATTTCCAGAAAAGTCAGTACTGCTTTATGTTAAAATTATATTATATTAGATCATTACATTATATTTCAATAGAGTGTGTATATAATATACAATAGATTATATTATCTTAGATCAGTACATTCCTCAAAACGTTAAATTAGATGCATTTGTAAAGCACCTCTTCTGGCATATAAATACCTTTTCCCGCACACACACTAATAACAGCAATTCCTATCAAAGGTATGAGTAATACATTACTCTAAATGTATAAAAAGTCTTAGCACTGCATTTAGAACATTTTCAGTCTTGGCAAGACAAGTACAGATTTAACAACATTAAAATAATTTCCCAAGTGAATAACTAGCTAACAATCTGCACTGTGGTGAAAGTTTTAATTGAAGACTTTAAACCTAATCCCAGGGGCTTCTTTAAACAGTGCTAACTATCTAAACAATAAATAAATAAAAATAAAAACAAAACAAAAAACAATAAGACATGCACGGATTCATGAAGCAAACGCATTCTATTTGTTGTAAAAAGCACCCTATTAGATTACTAATGCATGGTATGGAAAACGTAATTCCATATACAATGTTTGTTGTTATTGTTTTTCCCCCTGGTGAGACTAGCTACAGCACTTCACATTTTGAGCTGTATAGAAACACCAATGCAAAAGGGTAGGCTATGTATAGCACTTAGACAAGTAGAGGCAAAATATAACAAAAAAGTAATTTTGGATAATTATTCTTGCCAATATCATCTTTCTAATTTAATAAGGTAGATTTTTATGCTGTCATTTGAAATTAGTTTTGAATTAGTTTCTCCTTTTAAATGATGTGAATCCTTGCAGATTATACCATTAAAATATTTCCATTTTACATTAGCTCATAGGCCAAAGCAACAATAGCATATTAAAGTGAAAAATTAGTTGGCAAACAAAATGTGTAGCTTTGGATGTCTATATGGATCAAAAAAGTGAGTAAAATAGTCTAGAAAACCAGAGTCAGAACCAAGAGTTTATAGTAATAGTCCATGTAAGATACCACAGTAAACTAAAAATAACATACAGTAGTTGCTTAGCTACATCTGAACTTTCCTGGAAGGTGGGCCCAGAGTTCCTAAATCTTTTAATATTTTCAGAGAAAATATATATTTTCTGGATTTATATAATCATTGATTTTTAAATGACTTTATGTAACTTACATAAAGTTAAAAGTATCAGGCAAAACGAAAAACAAGCCAGCACAATTTTTAAAATCATTTTTTTGGGGTCAATTCATATGACTCCAACGTGACCTTCAGGCTGGCAGTGTACAACCTCTGACTATACTATAAAATTGACTTTGGCTAGTGCTGGTGATATACACATAGAACGACGATGTTTAATATTCTGCAGCTAATACATTCTAAATTTCAGTTCATTCTCTAATTTTCAATATAGATAAGACCTTTGAATCATAGCATAAAAATATCTTCCTTGATGCACTATCTTATCTATAACTTAGCCCGTTAGTAATTTCACATGTCTATTATCTACCTGTTTAGTTGCTATTATTTTTCCCCAAAAGAATTAAATCAAACTTGCAAAGTTTGGTCTATCGTTTGACAGAATGGGTATCTGCTTATATGTCATGAGCTTTGCAAAATGGTGAAACAATTGCTATTTTTCCATTCCTCATGTTTGTACCCATTAGGATTGAAAGTGGCTACATTTGGCTAAGTCAACTATAGTGGCCTAACCATAAAAGCTGTTACTTTTATTACGTAAGGAGAAGTCAAGGAATGTACAGTCATAGTTTGCTAAGAAAATCACTAGAGGTCTAGGTTAAATCAAAGATCGTATTTGAGTGTTATTAATTTGAAGTTGTTATGACCACAACATAGCTATCCCACCTCAGGTACAAGGCAAGGGTATTAGGAAGTATGATGGATGGAGAGTATACCAAAGAGCATAAGTTTCTAGAGAGCCTTCTTAGTCCCTTTTAGTCAGGAAATCAATAGTTTTACTGGGACCCTTAATCAGTATATGTCACCTCCTAACTGGTCAGCTAGAACTGGGTCACAGGACGAAAAATAGTTGCAAAATAGTCTGGGGAAGGGAACATTTTTTAACTGGGCACACTAGCACCCCAAACAAGACAAAATTATTTAGCAAGACAGACTATATCCTTCTTAGGTATATCTAGCAATATGTGCTTGCCATGGTGATTCTACTCATACATCCGGAAATAAGGCTGAGTTTCACAAGAAAATATCTGAGAGCTATTGATCAGGTTAAAAACATATTGCTGCTGTGGCTTCTTTACTTTTTTTTCCTTCTTCTCCTGCTCATTTTCCTACTTGTGTGTGTGTGTGTGTGTGTGTGTGTGTGTGTGTGTGTGTATTTTTATACATATATACTTTTTTTTTGAGTAAGGAAAGATTTATTGATCAGGTGCCAACAAAGAAGATGGGAGACCTAGTAGTGCCTCAAATGCATCTTATCAAAGTGCAGAATTCAGGCTTCTGTTTCTTTTTTTAAGGGCAGGGAAAATGGGAGGAGCAAGAGGTGATTGGCCACGGTAGACATCTGGGCACCGGTAGGAGTTTGAGGAAGATTATGCTAGTTGATGTGAGTCTGGTCATGAGGTTCCTGCAAATCTTTTATAAACAATTGTTATTTTTGGACATACTTCCCTTATCTCCTGACTGAGGCACCTTCTGCCAAGCAGCTGTTGTTGTAAAACTCAAGTCTCTAATGATTAGCATGTCTATAGGCAAGACTAAGCAGAAGTTATTAGCATGAAGGCCATGGTAACAAAGCAGGCTTGAACATGATGGAGTCAGAGAGACCCAGCATTTCATTCTGTTATAATTCCCCCCTTTTTGTTGTCCATTCCTCAATCTTGAGGGAAATATGGCAACTGGTTTCAGGTTCAATTAAGCGGGAGGATTAGCTTTAAAATGAGTTTGATTTCTCTGTTTATTGTGCCCCTCTTATCTGGCTCTTACAATCTCACATGCACACCTCTTCCATGGTGGTCCCTGAACCTCAGGAGGGGGCATTTTAGGTGTTCAATTTAGATAAAGAATAAAGAGGAAACAAATTTTTTATTATTATTACATCTGCCAGGACCCAAACCACGATGAGTTGGCCACTGTAAAACTAACAAGTAATCTAAAGCAATCCTTTTGTCTAAGAACCCACTTGCCAAGGACTCTAACGTGGTCTGCTAGAGTCTTAAAGCTTGAGCAGCAGAATGGGCCAAATGTCTGACTACACAGATTGAATTCCGTAAGATGTAGTTTGCATCAGGTGCTCAGATAAACTATGTGTGGCTTACACAGCATCAGTTACTGAGATTGGCCAAGACGAGGACTCTTTGATATTTCTAAATTAGTTTTTGCATACACAATTGGAAAAACCCAGCTATAATTTTAGGTGGAATGAATGGAAAACATATTTTACTGGTCTCCTGAGGCTTCAAAAGTAGGATTTAGATAAAACAGATAAACCCATGATGACGTTAGGTGTCAACCCAATTCTTTGAGGTATTTAAAAAGGGTTCTCTTTATTTTAAAAGGGGGATAGTCATTTGGAATTTTATTCCTCAAGGTCAGATATAAATTATAAGTGATTTAGGGTAAAATTTGGATCTAATTTTTTTTTTTTTATAAACTAGTGAGTTTTTCTCATGACTAAAAGTTCTCTGTGTCCGTCTGTACGTGTGTCTATATATGTTGTAAATGGGAGATAATTTTATACCTCTGGATGATATTATTAAAATTAATTTTAAAGGCAAGCACTTGTAAGAATTGGGTGTTCTGAAATTCTCAGAAATACAGAAACTAACACAAATGCTTTTCAGAATCACATGACCTGGAAAAAATATTTCATATTAAGGCTGGTTTTGAGTTTGGTTAAATAGGTCATGTTCTGTTGCAAAATTTGTTCTCAAGAAAAATAAAATAAATGTAAATAGGATAAAAAGTTCTTTTATGTTTAAATGGTTTTTACATTTCCCTCTTATTTTTTAGAATCGTATGCTCAACTCTTAAGAAATTATTTACCATAGAAAAACAGAAATAAAGGCGGTAAGCATACTGTGTCTACTGGCAAACTACCATCATGAGTTACTACTGTAAGATGATTCAAAAGGATGGGCAGGAGACAGAGCATACCTAAGCTGTAATGCATTATTAATCTGCCTCTGAAACTGTAATTACCTTCTGGTTCTGTCTTTCCAAGCTTGTAAACAACTGCACTTAGCCTTCTCCATTGTGGATAAATTAGTGATCATTTCATACTGTGGTTTACAGTCTGTTATTACATTACATTTCAGATTTGAAATTTACTTTAATAAGCACATATGAAATTTATAATATATGTGAGGCCCTATCTACCCCACTATATAGATGACAGTTTCTGTAGGTGTTCTCTAGAACCTTACTTTACAAGCTCAATTATCAAATTAATTAATGATGTTTCTGAATTGTTCTTTTGCGATGGTAAAAAAAGTTGTAGAATTGAGATAATATGTATTTTTCTTTCAATTATTTTCTATGTAGTCACACATAACATAAAATCAGTTTTCACCACTAAAGCTTTTTTTTTTCTTTTTTCTTTTTTTTCTCTCCCCCAAATAAATGTATATATAGGACAGGTAATGAATGCAGTGAGAAGCTTAACTACTCAGCCATTTAGCCACTGTTTCAAACAGTTTGCTCTTACATTTTTAAATAATAACAACTATTTTATAACAATAAAAGATATTTAAAGAGAGATCATGAGAGAAAGGTAAAAATATGCCATAACTCAGAACTTTAGCAAAACATAGGAGGCTAGAGGCTCTAGATAAACTATTTGGCACTGACATTTTCCCCTTTCTCCTATAATTTACTGCATAGTATTATCAACCCACTCAGTTCAATCAGTGCTAACCTAAAATATACATTTCCCAGTGAATTATTTCCAGTCATCAAATGCCATTTCCCATGGAGATTCTAATAAAAATGCCTAAAATGCATTATCTGACATTTTAGTGAAGCAGTAAGTAGCTTGTCAATTGAGATTCTAAAATCTTTACAAGGTATGGATTTCTGCTTTAAGTTCTAAACTCTTGATTTTTTACAGAATAATTTACTTCTCAATGCAGCTATTTAGCAAGGAATGTCTAAAAAATCAAGTTCAATTATAAATAATGGTTCCAGTTACACATATACACAGCATTATGAAGAATTAGCAATTGAATAGTTCTGTACTTAATATTGATAAATAATGTCTCAGACTTGCTTAAGTCAGCAACGCCTATAGCTGAGGAAAAAAAAAGCTGACTACATAAGCTTGAAAAATCCTCTCTCTTAATCACACTGAGCCTTATTAATATAAGGATCAAGAATTTAGCAAAACTTGGCCAGCATTCCCCAAAAAGGTTAACATAAATGTTTTTTCAGGCAACTGCTTTGTCACGCGCTTGGTAGTCAAGAAAAAAAAAAATTCTGATATTGCTTCACCTCCTATTAGCACAAAAATTCAGTTTGTTATCAACCAAGGCATTCAATGCTAAAGCTCGCAGAACTCCCATATCTTAATAACATTGTTGAAAGGCACAGTACAGTGTTTTCTCTTTATGGGTTCTAAGAAACTACTACTTAGAACATCTATTTGAAACCACTACTTAGAACATCCATTTATTCACTCACCAAATATGTATAGAGGCTTGGTTAAAATTTAGACATAGGATGGAAAACAAGGTAGACAACCTCAGCTCTCATGCACCTGTAGCCAAATAACAAACTTTGCACTAATAATCATTTAAGCAATCAATGGATTACAATTATAATAACTGCTCCAAAGAAAAAAATGACATCTGCCATAAAAGTGTATATAATAAAGTTCTAACAGAATCTGTAGAATCAGAGAAAACTTCTTTGAGAAAATAACATTTAAGATGGATTATGAAGAGTGAGAAGGGAATTGGTCAAGAGAATAATTGAGGAAAGAATCATAAAAGCAGAGCGAAAAATAGGTGCAACAAACAAAGTAGAATTAAAAGGGGCCTGAAATAAATTTGGAGCATCAAAGAAACTAAGTGGACCTTTATACAGTTTGGAAGACAAGAGAGATGAGTTTATATTGGAGACAGAGAAAGACCAACAAAACGTTGTAGATTGTTGGACTATAGATTTCATCCTAAATCAGAGCAATTAGAGGCCTTTAAGGGAACTTAAAAGTGGGGGTAATGTAGGTAGGAATATAATCTTTAACTATTAAAACAAAGGCATCTCTTTTACCTGTTTGTTCATTAAATAATTTAAAAGGAATTATAGTAAGTTGATTCTAATGTACTAAATATTTATGTTTGAGATTGCCATCAAAGTAGGTAGATACATAGAATCAAATGGGATATAAAACTGAGAGCACAAAGGAACAAGACAAACAAATGAAGAAACAAAAACTGATAGACAATAGTTCAATTGTTACCAGATGATAAGGAGGGGGTAGGTTGTATATAAGGGTAAAGGGGGTCAAATATATGGTGATGGAAGGAGAACTGACTCTGGGTGGTGAGCACATAACGTGATATATAGATAACATATTACAGAATTGTATACCTGAAGCCTATGCAATTTTACTAACCATTGTCACCCCAATAAATTTTAATTAAAAAAAGACTTAAGTGACGAAAATGGCTGACCCCTAAGGCATTCACAGGATCACTGCAAAAACATTACACAATATCACATGTTAAATGTTCCAAGGTTTCCTAAAGATGAATTCACTTAACCCTTTTAAGTATTTTTTGCTTTCAAATATATGTGTCAACAAAAAACAAAACCAAGAAGAAACATTTATCAGTTAGAGATTCATATTAATGTAACTGAAATCTTAAATATAATGACAGAGATGGTCTAGGGTGAAGACTACATCCTGGGACTCAAAATACATTAATATGAAAAGATGAAATGAGGACAACTTATGTGCTGAGCAAACTGGGTGAGAATTATTACATTACTCTTCCCAACAAGCTCAAACCAAAACCCCATTAAATATTTGAACACTTTGTGAAAGACCAGCATGTACTCTTCAAAACCATGAATATGAATATCTTGCAGACAGTTTAATGCATGACAGACCCATAGAAAAGATTATGCATGATAAAATAGTGCAATGTTGGCACATCCTAACAGTGTGTAAAAATAAAAGTGATGAAAACCACAGAACAACAAAGGAGAGCTAAAGTTAATTATAAAATAAGCTGTGTTTGGGAGACATGGCAGGCTGAGTCAAGTGGTTACAGATAACCACTCAAATCATACTATTTCAAGTATAAGGATTTCTCTACTGTCCTTGCCAACCTGTCAAATCTAGAATAAACACCGATTTTTATATTGTACCAAAAAGCTGAGGGAGCACACGTTTACAAGAGAGCTTTGAAGATAACCATCACCAATAAATACATAAGTAAATATATAAATAAATAACTAGATGTAGAGGGGCAGATCAGAAGACTATTTTCTAAGGAAAAAAAAAACAAACAAAAAACTCCTGAGAATGCACTTGTATGACTGTTTAAGAGAAATTCAAAATAAATGGATAATTAATTGCCTTTCATTGAATTAAGTTAGCAGAACTGGAAACATTTAAATGGATAGCTGTATTGATCCATGTCTTTTTATGAACAAAGCAAGCTCTTGGTAGAGTATAACACCTCCTCTCTCACTTTCCTATCATTTTAGGGTAAAGTATGATAGCCCACCTATAAATTGAGGAAATAATTGATCATTATCTAAAAAGGAAATCCAGCAGTCACCAAGAGAGTTTATCAATACACAATTCCTTGTAAGAAGATGTCCAGTTATTAAATACCCTGATATCCTCTTCTTTTAGCTGAGGGAAAAAAAAAAATAAACCAATATCAACGTAAAATCTTAAAATCTTTCACTATGTCTCCTTGACAATAGTTTGAACGATGATTTTGACCATCTGGAGTTTAGGAAACATCATTCATTTTTAATGCACAAAATAATCAATATAATTAAGTGGATATGACTTCACAGCAAGAAGCAATTCAAAGACAAAGTGTATTTCCTGTTCGGTCAGTAGATAGGCTTTTATTATTGCTAGTATTAGCACAATTAAATGAACATGCAGAGTTTCTGTCTGGGACAGCTGTCACTCCACTGATTTCATGCTTGATTGAGCTGATCAGGGTTTTTAGTCAGATAACTCTGCTTTCTCCAATGGTTTTATGAGCAGCCTTCCAACATCCCCATATTATATTGAAAGGAACACATTTTTTTTGAGACAGAATCTGCTCTGATCAACGACGGACCTTCTGGGAATCCCTGCTTTCAAAGAAGCACCCAGTGTCTTTTTGTTTGACCATTATTAGATTTTGAAAATATCACTTGCACCTCAAGCTTTTGAAATGTTGTACCAATGATGAGTCCTCATCAACTACAATATCTGCTACCAGAAATCTACATGTGGCCTACTAAAAATCTTGGAAAACTTCAAAAATAAAATATCTAATTCAACAAACAAATCCACATTTCAAATAAACATCTATAATTTAAATATGCAAACTACATAAATGTAATTTACATAAATGTTGCTCATAATAACCATTTTTGATAGGTACTGTTATGAATACATTTCATGAAGGAGACTAGATTAGATAAATAAAATATCATTTAGATATTATGTGTTAAAACTGGTACTTAGCCTAGGGTGGTTCTAGATTCCAAATAGGCACCATTTCCTTGTCCCCAGGTGACTACTCATGCAAAATGGACAAACAGGTATTCTAGAGTAGCACTTCTCAAACTTTAATATGCCTCAAACACCTGAGGGTTTTATTGAAAAGGGGATTATGCCTCTGTAAGTCTGGGATAGGTATTGAGATTTTGAATTTATAACAAGCTCCTAAGTGATGCTAATATTGTTGGTAATACTCCTAGACGCATTTCAAGATGTAAGGACAATACACATTCGGTAATAGAAAAAAAGTTTATGTATACTTACGCAGCACTTAAATCTCTATTGTGGCCGTACTAATTTTGCTTTTTGGGAAGATAAATTCTGGGTAAGTACACACTACTATTTTTCATGTTATATGCAATTTTAACACTATAATCTTAATAAACAAAAGTAAATTTTGTTTACCCCATTATTAAAACAAGAGGTGTTAATAAATGAGGAAGTGCAAACTGCTAAGCATTGTCCTAGATTTATTTTTACATTGCCGAAATTCTTTACTACATTGAAAGCCTTGTTATAAGAAACTCAAAGTAAGGAGGCACTGAAAAAAAAATGTTTATTTTTGAACACATCAAACAATAACAAACATTTTGAAATAACCATAAGTGTATATAGGTACACTTGAAACCTATATAATTTTACTAACCAATGTCACTCCAAGAAATTAAATAAATATTTTTAAAAAGTAATAATTTGTATGTGGAAAAATGCTTGATTATGTAATCTGTGAGTCTGGCCTTCAAATGGAGATAAATTCAATTCTAAGCAGTAAAACAATTTAATTACAGTGGAGAAAGAGGTAATATGAAGACAGAGGTTCAACTTATCAGAATATTAAAATCAAAAGATTGCCTCTTTCTTTTCTTTCTTTCTTTCCTTCCTTCCTTCCTTCCTTCCTTCCTTCCTTCCTTCCTTCCTTCCTTCCTTCCTTCCTTCCTTCCTTCCTTCTTTCCTTTCTTTCTTTTTACATCTCATTGTCTTGCAACTCTGATAGGTCAAAATGTCATGTAGATTGAAGTTCTCAGACCAGCCTAGTTCTTTTGTATCTTCATTAACATAGCTTGAATTCTTTTCTAGCATCTACAAAATATCGCTGCATTGTAGAAAACAGATACTAGATTAGCTCTTCAGAGTCAAATTCTTGCTCTTCAATGATACAAATAAGCCATGCATTTATTAATATCACTAGTATTTCATAAGGAATACATTTAGAACACTAGCCTAATATATTGGAATTAATAGTTGCTTTTCGTTGAAAAACAGAGAGGACTATAAAGTTTGGTTTTACATTTCCCATATATCCTCCTTAACATTTCAGAATATTTTAATGCTCATGATCTTTCATTCATAAATTTACCATTGCAGACTTCATATCACTTTTCATTCAACAAAATAAAAACACACTGGTTGCTTTTTATCTGACTCAGTTAAAGTTTATTTTGGCTGCCATTGTCCTCTTTACTATTTGTGCAATACATGACTAATTTCAAGAGACTCACATGGGGCTTAAATGAATTTGTAAAAGTTGCATATTCCAAAGAATCAGGATTAATTGAGAGTAGCATTACTATTTTGGAATAAATCTTTAAAAAGTTATTATATGTTTTAAACTAGTCATCTGACATGTCCTTGGACAGCATATAAGATCATAAAGACCATGAGTACCTTCTTTCTCTACTTGAACACTTGATGGGTGGGGTAATTCGATCTTTTTTTCTAGGTTTTGATTGGAAACGTCTTAATGAGCACATCATGTACCTAACGTTCTGCTGTTAAGTCATTTTATATAAATGTTTGTTTCTTAAAATATAAAAGTATATAATTTTAACGTATAAAAGCTGGAAAAAAACAGAAAAAATAATCTCACAATGTGGACACAACTACTATACTGATATTCTTACTCATTGAGTTTACACTGAACATAACATTTTATTTACTTCATGCATTTAATGTGATCTAATATGCATTTTTATATTATTTAGAACTTTATAACCATTTTGATGTATGAAATAGTTTGTCAAATGGTGTAACAATTTATTTGTGACTATTGGATATTCACATTTTTGAAGATTTTAGATAATACAGGAAAAATAACTCATGCGTATATATTTGTAATTACAGATTAGTAAATTTGGGACAAATGTTGGACTCTAGAAGGTGTCTATTGAGCTGTACTCCCGTACTCATTTTCTGGAAATTGCCATTTCCTTATTTCATCCATGTACTTGAGATAGCAACTGTCAGTATGTAAAACATGAACTTGCCCTCTGTCAGAGTAAACTTAAATACTCCTCTGAAATATTTTAATTGGGACTGAAAGAATGACCTTAATCTGCTCTGGGTAGTTCCACTATATAAATCTCAAACGTAACGGTGATGTGATCTAACATACGGACTGAGTGTACAGAGGAAACATGGCTGGTGTTAAAGGGAAAAATAAAAACAAATTACAGAGAAAAGAAGTAACAAAGAGCAGAGACAAAGGGTATGACATGGACTCTCTCAAGATATATTCCTGAGGCATATTTGCATTTGTGACCTTGGCTTTTAAGAAGATCACTTATGAAGCTTGTATCTTTTACAGTAATTTTCCTCCCTTTTCTTTTCTTTTTTCTTTCTTTTCTTTCTTTTTTTTTTTTTTTTGCTCAGTTGTCTAGATTGGGTTTCTATCACTTCAAGATTATTATATAGTCAACGGAAATGAACATTTTAAAGGTTTTTGATGCACACTGCCTTGGTGTCTTTTATTAAGTCACCTTAGCTAAGCTGAAACAACATTTCCCCAAATTTAATTCCTTGTATGGTTTCCAGTTAGGCAACAAGAGAAATCTGCACATGATTTAGCAAGTAGAGAAGTGATAGCAATTTTTCTCCCTAATGGAGTGTGTAGGATGTCAGGATCTGAGGCAGCCTGCACATGCCCTGATTTGCTGACATAACTCATTGGCATAAAGCAGCTCTAAGGCATGCAGCTCCTTAAGCTTCTGCTAGTTTTCCTTCTTCAGCCTCTATGAGTTTGGGTTGAATGCATGTGTGGCTCTGCTGAGTTTTGCAAGTCAGGAGAATCAGCAGCATTCATGGTGGTGAGAGACAGACACAAGTTCCAGTTTACCTTCATGGGTTCCAGTTTATCCTCCTAGGTTCTAGTTTTCTCCTTAATCCCCTTTATTTCACAGTCACCTGACTAATAGTCCAATCAATTTACAGCAACTTCAGACTCAACATCAGATGCAGAGGCAGCAGCCTTATGTAAACATTCCCATTGGACTTCAAAATGTAATAAATCCCTTATTGCACATTGTAGTGATTTGCTTCTCTGACCAAACACTGCCCAGTCCAGACAGGGGTAAACAAGATTAGTGCTATTACAATAGAAACCTAATCCATGTGACACTGGCTTTGCACCCAGCAATGAAAGGATTTTGAAGGGCCTTGAGAAGACCATTACCAGAAGCCTGACTAGCTTGAAAGGGGCTGTCACTGAGGGTTTAAACAAGAGAGGACAGTCCCTCACTATTTGAATTAAACCCGGATGCTCAAGTCTTCCAGGTGAGAACCCTGACACTGCACAGCAGAAGCAAACCCCTCCCTTCTGTGCCCTGTCTGAACTCCCGACTGCCAGGTTTTTCCGTACCACTCAGTTACATAGGAGTGGTTTATTTCAGTAAGAGATGATTCATAAATAAATCGGTGCTGAAAGTGGAGCAGAGTTGCCTCTGCATTCCAGTTCTTGAGTTCTATACTAGCTTTAGAATGCTGTGTGCTTATAGAGAAATTCCCCCTATCTACTCTTTAGTTCAATTTGGGTTTCACTGACTTGCAATCAAAAAGAGTCCTAACCACGCATACAATCAACAGAAATAAACATCTTTCAAAGTTCTTCATGCATATTGCTTTCAAAAAAAATCAACTTATTGTATCTTTACTATTTTTAATGAAATGTTGAGTGAAGAAAGACCCCTACTTGAAAAGCCATGACCACTTTCATTCAATAGCCATGTATAAATTGAAATCAGTTCTTTTGTTCAAGAAATTACACAATCATCCATTCCATCATCTAGGAAATATTTATTGAGCTCTCCGAATGTGTAAGGCAGCGGGTTAAGAAAAGAGAATGATATCAAGAATGACATAGGTTCTGAGTAGTTAATCACACCGTAGCGGCAATAAGACATATAAACAGAAACACAGTTCCTTGATTCTATAATACATTTATTTTTAATGTTTTCAAATCAGGGCACATCATATAATTGATGGGTGTATTTAATGTAGGAGTGTTTCTTTTTTTCATTTTGAAAAGCTGCTATTAAATCGACAATGTGCTTCTAATCATCCACGTTTTAGAATGGAGGAAATGCAACGTAGTACAAACTAGTATGAATAAGCATCATGAGTGACATTAGGAGCGTTAAAAATTTCACTAGCTGAGATAATACGAGAAGATGTCAAAGCATTTTAACTGGATCCAGAAGAGGAGAAGGCATGACATTTAACAAAACCTCCTATGAATATATAACAAGAATTTATAATCCTAACCGCAACTCTAAATAGGAAGAATAATCTTAATTTTCCTGATCATAAAACTGACGTTCAGATTAGTGAGGAGAAAAGAAAAATCTCTGAGTTTTTACACTCAGGTATCTCTAAATTACTGCATATACTCTTTTCAGAATATAATAAGAGAATTCACATTGTACTTACTATATGTACTATGTAAAGTGTACTACATACTATGTTTTAAATCCTTCACATACGATAAGCCTCAATAGGTACTAATATTATTTAATTTAGAGATGGGGAAACAGATCTTGAGGAATATATTAAGTTTACCAAAATCATACAACTAACAAGTGAGAGAGCTGGATGAATTAAAAACCTCTATACCATGAGCCTCTCAGGACAGTATAAAACATCTTCTTCCAAACTTTTGACTACTTGATTAAAAGCTGCAGGCTCCTGAATCTTTATTTCCCTTATGCAACTATATAGCTGACAGATTTATGATGCATATAATTTGTCTGTTTCTACCACCTCTAAGCAATCTCCTTCAAGGCGGGGTTTCTGCCTGTTTTGTGCACTGATGTTTCTTATTCTTGATTTATGTCTAGCACAAGGTAAGTAGCTCAATAGGCATTTGTTGAATAAATAAATGAATGGACTTTATATTTTTCTTAAGGAGATGAGAGAGTGTATTCCAGTAATTGGAGAAAACACAGAGCAGAGCAGTGGAAGTTGTGTTTTGAAACATTGATTAGCGCGGTCTGCCTAAGGCATCAAGTAGGAGCAGAGGAAATCAGCGCGAGCCTCCCAGAAAGGGAGGTTGAAGCCACCAGGTTCTGAAGCAGAAGCCTTTGCTCCCTCACATTTTGTTTGTAGCTTGTTCAGCAACAGACACTGGAAAGGAGGGCAGGAAGACATCAAAGTGGCTCTATGGTTCATGTCTTCCCTCTTTCCCAGCTATTTGCTATATTTACTGCTGACACTACAATTTTAGCGATTTAATGATACAATTGTTTCTGAAAACAACACAGAAACAGACACTCTCAGCTATTTAATTGGCTGCCCTGATGAAGTGGAGTCTGCTGTTTTCTAATTTCATTTTTGAGGAGTGCAGGATACAAAGAGGCTGGGAGACAGATAACATTTACTTCCATTAAAAAAGGTAAAAACTTAAGCAGGGATATTAAACTCAGCCTCCCTAATTAAGGTCTGCCACTTGTATGACACACACTAGGATATCTAAGAAGATCATTCAGTCCCAGCAAACACTTCTATAATTGTTTATCCTCCAATGCAGCCTACCTTTAGTCAATGGAATTTCACTCGCCATAGGAATCGTACATTATTTTATGTCAAGTTTACTCTGAAGTAGTTTGCTATTCTTAGTCAATCGTAGTAAGAAACAACACTATTATAAATGTCTGATCCTTTCTCCTGCACAACTGAGGCTTTTTGTATCCAGGTTTCTGGGCTTGCTGAACAATCAGCTCCTCTGCCTTCTCAACATTTGAACTAATGCATTAAATACTGCGACATTTAAATTTTCTGTTATTGAAAAAAAAATGTCCTTTTTTCCACCAATGTTACAGAAATCTTCTCAAAGTTGCCCCAGTCTTCCTTGTTTCCATTTTTAACATACAAAATGGAATACTGGATTTCTAAACAGTCTGATTTACACAGTGAAAAAAGAAAACATGGTTAGTCCACAAAATATTATGTTGCTGATGCCCAGGTTCTAATGGCAAGTATTTTACACAAAACTAAAGATGGGAGAAAGTCTGAAGGTAGTTCACTGACTGTGTTAATAAAGTTTATGGAAAGAGGTTATAAGATGATATAGGACAATCACAATATAGCTAATAACTTTAAATCAAATTTTAAAAAAGTAACTCTTCCCCCCTCAGAATAATATTCTTCCAAACTTCCTTTGTTTCAAGACTTATCTGATATTATTTTTCCTGTTCTTTCCAGGAACCTGGAACTTCTTTAAGTTATTGACACAAAAGCATTTTGCTTCAATATTCCTTCTTTTTTCCAATAGCTTCACTTCAGGTGCCTCAATTTTGTTACTGCTTCAAAGTCTTGCTTAAATTATCAGAGCTTAGTATTTTGTAGGTCCCTCTTCCTAGCAAACTAACTTCCTCAAAAGTATATATAAAAAGTCCATGGAAATTAATAGGCAAGCACAAATAAACTAGTGCAACCCTCAGCAAAATGCTAGTGGGGCATCATTCATTCTCTTGTCTATATAATTAAAATGAGTATTTGTGTTCACCACAAAGTCAGTTCTCCTTCCATCACCATGTATGTGATCCCTGTTACTCTCATGTACGACCGCTCTGCCCTCTTAACTTCTGGTAACCACTAAACTATTGTCTGTGTCTATGAGTTTTTGTTTAAAAATAAAAAAATAAATGAGTGTTTATAATGCTGAGTATTGTAGAATTCTAACCAATATTGAGCCATAAATAGGTGAAAGCCAAGACTGCATCTGATGAAAGGAGATTAGTAAGTAGTCAGAAAAAGGAAACAAAAGGCAATGGGGTTTTGGGAGAACACGGATTTGATGTGCATCCCAAAATTATCACAGGAAGGGAAAGAGAATGGAGGATCTTGTGTGCGAGATTAGTGTGGGCCAGGAAGTGGGACACATAAATTTGCCTATGTTCCACTGGCCAAAATTCAGTCACAAGTAGGAACTTAACAAGGAGAAAGATTGGAGTAAGTAGGCATAGATGCTTCAACAATTAAATAAATTATGTCCATACAATCTTTATTTCTGTCCCAGATGATAGGAGATAAAAACAAAATAAAAAACAATGAAAGAAAAAGTATCCTTTTCACCCGTGCCCCCCCTGCAAAAAAAAGAGTTGGCAAATAACTATAAGGCAGTTATTGACAAGAGCTATATTATAAAGAAGACTCTGAGACATGGGTGGAGGGGAGGGAGTAGTCGTCCAAAGAAAACGCGAGTTGACTTGAGACTGCAACATCAGCAAATTCAGGCATTACTGAACTTTGCCAGAGTATGTAATTGCTTTTCAACAAGAAATCTTTCTTTTTCAATTCTATATCTTTAAAACTTAGTGCCCCGTTTTTGGTTTATTAAGTGTGGGGAAAAAAGTATTGTATTAAAAATTATTTTTAAATCTCTTTAATACAGGCCATTTATAAGACGGAATTCCTCCTCAATATCGCATTATGTGTATATGCATTTTATTATAAATTCCAATAAAATTTTAATCCAAAGATTAAGTTAGGCTTAGAAATAGATACTGATGCAGATTTATAAACTTATCTCTCTATCTACACTACCAACACACCATGCTTACTCTTCTTAATGTCATATTCCAAATGGATTTAGATACAGTTCCAAAGAATCGGATTTATTAACTTACTGTGCATTTGAATAGAAAATGTATATGGAAAATATCAGGAAGAGTATAAATGAATATGTACCAAGCATATTAATGAGATTTTTAACATGTATTGACATAATGACATAATGACATTTTAAACATGTATTTACATGTTTGCAGTGCCCTTGTAAACATAAAAATAAAATGAGACTTTGTAAATGGACTCATGTTTTATTTATTTATTTTCTTCCACTATAACTTGGGAAGTTTAAGAAACCCAAAATTTTATATATAACTCAAATAATACTAAATCAGCAAGCTTTTTAACAATATTTAAAAGAAAAGCTTATATGTAGAAAATGTACATGCGTTAATTTATTTAATACTTAGAACAGCTTTATGAGTTAAATATATTTACAGGGGAAGAAACTGAGGCACAGAAACACTTAAAAACTTCTCTAAGGTAATACAAATAATAATTGGTAGAACCAATGATTTTGTACATATTATGGTTCCCCAGAATCTATACTCTTGATCTCTGTGCAAAACTACCTCCTATAACATAATGTCTTATATTATGCAAACACATGTTTTTAACAATCCTTTCTCTTTAAAACTTTCATAATACTATAAATGTATTAATTAATTGTCTTGGAAAACAAAGCAAATATACCCCCTCATTTCTATATACCAGATATTAAAGAAGCATGCAGTAAGTTTTATCTCTATTATGTGAAACTCATTCTATTTTTAGCCCAAGGCCAATTTGGAATACATACAAAGCAAACTATAACTACAATACCACTGAGTCTCGCTAACAGTACCATAGTCATTACCAGGAAACAATGCTGAGAATGTCATGCTCTTCTCCAGTTCTCAACCGTTGGTTACCAGGAATTAGTCCCTGCACAGATTCTCCTTTCTGGCTAATGAATGACATTCAAGCAGGCAAAGGATTATTTGTTGAGACAGTTGCCTAAAATCTAATGCTGGATATCTATCCATACCAACGTAACCTTTAACTGATAGGCAGAGTACTTCCACAAACAGACAAGTGAAACAAAATTATTAGTTACAAGCCAATAATACATTATGTAATCAACAAATAATATTCCTATTTGCCAGACACAGTGCTATGGATATTCAGTGTTCACACCAAAACCTCGCAAGGTTGACTTATTCTGACTTTTATTATAACTATAATAAAGGTGTAGTGCTACTTTCCTTCCAACCTAAAACTCTAACTCACCTTTTCATTACAAATACTTGGCTAAACAAAATGTCAAATCGTGTATATAAAATTGACTTGAATAGCCCTTACATCAAAATGCTGCTTTCTTAGAAGTTCAGAAATGTTAATGTGTATCAGTTTGGCAAAAAGATCTCTAATAGCAAAGGCATTGCATTTGAGAGGTATAGCCTATGTTTGGATCAGAGATTTAAGAAAGCAGAGCAGAGATCCAATATAGAAGAAATACATCTAGTGGATATACTGTGTATAAGGCAAATGGATATAAATTAAATAAAGCACATTCCTAAAGGGGGCCTGGGATCAAAAATGTAACGTAAGACAGGAAAAATATTCTGAAAAAAAGTTTCATAGCTATGAATTCAACTAAGCAAGAATAAACCAAATTATTCAGTGTAGTTTCCATTACTTGAGAGATCCTAGTTAGAAAGGAACAGGTTATGGGGTGGTATTGTTCAGGCTCATTAACAGATGCATATAATTCTTGGAAGAACAAGTGTTCTAAAATGAGACTGCTGAAGGTTTAAAATGATTCTTAATTTGCATAAAGGTAAAGGCTTTTTCATTGTTGTTGTTCCTTTGTTATGACAGCAAAATGCTTTAGGATAACACAGCTATTTCCTATTTGTTTAGGCTCCATAGGAGGAAATCAAGTATCCCTTAATTTTCCTTTTCTTCATCTGAAGTGCAAATTTTAGGTAAATACAGGGATCTTAAAAGCACAAGAAAAGTTTTTGTTTCGTTTTTTTTTTAAAGAAAGTCTTCTCCTCTAAGAAGAGATAGGGTTCCAGAATAATAGTAATAAAGATAATAATAATAATAATCTCTCATGACATCTACTCTCTCATTTACATGACAGGCAGTTTGAAAAGAAATGTATTTATTTATTCAACAAATATTTATCAAGAAAAGGGCAACTGGAAGGCACATATACTACTATACCACCAAACCCACAGAGCCAGGCCTCAAAGGCAAGGGGAGTAAAAGCAAAAATAAATTAATGGGATTATATCAAACTAAACTGCTTTTGCACAGTAAAAGAAACAATCAACAAAACAAAAAGGCAACCAATGGAAAGGGAGAAGATGTTTGCAAACAATGTCTCCAATTAGAGGCTAATATCCAAAATAGATACAAAACTCATACAACTCAACAACAAAAATAAACAATCTAATTAAACACTAGGCAGAGGACCTCAATAGACAATTCTCCCAAGAAGAACAAATGGCCAACAGATATATGAAAACAAACAAACAAACAAAAAATACTCTATTTCACTAGCTATTAGGGAAATGCAAATCAGACCAACTCACACTTGTTAGAATGGCTATCATCAACAAGACAAATAATAGCAAGTGTTGGAGAGGATGTGGAGAAAAAGGAACCCTCATACACTGTTGGTGGAAATATACATTGTCACATCCACTGCAGAAAACTGTATGGGAGTTCCTCAAAAAGTTAAGAATGTAATCACGATACGATCCAGCAATCCCTCTTCCATGCACCTACCCCAAAAAATTGAAAACATGTATTTGTAAAGAAATATGTAGCCCGATGTTCATTGCAGCATTATTCATGGTGGCCAAGACATAGAAACCACCAAAGTGTCCTTCGATAGATGATTGGATGAAAATGTGGTACATATACACAACGGAATACTACTTGGCCATAAGAAAAGATGAAATATTGCCATTTGTGACAACACAGATAGATCTTGAGATTATTAACAGATCAAAATTAAGTTGGGATATCGGCCCTCATCAGTTTTCCATACCGTCTATTTGGTCTCCTCATTTCTGTTTTTTTGTCCATATAGTCCACCCATCATAATGCCATCATAATTCTTCCAAGACACAGCTCTGATTCTAGCATTGTACCAATGAGAACAACAATCAAACAAAAAATAATAACAAAAGACCAATACCATCAATGACTAGTTTTCATTTATATAGTAAAACATAATTTTTAGAATAGGATCCAAAGACATCCACAGATGAATCCCACTCCAAATTTTTGAAATACTTCTCACTCTTTTTTATCATGTTCTATGATGTAGCGTGTGCCCTATTGCCAAAATGCCCCTACTCATTTCCACCTCCATGCTTCTCATACTCTCCTCTTGTCCAACCCCACACATACATATCCCATCCAACTCAAAATAACATTTACTTGGTTCAACAGTCATATTCCAACCGCTAAAAAAAATGCCTTCCTCTTTGATATTCTCGTTCTATCTTGACAATATAGCAACCTCTATGTGTAATGCCATTATGTATATGTGTTGCCAATATTTTTTCCCTCATTTACCATAGCATTATATCTAATGTCTTCACGGTAACAAGCTTTTTAAAGGTTTGCTAGTTGGGAGTCAATAGGAAAAGCCGATCAATTTTTACAGTGTCAACCCAAATTGATCTTCACGACTTAGTTTTCACTTAGCACCTTGACCTATGCTCTCTATCACAGAACTGATTACATCACACTACTTGGGATTTATGTGCTATCTGTATTGATCCATGACTTTGTTTGTTTAAGTCCAGAATTGCATAATACAAAAAGTGGGGATCTTGAAGTCAGAGAGATTTAAATTTGAAACTAACTCTTAACATCAAATAGTTCTATGTAATTGGGCAAACTATCAACCATTTTAGAGCCTCAGCTTATTTCCAAAATAGGGGTAAAACCATTTCTCTTACAGTATTTCTGTGAAGATTAAATGGGATGACTCATATTAAGCACTGAGGGTATGGTAAGTCCTCAAATGAAGGCCGCTTTCTTCTTTTGCTATTATACATGATCTCATGAGCTACACATCCCTCCTTAAAAAGAACATCCTGTAACTCATTTTCTAAGTATCAGGAGTACTGAACAAAGGCTGGCATGCAATTAGTGCCACTGAACATATGTGGTCTAAACAGAGATCAAAGCAGAGTTTCATACAGCTTTCAACATTGTGTCAGAAATTAAAAACTTATTATTTAATGGATAAAACTTGGGTCAAATAGTCCAATATCTCATTCTAGATAAACAAATATTACTTACTATTAGTGAGACTTTGAGACAGGTCCTTTACTTCTTTGATTCTCCATTTCTTCACCTGCAAAAATGAGGACATTGGACTAGATCCATGATTTTTCATTTAATTTTTGTTTTAAAAATTATTGGCTAATTTATTTATTCTGTAAATGGAATTTTATGGAAGTGAAAAAAAATGAAAGCATTAAAAGTAGACCTACTCTAGACAATATAAAGAGGAATTTTAGGGCCTCCACCTTTGATTCTTTTCCTCCAAGCCAGACTAAATCTGGCTTAAATCTAGTCAGGGATTTATAGAGGATGCATGAAGAGTTGTGATAGCTAATCAGTCACACAAGTCTACACAGAAAATGTATCTAAGAAATAGTAAATTTCATACGTTCATCCATTGAGGGGCATTTAGGTCGTTTCCATATTTTGTTATTATAAAAAATGCTGAAATAAATATGGGGATGCAGATATCTCTGGGAGATACTGATTTCATTCCCTTTTGATATACATACATACAAAAGTGAAATGCTGGATGATAAGATAGTTGTATTTTTAATTTTTTGAGGAAACCCCATACGGTTTTACATAATGACAGATGAATGGATGAATAAAATGTGACTACACACAAACACACGCACACACACATACACAGGAATATTAGTCACCCTTAAAAGAGAAGGAAATCCTGCCATTTGTGACAACATGTGTAATTCTGGGAACTTTATGTTAAGTGAAATAAGTCAGATGCAGTAGGGCAAATACTGCCTGTTCTCAGTCATATATGTATCCAAAATGTCACATTCATAAAAACAGACAATAGAATGATAATTATCAGGGACTTGGGGGAGGAGGCCATGCGGAAATATTGGACGATGGATCAGAGTTTCAGTTACACAATACAAATATGCTCTGAAGATCTAACATACAATGTGAGTATAGTTAACAGTACTGCATGATAGACTTGAAATTTGCTAAAAGGGTAAACCTTGTGTTCTTATCTCACACACACACACACACACATGCTAACTATAATTGGTGACAGATATGTTAATTAATTTCGTTGTGATGAATACGTCACAATGTGTATGTATATCAAAACATCAATTCATATACCCTAAATATATGCAATTTTTAGTTGTCAAAAATTAAATTAAGTATGACAGCCTTTTTACTTGGGAGAAAATAAAGTACCAAAATTGTAAGCCGTTCTTCATATTCACTACTTCCTAAAGATTTGCTGAAGCTATAAAATCATCTTACCAGGTATGCTATGTACATTACCTAATTATCGGTGAAATTCCACAACTCTATGGAACTTTATGCTTAAATAAAGAAAAAAATCATCTTGGCTTATAAAAGTTAATACAAATAACAAATGAGAGTGATCAGATACTGTGTTTCCCTGAAAATACGACCTAGCCGGACCATCAGCTCTGCTGCGTCTTTTGGAGCAAAAGTTAATATAAGACCCGGTCTTATTTTAATATAAGACAGAGTCTTATATAATATAACATAATATAATGTAATGTAATGTAATATAATACAATACAATACAATACAATACACTATAATATAATATAATATAATATAATATAATATAATATAATATAATATAATATAAAATATAATATAATACCCGGTCTTATAAATGTGACTCGGTCTTATATTAATTTTTGCTCCGAAAGATGCATTAGAGCTGATGATCTCGCTAGGTCTTATTTTGGGGGAAACACAGTATTGATGGTTTCTGTTTTAAAGACCATCATGGGCACAAAACTTATGTGGATGAGCTGTCTTTACACTTTCAATGTCACATAAAGTGTGTCAAGACGGCCATGATATCATAGAATGGTCGGTATACAAAAATCTTGCAAGAAATCATGTAAGAAATTAAACACATGCTTTGAAGTCAGATAGACAGTTTTAACATTTAAATATTACAGTTCCAGGAAATGTATTTATCCTTTTTTAGCTGAAGTTGATCTGTAAAATAATAATACTGTGTTTCCCCAAAAGTAAGACCTAGTCGGACAATCAGCTTTAATGTGTCTTTTGGAGCAAAAATTTATATAAGACCCAGTATTACATTATATTATGTTGTATTACATTACATTATATTATATAAGACTGGGTCTTATATTATAGTAAAATAATTCTGGGTCTTATATTAATTTTTGCTCCAAAAGACGTATTAGAGCTGATTGTCCTCCTAGGTCTTATTTTCAAGGAAACACGGCATTGATTTTCCTTGCTTTTGTGTGTATGTTTTGTGATCATTAAGTAATATTTGGTATAAGAAGGCACTAGCTCCTATTAAGTGCTTAATAAATAGTAGTTCCTTTTTCCTTCTACTTCTATGTAACTTCATATATCTATATAGTAATCATGTGAAGCAATGGTAGCAACCCAACTTTTTAATGATCTCTTTCACAGTGGTTTCCAACTTTCTAACCTTTTGAAGCTGTTAAAATAAAGTCAAATAATGATACTGCTGTGGCATAAGTGTATGCTAGGATCGATAAATTCTGGTTGTTGGAATAAATTGCAATTAAAGGGGTAGTGCTTGATTGCTTGACAGTAGGTAGTCTTTCTAGCCGAAACTCAAGTCTCAGTCAGATTTATAAGCTAATTAGTGTGGACTTCACATGCATTTCATTGAGAGACCATCAGATCAGACTGGCTATTGTCCACATCAAGAATGTTCCTTTGATTTTGCTGTGCGTCATTTATAGGTGACAAGTTTTCTTTACTTGTTTGCTTTGTTTACTCAAGAATATAAGCTTCCTTTTTAATAAAATAGAGTATAGAAGACATTTAACGACTTTTAAATAAGCACTGAATACTCTAAAAATTTCAATGTTGGTGCCAGTCTTTATCTATTTCTATACATTTAAGGTAAAAAATATGCAAGAAATCAGAAATAACAAAGGCATCGACATAGTCAAGAAAGGTGATTATTACTGAATCTTTGTAGCAATAGAAAAATGCGTTTGAGTAATGAATTTATGGGCTAGAAAACCACAGGATAGGTATATTTCATATATTAAAATTATTTAAACAATCTATTAAAAAAGCCAAATTACAACATATGCATAGATAATTATCTAGTGAATATGGGACGTTCATAGACTGAAGCAAGGTAATTTAAGTAATCCTTTGGATTCAAGTTCCCTTAAGGCATATTAATGTGTGTGTTTTCCTCTACTTGGTATTTACTCACTAGTATGTTTCCTCCTAGAGATTAAAATTTTATTGAAAGAAAAAGAAAAATAGTGCAATTCCTCAAAAGGCATAATGATATAATATATATGGTATGACTGTTTTAACAAAAAGCATATTTCCCATTTAAATAGCCCTATCCCACACCTCTTGTAAAAGCTACGATTTTTATTTTAAAAAGCAAGCAACAATCAGAATCATGGAAAACATTTCCTTGATGTTGTGCCTTTTCTGTTGTTCCATGTTTATGTTACATATTCATTTTAGGTGCTAATGTTACATCCAGTAAGTCTTTCATCCTACTTATTATAGTACAATTATGTAATTTCCTGTTCTGAGCCCTACTAACCTTTCCCTGCCTGTCCTAGAAAGGAAGATTTGTGAAGACTGAAGCCAAAAATACTAATCTTCTGTCTGAACACTGATGACTTTGAATCACCCACCAAAGTTTCTGACTCATAGTAAGTGTTCAATAGTTATCTCTTGGATAAAGAAACTAATCAAAATTATTATTATGAATTATAAATGATCATATTTGTGACTTCAATTATACATGAAAATATATTTTGATAATTTTGAGTAATCTTTGAGTAATCTTTTAAAAGCTTTTATATATGACAATACAAAATTAAATTTAAGCGATTTTACAAAAACACAACAGAAAACATTAGAATTGATAATAGCATTTTAAAGAACAAATTGGATCCTAAGATCAAGTGTTGAAATAAATGTTTCAATGTAAAGATTAATAGAACTCCATGAAAAAAAATTGTGAAAAGAAAAACTGGAAGCAAAATCCATTCCCTGGCTCTTAGTTCATGTCATCTATAACAAGAACTTGTTCTCCTTGAAAGCAAACCATGTCTAGTAAGCTTATTATTCCTAAGATTCAACACAATACCTGGTTCATTATAGGACTCAATTTGGGTTTTAAATGTATTGATCAATCAACCAATTACCTGTTCCAGAATGTCAAAACATTAAACAAAAAAGGGCACAAATTATCATTTAAACAAAGATTGGAAAATACATGAAAATATGTAATATAGTAATTTAAATTAATATGGCATAGACTACATATGCTGTACTTTTATAAGATCACAGTATTATTGTAAACTATAAGTGATATTAGAACTCTAAAAACATATCTGAATAGATAGGTTTAAAACAATTTCATGAAGAGCTATTACTCTTTTCCATTCTAAATTCAGTGTTTATATTATGATTAGAGTTGAAGATAATATTTGAAAGCATCTTTTGCCCATGTCTGTAGGTTGATCTGGAGTGTCTTGCTATCCTGTCCTTTGGTTACATTAGCTGGAGTCAATGGTAGAAGAGGATGAACTTCTGAAAGCTAGAGGTACTATAATTCCACAGACTATGTATTCTTGCATAAGCCTTACAGCAACTGTACAATTCTGATTGAAGTTGGTTATGTCCATCTGTCTGATTACCAATTTGTTTGAAATTTTGCAACAAACAGTTATAGCTTGATGTGCTAAATAAATGTGACATCATTAAAATAAACATTTAAATACTTATTCTGCCAGGTGGACAAATCCTAGCCCTGGGGGAATTCTCTTTCTCCTCACTCTAACATATACCCACCTTACCAGTTTCCACCCATTTTTTATTCTCATGAGCCACACACACTCCCCCACACCCACCCATTTACTTTTTGCTTCTCTTCCTTGGTCCTGTCTCTCTTTATACTCCATTGCCCTTCACTGGGGCTAGTCCAGACAAATCCTGTCTTTCATGAGTACATTTTGTTTTTCTTCCAGACTTTCTTCCCTCGGGTTACTTTTCATGGGGCAATATTAACATCAGTCTGAGCTTCTAACTGAAAGTTATCTAAAATTGCCAATCACATATGCCTATGATCCACTTTCTTAACATGAAATGTTATGTAGATTTTTAACAGCACTATTTAATTTTAGGAAAAAGGAATGTCAGAAAATAGCTGTTGGAGTAGAACTCTACTGATTTAAAACAGGAATGATGAACACATAGTAGAAGTGGTGAAACAGTGCCCCATGCATGGCATACATCACCACAGTCAAAATTCTACCCCTCTGTCCCTCTGAGCAACAACACGGGCTCTGAATCATTCTTAATAGCATGCTCTCGGTCAGTTACACGTCAAAAACTTTTATCCCTTATTAAAAATGTATCTTTTAGCACGTGCTATTAAAAAATAACTTACCTCCTCCAGTTGCATATAGCATGTAGTACATTATTTCTTCAGTTTCTAAATCTTTTCAAATTGTTTTTCTAACAATAAGTGTGAAATGCAATCATTGGAACGTGGAAAAGTATAAATATACACATGCATACATTCACACAAATATGTGTACACACACATACACACTCACACATATTTTCTGGCTCTAATTCCTGTCCCTGGAGATAAATCAGTCCAGCTAACATTGTGGTCTATATTCTCATCAGTTATTTCTAACTAAATAATTAACTAAATAGTAATATGCATAAACACTTATATAAAAATGTGTATATAAAAATACACAAACAAATAATTTATGATTGTTTGAATACATGAACAAGTATAAATGATCGTTTTCTTTTAGTAGTATTTTTTAAATTTATGCTTAATTTTAAAATAATCACTTAGAAATGATAAAAATAAATGGAAAGAGTCATCTCGGGTAGGCAATATAATTGCCCCCTATAGATGTCCATGTTCTAATTCCCAGAATCTGTGAATATGTTATGTTACATGGAAAACGGCAAATGGGTAACTGAGGTTGTAGATGGAATTAAATTTCTATTCAGTTCAACTTGAGATGGTAGACATTACCCTGGATTGTACAGGTGGGTCCTGGGTAATCATAAGGATCCTCTTACAGGAGAAAGAGAGGCAGGAGAATAAGAATCTGAGTGATACAATCTGACAAAGTCTTGACCAGCCATTGGCATATTTAGCTTTGAAGATAGAAATGTGCGTCTGAAATGCAGGTAGCCTCTAGAAACTGCAATCCAAGGAAATAAAAATTCCCCTAGAGCTCCCAGAAAGAAATGCAGCCACACTTTAAATATTTGTGTACAAATTATTGTGAACATATTTTTGTTTTCATTTCTTATGAGTATATACCTAAAAGAAAATTTGCTAGATCGTATGGTAATTCTATGGTTATCATTTAGAGAAACTGTCAAATGGTCTTCCAAAGCAGATGCACCATGTACATTCCCAAAAGCAAATGTATAAAGATTCCAATTTTTCCACATCCTCAAGAATACTTGTTATTGTCTGTCCTTTTAATTATAACTGTTTTGGTGACCTGTGATAGTATCTCATTGCAGTTTTGGTTTGCATTTTTCAAATGGCTAATAATGTGAGTATCTTTTCACGTGCTTATTGGCCATTTTCATATGTTATTTGGAAAAATATCTATTCAAATCCTTCATCCATTCCCAGTATCTTTTTAATATACTGAATAAAGCACAACCATTGTCTCGTTGAGGGTTTTTTTCTTTTTTTTTAATTTTAATTTAATAGACTTATATTTTTAGTTTTAAGTTCACAGCAAAATTTAGTGGAAGATACACTACCTACATTCCCTCTACTACAAAACATGCATAACCTCCCCCATTATCATCATCACCAACCAGAGCTGAACAAAGTGGTGCTGGTACATTTGTTCTAATTGATGAAACTATACTGACACATCATTATCACACAAAGTCTACAGTGTACATTAGGACTCACGCTTAGTGTTATGAAATCAATGAATTTGGACAAATGCATAATGATATATATCCATCACTGTATTACCATATAGAGTAATGCTATTGCCCTACATATTCTTAGTGTTCAGCCTATGCATCCTTCCCGCTCTCCAATCCCTGGCAACCACTGATCTTTTTATTGAGTACATAGTTTCGCCTTGTCCAGAGCACTGTATAGTTGAAATCAAATAATATGCAGTCTGTTAAGTTTGGCTTCTTTCATTTAGTGATATGCATCTAAAGTTCCTCCTTGTCTTCTCATGGCTTGATTGTTCATTTCTTTTTAGCACTAACTACTACTCCATTGTCTGGATGTACCAGTTTATGTATCCATACAAATACTGACAAAAAATCTTGGTCGCTTACTAGTTTGGGCAATTATGAAGAAAGCTGTTATAACCATCCATGTCCAAATTGTATGTGGAAATAGATTTTCAACTCCTTTGGATAGATACCAAGGAACATGGATGCTAGATCATAGCATGGTAAGAGTATGTTTAGTTTTGTAATAAATTGACAAAATGTCTTCCCTAGTAGCTGTACCAAAAGCAATGAATGAGAATTTCTGTTTCTCCACATCCTCAGGAGCATTTGGTATAATCAGTATCCTATAGGTATGTAATAGTATCATGTTTTTGTTTTAATTTCCATTTCCCTGATGACATATGATGTAGAACATCTTTTCATAGGATCATTTGCCATGTACATATCTTCTTTGGTGAGGTATCTATTAAGGTTTTATAATAGGGTTATTTGTTTTCTTATTGAGTTTTAAGAGTTCTTTCAATAATTTGAATAACAGTCTTAAATGGAGCAAATTTATTGTGTCCTTCCAAAATTCAGATGTTGAAATTCTAACACTAAATATGATAGTATTAGAAGATGGAGCCTTTGAAAGGTAATTAGGTCATAAGGATAGAGCCCTATGAATGGTATTAGTGCCCTTATGAAAGGTACCCAGGGAGATCTCTCACACACTTTCTGCCATCTGAGGACACAAGAAGTTGGCAGTCTGAAATCTGGAAGAGGGCCCTCACAGGATGCCGCATTTGTTGGTGCCTTGATCTCAGACTTCAGAATTGTGAGAAATAAATATCTGTTGTTTGATCCAAGTAGTCTCTGTTATTCTGTTACAGCAATCTGACATAAGACACAATCCTGAATCAGATGTGTCTTTTTTGCAAATATTTTCTTTCAGTTTGTGGCTAGTCTTTTATTGTTTTGACACTATCACAAAGCAAAATGTTTCCATTTTAGTGAAGTCAAGCTTTTTTTCTTTTTTCTAACATGGAGGAAATACTACTTAATATACTTATTACACTTATAGAGAACAAACCTATATATCTTTAATGTGATGATAACTTTTATTTTTTAAGCAGTTTTAAGTTCACACTAAAATATACTGGATGGTACAGATGTCCCACATTTATCTATTAGAGTATAAAAAAGACAGCGGATGGGAATTGAATGTCAACAGAAATTTATCATTGGTAAGACTGGAAAATGTCCAAGAGCATGTTGGTACAAAGCAACTCAACATTCAGATCCTTTATTTTCAAATAATGAAAATAATATTTTCAAATAATGAAAAATGTTAATGATGGTTGTTAAGGCATGAGAATGGGTGGAACTAGCTTGTGGGGTTGTACAAATTCACAGGCATGGGACAGTATGGATTAGATAACATTTTATAGATTAATAAATAGACCTCTTACACTAGGTCTACAGAATACACTTTTCCCCTTTTCTTTATTTTGTTATACATGAACCCAGAAAACCTTATCAGTTTTTAATGTTTCATCAATTAATCAGCAAAGATTTTCTTTTTTAGTCAAATATAGTCAAATAAACTAAAAAGTAACATTCAGAACCAACTCAATTTATCTTGGAAATAGGCGTTCTATAAAAATTCTGTTACCTAAACTACTTCCTTTTTATCACATGATATTTATTTTACTTGATATTCTCTGGGGTGGCTCATATGAACATTATTAAAATCAATCAATCATGTATTTCCCTGGCTTTCTGCAATGTCTATCATACAGTCAACATTAACAAATATGTTTCTCTCAGTGCCAAATTATACTTTGATAGAGCTCATGAGTCACACATAAACCATATCTAACTAAAGGGCTGGATTTTTCAAATAGGTCTTCTTATTAACCACCCCCCCAAAAAAAGATACTGTGTTAAAGCCATGAAGTGATACAGGGCACTAAATAACCATTTGGGTTCAGTCATGGCTGACATTCTTAGTCTTTAAATGTCCAGAGGCTTGGATCAGAAGCTATAATTTCATTAAGAAGTAATACTAGGAAATCAGAGGTTAGCAATACCCAGACGTTTGAATTCAAATTTGCTGAGTAGAAAATTCCTAAAATTTTGTTTCACATTTGCTCAAAAAGTAAAATAAAATAAAATAAAGCCTCATGTTTTTCTGTTTGTTTATTAATTTCTTAAGCTTTTTGAAGAATGGTATTTGGAGACATAAGGAAACGCACAGAAACATACAACATTATATATACTGTGTTTCCCCAAAAATAAGACCTAGACTGACAATCAGCTCTAATCCATCATTTGGAGCAAAAATTAATATAAGACCCGGTATTATATTATATTATATTATATTATATTATATTATATTATATTATATTATATTATACCTGGTCTTATAGTAAAATAAGAGCGGGTCTTATATTAATTTTTGCTCCATAAGATACATTAGAGCTGACTGTCTGGCTAAGTTTTATTTTGGGGGAAACACGGTATGTTTATTTTCCAGATGGTACTTTGATAGTGAAGGTAGAAAGTCTTAAATGCGAACCTGCATAGATGGGTCAGCAACGCTCTTTAGGGAAACGCAGCTTGTGAGAGAGACTGAGTTTTGAGTCAATATTAGGTATACATGTTAATCTTGGAGGCATTGAAAGGTAACTTCAAATTCATGAATATGTACTAACTTTGAGAACAGAATGTGGTGGAAGGAGGACTGCCTAAGGTGGATTCTTATTTCATCAATCTGTGGGTTCTGCTTATAGTTCTAATGCAACCCATTTTTACCTCATCAACCTTTGAAAGGCACTCCATTTTCACCTTATTTTTGAACCTAATTGAGTTATGTTCACTAAATTGTAACAAAACACTACTAAAATCAAAACAAATACAAAATTAATTTGTGCTTTTTTACTACCAATAGATTATTATGACTATATGAATACTCCTGCTAATCTGAGTTCTTGTTTCAGAGCTGAAAGTACTTAACCCAATATTAGTGCATTACAGTTGGGCAGATTCTTATACTTGGTAGTTTGTTGTGACTATTGTCATTCCTATTCTTCCTCTGTCCTCTCCACTGCATTTGATTTGACTAGAGGTGAATTAACATGATTTATTGCTATTCTAGTAGAAATTTTACAACACTTCTGCAGACAGAACAGTTGAGGTCCTGCTTATATAAAAGAGACAATTGTCTTATGTGTTAGTTTAAAGGAATGAAATATAGATCACAAGTATTAATAGCTACATATATGGGAGTGTATAGATTTATAATTCCAAGAGCATATGTAATCAAATGTATTGCTTCTTCAAGCGTTTTGTGATATTGGATATAAACCTAATCCCAATCTATTAGTATTTAATTATACAACAATGGCACTCCTTTTTCTATCACTTTAGCCACCATAATATGTTATCTAAGTGACTTGAAGTAAGTACAGAGTTTACAAAATAGGATAAACTTATTTTCTGCAGGATTTCAACCAGAGAAATCTATATTAACTTTTATTTATCTGCTTCACTTGTATAATATCCACAATACTGATCCCTCAGTGCCATAATTTCTTTAGATGGCTTCTGTATCATGACAGAAAGATTAACTTATATTCTGTAGAGTTTATAGTTGAGTAAAATTCTCTCCAAGTTGATATGTCGCAGAGTGTGTATGTAAGGCAAGATACATACGGTAATTTTCCTTTAACAAGATCCTAAAAATTTTCAGAAAACTCAGTTTTAACCCAATTTATCAGCTAGTTTACCTGAATCCAAAATAACATAATCATCTTTAAAAAAACAATTTCTAATATGCTGAGCTCTATTACAACTTTATATTTGAAACTCTCCCTTTAAAAATCTCCCTTAAAAACCTCTCCCTTAAAATAAGGGTTTTGAAAGTGGAGTTGTGGTTGTATTAATGTTATTGAGGTAGTCGTAAAATTTGCAGCAAAACAATCTCTGTGAAAAAATTTGCAATTATAGTCAATAATACTGATGGAACCACTAATGACAAAACCTAATGCTTTTCCTTTCCAGGCATTTGACCATCCCAGAGTTTGTTTACTCCAATTCCTAACAGTACTTTTCAGTCATTAATATTAACTGAACAAACACTATGTTTGCATCATTATAATATTTACAGTACTTTTTATTTCCACTATCTTCTAACCTCAACAATACAACTCTCCTCACTCTCTTGAACCTCAGCATCCCAGAAGAGAGAATTTGGGAAACTTGGGGAAGGAGTGAAAACTTGCAGAGGATGGATATGGAAGATCATGAGAATCATTCTAAGGTCAGAGGAATCATTCTAAGGTCATTAACATTAAGACTATTAATTAATAAAAGTAAGAATAGAAGGTCCAAATAACCTTATGCTCTAAAAATCAAGACATTTCTTCACCTCTCACAAAATGATAGCAAGCTCTTTAGAATTAAAGTTTCTGACAACCTTATTGTGTCATCATACAATTTATTAAATTTTCAGTCCAGTTATGTGAAACTTATATCCACAGGAAAAAGCATAATCATTTGGTAGAAAATATGATTTGGTATTTTTTTTTTCTATATTACATTGGAAAGTTACCCCCAAAACACAGCTAATGCCTAATAAAATTAAATAAAGTATTAGAAATCCCCTAAGACTTTTCAGGGATTAATTGAATAAAGTATTTACTTACAATTAAATATCTAAAACATAACAAATAACAAAATAAACTTCAATATACTCACAATTCAGTTTAAAAATAGAATCTTATCAATAAAATTGAAACCTACTATATTATGTTCCCCAACTACATTATCCTCTCACTCCATGAGGTTACTAACCACCTAATTAGATATTATAATCCCCATGCTCTTCCTATATTCATATATATATATATATATAGATACATATATATATACACACACATACACACACACACACATATATATATATGGAAGAGCATAAATAAATATATATATATATATGCTTCTAAACAAAAAATAGTATTGTTTAGCTGTTTTAATACTATAAACATATCATTCTTTATGAATACTTTGGCAATTTGCTCAGCCTTATGTTTATGGAATTCAAGTTAATGATGTATATTTGTTTATGTATTTTGATATGCATATAAATATTGATAGATATTTAAGATGATATGCATTTAGAATGTCTCCAGTTTTGACTGTTAAAATGCTAATGTGGGGCCGGCCCGGTGGCTCAGGCGATTAGAGCTCCATGCTCCTAACTCTGAAGGCTGCCGGTTCGATTCCCACATGGGCCAGTAGGCTCTCAACCACAAGGTTGCTGGTTCAACTCCTGGAGTCCTGCAAGGGATGGTGGGCTCCGCCCCCTGCAACTAAGATTGAACACCACACCTTGAGCTGAGCTGCCTCCTGGATAGCTCAGTTGGTTGGAGCAAGGGCTTTCAACCACAAGGTTGTCAATTCAATTCCTCGAGTCCCGCAATGGATGGTGGGCAGCACGCCTTGCAACTAAAATTGAACATGGGACCTTGAGCTGAGCTGCCGCTGAGCTCCCGAATGGCTCAGCTAGTTGGAGTGAATCCTTTCAACCACAAGGTTGCCAGTTCGATTCCTCGACTCCCACAAGGGATAGTGGGCTGTGCCCCCTGCAACTAGAAACGGCAACTGGACCTGGAGCTGAGCTGCGCCCTCTACAACTAAGATTGAAAGGACAACAACTTGACTTGAAAAAAAGGCCTGGAAGTACACACTGTTCCCCATATAAGTAAAAAAAAGAAGAAAAAAAAAAGCTAATGTATGCATTATATACCTTTTTTTGTATGAGTGTACACGAAAGTCAATCTAACATAGGGGAGAAGGCCCCAAATTCCACAGATGCTGTCTCCGATCCCCTTTATGACCTTAGAATCAAGACTCTGGGTTTCTGGTGTTTACGAATGTGCACAGAATAGCCATTTTTTATTCTTCTTAGGTTTTTGTCAGATATGTTCCTTACATTTTTGACTCTCAGCTCTGAGTTTACAAGAATATTTATTGTATTTCATTCAGTTGTTTTGTATCCAGTCTGCACTGGGATCGTGCTTTGAGATACCTTGTCTGTCATATTGTTGGAAGGAATCACATGGACATGATGAAATATGAGGGTACAGCTAGTGTGACATTATGTCCTCTTTTCTTTTTTCAGCTGTATCTTCATGCCATTTTTCACTGAGAGGTGGGCAGTACATCCAATAATTCTGGTAGAGGGAAGGTGGGACATGGGAGTGATGAGTCCTGTGTGATCTTTATGTGTACACTAGATGCCCTATTCTGTGGTCACGGTGTCTTCCTCTGACCTTAACATGTGTCCAACTGTTACATATTGGGGGCATGGCAAATGACTTTTAAAAATCTGTTCACTAAATCAATGTACATCTTTTTAAAGGCTTCTAAATACATTATTTATCTTAGTTAAATAATCTAGAAAACAAGCACCTTAAAATTATATGAAATTATAAGTTTATATTGTGGTAAATTTTCTTTTGGTAAAACAGATAAGTTCTTTTGGCAAAATGCAAATCTGCAAAAATATATTTTCTATATTAGAATTGTCTAATAATTTGATTTGAATTACTGAAGAACTTATAAATGAGAAATCTCTGTGTTGGTATTTTCCACACAATTTAGCAAAACTTAGTTTCCTGCTATGTTAGCAAATAAACAAAATCCAAAATGTTTCCTTGATCAAATACATTTGGGATATATTCAAAGTATTCAGACTTTTTTATTTCAGGTTCAATATTATGCTAATGTGCATTGCAGTATTTTATAAACACTTTGTATTTAAAAATAGGAAATATTGAAAAATGGAAGAAACTCCTCTGCAAAATACCTACTTAACAAATATGCAGATTTGAGATAACCTATTAAATGCAGACAACCTAATATGCAGATTTTTAATAACCTATTAAAATATAGGTTAATATTGTCAGCAGAAATTTGCTGATCATATTTACTAAGCTAAATCTAAAGTGGTATTAGAATACATTGAGATATATACTGGGAATTCTGTGGACACTTTCAGGAAAAATATTAATATTGATTACCTGGATATAGTCACATCTCATTTTATTAATTCAATTGATTTATCTTTGTGATTTTCAAAGGCAGACTTTAAAAAAAAAACTGATTCTTTATTCATTTGCATATTTTTGTTTGTTTGTTTGAACAAAGCTCAAAGCTGCCCAGCCAAAGGCTAGTGCAGCTTCCTTAAAAGCCTATTAGTTCTCTTCCAAAATACAAGCAGCACGAAGTAACTTGGCGGAGACAGTGTCTCTAGATGATTTGTCTCCTAGAAATTGTCTGTTTTATGCCAGCCATGCCAAATTTCAGCCCTATGAGTTAATCATAGAGAGGCCCTGAAGATTCTCTGCACAAAACATCCTCTCACCTGGGCTTGTTGTCCCAGACACTTGTGATGCCATTTCAAAGTGTTGGTGAGTGATAATTAAGTAATTCACAGTTCTGTAGATTTACGCTTTAAAAAAAATTCACACACATTGTATTCATTTAGTCATTACAATAAAACTATAAAAGTATTTAATATGTCCATTATACAGATGAGGAAAGGAGGCCCCGAATAAAAATACATAGCTACTCTTATATATTTTAAAACAGATTGACATATGCTCTATTTCCCTAAATCTTATTTTTCTCTAAATTCTGGGTAATTTCTGTAAGATGATTATATCCAAACAGTATAGCTCATACACTCATAAAAATGTTTTAAAGTATACAAGCACTATCAATAATTATATATTTCTTACTTATGAGTTATATAAATATACTACCATACTATATTAGTTTTTAAATATATTTTTTAAATGACAGAAAATACCCTCCAAAATAAGAAAGGAAGACCTAACAAATATAATAGAAACATATTTCAGCACTTTTCTTCAAACTCCCAGTGTTTCACCTTATGTATCGATGTGCTACACCAGTCACTTTTGAGAACACTGCTTTGAGGGGTATGTATATTGATTTTTCTTTTTTTATTTGGTTTAACCATCACAAAACTAAGTATTTGATAATCCATTACTAGAAGTAACTATTTTCATGGGATCAATTCCTCAATGAAAATTGGCAGCATTACATAGAATACATTCTAGTATCCGATGGTCTGATTTCAAAACCTTGGTCTTATTTGCTGGATGAGTAAATTATTTATCCTCTTTGCTCAGTTCCTGTAAAATAGGATAAGATTAATATCTATATTAGGGCATTGTTGTGAGGATTAAATCAGCTACTATATATGCAACTTATTTAAAGCAGAGCTTGGCACATAGTATGTACTTCAAATGTACTGATTATTGTTAATCACATAATAATTATATCATTGATAATAATTATATCATTTTGTGACAGTTGGAAAGTGGAGATTGTTTTCAAATAATTAAAAAAGTACCTGTTATGCACATTGCACAGATAAAGAAAGACACTTCTATGCAAAAAAACACTGAATGCAGAATTATCAACCAAACTGACACAATAACAATAATTATACATTTCCAGGTGCTCCATAGTCAAAGCCCCAACTACAGTGGAGAACAGGATGACAAAAACTTCATTAGGAAGCTAATGCATGAAATTCAAGAGAGCAATATATAATGAAAAAGACAAAAGAGAATGCTGAGATAATGAGATTCCACAAAATAATGTCTTCACCAAAAAAAAATCATATTTTTGTCCAGAATTTCTCTGAACAGAAAAATGAACTACCTTTAGTTATGCAAAGTAGCATAAATAGAATTCAGGGTAAACCTATTTGGGAATAAACGCAGCCAATAAATAATGTGATAATTTTATTAAATAGTTTTACAATCTCCTTCTTGTAGGGTATTATAATTTAACTGATCACTGAAGCAAGCTTTAAGTATTTTAACATCTGATTAAAGTGCACATTAACTTTAGTTTGGCACTCTTTTAAGTATAAAACTTCCTTAGTTAACAGCTGCCATGTCTGTAGGGTAACGTTGATAGATAATATTGGCATATTGTTCAAAATAGCAATCTATCTGAAAAAAAATTAGAGTTTAGAATGTAAGAAAATATACAAATATCCTGTATTCAATTTATTATATTCCACTAAGAAATGTACACACATTACATAAAAAAATATTCTTTAACCCGAAATTTTATTTAGTAACTTAATTGCATTCTGTGCTCAATAGAACTGTTTATCAATTTAATGGTAACACAATGTCACTAAATAAAGTAGTCTACCAGAATTATATAATTTTGAGCTTCCCTGAGTAGTGACTTTTCCTATCATGTAATATATCATTTTCTGTTAAGTACTGTATTAAGAACGTATGACTTTCAGGATCGAGGGTTGGTGCATACTAGGCAGATGGACAGGCTACTTGTGAAGTCACACTATGCCATGGAAAAATCACATCAATGCCTTATTATTATTGAATTGTGTTTGGCTAAGATGTGAATCCTTTGCTCATATGTGTGTATATATTATAAATCTACTACTTAACATGACGATGTGGGAAATAATACAAATGAAAAGTACATTTTTCTAGAATTGGGAAATTCTTAGGTTTATTTATATATTTAGATCTGTCCTTAACATTTGAACATTCATTGTATACATAAATCAAAATAACAGAAACACATAGTACAAGAAAGATTATGGGTGACTATTGTTCTCTACTATTGTGTATGTACATGTGAACTTTCTTACATTTAATTTTCTAATCAAAGTTTTATATATATCTATATATATATAGATATATATAAAACTAAAAATCAAGTAATAAAGAGAGGCTTATAATTAAAACAAAAGTTGCTGCCCTCCTATTCACCCTCCTAGTTTTGTTCCCCAGAGCTAAATATTATTAGATCTTTTAGCTATTTCTTTTGTTAATTTCCTTACTATCTCTTGGTAACAAGTATGTATTTTAAATAAGGCCCAGAAAGCATTTGGTAGCTTGTAAATCTTGGAGAACACTGACATAATATACATAAGAGTTTCAGTAAGGAGATGATTCTGGCACAAATTATTAATATGTTTTCTTTAATTTATTTCTGGAAGCAATGAAGAAAAGTCGTATTAACTAGCAGTGTAATGGGTTGAACATAAATCTCCAAAATATCTGTTTTTATAATTAAAAATAATTGTGTGTGCTGCAGCGAACTAAGTTCCACAGTGTAATTAAACATATTTAACATATATTAACTCTATAAGTAATTTGCATAAATTATTCTGCTTCACAATTTTAGTGTACACCAGGGGTTACTGTGATTTTTATCAATGTGTTCTATTAACTTAACGGATAATGATATGGTTTTAAAAGTTGAAATATAATTATAAGCCCCTTAGAATCTCCAAATGAAAGGCATTATAGGCTACTGGAATAATTTGCCAAAATTACAGGGAGAATTACATATGTTATTTTGAAAATTAAAGTTGAACCTCTATACCTAATCTTTTTACAAATGCCAGCATTTATATTTTCTCAATGTTCCTTTCCAGATTTATTATTTCATATTCTAGTCTTATTCAGAGAAGTAGTATTAGGCATATAGTTCTGTAGAATTACTGTCATAATTTATTCTCATTGAAAATATGGATAAATATTCACTTCTGTGAGATACATGGTAGTATAATAAAACTAGGGACCAGAAACCTGATTTTTGATTCTTGCTTTCGTCACTAAGTGGCCGGTGACTCACGGCAAGTTCTGTCATCAACACCAAAGTCAGGTTTTTGTCCATTAAATTTAATGGACTTAGACTCACATTAAACTTCAAAAAGCCTCCCTCACATACTTTACATAATCAGTCACAATCACACTCAATTAGTTTTGTTATTCTATTTACTTTACAGAATCAGGAAATAATGTCACGTTATTGTGTGCCATACTGTAGGCACCTGATTATCTAGAAAGGAGACTTTTATCCACACGGCATCTCATATTTTCTTTGGCTCACTCTGTCCTTCTCTTTCCCTTCCACCTCGCAAAGGCAAACCATTGGGAAGGTACAGAACTGTCAGACAATATGGGAAAGAAATGACTACATGCCAAGCCTCACTTTCTCCCTTATCCCGCTCGTGCCAAGCATATAGTATAGACCAGAAATTTTCAAATATTTTGGTTTTAGGATCCATTTATACTCTTACAAATTACTAAGAACCCCCAAAAGCTTTTGTTATATGGTTTTCATCTAATGATATTTACTGTACTATAAATTAAAACTAAGAATAGTTTTAAAACATATATTTTTAACTCATTAAAAATAATCCCATTAAATGCTAATATAAAAAGTATTTTCACCAAAACAAACAAAAGAGTGAGAAGAGTGGCATTATTTTACATTTAAAAAAAAAATCTCTATAACGTCTGATGCATAGTATTCAGGTGAATTCTCATATGTGCTTTCAATTTTTGAGACATGTAGCCTCTTGAAAACTTCACTGTACACTCGTAAGAGAATGAGCGTGAGACAGGCACAAAGCTCCCTCCGTAGTGTTACAAAAATAGTTTGATCTCAAAGATCCCCTGAAAAGATTTCATCCCTAAACCACACGTTTGAGAACTACGGGTGTAGACAAATTTATGGGGTGAGATACAGAAGGTTGTGCTTTGAGTACACAGTTCCCAAGGGGAAATGGGGCAGAAAATGTGGGGGCTGGTTGGCCCAGCCCTGACCTTGGTGAACTTGTGTATAATTACATATTCTACACAACTGGTTTATATTATTCTTTTAGTTGTTGATTTCAAGCAAAGACTACATCAGGAATAAACATGCCAAATTTGTGAAGAATTAAAAAGGAATATGAATTAATTGACAGAAAGCCTATTTCCACTTGCCCAAGAAGAAAAAACAACAATTCCTATGAATAGAATCACTATGATTACTTTGATGGCTTCCCCAGTGTTGTTAGATTTTATTATACCATTTCAAATGAAAATGTAATCACTTGGAGAGATTTCACTAAAACCCATGGAAAGATGAGAAGAGAAATCAAGGTAAGCAAGAATTAACTTCCTGCTTATTTACACGCTTTACTAATAGGGAAGCTGATTTAAAGAGTAACAGCTTAGACACATGAGCAAGGCTGAAAGTAAATTAGATGGGCAAACACACTTTATCTCTGCAGAACACAAAAAACAAATTATCTCTAATTGTGCAAAATACAGGAAACAAATAAGGGTTTCAAAGTCAGAATCTTCTTGTCCAGGTTTTCAGTCCAGGATAAAACCTGTAGAAGTTGGTCTTTTCCATCAGAATCCAGTCCACACTGACCATAGCTTAACTACTGGACATATTTCAAAATCCACTGGTGACTGGTTTTACCAGAGTCTCTGCATATTCCAAAACTTAAACTAAGTCCTGAAAACTCAGATTCAGAGAGGTGAAAGACACCACTGATAATGTCTCACTAATAACAACAGTAAAAATCTTTCACACTTACATAGTGTTCCCCAAATGCCAGGCATTGGCCTGAGTACTGAGTGTATACTATGTTTCCCCTAAAATAAGACCAGGTCCTATATTAAGTTTTGATCCAAAAGACGCATTAGGGCTTATGTTCAGGGAATGCCATCCTGGAAAACCATGCTAGGGCTTATTTTCTGGTTAGGTCTTATTTTCAGGGAAACAATCTTATTGATCCTCACAACAATATTGTGATGTAGACCTAACAGTACACCCATTTTTCAGATGAGGAAACTGAGGAACAGAGAGGTTGAGTATTTTTTCTTAAGTCCGGGAGCCAGGATTTAAACCCAGGCAGTCTGGTCCAAGAATATGAGCAAAATCTGGCAGTGATTGAATCTGAGAAACATGAATATGTAAAAGATTTTTAGGGAAAATTCTACATTCTAGAGAAGGTTACTTCTTTGAATTCTTGCTGTTAAATAAGAATTTCCTCCAGAATTTTCTTGGAAAGCATTATAAAATTAACACCTTGAGTATAAAGAATTATGTGATTTTGTTTACCACTGTTTCTTTAGAACTTGGAAAAGTGATTGAACAGAATAGGTTCTTAATAAATATTTGTGGGATACAAATAAGCATAATTTTTATATTTATAAACTAGGTTTATTTCAGAAATTCAGTGAAGTTAGAGGGAGGATTGTTTCTTTTTTGTTTATTCCCAACAACCCTATTTACTGTCAATCTATTACTGATGTCCAGGTTTCCTTATTCAGTTATTCTCCAATTTTAATATTTATAAAATCACTTGGGAATCTTGTAATTGCAGATTGTAATTCAAAGGGTCTGGGATGCAACCTGGTAAGGTCAAGGCTAACAGACTAAGGACCACTCTTTGAGTATCAAGGTCTTATAAGCATTGGATAGGTGTGCCTCAGATTTCTGTAATTACAGTGACTTAAATGCCTTAACAAGCAACAGATGATATACACATTATGTGCATCATCATTCCATTTTATTTTTTACACATTCCCTTTCTCATTTACAATGTTGCCATTATTTTAGGACAAACTGAAAAGTGACATTTCTCACTGCTACTGGAAGGACTGTCACATGGGATGTTAAATTCTCAAGCTTTACTGGGGACATACTGTGATGCTTTGTTTGGATGTCTCCAACTGTCGATGTTTTTCCTATGACCTTTCCTATGGATTAAACACAAATAAACACATATTTAACAATTTGAAAAGGCAAGCTATCTTACAGTGAAGATGAGAATGGGCGATGCAGACATACCCCCATCATTTTTGGATTGAAATAGATAACAATTGTCAAAATAAACTAATAAGAAAAGTGATCCTTCGTATTTTTGCAGAGAAAATATCAGACCTGATCCCCTTCCTTTCATACGTGTTGACAGAGGCCATGGAAAACTACTACATAAAGTGATCAGGATTTACTTAGCAAACACTTTCATCGCTTTTAATTTGTTCCAGATACTGTTCAAAGTCTTAGATGAATATTAGCTTGCTTAAAATGCATAACATCCCAATGAATATGTACCATTATCATCTCTATTTCATAGGTGATAAAAACCAAGGCACAGCAAAATTAAACATATCACCCAGGGTATCATAGACTTGGCAGAGTAAGCAGGTATGAAACCAAGCAGCCTGGTCTGTGCTCGTAACCAATGTATCCTGGTTGCCTCCCTTTATGAATTTCTAAGGGAAAATAAATATGATTTCCAAAGACTTGAAATATTTTATCTAACTATATTTTCAATTAATGTCAAGAATCAGACTTCTTCTAGCAACTTACAGTGCCACAAACAGAACAGTAGAAAATACTCAATTAAGATAGAGAATATTGAGGGTTTCCAGAGTGTCAAGGGAAACGGCAGGGCAGGAACAAAGGAAGGCCAGCTTTCTTCTTCAACGGAGTGGCCTGTTTTCACATTACTTTGCACTAGGTATACTCTGCTACAAGAAACGAATCTACTACCTCTATCGTCAGATGATATCTACATTTTCTGTAGCTCCGTGAGATCTCAGAAATATATATTTCAATTTGCCATTAGACATCCCCATCCACCTTTGCACAACGGTAATGAAAAGCAAGCATGTCAAAATCCTGCATAAAAATGTTCCTTCCCCTGAAGTCCTGTGTTGGATAATAATATTACCATCTCTTCATTAATATAATTAGGAACCTCAAAGATATTTTCAACAGTCCTCTCTTTTTTTTCCTTATTATATTTAACTGTACACTAACTAATAATTGTAATGCGGCATTCGACATCGGCTGAAATCATCATCTGTCTTTTGGACGATTGGAGTAGCTTTCTAACTTCTCATGACTTCCACTTCTCCAGTTCTTTCATAATCTCATCAGATCTGCTTTCTAAAGCACAGATAGACTGTCTTGCAACTTGCTGGTCTAAAGACCTCTGCTGTCCACTCTCTGCTTTATAGATTTAAGCCTAAACTACTTAGTAAGGTATGTAAAACCATTTCTAACTTAATCGCATACTATGTTTCAAGCCACAGTCACAACTATTTCTTTCCCAAGCAGATACATAAACTTCTTATTTCAACAAACAATACCTTTAAAATCTTCTTAATATATACTTTTGTGTTCTTTCCAGAAGGTGGTCTTTGTCTACATTTTAGCTTGACAATACTTTGCATTTTTCAAAATGATACCTATATATAAAGCAAATTCCTACCTTCCCAAGAAAAAGAAACTTTATCACTCTAATTTATTTTTGTGCTTTAAATGTGCTTTGTAAGAGTCACTCTACATTATGGTCTTCTAGCAGGTAAAAGAGTATCTCACTGTTTTTTGTATATAGATTGAGCTCAGTAATATTAACTGAATAATGAAGGTGAAAACAAATAATTAGGCTTAAACATTGATTTTATATTAATAATGTATTTCATAACTTTGGACATAAGTAATAATTGGATAAGTAATATAATATTAATTATAATAATTAAATAATAGTTGACATTTTATCACAGACACTGTATGTCAATGATTTCTCATTTTTGGATTAAAAAAAAGATGCTACTTGTAGCTAGCATAACAACAGGAATAAAATATATATTAATAGTCTCATAAATCCCAAGAATATTTTCTACTCTATTCCGATAGTTGTGCCTACCCAGAGAGGAGAATCAGCAATCAAATACAGATTGGTGTAGATTGTTGACTGCCGGGAAAAAAGCAAAGCCATTCTTGTTGAGTTCAACATGGATTTCATTACCAGGAATGTGCTAAAAAAACACTGACACTGCTGTGCTCCTTGTGTAGGTGGTTTGTCTGACATGTGGGAGGCTCATCTTTGGTTGAAACATGCTGTAGTGCTAATAATATATGACACTGATTTATACTTTCCCGTGCCATCTGTAAATACAAGTGGTCCCTGCATTGCGGAAACTCAACTGGAGATAAAACAATAGCAAACATTATTTTCTTCACTTAGACATAAGCAGCTATGTATGTATATTCAGATCTAAGAGCTTGTATATGAAAGGCTCCTTACAGTGAGGATGTTTGCATTTATCATCTTGACCTCTAGATGGTGATACAGCACTAGTTTGACATTTGCGCTAGCCTTCAACTTACATTATTGGATTTCCACTACTGTTTCTTAGGGCAGTCAGAAATGGAGGAATGAGCACTGTCTTCCAAAGTTGAAGAAAATGTATTAGTTAGGTATCTCGAGATGAACAAAGTAGACATGTGTAGTGTAAACTAGTGAACGGCTGTACTGAACACTAAATGGTGTTTTTATTGATGTATTCTGAGACAACATATATACTTGTCATATTTTATATTTTTGACTAATATTTATAATCATGGAGATTTTCAAACATATTCAAGAGCAGAATAAGTGATGCAAACAGTCTGCCTATGCTCATATATCAGCTTGAGATGTATCAATACATGGCCTATTTTGTTCATATTTAATCCCACCCACCTGCAACATTTTTATGCCACATACGTGAATGGACTAAACGCCTCATAATGTCTTTTAACAAACTGACATTGTGAATTTCAAAGATATCAACCTTTGAAGTGAAGACTAAAGGTATAGTGTTCAGTAGGAGCAAGAGGGTATCTTTTGAGACCGATTTCTTGATGGGAGTAGTGAATACATAGGTTATCACTTTGCTGTAATTCATTGACTTATAGACTTATAATTTGTGCACTTTTCTGTATTCATATTTTATGCAAGACAAGAGAAAAAAAGACAAGCAGCAAAGGGGCAAAAGCTTTATGAATTCTGGCCTGTCGACGGAGATAGGCTTAGAATATGGAGTAGCTCCTCCTTATTGATGAATGGGAATCATGCACGGTAATGATGGGAATATTTAATTGAACTGCAAAGTTTAGGGAGAAATTAAAGAGAAAATCCAATTGAGCCAGAGCCCTACAGAGAGGATCTTGTTGTTCATCTCATGAAAAGCTCTTCAAGGCTCAGAAAGTTATCATCTTGATCTTTCTTTAAGTGGGAGATATCCTAATAAGAAAAAAGGGAACGCCCACATACTTGGGTACACCTTTATCTGCTGCGGTCTCCTTTGAGCCAGCCACTGACCCTGGGGTGGTAAGAGGCTTTATGGGGATAAGGGCCACAAATATTTTACCGAAGTGAAATAATGATGGATGTTCCATCTCTTGGAAATCCACCAGGAGAATAAGTAATAAGCCAGAGGGAAAATAAAAGTGCAATTAATGAAAAAGTAGGAAGGGAGGAAAGATAAATTGATAGGAACAAAAAACAAAAATGAGAAGGTGGGGAGATCAGAGTACCTCAGAAGCTTTTCTCACCAACCCAAGCAGCCTTCCTTTACTACCCCAATTATTCTCCTCCACTCTAAACTACAGATCTGGACTGGAACCTAGAGGAAAGTACTTAACCTCCTTGTTTTAGCTCAATAAAATGCAAAATGGAGTTAAGAATACCTGCATTTCAGGAATATGTAGATGATTAGAGATAAGATATGTAATGTAATGTCAGCACAGTGCTGGTGATCAATTAGTAACTATCACTATTATCATATTATTATTATTATTATTCATTAGATTTGCAAGTATTATCTCTGTACCTGGAAATGAAGGAACAGTAAAGGAACATTTACAGCAAGTGTCAATAAATGTATTTTCAGCTTTATAGACAATTGTGGTTTGAGTGCAAGCAAAAACAGCGTTAGAGAAACATTGATCAGTCTTCTCTAAGGTATTTTAGACGAAAAATATGAGTTTTCTTTTACATATGATTTTTTATTAATGTATGTTGCTGATAATGAGACATTTTACTATTTACTAAGAATAAAGGAAGGTAACTATAATACAAGAAGACATCTGGCTCATAAGTACACATAGCTTATCTCCTCTGGATAAGATGATGGATGAATATACATATATATATGTGTGTGTGTGTGTGTGTGTATGTGTATATATATATATATCATACATATACATATATGATATATATACACATATATATATTATATATATATATATACACACACACACACATACACACACACACACATAAATATAAAAAATCAGGCTTCCCTCTATTTATGTTCTAAGTTCAACTACCAAAATGAAACAACATATGATAGACAGCAAACAGGATCTCTCAACTTTCTGAGAAATTCAATCCAATAGATTTTTTTTAACTGATCAATTAGAGGTGCTTCTATGAAAGCAATACGGTTAAAGTAATATGATTTCAATGCAGGATAGAGATACATTAGACAGCAGAGAGTGTTATAATTGAGTAGTGTTATAGAATTTTTGCCCTCTTCAAGTTAGACTGAGATCACTAGATATTAGTTTCACATATAGTAAGAAACTGAAAAAAAAACATTACAAGTAAGATTAGACTAATTTTATACAGACATATGGTCATGTTTTTTATAGAACAAGGCCTGGGTATAATTTAGACCTATTTTGGAGTGATAGGACACGAAAATGTATTAATTTGTAGTAGAAAATTTTATCAACATTGTTACCTAATTAAATTAGTGATTTTCTTGAGCATTAAAATAAAATAATAATAAGTAGCCTGAGGCTGTGATTAAACAGTAAAACAGAAAAAGGTAGGTTTGTCTTACTAATATTAGGGTCTTAAGTAGTATTTGTTGTGGAGAATGTGTGTTTTTTTTATTATAGTTGATAAAATTAAGCAGAAAAATTTAGGTCATAGTACTACCTGTCTCAGCTTTTGTATGGAAGGAACATGGCAAAAAAAAATTTGCTAAAATTGGATTCAAAAGACCCATAGACTATTTCTGGTTTTGCCATTTACTAGCTATTCAAACTTGTGCAAACTATTTTGCCCTTGGGAACCATTTGGACGTCAGCAAATACTTTCTTAAATTTTTAGCAGTTTTAATGTTTTAGGATCCCATTATTGTTTGTATTGCATTCAATTAGCACATCACGTCTTTTTTTCTAAATGATCAAACACAAATGACAAATGTGCTTCAATCTAGTAGTCTGGAATTGTGCGTCCTTTTCCTGTTGGTATGGTGGCAATTATGGAGGCTGAGTGGAGTGAGAGAAAGAAAACAAAGAAAAAGCATGTTATTTTTATGAAGAGTTGCAATTGTAGTAAGAAGCACCTAAAACGCCTCTAAAAGGCAAGTTTGCTGATATGTCTAAGAATGAGGCTAACAGAAACGATTCCAGATGATTTTAAGACACAAAGCTAGTAGCAATACCAATCTTTTGCGTACCATCCTGGTGAATTTGCTTCTTTTAAGTACTAACAACGGACTGCTGCCTCCCAACCTCCATTCTCTATCTGTATGAAGTGAATATTTCACAGGAATAAAGGGTTCTGGACCATCCAAAAGAAGACCATTAAGTGATCTACACAGTGGTTCAGAATTTTTTAAGTGAATAATAACAACAAAAAAGTCTCAGTTAAGATTTAAGAAAGCATACATAACAAATCATATCGAAAGGAAACAGGATTAAAAGAGTAATAAGGATAGCTACTAGAAAGTTAGTTCTTAATTATGTGATAAGCATTCCCCTAACACTTTATATATATTATTTCATCAAATATATATAGCCATACAGGGAGGCGGCACGCGATAATATAATCCCTGCTTTACCCATGTTGAAACTGATGCAAAGAACAATGAGGTACACTGACTGATGTCCTACAGCTCAGAGTGGCAAAGACAGGAATTAAAGGAGAGAGTCCAACAACCCACCATGCTGCTTCTCAGCAGAGCGTTGTCAAGTCACATATTTCAGAACATTCTTTATTTTCAATGTTCTTCATATGTTCTATAGCTTCTGACTTTTTTTTTTTTTTCTCTTTTCATTGCAAAAATTTAGGGTAATCAATGAAAGGAAGATTCACAACACACGTTCACTAACAACCCACATAATATACTCACTAAAAATTTCAACTGAGAGTTAACATATTAATTTAATTTTTAATGAAAAATTCTAATACCAAGAAATATTTTATTTTCTTGGGTTTATTCTATTTTTAGTGAAACTATTCATGGACATAGTACAATGCTTATTTCATGTCAACTAAAAATCAAATAGTTCTCTAAATGTGGGCTTGGGAAATATTTATGCAAAATTTTGAACTACTAGACCTAATCAAACTAATGATTTAGCAAGACTCAATTTGCCTTGGTTTGTTTATAAAATTTCTGTAGACAGAATAGGGTTTACTTCCTTAACTGCATTTAGCAATCCTCAAAAAATATACTCCGTTTAAATAATATTTAATAGATGAGGAAACCAGCACATTTTCTTAAATGTTAAACATATCCCACCCACATGCACCTCTTTTTCAAATTAGTTACTCAAAAAGGACTTGTTTACCAGCTTATTGCTGTCGTTTAGTAAAAGATCTCTCCTCTTCCCTCAATCACAATTGGGAACATATGAGTTTCTCACTAATCAATAACCCCGCCCCCAGTCAGAGTGAGCATTGGGAGGAGTTGGGCATGTGATCTTTGCTGGTAGTATTTCTGGCTGATGGAGCCAGCAGAAAAGTTCCCTCTTTTTAATACATCCATTAATTTATTTAATTATTGTTTTGGTAAAAATAAAATAGGTAAAGACACTGAGCAGTTAAATTGATAATAACAATTACAAAGAGAACCCACAGTCCTCCTATCTATCTAACCCAATTCATGTTGCCCAGTAACCATACTTTTCAATGCTTTTAGTAAATATATATATTTACTAAAATGTGTATACACACACACACACATACCAAACACACCCACAGAGGGTGCCAAAATATAAATACACATTTACTCATTTTAAGAAAGGAAAACACTGTATTAAAATTGGAATACTCAATATACACCAATAACAAAAGATGAATACAAGTCATGTTTCACTTCTGTAATTACAAGAGGTCTCAAAGATGGTTACCATCAGCGTCCAGACACTTCTGATTATTTCGAACTACTGCTTGAGCAACGTTGACCAAAGTGTTAACATCTCTTAAAATATGTGTACATTTTTTTTGTTTGTTTTGGCACCCCTGGTATATACATATATACACATATATATCCATATTTTGAAGTGACAAGCTTATACTATTTTTTTTTTAATTTCCAATGTTAAATATTGTATATTGATGCTTAATACCGTATGTATGGCAAATATGTAAATATCTCATACACTCTCACTCATATATACATCTCCTCCATTCAACCAATACAGCATTGTGATATAATAAGGTCAGGTGACTATTCAGTCTGTGTTTATGCTATTAGTGTTAGCTAAACATTGCTTGCAAGTGAGCCAGACTGCATACTAGAATATGATTTATTTTCTTTCTCTCTATATATATGTAACATTTTCCTCCCTGCTTTGCCCTGGTTTTTATATCTTATTTTGAAAGATAACTTGTCCCCAAACTTTCCAATACCACTTAAAACTCCCTGCGCTGCCTACTTTTCCCCCCATAGACATTCATATACCCCCTTGGAACACTTTATCCTCCTTCTCCAATCTGAACTAGTTATTTCTCTAGCTCTACCGAGCAGATGTTCTCTTGAGACTTTCTGTTATCATTACCTTGGAATTTTCTTCTCCCTCCTGTGATGGATACCCTATTCCCTGAATTCACCTCACCCTTTTTCATTGATTTATTAATTCTTTTGGTGGAAGACATCTCAAAATGTCATATTGAGAAAGATGCACCCTGGGTAAATTTTGGAAGTGCAGCATACAGAGAAGTGATCATTTTACCTGATTCCAAAGTTGGCTGAAGATATAATTTTAAGACAGAAAACCATTTCCTTGGAAAATTTTGAGAGTATGTGGTGTCCATTCCAGAATTATATACCTGATGCTTTCTACCTCTCAGTGTTGCTGGTGAAATATCTGATTCTATACCCCATTATATTATCTATTTCACCTGTTGTGTCATAAATATGACCCACTAACTCTTTGTTGAAGGACATAACACTAATGGCATAGCAGCTGTTTTATTAACCATATTCACTGTGGGAAGTGGTGGGCAAGAAGAGGAGTTTGGAAGCCAAGGGTGGTGGGAGAGAGTGGGGCCAAATCAAAATCAGAAGCAGAGCTGAAAAATATCCAACCTTGGATGCATCCTAGAGGCTTTGATATAGAATACTGTCATTTACCTTTCTTTTTCCTAGATAGCTTGTAAATGAATTAATGAATATATAATTGTTTTCTTTTGAGTAAATAATGGCTGAGGATATCATTTTAAAATTTCAGAACAGAAATAGTAGTTAATATTTGCATTTCGTTACACATTTCAAAGTTATCCCTTTTTGTCTTTGGAAATTTTATAGTGATTTCTCTGTATTCTAATGTATGAAAAAAATTTTTTAAAAGATAACGAATGTGCTTTCTTTTCTGCTCACAAGATAGATATCCTTGTATGCTTATTAGTAATAGTTTATTATGCTTATTATGTAATTATATCCTTAACTATTCAGATCATTGTCCTCAGTAGTTTTGATGTTTACATTATTGATAGCTATTGATAAGAATGTAAAGCATGTCACATCCTGGTGTTTCTGTTAATCTTAACTTTTGTTTTCAGAATTTTTGACCTAGATATTTTTAATGAAATCTGTCATATCAAATAGTTAACAATGCCTATCTGAGTTGTCATCATACCACTTATTAAGTTGTCGTCATACCACTTATCATATTCCTGTTTGCACTTTTTACCTTGAATTCAACTTTGTCTACCACTATCTCTTCATCCTTGTGCCATGTTTGCTTTGCTGTGTATCCTTTTACTTTAAATGTTCCTTTATATACTCAGCACTTAGCACAGTGCCTGGCTCATAGCAAGCATACAGTCAGCATGTTATAGAATGGATAAATGTTTAAGTTTCAGTCATTTCATGAATTTTCAATAAGCTAATGTTCCCATTAATGTTTATATGCATACAATCTCATTATAAAAAGTGACTAGATATAGACCTAAAGGTAGAATTAAATGTATATATAATGTTTACCTTCGTCATTTAAAAATTGATGAATTTTATAAAAATTCAATGTAAAGTAGTATATATCTATTAAGTTCAAAACCAGGTTAACCTAAATTGTGAGTAAACACAAAAAAAGCACTCAACCTCAGACGCAAATATGAGATTTAATTTGGGGAACTGATTTGAATGTATTCTCTACCAAACACTTATTTATGTTTCCAAATAGCTTTCCTTGTTTTCTGCACTGGTAAAGATCCTGATATCTAATTTGCAGATTACAGTGTATTTTAATACAGCTAACTCTTGAGGGGTTTATATGCTCTAAGCAAATACTTCATTACAAAAGAGTTTCTCTTTCTGGCCACCAGAAGGACTCTTAAGTTAGTTGATGCTAACAGGCTCTAGTCACAAAAAAGGTGATGCAATTGTGTTAGAATATAGAAGTTTGAATTTATGAGCAAGTGTGATATGAGTTATGATTATGATTGGTTTTAGTGATGTAGCTTTTTCTAGAGGTTAATTATGCATATGAATATATGCTTGCTCCTGAGAAAAGCCATGACTGGACAGGTTAGTTACATAAAAGGTGCCCCCCCTTGGTGTTCCTTCAGGGAAAGGTTAATGTAACAAGATAAGCATACTGGTCCATACACATGATGCTCCAACTGCTGGCACCTACATATAGTATGACTGTCACGCCCTTAACCAGATGAGCTAGACCCTGGATTTCTCAAGGCCTTACAGATTGCTAGATCAATACCTGGTTTAGGAAGACCAAAATTCTTAATCTTTCCTGGGCTCAGAACCCTCTCCCTCCTCTCTGTTCATTTAAAGAAGTGGGAGGTGGTAATAAATTGTGATTTTATTTTCCAGCATCTGCTACATCCACTTTCCTTGTGTTAGGGCCCATTTGATTAGAATAAAATGACCTGCCCTTGGTTCATAACTAGGGCATCTATATTTTACAATCAGTTGGTGTTTTTTTTTTTTTCTTGGTATATATGACTATTTGAAATCAATTCTGAAGTAATTTGTGAGAGCTTACGAAACATGAACAGTTACCTAAATTTTCTAATCTGAAAATTCACTCTGTGCTTAACAATTTGAAAATGCTGTGAAATATTGGGTTGAAGCAACATGGGTAAGTTATTTTACATAATTACATTAAAGAAATGTTGAACTAATTAAACAATTTTTAATTTTTTTTTGCATTTTTTGAAACTACAGATTAACAGATCTGGGTTGCTTATGTCAGTTGGGTTCTTTATGTAAATAAGTAAAGTTCAAAAATTTTAAGCAAAACAAAACAAAACCTATTAGTTATTTCTGTTTGACAAGATAGGTAATGCCAGATCCAAGCTAAGTCTGGGATATTCAATGGGCAAGTGACTAAGTCTCCATTCTCAATAGATCCCTGGACATGCATTATCCTGTTCCTGGACCAAAGTGACAGCGTGTTCTGAAATCATTTCTATAACGCTTCTGAGGGTAATTCTATGTATACACAATTAAATTTATTTTGAAAATATAACTCAGATCCTTATTTTTTTTTTTATAATTTATTTATTTATTTTTTAAATTTATTGGGGTGACAATTGTTAGTAAAATTACATAGATTTCAGGTGTGCAATTCTGTATCACATCATCTATAAATTACATTGTGTGTTCACCACCCAGAGTCAGTTCTCCTTCCATCACCATATATTTGATCCCCCTTACCCTCATCTTCAACCCCCCAACCCCCTTACCCTCTGGTAACCACTAAATTACATTCCCCAGATTAATTTTCAAACCCTGTGGCCATCTTGTGGTTACTGATTGTTTTCTAATCCCCTCACCTTCCCCTTTACCCCCACCCCCCCGCCCATCTAGCAACCCTCAGTTTTTCCTCTTTGTCTCCAAAACTGTTTCTGATTAGTTCATTCACTTATTCTTTTCTTTAGATTCCGCATATAAGTGAGATCATATGGTACTTATCTTTCTCTGTCTGACTTATTTAACTTAACATAATGTTCTCTAGGTCCATCCATGTTGTTGCAAATGGTAAGATTTCTTTCTTCTTTATGGCTGTGTAATACTCCATTGTATAAATGTACCACAGTTTCTTAATCCAGTCATCTACTGATGGGCATTTCGGTTGTTTCCATGTTTTAGCTATTGTGTATAGTGCTGCAATAAACATAGGAGTGCATAAAGATTTTTGAATTGGAGTTTTGGATTTCTCCGGATAGATACCTAGGAGTGGAATTACTGGATCATAGGGTAGTTCCATTTTCAGATTTTTGAGATACCTCCATACTGTTTTCCATAGTGGCTGCACCAATCTGCAATCCCACCAACAGTGCACAAGCATTCCCTTTTCTCCACATCCGCACCAGCACTTGTTCTTTGTTGATTTATTGATGATAGCCATTTTGACTGGGGTGAGGTGGTATCTCATTGTGGTTTTTATTTGCATTGCTCTGATGGTTAGTGAGGTTGAGCATTTCTTCATATGTCTATTTGCCATTTGTATGTCCTTTTTAGAAAAATGTCTCTTCAAGTCCTCTGCCCATTTCTTAATTGGGTCGTTTGTTTTTTTGGAGTTGAGTTGAGTGAGTTTTTCATAGATTTGTGATATTAACCCCTTATCAGATATATCATTGGCAAATATCTTTTCCCATTCAGTAGGATCCCTTTTTGTTTTATTGATGGTTTCCTTTGCTGTGAAAAAACTTTTTAGTTTGATATAATCCCACATGTTTATTTTTTCTCTTACTTCCCTCGTGCGAGGGGATATATCAGTAAAAATCTTACTCCGGGTAATGTCTGTGAAGTTTCTTCCTATATTTTCTTCCAGGTATTTTATGGTTTCAGATTTTACATTTAAGTCTTTAAGCCATTTTGAATTTATTTTTGTATATGGTGTAAGGAGGTGGTCCAGCTTCATTTTTTTGCATGTGTCTGTCCAGGTTTCCCAGCACCATTTATTGAATAGACTGTCTTTATCGTACATTCTTGCTTCCATTCTTTTTACTGTCTACATAGTCACGTACATTAATGGTACAATTTCAGAAGTTAAAATGTTCCTTTATGTCCTCTAAAATTTACAACCCTCAGACTACCTGATTGTCATTTCAATGTGTTTAGTGCAAGTGAGAAGAGGATATCCAACATGTATTTTGAAATACTCTCTAATCAGACATGTGATGAATCCCAGAGCAAAACCATGTTAGCGTGTTCTATCTTTGCTAATAAGATTCCCTTGGAAATAACAAACAGAATAGCTCAGTGTTTAGAAAAAGTGGCACATTATTACTTTAATAGGAACTGTGAATATTTTATCATCATAATCCCCAATGAATAATTCTGCTCTGTTGCTTTCCCTTCAAGGAGAAGAGTACACAAAGTTATATGTAATGATAGACTCTCTTGAATACATTTGAGATTCTTTAAAAAGTGACTATGAAAATCTTGGGTATTCTCTTTTTTTATAAGAGATAGTGTTCAAAATGTGAAGCAATTATTTGTCAAAACTATCTAAATATTGAGATTAGTTTAATATACTTTTGAATTTGCACTTTACCCTTTATTTGTTTCAAATCTGTTGCTTATTAAAGAGACTTCTTTTAAGTCTTTAGAATTTATTCACTAATATTGGCTCTCTGCCTTTTGTTACAATGCCATGCCTGCCTCATTTGCATCTCATCAAGACACGCTATTGAGTATCTACTGTGTTTTACCAAAAATAAGACCTAACTGGAAAATAAGCCATAGAATGATTTTTCAGGATGACATCCCGTGAACATAAGCCCCAATGCATCTTTTGGAGTAAAAATTAATATAAGACGTGGTCTTATTTTTGGGTAAACATGGTACAATGATAGAGAAAGTAATGGTCAACAAATACTGCATTTGCTTTCCTACATTTCTCAGAATATGTTGCAGTTAGATAGAGGTTCTGAGACTAGTCAATGCTAATATGTGATGAGCCAAAATGATTTACAGTCATCCCCACCTTATCTATAGTTACACATGGTCAACTGCCATATGAAAATATTAAATGGAAAATTCCTGAAAAAAACGATTCATACATTTTAAATTGTATGCCATTTGGAGTAGCATGATCAAATCTCAGGCCATCCATCTCCATCCCACCCAGGATGTGAATCACACCTTTGTACAGGATACCCGAGCTGTATGAACTACCTGCTTGTTAGTCACTGAGTAGCGTCTCCCAGATTAACTGTCATGGTATCTCAGTGCCCATGTTCAGTTAACCTTTATTTGACTTAATACTGTCCCCAAAGCCATTTACATAACTTTTATTACACTGTATTGCTACTATTGTTCTATTTTATTATTAGTTATTATTGTTAATCTTTTATTGTGCCTAATTTATAAATTAAACTTTATCATAGATATGTATGCACCCTTTGACCAATATTTATCCATTTCCCCCACCCTCCAGCCCCTGGTAATCACCATTTTACTCTCTGTTTCTACGAGTGCAGCTTCTCTAAATTCCATATATAAGTTATAACATACATGTTTTTCAAATTTGACGTAACATAATGCCCTCGATATCCATCCATGTTGACACAAATGACAGGATTTCCTTCTTTCTCTTGGCTGAATATTATTCCAGGGTGTGTGTGTGTGTGTGTGCATTTGTCTTTGAGATCTTGATTTTATTTTCTTTGACTATATAGCCAGAAGTGAAATTGTTGTATCATATGGTAGTTCTATTTTTATTTTCTTGAGGAATTCCCAAACTATTTTCCATAGTGGCTGTGCCAATTTAGATTCCCACCAAAAGTGCAGAGTGGTTCCCTTTCCCCCACATCTTTGCCAACACTTGTTATCTCTACTCTTTTTGATAATACCCATTCTAACAGGTATGAGGTGGTATCACATTGTGGTTGTATATTTCATTTCTTTAATTAGTGATGTTGAGCATCTTTTCATGTATCTGTTGGCTAGTTTTTAAAATTGTATATACATATATATACAGTTATTCTTCCATTTTATAATTATATTGTCTGGTTTTTTTGCATTATATGAATTCTTCATGTATGTTGGACAATAAACCTTTATCCAATATATAGTTTGCAAATATTTTCTTCCATTCTATAGGTTGCCTTTTCTTTTTGCTGATTGTTTCTTTTGCCGTACAGAAACTTTTTAGTTTGATGTAATGTCACATGTTGATTTTTGCTTTTGTTGCTTGTGATTTTGTTGCTATATAAAAAAAAAACACACTGCCAAGGCAAATGTCAGGGAATTTTTTTCTATATATTTTCTTCTAGCAGGCTTTTTTTTTCAGTTTTGGATCTTATATTACAGTTTTTCATCTATTTCAAAGTATTTTTGTGAGTATTGTAAGACGGGTTCAATTTCATTCTTCTGTATATGGTTATCCAGTTTTCCCAACACCACTTATTGAAGAGACTGTCCTTTCCTAATTTAGTATCATTAGCTCCCTTATCAAATATTAGTTGATACTTTATATAAGGGTATATTTTTGGACTCTCTATTCTGTTCCATTGGTCTGTCTATTTTGATGCCAGCACCAAACTGTTTTGATTATTATATTTTGTAATGTAATTTGAAATCAGGAAGTTTAATGCCTCCAACTTTGTTTTTTCTGAAGACTGTATTGGCTTTTCATGGTGTTTTGTGGTACCATTATAAAATTATTAGCATTATTTTTTATTTTGAAAAATGCCATTGGTATCCTCAGAGGGATGGCATTGAATCTACAGATGGCTTCAGGTAGTATGAAAAATTTAACAATATTAATTATTCTAATACATGAACACAGGAATCTTTCCATTTATTTTTGCCTACTTAATTTTTTATCAGTCTTATACTTTCTAGTATACCATTCTTTCACCACCTTACTTAAATTTATTTTTTAAAATTTCATTGTTTTGATGCTATTGGTAATGGAATTGTTTTTTTTTTTTTCCATTTTTCAGAAGTTTTGTTGTTGTTAGTGTACAGAAACACTATTGATTTCTGTAGCTAATTTTTTTACCTTGCCAATTTACTCAATTCATTAATTAGTTCTAATAATCTTGGTGAATTCCTTAATACTTTTTTTTATATATAAGATCATATCATTTGTATAGAAAGACATTTTTATTTCTTCCTTTTGAAATTGGATGCCTTTTATATCTTTATTTTGCCTGATTGCTCCAGCTAGTACTTCTCATACTATTTAAGAGAGGGCAGCATGTGTTGTTCCTGACCTTAATCTTTCACTTTGAGTATGATGTTAGCTTTGAGTTTATTATATATAACCTTCATTATGTTGAGATACATTCCTCCTATACAAATTTTGTTGGGAGTTTTTCATCACGAAAAGGCATTCAATTTGGTCAAATGTTTTTTCTGCATCTATTGAAATGATCATGATTTTTATCTTTCATTTTATTATTGTAGCATATCACATTTATTGATTTGCATAGGTTTAACCATCCTTTCATCCCAGGGATAAACCCCACTTAATCATGGAACATGATCCTTTTAATGTGCTGTCAAATATGGTTTGTTAATATTTTGCTTAGATTATTTGCATTGGAAGTTACCAGGGATAATAGCCTATAGATTTATTTTCTTGTAGTATCCTTATTTGACTTTAATACCAGGGTAACACTGGCCTTGTAAAATGCGTTTGGAAGTGTTCCCTTTTCTTCAGTTTTTTTTGGAAGAGTTTGAGAAGGTTTGGCATTAATCCTTCTAAAAGTTTGGTAGAATTCACTACTGAAACTATCTGGTCCTGGGATTTTATTTTTTGGGAGATTTTTGATTATTAAATCAGCCCTGTCACTCATTGATGGTGTTTCAGATTTCCTATTTCTTCTGGACTCAATTGTTGTAGGTTTTATGTTTCTAGCAGTGTATCAATTTCTTGTAAATTATGAAATATTTTGACATAATTGTTCATAGGATTTTTTTTTGTATTTCTGATGTTACTTGTAATATCTCCTCTTTTGTTTGTGATTTGATTTGACTCCTCATCTTTTTCTTAGTCCAGCTAAAGATTTGTCAATTTTATCTTTTCAAAAAAGAGCTCTTTGTTTTGTTGAATTTTCTATTGTTTTTCTGGTGTCTGTTTCATATATTTTTGTCCTTAAGTTTATTGCCTTCCGTCTGTTAACATAGGGCTTAATACATCCTTCTTTTTCTAGTTCCTTCATGTATAAGTTAATTTACTTGATTTTTTCTTAAGATAGGCATTTATTGCTATAAATTGTCTAATTTAGAACTATTTTTTTTGTGTCCCATAAGTTTTGTACATTATCTCTCCTTTTTCATTTGTTTAAAGATATTTTTGATTTCTTCTTTGACACATGAGTTGTTGAGGACACATATATATATGACAACACACACACACACACACACACATATGACAACACACGATATATATATAATAACTGTATATATATACTTTTTAAAAAAATTTCCATCTTTACCCATTACTGATTTCTAGTTCCATACCATTGCAGTCCAAAAAGATGTTTGACATGAATTTATTTTTCTTAGATACATTAAGACTTGCTTTTTGGCCTAACGTGATCTGTCTAAAGAATTTTCCATGTGAATACAAGAAGAATATGTGTTCTGCTGTTGTTGGATGAAATGTTATATTGTTATATATATGCACATATATACATATAAATCACAGTATATGGAGTAACTCAACATAATGGAATAATGTTATACCTTATCACAGTATACATATATATCATGTATATATAGAGAGACATATCTATCTATCTATATATTTAAAGTGCTAATATATAGCATATATATATATATATGTTATAGCATATATATATATATATATATATATATATATATCTTCTGTTTAGGTCCATTTAGAGCATAATTCAAGTCTAACACTCCCTTTTCATTTTCTGTATGGATGATCCATTCATTGTTGAAAGTGAGGTATTGAAGTCCACTTCTATTATTGTGTTGTTTGCTATTTCTCCCTTCACATTTACTTAATATATTCAGGTACTCTGATGTTGGGTGAATATATATTTACGATTGTTCTAGTCTCATGAATTCACCCTTACATCATTACATAATGACCTTTTTGTCTCTTTTTAACAGTTTTTACCTTAATGTCTATTGACCAATATAAGTATAAACTACACATGATAATTTTGGTTTACACTTGCATGGAATGAATATCTTTGCAATCCCATCACTTTGACCCTATGTGTGTCCTTAAAGCTGAAGTGACTCTCCTGTAGGCAGCATATAGTTGGGTATTGTTTCTATCATTTTGGCTCCTCTATCCCTTTTGACTGAAGAATTTACTCCATTTACATTTTGAGTAATTCTTGATTGGTAAGGACTTACTAATGCCATTTTATCAATAATTTCCTGGCTCTTTTGTAGTTCTCTTGTTCCTTTCATCCACTCTTGCTGCCTTTCTTTGTTAACTGATGATTTTCTGCAGTGATAGGCTTTGATTCTGGTCTCTTTATCTTATGTAAATCTACAGTAGCTTTTGTTTTGTATTTACCATTAGACTTACATAAAACATTCTATGGATATAACATTGTATTTTACATTGATAACTTAAATTTGGTTATATACAAAAACTCTACCCTTTCATTACTTTTACATTTTAAAGTCACAATTTATCTCTTTTTATACTGCAATTATTATAGATATAGTTACTTTTTAATACAATTGTCCTTCAACTTTATTCTAAAGTTAAGTGATTAACATATCACCATACTACAGTATAGAGTATTTTGCATTTGATTATATACTTATCTTTACCAGTATATTGTGTATTTTCATATGTTTTTTATATTACTTGAGTTCTTTCATTTTTCTTGAAAATTTCTTTTAGCATTTCTTTTAAGGCAAGTCTAGTGGTGACATATTCTCTAAGATTTTGTTTGTCTGGGAAAGTCTTTATTTATCTCTCATTCTGAAGGACAGCATTGCCAGTTAAAGTATTTTTTGTTCACATTTATTTTATTTATTTATTTATTTTTCTTTTAGCACTTTCAATACATCACTACACTTTCTCCTGGCCTGTGAGGTTTCTGCTCAGAAATCCAATGATAGCCTTATGGGGGTTCCCTTGTAAATCACATGCTTCTTTTCTCTTAGTATCTTTAAGATTCTCTCTTTGATTTTTGACAAATTTTTGGTTTGTTTGCTTTTAAACAATATGTCTTGGAAAGGATCTCTTCAAGTTGAATGTGTCATCGATGAGCTTCATAAAATTGTATTTCAAAACCTCTCCCCAGATTTGAGACGTTCTTAGCCATTATTTTTAAATAAGCTTTCTTCTCCCTTCTCCCACTTTTTTCCTTCTGGACTGAAATAATTTGCAATTGTTTCTTTTGATAGTATTTCATAGCTCACTTAGACTTTCTTCCGTCTTTTTCATTCTTTTGTTCTTCAATGGCTTCTGAGTGGATAATTTAAAAGGTCCAATCTTCTAACTCACAGGTTATTTTATTCTGCTTAATCCACTCTTCTGTTGATGTTTCTATTTCATTTTTCATTCCTTTACTGTATTCTTCAGCTCCAGAATTTCTCTGTGGTTCTTTTTTCTTCCCCCAGGATTTTTATCACTTTGTTAATCTTCCCATTTTGTTCAGAGATTGTTTACTTGACTTCATTCAATGCCTTTCTATGTTTTCCTATAACTCATTGAGCTTCCATAAAATGGCTATTTTGAATTCTTTACCAAACAAATTGCAGATCCATGTTTTTGGGATCAGTTATTAGAAGATTATTGTGATTCATTTTGTAGTTGTCATGTTTCCTTGATTTTTCATGTTTGAAGCTGCACATTGTTGTTTTGCCTTTGAAGGAGTAGTCACTTCTTCCAGTCTTTACTAACTTCCCTCAAGAGAGCAAAAACGTCCATCAGATATGGTAGGGATTCTGAGGCTTTTTCAGCCCTTCTATGGGTATACCTGATCCATGCTTCTTACTCATTCTTGTGGTAGACTTCTTAAGCTTATATGCCTTGTCTTGATCCTGTAGTATATCAGGCTGCGTACTGATCTCCCGTTTATTTTCCCAAGAATGGCACTAAAGTTCAAGCTTGCAGTCTCTTCCTAGCACTTATATTCTGGCCAACTTTCTGTTTATACTGACTAGTCATCTGTCAAGCTCACTTTCACTGTCATTAAGAGCATATGCAAGAAGCCAGCCACAGGGTGTGCGTGTGTATGTGGGTGGGGGGTGGTGAGATACATTGGAGGTGTCCATAGGCCAGTGAGGGGATCCAAAGACTAGATGTTGCCAGCAGCTCATGGGCAGGATTCTTGAAGGAATCCAAAACAGTTAGTAGGCTCTGCATCCCTTTAATTCTGAGAGTTGCATATGCTGTTATCCCAGCCTCCTCCCACCCCTCTAGTCATGCAGCTCCATGACTCAGTTCTCTGGAAGGATCAAGAGAGAAAAGGGCTTCTTTGGCAGCATCCCCCACATCTGGGGAAGCCGGATGCTCATTCTTACCCTCTCGCTGTCCCCTACAGGAGAAATCACAGGTCCAGAAGATCTATCTTGGTCCTGAGCTGTACTGCCTTGGAGGATGGGTATTGTGGGTGAAGTCAAACTATCTTACTCTCTCAATACATCCAAACTTATGTTGTTATTATTGTTGTTGTCGATGATGTAGTTGTTGTTGAGGTTTTTGTGTGTTTGTTTGCTCCAATGGTATGCTGAAACTTCTCCCCTGAACCTGAACTTCCACAAAGGCTCTCTTGTCTGTGAGTGATTGTTAAGATGGAGTTTTCCAGTGTCTCCTGGACCACAGACGAGAGGGGCTACAGATGTTTCATGGGTCATCTCAGGGTCCACAGCCTGGACTGAGTTCTGTATGCCTATTTTTCAAAGCACAGGTGGGTGAGATGCTTCTGCAGAACTTTACCATGTGGTGCTAGATCCCACAGCTCCCACAAAGGCACTTTTGCCTGTGAATGAATGCTAAATTGTTGTTGAGAAAGGGGCAGGAAGAGAGCTGTCTTACTCAGTCATGTTGCTGATGTCACTCACTCGATGTTCTTCCTTTTCCTGCTGCATCCATCTTGGAAGTCTTGGTTCTGGAAAGTGCAGCTACTATGGACCATCCTAATTAATACAAGTATAACAGTTACGGCATATGAGAATTAGAGCAAAGGGACAGTTATGGAGCAAGTAGGTTACTTTAGAAGCAATGTTAATACATTAAATGCATCCCTTGATATCCTAATTACTTGTAGAAGTAGGCCTGAAAATTAATTCTGAATTTATAAGCGGTCTGTGTAAAAGAAAAACACAATCGGTTACTTATTGTGTCCATAATATAAACCTATTGATTGGGGAGAAACCTCTATTATTGTCATTAAGACAGACAGAAATTTCTCCCTTCTTTGTTTTAGATAAGGGAATGTGACCTAATGAAGTGATTTATTGTCTGATGTCATTTAATTGCAGGGATATGAACTTTTTTCAATCAGAAAAGGTATTTCTCAAATTTACTTTGATTATGTAAATCCCCAAAATGATTATTGTTGTGGTTCAGTTAGGTCAGGTATCATTTTTGCCTGTTTGATGTGAACTTGTCAATAAAAAAAAATCATGCAAATATTCCAATTTCCAAATATGTTATATTACATGTGTGAAATTCTATTGAAGTGTTCATAGAAATAAAGATACTTTTTTATGTCCAATCGATTGGAGCTGTTTTAAAAGTGTAATTGGATTAAAATTAGAGTATTCGCTTAAACACCATAAATTATTTTTCTGCATTACTTTGAGAGTTGTTCATTTAAACATTCCCATGTTTCTAGTTTGTTTACTATCAGTAAGTTAGAAGAATTTTATGTAGTTGGAACTATGCAGTAAATTGCTCATAAATCCATCTAGAAATTTCCAAATATTATGTTATGGAGATATGGACATAACATAACAATATTACGTTATGTTATGTTATGGAGAATATATTTTATGTTAGATTATTTTTTTAATCAGAACATTTCTATTTATATGGGAAAAATATTGGGAGAAAATCTAAGACTCTTCCTCTTTTGGGAAAGCTATTTTGCCACTTTGATTTCCAATTTATTTTTAATGAGAACCACAAACACATAGAGATGCTGTGTTTTTTTTTTTTTAATTTATTGGGGTGACAATTGTTAGTAAAATTACATAGATTTCAGGTGTGCAATTCTGTATCACATCATCTATAAATTACATTGTGTGTTCACCACCCAGAGTCAGTTCTCCTTCCATCACCATATATTTGATCCCCCTTACCCTCATTTCCCACCACCCAACCCCCTTACTCTCTGGTAACCACTAAATTACGTTCCCCAGATTAATTTTCAAGATGCTGTGTTTTTTTTAAGGCATGATATCAACAAGGAAAACATTATCTCTTTTAGAAAGCTTTGCTATGCAAACTTGAAATTTCATGGGCAGTCTATGGAAATCAATGATCCATGCGTGAGAACAAAACATACGAGTACACACTGGATTCTGGGTCAGTATAAACACCAAAGAACAAAAAATGAGAGCAAGATGGTTTTGAATATGGTTTTCAAATGTGTTGTATACACTTGAATTTTACAAACAACATCTTTAGCTTTCTCATATAAGAAGGGTTTAGTAGGCCCCTGTAAACTAAGCAACTTGAGAAAGATATTCTTCACAAACCACCACCCGACTGAAAGAAAAAGTGCCAACATATGTCTCATGGTCTTTATTCAAAAAGAAAGTTGTGTTTAATCCAATTTAACTTAGGACTTTTTATCATGTTGAGAAATTACTGGAATGTTTTGAAGCTGATTGCAACAAAATGCACTAGCTATTTCTGATTGAAAAAAAACAGGTTGAAGATTGAAATATGAACATAAACGTAAAATTATTTTTAGTACCCTTATTATCCCAGCTCAAATATTCCCACAACCTTCCATTTATTTTCTAGCTTGATTTGCAGATATTCAGTGCCAAGTATATTTGAATTCAATCATGGCGGATGCATTATGTCATGATCAGCATAGTTTTATCATCTTTATCAGTTTGCAAGATGCACTTCAGACACTGAAGATAGTTTTTTCACAGGTAGATTTCACTCAGACAGTTAATCCAAAGGTAATTGAGGTATGGTAGAGATTTTTAAGAAACTCACAAGCTGCTTAAAATAGAAAGAGATTAGTAGAATGTTCAAATTGATAGTTGTATAATGCAGAATGTTAGATCAACTAAATAAAAAAGAATTAACATACAAAAACAATACACGGTAACTCTAATCCTGTATTACTTTTATAATGCTCCCAATGGCATATCATGGACAATTACCACTCTGTAAGGCAATTTTTTTTTTTTCATTTTAGACACTGTCTGGCCACACATCACCTTATTCATGTATATTTGTATGTGTGTATGTATGTATGCATTCATTCATTCATTTTAATTGTAAAACACTTTTCCACTTAAACTGACACCGTTCCTTAAGTATTTCATCTGCCTAGGAAACATACAAAGTGTTTGTTGCAATAGCAGGAATTCATTTAATCACCCAATTCCCTTTGTAAGCCAGATTCATCATTTCTATGTTATAGAAGTTTTTGACAGATTACTTGACTGCAGCCAACTGGTTTGTTACTGTATCAGACTTTCATTATAGTGAAATGGGCCAAACAGATTCACAGAGAATTAAAGCACAGAGTTATGGTCCTTACAGTATGATTTGAAGTATTATTTCCTTGAGATTCTAAAGTCTGTGAGGCCAAGTACCTATTTCCAGTTCTGTTAATCTAATCTGTTATCTGGCTGCAAAAGATCAGCACACAATAACAATGGAGAGGTATCACTTTATTCTCTTCTAACTTGTTGTAAGTACATTAACACTTTCAGGGAACTAGGATACTGTCTGTCACATACAGTTTGATCTTCTATAGATTCTTTGGCTCTCCTTGACCTTTTATATATTATATTAGCATAGAATCTGTGTGGAGGAAAATGGTAGGTTTTATGTCATACAGAACTGATTTATTATGGAAGCTAGAAATCTTGCCAGTGCAGTGATAGAAGAATAATTTAATTAATCACTGTTGCTCTTAGGTTTCCCCGTTTAAAATGTGAGAAAAATAAGATCTAAATCAAAGGTTACTGTGAAATATTTAATTTATATAAAATCATCCCTTCTATATTTCTTATCTCAGGAGACTGTTATCATCTCCCTTGTTCACAAGTAAAAAACTTAAATATCTCTTGTTCTTTCCCTCTCCTCATCCTTCAAATCCAGTAAATCACTTAATCTCTCCTCTCCACTACCACTGTTATTTCCAAAACTGATATTCATTTGGTCTCCGTGTCTCAATTTCAGCTGCTCCCATTCTGTACAATGATGCCAGATTGATCTTTCTAATACCTAAAAGCTGACTCTGTCGTTTAATTTCAGTGACTCCACATAAATCTTCACATTTCTAATCAGACATTAAAAGCCCTTCTCTCCAAAACTCTTGGCTGTGTTCTTCCACTTGCAGACGAACAGATACACACAATCCAATCCAGCTACACTGACTTATTTTTAGGTGCCTTAATAAACTATACTTTTCCTTCTAGTGCCCCAGCACTGTAATTGTCTCCCTCGAACAGAAAGATTTCACAAGAGCTAACTAGCCATTACCATTTTTACTTTCACAACTGAAACATCACCTGGTATATGAAGATTTTGTGAATCATGATCTGAAGTTGGTATTACTGCTTTCATGCAGTAAAACAGCATAAAATACAGATTATGACTTGTTCACCATCATATACCAACATGGGCAGACATTAAGCACTTAATTGGCTTAAAATAAATGTATTAACCATCATAGCACTATATATAGTAGGAAGTGGGTCTCATATTAAAACAGAATTGAGAGAAATATGTCTGAGAAAGTTGGTAGGGCAGGAAACTTTAAGTTATGTATTTCAATTCATTGATTAGCATGCATTAAAAGAAAGAAAGAAAGAAAGAAAGAAAGAAAGAAAGAAAGAAAGAAAGAAAGAAAGAAAGAAAGAAAGAAAGAAAGAAAGAAAGAAAGAAAGAAAGAAAGAAAGAAAGAAAGAAAACAGATTGGCATTTGTCAATGATGATGGTCCCTGCACAACATACCAAGTGCTTATAAAGTTATTTATTTTTTCTTTCTAAATAAAAGCCTCTGAGAGGATTTAACCTAGGCCCCTGGCATGGAGGTGTGGTGTACAGTAGGGAGAATAATTTCTCCAGTTTTCCCGAAATGCTGAGCTTTTGAGTAAATTGGAGACAAGTGGTATTTGGATTACTAGTGTCAATCTGTTCACATTTGTATTCACAAGCTGCTGATTCCTCACATTGGTTATATATTTTTAAATAAATGTCATACATAGAGGGTTCAAATATACAAAATAGCTTGGATTTATATTTAGTTACTGCACAAATGGTAGGCACTATGAGCTTTCTAGTATTGATCACCAGGCATTACCTTCTACCTAAATACCCTTTGTTCATTCAGCCATTTTTAAAGATTTTCTTATCAGGTGAAATGTATATTGATTAAGTCAAGTTTGATTGTTTCAAAATGTCACTATCAGGTAATGTCTGTTAGTGTCATTTTTTTAAAACAGTCACACTTAAGATGTGATACATAGCCACAATGGCACATTACTCTGCCATAAGAAAAGATGAAATACTGCCACTTGTGACAACATGGATGAATCCTGAAATTATCATGCTAAACTAAATAAGGCAGATGAAAAAAGTCGAGAACCATATGATTTCAATCATATGTGGGATATAAAACTGAAAGCAACAAATGAACAAGACAAACAAAGAAAAACTTATAGACACTGAAAACATTTTAGTGGTTACAAGTGGGTAAAGCAGGAAGGAAGATGGAAGAAGAGGGTAAAGGTGGTCAAATATATGGTGATGGAAGGAGAGCTGACTCTGGGTGGTGAACACACAATGCAATATATAGACGATATAGTATAGAATTGTACACTTGAAACCTATATAATTTTACTAACCAATCTTATCCAAATAAATTTATTAAATACAAATAAATAAATAAACTTAAAGGACTTAATATTCCTGATAACTAAGCACTTTTAGGCAAAATGGATCTTTCATTAAATTTACTTACATTAGTTGTGTTCATATATCTATGCCCTCAATTTTCTTGTCTCATTTATAAGGCATTATAAAGAATGTGACCACAGCTCATGCTTTATCTTCTCCTTTCCCCTAGAGTTCCTTAACACAATAAATACCATGTAAAAGATATGATGGTTAAGGCTAACTAACACTTCACTCCACAGTATTAACAAAGTTACAGGATTGAATGTTTCTGCACAACTTATAAATCACAATTCATTGAAAATGACAAGACAAAATCTTTAGTAATAAGAACTGGGGACATAGTCATTCTATAGACTTTGAAAGATATATAGGCATTCAAGTGCCTGGTTCTAGTCAGAAGTTAGTATAATAAGTTTTTACTAGAAAAGCATACATTAGCTATTATCATTTTGGAAACGGGAATATCAACAAATAATAATAATAATAATAATAATAATAATAATAATAATACCATAAACAAAAGAGAGACTTTATCTATCTTAAGAATATGAACCACAGGCTTAGCCTACCAAGGAGGTTTCAAAATATAATTTCAAAACCTTAATTAAAGAGGGTGGACATCATTCTTATTATTCTGGACCAGGTGATTTCCTAGGATTCCTGACAGCTTTTCCATCCCATGTAATATAAAATATAGAAACAAAATACTAACAGAATCAATAATACATATTTTGAGTAAAATCAAGACTTGCAAAGATATACTGACGTACAATTTTAAGGAAAATATCAAGAATTGTACATCCCTATGACATTTCAAAGGCGGAGAATATGGCCCCATTCCTAGGCAATAGAATAGAGGACCACACAGTTTGCTGGAAAAAGAACTGAGAATTAACAACAAAAGTCATAAAAATTAGCAGAAGAATAACATAAAGGAATAAGACAGTTTACCAATGCAATATTTAAAGCAAAACCTCTGCAAGTACACATGACACAAATATATTAGCTTTGAAATAAAAAGAGAAGTAGCTTCTAAATGTGTTAGAAGGGCTGCTTCTCCTTCTAAAAGAGGTAAATTCATTTTTTTAATTTTTGCAAAAAATAATCTTTTTATTAAAGTGTTATACTGCAGCTTTTGTCTCTTAAATCATAATTTCAACTTCTATTTTACATCCTAAATGTGGACTCCCCCTTGGTTTTTAACTTAGCCTTGTCCCAGAAATGCCCTTTCTTCTCTTCTCCTATCTGTTTTCTATGTAGGTGGCTCACAATGTTGCTTCTGCTTCTTCCACTTGTATTGCTCACGAGTCTTAATCTTGTGGGCTAATTATCAATCTCACATAGTCCCTTCTCACATTTCTACACATTGGAACATTAGGTGTCCTTCAAAATTAACAAGAAATACAATTTTCTTGAAAAAGATCATCACAATAGCCAAAAGCAGATTCATTCTCTCTCTCTCTTTTAAAGTTCTTTGTATTTCTCAATAGGTAAATATGAGGTTAGGCAATTAAGTTCGTGAACCCATCCTAGAAAAAGTGCTACATACCTCATTGCCTAATATCACTATGGTCACTTTTGAAATACTCCCTTTGGGAAGCTATGCACCAACGCTAGCACCTAGTCCACCCTTCAAAGTGATTTTAGAACTCTTTTTAGGAATGACCGTCAGAGCTGTTGTCCTATTACACTTGATGTCCTCAATGTCATCAAAATGCATTCCTTTCAATATTTCCTTTATCTTCGGGTAATGAAAGAAGTCATTGGGGGCCAGATCAGGTGAGCAGGGAGGGTGTTCCAATACAGTTACTTGTTGACTGGCAAAAAACTCCTTCAGAGACATTGCTGTATGAGCTGGTGCATTGTTGTGATGCAAGAGCCATGAATTGTCGTCGAAACTTTTTCACACCACCTTTTCAGCACTTCCAAATGGTAAAACTTGGTTAACTGTTTGTCCAGTTGGTACAAATTCATAATGAATAACCCTTCTGATATCAAAAAAAAAGGTGAGCAACATCGTTGCAAGAAGTTCACGAACTTAATTGTCTGAGTATAGCACATACTCTCATTGGATGGTAATATATATGTGTGTGTCTGTGTGTGTGTATATTATCTTTTCCACTAAACTTTAAACTCTTCGAGAAGAATTAGAGTCTAGTTAATAGTTATTTTGTCCAGTATCCACTAGCCTATATTATTCACAGAGGGGTGGTCAAATCTATGAATGATGGAAGCATAATATATCTCATTCATTTATCCATCAAATATGTATCTATATGCTGAGGGACCAAGTAAAAGGAGAGTACATTTTAGTGCCTGTTAATATAAGTTAGAAGAATACAAGCTCCAAGTTTCTGTTTAATCCATCTGTTTTTCTAAAATTAAGGGACATAATTCTTACAGAATATGGAGGGTATTTTTTTGTCAGAGAGAACTGGCTTCCACTTAAATGCTAATGTAATATGTGGCAAATTAATCTCTCTGAGCTTTAGTTCATTCACTTATAAAATATAGATAATACTTAACTTGTAGTTTATTGTAAAGGATGAATGGCAAATGTATAAGAAGTGTTCAGCTTGGTGCCTGGCACACAAATGGTTATTATAAAACGAATGAACATTATGAAATTCCCTTATGGTGGGTTCATATATGGTCAATAATGTGAACATGAGTTTCTTTTCTATTTTAAAATAAAACTTAGGACACTAATACATTATGATTACTACAGAAAATTAAGTTTTTACACATGAAAAAGAAAACTGATGGTGAGATCTCATATTTCATTATCTTAAAATAGTATTTCTAATGAAATTATTTATCTATCTATTTGTTAAGGTCACCATAAGTATTTACCTTTTCAAGCCCATTATTTTTTTTCTTTGGTAGATACAAAAGTCAAGTGACCTACATTTTGAACTGTTTTAATTTAAAAACCTAAAGCATAAAATTAAATTATTGTTTAGCAAGAAGTTTTTATTATGCAAAATTTAGAATATGTTATATACGATGAATCATACAGAGAAAGCTAAGATCCAAGTTTTATTGAGAGTTTATATTTGTGACTTACCTTGGGTAGGCGGACCACCAACACAGACATGTAAAAAGACATCATTTACCCCAAATAGGCATATTTTTCTGTAGAAACAAGATTTTCCCCCCTTGGGTTGTTACGCAGTGAGCATTTTGGTTTCCTGGTTCCCTTATTTTTCAGCCTAACTGGCACACTGGGTACAGTCCCTTTCCCTATGTCTGCTTCCCCCATAAATTTACATTATATAGGGGTGAAGGTGAGACTAAGTTCTGGGGTAAAAAGTGTTTCCTTTTGCTTCCCCCAGAGACTTGCACATGAAACAGCTCAGAAAATCATAGGACCAGGAACCAAGTTCACACTAGGGGAGGGAGGAAAAACTTTCCTTTCCTGATTGAACCTGAACCTGGAAGGCTGTACCCTTTTAGCTGACAGCAGCTATGGTCCTGCCTTGTAGAACTTAACAATAAAGCCCTAATACAAAAGAGAGCCAAAAGAATAAGAAAGGAGAGAGATACCTCTGTGATAGGCAGGAAAATGGATCCCGAAAGACTTCCATGATAAAATCCTTGGAACCTGTGGATACATTGTGTAAGTGTAAGAGGGAATTACGGTTGCCTGTGAAATTTAAGTAGCTGATCAGTTGACCTTAAAAAAGGGAGATTACCCAGGTGGGCTTAATGTAATCACAAGGGTCCTTAAAAGATGGAAGAGGGATGCAGGAAAGTCTGTGTCAGAGTGATACAGTAAAGGAATGACTTCATCAGCAATTGCTGGTTTTGAAGATGGAAGGGAGCAATGAGCTGAGGAATGTGGATGGCCTCCAGTAACTGAAAAAGGCAAAAAGGCAAAACAAAGCAAAACAGAAACAAACAGATTGTTACCAAGACCCTCCAGAAAGGAATCCAGCCCTATTTACTCTTTGATTTTAATACAGTTTTGAACTTCTGATCTGACTTCCAGATAGATAATAATTCTGTTTTGTTTTAAGCCACAAAGTTTGTAGTAAGTTATTACAACATCCATAAGAAAAACAAGACCCTCCTTATTCTGTAAGAATGATATACCTAACTCCTTATATAAAGTCTTCAGTAATGCCTATAGCTTTTTTTGTTCGTTTGTTTGTTTGTTTGTTTTTAGTGATGTGAGCCACGAAAATGTATTTTTCGTACATTTTCTATGGTTAGTGTCTTATGGTTTACCAGTTAGGCACTATGGCTAAATATGGGATAAGGAGCAGCTTTATTAGGAAAATGTACATGCCAAGGTTAAGTCAGACCAGAAGACATGGGTCTCCTTATTCTCATTAATTTCCCAAGGTGAGCCTTTCTGGAGATGGCTAGGCACATAGTAAGAATAGGTGTTCCAAGGACGGACCTGGCCTCATCTCACCTCCCTGGGAAATGATATTGAATATTAGAGTAACCAGACCTTCTCCTCTTACTGACCCCTGAATTGTAAATTTTCCCAGTGAAGCTTATTACTTTACCCATGCTTTGTGGTATTGTGCATTTCACAGTGAGCCCTGGCATATGACAGGTGGAAGCCTCAAAAAGGACTCACCTTGCATGACAGCTTCAGCACATTTGAGGCAATCGCTGTCATTTTCAGCTCAGCTAATTGTTACTGATACCTGGTGAATACAGTAATAAAAGAACTGTGTCTTCTTCCTAGAATTCTCTTAGGCATTGTTCTTAAATTCTCTGGGGTACACTGGGATTTCACACATTCATTTGTTCCTTCATTCACTCTTTCAGACAATGCAATTAATTAAACACATAACTATAAACTACATGCTGAAAACATAAAGATAAATAACATATCATATCTCTCCTCAAGGAGTTGTGGATTAAAAGAGTAAATGGATAAATAGGTATAGATTACAATGCAATATGATATATGCTATAATATGGACATTTGTCACATTAGAGACTATGAAGATAACAGAGAGAAGTACGATTAAAAGACGCATAGATGTTAGCTATATATAGAATCTGGACTCAGCTATAATTATTCTCTTCCTAAATGGGAAGGAAGTACATTCTGAGATAAAACGATGAGAAATAAACAAGCTTCCTGACTAGAGAATGCACGTCCGCATTTCCTTTTTTTTTAAATTAAAGTTTATTGGGGCGACAATTGTTAGTACATAGTTTTCAGGTGTATAATTCTGTAATATATTATCTGCATCTCACATTGTGTGTTCTCCACCCAGAGTCAGTTCTCTTTCCATCACCATATATTAGACCCCGTTTACCCTCTTGTAGAGCCCTCCTCCCCCCTTAGATCTGCATTGCTTGGCAGGAAGAGTGACTAAATATCTCAGCTCAAGCACGGAGGCTTGACTGTAGTAGGTGCTTAATAAATACTTATGGAATCAATGTCTAAATGGATAACTAACAAAATATCTGATGGTGCCCAAATGATGTTACTAATTGTCTCTGCTAATAAACACATGCATTTTGAAGTAATTTATAATTATAGCTAGAAAAAAAGTCTTGTATTGAATTTAGTTTTGACAAGTAGCATATTGAATAGTGATTAAAAAAAAAAAAAGCACTGGATGTTCTGTGGTTACAGAAATTGGCTTTAGACACCAGCCACCCTGGATTAGAATCTTGCCTATTCTGCGTATTGGCCACTGTGACCCAAGTCCGGCCACTGTGACCTTACTAAATTTGTTTCCTCCTAAGAGGACACATAACTTTGGAACCTATTCTTTAGGAAGTCCAAGGAGTAATGGAGGTGATACACTTGAATTGCTTAGCAGAGAGTTTAGAATTTAGTAAGCACACAATAAATGTTAGCTCTAAAAACTAATAATAAGTATCATCCATCTGAATATAACTTTTAAACATCAAGCGAGATTGTACAGAAGTCAAAAGATTTAATCTGGAAAAATATTAACTATAATGTAACTATTATTATAAGAGATCCCACTGGAGTAATCACTTCTTGTGATTTTGGCCCATATGTTTATGTCAGAGAAATGGAACATGGCCAACGATTTTCGAGTAATTGTGTAAAATTGCTCCTGTTATGTGAAATTAATTGAGGGCTTGCTCCAGCAGCTGTTATGTGTACATAGAGGCTGTAAACCCTATTAAACAGAGTGATAACCATATAATCATGGTTTTCACATATTATTTTGTGCTAGCTATCACAATTAAAGGTTTACAAATAACAGTGAATCCCTTAAATATTATTGACACAATGAGATTATCGCAGTGTGTGAATTACTCCCTAGAAATAGATCTGACATTTTGGAAATTAGATCTCTTACTTTCTATCACAGTACTATTTTAAAATAACATTACAAATTTCCTTTTGAAACATCCAATTCAGCTGAAATTTCTTCAAGCTAAACATTTGCACTGGCCAAATTCACACAAAGCAATTTGGCATCGTGCTCAGCTGTCCTCTTTATCACACAGCCAGAAACTCGTCTATAAACACTTGCATAGCATTTTATAACGGACAAAATATTTCATACGTATTATTTAATATTATCTGTACTGCATTTACTTATCTCTATAGTACAGATAAAGAAGTCAATGCTCAGATGGTTAAAAGACTTGGACCCAACCTCACAGCCCACAGCTTTGGAGTCTGTTCTGATACTGCACTCTTGACCTTCTCTACATTACAAATGATAATCTCCACCCTCACGTCATTACAATCAATGCATCAAAAAACAGTTTGCAAAATCATATGTTCACGTCAGTTTTTCAGTTTCCTCCTCTAATTTTGAATTTGTGACAGGAAACTGGCGCAGACCCTTTTTTGTCTAATTTCATTTGATTTTGACAACACCTTTGGAAGAAGCAAACAGGTGGAGTTTACCATTGCCGACAAGGGTTATTTCCATTTTATGACAGAGGATCCATAGATTTTTGAAGTCAATGAACAGTTAATATGTTATGACCTCGAGTTAATTATATCTTTTTTGCTTTAGATAATTTTATGTGACTCACAATTACAATTAAATTTTAGATAAATTAACCATCAGGAACAAACTTGAAAAAATAAATATAGTTCTATCTGTAAGGGACACATATAGACAGTATAACTTAAACACAATGTAATTTCATATATTATTTCATATGCTCTACACTTCATTTAATTACCTCTGCATAACAGATAAGTGTATTGACATTTATAATGGTTAAAAGACTTACACCCAAAATCACAGAATGGGGTCTTAGACGCTTTCAAAACCTTGACTTTTCCCACATCACATCCAGTTAACTATATTCAATGTACCACATCCTGGCATATTTGAAATCCAGGTTAGACTCAGCTGGCTGAGAGCAGCCTCATCTCTCCTTCTTAGGATTAATCTGTGAAAGAACACCCTTTACAGAAAACTGTTAAAAGGAGACTTATATCTGCCTACGGGTTTGCCAAAATAGTAGGCATTTTCTAGAAAATGAAAACACCGTGTGAAACAAATCTAAGGTAATCTCAACAGAATCATGAGTATTAGATTATGAAGTTTAAGGGAATTCCTTGGAAGAACAATAATTAAATAGCATTTATTTTTGGCCTTGATCTCTGAAAAGAGAAAATAATTTTCTATTCAGGATATGGAAATAAGTGAAGAGAGGGGCTCTTAGCACTAAACACTTGTAGGAAGATAGCAGATTCCCAGATTTGTTGCCTAGGCCTGCTTTTATATGACACGTTCATATGGTTCATTTCTGTGGGCTCTAGACTTAAGCTTAAAATTAAATAAAATTAAATATTTTCTACAAGATTTAATATGCATCTTGCTATGGGTTTTAAGGCTTAAAAATAAAAAAACAAATTTTTTCATTTTTATAAAATGATTGGTCTACTATCAATTTCTGTCAAAGACCCAGCCAAAGGCCACCAGGAAATATATAATTGAGCAGGGTTTGGTTTATTGCCTCTGTAACAGAAGAGAATGGTCACTGTGTGAATCTGTGGGGTGTCTCAGTAAGAGGTGATTCAAAAAGACTTATAATAGAATCAGGGGCTTGTGTTAAATCATTTGGGGAAAGAAAGTAAGCCTTTACTCTGAATTGGATGTAGTCTGAAAACAAGAGTAATTCTACTCTTCGGTATCTTAATAATCTGTATCTGGAAGACAGAAGGAACAAAGCAACACTAAAGTCGTGACTGGTCAAGTGGCAACACAGCAGGATTGGGGAACCTTTGTTCATTTTTAAATTTGGAAAATATGTGTCTACTTATCTGCATTTGGATGTGATCAAAGAATGGTCTTGCTTTTGCAGTGATCCATTATAATCATAGAATGCCCTAATGTGCTGTGGTTCTGTTACATTGTTTATGCTCAACATGAGAACATCTGTCTACCCTTGAATGTCAGGGAAACTCCACATCTTACTGAGGCGTAGCTGACAGTACCAGGACAATTCCTGTCTGTCACTGCCTGCTTGTTTTGTCACAGCTAAGACAGATATGAATGCTTGTACAGTCAGTGGCAAATTCCTGTGAGCACGTCCTTTAAAATCTATCCTGAATCTGACCATTTCTCACACCTATAGTGCTAAACCCCTCATCCAAGATTATTAACTGCCTGAGTCTCTGTTTCTAGTGGGTTTGCGATGCCCTAAAGTTTTGTTAAAACTAAGCAGCTGGACTGGTCTCTTCAAATATACATCAGATCATCTAACTGTCTGGGCACAAACTCCAATGACTTCCCATCACCCTCAGGCCACTATCCAAAACACTTATTATGATCTCACCCTCAGCTATTTCTCAGACATTTCACTGCCACACATGCCACCTTGGGTTTTTTTGTATTTGCTGTACCCTCTATCAAGAATGCTTTTCCTCTAGGTCATCACAAAGCTCACCCCCATACTTCATACAAGTCCTTGCTAGGATGCCACCTGCTGGGGAAGGCTTCCCTAAACACTATTCTTTCCACCTCTTGTTTTCCCTATTTCTTTTTCTTAGTCATAGCATTTTTCACTATGGATTTAAATTATTTATTTGGGTATCTGTTTATTTTCTGTCTCCTCTTCTAAAATGCAAATTCCATGATACCTGGAGCTACAGTATTTGCCACAGCTGTATCCCCAGAGCTTAGAACACCTTCTAGTACATCCGCTGTATGTGTTTAGTCACGAGCCACATTAAGGACTGGGTTGATTCTATGATTAGGTGGTACCATTTGAACTATTTAAAATAGGTGTTTCTATGAGTCACATTGGTTAACTCTTGGCCATTTCATATCACCTCAATAGATAAGAACTCCCCATTATAGTGTGTAAAGGGGAGTCAGCCCCATTCTGAAACAGACTAACTTGAGCAACAAAAATGCCATTATATGAAATGTACACCAGCTATGCCTTTATTCATTCTTTCATTTAACAAACATTTATTTAGAATTTATCATCTCTGCCCTTCGGAAGATACAGTGAATAGAAAGATGAGCAAGGCAAAATTCTTCCTTCAAAGAACACACTGAGGGAATATAGATGCAAAAGATAAAACAGGATGAAAATGCCCTCAAGGAGTTACAGAAAGTATTTTATCCTAGTCCATAAAGAGCACTCTGACTTCTTCCAGGATGTGACATCAAGTTTTAGGCTTTATAAATGACTACGAGTTCACCAGGAGCCATACAAAGGATTGGGAAGAATTCCATTCTGGTGGAAGACCAAATCCCGGCTATGTGAGACAGCATATTTTGTTTAGGAAGTACAGACATTTGTTGGATTAGAAAGGATGGAGCAAATCCCCCAAGCCGACAGGGAGGACCTGCTGTGTGTGATCCATCACAGTGCAGTCTGCTGGATTCTGACTCCCCCAAGTAGCAGAGCAGTATCGGAACTTTCAGAGTTTGGGCCTCCAGGGGGAGTCACACAGCAGCTGTATCAGTGCTCCCACACCAGACCCCTGATGCTCACCAGTTAGCCTTCACAACAGGGTTTGTAGTTTACACTACGCCATATACAGTTATTAAAAATTTGCTTTTATATTCTTTTGTTCAATATATTCATTACAAAACATTTCAATCTGAAGATAAAAACTCTACAGTGAGGAAGTATTATAGAGAATGGATATGATCGCTAGTAACACATGCACGAAAAGAAGAAATAAAACTTGCTGGGTTTTGTTTTGTTTTGTTTTGTTTGTTTGTTTTGGGGCCAGAACCAGAGAGAGCAAAAGCTATGTATATGTTTATATTTATTATGATCCATCTCATAATGAGGTTAATAAAATAGCCCCATGTCCTTCAGGATTCTGATTTGTATTCATTACATTGGTTTCCCTTTGATTTCAAAGAAAATGCAAAAGGGAAAGAAAAGTGTATGAAATGAAATGAAATAATATAAGAGTAAAATCAGTCTCCTTTATTCCTTTTATCTGTATCTGTCTTTGTAAGCACTAGTACAGGTTGAAATTGATAAAGAAAGCCTAATCAATATTGCTGCATTCAGCAATCCTTTCTTGTTGTGTTTTATCTCACTAAGTAATTAATGAACTGATGATTTTCTAGAATTCTCTGGAATTAAGAATTTAAATTTAGGCTGATGTTAAACTGCACATTTAAATATTTTTTTTTGTGATTTACGTAATCAACCTCTTTCCTGATTAGTAGTATGTTTTTGAATTCATTTTTTCATAGTTACAATTGCAAAACTAAAATTCTTGAAGATACATGAAGTATAGTAAAAGAGATGTGGGTATTTCACATACATTCGCTTTGGCAAGGGAAGCAGGCTTTGATGGTGACATACCTGAAGGCTGAGTAAGCTGTTATGAGTTTGATTAATTGAGCTACCAAATGTGCCCTATTTAAAGAATCATATGGTATAGGCAATTTTTTTTTTTATTGGCCACATTTCCTAGTAAATGTACTCTTTACCACAGAGTGTCCCTTTTTCCAGTAATATTGAAATTTTGGATTTTTAAATTATTCTCTTCACTATTTCCAGGGCATTTATTATAAACAAATCTGATAATTTCACTTAGCTATAGCATGCCCTTAAATAGACTTGTTAATTTTTCTTACGTGAGTAAAATTATCTTTTCTTTTAACCTACCGTCTTTTTTTTGCTTTATTTTTTAATGTTCTTTATTTTTAATTTTCAGTAACAGTTAAAATTCAATATCATATTAGTTTCAGGTGTACAGCATGGTGGTTAGACATTTATATAATTTACGAAGTGGTCACCCCAATTTGTCTAGTACCCATATGACAACCTCTTTGTTGTTTGGGGGCCAGAACCAGAGAGAGCAGAAGCTATGCATATGTTTATATTTATTATGATCCATCTCATAATGAGGTTAATAAAATAGCCCCATGTCCTTCAGGATTCTGATTTGTATTCATTACATTGGTTTCCCTTTGATTTCAAAGAAAATGCAAAAGTTAGTTAGTTATTAGTTAGTTATTAGTAAATTAGTAAATTAGTAAATTATTAGTAAAAAATACAGTTAGTTATTAGTAAATTATTGACTATAGTCCCTGTACTGAACTTTCCATCCCGTGACTTGTTTTTTTTTGTTGTGCTTGTTGTTTTGTTGTTGTTGTTTTCTTGTTTCAGGTGTACAAACAACGTAGTAGTTAGACATTTACACCTCTCACAAAGTGACAACCCTCCCCAATCTTTTTGACACCTAAAGCACAATTTTATTTACTTTTTAAAAATTAGATAATTAAAAAAATAATGTAATAGATGTTAATGACTTTCTGGTTAACTAAATATAATAAACTGCCAATATTTTTTAATTAAATAAACAACTCAAGCAATGTAGAATATTTTAGTTATCAAGATGGTTATTCCAGACATATCATTATTTTAGGGTGTTGACAGGATATAGTATTAATGAACACAACTGTGCCTTCACTGACCCTACTTATGCGTCACCAATATTGTTGATCAGCTATCAGTGACACTGGGTGTTGCTGTCTGCACTTCAATACACACGCTCTTCTACTGCTTAGTAAGTGCTGAGAAAGGTCTGTTTGGGAACCGTTAACTTTGCACGCTTTCTAAGGGCAGTGGCCATGCCCTCTATTTTTCAAAATATTGTCATCACTGAAAAACCCTCAATTAGAGTTACTTCTTCAGTAGAAGGAATTGTATCAGATTTCAGGCAAAACAATGAAAAGTACAATATGATTCTTGATGTCAAAGCCATTCATGCTCTAAAAGACAAATGTGTACCTGACTGATCACTAATTCTTGCTCTGCCATCCCACATCCCACAGGCAGCCTGTCACAGCTAGATACTGGGTAGTCCTATACATGAGCTAACCCCAGGGGACCTAATAAGTTCTCAATCCTAAGAATTTTTACTGGGCATGCATATCCTAGTTCTTTCTAGAATTGATTGATGTGAAATAACTGAAAGTGCAGATGACAATGGCAAACAAAACAGTAAAAATTGTATAACACCCAGGAGAAATCTGTGTATTGAGTATCTGTGTATTACTGTGTATTGAGTAGCAAGACCTGAAAACACTGTGGTCCTAAAGAGGCAAAGGGAAATGAAGATGAAGAGGGAAGGAGGGAGGGTGGTATGAAGGGATGGGGAGAGAGAGAGAGAGAGAGAGAGAGAGAGAGAGAGAGAGAGAGAGAGAGAAGTAAATAATTCCTTGGTCCCTCTAGATGTCTTATTTCTGGTTTGAATCCATCATGAGCCTGACACACCCCCATCCATGAAAAGCCTTGTTGATTCTGCTTCACTTCTTGTTTACATAGTATTCTGATTGTACATATCGATATAAAGATATTGGTATATCCTCCCTTTCTACTCTAGGTAACTCACGGCAGATTTCTTTTTTTTTACTTACAAATGATAATTTCTATTAAAATGAATGTTATCTAATGAGGAAGTCAAGAGCCTCTAAACATTATCCTAGAAATAGCAATGTTATATTAATTTCACTGAAATCTTATGCTCACAGGTAAGGTGGAGAAACTGACTATGCTTTGAGCAGAGAGGATGCTAGGGAAGGTTGAGGGAGCTGACTGTGAAATACACCATGTAATTCTTCAAGATCTCTCAGTCTATTGGAATCAAACTATTGGGGAAGGTTGTAAAACATGTTGATTATTTAGGACCTAATTATTTAAATTATTAATCAGTTTTCTTTCTGTCCCCTAGTTCTATTCTGAGACCAATTCTTTTAAAATGAGCTTTAATCCTATTAATCCCTCTGCCAGATACTCAGAAAAGAATTACAAAGAGAGTGAAATTAAAATCAATGTATATGTTTTCCTCTTAGACACCTATTAAAAGATTTTGTGGAAATAAGGGCAAAGTGATGTCTTAATGAGATTTGGGCAATATCTGTGGATTTCATTTATGTCTGTTCAACCTGACAATGGGGAAGTATACATAACAATTGTCTGTAATGCTATACTGAGTAAAACTTGCTGATTTTCCCCAGGGACACTGTAACTGTTCATTACTTCTCACTGCACTATAAACTGGCCCAGTGGGGAGGCAGGCAGAGATTGAAGGGAGCTGAGAACAAAATTATATAGCTAACACTTCAGGCACCTTCCCCACACTGGAGGCACTGGAATCAAGCTCTTGATACTCACAGACAAACAATTGCTCTGCCAATTACAGGTCACACACTTAACATGTACCTGGGGAAACCCAGCAGGTATGCGGTAACCCTGCAAGTAGCTTAGAAATGTATACCACTTGCCCCAATACCGACATTGGGTAACTGTAGTCCAGGACATGTCCTTCCCTTGAAGAGATAACTGCTTGTTATCATTCTACTCAAGGCCACAAAAGTAAACGGAAGCAAAAAAAGATTTACAAGAACTGTCATGCTCCTCAGTTCTACCAGTTAATAGCTACGTTAATTGAGTTAAGTTACTCTCTTTGTGTTGGAGTTTTCTTAGCTCTGTAATGGGTATGGTAACAGAACATTTGTCATACATTTATTGTGCCAATCTTAAAAGATATAAAGGTGCCAGCAAGCCCACTAGGGCATAAAAGCTCTGTACTTGGTACCTAGTGTTATTATTGTTTTTGCTGTTGCAACCTATTTTAATTCTGGCTACAGCCCTTTTGTTATTGAAGAGGGAACAATGTAAATATATATATATATATATATATATATATATATATATATATATATAATGAATTTATCATAATTGGCATAGTTATAAAAGTATATCTATATAGATATAAATAACTATAGATATAGATATAGAATATATATATAGAATATATACAGAATATATATATGAATGTATATAGATATGTATGTATATCTATAGATGATAGATAGATAGATAGATAGATATGTATATCTATCTGTATTCATTAGCAGCAGGTAAAAAAATAAATATTCACTGAACTAGAACAGGTTTTACATTGTAACATCCCTCAAGTCAAAATAATACTCCCCGGACTTCCTCAGCTTGCCTAGCAACGTATATAATATATTAACCAGGATACATATGTGCCTACTACAATTTCACATAGTAAGTGTTTGTGTAGGTTCATGAAAGAAGTGAGCATCTATTCGGTGTGAACATTAAGGATTATAGTTCCCAACTTCTTCTTTCTGATGCTCATGGGAAACTGGGTCATTAGGTATAAACAGACGTTCTTAAAAGCAATCTTCTCTGAGATGTTGGATTTATCGTGTTTTCTCAAAAATAAGACCTAGCCGGACAATCAGCTCTAATGTGTCTTTTGGAGCAAAAATTAATATGAGACCCGGTATTATATTATATTATATCATAGCATATCATGTTATATAAGACCTGGTCTTATACTATAGTAAAATAAGACCAGGTCTTATATTAATTTTTGCTCCAAAAGACGCATTAGAGCTTATTGTCCGGCTAGGTCTTATTTTTGGGGAAACATGGTTAGCTTTCAGGAAAGGCTTACAGAATTGTCTTTTGACTTCAGGGACAAATGAGGTATGTTTATCACAATTCATAATTTCAAGTCTACTGTGGTCAGAATATTCTTGTGGCCTAAAAAGTTAAAGAAGAATGGGCCCTAAACTAACTTGTATTCTTTTTTTTTGTATTTTAGATGTATCAGCCTAGTAATTATGATAGAAAACAAATACATTCCAGGGGTTCTAAAAGAAACTATTGGTTTGTGATAAGCTTTTCTATCTCAATTTGTTAGTACAATAGTCCGTTATCTATCAAAGCATTATTAACATAACTTATAAATAGGAAGTCTTGGATTCACTGCCCTATTCTATCTCATGTTATAATGTTTCCTAAAATCAAGACTAGTATAGCCTGAAGTCAATGTTAAGCCTTGGCAGGACCTGACTATCTCTCTTTGCCTTTCTGCTTGTCTGGATTCAAAGTCTAATTCACTAATTCAAAGTTATTTTTCAACACTACGTAGTAAAGTATTAATCTATCCCCAAAAAGAGATTTGGCCTTTGCCCTCAGCTCCTGGGAAGTAATCTCTAAGCCTCGGGATGGCCTGTCTAAAAGATATATTGGTTTATTTGGGGGCTTTAGACAACACTGGACACTCTATGCTACCAGTGTGATTCACGGTGGGGGCTTTGAGACATGTGATATCCATTCAATTTCTGGAGAGGTTGGCAATTCCAGGCAGTCAACCACATCTATGTGACCAGTCCCCAGTAAAAACCCTGGACACTAAGGCTTGAGTGAGCTCCTTGGTTGGCAATTATCCACCTATATTTTCAGACATCCTGGCTAGGAACACTTAGCACTCCACTGGAAGGGGACAACTGGCGAGCTTCACGCTTGGAACTCCCCTGGATTCTGCTCCAAGTACCTCTTCCCTTGTATGATTTTAGTCTGTCTCCTTTTGCTATAATAAAACATAGCAGCTTTCAATGAGTTCTGCCAATCCTTCTAGAGAATTATCAAGCATGATGATGGTCTCAGGGCCTCCCAAACTTGCAGTCGGTATCAGAAGTAAGGGTGGGCTTTATAAGTACCTACTTCTGTAAGTCTGAAATTGAGCATGACACAATGTCTGTAAAGTTAAATTAAAAAAAAGAAAAGAACAAACACATTTTTCTCCATGAAGCTTGTAATCCACTATGAAAGCCTACTTTCAACCAACTTTCCAGATGCATTGGAGAAAGTAATTAGTGTTATTGTTAATGATGATGTTGATGGTGAGAATATCACTGGCAGCCACTAACGCATATGTTGGCTTTAGTAAGAATACCTTGCCAAAGAGCTATTGCAACAATTCTCTGAAGATGATACTACAATTACCCATGTTTTAGAGATAAGAAAACTGAGGCATAGGGGAGTAAGGGATTTGTTTAAAGTCACATGGCTAGAAAGTAATGGAACTGGGACTTAGGCTGCCTGAGCCACAAGTTGTGCTCATACCCACACAGTCTGTATTATCTCACACATAGGAATGTCTTAACAGTGTGTAGCACAAGGAGAGTCTCATAAAATGCCAGACTTCTCTTCTGCAGGGCTTCCCACAGAACATGATCTCCAGTGAGGTTGTGAGTGGTAGACTCCTGCAGAGACAACGTCTTTATTTAACAACAACAAAACAAAAGGGTATTAAAGAATGTGATATCACTAAATCAAGTATCTTCATTAAGACCTTCACATCAAGAAACTGAAAGATTCAGAGATGCGTAAATAAGAAAAGGACATGCAAACATGAGACAGCTGATAAAACTGGATTTAGTGTGGTGAAAGGTTATATATGTCTTTTTTTGTTTGTTTTAAAATCTCCACCATTGAACACTTTTATATCAAATGCCTTGGATATGAATATTGAGAGGAAATATAGTAGTGGTCTTAAGCAAAAATAGGACTTTAAAATCAAAGTGTATATTTTGTTTTTAAAAGAACCATAAACACTTTCAATTATTATTGATGCAACAAGCATTATTCATTTGCTACAATGTGCTCAGGCAGCACTGTAGATGCTGAGGGTACAAAGAAAAAAATTACATGAAACTATCTTTAAGAGGATTCATGAAGGTATACATGTTCTGGCGTAACGATATCTACTAATGATATAATTCATGGGGAATAAGAAGAAATTAACTACCTGGGTGGGGTTTGGTTCAGGGAAGGTTTTAGAGATGAAACAGTATCTGAACAAGTTTTGAAGACTGATTTAGACAGACAATCTGTGGGAGTAAGATATCCCAGGCACCAAGAATGTAAGAAAAAGCATGTCATGTACAAGGAACTGAAAATAGTTCAGTGTTTCCAGGGTAAAACCTACTAGTGGTGGGAGAAGAGAGCGTATTTGAACAGGAGAAATAGGTAAGATTAGAACATAAAAGGTCTTGTGCGCAATTTTAAGGAGCTTAGATTTATCCTATCGGCAACGGATGCCCCTAAATCATTACAAGTAGGAAAGTGACATCAGATTTTTATTTTAAAAATATCATTCTCTCAAAAATTATATTTTAGAAGAAGAACTCAGTTATTTCCGAGTTTATAGAACAAAACTCTGATATAAGCACATGTTCAGAAAAGCCAGAGGAAATAGAATCAATTCTTGTCTCCTCTACTTATCTACCAGCTATGTCCTTGGGCAAGTCAATTAAAGTCTCTGAGATTCAGTTGTCTCATTTCTAAAAGAAGCATAAGAACACTTCTCACTAATGAGACAGTTATAAGGATTCAGGGAGATAGCACATATTAAATAATTAGAACAGAGAAAGCTTTTTAAAAATGTTAATATTAATATGGTTATTATTATATCATTTTCTATATTCAATACTAAGGGTATTCTAAATTTTAAAAGAGACACAAGTCCTCATTTAATTGACTATTTTCTTTTTACTATGGTAACTCTATGTTTTGGCAAATTAATAATAGGTAAGCCGACGCTAACACCGTATGTAATAAAGTTCCTTCAAAACACATTCATGGGGGATCAAAGTAAGAAATGAAATAAATCTGTACAAATCAGCTTTTGAGTTTGTATCACTCCAGGCAGGATAAGAGACATGAATGGAATAGTGATGAAAATTTATCAAGTTTGAAAGGGTTAGTCAAAACCTCCCTGCACTAAAATTTCAATTGAATTTCTAAATCAAATTAATTTGAAACTTATCCTTATTAAAATAATTGAAAAGTACAAATAAGTTTTGCCTACTTCCTCTTAGTTTTTACTAATATTATATATAAGAAATTTATATATTTTGTCCTTCATAAGTAATGATCTGGTAGTTTAATTAGGAGCTAAAAGGTTCTTTTATGAGGCAGATTACTTTCTTTGTATCCCCTTTCCGCCCCGCAATTCCTGTCTTTACTCCATATGCATACTTATGCACATCTAAAATCTATTCACTACAGCCATAATATACGACCCACCCCCCCAAAAAAAAAAACCACAATTTCCAGTTAGGTTAAAACCCAATAAAAACTTACTACTGTTGATTTTTTTAGTCCCAGATATTTAGTTTAGATATTAAATATAAAGCATTCTACTTAATATTTAAGAGTAACCATCAATCAGACCCCTTACTCGACATACGGATTTCTCTTCCCATAGCTCTTACCACTCTTCCCGATGTGCTTAATGTCATATCTTACTTAATTATTATGGCGTTGCATTTGCCATTCCTCCCTCCCCTGAGGACTCCTGTCATCAATAATGTTGGACTATCACATGCTTTGAAATACAACCCCAGATTTTCATATTTCAGGAAGCTTTAACTTTCTACCTAAAAATGACACGCATCTGTTCTCCATTTATTTGATTTTGTCTGAACCTTTTTACATTGCACTTGCAGCTATGCTACTTTATTTTATTTAACACAGCAGTATCGTGTCTGAATATAACAAATTTCTCAAGGACTGGGGATACGTTCTATTTTACTTGCTGTAATTTATCTAAGGTGATCCCTAAATGGGTAAATCTATCAAGCAAAAATTAATTGAAAAAAAGAAATCTCTGAAGAGATAGTCAAGGACATGCATTCCCAGTGGGGACAGAATCATCTTCCAACATATTATATTTGTTCTTGGGGACAAGAAATCTTAGATGTAAAAATGGTTTGTAGTTATCCACAGAATCACATCCTATAAACAGATATGTACTATATATTTCCTATATAACAGTATATCCGTGTTTTTTAAATTCTGTGGGTATTGGGAGGATTAAGAAAAAAGATTTCCTGTGATGGATGATAATGAAAATAAATTGAAAAACTCAGTTCTTGGATAATTTATCACGTAGAATTGCTTTTCTTTTTTTTTTTTCTTTTTGTACCTCCACAAAGGGATATTCAGAGTAATTTACAAAATAAAAATGTAATGTGTCCGACCATGATAAGGGCATATGTAAGTATGGGACATATGCCAATTATTCTAGAGCCCTGAATTTGAATCAAGCCCTTACGTTAATATATATCTCATGATCATATTTTCAAATTTATGTAGTTATCCTAAATATAAAGTTTAAATATAGAAATTGAACATATTTCAGAGATATAGTACTGGAATTAACTACCTTATAAGAAATCCATCTAACACGAGATTTCAAAATATTCAGTAAGACTAAAGTCAGAGATATAAGATGACTGTAGTTTGAAAGAGAAAAAAAAAATGTAAAATTTTAAAAGTGTATCTATGTCTTTACAGAACATATCATTGGCAAGTAAACGTTTTATAAAGCAATAGATCTTATATATAACTCAGATATCTTCAGGTTGGCTGACTGACACACAAACCCAGGCAATAAATAATTGTATGTGAATGCATAAAAATACCTTGAGATTGCAAAACTGATGAAAATTACTTATGACTCTTACACTACTTCTCCAATGAGTTCCCTGGGTCTCTAAGGAGAATCATAGCACAAACCCTTAAGTGCATTTTAAAGGGCAAATTTACTCTGGGATTACAACATGAACACATTTGGAGATATGTTTTCATATCTACTGGGCATCAGATTAAAATTTCAACTCTTAAGATGAGAAAATAGTAGATCCATAAAGCAATGGACAGTAGTTCTCCAGCAGTTGAAGATTTTGGAAAAGCCCCTTGTGGTAAGAGTAACACTAAAATATATTTTTATTAAGTGCAGGGTACACAGACATAAAAGCTGTAAGTAATGTTAGCCCTGACAAGAATGTAGTCATTCCTTTCTCTTAATTTACATAGAGTAAAGAAACTAAACCAAACAGATGAAATGCCCTATTTGCTAACTCAAATAAATCACTTTTTCCAACCTTATTTCGTCTATCTCTGACAGTTTCCAATCTACCTTAAATTCATCTCATTTTATTGAAACTGAATTTAAGGTCTCCAGTGAACTAATGCGGGGAGAATACCAAGGCCTCTCTTCCCTTCAAAATGTGTGAATGGCTTTATTGCTTTAGAGCCTGAGGACATTTATAATGTCTCTATGTAGACATTCAATCTATTTGAATCGGTGTGCTTCTCAGACCATATTAATGGCTCACTTCCTAAGCAGATCAATTATTCAATCCTTAGAAACTACTGAGGAAAACCAGTCTGAAACTGAATTCTCAGGCTACGCGCCCCACATCAATCTAAAACCTTTTAATCCAGCAGCACCAATATGCATGACAATACCCATGAAGATAAACTTATAATTTTTAATAAAAGAAGAAACAGAAGTAAAACCAAAAATGAAGCCAAAGTGTGTGTGTGTGTGTCAGAAAAATATACTGAAAGACTATTTGTGAAGAAGGTCAACCTTAATATTTTAAATAGCAAAATTGAAAGGAGAAAATTAAAAAAAAAAAATAAGCACATAAAAAGGAACTTTTAAAACATAATTTATTGTAAAAGTTTAGTGACTTTAAATATTTTTTTAATTGGAAATTTTAAATAATTTTAACAGGTGGATCTGGGTTTCTCAATGAGGAGCTAAGAGGAGAGGGTGGTTAGAGAGTTATAGAGGCATGTCTTTAGATTCAAAGCATCAACATATTCTTTGTGAGATTGTACAATATATGCATAGGTGCATTTTTTAACATTTTGAGAAAATGTTCATGCGTTTTTGAAACCATTAAAGAACCGAAGACAGAGTTAGTAAGAGTTAATGCACGGATTCTTATTTTGATTATTTTTTATTTTCAGTCTATATCTACTTTCTCAAAACAATATGCTTTTTTGCTAAATTAGTTATGTTAATTCAACAATTTAGATAACCATAGTACTCAAAAGAAATTTATTAACAAACACAGCTTTACTTTAAATTCTGGGGTCTCTATAATGTTAAAAATCAACCATGAACATAAACGACAAGTGCTAATTATTGATTATATAATCCTACAAATTATTATTTTATGTTCTAGTTCCTCATTTCTAACAGCAAACCATATTATTACAAAGGGATACCCATGAAATATTAAATAGTAATAACAAGATATTGTCATATCAGAAACAAGGAAAAGCTCCATAATTCCCAAGCCAATCTCAGATGCTTAGCCCTTGCCAAAAACCTTCTGCCAATCAGTGCCTATGTGAAGTCTAGCCTGTGTTTTGAGAGTGAGCTAGGATATGACTCTTCCTCAGCGCCTCAAATGTACTGAGGAGAGAACAGTAGTTGTGAGATGACACTTCAATCTTAGTCTCCACACCAATGTGTGAAATCCACCAAATCCTGTGGCAATGGCATGAGCCAGTCTGGGACTGACCGAACTCCATGCCCTCCCCTTACTTGTGAACAATCAGGAGAGCAATTGTATCACATGTTTGCATTAACCAATGATTAACTGCCCAGGGACATACACCTGGCCTTGCTGAAGAAACTATAAAACCTACCTTCCAAAACAGAAACCAGGTTCACTACCAAGAGGAATCCACATTAAGAGGTCATATCACTATTTTAATTGTGAGACCTCATCACACTTCTAAGGCCTTCAAAAGCTCTGATGTGTCTCCTTTTGATATTGACATTCATTATAACAAGCAACTTTAAGGTTAAAAATAATCTTCTTGCTTAAGGGACAGGTACTCGGGATTTTTACTTTTACTTTCTACATATCTATTAAGAACAAAAGTAAATACTCATGACCTGGAGGGGAGAAAATAAACAGACAATAATACTGCAACCAGAATAGCAGGGTGGGAGTTAGATAAAATCAGTTGCCACAGCACAAAGAATAGAAATATGATCAATTAACTAAACAAGAATATAAAATAAAAACAACTGATATTAAAATGTTTTGTCCTTCCTACTTGTCTGGTTCAGAACCTCCTTAATCACTTATATCAATTCATACAATTAGGTTTAAAAATTAAGGAATTGTATAAAACAGAAAATTTATAAAGATCCAATAGCAGCAGGTGTATGATGAGGTAAAAAAACAGTTAATAAAAGTGAGCCTGAAGGGGGACTGCCCATGCCAGCACCTCCTCCCCAGGAACCTCCCATGCTCATCCCCAAGAAAAAAAATCAAGAAGTCCGAACACCTTTAGGAAGAGAAGATAAGGCCCTAATCAGAGTAAGCTGGTTCCTGATACGTGCACAAACTGCTGAAACCTGTCCATTATTTGAACTCTAGCCTCATTATAATACAATTAACATAAAATGAACATTAAGGCTTGTCCCTCTGTGGGTTTTTCTGTATGCATTCTGGGTAAAAGCATGCACAGAAAAAAGCTAGTTATATAGCCAACATATGTCAATCAAATGACCTCAGTCTATACGTCACATCTTCTACTGTAAGGAAATTTACCTAAGCTTTCCTATAAGAAAAAGCTAACCTAAAGTTAGGTTCAGTTGTCTGCCCCCAGCAACCTCGCTGCCTGTGCCTTTCTTCTTGAATAAACTTTCTAACTCCTATGCCTTCTGAGGCTGTGAATGCTTTCTCCTTTTGTGAATGACCGCGGGTTAATTTCAATGACACAACACTGTGTATCCACAAATAAATAAAATAGAAACTCAATAATTTAATCTCACTTAGAAGAACTTCAGCTGGTAAATAAAAATGAACTCAACAATAACATGGTTTAGTGAAACTTAATTACAGCAATTCAGAATTAAGTCGATTGGTATCAAGATTTTATTCAAATTAATTTTAAAACATTGGCTTGAGAACAAGAACAAAGAGTGTAAAAATGTAAGGGCATAAAATACATAATTAAAGATTGTACTACCCTCAGCTGTCGTGTACCACAGCATACTAATGACATTAAACTGTACCAACTTATATTAATGTGTGACTATTATAAGAATAAATCATAATTTTTAAAAAACTCTCTACTATTTAATATATGAGTTTAGATCAATGTTTCTTGCTAATAGATGATATATTCTAAAATATATTCTTCATAAATTACTGATGTTACTAATTCCAGTAACTGATAAATCTTCACTAAAATAAAAGTTGAAATAAGAATGATAGTTGGTACTTACAAATGGTAAAGAGAGTTATAATCTCAGCAGTTGTCATAACAATATTATATAATTACAATTTATTACATATTTTCTTGGTCTGATTAAGTGAGCTTTTAAGCTATAATATAATCCAATTTAATTATGAAACTAGAGAATTTCACATTTATATAAAATATGTGATATTATAGTGGAGTAAAAGGAAAATTATAGAAACAGAAAAACTAGATTTCATAGTCTTCATTTCAATGAATACTGTAGTAATGGGCTATATGTGTCCTATATGAAAGCCTGACAATATTCTGATTTTGGAAACTAAAAAAAGTTACCCATAACCTATAGGGAAATTTGTTTCCCACCATTACCTAATTCTATTACAAGAAAATTTGTATTATGCAAATTTGTATTAAAAATTTGTAAAATGCAAAACAAAATATCTACAACAGATATGAAACATATTCCTGGTGTGTAGAGGTCTGCACATACACAGCAACTTTAGCTATAAATATCTGTTATGGGAGAATTTTCACTCTGAGCATGTGTTTCAATTTTCTCTAAGGTGATTTCAGTTTAATCAACACAAAATCATAGGTGAGAGCCAGCTTCCATACATCAGTATGGGTGAGAAAGAAAAAAAAAAAGAGAGAGAAAGAAAGAAAATAAAGGAATGGCAGAAAGATTTTGAAAATTATTAGACTAAAGGAAAGATTTTGAAAATTATTAGACTAAAGATGTTCATAGAGACCAAATAAAGGAATGGCAGAAAGATTTTGAAAATTATTAGACTAAAGGAAAGATTTTGAAAATTATTAGACTAAAGATGTTCATATAGTCATGGTCTCACAGGTGCCCCACGGTGAGTAGGAATGGCAAGAGATAAGTGCTGTCACCAGTTATTGACTTCCTAGAAAAATTGTTGGTCATCTTCAATGGCCTCAGCAGGTAAAATAAATGGACAATGTATAATTGTCATTTCACCAAAATCATCAGGCCATAACCACTATTATCTATCAATATATTCCTTAGTGTTTATTTACAATGCCCATCCAAACCAAATATTTCAACAACCAAACCCTCCTCGTCAAAAAAAAAAAAGAAAAAAAAGAAAAAAAGACTGCTAGATGGCAGACTTATGGAGATGGGGAAAATCTTCATTATTGGAGGTAATTTGGAGTTCTAATATATAATCAACATATTGCTTTATGCGATCACTTTATTATATCCAATAAGGTATTAGATTGTAGATTTCAAATGCATGAGGTATACAAATCGAACGAATGTTAAAGGCATATATGAAGGTCATTCACACACACAGACTTGAGCAAAGATCTGTTAGAATGTCTCCATGTTCTTTAGAATTTATATTTCCGAATTTCATTTTATTACAAATATACTTCCATTTATTCAAAAATTGGGAAAAATAGATTAAAATATACAGTCTATCTGTTAAAATAGTCGACTGGTTTGTAGCATGCCTAATAGTTGGCAACTGCCAACAGCTTCAATACCGTTTAAGCTCACCAAAGAGTTTTCCTTATTAGATAGAAAACAAATATAGCTCTCAGATCATAAGGTTTATAACTTGTTAGAAAGTTGTTAGAAATGCCCAGGGATTTCGTCAACAACAATCTGTTTACTGAGCTTAGTGTATTGGTGACCGGGTTTCTAAACAGGTATGTATAAATTCATGGCCTATTTTGATAATGATAACATACAAAGATTTTATGCTAGAAAGCTACACATTGCAAATAACTCATTTCTTTAAGAGTTTGCAAAATGTGAATAGATGTAACAGATCAACTCATGGTAATCTTTTTTGATTGGGAAATTTGTGCAAGAAGTTGATTTCTTGGAAGATTGCTTTATCTAATGTGATATACCACAGATCTGACATATTATGAACATATAAACACATATACACACACAGAGAGACACACACAAGGAAAGAGAAGGAGTAAGAACCATTTAGTCTGATGATGAAACCCAAGTGATGTGGAATTGTTTGCCTAAAATTGTCCCTGGTTTTAGGAAAGTATTTAATTATTTTGATAAAAATGGGTTTCTGATGGTTTTTAGATAAAATGGAGAAATACAGGGAATATAAGTGAGTACTTTCAGTTCTGTTCTATTCCCACTTTCCACTACCACATCCTTTACCACAAAATGACTCATCATTTTACAAATAGGCACTGCATATCCATGCCCTGGTCGTTTTTTACTAGGTTTCTTCCACCTCTCGCGTGATTCCCATTTCTCTGAAAATAAGTGACATCCAACTAAATGGACTGGTTTGGAACGAATTAATAAATATTTGGTAATGGTTCTTAAATCAGGAATGAAGCCTTTTCACGTTAGGCACTATCTAGCCTCTCTCTCTCTCTGTCTCTCTCTCTCTCTCACACACACACACACACACACACACACACACACACACACACACCCCAATATGGTTATGAGCTGACTTCTGCTTGTGAGTCTCTGCTATGTCCTTAGAAGAATGTCATATGAACTTTGGAGCTAACCCACCATGCAAGGCCATTATCTTTCACCGCATCCATAAAGAAGTAAAGAGTCTATGACCTGTAATAAAGAGAATCTTACATAAAAGAGTGCATATCCAAGATGATGTAATGGAATCTCAGTACATTTTAATGACTACACAAGTTTATCCGCCTGGAAATCAGGGATAGCATGAGAAAGCAAGGCTTTCAGACTGACTGCATTTTATCTTCTCTGCTTAATATAATGTGGACCTCTACAACTGCGTTTCGAGCCTTTTGTCTGATTAAAGCAGTTCTGTTGATATTTGTTTCCTTTTACAGAGTAAATAGGTTCCATGAAGACAAGTGGCAGATCTTATTCTTCTTTATAGGCTAGCCATACAGTATTTGTTGCCTAAAGACCTGGGTTTAATTATTGTGCTCCCCCTGGCACCGCCACTGAGCAAGTTACCTAATTTTTCTAAAACTCAGTTTACCCCTCTGAGTTTCTACATTTTAGGTCATGTGGACATTATAGAAATCATGTCAAATGCCTTGTAAGGTTCTTGGTATGCTTCAGTGTTCAATGCATGTAAGATGTTACTGTCATGCTCATTAGCATTTAGAAGGTGCTCTGACTATGAAGCTGTTCAATAAATACATGTAGGTTATTAATATAAAACTAAATTATATGTAAGACTATAGGTCAGAGGATGACAAATTACAGACCACGGCTCAGATCTGGCATGTTGCCCATTTTTGTACAGCCAATAAACTAAGCATGGTTGTCACATTTTGAAGAGATTATTAAAAACACAGAGACAAAGAATACGTAACAGAGATTGTATGTGGATCACAATGCCTAAAATATTGACTATCTTGACCTTTACATTAAAAGTTTACCAATCATTACAATAAACCATCCATAGAATATGACTTCAGTTGAAAATAGGAGTACATTTGAGAAAATAAATCTGAGGAAATGTCTTCATGCGTTTCTTGTAAGAATTAGTATATTTCTAAAATTTATAAAGTTTAATAACCACTTGTATAGCTTTAAAAAGCTTCTATTTCCCCTGTAGTTTTTCCCTTCTCCAATTCATCCTTCATATCAAGGTCACACAAATCATCCTACAGCACCATTTTTATCATATCACTCCATTTCTCAAAAATACATTCACAAATATATAATTAATTAAAATTTTAAAAATTACTAGTACAAATCCTTTTATCAAATAGTCAAGGTGAAACTGCCATTTCTGAAATTTATCTCTCTGTACTTTAGTGTGTGTGCGCGTGTGTGTGCAATTCCAGATATTCCATTTTCACGATAATACTACATGCATTCATATATATTTTGGTTTTAAAATATGAACAAAGATTTTGGGACATTCTTTAAAGAGTGGAGCTTAATTACCCTCAAGTTTACAAACTTGCTTCTAATGAATAGGAGTGGTAGAACTGATGCTGTATTGCTTCCAACGTGTATCATAAAAATGATAACTCCCTCCTGCCAATTTCTTTTGCACAGCTCACCCTGGGGGGAACCACATAGTATGGCTTGAGTCCATTCTAGAGAGACCACATAAAGAGGATCTGAGAATTGCTGCACAGCCAACACTCACATCTAAGATGTGAGTTATCTTAGAAGCAGATTCTTTGGCCCTCCTTGAGCCTTCAGATGCCTGCAGCCTCATCTTGAATGCGATCTTATGAGAAACACTGAGCCCAAATTGTCCAGCTAAGCAGCTCCCAAGTTCCTAACTCACAGAACCTATTGAGTGTAACCTTTTTGTTGTAAGCAATAAACAAGTAAATTTATGTCAAGCACTAGGGCAGAGCCTTGCACAAGGTAAAATATTCAAAAACTGCTGTCTGTTTTCTGTTTATTACAGTATTGTTAAGAATAAGATTAACAGAGACAACCAAGATGGCAGAGTGGGTAAATGCTGTGTTTACCTTCTCTCACAATCACATCAAAATTACAACTAATTTACAAAACAACCATTATTGGGAATTGCCTAAAAATCAAGCTGAACTGAAGCCTTTCAACTAAGGACATGCACAAGAAGTCACCTCCAGACTGGTAGGAAGGTCAGACATGTGGAATGGGCTAGTCCCACACCCGCAAGTGATCATTAAAGATCGGAGGGCTATTTTAGCTGTGGGGGTCCCACCATCCCTTAAAGGAGCGAGAGATACCAGCCCTACCCCAGCCCAGGGTTCCAGTGCTGGGGAGAAAAGGGCCTATAATTTTCGGTTGTGAAAATTAGCAGAGATTGTGACTCAGTGAGACAGTATGGCTGCACTCTCAGGCACTCCTCTTAAAGGGACTGTGTGCAAACGTACACACCAACAGAATCACTCACTCTGAGCTCCAGTGCTGGGGCAGCAGCTGGAAAGGCTGCAGGGACGTATGGTGGGGAATTGAGTTGTCTGGCATGGGACGGGGCTGGGAAGGTGGCTTTCTCCTGGATGGGGGAGCTGGAGGAGGTCATTGTTTCTTCTCTGAGCCCTCCTCCTTTCTGGTGTGGGAACACAGGTGGCCACCATACATGAATCTCTGCCTTTCATTCACTGTGCTCTGGGGATTTGAGACTCAGCCCCACCCAACTTTCAGGCAAATCTAGGCTGCTTTCAGCGTCTTTTTCATGCAGACCATTTGTCTCAGCTCAAGCTGCACTGTCCTAGAGTGTCTCAAAGGTTCATGGAACCCAGACAAATGGCATCTGGCTTGAGCATGTCCTGTACCTCTGGCTGAGGAGCCCTAAGCCAGCACTTGTGGCAGCCAGCCTTGGTTTGCAGCTTGACCTCTCAAAGGCACTTCCAAGCACAGCACAGGTGGCAGACATCTGTGGATTTTTTTCTGGTTCCCTCTGGGTGGCCTCTGGTGGGGCACGGGCTGCAGCTGAAGTAGACCTACAGAAGATACCCTCCAAGGTAATCCTGGGGCTGGCATTCCCAGTATTCCGCTTCAAAATGAGCTAGAACATCACCCAGAGGTTTAGGTATAACACACCCAAGGGCCAGATTGTGTAGACACCAGAGTCCTACTGAGGCAGATCTGGTTCTGTAGGATAAGCCCCTGCACAACAATTCTTCCACTGTAGTCAAGGCTAGTCCTTACAACCAATGAGCCCAAGGGACAGTCCCTCACACTCCAGTACAATTATCAACCAAGGCTCAAATACAAGAGGATGGCACACACAACCCACAAAAGGGACGCACCTGGAGTGTGTGGCTCAGGTGACCAGAAAGACTGCATCACTGAATCCCACAGCACACCTAATACATAAGGCCACTCTACTAAGACCAGAAGACATAGCAGCACTATCTAATATATAGAAACAAACACAGGGAGGCAGGCAAAATGGGGAGACAAAGAAACATGTCTCAACTGAAAGAACAGAACAAAGCTCCAGAAAAAGAACTAAGCAAACCAGAGATAAGCGATCTTTCAGACACAGAGTTCCAAACACTGGCTATAAGAATGCTCAATGATCTCATAAAAATGGAGATGGAAGCCATATAAAAAATAACCAGTCAGAAATAAAGGATACAATAATGGAAACGAGGAATATATTACAGGGAACCAACAGTAGATTAGATGAAGCAGAGGATCCAACCAGCGATGTAGAAAGTAGCAGAAAACATCCAATCAGAACAGAAAAAAAAAAAAAAAAAAGAATCCAAAAAATTGAGGAGAGTTTAAGGGGCCTCCCGGACAACATCAAGCAGACCGATGTTCACATCATAGGTGTACCGGAAGGAGAAGAGAGAGGGGAAGGAATTGAAAACCTACTTGAAGGAATAATGACAGAAAACTTCCAAAAACTGGTGAAGGAAATGGACATACAAGCCCAGGAAGCACAAAGAGTCCCAAACAAGATAAACACTAAGAGGCCAACAACACCAAGGCACATCATAATTAAAATGCCAAAGTTTACATACAAAGAGAGAATATTAAAAGCAGCAAGAGAAAAGCAGTTAGTTACCTACAAAGGAGCCCCCAGATTGTCAGCTTTCTCACCAGTAACTTTGCAGGCAAGAAGGGAGTGGCAGAAAATATTCAAGTGATGAAAGGCAACGGAATACAACCAAGATTGCTCTACCCAGCAAGGTTGTCATTTAGAATTGATGGACAGATTAGTAGCTTCCCAGACAAGAAAAAGCTGAAGGAGTTCATCACCACCAAATCAGTATTACACGGACTATTAGAGGGACTTCTTTAAGATGGAAGGAAGGTTAAGAGCGGGTGAAAGGGGAAACGATTAAGACTAACAGATTGAGTGTTATACAATAGTCATGGGGATGTATTTTATAGCATAAGGAATATAGTCAACAATATTGTAATAACTATCGTGTTTCCCCGAACATAAGACCTAGCCGGACAATCAGCTCTAATGCGTCTTTGGTGCAAAAATTAATATAAGACCCAATCGTATATTACAGTAAAATAAGACCGGATCTTATATTAATGTTTGCTCCAAAAGACGCATGCGAGTTGATTGTCCAGCTAAGTCTTATGTTTGGGGAAACACGGTATATTGTGCCTGAATTTTTAAACAGGTAAGAAATAAATTTTATCTTTCTTGAGCAATTTGACTTTTGGTTTTCCTTGTTACAACTATTAATTATACCTTAAACCTCCCTATATTGTTTCAATAAGACCTTACATGAGAGTTAATAATCTCAGTGGCACCTAATGACAAAGCTAAGAGTTATTAGATGTTTCATGATAATAATGAGAGAACAACACTGAAATTAACTCTTAAATATCACACATCATCACACGCTTACCAATAAATAAACTTGAAGTAAAATTATTTCAAATGTTCATGATGGCAGTCAATAGTGTATATGACATAAAAGTACTTAATTTTTTTCTGAATTAAAAAAATAAATTTAGCACATATTTAGATATGTATTCTAAAATTGAGTTTATAACTTGGAGGTTATTAATGACAAGTGTCCATTCCCTGATAAATTCTATGCATGTAAAGCTGTGCAGTGTGTATTTGAAAAAGCTTAAATAAAGACTTTAAGCCAGATAAGAGGGAATTAAAACCTAATTCCTGAACTTAATATACAACGCGGACAAATCAAGTACCTTCTTTATAACTTAGCTACATCTTTTGTAAACTAGAGATTAAAAATGAATATACCTCAATGTTATGAGGATTGAATGGGTAACAGATATCAGTGAACGTTTACTCTAACACACTACCGGCATGCATAGTGTTCCTCAGGAAAGAGATGTTTCATATACACACATACATGTGTACATACACATACATATAGAATCTTCTTTCTGTTAAAATTTTGGCAATGTTCTATTTTATGTGCCCAGAAAAAAATGGGCTATTTAATTAGTCAACAACTCTTACTGACTGACTTTTATATTTGTCATTGTAATGTGACCATTTTAATATTTTCAAAAATTAAAGCAGTATTTGAAAAGCCAGTTAAGGGAGGAGAAATAATAATAAATATCATAGATAAACATGATAATAGTCATATGTCTTATAATAATAATACATCAAGGAAATGCTGGACAGGAGCTTTTTGTTTGATTACTTGTTGCTGTTCTTAAAAATAAACAATATTATGAAAACAATACTCGATTTTGGCAATTAGAAAGCCACCAATTATCTTTGAAATTAGTTTTGGTAGAGTAACATGACTGGAAACCAAATTGCAAAGTATTAAAAAGTTAAACATCAGTGAAGACATGAAAGCAAAATATATGGGTCTTTGTTCTCCCAATTGTTTGGTGCATAATGAAAAGAGCGAACAACAGTAATTTCAATGACAAAAATGATCTGGGAAAGAGGAAAGTTCAATGAGGTTATTTTTACAGAAAAAGAAGCTATCCTCAAGAAAGAACTACCTTATGATCCAGTAATTCCACTCCTAGGTATCTATCCGGAGAAATCCAGAACTTCAATTCAAAAATCTCTATGCACTCCTATGTTTATTGCAGCACTATACACAATAGCTAAGACATGGAAACAACCAAAATGCCCATCGGTAGATGACTGGATTAAGAAACTGTGGTACATTTATACAATGGAGTATTATGCAGCCATAAAGAAGAAAGAAATCTTACCATTTGCAACAACATGGATGGATCTAGAGAACATTATGTTAAGTGAAATAAGTCAGACAGAGAAAGATAAGTACCATATGATCTCACTTATTTGCGGATTCTAAAGAAAAGAATAAGTGAATGAACTAATCAGAAACAGTTTGGGAGACAATGAGGAAAAACAGGGTTGCTAGATGGGCGGGGGGTGGGGGGTGGGGGGGAGGGTGAGGGGATTGGAGGGCAGTCGGTCACCACAGGATGGCCACGGGGTTTGAAAATTAATCTGGGGAACGTAATTTGGTGGTTACCAGAGCGTAAGGGGGTTGGGGGGTGGGGGATGAGGGTGAGGGGGATCAAATGTATGGTGATGGAAGGGGAGCTGACTCTGGGTGGTGAACACACAGTGTGATTTATGGATGATGTGATACAGAATTGCACAACTGAAATCTATGTAATTCTACTAACAATTGTCACCCCAATAAATTAAAAATAAATTAAAAAATAAATAAATAAAATAAAATAAATTGACCAGAAGAACAAGTTAAAAGATAAAAATTTATTTTTGTTGAGAGCAAAGACTTAAAAAGAAAATCTATGTAACAGCTATATAAATTTGATTTGTTTCAGCAGTTGAAAAAAAAAAAAAAAGAAAGACATTATGAAAACTTAGAAAGTGATGGAGATAATGCAGAGAGTCAGAAGGAAGATCTGAGGGAAAAAAATGGGAGAAGGAGAAAACATTTACAGGACAATATGGGCAGCACAAACCCAAGGTAAAGTTTTTAACAGCTTAATTGAGGTACATTTCCAAGACTAATTTTGAAAGACAATGAAGATCTTTTTTTTTCCCCCTCAAAGACAGGTAAAAGAGGGTATATTTCAAAATACATAACATTTTTGAGATAGAAATGTTCAAGATGAGTGACACTAAGATTGAAGAACTTGAAAGAAGTTGGAGAAGGGATTGAATATTAAAAAAAAAAAGTGCTACCAAAAATAAATAAATAAATAAATTAAATAAAAAAAAGAAAAAAGAAAAAGAAAGAAAGAAAGAAAGAAAAAGAAAAGAAAAAAGAAAAGTAAAATTGATGAGGCTAAGAGAATAGATCTTAAAAGTTCTCATCACAAGAAAAAAATATTTTACCTGTGAGGTGATTGACATTAATTAAACTTGTGGTAATCATGTCATTATATACATATATCAAACCATTATACTGTACACCTTAATCTTATATAATGTTACATGTCTATTATATTTCAATAAAACGAGAGGAAAGAACGGCTTAAGTTAAACAAGATACTAATGGGCAAACAAATAGTTCAAATTAATCCCTGGCAATTACAAACTCCCAGAAAATAACACAAAACTGTGATATTTGATATATGGCACAAGGTAGGTTTTTTCGTATGTACTAAACAGATCACTTCTTTGACAGACTTAGGAATGTCTCAGTAGGGAGGCCAAGGTCAGCATATTTATGAGGTTTCCGGATCTGGCTTAAGGCAGGTCCTTCAGTGCAAGGGCAAGAATTCAGACTGGGCAAGAATTCTGCAATAATAGTTTAAGATTGATGGATGAAGCAAAAGGAGATTTTTGATTGAAGGTTCAATGAGTCTTCGAAAATAAATAATTGTTTGATATCACTCATAAGTTTTACAGCTTGATGCTCATTTACATAACTTTTGCAAGAAACCTATGAAAGAAACAATTATGTTTTTCACAACTTTTCTCTTCCTAGGCAAGTTTCCTCGAATAGCAAAGCCATGTTGATAAAGACAGTAGAATTACACATTTGTGTTAGTGAAGACAGTAAACTGTGTGGATGTAGATATTTGTGTGCTCCACTTCTTTTTCTGATGCAAAATTAAAAATGTTTCACATATATAGCAAGAATTCCTTTCCTAAGAATGGATACTGTTGCTATAACATAGATAGTCAAGTCCTAATCAATCAAGTTCTAGTAAGAAAAATATTAGAAATTTTCAAAACACAGTATATTCTAATCATCCATCCATGTAGCCATCTTCTTGTAAAAATTAGGCATATTTTTTAATGATTTTAATAATTGTTATTTTATTTGGATTTTGCTATTTTCCTTGTCCTTGAGATCTCAAAGTGATCCCAAAAGGATCCCTTGTCTTGGCTGGGCACCAAGACATTTAATACATTTATGCCTGGGCACATTTATGGCTGGGCACTTAATACATTTACAATGTAGGTGTGACTATAAGTATAGTAAGTATGATATGCTTTTGCTAAGTTATTGTGATTTGAACATTTTAACTGAAAAGTATTATAGTTAACAATAAACATGATATGTATGTGCCTTATAATAACTATATATCAAGGATGATACATGAAAGAATGAATTTGGATTCTGAAGCATTTGGCAGTACATGCTATGAGTTAATACTAAAGAGAGAATTCAAATTAAAATTGGTAAACAACAGTGCAATGAAAGACCCTTCCTCTTGAGGAAACATGGGGATTACGGGGACCTAAGACTAGCAGCTCTGAGTATGGCCTACATAAACTGAATCCCAATTAGAGAAGCATTCTAAATCTTTACTGTTTGAATATTCAAAGCTGTCATTAGTTTGCTAGCAGCACTTTAGTTTTAACATATCTTCAGGACTTCATTAAATGACTCTAGATGTTTTATTTTTACAAGTTTTAAAACATTTACACTGTGAATATATCATTTACTTATTTATGGAGTTAAAGAGATTAGTTAATGAAGGTTCTTAAACAGAGAAAAGGGAGAAGAAATAGGAAAAAAACACGAAAGACAAGTGATTAGTACTGTAGATTGTTTTCCATTAAAACTACAAGGCAGAATGAAATATATGGTGCTTGCTATTGTTTTAAAAGGCAGTGGAAATGAAGAAAGCATAATAATGATATAATTATAAATCTTTGAAGATCTTCAGGATCTAAAGCTTTAAATTTATTCATATAGCATGATTGTGCTCATATTTAGCTCAAGACAAATATATTATTATACGTTTAACAATGGTATAATTTTAAACACTATCTATAAATGAAGAACGTATGCTTTGTCCTTGTTAATTAAATAAAATGTAGGATTCATTTGTGAGAGCCACATTTGTGGGGCCTTTCTTGACCACATTGTTTAAAATTCCTTTACACACACACACGATATCCCTCTTTTCTGCTTTATTTGTTTCACAGCATTGATCACCATCTGGTATACCTGCTCATTTTAAATATTTATTTTTATTTGGTTAATATTTGTTACCTCCCACTCCCATTATAGAATTCTAAGCTTCATAACCACAGGAACATTGTCTCATTTTTGCTTTATTCCCAAGGCACAGGAGAGTGTCTACCACTCTCCAGATAGTAGATAATCCTTAATATTCTTTGTGGGAAAGGACAGAAAAGGAAGAACAGGCTGGAAGAGAAAAGGAACATAATTACTTCTAAGGATGAGTCATTAATTGGACCTTAGAGCTACATGGCAGAAAGGCACCATTAGCTTTCTAAGGTCTCTGAGAACTGATTTCCAATTGCACTTTTGTCTTGCCATGCTGACAAGGACAGAGGACAAGGGCTGCATTCCTTCTGGGTGTAACCTCTATCTTCACTCACTTTTCTTTAGCATGCTTTTCCCTGTACTCTCATTACACTAGGATGATTTACCTGAGGATTGTGATGGTTAATTTTATGTGTCAGCTTGAGTGAGCCAACGGTGCCCTGATACTTGGTTAAGCATTATTCTGGGTATCTCTGTGAGGTTGTTTCTGGGTGACAATAGCATTCAAATTTGTGGACTGAGTATCCAGTCCATTGAAAGCCTGAACAAAACTAAAAGGCAGAATAAGAGATAGTCTGTTCTCTCTGTCTGTCTTCTAGCCAGAACATTGACCTCCTACTGCCTTTGGATTTAGATTTGAACTTCCACCATCAGCTCTCCTGAGTTTCCAGCTGGCCAACTGCAGATTCTGGGACTTCACAACTTCCATAACTTCTTGAGGCAATTCTTTATAATAAATCGCTATCTGTCTGTTTGTCTATCTATCTATCTATCTATCTATCTATCTATCTATCTATCTATCTATCTATCTACCTATCTATCTATTTATCTATCATCTATCACCAATGTATCTTAGTGTTTCTACTTCTCTGGAGAACCTAGACTAATATAAAGTCTTGGAAGATAAGTGGTCACGACAGCATTAAGTCTGGCTTTACTGCTGAAGTTTTCTTAGCTCTGTCTACACAAAAGATGGTTCAATGTGGGATTTACGTTGGTCTACGAACAAAACTTCATAGCAATAAACTACAGATGAGTATATAAAACTCACAAAGACTTACATATTGCAAAATCTAGCAGACACTTTTCAGGCCTCAACTTATGTCATATTTCATCAGTACTCGATAAAGACAACCTTGTTTCATTTTAAGCCCTTTATTATTTTGTCTACCATGACAGCAATACTCTACTATTTTGGTACTAGCCCCGTGATCTCTCCTTCTCTCTGAACTTTACTAAGGTTTACTACTCTACCAGAGCTACAAATCTGTGGAAGACATACTTTTTAAAAAAATCTAAAACCATTAAAAAGTAATTGAGCAGACTTCCACAGTCATTTTATAACAATTACGGACATAAATACTGTACAAAAATAAAATTCAAAACATTGAGATAAAGATAAGATGACAACATGTTTAAATGCTATCTAGTCACAGTGGCTTTATGTTAATCATTAGCAAGTAGAGAAAGACAGAATATATATTTGGACAGGATATATAATGATAATGAAAATGACTATTTCAATAGCTGTCCTGATAAATTGAAAAACAAAGCAAAACAAAACAAAAAGAAACGTTAGGTCAATCTCTTGATTTTTCTTTCATGAAGTGCCATCGAAGAGGACCAATTAGGATTCAGAAAAGGTTCTACTATGCCATTTTCTTGTTATTTCCTGGGCATACAATATTATCTTTTTTTTTTATTATTATATACAACCTGCAATTTATTTCTGTTAATATTTTAAAACTATCTGTCCCTTTAGTGATTAGTAATTCATTATTTAAAAATACTTTCAATATTTGGTTTTATTTATTTAGTTAAGTTTTGCTCTCAACCACTCTCACTCCCCCACTAGAATATTCAGTTCCATAATTGCTTAACTTCACCAAGTATAGATAATCTGATATATACTGCAAAATATTGAACAAAAGATAAGAGTACCACTCTCAACATCTTTGCATTGTTTAAGTCCCATTCTCCCCTAAAGATGAAAATGATGATAAAAGTATTGATAATATTAATAAAATGATATAAAGAGGAAGAAGAAGAGGGAATAAAAATATTAGAAGCTACTATTTTTTTGGAGTTTATATTGGCCAGGAATTGTTCTAAGCAATTTTCATGTATTAACCCATTTAGTCTTCACATTGATGTCATGAACTAGGTGTTATTATAATTCCCATTTCATAGATGAGAAAAAAGGAGGCACAAGGATCTGAGAGCATGTGCCCATACTTGTCATTAGGGCTGTGATTCCAATGTAGGAGGCTAGGCTCTAGCATCCATACCTCTAACAACCATACAGAATATCTCTGATACTTCTCAGACTGTATATTATATGGGATCTCTAACCTGAGACTTAACAAGGGTGCCAGTGATAAAGTGTTTGGTCATTACTATCAGAGTTTAGTTCTTTCTTTGTTAAGGGAGGTAGAAGTAAAAATAAATACGAGTTCTAATACAATCTTCCTGAACCCCAAGAGATAGCATTTCACATTTCCTCAATTGTTGACTTCTAAATTTAGAGATTATCTTTCTAATTACAACATTCCTGAATGTCTAAATCTTTGAACTTTTCCTAACTCAGGCTAGATTTGGTATTTCCCAGAATAAGGTTCAATGACCACGTGCATCCTAAAAACCTGAAATGCTTATAAAAAAGAAAGATCCCTGAAATGTACCTCCAATTGTACGGAATTAGAATCTCTAGAGAAAACAATATGAAGCTACATCTTAAACAAAACTCAAGTGTTTTTCATGTGCACTAAATGGGAGAACCCTGTTATAGGGATCTTGTCAATTCCTTAACAAAGAGGAAAATTCAGCGTCATAATGTTATAATGCAATGCTATAAGAATCAATAATTTACAACATTACAATTTAAGAATAATTAGGCCTGTCATTATAAAATATACAAGCCCTTCATGTAATTCTAAAATGTAGTACTGATTAATGGAAATAATGATATTAAAAATATTCATGGCATTTTTAATCGATGTGTATTACTATTTACAGATCTCTGAAATTTTTTCTAAGTTTTCACAACCCAATTCATAATTGAGGCTACACGTTTTTCAGAAATTAAGATTGCGTTTACTCTCAGGCAAAATTTATGCTTTCTTAATACTGAGATGAAGAACAGGTCATCAGGTAAAGAACTCTGCAAACTCTTTCATTATCAAGATATGCAATTCATCTAAACATATAGACTAGAATTAAATTAGAAAAGAGACAGAAATCCTTGGCTAAGCATGAGAGAGTGAGTTAGAAACAAACCCTTGCTGAGCAATTTACTCTGTTCTGCTTTATTTCTTGTTTGTATTGGACAATCAAGGTATAAATGATGGGTAGGCCAGGCCAGATAAACGGCCAGGAGAAAACACTGTATTCTTCTCCCTGAGTAGGAACATTCCTTAGTCATTTTCTGATTCTAAAGAAGTAATTGAGCTTAGAGTCCTTAGACCCAGCGGATTCAAGTATCTTTGCTTATCTCATCATTTTAAAATTCATCAAGCAGCACTTATAATTTTAAGCTACCTTTTCCTATCCATTCTAAAGTATGTGTTCCCTATCATTTAAACATGCTTTAAAAAAGTTAGCAGTGTGCTTCCTATATGGTCAGAGTTAAATGCCTCCTTCATTTGATTTTTTTTGTATCATACTAAATGATAAGGAATGAATAGTATTTGATGTAACCATACCTTTCTAAGATTTCCACATTTTCTTTCCTGTTGCAGTAGTTGTTTCATCTCTTCCTCATCTAGGAAGTCATCTTGCATTTACCGTCTACAACAAAACTCACTACTTCATGGAGTAAATTCTGCACCACAGATTAGAGGAGGAGTTTGTTAGCTAGCTATCCAGGCCTGTTAGACCTCAAACTGAATTACATTCCCTTTCCCTTCCTCATCTTCCACTTTATGTCTGCCTTTGCTTCTATTCTAATACGTACATACCATATCGGTCAGTTTAAATTATAAAGTACAAGATTTTATTGAGATGGCAACCATATCCAAATAGAAGAGTTTCTATTACATTGCTTTGTAAAGTCTTCAGCCATTTCTGTTGACTTATGACAACTAATAAAGAAAAGAAAATATCACTTCCATTTTCACTGAGGCATTTTACAGAAATGATGGTAAATTATAACAACAAAGTTTACTGTCCTATTTGATTCATGCTGGCCACTTCAGTTTCGATACACTAACTCCACACGGAATGTTATATCATACATCGGAGATGTTCCATTTTACACTGACGATATTCACAGATTTAGTTTGTGAACCAGAGTTAAGCAGTTATCCCTTTTGTAACTTTGTTATTTTATTTAACTTAACTTCTGTTTTTCTTCCCCGTTGGTGGTCCTTTTTAGCTATTAATATAATCTTGGTTAGTATACTTCCATTTTAATTTTTCTAACTTTCATTAATTATCATTTTCTTGCCACTAACACGTTCTTTAACATTATTCCCCGAAATTCAGAGGAAATGATGTTTGATCCAGACACGATATTGTAGTTTACTGTGGTTAAGGGAAATTATTTAAGAAGTACAAAAAATGTACTCATCACAGAAATATTCATAAAGTACCTACTATGCTCCTCGCACTCAGCTGAAAGATGAATATGACTCAGTCCATGTCCTAAAGAAGATCATGATCACATTTTCTACATAAAGACACACTAACATCATCTCATCTTTTGTTTCACTTTATTAGCAGATTCCTCCAAGATAGCCCCCAGTAGCATTCAAAGCAAATTGCAAGTGTTAAAAGCAGCAACATTTTATGTGGTGGTAGGGAGACATTTTTCAAAGAGTCGCCTCTGAATGTAGAGATATACCTGTTTAGAGTGAAACGCTATGACAAATGATAAAGGGAAAAAAATGAAAAGTTAAAATATCTAAAAGTAAGCGCACTCATACTTAAAAATCATAATTAAAATCAGAGTTTTAAGTCTATGGTGAATATATATACATAGTGAGTTCCACTGTGGTTTTAGGATTAGAATGTGTCCTCTTAATTTCAAAAAGAAATTGGAATCTACATTCTTTACAGTATTTTTTTTCCCTTCTCCTTTTCTTTTACATATTTATGAAAGATTGAATCCTCAAAAAGTCTGGACTGCTGACTAAGATTTTCTAGTAGAGAGTGTGTTCTTTTCCATAATTTGATAAATTAATTGCATAAAGCTACTTCAGTGACTGAAAAACCCTTGTTTGTTTTAGAAGCACAAAAATACATTATATTTCAAAAATTTTCCTTCAGTAAAAAGCCTACAGTGGAGAGTTCAAAATAAAGAACTGATAGCAACATAATAGTCATATCCAGAGACTTTATAAAGAATTATTAATATTAGATGCAAGTGGTATATACTAATTAAGTTATGAGGCCATCCTGTATTGTAATTAAGTATTAAGGGTTGGCAAAATAGGGTATCTAAATCAAAAGGGCCATAAATAGAGCTTAATGGTACTGTTTATCTTTTCTCCTCTCTCTTAGACATTATGAGATCCATTACTATATTTTTAGTTAACTGTTCAGAACTATTATCCCCACAACGACACCATCCATAAATGGGTCTCTGTGGCAATGATCCACTGTAGAAATCTTCACTCACCATTTGAACAGGAATAGTAAACTATAAATTTGTACAAAAAATAAGACATCAGCAGTGAGACAGGGAGCTTCTCAAAGTGGATTCTCTCCCACTGTTCTCTCTTTCACAAAGGACAAGTGGATAATAACGTAAGGGAAACATGACGCAGGACTATGTAATATCACCAGGAACAAACAAAGGGGGTTGGACACAGAGAGTCATTGAGTTTCTAAGTTTCACAAATGGCACATGGCAACTCTTTGACATAATCACTGCTATCTTTCTCTTTCAAAACAAACAAACACCCTGTTAGAAGTAAAGAGAAGTGTAAGAGTTATTAATATTTTTTGTAGTCATTACTGAGTAACATGCTGGTTCTGCTTTCCTAATAATTACTTTGTTTTTAATTTTATTAAATTTATTGGGGTGACAGTGGTTAATAAAGTTATATAGGCTTCAAGTGTACAATTCTATAAGATATAATCCGTATATTGCATTGTGTGTTCCCTACCCAAAGGCAAATCTTCCATTACCATATATTTGACCTCCTTTCTGCTTTGCCACCTCCCCCAAACTCTCCTTATCCTGGTAAACACCATACTGTTGGCTCTGTCTACGAATTTCTGTTTGTTTGTCTTGTTTATTTATTGCTTTCAGTTTTACATCCCACATATGAGAGAAATCATATGGTTCTTCGCTTTTTCCATCTGACTTATTTTGCTTATATGATATTCTCAAAATCCATCCATGTTGTTGCAAATTACTTTTTAACATAATGTGAATAATTAACCCACCAATCTTACTCTATTGAAAATAGTATGGATGCCTGTATTATAGTACTTTAGTCTTGCATTCCAAAGAAAAATGAAAAGCAAAGTGATATTTTGTTCTTTCTATAGCTTAAAAAAGGTGACATAGAGCACCTATATATAGGTTCATATTTTTATATAAATCATCAGTTTCAGAAATAAGTGATACTTTTCTAGTAAATATAAAATGGTTGCTGAGCTTCCTGGCAGCTTACAGTCAGCTCATTAGAATTATCCAAATAATTGCTTTAGAAAAAAATTACTGAAATATTAAAGTGCTAAATAAAGGAAAATCCAGCCTTGTCTTATCCCCAGTCTTATATATACTTCATAACACAGTAAGATGTATATTTTCTTGTATTCCCTATAAAATCACCAGAACACGATCATTAACATTTAAATAATGTTATTTGCCTAAACACACAGCCTCTCCCTCTCTCTCTCTCTCTCTCTCTCTCTCTCTCTCTCTCTCTCTCTCTCACACACACACACACACACATCTGTAACATGCCACTTTGCTCTATGAACACTGAGGTGTGTTCCTATAGAGTACAATCCCTCACAGAGGTTTTCACCCACTTAACCGTTAATTATATCATGCTCATACTATACTTGCTTTAAGTAAAATGCTAATCATCTCTGGATTCTGTTGTTTTACCACAAGTGAAAACTCAACTTTCTTCTATTCTGTTGAGATGTTCATCAGATTTACATTTTCCTTCTCATTACAGAACTTTAAAATGAGCCACACATCCCAGCTCAAAGTGTGGAAGATGTCATTTAACTAGCTGTCTAATCAAGGTGTAAAAAATTGAATTAAACTAACAGTAGACTGATTCAATTATTCTAAAATATATTAAAACATATGCCATGCATCTGGTTACAATAATAATTTGCATACCCTTTTCATTTACATTTTTGCTCATCTTATTTAGTTGTGCTATTTATTTGTAGATATTTAGTACATACATATTCAACTATGTATATATGCACATATACACACCTGCAGGTATAAATGCATGCATATTTTTGTAAATATATACACACACAATTATAAATACCACTATACACAAAACATAGACATTTTAGATATGGGTCATTCCATTCTTTGCATTTTTATAACAGAAATTAATACAACACTGAAGACAATACTTAATTGATCACTGCATAAATGCACCTTGCCTTTCAAATGGATATCACTTTCCATAATTTAGCTTAGCATTACTGCTAAAATCAACTACTCTTTTTTATTTATTTATTTTTTTAAGGTAACATTCCTCTTTACTAAGCAGTGTTGAATACAACTCCAAGTTTACGGTCAGAAATTCTCATTTCGTGAGTAACCTCATTGTTCAGACTGATTTTAATTTTCATTTGTGAAGCCCTTACTCTTGCTTTCTCTATCAGTTATCTTGCTTGCAACTTGTTTTCTTCAAAAGTTTAAGAGTCTTCAAAGGACTTGCCTGTATAATTTTGTGTAATTTTCCTAAGAAAACTCTGGTTCTCACCAAAAGCAGAAATATTAGTTTTTTTGTTTGTTTTTTTCTTTTTTCTCTGAGACACTGGTCTTCGTTGCTTTGCTTTAAAGACATTGGTTTATATCCACCTCCTTGCCAGAGGTCTCACAGAGGTCCATCCTTAGGTAAGGAGGCTGATGAGTTCACAGTGTAGCTGACACTGACAAAGGGGACAATCTCTCCCCTGCTGCAGCAAGGGCTGGCAGGCAATGTGCATTAATCAAAATAAGGGCTAGCTTTTCATATGCTAACGATGCTATCTTTGCTTCTACCCAAGTAGATTTAATTTCCTCAGAAGCAGAGAAGGAAGCTTAAAATCGGTCTTGGTTTTGGGATATTGGCCTGGACAATATCAATGGTCATAGCATCCCCTCTCTCCTATTCTTGTGCTTACATGTTAAGCAACGTCCGTAGGATGTACATGGGCAAAGGAGGATTTCCGTGTTCCCCAAAATTCTGAGTGCCGTCAATTTCAGAGCTGAGTGTATTTTGCAAACTTTGTTTAGATAGCAAAGATCTCCAAAACACCCCAGTGTACCAAGACTAAGAAAATGGAATGATTCTACGAGGTAAGTGTATACAAAGACTCTGTATTACTGCGAAAAAAGGGCATTTTTGTGTCTTATTTCCCCCCTCAATTTATTAATTCCACTACTACAAATCACCTGCTTGTGACACATTTTAAAAATAGAATAAGTATATGTTTTAAATAACAGCCTCTCTCACAGAAGCAATAGCATCTAAAAACTAGCGACAAAAGGCTAGCATTCATACTATCATTTTAGCTATGAACATCTTCCCGATAAAATGTCTAGATTTGCTCCAAATAAATAGAATGTAGAATTTGACATCACTGTGAAACCTGTGCCTTCCTAAACATGATTGCAATGTGCATTGACAAGAAAAATTACCCTATATTATACCTCTAAGAGACTTAAGTGCAGAGGGCACATCCAGGTCTTGGTATGAAGGAATCATTCCAGTGGTGGCTGATGGCTCTCCCTCATACTTTCCAGCAATCTGTAGATACCTTAATAAGCATTATCCCATATGGCCCACTGGCAGCTGACAACAACTCTACCCATCACAGCATATGATCCACTAATGGTTGACAACTGTCAGGCAGGCAAAATTCAGTAGAACTGCATTCCAATCATAAAACACTCACTAAAATGAAGGAACAAAGCCTGAGCTGACATGCACTGCCTGTCCTGATTAGATCCTACACAGTCACTTTCACTGGAAGGTTCCCCTTGGATATAGCAAAACAAACAAACAAACAAAAAATCAACTAGGGTGAAAAAAGTTTGCTAAAAATATTCTGGGGTGAGTAATTGACCATTATAAACATCATCGACCTCCATATGCGTTATTGTATTCCTTTTAAAAATTTCACTGGCATTATTTTTAGTGACAAAATGGAATATAGGGGCATATTTTAACTTAGGTGTATTTTTCAATACCCTTTCATAAGATTTGTACAATTAAGAGCATGGTTGTAAACATGTTAAACAATACTTTAGTTAAATAATAATATCAAATATATACAAAGTTAAGCTTTATTTAAGATTTTGTAGTGAGGAATTTCTTTTTAATGCCTTAGCAACATGAAAGCTCGTAAGAGATAAATCTTTAAATGCCAACTTAAAAAAAAATAATAAGCTGCAATTTCAAGACAAACCATGTTCTAAAAGTATCACATATTACAAACATCTATTTTTATTTTTATTTTTTCAATGTTGTTGATAGCTGTGTTTACTTCTATGGCTTAGAGAGCATTAGAGAGTAAGAAAACTGTGTGGAAGGAGACTTGAAGACTGAACCATCCTAAAACCCGTCTTCTCAAGCCAAATATAGGCTCAAAGAGAATTTTATTTTTACTGAACTAGGATTAAGTAGTCAATAAAAGGGGTCAAGGTAAATCATTAAAAAACAAACAAACAAACAAAAAACTGTTTGCCAAACATCTTTGATTAAAACCTATTGGACATTTTGCTAGGTCTATGGCACATCACACTCTCTGGCAAAGTAAAAGATGAGTGGTAGCATTTGAGAGGGAAAGAGACATGAAAACACTAGGGGTGATTTGATAATCGCATTCCTCTTGATTTGAGGAAATGCCCTCTGGTGTTAGGGTCTGGAGTCAGATACACTTAGCCTTGCCATGTATTAGATACAGCCTTAGGCAACTTCCTTAAAATTCTTAGGTCCTTAGTTATGAAATAAGGATGACAATAGCACCCGTCTCAAGGGTTGAATAAGCTAATGCTTGGGGTATAAGAAGTCTTCAGTAAGTCCTAGATGTTACCATCAAATTATTTCTCATCATTACCATGTAGCTCATCTGGGGCTTATATCTTTCTGGAAATAAAACACTTCCATTTAATTTTATACAATGTGTATCAGTAAAAATAATGTCTAACTTTATTACAGAGTACTTAAAGTTTATAATAATTTTTAATATATTCCATTAATTTTTCTTCAAAACTCTAGGAAGTAAGTGGGGCACTGTTCCCTTTTCTCACATGAGGAAATTCAGGTTCAGAGTGGTGAACGAATTTGCCTAAATTCACAAAGCTTTTTGTTGTCAAAGCTACCATTAAAATCAAGATTATCCTATCCACTATGCCACTCCTCTCAGCAGCTCCCTGTGCCATTCACTAACTAATGTATTTGCTACTCTTAATGGACCTTTAATTATATAACAGTATATGTCATAGAGATATTCCATATAAATAACTTGCCCTGAATAAATATATAAACTAACAATGTATCTCTCTGCATAAGGGATATACTAGATGAATAAATTTTATTGTCAGAACAAGAAATTCAGAAAATATTATAATTCTTATATTTTTAAGCAAATTCGATACATTCAACATCTCTGTGTAGACAAATATTGCTGCTTTTATTGCAAAATAGTTTTTATTTTAATTGTAAAATAAAATAAATTAACTCTGATTAATGTAAACCTACAAGTGATGGTTCAAAAATTGTATGTGTGTGTGTGAGTGTGTATGAGTGTATGCCTCTGCCTCTATCTGTCACTCTGTTTCTGTGTCTCTCCTTGTGTGTGTGTATATATAGAAAACATATGTATATAATCTCTCTATGTATGTGTATACATACATAAGTATATACAATATGACATGTAAAACTATTCATTTGCTAGAAAATAAATCTATAAATTTTATATGAAATATAAGCTGTAAATACCTGTAATTCAGAAAGTACTTTTACTTTTTAGAAGGTATATGTCTTTATATTTAAAATTAAATCATTTAGTATAACATGTTTGATTTGTTCTTTTATATTCATAAAACATGTCAGTGAAACAAAAACTGTATAAAAGAATGATTATATCCATCACAGTAAGAATAATGCTAATAAATTTTACCTGGCTACTATAAAAATAAATTAGACATATTTATAGAAGTTTAGATTAATGAATATTAGTGTTGGTAAAATACTGAGAAAAAGTAAACTCATAATACAATTTAATATTTTTAATTATATTCATAATTATTAGTGTATTGTAGGGGGAAGTGGAACTGCTCTCACGACACTACTATATTCTCTCTGTATCCCTAATATTAATTGGAAATTGCCAATATTTAATGATGAAAAAAAGTTGAAAAAGTTTTAATTATGTGGGGATATTTTAAGCTTTTAAAAAATTTAAAAATGTATTGGCCACCAAAATTTGTGTGTGTATGTATGTGTGTGTGTATAAACATAACCCCTCGATGCCATCTGAGTGCTTGTCATAGATTATAACTATAAGTATATACAAAACTACAAGTTAATAAAATTTAAAATAATAGATAATGCAGGAAGTTCTCAACTGCATCAATACAAGCCTCCCAAGAGAGCTTAAAAGCCTCTTATTATCTTCTCTCCCTTTCTTCACTATCCTAATTTTACCGTTTCTCCAAAAATAAGGTCTAACCGTAAAATAAGCCCTAGCATGATTTTTCAGGATGACATCCCCTGAACATAAGCCCTAATATGTCTTTTGGAGTAAACCTTAATATAAGTCCCGGTCTTATTTTCGGCGAAACACGATATCAGTTCACAATCACTGTTTGAAATTTACCCTGGCTTCCCTCCTTTTCTCCCAATACCAACTCTTACCAAGTGCTGTCATCTCTAGGTCCTCACAAGCCTATGTTTTATGTATTATGTTTTATGCATTATGTAAACCTATGTATTATGTTTCTCCTCTCCATCCCCAGCATTTCTTAGTTCAGAACTGTACTCATAAAACCATCACTGATCCCAGTCTTCCAATTCTCCAATCCATTCTCCATAGTGTTACTCAAGTGACTTCTTTAAACTTCAAAGCTGATAATTTTATTACACTGATAAAACACCTGTGTCCCTGCCACCCACCATTATCTAAAGAATGATGTTAATGTTTTAAATAATAGCATAAGAGGCTCTACTTATCTTTGTTTTTGCGTTCTATGCTGCAGGACCACCTTGCTGGACACTCCTTTATCCACCTTTGTCCTTTTTACATGAATGCTATTCACTCCTAAGATGCCAGGCTGAATCCATACCTGCTTATTTATGCTCACAGTGCCTGAATTTTCTTCTTTACTGGGACTGACCCTTCTCCTTTTCATTTGTCATCAGATCAGCCTTCCGATGAAAACAGGTTTGCCTGTCTTATTAGGCCCTTGCATATGTCCATCTTACTAATATAACTCCTCCCATCTTTGTTTTACTTTCAGTAACGACACTGCATTTAATACTGTTATATTTCAAAGAGTGCAGAAACAATTATGTCTGTTTTCATACCTTGCTTCAGGGAAGATGTTGATTGCTCATAAGCAGCCATCATGCAATTCACTCATCTGAAACTCTATATAGAAAGAGATCCATTCATCTTTCCTACTCCTTTACTTTTATATACTTCTATACATGTACATTTACATACATAGGACCTCACGTCATTTGTTGCCTCTTCATTAGTATCAAAATGTAGTGTAAGCTATGTGCTGGCAGTTACCATGTACAAATGTCTTTGGTGAATCCTGTTACAGATGGTTTCTGGTTCTGCTATCAAGGAATATAAAATAAACAACTACCTACTAGTCAGTAGGCATAGCTCAAGTGTATCCTTCACTGTAAAGTCAGATGTAACCTCATTCCTCACTTACAGGTAGGACTTTTCTATGCATTGCAACTATGAAGACTACAACATTATTATTGTGATGCTTTTACCTAGGAAGGGATATGGTCTCACATCCATCTACCTAATACCACATTTCTGTCTGTTGAATGTTACCACGTAAAAAATGCTTGTCACCTAAATGGGAGGGTGTGTTCATCAGATTTAAATGCCAATGGAGTATATGGCATCAATGTAAAGGGAGGAGGATTTGAAAGGAAAATATCTGAAAATGGAATCTGATTGCTTCTCTTTTTGAAAATAGATAAAAACAATGGGAGAGAATAAAATATTATGAAGCAAGAAATTATAAATTTACAATTATTTAAATGCAAAACTAAAAGTTGGTCTCTGGGGTCTATGTTTAAATGACAGGCCATATTAGTAATGATATTTATGTTAAAGAGTGCCTTTAAAAAATATAATTAAAACCCTTTCCAGGAATTTAAAAAAAGAAATCATAGAATAAATAAAATAAACTATAAGTTATTTTATGCTCACAGTTGATCAGAATACTATATTTTAACCTATCCCATACTTATTTGGAGTGTCAATGGCAATGTAATAAGTAAATTAAACACAAACAATGGTGTTCTTAATACCAAAGAAAACTGTGATAGTTCCACAGTGATAAACACAATCACCAGGCAACTTTTAACCTCAAGAACACATTTTAAATGTCAAGAGAGAGAAGAGACATCTTAAAGCCCTTAACTATATAGCCCACAAAAATGTCTGCAATGATGCAAAAGCACAATTACTTATTTCAAATTTAATTTACTGTCTCTATACTTAATTAAATATCTAATGTAGGGTTGGGATGTAATATTAAGGAAAATTGTTTTGAAATGGCATTAAATAGATGACTCTGTGCATGTTTATTTTAAAATGTATAAATTCCATGAATAAAGATCACCATGTACTCCTATGATTCTCTATTATGTTACATAGCCAATTAATAAGACATTTTAGTGTCTCTTAGTATCTAGTCTTCAATATATCTAAAATATGTTTAAATAAACTTCTTACAATTCTCTCAATCTCCTATGTAAACAACAATTTGTATTACTTCAAAATGAAAATCTACCTCAAGGCATTTTTCAAACTAGAAAGCATGATGCAGATATATTAGATAATAGCATTTAAACTACAAAAATTCAGCACTGCTCTTCAATTAATAACTAAAACGAATAGTCAATTTTAATACAATAAGTTAAATGATCTAAATTGGAGATCGATGATCATTGGTTTTCTTAAATATTTCATACTTATTTATATTTAATAATAAATATGCATTCACAATATTTAGAAATTTTAAATATAAATATTAAAGAATTTAAGAGAAAGGCATCAGACATCCTTTCTTTTAAAAAAGGTTGACCCTTTTTATTTGTATATGATAATTAGCATTAGTAATTATAACATGTTTTATTCAGAATCAAAGCAAAGCCTATTCTTAAAATGATTTAAGATTCAGGAAGGAGCTAATTGTTATTTCAAATAGAAAGGACATTTTCCCCCATGGTTGTTATTGGTGGAGAAAATATTTTTCTCTTCATGCAGTTTATTTTGAAAAAATTTATGTTTTGTTCCACATGAGAATGTCATTACATGCTGTTGTAGTCTCTGTTTTTTTCCATGTTTATGAATCTTGTAAATCTGGCTAGATTATGATTTCCAGTAAGCATGCTGATTGTCCTTGTACTACTTTAGTGCACTTTAATATTTGGACCCAATGTTTGAGTTTTTGAGTGATGTACAAACGCTAGCCTCCCTTACAAGTGATGGACAAGGAGTAAGGGATTGAGTAGGGAAAAATGACAGAGCAAATATAAAACTGAAAAGTGTTTACTATTCAATTTTATTGGAATCTAGACTAAGGATATCTTTGAGGGACAGTCCTGCTTATTATTTCCTGCAGAAGAGGCATTATTGCTTCAAGGATCCAAGGAAGACAATGTAAGCTGGCAATATTTGAAGCTAAACTTCAAAAGTACAATCTATATAAACTGAACAAGAATGATTGTTCCCGCAATTTTAGCCAATGCTAACAGTGCAAATGAACAGGATACAGCAGGAAATCCATATCTTCCATGAAGTGCAGTCTGTAAAACACCGTAATAAGGCATCCTAATAGCACTTTACACCACAAGTACAGCATGTTTCGCTTCTCAAAGCACTTTGAGACTCATTTTAACAATTGCCTAGTATCTTCAGTTTTATAGAAAGAAACTGAAGGACAGACAGGTGAAGTTACTAGCCCAGGTTCATATAATGATGGGCAGAGCCCAGTTTTCAGTCCCAATTTGCCTTACTCCTATTACTTTGCTCCTTTTTGCTACATCAAGTTGCTCGTCATTGCATGAGTACTCTATTATTAATCATTCCTTTAAATTATTCTTACTTACTTATATTCTACTTTGCTCATTCCAAAAATAGTTGAAGATGCTTAAAGAAACACTTATAGTACAATATGAAAAAATGGATAATTGCATGAACATAAATGAGCTACTATTTATACATATAATGTTTTATTATCTTGTATAATTATTTGATGGAGGTAACACATTTTGGCTCTCACATATTTAATAGTCAAAACAAAGACAAGAGGATGAGTTCTAAAATTCAGAGTACAAAAATAAACCAAAGATTCAAAAGTAACTGATATGCTTATGACTTTAGGCTGATATAGGGACAGTAGATGATGTTGGTTTTATTTTCCATGTGCTCAACCTTTAAAAATTTTATGTATACACACATGTACTATACAGAGAGAATAAACCATTTCTGGATTACATATCTTCTAGATAATGAAAGGGCTATAAACTTTCAATAAACTGCTCTTTTAGGACATTTCTGAAGGTGATATGTCAAAAGAATGAAAGTAATGTTTTTCTTGAAAAGATAGGGCTAGGTCAAGATGCAGAATCAATCCTTATTCACACACACACACACACAAACACACACACACACACACTTCAATCACATATTTAAATTGTTTTGAGTATTCTCATTTTGTTAAAAATTAACAGAAAAGTTAATATATGGTGATGGAAGGAGAATTGACTTTGGGTGGTGAACACATAATGCAATATATAAATGATGTATTACAGAATCGTACACTTGAAACCTATAATTTAACTAAACAATATAACTCCAATAAACTTATGAAAAATAAAAATTAACAGAAAGAAAAGTGTGTTCTGTCCCCTACCCTTCACAATTAAATGGCCTTTCATTCAAACTTCAAACCACACTTCATAGCACACATCAGTGTTGTAATGTATAAGACAGGAATTAATACGCACCATTTTGGAAATAGACTAAATCATCAGGAGTTAGTATTCAATATTTTATGTCCTGTGTATGTTAATAATGAATTGACTCTAACTATAATCTCTTCCAATGCCTAATATAAGACTAATCAATTTAAGAAAAATATCAAATTATTTACAATTTTATTCCTCATCTTTACTGTTTCCTGTTTTATTTGGATGAATCTCTGTAAAAAATACTGACACAGAGGTGTTTTTTCTTTTTTCTTTTTTTTTTTTTTAATGTCCACTAGTTTGTCAAGCATTCCGGAATTCCATGTAAGGATGGAAATTAACACTGCCTGAGGCTTGGTTCAGGGGGGGGTCTTGAAAATAAAGTTTAAGAGCTGATATACTCAGGGAACTAAACATGTACTAAATGTGGGTGCAAGATGTCCACTTATATGTGCCAACTTGTCAGTTAAGTTCCAATGTGTCGGCTGAGTTTAAGTGAGTAGTCATTTTGGAAGCAGTTTCTTAACTGCTGAGATAAGCAGATGTGCAATAACCATTCCCTCAGCAGAGCATCATGGCCTAATTTTACAAGTTCCTGTGTTTCCCTGTCGACTGAGAACTTTCCAGGATCCCCCACCTCTATGTAATTGTTTTCTTTCATCACCAGTGATCCTTATGGGACTTCCTGAAATTTGAAATCCACTTTGAAATCCACATTTCAATCATAGGTAGCCAATCTCTTTTTAGAGAAAGCATTTTTAGAAGTAAGTTCATTTTAGAAAAAAACAAAGAAAACTCAAATGATTTGAAAACGTATGCTCAAACAAAAACCTGCACTTGGATATTTATAGCAGCTTTATTCACAAATGCCAAAATTTGGAAGCCACTAAGATGTCCTTCAATAGGTGAATGGATGAATAAACTGAGGTGCATGCAGACAATGGGATATTATTTAGTGCTATAAAGAAATAAACTGTCAAACCATAAAGAACATGAAGGAAACTAAAATATATATTACTAAGTGACAGAAACCAACCATAATGTATGAGTCCATAATGAGAAAAAGCTACATAATGTATGAGTCCAATTATATGACATTCCAGAAAAGTCAAAACTATATGGAAACAGTAAAAATGTCAAAGGTTCGGGGGTAGGGAGAGATGAATAAGCACAGCACAGAGGATTTTTAGGGCAGTGAAACTATTCTGTGTGATACTATACGGGTGGGTACATGACATTATACATTTATCCAAACCAATAGAATGTACAACACCAAGAGTGAACCATTAGGTGGACTCTGGGTGATCATCATGTGTCAATGTAGGTTCATCAGTTGTAACAAATGTACCACTCTGGTGAGGGTTATTAACAACAGGGCAGGCTATGCTTGTGTTATGGCACAGGCTACAGCAGAAGTCTCTGTACCTTCCATTCAATTTTGCTTGAATCTAATACCACCCTGAAAACAGAAAGCCTTGTTTTTAAAAAAAGAAAAGAAAATGGCACTCTGACAAAGTCAAAAAAAAAAAAAAAAGGAAATAAACACCGTGAGCCAAAAAATCAGCAATGGATCAGATTTTTAAATTTCACATAAATTAGACTGAGAAAATACATTCAAAGCATACCAAATTGATATATCTTCTAAATTTCCAGATGCTATTTAAGGTATTGCCAATTAAATTTGATCAGTACTAACATAGTATCTCCAGTCTTATTTTCAGATCATGTCGTACAAAATCAGCATGGAAATTCTAACCCCAAAATTAATGCAGTTGGGTGTCAGAAGTTACATCAAGAATATGAGATTATGCGTGACTGATTATTCTCCAGGGCTTAAGGCTTTCCTTTAAGGTTTGAGGGTTATTTTACTGAATGTTATTTCATATTTCCATGTCTGTGTATAAATCAACTCCTCTCTATTATGAACACATCTACAATGTAAGACATTGTGCTGAGCAGTAGTTATTATTCAAAGAAAAGTTTGCATGTTATCTATCCTGAAAAAAATTGCATCTATTAATTTGATTAAATACATCATTCCATTTTTATTTTAGCAGATCAATATATATGATAAATATAAATCATGTATATCATATATCATACATATATGATATACATGATTTATATGTATATATATGTACATATATACATATATACATTTATATATAAACCTGCTAAAATAAAAATGGAATGATGTGTTTAATCAAATATATATATGACATATATCTATGAGATATATATATCTATATATATGACATATGTGTATGATATTACACTTATGACATATGTGTATGACATATGCGTATGATACTATTCCTATTTTATCAAAGACAAAGCTAAGGCTCAAAAAATGTGATTTATTTCAAGTAGCATGTTCATTAAGTGCTAGAGCAACAATTCAGCAAAGGTATTCTATTTTTTCAGTCATCCTTTTTCATTTTCTTGTATGCTTCATTTGTAATCCATTCAACAATTAATAAGTGCCTATATTGTGGCAGGCACCACTCTAGTCACTGGAAAACTAAGGGGACTCACAGTTGGACTCCAACTTAAGGAATTTATGGGCCTTTATTGGCCAAGTCAATGTTTATCCAGATTTTCGTGAAACTGGTTAATTTCACATTCCATTAAAGCAACAGTTATTTGTTTTTCTTTGTTTACTAGTTATTATTTCTACTCTTATTTACTAATTCCTATTTCAGCAATATATGTGGATCTCTGAAGATATCTGCATTCACAGTTTAGCAGAACAGTTGGCATACTGGAGGAGATAAAAATACATGCTTTTGGAATCTTTCCATTATAAAGCTCATTAACTCAGACTCTCCTTGTAATAGAGAACATAGATTGTCATCATGTATAAGAAAAGTCCAAATACCCTCTTAGTGTTCAATGGAGACCTGCCACTATTTAATGGTCACAGTCTCTCTATCTGAGCTAGAAGAGATGGTAAGACACAGACCATGGTAGAATGTGAGAATATTGGCCCGCTGAGAGACATTTCTCTGTATCCATGACTTTTCTAGTCTCTTCCATAAACTCGAGGTTTAGCTACACAGACAAAGTGTCTTGGTTGCTAAATGGGACATTAACAAATATGAGAGAAGCACAGGTTTGAAAAGAGATTGTCCATTGGAGCTCACCCTCTCTTGCTGCTGGGGACACGTCCACCACCCAATTCAAATTTTCAACTCACAGTATGCTTGAAGCTATTGCATTTATTTCACAGCAACACACAACAGATACAGAGGCTTAGATCCTGGTTCGTCATGTTCTGTGGTGGTAATATGTTTGAGTACTTCCTCAGGGAAGATTTTTCATGACCAGCTAGCGGGACATAGCAGGCCCCAACATTGTCCTTGCTCTCTAAATTTGGAGCAACTGGTTTTTGCTATGGTAAGCTCTGAACAAACAAACAACAAAACCCTACATCTGATGCCTCTCATTAAATTATATGTCATTTAAGAAAAAAGTACAAGCATGAAAAAGACATAAACATAGCATTGTTGACATTGAAGTCACAATGAAATATTTATTCAGAATGCAGTGACTTGGACACATATTTAAGGGTGAAGAATAGGATGAGAAACCCCCTGACCCCCATGCTCTCACTGTCTAGTTAAGAAGAAACTCACTATGGCCAGGAGCAAAACCAAATGTGCAAATATAAACTGAATTTGCAAAATGAACAAAATAACAACAACAACAACAAAAGGAAAATAAGAAAGCCATAGACTCGGAGGAAAAACCGTTCCATAATTATTTTACCTTCTCTCCTTTCCTCTCCCTCTACCCCTTTGATTTTCTCTGTGATGGTGAAGGAGTGAAAAAGAGAACAATTGAAGGGAGTGATGGTGGACATTAACATTTTGGCCCGCTGAGAGACATTTCTCTGTATCCATGACAAGTTATGTCTCTTGCTTGATACGTGTACTTACATTGTACTCTTTATTTTTAATCTATCTTAATCTATAAATTGGGTTGACAATTTTCATGTGCTCATCTCTTTGTATGTGTGTGTGTTTGAATGGCTTCAGCATAAAGTTAGAAAGAAACTTAACAGTTTCAAATATAAATTTTGGGTCCACTAAGTTAAATATCCTAATCAAGTTATTGCACAAATGTTGGAAAATGTAATGCTATTACTGTTAATAATAATAACAATAGCTACACTTTGGTGACATTACAATATTTTTGCTAGTGTATCTAATACTGAGTGCATCAGAAAATTATAACAAGCAACTATGTTTCATTTGTAGCATCAGGTGTTCCCTTAAATACTCAGTAAAACAATATTTCCCAAGACTGCACAAGCTTTATTTTTGGTGTCAGTGGAGTTGGGCTTTAAAGTTGCCGCTATGAATCTTTAAAGATAACTTGTTCAAAACATAATTTGTTATAAAATATACAGTACTGCCATATAAATTATATCAGTACAGATAAAAAAACTCCAGAGAAATATATTAAGCAACAGCTGGAAACTTGTTGGTAATTCATGTGTAAAGACAGAGTGGTCTGGAGAACTGGATCAAAAGAAATGGAAAAGAGAAAAAACTGTAGAGGAGATATAAAGAAAGGCAGGGCAACATAGTAGCAAGAGGGGCTAGTGAAAAGGGGCTAAAATGCAAAGGGTAGTGAATTGATTAACAATGGTTGAAGAATTGCAGAACAAACTCCAAAGCAATAGGCAATGAGAAATCTAGGTCAGGTAGGTTTTTTCTACTCAACAGCAATAGTATGGAAAAAAAAAAATCCAATTTTAACAGACTATCATTCTGGGGAGGGGATAGTTTCTAAAATCAAAACAAATATTAAGGTTTCAGAAGAACAGAAAGTATGTCTGGATCCATTTACCTTAACCCCAACCCACAATCCCATTAGTTGTTCCAATGGTACTAATTCAGCACCAGAAGGATCCTGAGAGATGAAATGCAGATTCCTAGATTTGAAACTACTGAGTCCTCAATCACTATATTCACACACTTAGTACCTCTATTTTAATTATATATATTAAAATATAAATAAATATACTAAATCTATATCTATATCTATATCTATATATCTATATATTATATATCTATGTAGATATATAATATATAGATATATAGATATGTATATATTTAAGCTTAACTTCGAACAAAGAGCAAAGACATTTCAATGAATGGGAAATTTGCAAATGTCCTCAAACTTTCTAAATCTATAATCTACTTCAGTCAGGACTTCATCATTTCAATCCAGATATTTTCTTTTCTGCCCTCCAATTTGGTTTTCCACTAGTTATGCATCCATAAAACTACTAAAGTGAGGTGTTTAAAAGAAAGTCTTCCGTATCAGTTACTTTACAATCATTCCACTGTTTTCCACACATAAAAGTCCATATCTGAAAAACAGGGTGAAAGGTCCTTCTTGACTTATTTCCAATTACCTTTGTAAAATACTATGAGGTCTGCATGATGTCCCCTTTTCCCTCCTATGCATCAGACAATCTAGTTTTTCTGAATATTTCGGATTTTCTTAGAAATGCCATGTTCTTTCAGGTTGCTTTACTTTTCAAATGAAGTTGTTTTGGTTTTGTTTTCTATTCAGAATACTGTTCTTTGCTATACAACAGACTTGTTAAATTCATATTTCAAGTCCCAGTTTAAAACTTATCATCTCTTGGGAAACTTTCCAATCATTTAAAAGAAAGCATTTCTTAATTTGTCTCTCCATCATACCTTGATTTACTTTATTATCGTGCTTTCCTTTTCTATAATCATCTGTTCATGACTTCACACTTCTACTTAACCACCAATGAACCTCACTGACAATATTCTAAATACCTTTGCAATATCAGTCCATATCTGCCACAATAAATAGGAAGTTAATACATCAGAATGCATAAATATATGAGTGGTTTGAGTCTAATAAATACAAGGCAAATAAATGCATTAGTAACATAATTATTTATTATACAGAGGTATTTTCTAGTTTGTTCATTTAATGTTTGTGTATGCAAATAAATTCATTAGTAACCTAAGTATTATATAAAAGGTATACTCTATTTATTATGTAAGAGGTATTCTCAAGTTTATTTGTTTAATGTTTGCCTAATGTTTGCATATTTATAAACCAATTACAATCATGAGCTACCAACAGTTGGCAAGGCTAAACCTGTCTGTTCATGTCTGACAAATTTTGTCTGATGACAGAAACGAACTAGAAGAAAAGGTGGGAAAATTGGAAAAAAGTCAATTTTTTTTATTTTAGTATAGGCTAAATATAAATGTTTGAGGAACCAATGTAATCACCAACTATAGCTGATTCTTTGATAGAATTCTAAAACATCTAGCTTTTGAGATTAGTCAAATCCAGTTAATTTGAGTTAGTGTCTTAAGCTAAAATACCCTGAATGAAGAGTCATTTGTTTATTATTGAATAAATTAAAAAACAAAACAAAACAAAAAAACATTTCTTCACTCTACTTTCCTATCAAGATTTAGATATTCTTTTCACAGTGACCATTGTTTTGTTATGAGACCAAAGCTAAAATCCAGGAGAAAGGGTATTAAAAAGAGGTGAAGAGATTTGCCCTAATCATATAGATTTGAGTGGTGCTTGCTAATTTAATTTAATTTGATTAGATCCAAACTATAGGATTATATAAATCTAAGGGTAAGGGAATATAATTAGTTGTTTGACCTATTTAGATAAATGTAGTCTGGTCTTGGTTTTCAAGAAAGAATAGGGAAACTGCAATCCAATAGATTCTGAAAAATAACTCTGAAGACATAGGAAGGTAAACAAGTGATCTCAGATTTGCTCATGTTTCCTCCCAAGAGGGGAAGGTGGTGCAAATAGAGAAATGGGATCAGTGGCACTTCAGAATTCTTATAAAAAGTATCAACTTACTTTAAAATTTATAGGTTAAAAATAAATTTAAAAGGGAAAAGACAAGGTGAATATAAATAAGCCTTTGTTTCCCCTTGTAAAAAATTGTTAAATATTGTTTACAACAAAAAGCAGTTAAAATTCAGTGTACTGGTCTTCATTTTACTTGCTGAGTAAAAGAGATATACTAATTATTAGAATATAGTACATAGAGTGACATCCAAATGATTTACTATATTTTTTCTACAACTGATAAATTAGCCTATCTTGTTAGGCATTATGTAATTGTTATAAGTGCTAGAAATGAATGTATACACAGAGATCTGTCTTGATGTTCGTATAAGAAGCATCAGGTAAAACAAAACTAAAAAAGAAAAATGCTAACGACATGAGTTGATGAATAGTTTTTAAAAGCTCTTAAAAATAAGAACAACAATGGTAATGTTCACCACAGGGTTATTTTGAGGATTAAATGGTTTAATATATGTAAGGTGCTTTAGACAATGTTTAACAACAGTATGTACTTAGTAAGCTTGACTTCTTAAAGTGAAAAAAAAAAATGTCTCATTTGAAAGCAGGAAACTAAAATTTATGACTTCAGGTCTGAAATTATGCGATATTAATTTCACTATACAGATATATTTGTGTTTGCTAAAGAGTAAAGTCAAAGTAAGTATTCTATCTTTGTGAGGAGAAATGGTATTTTGGCACTAATTACATTTATTGGATACAAATTAAGAAACATAAACAAAGGGAGAATTCCCTCCTTTGCCACAGAATTCTACATTTTAAGATAACTAGGAAAATGGACAGAGAAACAGAAGTTTGCCTTCCATTGTGAGCAATTTATGAAGGGGAAAAAACCCTGTACTGGATGATGTTGGTGTTTTTTTTTATTAAAGATACAGTCCTGTGTTTATGTGGACTGATAACAGTAATGTCAGTTTACAATAAAATGTTCATGTTAAGGCTATATACTTTTAGAATCCAGTCACATGTGCCAAAAAATTAATGAAACCTGCAGAATAATTATTCTACCTTGTGAAACTATCTGATAAAGCAATGTATGATGACAAATTGGGTTTATGGTGAGATGCAAGATTCAATCTGTGGTATTAAATCTTCTAAACTAACTTATCTTAGCCTGCAAGACATACTCACTGTAGTTTTTACCAAATGTCCCTTGATTCAAACCCAGTTTGACACACTAGTATTCCCTGTAAAATTTTCTTTTATATGAGGTCACAAAGAGTTCATGATAATACTGAGAAAATAAACATTCTGAGCAAGGTAATTGAAATTCCCTTTCAAGCATATTCCCTTACTTCAATATATATCCATTTACACTTTTAAGTTACATTACTTGATGCTCCATATATTTTTTTCATTGTTAGAAATACAGATAGATACTCCCAAATCAAATAAGATTTATTACTACAGAGCTTTTTCAATGAGGTGTACTTGCCTTTCCCTTAGGATTTGTCTCAATATCAGTGTCCATTAGTTGCTAAACACAGTACTATTCCACAAAGTGCCTGACTTTAGAAGATGCAAACAAACAAACAAAAAAAATCACAAACAAAAAACTTAGAAGTTAAACCTACATAGAGCTATTTGTCAGAAGCCCACATGAATAATATTTCCACGACCTCTTATAAGAAATCCTAGAGCTTTATTTTTCATCAATTCACTTGTTGATATCTCCTACACATCGCTTTCCACCTCTTATAATAATAGGCAACATTGCAACCTGATTGTGGCTTTCTTTAAACCAGTTGCTCCAAATTCACATTCCTGCCAAGTTCAAGTTATACAAATTGAAGTCAAGGATCAATAATTATCCAGTGACCATTTAACACACATTCTTATATTTTTGTCTTAGATGCCAGAATATTATAACCGAGTAAGAACCAATGAAAGTTATCCATTCATGTAGGTACGTTGTATTGACTACTCTAACTCCTTCATTTGATTACTTCTGTTCTGTTTTGTTCTAAAATATGCTATTTTCTGTGAGAGTTAACTTACATGCAATTTAGATGTTTTCAAAATAGACGTGATATAAGTTTTAAATAATAAAATATAACTATTTAATGACTCACAAAGGGGAATATGGCCTTTTGAATAATGCATAGTTCCATGATGGTAAGTTGATTAAAAACAGAAAAAACAAACTTTGTAAATATAAATATTAAAAATATATAGTCAGAATTATACAACTCTTCCAAGGTCATGATAATAGGTAATTGATTTCTGTTAATTTTCTTTACATTGAGATTTTAGGACACATTATATAATTGTTTTAAATCCAGCAATCACAGAAATATGGTAGGATATACAAAATGTGTTTTTCACTACAGACAAAGTAGACATCAACTATGGAATTGTACAAAATATAAAGAAAAGTTAACACTAAAGATTGTTTTAGAAGTTAATGAAGTAGCCTTTAATTCCATGAAAAACAGCAAAGCCATAAGAAAAGAAAGACCTGAAACTTCCTATTAAAATACAGTGAATTGAAATAAAATTGTTTTGTGATGCTCAGTCAATTTTTCTTAAGTAAATTTTTTTTTTTGCTTCAAATCACCTGATTTTTCCTTAAACAAACATTTTCCCATATTAAATATCAACTATAGGAAACCCATTTTTGTCACAGGAATTATAATATAGTAGGAAAAATTGCAATGCACATAGACAATACAAATTCTCCTAAGAGAAGTAGTGCAAAACATCTCCTACTGGCCTGGAGGAGTAAAATGTAGACCTTGACTGATATCAGTAAAGGGTAAATGGAATCAGGATTTCCAAAGCTACAGATAAGTGCCTTTGCAAGAAGGCACTTCTTGTTAGAAAAGGAAACAAAAGGGAGAGAGAGCAACAAAGCATTAGAAACTAAGACGTCCTTACAGCTGATGCAGGAACTAATCACAAGGGAAACAGTAGTAGCTAAGTCCACAAAGATAAATTATAGCCATATCACAGAAAGCCTTGTCAATCGAGAAGGAGTTAGAATGTCTTTGAGTTGCAATTGTTAGTTTTGAAGAACTTGAGCGTGATAGGGATATTATTGGAGTTTCCTTTTGAGGCAGGTGCAGAGAGAAGCTAGAAACAAGGAAACTAATGAGGAGATGTCTGCAGTAGGTATAATAAAGTAAATGAAGACCTGAACTACTATTGCTATGGCAACAGAAATAAAAAAGAAAGGAATACATTTGAAAAATATATAGCAGATCTAGTCATACTGGACTTAGTAAACAATGAGAAATGGACCAAGAGAGAAAAGTTGAAGTATATTTAGAATTTGGTTTGTGTAACGGGAGAAACAATAGTATCATTAAAATAGAGAGAATGAGTCCGGGGCAAGAGATGGCTTGAGAGCTGTGGTTGAACAGATGGAACACAATTTGGGAAGCACTAACACAACAAACTAATACATCATGTCTGAAAATCAGTAGAGGCGTCAGAAGGACAGACATAAAGTCAAGACAAGATAAGGAGTGTGACGAAGTGAAAAAAAGTGAGGTCTGCTTTCCAGAATTTTAGTGCTAAAGGAAAGAAGAACAACAAAAAAAGACATTTTGAATTGATGGTAGGGTCTGAATTTGCTTGTTTCTTGTTTTGATTTAGGAACAGGTCCCCAAAATTCATTTATTCAAAAGTGAAAAGGGAGAAATTGAGAAAGCAATAATATCAAGGATTCAATAAGATTACCAACAATGTCCAGAGGATGATGTATCCAATTTGAAGGCAGCAATGTAAGCCTTTAGAAAAAGGAAAGCCATTTTGGCTGTTTTGGAATAGAAAGAGGAGAAACGGTATGAAGGAAGAAAATACAGGGAGCTAAGAGGTATACTTGATAGTTTTGACCTAATAATGTGGCACATCGTATCATCTTTTAAACATTGAGGGTAAAGAGCTGCAGGAGGAGATGGAGTTTTGAAGAGACTATAAAGGGTCTAGAATTGCAGCTCTGTGGAACGTTCAAGGGAGACAGGAAAAGATGAATGTAAGAACTATTGAGCAGTGATGTTGGTTTGGCTGAACTTTTTATTAAAACAATTCCTTTGTTGTGACAACCATTACAGAGCTAAAAGATGAAGCATTTTGAAATTGTCCTCTTTTAGTGGGACCCAATATACTTCCCAAAGACTTCAAGAAAAGCAAATAGTCCAATAAATACACTATACCTTAGATAATTTCTTTTGAATCATAAAAGTTTTATTTTCAAACTGAGGATCAAGACATCATTAAATAAAATATGACCTAAGTGTGTCTAAGTGAAATTCTTAGATATTTTGTGTACATGATAGGAAGCCATCTCACTTGATGTTTGATTTATTTGCAAGAAAACCTGCTGCCCTAATCACCCGTAAGCCTCAGGAGACTTAAGCGTATCAAGCAGACAAATCGTTTCAATATTCTATGTATTTAAAGAGAAATTCTGTGAATCTATGAAGAGGGTGATTACTTTGAAAATAATTGCAAACTACTTTTTTTAGAAATCATAGGGCCTAATGATTTTGCCCTACGCACTGGCCACAACTATATACTTACAGTTATATAGAATACAGGAGTAATCTATACACTCAAAGGCAAAGGTACATTTACAGAAGTCTTCATGTAATTTCAAAGGGTATTAAGTAAAATGAATTGGCCAAATATTTTCTGTTAAATCTAAGCACCTCCAAACAGTATAATAATAATCTGCCTATATATGTATTGATAATTAGCAATTCAGAGAGAATGCTCAGAGAAAATTCTCAGAGAGGATTTTCATCCCATGTATACCGGCAGGGCAATTCCTATAGTAGTAGCAGCTCTTAGGAATAAGAGTCTCCATTCCAGATTTCCTGATGCCCAACAAGGTATTTAATCTTCACTGGTAGATGAAAAGAGGTGGTCCACCTGAGCGTGTGTGGCAATACAGCTTAGTGCACTTCTTAGCTGATTTAGCTGTCTCTGCAGGAGTGAGGAATGCAGAGAATCAATTGCTGTGGAAACTAATGAGAAATTGATGTTCTCTATCCTTTCCTGCTGTATTACTTTATGTAAAATAGTGTAAGTGACATGCTGAGTCATATATAAGACAATGGAAAGGCCAGTTGAGCTATTCAGTCTTCACAATAACAGGAAAACTTAAGATCAAACACAAGTTGGGTTTTGATAATGGTGAGAAGGCTAAGACTGCAGAGTTGTTTCAGAGATCGGCACCCATAATTTTCATGATAACTTGTGAGGAAAGCAGAATGTATATATGTGTGTGTGGTATGTGTATACATATATACTACATGTGTGTATGTATAACATATTACATATAAAGTATGCATATATAAATGTGTGTTATACATATTCTAAGTTTTCCATAGATGTGGAAACAGAAGCCAAAGTACTTTTACCCAGTTGGGGGATACACATAGTATCAGAGCTGGGGCTACAAATTCAACTAATTTTGACTCTTATAACAGCATTAATTCTATTGCATACTCTAACAAATTGCTATAAATAAATTCCTTAAAAAGTCTTGAGTCTTGTAAACTGTTGGGCTTTGCATGATATGTAATCTATAATTAGAGTGTTGCAGATAGCCTGGATCTTGTGACACTGGTCAGACAGAGGACAACACAGTGGTGTTTCTGTGGATACAGACAGCTGCAGTTTTCATTTTTCTCCACACAGACAAAAATAACAGTGAACACCACAGTGGTTCTAAGGATTCCTGTCCTGTTCTGTTCTCTCTTGAGATTATATAAATCAGGTGAGCACTAAATATAATATTTGGTAAAGGGTGAATCATCTCAAACATAGAAAATACAAATGATAGGATGTGGGAAAGGTGGCAAGTATTAATGGACACCTTAAATACATGGTATGTCAATTAAGTTTGCAAACTCATCCTAGGAAAAGTGCTACATACCTCACTGATGAATAACACTATGGTCACCTTCAAAGTACTCCCCTTGGGAAGCTATGCACCGATGCCAGTGCCTAGTCCACCCTTCAAAGCAATTTTGGAGCTCTTTTTCTGGAATGGCCATCACAGCTGTCATCGTGTTATACTTGATGTCCTGAATGTCATCAAAATATCTTTCTTTCAATATTTCCTTTATCTTTGAGTAAAGAAGGAAGTCACTGGGGGCTAGTTCAGGTGAGTAGGGAGGGTGTTCCAACACAGTTGTTTACTGACTTAAAACTCCCTCACAGACAGTGCCATGTGAGCTGGTACATTGTCGTGATGCGAGAGCTTTGAATTGTTGGTAAAAAGTTCAGGTTGTCTAACTTTTTCACTCAGTCTTTTCAGCACTTCCAAATAGTAAACTAGGTTATCTGTCCAGTTGGTACAAATTGATAATGAATAATCCCTCTATATCAAAAAAGGTTAGCAACATCATTGCAACAAGTTCTCAAACTTAATTGTCAGACCTCTGATACCTCACATCGTGGTACAAAATTTATGTGTATGGTTTAATTTCCTCTTCACATCTATCTACTACAATAATAATTACTCTTCACAGCTATCTACTACAATAATTTATATCTATTTCACGTATGAGGATATTAGAACTAAGAAAATTTAAGTAACTTGGCCAAGGGGCCAGCCTAACAACTGGCAGAGTGAAAGGAGAGTCAACATCTGCCCCGCTCCCTACGCTTTGCTCTGTTCAAGGTATCGATCTTGTATACCCAAGAGAGCTCATTCTCTCCAAGTAAAGGGAGAGGAGATCCTCAAAACACATTATTATGTTACTAATAATTCATGTTTCCTAAATTTAGAAGCTTTGCTAAATGTTTCATTAACTTAGTAATCTTTCTATTTAATGAAAATACTGCTCACTCATATCTTATTAAAGGAAAAACAACATGATTTGAAAATGCTCCGTGTATGTCACATAAAAATGAATGCTTAACTTCTTTATCTAATGGTCACATTAGCTTGCTTGGGAACTATGAGCAATCCATATTCTTGAAGTCATGCTATTTGTTGATAATTCAGAGTGATTTTAAGAATGAGTACTACAATTATTTATTGCTTTCTTCAAAGCGTTCCAGAATTTATAGTCCCTAATCTCTGGTATATATTTTATGAATTCTTAAGTATGCAAAAATGTAAAAGAAGAGTCCAATTCCAGTTCAAATTAACCAATTGCTCTTGGAAAGAACGATCTTATTAAAGTTTGATCATATATTTTGCTGTCATATCATTTGGCTAATGTACTTTCCTCTGTCCATGTGCTGATCAGTTTGCAGTCATTTAAAACCTTGCCGTTTTTTTTTGTGGCTATGAAAATGCTTGATTTAGAACAAAAATTTCAGTAAATGTGACTGCTGCCTTCCCATTAAATCTTTCTCAATTGTTGGCCTTTATTGTTTTTGGAGTACTTAACATTTGTTTGATTAAAAAAAAAAAAAAAAGGTTATTTTTTTAGGTTTCCAAATTTTTAAAATTACTCTTAACGCATTTAATTTATAAAAATCTATGAGTGCTCTGAAATCAAAATCTATATTCTTGACAGACTTACATTTAATTCACTAAAGGTTTTTAAAATGCCACCCAACAATACCTGATAAATTAATTTGATACCTTTTTCAAGAAGTAGGGCTTTTTAATGTTTTTAATCCACCATATGTAATTGGTTTTAAAAGCATTTTAGTATACCTATTTTGTTATTTGTCGTCAATTTGAAGCACTATGTGGTTAAAAACACCTCAAGTAGCAAAATATTCATTAATAGAATAAACATCAATTTGAGACAGTATGACAAAGAAAACACTGCTTTAAGGTGCTCTGGGCCAAAAAGAAGAATAAATCATCATCTTGTTTAATTCCACTTGCATATGTCCTCATTTTACTAGAGAATTCATTCTTGAAATGGCTGTAGCTGTGATTCACAGGTCACCATTCTTTGGCATTACAAAGTCAATCCTATGGGATTTATGGCTTTCTGTTTTAAATATTGAAATGTAGCTTACCAACATGGATGAGAGCCTTAACCAGAACTCCTGGGCTTGAATCTTGGCTCTTCCACATCCCATTTGTGTGACCTTGAGCATGTTTCCACTCCTGTTCATTATCTGTAAACTGGTGACTAAAAAAGGATCCATCTCATAGTGCTGTTTAAAGGATTAAATGGATCTGATACATTCAGCATTTAGATCGGTGTATGGCACAATGTAGGTGCTATTAGTGTTCCTGTTACTGTTATATTAAAGTCTAAAAAAGGTTTTCATTAATATAACATAATGGTTTTCAAAGGATTTATGTATGAGTTCCAGTTGGAAATCAGGCTCACTTTAATTACTTATTCTTAGTATCAATGCTTTCTTAATACTTATTTTAAGATTTAAGGTTTGTCTTTCTGGGCTGTTCTTGAATGGTAATTAGAACATCAATCTCATTAAAATTCCACAAAACAATTTGACCTTAGTTGTGTGTAGAATACCTTAGCACAGGAATTTCACAGTAACAGGTCAAGGTATTATTTCACCGCTAACGCTTATTTCTTCTCTGGAAATATAGAGAAACAAAAAGAAAAGCATACCCAAGAGCAAAATAGGCCTTTCCTATGAAAGCCTCTGAATTCAAACTCTCTTATATCTCTTTTTATGTCCTTTCTAATTTACAATTTCTATTTCATCAATGAGATTAGCTTAAGAAGCTACTAGTTCAAGAGCATTTTTAAAGTCTTTTGAAGAGCCCTTATTAATAAACTATTACATTCAAATAGGAGAACACATAAAAAAAGTGCTGTGGTTCATAGAATATATAGAAGTATATGTGAATTTTTTATTAGTCAACAACTAATCAATGAATGTCCAATATTTAAGCCTCACTATATTTGGGTATCTTTGTGTTTAATTTATCAAGTATGATGTCTCTAAAAATTCTATGCTACTAATTACTAATAACATGAAGTTTTCATATATTAAATTAGATAAGGGACAATATGTATCACAAACCCTACTGTATGGATTTTCTTTTTCGCTTACAGAAATATTTGCCACAACCAAAAGCTATTTAAGAACTAAAACAGGATGAAAGTTTATAAGTTCAGTAAAACAGTTTTGTGCAATGATTACACTTACAAAACAGGATGAGAATAGATCTCCAGAGAAGTGAGGGGGGAAATTCAAATATTCAAAGATGTAAGAAGGCTTCAAGATAGCATTTTTTTTTTTTTTACATCAGTGAAAATGGAAAGCAAAATAGAAACTAAAGCAGGAAATTATTGAGGTCAATTACCCAAAAGGAAAAAAAAAAAAAAAAAAAGAGGACATTGGTGAAATGCAAAAGAGTAACTTTCTTGTCATACTGAAGAAAAATACAAATAGAAAAAAATAAAAACAAAGAAACAAACAAAAAATACAACAAAGAGGGGAAAGAAAGAAACATATGAGTGGACAGTGAAGAAGTAAAGTAAATATACTTTAGTAATATTTACTAAATAAGTATATTTACTAAATTCATACTGAATTTAGTATGAATTTCCTAATAAACTCTGTTCTCCCTGCATTTTCCAAAACTCTAAACCCTGCGTTCTGTCTTATTTTTGACACTTTTACTGATTCAACTTACCTTTTTTTTTCAATTAAAATTTATTGGGGTGGCAATGGTTAGTAAAATTACATAGATTTCAAGCGTACAGTTCTGTAATACATCACCTATATATCACATTGTGTGTTCACCACCCAGAGTCAGTTCTCCTTCCATCACCATATATTTGATCCCCTTTACCCTCGTCTACCACTCCTCTCCCTCCTTACCCTCTGGTAACCACTAAACTATTGTCTGTGTCTATGAGTTTTTGTTTCTTTATTTGTTTATCTTGTTCCTATGTTTCTTTCAGTTTTATATCCCACATATCAGCGAAATCATGTGGTTCTTGAATTTTTCTGTGTGATTTATTTTGCTTAGCATAATAATTTCAAGATCCATCCATACTGTCTTAAATGGCAGTATTTCATCCTTTTCATGGCAGAGTTGTATTCCACTGTGTATATATACCAACAACTTACTTTTTTTTTTTTTTTTTTTTAACTGGTTTTGCTTCAGATCTTAAGGAAATAAGTCTTCCGGAAGCAAAAATCAAAGTTCAAGAAACTTCAATGGACTTGCATATATATTTTTTATTTGTTCAAGTATAGTCGGTATATAATCTTATCTTGGTTATATTCGTTTCACTTGTGCAATATAGTGATTTGACGTTTTTATACTTTACAATGTGATCACCCCATTAATCCCGGTAATCATCTGTCACCATGCCAACTTATCACCATATTATTGATTATATTCTCCTTCCCTTTTTTACCCACCTGCCACGACTTCCTTTCTGATAACCATCCCTTTGGTCTCTGTTTCTATTGTGTGTTTTGTTGTTGTTGTTTATTTAATTTTTTTTGTTTTATTTTTAGATTTCACATATAAGTAAAACCATGAATCATTTGTCTTTCTCTACCCGAGTTATTTCATTTAGTATAATACCCTCTAGATCCATCCTTGCTGTCACAAATGGCAGTATTTTATTATTTTCTACTGCAGCATAATATTCCATTGCATGTATGTACTGCATCTTCTTCATCTAATCATCTATAGATGGACACTTAGGTTGCTTCCATATCTTAGCTATTGAAAATAATGCTGCAATGAACATGGGATGCACCTCTTTATTTAACCAACTCCCTGAGGTAGGCTTTTTCTAAGAAGACGTATTCCTAAAATAATCCTTATTGAGTATATCCATTGACTACAGATATTGTCCACTGAAATCTGACACCAGTTGTTTCTTAGTTTTAGATTTTTTGTTCTTAGTTTGTTAAGATAGGCTATCCCCAAATAACAGATTGGCGTGTAAAGTCCTTTAGTTACTAAACTGCATATGTTTTGAAAACAAGCATAAGGCAGGATCTTACCCACCAGTCTCAGTGCCCTATAATAGAGGAAATCACTAGTCATTTGAATTTGTTTTCATAAAAAATTAGCAAACTACATCTATCAAACAAAATTACATTCCTCAATATCCAGAATCTAGTCGTCTAGATGTCTGTTTTATCATTTCTGGTAGTCAGTCACAATGGCCATGTATTTCCCCACTTTCCTGAATACCTACCACCTTTTCCCAACACTACATATAGTTCCTCACTCATATCCTTAGCTGTTGATACTTTTCAAGAAATCACAGATAATAAAAATTCATGTTCCCCACGCTCCACAAGTCATAGATATGCCTAACTATACTTTTATTTTACATCTAAAATTGATTTCCTATCTTTTATTATTACCAAAAATAGCTATGCCAAGTGAAACTCTTCTCCATAAGCATTTCCCCACATCCCACCACCACCACTGTTACTCACAGTCGACTACGAACCATTCCTACTTTGCTGAAAAGATACAAACCATTACATGGCGATCTCTTCTTCTTCCACCTTAAATGTATTCCACATTTTTAATTTTGTCTCTCCCATCATTCCCATCTTAGTGTATGTGTTCATCCTGAGGCTTCATTCTTATATGTTTTGATTTGTAGCCTCATTCAGGATTTGCGTCAATTTATTTCTTTCTCCTTTGAGACTTCTATTTACTTGGTTCTCTGAACCCAAAGCATGCATGCAGGTTTTTTGTTTTTGTTTTTTGTTTTGTTTTGTTTCATTTTTGTTTTGCTTTGTTATTTGTTTTTTTTTAATCTAAGAAGCTCTATCTTGATATTATTTTCTTCTCAACCTCTCTGCCAAATATACATATATTATATATAGTGTATTATATATATATGAATTATTTGCAAATTAGTTTATACACACACAACTATAACCACACATAGATGTGTGTGTATAGTGCATGTGTTTGTGTGTGTGCGTTTGTGCAAGCAAAGGGAGTTGTGAGGAATAAATAAAACAAAACTTAGTAAGAGGTAAAACAACAACAACAACAACAACAACAAAGGATGAAAGGAGCACAGAAATATTTTCAGTTTTACCAGAGAAGCAAAAAAGTGTATCTGTGATTTTTTGAAAATTGTTTTAAAATTTCCTATCCATTCCCATCATCCAATTATCCCATTATTACCTTGTCATTAGTTTTCTGTATTCTACATTGAAAGAAAACTTCTCACTCAAAGCTAACCAATGATCTTCTTGACACCAATTGACATTCTAATTTGTTTCAAGCTCCTTTGGAGTCTTTGTAGCATTGCTGATCACAGCTTTCTTAAAAATCATTCCATTAGCTTGGGTGAAGTAACTCTTGTGGTTCTTCTACTTGTCTACTTCACTTACACTAGGTCTTTCTCCTTCTTTTGACTCTTACAATCTTTCTATCACTAAGTTCGGGGTTTAGTCTACCTCTTTACTACTCTCCCCTTGGAAAATTCATGCACTCAACTCTCACCTTAAGCAGAAACATCAATCTCTGCGTTCCTTGTCCTGATCTCTCCATGAAATTCATACTGCCTTGTCCAAAGAACTTTTGGACTTTGGATATATTTGCACAGATGCCCCAGCCAGGCCTCACACTCAACATCAACAATTTAATACTGCAATCACCTAGATTTTCACTTCACTGGAGTTTTCATTCCTCCTGCGAGCATCTTCTCTTTCTCCCTCACTCCCTTCCTCCCTCTCTCCCTCCCTCCCTCTCTCTCTCTCTCCCCCTCTCTCTCTTTTCCCCAACCCCCTTTTTTTCTCTCCATCCCCACTCTCCTTTTTACCCCTCTGCCACCCTTCAACATACAATTTGAATAGATATTTCATGGCAGGCATTCATCATTTGTTGAGGGCCAACAAAGCTTTGTTCACTAATTAGTTCAATATTGCCATGACATAAATTATTCTCTAGCATTCATTTATAATAAAAAACCTATTACTCCTACTGAAAATGATTACTTAAGGTAGATTATAAGAAATATATGCCCCATTGTGTTTCCTTCTTCACTGGACTACTAGGAAATCACAGAATAAGATTTAATGCAAAGTTATAAACCTATTTGAATTTTGTATCTACTCTTCAGGTCCTTTTTGTTCTTTGAATACTCTTATTTTGTAGCTTTGTTATAAGCTAACAAAATATTGTTTATGCCTCAGGCTCACTAGAACCATGTAGAAGGAAATCTTGTGGTCTTTCTTTATTACATAAAGATAAAATGCACAGATAGATTAGACTCGTTAAATAAACTACTTGAGACTGTGTCTCCATTCATAAAACTTGATAAGGCTAAGCAATTTCAGCATGAGGAGAAATGGGAACCTATAAAAACATAACAGAAAAATAGAACAAATTAAAGGGGCATAGTTCTAAAGTGCTGTTTTGAAACCGTTTCATAGCTACCATTGTTTAAAATCCTGATAACCATTTTTAAAGCTTCATTTATCAAGTGACTCAAAGCCTCTGCATAATGTATGTTGCAATCACTGAGCATGATAGCTTTGGTTAGCACTGTTAGATGTGAAAGCATTTAAATTCATTTGTATTATTATTGTTTTTTTAAAATCAAGGGTAGAAATCTAATTCCTCAAACATTACATTTAGAGATTCAGACTATAACCTAAGAAAACTATCAATTCGTTTTTTAAAAATTATTTCCTGCCTATTTTCATTAACACCTATTATGGCACAGTCATCAAGTAGAAGGCACTCTTCTCTCGAAAAGGACATAAATTCTGACAGTAGTAAGTGGTTTTGATGCAGATTCAGACATGCCAGATTTGTCCCACCATCGGAGATGCAACTCTTTCAGTTTGCCATCTTTTCCTTCTACCCATCATTTGGAAGTAATGCAATGAAAACAAAGTTATAGTCTTTCTATTTTCATCTTCCTTAATTTTCATCAAACAGCTTGCAGATGATACACAATATAACTCATTTCTGTTTCTAGGACTCTCCTTCTTAGGAAGTTCAATACATAAGTACAATTATAGTAGTCCAAAAACTACTATATATATACATATAATATATGTATAGTATATATGTATAGTATATATATAATATATACTGTATACACTTATATGTGTGTGTTTATATGTATATATGTTTATATATACATAACATAAAATGACAGTAGTCCAAAACTTTTTTTTTTAATTAGAAGCTAGGAATATAAAGCACATTTTCTCTTTAGAATGACTTATATATAGTATGTAGTATATTGGTCTCAGACCAACTTAGAAAGCCAAAATAGCTTCAATTTACTGAGCATCTACTAAATGTCAATATTATCTATTCCACATACTGCACTTCATTGTTAATCTAATCACCTTTTGAGTTTTTAATTAACCTAAAGCATAGTCACAAAAATATATAAAGTGCGCACATCTTAAATCACAGATGAATACATTTTTATATATGTATACATCAATGAAATATCCACCTGCATTAATATATTGAATATTTCGATCATCTCAGAAAGTTTCCTTTTGCCTCTTTTCAGTGAATATTCATCCAATTCAATGGAAGTAACCATTACTTGGACTTCCATTACCATACATTAGCTTTTCTTGTTCTTGAACTTAATACAATGAAATACATATAGTCTATTAAGTATGAGTTCTTTCTGAAAGATCCTTGAGAGTTCCTACATGTATTGGTAGCGTAGCTTTCCATTTTAAGAGTATGACATATTTATCACTCCTCTCGTTGATTTTATCCTATAGCCAAAACCACCATGAATGTTTAATATTCTTGGAGTATAATTGTTGGGCTGTACTCCTAGAATACAGGGATGGCATACATGAGTATTTACTTTTAGTAGAAACCACCAAAGAGTTTATCAAAATGGTTGTGGCAATTTTCATTCCCACCAGAAAAATATGAATATTCCAATTTCTCAATATCCTTGCCAAAACATCATATTATCAGTAAATAGCCACTGCTGTTGGATGTGTTATTGTGGTATCTCATTGAAGTTTACATTTGCATTTCTCTGTTGAAGAACTGACGTTGAAAATGATTGTATGTAAATACTGCCAATTGGACAGCTTTCTCTTTTTGTATGTTTGTAGGAGTGCTTTATATAATCTGGAAATGAGTCTTATCTATCCCTGCAACTTTTGAGAAAGGTAATATTATCTCCACTTTAATAATATTGAACATGAGATCCAGAGAGGTAAAGTAATTCACCAAACATCGCACATTGATTAAGTGGCAGAAGAGGCACAGGATTCGGTGTGCCTCCCTCAAAAATCCTGTGCCCTTCAGAACATCGGATACTGTGCATTATAAAATGTGAGATAACCAGGATACATGGCAAACTGTTTAGGGAAATGAGGCATCAGAAACACTGTTCTCTAAGATAAGAGTATGAGATAGCCTTATTTCCACCAGTCCCCCATTCAGAATAGTGGAAGTGGACTATCATTAGTAGCTCACTAAGATAGGGTCAAGGTATCTGGGGAAAAAACAAAGTTAATATGGGTAATAAATAAATAAATAAATAAATAAATAAATAAATAAATAAAAATCCTACATTTCACAAACTGTGTCCAACGGAAGAGTAGTTAGAGGAAGTATTTTTTGCAGGAAGTCTTTTTTGCTGTGCTGAGAAAAGTAGTATAATCTTGTAAAAAGAATTACAGAAATTTAATATGAACTTTAGTATACTAAAGCCTCTACATGTGTGTGATCAAGCATTGCTAAAATTATTTGACAAGAGAATATTTTCCCAAGGAACACCGATGAAGAGTTTGTAAAAACTACCATGCCATGGAAAATAGCTTCCTTTTTTTTTTTTCCCTTTTGATCATTAATTGTGCTTTTTCTTTGACCCACAGTGAAACCTATAGGATATAAATAAATTCACGCATATTAGCATACACACAGAAACATGCCATACTTACTGAAACAACTAAAAATCTATAAAACAAAAATCCCTATTTTTATAAACAAACTCCCATTCCAGTGTGAAGGGGAATATGTCTGGTATACTAGCTCAAGACAAAAATGACATTTAGAATTCATGCCGTGGAGGTAGTTACTGGAATGACCAATTATGTTATGATTGTAATAACAAAAGGATAAAGCACCACTTCAGCCTGCTCCCTCCGTGCAAAAGATACTGCCACTAATCACGCCTCCATCCAAATTTCTGAACAGAGAAGTCTTGGAACTTTCATAGCACAGGGAGATGGGTTTTCATTGTCACCTATTGTCAGTATGCAAGGCAGGATGCCTTGTCCCTTTAGTTATATAGCCATAGGCTTATCCATTTTCACTTGATTATCATTCCATATTGAACCCAAGTAGTTCACTATGTTACTAATGAAACGAAGTGGAGTTTATTAGAAAGAATGTATCCACTCCCAGGTCAAAAAGAAAATACACTGCTGCTATAAAAAAAGCTACAAGGACAAGACAAATCTTGCCATTTTCAAACATCTTTCCTAAGAGAATGGGTAGAAATGTCTGCATGGATCTTAGTAATTTTTTTTGCAGTATTATTCATTTTATACACACACACACACACATACACTTTTATACAAGAATATAGAAATAAAGAGACACTACTATACAAAAGTGATTAATATTAACAAAGCCATTCCAATGAACACAAAGTTGTTTTAAGGCCACTAAAATGATTAAAGTATGTTAAATCAATAATATCAGCAGACTATAGGAATGTTATATAAATTGTATGTATATCTTCATTGGTGATATCCAATTGAATAGCAGTCGATATTTTTGTATAAATTTATCACATCTTCTTGCTTTTCTAAAATTTCTACACTTTTTATGATGTTATGTCTTGTCATAATTCTGAGTCAAAAATGGATACAGAACTCTAAGACATTATAATGTAGCTATTACGGTATCATTATGTGCTTATGCATTTCTGAATATTGAATATTCAGGAACAATTTCTGAGTGACGGATTTTTTTATTTACAGGTTTTTGTTGTAATTTAAAAAAAAATGTACTTCAAAAATCATTCAGAGACGTACATATCAAAATTTATGTTGGACAAAAATGTAAGAGAAACCAGAAGTTAAGCTGAAAATATATATTAAATAAAAACCAATTGAATAGAGACAAAAAAATACATGAGGAGATGACATAGAGTATAGAACATAAAAATAACAGTGGATATTCAAGAATAAGTTGCTTATCACAACTCACTTTGTTTACATCTCTTTACAAAAGAATTTGAGGTAGAAATACAAAATTAAAGACAACTTTTCAGAACTTTACAAAAGCATTTAAATTTAATTCACAGTGACCTCAATAAAATTACCAAGCAAACAGTCTTAAATTTTAAGGAAATAGGGGATTTTTTCCCATGCCTTCAACAGAACAAAAACAAATATCCTTCAAAGAAGGTAAACCATTGTTTCAGGATTCTCTGTTGTGACAGTCGACATCAGAAGGTAATAGATGACCTCAGAATTAAAAAAAAAATAAAATAAAAGGATGTGATTCAAGATCTCTACTTTTTATACGCAAGTTGTCCTTCACATATAAAGATGAAAGATAGTTTCAGACCTGAGAACTTGCATAAAGTTCACCACAAAGATACTCCTTTTGTTCTTCAGAGGCTGAGAAAAAAATGATAATAAATAAATGAGAGAACCTGGACATGGGAGTTGATTACTATACACAAATATTGGAAAATAACAAATTATTAAAAATAAAATGTTTTTGTTGGCATGAACTTGTTTTGCAGTTATAAAACATATTAAAAATTTTAGCACTGGAATAGAAAAATGTTTCTGATCATTATGACTGCTGTGAAGGGAGAAGAGCACACGGAAAGACATGCACCCCTTGTACCAAAAATCATAAAAGGAGGAAAAAACATAATAGGGATGCATAATATTCTATGTGAATTACTTATGATTCTAAATCCAAAGTCTAATGAAATGAAATATTAACCTTATCAGTTCACTGAATATTAAAAATGTAACAAAAGCCAAAAAATTAATGGTATAATTTACCCTAGAAATGAAAGGATACTTCAATGTAACAATGTTAATATCTCAGTAGGTAAATAACAATAACAATAAATTGTTGATCAGTAAAAAATTCAATGAAAAGAAAAAATTTAAGATCTCTCCCAATAAAATACTTTCAAAGAATATAATAATTCCTATAAGAAATAGCCACATAACCCCAAACCAACATTATAATAATGGCAAAATGGTGTTGATAACTTCTTCCAATTCAAAAACAAACAAGGCTATCTATTGCTATTAATATTGCTCAATATTAGAGAGGATCTTGCTAATTCAACAAGAAGGTTATAAAGTTGAATACTATTATTTCTAGATAACCCTTCATGTATTGAATCAACTAAATTCCCACTAGTAATGAAAAATGAAGTCAATAATGAATCCTAGTAAATGATACACAATCCAACATTTACATACTTCAGCAAAGACCATTAAGAAAGCCCAGATAATAATAGATATCATAACAAAAACAAATTTACCTGATGGCAAAATCTTAGCAATCCCTCACACTAGAAGCAACAAAGTTCTTCTGAATAGTGAAAATAACAGCTACTGATAAAACTTTATTGAATTTTAGAAGAAGATGAAAATAAATGGAAATACTGTGCTTCCCCGAAAATAAGACCGGGTCTTATACTAAGTTTTGCTACAAAAGACACATTAGGGCTTATGTTCATGGGATTTCCTCCTGAAAAATCATGCTAAGACTTATTTTCTGGTTAGGTCTTCTTTTCGGCGTAACACGGTATATATCATGGACCTGGATGATCCAATTACTACTGTATAAATTTAGTAAATAGCCTTAATACAATTCCAAGAACTAAAAACTATATGAAGAATATAAATACTACAGACTAATTGGAATATAGTAAATACTATATAATTCCAAATGGCAAATACTACATAAATGTAATAAATAAACAGATATAGCATAATTACAAATACAATCAGAGCAGTTTTTGAAACTATGGTTATTGATTGCAAAATATATATGGAAAAAATAAATGAGTGAAACTTTAAGAATACGAATTATCATGCTGTTGTGGCTACCACTATGATACTTCCTGCCTATGATTCACTGAATGATAGACCTTTTCCTTACAGTATTTGTTTTCACACACTAGAAATATGATGAGGAAGACACTATTATTACTATGCCCCCCCTCCCTTTTTTTTTCAAATTAGATGAGAAAGCTGATGCTTCTGAAGCTTAACATCTTGGCTGAAATTATACAGAGAAAATAATGGAGTAAAGATTTAAATGCCAGCAGACAGACACTGCTGCTGCTCAATTAGTTGTTAAGTGAACAATAAATCCTATCAAAGAACAATGCTTATGACAATATGGGCCTGGCACTAAAGCCGAATATCAGATATGTATAACCAAATGCAGACTGGGCACTGAAAACCACACACACAATTTATAAAATGGTAAAGTCAGCTTTTCAAAACAAAGTGTGAATTATCAATGGATAGTATTCAGGCAATTCAAGGGAAGGGAAAAATTAGAAAGACAATTCATACCTGCTTTAAAATAATATTCACATCAAACATCAAAACTTACCAGCCAGCAGGTGTAACACAGATATTGAATACCCTGCAGATGCACTTTTCTAAAAAACTGTGACAGTATGACAGAGAGGACTACAATTCCCGAGACCCAGGGATAGTAGCACCAGTCTACTGTGGAGAGGTTCACCTTCTGCAGTACCTACTCTGGCCAGTGTCCAGGCATTACCCATCTGTCCTCACACAGAATGCACGGCCAATTGTTCTGATGTCTGCCCTGCCCAAACACCATGAGGAAGTTTGAGTAAAGAGGTTCCATTCTATTGTGTAATGGTAATGCTAATAGATTAGAATGGGAAAAACAGCACACAATTTCAGTAGCACAGAAGAAGACTGAAAACTTGATTGTTCTCCCAATAGTTGTGGGAGGTTAGATCCAGCATCTGCAAAAAGGCAATAACATTGCCCAATTTGCTATGTTTTAAGAATTAGAAACAGTTTGTATATAAAATACCTGTATAAGTCCTGGAATAGCACTGAGTAAGTTACTTCGATTTTATTATTAATATGATGATCAAAATTATTATTATTGGACAACTCAAAAAAAGTAGACAGAATTTTTAGAAATAATGCCAAAGAAGAGCAATATAAAAAAGAGCTGATCAGCAAGATGTGAGAGGAGCAAATTCTGACAAGGGACCTTAAGCACAGTTCCTCTTCTTTTATATTGTAAACAAATGTAATCGCTGCACAGAAATATCCCCAATCCCTATTCTTCAGTGACTCTGTTCCCCAAAATACTTACCTCCCGCAATCTTCTTACTGCAAGCACCCAAGAGTAGAGAATTTGCACCAGTCTCCTTTCATGGGCTACCTCTATCTACCTCAAGAAACTACACTTCTCCACAGCAGTTGTCCCATACACACTAAACATCTTCTCCATATTACAAGAGTCCAAATAAATAACCGATTTTAATAAAATCCACACCTTTTCATTTGAAATGTGGGGGGAAAAATGCATGCATATAAATGTATTCCCAATACAGTAAATGAAAAGAAAAATAGAAAAAGTCTGGATGCGTGTGTATGTGTGTGGTGGTAAAAGAGTGATACTTGGATTTATAAATGGACATCAGTTACGTCATTATATGAATGTATGACAAAACTATCAACTCTTTAAAAAATAAGGGAATAATATCCACATGAGCATAAAATAAGCAAAGCTTGGAAACAAATTATACGAGAGGAGGGGCAGGGAAAGAAAACAAGGAAGAGTAAACAAAGAAAAAACATATCGGAGGAAAACCACATAGGAAATGTCTATCTAAAGCAAAGCAATGCAAATTAAAAACAAATGTATATTTTTGCAATGATTAAAATAATATGCTTGCATATATGTAACATATTATTTTATTATATATATATATAACATTGTGAGTGTGTGTGTGTATATATATATATATTCCCAATACAGTAAATGAAAAGAAAAATAGAAAAAGTCTGGATGCATGTGTATGTGTGTGGTGGTAAAAGAGTGATACTTGGATTATATATATATATATATATATATATGTATGTATATGTATATGTATATGTATATATATATATATATAATAAAGCCAGTTGGATTTTATATATATAAAATATATATATATATATATATATACAATAAAGCCAGTGCTGAAGATTATGTACTAAAATTGAACTATTCAGGAATGCTCTATCTATCTGCACAATATTTCCTGCACAAAGGAAGTATTATATTTAGGATCTTATTTTAGGGTAATAAATTATTTAAACATAAGGAAAAGATAACATGTTTGAAGATGTTTTTTGCAGTATTTTTTGTAATTTTAAAATTTGGATGCAAGCTAAAAATTCAACATTAGAGAATGATAATATAATAAATTACTATAAATGGCTACAATTGAATTTCAATGCAGATTTTAAAATATGAGGAAAGAAAAATTTACCTGGTGTTAAAAAGAAGCACCCTACAAACTTCCATGTGCTGTACAACTGTTTTTCTGATAAATTAGGTATTATGTGGAATAAAGTATGTGAAACACATCATGAAGTAACCTATAATTGTGTTAGGTAAATGGATTCTTGGCCGTCATAATTTACAAAACAGTGTTTGATATTATTCTTTGATTACATATGATCAAAAGAGTGCTTCCAGTTTGCTTTTTATTGAGTTCCTGTTCCAGAACGCTGATGAACAAAACTATTTCAGAAGTCCTCTCACTACAAGCACATAGAAATGCTGGATAAAAGTAACTAACTTGTAAATATACATAGATAAGTGCAAGATAGAAAAAGGAATCTCAGAAACAATGGAAAAGAAAGCAACATCAATTAAGGAGTGAGCTGAGGTGGGGTAGGTGAGGAGGAGGAGGTGAGACCAGTGATTTCCTGTATCCTTTAGATTCAGTGCCCAACTAAGGACAGGAGACAGGGTGAAATGAATTCTTAAGACAAAAACTTCATAAATCTGAGGTAGAAAAAAATCTGTTAATTGGCTCAATAAGACCATACACAAACAGAGAAACAAACAAACTTTTCCACCTGGGCTCTAGGTGGAAAAAAAGAAAGCCTCAGTGTAGAAATCACTTACCACTTGTCTTGGACACTACTTTTCTCATGGGAAAATCAGCACGCCAATAATTGAACATATAACTTTATCTTGAGCCAGAAATTCTCCTTGGATACTTGGTAGAAACAAATACACATCCACAATAAAGGAATTATTATACAACAGACCATATAAGATTTACAAATAGATGAACCAGTACCCTGGAAATAAGGATTATAAAAAATAAGAAAAACTGTCTGCTTTCAGTATCAGCAGCTTAAAAAAAATAGAAACCTGCAAGCCTAAGATAATAGCACAATGTTCTAAAAAGGGAATGTAAACTATAAGTCTAATAATTAAAAGATAAAAATTAATATGAAAAATACAATAACTAGAATAAAATTTATTATATTTAAAGAGAATTTACGGATTGGTAGAGCTGTCTGAATCACCTAGCATATAAGTGTAAGGGTTAAGTGTCATCCAGGAAAAGAGTCTAAAATGTACCTAATATTACCTACAGTAAGAGAGACTAGAAACAACAGGGATAAGCAAAATTCAAAGAAACAATGGCTGAGAATTCACAGAGGTGATGAAAGACATGAATTCTCAAACTGAACATCCAGAGTAAGTCCCAAGAAGGACTATACCTTGACATCATGGTGTAAATGCATGATACGGAAGGCAGATATTAAAAGTAGTCAGAGGAAAAAGGCTTATTTAAACAAAAGAAAAATAAAACCCTTAAAAGGATGACTGCCTTCTCAATATTTATAAGTGAGTGATACATAATATACATCATATATAAATAATGCTTCATGACCAAACAGGGTTTATGCCAGGAATGCAAAAGTGGTTCAATATTACCCTCAATATACATTAATTTAATCAAAGTAATAGATTAAAGGAGAAAAGTCATAGGTTCCTACCAGTAAATATAGAAAATTCCTTTGACAAAAATTAATATCTATGTATGGAATAGATATAGCAGAGAAGTCATTTAACCTAGTAGGGAGTACCAAAATCTATACTAATATTACACTAATGGTCAAATTGAAAATAATCCACTTTAAGGACAGGAAAATAATAAGACAGTACACTATCCCTACCTCTAATCAACAATGTACTCAACTTCAAAGTGGGCAGAAGAGATATAACAATAAAAAAGAAAGTAATACACAAATAATGCAGGTGTCCACACAGAATATTTAATCAATGTTGGAGCATGTTCAGCAAATAAATTTATTCATCAAGTTTGCTTTCCTATACACCAGTAACAAAATACCAGAAAGTCTTTAAAGAAGTAGCATTTACAAAAGGAACAAAGCTATAAGATACTGGGCAAAAACTTTAACGAAGTAATTGGATAAATTTATAAAACATGACATAAGGATAAAAGGAGATGTACACAAATTGAGAAAATCATTTTTTCTTGAAAGGAGGACCATTACAGAGGGCAAAGGATTAAATAAACTCTTCATGCAGTGTACTTTCAGTTGAAAATCCCAACAGAAGTTTTATGAAACATGAAAAGCTAATGTTAAAGCTCAGGGAACAGTAAAAGGTCAAGATAGCAATAAGAAAGGGAGAACTCACCTGTGAGGTATCAAAGTCCCTTATACAGCTATAGTGCACAAAATTATCATAGCAAATAGATTTCAATATAGAATTAAAGACCTTTCTGTTCTTACAAAACACACACACACACAAACACACACACACAATTTTATGCTGGCATAAAAAAATGAAATCTTGCTATTTATGACAATATGGACGATGGTATTATGTTGAGTGCAGTAAGTCAGAGAAGAACAAATGCCATATAATTTCACTTATATGTGGAAACTAAAAAGCAGCATAATTAATGAACAAACAAATCAAAAATGAAACAGACTCATAGATACAGAGAACAAACAGATGATTGCCACAGGGGAAGAAGAGTGGGAGGATGAGCAAAAAAGGAGAAAGGAAATAAAGGTGCAAACTTCCAGTTATAAAATAAGTGAGTCACAGGGATATAATGTACAGCATAGGGAAAATAGTCAGTAGTGTCATTATTACGTAGTACAGTGACAGGTACTTATTAGATGTATTGCGATGATCACTTTGAAAGATAGGGAAATGTTGAATAACTATGGTGTACACCTGAAACACATAATGTTCTATGTAAAATATAATTTAAAAAAAAATTAAATACACACCTGACACCTAAACTTTATACAGTTTATGAAATATCATAAAATGTGAAAATTCATGCTTCATGGTAGTAAATGAAAGACATTCAACATAAATTTTAAATTACAGATTTCATAAAATAACTTTAATTGGAACAAGTTAGATTAACTGGTTTTCTCCAATCTTTATTTAGAAGGTGTTAAAATAAGTTTAGAAAAAAAGTGTGAAAATGATGTTTGATTTTAGCACTTCTTACACAACGAACCTGTTTTATAACACTTCTGAAGTCACTGTAATTTATTTATTTTTTAAACTCCAGAACAATGACATCTTAAAATGTCTGTGTTATAATTTAAGATACTCATTACAGCAAGTAGAAATTTGGCTTTCTATAATTTAAATGTAGTCCACTGGCCTTGAACTTATTTAACATAAAAAAAAAAAACAGAAACAAACAAACAAAACGTTTTCAAGAAGGGTGGGAATTAGTGGGAGCTGCAGGGACGTGTGGTAATGACAGTGAAGTATCAGCAACCATAGTCTATAGGCAGGGGTGTCCAAACTGCAGCCCGCGGGCCAACTGCAGCCCGCAATCCATTTTTAATTGGCCCGCAGCAAATTCCAAAAATATATTTAGTTTACTTAAATAAACCAGGTGAGGCAATACGTACTTCACCTTGAGTGAGTGGCCCGGCTGTTTGTGTATTTTACCACATGTGGCCCTTGGTAAAAAACGTTGAAAAAAGTTTGGACATCCCTGGTCTATAGGCTTCTTTGGCTTTGACAAGGCTTAGCCGCAGCTGCTGGGCATTGTTACAATATTAGGTCTACGTACAGTGCTATATACACTAACAACCTTCTTTTGAATAGAACCCAATGCTGGGAAGAACACAAAATGTTCAGAAACATATTTTGTTTCTTTTTTTTCTCTGCCTAGGTGGCTAGAGTTCTCTTGAACACCAAGAAACATTTATGACAACCTAGAAAACTGAAATTGAATGCAAACCTAATTTAGCAAACCTAAATCTTTTTTTTCTATTTAGAAAACCATAATTATAATACAAACTGTATTTATTTAAATTGTTATATCATCCTAGAATACCCCAAATTCATTTAAACACTTTGTATTGGCCTTCATGAAAATTTGGCATCATTTGTCATCTGACACATGTGCTCAGATTAAATTCAATCTGCTTTGTGTAATTTTGGTTTTAAGAGAAAAAAAAATTCAAAAAGCAGAAAATGTATCATAGAAAATAAAAAGTATAATAATTCAGAAAGACCAAATTCAACTTAAAACAAGGAACGTTTCTCTTGGACTCACACATCAGAGTGTAGACTTAATTGCTTTAAAGATTTGTGAACTTGGAAAAGTAGCTTAGTTGTGTTTGTATAACTTCCAGCACTAGCACATCTCACTTTTATAGAGAGCTAACTTGATGTTATTAATTCATACTATTATATGGTGAATAAGAAATAATCTAACAATATTATTTTCCTAATATGGGGAATGATAAAAAAGATGAAGCTTGTGTATACATGCACATACTCGTATGTGTATCTGCGTTTGTGCTATATTTGTACTATATGCACTAAATTTATTCATTTTTGGAAATAAAATGCCTACTGTTAATATCTGCTTATTTCAAGTAGCATCATCTTTTCTGACTGACCTTTTATTTTTCACTAACTATAAATTCACTATTTTTCAAATCTCACTACTCTTCAAATAGAAAAAAAGAAGTGCTTAGTTACCCCAATATTTGAAAATTTTCAAGAGATATTAGTGGACACTAAATATTCTTGGAAGTTTGATAGGGAGCAAGGAAACTATCATTGCTATTATTTCTATAAAATAAGAGTCAAATTAATAGCTTCTGTTAATATCACAAAATTATTTTTGAATTATTTTCTTTAGTATTAAAATCTCCTTGAAGAGAAAATTTTAACAATCCAAGACTTCAATCAGACCAACTAAAAATCATGGTATAGTAAACTAGTTAAAAATCAATTAGTCATATCTCCCATTTAAAATGCAATAAACTTTATCACACAAGTAAAAGGACAAGAAGCCTATGGTTTAATTACAAATGACACAGTGTTGTGCAAAATATAAAGTTTTAATTCTAATCTTGCTACAAACTGTATGACTTTGGGCATCTCATCTGAATGCCCTGAGCCATAGCATTCACATCTGAACGCTGTGAAAATACACGTATCTTTATACACTGTATTATTTTCCAGAAAAAGCTATCCATAACAAACAAACAAACAAACAAACAAAAAACCTTTCCTTTAGATTTCTGCCTGTAGGGTGTATGTTTCCCTTGCACTATGCCCACTATAAAGATGAGACGGTTGAGGAACAGATAATTAAATTTTACAAGTCATGTTATATTAGTGAACCAGAGAAGTCATTCAGATTGCCTGATTTCTTTTCTAGCTGAAAGAAACACTAAACTTTCATTTGACCATTTCTGGTGTTAATCTATAATTAAATAACATCAAAAACCCACTCACCAAGTTTCTACACCTTTGAAATAAGCATTAATACATGTAAGTTGAGGAAAATTTCAGAAATAAATGTTCTTGCCTACAGATTTGAATGTTGTATTTCCCTTATGACAATTTGAATGGAATAAGTAAGAAAATTCAGCAAATTATTGGAAAACATTTTCCAATAAGATCTTAAAATACAATTCTGAAGTTAATATATAAATTACTGTATGTATTTCGAAACATAATTTTATATTTTTTTTAAAAGAAAAGAAAATACAGGACAAAGAGTTTTTGATAGGCCCATCAAAACCAATGAAAACTTTTTAAACATTAAACGAATTTCACGAGAAACACCGTGTAATTAAGTGAGAAACAAAGTTTTCTGGTAGTAATTTTGTTAATAGATTGTTTGAATAGCCTAAACTAAATGGAATAAATAGAATATCCATTATCTTAGAATCCTTGAAATGCTAAGAAATAATGGTACAGATATTTCAGCTTTCAAATTAGTATCCTGTTACATAATTTTCCAAATCTCTGCCCCTGGCATTTACATAGAGGGTAGAACAACTAACACTAGGGCTACTTGTATGTCACGTGGACAACAATGGCTAAGTTTCAGATTCCAGACTTTTAAATAGAAACACATATCTTTCAGGAAAGATGGAGATGAAGGGGATTCTTATAACAAACACTCTTTGAAAGCCACTGAAAAAAATAAAGTGAACCCAAAAGAGAAACCAAAACTTAATTTGCACTCCAAGCACGCATGACTTTAACCTTATACCACCTATTCTGAAGAATAACAGGCAGGTAAAACACTTTTTGAAAAATGCTGAACAGGACACCAGGAATCAACTTACAATTCTATAATTAAGAATAGGCTGTGGTGGGAAAATATGGTACATTCTTAAGCACTCCCTCAAGATGACTCAATCATAAGGGACTGTGTTTGGCAGAGTTGCTGAAGAAAATTCATGACCTAAGGTTTTTTGGCGTTTCAAGACACCGCCTTTTCCATCCCCTTATAAGAAGAGACAAGTCTGGAGGCAAAGGACGGCAAGAAGACATATATGAATGACTGTAATCATCCTGATGATAGTGGACTCCAAAGGACTCCCCATGCTAATGGTCTTAGACCCTATTTTCCTGGCAGTAGAGTTAAAATAAAACAAGAAGTAAGATTCAACCCCACCTCCCCTTGACAAATGTGCCTCACCTGGAGGATAAACATGCCAGGCCCTGCCTGATTTGTCCAGAGTACAGAAGTTTGAAAAGACAAGCACAAATGAAATGTACTCCAGTGAGGCTTCCCAAGTCCTCTCCATCCTCTATCAGTCAGCTGAGTAGGATGAACAGAGAATGGGAACCATCAAATTGCCCCACTGCAGCTGGTATTAGACAGAGAATGAAATAAGAAATTTCATATACCTGACAGAGTGAATCATGTGATGTTACAAATACTATTTAAGTATAAATTTTATGCTATATGCAAAGATTAGTAAATAGAAGACAGTGATATTTTTTATAAACTCTGAAGCAATAAGTCAAGAAGAGATAAACATAGCATTCAAAAGACAATAAAAATAGATGACTAGAAAAACAGTCCCTCCAAAAACAAAGAAAACATTAAATGAATACATTATAAACACAGTAGGGAAATGTCTTAAAAATCTGGACTGTAAAGAAACAAAGGTGAAATGAGTAAATAGAATAAAAAAGGTAGCAGTTTAAGAAAATCAATTAAGATAAAAATAAATGCAAGTGCACAACTTAGATTTAAAACATTAAATTGCAGACTGAATTGATTAACTAAGACAGAAGAAAAGCTTGAAGATGTAAGAATGAATTAATAGGAAAAAAGAATACAAACATTAATATACTGGAAAAATTGAAGGAATGTCGTATTATAAAATTACATTTAAATTATAAATAATCTCTGTGTCTGAAAGAGTAGACTATGCAAAATCAAAAAACCTCTATTCAAAGCTATAACAATGAATAACAATAACAAAAATTTGTCATGATACACAGAAAGATTTGAATACTTATAATCCGAAATATTCAATAAAAAGAAAAAAATGACATCATTGAATTATGACATTTAAGCAAGAGTTGTAAGAATATACAAGGAAACAGTGTTACAAAGTTGTGCAGGGAGGGAAATTATATTTGGTATTCTCCACAGCTGATTTAGATGCTAGAAAACAATATCTTACTGTAGTTTTCATGGGAAAAGTGTACAACTCAAATTACAGGTAATCTGTTACTCATATTGAATGTAACAAAAATGTCCAAAGATATGACAGATTCCGGAAATATATCATCCATTGTTCCTTCCTGAAAGACATTACTTGAGCAATGTGAAATGAATTACAAAAATGACTCACAGATATGCTTCAAAAAGACTAGGATTTGTCTGCTTTATCTCTCAGCTCAATGACTAATGCAATAAGGGAGAAGTTAAATTTATTTGTGGAATATGAACATAGAAATGAATGGGTAAGTAATGACAGGCATGCACTTATGGTGAGAACTCAGTCCATAATGATTAAATGTTAAAACTCTTCATAGGTATACTGTGTAGTGAAACACCTGTTAATTGCATCAAACTAGGATAAAAATCCCAGAGCATACAGAAAAACAAACAAACAAAAACAGGAAGAGTAGTAGTGGAGTTGGAGTGAGGATTTATAAGAAATGTAAATGCACACATTTAGTTACCTTTCGTCTGAGACAGATTACAAGCAAGAGATTCTGCTTGCTTTTGAAAATTAAGTGTAGAAGCATATAAGTTTAATTTTTAAAGAAAACAAAATTATATTTAAATTTTCCAGATTTCCAGGAGGCAAAATGAAATAAGACATGAATAAAAGGAAAAACAAGGAAGAAAAAAAAATGAAGAAAATAATAAAAAAATAAATGTTACAACAATAAATTTAAAAGGTTCAACTCACCAAATATATATATATAAACAAGCAAGTACACAATGCTATCACTAGAGTTAAAAGCACTCACAACATGGAAAAAAGCAACAGCAAGTCAAATATCATATGTATATATTGCAATATCTGACCAGTATCACTCTCTAGTCTCATTCCCAGCTAAAACTGTCTAGAAAGGAATCCGCATGTGTATAGCCATTCCCTCCTTTCCATTAATTTTTCACCTCCCGGAGGATCACTTTACCTTCCTCCATTAATCCTTACAAATTGCTCCCACTGCAGTCAGTAATGTTTCCTATCCCAGTGCACACAAATTCAAGGAAAAAATAAAAACACAACAACAACAAAAAAGGTTTTCCTATTTGTATTTCATTTTTCAACAGCACTTTACAGTTGACTACTTTCAACTCTCTCAGATATGCATTTACATTTCATTAGCATTATGTACTAATTTCAACAAAAATTTCACTAGATATTTATTGGGTATCTGCCATAAGCAGATATACTTTTAGACATTAAGCAGTGGTTAAGACTAAGAGTCCTAACGAAACTTAAATTCTACTAATAGAAATATGCAAGGAATGAATAAATAAATGTAACTATTTGAATTAGGAAAAAAAAAAAAGCTACACCACAAAAATGTTAAATAGGCCAAAAGAAAGGAAGAAAGGAAGGAAGGAAAGAAAGAAGGAAGGAAGGAAGGAAGGAAGGAAGGAAGGAAGGAAGGAAGGAAGGAAGGAAGGAAGGAAAGAAGGAAGAAAGATGCACTGTGATTTTCTTTATATGTGGAATTTAAAGAGCAAAATAAATAAACAAAACAGAAACAAATTCATAGATACAGAGAACATATTGATGGTTGCCAGATGGGAGGGGGGTTGAGGGTCAATGAAAAAGTGGAGGGGATTAAAAAATATAAATTGGTTGTTACACAGTAATAATGGGGATGCAGGAGGTAGTATAAGGAATATTGTCAATAATATTTAATAACGATATATGGTGTCAGATGGTTACTACTAGATTTGTTGGACTGATAGATGGGAGGGGGTTGAAGGGCAGGGTGAAAATGATGATGGGATTAAGAAGTACAAACTGGCAGTTACAAAATAGTCATGGAGATGTAAAGTGAAAGCACAGGAAATATAGTCAACAATATGGTAATAGCAATACACAGTGCCAGGCGGGTACTAGACTAGTCGGAGATCATTTCTTAAATTATGTAAATATCTAACCACTATGCTGTGCACCTAAAATTAATATAAAATAATACTGAATGTAAACTGTAAGTGAAAAAAATTAAAAAGGAGGAAGAATGTGTGAAGGGAAATAGGTCCAAATTTCCAGGTATAAAACCAGTAATCATGTAATGTATAGCATAGGAAATGTCGTCAATAACATTGTGATAGCATAATAATGGTGTCAGATGGCCGCTGGATTTATCATGGTGATCACTTCTTTAGGTATATAAATGTTGAACAACTACGTATGGTATACTCCTGAAACTAATATAATTTTGTATGTTAGCTATATTTTAATAAAAATCGTAGAAAACAATATTTGCCATCACCCTATTGTAACCTGTTATTATATTGTACTTGGATTATTCATTAATATTTCAATGAGTTCCCAACTTCTATAGATAGCTCCCTCTGACATAATTTTACTGGATTAATCTTCCTAAAGTCTTTTGACATTCCTTAGATGATTATTATTATTTTTTAATGGAATTCAAATCATTCCAAAAAGTGGCCTCAATTTACTTTTCAATTTTTCTCTATGATCCCCTTATACAAATTATGGTTTCCCTCTTATTTTTAAATTATGCCTGATACAGTAGTTTTTGTCTATGCAAAATCAGTACCTAAACTGTTATTTTACCTCATGTATTTCAAGCAGACCCTCTTGTGCTTGGTGTGATTTCACACAGAACCTTTGTTTATGCATCATCTGTCATTAAGCATATTTTGCTTTTCAATATCTTTTTATTCAGTTATTAAAACTTCACTACTTTTCCTAATGTGTAAATTCTGGAAGAGGTAACTTACAAGTGGTGTGCCTTACCTAGGATAATTTTCACACTTCCCTATATTAACACTCTGCATATAACTTACCATTAGCTTTATATGCATTTACTGACTTAAAATAAAATTACTGTCATTATACACTCAATAGATTATAAGCTTCCTGAATGCAAGTAACTTAATTTTCTTGGTCACCGTTATATACGGTGTATGTATAAGCATACATAGCGTGTCTTATGTTCAATAAATAATCGTTAAATGAGTGCATAAAAATAGTCACAAGTAATTCTCAATGGTGATATATTGACAAGATTTGTTTTTGCAGTTGAGATTACAGAATATAATCAGAAACATTAGCTTTGATTTCATAAAATTAATAGACCATACCTCCTTTCTTACTATTGAGGAATGCACATTTCTAACTACCTTGCATTTCTATATCAATTAAGACACAAGAATTAGATCTCTAAAGACATGAACTTTGCTATATTTTAAAAAGTCACTTAATTTGTAGTAGCAATTGTGAAGAATTAGGAAGGAAAAGTTAACATGGAACCTTTGGGTGCAGATGGTATTTCCTTTTTATCAGAATTCTGAATCACCAACTCAATAAAGCATTAAAATGGTGGAAAATATGAACAATCAGGTAAGTAATATCATATCTGCATAGATGTTAGGTCCCATAAAAAGACATGGGGTTTATTTTTTATAGGGAAAGTAGTACTTCTGATGAATATAGCACAACATTCATAGGATGTCTTTTAACAATTTTCGATCAATTCTTGATGACTGTTCTTGGCTAATATTACATGACCTAATTCCTCTGTAATCTTACTTTATTTTTTTAAAAGTTCCCCCATCCTATATACAGATTTTTTAAAATTTTACTTTTAAAGTTAACAATATGTTTTTCCCCAGAGTGCATTGATTCACATGTAAAATCTTTTTTCTTTCCCCAGTCTCTCGACTCTTTATGTTTTAAGTGTGTACCATACAAACACAGCTCTCTTGCCTATAATACTAGGAATTGTACTTAATAATGCCAATCTGTTTCAGTCCTGTACACTAATACAACCATTATGTCTTTAATCATCCAGCAAGTAAAAGGAGGCAGTACTCTATCTCTTTGACATACTCTATTCAACATTAATCTGTATTTTTCTTAGCTTAGCATAAATTTGTATACCAGATGCCTTCTTGTAATTAACAAGTTGGGATTTGGGAGCAGTAGATTTTGCTGGTAACAAACTTTCCGTCAAGTCGACATCTGTGATTTATACCTCCAACTCACTTTCAATATATTTACATAATCATTTCAATTTAAGTCCAGATTATACATTCTTCTTACATTTTTATAAGCAGTAGTCCCTAAAGATAGTCAAAAGTAAATCAAGGTGAAGTTTAATTCTTTCTCTTTTTTCCTAATCAAAACACTTATCATGAACATATAATCAAATTCTCTGATTACATGCATTTATTTTAAAAGAAAAAATATGTGCTTCCATTCTGATAAATGGTATATAAGACCATAACAGGAATACTTTACTCTAATTACTATCAACACGATCAGACAACTTATGTGTGCATAGATTTAAATTTTAATATATTTTTAAGTATTTAATAGAATGAGGCCTTAACATTCTTTTTTTGGAAGCATTCCCCTGTAACCACTAGGTAAATTAAGGCCTAAAAATGTTAAATGACTTGATTGGGAGGTCTGAAATTCCAGGATCATCAATTTTATGTTTTGTTTTACAGCTGTATATAAGGGCAGATTTCAGGTCTTTATCTCCCAAACCAGTGATTTTTCCACTCTAATACATTGTAATGAATCCAAGTAATTGTAAAACTTACAGATATTTTCAAATAATCATACAATATAAGACACTATCTAATCAAAAAATTTGCAGATGAATCTCATGTCTTCTAAGATTATTTTAATCATGGCACATTTAATGCCAGTTTCAAGTAATGTACATTAGAATAGTAAAATTATTTTTATAGAATGTCATTTCTAGGTTAGGCAAATTATAGCATATCTCACTGTAAAAATTCGAGAAGACACATTTGACATATTGTTAGTATGTATACTTGGTTGTCAAATACTACCTACACAATCACAAAACGCATGCCTTAAAAAAGGAAATATTGGCTATGCTTTTACGTTTTCTGTCAATGCAAATAATTGATGAGATGTGAACAAAATTTTACATATGGAGAAACACATATATTAACATTTTTACCTTCTTTTTGTCTGCCCTTACATTTTATTCTTAAGAAAATTACACGAAAATGATCTCTTCATTTGTAACTCTATTTTAACATGACTATGAATAATTAATCAACTATTTTTAAAAGACTGGAATACATTTTCAGAAGAAAAAATCACTTATTATTCTTTAGTAGGAAATAAGTTTCTTTGATACCTCTATCACACTGTCTTAATGTTGAACAATCACAAAGAGGATTGAGAGAATGAAATGTAGTATATTTACCAGGAATCAGCAAGAATCTCTTGGAATTAGCGTGCACTGGGGTACTTTGCCAATAAATGTCTCTTTCTGCAAAGCCAAGTCAGAAATCTGCCAGAGTTGGGAGATATGAATAGACTAGAGTTTAAATGGAAAATCCACTTCACTTAAATACCGATTTCACAATTGTTCTGTTGTTACAGAAGGAATCTAGGCTTCTAGATGTCACATTTATGGTGATAAGAGAATCCCTCACCTAAAATGAATCCACACCCATCTTTTATTCTTCTTCTATAGGAGTTGGGTCTACCTAGAATTATCCTCTCTGATAATAACCTCTGATGACTCTAATAGCTTTGACTATTAAGCAGCCACTATTGTAAACACTTTGTATTTATTAGCACATTTAAGTTCCTGCAGTCATACAATTGAGGTAAAAGTTTCAATAATGATAAAAAGATTCTAACATACTTAGAAATGCATATAATTCCTAAGTAAAGAGCTGATCACAAGAAATTCTGTTAGCTATAAATATACAATTAAATAATGAATGCTAAAAAATAACTTGCATTTTTGGAATAGGTATTTATAAAATGTGAAACATTTAAAATGTGAAAAATGATTACTTACTCGTATACAATGTTACCCAGAAGCTGTATCTTTTTAAAGCCTTAATATTTAGTCAGTTAAATTCCTTTATTAGGAAAAAAAATAGTTAATCTGTAATTTTGTACCATATAGAAAGAAAAAAAATTTGGCTAGTTGAGTTTTCACCTTATCAAGGTTTTATTTCAGTATTTTGTATGCTTGGTTATATCAATAATATCTATTTTCTAATAAGGGTTTTGTTAAGATTTATTAAAATATTTAAATGATTACATTCTTAATCTAGTTTAATTGTTATTCATGTGTAATATACATTAATACTTTAACATTGAGAAACAAATTAATAATTTCTGCTAATTTTCTCAGAATCATAGTTTAATTTTAGTGATAGCTATGGTACAAAAAAAAGCAAAATTCTATTTAATGAAGATGAAATTCAGACCATTTCTAATCTTTGAATTTTTCCAGGAGCACTTCAAGCTATTATCTGAAACTCCCATTAAGACAAAAATGCATTTAGGAAAAGAGCAATAAAATTGTCTAAATACGCACTATAGTCACAACCCATTGCATTTTGAGATATCCGGCAAAAGATAGATGATGCTTGCTTTAGAGAATAAATTGCAGAAAAAATGTTAGCATTATTCAGCAAGTAATTTATTCAAGCTATTTGTTTTAACATTAAGAATAGTTGGCATACAGGGTATTAATATCTTAAATACCTGTGTTCTTTTTTGTATATTTCATCACATGACAAATACACGAATATTAGATTGTAAGTTCATTTCTTAATGTTGTACTCTCAGCCTTTGATACATTTTCTGATACCAGTATGTACTCAAGAAATCTTAATTTTATAAATGAACGAGTGGGTTTAGTCACCTCGTGTTTGGACAAATACAAATGTAGTTCAAATATATTTCTATTTGGGTACTTTAAAATTGTATAATTAAAATTGGTTTGCAGAATATTTATTAATATTTTATATTGCACAATGTATTAATCTTTTTGGTATAATGAATATAATTATGGATATGCTGAATTACTTTCAAGCAAATTGATTGTTGTTGATATAAAATTATAATGTTTAGCAAAAAAAGAAAAGACTATGAATGTGTATGTGTATATCAATTATGCAATATATAATTAAGGAAAACAAGGTAGAAAGACATAGGCCCAAAATTACTTTATTATTCTGTCTGTATTTTCCTTTCATTCTAAAATTAACATTTACTGCTTTATAACAATATTTCCATACTTATAATTGGTCATGAAAAAAGGTATTAATAGCAGAAAAGGTTAAGAAATGTAATATGGAAATCATTACATACCATGCACTGAATTGCTTACCTAGCCTGTTAGGTAATAACTGGACTTTTTCTTATTAGCTTCACATTAAAAGATTAGGTACAAGAAGGGTCATGACCTCAGTTAACAGATATATTGCTAGTACACTGCTTGCCTCATGAATAATTTATAATCCATTTGAACCAAATGAGCTGCAAAGCAATATCATAATTGACATTCGGCTGTTCCATGGATTTGGTTTAACTCCCTTTAAGAATACCGTTTGTTATAAGCAGCAACACATGATTTTCTTGGGTACCTAACATGCCATCCCAGATTCTAATGTTTAGCTTTTAGTAGAAAAGAGGCTCCAGACCTTAAAGTTATTACCTACCAATAATGGCCTAGCAGGTGAAGAAAATAAAGCAAGGCATTTATTTTTAATTAAAAAAAAATCAATACAAATATATTTAATAATAAGCAATATGAAATACTGTATTTGTGTCTGAACACCAAAACAAAAACAAAACAAATGAACAAAACAGACATTAGTCTTATAGGTCCTAATGATAATTCTACCACTTGCTTCATGCCAGTTTGTTCCACCACATTAAGGGAAGACTTCACTTCCACCTGGGTATAAACAGGTCACATCACCTTTCTCTTAAATTTCAAATATATTTTCCAATAGATAAACAGAAAGAAATATTATTACTTTTTAAGCATATGTATCTTTGTATGAAGCAAGACTTTAATCATTTGACTATTGTAGGCATTGTATAATTTGAGACAGGAAAAAAATGTTTCTATCTTACAAACATTAATAAAAGTAAAATTTCTAAAAAAGTAAACATAAAAAAATAAATAAATAAATAAATAAATAAATAAGTAAACATACAGAGACAGACAGACAGAGAGAGACAGAGACAAAGAGAGACATGTTTTTTGCTCTCCTTTCCTCCAACAAAAGGTAGGTTGACTACATATCTCAGTTAATATTACAAATTGTTACCAAAGAAAATTCAGACAGACTCAAGGCATTTTACTGAAGCTGTGCAATCTTCCCAATCATTATCCGCTTGACCCTTCATTATATAGATGAAGCTTGAGGTTTTACAATGAAAAATTCCTGATCAAACCTACTAAATTATGATCACTAGGAAAAACCAAAGATTATATACTCAATCTGCCTCTACCTTTCTTTGGATCACCATGAAATCTTTTTAAAAATCTCAGTTACTACCAACATATCGCCAAATTAAGGAGATACAATTTTCATTCAGTTTTTTGTTGTTGTAAAAAATGCCTAGGTTATTAATTTTTATGGGTCTCTTTTCAAGCATGACTAGTAAAAATATTGAAAACTATTTTTAAAATGCACACAACAATTGATCAAATTCAATCTGACTTCTAAATTGCTAAATAAAAATAAACTCAATTCTAAATTCATGCATCAGCCTAGGATTAAAGGTGCACTACAAACCCAGTTGTAAATTCAAATTGAGATCTGATTATTCAAACATTCTTGAAGGTATTTCCTCAACTTTTGATTTAAGATAACCAAATTCTACTTCATTTCTCTTGTTTTTATTTGCCATTAATGAAGAACATTTTTGTAATATTTTCTTTCAAATGACGAAGTGTGGATTTAAAAAAAAATAGTTATCTAACAGGTTGCAGATATATCTTAAAAAATAAACTTTATTTTTAAATTTCTGCAATCTTTTTAGTGGTAAAGCATCCTGGGGATAAATGAATAGTCTCATCATTAGCTTTGAAGTATTGCTCAGGATAGTAATCTTCTTCCTGCATCCCCTAAGCAAATCTGCTCTTTTCAAGACCACAACCTTTTTTCCAAGACTCAAATGTTTTTCTTTTTTTTTTTTTAATTCTAAGTCACTAGGTATATACATTTCTGATAATTGATTTCTCCCACATGAAACCATGATTATCACGTAATATGTGTGTACTATTGATAGTTCACATTTCCTTTCATACACATTTATTTCATTTGATCCTTGCAAGCATTCTGTGAGTCAGAAAACTAAAGTTCTAGAATGAAATGCATTCAAAGATTGCTTAGTCGCAAGATGGTTCACTCCTTTGAAGGTCATAGACAACATTCAGGACCTAATAAAATGTATAATTCCCTTTACCCAGGGAAAAAAGCATGTAAAAATTACACAACAAATTTATAATTCCAGAGGATTCGTGTATAATGTGAATTGTCATATTAAGGTCTGACCTACCTAATCAATCATACCCTGCAGTTACCTAACCTAAAATTTCACATTACTTGTTATCAGTACTAAAGATTACATGAAAGCACGTAAGAAAACCATTTGGAGAAATTAAAAGAAAAAGGAAGTTATGTTAGAAGATGCATTATTTATCTTTCCACCTTAAAGAGATGATATACTGATAATGCTTTCTTAATCCTGATTAGTAAACATATGACAGGACATATGAATGGAGTGGGACTTTATTCATTAAACATCTTTTGGAATGAAATTACAAAAGAAATGTCCTCTAATTATTTTGTTGACAAATTCATCACAGAGAGTGAAGACTAATAATTAGCAATCCTAGAAGCACAGTAGAATCACTAAGGGAGTTAAAATAAATAAATAAATAACCTGGTCCAGGTCCCCACCTCATGATGGATCCTGATGTAATTGATCCAAGATAAGGTTTTGACATCAGTATGTTTCTAAAGCTCCCCAGGAAATTCTCGTGTGCAGAACTGAGAACCACTGCTTATAGAAGAATCAATAAGAGGGGCTTTGGGCTTAATTTTGATGAATAATCAGTATGCTATTACAAAATTAATCACAAAAAATCACCATTTCATGTTGGAGTTCAAATTAACAGATGTCTTCAAATAAATATTTTGAAATGAGTCAAAACCTATTTAGAACCTGAACAAGGAAAAAAAAATCATCTGATGGCCAGAAAATTAAACAGATTAAGACTGTATAAAACAACAACAACAACAAAAACACACATACACACACACACAAAAACAAAACAAAACAAAACTGTAACTATTATAATTCCTAATAGCACCTAATGAGATTTGAAATATTTAATTATGGGGGAAAACTCTTGAGATAGAAAAAGATATATGATTTAATTTCTCTTTATTATTCAATTTACAAATATGCTTGAGACAAGGCTACTAAACCAGGCACTGTTGCAGCTGCTGACAGCATAGCAGTAAAGAAGATAGACAAAACTATCTTACCTCCTGGCATGTACATGTTAAGAAGCCAGACAGGCATTAAAGAAGATAAATTAATACAACATATAGCAAGATAGATGATTACAGTTCTACAAAAGAAAATAAAGCCAGGCAGGGGAAAATAGGTGTTGAAATGATGATAGGGACTGTAATTTTAGAGAAGATACACAAGGAAAGTCTCATTAAAATAGTGATTTTGAAGTCCAGTGTCAAAAGGGAAACTACCGCTAAATAAGGATGATATACATGTTGAACTCTCTTCTTTCTACAAACAAACAGTCTCAAATAAATGTTATTGCAAGCCAGTGTGCAGTTTGCTATTCAAATTGGCTCTATCCATTTTATTAAATAGGAAAATAAAATTCTGGAAAAAAATCCACTCACAGTTTTACATAGGTTTCTTCTGTTCAGTAGGCTTCTGCATACATTTAATTTCAGTAATAAATGAGAGTAATTTTATTTGACTGCCACCTGGTATTACTGCCTCAGAAAATTTGGACACTCAGGAACCTTTGGTGAAAATTGCCAAAGATGAGAACTTAGAGGCAGAAGCCAGAGCCCAGAGCCATATTAAATTCAGAGCAAAACAATAGCACTATCAATTTAATTGTGTTTGGAACTTTCCATTTTACACAGCAGTTCTTCCAAAGTCATTAAGGTTAAAAAAAAAAAGTTCCTTTTATTAGCATTTTACAAAGACAGAATCTAAGATTGAGAACATTAAAAAGACTTCCCCACAGACATAAAGCTAAATACTAGGGACTGTGTACTAAAATCTTATTCCTAATTCATGTTTTGTGTTTTTTTCCCCCCACATTTCATTTTACTGCCTCCCTCATATTCTATTTCCACCTCAAAAGGAACTATCTTCTTGCTATTGCGTTAGGAACTGAACATGAGCCCTTGCCTTATTGTTAAAAGGGGTGAGAGACAGGGCTGCTGAGTGCCTATAAAGCTTAGTGTAATACTGGTTACATACTACAATGTTGGCTCTATGTACAAATCAAGCAGTTCTGCATTGTTCAGACACCTTGTCAATCTAAATGCAACAGCTGTCGTAGCTAGAGATGTTAGGGCACTGTCAGAAACAGTGGTCTTGCCAAAAGGAGAAAAAAAAAGCAAATCCTTAAAAGGAAAAGGCATTCAAGTTTGAGTAGCAAGTCATACGTCTGCTAGAGGAATATAAATGTCTTCTACTCTTGTTTCTCAATGTGATTAAGGCAGTTTAATTCAAATTCATTCAGCTTATGTAAGGTGTTGCAAAAGTGCTGTTGTAGTCAGCGGTGACAGTATTCCAAAGAGAGACAATTAGACTTCACTACATTTAAAATTTAGGGCTCATTATATATGATATTTTTTCAGCTGGCACCCATATTTCAGTCTTCCCGAAAGAGCTGCATAAAGCAAGGGATTCTGTTTGAGCTCTACTGATCATTGAAGAATGCTGACAGCCAAACTGCCAATTGTGTTCTCAAAGAATAGACATATCAACCACTGAATCAAACAGCTGTGAAGCTCCCACCTGCCAGCAGTGGGTAATCAAGAAACAACTGAAAGACATACCTTCAGAAAGCGCAAAAAAAAGTGTTGGGTTGCTATAAAACTTACATTTTCCCTAGGCCTCACTAGCTATGCCATGACTTGAAGCAAGCATACACTATAAAGCTGTATCTTCCTTTAACAGAACAGCAGAAAGTTTAAAAATTTTAGTTACAGATTCTACCCAGATTGTACCCAGTTACAGTTCCATGTTACCAAATAAATGTAATTTCTATTGAGACATATATCATGGACCATTGCTATCCTGAGGGAGGGAATGTGTTCATCTCGTAAGAAAATCATCACAAAAAGATTCAGCATGAAGTTATGTTCTCTAAAACACTTAATATAAGTTAGATAATGTTATAATGAGAGGTATCAATAAGCAGAAAAAATCAATAAGAAGAAGGAATTGTAAAAAAATATAATAATATGAGGGAGTCAATAACTCAGTGATCATATCCTTAAGGAAAGTCAGTTATAATGATAATTTTCCTCATATTACTCCCAAGATGGAATAAATAAATTACATCAAATAAAGGTACAATCAAAAGACAAACATGAGATGTGGTCATAATATATGGTGAGTGTTTAAATTTTTTTAAATGTTATTACAGTAAAATATATATCATCATTAATCCCCCTCAAAATATTCCCCCTCACTTGAAACATACATATCTCATCATTCTTGCCACTTTCTGAAACAGCTCTGAAAGTCCTCTTTCATGAGTGTCTTTATTTCATCCTCCATCATGACAACAGTCCATGTCACACGTCACTTCTGGCACAGAAATTTCTGTCAAATACAAACATCATGATGTGTCCTCATCCACCTTATTCACTGGATCTGGCACCATGCAACTTCTGGGTCTTCCCCAATGTCAAAATGATTCAGGACATGGAGACAGCCATGACAGCACAATTAAAAACACCCATGAAAGAGGACTTCCAGAATTGCTTCAGAGAGTGGCAAGAATGATGGGATAAGTGTGTTCTAAGTGTGAGAGGGAGTATTTTGAGGGGGATGAATGCAATGTGTTTTTTATTGTAATCATCTTTTTTATTTAAACATTCAGAGTATACTTTGATCACACCTCATATACAGTACACAGGTACTTGACTGCTAGCAGCAACATTAGTTTCACAAACATTTCATAGAAGAATATGAAGAATCCTTATGGGTCCAGCAGAGTGGAAGGGCAAGAAGGAGTGGGTACTTCTACAATTTTGAGATATTTTAATTTTATTTTGGAGATAAATTTTAGTTTTATAAAAGAGTTACAAATATAATGCAAGGAAATCTTATGTACCTTTCACCCAGCTTCCCCAGATATATCTTATATAACCAGAGCACATTTACCAAATCTTAAAAAATATATATATATGTGTATATATATATACACACATATATATACACACACACATATATATACATATATACACATATATATACACATATATATACATATATATACACACACACACACATATATATATATAAATCACAGTGATTAGTACATCACAGTATATATATATATATATATATATATATATATATATATATATATATATTGCCTTGGCACAATACTATTAGCCATTGTAGAGAACTTATTTGAATTTCACCAGTTTTTCCATTAATGTACTGTGTTTTTTTGTCACTGTTGATTCAAAGGACTGAGTTCCCTCACTTGTTTTTGCAACAACAACTAGCACTGATTATTGTGCGCCAGCAGATACTGGGCTAGGTGCCAGGAATACCAACATGAATTACACACTGTTCTTGTCCTCAGGGATCTTACAACTGGGATGATTACGAATTTTGAGCTGGGTATTAGTAGATCAAAGAGGAATGACAACTAACACAATTAGGAGTATCAGGGCAGGCTTCCTTACATGTAGGCAAGAATTAGTGAAATGGTAGTAGAACAGCAGTAAAGGAGCAATGGTAAATATATCCCAGGCAATAGTTATAGCATGTAAAAGAAGGATGCTTAGAAAAGGTGTCTCGGCTGAATAATAATAATAATAATAATAATAATAATAATAATAATAATAACAACAACAATAATAATAATAGGATTCTGTATGACTAGAACATGGATTTTAAGGGGAAGAATCATGAAAGATGGTGTTGAAGAATTGAGCAGACACCAGATCATAAAGAAACCTTATCCATGTTAAAGAACTGGAACTTTATTCTGAAGGTCGGGGAGGCCCAAGGATTTTAGGAATAGGATGATGTTATTACATTTGCTTTTACAAAAACTACATTAGCAGCAGTGTGGGGAACAAATTATAAAGGAGGGCAAAGTAGGGGAAGAAAGACCAATAACAAAACAAATATGCTAACCAGAATCAAATATATGATGATGGAAGGAGAACTGATTCTGGGTGGTGAACATACAATGTGATATACAGATGATGTATTTCAGAATTGTACACTTGAAACCTATGTAATTTTAGTAACTACTGTCACACCGATAAAATTGAATGTAAAAAAGAAAAGAAAGAAAGACTACATGGGAATTATAAAGTCCAGAACTGACGTAATGGTTATGAGGAAGAAGGGAAGTGAACTGAATACCTGAGTCACTAAAGATTGCAGTATATCTGGTACTGGTTGAATACACAAGGTAAAAAAGAATCAAGGAGTCAAGTTGTATGAATAGTGGTTCAATTCACCAAAAGAGGGAGACATAGGAAAATATTTTGGGAGAAAAATGTGAGTTCAGTTTTATGTTATATGGAGAAGATGATTAAAAAAGACAAGCACAAGTTTTTTTTAAAAAAAAGCCTTGCAATAAACTTGGATTTCAGAGGACAGATCATCCTGGGAAATGCAGATTTTAAACAAATTGGTATATATTCATGTGAAGGCCCAAGAGTAGGTATTACTGTAATGAGCGTGGGAAATGAAGAGAAGATAATGCAAAATATAACCATGGAGCTGAACATATTTAACGTTATGTAAAGAAAGCACAGTTCATGAAGGAAAAACTAGGAAGAGGAGTCAGAGACATAGGAAGAACACCAGGAGACAAGATGCCAAGCAGGAAATAATGGGATGTTAATAAGGAGGTAGTGAATAACCAAGGCTATTAGATTTAGTAAAAAAAGAGGACTCTGCCTACCTTGACAAAAACCATCAGTAAAATCAAAGGACAATAGGACAGGTTACATGAATAAGTAATAAAAATTAGAAATTGGAGAAGGAGGGAGAGAGGGAGGAGGATGGGGAAAGGGAGAGGAGAAGGAGAGGGAGAGGGTGTGAGGAAGAAAGGAGGGAGGGAAAGAGGGGGGGAAAGGGAGGGAGAGGGAGAGAGGGAGAGAGGGAGAGAGGGAGAGAGGGAGAGAGGGAGAGAGAGAAGATTCTAAGAAACTGTGACATGGAAGAAAGAGAGCAATGATAGTTGTTAGAAGGCATATACAAAATAAAGTCAGGTGTTTGTAGAATAAAGGCTCTTAACCATGGGTAAATGCTACTGGAAAGGGCCTCAGGAAAGGGCTGTAGATACTATGAAGGGAGAAAAATGCTTGCTTATATAATCCACAGTTACATGTAGAAAAAATTAACCTTAGATGAATAACTTCCATTTGATTTCTATTTAAACAGAGGTCAGGAATCAAATATGAATGCAGAAGTACTTTTATCTGTAATAGTGAGTCAGGCTACAATTTTATCTTTGAATAGAAACTAGGGTAATTTAATGAGAGGGAAAGTGGAAATGGGGAAAAAAGTTGGTGGAGTAGGGAGCAGAGGATTTAGGTAAGGTTTGAAGCAGCTATTAGGAGAAAATGCAAGATAGATGGTAACGATCACACAAAAGAATTGGTAGGTATATTAAGGAAAACCCTAAGGTTGGAAACCAGGATTTAGAGCCCTGAGGTATAAATGGAGAAGGCAAATCTTTGTATTGCATTGGAGTTGAAATTTTCCATATGGTAGAAAAAAAGAAAGAAAAACAATTTGAGGCTACTATCAAGATAGTTGAAATGATCTCAGATAGATAGATATGAATTTTGTAAGTGATGCAACTAACAGCTTGGGAGAAAATGGCCATAATTGTGTTGAATGGTGAGTCATCAGAGCCACTGAAGTCAACCTGGTGGAAAAATTGCTGGGAAAAAGACTGTCACAGGTGATAGAATATTTTCAGTTGACATTACTGAAGAATAGAAAGCAGCCAAAGACTCAGATGTATGCGCTTGTTTCTGTTGTTGTTATCGTTTTGTCATTGCTATTATTTTTATTTGATTTTGTAAGTTCATATGTGTTTCAATAAAGCCTTAATTTTAATGAAACTATTGTTTGGAAGTTACATAATGATAATGCCAAATGTATTTTTAATTATCGTTATAAGGAAACCAGCAGTGAATAGTTAAGAGAGCAGCAAAAGGAGATGAAATTTTCTTGTAAAGGACTCAGATTTTAGTTATGGAAGTAGAAGAATCTGAAATGAGGTGAAGATCGTTTATTATGGAATGAGGTTTCAAGAACAGAGTGGAACTATTTTGAAGGGAGAAGAGAAAACAGGTCTGGGAAGGATCAGCAAAGAACAAGCATCAGGAAATATAATTTGCAAGAATACAATCTACATGGAAAAGGTGGACAAGTTAGTCAGTATAGCCAGTTACCAAATCAATTCATTTTGTTCTGGGCAAATGGATGAATCGTAGTTTTCAACTCCTTTGAAGTTAGTCCTGTCCAACTGATTTGCCTTGACTAATGTAAGATGAGGGAAAGTGATGCATTTCACTTCCTGGTGAATACTGTGAGAGTCAATGTATTATTTGCTATATGTTATTTCACTGTAATCAATGATCTGGCTCTCCTGGACAACCTGCATTGGACACAATGTGCAAATGAAATCTTTAAATGTTGACTTAAGTTACTAATATTTGAAGGTTCTTAATTCAGCATAAACTAATCTTCCGAATTGAAACATTAACAAGGACAGTAAGATGAGTCATGATGTCCACAGAGTTTTAAACACTGCTGAGCTGTGGTAATAAAGCCACCTCAAAGAAGGCAGGACACAGAATCAAATGATAATGATCCCACAATTTTTACAGTAGCCTCTTTGTAAACTCTGTAGATTATCATAACACTAGATTTTTATCTTTGAGCTCAGCTGGAATAAGCATCAAGATATAAATACCTGGTTCTTAAAGCATCTGAAATTTCTACTACTAGAGACACATTTGTTTAGGTTCATCATCTGGAAGACATGTATTTTTAAAATGCAAATGCTTCTGGGAACTAAAATAGAAGGAAGTATTAAATGAATTCACAAGAAACTGTTGATTATTTATCAGATTAATTTTCTTTTGAAGATGAAAGAACAGGGCATTGCTAGCACACAAAAGGTAATAGATTGAAATTACTTGAAAATTAACCAAACCAATAGAGACTAGAGCTTTCCTCAGTGCATACTTTGTTTAACTCCATCTGTAATCTATAAGTCTTTCAAAACAAAAGTCATTGTGTTACATTACTTTGGAACCCAGCACCAAGTACACAATAGGAAGTAAAATCCCAACAGGTGCATGATGCCAATAATAACATCTCCTCAGATATGAGTCCCCATGAACCTTAGGAAAAGAAAAACATGATTTCTTCATGTCGCATGTCTGTTAAAAAAATGCTAAATATTAACATTACTAGGTATCTAATGTCAAAGCTCCTGTGATCCACAAACAAAATTACGCACTACTGGGTCTTGTATTGACTTAAAAAGGTAATGTATTTGGTAATATTGGCTATTGCTAGCTAGAAGAACAGGTAAAAATACACTGTAGGTGCTATGGTCTCATGAACAATGTTTTAAATCTCTTTATGCCTTGAGCATGATTTGAGGGCCATTTTATTTTATCTCATTATTTTTATATTTCCAAATTTTCAAATCAATAAAACAAAATATTCTGTATAATGCAATTATCAGGACTACAGTAACATTCTGTGTAATATATGTGACTATATCAATATCAAGAGTTATATCTATCTATCTACATTTTTATGACACTGCTCTTTTATATATGACGGTGTTACAGTTGTTGGCAAGGGTATACTGTAGATAGATAGAAGGACAGAGGTGAGGGACTTTGTTGTTCAAGTTGGAAATGTTAACACCAGTAATCCCTTCCCCCATGAATGAATTTCTTCATTTCTAAGTGTTTACACTTTGGGTTTAAAATGTGTGTTTAAAGATGCTGTATAGATTGATAACAAAGTTTTACTGTTTTATATGCTGAAAAAGATCAACTTGTTCGAAATTACAGAATTTTAGAGATAGTTTGGAGTTTATTGAGTTTTCTAATAGTAAAATACACAGGTATATATTCCATTATCACTTAGTAAGGGGGTGATAGAAATTTTAGACAGGTGAAGGAACTCCATGAACTCAAACTGAAATCCACTGTTCTATTCCAGTAAACAGAACACTATAGCACCACACTTGAATAATTGTGACTGTGTGCCTGACAAATAATTTACATTTGATGTTAATAATGAGACAATTAAAAGGAAAGAATTTCATGATTTAAAAAAAAAATTCAATGTCTTTCAATTACTTACCAGATATACTAATCACAAATAATGTTTTACTAGTAAAGCTGATGAGTCTGACACATATTCTTGTACGTCTCACTTGCAAAAACTGGTGAATCTACTTAACATATCTATTAATTAGGTACAAGTAAAGACAAATAAAGCATTGTATATGACAATCAGTCCATTGAAAAACTGAGTGTGAAATAAAGACATTTAATTTCATTTCATCAAATTAGAGTAACAAATTAGAAGGCAATTGTGTATAGATTCGTCAACTTTAAAATTTATGTTTAGCTCATTTACATTGTCTACTTTCAAATCTGGTAATTCAAGATTTTAAAAAGAGACATTTCATAACAATTGAAATAAATCCTTTTCATTACTACAAGATAATGATTGGAGCAAGAGGAGATCTTGCTAATTTTCCTTTCTTTGGATAGATCTTTTTGTTTAATGGTCAGAAGAAATATGAATTCTTATTTCTTATTTTCAGCTAACTCTCACCACTTACCTTTCAGCTTTCTAATACTACAAATCCAACACTATATCCACATTGGCAGATGAGAAACTTTAACAGGGTTTCATACAGTGAAATCACTTAGATAACTCTTGAGGACAAAATGGCAATGTAAAAATATCCTCTAGCAGCTTTGCCAGTATACAACAAATCTAGATCATTCTACTCAGCAGGAAAAGTTATTAGAACTCTCTTATTTCCTCCACAAGAAAAGGAACCCCACAAAATTGAATGAACTGTGAATTCTCTTTTCGGGAGGTGGCAAGCTCTAGACATTCCACTAAAGATATGTGCACTATGATTAAGATTACACAAATCTGAAGATTCAAAGCATGTTACAAAAATGAAAAGTTTCAAACATTTAGCACTTAACTAACATATGCCAAACAAACTACTTGGTAAAATTTAAAACGGGTATAAATAAAGCCAGTTCCACTGTAACAAGCTTCTTGGAGTTTGCTGGAATTGAATATTAGCAGATACTGCCTTTTTGATCCATAAATATACTATATGTACTGGTAGAAAAGGGGTGTGTGTGTGTGTGTGTGTGTGTGTGTGTGTGTGTGTGTACTCATAAATATAACATTGATGGAACAAAGGGAAATTAAGTGTGAAAGGTACAGCTGGTACATGATATCAACCAGCTGAAGATGTGGTATTCCTGACTTACTATCTCTCCTGTTTCTTCTCCATGAGCTGTGGATACAAGACAAAGAGTGCCATTTTGGAACTCAAAACACGAAGGGGTCTCTGAAGTAATTATTCATCCCAAACCATCACCAGGGACAATGTCTGCCAAATCTCTGGGCAGTAAAACGTCAGGTACCAAATACAAAGCCATAAGCTGCATGGCTCTGGACATTCACAACATGCTTCTCAGTTGAGCTTAGGTATGATAATTCAAAATTTACACAATGCTTATGAGAGAGTCTTTTACGTTAAAGGCTGAGAAAAGCTGTTGCTATTTTTAAAACACCCCTCACCACCTGGTATAGTTTTCAAAACTTTGAACTTCCTGGAGAAATAAAACTACCTGATTAGTTATCTATGCCAGAACGTTTGAAATCTGTACCTCTTAAATCGGGACAGACAATATCCAATACTAGAAAAGATTGATTTAGGGAAAAAATCTTATAACTGTGAGGCACTGTGACCAAATGAGAAGTGTAGACTCAACCTGAACAAACATATACTTCAATTTTGATTTACTTTATATGTGACGGTATACATTCAAATGAATTTCAGATATTTTCCATATTTTTCAGCCTAAGAACCCTCAATCTGGATTATTTTGAGCACAGTGAAATTGAACAAAATTAATTTTTTAAAAAAATTTAATAAATTATTGTTTAGAGTGCAAATACATCAGCCTTCGTCTAAAAAGAGTATTTCCCAAAAGATCTAGGTGTTTAATCATAATTTTTATTAATGTTCTGTGAGGCAGCCTGTAAATAAGGACAGAATATGAAATACTAGTTTAAGATCAATTTTTTTGATTAAATACTGCTCTTACAGCCAAACACCTGTTTCATGGTTGTTGCATGTATAATTAATGCAGCCTAATGAACATGCTTCATCAAAATCTCTCTGTGGTTTAAAAATAAAATCAGAGTGGTTACAAATTAGGACATCTAAGAAATATACAGTAATGTTTTAAAAGCACATCTCATAGCATTTTAGTTCAAAACACAGTATGCCTGCATTGACCAAGTCCTCTAAGGAATCAGGTAACAACTGCAATGCTTTACCACAGCACAGTACTACATACAGAGGTTCCTTTCATCAACACTCTTGTTGCCAGCCTAGATCTCCTGAAAGTATACATATTTCCTGCTTGCCTTGATAGATTAGGTATCAATGACAAATCAGCTGTCCCAAGCAACACCTATTCTCCTAGCTCAGCAATTCTCTCACTGTTCCTACCTCAGTCTATTCTCAGTCACGCTCTGCAGTCATAATGAAGGCATTCATCCTCCTGCAAACAAGGCACATGTTAACTCTTTAATATAACCAAGTGGAGAGAACTATAAGACAAAAAAAAAAAAAAAAAAAAGGAAAAAAAAACACTTCATAACCCCCAGTATTTTTCTAATATACTTATCTGTGTGATAAATAAATAAATAAATAAATAAATAAATAAATAAATAAATAAATAAATAACAGCCAGTGGCTCCAAAATATCTGCTTACAGATAAAATTTTATGAGCTCATGGATTTTCCTTATGATTCCTCTAAAAACTAAATTACTAATGAGCCCATTATTAGGATCTAAAAGTCAAACATGGTGATAATTCTGATTTCAGGTGAAGTTAATTATACATGTATAGATGCCAATGAATTCTGTCATTTAACTAATAAAATGTAAAATGTCCTCTCAAAAGGGACCCTCATGCACTGTTGGTGGTGCTGCAAATTGGTGCAGCCACTATGGAAAACAGTAGGGAGGTTCCTCAAAAAATTAAAAATAGAACTACTTTATGACCCAGCATTTAAACTCATGGGTATTTATCTAAAAAAATCCAAAATACTAATTCAATAAAATACACACACTCCTATGTTTACTACAGCTCTATTCACAACAGCCAAGACATGGAAACAACTGAAATGTCCTTCAATATACAATTGGATAAAGAAATTGTGGTACATTTATACAATGGAGTATAAATCTGTCAAAAAAAGAATGAAATCACACCATTTGCAACAACATGGATGGGCCTAGAATATATTATGCTAAAGTGAAGTAAGTCAGACTGAGAAAGACAAATACCATATGATCTCACTTACATATGGAATATAAAGACTAGAATAAATGGGCAAACAAAACAGAAATAGACTCATACATACAGAGAACAAACTGATAGTTGATAGATGGGAGGGGATTTGAGGGGAGGGTGAGAAACGTGAAGGGATTACGAAGTACAAATTGGTAGTCACAGAATAATCAGGGGGTTGTGAAATATGGGATGGGGAATAAAATCAATAATGTTGTAAACACATTAGGGTGTCAGAAATGTAGGGTGTCTAATGGGTACGGGACTTATCGGGGGGATCAATTCATAGATTATATAAATGCCTAACTACTGCACAGTACACATGAAACTAATATAAAGTAATTTCAAATACCAACTATAATTATACGCACACACACACACACACACACATATAGTCACAAGATGTAAAGTGCAATATAGGGAATACAGTCAATGGTATTATAACAGCTACTCACAATGTCAGATGGGTAGTAGACTTGATGGGGTTATAACTTTGTGAGGGCTGTAAATGTCTCATCATTATGTTGTTCTGCACATCAGAAACTAATAATGATAAAAATTATGTCCTCTCAGTGTGCTTGGGGTGTCACAACAAAATATCACAGGCTGGGAAGCTAGGAGTCCAAGTTCAAGATGACGATGCCAGCATAATCAGTGTCTGGTGATGACTCTCTTCCTGACTTGCTGGCAGTCACCTTCACACTGTTTACTCATATGGTCTATCATCACCATGCATGGAAGAGAGAGGGGGATGTGTAGATGGGGGGGACAATGGGGGGAGAGAGACAGAAGAGTCTCTCTTTCTTCCTCTTCTTATAAGGCTACTGCTCCTATTGGATGAGGACCTCACCATTATTATCTCATTTAATCACATTTACCTCCTAAGGGTCCTATCTGCAAATACATAACATTGGGTTTAAGGATTCAACGTATGAATTGATTTGGGCAGGGGAAAATATTTAGTCCATATCATGTCCTGAAGCAACTAGTTACTAAGGTGCAGGTGACATATCCATATCTACCAAATTTACATGCTTTTGGGGGGCAGTAATGCATCTGGAATAATGCTGGCAGTATAAAGGGGAGACATCTTGTTTACATAAAAACGTGCAAGAACATCCACTTTAAACTGAATTTTACATTGAGCTTTTTCTGTGATAAAACTTATGAAGTACAAATTCTGATATCACTCTCATTCAAGCAGATTTTTAATTGGTTCCAAAATCCACTTATTTATTATTTATATAAAAAACATTTTACACACATATCTAACTGGAATGAGTAAAAACTTATAAAAAATACACTCATATATAGAAAGATAACATATTATAATGTATTCAGATATATTTACTGAATGCCTATTGTGTAGCATACCCTGTTCTAGGAATTTGGCATATAATAATGAACAAAGCAGGCAAGATTCATTGCCTTTATCGAACATACATATAAGTAAATAACGTAATGACTTATGCTAATAATCTAACGAAAATTTTGATATAATACTAAAAAAAATCAATTAATGATAAGTATCAAGTTTCACACTATGAGTATTCATTTTTGTGTATACTAACTACCCCTGCCTTCCGTGAAATAAGTGAAAACATATTATTTAGACATATTACTCTAACCACTATACATGTCTAATATTCTTATCAAAACTATTAAAAGCATCACAACTATGGTTTCAGATATAATTGCACTTAACTTATTCCTAAATCCAGGGAGGTTGTAAATGAATGGCCTGGATTTTAGAAGCTGAAGACGGGTTTGAGACCTGGCTGTTCCTCCTACTACTTCTGCAAACATAGATAAGTGCTTTATCAAAAAGAGTCTGTGTCTTCATCTATAAAATTACACCAATAATATTTACCTTATAAGATGTTGTAAACTTAAATGCATAAGGTTTGACCTATAGTTCAGTGTATAATAAAATCTGCTATTACTAATGTTTACCATTGAAATTGAGGGAACTACATGTGAAGCACACACATCTCTCTATGCAAAACTTAATAAAATAGAAAAGCAAATCTTTCCAAACACCACAATATATAAAATAAAATAAAAAAACAGATTAAAGAAAACATAATTTGATTAAAAAGCCAGATCCTCCATGGAGTCAATACCTGATTTTGTCAAGTCTTTTGAAAAAATACATTTTTTTAAGAAACTATATATTACCTTTTGAGGGTACACATTTTGTTTACCATTTGAACGTAACATATATTGAGGCAGTTGACTTTTGGTTTTCCCCTTTAAGAGGAATTTTTCTATATCCTAGTAATCTGTAATCTCACTTCTCAAAGCGAGAAACCAATTCAAGAACAAATATAGTTGTGTGCTGCATGGAGACAATCATGTTTTGAATAAAAGGAACCACATATATGACAGTGATCCCATAAGACTATAATGGAGGTGAAAAATTCCTATCACTTACTGATGTCATAGCAATCCTAAAGTCTTGGGGAAATACATCACACAGAGATTTACCTTTGTCTTACAATTGCCTATGGTATTAAATACATGGTATATAGGTTTGCAGCCTAAGAGCCATATGGGAATTTGTCATCCCAAAATATGTTTCTTTGGCGTAAGGTTTATTTTAGAGTGGTTAATTTTATAAAACAGAAGACAGGAGGGAATCTCTGAAAACCAAGTAGAAGTTACCTTTTCCAAAAGATATTTGTAAGGGAAATTTCCATTTGTAAGGGTGTCTTCCTAGTTATACCAGGAAGAGGGGGATGACCTTATTTGTAGACATTCTTATCAATGCCAAAGGCAAAGACTTAAATCTGCATAAACACCTTACTCTTGTTTACTGTGCTTTTCCTGGTAACCTCCTGTAACTGACTCCCTCCTCCCCAACACCTTTGGTTTTCAACTGAAGATGGTATTCAAGGTGCTGGCTTCAGCTACTTTCCTGAGTTACTCAGTTTTCCAAGGTCTCCCTGTATACAGGAGGTATATACAATATTAAATTTTTGTTTGTTTTCTCTCCTGTTAATCTCTGTTTTATTACAGGAATGTTTCAGCCAAGAACACAGAAGGGTAGAGGGGAATTTATTTTCTCCCCTACAGAGCAACAGGCTGCATACCACATAGCGTAGGTGTGTAGTAGGCTATACCGCAGAGGTTTGTGTAAGTATACCCTAAGAAGTTTGCACAAAGACGTAACTGCCCAAGGACACATTTCTCAGAACACATCCCAGTTGTTAAGCTGCTCATGACGGCACTAACAAGCAATTTCCAATTAAATTCACAGCATAATATGGCTATTTTCATTTCTCTTTGCATTAAAAATTTTTCATGTCAACATTTTCAAATCTTGTAACTATAGATGAGTTTAAATGTAGGGGTAAAATGGAAAGGCAACTATAACATGATAGTAAAATAAGTAAAGTCACTGTAATGTCTTCTTGATGGGCACATAACAAGATAGATTAGAAAACTAGCACTTATATCTTAAGTCTCTTCTCTGCAGGCAAATGCTTCTATTTGCAGGGTAGTAGTCTTTACTTTCAATCAACAAATACTGTCAGAAAGAGGAAGTATTAGTTATGACAGCTCTTTGATTCCAGCAGAACAAATGCAGTATATAAATCCAAAGTATTATTTAACTCCCAGCATTCTATCAGATTTGTCAAACCATGTAAAATACTGAATTTCTAAATATCTTCTTGTATTTCTCTTCACAAATTTCAAAAGAATGCCTATATTAACAACATTAAAAATATCTGGATATGTTCCTATAATAGCTGTTGGTTTAACCTGATGCTAATTGCAAATAATGCCAGGTAATTTTCCCTGTTAGTTTTGGAACCCTAATCTTGCTTAGAACACTTCTTGTACATTCACTACAAATGTCTATGTCCTGTGAACACACCAATAACATGGAAAATTTCAGGAAATAACCTGCAAGTCTATAATTGATGAATGGCCTTCTAATCACATAGCTCCAGTTTGATGTTATTTACTTCTTGCTTTAGGCAGTCTCTTTATCTTACCATAGATTCTTGAGGAAACAAACCCAGTGCTAGAAATGGTAATACAAAATTGTGGATAAAAGCATTCTCCCCACATCACACAAAGGTGGAGGCAGCAATTTTCAAAAGTCAAAGGTCCACAAAGATTTTCGTTGTTTTTTTTTTCCTTAATAAATAATCCATTGGAGAATTCATCTGCCATTGAGTCATCAGCTGATTCTTCCTTTCTGTCTTTGCATTTATAGTTGTTCTTGTGCCGCTACAAAAAATAAAGCCTACCTTTCAATGATCCTGCTCTGAGTCAGTGCCTTAGGACTATGCCGTCCAACACAGTAGCCACTAACCTCATCTGGCTACTCAAGTTTTAACTAATTCAAATTAAATGAGGTTAAAATTTCTATTCCCACATTGCAAATGCTCAGTAGACACGTGTGGATAGTGGTTACTGCATTGGACAGTGCAAATTAGAATATCCCCATTGTTACAGAATGTTCTTTGAAAAACATTGTCCTAAGATACAAAGACCTGGGGGCAGAATAAAGGACACTAGTCCTTTATTTTGACTAATGACTAAGATTTTAAGAATACTATATTTCTTTTAGATGAAATTCTTTTGGCAAATAAAGGAACATATATTAAAGGAGGAAATGATATATAATTTCTGACAATCAAAGCTTGGACACATATTTTGAAGTTGGATGACTGTGAATGTCATATTGATAAGGGTGAATATATCATTGGATACATTTAAATAGAGATGTAATAATAAATATTTTATAAGTGCTGGAAATTATACATACATTGCCACTATTTCACCTTATAAGGAAATTGACAGATTTCAAACTAGAAAGTACAAAGAAGTAGATAATTAAAAATATATATATTTTAGTGAATTCTAGCAGCGAGGAGGTGTTGGGGGATTTGAAGGGTGCTATTCAAAAATGTCTTCTTTGGTTTTCACACCAGAAATAATCCCTTACATTCAATCTCCTTATTCTAAGTTAGCTTTCACTGTCATCTTAACCCTTGAATTCTGTTCTTCAATTCTCTTTTACTACCTTCTATATAAAAGACTCATCCAAATTTTAAGGCAACAATTCCTTCCTTGCTTATTAACCAGCAACAGGGGCTGAGGTTTCCTTATATTTACAGTACCCTCGTACAAGAGGAGGTACTTTTTTACTGGTTGTAGACCCTAAGCGATACAATCACCAAGCAAACCTCAGAAAGAGGAAGTGGCTAAAACAAGCAGGTTATACATCTCTCAGAAGAGGTCACATGATCTATGTGTTAATCTTGATTGCAGATTAGCAAGGAATGGAGGATCTTGGATCGAGAAATCCGTGTTTTACCTTCTAACTTCTAATAGCAGTTCCTCAGTTCTACTATTTTTCTTGTTTCTCTTAGCCTGTTTCATGGAAAGTCTTACTCAATAAAAAAGCACAATTGAAAAGCAACTTTATTTACTTAACATAGCTCTCTTAGACTTCAGAATAACAAATTAGATGAAAGATTAATACAATTGGGAAAGGTGTTATTTATCACCAGGCTATGGTGTGGACAGATAGAAACTAAAAATAAACAATTCAATTGATTCCAGTCTGTGCCATTTCTCTTCCTATCTTTATGTCAGGTAAATGTGCTCGAAAGCCTATTCATGTCTTTCAATAAAAAAGCATGGGTATTCCTGACACAGTATACTACTAATTCCAACAAGAACAGAATCACAAACAACTGAAAGACAAGAGACTAGGTAACGGTAAATAGTAACACACTTGAGAAGTCTATTTTTAAAACACAAGAAGTACTGTATGCAAATAATGCATCCATTAATATGCAAAAATTAAGTATTGAAGCATGAGCTATTTCCATATATATTAGGCGAAATGGAAGAAGACACAATTCCAAAGAAAAGCCATATATACTTGTTTGTCATCATGTAATATAACAAGCATCAGGATTAACACATTCTGAGTAATTTAAAAAGATAGACCACACTGGATATGTAAGTGATTGGAAAGTGAAAAGAGTTACATTCAAGAATTTTCCCTAACATTCAATCAAGTTTAAGAGCCTACAAATATAATCAATATAAAAAGATTCACTTTGACATTTGATTAATATTAACTAGAATCATTTGCTTTTTACTTTCACGTAAAATGTAGCCATTATATCAGAAGATAAAATTGTATTTAATAATAATTATTTATGCATATGATTTATTCTGCCTGGTTCAAGATAATACATGGATATTCAATATCTATAGCACTATGAGATAGAAAATTATGTGGTTCCCAAGTAAAAAACATTGATTGTAGTTATCTTGCTTTTATTATACACCATATTTTAAATTATCCATAGCAATTAGGGGCAAGATTAAAACTGAAAAATGAAAACTAATTATGACCCAACATTTCCATTGATTCCATGCCCTTCTCCACAAAACCATGACCAGTCTTCCTTCTGATCACACCTTACAACATAGACACACAATGGAGTGAAAGCACTGTGAGGGCAGCCATCTGATGCAAATCTGTGCATTGAATCCTGCTATACTTCGCTCAGCAGAAGACTCCCTTCCTTCCTTGGTTCTTTTTTTCCTCCCTCCCTCCCTGCTTCTCTCCTTCCCTCCCTCCTTCCCTCCTTGCTCACTTCCCTTCCTTCTTTCTCTCTCTCACTCTCTCGCTCTCTCACTCTCACTCTTTCTCTTTCTTCCGCATTATGATGACTTAGAGAGAAGCAATTAAGAATATGGACCCTATAGCCAGACTTCCTGGGTCTAATTCCCAATTCTACCATTTACCTGCTATGCATTCATACTTGCATTATTTAAACTCTCCAAGCCCAATTCTCCATGTCAGTCAACCTACCTTCTAGAGTTGTCAAGTGAGAGGATGAATTGAGATTAGACATATAAGTACTTCAAACAGTACCTGACACAGTCAATGCTATGTTAGCTACTGTTATTAATGTGAAGCTGTCTCTATTATAGAATTTACTAGAATATATTGTAACATCTGTTGCCACCACAAAAATGTCAGCATATTTATAAAAATACGTAAATAAATATTTTCCTAAAATATAAAATTAAAAACATAAATTTTATATAATTTGCCAGAGACTAGTCCAATGGCTAGCATATACTGACAATCAATACTTTCTAAATAGCTGCCTAAATCTATTATCTTGATCACCAAATTGGCATATAAAGAAAAATAAGTTGGCATAGAATTCATCCTGTAATTTAAGAGTTAAATAACATTGAGAAATACTTGACATTTGCTTCTAGTTATGGGTGTTGGATGAGTTGCAGCTTGTGAATTATTGTGAAGTGGTGGAAGAAAGGTAATCTGAAATTGATGGGAAGATGGAACATCAAATGTGGATAGGCTTGTCCTATAACACAAATGTCCAAATGACGTAGTGGGCCATGTTTGAAGTATGTGCAGGTGTACGTTCTGTGTATTCCTACATGACTTGATCCAACAGGAGGTAGTTTTCTATGTTCACTTAGTGTTTTTCCAAAACAAAAATCACACGTAAACAACCATATCATTGTTATGCTCAATTAGTTCCCTGATGTATTAATCACATTGGAATAAATTTGCATTTTCAAAAGAAGTATTATAGCAGCACTGTACTCAATTGTAAAGTGGAAAATGCAATTTTATAGTGGATAAATCTGTCAGATGCCACCTTAACCAAGGGATGAGAAGTAACGTTGTTAATAATAGGATAATTGCAATGCATGCCATAAAATTTGTGTAATAATTGATTTCTAAAATACCCCCATGACTACATGAACAATGTCCATGCAGATTTTGTAAGACCTCTGTTACAATCCACTGTTGTAATGTAAAAATCCCTTGTATAAAAACTACTACATACTTTTTTAACAATCGTGTACCAGAAAGTCTCTCTTAAATAACATATATTCCTAAAGACAGTGAGAATTATGTAACGCATACTATTTTTTTTATTTGTGAGGAATTTCAGAACACAAGGTAATACATAATAACTATAAATCTCATAGGCACTGTATTTCATTTATTTACCTGCTCCTGTAGATTTATGGCTCCTCATGTCAATTTTCAGAAATCCACCCATCCATCAATATATCATCCTGTACTAAGCAATTCATCAGGGATGGACATGAATATTATCCTCATACTTTATCCTCATTTATAGGTGAGAAAATCCTTCTGGGATGAAATTCATAGTCATATATAGTAGTCATATATACACAAATATCTCACTGGGTCCACTTTGCTGATTTAATTCCATTGTGTTGGAAGCAGTCTATTCTGTTTTATTTTTGTTTGTTTGTTTTTATCAGTAACACAGAAAAGATTAGATATGTATAAAGTTCATATTATATACTTATAAATATTATATATAACATTATATATGTATATATATACATATATATGTGTGTGTATATATGTGTGTGTGTATATATATCAGAATATGATTCACACCAACCTCACTCACTGCCTTACCATGCATTCAAACATATAAATATTGAGGGATTAAGAGGTTTTTCCCTAGAATTGACAGGCTTGTGCGAATGCAATATTAAATAAAAAATATTTTCATTATTATATTCAAGGCCACATTTTATATACAATTTCATCTGAACACTAGTTTTCTCTCTTGGAAACACTGCTTTATAAGCATTTCATAGTATGTAACAATAATTTCATGATTTTTCGGTAGGAAGTTTCATTTAATTAAAAAGTATTTCATTAAAAATGTGTATTTAAATATTTGTCTGTGAACATTTTATTTTAATAATAATGTGAAATAAATTTTGCCCTCACTTCAAAATATGTAGTAAAATTTATTTTTATTCAAAACTCATTCCATTGAAAATTTAAAATCTCAGGAACTCTTTTACAACACATTTTATTAAAGTAAACCCTTGTGGTTATTAAATTGTTTAAAGCTGTATCAGCTCTGTATTGTGATGAGATTCAAAGTAGGCAATACTCTTCCCTAATTGAGGTACATCTTTTAAACTTTAGTATCAGGGTTCGAAAAAGATGTCAAAATCATACCATAGGACTACCCTCCACAGTCCAACTTAAATTAATCCATACTTTAACTTATATTAGAAAAATCACTCCACCATCTCATATTAAAATGCAATGATTTTGCCTAGAAGAAAACAGATTCCCGCTCCTATTAATTATCATTTTTTTTTACTTAAATTTAACTTTGTGTTACCAAATTTTACTTTTTAGTTGAAGCTATGATTTTGTTTTTGAATGTGCTAATTTAGACAACATATTTGAAGACAAAAGCAAATGTTTTGTTACGAGCTTTCTGAGTAGGTGTTTATATCCCATAAACCTAAATATGTGGTTAAAACTGTTCAGAGGCATTTAGATACAAATTTCACAAGTGGAAACAAAACCTTAACACAACAGGACAAACGTTCTGTTTAATTAATCCTTGTTAAATAGGCATACACAATGTATACTCTTCAAGGTCCCCAAGGAAAAAGGAAAATTATGCTATCTAATAAGAAGAAAAAAGATGACAGATAATTTTTAATTTGCTGTTAATCATCTCCATTTCCTATTCAATTTTGAGAGGAAACATTTCATTTAATTACTCCTCTCATTATAAATATTTTCCACAGTGATTCAGTTGATAAAAGTTTTCTGACACTGACTGGCAGATGGCGGAAAAGTGGTGTCTGATCCCAAAGGAACTATTTGACCACTGCAGTAAAAGAGCAATAAACAAAATAACAATATTGCAGCCCACTTCAGTTTATGTAGGCAGTCAGCTTTTTATGCTGTACAACCTTGAAATAGATGTATGAGCTTTGCTGCAATAAACAAAGAGTTGTTTACAGCTTAGGGATGGCAGGTACCAACTCTGGACTGGAGCTTCAGCAGACTGAATGTCAGGAACTGACTAATGTGAAGAAACATATTGTGGGTTTTTTATGGAGAATATGTTTTATAAACCTCAAGGGACCATTTATCACAAATTCATCCACTCTGCAGCAGATTGTTGCTTTAATGTTGAATGCCAGATTTCAGTCAGGCCCTTAAGTAAATTTAAAAAATGAGGGAAAAAATTCAAATGCTATTTAGTTTCTGTTTGCTTTATCTTGATGATGATTCTTAAATTTCACCATAAGAAATCCATTTTCATTACTTATTATCTGCCTTAAACAAACTGATATTTTATGATTTGGAGCAAAGTCATTAGAAAATTTACATCTACTTATTGTCGTGAGCTATTTCAATGCCATTTATTTGTGATCCACTCGGCCTGCTGTAGGCCAACTTCTTTAAAAAGAAAATAAAAAAAGTACCTACCAATGATACGCTTTGTTAATGGGCACAGAAAAATACACCTTATTTTTTATCCCCCTAAAGTGGAATGATCAAATCACCACAGCAAGGATTTCTATAGTCTTGTTTTTTTGTTTGTTTTTTTTTTGTTTTTCCAAGCCAATAACTACAGCCACAGGGGTATTTTACAGAGATATCATGGGTGGTAACCATTAAATAAAAATAATAGATTTGACTTTCTTCATTACATATAAAACCTCAGTGCAAGGAAAACAGCAATTTGTCTCAGTAATAAGGAAATACTTCTATGCAGAGCAACTTGAAAACTGGTATCTAGCATAATGTCAGCAACTCTCTGTGTTGTAGGTGAAACCAAGCATACGGTGTAATCTGTCCCAAGATACCCTTTTACCTTTTTATGGCCTGTATTGTCACACAGTGAGAAAGCTGACATAAGTTCCACACAGGTGTGTTTGTCTTTGTACTCAAACAGTTGGTTTTTGGCTTCAAAAATCAAACACAAGGATTTCTGGGAATAATAACAGTATTGAGAATATAACAGAGTTTTTCAGACAGTGGTTACAAATTCTACAACAGAATCACCTGTGAGTGGGCGGTTTGGGATGCTAGGTAAAAGTCTAGATTCCTGGGTCAAACCCTAATCTATATAATCAGAATTATCCAGGGGTGGGTCCAAGGAATGTGTCTGTATAGTAAACTCCTCCTATTACTGTTATTCACAGATAGAGGACAATTATTGAAGCAATGAGATAGGAAAGCCCATACATATAGTCATCACACTACATGTTGCACAAATATTGAACATTTAAAAGTTGGAAAATTTAGAGAAATTCTTCTGCAAATTGTAGAACTTAACTGGTTTATTTTACTTCCTGCTTTTTTATCTTTCCTTTTTGTCCTTTGAAGATTTCTTATGTTCTACAACTGTTGTCCCTTAATCATGAGAATATAACTTGTTTCAAATGAAAAGACAAACTAATTCATGGTTTTTATTATTGTCATGTGCATGTGAATTTGGTAACAATGATTTAAAAGCAAACTTAAGAAACTTCCCTATCTTCCTAGCATTTGGCTATTTGGCTCTGTTCATTCAAATGACATCTGGTACAAGTGATACAAAGTAGAATCAGAAAGTTCCATCGGTGCATCAACATTTTGTTGGAGCTGTCCAGTTCTGATGTACAGAATGTACACCCCACAATGGGTAACTAGTCTTTTCCTTCTCAAAGCAGAATGCATTGCTTGCATAAACATAGGCCCAGGGTACACTGCAGAGAATAGAAAACTTAAGCAAAAAGTCTCATTAGAAGTGGAGTTAAAATTTCAGAACCTCTCTTCTTCTATCTGAAGTTTGGATCTTACCATACAAACATGCACTATCTATTTTATGATTCAACCAATTTTCTTTTAAATCTAATTAGTTAATGACAATGTTTTATTTCCAGCTATCAGAATTTCACCTAAACCAGCAACTGATAGGAAAGCAGTGAAGTATTTCAAGTGAATGTCTCAAAGCCTATTTTCCTTTTGGACTACCTTAATTTAAACTATCTCATAGCTGAGTTGGGCACTTCTTTTCCAGCCCTGGAAGTGCCCTTTGTGAGATGAACAGCTTCAGTTCCTTTTTACAGAGAAAGGATTCTAAAGAGAATAAGAAGACTATTGTCACCAAATAAATAAAAATCTATCAGATTATAACTACTAAATTAGGAAATGTGGTCTAAACAAAACGTGTTTACATGACAGGGTTTAAATATCGAACTGGTTTAAAAGAGTTTATTCTAGAGCTGACGTAATGTCTCTCACAACTCAGCCTTCTTCACACACCAATTTGTTAATGTCTGCTCTAACTCCTAATTTTCTTAAGGATCTCAACATTACATTTTGTTTCCTATTTTTGTTTCCTGTTGAACTTATTCTTGAACTTATTCTTGCTGCTGTTAGTTTGTGATGTTGTATTTATTTCTATAATATAACATCAAGTATGTAAATTAAAATTGGCTGGGAAATAGACAGCCATAGAAAAATTGGGCATTAATCCAAACTAAAAATTGTTAAAAATGAAACTCCAATGATTTTTATAGTCTCTACTTCAACTCTCTTAATTCCAATTGTTATCCTTCGTGCAGTCAATTCATTGCCAGTACTTTCTCCTGTGTATTAAACTTTATGTTTTTCTTTACATCTTTCCCCCACAAATATTAGCTAATAGATCCCTTTTTCCTTCAGTGAATACCCCTTCAGTAAGTTTATGATTATATAATATAATATATAATACATAAATATGTAACTATATAATATATAAACATATATATGTATGTATATGTCTGTATATATATGTGTGTGTGTATATATATAAATATATATCTATAATTATAATGTCCTAAATTTATTATTTTTATTAAATTTATTGGTGTGACATCGGTTAGTAAAATTATGTTTCAAGTGTACAGTTCTATACTACATCATCTATATATCACACTATGTGTTCACCACTCAGAGTCAGTTCCCCTTCCATCACCATACATTTTATCCCCTTTCCCTCTTCTACCACCTTTCTTCCCCCTTACCCTCTGGTAACCACTAAACTGTTGTCTGTGTCTATGAGTTTTTGTTTATTTGTAATATCCTAAAATTATTTTAGGACCTACTGAAAGTATCTTTGAAACAAGACCCTACATGTCTAAACCAAAACAATAATTTCATGCTTTTCATTTCTGTATACAAGTAATCTTGTGTAGAACAGCATAGTCACCAGAAGGGATAGCCAGACCAGCATCCTTCGTGTTACCTGGAAATATGTTAGGAATACAGGTTCTTACTCTCCAACCCAGACTTACTGATTCAGAAATTCTAAAGATGGTACCCAGAGAGTTGTGTTCTGGGCTTCCAGACTAAAATTTGAGAACCTGTAGTGTAGAGCAGGGGTGTCCAAACTGCAGCCCGCGGTCCAACTGCGGCCCGCAATCCATTTTTAATTGGCCCGCAGCAAATTCCAAAAATATATTTAGTTTACCTAAATAAACCAGGTGAGGCAATGCGTACTTCACCTCGAGTGAGTGGCCCGGCTGTTTGGGTATTTTACCGCATATGGCCCTTGGTGAAAAACGTTGAAAAAAGTTTGGACACTCCTGGTGTAGAATATAAAACCATCATCTTTGAAGTCAGAAAGAACTTACTTTGAGTTAGGCTTTTTGTGTGATCTTAAACAAATCGCTTAATCCATAATTGGCCCTGCTTGAATCATAATGTCCATCCATAACCAATCACTGAGGTCAGATACATGGCCTAGGTCTATGGTCAGATCTGATTAGCCTATCCTTGATCATGAGCCTAATATTGTGTTTCTTTCTAGTAATGTTCATATTTCCCCATTCTCCCTATTCCTCTTCTAAGCATGTGTGACCATTTGCTTTCTTCCAGATTTGGATCAAAATCAATTATTTTCAGGAAGCTTTCCTTGATTAATCTGTGCCTCTCTGAACACAATTTTACCACACATGAAAATACAATATTTTATATAATTATTTTGTGAATATTCTCATGCAAATTCTCCTATCTGATTGATTTCTTGACTAGCTTATAAATTCTTCTAGACAGGAACATTAATTTACCCGTCTGTTCCCTAGTGCATTTTGTGAAGTGCTACATACATAGAACAAACATTTAACAAATATGTTTCATATTTTAGATTCCAATCAAAATCACATAAAAGATTTCAGATGTGATTGTATTTTTTTCTCTAAATGCTTAACATATTTCTGATTAGGTTTTAAGGATATGGATTTTATAACTGAAAGTCCTGATGAATATTTTGAATATATACATTCCCCCAGACTATATTAAATGAACTCCCCCTATTTCATTTTCTCAGTTCAAATTTTTTTATTAATACAAATAGTACTACTATTTGTAGTACTATTTTATTACTATTTAGTGCTACTATTAGTAGTAATATTTTAGTACTATTTGTAGTACTATTTTATTAATACAAATGGTACTACTTCCAATAAAGTAGTACTAAATATGTTGAGTGATGATTTATTTTGAAAATAGTATTATATTCGTCTAGAGAGAAACAAATTTACAGTTGACTACTGGTAGTGGTAAACAATTGAAAGCTTAAATAAGGTAGTGACACAATCAGACTGTGATTCAGAATAGAAAGAACAAGTCATGAAAGCCCCAATTAAGCCATTCCTAAAAGACCCCCAGAGTTTCATATTTCGTGAAAGCAAAAACATATAATTTTTCTTCTTTATGTTAGAATAATCATGATACAAACATAGGAGAAAACTAAATTTTCGTAAGAATTTTCCGAGACAGTAATAAGAGATGTATGCTATCAAATATTAGCTACATAAAATAAACAAATTATATAACTGTTTTTGACGTAGTGACTAAGAGCTCAGAATCTTTGTAAGTTATTTAAGTTCAAACTTGACTCTTTAACTCACTAGCTTGCTGATACTCTCTGGATCTTAATTTGATCATCTGTAAAATGAGGCCACCTCATCAGGATATTTTGGAAATAAGATGGGCTATTATTCCTAGAGTGCTTAGCACAATGCTTGGCCCATGATACATGCTCAAAGAATAGAAGTCATTTAGTACCATCTTCATTCTCATCATCTATGTTCCCTTCACCTCAACCCCATGCATCCCACTCAGTTGTACAGGCATTCTCCAGGGCACCAGGCTGTGCCCACAGCCACAGGGAGAGAGCTTTTGCTGGTGGCTGCTTCTCAGGTCAGAAGTGTCATTTTCTTCTATCGTAATGCAACTGTTCCTGAGAACCATCAGCTTCTCTTCCTCTCCATACTGATCTTGCACCTATTTCTAAAGGTGGAATTAGGGACAATCTTTTCAAAAGAAAATATCATTTGAATGCATCATATTGTTTATCATTGTAATAGAGTTAACTCCATGTTTCATGTTTGACTACTGATAGCTTTCAAATCCCACCACTCCGTTTCCCTTCCATTCCAGGTATTGGCAAGCTGATAAGAAAGACCTTTTGGTGCCTGTTTGAGGTTACTATATGAAAGCGCTGGCCGGTGTGCACATCGCCCCTGATCTTGGTCCCATCCCCTAAGCACCATAAGTCCCAAAGCAGTAGCCTTTTCCTGCTCTCTCTGAAGCCATTTTCAGACCTGCTTTGGAGCCTCCATGCTTTTCCCAGAAAGCTCCATTATATGAGTTATAAATCCTTTCACCAGCTCTTGCTGTGTGTGTGGCATCATCAGTCCTGACATTCAACCAAATTGTGAATGAAGGGTTTATATCACCTATCACCGATGTGGAGTATCCACAAATATCATCGTTGTATATCAATTACACAACAGTTACTTTGAACTCTTTCTGGATCTCTTCATGTTCAGACAAACTAACTCAGTATAGTTCAGCAAACTAGGTTAAAATATACACTGTTCTTTTAAAGTAATGTGAATGAAAATGGAGCTTAATAATAAATCTAACTGAAAGTAAAATCACAGGGTGATCTGATCATAAGTTGCTAACTGGGCAGGTCATGGTGGATATGAATTGTCTCCTCCCCTCGTCTATAAAGAAGTTTATTTTTGCCTTAAGTAAGCCCTGCCCATTGTTCTCCTGCAGCAAGGTTAAGATGCCTTTGAAATGTCATAAGTAAACCTCATTTTCAGAACACTTGGAGATGGGAAGCACAACTACTCCCAAGGGGGCACATAATTTTGTTAATTTCCTATAATCCAATCCCTGCCTTGCTTTTTTTCATCTTCATACAACCCATTCATGTTCTCTCCTTAATTCAAAATATATTAAAAAAACTACCAAACTGTTGTTCTCCAGAGCATTTCAGATCTCTTTTCTTGGAATGTCGTCAATTTGGCCCAATTAAACTCTTACTAAAATTCTCTACATGTTTGAATGTTCTTACTTCAACAGTAGTGTTCAGGTTAAAATTAGTATTTCCGGGTCATCACCCCCACATACTTACACTCAATCAGTCTGAATGTGCCTGCAAAGAACACCTGCAATCTTTGTGAATCATATATGAAGAGGGAATAAAAGAAAAAAAATGGGAAGTTATCTTTTGCATCCCTTTTTCTATGGATACTTTGTTAAGTTCTAGGTTCAGAATTTTTACCAACATTGCTATAAATATTTCATCTTCCCTTGATTCTTCCCATCCATTAGTATATATTAATTTTATATTTTACCTCAATAGTTTACAAAGGGCTTATATTAGTATTTTAAGCCTTAAAACAACTCTGTAAAATATTACGTTGGCCTATAGTTTCTGTGGCTGGTCCTAAGTTCTTTAACAACATACATAAGGATTTTCTTCTACTTTAAGAAGTATTTATGGATAACTTTAAGTGGCGTTGTCCTAAATATAATTCTAATGACTTAACTAAATGAAAACCTACCTGATTTAATTTTCTTTATTCTCTTGATGTAGGAAGAAAATGTCAATATTATGTAAGGAAAATAAAAGATAATGATGATGGGGCGTGGGCAGCTTATCATCGCCAGAGTAGACGGGATTTTGTCTGAGTACAATCCTTTGCAGTGAATTGTGGGGTATTAGAGGGTATGGAAGCAAAGGACTCACTCAAGTATGAACAAATCCCTCCCGCCCCCGCCCCCGTCCCCAAACTCTTCTTACTCTGAACTTGCCATGAGGCAAGAGTTGCAGCCTTAATCCCGTTGTGTTATAGTAAAAAATAAAACAAAATAAAAGTAAGCTCTAAAAGCTAAAACTTGTAGAGTGTTTCAGATACACTTGTTAAGTTAGTATATTTCTCTGCTCAAAAATATTCTGTTTAGTTTTTGTTTGTTAGTTTTGTTTTTAAATAACCAACTCTAAAAGCTGAGATTGAGATTTGGCTTTGTTTACAAGTACTGGGTTTCCACAAAAATAAGACCTAACCAGAAAATAAGCCCTAGCATGAGTTTTCAGGATGACAGCCCCTGAACATAATCCCTAATGCGTCTTTTGGAGCAAAAATTGACATAAAACCCGGTCTTATTTTCAGAAAAACATGGTAATATGAAGTGGTATGTAGAGTCAAACTAGGACTTAATGAATACTTTTTCACATCACAAAACCACTATGCAGTTTGGCACAATGTAAAATGACTGGCAGGCTCCATTTAGCAATGGCCAAGAAATGAAATACCAGGGGTGTTGCAGGTCAGTGCACTGGCACAGGTGTAAGGGAAAACTGGCCTGGCTCTAGTTCCTGCAATCACTCGCTCTTGTGCATGAGCAATAAAACTGAACCAATTTAAAAAAAAATAAAATTAATGTGCAACAACATTGATGCAAGGATATAAGATGAATTATTTTCTGTAGTCTTCCTTTACTTATATGGTTATGTCATGAAATAGAACTTAATTATCCTATTTTATTCCCAAAGATAATTCCCTATAAGAGTTGAAAAAATGTACCTACTATGTAAATACTGATAGGGGAAGAGAATTGCAATATCACTGAAAGCTGTCTATTGGTTAATAATGTTATGAAAAAATAAACCAACCAAAAGGGAAGAATCAGTCCCTGCCACTTTCACAAAAAAAAAACATCCAATTGATAGATCTTAATTTTAAAATGTAAGCAATTTTTAGTACTGTATCATCATCGCAAGGAATTTTCATGTATTTCATCTCATTTAACCCTAAAAGGATTACAAGTGTCAAATTCACAAAGTAAATGCATTTTCAACGAATGACTGTTGATTGTTAATTAAAATCATGGGTTTACAGGATTTTTTTTTTCTGATTCTCATCACTTTATAAAGTTTGATACAATATAGAATGAATAGTGTCAATAAAGCAATAACTTAAAATACCATCACTACACTTTAAATTGATGTTTCAGGAATTCTTTACATTTATCTTTTGTCTTGGATACAAAACTTTTGAGTGTATACATATATCATCACACATAAAAAAAGGCAATAATATGTGTAGTATTTTAATTGGGGGATTCTATAGTAATTTAGCTTGTATAAAATATAAGGAGGCACTTAAAAGTTCATCACATATAACTGAAGATCCCTCCAAAAGAGATAAAATATAAGGAAGCAAAAAATTAAATAAGATTTACAACACCTGAGAAAGAATAAAGTTGTAAGTATCACACCACCTGATTTCAAACTATACTACAAAGCTAGTATTATCAAAACAGTATGGTACTGACATTGAAACAGTCACAGAGATCACTGGGATAAAACAGAGAACCTGGAAATAAACCCACATTATATGGTCAATTACTTTTCGACAAAGGCGGCAAGACTATGCAATGGGGGACAGACAGTCTTTTCAATACATGGTGCTGAAAAAACTGGACAGATGCAAGCAGAAAAAAGAAACTAAACCATTTTATTGCAGAATATACTAAAATAAATTCAAAGTGGATTAAAGACTTAAATGTAAGGCCTAAAACCATAAAATACCTACAAGAAAATAATTTTTTTTGACATCAATCCTAGCAATTTATTACTGGATATGGCAGTAATTTTTTTTGACATCAATCCTAGCAATTTATTACTGGATATGTTTCCTCGGGCAAAGTCAAAAAAAGCAAAAACAAACAAATGGGACTATGCCAGACTAAAGCTTTCTGAATAATGTAGGAAATCATCAACAAGGCAAAAAGGCAACCTACTAAATGGGAGAAGATATTTGCAAATGATATGTCTGATAGGAGTTAATACCCAAAGCATATAAAGAACTCATGTAATTCAACATTAAAAAAAAAATTAAAAATGGGGGGAGACGCTGAATAGACATTTCTGCAATGAAAACATACAGATGGCCAACAGACAATAAGATATTCAATATCACTAATTATCAGAGAAATGCACATCAAAACCACAAGGACATATCACCTCACACCTCTCGGAATGGCTATTATCAAAAAGATGACAAATAAGTGTTGGTAAGGATGTGGAGAAAAGGGAACTGGTGTGCACTGTTGGTGGTAAACTAGGGCAGCTACTACAGAAAACATTATATTCTTAAAAAAATTAAGAACAGAACTACCATACGGCCCTATAATTCAATATGTGGGCATTTATCTGAAGAAAAAAAATAATTAAAAAAGATATGTGCACCTCTATGTTCACTGCAGCATTGTTTACAATAAGCCAAGATATGAGAGCAACTACATGTCCATTGATAGGTGAATGGGTAAAGAATACATGACTGACATACACATGCACACATAAATGGAATATTAATCAGCTATAAAAATTAATGGATGGACCTAGGGAGTATTTGTTACATTTGCAACAATATGGATAGACCTAGATAATATTATGTTAAGTGAAATAAGTTACAGAAAGACAAATACCACATGATTTCACTTATATGTGGAGTCTAAAGAAAAACCAAACAAACAAAATGGAAATGAATTCAAATATACAGAGAACAAACTGATGGTTGCCAGAGGTGGAGGGTAGGTGATGGACAGAAAAAGGGAAAGGGATTAAGAAACACAAACTTCCAGTTATAAAATAAGTCACAGGGCAGCAAAGGAATATAATCAATGATATCCTATTAACTATGTACAGTAACAGATGGTTACTAGACTGAATGTGGTGATCATTCTGTAAGGTATATAAATGTTGGATCACTAGGTTTTACACCTGAAACTGATATAATATTGTATGTTGACTATAATTAAAAATAAATTTTAAAAAAGTAAGTAAAACAAAAGACATATCAATAAAATATAAAACAGTTTACAATATTGACTATTTTATATTTTCATCTGTGCAGATCAAACTGAAGTTCCATTAATTGACATAATTATTATGTCATTTAGCATTTTTTTGTCTAATAGCTTCCAACCTTTTTTCTAAAAATACCAATTGAGAAATTAATGCATATGGCCAATTACTTCTTAAATGAGAACTAAAGTCTCCCACTGTATCTTTTTGTAATTCTTTCTTATCTTGCAAGATTAATAAAAGATACTTCTGATATAATAAATTTGATCAAAATCTACTTGCAGTTATAATGACAAATTTTACTTAATAAACACAGCTGCGTTGTACTAAAAATAGCCTCCTCCTGCCAATCCCGGGTAATTCTGCATCAGCTCATACTGTATTATAAAACAGCATGAATTTTTTATTAGTTCACTGAAAGGATTTGAAATATGGTTTTCTACTTACTTGCAGTCATTGCTCGGCTTCAATTACTGTGTTAGAATTTAAACAAAAGTAACAACATAAATCTAAGATATTTTAGTTCATGTCAGCGTACTCTATATTAAAATATTGTCATTCTCAACTAAGTCCTCAAGTACTTTATACAGTTATAGATACACATTAGTTGATTTTTTAAAACATGCTTATACAAATAATTTTGCTACTTAAGTACTTGGAAATATTATCTTATTACTAGAATCAATTAACTAAGATGATTCAATGTACAAGCATCCCTCTTTTATTTTTTTTCAGAGCTATAATAGGTATTAATTTGCCTTTATAATAACATGCATATTTATATAAAATACTATAACTGATAATTATTTGAAATAAGTTTTCATATTCACACAATAAAGGAGAAGGCATAAGGCTAAAAGTCAATCTGTCTAATTTTATATTTAGGCAAGATGGCTAAAGTAATTTGATGTACTACTATGTAATTTATTTAGAGACTTAGATTTACAAGAGACCCTCATGACCATCTAATCAATAGTTGCTAATAGTATTTTCCAGACATGAAAAATTTGGTCACAGAATCTGTGTGTGAGAAAAGACTAGAATCTTGATTTCCTTAACTGTAGACATTTCAGGAATATATATATTATATATTATATATTATATATATATAATATATATATAATTAGAAGAAGGATATTAGACCTATGGTAATGTCCAAGTGTTAACTAAATAACTTGCCAGGAGATAGGGAAGTCTGACTCTGGGACCAAGAGCCACCAATGCATTCCTGCCAAACAACATTGCACTATTGCCATAAATGATGGTTGTATATAAGCAGAATGCAACAACTCAACAGATTATACATCTATATATCTGTATCGATATCTATATCTATCTATCTATATCTATATCTATATATACACACATATATATAGAAATATATATATACACATATATGTATATAGACATACATATGTGTATATACATATGTATAGACATATATATAGAGATACATGTATAGACATATATATATATACATATGTGTGTGTGTGTGTGTGTGTGTGTGTGTACATATATATGTCTTTGAACAATATCTGAGAAGTATGCCCCAGGCTCTGAGATGTGAGAGAATCAGCTTGTGGTAGGGAAGAGCCAACACTGGTTCTGACTGAAGGTGGGGAGAGTGTCAATCATGAGGAGAACTTCCAGCCTGTGAATGCATGGCTCAAGCTCTGACCGTTACTTCTATGGTATTTCTCCAACTGCTTCCTCTAAGGACATTTCATCACAGTCTTAACAACTTAAAAAAAACAATCACATAAAACTTGTTTATAAGGAAAATAAAAAACGCTGTACAAAGAAGCTTTCCACATATTTATATGCCTTTATATACATGAGATAAAACTGAGATAAGCATGTCTTTCTCATCATAAACATATCTTTAAATATTATCTATTGTTCTCCCTGGAATAAAATGCTGAACATAAAATGGTGACAAGAATAGAGTTTCATACAATTTTCTAAAATATGTTACTCTTTTAAAAGAGGTTGAATGAGGTCTAAAAAATGTACCATCTACACAGAAGCAAAAATGATACCAGAGCTTACCAGTATACTACTATATCAGAATGCTTTTTCATTTTTGCTTTTTTCTTCTTCAATAGTCTACTTGAGAGCATATTTTAATCAGGATGTGACTTAAATGTCTCTAAATCATAGGATAAAGTAATTTGTCTTGAGCAATTTGTATTACATCTGAAGTAAAGAGAATTGTCACCTATCATTTGCTAACCAGCAACCAGTATTTAAAGGCTCTAGGACTATAACCACTTTCCACTTCTGAATACTCATCAGGTCAGACAATTATTTTAAAAGGTTCATCAATACCAGATGTGCAGTCTGACAGCATCCTATTTTTGAAAATTGTGTTTCCTTCCTACTGACCAAAATGCAGCTTGTACCTAGGAAGTAATAGCCAACATCATGAGTTCCCTTTAACGCTTAAAACAAAAGGTCTAAACTTCCTTCATTTCAACCACAAATAATGTTTTTGGATATTACTTTATAAAAGTAGAAAAATAGAAAAATGTTCTAAAGATATATAATCATATCTCACAACTTGAATTCTGTCCTGTATCTACCTAATAAACACATAAACAAATTAAATAACGTGATTTTTGGCCTTTTTTTTTTTTCTTTTCTTTTCTGGTTCAGGGAATGGCTGCATCTCTCTTTCTTTACCTTTTACAAAGGACAAGCCAAAAGGAAACATACTAAGAAACTGAACTGCAGGAAAAGCACAGCTTGCTGTTTCACTTTAAATATGGACAGGCTTCTAGGACAGTTAAACAGAGGGAACTCCCACCCACCCTGGTGTAATTCCCTCCTCATACTTGGCACGCACGTGGTGCCCGAATAGGAGCTGAATGTCAAGATCCATCTCAAGGACCCGACTTTGAAGGGTCCACTGTGAGGGGTAGAGAGTGGGGAGAGAGACTCTTTGCCTGCCTAAAGATGAAAAGTGCAGGCTGCACTGTTAGGTTACACAGTTCTCCAACGTCGTGGTCATCTCTTTTAGATATTTTGAGCATAATTTTGAAAAGGGCTATTTACAATATACACACAGTATACACTTAAGCCTTAATAAAATCTGGCTTGTGGCCAATTAGATCAGCTAGTTATAGCCCAGAGCTTATAAAACTAAAGCTTATGTTAATCCCTGGATAGTTTATTTCTTTATTTTGATCCAGGTACATTTGCTCTTCTCTTCAAGGGACACAGCTCTTAATTGGACAATTATTCAAAAATAAGTTATAATATACATAGAATCCAAGAGAGACTTGAATAAATTAGTGTAAACAGATCACGGAAGGTAGAAAAATAAATGAAAAAATAGCTCAGTTCAGCAGTCATCTCTTTCAAAAGGTCTCTCTGAAACCCAAGTTCTCATTTATTGTTTGGCAACAAAATTATTTGCATTTATCTCTTCCTATCCTCTATTACATTTAATTTATGTTTATATGAGACTTTCTCTACATTAGTACCATTATTCCATGGGATATTAGTCACAGCAGAAACTCTTTGAAAATGGATCCCCTGATCAAGTTAGTTTGGAACATTATAATTAAGTCCCCTCTGAAACAATAAAATTGCATCTTATCATATTAGAACATCAAAGAAGCCATGTAGACAAAATAATTTTTTATTTTATTTTTTAAGCCCTGCATATTTTCATCAACTCATATTTAGCAATGGGACAAGACCACAGTTTGCTTTATCCTGCTAATAACTAAAAATATCTCTTGGGGTTGATGGTTTTATATCAATGAGGGGTGGTTTGGCCCCTGAATAAATGAAAACACAAACAGACATATAAGTAAATTATATGTGCACATATTTTTCCCATGTAACAAAAAATCTGGAAAGAGGTGTTCTTCATTTTGCTCAATGGCTCATATATATTAAAGTCTTTATATGTGACATTATCTTAATTTTTTCTTTATGTTTGCATGATGGAAGAGTATCTCTAGCTATTAAATCAGTTTTCCATGCAAAAATGTAAAAAACAAGTGACAAAGAAGAAACAGAACTTTCTAAGAAATCTCAGAAAATTCTAGTTGGTTTGGTCATTGGCCAGGGCTGAGTCACCTGGGTGTCCTTACTGTAAAGAAGTCTGAGAAATACATTTTTTAAATTGGGAACATTACCACCTAAAATGAAATTGGAATTTGTTAGTCAAATATGAGGAGAGAACATATATAGTGTGATCCACTAATATCATCTGACACAATTCCCCAGATCAAAATTTGGATAGAATTGTATGCCTCCCTGATTACTTTATATCAAACTTCGCTTACTTGTCAATGAAATCCAGTGAATGAAGCATAATAGGTTGTCAATAAATATATTAAACAGATCCCTAAATAAAGGATTCTAGCAACATCTTTAAACTTGCCATACAAGCATATGTGGATAGCTTTATGTTTCACACACTGTACAAAAGCTTCCGTGGACAAATAGATACATGACAAAACAGAGAAAGATAGAAATGCCCCCATACGACTGACTATAATTAGTAATAATAAGACAGTTAACTACATCCCTAGAAGCAAAATGACCACGTGAATTCCCCAGTGTTCAGGTAACAGTTTCTGAGTCATATGAGAAGCAGGTCAAGCTGTCATTGGAGGCAGATCATCAGCTGTAGATTTCAGTGAGCCTCACCAAAATTCAAGATAACACTCCTACAGGTCACATGAGACTTTCTCTAGAAATAACTTAACAAATCAACCCAAATCAGTTTATAACATACATCAGTATCAGCAGAAGAGTTGGAACAGAGGTTGATGGAGAATTATATTGTTTCTGCTACTGGAAATAGTTTGTCATTTGGTTTCACATATTGGTTATCAGTCTTGATTTATTTATAGCTTAAAGTTTTGATTGATGATTATTACCAATGATTTTTTTTTTTTTTTACTTGCCTCTAAGATATGATGCTAAAGTCCCACAAGTGCAAAATTTTACCACCAGGCCATAGGCGTGATATCCTACCACACTCTGGGCTTCCTGGAGAAAAAAATACTACCTCTTTTGGCACCGTCTCAGATGCTAAACTATTGTATAATACCAACTTTTCTTTAGAGCAACTTTGATTAGTGAGCTAAAAAACACCTCATCCCCTCTTATTTGACATATTCAGGGCAAATAAGAAAATTGCATACTATATTTATATGCATGTCTCTTTCTAGCACATTTCCTAGTAAGTACTATTTTGTAGCATCAACAATTATTTTTCAAATAATTTTGGACTTAATCAGCAATTGTAAAATTATCAATACTTTCAAATTTACAAATATAGAAGAGGAGGATGATGAAAAGCAACAGAGGAAGGAACACTAACAGATTGTTTCACGTTTTATCAACAGATGAATACTGGCACTGTATTTTTTATCCCTTGGTACTATATGAGAAACAATATGCTATTTGGTGTGATAGGGTTTTAACAAAGATATAGTTACATGATCATTTTAGTACTGGATTTCTCCAAGACTTTAATCAATCATGAGCTAAAAATATATTTATAACCATGATTATTCAGAGTATTCTGAAGGGTTATTGAGGGGGAGGACAGGCAGAGGTATAGTAGTCGCTGGGGAGGGCAAAGTATGTTATAAGCCTTCTCAGAGCTCTCAGAAAATGAACCTCAACATTTACAAAGCTCTAAAAAGATATACACAAAATTTAAATTAGAATCTTTAACCATGTTTAATGTTGGGCATACACCTGGGAAGTGATAAAAAAAAAAAAAAGAAAAAGAAAACATCTCATCATACATATTATTTGATTAGATCACATATGAAACACAGTCTCCTTCTAAATTGGAGTACTCTTTAACTCCCTATACAGAAGTTACTTTTTTCCCCCTAAGAATAAGGATTGTATCAATCATACAAAGAAGTAGATACTCTCTGCCACACGGCTGTTCAATAGAGAAATGTACATTTTCTACTTGATTTATCAGGCCTACTGATGTATTTTCATCTGTGGCATCAATCACTATAGGAGCTTATGAACTTGAAAACGGAACCCATGGGGCTCAGCCACTGCCAATGAGGGCTCAGCTGTTCTATGAAAGCCTGGAAAAGTGAAACATCTGAAAGACCTAAAAATAGAGCTTAGAGTCACATCGTAAGCCACTGACCATGTGGTGTCCCCGGATCCAGGCATCACACTGAGGATTTGAATAACTTGTGCAAATCCTAAAGACAAAGATAAAAATGGTGGCCCTGTGATTCACACTAGTGGTTTCCAGAATGTGAACAAAACCAGGCATCCTTTGCCATTGGATTAACTTTGAGCAATATCTGTAGGATACTGGGAGCTGTGTGCACTCCAGGAGAATGGCCAATGCCACAGACAAAAGGTTTCAGCATAATTATAGAATCTCCTGGGGGGAGGGGAGAAGGGGGAGGAATCACAACTTCTCACTGTAGAAATGCAAATGACCTTTAGGACAACCTTAATGTGCATCAAATTTTGGGTGGCAAGCAACTGTGACCTAATAACCAATAAACCACACAAAAAAATAAGAGAAAAAATGTGCATGCGTCTGCTTGAACTGTTGCCAGAAGCATCTTCATGTATGATACGATTATGGCAAATTTAAATTTGGTGGCAGTTGTTCAATTCTGAAAGAAAAACAATATTTCATTAATTACAGAAATTTAGAGCCACTTGGTATTATCAATATATGTTCTATACAGTACTCAGAATTACAAAATAGCAATATAGTACTGCATGTAAAAATTGTCTCTCTCCTGGAGTATTTTTTATTTATTTTATTTTAACTTGGAATTACTTTATTTTTTAAATTATTTATTTTTATTTTTCTATTACAGTTGACATACAATACTATATTAGTTGCAGGTATACAACATAGTAATTAGGACATATATAACTTATGAAATGATCACCCTAATAAATTTAATATCCATCAGTCACCGTACATAGTTATCACAATATTATTGACTATATTCTCTATACTATATTTTACATCCCCGTGACTATTTTATAACTACAAATTTGTATTTTTTAATCTCATCACCTTTTTTTTCCATCTGGCAACCATCAAAATGTTCTCTGTATGAGCTTGTTTCTGTTTTGTTGGTTCATTATTTTGTTCTTTAGATTCCACATATACAGCATTTGGTTTTCTCTGTCTGATTTACCCCACTGAGCACAATACTCTCTAGATCCATCCATTTTGTGGCAGATGGCAAGGTTTTATTTCTTTTTTTTCTTATAGCTGAGTAACATTTCATTGTATATATGGACCATCTTTTCTTTATCTATTTATCCAATTATGGACACGCAAGTCACCTCCATATCTTGGCCACTGTAAATAATGCTTCAATGAACACATGAATAAACATATCTCTTCAAACTAGTATATTGGGCTCCTTCAGATAAATACACAGAACTGGGATTCCTGGGTGTTTCTTTGTTTGTTATTAAAGTCTATTGTTTTCAAGTCTATTTTGTCTGGTGTAAGTTTTGCTGCCCAAGCTTTTCATTTCTTTTTTTTCATTTTAATTCTATTTTCATGAATTATCTTTGTCAATCTGTCTTCCAGTCTGAGTGTCTTTCAATCTGAACTAAGACTATTGTAGTCAGCATATGTGAAGATCTTGTTTTCATATCCATTCAGCCATTTTATGTCTTTTGATTGGATCATTTAATCCATTTATATTTAAAGTAATTGATAATATATATGTAGTTATTGCCATTTTATTATTCATATTTCGATTTTTTCCCCAAGAAGTCCCTTTAACGTTTCATGTAATACTAGCTTGGTGGTGATGAACTTCTTTAGCTCTTTCTTGTTTGGGAGACTCTTTATCTCTTTTTTATTCTAAATGGCAGCTTTGTTGGGTAGAGTAATCTTGGTTGTAGATCCTTGCTTTTCACTTTGAATATTTCCTGCCAATCCCTTCTGGCCTGCAAATTTCTGTTGAGAAATCAGATGATGATTTTGGGAGCTTCCTTGCAGGTAACTGTTTCTCTCTTGCTGCTTTTAAGATTTTGCCTTTAACCTTCAGTGTTTTCATTATGATGTATCTTAGTCTGGGCCTCTTTGGGTTCATTTTGTTTGGGATTCTCTGCACTACATGGGTTTGTATGTCTATATCCTTCACCAGGTTAGGTATGGTTTCCATTATCATTTTTTCAAGCAGGTTTTTCAATTCCTTGCTCTCCCTCTTCTCCTCCTGGTACCATTATGATGCGAATGTTGGTATACTTGATGTTGTCCCCAGATGCCTCTTAAACTATCTTTCTTTTTGGTTTTCTGATTGGGTATTTTCTGCTACCTCATCTTCCAGATCTCTGATATGATCCTCTGCTTCATCTAACCTACTGTTGATTCCCTCTAATTTACTCCTCATTTCAGTTATTTCTGACTAGTTTTTTTTATCTCCAATTTTATGTTTCCTATCTTTTTGTTAAAGTTCTCCCTGAGATCACTGAGCATCCTTATAACCAGTGTTTGCAACTCTGCATCTGGTAGATTGGAGGCTTGATGCCATTCTGTTTAGTTTTTTCTGAAGCTTTGTTCTGTACTTTTAGTTGGGGAATATTTCTTTGCCTGCTCATTTTGGCTGTCTCCCTGTTCTTTTGTTTATTTGTTTGTTTCTATGTATGCATGCCAATGGGAGGGATTGTCTCTCAGGCCATTTGGTTGTGAGGACTGGCTGTGACTCTATTTTAGGAGCTGTTGTGTAGAAGCTGACCTTACGGAGCACGATTCACTGTAGCAGGGCTCTGGTACCTGCACAGGCTGCCCTTTATGTATGATGCTTGGGGAGGTGGCACTCTAGTGTGGTCTGAAGTTAGCCACCATGTGTGTTGGTTCTGGGGCCTTTTGGGAGGGGCTCTGTTGCAGGCGAAAGTCAATTGCTGCTTGTGTCCTGCCCAAAGCCACTTGGTATAAGCTAGAAAGTGATCTGCAGACGGTTTCCACTTGTGCTTGGAGGTATCTGAGAGAGTAAGTTGTGAACTGAGGTCAGCTACCACTAATGCTGGGTTTCTAGCTGCTTAGCAAGAGGTATGGGGTACACCAAGGCCAGATGCCACTTTTTGGGGGCTTGTCAACCTTTGAGAGATTTTAGGAAAGACTGCAGCATGAGCCAAGACAGGCCATGTGTACAGAAAAGACACTGGAAGAGGCTTCAGTGTGTCTGAAAGTTGATAATGTAGAGTGTCAGGGAGTCAACCAGGTGGGGAGAACAAATGGTGTTAGCAACCAGGTGTGGAGAACAAATGGTGTTAGCTAGGTTAATAAAGAATCAGATATGGTTTCTGAAGTCTGGGTGTGGAGAGGGTTCAACACAGGTACAATGGCATTGCCAGCAACTCTGTCTGGGGGAAAGCTGCCACTCAAGCCTTCTCCCAAAAGTTAGAAAATTCAGTCCCTCCATGTCCCTGGCACCTTTTGAGCTGCTGCCCCAGTGTTTGAGCTCAGAGCAAGTGAGTTCATCAGTGAGTATGTCCATGTGCAGGCCCTTTAAGAGGATCTCCTGGAAGTGCAGCCACCCTCCGTCTCACTCAGCCATAATTTCTGATTTTCACAACCAGAAGTTACAGGGACTTCCATTTCCAGTATCGGAATCCTAGGTTGGGGAGTCTAGTGAGGGGCTGGGACCCCTCACTGCTCAGGGGGGACCTCTGCAGCTGAGATATCCCTCCCAATTTGTAACTGCCACACATGGGTATGGGACCAGCCCATTCTGTTTCTCTGTCCCTCCTATTAGCTTCAACGTGGCATCTTCTGTTTGTTCTTAGTTGAAGGACTTCTGTTTAGCTACACTTCAGGTGATTCTCAATGATGGTTGAGCCTTCTGCAGTGTAGTTGTAATTTTGATGTGGTTGTGAAAAGAGACAAGCACAGCGTAACCTACTCTGCCGTTTTTTACTGATACACCTGGAATATTTAATTCTTACCCACGCATACTTAATTAATTCAACCAATGTTTTTAAAAGTATTTGAATATGTGCATTGTTGTGTTAAGTAACTCTGACAGACCTCCTCATGTGGAGCTAGCAACCTGGAAACCATGGTTTAGTTTTAGTTTCAGAAATTGATTGTCATGGAGGCTTAGATTTTAGCTAAAGGAATAGGGGAAGGGAAGAGTTGAGAAAATTAGAAAGATTTTAATCTGCTGTTTAGTCCAAAGCAATCACCTTCTTCCCCTTTTCCCCCTTGTCCCCTATAAGAGAAAGGGGTTTAGCAAGGAAGTGGCAAGACTGATTCCTTTAGATTAGATGCATCTTGGAACATAAGGCCAGATAACAAAGTCTGACTCAGAATTACAGGGAGGATTGGCTACACATCATTAGATAGGTTTAGCCCTCTGAGGGCCATGTCCCTATCGATCATTTTATGGCAATTCCAGAGGACCTTCACCCCTCCTCTTAAAGAGAACATAAATCCTCAGATCAAGGAAGAGTCATATTTACCTTTATGTTGTCTGACCTGGGTTTTTCACAGAAACTGTCTGATAACTCTTGGGTGTTCTCCAGACACTTGGGGAAAACAACAGACTATTTTTTGAAAAAGAATAAAAAGTAAATTAACTTACAAAAATATTAGTATAAAGGGGCAAAAAAGAGGTAATGACTCATAGAAAAGTCTCCTGCTCCTAGGCAAACTCCCTCGTTATTCATCAAAACTTTTTTCTCTGCCTTATCAAGTTATCCATCCCAGTCTTCCCTTTTATTCCTGGTACCTTGAATATTTCCAAGAACTGCATCCCACTGGAGGGATTAATGAGGATGTACAGTGGGAATTCCATACATAATAATCCCATAACAATTAAATCTAAGAATATCAGACATGAAAGAAGAGAAAACTGACTCAAGAGATTGTCTTATAAGAAATTCAAGGACAAAACTGTTCTTCACTATAATCCATTACTGATCAATTTCCCTAGAACATTCACTAGTTTTATTTTCCAAATATTCTTCCTATCCATAAATTCCCCCATTGCCAAACTGTTTACTGAGAAAATAAATAAAGCACTGTCTTAATTTAGAGTCCCTTAAATGAGAGCCTTTCAGGACAATTTGGGTATAGGTAGATTATTCAGGAGTTAATTCCAGGGAGCAGAAATGAGGGAGTAGAGAAGAGGAAAGCCAATGCAGTGTGCTTCATTGAGCTGGTTGCTGATCTGGGAAAATCAATACTTTTGGAGAATTGTGGAGATGCTCCGAGGATTCTTGTAGAACTCACCTCAGAATTGTCTCACTGAAAGACAGGGAGACTGGTGAAATTATCGACTGACCTTTTTCCCTCATTAGTTGAGATGGTCTTTGGGTAGCATTAACCTCTACCCTATCCCCATACATACACACATCTTTGGGCTAAGAGACTCTGCAACTTGGAGATAGCCTGAAGCAGAAAAGCAGAAACACCTCACGGTGTTTGCTTCAGGTGGATTGCCTGGTGATATCCATAAAACTGTCCATCATTGCTGCTGTGAAATTGATTATGCAAAGGGGAAGTATATCTGATACACATGGCCAAACATGAGATCCTTCTCCAGCTCTCCCTCTCCTTATCAACGTTATTCACTCCATGAAGCCATGGCGCATTTTATATATATTTTTATGGCTTTATTCATTTTGATATAACTTTCTTTCATTCTTAAATTGCTATCCAAACATTTCTAAACTTGCCTTTCAGAAACCAAAAACTAACACTGCTCTGAAAGCACAGAGACTTTAATACACCTTTGTAATTAATATTGCACATTCACCACTATGATTTATTTCCCTTGCTTCTCCTTATTACTCCCACACAATTCACCTTAGACTTTGGCATAAGCTAAGTTGAAAAAGTAACATACCCCCAAAAGAACAATTAATTCTGAGACTGAGAATATCTTGTCTTTCATCTTCCCACTCGTAAATTACTACTTCAAGTACTTTCTTTCCATATACCTCTCAATATCAGCTTCCTACTTTGCATGCATGTTTTCACCATCATGCCAATACCACCAAGATTCTCTTTCAGGTCCTTTGGTGTCTTCAAGCAAACATCACCTCTATATTTTGCTTTTCAAAATACTGATACAGTAGCATCTTGTTTAAATCCATGACTCTTTCCTGAATACAATCTTGCAGTAATTTAAGAAGGTTCACCATTGCATTCACACTCTCAGTGGTATTTGCGGTAGTAGTTATGATGTGTGTGACTCCAAATTGGTGTCACACCACACTGCCTTACACCAGTATTACCTTTAGTCAAACCCTTTTTGTTCAATTGTCTTTCTTTTTTTTCCTTATTAGGAACTTGGAAATATCAGCATAACAGTCCAAAAGTTTCTAAATTTCCTATACATTAATGACCCCTCATACCACTCTTTTTTTAATACCTATTTGACCCCCATAATCCCAACTTTACCATTAAAACAAGAATTGCTTACATGTTCAAACCTTAAACTCCATTATTCTACTGACTCAAAGCTATTATTTTGACATGGATACCCTCATTCTTCCACTACCTTTTTTTCTACTTGATTATGTTCTACTGCTCTACTTGAATAGTCTTTTTACTGTTCTGCCTCTGCCATGTTATTCAATTTTTATATCTTGTCTATCCATCCAAGATTCTCATGTGTATTATATTTAAATCTATACCACCATCAACTCTACGTCAATCAATTCATCTTTCTCTCTTTAAGTTCCATTCTTCTGGCAAAAATAACACTTTTGAGTAGAAGAGGGCCACTGCAGCTTCATGGCAGGAGGTTTCTATTTTATTTCAGTCCTCTAGTGAAGAGAAAGAGAGAGAGAAGTGGCAAGTCTGCTTTTCCATGGAAGGAAAAGACACTCATATTAGAGAAGCAGCAGTATGCTCACAAAGCAAGGTGACAACAATGCAGGCCCAAACTAGCTGCAGACTGAGGCATTCTTACCTACACTCCATAGAAAGGGAAACGCCCCCTACTGATAGATTGAGTCTTGTGCCTATCCCAAAAGATGCAACCCAGTTTACTGGACTTCAAGTTGTTTGCTAAAGTCATCCTAGATGATAGGGTTTATGATGACGATCCATCCGCTAGTATATTTATTTATGCTCAAGCCTGGACACAAGAATTCGGCCAAGGCATGATCTCTGTCTCCTGTTGACAGTGTCGTGAGCCCAGCATTGTGACCTCTAGTAATGCTTCTGTGCAGAGAATCACAGTAGCACATCCGGGGATTGTCATAATCCTGTCCATCCTGCCCAAGGTCAGAACATAATACGAGCCAGGACAGTCCTTAGTGATATAAACAGCAGTACTTAGGGACGCGACAGTTGCAGGTGGAACATCATTTATAAGTGTGCCCAGGATCTTGCTAGAAATTGGAATAAACAAGAGAGGCTGAAATTTCTGTGAATATGCTGAGATAGCTCAAGTCATATACGCTGAGATTATTTCACTGTCTTTATTTTTTTTTTTTAATTAAAGGTAACGCGTATACATTTTAAAAATCCAAACTGCATAAAATGGTTCATAATAACAGTTAATCTTCTCACCCTTGCATTACACCCCTAAAACACAAACAAAATAACAAACAAAAACTGTATGTTGTTTGTTATGTGCATTTCTAGAGATTTCCTCCGAATATACACATAAGCAAATAGTCTCTCCTACAAAGATACTTCCTTTTTAAAACACAAATAAGATCATATTGTATGCAATGAGTTTCACCTGGCTCTACTTATGTTTGAATATATTTTAGGACCCTTTCAATAGTGTCATGCATAAATTCACCTCATTTTGTATAAGAATTGTGCATATGTATAATTATCTAACTTTTTTCTATCACTGATGTGTATAGTGTTTTTAGTGTTGCAGCTAAACTAATTCATCAGTGAATGCTATTAATATAGTTTTTCTGCTAATTTGAACAGTTACCCCTGTTGATTAGATTTATAGAAGTGGAATTGCAAGGACAAAGAAAGATAAATTTTACATTTTGGTCATTTTTCTTAAATTTTTGGGAGACTGCTGATATTTTGTCATAGTAATACTGTTCTCTTAATATCCCCTTTATTATTACCTGGAAAGATATTGTTGGAAACATCCGTTTGACAAGGCTTGCATTCCGTACTTCCAAACAAGGTAAGTCATAGGGCTCAAATTCTTAGTCTCCTAGTCCCATGCAAATACCCATCCCCAATATATTTGATGAAGAGTTTTAAGGATCAAACCATTTACTATCTAGCCAAACCCTCTCTATATGCCTTTGAACTCTATTATTCATAACCCTTAAATGGCAATATGCCTCCTCACTTAAAATGGCTCTTTTCTCAGGATGTTATTTTTTTTCTCCAATTGGTCATACTTCTCTGGAAATATCATCTGATAATCTTATGGAATTTTAGTTTCTTCATCTGGAAATAAAAGGGGATGGAAACTACATATAATTTCCAAGGTCATTTCCAGTTGCAAACTTCTTAGCTTTACACTTTTCATCTCAGTGTGGCTGTAAAATATACTTAAGTTTCAAAGTAATGCTTTATTCTCTTTCCTTGTTGATTTCAATATTCCAGTTCAGTATTCTGATCATTGAATAGTTATCTGTGTCTGCCTTCATTCTCTATATGCATAATAGCATCCAGTATTTGAGGATTCCCATTTCCCAGGACAATATATAGTTGACAGTTGCTATTACCAGGTTTATACATTTCTAAAGACCATGGCACCTACCATTTATAAAATAATGTGTTAAAGTAATTATTAAATTGCCACCCACTCCTATTGTCCTAAATTATGAAATTGATATAACTTCTTTGGTTGGTTCAACTATAGTTATTATAAAAGTTCAGTCAAAAAACCTTTAGCAAGAAACCTTTCTGCTGCAAAGTTAAGTGCTTAAAAACTCCTGATTCCAAGTCATAACATTTTATCCAATTTAACTAGGTAAAACCAAGTCTAACATATTTCTCAAAATAAGAATGTTTTTTGTAGTTTGTCCAGGGGGAAAAAAAAAAAGACATACTTGGCAATGATAGGTACAGGAAAACAAAAACAAAATGATCATATAACTGAAACATGGTTTATTATTCTTTGAATTTTATTAACAGGCAGGGAAACGTTTCCTATTATACACAAGCTGCTGGCCAGCAGCTGTGTTTGAAAAGTGACTGGGGGTATTCCTTTGCAGTTCTGGGCTGAAAGCAAACTATTAGAAGAACTTTTGCTGTAGCCTTAGCATCCTTTTCATCACCTTCAAAAAATACATCGAATCAAAGGGGATTAGAATAACCTAGTCTCCTACAAAAAGTAAGAATACCCATTATTTAATTAATGGCCTTGAAAAAGTGTTCTTTACTTAATACAAAAATTAATCCTTTGAATTAATTGATAACAAATGATTTCCAACAATTGCAATATTCAGAAAATTTAAGACAGTTGAAATAAAAGTTTTATAGACAACCAGTAGGAAAAAACATAAACTCAATCATTAGGATATACATGGCTAAGATATAACAAATTAGAGACCTATAATGCTCCATCACCAAAAAGACAATGTAAAGAAGATTAAATACTAAGGAAATATCAAATTAGTATGTAAAATAAAATAAGGTATGGCAGAGAAGAAAGAGAGCAAAAGGTGTGGATAAAAAAGACAAAAACAAATTTAGGCTAGTGATACAAGGATAAAATAGCATTGGTGGGAATACAAATTAGATATACACCTTTGAATTCTAACAAACAATAACAAAAAAAAAATCTATTGACCTTTTTCTTAAAGCTTCTTCATAATTTACATTCTTAAAAACATTCAACATAATGTGTGGATCTCACTGGACCACTTAAAATGTCTATGTAAGGGGAAAATAAGGGCATTTCACCCTCAAATTAATGTATTACTCTAAATTTTCTTTCATTTTAAAATTTCCATTAAAAAACTCAAAATGTCATTGAAATAATTGCCAAACAAAACACATTTTGACAACATATGTGGGCAGATAAATGGATTAAAATAAAAATATGAGCATAATTATATTTTTGAAATTCATTGCAGCAAGGTGGATTGATGTAAATCTAAAAATAGCTCAACTAATTTTAAGAAAACAGAACAAGCAATTTGCTTCAAAATAATCAACAATGAAAGATCACTACTTTGATTAGGAATGCTTAAAAAAAATAAAGGAAATGGAAAAGTATTGTTAGTATTTCTGTTAAATAGTGACATCCTATGGAATTGATAATGTACAAGAACCTTCTGCCCAGTCATAGCTCTTGTGTTCTGCCAATCAATTGGGCTTTGAGTGCTGTTTTGTTGTTGTTGTTGTTAGCCTTAAATGAGTAATGATACTAACATTGTAATTCATTCACAATTTTCACAGTAGAAAGTGTCATGACTTATGAAAGACAAGCTGAATTTACTTTTAATTCATTTCCCCAAATACTTAATTGGAACCACACCAGAGCTTTTATTGTCAAGGGCCATTTGATTGAAAACCAGTCAAATTAGTAACTGGGGATTTATATTAAGGAAAGAAAAGATACATGAAATTGAAAAAAGTTCATGAAAATTACAAAGTAATCAGCAGCTATTCTCCATTTCTCCCTCTTTAAAAATTATTTCCCATCCTTTGAAAGGATATAAAAACATAAAATGGCCACACAACATAGTATTGTTTAAAAACTAGCAGTGAATGGATAGCCATCCTCCATACAGCATAGTATAGTCCTTTTCTGCCTCTCTCTCTCTCTCTCTCTCTCTCTCTCTCTCTCTCTCTCTCTCTCTCTCTCTCTCTCTCTCTCTCATTGCCCCTCCATCTCTCCCTCTCTCTATCTATTTCTTTTATTGCTATATCTGGTTTTTGCTGGACTCTACATGTGTTGCATGGTTGATGTAAATGTTTTAGATATGGCTTTCCCATAACATTTTTTTTAATGCACAAAGCTTTTTTAATACTGCTCTTGTTATCCCCAAATCGAAAAAGCTCATAACTTCTGTATTTTAGAACCTTTAAAAATGTTCTTGTTTTCCTTGTTTAAATCCTCAAGAGAGAAAACTGATTGGCTCAGCTTGGATAAGATGTTTACCCCTGAACCAATCACCTACAGACACACATATGTAGTTACCTCCTACAAGCATAGGCAGCTGGGCCAACTCCTTCAGGAAGGGCCATGGAGGTTATTTCCAAAGACAGTACATGAAGTTTGAAAGATGGGTTCTTTAAACTTCTGTGCTACACAGCATATGAATGTACATCACATTCTGAGAAGCATATACACATAAACACATAAGTGTTTTATAGAAAATACAATCAAGGTTGGCTTAATGAGCTCATCATATGTGCAGTTGCACAGGGTCCTGCATAGACAAGGGCCCTGCATTCGGTTTAATGTTCTTGTAGAATTGTCAAAATTCTTACTAATATTTGAACAAGTGTCCCCTGCATTTTCATTTCACATTGGGCCCTGGAAACTCTATAGATGGATCCAGCCACAGTCCTTGCTCCTGAGAAGTGCAAAGTCCCATACTGGACAAGGCTAATCTGCTGAAAGAGTTTCCTTTCAGTGCTTTCAGATTCAGTGCACTAAAGAAAAGAAGATAAAAGCAGTTACTGACATTTAAAACAGTAAACTCAGACTATGCCAGTATGCTTAAAATAATGAAGCATCACCAATTCACTTACATTATATTAAAATCTTATCACCACGGATGTAGATCAATTTAGATGGGATAATAATTACAAGTAAATGATGGAGGAAAAGACAATAACGCTTTCAGAACCCAGGTAAAAGTAATTGAATTTAACTTGACTTTAAGAGTCTTAATACTATTCCTGAATCCCTAGTGATTAGAAAACCCACCTATAATAAAAACGTGCCCTTCTACATATTTCATCCCCTTCTCTCAACCTCTCTTGACCTTTCTCTTCAACCTCTCCAGCCTGCAAATATACTGGGTGCAGCTACTTGCATCTATGTGGCCTAGGGAAAGTTAGTTCACACTATACATCCTTGTTTTTTTATTATTTGTAAAATATTGAAAATAATACTAACTAACCAGAAAGACATGGCTATGGGGATTATAGAAGAAAATGCATATAATGACTCAGCACAGTACCTCGTATTAAATTGCCATTCAATACCTCTTCACTTTTATTTTATTATAGCACTTACCATGGTGTTTTACCATTTGTATCGCTTTTTTATCTACCAGATTGCTTTCTAGGTCCTTGTTAGAGAGGACTATTTCTTGATTATTTTTGTGTCATTCGTGCTGAAAATACAGTGACCAGCACAAAGTACAACCTTTACAAGTGTCTAAAGAATGGATGGATGAATGGACTCAATGAGATTTTAGATAATGATGATAAGCATGTAAAGACCATATTCCCTAATTTACTGAATTCCAGAGCAAAGTATTTGCTTACAAACATCAGGAATCCCCATTAAAAAAGAAAAGAAAAACAGCCATATGTTCCAAGATCCCCAGTGAACACCAGATAGTACGCAACACTATTTATGCTGTTTCTTCCCCCTATAAATATATACCTATGGTAAAGTTTAATTTATAAGTTAGTCATAATAGATTAATAACAGCAACAATAAAATAGAACAATTACCACAATATACTTATATACTTTGACAAAAGTTATGTAAATGTGATATCTCTCTCTCTCTCTCTCTCTCTCTCTCTCTCTCTCTCTCTCTCTCTCCCTCTCTCCCTCTCTCCCTCTCTCCAGTAATTTTTATAATTTTCAGTCCAAACCGATCACTGAATCTGTGCAACCATCCCTTACTTGCGGTAAATGTCTTAGTGTCACTCATTTCAGGGTATCCCTTGCTGAAGTCTTCACATAGGCTTAATGCTTTCTGGGACATGTTGCCATTAATCTGAACACATTTTCTGTTTATGTCTTTCAACCACAAACATAATGTTTTTTTCTACCTTAACTAAGCACTTATATGCACTGTGGTCTTAACTTTTGCAGTTTGAGGTGCAGCAAAACTAGCACAAATTTATGTTTCCTTCTTCACAATTTCAAGGGTAGAAGATTCGTTCTTACTGTAGAACTTAGCAACCTCAGCATACTTTTTTTTTTCTTTTTTCGTTGCTTATTATGTCGAGAACCTTCACCTTTTCACTCTAAAGGAAGAGTTTTATGGCTTCTCTTTGGCATTTCTGAATTGCCAGTATCACTATTCTTGAGCTGTGGGGCCATTATTTAAGTAAAAAAAGGGTTACTTGAATACAAGCACTGAAATACCATGACAGTGGATCTGATAACTAAGATAGCTACTAAGTGACTAAGGGGCAGGGAGCATATATAGCGTGGAGATGCTGGACAAAGGGATGATTGACGCCCAGATGGGATGGAGTGGGACGAAATAAGATAATGTGAGATTTCATCACACTAATACAAACAGCATGCAAATTAAAACTTACTGTTTATTTCTGGAATTGTCCATTTAATGTTTTATCAGACTGCAGTTGACCACCGGTAACTGAAACTATGGAAAACAAAACCCTAAAAAAAGGGACACTGCTGTATTTGAAAAAAAGTGTCTGATCATGTTTTATGAGAATTTTTAAAAATTGCACTTCATTTTTATATATTGTGCAGGGAAGTTTCAACATCCAGAGACTTGAACGCAATGCTTATTAAGAATAAACTTCATTAGCATAAAAAGAAATGTAATATGAGTTCAATACAGGGGTTAGAAATTATTGGAAACACACACACACACACACACACACACACACACACACACAAACGTACACACACACGCAAAACAAAGATCTTCTATGCTCCTCCAGAAAGGAATGTTTCCTAATACTCCTATGAATCCTTTGAGGATCCGAAAGAACAATCTACCCTAAGAAACTGTCACATGCACACATAATATTCAATTGTATGGGTTCCACTTGTTCTCTAAAATCCATTCAAGCACATTCAAGTATGTACAGACCTACAATATCTGGTAGCCATTTCACGAGCCATTAACAAAATAATGCTCGGTGACCACAGGATGGCCACGGGGTTTGAAAATTAATCTGGGGAACGTAATTTGGTGGTTACCAGAGCGTAAGGGTGTTGGGGGGTGGGGGATGAGGGTGAGGGGGATCAAATGTATGGTGATGGAAGGGGAGCTGACTCTGGGTGGTGAACACACAGTGTGATTTATGGATGATGTGATACAGAATTGCACAACTGAAATCTATGTAATTCTACTAACAATTGTCACCCCAATAAATTAAAAATAAATTAAAAAAAAATAATAATGCTACTTAAATTTAAATAAAATTAAAAATTCACTTCCTCAGTGTCACCAGCCAAGTCTCAAGTACTCAACAGGCACATAGTTATTTAAATTGTATTTAAATGAATTTTGAATAATTTCAAATTAAAGATTCAGTTACTCTGTCACACTAGCTATGTTTCAAGTGTTCCATAGCTACATGAAGCCAGTGTCTGCCGTACTGGACAGCACATATACAGAACATGTCTACCATTGCAGGAAGTTCTATTGGCTAGTGCTAATACAGACTCTAGAAAACTCGTGCCTGGTGGAATGAGCATATACTTGGTGCATGCAGTGTATATGGGTGAAGGAAGATTCCTTTCAGAGAAAGCATACATGTATTCCCTAGTGAGCCTAAAGTTGACTTTTTATTTTATTTTTCATTTCTCCCAATTACTAGTTCCATGGATATGTAAATTTCCCATCAAAACAAAAATGAAAACCAATAGCAGTTTACTATTTTGGATAGAGTGTAGATTTTGTATTTACCAGGGTTGAAATTCAGGTATTCTATTTTAGGCTGGTGGCAATATTAAGCAAATTAATGACTTTTTCATCTGAAAAGAAGGGATAGTAGCACTCATCTATCAGGGTTGTTTTATAATTAGAAACAGAAGACCTGGAGCACTGATCTAATACATTTCAGATAGGAGAGCAAATGTAATAACACTTTTGACCAAAAAGAGCTTTAGATTTATCTAGTATATCCAATTAATTTAAATTAACAGCCTTGGAGAATTTATTTTGTGTTATTTCTCCACTGCCCTTTATTCATATTGAACATGATTATATGCATCTATCATCTTTATATTCCTATCCTAGGATACTACATAGCACACGGCAGCCATTCAATAAATATCTGTTCAATGGCTCTGCTCAAAGCTACAGACCAAGTTAAGTGTGGAGGAAATAATATACACCAATACTCCTGAATCTTTCTGTTTCAGTGCAAAGAGCAGTGGGCAATGAGAAAAAGGAAAATAGAGAGAGAGAGGAAAATGAGAGAAAGGAAAATAAAATATGCCTCCACTTTTTGTTTTCAATCATCTATACTTTCTGTCCTCAGTTTCCTCTTCTGAAATAAAGAACTAAAATTACATGATCCACAAACTCTTCTCCAGCTGATTCTCTGGATCGCAGCTTTAAACTGTCCTCCATTTATAAAACAGTACAGTATATCCCACAGGACACAGGACAATAAATACCTCTGACATATCAAAAAAACACACCAACACACGTACTTTTAAGTATTTCAGAGGTCAACTCATGACATAGAATGCCTCAATGTTATCACTGTTTTTATTTATTTTTGTTTCAAGAGGAATGGTGAAGATTTATATTTATAGTTAAATGGAAAAAAGTACACTTCTTGAAAAACACGACCTGATAACATTGAGAAATGAAACATATTCCATTGACTCTTCTTTTTTTTTAACGCTGTTTTTACACCAGTTTTAGAAGTACAGAGATTTCTTATACAACCCCTGCTCCCACACATACATAGCCCTGCTATTATAAATATCACTCATCAGAATGGTACATTTTTACGAAGGGTGAACCTACTTTGACACATCTAATCACCCAAAGCCCTAACGGTTCATTCTTGCCATTGTATATTCAATGGGATTGGACAAATGTATAATGACACATATTCATCACAGTATACTGAGTATTTTCACTGCCTTAAAAATCCTCCATGCTCTACCTATCCATTAATCCCTCCCCCAAATGCTGGCAAACACTGATCTTCTTATTGTATCCATTATGTTGTCCTCTTCCAAAATATCATATGGTGGGAATCATATAGTTTACAGCCTTCTCAGATTGGCTTCTTTCACTTAGTGTTATCAATCTAAGGTTAGCGTATGTCTTATCATCGCTCGATAGCTCATTTCTTTTTTAGCTCTGAATAACATTCCATTCTCTGGATGTACTACACTTTATTTATACATTCATCAACTGAAAGACATTTTGTTTCCTTCCAACTTTTGACAATTATGGATAAAGCTTCTGTAAACACCCGTAAAAAACATGTCCAGACATTTTTGCCTGGACATGTTTTCAGTTCCCCTGGGTAATACCAAGGAATGTGATTGCTGGATCTATGGTGATAGTATGTTTACTTTTATAAGAAACCACTAAAATCTCTCTTAAAGTGGTTGTACCATTTTGTATTCCCACCAGCAGTGAATCCGAGTTCCTTGGGCTCCACATTTTCACCCAAATTTGGTGTTGCCAGTGTTTCAGATTTTGAGCAATCTAACAGATATATAGTGATATCTCATTTTTGTTCTTACTTGCATTTCCCTGATGACATATGATGTATAGCATCTTTTTATATGCTTATTTGCCATCTGCAAATCTTCTTTGGTGAGATATCTATTAAAGTCTATGGTCCATTTTTTTAATAGGATAGTTTATTTTCTTATCATTGTATCTTCTTTATTTGTTGTTTTACTTCATCATGAATCCTTTCATACTATATGGTCAGTCATCCATATCCAAGAACTCTGAAGAGGAAAGTCTGTCGTTAGAGAGAAGTCAGACTTCTTACCAAAAAGACATATTCTGAAATCCACTTGTTTTGAAATACCAAACAACTGTGCCAGTTGTTTAGCTGTTGTTTTCCCAGACCCATCCCCATGCTTTAAAATTCTGCTCTAAACTGATGGAAATGGTTTCCAGTGAATTCTATTTTTCAGGCTCTGACTTCCTTTAAATTTTGGCAATAGGAGGCACTGGTTGAAAATAAGCAGGAAAAAAAGAGGAAACTTTATGCTTCTGGTGCCAGCAGTCTGGAAGTTTCCTGGCAATGACCATAATATTAGCTGGGCTAAGGTGATTCATTGCCGACTAAGAAAAGAGCCATTCCCTTTTACAGCAGTCCCAGCCTTGACAGAAGTGACATTTCTTTGTTGAAACCAGGACTGACTATAGTAGCATTTCCAACAGCAGACTCATGGGCTCACCAATACTACTTTTTGTTTCCAAACTTACTACTCCCATTTCCCGTTTATCATTCCATCCTTTCAAAAACTGTTTTGATCAATTCACTGTACTGCACCCCCTGCACCTGAAATATGTAGAGTGGCTTCTGTCTCAATGACTAGACCCTGACAAATTAAAATTCAGCATTCTGTTTCATTTTATTTTTCATTTAGTCACGAAAATCGTTTAAATGTTATTTAATAAATAATCCAACTAACTGCATCTTCTGTCTCCCAGAAATAACCATTTGATTCTAGAAGCAGGTGAAGTCCAACAGAGAGGGCTTGGCTGAATTTGACCCTTTCTAGGCCTCAGTTTTCTCATCTAATAGATGAGAGACTTACTTTAAAAGGTGTAGCGTATTTCTCATAGGCCATATATTGCTCATCACTTGTCTACAGGCATTATGACTATAGTTAATAAATGGGATTTCTAAAAGACTGCATGTGGAATATATAAGAATTTATATGCAAAGTTAACACAAACTTCTGTCTACAGATCTATTTCATCAAAAGGCCTTATTATCTACCTAACTGCCCAAACCACATGTTAGATTCACATCTTAGTTTACTAAAATGGAATTTTAACTTGTCTCCTTGATGTTCAAATTCACTTTTTTACTATATCATTTTTATCGTATTAAATTCCTTCATTGGATCTTTGTTAACTTCAAGATTTATTCATATAATTAAGCAAATATTTTTGTTGCAATGATTTTGTACCAGGTATAATGTGTTAAGAATAGTGAATTCGACACAATTCTGTCCTCATAGAGCTAATGGTCTTCTAAAGGATATAGATATTAAAAATATATATATTAGGAAATGATGTTCATGGCAAGTACTACAAATGAATATATTTTTTAGGTATTATGGAAATACACATATGTGTGTGTGTGTGTGTGTGTGTATATATATATATATATATATATATATATATATATATATATTAAAAAACACACTTCCTTAAAATAATATGTAACAACTTCAGTAACTTGGCTTCCTTTCTTACCAATAATCCATAACTTGTACCCAAGTAGCAACTTAGTATATTATAGTCCTATCATTTTTCAAAATTCCTCATATATCTTTACACATGAGACTTAGTACATTCCATTTCTTAGCTCTGATACTCATTAGCGTCATCATTTTTCCTTGTTAAACATATATATGGAAAAATTTATATTTTAAAGTTTCCTTCCAGTTTCACAACTCCCACTTAACATTTAAGACACAAGAGGTTTTTTTATGTACAAAGATTTCCGTGAAATTCCCTTTCCTTCCTGAGCAACTGCCATGTCACATGCCCCTCCTATGTGTTCCCATAGTATGTTTGCCTTCTTCTCTCCTGGTATTTATTAAGTGGTATTGCAAGAGTCTGTCCGTTGTGTCTCTCTCTCTCTCAGTGGACTATGAGTACCTTTTAGGGGAAAAATACTCTAAATTATCTTTATATTTCATACACCTAAAGGCATTTTTAACATGAATTATGTAACAATTCAAAGTTTTTTAAACCTTAATTTACCTAGTCATAAAATCAAAATAAAATTCCTTTTAATATTTTTCAAAGAAAAATGTATTGCACATTCTTAATTACACAATTTTTCACTTCTTGGTATTATATAGGCAAATAGTATGGCTTATTTAAAAATAAAATAATCAGAATGGCAAAGTTTCATTTTCTTAAATAATAAGATTTCAATTGTAATTCTACGGTGTATATCTGTTAAGGGTTTCCACAAGGAGACCTTCTTTTCAAAGACAATTTGAAGCGATTCTGATTGCACTGGGATGGACGCCTGTAGCCCTATCTTTTTGTCTTCCTTTGATAACCATGATTTGGTGTCTAAAGTTATCTCTTTGTAACCTAAGGATTGAATAGGATACAGTACAAAAATCACTCATATATAGCAGAGGAAGTACAGAGTCTAAGTACATATTGCTTTTTAAAAATCCTTGCTTCCTCTACTAATCAAAAAAACATAATTCTGAATTTTAGCATATATTTTGGTATTTGATATTTAACTTCCTAATTATGCATGTATACAGCTGTCATAATTTAAATCAGCGCAATAGTTTCCGTCACTAAACTACTGGAACCAATTGACATGCTCTTTGCAATGTGCTAAGAATAAGTCTTTGCACACTTTTCTGGAAGGCTCAGAGCTAAAGTGGTACTACATTTACCAACTATACCAATATTCCTGGTTAATATGTATGCGTCTTCTCCTCTTCATGCCCTGGTTCTGATTATTAAGTATTATTTCTTAACCTATTTGTACATGTGCTATTTGATCGAATTTATGAAAAAATTAATCCTGAATATTTGCATGTATATTTAGCTGTATATATGTACAGCCTTTATTGCTATTGCATAGACGGAATATAAGTATATTGCAAATGTATCTAACGTTTGGGTCGATAAATTACTATGATGTTTTCATAGCCATGTAACTCATTATAACTCTCTCTACAAACTACTTTTTCTTAATTTTCTAAATCTGTCAGGTTTAATCACAAACATGTATCTGTCTTCAAAGTAAGAAAACTATGAAATTTTGCTTTATTTGATCATGTGACAACTATTTTGTAGGTAAATTATCTTTTGAAGTATTCTATCTTAAATAAATTAAAATCATGTACATAAGTAATAAGCTCAGGCATATTACTCAGGCTTTTCAACATAGTAGATAATCTAAAGTGATATCATAGCATCATGTAATTCATTTGATATCACTACTGCCTTGCTTTGAATGGGTGACTTTTACATTCGTCTTTGTCATGGCATTCAACGTATTACACCATAATTGTTTGTCTACTTACCTGACTTTCCGACATCACCCCAACATTATATAGACTATAATTTGTTTTGAAAGTTGAGATAATATATTATTCACCATTGTATCTTTAGTGCCTGGCACATAATAGGTATTCCAAAATATTCTTGAAGGAATGAAGGAAAAAAATAAAGATTGCTGAAACGATTCTCCTTCTCCTAAGGACTTTTACACCTTTTCTTTAGAGCTCCCCTATAACATTTATCACACCCACTCTTGCATGGCACCTCTTTTTGTATATGGCTTATATCCCCTTCTAGATGTGATGACAGACACCTAATTCTTATATCTTCCTATTCCCTTGGCACTGTGCTCTGTACACAGTAAGTAATCAATAAATGCATTTAAAAAAAGATTTTTTAAGTCTATAAGGGATTTAACCATGTCTTCTAGTTATTTAACTCAATGGACTTTTTTTTAACACCATTTAAAACAACAGCTGTATGCCACAAGTCACTTCATTAATCTATAAAACAGTTTTTGAATACCTACTATATATATGCCAGGTTGTTCTACATGCTGGAAAAACAGTAACAAGGAAGAGACAGAGTCTCTGTTCTTAAGGAACTTATAGTTATAAAGAAAGAAAAATAATGTCAAAAGTGTAATGATAAACTTGGGAAGGAAAAGCTATTGGGTTTGTCCAAGAGAGTTGGGGAAGATTTTATAAGAAGTGACATTTCATCAGTTTGGGTCATGTATAGAATTCATAGGAGTTCCAAAGGCAGAAAAAAGATGCTATGTATAAAAAAAAAAAAAAAAATAGAAAATTAAAAAAATACAAAAATGGCTGGGGGAAATGAATATCCTGAATAGATAAAACTAAAACTCAACAGTCCCTTAGCTAATAAAAATAACTTTTGTTCAAGGTTAACATAATCAATATATCTATAAAATAAGCAAGCATTAATCAAATTGTCTACATATATTAAATAGATCATTTACATATTACACTATAATATATCCCAATGTACAAGCTAAGTCAAATCATTAATTCATATCACTAGATTTCCAAAGATAATTTTGAGGAAATAGTCCATGTCTGGCGCGCGTTCTCTCTCTCTCTCTCTCTCTCTCTCTCTTCCTCTCTCTCTCTCTCATTTCTTTCCTCTTCAAAAACCATTGGACTTAATGCCATCTGTGTTTGCATTTCTTACCCATACTTCCTGTTTTGATAAACTAGAATGTCCATGAATATCCATCATACTTACTGGTCAAGAAGGAATGCTTTATCAGCTTCAATTTATAAAGAAATCTATAGGATATTACACAGTGGCCACTACAAAAATGTGGCCCAAAGGTCACAAATGATCATGATAATCTTAAATTTCTAAACTGAGATTTAATATTTCAGCAATGCACTCTCTTTCTTTCAATCATATGAAAAGACAACATAATTGTTTACATCTAAAAAACCATAAAACTATTGAAAAGAAGGATATTTATAAATGGACATTGCATTGTGGGGAAATGAAAGAACATGTAAGATTGGAAATCTGAAGATGAATTTAGATCAAGTGCTGGACATAAATGCATGTGTGAGTACAGAAGGGAGTGTGAGTGTGCACACGTGTGTACACACACACACACACACACATACACACACACACACACACACACACACTGAGTGGGAATCTTGTTTTATTCCCTGCCCAGCTTTCTCCAGCATAGGACTAGATGCTAATTCAATTCCCTCTCTCACCTAAAAATGTGCCAATCTGATTGATCCAAGTCCAGGATCATACTGCTACATTTTACCCGAGGCTGCAGATCACTATGTTTGAAAGCCTGGGGCTCAGGCCTCATGTGCTCTACTTGTTTATTATCTCCTATGTAGTCAACCTTCCTGGGCATGCCTAGAAGTGTGCCCAATTGTTAATGAGGTGATTTTCTTTTCTATATGGCTGCCTTTTTCTCCAGACACAACTCCTTTAGTCCAGAGCAATGTAGGGGATAAGAGTGAAAAAGAGGATTCTGGAACCAGAACTCTACCTGAAACCCATAACAATGTGCAGCAGAATATATCTGAAGGTCATGCTGCTGGTTCCTGCCACATTTTCACTCATTTTCCTTGTCATTTTATGACTATTGCATTATAGTGTAGTATTTTGCTAATATTTTGACATTGTAGATAGATAATATGCAGCTCATTTTGCTATTTTAAGAATGTATATAATATTGTTAAAATTTGTGACATTAATGATTCACTGCAGTTTTTAAAACTGATTTTTCTCTTGTGAAGGCATCAACAGATCAGATTTGGTTATCAGTAAACATGAAAATTTAACTCAAAAATATAACATCACAGAGACGTTGTCACAGTTCATTAAAAACTGATGCCACAGCCCCCAGACATTTCTATTATGCCTATCTTCAGTACACTCATATTTTCAAGCATTTGGGTATTTTCCTCATGATAATCTGAGATAATCTTATCTTTATTTTTAGTGTTATCATCAGATATCATAAATGCGTTGCTAATTTCCAAAGGCTTCTATGATATATAGGAAAACTAGCTTTTGGAATGAGGCAGGTATGGATTTAAATCGAGGTTCTGTCACTTATAAGACGAGTGATTTTGGAATTTTACTCTTTTCTGTGAGCCTCAGTTCCCTCATCTGTTAAATGGCCATAACTACCCTAGACCATTACCTTAAACCAGCAGATGTAAAACGCCAGTCATATAAAAAGTTTTCTATTACTGTGCATTCTCCCTAGTGCCAAACACAATACAGGAGAGGCTGACAGGAAACCCTGGACTTTACATTTTTAGAGCCATCTTCACAACTTTTAGAAAATGAAACAAACCATACTTTCTCACTATATATAATCTAAGTACTCATGTACTGTATAATAGAGTATTTTCAGAGAATCATTAACTCTTCCAGATGCAAGGGCCTTATGGAGAACTGCAGTAAAATGAATATTTTTAAAGCTGCGAAACAGTTCAAATGACCATCAGGCCAGTTTGTCTAAGTCGTTGCACTATTGTAGGTCCACAGGGGCTCATAACATGTGTTCTCTTTAATCAGATTGCTCCTGGAGGAGAGAGAGAGTTGTTTAAAAGGCAAAGTACTGTACAGTGAAATGAGTCATTGATGGTCCTTTTTTTTTTTCGTGGAAAAATTGTCTCAATACCACAGTATGAAAAAAGTGATATAACCAAATCTTTAAACTTGTTCCTATGAGGTCAATTGGAAGAAAGCATGATGTTCCCAAGACCCAGATCTATGATGTAAGAAGCTAATCACATGCTAAACCATCAAGTATCCAAATTATAAAGATGTCAGCAGTTGGATGGGGAAGAAAAAACTGATCGTAAAAAATACTTGTTCACATATGTAATATATCTATAACTCAGAGTAAAAAATAAATCATAGGACTTATTTCCATACAACATTATCCTCTGTCTTCAACTCAATATTAAGAATCAAGTTAACATATTGACTCTAGACAGAAAGAAGGTGGACACTTTCACCTTTAAAAGTTTCATTTCTGGGGCAAATTGCTATCTCCCTGAAACCAAAATGAACTATTGTCCATCCACAAAACTGAACTACTCCTTTTGGCACGCAGCCTAGTTGCTGATGCCTTTGTTTTAGAGGACTCACATTAAACACTGGCAAAATGGGTCTATTGCAGATGAGGTGCTGTGTAGAACAGGGGTGTCCAAACTTTTTTCAATGGTTTTCACCAAGGGCCATATGCAGTAAAATACACAAACAGCGGGGCACTCACTGGAGGTGAAGTACGTATTGCCTCACCTGGTTTATTTAAGTAAACTAAATATATTTTTGGAATTTGCTGCAGGCCAATTAAAAATGGATTGCGGGCTGCAGTTGGCCTGCGGGCTGCAGTTTGGACACCCCTGGTGTAGAACTACTGCTGTATTTTGGGTGGGAAATTGATCATTAGGTTGTCAACTGGAATGTGACAGAATCTTTGCAACCTCAAACAGAATTAGCAGGTATCTGACTTGTGAGTGTAGAAGTAGCCACTGATACATCAAACATAAAAGCCAAAAAGTAGAATGAGAGCCCAAATCCTAGAAAATGGAAATATGAGGTCTGACATTTACATTTGGGAACTCATCCTAGAAAAAATGCTACATACCTCATTGCTGAATATCACTACAGTCACCTTCAAAGAACTCCCTTGGGAAGCTATGCACTGATGCCAGCACCTAGTCCATCCTTCAAAGCAATTATGGAACTCTTTTTCTGGAATGGCCACCAGGGCTGCTGTCGTATTACCCTTGATGTCCTGAATGTCATCAAAATGTCTTCCTTTCAATATTTCTATTTTCTTTGGGTAAAGAAAGAAGTTATTGGAGGCCAGATCAGGTGAGTAGAGAGAGTGTTCCAATACAGTTATTTGTTTACTGGCTAATAATTCCCTCACAGTGTCATGTGAGCTGCTGCATTGTTGTGATTTGATGAATTTTTGCAAAGTTTCCATCAGTTCTGCTCGTTAGTGGTCGCCCTGACCTCTCTTCATCAGTGACGTGTTCTCTCCCTTAAGCAAAATGTTTAATCCATTTGTAAATGATCGTTTTCTTCATGGCATCATCCCCATAAACTTGGACTTCCACTCTTGTTAAGATTAACAAGAAAATTAATGTTTGTTCGTTCGTCTAATTCAAGCTCAGACATTCTCGCGTCGACGCACAAAAACACAGAACAACAATAATGAACAGCACTCAGCAAGACACCGCCACACATCGACAAGAACACAACTGTGAGACATTGATATACCAAGGTTATGAAACCTTACCAAGCTGTTTGTACAGTGCCGCCAATGTAAGAGCATGGTGGCAAGTTCTCAAACTTAATTGTCAGACCTCGTACATGTTAATTTTACTGAAAGTAATGATGTTATTTTATACGTACATATTTCAACAGTCTTTACTACAACATTAAAACACACATAGATATTGAATGTAATTTAATCAAATAATTATATCTAGCTCCAAATGCAAGTTTCCCTAACTGGAAATCTTTAGTTCACGAAGTTACTGCTAAATGCACATCCAGTAATTTTCTGCACTTGGCTTCAGATATACAATATTGCACATAATTCAAGTCATTTGTGTTTGGATTAATAAATATTATTTATATCCCAAATGTTAGTTAAGAATAAGAAACGAGAAGGAATAACACATACATATAAGCATACATAAGAAAAATGAGGAGATTCAAAGATTAGGGAGAGAAGTACGGCATGAGAATGGAAATTGTTTGTAGTGAGGCTACAAGAAGGGTGAAAAAGGTGAATGAAAATAAATCCAGGAGAGTGAAGCAGGATGGAGGTGAATAGGCTTGGTTCATTTATTCATGGGGTTTTCCATAGGTGGATCTAGAATGCATAAGTCAATAACTTGAACCGTAGAAATCAGAATTCAGATAGACATTTATATAATGGAGAAAATTGGGTGGAATAAGCATTCTGTATAAAACATCTATATCAAATATAATGGTTTCATAAATATTACTTTGAATTTGGTGGGAAGGCAGAGCCTATAATATCTCAGTAAGTTAGACAGATACATAGGCAGGGAGGTAGGTAAGTATTTGGGTAGGTAGGTAGGTAGATGTAGGTGTGTGTATGTGTGTGTGTGTGTGTGTGTGTGAGTGTGTGTGTGTGTGTGTGTGTTAGAAAGAGAGAGAGAGAAAATAATTTTAAGCACCCTGATTGATTTACTCTAAATTATTATGAAATCAATTTAGGATTTTTATAGCTTCACGGGCCTAACTCTGTCCCCAATCCTATTGTGTTAAACTAACAGTTTCAAACTTTTCATTGCAGAGTTTTCTACCAAGGTTTTGGGGAATGTAAAACTTCAAAATGAACTTCGAAATGCTAACGTACTCTCAATAAATGAAGCAGCGCAGTATATTGGAATAAGTACTACACTCTGAACTAGCATGTCAGGGTCGAATTCCAAACCCATGACTATGAAGAAACCACAAATCATTTCTGTCTTCACTTTATCAGTAAAATGAGGATGCAACTAGGGAGAAAGTTGAATTCTATAATTTCTAAGATTTGGCTTAAATATAAAAAGTTTCTCCTGGGATAGCTTAACCAATGCAAGACATAAGTTTTCATAGCAAAATTGAAAAAAAGGAATCTATGTAATCTGTTTAAGAAAGTATGCTTTCTATATTAATTTATATCAAATTCTTATTACTTTATATAAACTATACGTGGTTGAAATATATCTCTTAGATTTTGCCCATACTTTTAAATGATCATTGTATAAACTACTTTTCCTCATTTAATTGTCTACCTAGAGTTTAAAATTATATTATAGAAGTTTTTGAGAATGAATCTCACAGTAAGCAAGTTTAGAAAAGTGTAGTGTCACAGGAGTGTGTTTAGATATTTTATTATGGAAAATTTCAAACATTTATAAAAGGACAGAGAAACATGTCAAATATAATAATATAGCATAATATAGCATTATATGTAAAATGTAATATGTCTAACACCTAGCTTCAAAAATCATTGAGTCCTGAACAATCTTGTTTCATCTCTACCCAACCCCAGGATTATTTTGAAGCAAATACCAGATTGATTTCAACTGTATATATCAGTATATATCTCTTAGTCTCTTAAAAAACAAAACAAAACTGTAACGCTTGAAAAAATTATCACAAATAAATTAACAATAAACCCTTACTGTCAAATAAATCTAGTCAATGTTAAAATATCAAAAAAAAAAAAAAAAGTGTAGTGTGGGCTAAAAAATCAATAAGGCAAAACAATCATCAAGAAAGATACAAAAACAAATTTTTAAATGTAGGAAGTATTATTATTATTATCATGGCATTAGGCATCATGACCAATATCCTTTAGATTACTGAAATCACTGGTTATCTTCACTTGGAAAAATAAAATAGCTTTCTTCCCTATTATTTGATATTTGGACATTAACAATAATACCTAATTGTTTTCAAATATTAATAACCATCATTAAAAATTTAAAGCTGACTAATACTGGTTTTCAAGTACTAACTATAACTAAACATACTCTTTTGAAGACTATGAAAATTAAGAAAAAATATTAATATTTACTATAAATAATGTAAAAGAAAATTTTAAAAGGATAACTAAAGCTGTTTCCTGGAAATCAAATGCAAAATACGATGTGCTCCACCAAGTCACTGAATTTTATGAGGGCAATAAATGAATTTTTTAGTCATGGTCTAAAGTAGAAAAGAAGCTGTAAAACACTACTAGTGTCTTTGTTTATGATCTAGAAGTTAACTGTGCACATTCCCCTTAGTAATTAAGCCAAGAACATTGTCATTTAAATCACTCACACAAACCATGACTTTATTGCAGAAGCAAGATGAGTAAAATGCATGAGTTTCAATCCACGTCTGTTATATCTGTCTGTCAACACAAGAAAGTGGCCACTTATGGTGATTACAAGCGACATCAAGTGTAGTCTATATGTTACATCTTCACAAGAGGTAAGTGGAAGCTTGATTAATTCTCTGTTTTCGCCTCAGTCTCTCCCTTTGTCTTTATTTCTCTCCTCTTCCTTTTTTCTGCCACCCCCCAACCCTTTCTTTCCAGAGCAATGGTTCACATGCCATTACCACATTGCTTAGGCGATTAATCCATTTTCTTTATGTTAACTCCTCTTTATGGGAAGATGAAGAATCTCCTCACTGACTTTGACTAGGGAATTTTTTTTTAAGTAGAACAGACTTCTGACCTTTCATGTGATCAAATTAGGATGGTTATTTTCACATTATTAAGTAATCAAGGAACAAATGCATTAGGAAAGAGTTTGGTTCACAGGCGGGCCTGTCGGCTTCTAAAAAAAAAAAAAATATTTTGCACTGACAGCTAACCCAGATTCCATTTCTTCCTTTGCCTATAAACCACATGGGAAGCTAAAATGCATTTTAACATTGCATTTTGCCTAAAGGCTATCAGTAAAATTTAATTTTCTTACTGCATTGATTTTTCTATTATAAGTTGTAACAGTCTGATGATATCTCGTAAGAATTTTCAGTATGGAGAAAAAGAATGTGAATGATTTACCAATGATAACTGCTTAGAAATATATTGTGATTTTAAAACAAATCTCTTCTATGTCTCGTCTATGTCTCAGACCCCAGTTGTTTAAAATCATGGTACATTTCATACTCTTAGTACTTAGGTGATACTTTTATTTCACACGTTATAAAGTTTAATATGTAACCCTCCCCTTAAAAAATAGAATCCAAATATTTGAAATTAAAAAAAAAAAAACATTCAATTGTAGGCAGGCAATTCACTACCTAGATATATATGGGGCTGGCTATTATTGTTAAAAACTAATTTGCCACACTGGAAGAAGGTGACTGAATGACATTAGTGTGTGAAGCTCTTGTCTCTTACCTTGATTGCATTTAATAAAGGTTGACATCTTACCCTAATTACTTCAAATACATCAACTTTTCATATTTTTATTTGAAGTTTGGACAGAGCTTGCACCAAAAATATTACAAAGCCCACTTCCTACCAAGAAAAAAGAAAACCCGATTTTTCTTTTCCTTTTAAAAGGTTGTGTCACTGCTAAAGCTTCAGCAATACTTAAAATAACCATGTTGAGAAAACATATAAAAAAAATAGAACCAGTGTCACAGTGAAATCAACAGAGAATTCAAAGTGCCATATGTTCAACAGCTCCAAGGGAATATTTTAATTATTATTTCACATTGTCATAAACACTACAGGTGGTTATAAATATAAAATAGAGATTTGTGAACAAAAATTAACCAAGTTAAATACATCATTGTTAACAAGGGTAGATGCCACCAAATGGAAAATGTCTTAATCGCTATCACTCGCCCTCATCTTTGGTATGTTCATTGTGAGAATGACTCTGATACTAATTTTCATGCAATTTGGTTTTCACTTTTTTTTTTCACATTTAAAGGGCTTGAAATAGAAATGGAGAACATCTGTTTCAAAGAAATAAATTGTTCTTTAAAATGTCATCACAATAATTTAGAAAGTCAATCCTTTTCCTATTTTAAAACTCTAAAATTTAATTTTTTAAACCACTACACATACTGCAGTAACTTTGAAAAAAATGAAGATCATATCTTCATTCTTTCGTAAGGGTATCCATTTTTTAGTAACTTAATGGACACTCCCATATCCAACGAGCCTTCCCAATGCTTAGTTTTATAAACTCATGCAGAATATCTTGTGCTTACTCAATAAAGCCAGACAAAATTCATAATTACAAACTAATTATGACCCCTTCATTATTTTCTGCCATCACTACTGAGCTATTGATCATAGTAAATATGAATAAAATTACTGATTGAAGGCAAACTTCTGAGCCAGTGGTGTTAATAACCAGCTTGGCTTTTAAAATCTCCAACTTATCTTGACTGGGTCATGTCATATTTCTATCGTGTATTCATCACTCTATTTAACACTGTTATTTATAACTTGTGTAAACAAGACCATGTGTAATTTGGAATAGAAAACATTTGACCCTTATTTTTCATTTGCAATGTTTGCAATTAAGAGGAAGAAGTTAATTTGTTCTGAATAAGTAAAAACACACCAACTAAGGAACAATTCTTTTAATCAGCCACTCATACTCTGTAAGTTCTTCCATCTATGCCTAGGTTTACATTAGTCACTCAGAGTGGTAACACTTACAGATAGGCCACCCATTGTACAAAGCTCTTCTGAATAGTAACCTCATCCTAGAAGTCTCTTCCAATATTCCTAAATTGAATTAACTGCTAATGTTAATGAATAAGAGATGTATTTATTGTTTCTTCTACTTCAGCTAGTTGTCCCTTTGCCTGTCTCCTCCAAAATACAGTAATTTATTGCAATAAAAAACAAAATTAAATTAAAAATTCTACAGGAAGGTACGTATCTGTTTTAGTATGTAGTAGGCCAAGAGTATAAATGTCCTAAATACATCACCCTTATTTCTGTTAAAGTGCTTTTCACTGCAAGTAAGGAAACTCATTCGACTAACTTATGCAAAGGGAAAGAAACTGGCTGAAAGAGCTAGGATTACATCTGGTTGTGCGCTGGTAAATATTAAACAAGTAGCTTTCTATCTCACATTCATAGCCTTTGCCAATTTCCACGGCATAAATATTCCCATCATAGGTGAGTTCAAGCCATGAATATGAGGCCATTGAATGCAGAGCTGGGAAACTATACACACATTTGGCTCACAAAAGGTGGTTCCATCCCATTATTAGTTTGTCATAAAACTCAAGAGCCAGGATGTACAAGCAGGCCTCACAGGGATTGAAAATATGAACTAGAAAACCATGAATAACTGAGGCTATCCTTTGTGTTTCTTAATGGCCAGAAGAATTCCTTTCTCTACTTATTTTTCTACAAAATCTTCTTTAGCTATTTTTCTGGAGGCAGGGAAGCAGTCATCCCTTTCTCATCAGCACACATTTCTCTCAAAAGGCTTTCTCATCCTTGTTTTCTTATCACATTTCTGTTCAAGCCATAAAAGATACCGATAAACATTCTTAATTCTCAGTCTAAAGATTTTATGGAGGTACAATTTTTTGCTCAACTTGTGATAACCATCCTTGACTTAGATGGTGATGGTCGTGATTTTAATGGTGTGTGTGTGTGTGTGTGTGTGTGTGTGTGTGTGTGTGTGTGTTTGGTGTGCTTGAGGAATATTTGGACTGTGGTAGCACATGGAAATAAAAGAAATTGAAGAGTACATCACTGTAGATAGAAGAATAGTTTTCCAAGAAAGGAAGCGGGCCTGGTTTAGGTGAGTATGTATCCACTCCCACCTGAAAATTGTACATTATACTGGTATGCAGAAAAATGCCCTTCTAGCCTCCAAAATGTCCATGCCCTTATCCCTGGAATTTTTGAATATGTTACCTTACATAGAAAAAAGGACTTTGCGGATGTAACTAAGCTAAAGATCTTGAGATGGGGAAATTATTATGAATTTTCTCATGGGCCCAATTATCTCAGGGTCCTGTTAAGTAAAAAAGCTAGGCAGTAGAATTAGAGCTAGGAAAAGATGATGACAGAAGCATATTCAAAGTAATTCAATTGCTGACTTTGAAGACAGAAGCGGGTCACAAGTCTAGGAATGCAGGTAACCTTTAAAAGGTGGAAAAGGCAAGGGCAAACAAGCATTCTCCCCTAGAGCCTGTAGAAGAAATGAGGACCTGCTGATATCTTAATTTTCACTCAGTGAACACCAGTTTGGACTTGTGACCTACAGAAATATAAGATAATCAATTTAAATAGTTTTATGTTACTATGTCTGTAAGAATGTGTTACTGCAGCAATAGGGAACTGATACACCAATCGAATATGACTTGCCAGACTAGATGGTTAAGTGTTTATCTATAAATTGGAAATCAACACAAAACGTAACATATTTTACTGATTAACACAAGCTAATTTATACATATAGGATATCGATATCATTGCTAAAATAATTTTAGAGGTCCTTATAGTAAAACAAAACAAAAACAAAACAATATACTCTTCAAAGAGTATAATTTATATTTATAGGATAGGACCAGGAGTGAGTTAAATTAAATATCTCACTTCCGTTTCAAGGTATATCAATGAGTATTTATTGAAAACCTGCTAAAGCTTCTAATCTAAAGATGATTATATGCCCAGATGACAATAATTTGGGTTTAGAAGATACTATTATACATGTTACTTTACCACAGATAGAAAATCAGTACAAACCCATACTTACAAAATTTTACATTATATTCTAATAGTAATGATTGGTTTTGAGTGTGATTATTTTATTTATTGGGTTCTTACAAGTTTTCCATTTTTTTATATAAAAAATATAGACCCTCAAAGATAAAAATGATATCCGTGAAGAAACTATTTCAAAAATGGAAGGTGCCCAAAAGGAATTGTTGATTACCTTGTGCTGCTTATGAATCATTTGTAAATTTACAAAGAAATGAGACTGATCAATAACTGGGAGTTTAGAACATCATTTCTTCCCCAGATGAAGCAAACAATTATGATTTTCTTAATCGAGATCACTATATGCCCAAGTATATATTGTGACTCAGCATTATCATTCCCATTCATAATAGTTTTCTGTTCAGTTTTGAAATCGAAAGAAACTGGAATCAGAGGTGTAACTCTTTGTTGTTCTAGCTTAATTAAATGCAAATGAAGACAATGGAATACTTTACTTTTGCTTTATATTAAATTCAGGAGAACACAGCCTAAGTCCTTTTCCACACAGAACCAATAACACATTCTAGCAAAATTAGCTCATAAAAGGTTAAACAATCTTTCAATGAGATACCACTGGCATTACTATAAACTTTCTAGCACATGTTAGATAGAAGTAAAAGTAATATTGACATTATTATAAAATAAAACATTGATGATTTGAAATAAAACATTACATTTTGTCTTGATAATGTGTTTTTATGGCAATCAACAGTATATTAAACTAGATCAATATATCCATCCTTTAAAATAAAATAGAAGTCTATGTGTCTATATGCTGTGATTACAACGCTAGTTTAAAACATTCTCTGATTCTCTTAAACTTTCTTGCTTCCTTTGTTACTTTTTTCTTGTTTTCTTCTATTTTTAAGGCACAGAATTTTGCTGATACATATCACTTCAATTATTTTATGATTAGATATGGGACTGAATAGAAATTCTGTCAGAACTGCGGTACTCGAAGGTGATATAGCAGTACTAGCAATAATAGTAATCACATGAGTAGTACTGTAAGCTTCCATACACTAAAAAATCATGAGTTATTATACCTAAAAGTTATTAATTATAATACCTAACCCTCAGAGGAAGAAACTAGATCTCAGGGAGATAAATAATTTGCACTGCATCACACAGGTAGTGCATCTGTACACATACCCAGGAGTTTTTGGTCCTTAAATCAATTTTCTTTCCACAATATCATTTAATGTGTTACATTTAAAGTATCATTAGACACAAAAAGATCTCAATACAGCATAAACATGCATGTCTAATGAGGTCCAAATAGTTCACCGATTTTTGTCAAATGTAGGAAATGTTTGTTAGAGAAACATTGCTGTCTTAGTTTCAGCTGCTATAACAGACTACCACAGACTGGTGGATTAAACAGCATTTATTTCTCACCATTCTGGAGGCTGGAAGTCTGATTTCTCACAATTCTGGAGGCTGGAAGTCTAAGATCAAGGTGCTGCATGATCCATGATGAAGACTCTCTTCCTGGTTTATAGACAGCACAGCCCTCTTATTGTATCCTCAGATGGTAGAGAAAGGGCAAGTGCTCTTCCTCTTCTAATAAAGACACTAATCCCATCATGAAGGTTCTACTCTCATTACCTAATTACCTCCCAAAGATTCCAACTTCAAATACCCTTCCTTACATTCGGGATTCAACCTATGAAATTGAGGGGTGCAAACATTCAGTCCATAGCAATTGCTCTTTCAATAAGAGGCAACAGAACACAGGAGCCTAGAGTACAGGCTTGTAGGATCCAACCCAGGCTACATGGGTTCCCATCTTAATTCTTCCACTTCCCAGATGTGTACATTTATTCAAATTATATGCCATAGCTGTTCTTCAATTTCCTCTTTTCTAAAATGAAGATAGAAATCATCCTTACCCCACAGGACTATTATGAAGATTAACAGTTAATATTTATAAAGTACTTAGATTAGTATCTGGTGTATATAAAGGGCTATAACAGTATTTGTTCAACAAATGAAAAACAATATTAAGTCTCAGAAGAACTGTCTCAATCTTAAAATGAACTTTAAAATTAAAGTGGATTTAATTGTGTTCTAAATTCTGAGGAAAGATCACACACACACACACACACACACACACACAATGTGAAATTCAAGACCAGACAGTTAAAACTATTCTACAGCTGAGAGGAGGCTGGAGAGTTTATAGACTGCTGATCTGTTTATTCATAGATGTAACCAAACAATTTAGAACTTCTCTTTTAAGATTATAATGAATGTCACAGCAGTGGCAGTTAAAGAAGTGAACTTTTAACACAGAGTCTTTGAGGTTATATTCAAAGAATGACCAAGCAGAAGTATTCATACTTTCAGCTAAGTTAGGACCATGATGTTATCCTCAGTGATAGTAACCAAGAATCAAATTAACACCAGTTCACTTAGCAGGGTTTATGTATTTTGTGTACAATTAACCACCACATGCTGGGGTGAGACAACTCACTTGCTGTGTTAATTGTGTAAACCACCTTTTTTTTCCACTATCCCTCAGTTTAGTCCCAGCAGTTTAGGTCAATTCTGAGTGATACCAGAGTATTAAATAGTAGGAAAACAATATTTTAAAAAACTGAATACATTTAAGTTCCCCATAGACAGATGTTTAAAGTACACGTTCTTGTAATATTATTAATATTTCTTACAGGATAATCACCATCAGGCTACACTGCTGCTAAGAAAATGGAATCCTCTAACATTACCATAAGTAAAAAATTCAAACTACCTAAGAATCTGGAATTCAAAATCTCTGTCACTCAAGGATGCCTCAAGTGTGGAGTTGGAAATGTTTGGGGTAGTTATGGTATAGCCTTTTAGCAGAAGTGAAAAGTCAAACACATTTTTTCCCTAGTGATTGATCACGAACTTCTTGGAAATCCTGCCCTTTGTTCCTCACAGGAAGTATGCCATGCCATGTGGTATCATACCATGTATTAGAGTCCTATATAGCTTAAGATGCTTCTGCATTAATGGGTACCTGGCCAAAACTATTGCTAACAACAAGCAGAATGAGCTATGATCCATTTTTCATCAAGAAGGTCGATTTCTACACCTGGACTTGAATTTTTCATACCATCCTCTTCTAATTTTTCCTGTCTATTTTAGGGTAGTCTATGCTATTGGTATTCTGTCCTACTCCAAAACATGAGGGTTAAATAAGATGTGAATTTTATATCATACTAATATCAATTTAGAATTAATGCTACAATTCTTCTCAAATTCACACTACTAAAACATATATTTTATTAGTATATTTTTCTACTATGTCCATATTGTGCTGACAAATTCAGTATTTTCATTGTAATCTAGAAAAAGCACAGACTCCTAGTTTGAAGAGATCCTTCAAGTCTCCTCAAGCACATCTCTGATATCACTACCCAGCTACTCTTCATCATTTCCTTTAAGAGCAGATGTAATATGTACCCATCCATTTAACAGACATTTATTAAATGTTCTCTATGCTCTGGATAACTGTAAACAAGTAACACGCAACCCTTCTGACAAAGAAAAGAAAAACAAATTCTAGAAGAATTAATAACATTAAACAAAAAAATTACATAAACAATTGTAATTGTGATAAATATTGTAAAAAAGTAATTAAAAGCTATTGTGAATGTCAATAATGAGGTAACTCAATCCAGTTTCCAGTGCCAGAAATGTTTTACTTGATAGGAAATTATATTTTAGCTAACATTTAAGGGAATAATACAAGTGAAACAAGATGGGGTGGAGGTTAGGAGACATGTTTTTGACAGACAGGAGCATGAATTAATATTGGGTTAATCTATGATTAAGTCTAGCCAGGCAACTATGGCTTATGGGTAATAATGCCTGGGAGTGGGCAGTATAAAAAAGCAATGAAAAAGATGGCATGCAGGGTATCACCAAGAAAATAATCAAAATGACGGGCCACAAAATCAGAGGAATACAGAGTGAGATATAAAGACTGGGAGACTGCAGAATGATTGACGGGCTGGAGGCACCCATGAGCTTGGCGGTTACAGTGGGGATTTTATAATAGGTTTTATAAAAATGTTCAAGTATAACCAATATGTTAATGACTTCAACCAAGTTATTGATGAGAATATTGAGTGATTTTATATTATAATACAAACCCAAGCTCATCAAGCAAAATGGAATGTTTATATATACTGATATTCTGCTTAATTATGTTTTCTGGTAAGTCTTTGATAAAATTACAAGTCTCAATATACAAAAAAATAGAAATAAAATCATAAAGTTAAACTAAGAACTACAGTTCATCATTCATAGATACCTCATTCCTTAAGTCTATGGTCCAGCATTAATTTAATTGAGTCCCACACGAATATAAATGCTTATACAAATAATTTTTCCATTTTGCAAACACTAAATTATTAGGATTCTCTCTTAACATAGGGGGAGTAAACTGTTTGCGTCCCAATGAATGACGTACACCAGTAGAGATAATCTGCTGAGTACAAGGACCAGATCCTGTTCATCTGTTTACAGCCTTAACATAGAGTTACTAGCAGTAGAGGTTTCTTCAATGGATGAATATATGAATGAAAAATAAGAAGTACCTGGCTCCAATTGCTTAACATGGAGAATCCTCTTAGACTATTTTTGAACCAGAAATTTGACCTCATTGCCAAAGGAACATACATTTATTTGCCAGACCTTTAACAGAATCAACGAAACTTGTCTTAGGCCAAAAATATCATGATCTATAACATAACACATTTTGGCTTACACATAATAAACAACTAATGATGATCTAAAATAGTAAACTAATTTTATCTTCCTTTGAATCATGTTATTATTATTATTATTATTATTATTATTATTATTATATTACTACTACTACTATTTAGAGCTACTTCTCCCATTTATCAGTGTTTATGCAATTATCCCATTGACCAAAGCCATCTTTAGACAGTACCTCTTTCTCTGTACCTTTCACACACCCTTCTAACTCTCACCCAGTCTTATTTGGTTAGGAGACAATAACTTATCCGATTAAATACTTTCATCTTTAGAATCAAAAATAAACATTTTATCCAATTCAGGAAGAATATATTTTCATTTTCCAAAAAAACCTTATAGAAAATGAATACTTCAAATGCAAAAGACTTTCAGGGCTGATAATATGATAGAGAAATCTTATATTATATCATGTTCACTACTGCAGCAACAGATATACTGAAGCTGAAGCCCTGTTTTATATGTTGCTTTTTTCTTTAAGTTAAAAAAAAATGGAAGAAACTTTAAGTGTCTATAAGTTCTATGAACACGATCAAAAGAGCATTAGATTAGCAGATAACATACATACATACACACAAATGTATAGGGAAAGGGGCCCCTATCAAAAGACTAGAGACTCTTCAGGGTAACAGTTGACTTTTCCATTTCTGATACTTTTAATAGCTTAGACAACGAAAATAACTTATTTCACAAACTAAAAAAAGGCAAAAAACAGTCATATGCAAATGTTTCTAGTCAATGATGTAACTAGGTTAGCTAGGATAACCTGAAATTTAATGTTCATAGACGGAAAGCAATACAGTGTGAGCACAAAACTATAAATATAAATGTATGAAAAGGTTCATAACTAACATGACATATTTATTTGAAGCTATGCAGGTAAGAATTTTTCTGAAGTCACGTTTTTGGGTATCAAACAATTGTCTCCCCATAATTTGCAAGAAGAGCTATAATAAACTCAATAAAGACACACACACACACACACACACACACACAAGCACACACACACACACATATATTAGTGTTAAATGGCATGAACTATGAGCATAAGATGAAAAAAATGTGAACCTTTTATCTTTGTAGCTTTCACAGAGACGGTGAGAAGAGTTTTACAAGAAAGAATGCTAAATATAGACTGGGATCATGCCAACCTCAAATTGCCATATTCAGCTCAATAAAAACTGACATAGAAAAGAAAATTCATGAGAATGAAAACATTCAGACAAAATGTCAAAAAGCAGTTTTTTAAGGAAGCATAAAAAATACATGGTACTTCTACCTAAAGTACCTTGTGAGAATAAATCATCTTCAGTTAGTCATAAGGGAAACAAACCACAATGATAGTCAGAATGTAAAAAGAATGAACTACATTATATATGTCTTTCATCAGGTTTGCTTGTGGGCATAAAATTTTCTTGAAAACGAAATGCTGCAATGACTAAAGTGCAGAGAATGCCTATTTCCTCTTACTTTGTACTTAGAAAAGAACAAGGTACTCTCAATCGTCAAATGATTCTTCAAAAATGTATGGGTGTCTACACACACACATACACACATTCACATGACTTTTAAAACTGATGCTATTTTGTTGTAAACGTAATTAAACTTTTCCATTGAATTACTCTCAGTTTACAAAGACTTTTCTTTGTTCTTCAACCCTATGAAATGTTAAATCCACATTCATTCACTCATCCTTTACATTTTACATGACAATATTTTGGCTATATTTCTCTATGAAGTTAAGAGTAGATATTAAAGACAGGTTATTTCACCATCAAGATACTAGAAATGTTAGCCTAATGAATACAATCAATGTTAAAATTTTCAGGTGATATTGACTACTAGTACCAAATCACTGGAGATATTATTAAATTGATAAAATGAAGTGGTAACAGCAGATGCATGAAGAGACACATCGTGACAGAGAAGGCAGAGAAGTCAGAGCACCTGACAGCAAAGGTCCTGCTTTCAGCTACAAGGAAGCTGTAAGGAGCAGCTCAGGCATCCGCAGTCCTGTCTCCCTTAGGAGTATCTGTCCCAGAGAAAAAAACACTGAAATGTTCTCTACCAAATTATATTCTGGAGAAAATTGCATTCACTCACCAGGATTTATACATGTACTCTAGTGCCATGGACCTAATAGAGGCTCAATAAACATCATTTATCAAATTGAATTAATGAGTATCTATGGTATATCTAGCCTTTTCAATTTAATCTAAAAACATCTAATTCTAAACATGACAACATAATAACCATTATTATTATTATTATTAATTATTACTATAAGGAGGAAGAGGAGAAGTTAGAGGATGAAGAGGAGGAGGAGAAAAGGAGATGCTAACACTTGGGAAATGTTTGCAAGATAACAGACTTTGTTAAAAGGGCCTGATCTAGACTGTCACATTTACCCCTCATAACAACCCTTTGAAAGGTATGCCACACTTACATCCATTCTTTCAGGATAAAATGAGACTTGGAGAAACTCAAGTCTCAAGAGTAACATAGAAACTCAAGAGTACATAGTTTGTCATCAGAGGAGACCACAGTTGCTTACATCTCCTTGCTTAAGGACTATATCCATCCGTACCATATTCTTGATCCTAAATGAGGTACTCAAGATGCTAAACAGAAGATCTAGTCTCTGCCTTTCACACTTCCACGCAGTCTAGTGAGGTGACCACAGAGTTCAGGCATAGATATAAATGTTCTACACATACAGATAAAGGAAAAAACACTGAGAGCTCAATGAAAGGTGAAAATAGGTGACAGAACCAAAAATTGAATGGAAGCAGATTTTACTGACAAAAGAGTTCCTATTCTGGGCTTACTATATGGAAATATAGCTCATATATAATGGTTATTCTCATAAAAGATAAATAAAATAAATCAAATGCTTTCTATACCGAGGATATAAGAGGTCACAGGGGATCATGCTTTGTAAGTTATGAAGAGCTATATAAAGTGTTTTAGGAAGGGAATGAGATGACTTATCCATGAGTAGGCAAATATTAGTTTCATGGTAGTGACTTTTTTATACACCATGTTATCTTCAGTACCTTACACAATGCCCGACTCAAATATGTGCTCAATAGAGCACCATATATCCATTGGTCTCAGTGCCTGGTTAGCTATTAAATTTAGGAGCTAAGATTCATATCAAAATTTGTCTAACACCAAGGTCTGTGATCTTTCGAAGGCAGTACAAAGTAAGTGACTAAGATGGTACCCATGGCAGAAATAAGAATGTTGGAAATGGGGGATTCTCTTCTTGGAGGTAATCTGACAAACGCTATTAAGTAACTATGCCAGCGCCTGACAGGACATTAAGATGCCATCGTGGCTTAGTGCACATACAAACACATGATGGCTAACAACTAAACCAAACCACTAAACCAAAAACAGGTTCTGATCACATTTATCTGGATAAATGGCCCAGGCATAGAAGTAGAACTCATATTGTAATACCGATGCTAGAAGAACACCATAAATAAACTTTAAAGACAGAATATCCAAAATTATAATGCATATGCTCAATAAAGGAATGCTGCTTACTATTAAAAACTTTCTACTGAACAAGAAATTACTAAGTAAATTTCAATGTGAGAAATTATCACCTTTGATGTCTTTCAAAGGAAGATCTGGAAGGCCCTTAAAAATATATCTATTCCATAAGATTTTGACTCATATGACAACTTTTCAGTGAAAGCCACTCTGGCCCCTATTTAAAATTTTACACCCCACTCAAACACTGCCTACACCTCTTCACTGCTTTACTTTTTCGTCTTACTTTTTCTTCTTAGCACTTAATGTCTTATATATATTTCCATTTTTATATTATCTACTTTTCCCACTGGAATATTAGCCTTATCAAGGGAGGAGATCTTACTGAAGAATTAATGAAGTAGAACACTCTAAATTTGCACATGGAGAAACTCAGTAGACCTTTGCTCAATAACTTATCAGGCCTGGATACAAAAGAATCTCCTAAGTTTGTCCCATGTATAGGGTGGTTAGCAGGACTCTGGACTTTACCTCTATGTAACGTTGGAATGATATATAAAATGGGTGTCAGGAAACAGTAACAAGTCTCACATGAACCTAAACTGGGATTTCAGATATATCTGTGTGGGTCTGATAAACAGATGAAATGGATCTGGATATTTTTTTTTTTTTTTTTTTTTTTTAGCAAGAAGAACTGAGAATATACTTGAAATAGAATGTAGCCTAAGAGAACAGAGAGACAAATGTGTTAAACTTGACATAATAATAACATATTTAGTCACAGGAGGAGAAAGGAAATTTTCAGTGAAGTGGGGAACCTGACACTCAACTTACCCAGCATTCATTTTCACATGTGAGTCCTAAGGAGCAAATAAAGAGTTGCAAGGGAGCTTGCAAGTAAAACTGAAGGAACTGTTTCAATAACACGCCTAAGGTATTCGAGTATAAGAGGTAACTCTATTGTAAAGTATAACAGAAATTTAAATGGGGACATGGAAACTTAGTCTTGTCTAGCTTGCAGATGAATCACCATGGTAACAGCTAGAGGCCCCTCTAGTGTTTTATCTAGGAGACAGGAGGGAAACCCTGGGCCCAGAAAATTTCTGACAGGAGATAGCAGAACCTGATGGATCCAATGGCAGCCATAAGATGTCAAGTGGACCTACTACTACCCAGCATAAGACTTACAATCAGGAAAAGAGAAATGCTTTCGCAGAGGCCAAGTGAAAGCTGATTTGTCATCTGATTGAATGGGCATTTGAAAACATGTGAAATATCTGCCTGGGACTCCTCAGAATACTTGGGGAGCATTTTTCCTGGGGGCTAAGAACATGTATGAACTAGAAAATTTCAATAAAATATAAACTTATGTTATGACTATTAATGTGACTCCATTGGTAACGTGACTTCATTGGATAATGAAGCCTATAGTAACTCAAGTTAAAGACAGAAGTACAAAAAGAAATAAAACATTAAGAAAAAAATGTCTAATTATCCAAGTTTGAAAACTATGATAAGGAGAAGGAAAGCAGTAATCTACAATGTTGTATTTTCAAAATTAAACTTCTAAGATATGTTCAACTAATATCGGGTGATAATCAGCAAGATTCGAATTTAATTCTTTAAAAAAAATCATATGAATCAAAGTACTCAGGTTGAAACTCAGTCCATAATATTATATAATAGTAGGTGGAAGTTGGAAAATTTCATGTAATTATCACAAATACTTTTGTCCATAACAGGTGAACTGCCGAATTAATTTTCTTTTTACAGCCTTAAAATCAACTTTATTGAGGTATAATTTATATACAATTGAATGTACTCATTTTACATTAACATTTTAATTTGTCAAATATATATATATATATATACACACACACTCATGCATATATATATATGTGTATATATATATATATATATATATATATATATATATATATATATACTCATGTAATTACTATCCCAAGATATAGAATGCTTTCATTACCCTAAAATTACCAAATGTCCCTTTGCAGTCAATCTTCTATATATTCCCCTCTCTTAGGCAATCACTGATCTGATTTCTAACACTATAAATTAGCATTACCTGTTTTAGAACTTTATACAAATGAACACACATTGGATATAATTTTGTCTCTGGCTTCTTTTAGTAAGCATACAATTTTTGAGGTCCTTTCACATTTTTTAGTGCTTCCATAGTGTGTTTTGCAGTAGTGCTGTATAGTATTTCACAATGTCAATACACTATAATGTGCTTATCCATTCTCTACCAAATTCATGTTTGAAGAAGGCTCTTCTGTGATATAAGCAATCCATTCAAAATCTCTTTAATTTCCCAAATGTAAAGCAAGAACCCACCCATTATTTCTAGTGGAGAAATACACAGTCACTATTAGTATTGATGCAAATATGTATCTTACAGTGAAAACTTTATACCTGGTATATGATGCAAATTATCTTATCTGCATGCACGTGTACCTGCATGTGTGTGTACAAAGGGATGGTGAGGTTTGTGAGTTGGGGATAAGTTCAAGGGAAGAAATGTTTATTTATTTTTGTATGCAAGAGGTATGATCAAACAATAAGGTGAATGTTCAAATAAAAAAAATTAAAAAACTTTATTATAGTAAAAGACACATTGCCATTAATCCCCCTCAAAATACTCCCCCTTGCTTCAAAAACACTTATCCCATCTTTCTTTCCACTTTCTGAAGCTGTTCTGGAAATCCTCTTTCATGAGTGTCTTTAGTTGTGCTGTCATGGCTGCCTCTATGTCCTGAATCATTTTGATTTTGGGGAAGAGTCAGAATTTGCCAGGTGCCAGATCTGGTGAATAAGGTGGATGAGGACACACTGTAATATTTTTGACAGAAATTGCCATACACCAGAAGCAATGTGCAAACACAGTGCTGTCATGATGGAGGATGATTTAGGGCACACTTTAAAACACATCTTCTCTCAACCATAGCTCACACCCAACTGACTGTACCAAACAAGTTGAAACTTGTCACACACAGTTACTAAGGTTTGATGTGCTGCTTCCAGCATTGATAATTCCTGCCTTTTTGTTGGATGGCGCTTGGCAGCAGCACTCACATATTTTGTGATCACAAAGGAAAGGTTCTGTGTCATACATTGCTTCTGGTACGGCAATTTCGGCCCTCAGAAAAAATTATGGTGTGTCCTTATTCACCAGATCTGGGACCATGCCACTTCTGGCTCTTCCCGAAAGTCAAAATGATCAGGAAAGGTAAACGTTTTGAATCGATTCTGGATATCGAGGCAGCCACGACAGCACAACTAAAGACACTCACAACAGAGGACTTCCAGAACTGCTTCAGAAAGTGGCAAGAACAATGGGATACATGTGTTTGAAGCAAGGAGGAGTATTTTGAGGGGATTAATAGTAATGTGTCTTTTACTGCAATACTTTTTGTTTTAATTTAAACATTCACCATATTGTTTGATCATACCTCGTATGTATTAATACAAAATGCATACAAAATTGGGTATTGCTTTTACAGTCTTCAGTAGTGATGCTAGTAATGCCTTTATATATTTCAACCTTCATTTAACTAAACTCAAAAAGGTAAAGCACCTATAAATTATGATCAGTGATTAATATCAAATCAGTCCAAATGCATGCGAGGAGCTTAATATAGCAAAAATAAATTGATACTATTTATATCTGAATTTTCAGTTAATTTATGTTCTTTGAACTGCTGATTGCTTTAAGAGAGGCAGATATAAAAATGCCTTCAAAATAATTGCTGCATTTCTCAAATAACCTGGTATGTTGCTGAAATTTGCGGCTTATACTATTGAGTGTTTTCATGAAAGTGGATGGCTGTCCTGGATGTACTTGTCTTGCTTTGTTTTAGTTTAAGAGTTGTTTGCAGGAGATAAGGAACCAAGATGGAAAGTATTCGAGAACTGTCATTCAATATGGAAGATATTTAAAATAGTGCAAAGAAGACCCAACTGTTAATGTTACTGTACATATAGTACTATTTACTGTACAATACAGTGACATTGCCTTGTTGGGAGCAGATAACCAAGTCATATCTTAGGCTGAGGACCACTTAACAATCATCCTGAGGAAAATACTGTGGGAGGCAGCCTACAAGATGGTCCCAGTGTTTCCAACCTCCTGGTATTCACACCCTTTAAAATCCCCACCTGTTATGTATGGCCTATACATACTGACTCATTTCTATTGAATGTAATGAGGTGGGAATTATGGTGTGACAGGAAGACTAGCTCATAAAAGGTGTTAGTCCCTCCCTCACTCTCTCTCTATCTTTTATTTATTTCTTTTTTAGTTTCAAATGTACAAAACAATGTAATACACATTTATCATTTATATCCTTCACAATAATGATAACCTCCCTCCCCCAATCTACTACCCCTCTGACATCGCATACAGCTGTTACATTTCCACTGTCTCTATTCCTAATGCTATACTCCACTTCTTGTGACTATATATATATATATATATGTAATTATAGTTGGCATTCATTATTATTCAGCTTCAGCTTCAGGTGTACAGCACCATAATCAGGCATCTACACCATCCCTGAAGTGGTCTCCCTAATAACACAAGTGTCCATCGGATACCCCACAAAATCTTTACATTATTGATTATATTCTCCATACTGACTTTCATATCCCCATGGCAATCTTTTCGTTACCGATTGTGCTTTCTAGTCTCCTCTTACAGTGCTGCAGAGTGTCAAGGACCAAGGACGGGGTGGGGGAAATGCAGCTACCTCAGGTCTGAGTTTAAGTCGGAGGCTTCAGTCCCTTGCCATGCGGGTTTAGGGCTTCTCATGATAACACAGGAGAGAGACTGTGCTTTCTAATCCCACAATCTCTCTCTCCTGTCGTATCACGAGAAGCCTCACCCCGCATGGCAAGGAACTGAAGCCTCCCACTTACACTCAGACCTGAGGTAGCTGCATTTCCCCCACCCCGTCCTTGACTCTCTGCAGCACTGTAAGAAGAGACTGAGGCAGAACTACCTTTCCGAGCCACACTTCAATTCCTGACCCCAGAAATTCTTACATATGAATGTTAGTTATTTTAAGCCACTGAGTTTGAGAATAATTTGTTGTGCAGCAATCGATAATTCATACAAGGTCTAACCTGGATTAACACATAAGAACTCTAGTGGTGAAGTGAGTTGGGAACTTCTTATTTTGCCAAAACTTCCTATGAGCTGGGTCTGAACTCAAGAACATAGGTCCAAGTTTTAGGGAAAGGGATCTTATGTCAAAGAGCTGTGAGCTAAGTGAGGAGGTGTCCTACAAGATCCCCAGCGACATGTGGGGACTAAAAGACATAAAATTGAGCAGCACATTCTAAGTAATTCTTCAGGTGTACTTTCTTGCCTTTAGAAAAGGTGTTTAAAATTACAGGGTGGTTTCTCCTTATGTAAGGGTGACGGGGGAGAGGGTGCGGGGAGGTTGCTCAGTGGTTGGTAGAAAGTGTTAAGGTTTTTGGCACCTTAAAAGCATCTCATAAGGACCAAGTTGTGACCCCAGTTACAGGTAACAGCCATGTCAATTGTACGTGGCCAACTACTAACTCAATATGTCCTCGATCCCTGCAATTAAAACACGGGAGCTCAAAGCCATTTGCAATTGGATATCATTGTAACTATGGCCTCACTTTATACTTACAGGCTGGTTAAACCTAGACCATCAAGTTTTACACAGAAAAACACAGGGAGCTGGAGGTCACCAAGTGGCTTCAGGACTGTGTTCTTGTTCCAAATATGTCTATATTTCTCTGAGGATGTAACATGATAATCGTGTTTCAATATATATGACACACTTCATAATGATACAAAGAGAATTGGGAATTCTTCTAAGAATTTTGGCAGACATACAATATTTTGGAATGTGAGCCAGAGGGGTTTTTAATGAACTATTTTCAAATGAAGAGAAAGCTTAAAGCAAAATATTCATTTCTATTAAAAAATAAAAAATCCAAGCCTATTTGTAGCCTTGACACACACACACACACACACACACACACACACACACACACACACACATAGCTTTTTTTATTGCTGAGAAAGAAAATGGGAAATCTGCAATATGAAAATCTTTCTTGTACCCCAGGAAGGTGTTTTTGTTTCTTTTTTGTTTTGTTTTGTTTTTCTCAAGTAATTTCTCTCTCATTGCTATTACAGCCTTGTTTTCAAAAACATATATTCAGCACAGCAAAATCACATGATCATCAAAATAGGAAGTACTTAGATTTCACCCATTCTTCCTAAAAAATAAAATTTAAACTCCCTTTTAAGTTCTGCTTCTATCTTTCCTACTTATTTTGAATCAGTCATAGTAGCTGTCGTCCATTGAGTAGCATAAGCCTAAACAAGCCGATTATATAAATTCCTTTACTGGTAATTACAGAGGACACTTTCCCTCTAGTTTTGAGAAAGTTTGTGTTCCCTATTTCCCTTAAAAATAAATAAATGAGAAATTATATCGCATATGCTTGAATAAAATTGAATTGAATGTCACTGTTAGGGAAATGCCTTTTTATATTTCAATCTTCATTTAACTGAACTCAAAAGGGTAAAGCACCTATAAAATTACAATCACTGATTAATATCAAATCAATCCAAATGCAAGCAAGGAGTTTAACATAGCAAAAATAAATTGATACTATTTATATCTGAATTTTCAGTTAATTTATGTTTTGTGAACTGCTGATTGCTTTAAGAGAGGCAGATATAAAAAATGCCTGCAATAAATCGCTGCATTCCTCAAACAACCTGGTATGTTGTTGCAGTTCTGCAGCTGGCAGCCTAATGAGAACGAATGGCTTACAATCTTCTGGGATTGGCCCACTTAGTCATTCACCCCATCCATCGAATGGGAGACTGCTTCAGAGGTACAAGATCACACCCTTGCCACAATTATTCTGTCTAATCAAGTATCACAATATGTCTACTAGTTCAAAGGTGTGTGGTAAGGGCAGCTCAGGATAAAATATTTGGTATTCTTGCAGTGAAGTATGGGTACAGGTTTCTGAGCCCATCTTTGTCACAGTATCAAATTAAATGAAATTATTCTTTACGGAATAATTTGCACTTTAAAGAAGAAGAAGTGATATGGATTTTTCTTTCATGTTGTCATGGAGTAAAAAAAAAAAAAGAAAAAGAAAAGAAAAACTCAAAAAAGTGCCCCCTCCAAAAAGCTCAATGACAAGTTGACTTGATTATTCAAATGGTAATTTTTATAGATATTTAGACCATATGGTAACCTCATTATTTAAAATAACAATGTGTTTATCTTGTGTGGTTCTTGTAAAACTCAGGTACATTTTTCAGAATAAAAAATGAAGGTTAGGTCAAATCAAAGCACCATTAACATATTACTATAGCTACAGAAATCCATAGGATTGTATTAATTATCTAGGCAGCTGTTTTAAAGTTTCTTTTTTTTTTGTTTTTTTTTTAAGCGAAGATCTCCTGTTTTTAAAGTTTTTGTTTGTTTGTTTGTTTTTGCTAATTAAATGAAACCAATCATGAAAAGTAAATTAAAAATAAAAACAGAGATGAACTATAAAAGATAATGAGGCAATTTAGGACTAATTGAATATCTTTACATGAATTTTCCCTCAAAAAACCAATAATTATTTCCAAATAAGTTGGAAAAATCAGTGAGAATTCAGTAAGCTATGTTGGCTTTACATTTCCACAACATGAAGCAAACATACCTAAAACTTTTCACAGAGACATGTTTCCTTCTCGATTGGATAACCAAATCAGCTGACCTTCCACAGGCAATTGAGTTTGCTTTTGGAACTCATTCTGCTGTGTAGCTTCTCAGTCATATCTGTGTAATGCACTCGTAATTAGTACAGTTAGAACTGATCTGAGTTTGGCTATTTCTAAAACCAGGTTCCTTATCGATGTTAATATTAAACACTATATTTAAAAATAGTAAACTGCTTATTTTGTAATCAAATATATTAATCATTTACTTTGTTACAGGATACATACTGAAGAGAAGTTATTTAAATTTGACTAAAACACTTATTTATGTTTATACATAACATATATGTTGCAACATGTTTATATAGGTGTTAATTAATTTACTCACATTTGATAAGTCCCTGTCATACACAGGCAATAGATTAAGTCCTATAGTCTAACAATTACTATGTCAGGTATTTTTTTTCTTAAATAATATTATCTTTTTGTGGATACAAACGATGACCAATTTTTAAAAGCAGTATAAAATAAAAGGAAATAATGAATAAGCAAACATTCTTAAATGCCAGTACACTATTTATTATGGGTTTGGATAATGTAAAATATGCATTAATTATTTGTATTAAGCAAAGCATTGGTGAAATGTGTACATGATTCTGAACTGAATATAATGGTGAACACCTGGAAGAGCTGGTAGAATGTGAAAAAATGAGAAGCTGATAGTCAAGAACGGAAGATAAGGAAAAGGAATTTATTTTGTTAGGACAAATATAACTTACAGTTGTTTAGAGTATCTGTACTTACTATTATAATAAGATTTGGTTACATTGCATAAACATAAGTATAACATGTGCCAACCATCAGGCATTTGACTAATAATAAAGACCAAGCCTTAGGTAGTATATGTAAATTTTGCAAAATAAATCAAACATGAAAAATTTAGATGTCTTTATAAAAGGGCTACTCCAAAAATGCTTAAAAAATACTATATAACTATCTTCGTGTGATGGTTATTAACTGGTTTACTCTAGTGTGCATCATAGTCTTTGATTTTTTTTTATTACATATATTAAAGGACACATTAAGAATTGCTCAGAAAAAAAGAAAAAAAAAGCTTTCTTACCAGTAGTACAGATAACAAGAAAACATAAAAGGGTTCCCAAAATACTTCTCCCCAAAACAGGTTATTATTATTACCAAAACTATCCATTAAAATTGTTTGGCATATATAAATGTACATGTTAAACAGTTTATTTACAGCCTATAATAATTTAATTGATTTAATAATTTAATCTCTTATTTGATTTTGTCTATTCAAAACAAATTTATAAGAAAACTATGCTTTATCTAAATATATTTTGAGCACTATCAGGGTTTGATTTGTCAAAGAATTTACTGAACTAATGCAATGATTCACCAATTGACTCAATGAAGAAAAACTGGCATCTTACTAACACAGAAGTAGCAAATCAAAAGAAATCCAAAAATGCAGTTAAATTCATTTAATATCCATTTTAAAATAATGCATGACTTGAAACATCTTTAGGGTGTTAAAGCAGCTCATTTTATATTAGAAAATATTTTTAATTAAAACATCCTGCACTTCAACAACAAGTTCTATAATGTAACTGCAATGGTAAGCTAAGATTTCATTAACTTCCGCCAGAAGTCTCAGATTTAGGAGTATCAGCTGTAATTAAAAAAATTAAAGCTGCACTTCAGAATTAATTGAAATCATTAAAGTGTTTTCTCTTGCATTATTTACTGCTAGAATGTCAGCAAAAAAGCACTTTATACTTTCTCATAGGTTAATTCTATAGTATATATTAAGAACATGACTTCCCTTGAACACTGGAATTTCCACGTGGTTTTGCTATAAGCTTTCATCTTATTCTGATCTCTAGACAACTTCATAACAATTGTTCTCTAGAAAGCATAAGTACTAATGCATTCCTGATGGATGGGTGTGACGCAACATACAGGCATTTCCTGCCTTCATCAAGTGTACCAACAAGATTCACCAGAAATCAAGATGGTCTTATACGGACAACTGCACTGTGTAAGTGACCAGCAAACCACAGACTGAGGTTTAGTTTCCTGAACTATTTTACAAAGCTTGAAGAGACTTGGATTTAACTACAAAGTATCAATTTTATGTTTTAGAAAGTCATTCTTTGACTTCATGGTTATACATAAATTCAGTTCTGTCATAAGTATTATGCATTTGAAATTTCCTAGCTCAAAGTAGATGCGTTTTTAGAAAAAGGAATTGATCTACTATCATAATGTAAAGTAAATTAGACTCTGCCATGATTTCTGCTTGGTGCTCACCCACAGAGCACATATAGGTTCACTAGCATGGAATGAGTGAATGAAGGTGAATAAAATGCAGATGAAGAAATAGCAATGACATTTTATCAAAGTTCTTCAAAATGTTACTTCGTTAGGTGATTCTCTGTAGAAAATAAATCAAAATTACAAAAGTCAAGTTACATTCCTTGTTGCACAGAAGTCTGGACTGTGGGGAAAGTTACTTGGGTTCTAATTTCACCTTTACTTCAGAGAAATAATAAGAATTTGGAATTGAACATCATGGGACTTCATCTTCCATGTTAGTGAAATTATTTTGCAAGATACTTTTTTTCTTGATAATCTAAACTACAGTGAAGATGACAAAACATCTTAACTACCTATTAAAGATTCAGAGAATAAAGCAGAACAGTACAGAATGTAATGCAAAGGAGGAAAATATTGTCAACTATCACAAAATTTTGATAAGATGGGGAGTAAGTGGGTGAAGTACAGAACACTCTTTCAATATCAATTGTCCTCTCCCTCTTTTTACTAACAGCAACTCCCAAATTTTAGCTAAGTACGTGATTACTCAGCTAAGTGTTATATTCCCCAGCTTTTCATGTAGCCAGTATGATCGCATTGTTAGGTTCAAGGGGGTTGGCATGAAAATGCTCTTAAATCAAAGCTGTTTGCCTCGACTTCCTGTCTATATATGATCTAAATTTGGCATGCCAGTGAGGACCATTCTCTAGGTGATAGCTGAGCAACAAAACGGAAGAAACCTGGGTCCATGTATGTCCTTGTGAAACAATCAGTCTGGACCACTCACCTTAAAACTATTAAGAGAATTATATTTCATTTCAGGTACTTTGTTTAGGGTTACAGAAGCTTAGTCTGTAATCTAACTTGTGCAATGTTAAATACTGACTACTTAAATTATAATTGTTTACTTTTCTTCTGATTTATGTTTTTACAATATATCATGTGGGTGAATAAACACTTTAAATTTATTTGATTTTATATCAATTAGGAATCCTAATATATGACCCAAAATGTGGGAGATGGGCTTTAGAATTCTTAGAATAGTGATTGTATGGGAAAAGGCAAACAAGCAACTGCTTACCAAGACAAATACAGCAACTTTTTTTTTTCCAAAGTTTTGGTCATAAATATAATTTCCCAAACTATTTCACTGATCATTTGCAACTTAATCAGTAAATTCAATTCCCAGATTTTACAGATTGAAATAATTCAAGATTATTCTATTTTCAATAAAAAGCCTTTTCTTCTCTTCAATTCTGTAGAGTTTTCATGAATAACAAAATATCTTGATTTTTTCCTTTTTTACTCACAAGTATTTACCCTTCTGAGTCCTTTAAATCTCCCAACAGATCACACTTAATTATTATGAGCTTAGTCGCTGATACAAGGAAGAAGATCTCCCAATATTACAGATTCTTTACACCACAGAATTATTTTAATATGGATATCATCAACATTTTCATACCCATCACACTATTTTTGCATTTGTAGTTTAATGAAAGGGTTCACGCAACATTTTCAAAGGTCACTAATACAGAAATGGAAGATGTGGTTATACCCATATTTTAAAATCTGAGGTACTTTGGATTTACAGTCAAGATGGAAGAGTAGGTAAACACTGTGCTTGCCTCCTCTAATGTCCACATCAGAATTACAACTAAACTACAGAACAGCCATTATTGAGAATCTCCTTAATTATAGCTGAACCAAAGTCTTACAACTTAGGACATACTCACACTGGGGCAGCAGCTTAAAAGGTGGCTGGGATATACAGGGAGGAACTGAGTTTTCTAGTTTCAAAAAAGTAGCCTGAAGGGGCATCTTTCACCAAGACAGAAGTGCTGACAGAATGCAGTTTCTTTTTTGAGCACTCCGCCACCCAGCATAAAATGCAGACACACACCATATCTGATCCATCAACCTACTAACACAATTTTTTCTCACCGCCCTGGTAATTCCCTGACACCCTGCCCCACCCAATTTTCATTCACACCCAAGGCCTCTTCCAGTTCTATACAAACAGCCTGTCTTGGCTCATGCTGTGGCCTTTCCTAAAATCACTCAAAGGTTCACAAACCCCAAACAAGCAGCATCTTACCTTGGCATATCCTATACCTCCTGCTCAGCAGCCACAAACCCAGCACTAATGGCAGCTGCCTCAGTTTGCAGCTTAGCCTGTCAGTCACGTCCAAGCCCATCACAAGTAGAAACCACCTACAGGTCATGTTCTAGCTCATACCAAGTGGCCATGGGCAGGGCACAGGCAGCAACTGATCTTGGCCTGCAACAGAATTCCACCCCATAGTCCCAGAACCAATAAATGTGGTAACCAGCTTCAGACCACACTAGGCACCCCATCCACAAGCAACACACATAAAGGGCAGCCTGGGCAGGCACCAGAGCCCTGCAACTGTGAAACCATTCACAGCAGCTCCTCCACTGTAGGCAAGGCCAGTCCCTACAACCAATCAGCCCAACAGACAATCTTTCTCATTGACATACACACAGCAACAAATGCACAACTACAACAGGAAGGTACACACAACTCACGCAAAGGACATACCTAGAGAACCTGGCTCAACTGATCTGGGAAACTGTGCCACTGGGCTCCACAGGACATCTACTGTATAAGGCCACTTTACCAAGACCAGGAGACATAGCAGTTCTACCTAATGCATTGAAATAAACACAGAGGCAGCCAAAATGAGCAGGGAAAGAAATATGTCTCAAATTAAAGAGCAGAACAAAGCTCCATGAAAATAACTACACAAAATGGACACAAGCAATCTACCAGATGCAGAGTTCCAAACACTGGTTATAAGGATGCTCAACAATCTCAGGGAGAAATTCAACAGAGAGACAGGAAACATAAAAATAGAAAACATAAAAAAGAACCAGTCAGAATCAGAAGTAAAGACTACAATAACTGAAATGAAGAATACATTACAGGAAATCTACAGTAGATTAGGTGAAGCAGAGGATCAAATCAGTGATTTGGAAGATAAGGCAACAGAAAATACTCAATCAAAACAGCAAAAAGAACAAAGAATCCAAAGCAAATGAGGATAAAGAAGCATCTCAGACAACAACAAGCATACCAACATTTGCATTATTAGCAAGAGAAGAGAGTAAGGAAGGAATTGGAAACCTGTAAGAAATAGTGATGGAAAACTTCCCTAACATGGTTAAGGAAATAGACATACAGGCCCAGATAGAGCAGAAAGTCCCAAACAAGATAAACTCAAAGAGTCCCATATGAAGACACATCATAATTAAAATGACAAAGGCTAAAAAGACAAAGAGAGACTCTTAAAAGAAGCAAGAAAAAAGCAGCTAATTACATACGAGGGAGCTCCCATAAGAATGTCAGCTGATTTCTCAACAGAAACTTTGTAAGTCAGAAGGGATTGGTAGGAAATATTCAAAATTATAAAAAGCGAGGACCTACAACCAAGACTAAGACAACCAGCAAAGTTATCATTTAGAATCCAGGACTTCCCAGACCGAAAAAACAAAAGACTAATGGAGTTCATCACCACCAAACAAGTATTACAAGAAATGTTAAAGGGACTTCTTTAAGAAGAAGAAAGTGGAAAAACAAAACAACAACAACAAAAAAAAGATTAAAAATATGAATAATAAAATGGCAATAACTGCATATCTATCAACAATTATTTTAAATGTAAAAGTATTAAATGCTTCAAGGGTGTCTGAATGAATAAGAAAACAAGACCCTTACATATATTCCTACAAGAGACTCACTTCAGATCTAAAGACACACACAGACTGAAAGTAAACGGATAGAAAAAGATATTTCATGAAAATAGAAGAAAAAAAAAAAAGTTGGGGTAGCAATACTTTTACCAGACAAAACAGACTTTAAAACAAAGGTTATAACAAGATACAAAGAAGTAATCCCACTTCATGGTATTTATCTGAGGAAACTCAAGGGATGTGTGCATCCATATGTTCATTACAGCATTATTTACAATGGCCAAGATGTGGAGGCAGCCTGGGTGTCCATCAATGAAAGAATGGATAAAGAGGAGGCCTTATATATATACAATGGAATATTGCTCAGCAATGGCAGGAAATGGGTTCTTGCCATCTGCGGTGGCATGGATGGACATAGAGGGTATTGTGCTGAGTGGAATATATCAGACAGAGAAAGAGATGCAATGTGACTTAGCTTATATGTGGAATCTAAAGAACAAAGTAAATGAACAATGAAAATGAAAAATAAATAAATCAGGAAGACTTTTCCCAAGGCAATCAGGATTGATTAACTTAACAAAATCAATTATTTTTTGAAATCATTATATAAACAAATTTCCTTTAAAAATAATTCTTATTTGGTAATCACACAGAAAATTGGTCACATAGCATCCAAATATTCAACAAATCTTTTTCGAACTTCTTAGTATCAAAGCTACATTAAAAAACATATCATATACTGTTTCTATTTTCCATCTGCAACATTCTCTTCAAGACAGATTTTATGTTATACAATGTGCACCACATGGCTGGAAAGTGCACCCAAATTCTTAAGATTGATGAGAGTAACTACATATATGCAGTACTCAACAGATGTTACAGTAGCATCTCCATCAACAAAGACCTGGAGCTCAGCCAGCTGTGAGCAGCAAAGGCTGTGCCTAAGGGAGCTGGGCTACAGTAAGAAACCCACACAGTTCCAGGATGGTAAGCCAAGGGAGGCTGACCACTTTGGAGTTGGCAGGGGAAACACAACATAAAATTTTGCTCGAGATTTCGCTTTGTATGGAATATACTGGCTACTGCTGGGAAGCAATAGAAACTGATCAATTTGTTGTGCAGAAGTAATACAGTAGGTGGTTCTTCTTAAGCAAAGCCACAAAAAGAAACAAATCCCTCAAAAGTTGGCATTCTGTTATATATATATATATATATATATATATATATATACATACATACACACACATATATATGTCATGGGCTAGAAAGGATACTCATAATACTCTGAAATCAGATTCAAAATTAGTGTCTGGAAGACACATACATCTAATTTTAGAAAATTTATGACAGATTCCTCAACAGGGAAAATGCAATTATAAATATTTGCCATCATTATCATTTTCATCATAAGCTACCTAAATTACACCATTTTTAACTGGCTTTAATATAGAATACATGAGGGAAGGGGTGGAGAAGGTAAGACATAGATGAAAAGGTAGTTTGCAACCTGAGTAAAACAGGTACCTTTATATCATTCAAATATATATATTTTTTAACATTATACTCCTTGCAAGAAGGAATCTTTTAATGTTTTAAGCATGATCAGATTTGCATAATTTTTTTTTTTTCCAATCCTTTGGTGGCAGAGAAAAGAATAGAGGAGATAAAGTATAGGTAAAGATACAGGAAATAGTCATCCAAGTCAGATTTGTGCTATGAACTGACTGTTTGTGTTTTCCCAAAATTCATATGTTGAAACCTATTCCCCCATTGGATGGTATTTGGAGGTAGGAATTTTAGATGGCCAGGTCATGAGGGTACAGCTCTCATGAATGAAATTAGTACTTTTATAAAGAGATAGCATAGAGCTTCCTTGCCCCTATCCCATGTGAGAACTAACAAAAAGTAGGCTGTATGTGAAACAGGAAATGGGCTCTCACCAGGCACCAAATCTGCCAGCACCTTGATCTTGGACTTCCCAGCCTCCAGAACAGTGAGACATAAATTTCTGTTGTTTATAAGCTACAGACTATGGTATTTTTGTAATCACAGCCCAAATGGATTATGACAATTAGTAAGACTCTGAAGCAAATATACGGTCATAGGGAAAGATTTGGCAAAAAATAAAAGGTGAGCCTGACAGAGCTTGGTCACTGGTAGGTATCTGTTTATGGCAGGACTCTACTGAGCTAAATGTAGATACTGCTACAAATTTGATGAGCCCATCTAGACTTCTGAAGAAAAAAAAAAAAAACAGAAAAAGGCTCTGGAGGTCTGAGTGGTGGGAACCACCTTGATCAATCAACTCTTGGGAAGGGTCCTGAGCTTGGAAGGACACCATAGAGAAAAGCAGAAAGCATGTCAGGTTCTGTTACTCCCTTGAAGTTGCAAATTTGCTTATATTAACTAATTGCAATACCTATTACATCTGTTCCTACACAAACCTAATCCAAGATATCTTGTACTACTCATACTGTATATCCAAATTATATTGTGTATAATGAATATATTACATTTCCAGAATAATTAGGACCACTCTGGACCTAAAGATTATGTCTCATTTCTTTGTAAATCAAAAAGAAATAAAAAGACAGTATAGCTAATGTGTTAAACATTCCAGGGATTCTTTGTTCTTCATTCTTGACCACTCTTCCTCAGTCAAGCTTTCCAGTGACAGAAGGCCAACATTCAATTTGTAACAAACTGCATAAGGGCTCTATGAAGTTCTCTAGTGGACATATTTGCATCATAAAACTGCCCATTCTGGCACATTTTCTACTCCTCAATTCTCATTTACAACTGAAAATTCATAGCAAGCTATCAGAACACTTTAGGGAAGAAAGACTTTAGGAAGACCCTGGGGAGAGAGGGTGAAGATAATCCAGTTACCCTGTTTGCTAAGTGTTTACTGTCTTTCACTCCTGAAAGAAAGAGCTTTGGACATCTTGAAATATGAGTCATGAAACAACTTTAACTTTCTATGTTTGGTATAATACACTCCCCCAATATAAGGGGAAAGCAATATTTTGTTAGTCTTTGCCATCTATTAGTATTAATTAAAATTATAACTTGACAAATGTATATCTGAGACATATGAAGCGTTGAGTCAATAAATTAAGAAAAAGCAAAGCTAATGTTTTTTTCATTCAATTTTAAAATGTCACACAGTATTTCTGATAATTTTACAGAGCATCTAAGATATTGCTCGTGTCGTTTCAAAATTAGGGCACCAGATTCCCATCGATATTTCTCCATCAAGCATTTCTCATACCCTAGAAACCCAATAAATGTTGACTGAGGATTATTTTATTCAATCTTTCTTTAATTTGGAGGTTGATGTAGAAGTAACGGTTTAAATTTCCTATCCTTATAATCTAAAAATTAAATCACAATTTATGTAGTAACTCATATTCCTTCCATCCATTTTTAAGTTTCAAGTAAGTAGTCATACTAAAATTTAAGAACGGTGATTAACTTACTGGGAAAAAAATGCCATTAAAAGTAGTTTACTTTTGCAATCAAATTACATTTAGGAAAAATTTAATCCAATGTGATGTAATGGTGTAAATAATACCCAGACTATATGGCAATGAGGCATAAATATAGTAAGAGTTCATGCACATAAATGTAATTAAAATGATTGTTACAGGATCCATTTTTGATTTTCTTTTATTTCTTTACTGCTTATGATCAGCATCCCTTATATTACACTTGGCATCAGTTAATTATGCCCATAGTCTCATTTCATTAGCATGGAAACTGTACACTACGGATCTCTGAAGTATATTCACTGCTAAGTGGGGCCCTCTTGACCCTAAACTTTACTCCATAGCACATTCTGAGCACACCTTCCCTGCTTCTGTGCCTTTCTGTTCTGCCGTGCCTTTTCCACAGGACAAATGGCCTCTAACATCTTCCATGATTCTCGGGAGACTATGGCTCTTGGTCACCAGACACCAAGTGAAGCACGGTGTGTATAGCACTGATGCAGCATAAAATCTGTGGCCACAAAGCTATGGAGGCCTGAGTGGTGGGAACCACCTTGATCAATCTACGCTTGGGAAGAGTCCTGAGCTTGGAAGTCACCACAGAGAAAAGCAGAAAGCATGTCAGATTCTATATTTCCTGAATCAAATATTCCAGGGAATAAACTCAAAAGCTTCATGCCATACTTACTTACTCAATTCGGGAAACAGATATCTGGAGATAGTTTGCCTTGATGCGTTGGTCCTTACATCTCTGTTCCCTCTGAGTAACACTTTCACAATGTTCTATCTACATGATATCATTTACGTACAATAACTTGAGTTCATTTTAAAGGAATTGTATCATAAAAGCAGAGCCTGGATTCATCACTTTTTCCACCTGTGTTACATAGAATCTATGCAACTATGGAATTCCTCATATGTACATTAGTGTATACTAATGTTGTACATCTGGGAAAATATATTTAAATCTATGTGCCAAAACACAAATATTGCAAAGCTGTTTAAAATGTGAGATCTACAGCCAGAGTGTATAGCTGCTTCACTTGCTATGCCACTTTGGTCAAGTTTACTTGCTTCATAATGTATAAATTAAAGAGAAGTATATCAACTTCACATGCAGGAATAAATGAGTTAATTCATATGAAGCACTTAAAATAGCGACTGACATATATTGAAGAGTCAATAAATGTGAGCTATCATTATCACTTTCTACCTAGAGATTTGTTCACAGGTCATAAGAAGGAATTATGAGACAAAAATATTCCAAGAAGCCAAAAAGAAAATAAAACCCTGAGGCCATCTCTGATTAGGAAAAAAAAAAAAAGTTCCTTCTTTTAATGACACCATAGAAGTGATGGATTGTTTGTGAAATGTGGATTGTTATACCAATGAGACAGACGACTGAGCTATAAGGGAACTGCACAATACAAACAATGGTCAAATATATTTTAAAATCTTTTCAACATACTCTTTTATATTCTCATACGGCCAACAGAGTCATCCCAGTGTGTCTGGTGTGTCTGTAATACCAGGTTTCCATTAAGGTCAAGGAAAAAGGACAGAAGAGGGAACCTCACCAGGAGAAATAGAAATGGGAAAAGATAGACTTATTGAATAAGGAAGAAAAGAAGTCTGCCCTGGAAGGAACCATACATTCTCTTCTGACCTATCCTCCTAAACTAATTCATCTCCAGATTCATTCTCATATATGGCCAAATTAATTCCCTTCTATGAAAACAATATATGCATAAATAAATGATAGATAGACATAGAGAAACAGAGAGATAGATAGATATAGATATATAAATATAATTAGAATACTTTTTAAGATAAACTACTTCAAATAACCTGTAAGATTCAATGGTTTCTTAGCAAATGTGTAATTTATGTTATTAAATCCTGGCAAGTTTCCACAACGAAAGGGGTGTGTGGGAAAATAGGATGGCATCAAGACTCCATAAAACAAAAGGAAGACATACCTTCCTGAGGGACAGGAAAATGGGAGATTAAAGGTCTGAATTCGATTCTTTAAAGCACACAATTCTACCACAAGAAAGCCCTGTTGTCCTCAACCACATAGGTATAAATTATGATTCTAAACCTGTGTTACAGAGCTAACCACATATGTTTCCTAGAAGGAAACAAATGGATAGCACAGATGACACAGAATGAACACATCCATTCAGAGGAGAACCCACCGGACATCCTAACACACTAAAATTACAAGCAATGATCCACTGAAATAAATACCAGGAACAAATATTAATTAAGAATGAATTGAGTATAAAATACAATGGGAAATTCCAAATGATGGAAAAATATTTTTCTTATCTTTGTGATGCATATAGACTAACATCAAGGTTTAGAAATATAAAGTATCTTTGAGGGTGAAACAATATTATCTGGGCACTGTTTTTCGAATGTTCCTGTTGAATAATATTATACCATTAGTATATCTTTGGTAAAGGTTTTTAGAAAGAATAAAGAGGGACATTCTTTAAAATTATTCAGAAATGTTCCTATTATCTCTTCTAGAAGAAAATCAAGAGGTCAACTTAGGGTAATGTTTTAACTTCAAAAATATCTAATAACACAAGGAAATTTCTAAAAATGTAAATTACATTTTTTCTTCCTTTTTGGCTATTTGATACAAAGTACATATCATCTGCCCTCTTAAGAAAATAACTCACACATCAAAATGTACAGGTGGAATTTACTCTCTTTCCTCTGACTGTTCTCTTTCCTGAGAAAACCAATGTACTTCTCCTCCGATGCTTTGATTACAACTGAAATAACAGCATATGCCTTGACTATAACTTGTATCCTTGGATTATTAAATATAAGTGATTGGTACATAGATTGTTACCTGCTACCATGGTATGCAGATTTATTTGAGTTTTCTATATCTTGTAGATATGAGGATGGTGTAGTAGTATGCTTATTGTGTCTTACTGATTCTCTAGAACTCTGGAGAGTGGGGTGCATGAAGAATTAGCATTGGAGTAACCAGCTTTGAAGATGATAAATGATGTCAACTAATTCTAGTGGAATACAGCACAGCCTGCAGCTGCTAAATCAGCAACAAGGATTCCACCCAGCTTCCAAAAGAGATGCCTCTGAATCAGGATGACAGAGAAGGAGAGGGCAAAAATGGTAAAGGAAGGAACGCATTTGGAAACTTTTCAGGGACTTGAAAGAAGAGATTCTTTAGAGAGATTCTAGTTTCTCTGAAATAAAAAATGTTTTGATAATGGGGAAACATTTCATAAGAACATAAGATGGTCACGATTTGGGCAATTATGCATTACTAGCTCATGAGTGTTTTACTCAGAAGTTTGTGCACATGGGAGACTCAATAAATACTTGGGTACCAAATAGAATATGGGTTCCACTTCTATGTGGTACATACTGTATAATCCCAACTAAAGATTCTGCCTCGACAATATATACAAATTGGGAAATAGAAGAGGGTGTAACTTCTAGAAATATGGCATAATTTAGCTATGGTGCCTAAATTACTGTTCTATCCCTGATATCTGTGGTAAAATTAAAAAGGAATTAATGTAGATCATGAACTGATAAACTGACCTTCCCAATCGTTCCAAATGGATAAGTTCTAGTAATGGCAAAAACTGGGACTATGACACAGTGAAAGTATGAGCCAGAATCCCTATCAATCTGATGACCATTTACGCCAACGTGATTAATCATCTCTGATTTTGAAACCCATCTGTGGGAAATAGAAGAAGTAGAAAAATAATGTCTCTAGGGTGAGATTAACAAGTCTCCTTTCTCCATCCTCTTCTCTGTCCACCCTTTATTTTAAAGGTCTAAGTAGAAGTTCTCATTTTAATCATAAAGATTTTAGGTCATTGTATTGGGAGAGCATCTTAGGGATACAAGCTTATATGAGTATTTTTTTCCTACCTAAATAAAAGCCTTGAACGAGTGGCCTAGACTAGTTCATTTAAAAAGCGGAAACACTCTTTTACTCTTGTTTTTATTTTATCTTATTGTTTTGTGTTTTCCCCTCTGGTTCTGCATTCTAAATTAACCTTTCCTGAAACTGGAAAGAAGCTGTGTTCTAGGCTTTTGTCTAACTAGTACCATGTTATCAAAAAAATAGGAGTACAGACTGGGATACAAATGTCATAATTCCTGTGTTTAGTGGGTAAGTAGTAAAAAGTAATATATACACAATGCTTGCCTGGCTTTGTTCTCTGTTCATGTAGCTGTTAAAGGGTCACTTTTCTTCCCACCCCCCGTTTTTTTAAACACAAACTGTATTTGAGAAATTTAACTTTGGATAGTTTTTTAAAAGTATAATTCACAGTGGTTCCCATACAATAAATGCATTAATAGACTTGTGTATCTGATTGTTTCAATATATGTGCTTAAAAATAATTTTTTTATAGAACTTCATTAATTCTGTGTTTAAGTGTAATACATTTATTCCCTTGCAAAGTAAATCAGATTACGTTATATATGCAATGAATCTTACAACATGGCATCCCAGAAAAAAATACATATATTTAAGTTAATTTGAGATTAAAGATGACTGCTTTTATGTAACCATGTCATAATCAAATGTTAGTTTGTTCCCTTCATTTTTTTTTGTTTGCTTTTTTCCCACATCTAGTATAAGCTCAAATAGCAGTAAATCTGGCAAGTAAGGTCCATAATAACAAATGTGAAAGAACGGCAGTTATTTTTCTCTGCAATTCAATACATCACAACCTTAAAAATATTAAATTATTATAATATATTTAGAAAATATAAGGAGTTATTAAAAGAGGCAAGGAATGGGTAATATGGTATATTGTTGAACTGAAATCCATTGATTTAAGAACTAATCAGACGCCACTTCTATCCAGGAATAATGTCTCGGTTTTTCTTTAAGAAAGGAAGCACTTAAAATTAACATTGTATGTACTGTTCTCTGTGTTCATTTTCCATGATTAGAAGTTTTGTCATTATACAATACTTTTAGAGGAAATGCATTGTATCATATATCATCAATGAAATTATTGTATTGATAATTTACTAATAGGTGTATAAATCATTGTCTATGTACTTCCTTGCCAATGTGGGATCTTAAATACGACTGTAAAACCTCTCTGTGAACTTCGGAAATTCATCTCAACTTTGTAGTTTTTAATCTTTAAAGTCTTTGGTTTCCTCTTTAAATTACAGGACTGAAATAAATTTTTATATTGTTCCTTCTAGCTGTGACAGTCTGTAACACATATCTCAGAAAACAAAATATGAGTTTACTTAAATTGTGCATATTTATCTAAATATGATATTGTAAACTAGCACATATGGAGAAACTAAGAGGAGAAAAAATGGAAGTCAAAAGATACTAAGCAATTCACTTTATTTTTGTTTTCTTATACCCTTCTGCAATTCAATAGAATAACAAAGTCAAAGATACTTATACATATAATATTCTTTCAGGAACAAAAGGTGGTTGAGAGGAATATTTAACCACCCCAGATATATTTAACCACCACCTTCCTTCCACCCTCCTCCTCCAAAACCACTACAAACAAACATTCAATCCATAAGGCAATAGTGTCCAGGCACTGCCAACCTGGCTTCAGGATGATTTCATTAGCTCTCTTTAAAAAAAGATGGCTGCCCCTAACTCCTGTATGGATTTTCAAGCTGTCACAGTGTAATCTGACAATTTGCTAAACACTACTAGTAATTATATTAGTAATTATATTAGCTTGTTTCATGAGATTTTGGAATTCAAATGGTCTCAAATTGTAGGCCAATTTCTATACTTGACAGAACGGAAGAGAAAACCCAGGTATAGAGAGTCCAAGTCACCTCCCTCTAGGTCACAGACAATTATAACAATGAGAAGAAAACTCAAAACCTTTGATTCTGCAAACATTTAAGTGCTCACCCAGTGGGTAATTTTTATTTTTTATTCTTTGTTCAACACATTTTTAAAGAGTTTGAAAAAGCACAAGCATTATTGCAGGTACAATTAACTTGTACATTGATTGTACCAATGGAAATTCATTTATTCGTTATGGATGTCAAATTTCTTTTGACCAGTCTGATTAAAAACCAGTGAACTGACAGTAGTCATAGAGAAATTGCATGTAAATATATATGAAGATAAACAAATTCAAAAAGTACTCAACTGGATACAAAATCTTACCCATCCAATGTTCACTATAACTTTTAAATTAGCATTATTGAATATATATTATCACATCATTTGCATTGTTAATTATTTAAATTCAAAATAGATGTAAATCCAAAAAGATATTACTGATATTGAGGTATTTTCTCCAAAAAAAGAGGAATCTTGAAATAAACTTATTTGTTTTATTAATCATGAGAAATAGATTGATAAACATATATTGATAGGTGTATTCAATTAAGCAGTTGTGAAAATACATTTTTCGTAATTTATAAAAAAGAAGACATTAGGTGGGTATATTTAAAATGGATAGCATAGATTTCAAGTCATATGTTCTTAAAATACCTATAAAATGTGTCCATTCCTCACCTTCTCCCATAATCCAGTCTTGGAATGAAGGGACATTGAAAGTTACATTAATGATACTTCTCTAACTGCAAAACAATTTACACCAGTGGTAAACACAACAATTTTCTTGTGTACTATTAGCCATTTCTAAAATTTCATGATAGTATCCAGCTAATTATTTTATATAACCAGATATATTTTAGCTTTTCTTTTACACTTACATTACTAAAGAAAAATGTCCTTTGCACTTGCAGGTTGCACCCGAACGCTACTAGTAATACACAGAAGAGGCAGAATGTCATCCCATAGAGGGAAGACAAAATAAATTTAAAAAATAGGTCAGCCTTCCGATATCACACACCTTATCAACATGTTTTACTTTTTAAATTAAATGTTTTAAGTAAACAATAATCATATCCAAGGACTTCCATAAAATATATGACCATGTCTACAAGGTAATCTTTAAATTACCACAGTTACAGGACTAGACCTGTAAATTCTATGTTAATATTAAAAGAAAAAAGAAGTATGTTTGCCTTCACCAACTGCAACTGTAAGCAAATACAGGTATGCAGTGCTTTATTAGTAAGAACTCCTTTAGTAAGCACACGTTAGAGGAATTAATCATTCATTCCCTGCAGACTGCTTATGTATTTCATCTGGCCATTATCTGATCTGAATAACAAGAACAATTGCATAATAAAACACATTACTGCTGACACTAGCAACTTTCAACTTTACGGCTGCAACCACCTCTGTATTGTACAGAAAGCTGGTGGGGAGAATAAATAAATAAAAAAAGCAAAAAAAACACAAAAAACAAAAAACAAAACAAAACAAAAAAAACAAACCCTGACAATTAAATGACCCCATCCAGCTTTGACTTTTTCCTGTTATTATATAAAGACAGTGATCATATAAAATATGTGTCAGCTTTGCTAGAAACAGTTTTAATTCAGGCTATTTTCCTCAGGTAAATAGAGGTAGAATGTGTGTCAGATCAGTTTTCATGTTAATTATAAATCTTTGCTTTCAGATATTTGAACAGGATCAACAATTTTGTCATGCCTTTTCTACTGTGGAAAATATGTCCAATAGTTATACACACACACACACACACACACACACACACACACACCAGGGGTGCCAAAAAAATGTATATACATGACTTGTATTCATCTTTTGTTACCGGTATATATTAAGTATTAAAATTTTAATACAGCTTTTTCCTTTCTTAAAACGTGCATACATTTTTTCGGCACCCTCTGTATATAATGATATGTTTGAACCACTCTTAGATTTGGCTACTTCAATACAGTCTTACCCTTCATTTTTCAACATTATTTTTTTTCAAACATCAGATATACTCTCAGATGTTGATGGTCACAAATTAGTAGAGGTCATAAGCTATACACCAAAACTGATCAGCCAAGGGCTTTGTTTTAAATTATTTAAGTTCATTTTAAACCAATAACAGAAATGACAGCTGAGAGCAGTAATATATCTAAGAAAACCCATTTGGATAGTTAACAAAGTAACATACAAGAAACATTAACATATCTTTTCCAAATGATTTCAATGGATGAAAACTTCATGTCAACAAATTAATTCATCAACTGCCTTACTGTTATTTCATTATCATAAAAACTTGTCCCAAGATATTAAGTGTTCAACCTTAAATAACCATAACAACTCTACAATATCTTTCCTTTTTTTAAACATTGCACATTAGTTTAATCTTAAATTTTTAAATGAATGCCCAATGAATATAACTGCTTTTATATACTCATTTGAGTAAATATAAAGCTATTTTTTTCACTTAACCATAATTAAAAATTCAATACAAGAAAGCCCTCAAGTATTATTTGATAGGAAGGTGTTTGGTTGAATTGAAATTATCTGTGAGATAAGTAGTTTCAATTTTCAGTCTGGTTTATAACTCAAAGCAGTTTGATTAGAAACGTGTGTTTTATGTTGAGATAGAAAACTAAAAGTTCAAGACAAAAGAAACTTTTTTTAATCACTATTTTACTCTAGTCAGTAAAAGTGTTATTGTGGAAGAACTTTGAATTTGTTCAAACTCAGCTCTTTTTTAAATCTAAATTGCAATTCCTACTGTATCTACTGTATATGGAACAATGCAAGAAGAATTAGATTCAGAGTCCATTTGGCAGTGATAAGGGGAAAAAAATGCTGAAATGTTATTGATTCTCTCCCTCTTGTGCAAAACAAACTGACTCAACTATATTTTTCCTGACATAACACAAAGGTTTTATTTAGATATTTCAAAATATTGGCAAATGTTATACTACATCTTTTAAAAAAGATATCGTTAACCCTTTCATAGAGGGCGGAAGGGTGTCCTACTTGCTTTGGCAGAAATGCCTCAGCACCTGGCACAGTGATGTTAACCCCAAGAGTAATACTGCCTGGAAAAGTTTTTGATGCAGAGATATTCAGCCCTAGGAGACACCTTAAATCTGTCACTGGCTGCTGAGGCAGTCACAGTTTATAACCTGCTGTGTCAAATTCACAGTCCCAGCTCCTGTTCTCTCCAAACCAATTTTTCATATCCCCTCTCGAAATTAATTACATCCAAATTCTCCAAACTAGGCTAGTTCCAGGATTTTCCTCCACATCATATCTACCTACAAACATTGAGAAACCGCAATAGAATTTCCTTCTGGTCTTTCAAAGCATCTTTATTAACTTTCCGTTGACCCAATTTTTTGACAAGCCCTCTTCTGAACTAAAGATAAAACAAGCAACCACGTGAAGTCAGACAAGGATGGGAGTAGGTGTGGATTAAGGTTGAGGTTGAAGATAGCCGGAGAAGTATACCAGTAGGGTTAGGATTCTCAAACGTTTTCTAGGTAACCATTCTGAAATCTTAGAACCATCAAACGTTTCACAAACGAGGCCCCCCATAATACTAGAATAAGACTTTAAAAATCAGATCCCCAGTAAGGTTGCCCATACTGCATACTGAAGTCTCAGGGCTCGCCCTCAGAGAGAAAAAAAAAAAAAAAAGCTTAGCAAACCACTTCTCAATTAGGAACTACTGAAGTTAAATAAGTCAACTTCTTCCTCGGTAAAACAAACTGACCATGCCATTGGGGAAAAAGCATTCAGCATATGTCTCACTTTAGAGTCAAGAAATACAGAAGCACAGTTTACTTACTAAAGCAGCCGCTCCGCTCCTCCTTGGAAACCCCGAGGAGTCTTCGCTCTTCTTTCCTACCAGTCAGATAAAGAATCGTCTTTCTATTCCACACAGGCCCAGAATAAACTGCAAGAAAGGGCAGCACATGCACAGCAGCCCGTCGGGCTTCGGCTTTGCTGGGGTTCTTCCGGTTCGGTTTGTTTCAAAAGTGGGATCCTCTTTTCCGGAGGGAGGGGGCAAAGACAGAAGGAAACGAGGGCGCTCCGAAAGCTTGCTTGGGTCCTGCCAATTATTCTGAAGGCAAAGTACCTGCGCCCTGGCGGCTGGGGCGGCCTGTCAGCGAGGCGCGCGAGGGGAGGAGGCGGAGGAGGAGCACCCGAGGGCTCCGGCCGGCGGGGAGCGCGGGGTGGGGAGGCCGCCGAGCGGCTAGCGGAGCTGCGGCGGGCCGCGCGACGAGGCAGGCGGCTGTCAGGGCGAGGCGCTGCCCCACGCGCTCGGGCCGCCGGGTGCGGGCGCGGCGGGTCGGGGAGCCGAGGCGGCGAGCATCTCCCGGCCGCTCCCGCTCTCGCTCTCGCTCGCTCGCTGCCTCGCTGGCTCGCAGGCGCTCGCGCTTCCTCCCGCTCGCTCACACAGACACACGCCCCACGTCTCCACAGCTGCCGCTCCGCCGCACGCACTCACCTGCATTTCCTTAACGAGCCACTTGATGGCTGCCAGCGGCGCGGGCCGGGCTCAGGCGGGCGGGAGCAGTGGCAGGGAGGACACGGCGCGGGGTGTTCCGAGCACCCGCCCCGGAGGCGGCGGCGGCAGTGGCTGTGCGAGCTGGCGATGTGGGGCGGGAGGGGGGGAACCCCGGCGGCGACCACGAGCTGCCCTGCTCGAACCAGGCTGACCCCGTGACCCGGAGACCTTGACGGAATCCCAGGGTTCAGGGTAAAGTGGTCAGCGCGGGAGACGAGGATTTGTCAGGCACAGGCTCTTCCCGACCATTAAAGCCACAGAGGACTTGTCCAGGTGTGGATCCTGATTGAGCTGCGGGTGTTCGCGTGCTTCCGATGATTTTATTTATTTCATTATTTTATTTTTGAGGGAAAGCTGGCAGCAAAGGTTAGGGGTGGTGGGTATAAAAATGCAAGAGACAGAGATTTAATTTGCAATACAATACATGCTTATAAAGAGCCAATTTTAGTGAGGGGTAGAGAAGGGGAACCGAGGCGTCTTGGGCAGGAGGTGTTCTGCACCTCAGATATTGGATATAGTTTTCAGTTGGGGTGCTTAGCAGCCAGGCTGGGCTGGACAGAGATAAGGGGCTCTGCCAAGGTAGTGATTGAGACGGGGAAAACCTGTGAAAGAGTGGCTGGAAACCAGCCTCCCTACTGCAGAGAGGACAAGGACAGCATGTGGGGTGATATATTCCTCACCTGTTTACTACCCAAACATAGAGTGGTCAGTGCCTCTCAGGTGGTGTATCATAGACTAGGGAATCGAGGGATGAGAGACTTAGACTCCCTGAGCAAAGCTAGAAAAGGGCTGTTGCTGGGGCAGAGGTAGGGCAGGATGGAGAAAACCTAGCAGAAAGCTTTTATCACTTTACCCTTTGCTTTCCTCTTATCACAACATACACCTATGGCAACAAGAACATTGTCATTATGTTGGTACTTTAAAAACAAACAAACATAAGCCACAATAATTATCCTGTTGTACTAATAAGACAGAACCTTGTATTAGTACGACAGAACCTCGTCAAAAGTGCTGTAAGCATTGTGTGAGAGAATACAAAAAGCCATAGCCCTCTGCTTTCCTTATATGTCCATGATCTAATAGCAGAAATGTCACTTTCTCCTAAAGAAAATTAAAGCTTAATCAATGTAGGTGACATTTTTCCGAGGGTCTGTTCATTTGTTTCTTTCCATGTCTGCTTCATTACTTGTCAGGTCCTTTTGCTCTTCAGGAGTGACCCTTCTGAACCCATCCCCTGCCTGGCTCCCTACCTGCCTCTTTAAAAACACTGAGCTCACTCATCCAAGCAGGTTCACATGTGCACATCATTATCACTTAAAGCTGCTCTTGGAAATGATAGGACATAAGCCAAAAAGACTCATACCATGCGTGCAAGTGTCTGTCTATCTTTGTAATAATGCAAAGCACCTGCCCCCTCATGGTGTTGTCTGTGCAAAATGATGACTAACTCATTCTCTCTCCCTCTCTCTTCTTCTCTTCCTCAGTCCCTCCCTCCCTCCTTCTCCCTCTGCTCAAATACACACTCTCCTGTCTCAGTTCCTTCCTGTCAGTGTTCAATAGTGGTTTTACATGAACTTTGTTACAAAGCCTCTGACTACTAAGAGCGAGTTGGAGCAGATTGGTCTGAGTGGTGCTGGGGCTCAATGCTGCTGCTATGTTTCCTGTTATCACTCACTCAGTACATACACTGCTGTACTTAATGCCAAGTGGCAGCAGAAATGATTTCCTCTCTTGCTAATCGTGATAATATATTTGCCCTCCCTCGGAAACACATATAATTAATAATAAAAGAAATAATGCATCTTGAAACCATGGGAAGAGCAGATGGATGCTGATGTGGTGGTGTTAGTCACCGTTTCTGATGTTGCTGCAAAGACAATGTGACCACTTCTCCATTTCTGCTGCTTCTGGTGGAGTAAGCAAAGCATTTGGCCCTTTTACTGCATTCTCTGTTCCATCTTTCCCTTGACAATAGTTTGTGTATTTTAAATAAAGATTTCATTCTGCCAACCCGCAGGAAGCTTTTAACAACATGCAGCTGAGTGTGTCGATATCACATCTTTTTACTGCTGTATGGGGGTGTTCAGCAACTTGAAACTCATCTTCAGCCAAGCTGGCATCTCACAGAGACAGTGCTCCCTGGGGAGGATTTACTCTTGGTTCTATACAACTATCCTTTGATGCCCTCTAGGAGAACACAGGAGACTTTAAACAATGGAAGAGTGAGGGTTATAGTCAACCCCCTTCCTACTGCACTCTTCCACACTTCATACCACCAGTGTTAATTTTTAATTGCTTATTATGGAGGCTTAGTGATTCAGGGATATCTTTCCTGAGGATGACTGAACCAGGCCTGAAGGGTTAAGAAAATTTTATCTAACTACCTATCTGCACCTCCTGTGATATTATAGTTTATTTTTCCTTCTTAAATGAAAAGGAAATGTCTTCTTTAAGTTATTGTTGTATATTGGCTTTTAAAAGGCAACCACCTCTCTGGATTGGTCATTGTCAGTGAACCATGTGTATAAAACAACTATAATAAGTGTGAAACAAAAATAAACAACGGGGATAGGACATACTAGGTCTGACAATTAAGTTTGGAACTCATGCTAGAAAAAGTGTTACATACCTGATATTGCTGAATATCACTATGGTCACCTTCTAAGTACTCCCCTTGGGAAGCTATGCACTGATGCCAGTGCCTAGTCCACACTTCAAAGCAATTTTGGAATTCATTTTCTGGAATGGCCATCAAAGCTGTGGTCCTATTACCCTTAATGTCCTGAATGTCATCAAAATGTCTTCCTTTCAATATTTCCTTGATCCTTTGGTAAAGAAAGAAGTCATTGGGGGCCAGATCAGGAGAGTAAGGAGGGTGTTCCAATCCAGTTATTTGTTTACTGGCTAAAAACTCCCTCACAGACAGTGCCCTGTGAGCTGGTGCATTGTTGTGATGTAAGAGCCATGAAAAGTTCAGGTCATCTAACTTTTTCACTCAGCCTTTTCAGCACTTCCAAATAGTAAACTTGGTTAACTGTTTGTCCAGTTGGTATAAATTCATAATGAATAATCCCTCTGATATTTAAAAAAAAAAAAAAGTAGCATCATCGCAACAAGTTCAAGGACTTAATTGTTCTACCTGGTAAAAGCATAGTCTTGAATATCGGTCATCTAAGATTTGTCTCTCTTGAGGTTCCCTTTATTTTATCATGTTATTTCATATACCACGACTTTAGTTAGTCTTCTTATAGTTAAGATTATAATTGATTTTAACAGCCTGCTGTAAGTAGAAGAAATCTCCATTTTTATACTTGTATTTTTGAGGAGATTAAGTACTTTCTTGTCTCAGTTTTTGAATTAGACTTAGAGCACCAATAGCACCTCCACAGCTATAATTTGCTGTTCTATTATGTCTTTTAAACATATTAATAGCATCATGGAGGGAAAACAATAACAAAATAAAAAATTAAAAAAGAAATCTTACTAATTATACAACACCACATATTATGGAATTGAAAATAAGTGAGAAGAAATAGATAACAGTGTGACAAGGGAACCAGGAAGATCAAGTAACCTGTTCCAAGGGAGACAATGATAGAAAGAGTTATTCTGTGACCACCAAATGGGTAGCTGTGATTGGTCAGTAGTAGTCTCTCACACTTACCTTTGTTTTTTCTTCAGTCGGCAGAAATGGTGTACACTTAATTTGTTCTCCCTTTTCTCCTCTTTTCCTTTTAAACATATGCTGATTGGCAGAAACTATAAATAGAAACAATTTTATATTGATAATAGTGGGAAAATCATGCATTTAATGAGTCAAACTGCTCATACTTATTTCATATGAGACAAGGATAATCCTTTTCCCTTCACTTTTCATTTTGGTCAATGAGAATGGAGTTCTAATTGACTAAATGGGTCTAATGTACCCAATTTTTAATAGATGATTTCCTACCAAGAAAGCTGCTAAGGAAACCTTAAAACACAATAAAAAAAATGTCTTGACTGTACTCAGTTTAAGGACTTTTAATGAATGGAGTCATATTTGTGATAATTGTGGGTTCATGGTTTGGATGTTATCCCACTGATATTATCATGTGGCTAATTCTAAGTTACATCAAATCTAAATGCTTTGGAAATATGGATTTTGACATAATGTATATGCAGGTTTAAAACATTTATTGTGCATACTATTTTCTATTTGGCACTCATTCCCAAACCCTAGATCCAACATTTTTCCTTCTTTGTGCCCTAGGTTTAACCTCTAGAAACTGTGTCCACATGATTTCCCTTGCCCTCTGGCTTCTGTTGGATATTGTCAATCAGTGAGAGGCACAGGAAGAGGGCAGTGAAACAAAATTGAATGAAGTCTTTTTTATTTTTTAATGTAGGTGGGGCCATGATTGCCCTATTTGCTCTGTAATTGTCATTGTGGTTCTTTCTGGCAGTGGTTGTATTGCTATAAGAATGCAGCCCTTTCTTGCCATCACCCTTTTATAGCTCCATCCCATACTTGCCTCTAATAATAACATCTTGTCCCTCGCCCCTTCAGCTTTCCATAATGGCTAGAACCAAAGATACTCAGTATCCATCACCAGTTCCCATAACCCAGCCACTCCTCTAGAAAGTATCCCTTATCTAAACTCTCTCCAAAATCATTCCACATTGTGCCTTCTGTTTCCTCCAAGTATTCAGAGTAATCTATTTTGTTTGAAGTATTCAAAAATAACAATACATATTTTATTCAGTTGTTTCAAAGTTTAATATATTGTTTATTGTGTATAAATGTACAAACATATTACAATTATTCAAACTGAAAAAAACTTTAATACTACAAAACAGTTTTTGACTGTATAGGTGATCTATATACTAATATAACAATAATAAATTAATATTTTCCATAAAGGTGTCATGTCTCTGTGTATTCAATGAGCGAGAATAATCAAACTTGTAAAACTATCTCAGTTTCTCAAAAAAAAAAAAAATTCTCAAAGTTTTTCTGATTGGTATCTGATTGCAAACTAATAATACATAATAATAATGATACATGTTTTGAAGGCTAGTATTTATTATTTGATGGAGCATACCATGGTATGTAAGGCACTGTAATTTTCATCAATTACAAAAAAAAACTAAATGAGTCATGAAGCCTATATGGATCCCTTTTTCCAATTCTTAAAAGAAAAAGTGAATAATGAGTATGTAAAAGGATGACCTAGTGATAACACCCAAATAACTGCCCTATGCATATACTTTGGAAAAAGAACAATTAGATATGTATACAAAGAATGCAATTCATCAACTTATTTTAAGCAAGCATTCCAAAAATAATCAAATCATAGAAAAAACAAAGATCACAGCAAGTTCTTTCATGAATGTAAAATATAAATTGAGAGAGAATAAGTAATAGTTCCTATGGGTTTTTGGTGCATTTTTTTTACCATAAAAGTTAATAGAAAAAGATATCTACTGCAAGATTTTTACCTACATAACTCCACTTTTGCTTCTTTTGAAGTCTGAGTAATTTCGTATTTTCTTTTACAAATTAGGCAGCCGTATTACTTTTCCAAGTTTTTAAAAGGCATTAACAATATACTGTTTAAATTTCATATCTAAGAAAACTGGGGCACAGTAAAATGAGATTGAGGAACTGACCCAGGGCCATGCAGCAGTTAAATATTGGAGCTGAGAATTGGACCTAGGGAGTCTCCCTCCTGAGTCTCTATGCTCAACCAGTATTCTTTGTCATTAAAAACGTTTTCTTAACTGTCTGTGCCTTATTTTCTTAGACTCAGGGCCTTCTGAATCATTTAGCCAATATTGAGAAATTTTTCACTCGGAATGGAGAATATAGGTGGGGGACGGTGCAATAAGAAAATTGTAGTACCTTCTCAGAGAACCAATTTTTCAATTCTTAAAATGGGTCTTTTAATTTTACATTTCTATTTGAATAATTTTGCATATTATTATTTTACTGTGCAAATCACTTTGTTTCACATAATATTTAATGACACCATAGGAAAAATTATAAAGGTAAAACAAATGTATGATTTTATTCAGATAAATGATGTACAAGTCTGTTCTATTACGACAGTTTATTGCATTTGCTACCTTTCCTTTTCATATAATTGTTTTACCTATTCATGTGTATGTGTTTCCTACACTTACCTACAAAAGGAGAACAAAAGTAACGTAAAGCTATAGAAGGAATTTCTATAATATATTACCTCTATTTTATAATAAGAGGTCAAGTTTCTGGAACCTTTATAAGATTTCCCCCTGCTTTATTGAAGGATAATATGTTTTCCATGTACTTATTCCTGACCTTTTGTTCATGTGTAATGATACTGTATCAGGAAAAAATCGTAGCTGCGTTTATTTTTATCACAGGTTTCCTGTATATTTTCAACATTTAAAATTGTAGATTTTTAAAATAGCAGCAAAAGAAAGAAACATGACAACCAAATCATATGAGACTCTACCTTTAGCATTCTATGTTCTGTAAGTAATAAGCAAATTAAAAACTTAATTCCTCTTTATGGAAGGATATCTAAAGTAAATCAAAACAAGTCCATATAGGCTTTAAAACTATTTTTAATGTAACTATCAATATCAAAACACAGGACGATTTGGCCTAGCACATTCACCTTTTCCCCTGTTTTACTCTACTAAACAGAGTGTGTGTGAAATGTTCAATTTTATATGACTGATTAGTGATAGAAGTCTTGTTGTTTCTAGGCAACTTTCTTCCTCATCATAATTTAAAGACTACTTTTAATGTTACACACACACACACACACACACACACACACACACACACACAGACAAGTGCCTGTGTTTTTTTTTTTTAATTTGGAGCTTTGTCATTTAAATTACAATGTGCATCTTTTCATAAGCCCTGTCTCATTAATTTTTATGAAAAATGTTAAATTTTGAAACAAACTTTAAATGAGGCATTGAACAATTTTTGCTATACTGAAAAGGCAAAAAGCATCAAGAAAAACTTCTCAAAGGAAATCTTCTAGAAAGGGTGATAAAACGATGTGCCTAGTCAGGAGTCATCTACACAAGTTTTTGTCACTATTCTTAGTATTAATCGCAATTTTCATCAGCGTTTCATCTAAGCTACAAAAACAAGAATATAATAAGGATATAGATCATGAATATGAGTGTGAGCAGGAAAGGATTTGTGAATTCCCCACTGAACTCTCTTCCTGCCACTAGACCTGCCTTTCTCAGACACACAAGCATACACACACCCCATAAGTACTCAGAGTGCAGAGATTATACTTTCCTTGCTTAACTCATTCTCTTATCCTGCCTTCTAAGACATTTACCCCCACTGGATGTCAGACTTTTGTTATACAGAAACGGAAGAAGTAGAAAGAGTCTGGGAATGAAAAGACTCAGGTGAGGGATTTGGGGAAACACAGTGGAAAGATATGATTTAAGGCAGTTATAAAGAAGGAATCTCCCAAGCATCTAGGAGATGTGGAAAATTTGTAAAAAAGAGAACACTATGTTTTGTTAGAAGTGCCACTGAGGGATATGAATCAGGCTGTCCCAACAATGTTTTTAAAGGGCCCATTATTAAAGACAATTATTTTGTTTGTTTTTAGACTTTTTATTTCTTTGAACAGCTAAAAACTCTTACACAAGGAGGCTGGAATTTTAGTCATTTTACATATATACAATCAAAAATAAAATTTTCACCCAAATATAGATTATGTAGTCTATAAATTGATTTTAAAATCTTAAGTCATTTTTCAAAGGCACCAGTATGATTTTAATATGAATGGGGTAAATATATTTTACATTAAATGTATTTTTTCTAAACGGTAGCATAAAATAAATACATTAATTAAATTGAAGTTTTAATTAAAAATATAATTCATATTTAATGACAACTATAATACATGATCTCAAAAGACAATGTTTACACATAATGAACATTAATAAAATATTACCTAATAAAAGTTCTTGTTTTATTTTAACATTGATTTATTTAGTAAAAATATCTACAAACATTTTTGTTAATTTTACTCTCTAGTAGAAATGTAAAAATGATTATTGAAAGCTACATTATTTTTGAGGAGTCAAATCAGTGCTTCTTAGATATTTTTCTTTCCAAAGGCACTCGGTTTCTACTTACTAACTGATATGCAAGCACATGATACATAAAAAATAGTATATATTCATCCAGACTAAAAAAGATATTAGCTGTATTCTTTATCCTTTGTTGTATTAAAACTGTGCCAATAACAGTTGGCAGACAGATAGGACCAAAAGCAATGTAGGACCACCATATAGTTTGTTTGAACACAACCTATATGGTGTCTTTTGGTGTCGTAAGAAGGAGGAAACTAAATCTCAATGAATTTAGCCAAAGGAATTTTGTGAGAACCTACTGTATACAAAGTAGACAATGGATGTGTGTGTGGGGGTGGGAGAGGTGAGGGGGATTGCTACATAAATAATGCCCAAGTCTGGGAGCATGTGATTAGCTTTAAAAGTTTTATTAAGGATGGCTAAGACATGGAGACAACTACAGTGTCCTTCCATAGATGTTTGGATAAATAAGATGTGATACATACATACAATTAAATATTACTTGGCCATAAGAAAAGATAAAATACTGCCATTTATGAAAACATATATGGCTTTTGAGATGATCATGCTAAGTGAAATAAAGTAGAATAAGTCGAGGAACTTATATGACTTCACTCGTGTGGAATATAAAACTGAAAGCGACAAATTAACAAGACAAAAAAAACCCAAATACGCATAGACACAGACAACAGTTTAGTGGTTACCAGAGGGTAAAGGAGGGGATGGTTTTGGTATAGGAGGGTAAAGGGAGACAAACATATGGTGACGAAAGAAGAACAGACTCTGGATAAAGAACACACAATGTGCAGGGGTCATGATAATCTTCTCTGTATGGTTCCAATTTTAGTATATGTGCTTAAGAAACTGTGGTGTATTTATACAATGGATATTATGAAGCTATAAAGAAGAATGAAATCTCACCATTCGGAACAATATGGATGGACCTAGAGAACATTATGCTATGTGAACTAAGTCAGACAGAGAAAGACAAATACCATAAAATCTCACTTATATGTGGAATCTAAAGAAAAGAATAAATGAATGAACTAATCAGAAACAGTCTCAGAGACATAAAGGAAAAACGGAGGGTTGCTAGATGGGCGGGAGGGTGGAGTGAGGATAAGAGGGGAGGGGAGGGGATTAGAAAGCGCAATGGGTAACCACTAGATCGCCATGGGGATACAGAAGTCAATTTGGGGAATGTAATCAATAATGTTGTAAAGATTTTGTAGGGTATTTGATGGACACTTGTCTCAATGGGGAGACCACCTCACGGATGATGTAGATGTCTGATCACTTCACTGTACACCTGAAGCTGAAGCTGAACAATGATGAATGTCAACTACAATTATATATATATATATGTATATATATTTACAAGAAGTGGAGTACAGCATTAGGAATAGAGACAGTGTAAATGTAATGGCTGTATGCAATGTCAGAGGGGTAGTAGACGGGGGGAAGAGGTGTTGTCACTGTGTGAGGGATATAAATGATAAATGTCTAACTATTACATTGTTTTGTATACTTGAAACTAATAACAAAAAGTTAAAAAAAGAACACACAATGCAATGTAAAGATGATGCATTATAGAAATGTACACTTGAAATCTATACAACTTCACTAACCATTGTTATTCCATTCAATTTAACAAAAATTTAAAAATTAAAATAAAATATATAAAATAAAAGCTTTAGCATACAAAATTTAATCAAATTTATCAGGTAATCTTGCAACAAACATTTTAATACAGAATATTCAAATAAATATACATGTCAGCAAGATGTCTATATCCTCAGCCTACCAAAATTCCTAACTGAAATTGTCAATGAAATACTATATTAAGGAAAATTATTCAAAACCTCTGGAAATTTAGAAAGGTTGCTCTTGACTATCAAAAATTAGAAGAAATTCACAGTCAATAAAGTATGCTGATGGGATTACAGAAAAAGAAAATATTCGAGGTGTGATCACAAAATACAGTGAATGCTACTGCCAAGTGCCATCCAACAGAAAGGAAGGGATCCCAATACAGGAAGCAATGTGATGAACGTCAGTAACAGTGTTTGACAAGTTTCAAATTGTTCAGTGCATCAGTCGGGTGTGAGCTACAGTTGGGAGGTGTGTTTTAAAGTGTGCCTGTAAACAAGCCTCCATCATGACAATGCTCTGTGTTACACATTGCTTCTGGTATACAGCAATTTCACTCAAATAAAAACATTACAGTGTGTCCACATCTACTTTATTCACCAGATCTGGCACTGTGGGACTTCTGGCTCTTCCCCAAACTCAAAATGATTCAGGATATGGAGGCAGCCACAACAGTGCAACTAAAGACATTCACAAAAGAGGACTTCCAGATCTGCTTCAGAAAGTGACATTAACAATGGGATAAGTGTGTTCAGTGTGAGGGACAGTATTTTGAGGCATATTAATGGCAATGTGTTTTTTAGTGTATTTTTTTTTAATTTAAATATCCACTGTATGGTTTGATCACACCTCATATATGGCTGATTTAAACTTTGATCCATCAAGCTATATCAGTGTTAAGGAAAATAAGCAGGGGCTATTCTCACTAAAGAAACTCACTAAAATCCTCAGATTCCTTTAAGTTAAGGATGGATCCTGTGACAATAAAGGAATCTGGAAAATGGCATGAAATGGGAAGTACTATGAATACGCAAGCAGCATTGCTAGATGTTAAAACAAGGGAACAGAACTCCTTCTGTTTGCAGTTGGTGGCAGCAGGGTTAATGAGTAAAAAGAGCAAAGAAAATTTGTAGCCCCAGATATCAAGTGCAAAGATAAACAAAAAGTAGAAACAATTTTACAAACATCTGCAATCTGCTTTGTATGAATACATGGTTCTTTTGAAACTACAGTGAAAACAGAAAAGTGAAAGCAGATAATACTGTATATTTTAAAATTAGCTTTTTGAAAAGGAGGGAGACATAGAAAGAGAAATATGTAAAATTTAAATTATAAAAAGTACAAAAAAATAATAATATCAGAATTAGAATGCAAAATACAACAGAAACAGCAGAAATAATACTATAGAAAATTGCAGTTGAACACTAACATTTCTATTTAGTGGTAAATATATATTTTCTCAAATAATATTTAAAGAAAGAAATATGTTCTGTTATAATGTTAATTAAAATGCAAAATTTATGTATGCATATATGTGTGTACGTGTACATGTATATATATGTATGTATATATATACGTATATATGTATATATATATACGTATATATATATACGTATATATATATATATATACGTATATATATATATATATATATATATATATATATAAAATTGGGGGTATCCAAGGATCCATCTATCTTAATATTGCATTACATATGAAAGAAAAAATAATATGTACTATAATAACTAGAACAATTATAACTTTTGAAATGTCTGTAATTTCTAAAATATAATGATTTATTTTCATTACCAGAATTATATATTTTAAATAAAAATAATTTTAAAATATATTTTAATGTATTCTGAGAGGAGGGAGGTACTTTTTTTTTCTTTTTTAAGTAAGTGTGCCCATTGCTTCTAGTAGAATCTATACAGAATTTACAAAAGAAGCTAAATGAGAGTAATTACTCTGTGCAGATTTTTATAATACTCTAAGTGGAGTATCATAATACCTTTACTATTTGTCATCTCACCTGATTTCCTGCTGTATATGTTAAATAGTAAAAGATGGTAAAATTAATATTTCCCCTGGTTTGAAAAACTGCAAAAGTAAAATTTGAAGAACGTTGTTATGTATTTCCTAAATATTTCCAGATTGTCCCACTATAATTAAATTTGTAAAGATTCATTCCATTTTGCACATTGTGTCTCTCTTGACAAAAATTATTTCCATTCATAAAAGGAACAAAATGATAACTGAATGGTGCCAGAAATTTCAAACATGTGGTTTTTGAATGCTTTGCACACACATATTGTCTTTTTAAATTCAGTTAAGTGATTCATAATTGTGCTCCAGGAAAAGCTTATTAAAAATTAAGATATTTTTCCATCAAATTGAATGGCCCACTAAAATTTCAGTATTTAATAATTCAAATTAAAAAGATTTTGAAGTAGAAAAGAAATAGCTTCTACTGTGAGTACGTAAATGATTGACCATTTAAAAATATATGTTTTTCTTTTAATATTTTAATATTTAGCACTTTTAATTCTCATTATAGAGGTACATATCTGTACTCTGTTGATATTACATTATGGAGATTTCATTAGGGAATGGGAAAATCCATAGTCTAACGCATATGAATCACTGTACTTTTCCTCTCCTCAAGCCTATGATTTTTAAGCACAGAATGAAAATTATACAGTCCATAGAAAAACACTGGGTGCATAATTGTTAACTTATTTCCTTATATGAACTTGATAACTATATGATTTCAATGTAATTCTGATACTTTAGTCATTAGAGATCTAACCACAAAAATATGTTCCTACCAGATATTTCCTAAACAAAACCAGGGTAAATAACAATAAAAAAATTAATTTATTTTAAATTTGAGTTTTATAAGTCATTATAAGATAAGGTATTCTGAATAAGTGCTATAAAGATACACCTGAAAATCATAATTTTCTGAAACACAGAAAGAAAGAGGGAGGAGATGGAGAAAGAAAGGAGAGAGGGTAGGGGGCCTGTTTCTCCTTGTAGTTAGTCTCTATTGTACTACTTTATACCATTTTACATTTAAAACAGAAATCCCTTAAGGAGAGATGATGCTACAATACAGAAAATATGTGGGTTATTTTTTCCTCTTTTGGATTTTTGAAGCCTTTATTTCTGAGATGATTCTCGCTATGGTAGAGGATTCCCAAGATAAGGAACTGAATTTCCTATTACAAGTGCCAATTTCATAAGTGGTTTTAGTGGTTTGAACATTTATCCAAGAGTAACAAGAGAGAAACCACCAACGTGTATCATATAGACCACCAAAGAGCCATCAGACTCAAGTGGCTTTCAGTCACCATCAACCTCAGTTCTCTGAAAATACAGTTTCTCAAATTTTGCTTGCTGTTCACAAGACTTTCTGTCTTTCTGACTGATTTCACTTTCAACATTTTATTGTCTATATACAAAAAGCAAACACTAAAATGTTAAAATAGTGAATCAAATATTCTAAGTTGAATCATGTGAACAGACCTATCATCTGGCAAGTCTGCGTTTCCCATCACCATTTTACAGGTGAGTTAGGAGAAAGTAAGAGAGGGTAAGATTCTCTTTTCTGGAGAGAATAAGTAGGAACTTTAGTCAAATAGAATTATTTTCCTTATGAACAGTTATGGAGGACAATTCTGAGTGAAGGTTATGTGTGTGGACTCAGGAGACAAATTATCTTGGTTCAAATCCCTATTTTTCTATCTTCCAGTCTGGGTACATAATCTGGTTTCTCTGAACAGTATATTTCCTTCACTTTCCTCCTATATAAATTGTCTTTCTCTGTAAAATAATAAAGTTCCTTTAGCTTTCGTCCCTGTAAAACATTAATAATCATGATAGTTCCCTCATAGGACTGTTGTGAGGAATACCATATGTAAAGCACTGGTGAATTGTAAGCACTGCATGAGAGTTAACTCTTGCGATTATAAAGAATACAGATAAATTATACTGTTCAGCTTCCCTTGCTAGATATTTTATCTTTTATTGCTATTCTGTTCAGTGTTCAAATTAGTAAATTTTGCGGTGACTGCCAAACTATATCCCTGCTTTGAAATTACTCCTTATCAACAGCTTGCACTAATGGGACCCTATTGGCACCACCTTCCGGGTGATCATAGCTAATTATGCCAGGAAGGGAAAGTTGATCCATGGGAAAATAGAACATCCCTATTTTCTACATTCCATCATCCAAGGCTATCAGTGATAGAATTAAGAAAACATAGTCTGAAGGAGACAAGTGGGGGAACTGTGAATTCATGTATATTTAGGGGAGGCAAAACTATTCAGCTGTGCATTAGCAGAGAGATTTGACCACAAAAAGGATGAGGAAGAGAGAGCCTGGGAGTTGAGGAAAGAAAAGAGGCCATGCCATCATCAAGAGGTATGCTTCAGCTCCAGGCTTTCCTTCCTACCTCCAATTAAGCCTATAATGAAGCTGGCTAAAATTCATCTGTTCTGATTGAGTTTCAATAAAAATATGCTCACCCTAATGAACTTGAACTTGGATGAGTGATTTCTAGTTCTTCCAATTAAATGATCCCTGCTTCAAACAGATGTTTTTGTATTACAAAACTATGGACATACATTTCCATAAAAAATGCAGTAAGTGATAAGTGTAAGCAAACAGTGTGTGGGGAGGGTTGGTAGTGAGGGGGTAGGCAGAGTGAGTTGATCCTAGGCAATGTCAAGCATCTCTGTGATAAAAATCAACTTAGAAGAATTATTTTCTCTCATATCTGCAATGGATATTTGGAAAGAAGCCCATAAAGAAGAGACACTCTGAAACAAAAAGGGATAAAAATTTGCAAAAAGGGTTAAAAGTGTTTAAAAGAAGCGATCCAAAATGATTAATCTCATACAAGAGCATCTTTAAGGAGAAATTGACAAGATGGTATCAGTTTACTCAGAGATTTGGAAGAAAATGAAGCTAGGTAGAAGAAATAATGTTAATGACAATGATGATGATGATGACGATGGCTGAATATTATTGGGAAGCAGTAACACTATAGGGAGGCTGCAAAGTGTAAAAAAAGAGCTCAGAGGGTTACCTTTGATAGATTTTCACTAGAAGTCCAGTTCTGCTTGTGCAAATGACTGCATACCCCTACTCTCAGCCTCCTTATTCTAAAATTGGAATACCAATGTGTACCATGTGGGATTATCATGAAAATGAAGAATAAGGACTTTGTTATCAAACAGATCTAGGTTCCTATCCTGATTTGTAAGAAAGTCCCAAAACATATGTTTTTGTTTGTTTGTTTGTTTTGCTTCTTTTCATGATTTTTAGTATTACTTCTCAAGCACAAGTGTTATTCACGAAAAGAGGAATGGAGATGTAGTTTGAACCATCAAGCTTTAAACAATAGGAAGATTTTACCCTACTTTTTTTGTTGGAATACATTATTAAATTGTTTATAGTTTATCCACATAGCAACATGCTGTTCTTAATAGCACTTGAGATACTGAAGAACAACAGACCTCAGTAATGGTTTTTTGTTCATGTTTTGTAATGATACGTCTCTCAATCCACCATGTTGCTTAAATCATAACACCTATCTTTGTTCATGTGTCTGAACAGTTATCATGTTTTCTCTATTCAATTACAATTGGCACTCAGGTTTATAAGCAAACTTTTATAGACGTAAGGAATTCTGAAATTAATTCAAAAGAAATTTTACAAGTTTTATTAATATATGCTCAGTAAAGATCATCATCTTGGGCAAGTAACTTAATCTCTCTGAACATCAGTTTCCTCATCTGAAAGGTAGGGTTAATCACAACTAACTCTAATGTGTCACCAAGTTGTTAGGACAGATACCAGTCTCACTGTCAAAACCTTGGAAAATATATACAAACTCTATACTTACTACCATCATGAAAGCAAACAAACATAGTTCAAAGCAGTAAACTTTTTCTAAAAGGCTATATAATTAAGCCTGTTTCCATGTTATATATATTTCATATCATTTCTCTAAATTTAGCCCTCTTTATTCACCATAAAAACCACGGCCTGTAAGAAAGAGTAGAGAAGAGCACCATGATGTGCATTAAGAAAGTTAAACCACAAATGAAAACTTAATCATCAATGTGAGTGAATCTGCCCTTTCAGTAATTCATGACCAGCCAATTTGTATTTGGAATCCTTCTTTGAGTATAAGATACTCTGATTCCCTTGGCACTTGTGATGTGTTGTGGCATATGCTTCTAGTTGCCTACTCAATACCCATTCTCATTCTCTTTTTTACTAACCTCAGTTTTGAGGGAGTGGAGGAATATACCTGATAAAATTGGTCATCTTCTAACACTTGCAGCTAGGGGTGACCATGGCAAACAATGTTGGTCAATTAGATGCAAAAATCTCCTGGTGGGGCTTCTTGGAAACATCTGCAAAAAAGAACATTGGTATAGAATGAATGTTTGTGTCACCCTCAAATTCATATTTTGAAATCTAATCCCCAATATGATGATATTTGGAGGTGGAGTCTTTGAAAGGTAATTAAGTCATGCCAGTGGAACTTTCATGAATGAGATGGGTGCCCCTTTAAAAAGAGTCCAGACTTCTTTCTGCCATAAGAGAATACAATTAAGTTGGCAGTCTGAAACTTGAAACCCGGAAGAGGGCTCTCACCAGACCCAACTCTACTAGCACCCTGATCTCAGATTTTTAACCTCCAGATCTGTGAGAAATAAATCGCTTTGTTTATAAGCCATCCAGTCTATGGTAATTTGTTATAGCACCCAGAAATAACTAAGACAAAAATATTTGGCTGCCATGCTGTCTTTGGCCTTTTCAAGTTCCATCTTCTTCTCGCTGGGAACCCAGACATGATGCTTATGAGGTTAAGCCTCACTGGCCTGTGTCATCACTCAGATATTTTTCCAAACCTTCTGCCTGACCCCTAAGCTTCTTGTTTAATGAAAATAAATGAAGTTTTCATCAATTTATGGCACCATTGATTGAACTTTTGCCTACAGCCAAAAGTGTTCATCACTAATACTGGAGTTATCTTCAATATTCTAATATCAAGACACGGATGCATCACAATTAAATATATCTTTATAATATAAATATGAGAAAGATAAAGAAAAATAAAAAAAATATTTTAAGATAGATGGAATTCAAGATGTTATTTTGGAGGTATATCAAAAGTGAAAATGAACAAGAGGGTTTAGAAAACCAAGCAGAACCTGTGAGTCAGGTTTAACTGAATGTATTTGACCACACTACAGATTGAGAAATTCTCCTTTTAAGCCTCCCTCATAGAAAATAACAACAGAAACAAAAGTTCTTTCTTTAGTTAATAAAATAAGCTCACTTTTTATTATTTACTTATACACACACACACAAATATATACATACACATATATGTATATGTTCATAAACCTATGCATTATGTTAACATTTAAGGAAGCAAAGCGAACAATAATAAAAAAATGATCACAAGATTTTGAGAAAAAAGAACTATCTTAGTTGCCAACTTGATTCCACAAATGTTCTGCTTACCCCATTAATTTAAGGTCACTTGCTAAATTTATGTCAGAGCAACTTCATGAATCTGCATTAAGAAAAAATAGAAAGATAAAAGCACTTACAGCAATTATACATTTCAGAGAAGATTAACTGATGTGTGTTCTTTCTAAATAACAAGGAAGCAATTTTTATTCAGCCCTGCTAAATTATATATCTTGAATCATTGCTTCATAATATTTTGAAGCTAAAAAGGAATTTTAAAATTATGTTGTTCAACTTTTTTCCATTATGAAAAAACTGAGTCCTGAAACAATGATGTAATTCCCCAATGATATTCATTCAATTCAATTATTAAAAAAAACACACAAAAACAACAACAACAAACATGACTTCACAGTTAATGTTTCCAATTTCTAACAGGACTTAAATTTCCTTTTTCCAAATTACAATTAAAGTTTTATAACTATGAGAACTGTACATAAAAATTGAAATTATGCATTAGGGTTATAGAGGTTTAATACTGAAATCTAAGAAAATAAGACATGTAGACACATGGGAAAACTTTAGAATTCCTCATTCACCAGGGTGTAGAAAGGAGCAAATTACTTGAGTTGCCTTCTAGTTAATAAATTATTTCATCTGTTCCCTCTCCCAGGCTAACTATTAAAATAACAATAGGCATTAAAGACAATTTCTTGTTGTACATTAAAGAAGGTTATTTTAATACTGTATGCAAGTCTGTGTCAAATTACGATGAAAAATATATTGTACATCACTTGTTCCCTTGGTATGCCATGGAACCATGAGATCAATGAAATTTACAAAGTTCTTACCAGTAAGATTTTGTCTTTGTCCTTTTTAAGGTTTCCCGGGACCCAGCAACTGCTGGGCAAAGTTTCATTTTAGTAACACATTGAAAACTAAGCACAGTTGATAAATGAAGACTAAACACAGTTGAGTTTGCAACTTAATGATTACTTCTTATGGGAATATAATGAAAAATATTATCAACTCTCCTAAGAGATTTTTTTTTAATAGCATGTGCATTGAGCAAAAGAACATGAGGTCATCATAGAGCTAGCTCCCAGTCTATTTTCTGAGAATGTAAGAGCTGTGCCAATTCTCAACACTTTCTCCTCCCTTACCCCGCTGTTCATAGTAGAAATTTCCATTGAAACAATTAGACAGAAAACTTGGATGTCATTAAATATTGTCTCTGTCTCTCTCTACCCCCACCCCCTCCACCCCATAACTTTTCCTTTTCATATTGGTTTCATTATTTCCCATGCAGAACAGGGCAAGTTGTGAAACACTGGGACATGGCCAGATTCAGGTTTGATTCACATACTAAAATCTTAGCAACTGGGGGAGAGATCTCTTCACAATTACAAAATTGTGGGAAAGTGCTCTGGTTGGTAAAATTTAGGTCATAGATGCTCCATATCTCAATTATCCAAATAAAATATTATTGTCTCAGCTTAAATCATGTCTGCAACCAATTGATCATGGTAGCAGGCACTATGCTTGGCTTAAAACACTTGAAACAAAGAGCTTGAAGAAGCATTTTACACAATAAGAGAGTGGCTGGATTCTACAGTAATCTCTTTTTCTCTCTTTTTTTGTAATTGTTCAGCGCAGCACGAGTGACCTAGAGATGTAGAATTTCTAAAAAAAAAAATTAAGCCTTAGCTGGAGAAAATACAAAACAAATTACAACCAAATATGTATTCTCTTTTAAAAGGTAAATAAACATTTGATAAATAATATTTAGATTATATTTAACATATTTTAAGTGAAATATTTAGTTTTAGAACAGTTTTTTGTTTTTTTTGCTATTTAAGTGCATAATTATTAACTATATGTATTCCCATATTATTTGGAGTATTATTAATTTCATTCATTTTTTTTAATTTCATAAATTAAATAAAAAATAATTAGTGCTGCTCTTTTAAAACTACTAGCCAAAATACAAAACTTTACTGAGTAAACAGTGAAAGCTCCCACCTTCTCATTAACCCCTTTTCATTCCGCATAGAGAATCACTATTAAGTTTATTGGCTGTATCTGTTCAGATACTTTTCTATACACATGCATATACACTCATATTCTCTTCAAGTTTTATTTTTACTAAAATATCATATTAATATTTTTCTGCCACTTGATTTTTTTCAGTCACTAAAAACCAAGAATTGTTTCCATTTCAATAGTATATGCTTATTTGTCTAATTCTTTTTTAATTGCATATTATCCCATTGTGTTAATGACTGCTATTAAATATTGAGTACCTCCCATATCCTGGTTAGTATTCTGAGTACTTTAAATGTTATATCAAAATTCACACACACCACTATTTCTGTGAGTGGAATTATAGCTATTTCATTGATTTGCGAACTGAGGCAAAGTAACTAACTTTTTCAATATTTTACCTAACCATTCTTTTAGTGGTTGACATGTAAGATTTCTCAAATATTTTCACCATTATAAAGAATGCTGCACTAGAAAACTGGAAGTGAACTTGTTCTGTAAAAAGAGCATAATTTTTAGAATTATGGCCCAGTTGCCCTTCAAAATTGCTTACTGCCATATATAACAATGACAAATTTAAATCTTTCAATATCCTTGCCAATCTGATAGGTGAAAGTTTGTACTTCACTGTGATTTGACTTTACTTATCTTTGATAAAAAACGTTCAGCGTATTTTCATAGATGTTTTATGATATGAATTTTTCTTTTTTTTCATATCTAGGTCTGTTCATATCCTTATCCATTTCTATTAGCTTATATTATTCTTAAGGATTTATATTTGTCTTTTTTCCCTATCTTAAGAAATGAAAATTAAAATGTGCTACTCAGCTCTCCCTCTGTGGCTAACAATATTGACTCATGGCCCCATTGCTTGCCAGGTTGGTTCACTAACATAGGATGCTTACTAAGAGCTACTCCCAGCCACTGACTGAGCAGGTGGGGATACTAAGGCAGGCTCTTTCTAGTCGGAATTGATGATTCTCTATGTGTGACTTGGTTTTGAGGACTCTCTATCAGACTGGCAGAAATTATCTTGTAACTGTGCAGTTGAAAAGTCCATATTCTTCCTACCCATTCCACCTTTCTCGTTCTCCCCACATTGTCTCCTACATTCTGATGTGAAGCCCTCTTCTCACTTGGGTTTTGCTTTAGTGGGTCTGAACTAATGCACTTGGCAATTTCATTTATGAGAATCTTTTACTATATAGAGGTTTTGTAGTTATTCTGTCTTTTTGTTTTTTTGTCAAGTTTATCTTTACCACTGTGGTTTTTAAGTTTCATTCATACCTTAAAAGATTTTCCAACCACTGAATTGGAAAATAAAATTTGTTTATGTTTTCTTCCCGTACTTTTATGCTTTTAAATATGCTTTAGTTCCCATAATTCAATTGAAATTTTTTAATGTGAAATAAGGACCTAATTTTAAATGATTTTTCAGACACATTGTTAGTTGCCACAATATCATTCATGACATAAGCCATCTTTTCCCTATTGTCTTTAATCCCTCGATTCCCATAGAAATATCTATCTATTAATTTATTTGATATAACTTTGAAATAAAGTTTGGTTATCTGGTATAGCACATTCCCTTCATTTTGCTTTTCTAAATTGCATTTTTTGTTTGTTTATTTGTTTGTTTGTTTTGGTGTATTCTCATATTCTTGTATATTTACTTTCCCAGCTAAACATGAGAATTCACTTAACAAATAATTTGGGCATATTATTAAAATTACATTGATTATATCAATTAATCAAAGGTACAAAAGGCTTATATATTTGAAACAGTAGGTCTTCCCATTCAGGAACATGAGTTACCTGCCAATTACTCAGCATTCTTTGTGCTCTTCTGTAAAATTTTAGTTTTTGGCATATAGCTTTTGTTGGTTTCTTGTTAAATATATTCCTAGATATTTTACAGATTTTTCTTCTATTGCTTAACTTATTTATAAATGCATTTTTTTGGTTGTTTTCACAAGCTGTTGAACTACAACACATTTGCTAATCTTAATTGTGTTAGTTTATATGGACCAAAAAATATTATATCCAAACGCTATATGAACCATACAGCAAAAAAAAAAAAAAAAAAAAAAAAAAAAAAATCATCAAATAAAGAGAATATTTCTTTCTCTTGCCTGATTTCTATGGCTAGGACTTCCAATCCTATGTTGAAAAGCAGAGGTGATAGGGGACATCCCTGTCGTGTTCCTGAACATAGAGCAAAGGGCTTCAGTTTTTCACCATTAATTATGATATTAGCTGAGGGTTTGTCATATATGGCCTTTATTATGTTAAGGTATTTTCCTTTTATACCTATTTTATTAAGTGTTTTAATCATAAATGGATGTTGTATTTTCTCAAATGCTTTTTCTGCATCTATTGATATAATCATATGATTTTTTGCCCTTTCTTTTGTTTACGTAGTGTATCAATCACATTGATTGATTTGTGTGTGTTGAACCATTCTTGGTGTCCCTGGGATGAACCCCAATTGGTCGTGATGTATAATATTTTTAACACATTGTTGCATTCGATTTGCTAGATTTTGTTTAGGATTTTTGCATCTGTATTCATCAGAGATATTGGTCTGTAATTCTCTTTTTTGTGTCATCCTTACTAGGTTTTTGGATCAGGGTAACGTTGGCCTCATGAAATGAGTTAGGGAGTATTGTCAATTCTTCAATTTTTTGGAATAGTTTGAGTAGAACAGATGTTAGATCCTTTTTGAAGGTTTGGTAGAATTCACTAGTGAAGCAATGTGGTCCTGGACTTTTGCTTTTGGAAAAGTTTTGGATGACTGATTCAATTTCCTTACTGGTGATTGGTCTATTTAGATTTTCCAATTCTTTGTGATTCAGCCTAGGAAGGCTATATGTTTCTAAGAACTTGTCCATTTATTCTAGGTTATTGAATTTAGTGACATATAGTCCAGTCCTTCATAGTATTCTTCGATGATCCTTTGTATTTCTGTGGCATCCATGATAACTTCCCCTCTTTCATTTCTGATTTTGTTTATTTGTATTTTCTCTCTTTTTATCTTAGTGAGTCTAGCCAAGGGTTTGTCAATTTTATTAATCTTTTGAAGAACTAGCTCTTTGTCACATTAATTTTTTCTATTGTCTTTTTGTTCTCTATTTCATTTATTCTGTTCTGCTGTGGAGAAAAAGAAACCGTCGTACACTGTTGGTGGGAATGCAGATTGGTGCAGCCGCTATGGAAGGCAGTGTGGAGGTTCCTCAAAAAATTAAGAATAGAATTACCATATGACCCCACAATCCCTCTCCTGGGTATCCACCCAAAAAATCTGAAAACATTTATCCATAAAGACACATGTGCTCCAATGTTCATTGCAGCTTTATTTACGGTGGCCAAGTGTCCTTGGATAGATGAATGGACATAGGAGTTGTGGTATATATACACAATGGGATACTATTCAGCCATAAGAAAAAGATGAAATAGTACCATTTGCGACAACATGGTTGGATCTTGAGATTATTATGCTAAGCAAAATAAGTCAGACAGAAAAAATAGAGAACCATATAATTTCACTGACGTGTGGTATATAAAACTGAAAACAACAAAAGAACAAGACAAACAAATGAAGTCATAGACAATAGTTTAGGAGTTACCAGAAGATAAGAATGGAGAGGGGTTCTAGAAGAGTGTAAATGAGGTCAAATATATGCTGATGGGAGGAGAACTGACTCTGGGTGGTGAACACATGATGTGAGATCTAGATGATGTATTACAGAATTGTGCAACTGAAATCTATGTAAGTTTACTAACAATTGTCACCCCAATAAACTTTAATTTGAAAAAAAAGAGAGAGATTATGTTTTCTGGGCATGATATTTTTACTTACCAGGAGAAATAATAAATATTATATTTTAAAAATATAAAAAACAAAATTAACTTAAATTATTTTAAATTAACTGTGGCTATTTTGCTACTTCTATTTTTTTCTAACCTTGTTTATAGCACGAGCTATCAAAACCAGTAGATTCTATTTATTTGCCTCTTATTTTGATTATCCTTAAAGAATTGTAAAAACAAAACAAAACAAATTAGGAATTAAGACTAATTTACATACTTCTATATCTTAGCTTGATCCCTCATTTAATTAGCATGTTTCCAAAATATTGAAACAGCTCTTCTATATGCTATTGAAGATTAGATGCAAGAGCAAGTAAAATGCAAAATTCACATCTTCCCACCAGTCTTATGTAGGATACATTTGACAAAACCCCAGGTTATATTCCAAAGAACTGAATATGAGCATATTGTGCAACATTGTAAGGGGCTTTCCAAATTCCAGTGCACTGTTTGTGCTGTTATCAAGAGAAATATACAGATAATATTTTAATCACTTAGATTTTGGGCTTTGAAACGTACACGTGTGAAGCATCATGATATCTCTGACACAAAATTCTTGCTGATATTTAATAAAGCCTCTCATTTTCTTTTGTTTATAAAAAACAAAACAAAGCAAAAAATTACTTGGCTATTCACAGGTGGGAAATATTTGTTGTGAATGCTTAACAAAGCATGATAATACTGTCACCTTACATTTAAAATTGTTATTGGGTAATTTTGGAGAGGGATTTTGTGAAATAAGGCAGAACAGCTAATGAATACCTTATCTTAAAAATTTTACTTATCAGAATGGCATGCAATATAAAAATGCTGAAATAAGTGGTTGTAGTTACATGTCAATAGAACAAAAACTAATAATTATTGTCTAGTATCCACAGTTGCAAAGCACATGTATGCAAAGCTTGTGTATTCAGTACCTTACTAGTTGGATCTAGTTCTGCCTAGGTCCCTTGCAGCTCAGTGACAGTGAACCAGTCACTGTACTGTTAAATGAAGACTGTGGATTCTTATGCCTCTCTCTCAGGGATTTTGTGAAGATTAAACAGCAATGTGCAAATAAACATTCTTTTTATAAAATACTATGCAAATGTCAGTGATGATCGTTCCACAAAAATCATATTTCAAACATTTCATTTTAAAATAATTTAAACATTAAGAAAGCCACTGAAAACAGCTGTGTTTATTTCTCAGCTGTCACAACTCCACACTTATAAAACTAGATAAAATCAAAGAAATATAGCTTACCACTGATGGTTAACAATATCAGGTAAGGAAAAATAATTTCTTCCACAAATATTTAGTCTGCCCCTGCCTCCATCCAACTAGATCTTAGTTAGGGGTGTATTTTACAATAATAGGGAAATTAATGCTTTAACAAGGTCTTGAAGCTAATTTCCTAGTTTGACTTTTATTTACCTGATTCTGTTTTCTCCCTGATGTCCTTTTCCCTGTCTGTGGTTATAGGAAATAGCTTATTTATTTCATAATTTTTCCTGTTGGGACAAAAGAAGACAACTAGAAATTTTAGAAGATTTACTCTTATATGCACTCTTTAAAGATATATATATATATACCATACCAGTATATATACCATATACTGGGGGTTCCAAAAAAATGTATAAAAGTGGACACTCTGGTCAACGTTGCTCAAGCAGTAGTTCGCTGTAATCAGAAGTGTCTGGATGCTGATGGTAACCAATTTGAGCACCTCTTGTAACTGCAGAAGTCAAATGTGACTTATATTCATTTTTGTTATTGGTATATATTCATTATTACAATTTTAATACAGTTTTCCTTTCTCAAGATGTGTATGCAATTTTTTGGCACTCTCTGTATATAACCAAAATTCTCAACACTCATTCATTCATCCATTAACATATTTATTTTGTACATACAATATGTGCCAGTCATTGTTCTAAGCACTGAGGAGATAATAGTGCTTAGATATAACTTACCTTTAAGGACAGGGAGAAAGACCCCTTAGAAATACATATATACAGATAAGAAAATATCATTGATAAGTGCTTAGAAGGAAAATAATAAGAAAGTAAAGGCCATTTGAAAAAGAAGACTGGTGGTGGGTGGGGAAGCTTTACATTCAATAGTCTGAAAAGCCTTCTGGAGGTTACTGAGTGATTTAGTGAGAGATTAATTCAAGTTGAGGCCTAAGTGTCAGGCAGGCATCCAAATAAAAACAGGTATTGGGGAAGAGTATTCCAGATGGCAGAAACAATCTCCGCGTGTTTCAGTAACAGAAGGAAGGTTGCTAGGACTAGCACTGACATTAAGCAAATAAATGGAAAGCTGAGGAGAAAGGTATAGGCTGGAATGAGCACTTCAAGGGCCGGAGACAAGAACAAGATGTTTAGATTTTACTCCAAGTATGATAGAAAGTAAATTTATTAGGCTGTATGAATATAATTTTCCATTAAAAATGGTTTTTCTTTTACAGTATTCTAATATTTTTTTCCATGATCAACTGCAGAACAAATAAAATATACCAATTAAAATGTTAACAGTTAAAATGTTCAGACTATCTTGATAAAGCTTTCCCTGGAAAACAGGGCAAAGGCTATGGTTGAAACAAGATAACTCTGTTCCTAACTGCAAGTTCAAAAGAAGAAAATAGGTACTACTGCTTTTTGGTTGACTAGTCTGGCTGGTGGACATATCAATATGAGCTACATACTCATAGTCACTAAGATTTTGGTTATCAGCCTTCCCCTTATAATCTAGTTGTAACAGAGGAGGCAGCGTGTTTTCATTACCATGTGTACTACCTTGATTCCATCCCTGCGGCAGCCAGAATAATGGTCTCCACTAAAGAAGTGTATGTATTAATTCTCTAAACCTATAAGTATATTAATGAAGTCACCCGACAAAGGGAAATTAAGGTTGCAGATGAGAGGTTAAGATTGTTAGTCAACTGACCTAAAAATTGTGATATCATTTTGGATCATTCTATGTCCACAATATTATTACAAGGATCTTTAAAAACAGAGGAAGTGGATCAAAAGAGAGAACCATAGAGATGTAGTGTGAAAAAGACTAGCCCCAGCGTTGCTGTTTTGAAGACGAAGGAAGGGGTTTGTGAGACAAAGAAAGAAGGTGGCCTCTAGAAACTGGAAAAGGGAAGAAAAAGATTTTACCCTGGAGCCTCCAGAAAGAAACAAGGCCCTTCCAACATATTGATTTTAACCCAATCACATACTTCCAAGTACTTCCTACAATAAACTACCTGCACACTCTTTCAATACTATTAACTGGAAGACGAGGAACTATAAGATAATAAATCTATCTTGTAAAATCCATAAAATTTGTGGTAATTTGTTACAGCATAGTAATAAACAAATGATACTCACCCCAACCACTAGAACATAATTGCTAATATGCTTTGAATTCTTATCTCTTGGATTACTGATGTATGCCTATTTCCTAGATTAGTGTCAGATAGACATAAGGCTTCCAATAAAGATTTGATGAATGAATGAATGAATGATGCCAACATTCCGCTCAAGACCAGTCAATGACTACTTATCTCATTCAGAGTAAAGGCAAAGGTCATACAGTTCTACAAAATCTGCACTGCACCCTTTACTGTTGCTTCATTAATTTAATATCTTTTACATTTCTTCTTGAACACTATACTTTAGCAATACTGACCACCTTGCAGTTCCTCTGGAATATCAATCCACCTCTGAGATTTTCCTCATGCTATAGTCCTCTATCTCAGACGCTTATCCTGAGATATCTACTGGTCTTTCTCTATCACGTGCTTCAAGCCTTTGCACAAGCATCCCCTTAGCAGTGAGGTCATCCCTGATCACACTGTTTGAATCACCAGCTATTGGTACATTCCTTTCCTTTGCTTTATTGTTTTTGATTGCCGCATTACCACCTGCATATATTGTTACTTATCATTTGCTTATTGTTTATTCCCCATTAGAACATAAACTTCAAAAGGGCATTATTTTGTCTGTTTCCTTCTCTGCTACTCTTGGCGCATAATAGGTATCCAACTAATACGAATTGAATGGATCATATTATCCCAAGAAAGACCTTTCATTAAATGCCCCATACACTACCATAGCGAATCAAAAGATCACTCCAGGAAAGTCTGATTTATTAAAAGAAACAAAGACTAACAAAGCTTAAGGTATAGTCTGAAATCTGCTGTACTATGGAGACACATCCAGCCAAAATGTCCAGAGAAATAAACTAATAAATGCTTTGTTAGTTAATATTGTTATCTGAGTTAGTAATGGTACTGAAACAAGAACCAGCAGAGATTACATGGGGCAAGAGAACCGAGGGACACAATAGTGAACAACCAAAAAACAAGGCTATATCCTTAACCCTTAAATTATATATTACTACATGATTATTCTGATAAGAAAACATAGTAATATAAGAAGCCACTGTATATCTATTACAGTTTAATTTATACAGGCTGTGTAGTAAACTATAGTTCTCATTCCTGAGGATGGAATAAGTGACTTATCAAATTTTATCAGTATCTTTATAAAATCCAAATCCTCTTTAGATGCAAGATATTCAGATAATTTGGAATAAAATATACCTATGACTGATAAGAGTCAAGATCCTACTACTGAATGTTCACTAAGTCCTATAGGACGCCATCTTGTCAGAATACAGTACATGTGAGTTTAAATACTACCTACAATACATTCCCCTCACACTGTGAAAACTATTACCTGTAAGACTGTAACAATGCACAGCAACCAGTTTTCATTTGTTCTGAACGCAGAACAAGGGGTGCCAATACCCACAGAGGGAATCCCTGAAGTTTCTCTTCCCACCTAAAAAGGAGGTGAACATGCTCATCCTACTTTCCGTGTTTCCCTTCACTGACTGAACTTTGGAAACTAGGATTCAAGGGTCCCAGGGAAATGCATGGCTATGTTGAAGAGTCAGAAACTTGAATTAACTATTGAACATTGTAGAAATATCCCATCGACAAGGGATGTGAATGGAAGCTGTTTGATAGTTGCCTTTTGGAATGTGCTCTTACTTCAAAAATTTTAGGTCGAGTAGCAGCAAATCGGGTTCCTGGTTTTGTTTGTATTAAGGTAGCTTACAAAAGTTCTCCCTAGTTGTGTTCTTACTTTTGTCTCTCTATAGAGTTAATCTGTCACAATGACAACTACATCAAGGAATCAGAACACATGGATCCTACCTATGTTGGGCTGGCTTATTTTTTCTTTGCATTTGTCACATCCAGTTATTTATGTAACCACCTAACAGTAAAACGGTGATTACACCCAACATTTCTATAGCTCTTCTTAATTTGCAAAATAGTGATTTGTAAGTTTTCTTCTGCTAAATCTTTGCAAGGACTAGTGAGGTACGTATTCACTAGTCTCATTTGCAGATGGCGAAAACAAGAGCTTAGGTAATTTGTCCATAGTATACATCATAAATGGCAAAGTAAAGATTAAAATGTGTAATTTATGACTCAAAATCAATGGCACCCCATTAATTAAAGAGATGTGCCTTTCTGACTTGTAAAATATCTATACAACGCAAGGAAAATATATTTTCAATACAGTTGTGTTGCATTTACTACTTCCTCATTTTAGTAGTAACAAATTTCTAGCTAAAGAATAAAAAAAGAATCTTGGTAGTATGCATATTAAACTCAATTTTGTAGTCAATTACAGCCAGGGAAGAGGACTCACTCTTTCCAATAGTACCTTTTCTACTTACCCTATCAATACAATCATCATATATCAATAAATATTTATTGAGGATGAGAAAGGAAGCATCATATTACCAATTAAAAAAAAACTATTTTAAACAAAGATAGCTGTAAATAAGTCAAACTTTGAATTGATACATAGAGAACAAGTTTTTAATCAAACACAGAATTTTTTAACAAGTGTTTTGTTTTTTTAAGAAACTACCGTGTTTCCCCCAAAATAAGATCTAACCGGAAAATAAGCTGTAGCATGATTTTTCAGGATGCTCGTAATATAAAATAAGCCCTAACACATGTTTTGGAGCAAAAATTAATATAAGACACTGTCTTATTTTCAGGGAAATATCGTAGGGCTTATTTTATATTGTGAGCATCCTGAAAAAATCATGCTAGGGCTTATTTTCTGGTTAGGTCTTATTTTCGGGGAAACATGGTATGATTATAAAGACATTAAAGTTCAATTCAATTTGTGCCATAAAGACTTTGGCTCCTATATCAATCAGTTTAAATTGGACATCTAAATTTCCTTTGAAAATTTTTTTGTTGTTTTTTTGTTGTGTTTTATAATCTTTCAACTTCACTAATCTAAAGCAAAACCACTGGGAGAAAAGTTTATGTGATGAACAATTCTGATTTTGGGTTAGATACCCAGGAGAGGTATTTCTGCGTTATATGGTAATTTCATTCTTAATTTTTTGAGGAACCTCCATATTATTTTTCCTTAGGGGATGTACCAATTCCCGCCAACAGTGTATGAAGTTTCCTTTTTCTTCACAGCCTCTCCAACAGTTGTTATTATTTGACTTGTTGATGGCATTCATTTTAACACGTGTGAGTTGGTATCTCATTGTGTTTTTGATTTGTATTTCCCTAATAGCTAGTGAAGTTGCTTATTTCTTTGTATATTTGTAGGACATTTGTTTGTCTTCTTGGGTGAATTTTCTGTTCTGATTCTCTGCCCATATTTTAATTGGATTGTTTTTTGTTTTGTTTTGTTTCGTTTTGTTTTGTTTTTGGGTTGTATGAGTTCTTCATACATTTTGAATATTAGCCCCTTATTGGAGATGTTGTTTGCAAATATCTTTCCCATTCAGTTGGTTGCCTCTGTTTCATTGATAGTTTCTTTTGCTGTGCAGAAGCTTTTTAGCTATATATAGTCCCAATCATTTATTTTTGCTTTTACTCCCTTGTCTTTGAGGTCAAATTCATAAAATCCTCTTTGAAAAATATGAAAACATCTATCCTAAAGATATATGCACCCTAATGTTTACTGCAGCATTCTTTACAGTGGCCAAGACATGGAAAGAACCAAAGCGTCCTTTCATACATGATTGGATAAAGGATATGTGGTATATACGCACAGTGGAATACTACTTGTCAATAAGAAAAGGTGAAAATGCCATTTGCAACAACATGAATGGATCTTGAAATTATTATGCTAAGCCAAATAATGTAATTTTCTGAACAAGAAGCATTTTTAAACAAATTCTTTGGTAATATTATTTCCTGATCTGAAATTTACTCTTTGTTTACAGCTTTAGACTTAAAGTCAGGTAAGATACTCAGAGGTTTGAGCCACAGTATCAGTTTAAAGAAGGGTTACATTAATTTTGATCTATTACAGTCCTGCTTTTTCTCTAATATTCTTCCAGTTCTTCCTGGTTATCTTAGTAAATGTCACTTAATTTTCATTGAATCTCTTTCTTTTTCCACTACTTTTCCTAGTAACGATAGTTTCTCATCAATGGAGTTTTTCCAAATTTTCAAAACTTTCATCTCAGTATACTATTAATGCCAATTGAATACAGTACAAAAACTGTTATAGTAGTAGCCTTTAAAACACAGGACTTACATGAAGAAAAATATGACTAGTGTGAATAAACTTTAAAATTATTTTTATCCATAAAATCTGTAGGAATACCAGGTACCTAATTTGGCAAATATAAATTTGATTCACACTTAACTCCTCCACTCTGGTTTAAATGTCACTTTTAACTTGTTCAGCATTGCTCAACTAACATGAATAAAACATCTTACATTATATAATAATCGAATGCCTGTTTTGTCAGGTAACCTTAAATGTTCTTTTAAACTTTTCACATGACCAATTACATCAATTCAGAATCAATGTCAACATTGTAAATGATTACTTCACCTGTTTTTATGAATAGATATATTATCATCTGTAGTGACATATTAGTAGCTACTTTAAAATGCATCTACGTTTTATTAAAGACATGTAAAAAGAAAACAAAAGGAGCTATAATAACAGTAACAATACTGCTTTAATTTTGACAGTGCTTTAATATCCATTATATCTTTTTAGTAATCTGATAGTTAACAAGGGCAAATTATTATCTCTCTTTTATAGAGAAGAAAACCAGGACTTATAAAGCTTAAGTAACATGTCCAAGGTCATTTTGCTAATATGTGCAAGAGCAGTCATGAAGGTCAGTGCTGGTTTTAGAATTCCAAATTCAGTGCTTTTTCAGTTTTACAAACTAGCAACACTGCATTGATTCAACTTTGAACTGTAATAAAGAACAAAAAAAATATATTGTTGTTATATATAAGAAGCAAGTGTAGCATTATTATGGTAGCACTAAAGTGGAATTAATTGGCTCTGTGCATTTTGATGGTGATTATAGCATGTATTTTATTTATGAGGTAAAAATAAGTAAATTTAGACGCTAACAGTTCTGAAAATAAATACCAAATAATATTGAAAGAGCTTATAAAAGAAGTCATGGCGTGTTGGCATTTTTTTTCTTTCCTGTTTTTGAACTAAATTTTAAAAGATGAAAATTATCCAGATGGCTTTGCTGCATAAAATTGTATTGAAACGATGTCTATTTTAAAACCATATAGACTTGGATTTTTATGGTACACACAAATATCAAGGAAGACAGCACATAATACAAGGACTCAATATCTTTATTCTTAAACCAAAAATAATTATTATTTTGCTAGAATAATATACTTTTGGCAATTAATTGTTTAAGTGGCTTATAAGTTCAAATGTTCAATAATTTTTGTCCTTCAGCTTCAACATAGCTATCTGACCTTAGTAATCATTTACTCTGAAATCATTTCCAGAACACTTCTGAAAAGGCTCACTGTAATTCCAGTGAAACACTCATCACCATCACCAGGCTAGCCATCTGTCTCCTTCCTGAGAACATAGTAAGAAGTATTAAATCCAAAAGACTAATATCAAAATTTACTATTTATCTGTCAAGATTTTGGTAGCGGGCAATAAAATCATGGGAATGACACACAGTCATACTGACTTTAAATCTTTATAATTATTTAAATAAAAGTGTTCAATAAAAGTGACTAACCCAGTTTAGAAGGGTATATTAGTTATCTACTGCTGCAGATTAAATTTACCCAAATTTAGCAGTTTAAAGCTATGATGTTATTATCTCACATGGTTTCTGAGGATGTGGAATCCAGACGCAGCTAACTGGGCAGTTCTGACTTAAGATCTCTCACTTGGTTTCGGTTAGGATCTCAGTTCAGGCTGCATCATCTGAAGGTTTGGGTGGGGCTAGAGGAGTCACTTTCAAGCTGACTCACTCACATACCTGAAAAAACAAATTTTCTGTTTAAGGGTTTTATTTCCGAAACTTTCTGATAATTTAGATACTAAAGTTAACCTAAATTGTTCTGTGAAACCTAAGAATATTTCACTCTTTTATCTTTACTTTATGTAATTCTGAAAATATTAAATTACCTCTTTATATATCATAACTTACATTTTAAGCAGTCTTAAAAAACATCCTATCAATAATTAATGCTAAATGATGATACCCATCTAGCAAGAAAAATTTTAAGGTACCACAATTTCAGTGATTTAGATTAATACAAATCACATATTCTCATAAATTGGAATGTTGGCATATGACCTTCTTTTATATTAATCTTCTTAACTATAATAGAAGACTTTGACATTTCAGGCTGCAAAAGAATGGCTCACTACCTTGACAGTATGAACAGTCATCTTGCATCTTTGAAAAAAAAATGTTCCTTCTGATTGCGCTCAAATTAAGGTTGTTCTGAAAATCAAATATCTTCTACTTGAACTAGTCATTTATGGAGATCCAGATAATGCTGGAGAGTGTAATCAAGTTGTAGCAAAATAATTTTCTAGACATTGAAAAACCGAATGTTAAAATTCTGAGAGAGAAAGAAAAGAAGGCAAAGCTAGGTAGGAAGGCTTTCACATTGTATAAGATGGTAAATAAAAGCTTCGAATAGCACTAGATATTTGGAAATCCACATGTTCTCATGTACAAGAATATATGCAGGTGGAAGACACAAATTTACAGGCAACATATTAGTGTTCACTTACTCCAAAGACAAACCAAGTTCTTCACTTTAATAAAATTCACTTACCTTGTATGAGGCCTTACTGTAGGAAACACAATATACCCGAAAAATAGTTGCTAGTATTATTATCTCCATTTTTTTCATAAGGGAACTAAAACTTAGCAGGATCCACTAACTTGCCCAAGTAATAGCTGGACTTATTATTCAAACTGAGGGCTGTTTTTCCCAATAAGAGTGTTCTTACTACTACTGTATTCTTTGAAGTAGCATTCTAATATGTGTTTGCCTGTTTAGCAACATCTACACAAAACCATAGTCTGCAATATTCATTCTTACTCATATATATAAAACTACGTTGCATATATTTGCCATAAATTTGACTGACCTAATTTGGCATTGTTTATTCTTCACCCTTGACTGTTATTACAGAAAATGTAAATATATAACAAAAATGTATGATTGTATATTTTTCTATAATACCATACTTTATAAACGTATTATAAATGATGACTGATGAAATGCTATTTAAAATTGCTAAAGTCAATAAATAATTCAAACCCTTGTCCAACAAGCAATGTGGAATATAGGAGGTCTGACAATTAAGTTTGAGAATTTGTCACCATGCGCTTACATCGGCAGTCCTGTATAAACAGTTCAGTAAGGTTTCATAACCTTGGTATATCCGTGTCTCACAGCTGTGTTCGTGTTGACATATGGTGGTGCCTTGCTGAGTGGCGTTAATTATTATTGTTGCATGTTTCTGTGTGCCACCGCAAGAATGTCTGAGCTTGAATTATAGCAACAAACAAACATTACATTTCTTGTTAAACATGGCAAGAGTAGAAGTGAAATCAGAAACATGTTAGTTCAAGTTTATGGGGATAATGCTATGAAGAAAACAGCAGTGAATAAATGAATTAAACGTTTTTCTGAGGGGAGAGAACACATCACTGATGAAGAGAGGTCAGGGTGACCAGTAACGAGCAGCTGACAAAATCATTGCAAATAATTGTTGAATTGTGTGTCAACATTGTGGGCTGTGAGAAACATAGCAGACCATGTATACATTGATAGAGAAACGGTTAGGAAAATCTTAACTGAAAATCTTGGCATGAGAAAGGTGTATGCAAAAATGTTCTCGAGGGAGCTCACCAATGAACAAAAGCAAAGGAGAGTCGGAGTTTACCAAGACCTTTTGGAGAGGTAAAATGGTGTTTTGTGCTGTGTTATCACTGCTGATGAAACATGGGTGTACCAATACGATCCTGAAATAAAGCATCAAAGTGCACAATGGAAGTCAGCCAATCCTCCACGACAAAAAAATTTCAGTCAGTCCAAATCAAGAGTCAAAATGGTGTTGCTGAACTTTTTTGATACCAAAGGGATTATTCATTATGAATTTGTATCAACTAGACAGTTAACCAAGTTTACTATTTGGAAGTGCTGAATAAAACTTAGACGATCTGAACTTTTCACCAAGAATTCATGGCTCTTGCATCAGGACAATGCACCAGCTCAGGCAGCACTGTCTGTGAGGGAGTTTTTAGCCAATAAACAGATCACTGGATTGGAACACCATCCCTACTCACCTGATCTGTTCCCCAATGACTTCTTCCTTTACCCAAAGATAAAGGAAATATTAAAAGAAAGATATTTTGATGACATTCAGGACATCAAGGGTAATATGATGACAGCTCTGATGGCCATACCAGAAAAAGAGTACCAAAATTGCTTTGAAGGGTGGACTAGGCACTGGTGTCAGTGCACAGCTTCCCAAGGGAAGTACTTGATAGGTGACCATAGTGATATTCAGCAATGAGGTATGTAGCACTTTTTCAAAAATGAATTTGCAAACTTAACTGTCAGACCTCATACGTACACACACACACACACACATATATACACACACACATATATGTGTGTGTGTATTTATAATAGATATGTATATATCTATATATGTATATAAATACACGTGTGTGTATTTATAAAGATAAATATTTAACATTTTGAAAAGAGAGGTACTATAAAGCAATCATTAAATCATTGTGATTCTTCTGGCCACTTACTGATATTGGCATGTTTCAATATGTAGATAAAAGTAACACCACATTTATTCAGCTCCTTTGTAGTACTGGAAAGAATACAGGATGTGGTAACAGTAGAGATGGCTGACTTTAACATATGTGTATGTTGGCTCTTCTGTAGAATGTAGTTCTTCTGTAGAATTCTATTTTATGGAATATTTTATATTCTATAGAAGTTATTATGTTACATAATTACAAAATAGGGGCCAGACAGACTATCTTAATCAACCTCCAGCAGTTAATCCATTTTACTTTTGAACCAATTTCAATTTCCTAGGTTCTAAAATTAAAGTAATCCATTTTATTTTAAAGAAGTAATCGCCTTCTATATAGTGATTAGAGGATTGAATGAGACTGTATATTATATGCTCAACACATGCCAGGCCTGTATTAAATATTCAATAAATCTTAACAAATGTTGCTATTGGTTACTTAATTATCACTCACAAAACAAACAAACAAACAAACAAAATGTCCTTAGGTGTATTTGGAAAACTTTAACCAAGGAGAAAATATAAAAATGGGTTTAAAACCTCTGCTTCCACTCATTATTTTTGACTAGCGTTAGAAGCTATACAATGCCTAAAATGCAAGTAAGTGTCAAAATCCAAAGCATATTGATAAATATATACATATTTGTTTAATAAGTATATGTGTGTATTTAATATAATTGATGAGCTTTTTTAAGTGTTACTGAACAATTCAGCTAACCAGTTAAATAACATCAAGTTTTCATGAGAAGAGTTTAGCTCATTTTGACCCCCCAAAAATCAGATGAAAAATAGATCCTTCAAAAATTAGAATATGGTTCCAAAGAGCATCCATATATGGAGAGGCATATCTTACTTGAACTTTCGAACATGTTGAAAAATGCCTCAAGAGGATCTTTATTTCTCTTCTTATTTCTCTGTCTCTGCAATATTGATACTTGCTCTCCCTGTTTTTTTTTTCTTTTTTAAAATTTTATATCATCAAGGATTGCATGCTTCATTTTCCTCTTATATGAACTTCAAATATATCTGCTATTTATTCTTCAGTAGCATGGCTCATCTGCTTAACTACAGTGACAGAAAACCTGCAGAATTACAGAAGAAACATGTCAATTTCAAAATAAAATGAGCTCTTCACCTATAAGCCTCTGATTATATCTCTCCTTTTGATTTTTACCAAGAAATTGCACTTATTCATTTTAATGAAGAACATTTACCCTTGGAATAGCCTTTCACCTTTTTTGATTACCTTTATTACATATAAAATGTGGTAGTTGGAGTCCAAACTGGCTAAGGAAACTTAAAATATAGCAGGTGGAAAAATAATTATGTTATTAAATCACTCCATCAATTTGTTTAGCAAAGTTCCGTGTCTTAAACTTTCTTAAAATTATTCAGTGATGATTGGGGAGGTGAGAACAGAGGTTGATTAAGAAAATTAACAGCCCTTTAACCACATACTAAAAACTGGCCTGCTGGATATCTGAATCAAGTTGAAAAGCTGCTAAATGAAGAGGAAGAGTGTGTTGTCTGCCTGGCTAGGTGGGTGGACTCTTCTCCCTCATGTTTCTAGGTTTTCCTGCTCAGTTGAAAACCACCTATCTCCTGTGACGGAAAAAGAAAATAATAAAAATAAAATAAATAAATAATAAGCATCAGTGAGATATATATGTGTGTGTGTGTGTGTGTGTGTGTGTGTGTGTGTATATATGCCAGATAAGACAAATTAAACTCATCACATTCTGTTTTAAAATGCCCTAATAAATTGAATACCTATGTAGCTAACATTGTATGTATGTTTTTTTGTTTGTTTGTTTGTTTGTTTGTTTGTTTGTTTGTTTTTTTACTGAGGGTCCTTCTTTATTGTTAAATCTCAAAAACACTTATGCCATGGTATACGTATAAGTAGATTTGAAAACAGCTTATCCAATCATCTATCAAAGGACATTTTGGTTGTTTCCATATATCAGCCACCATGAATAATGCTACAATGAACATAGGAGTACATATATATTTACAGAGGAATCTTTTCATATTTTTGGGTGGATTATCATGCTAAGTGAAATAAGCCAGACAGAAAAAATAGAGAATATATGACTTCACTCATATATGAAATATAAAACTGAAAGCAACAAAGGAACAAGACAAACGAACAAAGAAACAAAAATTCTTAGACACAGAAAACAGTTTAGTGGTTACCAGAGGATAAGGGGGGAGAGAGTATAGAGAGTGTGGTAGAAGAGGGTAAATGGGGTCAAATATATGGTGATGGAAGGAGAACTGCCTCTGGGTGTTGAACATACAATGCAATATATAGATGATGTATTACAGAATTGTACAAATGAAACCTATATAACTTTACTAACCATTGTCACCCTCAATAAATTTAATAAATGAATACATTTTTAAAAAGTAGGTCCTGGAAATAAGTAACAATAAAAAACTGCTATCATCAACTACTAAGTTACACAAGAGATTCCATTTCAAGTTAACAGAAAAAAAAAAAAAAACATATTTAAAGTACCATATTAAAAAATCAACGAAAATGCAGTTTGTATTGTTGGGTAATTAAAATAAATGGAGACCTGACACTAAAAGCAATGCAAACACATACAGAAACATCATTCTGTAATTGTTCTATTTTGCTGTTTTCATTCTAAGAATGTAGGTTTATTTAGAGAATGACAGTGAGTCAAATTTATGCCTAAGACATTTATCCATCCTTAACCAGACAGATTGCAGAGGCTACTACACCAGTCAGCTATTCTAAACTCTTTTACCTTAAATGTGAACATTTTCCCAATACTACTCTTAAGTCACTTCCTTCATAAGAACTCCATAGGCTTGTTTTAAATAGTTTAAAAACCTGTAATAAACAACAGAGTTTGCTAAGGGTAGACGTACTCTGGTTAATGCTCAAAATGGTGTGGCCAGAGGAAAAGCAAGTGTTATTAAATTTGAATGCAACCCTTACCAGCACAAGTTGAACCTTTTGTTCAATAAAAAAGCTAGTACAATATAAGGCCACATTATATAAAGATATATCATTTCCAAATCACAGTGAAAGAAACTCTTGAATAATTTACCAATTTTGTATTCTACTATGTGCCTTACAGATACCCCCACTAAAATCTGATATCTGACACAAGAGAATGACATTTGAAGAATGTAGTATTCTAGTGACAGGACTGAGGTTGATTGTTACAAACTCTCTGAGTATTAAATAGTTACACCCTAATTATTTATATAGAACATTGATCCAGTAACAAAAATAGAGAACAACAGCTGGAAATTTATCATATTTAATGTTCAGAAATAAAAGGGTTAACAATTTTTTCCATTATTTTCTGCAGATATTTTTTCATATTGAAATCTGATGGCAATAAAATTCAGGCATAGTTCCAAGCTACTGCATGAAGAGGATGTTGAAGGCCATCACTATACAGCACACTGCAACATAAGGACTCATACATTCAATTCGGGCACACTTCCAAAACATACCCAACAATCCAGCTTTATTTATGTCCAGGAGGCTGGGTGCCAAGGACGAGATACAAGCACAGGTACATAGAAAGAGCAAGATTATAGCCAACATACTCTGAAAATTGAAAATGGAAGACATAGTCAGGCCGATGAAGACCCAGACACATCATCCTTCTCACATTTATGCATTTTCAGTGAGAGAGCTGAGCCAGACCATGACACTAAATAGCTGTGTGACCTTAAATTAATCACTTAACTTTTCTGAAAGCTGGTACCTTTAATATTACATGGGTTCCTCTCAACTCCCATTTTAAAATTATAAAATAAAAGCCTGGAGTATTCACTCTAAGTATAAATGAAACATGCCAGAGTTTAATTTTTCCTTTTTGAATAAACAATATAAAGTTCACCCATTAGAAAGTATCAAAATGTTTTAATAGCAAACATTTCATCCATTCAGCTGTTCACCTTGATATCACTATGGCACTCTCCCTATAATTGCATTATTGAATATTTGATGGGTGCCTAGGAAATAAGGATTCCAACAACACCTGCCATTGTTGATAACTTACCAAATGCCCATCATTATGCTAATAGCTACATGTAAATTAAAAATAAGTAAGCAAACTCCTTGAAATAGGATGACTGTGTAATTTGCTAACCAAATCTGGATACTTTTGAGAAGAAAAGGAGAATTATTAATAATTACATTAGAAAAACAAGCTTCAACTGAAATTTTCTTGGGAAAACTACAGCATAAGGTTAACAGTATATATGTTATAAATGTTTGCATGAGCAAGAAGGAAAAGGTGTAAGAATATGTACAAAGATATGAAAATTACTTACTACAGTTGGATGGAATTAGAGATATTGGTTAAAAAAATATAAGTTGTTTATTGTATTAGTTCACTGGGTATAATAAATGAATTTATTGCTTTTAAAATTTGAATATTAATTTTTTTAAAAAAGTAAAGAATGATAAAAACTCTCCCAACAATCTTAAGATGTAATATGAAAATGTTTCGCTTTTCAGATGAGATAATTAATGTAAAAATGCTGGCATAAACATTGCCAAAAGACACACAATTAGTAAAATACAAAGCTGGGACAAATCCATGTGTATCACACACTGTCTCCTGCTTATTTTTCCCAAGAGAATATTTCTTGGTTGAGTATCATGGGAATTCATGCTTCTCCATTATAAATGGGGTTCTCTTGATAGTTTCAATTATCAGAATTGTGCCCTTAGGGATTTCATAAATTAAGTAAGAAGCACATTTCACACATCCATTACTAAAACAATCCTTTGTGTCATTCATCCCATAATATCATGCAACTGCTTCCCAGTTGAAGTACAACAATATCCAGTATATGAAAATAATAAATATTTTACCAGCTTCCAACCAAGTTTTTACCTTTCACCTAATGTCATAGTTCACGACATTAAAGCATATTTTTTAAAAATCAAATGAGAAAATTTATGTGAACTATAAACTATTCTTAAACTATGATTCATATCATCCTTATTTTCAAGAGATATCGGGGCTGTGTAAAAATGAGAATATATATGGAATAATAGGTGGTAACACAGAGTGAGTTACACTCCCTTCTTTATTACATATTTTATACGATATATACAAAATTTGGAGAAAGTTTTTAAACAACATTTTTCACAATATCTTATAATACAGATATTAATAAAGTGGTCAATTTTGGCATCAGGTTATTAAACATATTTGTTTGACTATGTTGAGCAACAAGTGCAATCCAGTAACTGGTAGTTGTTAAATTTCAACAGTCATTTAAAATATCACTATTGTTTTTAGTTGTATTTGAAATGACTTCTAAAAACCATGTATTAGCTAAGTACAATGAGTCAGTCATTCAAAACATTTAGAAATACAAGTTTACTGGCTAGGTATATAAAATAATAAACTAGAAATGCAATAGTAGACATTTATTTATTCATTCAGTCAGTCAATTATCAAATATGTGTCTAGTTCCTACTATGTGCCAATCCTGTTGCTAAGCACAAGCACATAGTGGTGAATAAAATATATACTTTTTTTTTCTTATAGAGCTTACTTTTTACAGAAATTAAACATTTACCCATTAACTTGTTTTAAGAAAAAAAGTGAAAGCTACTAAGGGGATGTGTGACCATTATTGTGAATGAGTGTGAAGAGTCAAGGAAAGCTTTTAAGACTTCAGAAGTTCCTGCAAGTTAACCAATCAGGATTGAGAGTGTACTTGATGAATAAGAAATAAAAGAATTAAAAAGCTATACAAATGCTTTGAGATAACAGAAGGTCTTTCAGAGGAATTGAATAATTGTTAATATGGTTGTGACAACTTAGTTTCTAGAAATTTCCATATTGTAGATCTTTAGGGGTAGCAATCTGGTTGGTGTCTCTTGCTGCTAAGGGATACTTCTTGATTCGTCATTAACATAGAATGTTTTGGATATCACTGGGGTAAGGTTCCACGAAGTCACTTTTTTTCTGTTGTTGCTCTGAATTAGTAGAAAAAAATGAAGGGAGAGCGGTGAGCAGTTTGTGAACAAATTCTAAGAGCTCACAAGTTGGTGTAGCATTTTTTTGGGGGGGGGGTAAATATTTAGATACTAAATTACTTTCCGTTTTTCTGCATTGTTACACATGACTACTGTTTTAGGAGTTAGTTTTTTGTTTGTTTGTTTGTTTTTTGAAAACATCTCTTATTTTATTCTGAGTATCATAAAATTTTATCGTGAGTATGATGAAATTAGAATATTATAAGCAGGGCAACACGGGGTACTGAAAGCAGATGTCTGTTTGTCTGCTATTAGTGACACTATTATTTATTGTTGGGTTAGGGGGTCATTGTCTTACATTTCCATTGTAAAATTACAATTTTCTTCTAGTATCTAACACATAATCCAGACTGTGAAACTAGGTAATCTTTCAAATACACAATTTGCCCAATGATTAATCTAGAATTAAAAAAATTCTCTTCAGATTCAAAGAACACATAAGGGGAAAAGCAGTACTGACAAAAATGAAGGCATATCTTTGTACATAGTAATGAATCTCCAGATCATCCAATAAAAAGGAAAAGAAAATCTTAAAAGAGAAGTTAAGAGAAAAACAGAAAAGACAGTAAAACAGTAATTATTTTAACAGCCAAATTTTCATCAGATTCAACAGATGCAGGAGGAAATGAAGTAATATCTTAATTTTTGATGAAACATATTTATCAATCTAGAAGTGTACGGCATCTAAGATATCATTTAAGAATGAGGGCCAAATACATTTTACTATCTATATCTTTCATTCATAGAAAAACTTATGTATTCTGTTCATTAGAAATGTTACTGAAACCACAATAGAAAGTGCATTAAGCCAGAACACACAAAATTGAGATAGTTCTCGCTTTGGTGAGAAGGAGAAGAAGCCATATTTCCATTCAAGGTCAAAGTGAGTGTCTTAACCTACAGAAGCAGTGAGTTTGTGCAGAAGGTCTTCTGACCAGAGCCGTTACTTTTGGTGGAGGGACTAAGCAAGTTTTTGGCAACTCTGTAGAGAGGAAACTCAAAAACAAATACCCTGATCTCAATTTCTTCACTCCAAACTAGAGGGCATAGGAACCCATGAATGGAGTTAATACAGTACAGCCTCTGGGGACAAAGAAAGGTGAAAATGATGGAAAGTGGATCAGAAATGGCAAAAAAAAAAAAAAAAAAAAAAAAAAATAGCACATTTTCTGAGACAACAGCCTTGCTTTGGATATTCAGTTCTAACATTTGTGTATCTAATAATATTTGTTACTCAAGCTCATTATAAGCATGTACTGAGGATGCCAAAAAAAATGTATCCACATGACTTGAATTCATCTTTTGTTATTGGTATATATTGAGTATTACAATTTTAATGCAGTTTTTTTCTTTTCTTAAAATGTGTATACATTTTTTCATGCCCTCTGTATTTATACTGTTCCATGTATCAAAAGGTAAAAACAGGTCGAAATAGTTGAACAACCCAAAGATAAATGAAAAATAACAAACAAACAAACAAAACAGGAAATTAATATAAAATTATTTTCAACTTCTTCCACTGAGACTTATATTTGTAAGTAAAAAAACAAACAAAAACTTAAATGGACCCCATTCAGTAAATTAAGAAATAGAAAATTCAAACACATATGAAACAACTATTAATTATTACCAAATTATATTAAATTATAATTAGATACTATTTTTTTCAAATTTCAAATTTCAATTAGCAGATTCTTAAATGCTCCTATGAAATGCTCGTCAGTTTGCAATAACAGCTGTATTATACATTTCTCTTAAGCATACATATGATATAAGGGATATGAAAATCTATAGATAGTCATAAAAAATTAGTAGTATGCATCTCAGTTATTTCTCTTCAAGGATATATTTAAATTAATGTATAAATAATGATCATTTATGTACAAAAATATTCAATGTTCGATTCACTAAGTTCAGAATAGTAAATTATATTACCTCCACATAAAGGAATTAAGTTTGTCAACAAAAATTTTAAAATTAAATGTAAAAAAAATTCTTATGTTAAGTGTAAAAAAACAAAATTAAAAAGTAACCAGTTTACAGAGAATAAAGGAAATATAACACAGGGTAATCGGGGTTAAAGTAACTAGATAAGATAAAATCAGTTAAATCTGTTAACGCAAAGTTCTGCCTAGAAGTCTGGGTTAAAATCTTTTCAAATACACACACACACTCACATACACACACACTCACACACACCCATATGTAGGTGTATTCTCTCTCTCTCTTTCTGCCTCTCTCTCTCTGTATATAGATAAAAAGATAGATGATACACACATATATGTATACAGATATAGATATAGACATATAGATACGTAGATATATAGATATTGACATAGATATATGTATGTATATATCTCCACATGCAATATATATATGTAACAACATATATATGTAACAGCATAGAGTGACTGTGTGAGAAAATTGAGCTTACTAGTTTATAGTTACACCTTCTATGTGTGTGTGTAGCTTGAAGTTAAATGTACACATCTGTGTGCGTTTCATGTAAAGGAGTTTATAAATGCTTTTATGGGTAGCAATTTTTCTACATGTCATTCATAAAGTACTTAGGTTTTTGTTTGTTTTCCTCTTCTTAATTAGCAAACTAAACCCCATGAATAAAGAAACACACATTTCTTTCTAGTAATATAGAAAAAGAGGATAGTTCTTCATACATTCATATATCCCTTTTAAAACACTTTACAAGCCAACATGCTAGTAGGTAATAGTTCCATTGTATCAGGTATCTGATTGCTGTGGTGGCCATGGTATAATGATGACTAGGAAACCATCCGTCTTCTTGACAGGTGACCTATTTTAGAATCAGGAAGGCCATCATCCAAGGGAAGTGACTCTACTCACGTTTGTTCCTTGAATCATTACTTACAATTTACTTGGATGATTTGCAGGACAAAGCTTCTTTTGTTTTTCTTTTATAATTATATACACATAGATGAGGATATATTCTACTATTATTATTAATACTATTGTTTAGTTTTTTTTAAATAACTGATTTTGGGAGTGTAATAAGCAAATAATAAATTTATTTTAAGCAGCATAAATGATTTTCTGTAATTTTATTTTTATTTAGAGTTCATCAGTTGACATTTGTGTGTATTTTATTTGAAGTTTACATAACCAGAACACTAAAAATAATAAAATATATTTTTAAAAACACCAACCAATCATGAAATTCTGCAAGTTATTTTCTAAATATTTGTTATCCATAAAGTTTATAAAATTGCTTATCAATTTGTTTTATTACAAACATAATATCATATTATGTTCTTTATATATATTAGTCAGCAAACCATTCTCTTTTGAGATCTATATTTACATTAATATCCACAAAGCAAAGGTAACTGAGTATCATAAGGGCCTTTGGTATTCTGTTATTGATGTCCTATCTCTAACATGATGGTAGGAATTTAGCATCATGCTATAAATAGAAAAATATAGTGGATAGCATTGGCTCATCTTGTGTTTTTAATAATCCCTTCAGAGTAAAGTATGACATAACCTAATTACAGTGCTGGAGCTTTCACTGTAGGGGAAATTGTTGTTATTTCATTTGACAATCAAGGAATTAGTTTCTCTACTGGATGGTTTACTCTATGTTACTAATTAAGCTATCCATTGGATTAAAAGTTTATTTAAAAGTTACTGAAGACACTGCTGCTTTAACATGAAAGAAGGCAGCACAATACAATCCAAATTCATATTATGTGATTTGTTAACTAAGCATGTTTACATTTCCACCCTAAAAAAGTTATAGCATATTTACATGGGATTTCTGGGTAAAGCCCAAGAGGCAAATGTTGTAGCTTTTGAGTATTTAATGTTATAAAATATATGTTAAATAGCAGATTAGTTTTTCTAGCATGTAATAAGAAAGATTAGTTTTTCTAGCATTTAGTGTTTTAAACATAATGGCAAATTTACAGCATTTGTCTGTCTAAAAGTGTGTATTAATACCAGAGAATATCTTGTTGATGACTATTCAAGAACAAAAACCCATATTCTTTCAACTACTAAAATTCAGTGAATAATTTAATAGATAACTATAATACAAATGATTTAGTAATATTCTAATTTACTGATTTGGGGGTTGAAAATAATTCTTTAGGGTGCTAAAAATGATTTTGCTGTAAACAAGTATAGCAAATACCTGAACACCTTGTAATTTACTGTAACAAGTGCTGTGGAACCCGGTGGCCTTGACCCCTGGTACGGAGCTCTCATACATCTAGCATGAAAGCGAGGCAACAAACCAATTTTACAACTCATTACATAGCTACAAGTGTGCAAGTTATGTGAAGGATGGTGATGAAGGAAGATGAACAACAAGGATCTGACATAGTTTGTGGTTGTATCAGGAAAGGCTATTCTCTTTTGTAGGGCTTCTAATCCAAAAACTGAAGGATTAGTATGAGTTAATACATGGAGCAGGAGGGAAGCAGTACAAGTGTTGATGTCTAGAGAGGCAGGAGAGATAATGGGGCACATGAAAAATGGAAAAAAAAAATTCTAGTATAACTCGATAAAAGATGGTACATAAGCATTCTAATTGTTCCACCACTTACTACCATGTGACCTTGAGCTAGTCACAGAAACTTTCTGCACAAAATTTTCTTTTTTGAGAAACTTGAAATCTGACCTAAAATTTGTTATTAAATGCGTTTTTAGATTTAGCCACATAAACCACCTTTCATTGGGCCGGCCCGGTGGCTCAGGCAGTTAGAGCTCCATGCTCCTAACTCCGAAGGCTGTGGGTTCAATTCCTACATGGGCCAGTGGGCTCCCAACCACAAGGTTGCCAGTTGAATTCCTCGAGTCCAGCAAGGGATGATGGAGTGTGCCCCCTGCAACTAACAACGAAGGGCAACTGGACCTGGAGCTTAGCTGCGCCCTCCACAACTAAGTCTGAAAGGACAACTTGAAGCTGAACGGCACCCTCCATAACTAAGATTGAAAGGACAACAACTTGACTTGGAAAAAAGTCCTGGGAGTACACAATGTTCCCCAGTAAAATCCTGTTCTCCTTCCCCAATAATTAAAAAAAAAAAAAAGAAAAAAAAAGTTATGACGATCAGAACTTTAAAAAAAACAACACACTTTATGGAAGTAAAAAAAAGAAAAGTTCAATTATCATCAATGTATATTGTTTATAACTTAATTTAATTTTAAAAGAGGTGCTATCAATTTTACAGTCATGATAACATATTTAATTTCTATAATTAAACCAGATCAATAGCAGTCAAAAAATATTTAAAACATTCCCCCTCTTTGGAACTGAATGTTTTTAAACTTACCCTTGTAAGCTTCTGGCAGAGCTGAGCATTAACACCATGGTAAAGCGGACCCTGCCCCTCAGAGTGACTTGTATTTAAAGCTGTGGATAACTATCTAGTGTTGTCTTTAGCAATGCTTTTGGCTGTCTAATCAAGTCAAGACAAATTATAACTGGGCTGTGCTGGCAATAGTTGGAGCATTTTAATGAATCACCACTTCTATAGTTAGATTATTCTTGTCTTGCTACTACTTCAGTGTAAATATAATTTCAGAAGCTTGTTTCTTGTTTCTGGTAAGTGTTGTGACTTGAAGACGAAAAGATGTCACAATGGCTTGTAGGCTCTACTTGGAAAAGACACAGAACTGTCACCAGCAAAAAGGAAGAAAATGTTTCATCATCTACATTAAACTCGAAAGATTTACAAAGTCTGTTGTGTAAACAAATTTAAATTATTTTTTTGTGCACTAACTTCTTACAACTCCAAAAGAAGATGTGTTCTGGACCCCGTTTTTTCACAGCTATTGGAGATTATTTTTTTTAAGAGGAAAAATATTCCTCCCTGGGGCGGGGGAGGAAATGGTTTATCACTTCTGTGGTATATCGGAAAATAAAGCAAAACCCATTTTGGAAGAAAAAAAAAAGATGAAAAATGGGATAAAACTTCATTCTCTGAAAATGCATTCCACTTGAAAGACATAATTCACTTATATTTTTGGAAGAGGATGACTTTGCAGCTTGAAAATAAGAAAGAAAGAAGAATAATGCAACAAACAGAAATCACTTCTAAAGATCTGTTATTAGTCATCAAGGAATCTGTACATCAACTAAATTGTGACCCTAAGAAAGGGAAGTTAATTTTATTTCATTTTTACCTTTATGGCCATTTAAGATATGGTCTTAGAGAATATAGTTACACTTTGTGTATTACTAACAGAATATCACTAAGGTTATTTTGTATGTTATTATTATACCTCAAGATATCAATAAATAATGCATGCCTACTATGGGACAGGTTTTCATTTTTTTATTTAATACTTAAAACCAGAAATGATAAATCCCTGGTTGGGGTAGGTACTCAGATTGATGTAAATTATGATCTTTGTCATAAATTATAATTTTTTTTAAGTGGTTGCTGTTTAACGAGATGAAGTCAGAATGTACTGTAAACTCAAATGTGGTAGAGTTGTTATTGTGGTGGTAATTTCTTGTTCTTGGTATTGTTTTTCCTATTGTCAGTTTTCCCCATTTCACTTCCATCTGCATTTCAGATTCTGGTACTAGATTATGTGCCAGACATAGTGTTAATGATGTAAATTTTCATTTCCTTCTGAGCCTTCATGAGTATTTTAGTGGGAAGCTGGGGAAGGCTGTATTGACAGATATATGCAAAATGCAAATTTAAACCAGATCTCAAATATAATCCTTAAGTTATATTTAGATTTTTAAAATTCTGTGACTCTAAGAATGGATGGATTTAAAGATAAATGGAACAAAATAAGTGATAAGCAATGGGAGATAATGGTGTCACATTTGCAGACAGAAAATTTATTATCATTAGTGCATTAGGAAAGATTTATAGAATATTATAAAGATGAAGAAGATAAATGGCATAGAGAAACAAAGTGAATGCATGGCAATGCATTAATTTTCTTTGTAAAATAGTATAGATTAGATATACTCACTAGGCTGTAAGCATATATTAGATATAGATTAGATATACTCACTAGGCTGTAAGCATATATGACCAGTAAGCATATATTTGAAGTAGGTCATATTTGTTAGTTTTGTGATTTTTTTTTTCCTCTAAAAGTACTCTTTGGCCCAGGAACTCAAGTGGAGAACTGATAAATGAGGCTGATTCATGATTGAATATTGTATGACAGTTTCAGTAAAACATTTGAACACAATAGAATTTTAATAAAAGGAAAACACTAAAATGATTGAAGAAGCAGAGTAAGCTTGAAATTGAGTTAAGTGGACCTGGATAGAGTGGGGAGAGTTACAGAGAAAAAGACAGAGGCTAAAGTAATTACAGTGATGGTTGGACATGTGGCATATGGTGCAATGAGATTTTGGTGGGAGTGGGAATGGTGCCACATTTGATGAGAGGTTGTTTGCTGACAAGTTCCCAAGATGCCTCTGGATGAATAACTAAGATAGAGGAAAACAAGGTGACTGAAGCAAAAGAGGGCAAGAAACAGAGATTAGTAACTTAGATGGGACTTCAATTTGGATATTAACATTTCTAAGAATGAGAAAAATGACCAGTGTTGGAGAAGAGACTCAGATACTGCCTTGGCAGGGGAGGTTGTAAATTGATCATGCAGAATTTTAAAAAGTGGCGAAATTATTTGGAAGGCGAGGTAAATGAGGATAACATCGCTCTGCCAGACAGACTGGCCCACAGAGTCTTTAAGTTTGAAATTTTGTTTTATGCATCCAAATATTCCTAATACCTAACTCAGTACTTGAGTACATTTTCAATGACATTTAGTTTATTTAATGCATGAAAGCCTTTTACAATAGCGGAGACAATTAGTGCTTAGCATGGGTTATCAATGAAACTACACATTTCACATGTGGTCATTAGTGCTTTTCACCAAATATTTATAAGTCTCCGTTTCATCACATGTCAGGAATACGTTTCCCACACCCTTTGTACTTAGTCATACTATATGACTTACTGTTGCCAAAGTAACGTGAGAAAAAGTCTTTAGGAGCTGTGTGATTTATTGGCTTCTCTTTCCCTCTGACACAGCTACCAGCAACATTTGAGTTGATGAAAGCACCGCAGAATTGTTTCTCTGCATGCATTCTCAACATGCAATAAAGCCTCTAGCTGCTCTGCAATGGTGAAAACGCTGTAGTCATTCCATATGCTTACAAGAATGGACTCCTCCGCCAGTTGGCAATAGACATATCGTGTGAAGGTAAAATCTATCTTATTGTTATAAGCTACTGGCATTTTGGGCTTAAACATTCCTGTCACAAAACTTGGCCTATCCTGACTAACAAACATAGGTAATGGAGTGTCTACTTACAATGTAAAGGGTAGGTAGCAAAGCCCTGATCCTTACAGATGACGAGACTGAGGATCAATGAGGAAGGAAGAGGAGGAAATGCTAAGGTCCTACTTGAGCCTTTGTAGGCTGAAATGTCGGACAACTTGATGATACACTAGTCCTAATATAGTGGTGGAGTTCAGAGAATTCCTGTGATCTAAGTAGAATACATAAAAATGACCACGGCCTAACAAGTTCAGCATCAAATTCTGAGTATTTCTTACTGCGATGATTTGAGATTTCTAAATGATCATAAAGAACTAAGAGAACTATGTGTGGGCAGTATGTGCAGACGAGTTGAAAAGTAAACCCAGGATATTTAGAGGAAAATGCAAGGGAATATTCTGAAAACAGAGTGGCTAACACTGATGTCATCTTAATCGTTCTGAATAGTTTTTAGGAAAAAAAAAATCCACATCTCACTTTTTTATTACATTAAGCCAAACAATTATAATCTTGGAAATGTGTTCTAAAAAATCCATGCCTACATTTTCTTCTATTTTCTTTATGTTCAAAATTTACACGTAATATTGAATTAGACTTTCACTTTGGATAGTATATTTCCAAAGGAACATATAACATTTAAATAATCCTTTGTATTCCCTCATATGTGATTTTCCTGTCAGGCAATTTTCTGTGAATCCTTGGACATTAAAAATATGTAGATATAGGAGGACTTATGAGATTAATTCACACTTATTAAGAAAGAGAGAATAGATATTAAGGACTGATGTTACAGCTGGATGTTAAAAACAAAGCTCTAAGAATGTGCAACACATACTTCATTTTTTCCATAAAGTTACTTCATTCTCTGACAAGCAATTTCAATTAGTGATTATTCAACCAAATCCTAGTCACTCACATATTATAGTTTCTTAACTTAAAATTGATACGAGTAATGAGATTTCAATCTCCAAATGATTAATTTGAGATAGTACTTAGTCCATACTCTTAGTCAAGGCTGAATACATAGATGTCAAATAACATGGAACAATGAAAATAACTTTTACAATTTGGAGAACTACTCCCTTCTTCATATTATGCTTTCTAACTCTGTAAATTAAGTGAATCTTCCATTGAACTGTTGAAAATAAGCCTTAGTTTCAGGTAAAAGATTTATCCTATTCACATATCCTTACTTAATTATTTTCTACAATCCTCAGGATCCAATGCCTGCAAGTTACTAAAAGCAACACTTAGCAAGTGGAATTATTTTTGCAGACTGTCTCCCAACAAAGCTAGGCTTCCCTACCTGTCGGTGATTCTTAATGCCAGTACTGATTGCTGTCTAAAGGGATCATCAGTGAAAGACAATAACAGTCTTATAAACTCTAGCTTCTTTCTGTGACTGCTCAACCTAATTATTAGAATTTGTATTTCATGAATTACCTAATAATGTTTAATATAAGAAATAGAAGTATATAAAAATAATATAAAGAAATTTCAATACCATATTTTAAACTCTATTTTTGGTCTAATGTTAGTACAAAATATACTTTCGTACTATTTTTGAATTTATAAAAGGTAGTCTCATATTAGCACAATTAACATTTAAATAATAAAAGAATGCACCCCAATAATTCATACCAAAAGAAGAAAGACAATTTGATGGTAAAGAAATATGTCAATTAACAAGTGTTATGACTTTCGTCCTTGTGCATAAAAAAAAAACCTTAATTTTGGAAAATTAACTAAATGCTGTGAAGCAGGATAATAATGCATTGAAGTGTTTATTAATGTTCAGAGGAATAGTGGAAACAAATATAAGGGAATAGGGAGAGAGACATCTTCTAACTATTGAAAAGAATGCCTTGGTGTCTTTTTAAAGCATGCATGTTTTATCATGGTCATTTTTTGGTCATGTATTTAAGAGCATAAATATTGTTGGCGATAAGATCAACAAAAAAAGAAAGTTCCTTATATTTTGCATAGTTTAAAAACAATTAAATCAAAATTTCACAATTATATATCAGTTATTTTTAAAATAATTTTCAAATCCATAACATGAACAAGTTTAATGAAACTAAAATTCCAACCAAGTAGAGAAATCTGGTATAATAACAACTACCTTATCTGTTTGACCTACTTTTCTCCTTGTGCTTCTCACTCTTATGATATCAATTAGATTACAAAGATTTTTCCCTGTGGAATTACCGAAGGGAAAACAGACAGAAACTACTAATATTTAAAGTGTGAAATACAAGAATATATATGCCTTGGTTCATAGATACCTCTGCCTGCAAATGAACTAGGCCTCTTAGCATGCTATATTAGTTATACTACCTCTCTTTGTGTAGGTAGTTATTTCCACTGCATGGCTTCCCTCTTTTTCTTTCTTCTTTTTTTCTTTCTAAGGTTTAAAATGCAGGGATGGAGAAAAAGAGTACTGTATGCTAGCACCAGGTCAAATCAATGTCACAGATTTAGAGAAAATAAAAAGCAAGGAAGAAATCAGTGGTGTACAATTGTACACTGGTTACAACAATACTTTCTTTTCTTTGGAAATAGGTCACTCATGGTGAACAATGGAAAAAAATTAAAAAAAAGAAACTTGACCTAAATAAGATGCATGATGCTTGCCTAATTTATTTATTTATTTACCAGCCATTTATAAACATCGAATAATGATTGCTATCTATTGCTGACAACTTACTGTATACCAGATGCATTATATGTAAGTGGTATGACTACCAGAAATGGCACTATTTTCAGTCTCCATTGAGTGATGAAGAACTTCTGGTCTACAGATGTTAAGTAGCTAGTCCCATCTCTTACAGCTAGTTGGCATGTGCTACAACTAGGATTTGGGCACAGGTTTAATTTTTAGGACTGTATTATTTTCTATTGTACTGTGAAAGGCACTAATCATAAAGAAATTTTGTTCAAATTCTAATAAGAAAGGAAAGCATAAAAGTTTTTGTTTTATTTATTTATTTTTTGTAATGTGTTAGTATAGGAAAAAAACAGTTCTTTGAAATCTGGCCTATAGATCATGGGAACATCATATTAAATATGATTCTCACATTCTACTTAAACACAACTACATTATAATGCAATATGCAGTCAAAATTCTAGTTCAAATTCAGAGATTTATTTATAAACAGAGGTTCAAATCAGTGTCTCACTCTATACACAAATCAAAGTCTTACAACAAATCAAAGCAAGCAGAGTAATCTGGAATAAAAACCTGGCTAGTTTTACCACTATCGAAACACGTAAAATCTTAAAAAGAATAACTAGCAGTGTATTTGAAACTACTCACTGATCCAAAAAAAGAAAAAAAAAGTTTCTGTCTAACTCAGTTGTTAATCTCTTGTGCATTCCAATACAATTTCTAAAAGTCTAGTGGTGGTGACAGTGACCTTGATTTCTGAACAGGTGACTTTGTGTTAGTTGCTATAAATTGTGCAATTGCAAGTAGAGAGAAATAAAGCATTACAGTTGGTATCTGTTTAATGCTTACATCAAAAATAATCTTATTTATTTTCATATTTGGAGAAATTGAGGCACAGAGAGAAAGTCAACGACATGCATAAGGTCACATAACTATTAAACGTCTAAAACTCAGTTTAAGTCCATATCTACCTAGCCAAAAATAATAAGCTGTTTTTACTACACTGCAGAGCCCTTTTAAAGAAGATAGTTTGCTCAAACCCTCCAATAAAAGCAAAACAATAAAAAATAAACAGATAAATATAGTAGAGATAGGGAGCCCAAAATATAGAAGTATATGACAGACCACTTTCTTCTTTTGTGGTGCTCTCTGGATCTCTCTATCTGTTTTATGAAATACAACATAAGAGGTCACTGCTAGCACCAGTAGATACATTTTACATAATAATGATTTAAGTTAGCCTAAAGAAAAGATGTCCCAAAGAACACCTCTTGAATAATTTTGACTGCATATAAAAACATCCCAGTGTAATAAAGCAAGAGGTCGATTTTGTAGACACCTTTGGTTGGATTTTAAAATAGCCACCTATTAATATTTGCAATAAAAGTGTCATAAAAGTCTACATTTTTAATGTTTAAATTCTTTTTACATTAAAATTTGCATTATAAACTCTTTATTAAGCATATGGTCTGGGGAAGAAAAACAATACATTTTCCCTTCGCTGTTCACTTCCTTGACATTCAACAAGAAATATACTTTTCATTTTGTCCCAATTGCTAGGAATCTTAGAACTTACTGTTGGGCTTTTGTCTTTTATTACCTGTGTTTGTGTGTGTTTATATGGGTACATGTATTTTTACTATGATGCACCACAAATAATTTTTAGCACTTGGTTTGGTACAAACAAACATACAAAATAAATGTGTGATAAATATTTTGGTGTTATAACAGATGCCTGTTTTTAAAACATTCATTGTTAATGTGTTTTATTAAAAATGACTTAAGACAGCTCCTTTTTTTCTCTTTTGGCAATTGACATGATTACCACACGGTCATATTAACTTTCTCTTATATTATCATTCTTCTTCTTTATCCTCTTAATGTTTAGAAACTGTGTTTACTTAAAATTTTTTTAGAGATGTTTTACCAATCATCCTAGGAGATCTTTTAGTGGCAATATTCTACTATCTGACAATGAACTAAGTTTGCATGTCTTGCTGAGGCACTATAGTTATAATTAATCTTAAGTAGAAAGTATGTAGTGGTTTCAGTTTAATTTTTAATGGGCCATACTGTACATAATAAAATTACCACAGAGAATTGATGAGTAGCATTTAATTAGCAAATGGCAGCCTGATTTCAAAAACTGCAATATTTAATTTTTCAAAGACATAATTCTTGAGGAAAAATATATATGACATAGAAAAACATAAATGGGTGTACTTATTTATACTATTTGAGCACAGAACACTGGGGCAAATAGAAAGAATATTATTGACATTTGAAGTATTCATCGTAGATAGTACTAGTTACGAGCAGACTAAGGGTATGACAGCCTGGTCTCTAGTTCATCTTCTCTGGCTTAGTCTGGGTTGTCCAGATAAAGAAGCTGAACCAAAAGTTTCAGGACCACTTTACTAAAAATGAGCAGTGAGGAAAAAGAGAAATAAAAGCAGCAGAACAAATAAAATGCGTTACTAAGCTGGCCATCACTTAATGTCAAGCATGACTCCAACTCATAAGATGATCTTACAAAAATAAAATAAATAAGCTTTTCCCAGGACATGTATTACCAGGTTTGGGAAATAGAAGAATTTATCCTCTGGCCCCCATCTCTTACTGATGAAATTTCACCTCCTGTGTTGTAATTGTATTTGTTTTTCCAGGTCGCATGTAAGGAGGCCCCGTGTAGAGCCACAGCGTCTCATTCTTCAGGGAACAGGAGAGCTCCTAACTGAAAGAATGGTGTTCAGAATATCCACGAGATGAGACACTTGTGGATTATTCCTTATGAACCTGGTTGGAGTCCACAGGTAGTGAGTTGTCACGACAGTGGCCTAGTCTGGAACGAGTAGCCAAAGTTTCCAGAAAGAGCGAGGTTGAGATGATCAGCAACCACACATGAGAAGTGTCTATCTGCTTGACCAGTCATCAGGTCTACTGATGCTCTCCAGAATATCCAGCTACTTCATAAAATATGGTACTTCCATAGATGTAAGGCGTCCTCACTTCTTCCCCAAGAGACGAGGTACATATCCGATAAGTCACAGATTTTCATTGAAGGACATAACTCTTTCAAGCCAATTTATCTATGAAGCAAGTCTGATATTATTTTTATTCTACATAGTTTTGTTCACCGGAAATACTCCTAGAAAGCCCTAGGCATAACCTTGAGAGAGCAATGATGTAATAGAGGTAGGTAATATTATGGAAGTGCTGGCCATTGGTACATCTCATTTTCTCATACTCTCTAGATCTGCTCAGGTCACAGCCCACGTACCATTTTCATTGCACAATTTGTTACTGCTTTATAGACCCAAATTTAAGATTCAGCAGTTCTAATAATACCCACGTTAGGATAAATAGGTGTGGTTACACAGCATTTGGTATCCCATGGTCAGGATATGGGATTTACTACTAGGACCTAATAGTATATTAGAAATAATTTTTTCAATGCCCATTAATTTCTTGGCTGCAGAAAGCTTGACCTTGCTCTACAGCCTAGGACCCTACATGTCATTTTTTCTTATCGGGGCTTGTCAGAGATTCAATATAGCATCCTACATATACTATAGATAACTTTAGCATTTTCAGATTTTCTTGGTCACATACTTCAAGTGACAGGGCAGCTTGTATCACAGTCTTGACTATATAGAATACTTGTCTGCTTTTGGCCTTACTAAAAACACATTATTTTTAATCACTCAATACATGAATGATAACAGCATTCTACATTATGTTTTATGCTGCCTCAAAAACTTCAAAGAGACCCATCTAGCACTGTAAATAGGAAATGTGAGGTGCATTTCTATTTTATTCATCTTACAAACATTTTCTGATAATCTCCAATTGACTTGAATCTCTAAAATATTCACTGATATGGGATGCCCCTGCATCTTCTACAGGATTTCCTTTCACTATCTGGCATTCTGGTGTCTTCCTACGGCATATAGATCATTTGTTAATTCCTGATGATTGAGTCTGATTAGAACGATACATCATTATAGTAGACCCACATCATGTTCTGCAGAATAGCAGAATCAATGTTCCTACCGAGTATGAATGTCAGACAATTAAGTCCGTGAACTCATCCTAGAAAAAGTGCTACATACGTCATTACTGAATATCATTATGGTCACCTTCGAAGTACTCCTCATGGGAAGCTTTGCACTGATGCCAGTGCCTAGTCCACCCTGCAAAGCAATTTTGGAACTCTTTTTCTGGAATGGCCATCAGAGCTGTCATCGTACTACCCTTGATGTCCTGAATGTTATCAAAATGTCGTCCTTTCAATATTTCCTTTATCCTTGGTAAAGAAAGAAGTCATTGGGGGCCAGATCAGGTGAGCAGGGATGTGTTCCAATACAGTTATTTGTTTACTGACTAAAAACTCCCTGTACCGTGTGACTAAAAACTGACAGTACCGTGTGAACTGGTGCATTATTGTGATGCAAGAGCCATGCATTGTTGGCAAAAAGTTCAGGTCGTCTAACTTTTTCATGCAGCTTTTCAGCATTTCCAAATAGTAAAGTTGGTTAACTGTTTGTCCAGTTAGTACAAATGCATAATGAATAATCCCTCTGCTATCAAAAAAGTCAGCAACATCGTTGCAACAATTCGCGAACTTAATTGTCAGACCTCGTATATCATGAATGTGAACATGAGTATTGACATAGTCCTGTGGTAATCACTTAATGTTTACTGCTGTTCCTACTATGTGATGACAAACTGCTTTTGGTTTTTCCTACTGTCAGGAACCAAGAAAAATAAAATTGTCAAATCAATCCATGTGTGCCAAGTGCCAGAGGTATGTGGTATTGCACCAATAAATATACCACAGCAAGCACGTATTTGCAATTGAGTCTACACCCTAGGTAAGTTAAGGTAGTTAGTCCACAGCTGTCTACCAATAAAGATCATTTGTTTTTTTCTTATTGCTGTTTTCCTTAGCAGTCCAGTAGGTGAATGGAATGGTGATATCATAGGAACCACTCATGCATTATTCATACATTTCTTATGCATTTGATGGTGGTGCTTATCATTGTAATTCCTCCTGAAATATAGTATTGCATTTATGTATTCTCCAGGATAGAGGTGGGTTGCTGCTTAGATTTTTTTCCCGCCTCTGTAGTAGCTGTTATTCCACAGATCATAAATCTATGTGAGGATTAGCCAACTGTTGAATAGGTCAGATTCAATTATCCAGCTGGGGACTAGAGAAATAACTATAGGGTAGATGTGGAGACATGTTGGTTACATTGCAGTATAGGACAGTCTTGGTGCAAAAACCCATCTATCACCAGGCACTCAAGGTTCTTACTCATGGTATTCCAGTTCCTCCATTATCAGTCAGTCTTACTTCAGAATCTTTATCTAGTACCTCTTAAAATATTGGTCATTCTTGTTTTCTATTACGCAATTATCCTAGTATTGGCTATAAGTATCTTTCAGAAAACCTCAAGGGGGTATTTACCTACTTTACTTGCAGTAATATTGCAGAGTCCATTCTGAAGGAAACCTGAGTTTTACTTCAATCAATGGCTTCTTGGTCTTTGAACTGCCTTAAGTCTGAAGTTTTTGTGAGGAACTACAATTATCCACTTTGATGGCTGATGTCAGTTATTAGTTCATAAGTTCTTATTGTATTTATTTATGTATTTATTTTTATTATGTAGGTCAAGCGATACACTACTCTCCTTATCATTTATCTTTTCTCAGGACACTATGATGCATTTGCCAACATTACAGACACCTGTGTATCAAGACACTCTAATTTCCACTCTAGCCATGTTACGCATGAGAATAATTAAATCCATGTTGCCTCTGATCATTAAGTGCTGCCACCTATATTCTTCCATTCAGAATCCAATTAACCCTACTTACCCTAGAAAGCACAGTTGCATGGCATCATCTCCTACCTTCATTTACATCCTAGAGAGGCCCTACATATTTGGTTCCTTCTGTAGCTCTGTCACATTTAAAATTAAATCTTGAGTCTGACTGTGACACGTTCTGTACCCATAGATGCTAGGACTCCCATGAATGAAGCCATAGAAGCCGTGGGGTACTCACGGAGTGCCTCAAGTTGGCAATTGTCTGCTCTAAGCCTATAATTTTCTCTTTCAAAGCTTCTAGTATCATTAACAAAAGCCAGCCCAACCCACATTTCTTATAATTATCATTGCCCCATACTGTATAAATATGCAGCCACTGCACAGCCTATAGTCTTATCTTCCACCTGTACCTTATGCCACAAGAGAAATTAACCACAAGAGGAAACCTTAGTGATTGTAATGTTATGACATGCGAGAGCTAACCACCAGCCCCTCTTAACACTGGCAAAGGGATGGTTATTGCTGTGAGATTGGTCAGTAATGCAGCTTCAATATATTATCCTAAGAGTCTACTTTCTAGGGCCATTCCTGATACCAACAGTTTCAGACTGAGTTTCTTAGAAACAGGGCCTGTAGCAAGGACTTGTGTGTTAATGCTTTATTTAAGAGTACAGCACGTAGGAGCCCGGGTGAGGGCAAAGGAAAGTAGGGCAGGGAAATGGAGAGAACTGACACAGGGGTACAGTCCCAAACTAACCACTGCATGGTATTAAGTGTGATTGATTGTTTGATATCATTAAATTATCTCCCAAGAAGACTTAGTAAGGACTGCCTCTCAGGAAAGTCTGTGCATGGAAGAAGAATGGAGAAAAATCTAGTAGACTCTTCTTGCTGCCATCTCCTATTGGTCAAAGAATTACCTTCAGGGTTACAATTTCTTCCTACTTCTAGATCACTTTCGTGTCAGGACCAAATGCTGCCATTGTGTCTTAGGCCTCAACATCAACAGGAGTTTTGAACAAAGGGCAAAAATTGTGCACTGGATACATGAGGAGGGGGCCAACAATGTTGTTGCCATATGAACACGATCGTAACCCACATCAAGAGGATCTCTGGCTGTGGCTAGGGGTGAAAAATTAACCAAACGCCGATGAACAGGTGAAACAAAGAAGATATAAAGGGAAACTTGAAAGACATCTGATAAAACTGCTAATTATTTTTGTCACCTTTTACTTTGTGACTTTGACTGAGTCTCTTGCTTCCTCTATAACATGGGACTAATAGTTGTACAAGCTTAATTGGTTGCTCTCTGAATTACAAGATGTATTGTTTGTAAACATTTTTCACTGTTCTTGGACTGTTAATAAGTATTAAATATTGTTGCTATTTTCATGAAGGAAAATTCTTGAAACCTGAATAAAAACTTGAAATATCCCTTGTTATTACTGAAGCTTCTTGTAAAGAACTGTGTATAGAGAATATCATAAAAATATTGCTAGAAGAAGTTGCGCTATTGTATGTCATAAAACAATGAGGGAAATGCTCATTAAATATTGAGCCTGAATTGGGTATTTTATTTTTACCTAAAAACAGAGATAACCAATTTATAATATAATCAATACAAAAGGAAAAACAAAATCTTATTGATCTTACCATTTTCGTAGAAACAGAAAGACCCAATCAGATACTTTTCCTACCTGCAGATTAAACCAGAAATGATTATAGACTAGGATGCTTGAAGATTCTTTCAAGATTAAGCCACCTACCTATATGCACATTATGGTAGAGATCAGATGGTTTTGCCTTTTTGGTATGCAGTACGTATTCTTTTTCCTTCTATCAACAACTTAATTTACTTGTGAGAAACATCTGTCCCATAACCAGGTTAAGTTATTTAGGAGAGCTAATCTCATCCTTGGATCCAGGGGTGGGATATGATGCTGGTATGGACAATCCATGTGTTCAGCTTTTCATGGTGATTGACTCAGGAAGAGTGACATAACCGGAGTCAGTACACTGAAGATCAATCTCAAGATTTATTGGAAATATTATATAGCAGGTTTATTAATTATATACATGTGAGCCTGAAGCTGCTGTGTATATATTTCCTCTATGGGGGGATTTTTGCCTGAATGATGCTACCAAAGGGAATGCAGAGGCAAATTACGGCAAAAAGATAAAAAACAAACACAAGAACAAATAGGCGGCTGGATTTTGATGAAAGTGTTTCAGGCCTGGTTCCAACCACACCTAATGCTTCCATTATTCTTAGACCATGCAGTTATCACTATTACAACTATTAATACAACTAATATTATTTTGATTTACTGTTCTGTTACTTGTAATCAAAGGTATGTTGGTTAAATAGTTGTATATTTTAGTTCGTTAGTTGCAATGAACATACTATAGTTATAGAAGATGGTAACAGCAGGGGACATTGGTTATTAGATATATAGGAACTTTCTGCACTATCTTTATAACTTTTCTGTAAATCTAAAACTATTCTAAACTAAAAAGTTATTGAAAAAAAAGTATCCTGCGTAATACAAATCTGTTTTATTATATCATACTGCCCAAGGGTAAGTGGGTCCTCTTGCTAATAAATATGCACTAAAGTCAGGAAGGTGAAGGAGATGCATTTGTCTAATATTCAAATTTGGGGAATTTGTACAGTCTGAAACTAAAGAGACAAAAATTTTGAAACATATAGTCAGTCTAGTGCAAAATCTTTTCAATGTAGAGAATATTCAAATTTGGGGAATCTGCACAACACTGAACGTAAATTGACAAAATTTTTGATATTCAAACTTGGGGAATCTGTACACCCTGAAACTAAAGAGACAACAATTTTGAAACACAACTTCATACAATCAGTTTGGGGCAAAAACTTTTCAATCAAGAGAAGATGAAACAGGATATAAAACATACCATTTCAACTTGGTATTATGATTTATGACCTGGTAAATAATGGTCAGGTTTATATCTTGGTTTTCTAGTGATTCTAATATCTGCTCTACTTAAACTATAAAATATTATAACTAGAAATAGCTTCCTTATTTTTATTTTTCATTTTAATATTGTATCAAGTAAGGTTTTATGTTTAATGTGGTATTTTCTTATTTGTATTGCAATTTTATATAAATTTTCCTCAGAGTATTATTTTTCACAATAGTGTATATTTAATCATGAAACACCCTATTCCAAAAACCAGAAAGATTTTTTTTTTAATTATTTTTATTTCAGCTACGTACTTTCCAGTGATCACTCTGTCGAGGAATTAGTCTTTAGTATATAACCTGAAGATGTTTAATAGCTTCAATTTCAACAGAAAAACAGGAATAGTTAACTACATAGGATACACTTTATTAAAAAATCCTAGCCCCCAGTCTTATACCTTGTGTAATATGGCTTTTATCTAGCCTATTTTGATCTCTCATCTAGGCATTTTATAAATAGAAAGTATCTGGTTAATTTCACATAAAGGAAGGAAGTATGTATCAAAAATTCCAGAGTACCTCCATACCTCTGAAGTACCTCTCATAAGGTTCCGAAGGAATACAGATAAAAATAAGAGATAATATTTATAAGTTTATAAATATAAATGATGTAATATGTATAATATTATATTGAAAATAAAACGTTGATGCTTATAGCTTTAAAAGCAAACATTGCTATGAGAGAAAGGTTGTCTTTCAAGTCTCCTACTGAATATATTATTGCCTGGGCTTGAGAGCTTAGATGGTAGAGTTTGATGTAGTAGAAGACCTAGGAAGACAAGTAGTAGAAATAAGTGAAAATACCATCACCTCTATAGTCATAGGAATTTACAAGGAAAAGGTAGAGGAGAACGATGACTGAAGAAGTATATATTAGGGAGGTCATGTGCCCTGGTTTTTCAGCTCTGATTGGAGGGGCAAGGTTCAGTTTGAGTTTGATGTCAAATCAACTGTGTGAGATCTGCTTAGCCAATTATTTGGAACACAGGGAGAAAACCCCTGCATAAAGTGTGATTGAACTAACATTCATTGAAGCCTTTCATAGTTGGAAGAGTGTTGTTAGATAAAGAGAAGGTCTAGCTTATACCTCCGAATGCTTCTCTGTAATTGTGTGTCACTGACACACAGAGGATCAGAAGGCAATGTGGTGGAGGGCAAAGGAATCTCATAATAGCGGCTTCCATGAGACAATGGGGCAAATGGGAGGAGCAGCAAAAATTGAAAAACAAACAAACAAACAAACATTAATTCAAATTAAAGGGTCCTTAAACACGAGGAAACAGGAAAGAATAGGAAATCATTTGTCCAGAAATTTGCAGCTATTGCCTGAAAACGGGCAAAACTGTAACTCGGGTAAACCACACCTTAGCACACCACACAGGGCACTTATAAATTAGCAGAACACTGCATTTTCCCCAGTGTCACAATATTGTGTCATAAATATGACTACTACTGTACATACAGATGACATCTTAGAGAATATCAGTAAATTGATGCATTTGAGTCACCCAAGAGGACACATTTTTTAATGTAAAAAGTTTAATGAGAGTGATGTCAGAAACATGGCAGCATGAGGGGCCCACCTTGACTTATCTCCTTGAAGTTACAACAAGTTGGACATCTATAATTCAACAAAGGATTGTAAAGTTGCAGGATACAAAAATCAGTGTACAAAAATCCATTCTGTCCCTATATACTCACAATGAAATTTCAGAAAGAGAAATTTAAAGAAAATCTCTTTCACAATTACAACTTAAATAATAAAATACCTAGAAATAAACTTACCAAAGAATGTGAAGCATCTATATACACTGAAAACTATGAGACATTATTAAAATAAATAAGAGAAGACAAAAAGAAATGGAAAGATATTTGGAGTTCATAGTTGGAAGAATTAACATAGTTAAAATAGACATATACCCAAAAGAGTATACTGATTTAATGCAATCCCCTCAAGAGCCCATGATTTTTTTATTAAGTAAATAGAATAAAAACATTATCAGATTTGAATGGAATCACAAAAGATTCTGAATAGCCAAAGCAATCCTGAGAGGGGAAAAAAACCCAAAAAAACAAAAAAACAAAAAAACAAAACAAAACAAAAAAAAACAAGGTTGGATGTAGCATACTTTCTGACTTCAATTTATACTACAAAGTGACAATAATGAAAATAGCATGGTATTGGCAGAAAACAGAAACACAGACCACTGGAATAGAATTAAGAACTCAGAAATAAACCCACATACATATGGGTAGATAATTTTCGAAAAAAGAGCAAAAACATACAATAGAAAAAAGAAAACCTCTTCGATAAATGGTGCTGTCATCTCAGCTGCAAGGACAAATATAGATTCAAAGTAAAAGGCTGGAAAACAATACACCAAGCAAATGACATCCAGATAAAAGTGGGTGTAGCCATACTTATATCGGATGACGTAGACTTCAAGATAAAACAGGTAACATAACATGAGAAAAACATGGATGTTTCATAATGATAAAGGGGACAATACAACAAGTACATACACACACACACACAGAGGGTGACAAAAAAAGGTACATATACATGTTTTAAGAAAGGAACAACTGTATTGAAATTACACTGCTGGAAACCACTTTGAGCACTTCTTGTAATTGCAGAAGTCAAACATGACTTGTATTCATCTTTTGTTATCAGCATATACTATTACAATTTTAATACAGTTTTTTTTCTTTCTTAAAATGTGTTTACATTTTTTCGGCATCACAGGTATGCGCGCGCGTGCGTGCATACATGCGTTTGTATTCCCAATCAAGAGCACCAAAATATGTAAAGCAATTACTAACAGAACTAAAGGGAGAAATAGACAAATACATAATTATAGTAAGGGACCTAATACACTATTGACAACTATGGATAGATCATCCAAACAAAAAATCAATCGGAAATATCTGCTTTAAATGACACATTAGACCAAATGGACATAGTAACCTTTGCAGAGCTTTTCACGCCAGAACAAAAAATGGTGCTGGGAAAATTGAAAAGCCACATGCAAAAAGATGAAACTAGACTGCTATTTGTCATCATATACCAAAATTAACACAAAATGGATCAAAGACCTAAATATAAGACCTGAAACAATAAATTGCATAGGAGAAAGAATAGGTGCTAAACTAATGGATTGTAGGTTCAGAGAGGATTTTAGATTTGATCTCAAAGACAAGGGAAGTAAAAGCAAAAATAAATGAATGAGACTATATCAAGCTAAGAAGCTTCTTCACAGAAAAAGAAGCCATCAACAAAACAAAGAGGCAGCCAATGGAAGGGAGAAGAAGATATTTGCAAACAACATCTCCAATAAATGGCTAATATCCAAAGTATATAAATAACTCATACAACTCAGCAACAAAAATTCAAACAATCCAATTACAAATTGGGCAGAGGTCCTGAATAGACACTTCTCTCAAGAAGACATACAATGAGCCAACAGATATGTGAAAAATGCTCAACATCACTAGTTATTAGGGAAATGCAAATCAATACCACAATGAGATACCACCTTATACCTTTTAGAATAACTATTATCAACAAGACAAATAATAACTAGTGTTGCAGAGGTTGTAGAGAAAAAGGAACCCTCACACACTGGGAATGTAAATTGGTACAGCTGCTATGGAAAACAATATAAAGTTTCCTCCAAAAAATTAAGAATAGAAATGCCGTATGACCCAGTGATTCCTCTTCTGGGTATCTACACCCCAAAATCTGAAAACATATATCCATAAAGATATATGTACCCTTATGCTCATTGCAGCATTATTTGTGGTGGCCAAGACATGGAAACAGCCAAAGTGTCCTTTATTAATGACAGAAGAAAGAAGATGTGGTATATATACATAATGGAATACTACTCTGCCATAAGATGAAATAGTGCTATTTGCAACAACATGGATGGACCTTGAGGTTATCATGCTAAGTAAAATAAGTGAGACAGAAAAAGTAGAGAACCATATGATTTCAATAATATGTGGGATATAAAGCTGAAAGCAACAAAGAAGAAAATCAGAAACTCAAAGACATAGACATCAGTTTAGTGGTTACCAGAGGGTAAGGGGGAGAAGTGACAGCAGAGAGTATAAGGGATCAAATATATGGTGATAGAGGAGAACTGTCTTTGGATGGTGAACACACAATGCAATATATAGATGATGCATTATAGAATTGTACAAAAGAAACGTATATAATTTTACTAACCAATGTCACCCCAGTAAATTTAATAAAATTCAAAAAAAAAGTTTAATGATTTCATTGTATTGAGATTAGCAAATAAAAGTAAACTTTACTTCCTTTCCCTGATACACAACCATTGGAGAGTAGTGAGAAAGATGGAGAAGTTATAGAAAAAAAATCCAGAATTTATATTCCTTAGCACATCTGAATGTAATGTGAGTCATTCTGCAACCCTGGGAAACACATTTGTTTTGACTTCTCAGTTTCAGACTACTTTATCTTCAGGTCAGCAACACTTCTTTTATTCTCCAGCATTGCAGTCAATTTCTGAATGCAGTCTCCAAGTTCAGATTGTATTTTGGCACCAAATCGAACGAGTTTTTGCTGAGGCTATGTTCCACATGTCTTGAAACAGATATGAATAGTCATTATTCTATATCCTATCATTCTAATTGATATATTAAGATAGTTTTGGCATGATTTATTTGAATGTCATTTTTAGAGATTTTATTTCTAACGTATTCAAAATTATTCTTGTAACATTTCTTGCTTTCTCCAGTTATTTCCCACCATATATATTTTTTTTATTTTTATTGCTGACTTGACCTGGTATTGTGTTTCAGGGTAATTAAAGGTTTGATGTTGCAGGTGAAAGCATATAGAATCTATAACAGTACGAAGTCTGACAACTAAGTTTGCGAACTTTTTACAACGATGTTGCTCACCTTTTTTGATATCAGAGGGATTATTCATTATGAATTTGTACCAACTGAACAAACAGTTAACCAAGTTGACTATTTGGAAGTGCTGGATAGGCTGAGTGAAAAAGTTAGATGACATGAACTTTTCATGGCTCTTACATCACAACAATGCACCAGCTCACAGGGCACTGTCTGTGAGGGAGTTTTCAGCCAGTAAACAAACAACTGGATTGGACCATCCTCTCTACTCACCTGTTCTGGCCCCCAATGACTTCTTTCTTTACCCAAAGATAAAGGAAATATTGAAGGGATGACATTTTGATGACATTTAGGACATCAAGGGGAATGACGACAGCTCTGATGGCTATTCCAGAAAAAGAGTTCCAAATTTGCTTTGAAGGGTGGACTAGGCACTGGTTCAGGTGCATAGCTCCCCGAGAGGAGTACTTGGAAGGTGACTGTAGCAATATACAGCAATGAGGTAAGTAGCACTTTTTCAAGGATGAGTTCACAAACTTAATTGAGATGGATATACTAAAGCTTGGGGTAGGGTGATAATTTGAGGAGTGGCTAGATTTGAGGTTCAAGGTATGGGAAGAGCCACAGAAGCCTAGCTAAGGAATTAGCAGAGGCTTTATAGCAGAAGAGTGACATGAACATAGTTTTATAAGGAGATAATTGTAACAACCACGTGTAGAAAGCATTAAGGGCAGAGAGATCTGTGATGGGGAGTCAGTTGGACAGATTTTATGGTAGGCCATATTCAAAAAGACAAAAACTAAAGAATGAAAATCATATTAAGATATCTAGAGTGAAATACATAGGATTTGATTACTGATTAGGTATAAAAGTTAAGAGAGGGTTGGTGCCAAATTAACTTTAGGAATTCCAGGTTGTGATATGGGAGAGCCCATTGATAAGAGTAACCAATACAGAAAGAAGTAAAAGAATTTGAACTGTATCCTTGCATAAGTATTTTCTACAATCCTCAGAATCCAATGGTAAAAATATGGGATAAACAAAATTCAAGGAATCCTCAAAATAAAATAAAAAATGTATGGGAAGTCCTTAGAACACCACCAGGTAGAGTCAGCGCCATGAATCAGTTTGATAACCAGGTGGGTCTCCACTCATCCATTTAGGGATGGACAGGCGTGACACATAATGCTTATCACCCCATCAATCGGAGAAGTTCAAAAATGTATTAAAATTCCATCTAATTACATATTTTGTGAACTAGCACCCCAACAAAAAAATCTCAAAAGCAATCTTATCGTGCATTTTATTTTTAAACCATTGTTACCTACACTCTTCTTCCCAAGGGCTTGCGCCATTCTTGTGAAATCAATAGCAAGAAGCAAGTACTTCAGTAAGCAGAAAATCAAGGACAGCCTCTAATTTCTCTCTGCAGCCTGTCTAGCTAGTCCTCTAGAAGCACTCAAACATGAAATGACATCTTTTACTTTTTCTAAACCAAAGGTTATTTTAACTTTTTAAGTATCACCAGCAAACTTAGGTCTTCAACATATAATGTTTCTTTTTAATAACAGTAGCCATTTTTCACGGAGTCTGCTAGTGTGCCCAGCTCTACGTGAAAGATGTTATAAATATTATCTCTAATATTATTAGTGACCTTACAGGATTTTTATTCATGCCTTTGGTTTCCCCCTCAGGCATTGTGATGTTGAAAGTATTGGCTCCAGGTCAATGCAGACCTCAAGTTGCAAAGCTGGCTTTGACATGAGGTTCTATGCCTTTACAGCTGACTAAGTCATTCCTGAAAATTATTCTGGCAATCCAAGTTGCAGGAAAAATGGGAATGATGCCTGGGGTCTTTGCTTGTTCATTCACTGGATTGCTTTTAGGTTTCATAGACACAGCAGTGAAAAGTAAGTGAGGGGGGAACGTGGCAATTATTATGTTTATATAAAAGATTTGGACTCCTGAAAGACACAGATGCTCAGTAATGTAACAAGTTATATTTTTCTATGTAGACCAAGAAAAGGAGAGGATAGGTGTGGGTGTGATACTGGTAGAATCTAAAATCAATAAGGTAGAAGAAGGCAAGAAGACAAGAAAATCATCTTCACTATGTAGATAATTCACACTGTATATCTTGTGTGTGAGTTTTATTCAAAGCATGCAATATTTTTAATCTTATTTTATCCCAGATTTTTTTGTAGTCTCCTCTATTACACCCAGAAGAATGTGTGTTAGATTTAGTGTGATTGATTTAAATTTGGCTGCTACCTCTATACCTGTCATTTTACTGTTAACAAAAGTGCAATTGTATAACTTTTCTTTGCGCCTTTCAATTCTTTTCATAGAAAAACTGTTTCAAGTATGACAATAGTGGCCAGTATGAGCAGGAAAAGCTCTTTGAATGTCAACCTCCTGCTCATGGTGGCTTTATTGAGCCATACCAAATTTTATGGCTTTTTACAGGTATTGGAGAGATGTGCGACCATTGAAGGTAATCACAAAACACTATCATGTTTTTCAAAAAAATGACAGACTTACAGATATTTATTACGGACAATGAAAGTAAGTAATTTTCATTTTATTACGACAACGTTGGTAATTGTATTTCTTTGCTAGATAAAAAAAATCAACAGACATAAAATAAAATATGATTATATATATTTCTTCCCATGTTTTTGTTACATATAGCACTTGTAATAATAGGAAATATATATTTTAAAAGATGAGCAAAAATGGAAATAATCACCCATAAATCCCTATTAGATATAACTGAAATGATCTTTTTTTTTAACCTTTTTTTTAATTAAAATTTATTGTGGTGACAATGGTTAGTAAGGTTACATAGGTTTCAGGTGCACAATTCTGAAATAAATCATCTATATATCACAGTGTGTGTTCACCACCCAAAGTCAGTTCTCCTTTCATCACCATACATTTGACCCCTTTTCCCCTCATCTTCCACCCCTCCCCCCTTACCCTTTGGTAACCACTCAAGGTTGTCTGTGTCTATGAGTTTTTGTTTCTTTATTTGTTTGTCTTGTTCCTTTGTTGCTTTCAGTTTTATATCCCACATACAGTGAAATAATATTTTTAGATATATTTTTCAGGATTTATTTTCCACTAAACCTACACAAAGTAAAAGTAAGGAAATATTCATTTTTGTCAGGTGCATATTCAGGTGCTCTACCTATTTTTCTACCACATCATTATACCACTCATGTTGTGTTTACGTTAACATGCAAAAGTTCAACTGCTGAATAGTTTTCAAATCAATCATGCAAACATAAATTATCTCTTACTTGCATTCAACAATTGTTTATTACCTCATGGTCAATTATGACAAAACTCAAACAGACACCACGATTATTATCATTACTGATTTTACAATCAAAATTAAGGTGAACTTAGATTCCTCTTATCAAACATGTTCACAAGAATATAGAAAATAGGAAAAACACATCATCCGTCATATTCCATGCATCTCAATCTAACTTAAGAAGTATGTTAATACTATGATGTTCTTTTATATAGAACTTTACAGGATAAAGTGTATTTTATTCCTAAGGAGCTCAAAATGACAGTTGCCTTTCCAAACCATTAGCAAAATGTAAAATGCAATTGTGAATGTCACTATTGCCCTCTTAAACTGTACTAAGTAAGATTTTAATATTGATTCTTAGACATGTCTTATACATCCCCCAGTGTTCAGTACTTTTGATGACAGGTTGTACTACAAATCACTCAGATCTTTCATCCTGATCGTTACATATACATTTTTTATACATTTTTAATATCTTGCCTGTCTTTCCTTAGTAAGGATTAGAAATGCATTTTACGTGTTGGGGAAAGATAGCTTTATTGGAGTAATGCACCAGGAGAAATAAAAAGAATGAAAAGAGAAAAGGTTAGGAATAATGGCTATCTTATGACCTAAAGTGCAAGTATTAAAAAAAAAAAAAAATTGGTAATAGGAAGAGAAAAAAGCCTAATCTGAAACAAAATTCATTTAGGTAACAGAAACAATAATAATACTTGAAAATTGTATAACAATTAAGTTTCAAACTACATTTACATACATTGTCACATTTGTTTTTCAGAACTACTCACTCTGTTAAATAGAAATAGTAATTGCTTCCTCTGTTTTCTAAAATCAGTCACTGGCTAGTAATTATGAAAGATTTTTTTATTTGTCCAAGGTTGTAGGGTTAGAAAACGATGGGGTAAAGATGTGGAAGAGTGCTCTGATACTTGATGATTATGCTCTACATTGTACTAGGATAGCTTCTGTTCACAATAAACACAAATTTTAAAAAGAAAGAAAAAACATGCATAAGCCAAGAAATTCTTCCTGCTCCTCTCTTCTCATTTTTTCTTCTCTGATATTCTATAGGAAAATTTTATAATACAAATGGTGCCTGTAACAGTGCTTAGCAATCATGAAAACACATGCAATGTTTTTAAATAAATGGAGAAATGAATAAGTGAATCCACACTCTTCAATATAGTGCCTGAAAAATTTCCAATTTCCATTCATTCCCCTAAGCACTATGAAACGAGTTATTTTTCATTGTCCCGTCACTGTAATTATAGTGTTTTGAATACATGTAAAATATTATATAGTGACTGGCTAAATTATCATTTGACATTGCATATTACTGTTTATATTAGTATACAGTGAACACTCAACCAAAATAATATGGCAATATCATACTGATAGGACATTTTCCTTTTTGTCTTGATTTTAATTATTTCTATTTTCTCAGAAACAGTCATAAGAGACTATATTTACTCTAATTTAGATTAAAGGAGAATTTGATCCATTGTTCTTGAAGTTCTGATCTGGAGACTACTAATGCCTGTTAGATTGACCCATGAGTAATATACTTTACATTAAATATGACTACTTATAATCTTATTAGGATGTTTTAAAGTTTAAATAGCTAGGGCTGTACATGTATGTGTTTCATCTAACTTTGTTTAAAAACTGGATTTATTGGGTATACGCTAATATTTCACATTATGAGTTATCATCAAAAACCATAAATAGCCTAAGGAAATCACTTAAACATGCATTATTTTAAGTATATATTAATCATTCTTTAATCCTCATGCTAGCCTCAGATCATACAGGATTAGAGTTCTGTAGATGTAGGGATCTATATGTGTGCACATGTGCACGTGTGTGTATGGAAAATTGGCAAGAAACTAAAAAAACTCATTTAATCCTTCAACATCTATAGAAAAACTATAATTCCCATCTTCACTTGCAGTTACTTTATAAAGTAGGGCCATATAACTGGGTTCTGCCTGAAACAATGTGGGTGAAGTGTGTTCTAGGAATAAGGCTTGCTTTGTGATCTGCCACAATCTTTTCTCCTTCAGTAATGACCAGGGCAGTTATATTGAAGGTAGTGACATTATATGTAAAAATAGTTTCGTTTCTTGAGTCATTTTTGGAAGGTAGCATCTGAGAATCTCTGGCACACATTGAAATTTGAATGGATAAGAAAAAAAAATCTTGTTGAGTTAAGGCATTAAGATATATGTTTGACTTGTTAATGCATCATAGTCTAGGCTACACTAACTAATAAAGATATTGGTAACTTGAAGCATTGCTATGAAATTACAAGAAAATATGGAAGCTCAGAAGTCAGAGGAAGGACAAAAAAGAAACTGGAATCGGAAGCTCAAAAGCTGGTAAAATGTGTCATGCAGCAGCAAAATACATGATTACCTGTGATAACTTTGAAAGCAAACAACGTACCTATTAAACTGGGTCTGCAGAATGAGGTTAAAAAGTATTACTTACTTTAGTTTTTGTTTTGTTTTGTTTTGTTTATTATCGATTTAAATAGATAAGGAAATATAAGTTTAAAAAAATGAGCTTTAGGAAGAATTTAAAATATTGTGAGCAAAAATGAACAGAAAAATAAAATGTTTGGGGCTTTGCATTGTTGGAAAAAAGCAACTACTTCTTAATCCCAAACATCAAGAAATTAAGAAATATATATTTCAAAAACCCATAGACACAGATGACAGTTTAGTGGTTTCTAGAGGGTAAGGGGGGAGAGAGGATCGATGGTAGAAGAGGGTAAAGGGTGTCAAACATATGGTGATGGAAGGAGAACTGACTCTGGGTGTGAACACACAATGTGATATATAGATGATGTATTGCAGAAATGCACACTTGAAACCTATGTAATATTACAAACCATTGTCACCCCAATACATTTAATTTATATATATATATATATATATATATATATATATATATATATATATATATATATATATATATATATTTTCCCCCCAGCAAAACCCCAGTAAAAATTTTCAATTAAATCATGTGACTCAGGAACGATATCATGTTAAGTTATAGCCTTTCTATTGAAATTTGAAAGCTTCAAAATATCCACCATTAAATTGAATAAGACACACATGGCAATGAGAAAGCAGGAAAATACAAGTGAGTTTGAGAATTGTGTCTCTTAATGAAAATTAAGTATGGAACAGATCAAAAGCAAATAGATCTGAAGCCTATTGAGTTTTGAGGAAAATTAGAACCATAGAGAAGTTGACATTTTAAGGCTTAAAATAACTCTTAAGACCTCAGCCTTTGTGAGCAATAGCCACATTCTGAAAGCTCTACTTGTATGTGTGAGTAACGTTCCCCCAAAACTATTTCATATATAGACAAAGTAAACAATGAACAAGGAAGAACCTCCCAGAGTGTGGAGCCAGGGGTCAAGGAAAACCATTGACAAGAGAGTTCCTCCCATAGAGCTCATTCAGAGATAATCAAAAATCAAAGAACTCCTGGCACTTCTAGAGTAGAGAGATTATACAATATCAGCTCCATGGTGTTTTCCAGTTGCTAGAGATAGATAACTATAAGGTCAACTTTTTTTTGCCTTTCCAAATAGTAGTATTTACTCTGATTACCCAGTCCCTATTCTACACATTTTGTTTGAGTATAAGGATCTGCCATCAGATAACTCAACTTTGTAGTCAAGATGCATGATCACTGAGACTTCTAGGAGCTCATATAACTCATCAGAACTCCATGAAGAGGACTTTGTATGACTTAAATGTTATGTACTTTGATCTGGATGCAATACTGGATGGACTCCTGTGATTTCCCTTTTAGGGAGAAAAAAAAAACGTGTGTTCTACTCCTAAATGTAGAAAGAAAAATCACAGATATTTGGTAAACAGAAAGGAGAGTTATGTCATACAATGCCTAGATGTTCAATAACTCCAACATTTCTTTTTGGAAGTGCTTTCCAAACTGTTGTAGTTAGTTTGAGATTTTGTGAGTAGATAATGGCCATGTGATCAGCTTCTTAACTGTGGGAAAAAGTGATGTCCACCATTCCCAGGCCTGGAAATGAAACTCCTTACAAAAAATTTCACATTGTATTTCACTTGTGTGACAATCAGTAAGGCCACATAAGATACCAGTAGCCTGGTTTACTTAGTTACTGCTTGACAGTCACCAAGAAAAAAATTTAACCTAAAATATATATTATTGCATGAATATGCTAAGATTTGGGAGTCTATTTATTACCTGATCTCAGCATAGCCTGACCTACCTAATAAAGTATGTCTCATTCAGCTAACAGATTTGGTAGCGTTTCATATATATATATATATATATGTATATATATATATATATATATACACACACACACACACACACACACACACGAGTGTATGTATGAGTATGTATATATGAGTGTGTGTCTGTGTGTGTTGAACACTTAGCAAACTTCTTGGCATGCAACAATGACCAATTTCTGGTCAATGAGTGTTTGTTTATGAAATGGATCATCAGTAATATAAAGAAGGTAGAGTAGATAATATTTTACAGAGAAAACAAAAATCATGTGTCATATGATAAATTGCATTATTGCTACCAATTCTTCACTTTCCCTTATAGCAGGATCATAACCGGACAAACTGGCCTGTTATTTTCAGTTCAGTGTCTTTTGATGTTAGAATAGATTTGTCTACCCCATCGATATTGGACATGCCATGTGACTTGCTTTAGCCAATGGGATGCATGTGTAAGTCAGAGTATGCTAGTTTCCAGCTGAGGTGTTATAAAGCATCCAGGTTACTAGTATTTTCTTCTTGGGCTTGTTTCCAAGTCATGAACAGAGTTTCCAAGGAACTGCTTTTCTCAGAAGGAAACATGTGTGAGGCTATGAACTCACCAGCAGTCTGGAGCCCAGCCCAATCGAATCTTTGTAATCCAGCGAAAATGTGTTGAATCTTAGGAACTCAAAGACCTGAGAGCTATTAAAAAATTGTTGTTGGAGGACAAATATTTTGAGGTGATTTTCTACATAGCAATAACTGACATTACAGTAAATTCCATAGCTGAAAATTAAATTCAGTCTTCTGACTTCAGATTCAATACTCCTATCTACTACTCAGTGGGAAAGATTTATTTTGAACTTAAATAGTAATTCTTCTATTCAGCGCCTACTAAATATTTAACTTGGACTACATCTGTAGTCTTTAAACTATTTTATTTGTATTTGCTAATATTCATTTTACTCTGTATAATTTAGTATTTTAAAAAGAATATTTAATGTTTTACCTTCACTCAAAACAATTTCATTCCACAACTATAAAATTTGACAAGATAAAAAAAACCCACAAAATGGTAATTTTAAAGTACATAATTTCTCTCATGAAAATATGCAACTCTAATGAATTCTGTTAATACCTTTCAGGAACTCTATGACACTTAAGAAATAGTATTCACTGGAATTAAACACTATAACTGTTGTGTTTCCCTGAAAATAAGACCTAGCCGGACTAGCAGCTCTAATGCGTCTTTTGGAGCAAAAATTAATATAAGACCGGGTCTTTTATTATATTATATCATATAAGACCCACTCTTATATTAAAATAATAAATAAGACTGGGTCTTATATTAATTTTTGCTCCAAAAGATGTATTAGAGCTGATGGTCCGGCTAGGTCTTATTTTCGGGGAAACATGGTAAGCAACTGTTTTTCCATCTGCAATATGTAGCATGACGGAATGCTAATCTATGTTTAAAACATTTTTGTTACGTTTGCCTCATACATTTAATAACAAACTATTTAATAAGAAGTCCCAAAAATATTTCTAATTTCTTGTATTTGTTTTTAGCATTTTCCTAATTAGACATTAGAAAAAAAGGCTTTCATAACTTAACCTTATTGAGTATCATTATTAATGGGCTATTGTCCCTTTTATAACCCTCCTTTTTGTATGTGCATCATTGTTTATTCTATAGTAAATCTTTTAAACTACAAATATAATTTCCTGTTTTACTCTGGGCTAGATTTAAGACTTCTTCCTTGAAATGAACTTTGCTTCTTTCAATTCAGTCAGGAAAAAAAAAAAAAAGATAAAAAATCTTGGCAGGAGGAATGAATTTACTACTCAAAGTTACTAGCAAATTTAGGCAAAATAAGTATATTGGTTGTACATTTAGACCCAACCCCTGTGGTGTTAAACTTGATTATTTCATACACGACAGCTAAGATTAGGAAAGACTAACTCTAAGTTACATATACAGCTCATCCTGGCGTAGTATGGATGATGTATTGGCATAGAACAAGATATTATTGCTGGAAGCATTGCATATACAAATGTTTCATGACTTACCATGAGGTTATGTCACAACAAACCATTGTAAATTGAAAATATCTTAAGTAAAAATTGCATTTAATACACCTAACATACCAGACATCATAGCTTACTTAGCCTAGTCTACATTAAAATGCTCAAGACACTTACATGAGCCTACAGTTGGGCAAAGGCATCTAACACAATGAATACGCTGTAGAGTATCAGTTGTTTACCATTTTGATTGCATGACTGACAGGGAGCTGACAGGGATGTCACTCCCAGCATCACGAGAGAGCATCGTATTTCATATCGCTAGCCTGGAAAAAGATGAATATTCAAAACGAACTACAGTTTCTACTGAATATGTATCACTTTTGCACCATATTAAAGTCCAAAAATTGTAAGTCACATCATTGTAAGTCAGGGACTGTGTATTCTGAATATCTGTAAAATCACTAATCAAATGGTTTTTTTACCAGGTTTCCATCCTACTATATTTACTAATCACTCAATAATAATTAAGAAAATAGAAAAAAAAAATTTCACCAAAGCAAATAGTATACATTCGATAATAGGATTTTGACATTTGTAAAGGTACTTCTGATTATTTGTCCCGGTGTTTTCTCATTTACATGCTTTTACTTAGCAAATAAGGTGAAAATGTTACTGACAACACATACAACATTTAGAAGAGAACATGTCTTCTGAGGAAAAACAAAACAAACAAACAAAAAAAACGTTGAATCTTCCCATCCTTATCTTTATAATCCTATATTTAACTAACTTGAAAGTCAGAGGAGAGTTTCATTGTTTGGAGTTGTGAAAATGAATGTCAGAAAAAGGTTTTCCAGTTTATTCAAAAAGGGATACTTCTCACATTTTCACAAGTTTCTGATTTAAAAACCTCCTTTTCTTTTTCTTTTGAACTTGCACTGGTGAGTTAACATGACAGATTTTATTCATTCTATAATGGTAGAGGAAACTCTGATGTTATCACCTGGAATATTGAAGACTGCTCCCAAATTACTATATTTTAAGTTCAAATTGAATAGTGTCAAAGCAGTTCAACCACAAAGGAAGGACAGAAAATAGGATAACATGATCTTAAATTTTTATTTTGACCTGATTTTATGAATACTTGTTAGCCTATGCAACAAATTTCTTGTGGCCTGGAACCTTGCATTCCCTTTGTATCTTTAGTACAGATTTTCTCATCTTGGTACTATTGACATTTGGCACTGAAAAATTCTTTAAGAGGTTGTCCTATCAATTATAGGATTTTTAACAGCACAACTGCACTCTACCAATAGAGATATCTGCGATTCAAAGGCTATAATGCATGGTGGAGGGTGGTACTTTATTCTTGCAGGATATTGCCTCAAAGCTGATGCTTTAGATTTTACTTCAGCAGGAAATTCTAACACTCTATCAGGTCATCAGTATCTTGACGATGCATTCTGTATTATGACCAGTGAATCCTGTGGTCAGAAGTTGTTTGGGGATTACATGTCTGTGGGCCAAGCTATCCTGGAAGCACCTGGATAGTGGTGCTCGCTGAGGCCCAGTAGGAAGAAACAGTTACCACACACTCAGACTAGGTGTCTATGCCTATGAAAACAAACTACATAGCCTTACATGGCAGAAAGACCCAATATAGTCAACTTGGAACTAAGAGGTCATTTGGTCTGCTTGAAGAATAAAGTCATATGAGAGGTAAGCACTGGTCTTTGTTGTAGGCATTTTGGAGATTCAGAAATAGTGTAGCAATAGTTGGACCAGACTGGGTTGATTATCCTTGCACACAAAGTACATGTCCAAGTACTCATGTGTCATGACTGTCTTTCAAGCCTAACTTTGAGTAAGGCTGTAACACAGCCACCATTCCTTTTCAGTTGTCTTCCGAATAATGAGCTAGCCCATATGTAAAACGAGCTTGGGAATTTTATACCTTTTGGAGCCCTTTTCTACATGATTCCCCCAAGTGGTCATTAGAATGAGCTAGAGGAGGGGAATCAGTACAACTGTAATGGGTGTTTTAGGGGTCTGAAAGACCTTCTCGTGCAGCTGGCTTGTGCCCTCTGATCCTGCTTCAGATTATTTCGATACACTCTATCTCAAAAATGATTTCCTCTGAGTCCACTGAACTTTAGGACTTGCCGAAACTTTCAGTACCAAGCTCATGATGGGCAGTTACAGATGGTCCAGCCTTCTCTCTACCAGGGATGTATTTGTAATGATTTCAGATACTTTATTGTGAAAGGGATCAAATATGTGGTGATGGAAGGAGAACTGACTCTGGGTGGTGAACACACAATGGGATATATAGATGATATATGACAGAATTGTACACCTGAAACCAATGTGACTTTACTAACAATTATCACCCCAATAAACTTTAATTAAAAAAAAATACATGTGTGTATTTTTATATTATGTATATATATACATATATTATGTATTATATTATATTATGTATTATATTATGTATTATATATATGTATTATATTATGTATATATATACATGTATATATATATACATATATATACATATATATACATATATATACATATATATATATATATATATATATATATATATATATATATATATATATATTGAAAATGGCATACTCGTGCTCCAGAACCCCATGACCCACTGGGGATTGCCATAAACTCCATACTGCATCTTTTTCCAATATCTAAACTTCAACTCCATAGGATCTAAGAGTTGATTGGCTCACAATGAAGCTGCTCACACTGTAGCCTAGAACAGTTGCAGAGCTGTGCCCCAGTTAAAGCTGGCAGCCTTCATCATACTGTATACCTTAAATGTATACAATTCTTAGTTGTCAATTACCTCAATTATTGAAGAAAAAATAAAATAGTTAAAAAAAAATAGCAGGCAGTGTTACTTGTCTCCTAGTATATACAGTATTCACAGATGTGAAGTGTGTTTTCTCTAGGCTTGAGGAAGTCTAGTACGTATTAAATTTCCTTCTTTGTAGAAAGGGTGCAAGATGTAGGAATTTATTGTTCACTTTGGAAGGGGTATCCTGGATAACCTTTGGAGATTTAAAAACTTTATTATAGTGAAAGCCCCTTGAATTAATTAGAATTTATCTTCTATCCTCTAGAATGTACATGTCCTACCAAGTTAGGATTTACTTCTTGCTAGCCTTCCTAATTAACATGTCATTAATGTAATGGATCAATGTAATATTCTTTGGGATGTCCAAATAATCTAAATCTCTTTATTGCAGAAGGTGGTACAGTTAACATAGCTCCAGGGTAAACTATAGTTGGATACTCTAGTTTAGTCCAAAGGAATGAGAACTGATTCTGATGCCTTCATTGAGTAGTGAATAATATTTACCAAATCAAATATTTACTAAATCAGTGGATGCATAACATGTCCCTGAGATCAATTAATGTGCTTTACCAAACGTACCATATCTGGCATAGCAGCTGCTGCATGGTAAGTCCACCCTGGTCTATAGTCGTTTTCTGACCTTCAGGATCCATCTTGTGTCTGCAGGGGCCAGACTGGTGAATTAGAGGGAGATGTGATGGAGATAACCATCCTTTATATTGTTTAGTTTGGTACTTATCTGGTACTTATCCCCTCCAGTATGTAATACATAGTTTTCGTTTGTTTCAGTGTCTTAGCTAGAGGAACAGTGGTAGTTTCAGAAACTTTTTTGTGTCTTCACCAATATAATTGCTCTTATCCCCAATTCAACTGTTATTCCAATGGTCAAATATGTTAATGACAAATATATATTCAGGTATCAGAGCAATTTCCACCAGGTGTGTTTATGAACACAGTGGGCCATTTTATATTGGATGTTAGTTGGATTTGGTATAGACTACCTGAACCCACATGAACCCACTAATCAGGGAAACTATAAGGCCATGTCATTTCTTCAGGTATTAGTGTCAACTTAAATTCTGCCCAACCATTCTGAAAATGTCTGTGACATCGCCTCTCCCCAGTGTATAGTAAATGGGCAGTGGGTAACAGAACAAGTAAATGTCCATGGATCTCTGAGAAAGGCCTTGAGAAAACATTGCCAAAAATGCAGCATCTTTCTCTGTGGGAACCCAATCCACTCTTCAGAAAATAGTTTCTGTATTTGAAACAGCTTCATATAATACCTCCTTCCCTGGGCCTTTTCCATCCTCTACCATCTGTCATGGCAGTTCAGGCATATCAACACCTGGATGGATTATGCTGTGAATTAATTCTGGTGAAGTCTCGGGATGCCAGCATAGGAGGTGACTCTCCTGAACTTCCGAAGGGGCAACTGTTTTCTTGGATAAATCTCTTTGTGCAATTTACTGATATTGGAGAAGTGCTGGATTTTAATGAAATCAGATGGGCCATTTTTGAAGTCTGGAGAGTCAAAAGCTTCCAGGCCATTCCGTTCCGATGTCCCTGTCCTGGGTTAGAGTTCCAGGATTTTCCAATGAGGCCCCTGTCTTTATTATAACATATCTGATATGGCTGAGCATTACGTGATCTTTAAACTTAAGCACTCTGCTTTTCAAATACTGGGCTTCACCTTACAGACAAAACCTGTAAGGTTTAGACTTTCTAGCTTAGAAAGTCTAAGTTTTATCTGTTTGCTGAGAGCAAGATAAGAGGGTTTCTTTGTGAGTTACCAAAGTCAGTTTTAAATTGTTAATAACTGTAAGCTTTTCATTACTAGTCAGCATCAAGGCAACTCTGTTATCCTTATATTTATATTCCTCCCTCCAATGATACATTGCAAAACTGTGGATCATGACACTGCATTCACCTCTACTCACACAACATTCCATCTCATCATGGGTAATAATTTTAAGAATTGAACAGCCACCATATTCCGTTACAGATCACTTACCCCACGCACAGGATCCTGGTTACCAGCTGGATAGTGATTGAGCACGTTCTGGCAAAACTCCATCCCAACACCGTCTTTCTCAGAATACTCTTATCACAGGTTGATTTTTCTGGGAAGTGGATTTTAAGATGAAGTTAGAAGTACAAAAATATTTTTGAGAAGTAGCAGCTGTGAAAGAAAAGGGTAGAAAGCAGGATTGGGCAGCATGAGCTATTATACCATGCCACATATTTGTCAAATCTTTGCTAGCCAAATGGTGCATTCCAGAGCAAGCGCTGTCCATTAGATATGTCCTCTTTTATGTACAATCATCAATCATCTCACTAAGTTCTTGGCTTCCCAAATCTGTAGACTTTCTAAACTCATTGTCAAATTGATTTTGCGGAAAAGAGAGAAATGAAAATAAACTGTTCTCTGTAATAAAATTGGGGACAAAACTGATACAGTTTCTTGTGAATAGTAAGTGAGGGGAGAGAAAGGGAAAAGGGAAACGGGAAGAGGGGGGCTTGGGGCATTGGAAATGCAAGAGCCCTAAGTTTATGAAGAAAGCCAAGAATATCTGATATTCAATGTTTGGTCTTTTAACTGCTGTAACATTACCTCTATTTGGTCTTTTGAAACCCTCAATGAAGTTTGGATGAAAGGTCTGTAATTTATTTTGATTGAAATAAAGTAAAATATTGTCAGACCACATCTGGGGTAATAACTGTAGAGCAAGAGAACCACAAGTGGATAATGAGACAAGCTACCCATAATTTTAATCCCTTCTTGAAATATAGCTATTTCTTAACAGAGCCAAGATTCAAATCTTAAATATACGGACTGTGCATCCATCTATATCTATAACATATTAAAGTTCCTTCAGATATATATATATATTCCCAGAGCAAAACATTTGGATCATCTTTCACAAATTTATTTTTTTCTTCATTCTGTTTATTTAATCAGTTGATAAAATATGAGGATTCTTTCTTTATTTAGTTATATATATATTTTTTTTATTTTGTCATTTTAATATAATTATATATTATTTAATTATTTATTTTTATACTACAGGAACTTTTCATAATTTTACTTTCCCTCTATTCCTACTTGCCACCGCGGATATCCAGACCCACAGCATGAATCCCAGATTTCTGACACTAGTCTCCTACACTTCCTCTTTGAATTCCATCATTGAATTTCATGTTTCTAAAACATAGCTATTACCTTGTTATTTTAATAATCAAAAGTATTACGAGAGTTCTCAAGGCTTATTATTTTTTCAAATATTTATGGTGATTCCATGTCAGCAACTGTGTTAGATGTTAGGGTATAATGAATAAAGGCACAGTCCTTACTTTTGAAAATGTCATATATTTATAGACATGGCAGAACACAGAATTCAAGTTAGAGATATGCATGGAGTGACATAGATCTTATGGCAAAGGAGACTGTAATGATCATATCAATTCCAGACTCTTCTACTTGGTTTTCAAGTTTAAGGTTATTTGGCATGCCCTACTTCCCCAAATTTGTCCCATCACTGCTCAACACACATTCCCTGTTCTTGTTAGAAAGTATTTTAATTCAACCCTCATACACAAAGCCCTTGTCCACCTTTTTCTCTCTGTTCATTCTCCCTGCCTATAATGGCTTTCAACATCTCATGTCTGCTTATTCACATTCTTTTGCTAGCTTTTAAAAGATAAGTACCAAAGCTAAAGTTCTGTTATAGTAATGCAGTTTCATGAGACAATCAAAACCCCACACTGTTTGTTCCCTTTGCTAAGTCCCTTCTGCACATAACTGATTGCATACCTCTCTTAGAATTTATCTTTATTTGTTACTGAATTCAGCATGAAAATAACATCTTTAAAATTAGCTCTTGTATTCATGAAGGACTTATACCCACAAATGCAGCACAATTAAACAGACCACTATTCCTACTATTGATGTACAATACAGAGAGCTGAAAACTGATGGGTGGTTTAGCCTATCACTAATCAACTGCTTTCAGGACACCTATCATTGGCCTTGGAAAATTTCTGTGGTGCCGATTTAGCAGTGAATAAGGCATAAAGCGTTCTTGTCTTCATGGATCTTATGATATAGTAATATAGATATATTATAAACAATAAATAATAAAACCTATACTTACAGACTTTGTAATAATGGAAATATGTTGAAGAGGAGACTATGATACAGAGTGTCTGGGAATATGTAACTTCTTTAGGGTACTCTGTAAATGCCTATTAGAGGAGTTGACATTTGATGTTTATTTTGTCAAGTCCACAATCATATGGAAAAGAGCTAGTCACATGACAAGTATACGAAGGAGCATTTAAGGCACAGGCAGTGATTAACACAGAAGGCCTGAGAAGCCAGTGTAACTAGAGCACAGTGAAAAAGCAAGGGGTGATACAAGATAAGGATAGAAAGATAGGCTTTTCTTGTTAACCAGTGGTGTAATTCTATTTGAATTTACTTATTATTGATTCTCTAATACCATTTTTTTTTCTCCCTGGGGGAGTATGAAACACTGCTGGACCTTGATGTTATATTGATTGTTTTATACATATATCAATTGAAAATTAGGATCAGAATTATTTATTGAATAATGTCTTATGAAGGTTATGGCCAATCTTCCCAAAATGGCTTTTCAGCCCTAATATTCCTTAAAGTTGCAAGTATCAAAAAATAAATAAATAAATAAAATTAAAAAAGAAAGAAAGAAAACAAAAAAGAAGACGCTATTACTATGTTGGCATATTTTGAGAACAAACCAATTCCTGAGTTAAGTTGTTGATGGTAGTGTGACATATTGCAATCTTTGAAAAAATATGAAAAGTCAACCCATTGACTTAATACAGAAGAAATGCAATAAGTCGGATTGCTATAGTTCTGCCTCAGATGTGTTCAGGCAACCTACAATTGAAAGAATCCATCCTCGGAATAACCTATTTTTTTTTTAAGTTTAATTAAATTAATATGTTCCCTATAGTTCTCCTTTCTTCTAATAGAGATAGCCCCTGAGGTAATGTGGAACTTTTTCAACTGTAAGGGTAGTTTAATTAATACAATTATAATAGCTAAAATTTATTAAGTATTTAGCATATACCAGAATTTTTTGCTACCCTATTTCTCCGAAAATAAGACCTAGCTGGACAATTAGCTCTAATGTGTCTTTTGGAGCAAAAATTAACATAAGACCAAGTATTATATTATATTATATTATATTATATTATATTATATTATATTATGTTATATAAGACCTGGTCTTATATTTTAGTAAAATAAAACCAGGTCTTATATTAATTTTTGCTCCAAAAGATGCATTAGAGCTGATTGTCTGGCTTGGTCTTATTTTCGGGGAAACACAGTAAGTACCCCACATGCATTTTTCTCATTTAATTCTCTCAAAATTTTAGGAGACAGGTATAATGATTATTTTTACTTGTAAGATTCATAAAAAGTAGCTAAAAAAGCGAAAGTGCCTTGGGTCACAAAATTAGTGAATGACAGAAACAGGATTTGAATCCAGACAGGGTTGATTTCTGAGTTTACACTTAACTATTCCTCTGTCAAACCAAACCAAATCAAACCAAGACAAACCAAACCAAGCCAAGTCAAACCAAACCAAACCAAACCATACCAAACCAAACCAACAAATACATAAAAACAATTTATAGGGAAATCTAATGATGTGTGTTTTCAATCTCCAATAATCAAACTGGATAATTATAAAGATACCACATTACTTCATGCCACATTTTAACAGCAAATGACCTATTTGAAAAGTAGAATCAAGAAATTCAGAATTTTCAATAGATTATGTAATTTCTGAATCATATACAGATAATTGATATGAATTGATGGTGTAAATATACTTTTATAAGTAGAGAGCACAGTAAGAAAATTTTATTAATATTCATTCCATTTCTTCAAATAATTTCCTTTATGAAGTCAGGGTCCCTTCACTGAGCCTCTGTGTTTCACCATGTATTATAAAGAAATAAAATGATGCTTCCCCAAATTTCAAAAAAATATGTTAGCTGATTTTAGAGCTCATCATGTATTTTCTGTGCATGCATAATTATAGGAACACTTCATAAATAGGATGCTAAACAATGAACTTGCTATTTATTGTGCATAAGGAGGTTTTCAGCCTGCAGAGCGTTATATATGCACTTCCCCCATCACACAATTATGTGTTAATTATCCCAGAATGCTTTCCTGACATGGTGATTTTTTTTTTTTTTTTAAGAAAACATCCATTAAATTTAACTGTTGGAGGACATTACAATTAAAGAAGAGAGATCAGAAAATAAATTAAAATTTAAACATATTATTTTTAACTTCGTTAATCAATCTAATAAATTCAGGACACTTTGCAATTTTTATATTTTAGAAGTATTTTGTTTTCTTCAGTGTTTCTTGATTTCATGTTTAAAGTCTTCTTTATGTTTTATATCTTTTCATGTCTGTGTTTGTGTATGATATCATGTGAATTATCTCACCGTTTCTTTTTTTTCTGGCATGTTTTCTAGCTTCTTTCCTTTTTAGCAGAAGTCCATGCCTGGGGACAGAAGGTAATGCACAGCTATGAATTGTTTCAGGAAGCTATAGGTACACATGTTTGCACCAGCAAGGGAGAGTTGGCCAACTGAAAGAACATTCTCCTTAATGGACCACTGCTATCTAGAATCTGCAGGTAAGCCAATACTGGCAAATATGTGATTTTAAAATTGTTTAAACGCCTCATTTTTAAATGTTGATGACTAATTTAAAATAAAAAATCTGTATCAAACCAAATATATTCACAGCCTGTCATTTGTAAACGCTGAAGCTTGATAACAGAGTGATCACAGTGACTTGCTTTTGTTATCTGAGCCTCTAATTTTCTCACATTTAAAATAGAGATAATACTATATCACATGATTGTTTTGAGTATTAAAAGATGTAATGCACATGAAAATTCTTGGCACATTTCCTGACACGTAGAAAGGTTTAACTAAATTGTGATTAACTTCTTCCCTTTGTGTCTTTTCCTCCTCTTGCCACATTTTTATTGGGCTAAATTTATGTTATTTACTTATCTATTGCATGAATCCTTTCCAACTCCCTCTTCCTCCTCAAATTTGTCAGCCTTTATTATTTTGTTATTCTTAATTTAGGATGGATTATTGTCCTTAAATGTCATACATTCCTGCTTTTAAAAAATAATGTGGTTTCTCCCTTTGTTTTGTTGATATTTTCATTACAACATTGGAAGTGAATGGAGAAAACATTAGGTGGGTTTCTGATCTGGACTGTAACTACATGTAATCCACAGCAGTTTGCTGAAAAATGGATCTTCTTAATTTGCATTTGAAGGAAAGAGCTATAAAAATCCAATGTGTGATTAATAAAAGCTGTCAACTGTAAGGGTTTGGATGATCCCTTTGAAGGCTGCTCTGCCAAGCCTTGCAGGGAATCAATGTGAGGGCACGCATTCAACAGTCATGGAAATAGTTCCTGATTTCCCTGTTTGATCTATTTGCATTTTTGCTGCATCTTTTATCATTCCCACCATCAACCGTCACTTAGTCTTTTCTGTCAGATCACTCCAGACCCATTATTGCCTTTGCAGTTACAAAATGTTTCTTTGTTTCTTAGATGATAATAATTGGTTTTCCATTTGACTCAATATTTCCATGGACACTAATTTTAAGTGTCCATATTTGGCATGGTCTGGGATTCTTCAATATTTTGTGCTGTTCTATGTTCTTACATAATGTACACAGTCTTATTCGCAATGAAAAAATAAATGATAATGCATATCCCACAGAAAACAAAAAAAACAAATTTACTCTATATACTTATTTTTACGGAAGAGTATTAAACATATGTTTGATTTATAATATTTTATGAAAATATATAGTTTTAATGAAGAAATTAACAAATATGTGGTTCTGGAAAATTTTAACTAAATTATTTCAGATAGCTCATCATCAAAGCCGAGATAATACACTGTCCTCAAGATTTGTATGCACAAAAATAGACTTTCACAACATTATATAACTGAAAATATATGTTCTTCTAAAAGTACAATCAGAATCCTTACATAGTTGTATCTTAAAAATGACATAGCGGAAGCTATATGCTTCAATTTTTTTCTTTTATTTTTACTTGTAAAGTTCCATTTTTTTTTTTTTTAATTCATAGACTTTGCCCTTTCTTTTCCTTAAATGGCAGTTGAAAGAATGGTTTTGCTTTTAATTTTATAAACATAACTAAACATAGAAAACATTTTCAAATGAACTCTGGCATCTCACATTTCAGGAGAGACTATTCTATAAACATTTTATATTACAAAAAAATTTTCCCCATAGAACAATGGTCTCATTTCTGCTGGTAACTTTTAAGGAACATATTAAAACAATCAATTTTAGGGATTGTTCTTGTATTACAGTTTTATTTCTCTGATATCACCTATAGGGATTGATATTAGAACCTGAAATACATAGTACAAGAAAAGAAAACTACAAACTGATTTCACATATAAACATATATTACAAACTTAAAGTAGAAGTATATAAAATCATTAGTAAATAAAAATTAAAAATATAGTTCAGGATAAGGAAATCTGTAAATACAATGTAACATATTGGTAAGTCCAGGGAGACTATTATATGGTCAAAGTGATAGATGCCCCAAAAACAATATTCAACATGTGATACAAATTTAAAAAATGTTAGCTAACAGGGAATAAAAGGGTAAAAAAATGCATTACAAAATTAAAATTGCAAACATACTTCATTATCAAACACTAGAAGAAAATTAAATCAGAATCAAAACTGAAATAATTTAAAGGAAACACCAAAAACAGCAGAGGGATGGTGAAATAACCTGTGGACTTCCTTAACATAATACGTTGTTTTCTAGGCTGAAGAAAGCCTTGTATTAAATGTATTGATGTTGAGAGAGATGCTCAAAATGTCTTCTCTGTCTCTTTCTGTTTATAATATGCACACATATGTATACACATGTGTACATATATAGTTGGGCATATACATTCACAAATACACACGCATTGAAAATATATACCATAAGGCCAAAATCGTTAGCAGTAGTAACTATTCAAATTTATTTTTCTTTTACTTGCATTTTATGATTCTTTTCCTCTTCACCATGGATTACTCATAAAATATGTTATTCTTATATTCACAAAAAAGAGATATAAAATAATAAGAATTTTAATTTTTTGTGAATATTTTTGTTAATTATACTTGCTTTATTAATTTTATATAAAGATATCTGTGGCCCTAATCAGACTGTAAATAGGGTCAGAATGATCTATACATCTTTGTATTCTATTAGATTGACCATACAGTTTTCTTCCTTGACCTACTGGTATGATGTGCCTACAATTCTTTTAAATGATTAACAAATATTGGCTATATTACCATTTTAAAAATAATTTCTAGTTGATGAAAATAGAGAGATGAACAAACAAAAACTTATGTTTCTGCCTTTAAGAATCATATCAAATGCAGTTTTTAAAATATAAAATTACAGACAGAATATCAATGAATATGATAGGAGTAAGCAAATCACATTATGGCAAAAGGTCATGTCAAGTTTTCTGGAGAAATGAGTTACTGGAACTGCATTGTAAAGAAGACAGGATTAACCAGGGGAAGAAGATATGAAAAATGGGTCTACTACTGAAATAAGGCATTAGATTAGGAAATATTCAAAAGTCTGACCAATACCAATTTACAAACAAGGTAGGGAAGCAGATGTTCCATATAAATCTGGTTGGAGTATAAATTACAGCAACTTCTTTAAAGAGCAATTAAATATATCAAAAAAAGTGATAGTGTGCATATTATATAACCCAGGAATCTCATTTGTAAGGAAGTTCTTGCCCAAGTGAGTTAGGAGATATGTAGAAAGATGTTCTCTAAATCATTATTTGTAATATGTGGACATGGAAGGATGGATCATGTAGGGGAAGATAAAAAATTATTGTAATATATTCATATACTATACATGGATGTCATACATCATTTGAAATGAATGGATTTGATGTTATAGATCTCAAAAGATGTTAAATAAAGAAGTTGCAGGCATTTGCATGCGTATAATTATCAAGGACATAATTTTTATGTGTAAAGCTATTTGTATGTAAGTAATAAAAGTATATAAACAAGGGCAAACTATAGATCACATTCATGGTAATTGTGTCTGGGGATGAGGAGGAATGGAACTTAATGTGTGAACTTCCATTTCTGTAAAAATACATTGAAAATAAATTTGTCAAAATAGCCTTTGTCATTGTTAACTTGAAGAGGTGGGCACCTGGATGTTGGTTACATTAATCTTTATAGTTTTCTGATTTTTCAGTTATTATTTTGAAAATGCGGTTGGATTTGGCTAGTCTTGAAAGTGGAATATATTAAAGACTATATATTGAGATTTAAGTTCAAACTTGATAAAACAGAGTATAAAATAATAATTTGTAATCATGTTATTAGGGTGTTATAAAATTGGTATTTAAACTCTTTTGGCAACTGCATATTAGAAAGAACAAAAGTGATAGGTGAAGAAATAGCTAAATGTGTTTAAATGCTCAATTTAGCAAGGACATAACAAGCAGACCTGGCTCCTTCGTAGGAATTACTAAGCACCCCCGCCATAGGATTAAATTGCAAACTGACACACTACTCTTGTGGATGTTTAACTTAGAATTCTTGCCTCTGTCTGATGTATTACCAGGCCCAGAAAATGGATTTGCTAACTAAAGTTTAGCCCTCACGAATACTTCTAGCCAGAAAATTTTGTGCAGAACACAAATTTGATTGTTTTTTGGTTGGCCCTACACTTCATGTCTTATTAAAGTGCATTCTCTGATCTGCTGATATATGTTTGGAGGTTCTATTAATGAGCAATCCAAGTTTTAATCATTGTATTATCATCTCTGTCAATTGCTAGCCATAGAGTAGCCATCGAGTAACCAGACAAAAATTGTCAGAATTAACCTACACCCATCATTTCCATGAATTTCGGTCTACTATAGTTAACCTACCAGCAGTTTCATGGCCCTTCTAAGAATTTGTCAAACAACCAAGTATTAGTAATAATAATAATAATGATAATAATACTCATAAACCCGTAGAATGTTGGTAATGTGGACAAGGTAAGCGATTTCAGAAGGAGTCAAGGGAAGGGGACATGTTTGAACCTACTCGTGAATGGCTTGCTACATCATATATTCACTTATATTGTCCAAAGTTGCAATCTTCTAAGCCAATAATAGATGCACCTTAGTACTTTAGTTCCACTGTCTGTAATGAATACAATTACACATCATTCAAGAACACATCCTCTGTAGATGAACACAATCAACCAGTACTTGAAATTAACAGACCTGCAGATTTTTATAAGCCCTGCTTCCATGTAAACATAGCGTGACTGACTACATTTGCAAATACAAGATATCCCTAGTGTTATTTTATATAATATATATATACAGACATACATATACACATACACATGAACAAGTTTATTGCCAATATTTGACAGCTTAATTTAGCAAGTGGGCCATAAATAGTAGAAACATTCTGCCAGTTCTTTGGGCCAAAAAGTAGGGAAGGTAAATTATGTCCTGGAAACCCACGAGGATAGGTGTCAGGGAAGAGTGCTAGTTTGGTTTTAAGACTTACACTTCTGTGTGCAGGCAAACTGAAGTGGATAGAGTGGAATGAAAGGGAAGCAGTGGGAATTGTGCGCAGGTGAAAAAAAAAAAAGCAAATTAAAGGAGGTGAGAAGCAAAGCATTACAATGTGCCTGTTCTGAGGATTACCTATACCTTCGATAGCAATGCTAAGACAAGAATATGAGTTTGGAAAGAATATTATTCTGAAAGTCAGAAGACAAGGACTCTAAATCGGGCTATAAAATTACTAAGGTATTGATCCAGGGCAAGATCTCTTCATTTTCTGAGCCTTGGTTTATTTGTCTCACTGATCCTGAATCTCTATGTCCCTCCAAGATATTGTAAATGCTTGCAATGCCTTTTCGTGGTACTCAGGGATTACTGTTAATGAGATGCCATATCCTATAATCCCATCATTGCTATATCAGCTCCCCTTCCTGGTTTAAGTCTTTTTCAATATAGCATTATTAAAATCTGGTCATTGCAAAAGTTTTTAATCTATGAGTGAGCCAGACTCCCAGAAGTCCATGTAATGGCCTTTATGCTCCACATGAAAAACTTTACTTCCTTTAATACATCCCAAGGCTTTAGTCATCTCCAACCTTCAGAGTCAGTGGAACAACTTTGATGTCACTGAATTATCATCGTCCCCTTTACTGTCCAAGTACTTTCCTCACAGAACTTTACTGGAATGGGTCTGAGTCTTTGTCAGTCCCACCCAGAGGTAGAATATTGTTTTGATAAATATTAAGAACAAATTCAAATTAGTGAAGAGACCAACATAGGTATCACTCGGGTGAAATACAAAATGATTTCTATAAATACAAATAAGAAAAGTGTTCAGACAAGTCAGAATGCTCAGAAGAGAGATTAGCAGAATTTTTCAAAGTACACATGAATATGAACACTTGTGGACCACTGAAATCCTCATCCTATGGTTCACAGTTGGGCATGGCAATATCTGAACGATTTGAGGATTATCTCAGATGTTCAAAAAAGTCCACTATCCCTTCTATGTCTTGTCATACATGAGTAGTTAGGGTAGGCTTGTATATTTTCTGGGAACTACGACATCAAGACCCAAACAGTTCATCAGTTTCAGGATTACACAACATGAAATGTAACCAAAGTAAGATTCAGCACAGTAGATCTTAGGAATAGGCTTCAGTTAACACCCTCATCTTCCATAAACTAAGACAACCTGTTCACAATAATCTTCTGGGCCCAGAGCGATGGCATCAATGTCAGTACCAGTTTTTCAGACATCGCTGAATCATGCTAAGTCCCTCAGCCTCTATAAAGTCTATGCTACCCAGAATCAAATTCAAGTTCAGGAAGGCTGTAGCCTGAAGCATAAGGGAAGTCTGGGGCCCTGACACTGGTACAGAGTGAATTGTACTGGTCCTCTTACTACAGAGCATCAACTAAGGATGAACAATAAATAAAGAAAGGTAACAACGTAGGAAGTCAGTAGGGTATGGTAGAAGGGAGGAGACAGTATCCAAAGATGATACCAACCCAAGGATATTCCCAGGAATGTGAGCTGAAATGCAAATTTCAAGGACATATTAAATGAATAAATGAACTGAAAGCCATGTGAAGGATTCTTAGTAGACTGAAAATAAGAAATATCTTGGACAAGAGATAGGTAAACCTTGGTTAAGGCCTTGCTCTATTCATAAGTCATTTATAAACATGTGATTCTAAAGCTCATGCGTATTCTTCTTCCAGCAAGTTTAGATAGGTAGGTAGGCAGGTAGATAGACTGATAAATAAATAGATAGATTATTCACGGAATTATACACAAAATACTTTCACGTGTAAATCATGAATTGCTTTTATTGTCTGAACTATATTAAAAAGCATTACCTTGAGACACTTTTAGTCAGGGAATTCTGCCAAATGTTTGCATTGTTAATGGTATGGCCAAAGAAGTGATTAAAGATTCAAGTTCTATGGAGTTAGAGAGAAATCCCAGAAGATTTGAAATTAACTATGTGGTATATTTTAATATATGAATGCTTCTAAATAAGTTTTCAAAGTTCATATGGATTGACTCTTCCTCTTATAACTTCCTAGAGTAATTCTTAGTGCTGCAGTGGAAAGCACTGACTTTGGATGTAGATAGATCTGGTTTTAAATGCTTGTATTGATATTTTCTAGGTGTTGGACCCTGGGCTGCTATCCTAACCTCTTTTATCCTAAATTTATCTCATCTACAAAATGGAAACACAAATGTCTCAGTCACAGAGGTGTTATGAATATTAGCAGGATGATTCACATAATGTATCTAATGTGTACTTGCCACATTATAGATGCTCTATAACTGAATTTTTATGACTTAATATATGAACTTCTAGAAAATGTAGAAGGCATTTAGAAATGGAAAATATGATGAGGATTAAGGAATCACAGCACTGTAAATATGAACCAAATTAATGGAAAATATGCAGTTGACCCTTGAACAACATGGGAGGGGAACCAGCTCCCCACAAAATAAAATATCCATGTATAACTTTGGACTTTATTAAAAAAAATAACTACTAATAGCCTACTGTTGACCAGAACCGTTACCAATAACATAAATAGTTGATTAACAAATATTTTGTTATATATAATATACATACTTATATAATAATATATAATATACTGTATTCTTACAATCAAGCAAGCTAGAGAAAAGAAAATCATAAGATAATAAATTGACAGCATTTACAGTATTTATCGAAAAAAATTGCGTGTGTATGAGTGGGCCTGTGCAGTTCAAAACTGTTTTTCAAGGGTCAATTCTAATTGATATATAAAGATATCAGGGACACATGCAAAAGTCTTTAAACAGTATATTTTATGGACCTGGTATAGTTTTAATACAAATTGCTTGAGGTCTGAACGAGTTACGGCTCTCTAAATATTACTAGGGAATCACTAAGTAAATATAAAGTAGTTTGTATTTTATAAAAATTAGATTGTATGTAAGTACAATTTTAAAGATTTTTTTTTTTTTTTTTACTTAGGGACCCCCAACTAATATTCAGACTTAAAATAAAACAACCGTATTATAAATATACTCTGCTTTTTGTTCCTTCTTTATTATATAAGTAATGAGTGTGATTACAAAAAAATATGATGAATAAAAGTGTATTTTCATAGTTCACCCTTTATTCTACTTCCCAGAGATAGCCACTGTGAACATAATTGTGAATAAATTTCTAAGCCATATGTACATGTATTTATGTATATGCATATACACACAGATATAATTTCTTCAAAAACAGGATAATATAATCATTCTATAAATACTCTTTTGTATCTTTCTTGTTCAGCTGCATATCTATTTTCTTAATATCCTTAATAACTTTCTAAATGAAATATGCTACAATATTCTCTGCAATACTGTGACTGAAAAAAAAAGTGTTACTATTCCAAATGCACTTATAAAGAAACTGCTCTAGAGTTCGAAGGCTTCTGGAAGCTGGGTTATAACCTTACTTTATAAAATAGAATATCTCGCTCTATTTAAATTATTCACCTATCCTGAACTCATATATGTATTCCATTTTGAAACTATGACATACTTGTTTATAAAATACCTTGTGATCTTTGTTTGCAAGTGCTAAATATTATTATAACCATTTATCTTCACATAGTAGAAAATCTTGACTGGAAAAGGCATTGTTTTATTTTCCTGATGCATTAGAGGAAGTTGTTACATTTTTGGCTTTAGCTATTGCTATTAATTCCCCAACTTTTATGACCATAAACCACCACCCTCAAATTATTTTCTTCCCATTTTCATCAATATTGCTATATATAATCTTGCTTTTGCAATGAGAAAATAGACCACCAGTGCATTACAATTGGCAGGCTTATGCAAAATTAAATATTACCTGTTGACTTGAGAGGACCTTTACACCAGTTCTGAATTTAAAATCATTTTTCATATAAACCCCATCCATTGATTTAGGTACTGGAAGACAACCAGTAAGCAATGATATTAACATCATACATTTTCTTTATTAATAATAGGAATGATGATATTTTCCATTCTTTTGCATTCAAAGTCACCAAAGTTCAATTTGCAATTACTTTATATATCTGAGGTGGATGGCAAATAGTTTCTTGTAACACAGTAATATATTTTTAAGAAGACTTCTGAACAAAGTAGTTTTTTAATGTTTCAATAATAAGCACAGGCTGATAATTTAACTCTAGCAATAACTGGCATTTAAATAATGCAAATATAAACTACCCTATCCTGTGAACTAAGGAATTTGTATCAATTTCTACTTTACCCCATTCCCTCTCCAACAAAGTAAGTTTTCTAGACTATTGCCATTATTGTTATGTTTTCCTTTGTTCTAACATACGTTTGTTCCCGAAGGCCCTTTCTTAATCAAATACCTAGTAGTTGTTGAAATATCAGACTTGTTGCCTAAATCTCAGTCTTTAAAAAAAAAAAAAAAAAAGAAAAAAAGGCAGAGAACTAAATGCTGCCTGTGCTGTGAAGGTAGCAGACAATGCCACTTAAAGGAGATGGTGGGTCTGAAGCGAGCATGATGATTTCTTTGTATCATAACCACTAATCTTATCCTTATGTTGCCTGAATGACAGTGCCATTGATCAGGGTGTTGTAATAGAAAAAAAGTGCTCCATGGTAATAGAACACAGGGCATTGAAATTCTCCTTCTGCCCCTGTTGTGTGCAATTGAATCGACTGGCAGAGGCAGTAAGACCTTAATTCAAAGCCTTACTCTCCTTTATTTGTCATATGTCCTGGAAAAGCTACTTTCCCTTTTTGAGCATTAGTTTCCTTATTTCCAATAAAGGAATAATAATACTTTTCTTGCAAAGCTGCTGGGAAGATTACAACTGCTGGATATACTGTCTAGACTAGCTCCCAGTACCTGATGGCTACTCTAGGAAGGGTAGCTATAATACGAGGTATAATCAAAAAGTACAGTGAATATTTAAATAAAAAATAATTAATTACAGGAAAAGATACATTGCTATTAATCCCTCTCAAAATACTTCCCTGCACTTTTTACACACTTATACCTTCATTCTTGTCACTTTCTGAAGCAGTTCTCGAAGTTCCCTTTTCGTGAGTGTCTTTAGTTGCGCTGTCATGACTGCCTCAATGTCCTTAATCAATTCAAACGTTTTCCTTTCTTAGTCACTTTGACTTTGGGGAAGAAACAGAAGTTGCATGGTACCAGATCCAGTGAATAAGCTGGTAAGATGTATGAGGACACACCATAATGTTTTTATTTGACAGAAATTGCCATACCAGAAGCGAAGTGTGACACAGAGCAGCATAGTCATGATGGAGGAAGAAGTAAAGACACTCATGAAAGAGGACTTCCAGAGCTGCTCCAGAAAGTGGCAAGAATGATGGAACAAGTGTGTGCAAAGAGAAGGGGAGTACTTAAAGGACGATTAATGATAATGTGTCTTTTACTGTAACATTTTTTTTTTAAATTTAAACATTCACTATATTTTTCAATCAGGCCTCATATCTGTTATCAAGCATGCCCCTCAGACTTTGCAGGAAATAGGCTAGAGAATCTTCAGTTTTTATTCACACTCAGCCCTTTAGGAACCCAATCTACATTTTAAGATGGAGGAATTTCTTATACTAGTTGAAGGCAATTGAGTACAGAAAAACATTACAGTAAGATATTTCCTTGATTGGACATCCATAATTAGAACTTTCTTCATTCTATCTCTCCCTTCCTCTCTCCCTCCTTCACTCCCCCTTTCCCATTCTCTTTCTCTCTCTCACCCTCTCTCTCATTTTTACTTCTCTTGTTCTCTCTCTGCCTTTTATTTTCCTTTATACATACATGCACACATATGTACATATTATCACCATTTACCCTAAACATATTTTCTCATCCTTTTCACATTTATAGATATTCTAGAAGTTAGTTATAATTGTCTACTTAGTAGGACAAATTAATGTCTCAGACTTAAATTTTTGAACTTCTTGTATCTTAGAAGTTTATATATATAAAATCTCATATGATAATCCCAGATAAGCAATAGTATGGGATTTTAATACCAAACTTATATAAGAGTGTCTTCAGTTAACTCTAAATTCTAAGCAAAATTTATTATGTATATTTCTTAGGAACTATTTTTTTAAAGCTGCTGTAGTGGTGTGGATAGCACACTTTTAAATCAATGTATACAGATTTAAATTCCTAGGATGTGTTTAGATATTTTTTTAAAGGTCATCTTGCCTATATGAAAGGATCTACTTTCATTTCTCTCTCTCTCTGTTCTGTCCCTTCTTATAATGCAAGGAATGATATATCTGAGCTACACATGTCCTATTTTTGCATTAAGGAAGAGCTGTCAATCTATTTATGGAATCCAAGTTTTTTCTTGTGTTTTTTGTTTTGTTTTGTTTTGTTTTTTTTGCTGTGTTCCTTTCTTTAGTGATACAAAATTCCCCAAAGAGTTAGGTTAAAAACCTGATGCTTACATATCAATAACTATGGCGGTTAAATGATCAGTTGTGATGATTAAGTGATGACAGCCCTTTTCTGCCTTCTACTCTCCTATCTGATGTTAGTTTTAAAATCTGTTTTGAAGCCTCTGAACTTGACGGGCAGGTTTTCCTCATAGGTGTTAGGTATTTAGATGTTGCACCATGAACTGAAAAAAAAAAAATGTGAAAAATGAAACCTTTCAACTAACATGCCTGCCGAAGTTGCAACATCAGGATTCACAAAATAAGATACTGGAAGAAGGTGGCAGTATCACATTGTTCAGCAACATCTCAAACCGTCTGAATTGTAAGTGATATTCAGTGACCTCAGCTTGTCCTTGAGGCTTACTAGCAAAAAGAGAGTGCTGCAGTTAGAACCCTGGCTGTGACTGAAGCCATGTTTAAAATGAAGAATGCAGCTGTTTCTGTCTCTGCAAAACCAAGCTTGTAGGCCTAATGTATTAAAATTATTTTTTGGTAGTATCATGCTATTTTATTAAACTTGGTGAATTACTTTCTCTAAATTTATAGCAATTAATAAGCCTGTGTACTTTCAAACAGCAAATAGACGTGGAAAACTTCATAACTTTTTTGGTTGCAGTTTTCTAATGAGGGGATTGGATAAAGCTCGATATCATTTTAAAAACTGACAATCGAAATGCACTCTTTAAAAAAATTAAAGAAGTGATTTGTACCCACTTCTAATCCTTGATTTGTCAGAAGTTCTAGCTTTTTCAAGCAGCAAAAGGGGAAAATCTATCTGCATCCTTTAGAGATTACTGAGAATTTAATTTTTTTCCTCTTTTAAGGTTCAAATAAAATGAGTTTTTTGAAGGAGAAAGGGTGTTGGGATAAACAAACTTGCTGCAGTTGTAGGGGCTGAGGATTCCCAAATAGGCTAACATAAATTACCATACCTACTAAATGTGTTATTCAATGAAGTTAAAATTAACTTCCTGTTCTTATTAAATTTGTTATTTATATTATGTGATAATTACATATGAGAAATAGCCTTTGAATATGGAAGATATGATTCTTTTCTGATTATTCCTCTGTAATAATGGAATTGGTCTAGATATTTTAACCAGGCTTTCAAAAAACCTCTCATGTTAAACTTTTCATGCAAATTAGATGCAAAGCCTTTGTAAAACAGAATTCTGAAATTAAATACATTGAAAATATTAATTAGTGGGTTAAAGTCCACTCTTTTACATCCACCTGGAAGTTATTCCTAGTTTAGCCAGAGACTTGAAAAGACTAAGTTAGCTAGGGATAGATGGGGCAATGTATATGTATTTTTAGTTGCAAGGTAATAACTCAGAGATATATGTTATTGACTGAGTTCCTCCAAACTATGTTTCTTAGTTTTGTTTATGGATTCAAATGTTATTGTTCAATATGTGCAAAAGCCACATAAAATATTGTAGTGCTCAGGCAGTATGAAACCACCAATTTACTTCACCTCACCACAGCATTAAATGTCAAGGTGTCAAGTTGTCCCTTCAGGTTTCATTGGCAAACATAAATTATTGCTAATAGAATGCACCAGTGAAATTTCTGAATAACAAATGATTTTGAAAAGCATCACTACAAGAAGGAACTATAGGACACTTGAGATAATTTATGATACAAATATTTTCAAAAGCTGGACTGCTTGAAAGGTTGATTTTTAAATGTAAAATAAATAACTGACTGAGTGCCATGTATTCGACTCATCCTCCTGTAATTTCTGTCAAATACATTCTTAAAGAAGTCTTAGCTCTGACTGCAAACTTGCAGTGCTGTCCAGTGCCATGGTATATGGTAGAAAATACAGCTGCAAATTAATACCTGAGTTCTTCCAAACTAACTTTCTTTCTTTCTTTCTTTCTTTTCTTTCTTTCTTTCTTTCTTTCTTTCTTTCTTTCTTTCTTTCTTTCTTTCTTTCTTTCTTTCTTTCTTTCTTTCTTTCTTTCTTTCTTTCTTTCTTTCTTTCTTTCTTTCTTTTTCTTTCTTTCTTTCTTTCTTTCTTTTCTCTCTCTCTCTCTCTCTCTCTTTCCTTTCTTTTCTTTTCTTTTCTTTTTTCTTTTCTTTTCTTTTCTTTTCTTTTCTTTTCTTTACTTTTTTTTTACAGATCCAAATGTTATTGTTTCATATAACATATAGTATCTATTTCTCAATAAGAAATACTTTGAGCTCAAAAAGGGTAGAATTTCCAAGGCTCTGACATCTTGAGTTTATTTATTTTGCTATTCTGCTTCCTTCCCATTTTCAAGAGAAGTATGTAGAGGGGCAAACAAGTACCTCTATATACTTTTGTTTATTTATTTTTTTACTAGAACTTCTAGTAAAATTAATAAAATTTAGAGGACACTCTGACAGTTTTTATATTAAAGAAAAAAAAAGCTTGGACAGAAAAGAATCAGTAAAAAAATTATGATGGAAAGGGAAAACAGATCTCCAATGTTTGCAATAGAAACTGGTACATTCTTTCATGTGGGCTCAGACAAGGCAAGACGGGCAGGTCAAATATAGATACAACTAATAGAATCACATAGGCTTGCACATTTCCTCTGGAAGTTTTTGCCTTCTCAGAACCTCATATTATGGAAAAGTAACCTAATAGTTAGCATTTGAAAATTGATATAAATATCAATACTTTAAAACATTAAGAATAGAAATATATCATAACAGTCACACTTACATACGTACATGGGGTATTCAAAGTAAATTGTTTACGACATTATTTAGAAAATATTTTAAATTTCTCAACATCTCTTTATCCTATATTGCATAATTTTCTATTTTTGTTGCTCATCCATTCAGCCCATGGATATTAATGCACTAAAAAACTTGGTACTTAATGGTTTCAGAATATTTTCATTTAATGAAAAAAAAAAACAAACAAAAACAGGAACTAAATCAAACAGATTACCTAGAATAAGATGTGAAATTATTCCTAGGCTTCAATGTAGAAAGCATTTCAATTCTTTTCAATGTAGGAACACATTATAAAAATAACAACATAAGTTAACCTTGGAAGAAGGGAAAAATGTTTTGCTCCTCAAAGTTTAATTTTCTGATATTCAATTTATTGTAATGTCTTATATTTTTTTCTATGATACTCCTTTAACATAAAAGTAAAATTCCCCATATTTGTAATATATATGTTTGTTTATATAATTTTATTACTTAATAGCATGTTAAAATTATTTTTATGCCTATTCATTTTCCTGTACAAACAGATAAACTGGATAAGTGTATATTTCTAGATTTTATGAGAGGGTTTCTCAACATGTGTTGAGCATAAAAATCATTTGGAAGTTTTGTTAGAATGGAGAATATCACTTCCATTTCCAAATATTCTGAATCATGCCCTAAATGCATCATGGGGCCCAGAAATATGCATTTTAATAAATAATCCAGGATCCAGATGATGATGTTGCATGAACCTCCTTTGGAATATTAATAACCTAAGGCATCAGTTGGCAAAATTGGCAAGACTTATAAACAGACCCATGTATCAGATAAACTTAAATCTTCATTAATTGTGAAGTTCCTGGTTTGGTGAATTGTTTCATTAATGGTGAAGATCCTGGTTGAGGAAATATTTTTAAAGCAGTGTAGTCATTAATAATAGAACAGATTTATTTTGATACAGTTAAAAATTACCTCTCTAAAATTCTTAATATTATGAAATTGTTGAATTTGAAATTAAGAATGAAGAGATGCAACAAGGTGTAGGGAAAAGTGTAAACTTTGGAATCAGATATTTTTGGATGAAAGTCCCAGCTCTTTCACTTGACTAGATATGTAACTTCAGGCAGTTGTCTTTTTTTTCGAATAATATAACTAATAACTACTTTGAAGAGTAATTGTGAAGGATACAATAATTTTATATGCATCTAACCAATAGTAAGACGTTTATAACTATTTCATAAAAATATGTAATTATCTTACTTTTTGCTTTTATAAGGAAGTGTACAGTGGCTATTTGTATATCTACTGAATCAATGCACCATTCTACTCATTATTTTTATCAAATTAACTGTCAAATCCTCTTACTTTTTTCTAATGTCAGACTACCATTATTTCTTATAAGGATAACTACAAAATCTTCATGATTATTTTATTTGATTCTAATCTTACCCCTGTTCAATTCATTTTCTGCAGTGCATTCAGGCTGATTTTACTAAGAACCAAGTCTTATGAGTCTTATCTGTCTGCTGCTTTAAATTAGAAATGGCTCCCCATTATTCTCAGAAAAAAAATGTCAGCCTACAGGGTCTTTCATGATATGGACATTGCTTATTTCTCCTGTATTATTTCACTATTTCCTAATTTACTTTCTATACTCTAGCCATAAAGGAATTGAAAAGTCCACTAGAAACTCTCTATTTCTATCTATCTTACTCCAACCTTCACCTGGTCAAATTGTACATGCATTTCAAGCCTCATGGTAGACATGCTTTCTTCTTAGATTATTTTTTTCCCTAAACTTTCAAGTTTTACGTTCCAGAAATCTTTCTATGACATTTTAATAAATATCACACTGTATCTTAGTTGCTGTGCTTTCCACTCTATCCCAAAAGATCATAAGTACCTTGAGAATGGGTAACATATTTATTTAGTTATCTCATTTCTGTGCCTAACACAGTGCTTGCCTCATAATATTTCCATACACAAATTTTTTTTGAAAGAGAATAAAAGCATGTGTACAATCATCTGACTGAATACTGGAGTGTCAGAGAAGTAATTCCTAGCTGTGAATTTACCATCCATACTTGACCAACCTGGTAAAGAGGGGAGTGTGGTAAGGTTAAAAGTGAATAGAAAACCACAAGACAAACTTCTAGATAATGTAAAGGGGTTTTCAGGAACAACATGGGCACTGAACGCTGTGGAGAAATCCTTATGATGGCAGCTGGATGCATTTTGCTGCAGCATATCAACATACACTCTGTCACATAACATAGTTCAGTGTCTTTGTAGGTAGCTCTGTAGTAACAGAGACTAGTGTTTTCATTAGGTCTTCACTCCATCTTGAATATGTTAACATTAAAGGAGAAAATGCTAAAAATTCAAATAATAGAGAACTATTAGTTCTTTATTAAAGGTCATATTTATAGTTATAAAAAAATAAAAATCATTTTTGTTTAAACCAAGATTTTCCTTAATGTATTAATGTTAAGTTTCACACATTTGTGCATGTGCAACTAAAGATTTTGCTTTACCTGTGAGTACAGCCCTAATTGTTTTACTAATTTTTACTTTGACATTAGAGATATTAATTTCACAAAGATGTATTAATACCTACAAGTTGCCTAACAATTTGCTAGATGAGTAATGAAGTGTAAATGCAACACTGTTCTAGGAACCTATGATCATATTTTCAACAATTATTTTGAAGTGTTCTTTAAAACTTTTTGTTAAATTTTATTTTAAAGCAATTTTTCAGTATTTTGTACATTGGACTTGATAAAGTACAGTGTCTGCACTTCTTTGAAAAGAATTCTGAGTATAAAAATAAGCAAGTCTTAAAATTTGGAGGTATTTTATGCCTAGCTATAATATGTGAAAAGGAAACAGAATTATTCGAAATCTTCATGTTATAATTAGTGTTGTCACGTAATTGGTTATTATTATAATGCAAATCATTGTTTTGTTGTTGTTGTTGTTGAATTCAATGGGCAACACAACATGCAGATTGACCTTATGACTGAAAATTAAGAATAGATTCTTCTATAATTTTAATATAAAGAGAAGAGGAGAAGCAATAAACATATATTAAATGCCCGTTGTATGTCAGACACAGTGCTAAGACTTTCACATATGCCATTTAAGACACATAGATTCTACGACTATTAAAGAAAATTTAAAACACAAAAATTGCCTACAACACGAAAATTACCTAAAACAGAAAAATTACCTAAAATACAGCAATTACTACTTATAATACAATAGGCAAATAATAAATTAAAGAATGATTATGTTTACTCTTTGCAACCAGCCTGACAGAAAAAAAAATAATCCTATTTTACAGATGAGGAAAATTAATTTCAAACACGTTTTTTGTCCAAAGCTCCTTTACTTGGAAGTGCAAAACAAGATACAATCCATTTGTGCCTGTCTGCTATTGTTTCAGACCAATTCACTTTAATGAATCTGTACCCTTTGAACTAATGATTCTGTTAAAACCTTCCGCAACATTTAACGAAGTATATACATTTCCTATATAACTCATTTTTTTTCTTTTTCCTGCAGCATCATTCAGTTATTTTTCTCACATAATGATAGTCTGATTTTCAAAGCTATTTACAATTTTCTGAAAGAGTTGAGAACATATTACAAACATTTTAATGATGAGTGTGCTATAATAAAAGAAATCAGGAAGGAGGTGTTAGAAAGTACAGTATCAGTTATTAAAGGAGAAATCTTTTCGTACACGGAGAGAAACTAGATAAATAATCACAATAAACCTGCTTAGTAGACAAAAGTAAGAATTTAAATCTTGGAGGAGACTAAGTGTTAGGTTGGAAGACTTAATATATTATGTATAAATATGTTACAATGTTCTCCACAATACTATGACTAAACAACGTGTAGCAATCTAAATGCAGTTATTAAAAAAAAAAAAGAAAACTACTCTAGAGACCAGAGGCTTCTGGAAGCTGGGTTATAACTTTACTTTATAAAATTGTATATATATATATATATACACATACATGTATTCCAATTTGTTGATAATTGAAATTATGATTTCTTACCATATTTATCAACAACATAGTTAAAGTTCAGTGTTCAATTGTGTCTGTTTGTGTGTTTTAATTATATGAGGCATAGATAGGCTAAGGGCAATAGTTCTATAGCAGTTAATTTGAAAAAGCCTTGGGAAGTGTATATACACACACACACAAACACACACACACACACACACACAAATACACTAGTGTTACTGTTAACTGAACAGCTAAAAGTAGTACAGCAAGGTAGTTGAAATATAAATTTACCCATAAGCTGCCTTAATCAGGACAGGAAAGGGAGAATTTCCCTGAACCTCATTAGGGATATTGTGTTTAATATTGTCTAATATTAAGGTAGATATTAGTTCAAGAGTTGAAAGACTGAGAAATTCTTGGCTTTGGAAAGACATACTTGGGAAGACTGGCATAATAACAAATTTAATTATTGTAGGAATTACTTAAGGATTTGACTTCATTGTACTACATGATAGGCCATAATTGCACTAATAAGAGATATGGAAAGCAAGTTTTTGCTCAACGTATGAAAAAGTGCTTTAGCAGTTAATGCTAAGTAATAATGGAATGGACTATTTTATGAACTAAAAAGAGTGATATTTGTGCATATTTTCAAGGAAACGCTGGATGATTGTCTGTGAGGGACACATAAAAGACATTGCTATATCTGGGTAGATTAGATGACTTAAATTCCTTTGTATCTGAGGTGTCTTTTTAAATATATATTTTTCTTTTAATTTCCTTTATACTTGAGAACCTGAAATCCTGTTTCACCCACTATTAGGGTGTACTATTTTTTACCTTAGAAAATAGACATTTTGACTTCACCTCAATATTCACTTGACGGCAACAAAACATTATCCAAGGACAATATTTCTTTTCCATGGACATTATCTTTTAACTATATATCTGAGAATAAATCTTTAAAAAATATTTCTGGAACAATTTTGATCCCAGTGTCCTACTTATTTATGTTCTTCCTCTCAAATCCACTAATGAAACAATTTCCCTTTTTTATGGTAGGGCTACATACCATTTCTTTAGCTAGTTTAATGATAAGGTGTGCCATTGGTTATAAAAGATGCTTTGATCAAACAATCTTCACTAACAGCCTGGAAGAGAAAAGTCATCAGAACTAAGAGCTAAAAAATCTTGAGCTTCTTAAGGGAAAATATCCTATCTGGAGAAAAAAGATTGTGGCCATTTATTGTAGCAATCATAACTACAGTAAAGACTTGGAAAAAAGTTATCATTCGGTTTTAATCAGGTTACTCAAATAGAACAGCTGCAAGCAGAGATTGCTGTTTAGGCTGAAAATGGAAAAGACTCTTTCCAATGAAGTATAGTGCTATAGGGTCATATATGAAAAATGGGACCTTTCTCTGCTTTTTCCATAGGAAAGCATAAAAGTATGTTTTAACCATTTTTGGGTCTAACTGGGTATTGATTAATATCACTACATAATGGCCAAATGTACTTTCAAGGACAAAAGTGGGTTAAAAAAATCAATTCCATCACAAATTCATTCTTTTTTTATACATTTTATTTTCTTTGGATTTTGATTTCCAACTTATTAAAGATCATGAAAATCAGAATTTTGAAAGAAGAATTCTTTAAATATCTAAAACCTCACCCTGTGGTGATGTTCTAAGTTGTCAACAAACAACAAAACTGTGTTTAAAGTAAATCTTGCTTATTAATTTAAATAATCTAGTTTTAAATATTGATTTTTTTCCTTTGGGGTAAGTGGAAGTGCATGAATTGACTCATGATGTTATTTTTTTTCCTTTTAAAGGGAGAGTCAAGTAATTCAGAAGAAGGCATGAAAAATTGCCATTGTGATTTAATTAACATCAATCTAATGGAGTAATATGTAAAATGTCAGATTTCTTTAGTAACATCAAAGCAATGCCTAGGTTTAATCCTATAAGTGTTTATAACTATTTAAGCTGTGATCAGCTAAGAACTCTTTTAAAGAAACTGAAATAAAAGATACTTCCTTTAATTTCTAATCTTGGCGAAGCATGAGAGAAATCAAATTAACTGCTCTGGGATCATAATTGGCATTCATACATAATCTGCTGCCTACAGGCACTGCCCTTCTTATTTAGCTGATTCTTCTTGCCTTCCTAGAGGTAAAAGAGAAACACTTCTTGTAGAAGGGATATTTTCATTTCATAATGATGTTCACCTCAAGAGCTCTGCTTTTCATTCCAGACATTATTACTATGGAGCTGTATGTGCTGGACTTTTCTTAACAGCACCTAATCACAGCTCTGGTTGGGGTACGTTCAATGGTGGCAGCCTGTTTCATTCATTACTGTCCTTGTACATTGTTTGACATTTTGGTAATAATTCTGAGCTTGTGAAGCCAAAATAGCAAGCATTCTTGATTTTTGTTTGTGTGTTTTAACAGTCTGTAATGGAATGGCATAATCCAGTTTCTATTAAGCTTGTCTTACAGACATTCAGGGGAACTTAGGTTGTAGAATAGAGAACAGGCAGATGAAGAAATTAGGTCAATCAACACAGACCAATGGAATAGAATTGAGAACCCAGAAATAAAACCACATAAATATGGACAGATAATTTTTGACAAAGAAGCTAAAAACATACAATGGAGGAAAGACAGCATCTTCGATAAATGGTGCTGGGAGAATTGGAAAGCCACATGCAAAAGAATGAAACTGGACTGCTATCTGTCACCACGTACCAAAATTAATTCAAAATGGATCAAAGACTTAAGCATAAGACCTGACACAATAAACTGCATAGAAGAAAACATAGGTACTAAATTTATGGACCTTGGGTTCAAAGAGCATTTTATGACTTTGACTCCAAAGGCAATGGAAGTAAAAGCTAAAATAAACGAATGGGACTATATGAAACTTAAAAGCTTCTGCACAGCAAAAGAAACCATCGACAAAATAAAGATGCAACCAACTGAATGGGAGAAGATTTTTGCAAACAGTGCCTCCGATAAGGGGGTAATATCCAAAATATACAAGGAACTCATGAAACTCAACAACAAAAAAACAAACAACCCAATTGAAAAATGGGCAGAGGACCTGAAGAGACATTTCTCCAAAGAGGACATACAAATGGCCAATAGACATATGAAAAAATGCTCAACATCACTAATCACCAGAGAAATGCAAATAAAAACCACAATGAGATATCTCCTCACCCCAGTCAGAATGGTTATCATCAATAAGACAAATAGTAACAAGTGTTTGAGAGGCTGTGGAGAAAAAGGAACCCTCATACACTGTTGGTGGGAATGCAGACTGGTGCAGCCACAATGGAAGGCAGTGTGGTGGTTCCTCAAAAAATTACGAATAGAATTACCATATGACCCAGCAATCCCTCTCCTGGGTATCTACCCAAAAAATCTGAAAACATCTACACATAAAGACATGTGTGCTCCAATGTTCATTACAGCTTTGTTTATGGTGGCCAAGACGTGGAAACAACCAAAATGTCATTCAATAGATGAATGGATAAAGTAGTGGTATATATACACAATGGAATATTATATAGCCGTAAGAAAAGATGATATAGGAACATTTGTGACAACATGGATGGATCTTGAGAGTATAATGCTAAGCGAAACAAGTCAGACAGAAAAAGCAGAGAACCATATGATTTCACTGATATGTGGTATATAAACCAAAAACAACAAAAGAACAAGACAAACAAATGAGAAACAAGAACTCATAGACACAGACAACAGGTTAGTGGTTACCAAAGGGTAAGGGGGGTGAGGGGTGGGAGATGAGGGTAAGGGGGATCAAATATATTGTGATGGAAGGAGAACTGACTCTGGGTGGTGAATACACAATGGGATTTATAGATGATGTAATGCAGAATTGTACACCTGAAATCTATGTAATTTTACTAACAACTGTCACCCCAATAAATTAAAAAAAAAAAGAAAGAAATTAGGTCAATCAAAAATAAGTGGCTTAAGATTTAAATACCATGTGTTTTCAAGGGCATGAAAGCAATAAGCATGCTCGAGCAATGTTGGTGCAAGTTGAAATGCGCATAGACACTTGTCTTGGGGGCACATTTTCAACTCAGAAAATACATTGTTTTTCCCTTCTTAATGCCTTCCCAACGGGTCTCACTGACTGGCTCATTATCACCACTAGTCCGTAAGAGTTAGTGCTTGTTTTTTTAACCAAGAATAATATATTAAGTAGCTCATCATTTAGAAACCATCAATGCACTATTGTCATACAGTAATGATAGCTGTTGCAAAGCAAGATTAAGGAAGTGATGGAAGAAAAGGACACCTGCTATCCCACATACTTGATGGATACAGTATTCATGTAGCTTGAGGGGCTTTTCAATTGGTTAATCAATTCCGTTGTCAGCACAAAAATGAGGCACACCAGCAAGATGGCAGAACTATGAAAGGAAAGATGGAAGAAACAGCCCAAGGAGCAATTTAGCTCTTTACAATATCTAAATATTTGGAACCCTAATTTGGCTCCTGGATTTGTGAATTGATAAATATGAAATAGAAAGATAATTTCCAAATTTATTAACTATGAATATCTTCATTTTAATGATAATATAAATTGAGAGTATAAAACAGATAAAGAGGACAGACTCTGGTGGATGCTAAGACATTGTAATGGATCACGACAGGTGCTATGTACAGAAAGCATGTAAGTATACTCAGTTAGAAACTCTTTGGGTCCCATAATCCAAGAGCATATCAGAAAAGCCACCTAAATATGAAGCAGCAAGAACTCAGAACCCTGAATCCAGTTGTTTGGTCTTGATTTACTGTTTTACATGGTAATAATAAGTTGTGGATATCTTCAGATCCACATGGCAGGGGAAGATATGAAAACCAGGGAAGCCATGTCCGAGATGCCAAGATACTGCTTCAGTAATACTACCTATGGATGTCACTTTGTTTACTTCTCCCTGAGGAACAGAAGATGAGTAGTGGGATTTTCAATTGTAGCCTTTGTCTATGCTGTTCTTGAGTCCTTTTGGGGCAAAATAAAGCCTTTCAGCTGAACAGATTTAGTCTGTTAAGTACTGAAGTTAATGCCATCCTTTTAGACTTAGAATCAAGTAATGGCACCATAAAACCACCAGGCTTCCAAAATACACTGTTAGGAAGTTCTTGCTAAATAAAAAGGTGTATATTATTTAGGGTTTTAGAGATTTTACAGAAGTAGGACATTTCCTGTAAGTTGTATTCATATTTTAATATATTCCTGATATGAATTTCATTTTGTAAATACTCAGATGTAACATTTTTCATAATTATGTAACAAATGTATTAAGTAAATGGTGTGGGGCAAACAATAGTAACAACAGTCGGTAGAGCCTGGAACTCATGGGTAGAATAATCAGCAGACATCTCAGATCAACCAACATCATACGAAGAGTGATGCTGATGCCCGTATGCAGTCTTTGTATGCTAGGGCTTAGTCCCACCAGAGAGACTCTGCCCTCTTATTTATTTCCCTTTGGGTAAGCATCCAAGAGGCCTTGTCACTATAATAGATCTCCTAAGGTAGAAAAAGAAGGACTTGATCTAGACATTAGGGGTCATTCTGGAGAGAAGACTTAGTCCCAGCCTCAGTCTTCATTTGATTGGAAAGGTCTCACACTGAGGAATTAGTCTCCTGTGTTACTGTCTATTCAGTGATGAAAGCACTGATGAGATGCAATACGTCACTGTCTCCCCTGTTTTCCTTGAATCTCTCTCCAACTCATCTGGAGAGTATAATGGCATCCTTGATGGAAAGCAGTTGAAAATGATCTCTGGAAAAGAACCCAACACAGGAGTCCTTCCACACTCAGTGTCCTAGATGTCCTCCTTTCCTCTTTGCACAGCCTTCTGGATAGTCCTCTCCTTTTCCAATAATGGGTCTTAGCTTTTTACCTATTATTTTCCCTAGATTCTTCAAATGCTTTTCCATCTAACTTCTTTAAACACTAATACATACATCGACTTCTAGCAGACTAACAGGGGAATTAACTATAGCAGGCAAAGCCCACTGCTGAACAATTTACCATATAACTTTCTTGAAATTTTACCCAGCCTCTGTGTCAGCCTGCCATTGTCTGAAGCTGTGTTCTACCAAGGCCAACAGACTCTATAGTCTTGGTTTTTCTTTCTTTGTTCCTCTTCTCCCTTTTCTCTGACTTGCTTGTAGCCAATTATAATAGGCCCTCCAGTGAACTCCCTTGTCACCTCAGTGGATGTGTCTCACCTCTGGATATGACAATTGAACCCTCTCCATACCCTGAAATATGTGTAATGTGTGCCCCATGTTGGGTGTAGCTATTAAACGATACACTTGAAATGAAGTCAAGTAGCATCACCTGCTCAGGTCTGAATTCATATAATGAAGGAATACACTCGTATGACTCTTTTCTTTCTTCACTTGGCATAGTTTAGAGTAATATATTTGGTCCAAGGTATAGCTGTACACACAATGCAACACGATTCCAGAAACAATCCCCTCCTTATTGTTTATATTAATAATGAAAGCCAGAATGTGTGTGGTCTTGCCCATGGGGGCTGGCTATTTAGGGCTTCACCACTGGGGTAGGTGTGGAGATGCACAGCCTAGATTCTACTTCAAGGAAGAATGTACAGCCCAGCTGTACGAGTAGGAGTGAGGTCCAAAAACAGCATCTAGTCGTCAGCTCCCTTGAGGTCTGCTTCAAGGGAAGACAGCCTCCTCAAATTAGGTTATGCCTTTCCCATGTCAACCTGCCTCCTGCAGTATGAGACTAAGAAAGAGCTAGGGGACAAAGTCAGGGTAAATGAGGGATCTGACCTCATTATATTGCCATTTTGCAAACCTGGAATCTAAGGAGTCAGAAAATTTTAAATTCAAACCTGGCCTTCCATGTCATTATAAAAGTATATCTGTCAAAGTAGGAATATATAACATATTTTATTTAAAAGTTTTAAGCCAGATTTAAACATTTTAAATATTTATACGTATTGTGCTTTTGTATCTCGCCTCAGGCCAAGCAGTTGCACACGGGGACACTTATCTGGTGTGCACATGTTGCATTGAAATGATCTAATGAGAACCACAGCGCTTCATTTACAACATAAAGCAGTCATGCTTACATGTGTAGTATTTTAAAAAAGCAATTTTGTTTTTTATTGTGTATATACACTTCTGGATTTTCACTTGAATTTTGCATGAATGACCTAAAAGAGTCTGAACCTGATTAATTCCTGTTATCACTGTTGAGCAAATATCTTTGGCAAATATAAGGAGCACTGTTTGATCTAGAGTGGAATTCACAGGCAGAAGCATTACTGGGTACCAGGGCCCTTCTTTCTCTGTCATCCTATGAAGAAATTGTGGGGCCGTGCACTATCATCTGCCTGCTCTCCCTTTATATGGCGTTAGCATGAAGATGGTCTTGCATGGGGGAAATATGCATTTTGGGCTCAGGCACCAAGCTGTCTGAGAGGCTGTGCCACATAATTCAGGTGGACTTTGGGGAAAAAGTAACTAGCCCAAACTTAGGCTCCCTGGGGATCTCCATTCTTGTGGGAAAATGAGCTGGTTGTGTTCAGTCTCTGGATGGGAAGGGATGTATGTGGAGTCTTTAGTTCCAGTGGGTTTGCTAATAGGCAAGGCAGAGAGGCTGACTTGGTCATTGACCAGACAATCATTTTCTCTACAGCCTACAGAATGAGTAAATTGGGAACAACCAAAACCATGTTCCCAAACATAAGCAGTTGATGGGGAAAACATTTACAGAAAATATTTTCTGGCAGGCCATCTAAAATGGAGTTGTTTTCCTCTTTGGTTTAGCAGTATATATTCCTGTGAATATGGAGTTTAATTCCTTTAAATTGCAAACTTATTTCCTGGTTACCTGTAATCTCTATATAAGTCCAAGAGAAAAAAATGAATTTTATGTATATAAGCTCTCCATTTTCTAATTCTTAGGAAACCACGATTTTAGACCTCTTGTTTCTACAGTGTTCATTTAGTGTTAATATGTGACTTTTGGATACTACCTGCCTTAAGTATTGAACCAAAGCATTTCTATGACAACAAACCTTTTTATATGATTAAAGTAAAACTTAAAATTTACTTTACACATTACTTCACTTATTAAAATGCATGTGTTACAAATTCATAATTGAAAAGGTGAAACAAAGTTAACTTTTAAAAGGAAACATCTTCTGTTGATAACATAATATTTTTGAAAAAACAAAATTGTTTGAAAATGCAATTGAAAGAAGGAAGTAACTCTGTTCATATTGGCCTCTCAAGCTTCAACTTATTTGCATTTAGTTTTCAGTTAATCCCAGACAGCTACTCAAGAAAGAATGTACAGGATTTTTTGCAAATAATTTTTCCTTGTGAGTTATTCTTAGTGCATTTTTCTTCTGGCTTTTTCTTACTGGGGGGCATTAGTGGAACACACTTACTAGTATCTGTCCTTGCAAATATTTGAGACTATCTTCATTGAGGCAAATATTGTAGCACCCACTATTTGAGAAAACCTAAAACACTCCATTATTGGATATACTGACCCAAAGTCCAGTTCCTGGCTCCCACGTGTTCTCTCATTTTTTTTTTTTAAATTAAAGTTTATTGGGTAAGAAATGTTAATAAAGTTACATAGATTTCAGGTGCACAATTCTCTAATACAACATCTATATATCACATGTGTGTTCACCACACAGAGTCAGTTCTCCTTCCATCACCATATATTTGATCCCCCTTACCCTCATCTACCACCCCCCTCCCTCCGTACCCTCTGGTAACCACTAAACTATTGTCTGTGTCTATGAGTTTTGTTTCTTCATTTGTTTGACTTGTTCTTTTGTTGTTTTCAGTTCTATATACCACACATCAGTGAAATCATATGGTTCTCTACTTTTTCTGTCTGACTTATTTCTCTGAGCATTATAATCTCAAGATCCATCCATGTTGTTACAAATGGTACTATTTCATCTGTTCTTATGGCAGAATAGTATTCCATTGTGTATATATACCACAACTTCTTTATCTATTCATCTATCAAAAGACATTCCGGTTGTTTCCATGTCTTGGCCACTGTAAATAAAGCTTCAATGAACATAGGAGCACACATGTCTTTATGGATAAATGTTTTCAGATTTTTTGGGTAGATACCCAGCAGAGGGATTGCTGGGTCATATGGTAATTCTATTCGTAATTTTTTGAGGCACCTCCACACTGCCTTCCACAGCGGCTGCACCAGTCTGCATTCCCACCAACAGTGTATGAGGCTTCCTTTTTCTCCACAGCCTCTCTAACACTTGTTACTATTTGTCTTGTTGATGGTAGCCTTTCTAAGTGGTGTGAGGTGATATCTCATTGTGGTTTGTATTTGCATTTCTCTGATGATTAGTGATGTTGAGCATTTTTTCATATGTCTATTGGCCATTTGTATGTCCTCTTTGGAGTAATGTCTCTTCAGGTCCTTTGCCCATTTTTAAATTGGGTTGTTTGTTTTTTTGTAGTTGAGTTGCATGAGTTCCTTGTATATTTTGGGTATTACCTCCTTATCGGAGGCACTGTTTGCAAAAATCTCCTCGGACTATGAGGACTATGAGGACAAAATGCCTCCATTCAAAACTGGTTCTAGGATTTGTTCTTAGCCCCCTTCCCCCAATAATTCTTAGCACAATGCCTCACACATAGTAAGCACTAAACAAATTTTGAGTACACAAATCATATCTTTGATAGGGTTTCGGGTCACTGGGTTGGACTTTTAAAGCAGTTTCTTCCTCCTCATCTTTTGCAAGATCCTATGGTGAAATGAAAATAAATGGACTTTGGAGTTAGACATCCATAAGTTGTGTTCTAAGTCCCCAAACAAGCTGTTTTATATCATTGCAGAGCTTCAGTTCTTATTCTTTTGAAACAAGGATACTATGAAAGAATATTGTGACAAATAAAGGAGATTATCTATATAAAATGATGCCTATCCATGTTAGGCACTCAGTGACGGTTACAGAATTTAACCCAGCCCACGTCATTTCCTTAAACCATCCACCGGGGCTCAAACATGTGAGTTGGCAGTAAGTCTTGTTATTTATCCTGACTGTAGCCTGGCAGTTTCAAAAATCTAAAAATGTATCTTTTACCTAACTAAGTTCAAGTCATGCTTGAACTCTGAAATATAAATTTTAAAAACAACATTTAGTAAATAATGGATTTTCCTATTTTTCATTTTGTTTCACTATAGAACATCTGTAATCACAATAGCAAACGGATATTTTAGCTTCTTCATACATTTACCAATTTTATGAAGAGATTTAAATGGTTTTGTCTGTGTTTTTCATTCCCCCTGGTTGTAAACTCTTTCACAGTACTAATATCAAATATGTACTTTACTAGTAAGATGTAAAAAATGTATTTAATGAGGTGCTAAATATTGGTCTATTTCAAAACAATGCTGCTAGTAACTATTAACTTAGAAATCTACATTAGCTTAATATGCTACATATAATTAATACTAATAGCTAATCAATTTGCATTTAAATATAGTAAAAGCTACTCACTATCTACCTAAAAAAACAACTGATAATCAGTAATAGCTACCTCCAGCTTTAGAAAACTGTATTCTCAGCTGGAAGTCTCCAGATGAGTTTAGTAAAAAGAAAAAAAGAAAATGTTCCTCAATGTTGTCAATACAGACTGTACTTCAGATCAAACACAGAGAAAGAATATGGAATGGTAAGAATTAAAAATGAATTTGTCTGTGACTTTGTTTTCTGTTACTTTCATTAAAATTGGCTGAGAAAAAAAGAATGACGCTACACCTAAAGTGCAAAAATCTCTTTAGTTTTCCTAGACAAATGTTAGTTTTTCCAGTTTCATAACTGGCAATTCAACAATGCAATATCCCTCTTAAAAATGATTCACAATCTTATATACCATATATCAGTGAAATCATGTGGGTCTCTACTTTGTCTGATTTATTTTGCTTAGCTTAATAAATAACCTCAAGATCAATCCATGTTGTCGTAAATGGCTTTATTTCATCTTTTCTTATGGCAGAATAGTATTCCATTGTGTATATATACCACAACTTCTTTATCCAATCATCTATGGAAGGACACTTTGGTTCTTCCAACGTCTTGGCCACCGTAAATAAAGCTTAAATGAACATAAGGGCTCATATATCTTTACGGATAAATGTTTTTGGATTTTTGGGTAGATACCCAGGGGAGGGATTGCTGGGTCATGTGGGAATTCTATTCGTAATTTTTTGAGGAACCTCCACACTGCCTTCCATAGCAGCTGGACCAATCTGTATTCTCACCAACATTGTTTGAGGATTCCTCTCCAAAACTTGTTACCATTTGTCTTGTTGATGATAGCCATTCTAACTGGTGTGAGGTATGGTTTTTATTTCTCTGATGATTAGTGATGTTGAGCATTTTTTCATATGTCTATTGGCCATTTGTATGTCCTCTTTGTAGAAATGTCTCTTCAAGTCCTCTGCCCATTTTTTAATTTGATTGTTTTTCTGTTGTTGAGTTGTATGAGTGCCTTATACATTTGAGATATTAGAAGTCAACAAAGGAACAAGACAAACAAATGAAGAAACAAAAACTCATTGACACCGACAATAGTTTAGTGGTTACCAGGGGGTAAAGGGGGAGGGGATGTTAGATGAGGGTAAAAGGGATCAAATATACGGCAATGGAAGGAGAACTGACTCTGGGTGATGAACATACAATGTGATATATAGATGACGGTTTACAGGAAATGTACACCTGAAACCTATGGAACTTAACTAAAAATCGTTTCCCCAATAAACTTAAAAAAAGAAGCAAAACAAACAAAATAAAACAACTTAACAATCAGGTTATAGAACAACACATTTAGAGAAAATAGAAAATTTCATTGTAAATACAGATGCAATCAATAAAATTCAAAGATTAATTATCAAGATGTCAAACTGCCTGAAAATCATAGAATGACTGGTTTAAAGTCAGATTTTAAAATTTCCGATAGAACCATCCTTTCACTGACTACAATATGTATATTAAACCTGAACAGAAAAAATCCAAATTTCTCTACCATGAAGTAGACAATGATCAGTATATTGAGTCAGAGTGATGAAGTAAAAGTTGGTAATTCTGTAATTTTTACTTCTAGGCAAGATAAAGAAGTTTGAAAGTCTAAGGAGTATACTGAGACTTTAAGATGGACAAAAGCTAATCCATCATTCAATTGTGTCTTCAAGGCCTGCACTCAGGAAATAATTTCCAAAATGATTCGGATAACTATTTATGGTAATCTGAAACACTTTAACTGGAGATTATTTATGGAAAAAAAAATTATTGTCCTGTGTATTTTTTTTTCTTTTCTACAGGAAACACAACAAGAAAAAAAAAATACTGAGCAAATGGAGGAAAAGAGGAAAAACACAAACACAGCAGGATGTTTCAGAATCTTTCTTCTCTCACATGCATAAAAAGCAGAGAAAAATAAAAACTAAAGTCCTCTAAAGAATGAGAATTTCCTGTTCCTCTTGGCCCCATGCTCCAATTTTTCTTAAGCCCTTCATCTGAGTGGCCTGAAGATAAAAGGAGTGGGTTATCTTAGTAGATAAAGGATGTCAGTGGGGAAAAACTTAAAGATTTAGAGATGGCCAAACCTGTGTGGAATGGCAAAGGGACACCTTGACAGAATGAAGTCTTATAAAAAGTGTCAAAAGAAAGAATGGGCTTATAGACTACTCACACAAAGCTCTAAGATTTCCTATTCAGGAGAAAGTTTTCATATTAGCTATTGTAAACCCTCTCCCTTAACAAATTGGTCTTTTTGTTAAGTGTCCTTGGGAACGTTTTACATGTGAAATGCAAATTTCAAATATCAACAAATATCACTTGTGTTGCCAAAGTTCTTTCATAACTTAACTTTATATATTGCCTGCAATCATTTATTGTTTCTATTTAAAATTTGCCAGACTGAAATATTCAATTAACTAAGAAATATTTGAAAAGTATGAAAGTATCTAGTATTGCACTAAGCAACAACTCTTCACTTACCTAAAATGCACTAATTATGAAAATAGCTAAAAACTAGAAGAAAAAGGACTGTATAAACAACCAAAGCAGATCACAAATCTTGTTAAATTCTTAAGATAGCTTTCTAGAATATTACACTCTTACATTATATGCAACTCAAATATACATGATGTCTAGTTGCTTAATTCATGGGAAATGAGAGGTAGCGAAATTTAAATTAGGAGGTGAGATTTTCATTTCGTAGCTCTTAGATCTTGACCTAGCAATACCATATCTAAGAACTCATTATGCAGATGTACTTATATATTTTTTTCCAATTGGGTATGTTTACTGTCCTCCTTCCATCCTTTCATTAAGTAGCAAAAATAAATAAATAAACACAATTGCAAACAAATCAACTTCCATTCTGAAATTAAAAAAAAAAATGATTTAACTACACAATGGGTTAGTATACATCTGTTTTAAATAATGATTGCCTTCTATCATATCAATATGGAAGGGTTGAAAAAAATACGTTAAGTGAAAAATGCCAAGGTATATCATGCTCTGTTGTGTAAAAAGCATATTTAAATGTTTCAAACCCATAAACACTTCGGAAAGTTTATATATGAAAATTTTAATTGATTATATCTGGAGAATGAAGGTGGGGGTGAGAGGGGCTATTATGTGCAATCATCCATTTTATCTATGAAAACACTTTAAGTGGGGAGAACACAAGTAACTTAGCAAAGTCCTACTGTTTGAATCCTGTGTTCAAACCCAGGAAGTCTAGTTCCATAGTAGGTGCACTTAATCATTCCACAGCACTGCTTTTTATGACATTCAATGTAAGCCTGTGGATCATATGCAGGCTAAAACGCCAATGTGATGGCTGTTACTTTTTATCACTCTGGTCACTTTCGTAATTTTATTTAAGCTTTACTTTAAAACCAAACAAAATACAAACAAAATTTTAAAAGGATATAAAAGAACAAGAAATTATTATCTTGTCTCAGATGCTCATCTCTATGACAATGTGTGTTTATGTGTCTATTTTACAAACTATTTCAAGGTTAGTTAGTCTTTCAAAGAATAACTTTGCCCTCTAGAATTCTGACACAGTGTCTCCAATCTCCTGCTGGTGGAAAATGCTGTGATCTACGAGTAAAAACAGGTTCGGAGGCCATTCACCAGAGCTCTGCAATCAGCACTAACTACTACAGGGCTCAGAGTAAAATTCACATATTGATTTTAATTTATAAATCCCTTTCTGATAGCCTGCTGCAGTACCTTATAGATTACCTCTGTGCCTGTAAATCATCCCATAGCTGGGATTGGTTGTACCACTCAGAAACCTGATTCTTTGATTTAAATGTTAGGGGATTGGAGGCAGATATTTTCATTAATCTTTCATGTATTTTTTCTTACACATTTTTTTCAGGATAGTATGAAGATAATTATATAGTTTTAACCCTTCTTGATTTATAATTTAAGGTATTTGGCTTACAGATGGTACAGTGTATGAAAGGTTAGCCCCTGGCGAATTTGTAAAATAGATATTTTTAGGAACATGAACTTCCTTATTTGACTTCCTTTTTTCATCCTCTAAGACTCCTCTCCCACTCCTTCAGGCACCTAATGCATCCACTGTTTTCTCCTCTTAATATTTTTATAACCACTTACATTGCTATAAATTACATGCTACTACTACTAGTTTTTAAATGTTATTTCAACCGTAATGTTTAAATATTGACAAGGATCAGCTCTTGTAGGGAAGATTTAAGGTTACCTTTCGTTGGGGGTGCTTCACGCGAGGCAGCCATACTTTGTACAATCCACCAAACTCACAACACATAATGCCTTTAAACGTCCTTCCCGCTGGGTGAGCTACAGCAGCCGTATTTATTCTACCCACCTTGCCCCTGGCTACAGCTAATTGGATGAGGCATGGCATGTCATTTGACATAGGTTGCTCCAATCAAATCCTCTCAACCAAAAAGTTTAATTTGGAACTTAGGGTTTCTATTTGAGATTTGAATAGTGATATAAAAATCTCAGTTGTGGCTTTGCATTCAACTGTCCATGGATTGAGTATGAGAAAAATCAGTACTGCAAAAGCAAAGAATGAAGAGTTTAACTGACAATAAGAAACCAGGGTTTAAGAGACAGAAACCATTCATAAGTCCTTGCTCTTGAATTCAACGAGACAGGTTTATTTTCTTGTGAAAATTAGCCCATTCCAATTAAGTTTCTTGCAAACCAAGTACTTTAGTAACTGATGCATAATGACATCTCCCATCTCCTTCCCTTTTAGAATAAGATTATTTAATATTCTCTGAGGAAATAAATTTGTTCCACTTACAGTCCATGGGCTCAGATAAAATTGCTTCCACTTCTAGCTCCAGGGTTCAGCTTTTGATCTAAGCTAACCAGAGCGCCTCATTTTCAGCAATTATGATTGGCTTAAGGATGGACACGTGGTGCATTGAGAGACGATGTAATGAAAGGAAACTTCTGAGAGACCCTTACTTTTCCTTTAAAATTTGAACCTGCAAGTTTGTAGTCTACTACTGGAACTCTCTTGCTATCAAGAAGAGCTGTTTATATAAAAATAGAGTCAATCTAAAGAAGTGGCACATAACAAAGTAAAGAAAATCAGGAGTTTTGTGCCATGAGTCGAGCCCTGGGTTCAAACTTTATCTTATGGTTGTACACTGTGTAACTTAACAACCAAAATACTCCTATCTGATGTAAAGCCACCAAAAGGCCACTGTGCTGATATGAAAGACAGTTTGAGGAATATAATCACTAATGTTGTAACGATTTTGTAGGGTGTCAGATGGGCACTGGACTTATTAGGGAGACCATTTCATGGATGGTGTAGGTGCTTGACCACTGCGCTGTACACCTGAGGCTGAAGCTGAATAATAATGATGTCAACTATAATTATATATGTATATGGTCGCTGGATGTGGAGTACAGCTTAGGGAATAAAGTCAATGTAACTGTAACAGCTATATACGATGTCAAAGGGGTAATAGATTGGGGTAGAGGGGATATCACTTTCTGAGTGGTGTAAATGTCTAACTATTACATTGTTTTGTACATCTGAGATTAATAAAAATATATGTAATGCTCTTTCAATGTACTCATAGAGCAGTACATTGAAAGATGACAGTGAAAAGAGTATCATATTGTTCATCAATAGACTTGGGTGCTGTAGGGCTCTGCCACTTACCAAGTATGGGACCAAATCATTTAAGCTGAGATTTTGTTTCTTTATCTATCAAATCAGCAGGACATCTGCCACGCCAACTTCACAATATTGTCATGAGGATCAAATAAGTCAATGCCTATGAATAAATGCTTGGTAATCATTAAAAAAAAGAAAAAAGGTCAATGTTCCCTTCTTTATCTAATGTGTCTTATTCTTTGAAATAGAAGATAAATTTCAGATAGTAGAAACATTACATTTTCATTTTTGGTTTATATATGTGAAAACTACTTCATTTATTTAGTTTTTTATTAGTTTACATAAAAAGGCAATTTATTAATTGTGTACTCCATCTTTTGAAACACAATATTTCAGAAAAGGCTGGGTATTTCATAGAGAAAAAGCAACAGATAGGAAGGATATCATAAAGACCTTAGTTTTCCCCTAATTTTACCATAAACTAGTTATCTAAAGTCTAGAAAATCTCTCACTTTCTTTTCTTCTTGCTTTCAAGAAAGAGATAACATATCTGTCTAGCCAATCCAGAAGAATATTGTGCAGATAAAAATGACATGTTTTACATTCAAAGTTCTCTGGAAATATTTCAGGTAATATACATATGTATGTGTGTATTTTTGGCAAATTAATATATAATTCCTTAGATTTTTATATATTTTTTCTTCTATAATTAACACCTAAAGTATAATATCTGCTTTATGTACTGTCTTTAATTTCAATTCCAATTACTAGAGTTAAGGTAAGGCTTCTTTTCTGCTTGAGTACTGCCCTAGTTCAATATTGGTGATGGGTCAGAATGTTAGAAGTGGTATCACAAAGTCCTAGGTTCTAGGAAATGGCAATCCAGAATATAGCCTCATTTTAGAGGCAAGGGATTTTCTGACCCTAACAGATTTTAACTGTGATGAAATTTATTGAAGAAAATAAGGATGGATAAAGTCAAGGAAATTATTTTTTGAACCTCCAGTCAATAACATATTTCTCTGAATTATTGAGATTACTCCTACTCATTTGTTAAAAATTACACAAGGGTGACTTTGGTTGTCATGGTGTATATTTTCAAGATATTTATTGTTTCAATAACTGAGTATAAATTCATAGTATTGAAGAGTCAGCGATGGTTTGGTTTGCTTATTCATGTAGTAACAGTTTGTACTCCCAGGTTTCTTAAAACTCTGTGAGATACAAAGTTACAAAATCTGATCACTGAAAAATAGATAACAATTTATTTAGCATTACAGCCCGTTCTGTGCTTGCACTGTACTTCTGTTATACCATGACACTCATATTTAGAGTTTTGCTTGAGTAGTGTTCTGTTCAATATCTTACCAATTCTACTGACAATTTTGATTCTCCTAGGTGGAAAAACCTACGTCGCAATTACTTTTTAACTCCAGTATCTAGCATTTAGTAGGTCCAATAACTAATTGTTGAGGTAATGAATACCAAAGATTGCTAATGGAGTACCTACCTGGTTATGAAAAGAATATCAAGCTACTTATTTGGTCTATCCAAATATTAGCACCATTGATAGTCTTTGAAAACTTCAAATGAATTTATTCATATGTTAAGGAGAAAGTTGAATTGAACTTACTTTTAATGAAATATAGCAAAGCATTTAAAGTTTTGTTCCTTTTTTCTTGTTATTAACGTTAACATGGAAATGGAATGGGACTGCTACTTAAATTTAAAAACGATGCTTTTTTCCTCTGAATTAGGTAGGAACATGTTTATTTTATGAATTTTAACAAATGAGAAACTATAAAGAATAAAATTAAAAGAATCCCTTTGTAACTACCCCAGCAGTAACTGATATCTGTCAAGTTGTTCACAATATTTTTAATACACATACACACACATGCATATGTGGTAAGATGCTCATTGATAAAACTGAACAGCCCATGCCTTGGGAAATATTTCACTCAGATTTATTTCTGCTGTTTTCTTTTAGAACCCCGGTGGCAGATATAGTCACTGCCAAATACACAGAGAAATAGTTAACACTGAGGCAGGAATATTGTGATATTAATTCCTGGGAAGGGAGACACTCTCCAGCTTTGCCTCAAATCCAGTTATACAGATGAACTATTCTATTTGAGGTAGGATTTGGAGAGGAGGGTTGTATATGTTTAACGTAGGTTACCAATTGCCTGGCCTGCCCAGGAAAGGGTGGAATCCCCCAAACTACCTTTTCCATTGATAGAAGTGGTTGTAAAGCCTCTTACTTCCAGCTATCTTGGTTTAATTCTGGTCTCATTAGACTGGTAGAAAGGTGCGTGCAAGAGATGAGCTAATGGTAGACTAATTCATGGGCCAGGGGGAGTAAATACGGAATTTCTTTGAGTACAGTTGGCGATGAAAAGCCCCTTATAGGGAAAAAGTACTCCTGTAAAATTTTGTAAATGGAACATTAAAATTACTGTAACTTTACTTTGATCTCACGTTGTAAAGCTCTTTATAAAGGGAGGAGTTTAATATGTTCCCTGTAATATGTAGTGAAAATGATTTTTCCAATGTTTCTATTGTCAACCTTATGGGATTTTACGTAAGTTTTGTTTGGGAGTATTATCAATCATTATTTTCCCTTATGATTTATTTGTTTTTATGCATTGGGAGACATTTCCAACTCAAGTTTTCCCTTCTTTTTGTTTCCTTTTAAGTCTCTCTCTCTCTCTCTATTATTGAACTCTTTATTTAAATAACTGCTAAAAACATGACATGTTATTTTATTTTATCCATAAAGATAATGGAAGCAAAGTTTTCTGTTTTACCAAACCTCTGAAGATTTACCCACTTCTGGTTTGTAACCAATACAGTAAAATTATAGAAAAGAAACGTAAATTAAGTGTATAAATTTTCCTAAAATCTTAAAATATTTTACTGGTAAATCTTGATTTCTCCAACTTGTCTCTTACAAATTTGAAGTGTACTTATATCTATATTCCAGAGTACATTCAGGACACACTATGCTGGTTCACCTCATCTTTCAAGTAGATGAGAATCGTCATTAGGATAGATAAAAATGAGATCTTGATGTGCCCAATAAAATCACTGGTGAAACTTAAAATTTGAACTTAAAAATAATAAGTGAATATTGGATTTCTTAGAAACAAATAAAAATGCATTGATTCAAGAGATAAATATAAAAAATTGTATTCAGGTGAAAAAATTATCATACTAACTATATAAAACCAAGCTCTATAAAATTATGATTCAAAGTATAGAAGTACACTTTTCTAAAACAGGGGAGAAAAAAAGCCAACTCTTACTGGTAATTGATTTTACCAAGAATTTTTTAAACCAAGCCACACCTAATTCTTACACATAAATAAATATTTATCCATATAGAAAATAATGTAAATATCACTATATAAAATAATACATTTGAAGCTACAATGACAACAAGTCATGGATTACTAGTAAAGTGGCAATCTTGTTAAGCTGTACACATTTTAAAGAAAAGTGACCATTTGTGGGCTTAAACAGATTTAAGTAAGACTACGTATCATCATGGCAAGTGAAAATATTAATACAAAGGATCTTTAATACAAATGGAAGAGGCATGATCAATTCTTAGATAGATGTTGTCTTTAAACTCAGGTGAAACCAAAAAAGCTAACAAAAGAAATGGATGGATTTGTAAACTATTTTCTCATATAAATACTAAACTTTACTGTACATTATTTATAACATGTAATTGAGATGGAAGTACTAATGTTCATATTATGATGGGAGTCTGATGATTTACATTCTTTTTTGTCTCCTGACAGTCATTAAATTTTCTCCCTATTTTCACCCCCCTTAATTCTAAATGTAAAAAACTTTCACTTACATATCTTTGCTATATACTCTTAGGAGATCCCATTTTTTTAGGCTCTACTCTCATTTGCACCATCATCTTTTACCTCTTCATGATCTTTAAAAATACCTTTGTACCAGCTCCAGGCCCATTTTCCTGAACCATCCTTCCCTCTACTATTGTTATAGTGCAATTACCATCAGTCTCTTCTCTTGATTTCACTGTCAACCTTATCCAATCTTTGTTGCTGCTTCCACTTCTTCCACTTATTACTTTAAAAAATAATCTTTTTTTATTCAGTTATAGCATATAGAGAAAAGTGTGTATATCAGAAGTGTCTAGTTTGAGGAATTTTTTACAGAAACAGACAATATAGCCAGCACCCAGAAGAAGAAACAGATAATTGCTAGCACCGTTGAAGACTCAAACATGTCCAGCTTTTTTCACAACTTTCACCAAAGGTAATTACTATCCTGACTTTAAATACCAAGAGTAATTTTGCCTGTTTTTTAAATGTTATGTAATAAGTAGAATCATACATCATATAGTCTTTTATGTCTGATTTCATTCTCTGAGGGTGTAGTTGTGAGTAGTTATGACCTACTATTTTCATTGTGCTGAATCCATTGTGAGAATATACCACACTGGCGTTTATTCAATTCTATGGTGGTGGACATTCGGGTTGTTTTAGCTTTCGGTTATCAAGAATAATGCTGCTAAAGAATTCACATATATGTTTTTACAATCACATGTATGCACTGCTGTTGGTTACATACTAAAGAGTACATTTTTCTGGGTCATAAAGTTAGCATATGTTCCGGTTTTGTAGATAACTTTAAGACTGTTGTCCAAACTGGTTAAAACATTTTAATTTCCCACCAGCAGTGTATGAGTTCCTGTTGATCAAAATTCTCACTAACATTTAGAGTTGATTTTGTTTTTTTTGCCTTTGGGTGCATTTGTCTAACCAAACATTGAAATTTTAAATATCCTTTATAAAAAATGTTCAATTCATCTTTTAAAACATATTTCAATTGTAGTTGACATTAAATGTAGTTTTATATTAGTTTCAGGTGTATAACATAGTGATTAGACATTTATATCATTTATGAAATGATTCCCCATTTAGTCTAGTACCTACCTGGCACTGTATATAGTTATTACAGTATTATTGACTATATTCCCTATACTGTGCCTTATGTCCTGTGACAATTTTGTAATTATCATCTCAAAAAGATATGTGCATCTCTATGTTGATTGCAGCATTATTTACAATAGCCATGATGTGAAAGCAACCTAAGTGTCCCTCAATAGACAATTGGATAAAGATGTGGCACATATATATATATATATATAAATGGAAATTTGTCTTCATAAAAAAGCCATTCGAGTTGAAATGGGTAGTTATGTCTTGATGTGATTTTAATTTGCATTTGTATTTCCATGATGAGTTATTGAAGATTGAACACACTTCATATTTATTGATCATTTGGATAGACTCTTATGTGAAGACTGTTCAAATTTCTGCTCTTTTTCCCTATTAGGTCGTTAGCCCTTTTCTTATGACTCATAGTTCTTTTTTAAAGTTTATATATGTGTCCATCGTTAGTTACGTATATGTATTTTTTCTTACTATCTGGCTTTTCAGTTAGTTTTCTTTTTTATTTACTAAATTTATTGGGGTGACACTGGTTAATAAAATTGTATACGTTTCAAGCGTAGAATTCTATAATATATCATCTCTATATTACATTGTGTGCTAGCTACCCAAAGTCAAATCTACTTCCATCACCATATATTTGACTCTCTTTACTCTTTTCTACCTTTTCCTATCCCCTCCTTTCCCTCTGGCAACCATTATACTGTTGTCTGTGTCTATGACTCATTTAACTGTCTTAATGGTATTTTAATGAACAGAGAGTGGCTTTTGCTCTCTTTATAATTAACGTTATTTTTGCATGTTTAAGAATTTTTCCCTACCACATCATGATGACATTCTCCAGTATTTCCTTCTTAAAGCTTTATTATATTACCTTTTGCATGTAAATCTCCAACATTTATTTTTTGGTGTATTGTGTAATACATGATCAATGTTATTTATTTATTTATTTATTTATTTATTTATTTATATACAATTTACCCAGAACCACTTTTTAAACAAACCATTATTTTCCACTGCATTGCAATTTCACTAATACCGCTTCAGTAGCAGCTTCCAAGATGGCCCCCAATGATCCTCACCTTCTGGTATTCCTGTGTTTGTGTAGTTCCCTCCAACATTGTAACAGGCTTGGTCTGGGTGACCAGTAACATTCCACAGAAGTAATGAAGTGCCACTTCTGATATTAAGCTATGAAGAACTGTGTCTTCCGTTTTGAGCACTCAGTTTTTTGCTCTCTCTCATAGCACTTGCTGGAGGACGCCAGCTGCTATACAGGCCTATGGAGAGACTCATGTGAAAAAAAACAAAACACACACACACACAAAACCTAAAGCCTCTTACTAAAAGCCATGTGACTGAATTTGGAAGCTGACACTGCAGCCCTGCAGCTGACAGTTTGACTGCAACATCTTGATAGACACTGAGCCAGAACCACCTAGCTAAGCTGCTTCTAAATTCCTGACACATGAAAACTATGAGATAAATAAATATTTGTTGTTTTAAGCTGCTATGTTTTGGGACAATTTGTTAAGCAGAATATATGACGAATGCAATCACTGATGACTCCATATGTTAGCTTTTTTATGGAGTCTCCTCTGTTTCGTTGGTCTATTTTTTCTTCCTTTGCACTGCTACTACACTGAATAATTAGCATAGTTTAAAAATAAATCTTTCTATCTGTTAGTGTAAGTACTCAAATGCTGTTGCTCTTCAAGATTGCCATCGGCATTTCTGGTCCATTTAATTTTTATGTAAATTTTAGAATCAGCTTGTCATTTCCCATACATTCACACACACACACAAACACACACACACACACACACACATCATAGCTGAAATGATTTTGATTAGGATTTAATTGGGTCGATAGGTCAATGGGCAGATTTGATATCTCTACAACATTGAATACTTCGAGCCCATGAACCCCTTAATTTATTCAGGTCTTTTAAAACTATCCACACAATAGAATATTTATTAATTAATATATAGAATATTAATTAATAGTCATAATATGACTAATGTCATATTATGAACTTGTACACCTGAAATTTATATGTTATTAACCAACGTTACCTTAATAAATTTAATTTGATAATATTCCCCAAAATCACTGACAGGTGAAAAAATCTATCAGTATTAGTGTTGTACATTGTAGAAATATTGTAGCTATTTCATTTCATTTGAAATTTTGATACTATTAAAATAAAAATACACCAGTTTTTTTTCTTATTGTTTACTGCGAATATACAGAAATACAAGTGTATTCTGCTACCATACTAATATCACTATTAATTTTAATACTTTTTCTCAGAATTTCCTTTGGATTTCCTGTAGTACAATCATATTGTCTATAAAAAATGACACTTTTATTTCTTCCTATGATATTTTTATCCCTTTTATTTATTTATTTATTTTTTAATTTCTTCATGTCACTCATCAGGACCTCAGTTCTATGTGGAAGAGAGGTAGTTATATTATACATCAATTTAGTTCCCTTTATTATATTTCCAACCTCAGAAATATTTTAACTCATCAATATATAGGATGTTTCATAGAGTTGCCCCTTCCCTTGGTAAATATTCTTTATCCGATTAAAAACACTGCCTTTCATCCTTAGTTTTATAAGAATTTTTAGTCATGGCTGGATGTTCAGTTTTCTCAAATGCTCTTTCTGTAGCTATTGAAATGTTCCTGCAAGTTTTTCTTCTCTTCCTTTTCCTACAGATAGTGAGGGGTTTCAACATTTGATGTTTACAATTCTATATTCTTAAAAGTTGTCATTTAGAAAACTTAAACATATGGATAAGTTGAAAAAGTTGAAATAATTGTATAAGGAACACCTATATCACCAACACCTACATTCTGTAATTGTTAAGATTTTGCTGTAATTGCCTCATCAAATAACATTCCATCTCTTCATGAATTAATCCATCATTTAAAAAATTAGTATTGAATGTTCAACCAATCCTGCACTAAATTTCCTTGATTTTGTTTACTATTATTTTTATTATTGTTATTGTTGTTGTTATTATTATTTTACATATCTGGGAAGATTTCCCATTATTTTGTTAGGTATTTACATCTATCTTCGGAACTTAGCTGTACATTTTCTTTTCTTTGTAATGAAAACTGTGCCAGGTTTTGGGACTTAACCTCAGAAAAGGAATCATCAAGGACTCCACTTTCTCCTATTGTTTGGAAAAGCTTATATAAAATTGATGGTACATCTTTTTTGATTTTGGGGGAAATTCAGTAATGTAACTAACTGGGACTGAAATTTTATTTGTGGAAAGTTTTTTATAATGAATTCAATTTATTTAATAAATATAAGTATTTGTGGTTTCTAATCTTTTTTTCAGTTTTAATAGGGTATGATTTTCAAAAAAGTTTCCTTTTCTAAATTTCTGCTTTAATGAAGTTACTTTTATCTTTCTATTCAGTTTTTAATGTCTGTAATATCTAAAGTGATACCACCTTTATCTTTGTTGTTATTTATACATTGTGTTTTGTTTACTTGTCCATCACTGGTTCTGCTATAATTTTATCAATTGTTTTAATCAGCCAACTCTTGGCTTTGTTGTTTTTTCTTATTACCCTTTGTTTTCTGTTTTTGATTTCTACTCTTATATTTATTTCCTTCTAGTGTTTTAGGTTTGATTTACTTCTTTTTTTAATTAGCTTTTTACGAAGCTTCATTTCTAGTAAGTATTTTTAAAGCTATAATTTCCCTCTAAGCACTGCTTTACATTCATTCAACAAGTTTGTATAGGATGCATTATGATTATCCAATGTAAAATATTTACTTCCTTTGTGGTTTGTTCTTTGAACAATAGACTATTTTGTATAATATTGTTCAATTTCCTAGGATTGGGCATGATTTAGCTTTCTTTTCTGTTTTGATTTCTAGTGACTAATGAAATACTCTGGTGAATCACTGCATATTTGTTAGCCTTGTTTTATGGCCTATTGTCAGTTTTGGTGAGTCACATGTGCACCTCAAAAGAATGTGCAGTCTGTTATGTTGCAGTAAAATACTCTTTAAAATAACTAGGTATAGTTTGTTAATTATCTAATTATCTTTTTTTAAAACTTCTGTAATCTTTTTTTTTTTTTTTTTGCTTGCTCTTGAAACCTTCTATAAATATGACTCTCTGATTATGGATTTGTTTTTCTTTTAATTCTATCCACTTTTGCTTTATATATTTTAAACCTATAGAGTTAGATTAGAACTGTTTATTTTTCACTAGCAGAATGATCTCTTATCACATATTTCCTTTTTATCTTCATTAATACTTCTTTATTGGAGTCTACTTTAGTATTACCATATAGCTTCAACTGCTGTCTTTTGTTGGTATATGTTTGCAAAGTATAGACACTTTACCACCCTTTTACTTTCAATATGTTTGTGCTGTATATTTAATGGGTGTCTCAAGTAAGTAGAAATAGCTGTTTCATTTTTCAGTCACATTGATATTTTTCCTTTTAATTGGACTATTTACTTTTTAGTGTAATTGATGATAGTGTGTTTTATATCTACCATCTAACTATTTGTATTCTATTTGGCCCACAGTTTAGATTCCCTTTTTTTTTTTCATTTCTTCTTATATATTAGTCTGTATTTCATTGTTCACATTTTTCAATAGAATTGTTAATTATGTGTTTTTTACTATTTATATATATTTACATTAGGGTTATGATATATATCCGTAATTTATTACAAATCAGTAATATTCAACTTACCCAATATACTAGAACCTTAGAAACTTTTATTTCTACTTATCCTCCACCTGTCTGGATTACGGTTAAATATATACTTTTAGTTATGTTTTAGTTTGCAGAGCATTTTACTGCTTTTTTTTGTTTTGCCATTTCTTATTTAAATTTACCCACAATACTTACTCTTAAAATTAATCTTCGTTCCTTTTTGAATTTCTGTGTTTCCTGCTGAGAGAATTCTCCCTCTGCTTTTAGTATTTCTTTTAGTAAAGCTATGCCAAAAACAAATGTTCTCAGTTTTTTCTTGTTTGTTTGTTTCTCGGTCTGAAAACATCTCTATTTTGTCTCTGTTTTTTAAAGTATTTTCATTAGAGAGGGTCTCTTGATTGGATTTCTGGCATTTTTAATAATATTTCGATTTTGTCTGTAAAAAGCAAAAAAACAAACAAACAGACAAAAGAAACACAAATAACACAACAGCAAAAATCACCAACAACAAAACATATCCCATTTTATTTTAACTCCTTCCATGCCACATTTCTCTTTCTTCTCTTTTAGCAAACTATGACCTAGTTTCCATAAATATTATCCCATCCTTGCCTTTGAATCTTTGCTCACATTCCTTCCTTTACTGCAAAAGAAAACTTTATAAATATTTATTTTGGACTGCTTAGTTATGTGTACCCCTTTCTTCTGGTAATAGAATATTTTCTTTTAGAGAATTCTCTTTTCTCTTTACAATTGACTTGGACAGAATGTCAATCAAAATGAATCATCTTATCTTCACCAAGGATGAGTACATAATATAGTCAAGGCCAAACTGATATTCTTCCTTGGAATAAGAATCTCGAGCTTAGTTGCCTAAAGGCTGAACATGATTAGAACTGATTCTTCCTGATGACAATACATTATAAGAACACCAAGTGTCCTTGTGACCTTGATATTCTCTATTTTTTTACCCCAAACTGAGGCTTTTACATAGTAACTAGAAGAGTTGAGGTAATTTATCCTGCATTGTTGAGACCTAGTATAGTGTTTCTTCATAGAGTTCCTGTACGAGAACAACTAAGGAATTGAGGAGACTTTAATCCATGACACTTCAGACTGGACAAAAGAAGAATTAGGACACCAATGTCAGAATCTAAATCTTCTATCTTCTGAAAAAGTGTTCCCTTCTGCACGATGATAGAATCAGTCCAGGATAGGAGAGAGAAACAGTGATACATTTTCAATATTTATGTTTGTTTATTTTGTCCAGACAGAAAGGAAACCTGAGATTTCTGGATCCAAGGCAAACTATTACTATCACTTATAGCAATAACTCTGTGGTTCCCCATACTCCACTCTCTTATTTAGGGTAATGCAATTAGAGCCAGATGGCTACGGTAGGCATGATTTTATAAAGGGATGCCCTAACCAGGGACACTGGTCCTGCCAGATAAAACTGTTTCTTGTTTTTCTCTAACTGCAGGTGTCGTATGCAGTTACTTGCTACTTGTATGACAGGGAGGTGCCTCATCTTGCAGCCTGGAGGAGAGGTCAATTCCCTAGGCTCCTTTTCCTGCCTCAATCTTCGGGAGTTACTACAGTCATTGAAACATATGGTCCAGTTGATTATTTAGAAGAGATGTTATAATGGGAATTTAAGCATCCTACAAGTCTGCCCAATCATTAGGACATGGCAAGAAACAGATAGAACACTTGAATAGGGATACTGAAAATACTTTAATGAATAAACTCTTTGCAAAAGCATGGTTAATGTTAAGGAAAACCACCAAGAGATGGTGGATCATCCTCAGGCTAAATATGACGGTGAGCCATTACCAACCTGGAGTTAAAGGGGTAAGGGGGAGTGGGTGGTTGTCAGCACCAAGGGATCCCTGTTCCATCCTCTGTGAGAAGGGCCACACACAGGAACTAAGGCCTTAGACGAAGAAATAGCCATTGCAATCTCCTGTAGCCTGGTAGACAGGAAATTGGGGAAATAAATATCTTGACATCTGTTTGATACTCCCACCCCCTAACCTCAACCTTCTGTTAGTGCCTTCATTTGTTAACTCAAACAGGAGACCAAAAGGGAGGAGAGACCAGCTGACTAAATCCACAGAGCTCACTCACCCATTCAGCACACACGTCGTTATGGTGAGAAGGCATCTGGTGGGTAAGGCAGAGAATACCTAGCCCAAACACTTATAAGTACATGTGAACTTAGCCCTGAAAGTCTGATTCTGTGAAAGGCTAATCCTATTACATTCTTTCAAGAAAAGTCTCACAGCCTGAAAGAAACACTTAAAGGCACGGATGAACAATTGCTGAATAGAAATGGGTATTTATCACTCAGGCATTAAATAAAAAATGGATATAACTTGATAGCAAAGGTTAAATAAACCTCTGCTAATGGAGAAGGTTAAGCTTTACTTGCTCCTGGCTTCTTTGACCCTTGGATGTTATTCTGAAATCATCAGGATAGATCAACAGCCAGTTTGCTTTCAACTCATTTCTTATCTCAGGCAGACACTTTCAGAGTCAGAGATCTGTACCATCTTGGCCAGATGAAAGGAGACCCAGTGCTGGGTGCCAGTAGCATACTGATGAAACTACATTATGAAACATCTCACTCTTTTCCTGTGAGGCTTCAGTGAAAAGACTTCACAGACTGTACCATATGTCAGTGAGAACTGCAGTATCTAGTAAAGAGTTTGGAGAAGCAAGTGTAAAAGCCACGAGTTTCTTGTGATTTTAGCTTCAAATCTGTACTTCACTAGTGTATCAGTATAGCTGATATAAAAATGCTTTTATCTGTCACTTTTCGTTTCATTTAAAATTTTGACTGGCAATCAATAGTAATGGAATACAGATATTCAAAGCAATTTTATGCTGCCTTCTGTCATAAATTAAAATGTTCCATTAACAAAACAAATTCTCAATGGCATAAATCAGCCCACACTAAGTAAATCACAGTTAGCGAAAACCAAATTGTAATTCCATAAAAGTGATTAAGTGCTGGCAAGATAGAGTGAGATATATCATCTGTGGAGGCGAGCATGATTATTCAATATCTGCATGTTGTATTTTAGACTGGCTAGTTTCCTCCATGTTAGGTGTTTACACTGGAAATGTTTAAAGAAAAAATGTAGATCACACACAATGCTATATTTTTGTTTTTGTTTGGAATGTTTTGTCTTAGTCTTTTCATTAGATTACACTTTGAAATATGGCTGATGGCTTCACAAATTTTAAAACTGATTAGTGGATAACATATTTATCCTAAGACAGAAATAGCCTTCCTGTCAGTAGTCAATCATTTCTAAATTAGAAAATGTATTCTCTCCGATATGTTATAAACGCTATTGGATTGCTTCCAGTTATTCCTTTTAGAAACTCAGTTGTGCTATTTTGTTAGTTTGTTTTTTGTTTTTTTGTTTTTTTCCCTTATCAGCTTTCCAACTGAATGAAAGATGATAATTCTGCAGATTAATATGCACATATGGATATGGTAAACTTACATTTAACAGATTTTAAGAAACATTGATATAATATGTAGAATAAGCAAATAATTATAAAACGCTTATTTGTGCAAAGCACTGAGGAACTTTACCTGTTTGCCTCTGATGAACTTTAATAAATTCATCGCATGGGCTATTATAATAGCTTTCTAACTAATCTCCTTGTTTGCATTTTTATACAACATTCTATTTTTTACAGAACAATGATCAAGTTAAGAATGTACATAAGGTCATAATATTCTCCACTCAAAATCTTCTAATGGCTTCCAATCAAAATTAATACAAAATATAGGATCCTCACAATTGTCCAAGACACTGCATCCTCCTGTCACTCCTCAAGCCTCATCTCCTACTCTTGCAATTGATCAATGTCCTTCTTATGCAGTCTTCATTGATATTCTTTATACCCACCAAGTAATTAATTGTGGTAAACATTTCTATATATACATAGCAAAACGTTATATATATGAATATATATCATCATGTGATACCATACACACACACACACACACACACACACACATATATCATCATGTGGTACACTATTTAAAAATCACATTGCACAATCTAAATATACATAATTGTTATTTGTTAATCACACCCCAATACTGGAAAAATAATTTAAAAATAAGAAAAAATAGTTAAACCTACCAAAATGGCCCTGGTCAACCTCCCCTAATCAAATTTGTACTTGATGTTCTCCCTTATTCCAGATATTCACATTACTATTTCCTTTACCTCATTCAAATTTCTTCTAAAACATCATCTTCTGAGAGAGACTGTGTTTAACAATTCTATCTGTTAAATTATCTCTTACCACTTATTCTCTTACCAAACTTCATTTGTACATGTTTTATGATAATTTTGTTATATATGTGCATTGATTAATATAATTTGTTTACTGTCTGACCTGATAGCATATATGTTCCACATAGGTACTTTTATTTACTCACAGCAGAAACAGGGTCTGCCATTTTACAAAAATTCAGAAAACGTTTGGTGAACTAATTAATAAATATAAATCGCTGAAATATATTTATTAAGACTATAATCTGTTTATTGCAACAAATAGTAGTTGTCAAATACTACACTGAGAGTTAGTGATGGTTGGATCTCTAGTCCCCAAAAAACATCATATATTTCTGCCCTTACACCTGAGCAAACAGGGCCCCTGTTCCAAGACACATGCCTCATGGGGCCCCATACTTTGGAGAGGCTTCCTCCAAATTTTCATGACTCCTTCAGTGTCTGAGGCTGGGGACAGCAGTGTCATATTTTTGTCCCAGATCAAGACAAGATATCTTGTAGGTTTTGATCATTAAGAAAATCTGTTGCCTGGTACTAGCCATTTAGGAAGCCCAGACAGGGGTCCTGCTTCCCATCTTTTACCATGTATTTTTTTTCCTGTCTTCTAACCACCCCCACATCCTCTTAGACCATTGACAAGATGCCTCAAGGAGCTCCGAGACTGGTACCTATGGGGTCATCCTAGGTCCCTGTAGCCAGGTCCCATTTCCATGCAGTGGCCTAGTAAAAAGTATCAATTTTACAAGACTGTGCAAAATTTGGCTGCCAGATAGGTGCTAATCAGGTGATGTTTGGTGACTTTCTCATGTTGGATCCAGAAACCTATTCAAGGGTCTGAGCTACCAACATTCCATTGCCAACCACTGGGACTGAGTTTCTGTGTGGGCGCTTTGTTGTTCTCATCACTCTGTGTAACAATAGTAGAGCCACCTCCACTCTGCTGCACCTGAGGGGAGTAGAATGGCAGCAGGCCTCTTTTCTTTACCTTGCACAACCTTCGTATTTCTAGTACCAGGGAAGTGCCTGATTCCTCTACAAGCTCATACATCTTGTGAAAAATTTTGAGAACTTTGCCCCACAACACCAAAGAGTTTTTCTTATTAAAGTGCTCCAAGATGGTGACATTATGCTTTACTGAGTTGGTCTTAAGCCATGCTGGATGAGGGATAGATATTTTTTGCTTAAATTGTACCACTCTTCTCATTTTACCCATGGGCTCTGTGCCTATGCTGATCCCAGTACATGGGAGGCAGGAGCAGTCAACATTGGAAGTGATCACATTCTAGAATGCAGTCAGTGGGGCCTAAAGAGTTCAAGGAAAAACAAAGTTGGAATATATCTTGGTTTACAGTTTTGCTATAAAATTCAGAGCAGTAAGTTTAATATAACGAACAAATGGATTATCTTTCATGTTTTCCTTCATTGTCCTGTTAGATCTGCTTTTTTGAAAGGGTCATTGAAAGCCAGCATTCACAGATGTTGCAATGGATTGCAGAACTATGAGTAATGTAGCAAGCGTTAAGTAAATGGCATTAGGGAACTTCAGAGTCAAGAATATCTATATTATTTTAATAAACAGAGATTCTAAATAGACATGGAATTATGAGTAGTAATGGCACAGTTTCCATTTTTTTAATGATGAGAGATATGAACTTAGCCAGAAATAGCATATTTGATAATAAAGCATATGAATCCATAGTTCTTAGATCTGAACAGAAGTAGATACTTCCTGGATACTGCCAAGTGTTTTCAGGAGCAATGATTAGACAATAAATAAATGCATAAGCACCTCTTTTCTACTCATTATTATACATCTTTATGAATAAATGAATATAGTTCATATGGACACGTGGATTTTATAATGCATCTTAAAACAAATTTGTTATATGAACTGGATACTTCAAAAATATTTGTGCAGGACCTCACAAACCCTAGGTACATCACTGGTGATAAACATTGCATTGAAAATCCCCATAGACCTACTAAGAACTGTGTCATTTTCATAATGATAGGATGCACAAGGTCTTTACCTTAAAGGGGTGTAGAGTATACCTGAAATATATGTGCATGTATGTATGTGGAGGGGGGTTGCTGGTGGAGTTGGTTCTGGGACTTTCATTTTACACTTCTTACAATAATGCATCTTCTATAGTTCAGAGAACCAATGGGTTATGCAGAGAGCAATTATGTATAATCATCCGAATTATGCATGCAAGAGACAGAATAATTACAATAATACGTTCCCATAGATGCTTGTGACTCATTGTAAGATGGACTTTGTCTGTACTTCTTTTATATCCTGTATTCTCTAAGTTCCTGCTCTAATCAGCTATCTATAACCTCATTTTGTATTCCATGACATAAGTGACAGTTTAGATTCTGAATCTAGCAAACTTCAAAATATCTAGGTATTATATTTACCTCGATGTAATTATTGCTTTCTTTTTTCTTTAATTTTTAAAGATTCATTTTTCAATTACTGTTGACATACAATGTTATATTTGTTTCAGGTCTACAAAACAACATAGTCTCTACATATTTATATGCCTCACAAAATGAAAACCCTGGTAAGTCTATTACCCATCTGACACTGTACATGGTTATTACAATATTATTGATTTTATTCCCTATGTTGTACTTTACATTCTCAAGACTTTTTTTCTCAATTACAGTTGATGTTCAATATTATTTTAGGTGTACAGTGTAGTGGTAAGACATTTATAAAATTTATGCAGTGATACACCCATAAGTAGTGTCCACCTGACACTATACACAGTTTTTACAATACTATTGACTATATTCCCCATGTTGCACTTTATATCCCCATGACTATTTTGTAACTACCAATTTGTACTTCTTAATACTTTTCCCTTATTCACTCAGCCCCCCAACACCCTTCCCATCTAGTAACCATCAGTTTGTTCTTTATCTCTATGAGTCTGCTTCTGTTTGGTTGCTTGTTTATTTTTGTTCTTTATATTTCAAATATAAGTGAGATCATCTAGTATTTGTCTTTCTCAGTCTGACTTATTTCACTTAGCATAATATCCTCTAGGTCCATCCATATTGTTGCAAATAGTAAGATTTTATTTTTTATGGCCCAGTAATATTCCATTATTTATTGTATCACAAATTCTTTATCTAATCATCTATTGATGGGCACCTGAGTTGCTTCCTTATCTGGCTATTGTAAATAGCACTGCAGTGAACATAGGAGTGTATATGTCTTTACACATTAATGTTTTTGTAGTAAATGACTACAGGTCCCTTTGGGCAAGAATTAGAACAATACTTATTTTACATATTTTTGGTTATAGTGCAAGACCATTTTTTAAGGGTTCCTAATCTACTCTCATTCAATGGCATCTGAGTCTCATTCACTGTCTCAGATCTGTTAACTGGTCAAAGGCTGGTGATTTTTTTACCGTGGCAACAGACATGCGTTTTTTTGACCACTAGTTTCTGATGTTTTTGTTTGTTTGTTTTAATTATATAAGTCAGCAAATATCCTTAATGATTGCCCTAAGAGTATTTTTGTTTATGTCCTACTCCATAGCTTCTGGAGGGTTAAATGCTACCAGTTTTAAATATATTTTTGCTATCTGTTACGGTATTTAAATCCGCCGTTCATTTGATGGATAATTGCTGCCATCTGGCCTCACAGAGGCCAGAGTTTCATCATTTCCGCTGATACCAGTGACCCCAGTTCTAGTCAAAATCTCCTTTTGCCAACCCTGGTCTTTGAGAATAGCTACCATGGAGATTTCCAAGGATACTGGTGCACCCACCAATATTGCCGTAGTGAAAGGAAGATTCTCTAGTCTCTTTTCAGGTCGTAATCAGGTGGTAGATTCCCTAGTCACATGTAATAGACATGTTTAACTCCATGTGCCTTCTGACCCATGTCTCAATACTCTCTGCAAACAAGATCAAACATCTCCACCTATTTACTGAAGGCTGTCATCCAGATATAAAGGGCCCTCCCAGCATAGTTTTAGGATGGGCTCCAGATTTATTTCTCAGGATATTATATTCTGAGGTATAACGTGAATTTTTTCTTATGTCAATAAACTCTTCTCTCTCCAGGCCTATATTTTGCCCACAACTTCTATTTCAACAATCTCAAAATCCAAGCCTACCCATGTGCCAGTGTTTCAGCTCTTACTTGTTAACCAGTTGCCATATCTCTTTTTTCATACATACCCCATTCAGGCTATGCAGAATGCGGGTATTAGTCATTGTCTAGAGGCAAAGTAGGGAAACCAGGAGAGGATATTTTGAAAAAAAGGCATCATCTTCTAAAAAAATCAACATATGAGGGTTCTTTTAATGATGTTTAGGCAAAAAGAGGCTACCCTCTTCTAGGAAAAATGAGAGGGTTACTTGTGCTGGTAAATAATGTCAGTGGAATGCATTCTAAGGCACATCCACCCAAATGACCCCACATCCATCATCCTGGTTTTCATCCTTACCTATCAAGACCTTACCCATCCTTACCTATGAATATTTTTATGAGTCCTACCAAGACGGTGTCTCTTTAGCAATTTTGCCACCTTTTTAATTAAATTCTTGGCCTGATTATCAGCACAGTCTTCTCAGCAGCTACAGGAGATGAGGGTCTTTTCTTTTCTTTTTTTTAACTGTCCTGGAGAACTTCACATTTTTACAACATGCATAGAATGGAGAATTTGCTAACCTGTACCTGTCAGTCCTCTTAAAAAGGCCTTTAGAGTCATTAAAAAATAAGCAACTGGCAATCTTTATAATTACCATTTTTCCATTCCCTTCAAATGCTCGAGTACTTCCATACAGGTCAATTTTACCTTTTCTTCCGGATCTCCTAATCCCTAACAAATTGGGGAGGGAGGATTACTAATTATTATACTACAGCATACCAGGAGTTAACAGCAACCGCTTATACCATTAATGGGGTCCTTATTGCCACCTGATCAATGAGTGATTTAGTTCTAGTTCCTATCCCGAGGGTTGACTTCCAATGTCTCTTCCATAATTGCACGTACTAGTTTGCATCTCCTAAAAGCAAAGCCTTAGACAAAATTTGATGTAGTAGTTTATTTTGGAGGAGAACCCTAGAAAGAGAAATAAGGGAGATAAGAGAGAGAGAAACATAAGAAAAGTAAATGAAACCTCTCTTATTGAGCTCGTTACTACATGAGCAACTGGAACGGGACCCCTCTGTATTTATACTCTGATTAACTCCTATGCATAAGTAGGCTTCGGCATTTAACTCTCAACTACCTACTCTATGGTTGAAGGATAACTCTCCCATCTTCTTGTCTGGGCCCATGCATGGAATAAGAACATTTCTATAGTTTGGGAGACATAGAAAAATTGAGTAAATGATCTATAAAACTGTCAAACTGAGCTACAACTCAAGTGAGATGAGGGAATGTTGTCTGTACCATTACTGACATTTTCTACAAGGCCCAAGCCATTTTACATGCAAAGTTTCTAAACTTTCAACATACAAATAGTCATAATTTTCCACAAAATATTTTGGGGAGAAAAAAAGGAGATCTATCAAATTTATTTATGAAGCTAGCATTACTTTTCAAAAATTAGGAAAAAATAAAATAACAAAATTATGCACCAATTTCATTCATGAACAAAGGTAAAGGATTCTAAAGAAAACATAAATTAATTAAATTTGGCTTAAATTTAAAAGGTAGTACCTGATGTCAAGTATACTTTATCAAAGAACTGTAGTAGGAAGTTCCAAACTAAAAAACAAAACAAAACAAAAACAAACAAAAAACTATCAATATAGTATAACCTATTAATAAATCTCCACATAACCATTCTATTAAATACTGAAAAATCATCCAAAAAAATGCTATACTCATTCAGGATGAAAAAACAAACAAACAACTATATAACAAATTAAAAATAGAACATAACTTATTTATCCCAGGAAAGAGATATGTCAAAATCCCACAGAAAATATGATCTATTTTAATATTTTGGAAATATTTTCATCATAGACAAAAGTAGCTATTGTAATTCATATTTATTTAATATTTTACTAGAAGCTCCAGTGGCCATATCAATTTAAAATAGGAGTAGGTAGAAAAATAAATAAATAAATAAATAAAATGGGACTAGGGAGACACATTTTAAGTATATGTATTTTTGTCTTACTTGCAAACAATACAGCTGTTTGCAAATAAGTCATCAGGGTTGTTCGTTTGTCAGTGCATAAAAATTTAAACTGCATATATACATCAGGAATGACTGATTGGAAAATGTGATAGATAAAAAAATGCCATTTATAATAGCATAAATAACTTTATGGAGTAAATCTAATAAATATGAACATGATCTTTATAAATACATTATAAAATATTATTTAAAACAGAAGAAACTTTAAAATAGACCTGAATAAATGGAAAATTATAGCATATTCAAGGAGGAGAAAATAAGATTTCACAGAGATTTCAGCTTTTCCCATAATATTCCACAAAGTAAATGTAATTTCAATCAATAAGCCAAAATGATCATTGTGGAACTAAGAACAATTCTAAAATTCATATGAAAATTTAAAACTTAATAACAGTTAAGAATACATATATAAATAGTAAGGCATGCATGAATTAAACATAACAGATATCAAAATCAAGCATAACTATAGTGTGGTTTGACTTACAGATCTGTAAATCTGTCAGTCAAAGTCCAAAGCCCATAAATAGAGAAAAGCCTAATAAGAATTTCTTATATTACTTGGTCAGCAATGCCAATCATTTGGTAATAATGAACTATTTAAGAAACTGCTGGAATAATAGAATTTTCATATTTTCAAAGTGCTATTAGAGCTGTACCTCAGATTTTATTGAAGTATAAATTCTAAATAACTGAAAGACAAAAATTTACGGAAAAAATATGTAGCAAGTATTTGTATTGATTTCAAAGCAAACAAAGAACATTAAGATAGATTTGATTAAATCAAATTAATATTTTTTTATAGAACACAGGGTGTCATATATGATCTTAAAGACCAGTCAGGGATTAGAAGAAAATATATGCAACACAGATAATTGTCAAAGTATTAGCATTCAGGATATATAAAATCTCCTTCAATTTGACAAGGAAAAGGTAAAAGAAATGGGCAATGTAGAGGAAGATATATCACAAAAAAGGAGCCATACTCCCTATCAATAATTTGGCACAATTCACCAGGATTTTCCTTTCTCCCTGGATTAATATATTCTCCTGTATTTCTACAGATATTATAATGATAATAATTATAAAAATCTTGGAATTATTTTGTTGTGTCTAGCGCCCCACCCCAGTTCACTTCTTGGTGTGCACTGAGCCTGCTTTGGTGGGTATTTGTTCTCATGTGTGATCTGTTAATATTTGAGTCTAGTTATGGATCTAGAAACAATAAGAGGTGGTAAGGGTGGGTCTTAAGGATCAGTATTCACCTGAAATGCAATTAATCCATACTTGGTGATTATGTTTTTCAGACAAGGCAAGACAGGGCTGCTTCTGCTGGCAAGGAGCCTTGCATCCCTTGAAATATGAGTAGAGTTTAGTGGGAGTGGGAGAGAGAGAAAGAAGTGTAATAAGGAGCCAAGACTGAGCAAGACATCCAGAGCATGACAGAGCCTGGTCAGTATGAGGAACCTCACATGTTTTTGAGTACACATATAGCACAGCCAAGGCATGGATTATTAGTAGTTAAAGGAAGACCAGCTCTCAAGTGTCCTTACAAATATGTAGGTTTTAGATTGTGTACAGAGAGCTTTTAAATTTTCTTGAGTAGTCAAGAGACATGGTCATAATTAAAACTTTAAATAGAACATAGGCTACTATGTGGAAGGACATGTAAGAGACAAAATGCACTGGATGTCAGTTTTAAGTCAATCAAGTATCGATATTCTGATGCTAATATCTGGACATGCGTATTACAGAAAATAAGAGAAAATATAACTGATTAAATGCAATGGAAAGAGATGTCACTTGCCAGTGAAAAGCTTCAAATTAAGTGACATAGTGAAAAATATACTGAAATAGGTTCTTGGACATCTTTTGTTCTAAACCCATGCTTACTTTTTTAACTATTGACCTTAAATATGTGACTAAAACATAGTTACATAGCAAATACTGTGGGCCAATCTCTAGGCAAGCGAATAGATAAAGGACGTAGATAAAATCAAAATGAAATTTAGAATATGTCTATTTTACAACTAGCAATTTTATAGTACAGATTTTTGAGTAAAACAGATTTGCTTGAAGAAGTAGTGTTAAAACCTGTGCAGTTGTTAAAAACCACGGAGAGTGAACCCAAATGTTCACTGATAGATGAATGGATAAGGAAAATATGGTATATACACACAATGGAATATTATGCAGCCTTCACAAAGAAGGAACTCCTCGCATATGTTACAACATGGATGAAACTGTAGGACAAAGTACAATGCTTATAATTCCATTCATATGAAGTATCTAATAGTCAACATCATAGAAACAGGTAGCAGGAAGATGGTGGCCAAGACTGGGGCAATGAGGAGAGGGAATTAGTGTTTAATGAGTATAAAGTTTCAGTTTTGCAATATGAAAACGTTGTAGAGATCAGTCGCACAACAATGTGAATATACTTAACACTGAGGTGTACACGTAAAAATGGTTAAGATGGTAAATTTGATGGTATGCTTTTTTTGTTGTTGTTTTTGTTTTTCGCAGTTACTTTAATCAAGTTAAGGATATTTGCTTCTATTCCTACTTGTCCTTGAGGTATTTTTTTTTTTAATTTATTGGGGTGACAATTGTTAGTAAAATTACATAGATTTCAGGGCTACAATTCTGTATCACATCATCTATAAATTACATTGTGTGTTCACCACCCAGAGTCAGTTCTCCTTCCATCACCATATATTTGATCCCCCTTACCCTCATCTCCCACCCCCCACCCCCCTTACCCTCTGGTAACCACTAAACTATTGTCTGTGTCTATGAGGTTTTTTGTTTGTTTGTTTTTTGTTTTTTGTTTTTGTTTTTGTTTTTTTTACTTAGACGGAGTAAGATTTTTATTGACATATCCCCTCGGAGAGGGAAGTAAGAGAAAAAATAAACATGTGGGATTATATCAAACTAAAAAGTTTTTCACAGCAAAGGAAACCATCAATAAAACAAAAAGGGATCCTACTGAATGGGAAAAGATATTTGCCAATGATATATCTGATAAGGGATTAATATCACAAATCTATGAAAAACTCACTCAACTCAACTCCAAAAAACAAACGATCCAATTAAAAAATGGGCAGAGGATTTGAAGAGACATTTTTCTAAAAAGGACATACAGATGGCAAACAGACATATGAAGAAATGCTCAACCTCACTAACCATCAGAGAAATGCAAATAAAAACCACAATGAGATACCACCTCACCCCAGTCAAAATGGCTATCATCAATAAATCAACAAACAACAAGTGCTGGCGCGGATGTGGAGAAAAGGGAACGCTGGTGCACTGTTGGTGGGATTGCAGATTGGTGCAGCCACTATGGAAAACAGTATGGAGGTATCTCAAAAATCTGAAAATGGAACTACCCTATGATCCAATAATTCCACTCCTAGGTATCTATCTGGAGAAATACAAAACTCTAATTCAAAAATCTTTATGCACTCCTATGTTTATTGCAGCACTATACACAATAGCCAAGACATGGAAACAACCGAAATGCCCATCGGTAGATGACTGGATTAAAAAATGTTTTACATTTATACAATGGAGTACTATGCAGCCATAAAGAAGAAATCTTACCATTTGCAACAACATGGATGGACCTAGAGAACATTATGTTAAGTGAAATAAGTCAGACAGAGAAAGATAAGTACCATATGATCTCACTTATATGCAGAATCTAAAGAAAAGAATAAGTGAATGAACTAATCAGAAACAGTTTTGGAGACAAAGAGGAAAAACTGAGGGTTGCTAGATGGGAGGGGGGGTGGGGATAAGGGGGAAGGTGAAGGGATTAGAAAACAATCAGTAACCACAAGATGGCCACGGGGTTTTGAAAATTAATCTGGGGAACATAATTAATAATGTTGTAAAGATTTTGTAGGGTATCCGATAGACACGTGTCCCATTTGGGAGACCACCTCAGGGATGATGTAGATGCTTGATCACTGCACTGTATACCTGAAGCTGAACAATAATGAATGCCAACTATAATATTATATATATATATATATATATATATATATATATATATATGTATATATAGGTATGTAAACATTTACAAGAGGCGGAGTACAGCATTGGGAGTGGAGATAGTGGAAATGGGATGGCTCGCTGCGATGTCAGAGAGATAGTGGATGGGGGGAGGGGGGTCCACATTGTGAGGGATATAAATGATGGTATGTTTTTTATGACAATAAAATAAAAAGGAAAACGTAGTGTGGAAATGCCCATCCTCAGTATGGCAGATTGATTATGATCACTTTTGCAGAAAGATTTCCTCCCTAGAAGTTGTATGAGTTATTTTCCTGAAATATATTTGGGGCTCTGGATAAAACAAAACCTACCAAACCATGGGAAGGATGAGGTGAGTAGCACTTACAGAGCTGGGAAAAGTTGTGGGAAAGTCAGATCTTCAAAGAGGGTAAACCTGCATTTGCAGGGGCACATTGCCTCCCACAAATGGAAAGCACAAGGCCAGAGAAGAAAGAAGTAAACAGATTTTGAGATAACCCTTGGTACTTCCTGCTGAAGACTCTGGGAAGAAGGAGGCAGTTAAGAACTGTATTTTGGGCACTGTAATGGTGAAGAAGTTGGGCTTAGTGAAAACCAGGATTCACTAGGTTTGAATCCTGGCTTTGTCATGTATGACCTTGGGTAAGTTTCTTAAGTTCCATATCCTAATCCATGAAATATAAATAACCCTAACACCTATGTCACAAAATTATCTAAAACATATTTTTAAAAGAGATAATGTGTGTGAAGCACTTAGAATAGCAATTGGAATCTGTATAAATGTCAGCTATTACTATTGTCATTTTAATGTTAATCAGGAAGTCTTGAGTTTATATGGGCAGCAGTATGATAAAAATTCCATGCTTTTATGGGACTCAGACTAATTGTAGAGAGAGAAATTTAACAGTCAAGTCTAATACAGTTTGGAAGTGCAATGGGAGCACATGTGTATTTTAAGTCTTTTTGGAACGTCGTCTCTCACAATGAAGGGAGCATTTCATCCAGGATGGGAAGGATGAATAAGGATTTCCAGAGGGGCAGTTGTTTGAAGTTACAGTGGCCTTACATCTCATGTATATTAGGGGCATTATGGAGTTAAGTGTGTTGTAACTAGAGAAGAAAATGTAGAGATGAAGGAAAGGGAAGCAGAAATGTCAGTATGGAAACCTGAATAGGCCAGAAGCTAGAAAATGCAGACATTTTAGTTCATTACAAACCTTACAAGTTAGACCATATAGGTGGCTCTCAAACTTTAATATACATTAGATTCACCTGTAGTATTTTCAACATATTCATTTGCAAAGACTTCTCCCTCCTTTTGAGATGCTGATTAAATAGGCCTGGAAGAAGTTTATACACTAACACAGGTGCTCTGATCCCCACAAAATTCTGTGTACCAGGGCTGTAGACCAGTGGTTCTCAAACTTTGGCATGGGTCAGAATCTCCTGCAGAGCTTGTTAAAACATAGAGAGCACACTGACTCAGACTTTCTGATTCAGTACATTTGGATAGAGCCTGGAGGTTTGCATTTCCAGTAGATCCCACCTGGTGAGGTGAGGCTGATGTGGGGACCGTATTTTGAAATCTACTACTGTGGGCCATTGATTTACTAGTTTAGAAATCCACAAGAGTAGCCCTATGGGATCTTACTCAACAGATCTACGTATAGGTCCCAGGCTTCCTAACTTCCAAACGTCCACTTTCTCCTAACCCTCGCCCTGCTCTTACTTCATCCTCACCGCTACTTATGATATGCCCAGGAATAAGAGCTGTGTAGTTTGAAATTATTTTCTAGGTTGAGCTGTTACAAAATCAAATGAGACACCATAACTAAAAGTGCTTTGCAACTGAAATATGTATGAAAGATATTAACTTTGCTTCCAATTCAATATATCAATATCACTCAATACAATCTCAAGTTCAGAACAATTCCTGTGTAGTCCAAATTATCAAGCTAGGTATTTAAAATGGGAGGGAAACAATCTTAAGAGGAATAATAGACATTGAACACCTTTTAGAAATAATTATTGAATTTATACTCTTATGCCCATTTCTGTAAATGTTAGTTTGTATCTGACATTCTTGGTTAGCCTTTCAAATATTGCCTACTGAATAAAAGCAATGTCTTTGTGATAAATTGAAGAAGATAATTATGGGGTGGAATAAGTGTTTTCTGCAGAAAGTGAAATTAGTCAGGCTGAGAAAGACAAATGCTATATGATCTCACTTATATATGGAATCTAAAGAACAACATAAATGAATAAACGAAACAGAAACAGATTCATAGATACAGAGAATGAACTGATGGCTGCCAGAGAGGAGCGGGGATGGGGAGCTGGGTAAAAAAAGTGAAGGGATTAAGAAAACACATCGGTAGTTACAAGGAAGTCACAAGGTTGTAAAGTACTTGGTAGAGAATATAGTCAATAATGTTACAACAGCTATGCATGCTGCCAGGTGGACACTAGACTGATCTGGGGGTATCACTGCATAAATTCTATAAATGTCTAACCACTATGATATATACCTGAAACTAACATAAAATAATATTAAGTGTGACATGTATGTGAAGTTAATAAATAATTAAAAAATATATAAAAAAATGTTTTGGATAGGAAAATAAATCTCTCAGTATTGTTTTTGTCTCTTTTATAAGCATTTTTCTATCTGTCTTGAAAAGCTAAGGGTGGAAAATAAGTGTCAGGTAAGAAATAATAGCAAATGCCCAAAGAACTGGAAGTAGTTAGGGGAAATAGAGAGCCTCTATATTCCATCACTGACAAATTCTCTTTTAGTGATGCAGGTATAATGTTTTCTATTTTATTTAGTTTTGTTTTTGTATTTGTTTTAAGACCTAGAAAACAGAGGCTGTATTAGGTGTTAATGAATATTTATTAAACTTTATTTAATATTGAATGAATATACAGCCACTAGGATAGTTAAAACTAGAAGGTAAATATGTGTCATGATCTTGCTTTTAAGATTAATTTCAGTTGCAACCAGGCCTTAGCAGAACTCAACATCTTTCCAGACTTGAGAAAACTCACTCTGAGATAGATAGAGTAATTATGCTAATGGCTTGGTTCCCATATCTTAAGATGTCAAAAAAGCAGGTAAACTATCAGAAAATAGGTGAGCCAGAGCCAGCTAGAGCATAAACTATTCTAGAAGATTACAGATGTAAAAGTAAGGGTGAGTGTACTACATAAAATCAGTCTAGGTTAAGACAAGTAAGTATTGGCAACGGTCTCTAGGAGAAATGAGCTAAACATAATTATGACAAATTAAAAATGTCTGGTAAGATATATTTGTTATAATCCTCCTTTAAAAGTATTTACCACTTTATCTGCACCTTCTGTAGTAAATAGATTATTTACTTTTATGTTATACACAAAATTACTTCGTGAAAGGAACGTCTTGCTCTTTTGTGTCAGAAAAAGGCAAATATATTTATCAAAAAAGAAACAAAAATATTAGTAGTTGTATGGTACAACATTGGACCCATTTCCAATTTTTGCTTTATAGAGGATATGAATTAGTCTTTTTTTTTAACAACACAGAACAAAACACTTGAAAAATTTGCAGACTGTATTCTTGAACGAACTGTCTCGCTACATACAAAGTCTGTCTGAGATTGTGATCTTTAGAGGAAATAATCAAAGGGAGCATAATACAACTTTTAAGTTCTTACCTTAGAATGAGTTAGACTAGCAGAATATTGTGTACTTAGATAAAACTGGTTGGTTCCATACACTGTCACCTTCTTCTGAGATCCTTTATTATGTTTTATCCTCTGCTTTTCCTGAAGGTATTATAAGAAATAGCCGCATGGAAATGGATTTGTCATTCATCACAAAACAGTTGCAAGGAACATGAAGGACTATAATTCTTACATAAGATCCCAGGTGGAAATTTTCTCTTGAGATTTAATTCTGGCAATAACTTTTTCTTCTCCAGACTAAGTAACATGTTTTCTGAAGAACGAAAGTCTTATATGACTTTTTCACAGAGAAATATAGCTGAATAAGTAAGAGAATGGATTGCAAAGACTGGCTCTATGGGCAGATAACCTAGATGTGACCTAGGTAAGGAACTGTGTTTCGTTCTTGTTTTTTAATCTTTTATAAGGCATAGTTCCCACTGTGCTTGCTATCTGAAAGGAAATTTACCCTCTGTTTTTCCGGAATATGGTTTCTGGCAGTCTCTTGACTCCTCTTATTAGTTAGTCAAGATCAACTCATATTCTATTCTATTATATTATCAACTCATATTATACTTCTATACTAAATTATTGATATTTTCCATATTATACATCTTTTCCATTTTAATTTACTTACAATAATATTCCTCTCCACAATTTCAGGGCTTTCTGACTCAGAAAGTTTGCTTCAGATATTGTGAAATCAATATAGCAGCAAGAACAATAATTGATAGCATTATATAATATTAAAGTCCTAGGCTTAGAAAAATATATATATGGTTTTTAATTCAACCACTTGATAGAATTCTACCCAGAATATCTATAATATCTATATCATGTGGCTGCCCATCTTATGAATTTTATCATCTCCTAAGTCTGCCCAATATACTTTGTTATAATTCTGTATAACCTACCCACCACTATATTATAGAATATAACTATTCTATAGTTATATCACTTTAGAATATATATATATATATGTATATATATATCCCAGGGGGGGCCAAAAAAGTGTATATAAGTGGACACTTTGGTCAACGTTGCTCAAGCAGTAATTCACCATAATCAGAAGTGTCTGGACACTGATAGTAACCACTTTGAGCACCTCTATAACTGCAGAAGTCAAACATGACTTCTATTCATCTTTTGTTACCAGTATATATATTTATTTTAAGACATATATATATATATATATATATATATATATATATATGAGAAACATTTTATTATTTTTTTTATTTGTTTCGGGTGTACAAAGCAATGTAATAGTTAGACATTTACACCCCTCACTAAATGATAATCCCCCTCCCCCAATCTACCCTCTGAACTTTGTATATAGCTGTTACAATTCCATTGACTCTATTCGCTATGCTGAACTCCATATCCTGTGACTCCATATCATATATATATTAAATTGTAGTTGACATTCAATATTATTCAGTTTCCGTTTCAGGTACACAGCACAGAGTGGATTGTTATCGCTATATGTTGACTACTACAATTTTAATACAGTTTTTTTTTCCTTTCTTAAAATGTGTATACATTTATATATATATATATTTGCAACATAATAGTATTTTAGAAATTAAAAGCTAGTTATTTTCTTCAAAAAGAAGCTAATAGATTAATAGATTAATGGACTTGAATTTTTTTCCTGCTCAGATATAGAAATACATGAACATAGATATTTACTTTGGGCTTCTGTGATCTTCCCATCCTCTTTTGTGTTTGGATGCCTTTGGAAAATATCCCACAGAAGATTTTATTTTATTTATATTTTACTCAGATGTTTTAGTACTTTAATAATACTTAAAATTCAGAGCACAGAACTAATATTTTCTACTAATCTAATAAAGAAAATAACACATTCTGTAAGTTTACAAAAAAAAAAGTGAAGTGGCTAATTCTAAAAGAAATTATTTCTCAGAGAAGCCGATTTTAAACGGAACTATGGAAAAGACAAAGCATTTTCACACACAGATTAATAAGTTACAAATATATCTAAGTGAATTCTGTATTGATATTATGATTTTATTTTAATATTTACTTTTTTTGTAAGACCTACAACAGGATTTTATTAGGATTTATTATAATTTGCTATTTGCTATTTGCTATGCAGGTTATATGTATGTAATACAGTAGGCATGCACCGTGGGATACATGAGATGGGGTATAATGAGTCCAATTCTGACTTTAGAAAATTCCAAGTAGTAGTATTTTTTTTTAAGCCAAGAAAGCTAGATTTAGATTATTCTTAAATTATAACATTGCATATATTATCATCACCACCAGTGCTTCTACCCGATGTTTATCAGCCACGCTAGCTGTGAAAGGAAGTACTCAAAAATACTGTGCACAATGATCAAGGAAGGACTACAGACAAAATGATGTTTTAATCACCCTTACACCATTGAACATAGAGCAGCTGAGCCCTAAATCATATCCAAGTCCCGTCTACTAATGGGGAGTGGGTTCCTTACACACTTTCAGGTTTCTTCCATTGATCACATTTGTTCTTAAGCCCTGTCTGTATTAATCATCATTGAAGTCAGCTAAAGTTGAGGGTCAAGGCTATAGCCTGGGTTACATACTCGTATCAAACCATATTTCTTGCCCTGTTATATAATGTTTACTTTTTGTGCTTCCTATTTCTGTCACATTGGCACCCAAAATTCAGTATGTCTCAGCAATAAATAATCTTCAGTACCCTTCTTCTTCCCTCACTTACTTCCTTTATAAGTGCTAATTTCCACATTTTGCCTACATCAGAAATCCTCTCTCTCACTTAAAACTTCACATCGAAGAGATCATTGAATATTTTCATTTCTTTAGGTCATTTCCCCTTCTCTCCTCCTCATTCGTTTAGTTGTAGTTCTCTATATCACTTATAATTTTTTCTTATTATATTCTGACTTCAATCTTTGTCTACTTCTGTCAGCATCCTAAAATGTCTACTTTTCTCCAAAAAATCCTACAAAGATTCCTTATTTTCTAGTTCAAAAATCCATGTGCAGAGACGGATATGTTAATTAGCTTGAATAGTAATCACTTCGCCTTATTATCTTATGCATATCATGATATCATGTTGTACACTTTTAATATGGAAACTTTAAAAATATATATTGGATAAAGCCTTTTTATAATGAAACAAAAACACAGAAAAACAAAAGGTAATGATACGGACAAAAAAATTAAAAAAGAAGAAAACTCAGCAGAATGGTAACATTTTCTGGTCTAATCCTTATTGAATTTTCTAGCATAATTTCCCACTGTTTTCTCCAAAATTTTACTTTGATTCAGTAATATCTACCTATTTAGTATTTCCAAGTGCATTACCCTTTCGATACCTTGTTGTTTTTGTATATGCTCTTATCTCTGCTAGGAAAGATCACAGTCTCCATTTTTGTTCTTGTATAAATCTTTTATCCATCCTTTAAGTTCCAATTCATGTATCATTTTTGGGTATCTGTCCCGGATATCCTCTATATTCAAAAATCCCTTCTCCCCAATAGGACCCTTGACACAAACACACAAGCAGGCAGTTATGCACTCACCCTAGAGTGTTTATTCCTTTAATAAAGATATTGTTCAATTTGCATTATTAAAAGTCTGTGTTTCACAACCCTACATTTCTTGAGGGCTGAGATTATGTGTTATTACTCTTTGTATCCCCAGGTCCTGGTATATAATGAGCTTTCAGTTCTTTGTTCAAGCTTTCCCCCTCTCTAATCAATTCCTATGGAAATATTTTTCTAAATACAGATTTGGTTATGTTATTCCACAACTTAAAAATCTTCGTAAAGCCTTCACCCTAACAGATACCTTCTAAATTCCTAGGCATTGCTGAAAGATCTTTCAAAATTTGGCCCCGACATTATCTTCTCTTACTCTCAGCACATCTGACACAGTTCCCCAAATACACCACCTGCTATTTTTCTATTTATTATGCAATTTTCTATTTAATATGCCATTCACTTTGCCTGTTCATCTTTATATTGTGAACATCTAGAGTAGGGGTGCCCAGACTGCGGCCCGCGGGCCAACTGTGGCCCATGATCCATTGTTAATTGGCCCACAGCAAATTCCAAAAACATATTTAGTTTACTTAAATAAACCAGTGAGGCAATACGTACTTCACCTCGAGTGAGTGGCCCGGCTGTTTGTGTATTTTACCGCATATGGCCCTTGGTGAAAATCGTTGAAAAAAGTTTGGACACCCCTGCTCTAGAGAGTTGCTTAGAAAATAGGGACACTAAATAAGTATTAGTTAAAAAAATAGAAATAAATGAAAGTTTGAATACATTAACATGTTTCAGACTATATACATGGTAACAATGAATAGCCATACAACATATTTCCACTTTGAAACTGACAATTCACAACTTCTATGGAATTGAAATTTTGACAACACAGGTGATTCTACCATCGAATCCTAAAATAATGAGGGAAACAGTGATAAATCATAGACTGAGAAATGTTTCTTTCCATTGAAGCACCTGTGAGTTTTTCAGGTGATTCAGGAGCACTTGGTATAGTTTCAATATAGTTAAATCATCTTTCAGCCTAAAATGTAATACTTCTTGTCAGTGTTTTTTTTTTCCTGACATGTTATAGATAAAAGAAGTAGCTTTGTGGCTTGTTTACTGAGACAACAAACAAGCGAATTTTAGTGTATTTTAAGTATAAAAAGTAATGTTATATTTCTGTGTAACGGCATTAACTGTAACATCGGATTATTATTTTATTATGTAATGCCACATATTTCTAAGTCATTTTCCTAATATATACAAATTCATTACAGTAGACATCTGCTTTTTGCTGCCCATATCCATTCCCCTTCCATTCTTGTCAAAATATCCCTTCTCCATTCATCACACCCTACCTCCATGAACAAGTCCATGATTTTTAAAGCAATGAATGGCGTATATTTCCGTGTTGACATGGATGGTTCAGGTTTTGGTACTTTTCCTTCAACAGAATAATCAGGAAGTTTCAGAATTTTTACTATGTTACAGAGTTATTATTACTATGTTTTAAGGATACTTTATAAAATTGATTTCTAACTTTAACATATTTATCAGAGGTACAGTATCAGAGGAAGAAAAGGAATGACTTGCCAAATGTTTATATAATATCAGAAAGTATTATATTGTTCACATTATTTTAATCTAAAAATTGTCACTCTGCATTTGTTGATTTAAGAGGGTCATTCAAATTTTTGAAAATCAAAATTGTCAAACTATTGTACAAAATAAAAATAATATTCACACTAAAACTTTCCTCATATTGATAAGATGATGTAATAAACAAAGCACTACAAAGTCTGACAAAGAACTAATTGAGAGCATATTTATGTGAGACAATTAAGAACACTTTAAATTAGAACTGCATACAATGCTTGTACATACCCAACAAACCTATGGCATTAAAAAAATGAAGTCTAAGTGTTCATGTTTTTATTTGGTTGCTTTTTTATTATCAGTAATATTTCAATCATCTTCACAGCATGTGAACATTAATTCACATGCTGTGAGGAGGTCACAAGCATGTGTATTAACATATTTTTATATATAATGTTGGATATATTACAATACCACTAATGAAGCTTAAGAATACAGCTAAAATTTCCTTTTATAAATCAACAGTACAGAAATTAAGTTATTTAAGGAATCCTCCAATCCTAGTTAAAATACAAATGAACTACAATATGTGTTCCCATTGAAAGAACAGGCTAATATTAAATCTTTGATAGCTATCCTAAATTTATTATTATGATTATTATTATTTTAGCTAGGAATTCATATAGCACATATCAATCTCTTTCTTCCACATTTAGGTTCTATTTCTGGTTTTTGATTCCTGAAGGGCAGTCTGATACCTCAACTGGGTGATTTTAGGGTGATGGATTTAATTTTAAATAATTACTGCACTGTTACTTCCTGGTCTTCAATTTGAATTCTGGCATAACTCAATTTATATCTAATTGCCTTCCTAGGTGTTACTATTCCTGTTGCTAATGTTTCCATAATTTCTAGATCCTATTTTACCCTCATCTCTTGCAAAAGGTGCCCTTTGGATAATAATTCCCGACTCTTCCCAGGGGCCAGAGCCTGAAATTGTGCTTAGATTTTTTTCATCAGTCCTTGCGTGAATAAAGTCTGGCTCTATCTTCTCTTGTCCCACCACATTTGTTCCAAACATAACTTGATGCCTGAGCCTTTTATAATAAGAATTGATGGCAACATTGATAAAATATGCTCGAAGTACACTTGAAGTAGATCATGCAGTGTGAGTAGAAAAGGAAACCGATAAATTAACATTACAAGGATATCAACATTTAAAGAGTAGAGAGATGAAAAGGAGTCATCAGAAAAATCCCATTAAAGTAGGTGTGAAAACCAGATTGGAACCTATGAATTCATCTAGAAAAGAGTTTTAAGAAGTAAAACAAATTAAACCATGCGAGGCAATTCAGAAAGATAACTAACACAAAGAATAAATTGAAAACTTTGATTTTGGCACTTATGAGGTCCTTGGTAACTTTTGAGTTAATGGCTCTGAGAGGGAGTGTACATAATGGTAAGTAGTGGACTCTGGTATTAGAATGCTTGAATTCATCAGCTGTACCACTAACTAGGTGTATGGCCTTGGGCAAGTCACTTAAATTCCATGATCCTCTGTTTCTATATCTTCAAAATGAGTACCGTGTTTCCTTGAAAACAAGACCTAACCAGACAATCAGCTCTAATATGTCTTCTGGAGCAAAAATTAATATAAGACCCAGTTTTATTTTACTATAAGACCAGGTATTATATTATATCATATTATATCATGTTATATTATACCCGATCTTATATTAATTAATTTTTGCTCCGAAAGATTCATTAGAGCTGATTGTCCAGCTAGGTCTTATTTTCGGGGAAACACGGTATCATATGAGTGATTTACTCATATGGTTATGGTTTAATATGAGCTAATATATGTAAGATCTTAGAATGATGTTTGGCACGTATCTCTACGTGGTGGTATAGTTGGATATGCACTATCCAGTGTCCCCTTCAAGGAAGAACTTGTCGTCCTAGCTTCTAGAACTGTTTAGGGGCAGCTTTCAGCTGTCATTCTCCAGGAATTATTTCAGCTACAGAGGTTCACCACACATAAAACTGTGCTCTTCCAAGAATAGCCTATAGAGTGATCAAGAGGAAGTATAAAGGCCCAACCACTTCAGCCTGCACAGGTCTCTGATTGCTATGTTAGCTCAAAGTTTCCCATGAGGTAGGATGAGGCTGTTAGTCCAATCCTGCTTCTTCTTTTCTTTTCCACGGTGGTGATTCAAAGGGCCCTCCCTCTGTAGCAAACATCTTGAACATTGAAATTTGCCTAACAGTCTGATACCCAGTGAACTCAAACTGCTGTCCAAGTTTAGTTCTCTTTTTTCTTTTTTGTTTTTCTTTTTTTTCTTTTTTTTTTTTTAGCTGCATGAATGGACAGTCCGGGGACAGTAGCAGCACTGGAGGTTTTTTCATGATTTATAGTTAATGACACCGTGTTAATTAAACTATCATGTGAGCCCAAAAAAGTTTAAAAATAATAATGTATTTTCATATTTATAATCATAGTAACTTCTAGAGAGTTTGTACAATTAAAAAAAAAAAACCTGCTTCTTATGACAAACTAAATCCTTAAACGCCAATCTATAAAGCCTTTAAAAAATAATCCTGTTGACTTATAAGTAACAGATGTGATTTATACATTTTCATTAAGCAAAAGTCAATATATTACATAACTTTGCATGCTAAAAAACTACTTGTTTTTGATAAGTTAAAATAACAGACGAAAATGTTGCACACATATTAATGTTGTGCTCATTAAAAGGAACATAGTATTTGTTAAATAAAGAACTTGGAATTGGAAGAATCCATAGAAGCTAGAAACATATTTAAAAAGTTCAAGTCTTCTAGAACACACAAAAAATGAATGATTTGTGGTGTAGTGGGTTTCCCACAAAATGAAAAAAATATATGTATTACAAATCTATGGAAACTAAGCTTATATTTTTTTCACATCTGAATGAGAAGGTCTAACTTAAAAATCTTTCTTCCACTAAAACCCTGTCAAGGACCTCATTTATATATACATATATATATATATATATATATATATATATGTATATATATATATATATATATTTATTTTTTTTTTACGTCTAACCTCATTTAAAATGCCAGGATTCAAACGGTTGTGAGAACTTCAGACCAATATGTTATGTGTAAAGGGAAAAAAAGCACCAGAAGGTGCCTGGAGGATAATTTAATGATTATCTTCTCATGAATTCTCCTGAGGAGGACTGAGGACAAAACCGTAAATTGCTCTAAAGTTAACCATAAGGAAAATTTCCCTGAAAGCAATGGTTGTTAAACATTGAAATAAGTGTCCAAAAAGAGGTTGTAGAATAAAGAAAGGGATTACATTTACATATGGTCACTTTATATATCAAAATGGTGGCAGAAAAATAGTACTGGCTTATAAAAAATATGTATGTGAGTGCATCTGTGTGTGTGTGTGCGCGCGCGTGTGTGTGTGTGTGTGTGTGTGTGTGAGAGAGAGAGAGAGAGAGAGAGAGAGAGAGAGAGAGAGAGAGAAGAGATAGAGAGGAGAGGGAGATATGGGGGATGCATCTCAAAACTATTTCAATAGTTACTGTATTTAAAATATGACTTTTTTCAAGGCTTTGTTCCTTGAAAAATAAAAACAATTAACACAATAAACGTTGATCAAGACTGTTTAATATTGGTCAGTTTAAAAACATTTTAATATTATATCAAAATATTATTCTAAGTACACTTAATGCATTTTATTTTAAATATCTAGAGCAAACTTTGATGTTTGCTATTATGTAAATGAAAGCAATGCTTTTCTAAATGATACCTACTTCTTATAAAATTTTTTATTGAGTTTTAAAAGATGTATTTCCCTCAAAATCCATAGTTACAATGTATCACTGATATATATATATATATATATATATATATATAGATATATAGATATATGTATATATATATATATATATATAGATAGGTAGATATAGATATAGATATATTTAGAACAGAGACAGGGTGAAAGTGAGGGAAAATACTAATTATAAAACATAACAAATTATCTGAATCAGAATTTCCTTTAACATTGTACTCTCCAAGTTCCACAGAGAAAATACAGGAAATGACTGTTTAACCAAGCTCATGATGGCAATCCTTTTACCTATGAAATGATGTTCTGTGGGGCTGGGTCAAGAACAGTTTAAGAAGCATATGCTGTGCTTTCCTTAGAAAACTAACTGTGACCTATTCTCATCAAGCCAAATTTCTCTCCCTAAGGGTAGTTTACATTCTTGTAAGTTTACCTACCTTCCCATGCTGCAACAACAGCAATCCTTAGCTGTATGCTTTACAATGTCATTATCTTGCTATGACACAAGTAAAAATAAACATCTTTTAAGTACATTATCATGAAAAGTTTTAGAAGGAAAACATAGGGTTCTTTAATGCCAAGGCAATAAGATTTAGTGAGAAAATGGGGTAAGGTTTTTTTTTTTTTTTTTTTCTATACGTTTTATAAAGGGAATCAGTAATGAAATGTTAGCAATGGACCTAATTTTCTAGAGGAGTAGAGTGCACACAGAAGCCACACAGAAGTTTATAATTACTTACAAACTTCTGAATCATCTTAAACTTGTTTCAAATAAAGAAAATATTCAAGAATAAATATTATCTACTGACATTCTAAAATTATTGGTCAAACACAAAGTTCAGTAATACACACATGAAAACTTTGTTTCTTCTGTGATAAAGGTTATTTAAAAGGAAAAAGAAAACACACACACACACACACACACACACACACATCAAAAAAAAAAAAAGAGAAACTCCCTAATCTTTATTAAAGAAATCATTAGAATCTTGTTGACAATTATCAAAAGATTACAAAACTGTAAGCAATAACTTCTGTAACTGTGAGAGAATTTACTAAGGCATTTTAATATTAACTTATTTATTGAGATTCATTTGATAAAATTCACACCACTCATTTCTTATTTCTCCATCCACTTTTCCCTCCCTCACCCACCATACACATGCCACAAATTCACCAAATGCTGACTAGCAGGTTGCAGGCAAGATATGGTTTGGTTTACACATTTAGCCTGAGGACAAAATATTTAATTAAAACAAAGTTATCAATTCGAGCTCAATTGCTATTCTTATCACTCTAAAACGTAGTAAATGTTGCACGATGGAAACCTAATCCCGTATAAGTGAGACATCTTCCCTTCTTTGAAGCTTCTTCTAGAATCAGGTTTTACAAGATTTTTCAGCCACTCACTTCTTCAGACATATCTTTATTTGACAACAATTTCTCCTAGATGTAAAACTACTTTTTTTGTAAGTCAAGCATTCTTGGGTTTTCTTTATTTTGACACCTACTTTAACCTGACCAAATTCATCCATTTGTTTCATCAAATTTTACTGGGTACATACGAAGTGCCCAGTGATGTGATAGTTCTAGATATACGAATATATTTCATGGTTTTCTTTCAGAGATCCAAGTGTTAGAGTGAGGTAGACACATGGACAGATAATAATAAAACGACTACAAGTTAAAATGCAGTCATATGTGGCTAAGGCAACAATCGGGAAAGAAACTGAAGTAATGAGCTCCTGGAAAACCTCAAAAAGGAAGTAAAACCTAATCTCAATTTTGAAGAATATGAGGAATGAGTCAGGAGAATTGTAAGTACAAGGTCTGACAATGAAGTTTGCAAACTCATCCTAGAAAAACTGCTACATACCTCATTGCTGAATATCACTATGGTCACCTTCAAAGTACTCCCCGTGGGAAGCTATGCACCAACACCAGCACCTAGCCCACTCTTCAAAGCAATTTTGAAACTCGTTTTCTGGAATGGCCATCAGAGCAGTAGTCTGATTACCCTTGATGACCTGAATGCCATCAAAATATCTTCTTTTCAATATTTCCTTTATCTTCAGGTAAAGAAACAAGTCATTGGGGCCAAATCAGGTGAGTAGGGAGGGTGTTCCAATATAGTTATTTGTTTATTTGTTAAAAACTCCCTCACAGACAGTGCCATGTGAGCTGGTGCATTGTCGTGATACAAGAGCCATGTACTGTTGGAGAAAAGTTCAGGTTGTCTAACTTTTTCATACAGCCTCTTCAGCACTTCCAAATAGTAAACTTGGTTATCTGTTTGTCCAGTTGGTACAAATTTGTAATGAATAATCCCTCTGATATTAAAAAAAAAAAGGTTAGTAACACTGTTGGTAACTCCAATTTGTTTATGCAAAAAGTTCGTGAACTTAATTGTCCCACCTTGTATATTTGTTTGGAGTTAGGGAGGCAAGCATCAGATCTCTCAGGCAGGGAGTAAAGAACACGTCAAAGCTTGGCATGAACAGGGTCTGAGTTTTGTTCTGGGATGTACAGTGATTAGCTATTGATGAAACAGTGCGGAGTGCACAAAATTGATGTATGATGCTGGAGAGTTAAAGAATGAATCTTGCTTTGGATTTTATGACTGAGGCAATAGGGAACAATGGAAGGATTTTAGGCTAAGATGTGATATGATCACATGACCTGATTAGAAGTGTGGCAAATGGTTCAGAAGGGGCAAAGCTGATGAAGAAAGAGGTCACTCCACTTATGGATTCTAAGACCTGGTAAATTGCATAACTTTGTGAGCCTCAACATTCTCATCTGAAAAAAAAAAAGGTAATAGTGGCTACATTTCAAAATTGTGAAGATTCAAGAACATGTATAAAAGCCAGCTAGTGCAGTGAAAGAAATCTGTTAGGCACGATTAAGCAGATTCTCTTTAGTAGCTCCTAGCCTCTGAAAAGTTAGTCTACGATTCTATGAGGAAGATGATTTTTCTCTGTAGTATAATCTCCCTCCCTCTCTCTCTCTCTCTCTCATGGAAACCCACTTTCACATGAGCAAAGAATGAGGAGGCAGCTCTCCTGTTTGGAACTTATTCACTTGTACATTTACGTGCTTAGAAATGGAAACATGTCATTTGTAAATAGTTGTCTCAATGGAAGATCACATATTTCATGCATTATGAAGCTTGAACTAAAAATCCAAACACAAATAGTGATTTGAAAAACCTTACTACAGCTAGCTATTTTGCCATACCATCACAAAGAAGACATGTCTGCTAGACACATCCCAATGAAGAACGCTTGCTAGTACTGAACAGATCTAAATATATTTTAACAGGTGGATAGATTGTTAGCTTGTCATGGTGAATGATATTTAAGTGTGAAGATCAGCTGCAAAGTTGTTCACATTACCAGTTTGTCTTTCTTGGCTATTATTTAACAAGACAAAGTCAATGAACCAGATAAGTGAAAATGTGGATGTGTATGTTTCATATTTTACCCCTTCCACCTATATGCTGTTCTCCAATTGTTTTAAGGCCCCTAACTTAGTGCTTAATATCATAAAGACAGAAGAATCCTTCCTCATAAACACTGTTTGCTTGACCTCAAATTAGTATTTGAAGAAGAAAAGAGCATTTTCAAAGGCTTTCAGAAAAATAAGATTCCATATAGGTTTAATATTTTTTTCAAAGTTAATGTTCAGAAAATTAGCAACCGGACAGACTGGGTGAAATTGTCTCCCTTGTGGAACACAGTGTTAATTTCAGGCAAATTTAACTTGTGATTGAGTGGCAATTAAGCAGTGTAGAGACTGATAGTCGTGGGTTAAAATAATTTGTAAAGCTTAATTAATTGCTAGAACAACTGATAGCCCTGTCAAAATGGCAAGTAAGTTCATTGATCTTAAAATTCAGTTGAGCTCAAGAGAAAGACTGACAAAATAATTTGTAGACTGTGACAGAGACAGCTTGAGATTAGCAACGTGTGTGAAAGTACAGTAGAAGATATACCACCAGAAAAGATAAAACAGATGGTATTAAATATATATATATATATATATATATATATATATATATATATATATCCAGAGATAAGACCCCAGGATCCAAATATCTATCCTTCTCACATACTGTACACAAGAGGTACAATAATCACATTAGGCAAGATATGATATAATTTTACAAACAGCCATAGAGTATGTGAGTAGTAATGAACTTGAAAGCAATAAGTAGAAAGAAAGAACATGATGTTGACTTTCGTGAAACAGTTCTACAATCAAGAGTCTGGATGAACACAGATACTTTGTATCAGATATCTTTTCAGTGCAGTATCAGATCATCTCAGCATCATGCGTCTCCATTATACAGAATACTTTCCCCTCCGCCATTTCCTACGTATGGGCACATGTATGTGGTACTGAGTTCTGTGTGGTTTCTGCTTCCATCTCTTAAGGCTATCCAGAGAAAACGCCATGTCTGTGGCCTTTCAGAAGGTGATCATACAAGATTGAACATCCAGTCACATTTGATGCCAGGGATTGAATCTCTATTAAGTTTTCTTCTTCCCTGTCTCAGTCCGCTTTGCCTTCATTTCTGCTCTCTGGAATTGCAGTTCATTGTAAACTAGTATGTAGTCTGTAAGCCTTTGCCTTGCATCTGCTTTCCAGCAATCCATAATAAAGCATAATTCCTATTACAAGTAGTAAGAGAAAATAAATTCTTACATAATAATGGATTAGCATGGTACCAATAAGATGTAAAACAAAAATACTGTGACTTCTTTGTATTGATACGTACAGCTCTAAGTTTTCCAAGGCAATGAGGAGGTATCCAGGTGTTCTATATTACTCATATATTTAACTGAGGGTAAAGTATTTGGGTGACGAGGATGTTCATATGACTGTCAATTTCAAAAAAAGAAGAGTGCAAGATGTATGAATAGCTGCAGTTTGTCATAGCTAGGGCACTTTCATTTGTTTAACTTTGTATATTGATGCCTTTTTTGCTTTAGAACTAACAATCCTTAGTTCTAGTAAATACATTCATATCCATAACTATTGTTATTAACAGCCTCAATAGTTGTAGCAGAGTTATATATTAGAACCTGCAGCCTATGACGTTGTCTCCTCTATCCATTTCTCGTACTCCTCCTTCAGAGTCATCTCGCCTGAAGGGCTTCTGTCCACTGGTGTGAAACAAAAAGTTTTTGTTTCTCATTTAAACTGGCAGTGCACTATTTTTAGTCAGGAATACCTCTCCAGTGGAGTGTTTTGAAATCTCTAAGGAAGAGTCAAAAATCTAGAGAAAATTCATGAACTGGAGATTTCTGAAGTTTTGTATAAATATATTTGATTTCAAATGAAACTCTAAAAGAGTAAGATCAACAAACTAGGAAAAATGTCAGATATTTACAAACACTGGGATGGATGTTATTTCTTGGTCCTTGACAAAGCTTGGAAGATATAATTAAGCTCCTAAGAGAGTGATAAATTAGGATTATAGACTTGAAAACATACATAAAATATGAAACATGTCATTATGTTTTCATGCCATTTATTTGCTTTATTTCTAGTAAATTATCAGGTTAGTTTTTGCTGGCATAGTAATTTTGATTTTTAAAAATGGAAATGTGATATCATTTGCGAGTATTTCATATTAATACTTTACTTTTAAAGTTTTGTTTAACAATTTGATTATTATTTTCTCAGACAACCATTTATTAGGAAAGTTTAAAAGCCCATAACTGTTCCTGACATTAAAATTCTAAAGACTATCTTTAAATGTAGTTTCAATCCTCAGCAGCCTAACATCTAGTATTTAGAATCAAAAAAGTAAATTAAACATGACCATTTATTATAATCCAAGTTATGCGAGACTTATATGTGGAGAATCATTGATCACAAGGTAGAAGCATTTGTGGGTAAGAGTTGAGGATTAAAGAAGACTTCTCAGAGAAAATAAAAGGTTAGTCTCTAAGGATGAATTAGAGTTATTTGAGCACATATTGGGTGTTGAGTTTGGAGACTGTATTCCAAATAATGTTAACAGCCATGCTGGTGTTAAATGATATCGTGTGAATTGATAATCTGAAAGTCATTGTTTATGACTGGATCATATGTTGAGAGGTCAAGTGATATGAGACAGGGTAAGAGATAAACGCACAATGTGGATAAAGTAGCTGAATATTATTCTGAAAATCTTTGGAAACATTGGAATCCTTGTTTTAAATAACGGGATATTGTGATTAAGTATGTGTCTATCAAGACATGTGCATGAAAACTGGATCAGAGGCCAGTTGGAGACAGATACAAATTAAGCATCAATTGCTCTTCTCTAATAAAAAATAAAATGAATGTCATAGCACACGTGGAAGTAGAAATAGAGAACAGCTGACAAAAAGGATAGATATTAGAAGGGAGAGTTGATTGGTCTTGGTGAAATAATAAAGGAAGTAATTTAGATACTGTTATTCAAAGGTGTCATGTATACAATGGTACAGTATTACACAGAATAATTTCATCACCCTAACTTCTTCACCTGTTCAAACCCATTTTCCAAATTCTTGGCAAACACAGATCTAATTATTATCTCTATAGTTTTCCTTTTCCAGTATGTCATAAATTGCAAGCATTAAGGCATGCAACCTTTTCAGACTGGTTATTTTAATTTGGCAATATATTTATAATGTCCATTTATATCTTTTCACTGGAGTATACCTTTTTGTTGCCCAGTAGGACTCCATTGTATGGATGTATTGCAGTTTGCTTGTCCAGTCATTTGTTGATGAACACCTTGGTTGTTTCTAGTTTAGAAAACTCTGAATAAAGCTGCTATAAACATTCAAAGGCAGTCTTTGTGTAGAAAAGTTTTCAAAACAGCTGGGAAAACACCTAGAAGTACAATTTCTGGATCACATAGTAGGATTATATTTAGCTTTGGGTAAAAGAGACAAACTGTATTCAAAAGTGGCTGTATCACTGACCCTGAACTATTCTGTTTGTTTTCATAAAGACCATAACATTGAAGGGAAAGCTCAATGCTTGTCAGTAATTAGCACAGTCTTGGAAGTTGTGCAAGACCTAGAAGCCACTTTTAGACTTCTTGTGGCTCTTGGAACACTGATCAGTGATGATTCAAACGCTGTACAATTAGCCAAGTCTTTAGGTGTTGATTCTCAAATAAAAAAGTATGCCTCAGTATCAGAACCAGCTAAAGTAAGTGAATGCTGTAGACTTATCTTAAACTTGCTGTAAAAATGAGGAAGGGAGCTCAGATTTTAAATTGATTATTGTTTTTTTCCTCTTACATTTCACATGTCTGATTACAGATGATAAAAAAAAGAAGAATGCTGTGGATTAAGTAAAATTTCAGATCTTGTAAAGTGGGGGAAGAGGGGAAACAGGAGCAATAAAATTTTTGCACAGGTGAAAAAAAGGTGGCTGTAGGATTGTGCCCTCCCATCAACCCTGAGTGAAAGGTTCTGATGCTCTTTATCTTCACCGAGATGGTTGATTTTTTTTTTATTGCTGCCATTCTATTTATTAAGTATGTTGTAGTATCTTGTTTTAATTTGTGTTCCTGTAGTGTGAAATGATGTCAAACATATTTTCATATTGTCTATTATGTATTTCTGGGTAAAATATCTTTCCGGATCATTTGTCCATTTTTAATTGGTTTGTTTTCTTGTTAATAAGTTATTTTTTTTTTGCATAGGAGGTGTGACAATTAGGTTGGTGAACTTGCCACCATGTGCTTACATTGGCAGCACTGTACGGACAGCTCAGTAAGATTTCATAACCTTGATATATCAGTGTCTCACAGCTGTATTCAGGTTGACATGTGGTGGTGTCTTGCTGAGTGGTGTTCATTATTGTTGTGGCATGTGTTTGCGTGCCATTGAAAGAATGGCTGAGCTTCAATCAGAGCAATGAACAAACATGAAATTTCCCGTTAAACTTGGCAAGAGTGGAAGTGAAATCAGGGACACATTAGTCCAAGTTTATGCCACGAAGAAAATGGCAGTGTACAAGTGGATTAAACGTTTCTTGAGGGGAGAGAACACGTAGCCAATGAAGAGAGGTCAGGGCAGCCAGTAACGAGCAGAACTGTTGAAAATATTGCAAACATTTTACGAATTGTGCATCAAAATTGTCGACTGACTATGAGAAGTGCAGCAGACCAAGTAAACATCGATAGAGAAACAGGAAAATCTTAACTGAACATCTTGGCATAAGAAAGGTATGTGCAAAGATGGTCCCAAAGGAGCTCACCGCTGAACAAAAGCAAACAAGAGTCAAAGTTTTCCAAAACCTTTTGGAGAGACAAGACGATGTTTTGGGCCCTGTTATCACTGGTAATGAAACATGGATGTACGAACACAACCCTGAAAGAAAGCATAAAAGCACACAACGGAAGTCAGTCAATTCTCCATGACCAAAAAAGTTCTGTCAGTCCAAATTAAGAATCAAAACAATATTGCCAACCTTTTTTGATATCAGAGGGAGTATTCATTATGAATTTGTAACAAGTAGACAAATAGTTAACCAAGCTTACTATTTGGAAGTGCTGAAAAGGTCACATGGGAAAGTTAGATGACCTGAACTTATTGCCAACAATTCATGACTCTTGCAGCATGATAAGTAACTATTGGAACACCCTCCCTACTCACCTGATCTGGCCCCCAAGGACTTCTTTCTTTACCCGAAGATAAAGGAAATATTGAAAGGAAAACATTTTGATGACATTCACGATATCAAAGGTAATAAAACCACAGCTCTGATGGCCATTCCAGAAAAAGAGTTCCAAAATTGCTTTGAAGGGTGGATTAGGTGCTGGTGTCAGTACATAGCTTCCCAAGGGGAGTACTTCGAAGGTGACTGTAGTGATATTTAGCAATGAGGTATGTAGCACTTTTTCTAGGATGAGTTTGCGAATGTAATTGTCAGACCTCTTATTTATATATTTCAAATATAAGTTCGTTGTCAGATAATGGGTTTTACAAATATTTTCTCCCATTCTGTGCTGGTCTTTTGATTTTCTTACCAATATCTTTTTCTGCAGTAGTTTTTCATTAATAAAGCTCAACTTACCTATTTTTACATGTTTTTGTTTTTGGTATTCAGTAAAAATTCATCACCAAATCCAAGGACAGATAGATTTTTTCTTCTTTTCCTAGAAAATGTATAGTTTTGCATTTAAATTTAGGTGAATAATAAATGTTGAGTTTGGGGAAATATGTAAAGTTTATATCTAGGCCAAATTGTGTGTCTGTGTATGTTTAATTATACTAGCACCATTTACTGAAAACACAATCCTTATTTCTTGGAATTGCCTCTGTTCCATTGTCAAAAAATAGTTGACCATGTTTGTATGGGTCATTTCTGTTCCATTGTATTCTGTTCCATTGATATAGGTGTCTATATTTTAACCAATACTGTACTGTAGTGATTACTGTAGTTTTATATTAAGTCTTGAAAGTGGGTCGTGTGATGACTTTAATTTTGTTCTTAGTACTATGTGAGCTGCTCTGGATCTTTTACATTTCCGTATAAATTTGACATACTTCTATTGATATCCATGAAATAACGTGCTGAGATTTTTTTTTTACTTTGTGTTTTACTTTTTTGAATCTATATTCAATTAGGGTGCTACTATTATTACATGAAATAGTTATCTTTTAGGTCAAACAAATAGAAATATAGAAAAATAAAATATTTTTATTTTTATTTTATTTCTACTCATTCTTTCTCCAACACTCTTCCTTTCTTTCTGTAGATCCAAGTCTTTATCCTGTGTTATTTTCTTTATGACTGAAATACTTATTTTAATATTTATCACAGGGAGGTCTGCTGGTGGTAAATTCCCTTAATTCCTGTTTGTTGAGAAAGTTTGTGTCTCCTTCCTATGTGAAGGATAATTTTGCTTAATGTAGAAATATAGTCAAGTAGTTGCTTTGTTTTGTTTGTTTGTTTTTTCCCTTAACACTTTAAATATTTCACCCCACTCTCTTCTTGCATGGTTTCTTATTAGAAGTCCTCTGTAATTCTTATCCTGTTTCTTTAAAGGTGCATTGGTTTTTTAGCTGTTTGAATATGATATATCAATTATATTTTTGTTGTTATTTGTACTTTGAATGTCCTGATTGTGTGACTCATAGTTGAAGAATCAATGAGTAACATTTGTAAGTCCACAATAAGTATTTTTGAATAAATTATTGTCACTTAAATCTTATTAACTGATAATACTAAGAATAAGTAAGCCTTCTAATGTGCTGGGTGTTAGAAGGCTTGACTGTAAATGAAATAAATAGTAAGGTAATTTTATATGCTGAATTTTTCAGATCTTTTTTCTAAACTACCTTCTTTGGTGGGAAGTAGAAATGTTGCAAAACGGCAAATGTTTTAAGTGTTGAATATTAAGACTAAAGGTGAACTTGCTAGGATGACAGAGGAAACAAAATGTTACTTAGAATCATGGGAAGAACTCAACTAGCCCTATGATTTACTGTGATCAGGATTAACTAGTTAATCACACAGCAGATATTTATGAATCTCCTTCTAAGTACCCATCATTTAATATTGCCTTTTCCTCTACTCACATATAAAAAAAAATATCACTTTCTCAATCAAGCAGAAAACTGTGTATTTCTGATACCTATTTGTCAAAACAAAAGCAATAAAAATATGAAATGAAATTTTAAAAAGTTATGATGCACTTTTCAGACTAGTTGCATGTTTGGAGTTAATCATATTGTCCAGTAAGATTCTTTCTAGTCAGTATCTTCTCGGAACCACTTAAACGTCACAGCCCTTTTCTTAATCATTTTTTTTAAATTTCTATTAAATTTATTGGAGTAATATTGGTTAGTAAAATTATATGTATTTCAAGTGTACAGTTGTATAATATATCATCTCTATATTGTGTGTTCACCAACCAAAGTTACTTACATTTCTATCATCATGTATATGACCACCTTTACCATCTCTACCACTGCGTCTCCCCTTATCCTCTCATAACCACTAAACTGTTGTCTGTGTCTATGAATTTTTGCTTGTATGTTTGTCTTGTATGCTTGTTTCTTTCAGTTTTATATCCCACGTGTGAGTGAAGTCATGTGGTTCTCAACTTTTTCTGTCTGACTTATTTTGCTTAGCATGATAAACTCAAGATCCATCCACGTGTTGCAAATGGCAGTATTTCATCTCATCTGATGGCTGAGTACTAGTCTATTGTATATATGTGCCACATCTTCTTTATCCAATCATGTATTGAAGGATACTTTGGTTGTTTCCATGTCTTGGCCACCGTGAATAATGCTATAAGGAACATAGAGGTACATTTTTTTTAATGGATAAATTTTTCCAGATTTTTCATAGATATCTAGAAGAGGGATTACTGATTCACATGGCAATTCTAGTCTTAAGTTTTTGAGGATCCTCCATACTGTTTCAATAGTGGCTGCACCAATTTACATTCCCATCAGCAGTGTATGAGGGTTCCTTTTTCTCCACAACCTCTCCAACATTTGTTATCACTTGTCTTGTTAATAATAGCTATTCTATCAGGTGTGAGGTGATACATCATTGTGGGTTTGAGTTGCATTTCCCTAATAGCTAGTGAAGTTGAGCATCTTTTCATATATCTGTTGGCCATTTCTATGTCTTCTTGGGAGAAGTGTCTGTTCACATCCTCTGCCCATCTTTTAATTGGTTTGTTTGTTTTTTGTTTATTTGTTCTTGTCCATTTGTTTGTTTGTTTGTTTGTTTTAATGGTTGAGTTGTATGAATTCTTTAAATATTTTGGATATTAGCCCCTTATCAGAGGTGTTCTCTGCAAATATCTTCTCCCATTTGGTTGGTTGCCTCTTTGTTTTGTTGACAGTTTCTTTTGTTGGGCAGAAACTTTTTAGTTTGATATAGTCCCATTTATTTATTTTTGCTTTTAGTTCTCCTGCCTTTGAGGTCAAATTCATAAAATCTTCTCTGAAACTGAGGTTCACAAATTAAGTATGTATGCTTTTTTCTATGCAGTTTATTGTTTCAGGTCTTATGTTTAGGTCTTTGATCCATTTTCAGTTAATTTTGACATATGGTGACAGACAGCAGTCTAGTTTCATTCGTTTGCATGTGGTTTCCCAGCATCATTTGTTGAAGAGTCTTTCTTTTCTCATTGGTAGTTTAGTGGTAGAATTTTTGCTATATCTGAATCTTAATTATTATCATTATTATCAGTAGTTATATTCAACATATGTCCCCAAAACACACACTATTAAAATCCTAAACACATCTATAAATAAAAAGAATAAAATGGCAATGTATAAAATGTATAAATGAATGTATAAAATGGTTATACATTCAATATTGTGGCAAACAAGAAATTACTCTCTCAGTTCTTTCAATTGCAATCTGGTGATTCTGAAGCTACTTTCTTCTTATGTTTATTTATCTAGAACAGATGAAGGTCTAAAAAGCATTTGAAGACAGGATTGGCTTGGACAAGGCGTATATTTTTATTGGTACAATTATGAATGCATTTGAAATACCTTTCTTAACTCCCATTTAGGATATACTTGGCAGGATTAAGGGATTTCAATCTGGATTAAAGGATTAGGTAATTCATAAACTAGTGTTTCATCTTAGAAAAGAAGGATATATATTCATTTAGATTCTTTGTGTCAAGGGATGAATGACAATTTATTCTTTGCAAGCATGCTTTATTCTATTTAAGTTAATGATGCATTTATTTTTTTTCAGTGTTTTGCCATGTTGATCCCCTGCTCATCTTTCACACTGAATGCTTGAATATGCCTTGTGAGCTGTAAAAAGCACACTGCAATTCAGCTAAGTATCATAACCACTGATGATAATGTTGTTAAGCAATCATTGCTCTAAATCATGAAAAACAGAAACAAACAAACAAACAAACAAACAAAAACACATGATATTTCTATAAGAAGAAACACTATTGCTAACTGAAGTCACAATAAAATATTCCTGGTGATGAATGTTTGCTCATACATTTCATTGTCAGAAGAGCTGTTTTTAAAAAGTAGTAATTCAAAGCAGATTACAGCATGGATACTGGACACAGTTTGATTCACCTGATTAGACCAATTACTATCTGTATGATTTTAACAATTTGCTTAACTTCTTTGTGCCTCAGTTTATTTATTTGTAAAATGAGGACAACCATAGTACTTACTTACAACAATAGCTTACTCATAGATAATGCAATAGAAGTGCTAGTATTTAATTTGCAAGGAAACAAAATATCATCTTTAAGATAATATCTTCTCCTCTGAGTTATTTCTAGTTCTCAGGTAAGAAGTGAATAAATAAGAAGACTCCTGGTAATGTATCTTTCATCAGAAACAATTCAATATACATAAATTTTATTTTTATTTTGTGGGGTACAATTTAAAGTTTCCTTGTATATGTGTTTTAGAAATAGATCATGTTAGTATTTTTAATATGTAGAAATTGGCAAACAATGTCCGCTCTGTGGTTTTAACTTTTCTTCAGGTTTTGTTTGGTTGTTTGTATATTTGTTTGTTTAGGAAGACTGCTTTCCTAAAAAGCTAGAAAATCATAGCAGATGTAGATAAATCAAATATAGTTTCATTTTCTTCTATTATGCAAGATAGGAAAATGAGTTTGATTTGCTGTGCTAGTTTTTGTTTAAATATTTCCTGTTTCATATATTCCATAACCTAAATAAAAATTATGAAACTGATTGATATTTTTCTATACCAAGCTTTGTGTCTTTCATGTTTAAAACACTGCTGTGTTTCTTTAATTGACAGATAACAATAATTTACTGATTATGTATTATATGTTCAGCACTTTCTTTAATACTGTAAGCAATTTTTAAGACAGTACTGATTGTCAAGGAAAAAATTGTGTAAAATGTGGATTGATATAGATCTATCAGTTAAACAGAATGAAATTAATCCAGTCAGGAAAACATGTAGATCAAGTTGTGTTATTGGAACCCCAAAATATGTGGAACCTCAAATTGGACCCAAATATCACATGTATATATATATATATATATATATATATATATATATATATATATATATCCATAACTATAGATAGATAGATAGATAGATAGATAGATAGATAGATATTTATAATATATTTGCTCTGTGATTGGCTAGCAACTGACAATAGAATAAAACATGTCTACTACCATTTGCTTACTTTAAAACTATAGACATTTACCTTCTAGCCCTAATAATTAATTACTTGAGAGAGGGTGGGGAATAAAATTGAAGATGTTTATAGAGGTTGATACTTCCTCAGAAAAATAAATTTCCAATTTATTACATTCAATGGGAATAAATTTGAGTTTCTCTTGCAAATTTTTTTCTAATTTTTTCCATGAATTTTCAGAAAACTACATGGAAAGAAATACTAAGGGTATCTCTAATGATGTAGGAGATTCTTTAAATCTCTCAATATTAGCATCCTTAGTTAAAAAGTGATAATACAAATTTCAATTACATACATAGATAACACTTTTGTTATTAAACTGTAACTGTCATATCATTAAAATAATTCCATGCTAAATTTCATAAATCTTTGAAAAATATTATTTGGTGCATTATCCAATTCTGTTAATTTCAATTATTCTGCCATCTTTTGTCCTTCATATTTTTCCACCATTACTTTTAAACTAACTTCACTGATCTAAGACAAAATATTATGACTGTGAGTATTTTGATTAATATATGTGTTTAGTAATCAGCAAATTTTTTTCTCTAAAAATTATCCATATTATTTTCTGTTTATTTACATTGTATAATGTGTTCTTTCCTAAAAAAGTAGAGCATATTAATGGAATAATCTCAGGACTTCTCCTAGGATATTCTAGTAAATATGTCCGATTCACATCATGGGTAAAAACAAAGCAAAAAAAAATCAGTGACTCAAAATTACTGAAAGAAAAATAAAAGACAGCAAAAATTTTAACAAATGTTTAGAAATAAAAATGTGGAAAGAAAAGTGGTATACTAGCTGTTGTTAATACTTTACTCATATTCCCTGATTCCCTTAACATTTTCATGCACATTGAAATCATTTCCTCACTACACACCGGATTTTATAAAATGGCGCCTTCATTATTATTCCAAGGATGGGTGGGTGATGGATTCAAGACATTTTATGGCATGTAAGCCTTCCAATAATTACTTCTTATAGTCCCCTTTAAAAAATCTACTGGAAAATGGGCTTTAGCAAAATAAAGTGGCAAATGAAAAATGATGAGTAAAGCAATGAAGTCTTTGCCCTCATTGAGTTTATTCTACTAAAAGAGAGGGAATATGTGAATATAAAATAGACTATGACAAATGTTAAATAGGAAAGGAAAGCAAGGTAAAGAGAAGCGATGTTTAGAAGGATACTTTGGTTATGGTGCAAGAGAAACTTCTCTAGGACCTGAATGAAATGCAGGAGAACCAAATGAATAAATAAATGAAAAGTGTACTTGGCAGAGGGTGTAGCAATAGGTCCCTGAGAAGGGAACGTGTTTGCTTGTTTAAGAACAGCAAGGAAGAAAACAGAAGGCTCAGGCAGATGATGAACTGGGCGGAGATGGAGTGACCAAGTTTGAGAAGTAGCAAGAGGCTCCATGTCATGTAGGGCTGTTGTGCCTTGGAAGGACTTTGAATTTTATTCAGAGTGTGATTCCACATGAGAATCCCCTAGAGGAGTTTGAGCAAGGGTGTTGTATGACCTGGTTTACATTTTAAAACCAGCTGGAGATTAGCTGGTAGGACATAATGCATAGAAGCAAAAAGACCAAGCAGGCTAGTGTTCTTATTTTTATACCTCCTTATCTTTCAGTATTTATTATGACTCTTTTTTTCTCAAAATAATATTTTATATCAGTACCATAACCTTATAATTTCACTCATATTTGAGACATTTTGGCACATAGATCTATAAGTATGACAGGAACCAACCAAAAATCACAGAGATGATTTCCCTACAATTTAATTCGCATGTAATATGATGATTTTTTTTTTCATTTGTAACTCTCCATTTGTAACTTTCCATTCTGAAAACACAAATGATACGGAAACATAAATTGACTTGAATGTATTCATAAATTGTTCAATCAATTATCAATATGGCTGATATATTTTAATAGCATGTGGTCAGACAAGACATTTTGAAATTTTGAAACCAAATGATAAAGTAAACAGAAGGGAGAGGAAAAATAAAAATTATTGTTTTGCATGCTTCAGGTTTTTACTCTTGCAGAAACAAACGTGAATTATAGATATCATGACATTATCACATTATCATCTTGATCAGATAAAGTGAATTTGATAGTCTGAATAAATATATGAAGAGAGAATAACCTACTTGATATTCATGTCAATTTTGTTTTCATTTTTTTATCTGGCTGCCATTTTGTTTACTCACTAGAGTAGACAGAACATGTTTAATTAAAAGAAATATATGTATTTCTTAAATGAAAGAAATGCCTATATTAAAGCAACCATCACTTCATTAAATTTATCCTGGGACATATGCTAAAAATGGAAGCTGGTATCATAATGGACTTCTAAGACCTTTGGGAATTTTTTTTTTTTTTTAACTCAAGAGGCTATGAAGATCATCGTAAATCCTTATGACAGTAATCCAGAAACTACTACTGACTGCATTCTTGCACGTTAAAGATATGCAGGGTCAGCAAAGAACTACTAATGACAAGGATGAAGAAGATGGAAATCATGGCCTACCTGCACAAAGGAATCTTCACATGCAGACTGTGATTTTCAAGCTTAAAAGATGTCAAGAAGCTCCATTGCCACATATTCCAAATAATGCACTGATTAAGAAAGATCAGTAAGTCTTTTGGGAAGTTGACAGTCATGATATAGTAACTATGCAAAGTTGCAAGTCTCTGGAGCAGTATTTGTGCCTAATCTATATGGTCACAGGAAATATAACTGCCAAGAATGCCATATTCATCATCTTGAGTAGTTTTATCAGCACTGCCTAATGTCGCACTCAAAAGAAAAATCACCAAAAATTTGCTTGGCCATTCAATCATGAATCCTTTGTGAAATGCGCTTGGGGCAAACACTATGCCTCGTGATCAGAATATAAAGATGAAAATAAAATACTGATCCTGCTTTCATTGTGCTAAACAAAAAGAGAGGAAAAAACAGATACTATATATATATATATGTAAAACAAAACAGTGTTATATTTGCTATAGTAGAAATGAAGTAGAATATTACTAGGAAAGTGCTAAGTTGGCCTGGAGTAGTCTCCATTCAAAGCATATCCATAACCTGTGATAAAGAATCCTTATAGAAAATATAAAGATGCTTATTTACGTATGAGAAAAAAAATAAAATGATATTTTTCACATTCTCTAAAATATTTATACTGACAATTCTAATACCTACTAGAATCTCTCAGTTCTGATTCTAACTCTATTGCTTTTCTACTAAACTTCACTGGCAAAAGTCATTTCTTAATTAATTAACAGCTCATGCAAATATTTATTATATGTCTATCATATATGATTGCCTTTTCTAGAATCTTGTAATAACATTGCAAGCAAAAATAGACTTTGGGGATAATTTGTGTGTGTGTGTGTGTGTGTTGTGTGTGTGTGTGTTTGTTTGTTTGTTTTTTGGTATAGCTTATTTGTTTGTTTTTTGGTATAGCTTATGGTCTCTAAGTGTAGGCTGGGAAGCTTATTTTAGAAATTGATAAGCTGATTCTAATATATATGGGGAAGGTCAACACCCTAGAATAACCAAAGCAATAACCAGAGAAAAATAAAACAATGATACTTATACTATGTGAATTCCAGAATGATTTTACATCTGTTTTTATCTAGTGTTACACTTGCACACAGACAGACGTATGGATGAATGAGTTGACTTTTTTTTTTTTTAAGTGCCAAGGCAATCAATGAAAGGAAAGTCTTTTCACAAATGGTAGTGGAACAATTGAATATCCAAAAGAAAAAAATAAAATGAACATCTACCTTTCCCTCACATCATACATAAAAAATAACCCAAAATGTATCCTGAGTCTAAAAGTAACAGCAAAATATAGTACTTTAGAAGAAAACAGTACAAAATCTATGATGACTTGGTGTAGATAAACATTTCTTAAATAGGGCATAAAAGCATAAACCATAAGAGAAAAAAAATGGGTATTATCAAAATTGAAAAAAAAAAATGCTCTGGAAAAGACCTCATTAAGTAAAGAAAAAGCAAGTCACAGCCTGAGAAAAAATATTCATAATACATATAACTGACAAAGGATTTATATCCAGAATATATAAAGAACTGTTATAATCCAATCATAAGAAGATCAATGCCCCTGAAATAAATGGGTATACTTAGACAGTTCACAAAAGAGCCGGTGCAAATGGCTAAGTGCGTACGTGACATAGTTTCTCATCAGGAGGATACAAATTAAAACCACAACAAAATACCACTACATTCCGTGAGAATGGCTAAAATAAAAAACAAAAAAAAACAAAACACACACACACACACACAAAAAAAAAACTAAAAGTACTTATTGATTATATGGACCAACTTGGACTCAAATGGCTAATGTGTATGTGAAAACTAAAAAATCCCGGAAGTTTCTTAAAATGTTAAAATTCCATCTATCATTTGATCCAAGGTATTTATCTAAGACTAATAAACACATACCTCAATTAGGATGATAAAATAAAGAGACAGATGATAGGTAGGTAGATGGAGAGATAAACAGATACAAAAATAGATGGATGGGTGATTGAGAGTCAAAAGTGTAAGAATTTATAGGTTAAAATACTGTTTTAAAGACTATTTTGGCAAAACAAATGGGCTGACCAATATTTCCCAAGATTAAACCAAGTAGAGGAGTGCATTGAAATTACAAAACTACTATATGTCATAAAAAACAACATGAATCAAAGAAGAAAGTCAGAAATGGAACAAGTAACTAGAAGCCACATACTATACAGGTGTTAAAGCATAAATGTTACGTCTCCAGGAATGCAGAGTGTTTGTTGATTAAGGAAAAAGACAAGGTCAGAAACAAGGCCTGAAGGGAAAAAAGAAGTTGGTCTTATCTGGGAACAAAGAGACCTTGAAAGGGAAAAATACCTACTTTAAATTACAGTCACATATTTCTGTCTGGGAAAGAAATATCTGATGTGCCCAGCCCAAGGCTTCATGTACCCAGAGAAAGTTGCCCTGACTGAGGTAAAAAGTGAGGATTGAAAGATAAAAAGATGGATAGTAACAAGATTCTATTTATTCACAGACGAAGAGGGGGAAAAAATGAGAATAGAGCAAAATCTGCGATTGAGGAGGAGGGTGCTAGAGTACATTGGAACAACTCTATAACCATCATGACGAGGTCAGGGCCAATTTCTCTTTTAGTTTAAAGGAGAAGGACAAAAGCAGGCCCTAGAAGAGAGTGTGTGTGCTTTTCTCTATCAGAAGAGATTGAAATCCTTGCCTTTCTGACTAGTAAATCACAAATTACAAATAATCTTAATGTGAAAGCAGCTATACCCAGCCCTTCTCTGGGGTAACTTCCCTACTATTGCAGTCTTAGGGCTTATTAAGAAAATACTGAAAATTCTTAAAGAATTTGTGGATTGTGAAATAGAGAAAGAGAAGTAATAATATGGAAAGCAAAGAGAACACATACGGAAGCTTATTTTGAAATGTAAATTCCAAAGAAGGGCTATTCCGTCTTTCTAGATCTCTGCCTAAATATCTTTCTACAATACCTGAACGTTAATTTTCCTTTGCTACAAAGACTATACAGTTTTTCAAAATGAAAATTCAGCTGTCTGCCTTTAGAAACTAGACACCATTACTACTTAATATGTGTAAACTTAATAATTAACGGATATCGTGGGAATTTTTATAAATTAATAATTCATTGAATTGTGGAAGTTTTGATTATATGGAGGCAAATAATTTGGAAACAGTATTAGTAAAGAGAGACAGTGAAAAAATAGTAGGAAAACTTAAGAGAAATCGAGAAAAAACATAGGATAGTGATAGGGAAAAATTACAGATAATTTTCTCATACTTTTCCTGAATCAAAGGAGTGTAAGAAGAGGATTATGGAGGTATCTTTCCTTTCCTTCCTGTATCACATGACTAACTAATCCTAGACATCAGGTATAGGCTAGTTATGGTTTTAGAGTTGAATCTCAGTGTAGATTAAATGAGTTTCAGTAGATTGTTTGGGGGAACCTTAGTATCCATTATAACATTCTTGTGTTTTTATGTGATAAATGTGTGTTTTATGTAAACACATAATCTATAATTTGGGAAAGTACAGAATGGTAACATACTTCAATTATTAGTAACACACCCCTATCCTTTAAGACTGTACTTAATTTTAAGTTGTGGTTTTCAGTTTTCTATGTTTGTTAACTGTTATTTTGAAATGGGGCTCAGAAATGCCATAACTGAGAGCAGAAATTGTATCCAACACAATAGAAACCAAGTACATGTCATTGCTGACCTGAGGTAACTCAAAAAGAGACAAGAGAGTAGCTTTGAGAACAATTAATGTGAACTTGAATATCACCAGTGATTCGTGCATTCCAGGAATTCTATATCACTGGTACCAAGAAAAGTTTAGAGAGGGAGACATAATGGCTTAATTTTACGTTAAGTCCAACAATGTAAAATCTGTACATCTTTTAGGTGAAAATTTTACACTCAAATTTGATATTCAGATTATAAGAATAATGGCTGAATTATATTATTACTTAGGTGGATGTGTTTTCATATCTGGTGGTCATAACCTACAATTGAAGACTATATGAGTTTCGAGTTTAGAACAGTTTCCTTTATGATAATAATCCCATTCTAACAGCTCAATTTTGTGAAACAGATTCCAATTATTTCTTCAAGTAGTGAGAATGACACTATTCAAAACATTTCTGTGTCCTATATTTCTGAACATTTTACCTCGTAGCTTGACATTTTATAGTATGAGAAAAATATTCCAAGAAATAGCATCAAGCTATTTGCTGCTATGGCTAAAATTCACATTGCAAAGAGTAGCTAAATTTAAAAAAAAAAAAAAAAAGTCTTCCAAAACAGGAATTTCCAGGGTAAAAGCTATCAGGCTTATCGTATGTATAAAGATATATTGAAGCCTGAAGAAAGGCAGGAAAAGAATGTGTTGAAGGATGTCATGTTACCTGGCTGGCCAAGAATATATTTAAAGTTTTATAATTGGATTTTAGGTCCTATATTGAAATAACAATACTTTTATTGACAAAATATTAAACTATACATTTGAGTTCATTCCTAATAACAGTTCAATTACTCAGGGCAGCATCCAATTCCAGCATCAGGTGTATTATTTCATCTTAAAACTACTTGCTAGATAAGAGTGCTGTAATTGTCATGATACTAAAGTGTTGTTTAACTCCAAACTGATTAATTCTTCACTAATTTACATTTCAATATTAAATAGGTTTTATCACCATGTGTTTATATGCAAAAAGTAGGGGTATGAATCAAAATGTCTTCAGGCCCATGAATTAGTAAGAGGAGGTACAATGCCAGCAATAAATTAATGAATAGTAGCAGTAGGAATTATCTATGAGATTCAACACTGCTGGCTATCTGACTTGATGCTACACATATTTGTCCTTAAAGATTATATTTTCGAATTATTTTGTTTAATCCCAGGCCCAGATCATGAAAATCTGGTAGGGCTAACATTACATATTTTTAATTATTATATTTATCATGACATATTAAAATGAAAACTGATTAAATTACTTAAAATGCTATTTATGTTTACACAACACATATCTACATTTTATAAGGGAAGAAATGCTTTGTTATTCATAGACATGGAGCATAAAGTTATACATTTATGCCATATATCAATTATCATCATGGAAAAATAGAAAAACTTTACCTATTTGTCAGTATATATTATTATACACACAAACACATTTATATACAGCATATGAAAGGTCGGACAATTACGTTCGTGGAGTTAATTGTCCAACCTTTATGTATATGTGTGTACACACACACACACGAGTATATTCACGCACGTGTGGTTAAAACAAAAAATGTATAATTTTACTCAATCTTAAACTATGTCTAGATTCAAGATCGCTAAAAACCATTGACACAAGTGGAAAACACCTTGGAAGGCATTTACATTTACAGCAAGATAATGAGAATTCACTATTCAAACTTAGAGCATAAAATGATGAGAGGCTAACCTGACAAAAATTTATATTACTATGTTCAAGAAAACTAATATATTAAAAATAGAGAAAAATCTAACCCATAATGACTTAAATTTCAAAAATAACTGACATTAAGGAATGTGAAAAAGAGATGGGCAATCTAACACCAAACAATACATATAAGATAAATATATACACATATTAATGTGTGTAAAAACTATCTTTCAAACGGGGCAAATGGGTGCATGCATTTTCACCCCCTTGGATCATGGTTCTTGCACCTCTGGGAGAACACTAGAGGAAACTACCTCATGTTCTAGTTATTACTGAGGAAAACTCCATGGGTCCCATCCAAGGTAGCTGAAAAGTTGTGTCCATTTTAATGACATGGGAGGTACATATAAAAGCCTGATTTAAACAGAGACATGGTGCCAGAGATGGATGGTATCTAGTTACCACAAAAGATAGAACAAAGGAGAGTTTTGAGGTTTTTGTATAGTTAAACATTTAAATCTAAACGTGCATTTTTGAACATGTGTGTTTTTTTCCAGTTGTTTCTCCAACTCATCCGGATTTGTGTTATTTCATCTGTTCTAGTATTTTCCTATGCATACTGATTCAAACTATACTTCTTAGACTAGACATCAGAGAATATTGTAAAGACAACATATAAAATCACATAATTCTGACTTATTCTTATGTGTTGTTATACCTACGAAAAAGATTCGTGTTTTCATTTACTTACAAAAAATACCACTCAACAGGCTTTTTCTGAAAAGTTAATGATTTATTGCAAAAGTTTAAAGGAAGTCAGAAGTTGGGAATCATAATTAGCACATTGAAAATGTAGACATAACTAGAACATTAAATTAAGCCTAAAGGAAAAACTGGTGAGAATGAATTCCTGTTACTTTCTTATATTTGGGATCATTCTGTACCTTGGGAAATCACTATTTGTCATATGACTTCCTCAGGAATGTAATGGATCTAATAGACAGATAGATGATAGATAGATAGATAGATAGATAAAGAGAGAGAAAGAAAGAGACAGTGGCTTCCTTCATCTGATAAAGTAGCTGCTTTTATAACAGTATCCCAGCTTCAATGGGTTGTTTCACCTTCCTGTCTCTATGAAGATAAAACAGATACCATTAAAAAAAAAAAGAAAGAAAGAAAGAAAGGAAGGAAGGAAGGAAGGAAGGAAAGAAGGAAGGAAGGAAGGGAGGGAGGAAGGAAGAAAGAAAGAAGGAAAGAGCGTATATACTTGATGTATCTCCTAAATTTGGTTATAGTACAGACTGTAAGTGTTGTAATGGAATTTGCCCAACTTGTATTTGGTATAATATTAGAAAACTATCTCTCCAGAGGAAAAAAAACAAACAAAAAAATGTGTTAAAATATGGTAGGAGATATTTTGATAAAAAAGTAAAGGATTTCTTTGCTCTGGGACTTCTCAGAGCACATTTGGGGATAAAAATCATATCTCCTGTTTTCAGAATAATTGCCTTTCCAACCCCCAATATGCTCTATTTAGTTCACAGGATCCAAAGCCCTTAGTGTGAGGTCCATGTGAATCCCGTAGCTTTGAGAAATGAAGCCTCCCATCCTGACCATCACAAATTCGGGGGAGCTGACTAGGGAATAGGTATAAGCAGTTGTACAAGAATGGAGAGAAAATACTGTTTCCCCCAAAATAAGACCTAGCCAGACCATCGCTCTAATGTACCTTTTGGAACAAAAATTAATATAAGACCCTGGTCTTATTTTAGTATAAGACAGACCAGGGTCTTATATAATATAATATAATGTAATATAATATAATATAATATACCATGTCTAATATAACATAATATAATACCATGTCTAATATAATATAATATAATATAATATAATATAATAATATAATACCAGATCTTATATTAATTTTTGTCCAAAAGACACATTAGAGCTGATGGTCCACTAGGTCTTATTTTCAGGGAAACAAGGCATAGAGATTAAACACATTATCTCTTCATTTAAAAAGTACTAGGTGTTTATCACAGTGTCATCTTATACTAGCTGTTTGAACTTGGATCAGTAAATTCCTTAAGGCCCAGTTTCATCTTTAAAGAATTAAATATATGACTTTTTAAAACATCATTACTATTTTTATTGATTTTTGTTAAAAGTTTCATAATCCATAACGTTTCCATGAGATTATCAGTTTTATTTCCAATTATAAATAGTACCATGTATTCATGAAAATAAGACCTAGCCAGACCATCAGCTCTAATGCGTCTTTTGGAGCAAAAATAATATAAGACCAGGTCTTACATTATATTAAAATAAGACCAGGTCTTATATTAATTTTTGCTCCAAAAGACGCATTAGAGCTGATGGTCTGGCTAGGTCTTATTTTCAGAGAAACACAGTAGCTCTTTCATTGGTTTCCTTTAAATGGTATCAAGAAAAAAACAGACATGCGTTATAAGAAATTGGAAGGCTTTAGATCCAAAGATACTGTATTAAAACAGTCCCAAATGAATTAATGTTATTTTAATTAATGTATGAAAGTCTCTCTTCCTCTCTCCCTTCTTCCCTCACACACACACACACACACACACACACACACAAACTTATTTTCCCTGTTTCATTTATTTTGTGTGAAAGAATCTTTAACTGGCCCTAGTGGCATTATATTAACGGTTGATTTTCAGATGGCATATTGATTTTTAACAATGACTTTAAGTATGGCATTATCTACTCAAATGCTCAATACCCTGGAGAACAACACTGATGCCAATCTCTTCTCAAAATCTGAATTAATGAGCAAAATTTTTTATTCTTTTGTCAGTCTGATCACTTAATGTGTTGTCATGTTAGTTAATTACTTTAAAAAGCATATAGTTTGCCTCCTGAAGTTTTATTCCTTAAACTTACAGTGACAGTGTCTATCTCCTAAACTTATTTATACTGAAAATAATGATCCAAGAATAAGAAAAGTTAAGCCCTAAGAATTCAAAAACTTTAGAGAAGTGAATATCATGCTTGAGAACTACAGTTAAATACACATTAAGACAGAAAAGCTGTGGCTTGTAAGGACCTACTTGAATCTAAAATTAAAATTATCCTCTCTTATGGTAATAAAACAGTAAGTCTGTTATTGCTACAGCACAATATTGAAATGATCCATATGATCTCATTTAAATAAGTAGTTTTTCGATCCTAATTGTGCATTAGACTCATCCGGGGGACTTTATGATATGATATGATACTGCATGAGTTGCACCCAAAACCAATTAAATAAATTGGTGGAGCCAATATTTTTACAGATCTTTCCAGGTGTTGTAATGTGCAGAGGATATTTGAACCACTGATCTCAGACTCATATGATTCTAATACTTTAGCAGCCACATAAGCATCCCAAAATTTAAGCCAGTAAATGCTTCAAGATTAAGAAATTGAAATATAAGGATAGCCAATCACACACAGCCAACTAAGCTTTTCCTAATAAGGCAAACTCTTGAACTACAGAGAATCAAATAATTTCCTTGCTTTGTTTATGCTTTCTCTTTCCCCTAGATGGAGTGTTTCTAACCACTCCTGGTTTGGCCCTGCCCATTTCCAATTAATGTTTGCTCAAATAAACTCTTAAAATTTTTCATATACCTCAGTTTATCTTTTAATCATCTGAAACATTGATCCCTATAAAAACAATGGCTTGCTTATAGATTCTTTTGTATCGCAAGAACTTTTGAAAATTAGATAATACTACTGGTCTTTTAAAAAATAAACTCAAGCCTATTCACATCTACCCACACATCCAAATACATAACCACACAGATACCTAGACACATTCTCACACTCACACGCATATTATTTTGCATACAATTTAAAAGCATAGTCAAGATTCCTGAAGCCCATTTTAAGAAAACTACCTCTAAGAGCAACACTTAAATGAACTCCAGAAGAAGACAAGCTGTTGCCTTTTCAATGGATGAAGCATCATCACCTTGGCAATTGCTTTACTGTTTAAAAATCTTGTGTTAATGACATTCCTTGTAGCTGCAACTTAAAACCATTTCAGCTACTCACATCTCAAGGTAAACTTAAATCAACGTGTGATTACACTGTCTGATCATGAATAATTTACTTCCCATCTCTAAATCTCAATTTTCCTATCTGATAAATGAGTAAATTGATAGAGCATAGGGTAATAATTCAATGAAACATATTACACTGGCATTTAAAACCATCAGTGAATATTAGCTGCTACTATTATTGTTGCTGTTTTTGTTATAATCTATTAAAGATAGTTTCTTATGCTTATAGGCTTAAAATTTCTCATGTAGTATTTTCATTTCTAGAAAATAGCCACATAAAAAAGCAAAGGAAATTGAAACACACCATAAATAAACAAAACAATGTCAATGATAACCATTGCTAGCTGCTTTCATTTGATTTAATTTATGTTTGAATAAAGGAATTTTGAATACGGAGGATATTTTGGACGTTGCTGGTACTTCCATTTTACACATCTATCCCTGTTAAGATGACGGCACTAAGGGGGGTATGTAAGCAGAAAGAAAAGTGCAGCATTGTGTTACTGACTTGTGCCAACTTTTTTTTCCCTTTGCCTCTTAGATCAGACTGCTTTTACAAAATAAATTGATTCTGATTATTAATTAAATATTAATTTCCCATTCATACATTTTCCATACTAAGTATTTGTATTGTTCCCAGACCATATCTCTCCTCCACTGTGATCCATTTGAATTTGGATGTCAATATTCTGGCCCCTCTTTCATGTAGTTGTGGCAAATACTGTTAGGTTTCTTTAAAAATACCTTAACCCAGATTTTGTTTTTTTTTTTTTTTTTTCTTTTTCTCTCTTCAAACCTCCAAAGGCCACATACAACTTTTAAACTAATTCAACACTTCCAACATGTGAAAAACACCTTGAAACTGAAACTGACAAAGTGAATCACCTTCCTCTCCCAATTAAGATCTACAGAGGCAGAGACACTCACACTGTAATATATATATATTACAGCCAAACACAGCTGGGCTGAAAGTTGATTTATCTACATACTAACGTGACTTTTAAAATTTCTCTGAGTCTCAAATTTGCATGACCTTCGTGTTCTGAGAATATGGAAAAGCATTTCTGTCCTGTGGTCTTGTTAAAGATTTAATTTATAATACAAACATTTATTTAATTACTAATTTGTTTAAGAAATGAAGATGACACTCTGAAGGGAAGAATAACTTAATGTAACCCAAAGTGTACATGCATAGAAAGGAACCTATTCTACATCAAGCCATCTATTAACTGCTGTTTAAAAGGCTAAATAATTGCAAAAAAAAGAGAAAAAAACGCAATTACTTTTGCACCAACCTAATATTATTTGTATTACTGTTCATCCTCACAATCACAATTTGAAGCATATATATTTGAGCTCACTTTTCCAGATGAATGGCCAATATTTTAAAGGGGTGAAGTGCCTTGCTCTATATTATACGACGTGTAAGAATGGAGATGGGATTTGATTCTTCTGCCAGGATTCTCTATTTTAGTGTTTAATTATGACATACTGCCCATTTTAGTTTAAGAGAATCAAAAATTAGCTTTGTTTTTCTTTTTCTATACTTCATAAGTTAAAACTGAAAATAGCACTATTTCGTAAATCATGGTACTGAAACAAAAACTAGCATAAGAGAAATTTTAAATTATTTTTGAACTGTAATTATAAATGTGAAATAGCAATATAAATATTAAATGAGAAACTCTTATATGTAATTCCTATAAATGGCTGTATAACTTCTCAGTCTGTTCTCTGCATTTAGATGAAACTTGTAGCTATCACTTAGTTCTATATCTATATCTTACAAATTAAACTCAAATTGTAATAGGATATTTTAAAATATCGGAAATGATTAAGAGAGAAACACTCTACTGTAAAGCAGTTCTCGGTAGAATTACAAAAGACCTATGAGAAATGAGAGATAATCTGGTAAAATAAAATATAGTTATAGAAGACAAAAAATGACTAAATTCAAATTTTATACAAGGTAAAAATAAACAAGAAGTAAATATTATAAACCATATATTGGAATGCATTTTAGTTCCAATTAAAGATTATGTCTAAACAACCTAAAAAATATCCCTGGATAATAAATCAATGGAAATAACCAAATGAAATACAATAATTTTGGTCTAAATTATGTGATTTTAGTTGTCCATTAACCAAATTAATGATATGCAATGGGTTTTAAGAATATCCATATTATTTTAAACATGTCCTCATTCAGTATGCACCATGATTCTATTAACCAACAAAATTTTCTGTTTGTGACACTTAACTGAACAGGAAGAAGATGAGTTATCTAGATGTTTAAAAATATGGATTTTGGATCCTGCATAAACGGCTTGAGATTGCTTACTATTCTTTCCTTGACTAAAAATTGGCAACCCATTAAAGCAATCAAGAATTCATGAATTTTTAGCAATTTTGCTTTTATAGTTATTGGATATTTCTTGAATCATTTTTTCTGCTCTATTCCCCCTTCTTACAGAATTATTTAATTATCAACCACTGTTACAGCAGCTTATTAATGTTACCTTGGCTATGCCACTTGCACAAAATATTAACTTTGATGTATTCTTTGCAGAGTAGACTTGGCATGGGTGTATTAAAATACCATATCTGAAGGCATATTTTGGATTATTCAAATATAAGTATGCCATTTTAATACTTACAGAGGAATTGTATAGCTCCCAGACTGACTAGTGTATTGATTTATGTGTATTCAATTAAAAAAAAAAAACACACAAAAACATCACATGTGATCTAATCTGCAAAAATGTGGCCCACTTTGGTTCAGATTTCTTTCCTGTATGACTCATGTCCTCTGGATTTGAAAGGGAATGACTATGCAGGGAGAGAGTATGGGAAAAGTGCCAATTGACTAATCTCTGTGGAGTTTTAGGGAAAAATGATGACAGCAGCAGGCTGGTAGAGGACATTCTTATTTGTCTTAAACTTTACTATACAGGATGGTGGTTAAGACTTTAGGTGTCAGACTTTGTGGGTGTGAATACTGACTGCATCATTTATCAGGTGTGTGACCTCAGTAAATTTAATTATCTTCTCTGTGATTCAGTTTCCTCTCTGGAAGAATTGAAATAATAATGTCACTGACATTATGAATAGAGAGGGTAGAATTGTCCCTCGCACATGGTAAGTGCACAATAAATGTGCGTGCACATTTTAGACGTCTTGATATATTTTAGAAGAGTAGAGCATTGAAACATGAGAAACCATTTGTAGGTGGAGACCTATTTCTAGCCTAGGGAGATACCACCTCCTCCACTAACATTTAAATGTGAGCATAGACTTTCTTTTTTCTCTATTGTTTATTGCTTTATACTTAGTGCTTAGATTAGTGACTGGACTAAACATAGTGCACTGATAGTAAATGTTTGCTGAAGAAATGAATCATGAGTTAACTTCCAGTTTTCTCTATGCCAGACAAACCCTGCATAATACTTGGTAATAGATAAAATGTTTCTTTTCAACATCCACCATGGATATACTCTAACCCAAGCTAGCATTTAATTTTACCTTACTTTTTTTTAATCTGCTTTCTCCTGCTTCCAACTCCCTAATGGATGCCTTGGCCTTCAGGAAAATTCTAAATATATTTTTGATATCCTACTTGGAGTTTTCCAATATGAGCAGTCCTTTATAAAGCAAAACAATCCCGCTCGACCAAACTCTATCAAAATTTCCATTCCTGGTCAATATGAAAATAATAATAGTGGTTGAAATTTATCTGCTTACTGTGTATGTGGCACTGAGATGACTTTGGCTTATCTTGTTTAATCGTCACAACTTTAGTGATACATATTCTAGAAACCTTTCACAGAGGAGAATATTTAAATTTGAGGAAGTTCAGTATTCATTAAGTCACAAATTGCAAAGGGCAAAACTGATTTTTCACCGGCCTAATAGTAATTTCAGCATTCTTAAGAATCAAATAACCTCTTCTACTTCGGCAATTAGTGTTCAGTATCCCAGCTATCAGGAGATCTTATGATTTTACACATACTAAGGTATTAAAAATAGACAATACATTACTTATCAGTTGAAAGTTTACCCTGGTAGATATGTTTTCACTTTGAAAAATGCGACCTTAAACAATAATACATTTAACTGAATGAAAGAAATTCTAATGATGAATTTCAGACCCTGTGACACGTAAAAATGAAATATATAATTTGGGAGTGTTGAGTGTTGCAGAGTTAATAACCAGAATATAACTTCATTCCAAGTTTCATTTTCAAATTCATCTATATAGTTACCCTTTAACCTCTGTAAAATAAATTGGTATTCTCCTCATTAAATAATTCAATTATTCACTTCAATTCATAAAGGTTTTGGAATATCTAATATATGCCAGACACTGTTTTAGATTTGAGGTAAACGACTTCAGAAAATTCACAACTTATTGCAAGATAAATCATTTAAGTACATAATTACAGTATAATAAGATAACTATTTTAAGAAAGGTACTACAAAGACAGGAATAAAAGGTACACATACTTATTGGTGAAACGACAATGAGGAAACCTTCACTGGAGCAGTTACATTTAAATGGGAGTGGAGTAGAAAAGAGGGAGAACAGAATGGAGAAAAACAATTACAAGCTGGAATAGTTTGGGTAGGAAATTCAGGAAAAAGCAAACAAAATATTCACAAACATGGATGCTAGAAAGAATGCAGTTTATTGGGATAATTGAGACTAACTGGCTATTAACATTCTATGAAAACTTCAGTGACCACACTGTTGCTTCATCTTCTGGGTCTGGGTCTTTTGTTTGTTTGTTTGTTTGTTTGTTTTTTGACATTCAAAATAGCATATTTTTGAACCAAAATTAAGGATATAGGGCAAACAGAATAATTTGTTTCTAATTCTGATCAGAAGAAAACTCATTTGATCCATCTTGTGAGGACACTTGAAATATATTTACTAATAAAGACAACTAACATTCTGCTTTTACTTTTATTAACATTTCTTTAGGCTGAGTTTACCTCACGCCTTAAGTTTTTGTTTCTTCAGTTTCTGTTGGGAGAGCTTTACTTCTCCCAAACCTCCTCTTCTGGTTTGGAACAATCTGCTCTTTTTCAGTTAGGATCATGTCAGTGTGGGAGGGAGAGCTCATGAGTGGGTTACCCACCCGTGCGCTCTGTAAGTTCTGCCCAGCATCTTGGGAGCTTTGTTCTCCTGGATGTGCTCAGTGACAAGAGAATCTACATCTACACCTGTAGGTTCAGCATTACTCTCTGCATTTTTAAGCATGTGCAGCAAAAATTCGGCAGTCTTTTTGGGCCACCAACCCTATTTCCAGGCCTGTTCTTTGGCCTGGGCACACCTGCGAACTCCACCACTGTACCGACAGAATGGCACACATTGTTTCTGTAAAGTGACATCCCTTAGATAATTGATGGCTTTTCGGATATGCATACCTCAATGGCCTGGGCAGTTTCAGGAGTGTTCTTAAAATGAACACTGATATTTGAACCTATTGATGGCATGATTTTGTGGGGTTTTCTGGGTCAAATGAATAGTGAAACACTTTGAGAGTTCACCCCAGGCCCCTTGTGGGAAGAGCCTAGGTTTGTGTCTTAAATATCGAGGCTACTCATCAGACTGTCCCCCTACCCTCTCAGTTAGGTTTCTCTGAGTCATCTTATTTACTTTAGGACTCTCATTACCAGCTACCAAAATGTTGGTGGTGGCTCTTTAGGAGCTTCTAGCGTAATGTTACTTAGATGAGCCAGCCTTACCTTAAGGACACAATCGGAAACATAGAATAAAACCAAGAAATGTCAAAGGAATTAAAATCATGAGGTGGGAGAAATTCAAATGTAACTACAGTTAATAAGATCTCATGTATAGCTTAATAAGGTTAAAGTTAGTTATATTAGATAGAATATATAGAATATATATATATGTATATATGAGGTCTGACAATTAAGTCCAAGAACACATCCTAGAAAAAGTGCTACATACTTCATTGCTGAATATTACTGTGGTCACCTTCGAAGTACTCCCCTTGGGAACCTATGCACCGATGCAAGTGCCTAGTCAACCCTTTAAAGCAGTTTTGGAACTCTTTTTCTGGAATGGCCATCAGAGCTGTCATCATATTACACTTGATGTCCTGAACATCATCAAAATGTCTTCCTTTTAATATTTCCTTTACCTTCAGGTAAAGGAAAAACTCATTGCGGGGCCAGATTAGGTGAGTAGGGAGATTTTCCAATACAGTTATTTGTTTACTGCCTAAAAACTCCCTCACAGACAGTGTTGTGTGAGCTGATTCATTGTCGTGATGCAAGAGCCATGAATATTTGGTGAAAAGTTCAGGTCGTTTACATCTCACTTTTTCACACAGCCTTTTCAGCACTTCCAAATAGTAAACTTGGTTAACTGTTTGTCTAGTTGGTACAAATTCATAATGAATAATACCTCTGATATCAAAAACAGAGGTTAGCAACACTGTTGCAACAAGTTCGCAAAGTTAATTGTGACACCTCATATAGGGTTAGCATACAATCATGTACTTCTTTGCCCTGTCAGGTAAGAAAGCCTAAAAGAAATGACACCCCAGTACAATGTGTACACCTAGGTTCCATAGCTTGGTTTTGAATAATATTCTCCTATTAAAGGAACGAAATATATAAATGAGTCTGAATAATCTTGCTATGCCAAAAGTAAGGAAGTACAAAAAGAAAAAAAAAAGAAAAAAAGAAAAACATATTATTGTGGTTTGTCAAAAAGCACATGAGCTAACAATGGCAAGAGCTTCTAATGGCCAAAGCTGGAACAATTAGAGCAACAAAATAAAGTAGTATTGGATTATAATACAAAGTAAAAATATGAATCCATGCTCATCTAGATAAATCATTTAATGAATTAAGAACTGGGGAGATCAACCTTCCATACAGAAATGTTTATTTAGATCCTCTACCCTAAAAGAGGGGAAATGTAACTCTCTACTCATGAAGTATGGACAGTGCACAGAGATCTTTGTCCAAAGATAAAAGTATAGAAATAGGGGGAAAAAGAATAACTTTATAGTGGGGAAAATAACAAACATTACTTCAGGGAGTGAGTGGCCAAGGTCAACATCAACAATCATATATCATGTTGATGTTATTTATCCTTGGTATGATATAATGAAAACTACACGTTAACTCTGTGATTTGCCTCTCTAAAACTCAAACTGTAAGTCTAATCAGGAGGGAAAAAACATGAGACAAGTCCCACTAGAGGAGTATCCTACACTACAGATGACCAGTACTCCTCAAAAATTTCCAACGTCATGAGAAACAAAATAAGTATGAGAAACTGTCACGACCAGGAGGAACCTAAAGAGACATGACAGTTAAGTGAATGTGATATCCTGAATGGGACCCTGGAACTGAAAATGGACATTAGATAAAAATTAAGGAAATTGAAATTAACTTTTCTTAAAACTATTTCATACTGATTCTATTTTCAAAGTGACCTCGATATAATTTGGCATCAAATGATATTGGATGAATATGTTTTAAGGAGATGTTGATCAAAAGTTTCTGAGAAGTTGTGTGCTGCAGTGAACTGGAAATTAGCAAACTGTGTGAAACTGTGTGAAATTTGTTCTGTCGCTTGCTGTTGGACTTTGAGCAAGTCATTCTTACCTGTCATGATCTCAGTTTCCTGTGTCAGCTTGAAACTGAGCTTTGCTTACCATAAGAATCATGCACATAGGAAGTCTACTGAAGAGCTGAATACCATGTCCAGCTATGAGCTATTTATATGAGGAACTGTAGAGCCTCCTGGGAAATATATCATCATCAGGGAAAATAGAATCCAGGAAGGTACACGAGGCCTAAAAACTGTCTCAGTATCTAATGGGGAAGGGGGTAATAGGGGCCATTGGACAGCCCAGTGTTATTTATCACACCGTTTCTAGCCTCATAGTACCCAACTGTGACTAAATCTGAGGAGAGTTGGTAGAGACTATACATAGTTCTTTCACTAAAATTTCTGAAAGTCAAAGAACTGCCAAGAATTAGAATAGAGAAGTGAGATTTTTTTTCCCATAAAAATATAGAATGAATAAAATGTATTCCGATTTCCCACAATTTTAAATAAAGCTAGACTTAGGGAAATAATATATGTAATTATCATGCTTAAACAATGAAAGCGAAAACATAGAAAATAGGAGTTTCCAAGCAATTAACCACTAAAATTGATATTTCATAAAATTTGAAGTGAAACTCCAATATTAGATAAATTGGAGTTGCTCTCATAGAAAAGTGCTATATTCTCTGATCTTAAGCACTCAATTTTTGACCTCTCCCTTATCTCCTGAGAAGATCCAAGAATATTCTCAATGGAACACTCCAGAGTTCACATTGAAAAATTCCCAATGAAATGATGGCTAAACTTGTGCCTACCTGTAAATATTTACTAGCTCTAAACCAGATACATTATCTACGACATATATGTGTGTGTGTGTGTATATCAATCTATATCTATATATCTATATACATTGTTGCTGACTCTCATGATTATGAGGAAATGAGGGGAAAAAATCCTTAGAAACAGCTGAATTTATAGCTTGGTTGCTTGAAGAAGGTCATGCTGCTTTTCCATTCTCAAACAAATATATATATATATATATATATATATATATATATATATATATATATATATATTAATATTCTGAACCTTGGGACTCCTGCCATGTCTCCTTCCCAAGTTTTCTATTAACTTATATTTATGCATCAGTGACACACACAAAACTTGCTTGTCTGAAATCCTTGACTGCACAACCGAGATTAAAAGGAATTCTAAGAGAAACAGGGAAAACAGGCTGGAAGTCTACTTCATTCATCTCATCCCTAAGCTGCCAAGAAAAAAACAATTTAAAAGGCATTGATATAGTTCAGTCCGAGAAAAGTTAAAAAAAAAAAAAAAATGTTGGGAGAAAATGATTATTTTGCAACTGAATTGCAGGCTGTCCAGGAAAAAAAGAGATCAAGTATCAAAGACCTCCAAGATGCTTCAAAGGAAAGCCCCAATAAATGAAAAATACAGAAATAAGTGATAAGACCTGTTTTTGTTTGTTTGTTTTGTTTTGTTTTGCTTGTTTGTTTTGTTTTTTACTTTTATGTAAACTGACTCTGGACTACTTCTCAATCAATGGGTGCCATGGCCAATTAGATGGAGAGAAAGTCCACTGGGCTAGAAAAATTTTTATTGTATTAAATTGGTGGCTTTCACAATATAAATACAGTGAAAAACTTTCCAGGTTTGTCATTTACATCAGTCAATGAGATGCTGAAATCAAATAATTTATCTCTTGGTATTCAGTAAAGCAATTTAATGAGATTCTGCTTCCCAGTTTCCATCCAATTGTGTGGATGGAAATTCCATCCATTTCCCATACATGGTCATACAGAAGACAAGTTTGGGGAAGCAAATTAATAGATTAGAGTCTCTAATAGCTTAGAGTCTCTAACGCAAATACAGCTGGCATTATTCTAGTTTGAAATTATAAGGTAATGAAACACAAACTTCCACAGTTCAATTGGTGTTATGAAAACATATGGAAGGAGTGGTAGAAATAATAACTCTGATCCCCTAATACTAGGATTTTAGTGGAAGTTTTCTTTAGAAAGACTTTCTTAGAACTCACCTTTGATATTTATATGTTTTGGAAGTTGGATAAGTATTGAAGAGTAAATATTTGAGCATATCACCTGAGCAATTCTTACAGGTAATATAATGCAACCTGTTCACGTAGCTTCATGAAGCTTAAAGAAGTGTCTCTGGCTTTTGTGAATTAACTCTTCCAAATACATACTCATAATCACCTAGAGAGCATTCTCATAAATCCTTGCAACATTTTACTTTTGTAGAGTTCAACTGAGTTCTAAATTCAGAAGTTTAAAAACTGCTTTTATAAAAAAAATGAGAAATTTAATTTGAAGAATAAATATGTCACTGAAAATCCAAATTCAGATACTCAGACTTTGGTTTAACAGTTAGGAGGAAATAAAATGATATTTTTCATTTGTACCTATAAAGACTTCAGTGAGAAGTTTTCCTTAAAGGCAATATAGCTAACCACAATAATTACTTAATTTGATATGTATAAAGAATTATTGATGTGCCTAGTCCATAATTTTGAATTGTGCTGCACTTCAAAAATGAGCCTTTGCCCAGCACTTCTACAGAATCAATGAATGCAAGTTATCTTCAGTGTTCTGGCACCCTTCAGCTTACAGTGTTCACATACCCACAGGATTTTCTAGGTATCAGGCAATTTCCACTGCTTACTTGATATGACGGATCTCTTTGGAGTGATGAAAATGTTCTAAAATTGGATTGCACTGATGGCTGTACAACTCTATAAGTTTACTAAAAATCACTGAATTGTACAATTAACAAAGGGGATTTTATAGTATATATCAATAAAGTTGTGGGATTTTTTTTAAATAAAAAGAAATTCCATGTCAGAAAATCAGTATCTAAATAGATATAAATATATGTGTGTGTTTGTGTTGTTTGTGTCTGTGTGTGTGTGTGTGTGTGTGTGTGTGTATGCAGTCAGACAACTAAGTTTGCAAACTCATCCTAGAAAAAATGCTTCATACCTCATTGCTGAATATCACTATGGTCACCTTCGAAGTACTCCCCTTGGGAAGCTATGTACCAACAACAGTACCTAGTCCACCCTTCAAAGCAATTTTGTAACTCTTTTTTCCGGAATGGCCATCAGAGTTGTCCAAGTATTACCCTTGATGTCCTGAATGTCATCAAAATGTCTTCCATTCAACATTTCTTCTATGTTTGGGTAAAGAAAGAAATCTTTGGGGGCCAGATCAGGGGAGTAGGGAGGGCATTCCAATACAGTAATTTGTTTACTGGCTAAAAACTCCCCCACAGACAGTGCCATGTAAGCTGGTGCATTGCCGTGATGCAAGAGCCATCAATTGTTGGTGAAAAGTTCAGGACATTTTCATCTAACTTTTTCACGCAACCTTTTCAGCACTTCCAAATAGTAAACTTGGTTAAGTGTTTATTCACTTGGTACAAATTCATTATGAATAATCTCTCTGTTATCACAAAAAGTTAGCAACATCATTGCAACTAGTTCGCAAACTTAATTCTTGGACCTTGTGTGTGTGTGTGTGTGAACAGAAAGTAATTTTTATGTAGTATGTTCTTAAAATGTGACTTATGATCACATTCTTAGTAATTTTTAGTCGAACACTAAACAGTTTCTCTTTAAAAATAAGTATTAAAGACTTAAGTGTAAGACCTGAAATCATAACACTCCTAAAAGACATCATAGGGAAACAGCTCCTTTATATTGTACAGGCAATAATTTCTTTGATATGACACCAAAAGCACAGGTAACAAAAGCAAAAACAATAAAGTGGGGCACACAAAATTGAACAGCCACTGCACAGCAAAGGAAACCATTAACAAAATGGAAAGGCAACCTACAGAATGAGAAAATATATTTTAAAATCTTATTTTGATAAGGGGTTCATATCAAAAATATATAAGAAACTCATACAACTCAATAGAATAAAATCCAATTTAAATACAGGCAAAGAACCTGAATAAACATTTTTTCCAAAGAAACTGTACAAATGTCCATAGGTACATGAAAAGGTGCTGGACATCACAAACCACCAGGGAAAGATAAATCAAAACCACAGTGAGATATCACCTCTCACTTGGTAGAATGGCTGTTATCAACAAGACAAAAAATAACAAGTGTTGGCAAAGATGCAGAGAAAAAGGTATACTTGAGCACTGATGGTGGGTATATATATTGGTACTGCCACTATGGAAAAAAAGTAAAAACATTCTTTAAAAAATTAAAAATAGAGCTACCATATGATTCAGCAATTCCACTTTGGGTATTTATGCAAAGAAAATAAAATCACTACCTCAAAAAGATATCTGCACCCTTTTGTTATTACAGCATTATTTATAACAGCCAAGACATGGAGACAACCTATGTGTCTATCATTGGATGAATGAATAAAAAAAAAGGTATGCACGTACAACAATGGTAACTATGTGAGATGATAGATGTGTTAATTAACCTAATTGTGGTAATCATTTCACAATGTATACAAATATCAAACCATCATAGTGCAAACTATAGATGTATATATTTTTATTTGTAAGTTATACTCAGTAAATATGGAAAAATAAAATAAATTTAACTATTGTCATTGTTAAAAAGAATATTGTGCACACTCTTTTGATCCAAAGTTTTGAGTGTCTGTAAAATATATTAAGTGAATAGAGATTTGTGTTCTTTTTAAAAATGCAGAACTTTTTACTATAATAATAAATAGATTTGAAGAATATTCATCACAAAGTAAATTTATGTTAATCATTTTCTTTTCTAATTAAAATACAAAAATTAAGAGATAAATTAATTTTTGTATAAATTTTGGGAATTGTTAAGAAAGAGAAAATTTGATGGATGGTGTGTTAAAATCTAGGGACTCTCTTTTCCTCAGTTATCTGCCTCTGCTGGTTAGTTTACACATGGTTCCATTTGAAGGAGTCCCTGGATTGGCATCTGTATGACTCTCGGCATTCTTTCAGAGTTACAGTAAGGCTTTTAAACTTCACTCAAGAAAAAAGGAAAAGGTATGTATATTGGCGGATCTATTTTCCTTACAATAAATCAGAATCTTTCCTAGAAGCCCTGCCCTTCCAGTGGATACACTCTTATCATCCCGTTGGCACAAACTGTATCATGTAGTCTTCCCTAAGTCCAGGATAGCCTTACCAGTATTTAATTTTTCAGCCTCTGTAGCATAGGCTGTCATGGAGAAAGGGGAATGTAGATAGATCTTACTTTTTGAACCAATAATGTCTGCAGTATCGTGCTTCTTAAACCATACTTCATGGGACACTTGCATTGGAAACAACTGATGTAGCAGAAACAGAGATAGGTACTCACATAACTATTCTTTTTTATTTCCTTCTAGACATATATTTAAATGAAATTTCCCAGGTGGACTCAATGTTGGCTAATGGATTCTAGGTGGAAAAGATGTATACTATTTCATGATATGGCCTTAAATTCCTCATGCTCTTGTTTTTGCTTTCATAATGACTTTGGCGATGACAGAATGAAGACAGTAGAATTTCAAGATGAAATAAACCTAGATTCTCAATTAGCTAGTTGGAGAAGAACTGTTTAAAAGATCCACTTACCAGCAGCATCCACACTAGATTTTGTTTACATTATGATAAAACTTTCATTCTGATAAACTTCTCACTTGGCTTCAATGCTGCTTGTACTTTTCTTTTCCACATACAAAACCTATAGTACCTATTTTATTTTTTTATTTTATTTTACATTTTTTTGTTTTGTTTCTTTTTTTGTCTTGACTTTCATATTTCTTACTTATGTCCCTTACTACTAGGTTAGACAGTCCTCATTGCTTCCACATTACTTCTAATAACATTTGTTACCCATTGTTCTAAGTATTTATTTTACCTCCTTGATTTCACTAAAATCCTATGAGGACAGGTTTTGTTAATCTTTTTATCATTCTGTTTTCACAGAGGACCGAGTTTAATACATAAAAATATAAATAGTTGTTTACTGAATGAATTCGGACATTCTGAAACCGTATTCATGAAGATCCAGATTACAGTATTGAAATATGTTAAATGCTTGAGAGGTGAGGGGGAAGAACAAGAAAAAGTAAATTCTTGGAAGAGCAGTAGTGAGAATGAATAAACAATTGCAAGGAAAGGAGAAGTTTGTTTTGTCAGTTGTAGGAAGAATTAATCCATGAAGGAGAAGAAAGTAAGATATGAAAAGTCTATAGTGAGATTAAAACTTGGAGAATCAAATGCAAGCTCTCAAAGAAAGATTAATGAGTGTCAGTTTTTCCTTCTAATAAATAATGTGCTCTTGGAGGCTGTAGGTCAAGAAACCAACATTAATGCTTTTGAGAGTGAATTGAAGGTGGGGTGCTGATAAAATCACTGCAGTTTCTTTTCAGGCATAGGTCTGACTTATTGGAAATTTCTGAAAAAAGCTTTGTACGGGGAAGGTTACCTCAGCAAACTAGTATATTGTGATGTGTAGTTCTTCCTTGTTAGTCAAGATCTGCCAAAGTTCATTTAGCCTTGGGAAGAATCTAAAACCAACCAACTCTCTGACATTCCTTTTCACTAATTAACAATATGAGGGTTTTTTGTTTTGTTTTGTTTTGTTTTGCTTTGTTTTGTTTTTCCTTGAGTTCATTTTGACTTAAGTGTAAGTTTCTATCTAAAAGTACTATAAACTCTGTAACACGGTTCAGCTGCACTATATCTCAAGGACCTTACCTGGAAATAATTAATTCATTCATTCAGTACTGACAGGATACATTTACTGTGCTAAAATTTTGCCAGAATTTCTAAAAATGGAATAGTCCAAAGAACAAGATGCAGCCCTTACCTAAAGGTTAAAATGTTTAAAGTATATGAAATAAGGACTATAAAATAACTTTAACAATATGTGGTTTTATTTATTTTATTTCACTCACTATATAATATGGAAATCAGTGAGGTATCACAAGTGGTTCAAAGAGATTTTAAAATGTCACACATTTATAGTCAGGTAAGGAATGTTGATGAATTCATAATTGGATAACAAAACTGGTTAATATTCACAGGGTGATAATAAATTGCATTGTACTGGATATAATTTTACATTACATTAGCATTCTACAAGTTACTTTCTATTTCTACAGCTGTAAATTAGCTTAGTTAATGATAAACAAAGGCAGAGATAACCCAGATGGTGGAGCTGCTCAGGGCACTCACTAAATTTCAGTCTCTCACAATTTTTCCTTATATCTACAGAAAAATCATAGCTTACAGCTACTCTGGAGCAGAAAATGATTAATCAGTCATAGAAGCATGAAGAGAGGATCTTCATTTGGATATAGGAACATGGTAGTTGAGATGGTAACTAACCTAAAGACAAAAAAATAAATGCTTGACTCAAACGGGAGTAGAAGAGGTGGTTTTCTTAGAATTAAGGAAAGAGGGCATAAAAAAAAGGAATATTCATGAACTGATCCTCTGGTTCTCTTCAGGAGTCATGGGCATTGACTACTCTGTTGATATGTGCTTGCTCAGGGGAAATTAAAGTACAGAAAACATGTATGTATTAATGCTTGTATCTTCCTTACTGGAAGGTACTTGCCATTGAATTCTACTTGGGTTTCAAGCAAGAAGAAATAAACTGAAAAGATCGTACACTTTCAAGGGTTCAATTCACCAAAGTTTATTTACCAAAACCATCCATCTCTACCCTGGAAAAGAAGATTAAAAACAAACAAAAAAACAACAACAAAAAATCAGTGTGGTCATTTGCAAAACTAAATATTTTTGCAGATACAATTCAGTACTCATTAGAACAAGTATGGAAGAGAAATGTGTACTTTACAATTCCCCCTTTTTAATAAACTTTTGCATTTGACAACTGTGGGCAGGTACTTATCTCCTTTGTGTTTCAGCTTCCTTGCCTGTAAATGGACAGCAACACTATGATTTAATTGCAAATATTTTACATGTACTTTTGGTTATGTCATCTAGATGCTTTGTCTAATTTTATATGAGGATTTGCAAAGATCCAAAATTGTAAATTTTAGATAGAGAAAAAGATCCTTTTGCTCTATCTTCCCAGAATTCCACATACATATGTTTACATATATTTACTGTTAAAGTATTTACCTAATTCACAGATATTAGTCCCATATGATGTGTTTTCAATCTCCAGATGACACTGGCATTTCAGATAAAGCAAATAAAATCACCTATGTTTTATTTTGAGAAACCCCAATTTAAGGAACTAGATCTATCATTTTTCATCAAAGCGAAAAATAGGAAAAAGCCTGATTTAGCATCATGGACTGATTTTTTTTTTTTTTAACAAAGATACATTATTTGAATTTATATTTGGTAAAAGTATGATTTATTTTTTTATCTCTGAATATTTAGTAGTCACCAGTGGGAACAAAAGTACTTTGTAAGAATGTTCAGTTTTAACATGTTTATGGTACTTAACAGAATTTGTTCAGAAACTGAGAGACTTTCTAATTTTTTTGTTTTTTGTAAACAATTATATCACATGTAACAAGAGCTTTAATATTGGAATGGATATGTTGTCTCTGGAAGGCTTTTCCTTATTCTCTAGATCATTGTAGATACGTTTCTCATTCAATTTTCTGGTATTTTCTTCCTTGTTGTAATGCTGAGTTAGAAAAATATTTAAAGTATACTAACTTATCATTCTTAAAGAACCAAAAATTCATTGGAAAACGTCAGAATTGGTGTCAGTTTCTGAGAAAACAATAAAAACTAGATGTGGTTTTCATTGTATATACTAAACATATATATATATCTTCCTTTAACTTCTCTTGTTGCATAGCTGCCTCATTAATCAATAAAATGACATTGACTTTAATAGTACCTTGACCTCCCTTCAATGAGGTGATATACTTGCCATAGCAGAGTGCATTTTTCAAATATTTTCCCTAATAAGAATGGCTACTTCACATCAATTCTAACTGCTTTTGTACAAGTGGCAAAAATTAGATGTCATATTTGATTCTCTAAATTATAATAGCTGTTGTCTAGCAGGTCCTGAAATAGTTACCACCTTTCAACAATTATGTTTTTGAAGATATAAAAAGGCTAAGAAACAAACAAATGGTTCTGAAAAAAAGATGGAGAGACAGTCTTATTAGAGTATAATGGCAATTCCATGGAATATTAGTGCAATATAACTAAATTATGTGTGTGGGAGAGGAGGATTGGTGGTCTAATAATACTTTATTTCATGAAATAGAAGAATCCCATTGCTGAGAAAGGTGATAAGAAGTGCTTAGGTTCTCCCTCAATTTCTACCTCATACGTCAGAGCATGGGTTTGCAAACTTTTTAATGTAAGACAGCAGCTCTTTGGGTTTGCACAGTTTGAACAATTCTTTTAAAAAAAAAGTGTGTGAAGTGCATTGCATATAGTTCTGGTCCATTTTATGAAGCTATGATTTCTGCATTCCACCCACTCTCAAATATTAGCTAAGAACATCCTGTAATGCCCTTTATACTTACCTGCTCTATATGAAGCCCAAATTTTAGTGTCCTTCATTGATTCTATGAATATTTTCTCATGAAAGATATTTTGGGGGAATTGAGTCACTTTTTAAAGACTTGTGGGTAATGACAAGGGATCAGTTTATGTACCATTTAATCCTTCCTTCAATACTTATGGCAGGCCATCAATGGCAATGCCCATGAAAACATTAACTTCTTGCTTGGAAGTTCAGTTAGACAAATGACCATTAAGTCATATAATTAATATATGAAGACTATACATGATAGTCTTTAAAATAGCAAATATTGGATAATCTAAATAAAGATACTTATTTTAATGAAATATTATGTCATTTATAATAATATTTGCAAATAAAGTTTAATAAAATGCAGATTCCTTCCTATAACATAATGTCGAGAGGCCGCATCATAAGAAATTGTAAACCTAAGTTTTGTCTAAGATGAGGCATAAAAAGAAAATTGGAATTTTTTTTTTTCTCTTTAATACCTGTTCCCTGGGACACAACTTTTACAATCAACTTCTTCAAAAAATTTTCTGGTCATATGGCTTAATCATCGCTTCTATATTTTGTGATCCAGTAGATTATGCAGATGGTATCAACGATTCCCTAAGAATTACTCTACAAATTTGCTTCTTTGGGGTTTAAATTTGTATGCATCTATATTAATGGGTTATATCTAAACTTCTAAAACTGCTAATGGCTAAGCTTTATTATAGTTTCTCATTAAGACACAGGCCATCTGGATTAAGTCAATCTTATTTTTGTTCTCCATGAAATTAAATTAATTTGCAAAAATTAAGGTTTTTATTTTTTAAAATCAAGGTAATAAGTGATAAGCCAAAGGATTATTTTTCTCTCTTCATGGTTGAATATTCTACAAAGAAAGCCCTCTCATAATTTTCTTTCTTTCTTCCTTTCTTTCTTTTCTTTCTTTCTTTCTTTTTTTTTTTTTTTTTAGGCATAAAGAAAATTATAGTTGTCAACTATGCTATTTTGAAGTGTTCTTCAGAGAAGTTAATAAGATCTATAGTAAGCTGGGGGAATAACTAACTATGAAAACGTAAGTACTATTAATATATATAATAATTACCCAGCCAAATCAGTCACAATTTCCCAAATCAGTCACAATTTCCCTGTTCTTGGATTGAGCAAAAGTGGCAGAGCAATAAAACAAAAATGCCTACCTGTAGTAATTGTGAGAAGCATTGTGGCAGATGAATATAGAACTCTTAATGATATTTAATTGTAGCATATTTAGTAGATTGATTTGAAATTATTGTCAGAAACATGAGAAAACAAATTAAGAAAAGATACCTTCAGTTAAACTCTGTCCTATAAAAGTCATATTCACATTTATTCTGTACATTTCATTCCTTTTAGCCACCACTATAAGCTTTCACAGTATGATCACTGAGAAGTAACAATTCTGGGGTCATTAATGGAGTCAAAGAATTCTGAAAATGTTTGTTTGCTGTGCTCTTGGGAAAGAACTTTCCAAAGCTTAAGAACTAGTTCTAAAACTTGTTCATGTTTAGTTAATTACCAACCTCACAATATCATTGTTTGCTTATGATTTTCTTGACCTTACATTCAATGTCAGACAATTTAGATGTGACACTCTTGGGAAACAACTGCAGGTTATATTTTGGTAGAATGAGCTTTGGTATAATGAATTGTAAGTTTGGAGGCCCAGACTTGCTCTGGTCTACCATTAACTGGTTAAATTTATAAATGTATTTATTTGGCTCCTTTTTTGGTTAAATAATTGGGGAGGAATAAACAAGATATCTAATCTCCCCTCAACAACATCAACATTTTCTAGGAAGTTTGGCTTCTTCCTAAATATGTGAAAACTCTCAAAGTCTATCCATTGTTGAAGACCAACTGATTTAATTCTTTGGAGGATTATGAGTTAAAAATCGATTTCACAGAGGGCACATCATTTAGCACAAGTCACTAATGTACAATCGTAGACTTCTGAAGAAGTTTCAGACACTCTGATAGTACCTAGAAATGGGTGACTACATGTATATTTTAAACCATGAGCACATGCTTTGATTATGGATTATAGACTGATCTCTTATTTTGATTTCTGTAGCACACTGCTGGTCACATAGTAGGTGCATGGTACATATTCATGAATTGAACTTTCCCATTTCCCAATTAACCCAGCATTTAGTGATTTGCTTCTATGTAAGTGTTGCCCTGGAGGGAGTGAGGCTACTTAATTGATATAGCACTGCTTATCAGGAACTCAGTAGGTGTTCAGTAGCTCTATTGTAATGATGGATGATGCCTATTTTTATGCAAGACTTGGCTTTATGTAGCTATTTGTCATTGCTTTTGATAATAACTCTTTTGCATAACATTTCTTAGGGATTTAGAGACCAGGTTCTTATTTTGTAAAAATTACTCTATGGGGATATCCTAGGACATTTAGTCTATGGAGATCTAGGCCATTTATAGCCCCTTTGTGCTTCCATAATCTGGTCATCTTAATATAAACAGTGTGTACAACTGGGGTTAAAATGTTAAAAACCAATATAAAAGCAAATGTCAATTTTCTCAAATAAAACATTGCCTTTCTTTCCAATGTACCATATGGCAATGAATATTAGACTCTTTATTCCCAGCCTAAGAAGGTAATAGTGGATAGAGGTTACAGATAGATAGAGACATAATTGATGGCTTATAGGCAGTAAATGGAATGTGGGTATTTAGAACTCTTATGAAAATATATCAAGACAGTTTAAAAAATGTAGTGACTTAAATACTAGCAGTGATGTAGTGATTTGTGTATTAATGCAGCAGTCATTTATTCAAACTCCTTTTTGGACATAAAATCAATTTGTAATAAGAACAAAAACAGTTAGTAGATTTGGCTTTGGGTTCAAAACATCTACAACTACTATATTTATCGTAGTAGTTCCCCCAAATTCTTTTCTCTTTAAATTTAACAAGCTATATAGTAGTTGGATAGGAATGTTGACTATCAAGCAAACGATAAGTAACACCAGCTAAAGAGCAAAATATATACATTCACTCTGTAGTTGAGTCTGATCACATAGGTTACTGACTTTGTTATTTATTTGTTTATTTATTTATTTAATTATTTAATTATCTATTATATTATAGGCATTAAATTATATGTCTATGAGTGATAGCAACCTAATATAGATCAACAGGATATTGTTGACTAATTAGTTAAAAGATTACTACACTAACAGTTATTCCGCATTTCACTAATAATTGGTCTGCTCTCACTATGACCCCTTAATATATCCAAGCCTTCTGTTGAGCCGTTCTAAATGATGCACATCTTATGTTTTTCCAGAGATAATTTTTTTAAGTACGATTTTATATGTTATGGACGCTAGAAATAAACTGAATATATAATTAAGTAAATAAATTATTTTTTGGGGGGTAGCAGGGCCAGAACATAGCCTCTTTTTTGTTGATTTTTTTGCTAAATATTAGATGGTGAAGAAATATTAACTAGGACACATACATATTCATTTACAGGTAAACTAACTAGAGATAATTCTATTTCAGTTTATGACCATCATTATGATTCTCCAATATTTGTTAAGTAATTATAAATGCATAGTACTTCAATTTAAAATAAATTTAAAAGGATCTGCTAAATAAGTGGTCCATAACCTATGTACAGACTGCATTTGCATTAATTTATTTCTCGATTTCTGAACTTCCAAATAAACTATATAGTTACAGGTTTAAAAAATAATGTAGGTTGTTTCTTGTGCTTGTATTGTGTAGTCTGAACATCTCTGAGCAACTGAAGCAAGCATAGATGATAGCTAATGACTGCAACAAAGACTCCAGAAGAAATAAGCTGCTGGGAATGCAAACAGAGGAAGTAAACATTAACAGTTGACAGAAAGGTAACACCCAAGGAGACTCAGCCCTACCTTTGCACTGTTTTTCTCAGCCGTTGTTAGATTTATTACTGTAAAAGACCAGAATCTCAATCAGTCATTTGGCAAAAGGAGATAACTCAGGATAATTTGTTTTATATTATTGTAATGATACTAAGCTCTGACAATGCAATTCACAAAATCATAAAATCTCAAATTTACTAGTGAATTCCACACTTGGTAAACTCTATGCTGATTAGTTATCATTACACCTTATTTAAATTACTGTACATATACCATTTTATAGCCAAAATCTACTATTGTGGACATATCTAGGAATAACAGAAATATGTTCTCTGTCCTCTGGGAGCCTATAGTCTAGTAGAAATAGAGACTTAAACCAGTAATTCCAAAACCGATGACCATGCCAGAAGAAAAACATATCCTCTTTAGAAAATTGTCAAAAGCATTTGCTGAGGGATTTTTGTTCAAGTTTACAGAAAAGACAAGAACTCAAGAGCTGCTTGAATGATTGGAAACTCATAGATATCTATGTGTGTTTGATTTAGTATTAGGAAGTGCCACAGATCTGAAAATACTAAAAAAGAAACAAAAGTGTCAGTATAATAAATTTAAAAATGGGCAAAACACCGGATTTTCTTATAGTTTTAAGAGAGAAGTTAAAATATAAATCTTTGCAGGATAAAGGTGAGCAGGACTGCTTTAAAATGTATGTCCATTATGGAAATTTCAAAGCACAGAGCTGGTTAAAATAATATTGATTTGAAAATTTTATTAAGTTGATAGGGCAGATCTTTAATTTTATGGGGTTCTTTTTCTCATTAGAGAATTATGCTGTTTTACATCTAGATGTCCATATTTATTTTTTATTTATTATTTTTATTTTTAAGCATTTTTATTAGAATATAGTTAACATATAATATATCAGTTTTAGATGTACATCATTATTATTCAACAGTACCCACCTAGTACTATACAGTGTTATCACCACATTACGCATTATATTCCCTTTGCTAAAGAAGCGATCACCACAGTTAAGTCCAGAAATCATCTAACACTGTACAATGTTATCAGAATATTATTGATCTTTTCTCCTCTCTTTAATTTTTTTAGAGTTGACATTCAATATTATTTTATATTAGTTTCAAGTGTACAGCATAGTGGTTAGATATTTATATAATTTAGGAAGTGATCCCCTGATTAGTACCATCTGGCACTATACATAGCTATTACCATATTACTGATTATATTCCCTATACTTTACATCCCCATGACTATTTTGTAACTACCAACTTGTATTTATTAATCCCTTCACATTTTTAACCCTGCCCCCAACCACCCTCATCTATCACTGGGATAGATCTAGTACCATTTGACACCATACGTAGTTATTACATTACTATTGACTATATTCCTTATGCTAGACTCTGCATCCCCATGACTACTGGAAATAAATATATTAGTTGACAATTACCAAACTATGTTGACTATATTATTGTTGATTTTTTTCTCTTATATTTCAGAAAGCTCCTTAGACAGTTAGATTTAGCATTATCATTTAAAACTAATCACACTTGAAAATTTCCAAGTGGTACAATGAAAGATTAAACATATTTGAGAACATGACAGTAGTTTATATCAAAATATTCGCTTCTTAGTTTTAATTCAGGACAGTATACTCCTGGAGTGGCAATGAAATTGTTTTGCCTGAGATGAGGAATATTTACAGATATTCAGTTTTGTTCTTGTTAATACTTATCAGAGAATGCAGTTGAAAAAAAGTCATATTATTTGCAATAAAATAGAATGGTAATGCTTTAAAAATATATTTTAGGATTTACCTCAAAAGAGTAGCTGCGGTACATAACATACTGCAATGATACATGTTCAGATTCACTGTATTTAACAGATTTTCAATTTTTTCCTTTCTCTTTTTCTAAAATTTTTGTTTTACTTTCTGATCCTAATCCATATGCAGGGCAAATGCCAGCATAAAATTAGGATAAAACTAATGATAATCATAGTCTGCAAGATATTCTAAAACACAAAACAAAACAAACAAACAAAAGACTGTATTATGTAGGAGATGAAGCTGGAGTAAAAATGGCATTTCATATTATAGTCTCATAACCTGGTGATGATATAGAACAGGCAGTCATGCAGCTGACTGGGGTACAATGGAGAAATATTGCTGTAGATGCATTAATTCAAATGAAATTAGATAGTTATAAATTGAAAGGAAGATAAAGTATAAAATAGAAATCTTTCTTTTGCTAAACTCAGTAGGAATTACAGAGTAATTTCAGATAAGAGGATTTCCTGTTTTACTCAACTTGTGGACCTTGTATATATACTGTGCTTCTTTTTTTATTTCTTCTCTTCTGTATTGACTCAGGCAAAGTCAACAGCCTATCTGGAGTATTCCACAGCCACCCATTTATTTTAAAGAACCAACCTTCGTTAGTGTGAAAATCCTTCTTATGCCATTTGTGAGACATTATCTTCCCTTTTTCTTCTTGTCTCTTGTGTGTATGCATCCAAATAACAGATGGTCTAATGATCTATTTTCTCCAACTCTTTCGTGAGTCAGCAAACTATGATAGGTCAACAGATATAGTATTATTTTTGACTTTCAAAATATATACCTAATCTTTTCATTATTAAGTGGATCATTCAACTATGAAAAGCATTTCCTGACCTAAGTTTAAATAATTTGCTGTATTATGTGAGTAATATGAAACATATTTTGCTACTGGTAGTATTTTCCAATAAGTAGTGAAATATTGCAGAAACTGAAAAAATATATATATTAGAATTCAGCATTTTGAAGTAGTTTAATAAAAGAACTAGAACATTGATCTGTTAATACGGATAAAGGTGAAGAAAAATAAAATTTTATATGGACTAGAGGACTTTACATATGAAACATAAAAAATGAAAATCAAAGTTTCATTCAAGAAGAACGCATTCCAAAAATACGTATGATACTGAAGAGATGGCAACCTGTGGTCATTAGGCATTACTTAATCAGTGTTGTGCAAGGTATTTATTTTTAAAGAAATACCTTTGTTGATATTTTGTCTCAAACTTTTCCCTTGATTCTTAATATTTTTAGTTCAGCAATGCAGCTTATACACCTTTATGTACGTTATTGTTATTAGCACTATGTAATTTCTGACAATATATAAATTGATTGGTGAGATACTGTAGTATGAGATATCCTATAAAATACACATGCCAGGTTTCAAAACATGCGGATTTCAGAAGCATTTTATCTCCAATAAAGTATATCACCTCTGGATCTGTTTAGGAGCCATAAAGTTATGAAATTGATATGTCTTCAGGGTACACTATATAGAAGATAATCCCAAACCTTGACCATTTGTTTATGAAATAATTTTAGGATAGTCAAAGAGAACATGTTAGGAGCAACACGGGTTTTCAAGCTGTAATTTCTGGATACATATTTACTGAATAAACCAAAGAATGAAGAAATTTGTTAATAACCAGTTTATCCTTATTCGTAATCAACCTAACTACAGAGTGTATGCTTGTTTTCAAAAACATATCTCTTATCACGTCCTTTCCCTATTTAAACTTTCAAATGTCAATTTCCTTCAACGTAAAGTCCAAATGTGTAAAACTAAGTGTTGATTTTGATGTATTTCAGGGTTTTATCCTCAGCAGTTTTCTCTGCTGCTCTTTGTTCTTTTTTTTTCCTGAACTATTATGTCTGCTTTTATGACTTTGGTTAACACCCATCCATGTCTCCTATCTACACTTCAATTTTGAGAACCCAATTTACGAGTATAAACCTGGTAACTGCTAATATAATCACCTATCTAATATGTAATTTCCTTTGTCTATAACTACCTTTAAGATTTTACTTACAAATTCTGCTATTCCTAATTTAACTTTATGCCACCATCACTTTAGTGTTATAAGGCCACGTATAGTAGAAAGCAACCAAAAAAAAATCTTAGTCCCTTAAAAAAGAAATACAGTTATGCGTTTCACAATCTTACAGATCTGTGGGACTTGGCTGGGGATTTTGCTTTGCATAACTTTTACTCAAGTACCTAGCCTTTTGGAGCAGACGATATTACATTTCTGGGTACTGAAGCAAAGGGAAAGAAAGTACGTGAAAAATCATACTCTGATTTCTAAAGCTTCCTCATGAAAGTAGACATGTCACTTCTTGAATTTCATTAGATAAAGAAAGGTATGTGGCCACTCTTTCCCACAAATGGCAGGTTTATGTTCTTAGAGAAAGATCATACATATTGTGATGTAAAAGCACTAAAAAATAATCATATTCTCTTTTTTTTTTTTTTTTGGCCAGATGACAACAGCTAATATTCATTGAGGGCTTACAGTGTACCAAGCATGATTCAAAGCACTTTGTGCATACTAACTCAGTGAGGCAGCACTATGAAGTAGGTTTTTCTTTCTTTTTTTTTTCATCACCATATATTTGACCCCATTTACCCTCATCTATCACCCCCGCCCTCCTTACCCTTTGGTAACCAAGAAGATGTGGTATATATACACAATGGAATACTATTCTGCCATAAGAAAAGATGAAATAGTGCCATTTGCGACAACATGAATGGATCTTGAGATTATTATGCTAAGCGAAATAAGTCAGACAGAAAAAGTCAAGAACCATATGATTTCACTGATATGTGGGATGTAAAACTGAAAGCAATAAAGGAACAACACAAACAGGAACAAATAAACAAAAAGGAACAGAAACTCAGACAATAGTTTATTATATCCACCCTTTTGCTTAAGCTATAAATGAACTTCTCTTTCCACTTCTTCACTAGCTATTATTGTCCATATCTTATCACCAAATGTGATTAATTCCAGTCCCTAAATATCTCTCATATCTGTTTCTTCATCTCCAACCCAACTACTACCTTACTATTACTCAGTTCTGATTATTTTTGTCCTAGACTATTCATCACTTTTTTGTTTTGTTTTTTCTTTCTCTCTGACTATACATTTCTCAGACCTTTAACCCATTCCCTATAGTGTAACTAGGGAATGTGCTAAAACGTGGGTCTATCTGTTCTATTCTTAATTTTTTTCAATACTACGCATTTCAATTCAATTTATTGTTTTAGTTCTAGGCTTCCTAGCTTGGAATAGAAGGTGCTTCATTGTCAGCTCCTGGTCTTTGCTATTCTTATCTGACACTTCTCTGATACTTCTTTTTTATGCTCCTAACATAATGTACTACTTGTTATTCTTCCCAAGCAAATCACCCTTTCTCATATTGTTATACATTGTACACATTTCCTCTTTTCCAAAATGCTCAAATTCTCAAAACTCTATTTATCTTTCAAGATTAATTTCAAACGTAAGCTCCTTATCATGACTTTCTTGGCTCTTCCTTTCAAATGACAAACTTAATCTTCTAAGCCTCTGCTTTCATATACTAAAGTACTTAATGTATAGCTCTATTAATTAATTTCTCAAGTTATTTTCAACTATAAATATGCTTGGGAGTACCTTTAGGGCCAGAATTGCATCTTATTCATAGTTTGTTGCATGGGATAGTGACTCAATAAATGTTTACGAAATTTAAATAAGTATTTTAATTTTTCCACACTTTTACAACCATTTTACCAAGTATTACATTAAAATGTTAATATAATTTTGCACGCATTAAAACATGGTGGGGGGTCTTAGAAAGCTACTTTTTTTCAACAATTTTATTTGAACTATTATTCAAATTATGCTTCAAAACTGGGTTTAAGTAACATTAACCCAAAAATATTATTTGTAGGGCACATTTATAAACTTCATAGTAAAACTTCTCATTTCCAAAATGAATTGGCCTAGTAATTTAGCTTAAAATGCAGAACTTAATGTTTAACCTGCTAATTTGAATTTGACTAATACGACCTTAGAAAATATCATGACGATCTGGCTTTTCAGTTGGTGGTCCACTGCTATCTAAAGTAGACCCATCTTTTTATTTTCATAAGGGTTAGTTAGTTATACTATCAGGAACTTACCACGATCAATGCTGATGTACATGTTTCACAGAAAAGAAGTAGGTATCAAAATGTGTAGTAGAAAGAAAGTTTCCTGATAAAGTTGATGCACAACTGGTGGAAATTTTCAGCAACTGTACCATATGCAGTTAAAAGAGTGGACCATTGTATGTTTAATTTGAAACTGTAAATATTATGAGCAACTAAGTCATCACACATCTGTTGATTTCCAGAGATATTCCTAGAAAGGGATTTTACTAGGAATAAAGTGACAAAAAAATACATAATGCTTATCCCCAAAAGCTTTTAGTTTAGTAAGAGTGACGAAAAAAAGGCATATAAGTGATTTCTACTGAGTAAGAAACAATAACTGTTATAGGTTCTGCATTAAATGTATCAATCCTTTCAAAAGTCATGGGAATTCAATGTTATCACTCCATTTACAGGTGAGGAAAATTGAGTAGGAATAGTAATCTGTCTGCTATTTCACAGCTATCAGTAAAGATTGCAATCTAGGTCTCCACATCTTCTAAAGTGCTGCTCAATGCTTTCCTAGTGTTCCATCAGAACCAGTGCATCATCATCAGTTACAATCACCATTTATACAGTGAGGCCCCGCTACTTGCATGTTACATGCTTCCTTTATTCAGGTAACTTAAATTCTAATGCGGATACTTTAATTAAATATTTCTACAACCACAAATGCTATGCTGATTATTATCTCATGCCTTTTCATAATTTTCTTTGGAAAAGAAAAACTGCATTGTTATAAATTTGGCAAAGTTGTTTGGAAAATAATGTTTTATTGTTTGTTGATTAGGTCATTGACTATGTGGTAAAACTCAAAAAGAAGTTCTGCCCAACTACTAGTTCCCTAAAATTCCAACACTTACAAATTATTTACTTTCTATTAGATATTTATTTTTATTTATTTTCCAGTTTCAAAGTGCATGCATTTGACTATCTCATGAAGCATTTTAAATCCTGATAGAAATACTACCCTTTAGGAAAGAGAATGAAAACACTGAATACCTACATGAAAGTGGTTCTGAAAAATGTTGGTGGGAATATACATAAATGGGCAGACATAAAAATTATGAACTTTAATATATCAATACTTATTTATGTTCCAAGATAGACATTCTTTGGTCACTTATATATTTATAAGTGATTTAAAAAAAAATCCTTTAAGTTCCACTACAGAGCATATCTCCTCTCATTAAATTGGAGCTGTGTATGTGGCTGCTCACTGAGATCAATTTTGTTATATCTGTGTGAGATAAATCATTAAGAGAGTCCCTAGGTACTGAGAATTTGTTGCCTAGAGAAAACAATAAAAAGACAAGAACCACTTCTACAAAGGAAAGAGATACTTTTACAGTCACACTGCAGAAGCCAGATGAAACCCCCAAATTTGGTTTGGATGTTAAGCCTGATGATGCAACACATACACCAAAAGGGTATGAAGAGGTTTGTTATTCACTTAATGAGGTTTTCTGGGGAGAGCAGGGTGACTCCACGCAGTTTTGAAAATGACTTGAGAGAACAAGAAAAGGAGACTGACTTGGAGTTTTTACTGTGGTAGACAGCATAAGCATTCCTGCATATGGTTTGAACTTCACACTGGTGGCAAATGAAGAATGCCTAGGCTTGCCCAGATGTGAGATAAAACAGGATACACAAGAGATAAGGCTTAAAAGTTGCCAGCAGACATAAAAAGATGGAGTCAGACTCTTTATTACAGATATACAGAGGGTGAAAAAAAAAAGTAAGAAAGAAAAAAAGTATTAAAATTGTAATACATGATATATATCAATAAAAAAAGATGAATGCAAATCATGTGTATACCTTTTCTGACATCCCCGATATTTTCCACTGTATCCTACAATGACATGCCTTTCACAACAGTTTAAGGCAGCCTGATTTTCAGCCTACATATTATGGATTTAGAATGCTTATGTTCCAGAACACCAACCACAGTTTTGCCTCTTTACAACTGGCAACTAAAAGTCATGGGATTTCCTTTTCATATTACTCATTAAAGAAAAAAAATTAGACATAAGGCAAGTTCATCTTGATCTAATGAAAGAAGAAATAAACAATAAATTACAAAAGTAAAGCCACTTCAAAATGCATAAAAAATAACTCACTGTCCCTGGTAGCATTGAGCAACAGTATATGCTTACGATGTATTTTGTCTTTTCTTAATCTTTACTCATTGTGCTTAATTGTAAGCTCATTAGCACTTAAGCATTTATACTTATTAGGAATTTTCCATACAAATATGAGACTAACTTATAATATTGCTATATGTGGTTACAGCAATTGCATGTTTAATCCAAGATCTAATGTGAAACACTTGAATGTGACTGCTGAATAACATATTTTTTCTTTCATTTTTGTCATAGGAATACTACTGAAAGATAAGGAATAAATAAAAATTTAATAATTCTCTTTGGAATTATGTAGTTATAGTATAATTTTCTCTTTAGTGAAGGGTTGATATTCTTCATAATTCTTAGGGGTAAAATCATTGATGGTTTTATATTAGATAAGGGATATTTATATATTGTGATTATATTAATTGTCAATCCAAATAATTATAATACAAGAAACATAATTTTAGTCCATTTTATTTTAATTTTAACATTTGATGTACTTACATTTAAAATAAGAAAATTTTATTGTTCTGGGTGAAAATTCAATGAATATGATAGGTGCCACATATTATGTGAAGTTTTATATATATATATATATATATATATATACACACACACACACACACACACACACATACATATATATTATATATACATATATACATATAATATATATAACATATAATATATATAACATAATATATATATATATATTTCCAATAAAAATTTACTTCAAATGAAAATAAGTAATATAAATGAGTTTCTAGACATAAAATATTTCTATAACATTGGGAAAATTATCTTCATGCTTATATTTCAAAGAGAACTTTGAATATACGATTTAACATCTTTACTTTTTAGATACAGATATGAACTTAAGTGTAAGACAAAGAGGATATATTAATTTAGGAAATTTGTCATCTCTTAAGAAATTACTTTAGCTTTAAGTTGTATAAGCCAACTAATTGGCTTAACTCTCACGGAAGAGGGAGTGGAGCTCTTCGCTCCAAGACGGGCATGGCACTATAATTTTGTTTATTTATCCCCTGATATCTGGTATTTAAAACATTTTGATAAAAAACTTTAAAGTTTATATGGCAGAATAGCTATTATATGTTTTATTAATAAGCAGTCCATTGTTTATTAGAAGATATGATTCACACAATGAATATTTTTATGAGGGTTGGAAATATAAAGACGATGAAATTTAGCAGTTATAGTTGCAGACTAACTTTTTATTTTTATTGTTTTGGCATAAACCTTCTATTTATAGAGAGCAATGATTACCACAATTTTCAGGAATAATAGTTACATAATGGAGGTATTTAATATATCGATAAAAAATACTTTCCTATTATTAAACTTGCTTTTGCTGTTTCTAACAGACTATACTGCAAAGTTTCTAATTTTATTTCATTTACAGTAATGTAAAGACTTATAAAGATATCTAAGATAACTCTATTAATTTTCCTGTCTGTGATCAATGAGGTCATTTCCATGAGGATATATCTGCTTTACTAATACTGTACTTTTTTTATGATCTATGACTAATTAAGTCATACCATTTTGTCACTTTTTGATATTGAGAGAGAAGAGATACTTCCCCACATATAAAAATAGGTAGGAAACTAAATTAATTTAATAAAGAATTGTGTCCACATGCTTTAGATTTTCTCAGAGAAACATAATTAATTGTTCTTTACAATTTTCAATGTAATTTCACATTCATTATATTATTTGATATTCACTAAGTTTCAGTGCAGTAGATATTCCTATCATTATATCAATTTTGCAAATGAGAAAATAAAGACTGAGATGGATTAAGTATCTTTTTGAACATATCAATTTAAATATTCATCCTTGCAACAGATATGCTGGGCATGCTCTGAGCGTTAAGGATGTAGACACGAACAAACAAAACGTCCCGGATGTAATGGAGTTTGCATTTTAGTAGGAAACACAAACAGAATCCAAACGCATAATTAAACATCTAGCAACAAGTATTGGTAAAGAAGGTAAAGAAAAAGGATTCTGGGAAAGAAAAGAGAGTACGACGTGGGGCATAGTATTATTTTAGATAGGATGAGTAGGAAAAGGCTTGCTGAGAAGGTGACATTTGATAAAGACATCTATTCCATGATGCAGTAAGACATGGGAACGTTTCGGAGAAGAGTAATCCAGCAAAGAAAAAATAAGAGCACAGTTTTGAATTTGGAGCAAATTGGCTTTTGTATATGGATCATGAAGGTCTTATAGGCTGTAGGAATGTGTCTAGATTTTATTCTGAGAGACCATTAGAAAAATTTCAGAAGTAAGATGTTTATCATGTTGTTTATATTTTTTAAAGTTTACTCTTGTTGATTGGAAGGAGCCCAAAATATAAATGGCATGAATATGACCATCCAGAATGGTCAACCTCCATAAATACCTGGTATTTTCACAGTGATGAGTAAATGGATGAATATCAAATTGTCCCAGAGAGTGGTAATAACCAATCATTCTAAATATTGACTGAGAATTAGTAAGAATTGGTAGATTTTGACTGCAAATTAATAGTACTAATTCTGTGCTCTTTTCATTATGCAATGCTTCCTCAATTACTAAATAAGATGTCCTACTCACTGCACAAGTGTTTTAAAACTTATTTTCTAAATACTAATATTAGAGTTAATTACACAATTTAAAATTTGATTTCAAAGTTACTTTACTTACCGAAAGATTATCATTCTTTTCCATACTAAAATTTATGAAGAAAATGTTAATTATTTTTTGTAAAAAAATAACATGGGAGAGAGGTTTTTCTCAACTTAAAAGCAAGAAGAAAATTTAATATTTAAAATATTTCTTGATACCATATTACAAATATATAATAAAAATCTTAAAAGTGTCTCTATGCTTTTAATTTTTTACATTTTTAATAAATTTTTAGCAATTAAACTCAATGAAATAACCAGAGATGGAACATGAAAAATAAACACAGTAATTATAACTCCCCTTTACTTAATGTAGTAGTAGGAACATAAAATGAATAAAGAAGAAAAACAGGTAATTGAATAAAATAAATTATATTATAGTCAGGGGACGACCTACTATGTAATAATTAACACTCAGGTTTTCCTTTAACATTTAATGTTATGGTAAAATGTTTAAAATTTATTTAAGCATGATAGGATCTCCAAAAATAGTATATGAGATAATATGCAAACAATTTTAGGGTGTGTTCCCAAACATTGATTGTTATTATGAAATTATCAAATATAGGAATTAACTATCAAAGACAAAAATGCAATCAATTGGTAATTTATATCATTAATATATTCTACTTTACATATTTTTATAATGAATATGTATTAATTTTTATTATGAGAATAAGATAAAATAAAATTGGAAATACCACCAGCATCACCACTTTGTTGCTAACATTTGCTTAATGTATACAGACAAAAGAAAACAAGTAAAAATTCTATACAGATATGTTCATCTTATTGCTTACATACTTCACATACCTTCTCCCAAACTACTGGTCATATTTTTGTTCGCTATATATTTTGTTTGTTTGTTTGTTTTTATTTGTTTGTTTTTGTTTGTTTTTTGTTTTTGTTTGTGTGTGTGTGTGCTTGTATTTGTTTTTGTTTTTGTTTTTTTGTATTCTCCTGTACTAGAAGTTGACTACAAGAAAATTTGATCATAGACTTCCAGGAGGGGCAGAAATGCAGAATGGGCTGATCCCACACCACTGTGTGGCAGTTAAAAATTATGAGGCATATTTTGCTGTGGATGTCCTCTGGGAGGAACAAGGCCTCTCAGCCCCACATCAGGCTCCCCAGCCCTGGATGCCAGGGCTGGGAACAGAAATACCAACAACTCCTGGCTGTGATTGTGACTGAGTGACACAAGGTCGGCTGGAGTGTCAGGCACTTCTTTTAAAGGGCCGACACATGGACTTACTTACTGAGAAACTCACTTATTCTGAACTCCAGTGCTGGGGCAGCACCTTAAAAGTTACCAGGAACATACAGCAACTGAACTGAACTGTCTGGCTTCAGGGCAGCTTTATCTCAGATAGAAGTGCTGGCAGAAGCCATTATTTCTTTGTTGAATGCTACCTTCGCAGGCATGCAGATGCAGGCAGCCACAATATCTCAGTCTCCATCAACCTGGCTAACACCTTTCCCTCCACCCTGGTGATACCCTGAGACCCTGCCTCACTGAATTTGCAGACCACCCAAGCTATTTCCAAAGATTAACAAATCCCAAACAGGCAGCAATAGGCTTTAGCATATCCTGTACTCTTCCTGAGAAGCCTCAAGACTGGCAATAGTAGCAGCCAGCCTCAGTTCACAACTTGATTTCTTGAGGCACCTCCAAGCACAGCGTGGGTGGCTGCCATTTGTGAATTGCTTTGTGGCTCATGCTAGCTGGCCCTGGGCAGGGCACAGGATGTAGCTGAACTTGACCTGCAGCTGGCCCCAAGGAGGCCTCAAGGCCAGCATGCCTGGAGGACAGCTTTTAACTGAGCCACAATACCCAGCTTCCTCTGTGAATGACACACATAAAGGTAAGACTTGGCAGATAACAGATCTCTGCTAAAGTGAATCCTGCTTTGTAAGGTCAGCCCCTGAACAACAGCTCCACCACTGTAGTTACCACCAGGCTTCACAACCAATCAGCCTGAGGGTCAATCCCTCCCACAGACATGCAAATAACAATGAAGGCTCAACCACAACAGGAAGGCACACACAAACCACACAAGGGAGGCACTTGGAAACCCAGCTCAGGTGACGAGGGAAACTGTACCACTGCACCACTGTGCCCCACAGGACACCTAAAACATAAGGCCACTCTACTAAGACTGGGAGACATGGTAATACATAGAAATATAATACATGGAAACATAATACATACAAACAAACACAGGGAGGCAGCCAAACTGGGGAGACAAAGAAACATGCCTCAAATGAAAGAAGAAATAAAACAAAAACTAAGGAAATTAAAACACAAAACGAACAAACAAACAAAAAAAATAAACAAACAAGACAAGCAACATATTAGATGCAAAGTTCAAAATACTGGCTATAAGGATGTTCAATAAACTTAGGAAAGAGTAGATGAACTCTGTGAAAACTTTAACAAAGAGATAGGAAACAAAAATGGAAGATAAAAAAGAACTAGTCAGACTGAAGGGAAAAAACAGCTGAAATGAAGAAGACATTAGAGGGAATAAACAGTAGATTAGATGAAGTAGAGGATCAAATCAGCAATTTAGAAGTTAAGGAAGCAGACGGCACCCAATCAGAACAGTTTTATGAAAAGAAAAAAAAAATCCAACATAATGAAGATAGTTTAAGGGGCCTATAGGACAACATCAAGTGTACCAACATTCACATCATTGGGGTGCCTGAAGGAGAAGAGAGATCAAATAATTGAAAACCTATTTGAAGAAATAATGACAGGAAACTTCCCTCACCTGGCAATGAAAATAGATGTACAAGCCCTGGAAGCACACAGAGTCCCTAACAAGATGAATCCAAAGAGGCCCATACCAAGACACATCATAAGTAAAATGCCAAAGTTTAAAGACAAAGAGAAAATCTTAAAAGCAAGAAGAGAAAATCAGTTATTACATACAAGGGAGCTTCTATAAAACTGTCATCTGATTTCTGAACAGAAACTTTGCAGGTGAGAAGGGATAGGCAGCTTATATTCAAAGTGATGAAAAGTAAGGATCTACAATCAAGATTGCTCTACACAGCAAAGGTATCATTTAGAATTAAGGATAGATAAAAAACTTTCCAGACCAAAAAAAAAAAAAAGGAAAAAAAAAAAAAGCTAAAGGAGTTCATCAACACTAAACCAGTATTACAAGAAATGTTAGGACTTCTTCCAGAAGAAGAAACCAAAGATCAAAAATATGAATAATACAATGGCAATAACTGCATATCTATCAACAATTACTTTCACTGTAAATGGATTAAATGCTCCAATCAAACCATTGGGTGGCTGAATAAATAAGAAAACAAGACCATTACATATGCTGCCTACAAGAGACTTACTTCAGACCAAAGGCACACAGACTGAAAGTAAATGAATAGGAAAAAGATATTTCATGAAAATGGAAACAAAAACAAAAACGTTGGGGCAGCAATATTTACACCAGACCAAACAGACTTTAAAACAAAGGCTATAACAAGAGACAAAGAATGACACAGTAATCCCAATTCTGAATATTTAACAAGGAAACCAAAAGCACTATTTTGAAGGGACACATTCTTCCATATGTTCACTGTAGCATTATTTATAATAGGCAAGATATGGATGCAACATGAGTGCCCATTAATGGATAAATGGATAAAGAAGATGTGGTTCATATATATAATGGAGTATTACTCAGCCATAAAAAGAATGAAATCTTACCATCTGCAACAACATGGATGGACCTAGAGGGTATTGTGTGAATAAAGTAAGTCAGACAGTTAAAGACAAATGCCATATGATTTCACTTATATGTGGAATCTAAAGAAAAAAAACCACAGATACAGAGAACATTTTGAGCATTGCCAGCTGGGAGGGGTTTGGGGGGGTGGGTAAAAAGAGGAAGAGATAATGAAGTACAAATTGGTAGTTACAAAACAGCTATAGGGATGTAAAGTATAGTAGTATAAGGAATAAAGTAAATAATAGTATAATAACTATGTATGCTGCTTTATGGGTACTAGATTTATTGGAGTGATCACTTCCTAAGTTACATAAATGTCTGATCACTATGTTGTATACCTGAAACTAATAAAATGCTGTATATCAATTGTAATAGAAAAAAATTAAAAATGTATTTAAAAAAAGAAAATTAGGGCATAGGACAAATAGCAAATTTATGCTTGCAACTACCAGTATAAATCCATTTTGAAAGTATAGATTATAGAATAAGACAATTAAATATTATTTTTCTTAAGGCATTGACAATAAATCTGAAAGTTTCAGCAGTTTACTAGGAAGAGTAACACCAAGTGTTATATGAGTTTATTTATTTATTAATGTTAATTACTTAGAAGCATTTGTTTAGTAAACATCACAAATTTTAATTTTAGACAAAAATATGTGCAATTTTACACATGATTTCACAAAACTGCTTTTCCATAAGGTAAGGTTTCTATTATTTGGCTAGAATGGAAGTACAAATTTGATTTATATATCTTGAAATAAATAGTGTCTTTATTAGTTTAGAATTGAGAGTTAGTTTTTCTGTAAATTATTTTCACAAAATACATTTTAATGTTATCCTGCCCAAGTATTTTTTATAATATTTTTTCTGTTAAAATCACATATTTAGTATTTGCCATTCAGCTTTGTAAATAATATGTAATAATTTAAAATAAGGGCATATCTGATTAACGTACATAAGCAAATGCAAATGATGAATATAGATTTCATGCTTTTCTTTACATCTAAAATCCATGGACATATTCAGATTATGTTACTATGCAATTCTAAAATAATTTGATAACTGAATGAACTTTTGCTCTTAACAAGTATGAATATTTCAAAATGTATTCTTGATACGGTAGTCCAAAATGAATTATTAGATTTAAGTATGTGTGTCTACTTAATTATTCTATTAAATTTTTTAAAAAATAAAATAACTTCAATGTCCCTAAAATTTTATATTATACATTTAAATTTCTAAAGCTCCATAGAAAACTCCAAGACAGTTGAGTAGATAAACACTGTGCATGCTTCCTTACCTGACCACATTAAAATTACAACTAAATGATACAACAATCTACCTGCAGAATCATCTGAAGTCTGGCTGAACAAAAGTTTTATAACTAAGGATTTAAAGAATCAAGACTGGTAGGAGGAGTGGAGATGCAAAACGGGCCAGCCCCAAACCTCCTTGTGGCAGTTGAGAATCAGGAGGGATATCTTGGCCATGGAGGTTAACCCTGGAGAAATGAAGAAACCACACCCATAATAGACTCCCAAGCCTGGAGTGAGGGTGCTGGGAAGAGGACCACACTGTAACATCTGACTCTAGAAAACAGTGGGAATTCCAACCATCCCCATGGGAATGGGACACAAAGCTGCAGGAAATCAACACAATCCCTTAAAAGGCCCACACACAGATTGTCTCACTCCCAGGCATTCACCCTGGGATCCAGCAGAGGGATAGTGACTAGGGGAGCATCAGAGGCATACAGGAGGCAGACTGAGGTGTGTGGCTGTAGAGCAAGAGCAAGAGGACAGTGGCCATCTTTCCTATGTTGAGTCTTCCCCCACAGGCCAAATGTGAATCTGATTGGCCTGGTGAGATTGCTGCTTCATCCTGGTGACTCACTGGGAACCCGACCCACCCAACTCCCCCAACCATGGGGGCATTTTCTCCCTGCAGCAAACCCAACCTGCATGGCACACTTTTCTAGAAAACTGTCATAATCTGCAGGCCTCAGGGGAACTATACTTTGTGTGCTCTGAAACTCTTGCTGAGTAGTTCCACACTAAGCACTAGCACCACACTAGAGTCTACATTAGCCTGGTAACCACTACTTTTCCCACTCTAGTGACTCCCTGAATCCCTGCCTCACCCAACTTGCATACCACAGGAAGCTTTAGCAGTGGTTAACCTTAAGAAAATCAGCAGGTGGCAGCAGGCCTTGGGGTGTCCTGGCTTTTTGGAGCTACACTAGGCCCAGTACTCATGGCAGCTGTCCTCGGTTGGCAGCGTGGCATATCCCATGTGCCTCAAACATTAGCACAGGGAGTGAACAACTATAGATAGCTTTGTAGTTCCTACAGGGTAATCTTCAGCTGGTCACAGACAGTGGGTGAACAGGGTCTGAACCAGAGACCCTCACAAGGGGCCCCAGAACCAACATATTTGGAGGCTGGCTTCAAACCACAGTAGAACACTGGCCAATGAGCCCCACAAGCAGCACACACAAAGGGTGGTCTCAACAGACACCAGACCTTGCTGGGGCAAATCCTACTCAGTGGGATAAGCTTCCCACACAGAAGCCCATAAGCTGTGGACATGGCCAAACCCCACAGCCAATCAGCCTGAGGGTCAATCCCATTCACTGAGGGGCCCATAACAACCAAGGCCCAACTATAACAAGAAAGCACAAACAACCAACAGAAGGAACACTGCCGGAATACCCAGAGCAGCTGACCAGGGAGACTGTGCCAGGGCCCCACAGGGCATCTACTACATAAGGCCACCTGGCTAAGATTGGGAGACATAGCAGATCTACCTAATACAAATAAACACAGAGAGGCAGCCCGAATGAGAAAGAAAAAAAATAAGCCCCAAATGAAATAACAAAGGAGAACTCCAGAAAAAGAACTAAACAAAATGGAGGCAAGCAACCTACTAGAAACAGGGTTCAACAATGGTGATAAGGATGCTCAAGGAACTTAGTGGGAATTTCAAGAAAGAGATAGCAAGCATAAAAAAGGGTATAGAAAACATTAAAAAATAAAAAAAGAATAAGTCACGAGTGAAAAATAGAATAACGAAATGAAGAATGCACTAGAAGGAATAACCAACAGACTAGATGAAGCAGATGATTGAATCAGTGATTTGGAAGACAAGGTATCAGAAAAAAACACAAACAGCATAAAAAGAAAACAGGAATTAAAAAAAAAAAAAAACAGGATAGTTTAAGAGGTCTCAGGGATAACATCGAGCACAGCAACATTCCCATGATAGGGGTACCAGAAGGAGAAGATAAAATACAAGAATTGAGAAATTATTTGAAGAAATAATGACTGAAATGTTTCCTAACCTGGAGAAGAAAATAGACATATAAGTCCAAGAAGAGCAGAGAGACCCAAACAAGATGAACCAAAACAGGCCCATACCAAGACATGTTACAATTACAATGGCAAAGGTTAAACACAAAGAGAGGGTGATGATTGTTAGTAAAGTTACATAGGTTTCAGGTGTACAATTCTGTAATATATCATCTGTCTATCACATTGCGTGTTCACCACCCAGAGTCAATTGTCCTTCCATCACCATATATTTGATTCCTTTTACTCTCATCTACCATCCCTCTCCCTGCCTACCCTCTGGTAACCACTAAACTATTGTCTGTGTCCATGAGTTTTTGTTTCTTCATTTGTTTGTCTTGTTCTTTTGTTGTTTTCAATTTCATGTGCCACATACCAGTGAAATCATATGCTTTTCAACTTTTTCTGCCAGACTTATTTTATTTAGCATAATAATCTCAAGATCTATCCATGTTCTTGCAAATGGGACTATTTTAACTTTTCTCATGGCAGAATAGTTTTCCATTGTGTATATATATAGACCACATTTTCCTCTTTCGAAGGACATTATCATTGTTTCCATGTCATGGTCACCATAAATAAAGCTGTGATGAACATTGGAGCATATTTATCTTTATTGATAAATGTTTTCAGATTTTTTGGGTAGACTGCTGTCTGTCACTGTGTACTAAAATTAACTCAGAATGGATCAAGGAACTAAACATAACACCTGAAACGATAAACTGCATAGAAGAAAACGTAAGTACTAAATTTATGGACCTTGGGTTTAAAGAGGATTTTATGAATTTGACCTCAAAGGCAAGGGAAGTAAAAGCTAAAATAAATGAATGGGACAATATCAAACTAAAAAGCTTCTGCACAGCAAAAGAAACCATAAACAAAATAAAGAGGTAATTAAAAAAATGAGAACAGTACATTTCTCCAAAGAGGATATACAAATGGTCAATAGACATATGAGAAAATGCTCAACATCACTAATCATCAGAGAGATGCAAATAAAAACCACAATGAGATATCACCTCACACCACTTAGAAAGGCTACCATCAACAAGACAAATAGTAACAAGTGTTGGAGAGGCTGTGGAGAATAAAGGACCCCTCATACACTGTTGGTGGGAATGCAGACTGGTGCAGCCCCTATGGATGACAGTGTGGAGGTTCCTCAAAAAACTTAAAAATAGAATTACCATACGACCCAGCAATAAATACATTTCTAAAGCTCCGAATATTTAGTTATGCCCCTACTATGGGAGCTTTTTTTTTTTTGGAGGGTGGGGGAATCCAAAACCTCCAGAAATTCTGTATGTACTTAAGATTTGGGCAGGAAATTATATAAAGAAAGCTCAATATGGATACATCTTGACCTTAATAATTTTATATAAATATATTTGCCACTATGGTTAACACTTTCACGTGAAAATTTAAGAAAATACAATTGTACATTTATTAACAGTAATGTGAAAGGTTTTATTATAGTAAGATAGAGGGGGTTTGAAGAACATAGTGACAATTTGATAACAAACAGTATAGCAAACGTTCTGTATCAAGAGCAAGGGAAAAAACAGAATTTAAAAAGACAGAATGCCCAGGAAAACAAATTAACTTCTCTCTACCTCCCGTTTTACTTCAGAAATTAGGAAAGGTTTATTAACTATGAACCCCAGGTTTACAAGAAGTCCGTGAGCTGCCTATGGCTGTAACAAGGCCCAGAGCATATCGGAAGGCAGTATGCTTGGCAGCAGCTTCACGGAATACAGTTGATGTATCTATTGTTCCTTTGTGCCTTGCACATACGTCCCTGTCCACAGTCCAATACTCCTTCTTGCTTATGAGTGAGTATGGGACAAGTTTTGAGTCACTCATGGCCGTCATGATTGTGTACTTGAGCTAAGTAGTGCCAATCTGAGTCCTTTCTCAGGAACTTTTCTACAAAAAGCTGATAGGAAAACTTCTTTTCCTTTGTGTGGTTATACTGGAATGACTTGAAAGCTGTCTTTGTCTCTTTTTTTCTTTGTCTTTTTTTTTTTTTTTCTCTCTATAGTAATCTATCCAGTAAGAGAAAAGGATGCCGATTCTGGAGAAATTGAAAGAAGATTTAAAGAAAAAGAGAGGAACAATGATGATGCAGAAGTCCAAGATTTTAGACGCTCAAATTCACAACTCCTTTCTGTCCATTTTTTCTCATCTGATGTATCAGTGAAAGGACATGCAGGCTAGGAGATGTTCACTGTGTCAAGACCTAACTATTTGTAGCCATGAAGAGGGAACCACAATTACAAAGAAATTTAAGAAAGATTGAGTTTTTTGCATTATAAAACCTAATAGGTAAAAATAAGCTGATATTTAACTCGCGAGAAGGGACACATAACAATGATCAAGTATCATCCTCAGTGATAGGTCCCTGATGTCTCACAGTATATTTATCACCTGAATATTCAACTTTAACATTACCAAGTCAGTGTAAGTAAATGTATGTTTAATATTTTATTTATGTTCTACATGGTTATATTTGCACTATTTATCATCCTTTACAAAAATATATTGTGTACTGGTCATGCCTCTGCTTAGAATATTTCCTTTAAACCCCAATATAAAATGACCTTCTGTTTATAGCCATATGTAAAGTCAAATAACATTTCTCTAAATTTTGACCAGCAGAAACAGGACACAAGGACGACAAACTATCACTAAGAACCACTGGGAAGGATTCAGCAAAGAGATTGTCAACGGCCACTATGGGAGAATACATGAATGCATAGGAAAACCAATGACTGCATATCGATCTGTTATAATGTCTATGTTGGCAACTCCTAGTCATGGCATCCTTGTGAGCAAGACAAATAGAGAGATCTATACCTAACTTGTATATGATGCAATGAGCACATTTAAAAAACTGAAACAGATGATTTTAAAATATTTTTAAATGCTACAAATTATAGAGTATTTTGCAAGATCTGCTATTTTATTACCACACTGACTTATCCTGTGAAAGCAGACACAATACCCTCATTTGTGAAAGCAAACATGAAAGCAATGGGATCCTTTCCCAACCAGTTAGCGAAATTATTAAAAGTAGATAGAAGGTAAAAAATAAAATTGCCCCAATATAGAAGATACCATCACAGAAACAAATCCCAAGCATATTGCCTATTATTTCCCCTTTAACACTAATCTGCAGTTCTTCTAGCTACAGTGCTTGAAGCCATTACCCTCTACAGTTGTTCTAATTATATCTATCAGATGTGATGTATGTTTAATTGGATTTTAATAGGACTGTAGCTCCTTGTTTAGCAGTGAGTTTAACAGGAGAGTAATTTATTGTTGATAAGGCATGGGGTCTTCAGTTCCTCCTACTATATAAGAATTGGAAATGTGTTTGAAAACCAATGTCTTGGGTGAAGTTCCTGTTCTGAAAGCAAATCCCTATAAATCAAAGTGGATGATTATTTTGCCCATGTTCCGAATGGGTTGAGAGCAGATATTAAAATGTTTAATAGCCCTGCTTTTGAAAAATGCTGCTTAAAAAAAACGCTGCCTAAAATTTTCTTCAAGTTAATTAGATACTGGGTACAAATTTTCATGATAATATTATAACAGGTACATTTCCTGCTTGAGGGAAGTATAAACCAATAACAACTTAATTCTGTAAAAACATGAACAATCCAGCTGACCAAAAGTTGTAGCATTCATCAAGAGAAATAACAGTGACATATAAAGAAGGTGTAGAATTTTAAGCAGTAGTTTCAAAGCAATTGAATCCACTACCATTTGAAGTTCGTTTTTTTCTATTATGTTCTATTGTTAGTTATTACTTTTGATAAGAATATATTAAAAGGTATTTAGCTATATCTATGCAGCATGGTGCTTTATGTAGCTGAAAATCACAATCCCTGCTCGCATACTTATCTATATCAAGTGAGTTGGTTTCCATTTTGATAGTGATGACAGAACATGAGTGGGTGTTAATCGTTACATTGTCAGAACAGCCCCCTGAATGTTCAAATAGTAATCTGAGGCATCCTTGGAGAAGCAGACACTACAGGAAACAAGGGGGAATGTGGCTTCAATTATATACCTTTATCATTAAATCATGTACATGTCTTCCTTAACATGTATTAAGCAGGTATTTTTATTTTCATCCTTTCAGATTTCAGAGTAATGGAAGGTGACTAAAATTAAGGCACATCTAGATGAGTTGATGAAATAAACACTGAACATTTCAATTAAATCACAAGACCATTATATGTGTCTATTTGTTACTAACATCTTGTTTCCTATTTATTCCACAAAATATATAAAGCTACTTTGAAAATATCTCATTAATACTTATCGACCTCTGTGCTTAATTGTACTAAGGAGAAAAACAACTGCAAATTCAATCATGAAAACCAAATTCATTATGTGAGGTACAGGTGCAAGCAAACTAAGATAAAGCAGGACAATTCTACAAAATCAAATAGGATATTCAAGAGTATGTTTTCTAGAATCTTAGATTATAAAGCATCAGAATCAGTACACCTCTGCTCAGATTTTTATTAAAAACCATGAGAATATATTCTGCATATACAAAAATTGCCTACATGACTGCTCCTTACATCCTGTCATGATTTTGAGATCAGCACAGTGTAAATACTTGACATTCATTTTGCCTCATGACTTCTATATGTAGATCATGGCATGAATTAATTTCTGTAACCTCCTGTAGCAGGAGCGTAAATCAAGGAGCTACATGGTAGGATTCGAAAGGGAGCCAATGACCCCTAACCTTAATTAGGCCAGCTGCTTCTTCCAGAGAAAGAATATATACAGAAAACATAACTCTTTGAGAGATCCTATGAAAATGTCAGTTGAATTTAGATCTAATTTTCAGCCTGTGGGAAACCGATTTCTAGCCAACTTCCATATTCTTACTCTTTATATTGAAAGTTTCTTACTGTGTTACCATTCACTTTTTCCCATCTAGTTCAGCAAGTCCTCCAGAACTCCCATCTTCTATGGAATACATGGGAATACATGTGTGACATGGGAAACATAACTGTGGCATTTAAAGTGAGATTTCTGGGTTTCTGGCTCTGGCTCTGCCAGTTGTGAGTTCTGTGATATTTGAGTATATTACTCACTGTCTGCAAGACTTTCCACCCAGACCTGTAAGATGTGGATGAAAATGGCACATAATTAAGTGTTGTTGCATTAAATGAAGTAAAGCATCCAAGACACTTAATGTACTGTCTGGCTCATAGTAAGTGGTTAGGGATTGGTTATTGTTGGTGGTGGTCATACAGACATCCATCCACAAGCTTTTGTTTAAGTTGAATATGTGAACAATACATCTGGATTGCAACTATGGACTTTCTTGTGCAGACCTATTGTTGCCTAATTGCTGATTGTACTTCAAAGCTGACATGGCTTGATAAGAGAAAGTAATGACAACCATATACTCTTAATATTTAATGGTTTCTCTTGGTAATTATGGTAAACATAGAGTTGAAAGGATATCAGTAAGATGTCTTTATCTAGAATTATGGCCAATATTAACTTGGTATTCCATGCAATGTGTTGTATGGCCCAATAACATAATTTAATGTATTTTTGTTAATTATTAATAAGAAAAAACAGGCATCAGCCTAATATTTTTGATTTTACTAATTACACAAATACAAAATTTGTGTAAAACCCAGCAAAATATAACAAAATTCCAGTAAAAAATTGTAAAGAACTTCCAATAAATTCCAATAAAAAATTGGCAAAGAACTTGAATAGTCATTTTTTTTCCAAAGAAGACATATAAAAATGGTGCAGTTATATAAAAGGTATTCCACATCACTAATTGTTAGGGAAATACAAATCAAAACCATAAGGAGATGTCATTTCATAACTGTTAGGATGGCTATTATCCAAAAGAAAAGAAAAAAGGAAACTGTTAGCTAGGAATACAAGGAAATTGAAACCCGTGTACACTATTTTGGGAAATGTAAGTTGGTACATTCATTATGAAAAACAATATGATGATTCCTCAAAATATTCAAAATAGAACTACCATATGATACAATAATTCAACTTTTGGGTATATATACCCAAAATAATTGAAATTAGGATCCTGAAGAGATATCTCCATTTCTATGTTTATTACATAGTTATTCACAATGGTCAAGGTATAGAGAACACATAAATGTCCATTAGAATTTCACAGATAAAGCAGTGACATATGCATATACAATGGAAAGTTATTAGCTTTAAAAAATAAAAGGAAATTCTGAAATATGCGACAGCATGAATGACCTTTGAAGACATTATGTTAACTGAAATCAATCAGTCACAGAAGGATACATATTGAATGATTCAACTTATCTGAGGTGTCTAAAATAGTCAAACTCATAAAAGTGGAGAATAGAATGGTGGTTGGCAGGTGTTGGGTGGGTGGGTACATAGGAAGTTGGTCAATGGGAATACATTTTTAGTTAACCAAGACGAGTAAGTTCTGCAGATCTGCTGTACAACACAGTGCCCACAGTTAAACATGCTGTACTGTGCATTTCATAAATTTGTCAACAGTTTAGGTCTCATGTTAAATGTTCCTACCACACATAAGACACAAACGGGTAGAAGAAATCTTTTGGAGGTGGTTTTATGTTAATTATTAGCTTGATTATAGTGGTAGCTTCATGGATGTAGAAATATGTCCAAACTATCAAATTGTATACATTAAATATGTGCAATTATATGTATATCAATCGAATGTCAATAAAGATACTAATAAAAAATAAATGTATTATTGGGTATTTCAGTTTAGGGGTTGTGTGAGTGTGATCTGAAGTCAAATGTCCTGAGCTCAAATTTTACCCCCACCACTTATTAAGCATATAATCTTGGGTAAGGTGGTTAACATGTTTGTACCTCAGTTCACTCATTTTTAAATTAAGAATATTGATAGTACACACCTTAGAGCATTATTTTGTGGTTTACAAGAGATTGTGTTTGTAAAGCACTTTGCATTGTGCTTGGAACACTGTAAGGAAAAAATAAGTTTTTGCTAATGTTACTATCCACACTTTGCAGTATGCTGGCTAGGAGAAGTTACCAAGGGAAGGCAAAAAAGGAGATGTAAACTTGTCTAGGCGGTTAGCTAGACAGTCATATGGGGAGGAGCACCAGTGACCCAGGTTGAAAGACTGGCATGAGTAACTCCTTTTCCAAGACACGACAAAAAAATGATATGTTTGAGAAAATGAAGGAAGGATCATGTGGTTAGAATGTAAAGAATGGAGAGGGTTGTGGCAAGGCATGAAGCTGGGGAATTAGGTAGCAGTTAAATTACACCTATTGTTTCAAACCATGTATAAGGTTTAAGTCTTTAACCTAAGTGCAGTGGGAGGTAACTAAAGGGTAGTAAGTATGGGCATTACATGATCTGACATGAGCTAAAAAAGAAAAACAAAAGCACTCCTGCTGCAATGAAAAGAAAGTAAACACAGAAGAAGCAAGAAATCTCCTAAGGATGTTATTGCAGGAATTCAAATATGAGATTATTTTAGTCTGTATTAGTTTGTATTAGGATGTGGAATACTGGAATAGTGAGAAGTAAACGAATTATAGCAGTTGTCCTCAATAATATATTATTAGAATTTCTTGGGTTTTAAAATTATCGTTATTTACTCAATGCCTGGGACCAAGGTCAGACCAATTGAGTCAGAATCTCTGGAGATGGGACAAAGGCAAGTATATATTTTTAAAATGCTCCGCAGGTTATCCTCATGTTCAGGACAAGATGAAAACTCTAAGATTAAAGAAATTTTGAGAAGGACGATTAGACAAGACTTGATTGATTGGACGTGGTGGGTTAGAAAGAGATAGCAGTTAAAAATGAGTACTCAGGTTTCTGATTTTTATTATAGGACAGATAATGGTAACATTTACTGAGACAGGGAATGTAGAAAGAGGAAGATTTGGTGAGATGTTGGATTCAGCTTGAACGTGCTGAGTTGAGGATCCTATTATATATCTAGATGTATGTAGGGGAGGCAGCTGAGATTGACTTCTGGGACTCAGAAGAAGCACTGAGTATGGAGATGTGAAACTAGAAAGCGTTTTGTATAGATACATGGTGCCAGATATTATAAGAGTGGATATTGTCTACAGAAAGTTTATAGTGGGCAGAATGTCTAAGATTAAATCCTGAGGAATTCCAACATTGAATATTTAGATAGACTAGAAGAAATCCAGGAAGAAAATTGAGAATGAACACTGTGGTATATTCTAACACAAGGGAGTAGATTTCAGAAAGGGGTAGTGGCCAAATATATTCACTTCTACTAAGAGATATAGAAATACAAGTACTGAATCTGTTTACATTTTCACCTGGAAAAAAGTCAAGATTCATGCAATTCAATTTCTGCCTACCTCTTATCTATATTGAAATGACACAAACGTCTCTGGAGGAAAATAAAAAGCAATAAAGAATAAGACATAATCCTGAAAAATTGTCTTTGGATATTTAATTTCTCATATTCTCACATGTTCTCTTAAAATTCACATCATCTCTTCACCTTTCATTCCTCAACACTCATTCCCCACTTGTTATTCTTAGCTGACGGACTGATTCATTTCGAAGAAAATAGAAGCAAACAGAAGATAATTATTTCATCCTCCCAATACTTTTTCTATTGGCTGTCTGCACTACTGATCAGAATCTTTTCTTCCCGTTACCATGGTGAAATGTACTTACTCTTATCTTATGCCAGCGCTTTCAGTTTTAAACTGTATCTTACATTATTTTATTAATCACAGTCTACTACTGCTATAAACCTCCCTCAATCATCAATCATCATTTTCCCCTTTTGGACTCTCTCAATGTCCCCTTAGTGTTTTTGGTTTACCAACATGCAAACGGATGTCCCATTGAAAATCATAGCCTTTTTTGACCCCACACTGCCTTTATTTACATCATTATTTCTTTTTCCTCTTTAGTGCAAACTCCTTTTTTTTTTTTTAAGGCTAGTTTTAGAGCAGTTTTACATCACAGCAAAATTGATGAGGAGGTTCAGAGATTCCTGATATACACCCCACACACACTACCATCACCACCAAGAGCATCTCCCATTGTCAAGGTCACTTACCAGAGTGTACATTTGTTCGAATTGATTAACCTGTTTCACACATCATAATGATATCAAATCCATAGTTCGCATTATGGTTCACTATTTTAAAGTTGCTTTTTTAAATTTTTTTTTATTGGGGAATATTGGGGAACAGTGTGTTTCTCCAGGGACCATCAGCTCCAAGTAGTTGTCCTTCAATCTAGTTGTGGAGGGCGCAGCTCAGCTCCAAATCCAGTTGCAGTTTTCAATCTTTAGTTGTAGGGGGCGCAGCCCACCATCCCATATGGGAATTGAACTGGCAACCTTGTTGTTGAGAGTTCGTGCTCTAACCAACTGAGCCAACAGCCATCCAGGTTCACTATTGATATTGTGCGTTCTACAGTTTTGGACAAATGTGTAATGATAATAATCCATTATTATAGTATCATACATAGAAATTTTACTGCCCTAAAAATCCTCTGTACACCATTTTTAATTAGAATGTTGGTTTTCTTATTGATGAGTTGACTTTGTATATTTTGGAAAATAGCCCTTTATCAGAGGCATGCTTTGCAAATATTTTTTCCCCCACTTGTTAATCTTGTCATTCTCTTGACATTTTCTTTGATAGAGAAGTGGGGTTTTTTGTTTGTTTGTTTGTTTTATTGTTTTGTTTAGTTTTAATTTTAATGAAGTATACCCTATGTTTTCTTTTATAGATCATTCCTTTGGTCTTCTATCTAGATGACCCACAGTCATCTAAGTGTTCTCTTATGTTACTGTGTGGGATTTTTATAGTTTTGCATTTCATATTTATATCTGGATCCATTTGGAGTTAAATTTTAAAGAGGGTGTAAGGTCTGTATCAAGAGTATTTATTTATTTATTTATTTATTTATTTATTTATTTATTTATTTATTTATTTATTTATTTATTTATTGCATAAGGTGGTCCAGTTGTTCCAGCACCAATTGTTTAAGAGACTAATTTTGCTCTACTGTATTGTCTTTGCTCCTCTATCAAAGATAAGTTGCCTATTTTTATTTTGGTCTATTTCTAGGCTTTTTCATTCTGTTCCATTATTTATGTGTCTATTCTTTCATAAAGAGTACATTGTTGAGATTACTGTAACTTTATAATAAGTCTTGAAGTTGGGTAGTGTCAGTCCTTCAACTTTGTTATTCTTCAGTGTTTTGTTGCCTATTCTGGGTCTTTGACCACCCCATAAGAATTTGTTGATATCCAGAAAATAATTTGCTTGGATTTTGATTGGATTTGCACAGAAACTAGAGACAAATTTGAGAAGAAAAGACATCTTGACATATTGAGTCTTTCAATCCATAAACATAGACTATCTCTTCATTAATTTAGTTCTTTGATTGTACTCATTGGAGTTTCGTAGTTTTCCTCATATAGATATTACACATATATTATTAGATTTATATCTAAGTATGTCATTTTAGGGGTGCCCATGTAAATGGCATTGAGTTTTAAATGTAAAATCCCACGTGTTCATTTTTGATATATAGAAAAGTAATTGACTTTTGTATATTAATCTTGTATCCTGCAGCCTTCCTATATCACTATTATGTCTAGTAGTTTTGTTGTTGTTTTTGATCATGCTTTCTATATAAATGATCATGCTATCTGTGAACAAAGACATTTTTTTTCTTTCTTCCTAATATTATTTTTTTAACCTTATTTTATAAAATAGAACTTTCAGTACAATGTTGGAAAGGCGTAGTGAGAGGGGGTATCCTAGCCTTGGTCCCATTCTTAGTGGAAAAGCTTCACGTTTCTGATTATTATGTTAGCTTTAAATTTTGTGTAGATATTCTTTATCAAGTTGAGAATGTTCCCCTCTATTGCTAGCTTACTGAGCATTTTTGTCATGAATGGGTGTTAATGTCATCAAATAATTTTTCTGCATCTGTTGATATGATTGTGCATTTTGTTTTTCTTCTTTATCTGGTAAATATGATGGATTGCATCGATGGATTATTCAAGTCTTGAACCAGCCTAGCACACCTAGAATAAATTCTACTTGTTCATGGCATATAATTCTTTTTCCACATTGTTGGATTTGGTTTGCTAGCTAGCGTTTTCTTAAGAATCTGTGTATTTGTGTTTATGAAATATATTGACCTGTAGTTTCTTTTCTTGTAACATGCCCTTTTAAGGGAGTTATTCATTCTGCTATATGCACTTTGCAAAATTCTCATTGTATTTCTTTTTGAAAATCAAATGCAGGAGGTTGTGCTAATTTTATTTCCCAATTTATGTCACACTATCAACACTGATCATCTGTTATATATCTTCTGTAACTCCCTCATCTCCATTTACCTCCATTAGCAACCAATGAGATTGAAATTTATGTTTGGTGGTTACCAGAGGGTAAGAGCAGAGAGGGATGGTAGATGAGGATAAGCAGGGTGAAATATATGGTGATGGACGGAAAACTGACTCTGGGTGGTGAACACACAACGTGATATATAGACTATGTATTACAGAATTGTACACTTGATGCCTATGTAACTTTATTAATCATTGTCACCCCAATAAAGTTTAGCTAAAAATAAAAAGAAATGTGTGTTTGAGTCTGTATTCTAACAAAACTTATAGTGATTTATTATGCACATACAATTAGGCCACATTTATGGTATGGTTTATAGGCTATATTGTATTTCTCACGTTTTCCTTCTATCTATGTTATTATTAACTATCCATACAGCTATGATAACTCCAGGCTTTAGTTGAAATTGCTACAGGAAATTCCATCGTGTTTTTTCATCCTACTAGTTATTCATGTTTCCTACTGATGCACACTTAGAGCGCCCTCATCTTCCAGTTGTCCTCATGCGCGAATATCACACTGTATTTTCGTATATGCCTTCATTTTTTTTCCTGCTATGTGCCCAGGAAGTTTACTTGGAGAAAAGTTTTTATAACTGACTGACTGACAAACTTATTAACTAACTTACTAAAACACACACACACACATATATGCATACATATACACGTACACCAATTGTAAGTGTTAGCAGATTTCTCTCCGGAATACCTAGTAGTCTACAATTTAATTATTAGTCCATGAGAGACCCTATGTTCCCACACCCATTTATATTGCTACTATATTTAGAATGTTTTGTGTCTGTAGGTGTTCTTTCTTTTTAATACTGTAATTTTTTTTTGCATCTTTTATCTGGCCTTTCTTTTGATATTGGTCAATTTTTATGCATGTGAAATGTATTTTAGATACGTCATTTTTTACATATCATTTGTCATTAAGTTTTCTCTTTTTTAAGTTTTCTTCCTTTTGGTCTTGTCTATAGTTTTATCACTTCAGTGAAACTATTCTTGTCAGCATCAGTAAGAGCTAATTTCAGGTCAAATCCAATAGCCAATATTCATACTTATTTAACTTTTTAATTGCATATGACACATTACCGATGTGTCTTTTTTTTGAGACACTTTCTTTGCCTGGTTTCTAGCATATTACTCTCACCAATTTTATTCCTACCTCAGAGTTTTCCTTCTGAGTCTCCCTTTATGGTTCTTCCTCCTTTGGTTTTCCTCTAAATATTGGAGTATCTCTTAATCATTTTTCTTAAACACACATTTTTGTTATTTATATTATGTCCCCTAGGAATCACATTCTGTCTTACAGCTTCACATTCCATCTATTGACTGAAAATTCCTAAGTTTATATCTCAAGGTCTGACCTTTCCACTGAGCACCAGAATCATATATCATAGCCATTTTTCATATTTCCACTTGGATATCTAATTGGTCTATCTAACCTAATAAGGCCAAGCCAGAACTATCTGTCTAACTCCTACCAACGTCAAACTGGCCCTGCCCTTACTGTCCCAATTCTATTAACAGTACTGTCATTAATGTAGTTTCTTGTATCAGAACACTCAAATATTTTCTTGATTGACGTCATTCTTGCTGACTGACCTTGATATTGCTTCAGGAACTTTGCATGTTTTTATTTCTAGAACATTGTTTAAAACAAATTCCTTGAGGCTCATTATTTCTCATCATGTGAGTACCTTTGTAAATATTACTTTCTCAGAGAGAACTTCCTTGACAGGCATATCTGAAATAGCCCATCTCTTAATTATCCTCTACATTTAAGCAACTTTATTCGTTTCACAGCATTTTTGACTATCTGAAATTAAATTACTTCTTGGTTTATTTATTTATTGTCTAGCTCCACAATTAACGTGTGCATGTACTGATGCTGAGGGCTTTGTTGGTGTAGTACAACACTGTTGACGCATTACGTGGATAAGTATATATCCAGGTAATAAGGGCTTAGACGTATTTGTTGAAAGACAATATGATAAACAGAGGCTACAATTGTAAAAATATATAAAAAGTAATAGGAGCAAAAGAGATATGAGTATGTGTCTTTGTCAATGAAAATAAATCACATCGCAGGTGGAGGGAGAGAGAAAGAATTGAGGTACCTAGGAGTGAATGTTCCTGTTATGTATAGAACTACCCACTGAAGCTACAGGTACTGCCTGTGTGAGTGGTAGGCATGGATAGAGGCAGGACATAAATATGAACTTCCCTGCTAGATATTATAATTTATTTGGTAGATTTGGTTCCTTTGATTTATATATATACAGATAAAAATAGAGGTAGAGTTATAGAGGTATAGAGATATATCTATATCTCTATACCTCTATATCTCTATCTCTATATTACTTATTCAGATATAAGATCTTTAGAGTCTGAATATTATGGAACATTTAATGTTCAGTTTTGTCTTATACGCAACTCTAATTATTCTGGATAATTTCAAGGAAGCTGAGGAAGCAATATGTTGTGAAAAATAATGTATGGAGTTTGGAGTAGTAAGTCTTAATTAATGGATCCTGATTTCCCTGAAAACTGGTTATATAACAGGACTCTGGCTAATATAACCTCTGCCATTCAATGTTCCATATCTGAGTAAGTGGGGATAATGATGTCAAGGTTGATTCTGTAGTTGATTGAGGTAACACGTGCATATGTTAATTCTCCCACTCCTCCTTACCAATGATTTGGGATATGGCTACATGTTCTAAATAGTAATAACATTAAAAACGATTCTTTGTTTATTAAATCATAGCACCAGAACACATTTGGAAGTAATTTTAAAGGATTTTTTGAGGGCTTTAGTTATGCATGCATCAGTGATTTTGAGGAGTCTTTTCAGTGCAAGGCTAGATGCTATTTTTCAAAAGATATCTTCATGTCATGTAATAGTGATTATTGTTTGTTCTTGTAAAAGTATTGTCACATCAAGTGTGTATCTTTAATAGACACTATTGGATATGCTGTCAAGAATGCTTGTTCTCTTATTTTCATAGAATTCTACGTAAAGCCTATGGCTTCAGCAAAGCCTCTCTGTAATACACATAGTTAGCAACATTAATGTCAAATGGTAACTTAAAACGCCTTTGTATTTTTAATAATAAAATAACTCATTTAAAATATGCATCATATTGTTAGATACCATTTTAATAATTTGAAAATGATTGTAACTCGTGTCTCAGGGTATGTCTCATGGGTTTATGCTTCAAAGAAAAGGCCAAATTAAATGGAGGATTTCAAACTTTGAATTTAAATATGTCTTAGCAACTCCTTTAAGCATCCAGAATCCTTAGGGTCAAATGCATGGTTTTGCTACACCAGATTCACCAATTAGTAACTGTGTGACTTTGAACAGGTTATTCAAACTTTAGCAATCTCAGGTTTCCCCATTTTTAAAATAATATGAGTACAATTATAATACTAAGCCCATTTACTTTATGTATGTGAGAATAAAAAGTATCGCATATATAAAGGGTGTAGAACTAGCATTTAATATCACTCAATAAAAGATATTTTTATTATTATCATTATCATTTTATTAACAACCTAAACTTACTTCTCCATAAAACATTTATAGAAACCAGCTCATTTTAAACAGCCAGGTATGTACAACTCCTTAGCAAACTCATTGCACTCAGCCACTTTATTTTTCATTGTTTATCTGCCTCCTTCACAGGCCTTAAGTTCCCTCCGGTCTGTGAATGTGTTTCATATCGGAGTGCCCAGTGCCCAGCATATTACTTGGCATGTGATGGGCCTACATTCCATACTGGTTGAATAAAATGGATGACACACCTTCACATAACATATTATTGTCTGAGAAAACGTATTTAAACACTCTTTCACAAAACTTCTCATTAGGGAATCCATTGAAATCATTTTCTTATCAATAAGTAAACCTGTTTTTATAAAATATAACTGTGTTAAATTCTTGAGGGTTAGTACCATTTTAGAAAGTGGGTGAGTGTGGGAACAACTGAAATTCATTTTGTGATATAATTCGTATAAGAATAAAGTGGGAAAAATTGGACATAATATATCACACTCTCATATCACGTATCTATTGACTCTGGGTAATGCTCCTTCAAGTCACTGAAAAGACATGTAAGAATAAATCCCAGTGACCTTTGAAAAGTCATCAGAGTGACGAGATCATGCAGAAACTAAACATCCTATTACTATTTTATAAAACTGAGCTTATCTCCTGTAGCAAAGTCAGAGTATACTGTTCTATTCTTCAAGGTCTTTTTTTTTTCCTTACAAGATGCTTGGTTAATTTCATTTTGAAAATTGATTATACTACCTGATTGATTGCAGTGATTGCTTTTCTTGTCTTGAGCAAGGAGATAGCATTTATAATTCTTATTAAAAGTTGATTAGTATTTAATACAGTTAGTCTTGTTGAATGTTGCATAATAAATTTTAAAACTGAAACCTGCTTTGCCAATTACTAAATATAAATACAAAGTAAATGATGTCTTCAAGTGGTATAAAAAATTCAAAGGCATAATCTTCAATGTTTAAACAAACCTGAAAAAAATCTCATTAAAGGCAGTAGCTTCGTGGTCTTTAAGAAGCTTCTGTTGTCTTCTTTGTGGATATCATTGTGATTTTAGCCTGGGAACTAATACAGCCTGCTTTGTGCCTGATGCATTTAGAATTTGCATTACATAAAACTGCAGCTATCCAATTGGTTTTATTTTCTTAAGAACTGTATCTGTGATGAATGTATACCGTGAATTAAAATGTGTAGGCCTTCTATGTACAGACCTAATCGACATAGTCATACTCGTGATACTTTGACAGAAATATTTAACTGTATTTTGAAATGGGTTTTCTAGTAAATGGAATCCAAATTGCTGAAACATATTATACAAAATGCGATCACTGTGAACAGATCCCTATTTCCTCCACAGGATGAACAATTCTTACTGGGCATAATATCTCATATGGCTACTTAAAAAAAGAGCTTCTGGATAGTGTGGCATGAAAAAGAGAATCGTGATCTTAAGGTAGTGTTTGTTTTGTGACTCTAGGCACTGTAAAATCAGTTTTTTTCAGAGAAATCAAGATATCATTTCCTCTGCCAGGCTTAGGGTGTATTGCCTATGCTCACTGGGAACCATACACATTTCATGCCTTTACATTTAATATAAAAGATCTGAAAACTCCTAAGTGCCTGCAGAGTATGTGGAAGCTGTGAATATGCTCTGGTTAAGTTTTATTCATTGAGTGCCTAAGCCACCCACCCCGAGTCTCATGGCCCATTGTGCAACAAGTATATCACTCTGTTGACAGAAGACTATTGATATTAGTGGAAGTGACACACATACACATACGCAGGAGTGCTGAATAAGCAGGAAAAAAATGAGCAAAAGGGAAATGAAGTGACCTCCTAGCAGCAGATGAACATGATTCAATCAGCAATGGAAATCAATGAGCTGAAAGGAACTTGCAGGGAAAATTGATGAGGGAATAATACAGTGACCAATGAACTTTCTTCCCTTTTGTATTCTTGTCTGGCTGTGGCAACCTAAATACCCAAGTGTATCACTTGCAGATCATTCTAGCCTTTCCATCCCTATTTACATTCTCAGGTGCCTCTAGCTCTCAGACTCTGTGCACAATTGAAAGCATCCAAAGACAATGCAATTGTCATTCCCCCCACTACTCATGAAAAAGCAGCCAGAGATTAGACTTCGTCTGAGAACCTGGCTATCCAAAACATGGCAGAGTGGAGATCAGCACAAATGTTTACCCCGGGTCTCCAGGGCCTGCAAGCAAGGTCTAGCTTTGCCATTAAATTATAACGCCAAGTCATTTACTTAAACTTTGAGACTTAATTATAATGGACATTAAATGTAGACAGCTTAAACAACTACAGTGTGTCGTCCTACAATGTACTAGAAACTGTCTTACGTCTCTCAGGATCCTTCGTTTCTAAGTTATACATTATCAGTAGTGAATTAAGCAAATATCACTGAAAGAGGGGACATCATTTAGTTTCAAGGTCAAGTAAGACTAGTAAAGTGAACTGAGCATTTAAAACAAGAGTTTAGGGTTTATGGTGGTAAACCTGAAGAAATAATTAGTAACTAATGGAAAGAAACAATGCCAGAGATTTAACTAATGGCCATGAGATTAAAGTCTGAAGATTTGGAATTTACTGTTCTGTCTTGTAATATGTGGTCTTCCACAATTACAATTACTTTTCGTGCTTCTGCTTCCTAATCTAAATCATAGTTACTATATCACACTGTATCCTCAGATTCTTGGGAGATTACAGTAAGAAAAAATTGTATAAACAGTATCTCAAACTCTATAATGTTTAACATAAAATGGAAGATACTATGGTTGGGAAAATAGTAACAACAATCTGTATATATAGATAGATTTAACAGGGAGAACAAATGGAGCCCACCTTTTTTTTTTTTTTTCAGCCTTAATATAAAACAAATTTGTGAGCAGAACCAATACTGTGCTACATTTGGGGATTCTATTTAAGTTGTTTTTCTCTCATTTATCAACAGGAAGTGATAGTTTTTCCTGATTGATAATGCTGTGGTCATTGATTAAATATTTAAGTCTGTCAACATTTCTGTTTGGTTCCATGAAATCTCCAGTCTGTTTTCTTGGTTCTGTTTTCTAAATAGATTGCATAAACCTGGATGACCTGGCCAGGCTTCTTTGTACCTCCCATCAAATTTAGCAAAGTGGCTCACTGGAAAAGAAGTGCTTAAAATGTGGTTTTTGTTAATGTTGCTAATGAATTGTCTAGCTTGCGTTAATTATTTATCAATAATAATGTAAAACATTTTAACATTAAATATTTTAATCCTTACTGAATACTGTGAGTTGATTTTCAGTTTTATATTTAGGAAATCCAAGATATAGAGCAGGGAAGTCAATTGTCCCAGATTGTAAGACCTCTAATTAAAAGGACCAAAGCGTTCCAGCTTTTCTCTGCAAAAGGGAATCTTAATTATAGAGTTCATATTGAAATAAATTCCCTTTTAGTGAAGTGTTTTTGAGAGCAATTCCTTCTATAGCCTGAGGAGCCTTCTTGTTTGGTCTGTCTTTCTTTAGAGAAGGGGATGCCCCTCAGCTCATATTGCCCCCGACAAGTTATGGACCCAGGGTCACTTTATTACTGGGTTCCAGCATTCTGCAAACTGCTGACCTTTGCAAGTTGAAAGATACATATTTTTTTTCCTTTGAAATGTGATCATAAAATGTTCACATTTAACTCTTTTACAAATTAGAAAGCAAGATGGGATTAATCAATACTCCAGACAAGGGACACTTTTCTCTTTTGCTGAGGATACTAATGTATGTACTTTTATTAAAAATATTTTACTCTCTATTTTAGGTATGGTATAGTGTATGTAAAAAGTATCAAGCCTAATTCCAGAAGTAATTAGGTTCAAATCTGTCACTTACTATATTTATGATCTTTGATAAGCTCCTTAAAACAATTATCAGGGTTAATTTTACATATAAAAAGTTGTAAAACAATCTGACAGAGTCCTATGTTCTATAAATAATAAAATGCATGCAAAATGATGCATGCAAAATGCCCACCACAATTAGTGTCTATGCATAGTAGATATGCATAATGCCTACTTATGCTCTTTGTACTAATAAATTGTGTAAGAGGATAGAATGCTTTATATATATATATATATATATATATATGTATATATATATGTATATATATACACATATACACACACACACACACACATACATACATACCGTGTTTCCCCAAAAACAAGACCTAGCAAACAATAAGATCTAATGTGTCTTTTGGAGCAAAAATTAATATAAGACCCAGTCTTATTTTACTATAAGACTGGTTCTTACATAACACAATATAAGATCGGGTCTTATATTAATTTTTGCTCCAAAAGACTCATTAGAGCTGATTGTCCGGCTAGGTCTTATTTTCAGGGAAACATGGTATAGATATATAACTGTAACAAAAATAACTATCAGCTATTTTAGCTCAACAGAGTTTGCATTTATTTCCTTTTTATTTCAATCAACATTTCTATACCCTGATCACAGGACATGCAGCCAAGAAACAATGTAAGCAGAAGCAGAAGGAAATTGCACCCTCATGAAAATAATAGTCAAGTACGGGGAAAAGGCTATGGATCAAATAATCACACAAATAAAAGTAAAATTACAACTGGACCAGTGGTCTAAGATCAATAGAGACTGAGAAAATGATAGAAATAGAGACTCTGAAGAATGAGTAGAAGTTAGTTACTAATGAGAAAAACAACTAATGTATGTACTTAGAATGAGATAAGTAAGACATGTTAGAGCAAGTGCAGAAGAGATGTAAGTATAAGGCTTCCAAGTAAATGTGCACCTGAGCAAGCACTTCAGTTAGGACTCAGGTGATAAAATAACTTGGAGCTCAGGAAATAGTAACATCACGCAAAGTATAGAAGACTGTGGGTTATATGTATGAGCATCACCACACAAAAAAACATACAGTCAAATAATTATTAGCATAAAAGTAGTTTAAGATGTTATTCTGCGGATTAGCCTTAAAAGGGACAAGTGTCTAAAGGATGGATAGGACGCCTGTCAGACAGAACTACAAGTGATATTTACAAATGAGCCCTCGAGAATAAAATAGTGATGATGAGTGACCCAGGGCTGTTGACCAGAGTCAGAAAAGGTAACTAAAGAAATTAATGTCCCTGGGAGCCAACACATCATTGCTGGAAGCTGATGGAACACAAGTCTTGGTTAACTGGAATAAGACTTTGGGCGAATGGGCACTATTAGTGTATGAGTGCCTATATTCAATTTTGAAAACTTTCAAAAGAGAGACAACTCGCTACCTACTGAATAATGCCATCCAGCTTCCAATAGAATTTGGCTATTGGTTGGCCATGAGAATAAAAACAACAAATTTTATCTTTCTTATCTCTCTTTTGCATAGAATGTGAATATTATAAACGTTAACTAGAAATAATGTTGGTTGATAAATAGTTGAAAATATAATAAATAAGTAAATAATGCTCTAAGATAGAATGTTGTTTAAAATGTTAAAAGAACAAAGTGTATTTTTTTTATATTGTAATGTTAGCTTTTAATAATCAGGACATAAACTTTTATGAGCAGTTTGCAACTATCTATGTAAATACATGTACAAAATGATACGAGAAATATTAAAATAGTTGCCTATCAATGATAGAAATACATACACACAGATGTAATTAATGCGTACACACAGATGTAATTAATTTTTTTGAACCATCTATCATTTTAAACTTTTTCTGCAATTGGAAGGTAGCATTTTTGTAACTAGAAAAAAGTAATTAACATAATAAGAAATTACTACGATATCTTAAAAATACTTAGTGTCCTAGGAGAACGGAAAAACATTTAAAAATTTGAAAGTATCTTATTAAGGTGATTTTCTTATTAAAATTTGGTTAGGTAACTCAGTCAAACCTACACACAATTTCATCACTATTTCAAATTCTTCAAATGAGTGCGAAGAAGCAATTACGTGTGGGGATATTCTCAAATTTTGTTTAATTAGCTTACTCAATATGAAATGTTTTTATATATCTCCAAAATTGTTTGAAAATTTGTTAAATCATTTGACAAAATTTAACATGTGGGGGTCTATTTGCAAAGATAATTAGCTCTTTACTTCTGCATGTGTCAAGTTGATGATGTCTCAGTGTGAATATAGGCCGATATTTTCTAATTCACCATAGGATATCAACCTTTGCACTTGAACATCTGCTAAATAAAACATATCTGTGAGATCTCTGTGAGAATACCTTGGGTCTAGGATTTGCAGGTAAGCTTATCCTTAACTTTTTGTTACCATACATTTGCCAAAAATCTAGCTAAGATAAATGCTACTAAATACGGTAATCTGAAAAACAAGCCATTATTTGTTATATCTTCTACTTACTGTTCTATCTTTGTATAAATTTGATCACCTGGATTGGGATTAATTTCCTATTGATCTTCATTAACTTGGTTTACAGTAAGAATATGTTCCTTAGGATCAGGTATCATGATTGAGATGGACAGGATTTTGGCCTCCATAATCTTTGCTCTTTGATGACATGCCTATAGGTATGTTAGGTTACATGGCACAAGGGACTTTGCAAATGGAATTCAGGTTATAGACTCTAAAATACGGATATTAACAAGATTATCTGGGTGGTTCTCTCAAAAGCAGAGAAATTTCTCAGCTTGGTCAATCAGAAAGACGTGGCAGAAAGAGAGGCAGGGGGGAAGAGTCAAAAGGAGACGTCAGAAAGATTTAAAGCATAGGGAAAAATCATGACACTAGATGTTGTCTTTGAAGATGTACAAAGGGCCCAAAGATAGCGAATGTGGGTGACCTTCAGAATATGAGAAATGAATTCTGTCACCAACCTGAATGAAGTTGAAAATGGATTCTTTCCAAAACCTCCAGAAGGAAATCCAGTCCTGCCAACACCTTGATTTCTGCCTTGAATACACAATGCAGAGAAACTGGCTGAGCCACACTGCACTCCAACTTAAGACCTACTGAATGTTGAGATAATGTATTATATGTGTTGTTTCAAATCACTAAGTTTATGATAATTTTTTAAGGAGACAATAGAAAATCAAATCAAATAGTATTCTACCTCTTGTTTTTGTATAGGATCATTTTGAGAATGGTCATATGAAGAATGCTTACATATTTTTCAAGTATAAGATCTTTCATCACCCCTATAGAAGAAAATACATGACATTGTTCCATTATATTTGACAACAGTAAAATCATTCACACTTATCTCACCATCAATGAAAAGGCAACCTATGAAATGGGAGAATATATTTGCAAATCACATATCCAATAAGAATATGTGGATATGTGATTTGCAACTATGTGATATGTGGTTTGAAACTATACAAGGAATTCATGCAACTCAAGAGAAAACAAACAAACAAACAAAAAAACAACAACAAAAATCCAATTTAAAAATGAGTAAAGGACCTGAATAGACATTTTTCCAAAGAAGATATGCAAATGGCCAATAGGTATATAAAAATAGGCCCAATATTTGCATTTCAACAGGGAAATGCAAATAAAAAACAAAATGAGATACCACCTCACACCTATTAGAAGGGCAATTTCAAAATGACAAGAGATATGGTGAGTGGGATGGAAAGAAGCCGTCTGAAGGTTTGAGCACTGAAGTGACAGATCTTATCATTATATTTAAAACATTTGAATCTGTGCAGGGGTGGGTTTTGTTTGTGAATCGAACACTTAACCGTCTACCTAGTCACATCCTTTTTATTCCCTTGCCCAGCCTCAGTCAATGAGTAGTTTTAGGTGACTCAAGATAACCTTAGTTTTTCTGGAAGTACCCTACAGTGAAAGCTCATGTATGACCCTCCCAGAGTGTGGACCCTACTCGGAGAGGGTAAAAAGAAGTTGGGGATCAGTGCATGCCCAGCTTCGGTGTCTGCTCTGCCCCGTAGTAAAACGGCGACCTGGGTGAATTACATGAGGATAATAATAGACAATATGTAAACCGCACTAAGCCTGTTTCTTTTATTGGATTTTATTATGATTCTCACAGCATGAGGAGGTAGATGCTAAATAAATTGCCCCCCATGTTACAGATACAGAAACTTAGGTATAGAGAGGTTATATGACTTGCCTAATGTCTCATAGCTAGTAAGTGACAGAGCTGTGATTTGCGTGTGGCTGTCTGGCTCCAGCTTTGACCATCTTAGTCGTCTGCTTTATGGCCCCTCGTCCCACATATGTCCCTTCAAAGAGTATAATAAACACTCACGCACACAAATAAACAATTGCCTAGTGTGTTAAGTACTATGAAGACAAAAATGTGCAGGAATAGTAAATACGAGGACAGGGGAAGAACATAAAGGACATACATAGCCTGACCAGGCAGGCAGTGCCCTTCCAGGGAGCTGACACCTACACGCAGAAAAAAAAAAAAAAAAAAAAAAAAAAAAAAAAAAAAAAAAAAATGACAAGAAACAATAAGTGTTGGCAAGGATGTGGAGAAAAGGGAACCTGTGTGCATTGTTGGTAAGAATGTAAACTGGTGAAGTCACTATGGGAAACATTGTGGAGACTCCACAAAAAACTAAAAATAGAACTACCATATGATCCAGAAATTCCACTTCTACATACTTATTGAAGAAAATTAAAACACTAACCTGAAAAGATATATGTACCTCCATGTAAAGAATGTAAAAAAAAAAAAAAAAAAAAAACTATACACACACACACACACACAAACATACACACATACAATGGAATATTATTCAACCATAAAAAAGAAGGAAATCTTGACTATTGAGGCTACGTAGATGGACCTTGAGGGCTAAGTAAAATAAGTTAGAGAAATACAAATACTGTATGATCCAGGACTTATTATATCCACTACTGAATCCTGTCTGGCTCTTGACACTGCAGTGTGCCAATTCAGTATAGCAAGGTTATTCATAATTGCATCTAAATTTTGTATATCTCTCCTCCATGATTTTTCCATTCCCCAAAGTGTAAAATGTTCTGTCAAGGAGTCATATTGACACACTGTGAACTAAAATTTAGTCACCAATAAGAGCATTATGAACATTAAAAAGGGTGTGAGAGAGAAGTTTTCCTGGAACTGGTTTTTTTTGTTATTGTTTTTTGTTTATTTGTTTTCATTTCAGCCTTCTGGTGTTAAATCTGCCCAAACAGATAATGCCTGAGGTGAAATAAAAAATAAAGGCAAGGTATTATAAAAGAATTAACCTAAAATTTCTTCTCTGTTAGATAAAACCCCCAAGGGTATTGTAATGTTAACATTATATGTCTCCCCATTTATCTACTGGCAAAGCAGTTTCACATTCTGCTCTAGCAACACTGACACTAGAACAACAACAGAAACCATGCCATCTCTTTTGTCTGATCCTTTGACAAGGTTCACCAATAAGATTACCTCCTAACTAAAAGAAAATAGCAGGAACAATTCTCCATTTCTTAATTTCTGCTTTTTCTGAGCTTACACAGCAGCATGGGAAAAATTGACTACATTATTGAGAAAAAGATGGCACAAAAATTTTACTTGTTAATATCAAAAAAAGTATGAAGTTTTTTCCAAAAATATAGGGGAAACTGCCAAGGAAAATGATAGAAAAGGTAATTTGAGATGATTGTAAATAGCTCCCACCAAAAAACTGTTACCATAACAACCTCATTATATATTAACTTGACATAATTTAGTAGTCAAGGCAATTTATTTTTATGAGGCATAACTTCCTTATTTATACTTTGAGGAATATAAATATAAAAAATAAAAAATATATGGTAAAATATATGGAACTCTGCAATGTAGATACTATAAAATGTAGCTGTAAAAATCAATCTGTGCACGTAGAAATCAGTGCATAGAATTAATAAAATATGAAAAAAACCTGGTGGGTTAATGCCATATTAGCCTTTTGTACATCAAATCTCCACTGTCAATAATAATGAAATGTAAAAAGCATCTCTTTAAATACATCAGAGATACGCCAAAATATCCAGGGCTCGAGGGGTGAGAATAACAAAAAAAAGAGAATAATATTGAAGCAGATGAAAATTATTGAATGCTTTCCCCCACAAGACATTTATCATTTTTGAAAGTAGCAATCAAAGAGAATCTAATAATCCAATCAGAAAATGATGGCTATAGCTGGTAAATAGAGGTTAACTTTCCATAATCTCATGGAGCAGGACAAAATTTGCAACTCTGGGCTACAGGTCAGTCAAGTCGTGAAAAACTAATAATATGTTAGAGTGAAACAAACCACATTGAAGTGATCCCAATTGTTGAAGATACTGTCAAAATTTTAAAGTCAAAGCACTTACTGATTCTAAGTGATAGACTTAACAACAGAGAAAGGGATAGCTAATAGGCTAGGAAGCTGATGAGAGTTTTCAACAGTTTCATAGTGCCGAGGAGATGAAAAGACAATGTGCTTCAGAGCCCACTATGTATTAAAGGTTTTGATAAACACTTTACTTACACACACACACACACACACACACACACACACACACGCAGCCTGACAAATTGATGAACTTGTTGCAACGAAGTTGCTAACCTTTTTTGGTATCAGAGGGATTATGCATTATGAATTTGTACCAACTGAATAGTTGACCAAGTTTACTATTTGGAAGTGCTGAAAAGGCTGTGTGAAAAAGTTAGATGAAAACGACCTGAACTTTTCGCTAACAATTCATGACTCTTGCATCACAACAATGTACCAGAACACGGCACTGTCTGTGAGGGAGTTTTTAGCCAGTAAACAGATCACTGTGTTGGAACACCCTCCCTACTCACCTGATCTGGCCCCCAGTGACTTCTTTCTTTACCCAAAAATAAAGAAAATATTGAAAGAAAGACATTTTGATGACATTCAGGACATCAAGGGTAATACAGTGTTTCCCCGAAAATAAGACCTACCCGGACAATCAGCTCTAATGTGTCTTTTGGACCGATTCTTATGTTAAATTTTGCTCCAAAACACGCATTAGAGCTGCTTGTCTGGCTAGGTCTTATATTTGGGGAAATACAGTACAATGACAGCTTTGATGGCCATTCCAGAGAGAGTTCCAAAATTGTTTTGAAGTGTGGGCTAGGTGCTGGCCTTGGTGAATAGCTACCCAAGTGGAGTACTTTGAAGGCGATTGCAGTGATATTCAGCAATGAAGTATGTAGCACTTTTTCTAGGATGAGTTCGCAAACTTGTCAGACCGTGTGTGTGTGTGTGTGTGTGTGTGTGTGTGTGTGTGTATGTGTGTTAAAGGTATAAAATAACTCAGATATAGAGAGCTGGAAAGGCATCACTCACCCTATACAATGAGAAACAAAGTAGAACAAACTACAAATTAATTATCTTCTTGAATCCATCAAATAACTGATGTCACATAGGAAACAAATAACCTCACATTCATAATAGGAAAGATACCTGCAGTTAGAAACAGAATATTTATTTACTTATAGCAGGTACTGATAAATGTCATAAAAATGATCATAATATTAAGCTAGGTTTTTGTTTCAATGAAATTCACTTAAAATTAAAAACATAGACAGGTTAAGAATGAAAAGATGTAAAAAAAAAAATCATACCATGCAAATACTAATCAAAAAGAGCAGAACTAGTTGTATTGATTTTTCAAGGGGAATAAAAGAATACTATGAGGAATAAAGAGAGATGTTATACACCGATAAAAGGGTCAGTTCTTCAAAAAGACAGTGATCCTAATTGTGTATGTATCTAACAATAAAGCTTCAAAACACATGAGGCCAAAGTGGTAGATCTAAAATGAAAAAAAAAAATAGATATATCCATAATTATAGTTGGAAATTGCAATACTTTTTTCTCAGGATTGATAGAATAAGTGGGCCGGAAACCAGTAAGGATATAGAGGACCTGAATGACCCTATCAGCTAACTTGCACTAATTCACATTTTTAGAATAGTCCATTAAACAACAGCTGAATACACATTCTTTTCTTGTGCTCAAGGACACATACATAACATTCCACTAAAACTTTGATCTGCTCCCAAAATAAGCCAAATAAAGCACATTTTCCCAAGGACATGATGTATTGTACAAAATTGTTTTCAACAACTAATGTCCTCACAATAGCTCTACCGGATAGGTGAAAAAATACTTTAAAAGTAGAAACAGACAAAAGAAATCACAAGAAGCGGTGTGATGGGCATAAAGGCTATTGATAGAGATTTCCACTTTCACTTAGATATGTTTTTGTTTGTTTGTTTTTAAAAAAGCCTTTGCAGTGATCAGATCAACAAAAAAATAAGATGAAATAGAGTTTGAACAGGTTAAAGATGAGGGAGGGTCAAATATTTAGAATCCAGAAAAGAGGCTATATTATGAAAAAAAGCATTCTCACTTTGATTTTTACAGATTGTAAAGCCGACTTTGGTGAAGGCGGACAAAAAAAAAAAGGTTTATAATAAGGAAACAGGTATGAGAAATCGACAGTGAATGGAGTCATAGACACAGTAATTATAAGCTAGATGACCCCTCAAATAATGGAGATTTTAGTGGGGACAGAGGAAGCTTTCAGAAAAAAGTGAAGTAGACTTGTATCAACTATCCAGACCACTTGAGTTAGTAGACTTGTCTGTAAGTCATATAAGAACAGATTCTTTCACTTTTATTTCAAGTCTAAAGTGAAATCTCAAAATATGTATTCCTGAAAAATAGTTCAGAGAAGACAAAAAACTATCTAGATTTAAAGTTTTATTCAGTTATATCTAGTTTTCTCTTTCCCAATCTAACTCCACCCCAGTGATTTAAATGCATTTTGATGGTAGAATAATGGTTTTCCTAGTGGAAAATACCTAAGGGAGAGTAGAATTTTGTCAAAAATAATATATATACAATTATATATTAATGATCAATATATATGTAAAATATATGTAAAAAAAGTGATTACATGAGTGAGAAACCATTCAAAATATTTGGCATACCAAACACAGGAAAATTTATTTACTCTTTTATTAAATAATACATTTTTATTTTGTAATTATTTGCTTTAATAAATTATATCACTTATTTCTGGTATTGAGGAAACATTTAGGAATAGGTAAGTAATAAATCGTTAATTTTCTCAAACATGTTAATACTGATTATTACTTTCAATGAGTCTCATTGTTAGATATAACAGAATTGGAGACTATCATAAAGTACATACGTTTTGGTATTAGAAAGGCTGTCAGATGTTTTTTCTTTGGTAATTTATATCTTTCTGGGAAAAGCAATAGGCCATAATTCTATCCGAGAGGGTTTTTACTTGTCTTTTCTCTTGCTCCACCGTGAGCATTCTGGCTCCAATGACAACATATATTTACTCAATTCTATTAGACTTCGTAAATAGTTTCAGAATTACTTTATGCACATAGCTACAAAAACAAACCTATTGAACTTCCATTTCCACTCAGAGTAATAAAGCTTTAAAGAACATTATATTCACAATCACAATGAAAACAATCCAGATAAACTAAAATGTCATAACTTTCATTGAACTCATCAGAGAGCTGAAGGTGCAGAACAACCAAGTGAACTGAATTCCAAAGAGGAAAAAAAAATCAAGAGTAGGATGCACAGATTATATCACCTGTAGTAGAAAGCACAGTGGCAGAAGAGGCACAATCCACTATATAAGTGGATGAGGAAAAATCAGCAAAATGTTAATGAAAGACCAAGTATAGGATAGCATGTCATTCTGACATTGATGGGGATCACTGACCTAAGTGGAATTGCTACTCCCTCATAACATTTTTTCTACAAACCTCTACTGGGTAATTAGAATATTGAAAGCAGTCGAGAAACTGAGGAGTGCCTGTATCAAAAATGGCAAGCATGCAGGAAGCGATCAGTGGTCATGGCGGCACAGGCACACAACACCACTCAATTCCCTGGACTTTTCTCTTGTAAGACAGCCTTAACTCACACAGAGAGAGAGCTTAGCTACTCTCTGGGGAAAGGCAAAGACACTGCGGCTGGGGGAAGAGTAGAAAAAAATGAAATCTCTCTCTTCTTCTTTTTTTTTTTTATCATCCAATGTGTGATATTCTTTATTTTAAAGTGCTATCAGGAATTATTTTCATTCATTTAGCTATTTTAAATGAGAAAAACATTTTATACAAAAACGAAGCATTCATGAATCCAAGTATTTTTTAGTATACCTATTGGTCTCAGTATTTTAAAATTAAAATATATTTTCTTCCATCATTAAATTTAATAAGTAACCTAAAATAATCCATGGAGATTAAAATAATCACAGATAACAGAGAGGTGCTAGGCTATTTGCAAAGAAAACTTTTAAAAATGAAGTAATAAGTTTTGTACAATGTATTAAATAATGCCCACAATAAATATATCTGTGCATTTTATTTTCTTAATTTCCTACACTACTTTAACTGTAAAACCCTCTCTTCTTAAAGGAGAAGTAGAAAAACCTTTTAGGCCCAATATACCATACTGCTACCAACCATAGGTGAAATTCCCCTGAGAGAAGGAAAGAAAATTCCTGCCCAAGACCAACTACAAATATAAAGTTTGGTTGCCATTACAAGAGGCAAAAATATGGAGAAAGCTCCTATAGTTTTGGCTAAAGTGCAAAAGGCCTCCTTAAGAAGAAAACTGAGGCAGAATGACAACAAATACCTCCTATTCCTAACATGAGCCTAACAGAGAAGTCTGAGGATGGGGAAGAGCAGAAGCTTAGAGAAAGTACCTCTGAAGTGCTCATAGATAAAGGGGGTTGAAAGTTGGTGTTGAAGAACTAAAACTGAAAAGCCCTCTGAGACCAGATTGCCACCCCACACATGAGAGGAAAGCTTGCCACTGGAGGAATTTGAGGACTGGAGTCACTGACATTAATTATAGTCAAAGTACAAACAAAACCCAAGTAAACTTTATCACTTGCCAGGCAATGTTAACTCCCATTTTAATATCCTGAAAGAAGATGAAGATTTCTGATATAAGATGTAGATTATTTACCTTAGAATTTAATGTTTTATACATAATGTCTACCAATTGATAAAACGATATCATACATATTGTGAAATATACAACAACATAAGGGAAAAAAAAATCCCAACACATTGTGAAGAAGCAAACTAATCAAAACAATCTGACCCAGAGATTAACCACAACCATTTATCAGATAATGATGTTAAACTAGTTGTATTGATATGTTAAAGAATTTAATGGAAAATGTGGGTGACATGCATGGACAGATGAGGAATATGAACAGAAGTGCACACTATAAGAATCAAATGGATTAGACTAGGCATATTCAGGGTGGTGTGGCTGTAATGTATAAAGAACTCATGTAACTCAACAACAAAAAAGCAAACAATCCAATTGAAAAATGGGCAGAAGACATGAACAGACACTTCTCCCATCGCTTTTATCAATGATACAAGTAATAACAAGTGTTGGAGAGATTGTGGAGAAAAAGGAAATCTCATATATTGCTGGTGGGAATGTAAATTAGTACAACCACTATGAAAAATGGTATGGAACTTCCTAAAAAAATTAAGAATAGAATTATCGTACAACCCAGAAATCTCTCTTCTGGGTATCTACGCAAAAAAATCTGAAACCATTTATCCGTAAAGATTTATGGATAAATCCCTAAGCTCATTGCAGCATTATCCACGATGGCCAAGACATGGAAACCACCAAAATGTCCTCCAACAGATGTTTGGATAAATTAGATGTGGTATATATGTACAATGGATTATTACTCGGCTATAAGAAAATATGAAGCACTGCCATTTGAGACAACATGAATGGATCGCTAAGCAAAATAAGTCAGAAAAAGTCGAGAACCATATGACTTCACTCATATGTGGGATATAAAACTAAAACCAACAAAGGAACAGGACAAAGAACAAAAACTCATAGACAAAGGCAACACTTTAGTGGTTACCTGGAAGTAAAGGTGGAGGGTGTGATGAGAGCAGAAGGAAAATGGGGTCAAGTATATGGTGATGGAAGGAGAACTGAGTCCGGGCAGTGAACACACAATGTGATATATAGATGATGCATTATAGAAATGTACACTTGAAACCTACATAATTTTAGTAACCAATGTCATTGTAATAAATTTAATAAAATTAAAAAAAAAATCCAAATGGAGAGGCCTAGGGAAGGAAAACCTAATATTAGAAAAGTATTCTGCCTAAAGCAGTAGTAGACTTGAAATAACCCTTTGCCTTCTCCACTAGGGCCTCAGGGTTGTTGTACTTCTTTTATGATGGTTCAAAGGGAGAGTGTTGCATGAGCACTGGCTTAAGGCTTCAAGACTTCCTATTACCTGGTCTCCACTACAATCTATTAATTTAACAAATCACTAAATTCATCCCATATTCTAGGAGAGCAGAACTGTACTCTCATTTGCTACTCCAATGGGAGGATTAGTAGACATTTTAATGTTAATTTCAATCTCTCATTAAATATCTCCCATTGTCACCCATATTAATTGATTAAAAACAATCAGGGGCATTATTATCAATTTAAAATATTCAAATGTAAGTAACTTCACAAGGGAAACTGAAGGAAACTTTTTAATGCGAAACTGAAGGGAAAAACTAGTAGAAGTAAATAACATTTTCATTGTTCTTTATCTCTAATTTAATACTCCAATTACATACCAGACCAAGGACTTGTATTACCTATTACATAACTAGAAATTTTAACTTATTTTAACATTAAACTCCAAGTTATTTACTTCATGTCACAATTTCTTGATGAATTTATTATTTTAAATAAAAGGGTATTAGTTTTAAAAACATGTTTTACTATTTCATATTATACGAGGGTTTTTACGTTTATCTTTTCTCTCTGTTATGCAAAAAAAAAGTCAAATAAAAGAAATTTAAGCAACAAGTTATTTGAATTATTTTGTGGCAAAACCTGATTGTGACTGATTTTATTCCTCCTGGATTTAATGATCTGAATAGGTTAGTATTGTAAGGTGATCTTGTTGGAATGAAATGTTAAGAGAAATGTCTAAGTTTTAAACATTTGAGGCAGTTACATTATAATCTTCCAGAATAAGCCTATTTATAGCACTTTATGATTTATATTTAAACTTTTCTTTTTACTCCCAATAAAAACAGAAATGTTGAGAAGACAGAGTGTGAACCCATAAGCCAAATGTTGACAAGAATGACATTTTTCTCTGATTTTATTTTTATTACTTAAATGGTTTCTCCCAAAAGTCATGGAAAAGCATTGTGATTCATATTTATGAAAGACTTTGAATCTACAGAAATTAAATTACTTTGCCATTCCGTACAGATTTAATAGTAGAAAAAAAAATTTTGACTATTTTTTTAAGTATAATGTATAGAACATTTTGTTTGTTGCTTTAAAATATATTACAATTTGACTAATAATTCAAATAAGCATCCAGAGAATTAATATGATCACTGAATATTTTAATCAGAAACGCCATCTGAAACAATTAATAATATCTATTTATCAAATTTAGAAACATTTATGTTTTAACTCGGGCTTTTTGATATCTGATAAACAGAAAAGTGTACATGACTTCAATTACAATTGTAAGAATTATTTGAGACCTACAACTTTAATTTTATACCTTTATTTATAATAGTGTTTTTGGTTGCTTAAGAAAGCAATTATTTGTCTTCATTCATTTAGCAAATTTAATCAATTGTCATATGAGTAAAATTTGGTTCATATTGGTCTGACATACTGAACTTACGGTTAGCAATCCATAGTAAGCTATGCTCAGAAACCCCAAGATGACATTTAATAATACCTCAATACCTTTTCCAGTGATGAGATATGGTGCTGGGCCATAATTCATGCTGTAGTTTTACTATCTAAAATGTGTGCAGGCACTTTGATCAATAAACTATCTTCTAAAGTATATAAAGGTGCTTCCAGGTTGTTGCACTAAAACATACTCTGAACCCATCCACCTCTATATATTTTATGGTCATTATTTATACTTTTCAACCATAGCTTACTTAATTTCAGAGTTTTATACATCAGTTTCTAGAACATCATCTGAATATTCCCTTTTTGTGTCAGAAGAATCTTATCATCTTCAGAAAATCACAAGTATGGTCAAAGGTTTAAAGAAAAGTTTTATGTTAACAAATGAATAGCTATTTCATGTGATTTCAGTTTAAATTATAGCATTGCAGTGTTTCTTAATGTCCTTTTACATTTAAATCAAATCATTTATTTCACGTACAAAATTAGAAATGTTAATTACTAACACATTTAAGAGAAATAAAATGTAATTATTTCTTGCCCTACTGCACAAAGATTTGTTAAACCAAAGGCTCTGTTAATTTAAAAGCTATTACAAGTTATGATTAATCTTAATAGTTCCAATACTTATTGAGAATAAATTGTTTAAACATTTAATTAAAAGTTGAATAATGGTTAAAACTATGTAATTTGGAAAGGAAAGGGTCTTGAGTTCAAACACTTTTCTAATTTAATATTAATCTAGTTAAAATTTGGTTACACATCAATAACTTTCAGAATAAATGGTTTTGAACTAACAGTTTGAGAGATGCTCACATGATACATTCTCCTCCACTTTGATACTAAACACAGCATATAAAAAATTGTTTTTATCTCATGGGTAACATCTTTGCAATTTTAAAAACAGCAATCGCCAAAACATAACCTCATTTGAACTAGACACATTTCCCAATTCTTGATAGATTCTTAGTACGCCTTAGTATCCTGTCTTTGGACAGGTGACAAGTCAACAAAGATTTATCATGCATAAGGAAATCACTCATGTAAAACAGTAGCAATTATGATGTAGTAGCATATTAAGAATGAATGCAGTATCAATCAAAAATTTAAAGCTATCACATTGAACTTAGGCTCTGCATATGTATGTATGTATGTATCTATGTATGTATGTACGTATGTATGTATGCATATTTATACTAAAAAACACAGAAAACATAAAACAGCTTGCAGAAATTATGCCGCCTCTTGGCTTTAAATGTTACACTAACATCAGCCAGGAAAAAGAATCAGTTAACAATACTGGAAATAGCATTCACAGACATTGTCTGCTTTGAAGAGACAGTGAGATATGTTTCTTTATAAGACAATAGTGCCTTAGTATTTACCACACACACACACACACACACTGCATACACACACATGCACACACACGTGCAGAAAACTTTTTATTCATTCATGAGAATTAAGTATAACTTTTGTCTTACAGGAAATAAAAAGGAAGTGGAAATGGACATTCCAGCATGGAGTTTTCTATTCTCCATGGAAGATATTCTACTGGGAGGTTGTGCACAACTACGTCCTATTTGAGAAGGGGTTTGGATTGTAGTTGAAATGTGTAGGTTTAGATGCTTACAATATTTAAGAAAAACAACCAATCACGTAGCTACTGTGACTGCCTTTTCTACTTAACCATGCTTCAGCCATTAGGAACATTTCAAGGATCCATAACTACCACCTCTTAGATCCAAAACTAAAAGCACAGTTTGATATACTTATTGAAAAATTAAGCACATTCAAGAGAGAAGCTTTCCCTGTATATCCAGAGACATTTCCATGTCTAGGTTTCTCATGGCTGTTTTTTTCTTGTGTTATTGGGGAAATACTTTGGTGTTCTATTCACAAATTTGTTCTTGACCTCTGCAAATTCTCCCTTTGAGAATTTGTAGAATTCTTCCATTAGATATATATATATATATATAAGACTATTCAGTCTAATAAAAGTTTTAGGGAGAAAAATACAACTAGTAAATAAAATGCTGGCAAATTACAAACTTAAAAACATGACTAGTAATTTCAAATGTAATTTGTAATTAATTGTATTTGAATTTGGAATGACTATATCCATTAATGCAATTTTTAAATGATAATTATATTACAGATTTAACCATAAAGTCATTTTAACTACGAAAGTGTCAGAAACAGTTTCACTTATTCTCAGATCGCTTTTAATTCTCAGTCTCAGACCATCTTAGTTTTGAATCCTATGAGGAAGGCAGGTAGTAAAACAAAAGACAAACAAACAAAGTGAGGTGGTACACAGGGAGCAGTTCTAGAAGCTTCCTTGAGAGATGGGTAGGAAGGTGGATATAGAGACAGACTTATGGGGGGTGAAGAAAACATAGGTTCTGAAAAGCTCTTGCCTGCAGGGGAGTGATTTATGAAAATATGGCTATCATATAGTCAATACCCATTGAATTTCAATGTAGAATCTTCTAAAGAATTCTTTCAAATTAACCCCTTGATAAGCTAAACCAATGAACAGATTGTAATATATGAGAATCCCTCTAACAGGAAGAGATAATATGAGAAAGAAACTTGAATTTTCAGAAATGGAGGAAGAACAACAAAGTAATAAATATAAAAGACACATTTTTGATTTCTTATATTTTTTTAAAAGAACTACACAGTATGGAGATTCCTCAAAAAAATTAAGAATGGAATTAACATATGATTCAGCAACCCCTCTTTTGGGCATCTACCCAAAACATCTGTAAATATTTATCCATAAAGATATATGTTCCCCTACATTCATGGCAGTTTTATTCATGGTGATCAAGATATGAAAACAACCAGTGTCCTTCAATAGATGATTGGATAAGGATGTGTACATATATACTATGAAATATTACTTGGCCATAAGAAGAGATGAAATACTGCCATTTGTGACAACATGGATGGATCTTGAGTTTATCACGCTAAGTGACATAAGTTAGAAAGATTCAAGAACCATATAACTACACTCATATGTGGGATATAAAACTGAAAGAAACAAATGAGCAAGACAAACAAACAAGCAAAAACTCGTAGACACAGACACCAGTTTAGGGGTTACCAGTGGGTAAAGGGGGAGGAGGAAGGAAGAAAAGGGTAAAGAGGTGACGAAAGGAGATTTGACTTTGGGTGAACACTGAATGTAACATTTAGATGACATATTATAAAATTGTGTGCTTGAAACCTATAGAAACATATTAACCAATTAATATGGTTAACCAATGTTACCTTCAAAAAATTTAATTAAAAAGGGTGAAGAGAATTAGAGGTACACATTTCCAGTTACAAAAAGAAAAAGCCATGGGGATGTAAAGTACAGCATAAGGAATATAGTCAATAATATTGCAAAAACTCTGGCAGTTACATATGGTAACTAGACTTATCATGGTAATCACTTTATTTGGTATATAAAGGTTGAATAACTATGCTGTATTCCTGAAAATGATACAATATTGGATATTAATTAAAAAAAAAGCACTTTTAAAAAACAATATGTAAAACTGTTTAAAGCAGAAATGATAGCATTACCTAGTTTTTCAATATATGAAATGTAATGCATACACAAACTATAAATTGAAGGTTAGTAAGAGGGCATAAATAAATGAGCTTACAGAGATGGTGCTTTTTGGGATATTACACAAAGTTGTACAGTTATTAACATTAAGTAGACTGTGAAAAGAGACATCAATATATAACAAACAGTTAAAAAAATAAAAAGAGATATATACAAAAAGCCAGCAAATAAATGAAATGGAAATAGGAAAAAAAGAAAAAAAAACAATTTAATGCAAAAAAAATAAAAAAAAATAAGTTAGGAAAGGGAAACAAATTCAAAATGCGAAGAAGACAAAAATGTAAATAGTAATGATGATAATAATAATAAATAATAGTCATAGTTAAATCCAAACATACTATTAATTATATGAAAAATTAATGGTCTAAACACTTCCAAGCTCCATTTCAAGGCTAAGGTAACTTTCTATAACTATATGTCCTTCATATTACCCACTGCTCCACAAATTAGGAATTTATAAGTTTTGATGAGTCTAAAGTGACTCAGATATTTAGCATGTTCACTCTTGCCCCCATGTTTTAAATTACCTACTCTTTCGAATATTGTGAAATTATATTTTATAATCTGTGTTGCTCCATATAGTATAGGAATATGTATAGTCAAATTGTATATTAGGGCATTTCCAACAATTTTTTTCTGCTGTTTCTAGGAATTGTATTTATTTTTTTTATCTTGGCAATGTCTCTTTTTATATATATATATACATATATATATATATATATACACACACATACACACACACACATATATACATATATATATATGTATATATGTATTTTTTTTCTATTTTCCATCTTTCTTTTCTTCCTTCAGCCCCTGCCTCCAGCAACCACATATTTCTACTCAGCCAATTTTTTTTGCCCTTATCTAGAACTTTTTTTACTGCTTTTTTCCCTGTCATATCTTATATATATATTTGTTTTTTTGTTTGTTTGTTTGGTTTTGTTTGTTTGTTTGTTGTCATTTTTCTTTTTCTACTTTGGTAGTTTTCAACATAAAGTCCATGGGTCCTCTAAACTTGGAAGGGCTTCAGGAGATCCAGGCATGCAGGCACCTTTTGAAAGTGAATGTATTTCACCTTTGTTGAATGCGCTTTTTTTTTTTTTTTCCAACCAGCAGACACTATGGGTGAGTGAAAGTGAGGGGGCTGCACTTCTAGGTGCTCCTCTTACAGGGATTGCACAGGGACTTACTCACTGACAAATTCAGCTCTGAGCTCCAGTACTGGGGCAGCAGCTTGAAAGGTGCCAGGGACATATGGGGAGGAACTGCATTGTCTGACTTCAGGGTGAGGGCTGAAGGGGCAGCTTTCTCTGGAGGAGCTATTGGAAGCCATTGTTTCTTTGCTGAGCCCTCCCCCTTGCTGCACACAGATACTGGCGGCATTCATATCTGAATCTCCATCAAACTGGCTTTCACCTTTCATCTGCCCCACTATAGGGATGCTCTGAGACCCTGCACCACCCAATTTTAGGGCATACCCCAGGTGTTTCCAATGGTATTTCTTTATAAACAGCCTGCTTTGGTTCATGCTGAGGACTTTCATAAAATCTCTCAAAGGTTCACAAAACCCAAACAAGCAGCATCCGGCTTTGTCCTGTAGCTGTGGCTGAGCAGCCCTAAGCCTGGCACTAGCAGAACTTGATCTTGGTTCCCAGTTTGGCCTTCAAGGTATCTCCAAACACAGTATAGGCAGTGGCCATCTCTGGATTGCATTGTGTTCATCCCCAATGGCCCAGGGCAACCTGGGCTGAAGTTAGCATGCAGCAGTTCCCCTCACTGGAGGCCTGGGGCTGGCAGGCCTAGTGGGCCAGAGTATCACCTGGTCACCTCCAGGGCAATATACACCCAAAGGACAGAGTAGGCAGGCACCAGAGCCCCTCTACTGTGAACCCTGCTCTGTCAGGTCAGCTCCTGCAAACAGTTCCTCCAATGTAGCCTCAGCTAGTCCTTACAACCAATGATCCTGAGGATCAATCTCTCAGACTGACTTGCAAACAGCAATCAAATCTCAACTAGAACTGAAGGGCACACATAATGCACACAAGGGACACCCCTGGAACACCCAGCTCTGATGACCAGGGAACTGCACCACTGGGTCCCACAGGACACCTACTATATGAGGTCACTCTACTATATATATGAGGTCACTCTACTAAGACTGAGAGGCATAGCAGCACTACTTAGAAACAAACATAGGGAAGTAGCCAAAATGGGGCGATAAAGAAACATTTCCCAAATAAAAGAACATAACAAAGCTCTAGAAAAAGAACTAAACAAAATGGAGACAAGCAATTTACCAGATGCAGAGTTCCAAACACTGGTTATAAGGCTGTTCAATAATCTCAGGGAGAACTTCAAAAAAAGAGATAGGAAACATAAAAAAGAACCAGTCAGAAATAAAAATTACAATAACAGAAATGAAGAATATGTTAGAGTGAATCAACAGTAAATTAGATAAAGCAGAGGATTGAATCAGGTGTTTAGTAATAAGATAGCAGAAAACACCCAATCAGAAAAGCAAAAAGAAAAAAAATATATCAAAAAAAATGAGGTGAGTATAAGAGGTCTCTGGGACAATATCAAACATATCAATATTCGCAGCATAGGGGTACCAGACGAGAGAGGGCAAGGAATTGAAAACTTATTTGAAGAAATAATGACTGAAAACTTCCCCAGAAGGTAAAGGAAATAGATATATAAGTTCAGGAAGCACAAGGAGTTTCAAACAAGATGAACCCAAAGAGGCCCACACCAAGACACACTATAATTAAAAAGCCAAAAGTTAAACACAAAGAGAGAATGTTAAAAGCAGCAAGAGAAAAGCAATTAGTTACCTAAAAGGAAGCTCTCATAAGAGTATTAGCTGATTTCTCAACAGAAGATTTGCAGGCCAGAAGGGATTAGAACATAATATTCAAAGTGATGAACAGCAAGGACATACAACCAAGATTACTCTACTCAGGAATGCTATCATTTAGAATTGAAAGACAAATAAAGAGCTTCCCAGACAAGAAAGAGCTATAGGAGTTTCTCAACATCAAAGATCCCAGTATTACAAAGAATGTTAGAGTGACTTCTTAAACCAAAAACAAAAACAAAAACAAAAAAACAAAAAAGAAAGAAAAAACTCAATAATAGGAATAATGAAATGGCAATAACTACTTATTGATCAACAATTACTTTAAGTATAAATGGGTTAAATGTCCCAATCAAAACACTGGGTGGCTGAATGATAAGTGAACAAGACTGTTGCATATGCTTCCTACAAGACACGCCAGTTCAAAAGACACACACAGATTGAAAGCAAAATGATGGAAAAATATATTTCATGAAAATGGAAATGAGAAAAAACAAAAGTCTGTGGCAGCTATACGTATACCAGATAGGATTTAAGACAAAGGCTATAAAAAGTGACAAGGAAGGAGCCAGTAATTCTACTTCTGGGTAATTATCCAAAGAAACCCAAAGCATTTCCCAGGGGATGTGTGCATCCATATGTTCATTACCGAATTATTTACAATGGTCAAGGTATGGAAAAAGCCCCAGGGTCCATTGATGGATGAATGGATAAAGAGAGGATGTTGCATATACACAAAGGAATATTGCTAAGCCATGAAAGAGAAAGGATTTTTGCCATCTGTGGTGGCATGGATGGACATGGAGGGTAAAATATTTCAGGCAGAGAAAGAGAAATGCAATGTATTTTCGCTTATACTCGTATGTGGAATCTAAAGAACAAAATAAACAAACAAAACAGAATAAACTCATAGATACAGAGAACATTTTGATGATTGCCAGATGGGAGTGGGGTTAGGAATGGGTGAAAAAAGGGGAAGGGATTAAGAAGTACAAATTGCTAGTTACAAAACAGTCATGGGGATGTAAAACAAAGCTGTCATATGGGAGACCCTGCTCCCTGCACCACGTGTTGTGTGGGGTGGCCTGGGTGTTGTGTGGGGCGGCCTGCGGCGTCCCAGCTCCCACTCCCCACATAAGAACACAGGACATGGCTAGGCCAAAAAGGAACACCCATGGAGCCACAGGTAGGGGAGTCATACCACTATGGTCTCACTGGAGGCTGGGCGAGACACATGCAGTAGTAGCCACACGATCCACAGTCCGCCATTCGCTTCTCTGCCTGCCAACCAACCAACCAATCAACGCAGCCCCACAGTTATGTCAGTACCCAATTGGCTAACAGGTTACAGCTGATGACCAACCAATCACAGTTGATGGTCATTCACCACCGGAGCCAGCACCTCCCCACGCGAGGCCCGAGAGACTGGAAACTGCTCTCTGGGACTCTGTCCCCACAAAAGCATAGGGAATATAGTCAATAACATAGTAATAACTATGTGTAGTGCCAGGTGGGTACTAGACTTGTCAGGGGGGGATCATTTCTTAAATTTATAAATGCCTAAACACTATGTTGTACAACTGAAAATAATATAAAATAATATTGAATGTCAACTCTAATTGATTTTTTTTTTAAATTGGTGGGGGGGAGAGGTGAAGGGGAATAAGAGGTTCAAATTTCCAAATAAGTCCTGGGGATACAATGTACAGCATGGGGAATATAGTCAATCATATTGTGATAGCGTGGTACAGTGTCAGATGGTTGTTGGAGTTATGATGATCACTTCTTCAAGTATATAAATGGGGAATAACTATGGTGTACACCTGAAATTAACATAATATTGTATGTTAGTTATATTTTAATTAAAATTTAAAAAAAGAAATATCACTGTATCATGTTTAATACCATGATATATTAAAAAGACAAGAGAAAAGCAAGGGTGTTTATATTAGTATTGCCAAACGGTTACAGAATAATTTCACTGAAATTCGTACTTCACTGGGAGGGAATTAGAACTTCAACATGACATTTGAATCAGTTTTGTTAATTAAAAAAAGCAAAATGCAAAGATGATTTCTATTTGTTAAGGATGCTCTGTAATTGAGGCAACCTGGAAAATAAATATATCTCAGGATCGCATGCTGAATGCAAAAGGGAGATATTCTAACATTGTCTGTCAGATTTTTCCCATTTTTGCATTCACGTTGCCTTTGAGATTTGACCTTAGGAGACTCTATCTGCTTTCCGCTGCGAGCTACGGGCAAACTGCTGGCAGGCACTATCAATGCTCCGTCTTAAAAATCAACAAAGACAGTATTTTCCTAGCTCATTATCCATGTCTCCAAAACGAAACCACTTAATACAAATGCAATGTCTTTTCATGTTCAGACCTTTAGAAAATATACATTAGCTATAAACAAGAAATCATCCCCAGGGAAGATGTTTTTGCTTGTTGTACCGATCGTTGCCTGCAAAACATGTAATAGCCAATTGGGTGGTTCTGATTTCTGTGGAATTTGAGAATGGATTTTGTATTGCTCTCTCTTTAGAATGCAGTTTATTAAAAAAGAGCAGAGGCTCTGGGGTCAGGATTTGTTGACACCCGAAGACTACCATTTACAAGTTGTGCACGTTGGAGAATTATTAAATATTTCTAAAAGGCAGTTGCCTGCCTCATTTGATAGCTTATCACATACTATTTCTTAAGGAGTATACATCTAAGTGTATGTACAGTACATACCATGGGACTGAAACTTAAGAAGTGGATAAAAATACATTTTCATTATTTTCTTTTTAAAAATAATTATAGCACAATATTTCTATTTTATGGAACTCATTTGCTTTGATCCTCTAAACGAACTAGTCTATAGCCACAATTATTCTGAAGATATTCCACAGAAAGTTAATCAAATGCATGCACGCATACACACACACACACACACACACACACACACAGCACATGTGCATACATATTCACATATTGAAACAGGCAATATAGAGTTGTTAATTTCATCCCTGGTAGTGTTAAAAGTGGTTAGCAATGTGGATATTATAGGCAAGAAAAGGAGGACATGTTTACTCAGAGACCATTACCAAGGGCCTTTGGAAATGTCCTGCTACCACTGCAGTCACGCTCCTGATCATTTCAAGAAAAGCTGATGCTCAGCCTAGAAATTCACTGACATAGGTCATTGTGACCAGGATGTAAGCAGTCTCCAAAAACTTAACCATTTAATTCAATGGAAAAAAAAGTAGGATTGTTTAATAAGAACATGACTTACTCTAGTGTCAGAGTCTTCTAGAACAAATGTACTTTACTGAAATCTAAGTATATGAGTATATTTTTGTCATCTTTCCTTTGCCTTAAGAGGCCCGTGTAGAATATGAAAATGGAAAGCATTATTAAAATCATAATGGTGCTATGACAGAAGTCCTAACTTGTGGGGGGGGGACATAGGAAATTTTCTTTAGGAATATAATTTTAATGATCTTCCTTTCAGAAACATGACTACTGAAGGGCACATTTTTTAATGTAAATTTTCAGGGTAAAATGTATTTAAATGTTAATGCATTTGGTCTACACTTTGTCTCAGTACAATGATAGGCCTGTTACAATGGTTTATCAGAATACTTTTGTCATAGAGTAAGAATGCAGAGACGGATTAAGATTCTTAATTCATTTTATGTTCCTTATTAAACTTATAGCAATATACCTGAAAAGCTACATTTACTTAGTTATTTCTTATATAAACTGTTTCAGAGTGCAAAAGTGGAAGAAAGACAATAGCACAAATTTCTCATTTACTCTGATGAAATATCAAGTGTACGTGGCACGGAAATATATTCTCATACGTAGCTACAGAAAGGAACTAAAATTTCCTTCATTGCTAGCTGTAGATGTTAAACAGAAGGGGATGTTATAAAGCTTTTTAAAAAATAGTTTAAGCTTTCAGCTACTTATATTGCTTATGCGTTTCTAATATTGGAAAGTTTAACTGTGAAGAATGTAATATTAAGCATATTAAAAACATGTAATTTATGAAATATAACTGCTACATTATTATTTAAAATGTAGTCATTAGGATCTAAATACCATAAAGATTTGATACCCACACCGCTCAATCATAAACAGGCTACGTTCTGAAAGTTGAGATATATCTAAATATATCACCCATAAAATTATAACCTAATTAAATATACATTTTATGCCTGAAAGTATTTTGTTAATATTAAAGAATAATTTTGTGTAAATTGAAATATACTTGAATATTTTTGTAATCGTAATTCATAGGCCAGCTAGAATTTCAAATACTTTTAATGATCTTTTATTATTCTTCCATTCAAGAAATATCCCACATAGCCTGTTGTTTATAACTTCAAAATATACCAAAATCTTCCCATGTTCATTTCTACCATCCTGGCCCAAGCCACCATTATCTTTTGCCTGAGTTATTCCAATATTCAAGTTTAATGCAACAGCAAACACACTTTCAAATCTTAGTAATTTTTATAACAAATATTCATTCTAGTTTATATTTCATAGGTGGTTAGGGATGCTTGTATTTCTATTGGACTCTACTGAACTTTCTAAGCCTTGCTTGCCTGGTGGTACAGCTGGACACAGGTTTCACATTCTTTTATTCTAGTGTCAAGCAAGAAGGAACAGGTACTATCTGTGGATTGCTGATCTCATGGAAGATGACAGTAGGCTGAGGACAGAGTAGAGGGGGGTAGTTGGACAAAGTATAACTATGCACAGGTGCATTTAAAGCTTTTATTTAGATGTGACAAAGTCACATCTGCTCCTGTTTCATTAACAAAAGCACGTCTATTGCCAAGCCAACAGTCAATGCAATGGGGAAGCTCATACTTTAATAGAAAGAAATTATGAAAGCAAGCAGTGATCAAACATATATGAACAAATAATACAATCTATCATTTCTCCAAAACAGTATCTCTGCATTTATCCTTGTTATATTTGAGGTTTTTTATTTGTTTTTTTTTTTCTCTCTCTTTCTTTCAAATAGTATCCAAATAACCCCATTAAAATAACTCATCTGACTAAAATTTCCAAGTTGCTTCTCACCTAATTACTGCAAGTAAAATACAGCAATGCCATTACAATGTCCTATGTTATCACCTACTTCTCTGACCATTGCTCCCTTTGAAAAAAGTCCTCCTTGCTAGCTTTGGAACACAGCAGCGTATTCTACCCCAATGCCATTGCAATTTCCTGTATGTTCTCATGTCTTTTTCCCTTACCTCCTTCAGGCCTTTATTAAATATCTACTTTCAAGTTAGGGCTTTATTCCCTATTATATTTAAAATTTTACGTTAAATTTATATTTAAAATGTAAACTTTTAATCCTCTCCCAGAGCTATTATAGCTCAACTTATAACTTTCTTCTTGTCAATTAAAAAAAAAAAAAAAACTTTTGGGGTTCTGTGCACCAATCACTGATGTAGGAGAGGATGGACACCTATTAACAAGTCTCATCAAGAGCCAAGACATGGAAACAACCAAAATGTCCTCCGATAGATGAATGGATAAAGAAGTTGTGGTATATATACACAATGGAATACTATTTGGCGGTAAGAAAAGATGATATAGGAACATGTGTGATATAAGAACATTGTGATGGATGGATCTTGAGAGTATAATGCTAAGCGAAATAAGTCAGACAGAAAAAGCAGAGAACCATATGATTTCACTGATGTGGTATATAAACCAAAAACAACAAAAGAGGAAGACAAACAAATGAGAAACAAAAACTCATAGATACAGACAATAGTTTACTGGTTACCAGAGGGTAAGGGGGGTGGGGGGTGGGAGATGAGGGTAAGGGGGATCAAATATATGGTGATGGAAGGAGAACTGACTCTGGGTGGGGAACACACAATGGGATTTATAGATGACGTAATACAGAATTGTACACCTGAAATCTATGTAATTTTACTAACAATTGTCACCCAATAAATTAAAAAAAAAAGAGTAGGTTCAAAGCAAAATTGGCATACTTATTAGAGAAACCTGAATGGATGTCAGGAGAAACCAGATTCTGGGAACTGCATTAAAACTATTACATGCTCAATTAAATTGTTTCAATTCTTTATTTACTACAAGATAATTTTGGACAAATAAGAATCTTCTGAAAATTAAAACTATAATAAAACAGAAAATTTCAGTAAGTGACTTTTAAAGTTTTTTAAATATATATATATTACATATGACAGTACATATACTAAAGCTATGGCTTAAGTGGTTTAAATTATGCAATATCTACACTAGCCCAGAGAGTCCATGGAACACAAGGTCAATCAGCTTTTACATCAGCCCATGACTCTGCTTCACTAGTTCATGTGCCCACTAAGCTTAGATGTGCCACACTCCCAGTGAGAGCACCCCATCTTTGAACCTGGCCTCATTCCACAGAGGGCTGTCAAGTGGGTGTGAGTGGTGAAGTCACCTGAGCTAGTGTTACACTGGTGAGAGAATTGATAAGGAAGATACAATGAAAGCTCCTTTATCTCAAATGCAAAAAGTGCACGTGAACTGAACACTCCAAGTTGGGAATTTAAAGTTGAAATTCATAAACAGCTAAGCTGGTTTGTGTAATTCAATCAATCGTAATTAATTGTCTTAAATATTAACAAGTCACCATTGAGGACCATTGGATACGGCTAATCACTGATGAGTGATATTCCAGAAACCAGTTATACTGATGATTTTTACATATCCCTACCTTTGTCCTTGTTCCTACTTCCTTGTTGTAATTTCCCTTTAAAGAGTCAGAGCTTCCAGCTTTCTATTGACTTTTCATGCTTTTTCCCTCAGATAGTGTCTGTTGAAATAACATTTTAAGTAAAGATTTTTTTTTGCATTTTCAACTAAATTTTAATGTCTATGAGCTCAAGGGTAAAGTCTATATTTGCTCACTATTATATTCTCAGCATCTAGCATATATACTCAATAAATATAAAAGAAAATAGTAAATTAAAAAAAAGAAAATAAACACACACACACACACACACACACACACACAAATACCCCAGAAAAAGCATATGGTACCAACTAGTGCAATAGCTAAACACAGTGGTCCAAGAAAAAAGCTTTGCCAGCAACCCAATGACTCTAATTCAGAGCGCACCTATCAAAATATACATTATAGCACAGTGTTTGCTCAAAGTGTAAACTGAAAAAAATGCTAGTTTCTCAATATATTGATAGGCCTAACAAAACACTGTTCTACAGTTGAAATGTTTAGGAGATACTGAGTGAAATTCAATAAAATAGGGGACAAAAAAATGAATCAATGATGAAATTGAAAAGGTAAGTGAACATGCCTTCTATTTTGTAATTAGGAACCTATTAATTAAAATACAGTTTCCCAGCAAGATGACAGCCTAGATAAAGGCTGTGCTTGGCACCTCCCATGACTACATCAAAATTACAACTAAATTATAAAACAATCAACCTCAAGAAGTAGCTGAAGAGTAGCTTAACAGAACTTCTATAACTAAAGATATGAGGAAAAACCATGTGGACACAAGTAAGAGGAGCATAGTAGCGAAATGGGCTGCCCCCAAACTCACATGTGGTGGTTAAGCCTCGGGAGGAATATCTTGGCCATGGATGTCCCTTCTGAGGAGCAAGGGGTCCCAGCCCCACACCACGCTCTTCAACCTAGGGTTCCAGTGCCAAGAAGAAGAGATCCCGCAACATCATGGTTTTAAAAACCAGCAAAGATTCCACCTATTCAATTGAGACAGAATTCTACGGGAAACACAGATCTCCTCTTAAAGTGCCTGCAGACTCACTTGCTCGCAAGCACTCACTCTGGGCTTCATAGGAGGGTGGCAACTCAAGAAGTGCCAGAAGCATCCAGCATCCAGGGGAAGACTGAGTTATGCAGCTTCCGGGAAAAGGCTGGAGGAGCAGCCACCATTATGTCTGTGTTGAGCCTTCATCCAATGCAACCTACATATGAATGCTGTCTTTCCAGCATTGAACCCTCATCTACATGGCCAAATCTCAAACTGTATTGTCCTGGTGAACTTTGCTTGCTACACCTCAGTGAATCCTTGGGAATCCCACTCTTCTCAACTCATTCAGAACCACCAGAGGAACTTTTGGTGCCACAGCAACCAGCCTCACCCCATGCACAGCAGGAGGCAATTTCAGCAGCAAATACTGAGCCTTGGCTCAAAAAATACTGGAGACATTTTCAGTGGGAAGAAACCAGCCCCAACCCATGCTACAGTCCTTCTTGAACATCACTTGGGGATCAGTAGGCCCTAGGTGAACAGTAGCTGTCCTCAGTGTGCTCTAAGACCTTTTCAAGCTCCCACCCCCCAACTCAGCACTGGTGCAAAACCTGAATCCTCATTAACTTGGTGAATGCTCATCCCACTTTAGTGACTCACTGGGAGCCTGCCAAACTCAACTAGGGTACTGCCAGAGGCTCTTACAGTATCTGAGCTTTACGGGCAGCTGGCAGGTAGCATTAGGCCTAAGGGTGTCCGGGGCCTTCTGCTGATCTACCTCAGCCGTGGTATTGGTGGAACTAGTCTTGGTTCTCAGTGTGGTCCCTCCCATGCTTCTTCAGGCACCAGCAGAGGCAACGACCAACTGCATATAGTTTTGTAGCTCCTACCAGGTAGCTCGGGGCAAATCAAAGGCAGGTACTAAACTTGGCCTGCAGTGGAGCCCTTCCCAAGAGGCCCTAGAACCAATATACCTAGAGGCTTGCTTCAGATCACAAACAAAACTACCCAATTAGCCCCATAAGCAGCACACCGAAGGGTGGTCTCAACAGGCATAGGAGCCTACTGTGACAATTCATCCTATGTAGGATCAACCCCCAAAAAGTAGCTCATGTGCTATGGGTATGGCCAATCCTTACACTCAGTCAGCCTGAGAGTCAGTCACACAAAGTGATGTTCTAACATCAAGGCTCATCTACAAAAGGAGGGCACACACAACCCACACAAGAGACACTCCTGAAGCACACAGTGTAGGTGATCAGGGAGACTGGGTCAGTGAGCTATACTGGAACCTACAGCATAAGGCCTTCTGGCAAAGAATGAGAGACATAGGAGAACCACCTAATATATTGAAACAAACACAGAGAGACAGTCACTTTGAGGGAAACACAAAAGCAAAAAAAACAAACAAAATAAAACACAAGTCCCAGATGAAAAAAAACAGGAGAGACTCCAGAAAAGAAACAAAGTGAAATCAGGCACACAATCTATCAGACACAGAGTTCAAAACATGGATTATAAGGATGCTCAAGGAACTCAGTGAGAACTTCAACAAAGTGATAGTAAGCATAAGAAGGACATAGAAACCATAATAAAAGAACAAGTCAGAAATAAAGAATACAATAACTGAAATGAGGAATGCATTGTTGGGAATCAATAGTAGATTAGATGAAACAGATGGTCGAATCAGTGATTTAGAAGTTAGGGTAGCAGAAGGCACCCAATCAGAAGAGAAAAAAAAAAACATAAAAATAAAAAAAAATTAAAGATAGTTAAAGGGGCCTCTGGGACAACATTAAGCATACCAAAATTATTATCATTGGGGTACCAGAAGGAGAAGAGAGAACAGGGAATCTAAACCTATTTGAAGAAATCTTAAAAAACTTCAAAACATGGAAAAGAAAATAGACATGAAAGCTCAGGAAATACAGAGAGTCCCATACAAGATGAAGTCATACAAAGATCCACCCAAAGACACATCATAATTAAAATGCCAAAGTTTTAAGACAAAGAAGGAATCTTCAAGCAGCAAGAGAAAAACAGTTACCTACAAGGGAGCTCCCATAAGACTATCAGCTGATTCCTTTATAGGAACTTTGCAGGCCAGAAGGGATTGGTAGGAAATATTCAAAGTTATGAATAGCAAGGACCTACAACAGCAAAGTTATCATTTGGAATCAAAGGACATATAAAAAGCTTCCCAAACAAGGAAAAGCTAAAGTAGTTCATCACCACTAAACCAGTATTACAATAAATGTTACAGGAACGTCTTTTACATGAAAAAACAAGTAACAAAAATATGAATAATAAAATGGCAATAACTACATATCTATCAATAATTACTTTAAATGTAAATGGATTAAATGATCCAATCAAAAGACTTAGGGTGCTTGAATGTTTAAGAAAACAACACCCCTACATATGCTATCTATCTAAATGAAACCCACTTCAAATTGAAAGATACTCATAGACGGAAAGAAAAGGGATGGAAAAAGATTTCATGAAAGTGAAATGAAAAAGAAGCTGAGCTAGCAATACTTATATCAATGCACCCAACATAGGAACACCTAAATATATAAAGCAAATATTGACTGGCATAAAAGTAGAGATCAAAAGTAACACAGTCATAGTAGGACAATTTAACACCACATAGAACAAATGAACACATTGTCCAGAGAGAAAATCAGCAAAGAAATATGGACTTAAATGACACACTAGACCAGTTTGAATTAATTAATATTTTTAGAGGATATCACCCTAAAACAGCAGAGCATAAATTGTTTTCAAATGTACATGGACTATTTTCCCAAATAGACCACATGTTAGGTTAGAAAACAAGTCTCAATATATATAAGAGGGTTGAAATTATATCAAGTGTATTCTCTGATGACAATGGTATGAAACTAGAAATCAATTACCTGAAAAAAAAACAACAAAATACAAACACATGGAGGCTAAATAACATCTACTTAACAATGAATTCTCAACAATGAGGATAAGGAAGAAATCACTAGGTACCCTGAGACAAATGAAAACAAAAATACAATGATCCCAAATCTAGAGACAAAGCAAAAGCAGTCATAAGAGGGAAATTCATAGCAATACAGGCCTATGTCAAGACATAAAAAAAAACATCAAATAAACAATCTAATCTTACACTTAAAGGAACTAGAAACAGGACAGAAAACAAAACCAAAATTGAGTAGAAGGAAGCAAACAATAAAGATCAGAGTGGAAATAAATGAATAGAGTCTAAGAAAACATTACAAAATATCAATGAAACCAAGAGCTGTTTCTATGAAAAGATAAACATAATGGGTAAACCTGTAACCAGACTCATCAAGAAAAAGAAAAAGAGGACTTAAATAAATAGAATTGATAAAGAAAAAGCAGAGGTGACAATGGACACCACGGAGACACAAAGGATTATAAGAAAATATTATGGGCAATTAGACACCAACAAATTGGACAATCTGAAAAAACAGATGAAGTCTTAGAAACATACAATCTTCCAAGATTGAATCAAAAAGAAATGGAAAATGTGAAGTAACCTATTCCTACTAACGAAATCAAATCTGAAATTTAAAAACAACAAAAACACCCAACAAAAAAAAGTCCTTGACCGATGACTTCACAGTTGAATTTGACCAAATACTCAAAGAAGAATTAACACCTCTTCTCAAACTCAAGAGAATTCAAGAATTCAAGAGGAGGGAAAGCTTCCAAGCGCATTCTAAGAAATCACCTAATTCCAAAACCATACAAAGACATTACAACAAAAAAGAATATTATTGGCTGATATCCCTGAGAAACATAGACACAAAAATCCTAATTAAAACATTAGCAAACAAAATTTAGCAATACATTGGAAAAATCATACACTATTGATCAAGTGGGATTAATTCCTGATATGCAAGGTTGGTTCAATATCCACAAATCATTTAAGATGATATATTACATAAACAAAATGAAACATAAAAATCATATGATCCTATCAATAGATGCAGAAAATGTGTTTGACAAAATTCAACATCTATTTATGATAAAATCTCTCAGCAAAGTGGGAATAGAGGTAGAATTAACATAGTTGAAATGTCCATACTACCCAAAACAATCTATAGATTCAATGCAATCCCTATAAAAATACCAATGACATTTTTCACAGAACAAAACAAATAATGCTAAAATTTATATGAAACCTTAAAAGACCCTGAATAGCCATGGCAATCTTGAGAAAGAAGAACAAAATTGGAGGTATAACACTACTTGATATCAAACTATACTACAAAGTCATTGAAATCAGAACAGCATGGTACTGTCATAAAAACAACACATAGATCAATGGAACAAAATAGAAAGCTCAGAAAAAAATCCATGCCTATATGGCCATTGAATCTATGACTAAGGAGGCAAGAATATACAATGGGGTAAAGACAATGTATTCAATAAATAGTGTTGGGAAAATTGGATAGATACATGCAAAAAAAAATGAAACTGGATGATCTCCTTCCTCCATATAGAAGCATAAACTGAAAATTGATTAAGTACTTAAGTGTAAGACCTGAAACCATAAAACTCCTAGAAGTAAACATAGATAGTAAGCTCTCAGACATTACTCTTGGTAATTATATTTTATTTTATTTATTTATTTTTTAGTGATCTATCTCCTCAAGCAAGGGAAATAAAATTTAAAAATAAACACATTTTTTCGTCAAACTAAAAAGTTTTTGCATAGCAAAGAAAATCATCAACAAAACAAAATAACAACCCACTGATTGGTAGAAGACATTCACCAATTATACTTCTGATAATGGGTTAATATCCAAAATTTATAAAGACCTCATTCAACTCAACACCAAAAAACCCAAAAAAACTCCAATTAAAGAAAAAAAAAATGGCAGAGGGACCCAAATAAACATTTCTCCAAAGAGGCTATCCAGATGGCTAAGACACACAAAAATATACTCAGCATCACTAATCATCAGAAAAATTCAAATGAAAACCACGATGAGATATCACTTCACAACTGTCAGAATGGCTATCATCAAGAAATTAATAAATAAATGCTGGTGAGGATGTGGAGAAAAGGGAACCCTCATGCAATGCTGGTGGAATTGCAAAAACAGTTCAGCAATTCCTCAAAAAATAAAAATAGAACTATCTTATGACCCACCATTTTCACTTCTGAATATTTATCTGAAAAAAACTTAAAACATTCATTTGAAAACATACATGCATCCTTGTTTTTACTGCAACACTATTTACAACAGTCAAGTTATGGAAGCAACCTATGTGCCTATGAATAGACGATTGGATAAAGAAGATGCGGTACATATCCACAGTGGAATATTACTCAGCCATAAAAAAGGAAAATGAAATCTTACCATTTGGACAACATGGATGGACCTAGAGTGTATTATGCTGAGTGAAATAAGTCAGATAGAAAAAGACAAATACCGTATGATCTCACTTATATGTAGAATCCAATAAATAAAATAAACAACAATAACAACAACAGAGAAACAGACTTATAGATACAGAGAACAAACTGATGGTTACCAGATGAGAGAGGAATTGGGTGACTGGGTGGAAAAGATGGAGGGATTAAGAAGCACAAATTGGTCATGTGGTGCTTGTGGGCATGTAGAGGACAGCATGGGGAACATAGTCAATAATATTGTAATAATTGTGTATAGTTCCAGTTGGGTAGTATAATTGGGGGATCACCTCATAAATTATGTAAATGTCTAACCACTACACTGTACTCCTGAAACTAATATAAAATAGTATTAGTTATAATGTTTCATTAATGCCAATTATAATTGAAAAATGAAAGACAAGAAAAAATTTTGGAAGAAAATAAATAATTAAAATAATTCCAGATGAATTGTTACTACCTGACACATTTTCATTGTCTATTGTCCATGTAACATAGGCCTTATAAGTGTCTCTTTTCTTGCATTTAACCAAAAGAATATGTAAAGTAGAATCACATTCATTATGACAAGTTCAGGGGAGAGCACATTTAAATACAACATATATATATAGTGTATAACACACTATATTCACTAGTGGTTGCCAAATGTTTTGGTCTGTAAGGAGCATGAAAGAAACACACACACACACACACACACACACATACACACACACACACACACACGAAATGTAAAACCATTTGCTACTGCGCTGAATGTTGTTAATGGTTCTTATAAAATTTAAAAAAGTAAAAATGACGCAAAACTTTATATATCACCTCAAAGTGAATCCTTAGGGAAAACTACAGTGATGATCGGGATGACGATTGAGGAGATGCTAGCAGTGATTGTGTGTGTGTGTGTGTGTGTGTGTGTGTGCGCATGTGTGTGTATTATGTGCTTGTCTGCCCAACCAAAACACTGCATCCTGCATCTGTTCAAGTTTAAAATTAAAATCATTTATTATAAAAACTTATTTTTACAATCACAATAAAAAAGAATAGCTGCTTTGTACTCTGGCCAAGCTCTCAAATAGAAGGTCAGAATTCTAATGAGAATAGATATAAAAGGATATCTGTGAATTCTCAAGAAAATACCGACTTGAGACGTCTCGTGCATCCTGTAGCCTTGCTCAATAACTGTGTTTTGTTAACACTCTCTGCTGAGTCCTGATGACTCCTGGTAACTAGGATATGTTGTTAACTGAACTGTTGGAAGTACTAGTGCTTGCAGCTAATGCATTCCCAGAGCTGCACAGTATGAACACAGCGGGTGTAAAGTAAAAGCAATAATAAAAAATTGAACAGACCTTAAGTGCTATGATTATTACTGTAGACCAATTTTTATCATCCCTTTTGAGAGTCTGCTTCTTAAATTTCCTGTGTCTAAAAGTATTGATAGCAATATTAGCCTCATATTTTCTTTCTTAGTGATGGGAACTATATACCATATTTTTTAAAAAGCAAGTAATATTTGAAAAGACTTTCCCCGAGAGGGTAGACTGTTAAATCTATGAATGAAATTATCTGAAGATACTGAGAAAATTATCTCAAATAATCTAATAATTGACTAGCAAAATTCAATACAGTGAGAGCTAAGATTTTTAACATCAGCTTTCCTCTAGGGAACTTGTACCCATTGATCAGTGTTGCATACTTATCAGTAAAAGAAGGACAAGCTTTTTTTAGAGGTAGAAACTGTTAGTGACAGAAAGGTTTTGCGCTGATGGTTGGAGAGTAGAATGATGATAATCAAATTCTAATTTCAGCAGTCTATTTGTTATGCAAGACAGTGTTTTCAGATTAAATTTATATCTATCTCTACCTAGATAGATATAGATATTGATTAAGATAGAGAGACAGAGATAGAAATATACAACTTGAAAGCAGGATACAAAGGTGAGTTTATTTGAATCAAACTATTCCAAGTAAATAATACATTTTACTTAATTACAGAAAAAAAGTTTTCACAGATTAATATTAAAATTTGTGTCTCCTTTAGTAATGTACAGGAGATAAAAGCTTTAAAAACAACTATAAAAATGCATATCCTTTATGTACCAGAAGTCTTTTACCAAAGAATGTCCATTACGATATATTCATATCACTATATAATCATGCTGTACACCCTGCATCTGATCCAACAGCATATTCTGTGTGCTGTAACTTTGAAATATACTTACAAATAAATCACTTCTCACACTATTGCTCTGGTCCAAGTTACTGTGCAACAGCTTCCTTCCGCGATCTCTCATTTGAATTACTGCCATAGCCTCCTAACTGATCACTGCTCTTGTACCATACTGACCTATTTTAATAGAGTGCCCACAGTGATACCATTAGATCTTGTCAGTTTTGACCTCAGAGCATTCCCGTGGTCCCTATGGAGCTTAAAGTGAACGCTAGGACTTTCCAATGTTCTACAAGACACTACCTTGAACTCATAATATCCTTTCTTTCAATAATTATGCTCCAGGCACACCACCTCTTTGCTGCTCTTCAAATATGGCAGTCACACTCCTACCTCAAGACTTTCATACTTGTTATTCATTCTGCCTAGAGTGTTCTTCCCCTTCATAGCAGTTTTTCTGTATTTCTTTAGTTTGTTTTTTTTCCATATCATTATCTAAATGTAACTTCCCTGCCTCCTCTATGTAAAAATCCACCCCTTCACTGCTTCCTAATTCTCTTTTTCACGTTCTTTCTCCATGGCAGTAATAAGTGCTATTATATTGTTTATAATTATTATCACCAAAAAGAATGTAAGGAATGTATTTATATATGTTTTGTTCATTGCTTTATTCCAAAGTCCAGTACAGGATATGATACATAGAAAGCAGATGCTCAATAAATATTCATTGAATATCATAGATACAGGAGTATTTTTTTTTAAATCATAGAATTTTAGAGATATAGAAATCTTAGATATCCCTTCTTCCAACATTCTTATTTTATGGAGAGGATACTGAAAAAATAAAAAAGTTAAAGGGTCTTTTCCAAAATCGATGCTTAATTAAAGTCAGGACCTAGAGTACAAATTAGGATTTTTTTTTGTTATTCTTCAAGTGATTATATTCCTTATGTATAACGAATACCAAGATATGAATTTCAAATTTTAAAGGGTACAATATGTAGTATAATTCTTAAAGAACAAAATAAGTTCAGAACAAAATAGCATATAAAAGTAATACATTTTAGAGGTTGTCATATCTCAGTTATTGATATGTTAAAGTTATCTATAATTAGAATAGAAGATAAAGATCTAGAGATCATAGGATATCACAAGTCAATTATGAATTACAAACACTACAATGTGAATGAAAAAATGTACAGTACAAGCATTCATTGTACTGGGAAACAGTATAATTGAAAAATGACCATCTCATTATACTCAGCACTAGTCAAACCCTTATTAGAATATCTTCAATTCTGAGCTCATGAGCAAAATGGAAATGTGGTCGAATTGGAGTGTGCTCAGTTGAGAGCCACGAAAATAATTAACTGCTGGGAACTTTGTCCTCTAAGGATAAGTTAGAGTAACTTGGATTACTGAGACTGAATCAAAGGTAGTTGAGGGGATATTGCATAATAGTTACCAAATGTGAAAATACTTGTATTTTAAGGAAAGGAAGCAATCTGGACATGTATCCATTAAGGATTAAGAAAGGGGTCAGTGATATTTCTCTGCCCCTTACTGATACTAGGTTAACTGTAATGAAACTTTCTTTTTTTCCCCTATGGAGGAATGATAAAATGGGAAAGTGTTACCGAGAAAAGTATTTTCATCTGGCTGTCTAAAATTGCCCGTGGCCTCTCAATGTTCAAGATTGATTAAATCTGCCCTTTGGTTTGGGTGTGGGTAAAATATCGAAGTAGATTCTCTCCTGGTCATTTAATGTCTGGTTCTGGTTCTCATTAATTGTTCCCATTCTTCTCAACATACTGTTTGATTATAATTTAATTGTAATTTCATTCCACACAAAAATCTTGGTCACTTTTTACAGTAATCAAATTTAGTATCACTGAATAATGTCTGGGCAAAAATGTTATGAGATTTTCATAATCACTTATATATGAAGGCTATTTATTAATAGCTAGACTCTTGCAGTATCTTCTTCTTAAATTTCTTTTACTTCCCTCCCAAACATTAGTCCCCTCTATTAAATTGCAGAGGAATTAACTCCTTCTTCTAGCATAGATCTAGTCATGATAATGATATTTTTTGGTAAAAAGTCATCAAGTGCACATTAACTATTTGCACATCTCTGTGGTCTGGGGAAGAAAGACTGTACTTATATCTTGCATTTTCCTCTTGGCATAATATATCACTTTATGTGAGACACCATTTCCTTCCATAAATTGTCCTTTAAGATACACTCACCTGTTCTTTTTTGTGAAATTTCATGGACTGCATTTTGAAAGAGCAGAACTTAATCCACCTCATCATTGATCATTTCCTATTCCTTGTGTTTTCAGCCACCCGATCTACACTTGGAAATGTCATACAGTTGAGTATGCCCTCACAGACAGAACTCTGTGACTCTGGTCTGAAGGATGACAGGTCCTTCAGGGAGGAGTATAGTTGACAGTATCATCTACCTCTCTGCTATCTGTACTTCCTTAAATGTAGTGACTGCCTAGGCATCCTGTCATCTGGAGCTGGAAAGAAATAGCTCATCAACAACTTTTATGAATAATGTTTTCCCAGCAACAACAGATTGTTTTTCTTTAGAGACTTTTCCAATTTTTCCTTTCCAAAATATATCCCATTTTATTTCATGGCTCCCTAGCAAAGGATAACACATAAGGATCATTTTATTTTCAGTATTGAGGTGTTTAAATTTTCATTTTCATTATTTAATGAAATGTTAATATATGGAGTATAAAAATCTTATTGGTAAATGTGGTTTTAAATTCCAGAAGAAATAGTTAAAAGAACTCACACTGTTGTTACTATTAAGTATCGGAAATTCAGGGTGAGAAGGTATGCAGCAGGAATTCATTTATTTTCATTATTGCTACCAAAAAGATACGCAAACCATGTATTTTCATTATATAAAACGAAAAAATAAAGTGGTTTAAAATTATTCACAATTTTATTACTTAGAGATAAGTACAAAAATGTGAACTTGTGAGGTTTACCTATTGAGAGAGAATAATTATATAATAATACAATTTAAAATAAAGTTATTAAAAGTTGACTTTAACCAAAATGAGATGATTATTCAAGCAATATTTTATAATTCATTATCTCCTGTATTGAATATAGTAAACATTTTTCCTCATTATTGCCCCAATTTAGTCTGTTTTAACAGCTGCATATTATTCCACTATTTTGGTCTAAGCATGCCATGTATGGCTGCGCAAGATTTTCACTGATCAATTGTCGCTTACTGACAGTACAGATAGAGCTGAAATCTAGCCCACACAGCATGTACCCAACTATGTAACCACTTGCGCCTGTCCTGAGGCAATGTCCTTTGCTAATTAACACAAATTATCAATATGGGTAGGAATGGTCCTGTAGTTTTATATTAAAAGTTTTACCAGTGCATAGTTTAAAATATCAAAAAACTGAACAAAGATTATGACCAAATGTTGCAGTATTCCTGCTGCATACCTTCTCACCCTGAATTTCCGATACTTAATAGTAACAACAGTGTCAGTTTCTTTAACTATTTCTTCTGGAATTTAAAAGCACATTGATCAATAAGATATTTATACTCCATATATTAACATTTCAGTTTAAGATGTTATCCACTGAAATTTTACTGTGAAAAAACAGGAATTTCCTTTTCTATTGCCCACCACACTATTTCCAAATGCACACACATACACAAAGTGATGAAATAAAATTACTCAAACATTTTTACTAGATCGATATTTAATGTCCACGTGTTATGACTACTTATCGAGTATTCATTATTAAAGTGATGTTTTACATTTCTAGTCTATTTTCTTTTCATACAACTTTTCGTTTTAACCACACTTAATAATTCTTCTATTTATCTGTTTGCTCATATGTGATCAATATTACTTGCTACCAATTCATCCCACACCTCTCCTCTAGAATTGTAACTGTCATTTCATTATATTCACACATCATATATTTCATTGGTTTAATTTTTTTCTTAGATAAATACTTCTCAAAGCTCTCTCCTTTTCTTCCCTGTTCTGAAGGCTGTTTTTAATCCTGCAGAGAAACTTCTATTTTGTCACCTTGGGACCTCCACTCAGCCTCATCATAGGGATTCCCGTCAAATCCTTCCTGAATTGGATCTCTGATTCCTGATTTTCATTTCTTCCTTATTCTTGATGTATGTGTTTAATTTTAATTGACCATATATTATAGTAGTAAGTCACTGAAAATAAATTGAAAACAAGTAAATATTTTGAGGTTTTGGGTACCTGTAAATAAGACAACAATGGTAGCTAACACTAAAAACTTGTTAGAGGCCAGAGACTGCTCTTCGAGTTCTATAGTTATCTACTTATTTAGCCTTCAAAACAACCCTGTAAGATAGTTGATCCTTATTTCCTGGGACAAAGATAAACTTAAGAAATTTAAATTTAAACCCTAAGTCATGGTGAGGGTTGTCGCACCAGCATAAAAATGCCTGAAATCAGGCTTTAGAGTCCATGTCTTAACCCCTCTACTACACATACACTCAAATAGCATCATTCTACCATTACATGTGATGAATAATTAGACCTGAAACAGAATGTTAGCTTCTATTGACACTGATATATTTCTCTTCTGCTTTTTCACTATTATCCCTTTCTATTTGTCACTGTTACCCCTTTCTATTGTTTGGATATTGGATAACCATATGAGTCATGTAATGTCATTTTTTTTTTCTTCCATTTCTGTTCTGGGAGATTTCGCTAACTTTATTTTCCAACATTTTGGAATTCTAATTTTTCTTAACATATTTTAATTTTCAAGAACCCCGTCTTCTTGATTCACGAACACAGTATCTTTTCTCATTTTTATATATGTTGACTGCTGGGCTTCTTTGTGTAGTGATCAGGTCGAACTGTTTCTTGGGAGAACTACAGCTGTCAAAGTCTTTTTATTTCTCAGTTTCTCTGGAGGGGAATTATTTCATATCCTGCCTGTAGGCTATAAGCCCAGCAGCCAGTGTTCTCAGAGCTGTGTGGAAGAAGCGCTTTTATTCATCTCTATATGAAATTTCACTGATCCCTGGCTCTCCACTTGGTATCTCCATCCTCATCTATGCCTGGTACCCACATGTCCAGAGCCATGTCTGCCTCACCCTTTTCAGACGATTAGCCTTCAATTTAATGCAGGTGATTTTTCCTTATGTAGATCTCCAAACAATTCTCCTTTTTCATCCATCTGTCCAGCATGCTACTCTCAGAAGTACCTCCCATGTTGTGGTTCTGTGAGTTAAAAATGACTTTCCTGAGCTCTAGCCACTGCTGCATTAGAATGCCCTCTGTTCTCGTGCTCTTCGGTAATCATGTGTTCATCTGTCTTCCATTTTTCACAATTTATTACTATGTCTCCATTTCCATCTTTTGCTCTTGTGGGTGGACATATAAACTTTTACCATTTTTCTGATAGTTTAGTGTGATTTTTGGAGCAAGCAGAAGTAATATATATGTGATCCACCAAGATTACCAGAAGTTGTTCTTCTCCCATACAATAAAACCCAAGACCTCTGAGTTACCACTGGAGAGAGAATGTCCTCATGGAGAGAGGTACATGGACCATGTGAGCCTAACACTCTTCCCTGAAATTCATGTTTCTCCTGTTATTGATATGCCACTGCCAGCATCATTCTAACCTGTGCCACCCAACCAACTCTCTTATTAATATTTACCAAAATGTGGGAAGCTTCCTTCCCTTCTTTCCTCCTTTACTAACATATGAAATAACTTCATCATTCCATACACATTTTGATTAGTCTGAAGATAAAAATAATTTAAAAACTTAAAGTAGCATTATGTAAAGACTCTTACTAGCAAGGCCCTATCTCAATCACATAGGCAGAAGATAAAAGAGAAAAAGAAAACAACAAAAATTACTGACTCCTTATTTTATCCAGGTCCTTCTCCCATTACACCTATGGGGGGGGGGTGCCAAAAAAAAGTATACACATGACTTGTATTTATCTTTTGGTATAGGTATATATTATTACAATTTTAATACAGTTTTTTTCCCCCTATCTTAAAATGTGTATACATTTCTTTGGCACCCTCTGTATATGCTTCAGTTTTGAGAACACTGTCATCCACAGAGGTCACATTTAGAATATATCTGAATGTCCTTTTTTTAAATTTTTTTCTTGGTTTGCTTGTTTATATGGGTTGGCTCAGTTTAAATACTTTAAAAATCTTTCTGTCTCTCCTTGCCCTTACAAGGTTTATTTTTTTTTTCTTTTCTTCATATAATTCAATAAGTTTTCTTTCCTTTGATCATAATATGGATTTCTTTCCTTTCAGAATTTACCTATGAGCTTCTGATATCTATATAACGCTAATTTCTGTAAAATTCTAAAAGTGCAGATAATTCTTTCTTCAATAGCAGATTTTATACAGCATGTAGAACGTATATTGCACATCACAGAGGTGGAGGATAAATTTAACCAATAAAATCATTTTCCACATTTGCCTACAATATATCGAGATGAAAATCTGGTGATACAAAAATAAAAGTTATGATTGCCAACATCTTTTCCTTGTCTTCAACTTCAGTGGCAGGTTATTTTGACATTGTCTATGCCATTTTCCATGATACACAATAGAACATACCATCATTTTAAATTTTGATAAATGTTGTTGTTTATATATAACAACAATTCTGAAAACATGCATATTAATTCCAGAAAAAAGGGCAATATAACTCAAAGGGAACACACACACACACACACACACACACACACACACACACACACACACACACACAAAAAAATGTGAGAGAAGAACAGGTCGAGAAAAATACTCATTGAAGTGGCAGAAGCAAGGTTTAGAATACAGATGTAATCTGGGGGCTGACGTGGGACAGGGAGGTAACTTGATAATGGAAAACTTACAGGAGGATATAATTTAGAAGGGAAACAATTCAGGTTATGCAGAAATGGATGGTTGACAATATTTCAAATAAGCATTTGAACCTATAAAAATGGACTGTTACATGTATAGCCAATTGTACTAAACATTATCGTTACTCTTTTTTTGTTGTTGTTTTCAGACAATACTACTAAGTACTAAAAAATGTCTTAATATTTCCCAGAACTGCAATTCCAAAATTTCAGTATTACAAAATATAACAGTGGGTTCACTGGTAGGTCTAAACCTAGGATGCAAATGTGGTTTCTGCATTTTGACAGACAATTTGTCTTACATATATTCAGGTCTGACCTCTTGGAAAGTCAGACACAGATGAGGACCTACCTGCCTAAGAGATAAATAAGCTTTCTAATCTTATTGATTATAAGTGTATATTTTGAAATCACTAGAAACAATAGCATTTCCCAAGTTACTGGTGCTATGTGTAAGACAAAATAAATGCTACAATAGAAAGTTCCACACGGAGAATTTTGCAAGTACATACAAGTTGGAATATTCACATCTTCCTACACACCATGCCATTTTTTCTCAACAGGAGTAAATATATCCCTCTCACTCACTAGAGTTCCTGGGAAATGACACAGGTGTACAGAAAGTTGTGAAGTGCTTTGTTTTTTAATAGGAAACCATAAATATCTATCACTAATTATACCTTTCCTTTCCATGTGGTATTTAGGGTGAATACTTAGTTTCTGAGTTTCTTTCCAGTTCATACTTTAGTAGGAATGTCCTAGATCTTATAGAAATATTCTGTTTTACAGTACAAGCTGCGTCTAGCTATTTCACTTCTTCACCGCTATATTTTAATTTAGCTGCTTATGTTATTCAGTACAGCTTTTTTGAATGATTGAAGGCTAAATAAACAAATTAATAAATATTGAAAAATACTCAGCCAAGACAAAATATTCTCATGAAAGCACGAATATGACAATAGCATCTATAGTGTATGGTGCTGCTCTTAGTATACACAAATCTTCCTTAATCTTCATTTCTAGTTTGATAATTCAAAGTTTTTGAAATTTAAAGATACCAATGATTTTCAAATGTATTTTGTTTTTTAAAATACTATAATAAAAATAAATATTTCCTCACTTTTTAACTTTAATTGTACAAATTTTAATATCTTAAATATAAAACATTTGACAAACACATCTGTTAAATCATTATGACTCAATATTTTTTGAAGTCAAGGCCAAAACACTTGCAAATGCAAAGCTGTCCATTAGGTAAATGGTTCTCAAACTTGAGGAAGCATAAAAATCAACCAGAAATAAAGTTAAACATCCAAATTACTAAACTCCTCCTGAAGAGATTTTGGTTCTGTGCTTTTCGAAGCATACAGATTATTTTCTGATGCAAGTGGCATCTGACCTTATTTTGAGATACACTGCAGTATAGTATAAATTACATGATAGCAAGTACTGTGTCATAACATTTTCCTCTCAAGAGCTGACCCGAGATCAGGATTCAAACGAGAGCAGTTTATTTGGAAAATGCAGATTATGCAAGAAAAGGGTAAGAGACGCAATAAAGGGAAGGGATAGGAGCTAATAAAGGGTGTGCTTTAGACACTTACTACAGTGGCCAGCTGAAGCCTAATCCCCTAGGGAAACTTTGAAAAACTTGACAACATAAATGCCTTGATATTATCCCACTAACAGGAGATGGGAACTCGGGTATTTATATACTAACTCCAGAGAGTCTTTCTTTGCTAAGGACTGCTCCCAAGGGCTGTTGATTTCTCACAACTTCCAGCCTGACTGGGGAGGGTAGCTGGACTCTCTGCAATTCTGGCACAGGTGACTTTCAACACAAATGCAGAATGGCAGGTGTAAATCCCACAGAGCACCTACTAATAATGTTCGAGCGTCATGTACCAGGCACTGACAGTATCTACCATACATTGGGTCTGTTTATTTATACCTCTCTTCTTAGTGCCTAGAATAGAGTAAGCAATAAATAAGTATTTTCAAATAAATAAACAATAAGTAAATGAAAAATGAAAGACACAGCTGGTAAGTAACTGAAAGATTTACATTGTGCTCAAATATACAGGACGGGGTATTAAGTCAAAATGTTAAATTCTGATAGCCATGGAACTCAGAGTAGTGAAATTTAAGAACCTTTCCTCTTATATGATTTGTCATCATCTTAGTGGGCACAACAGAATTGTCTGTTCTGTATGGGCACCCCTCCTCTCACCCATTCCCTTCAGAAAGTCCCTTTATGGATGTTTCTCCAGAATTAGCCCTCCTGCCATTTTTTGAAATGTATTTTTCAATTATAGGTGACGTACAATATTATATTAGTTTCAGGTGTATAACCGTGATTAGACATTTATATACCTTGTAAAGTGATCACCTCAGTAAGGGTAGTACCCGTCTGACACCACACATATACACTCAGAGTTATTACAATATTATTGACTATATTCTCTATGCTGTACTTTATATCCCCATCGCTATTTTCACAACTCTTAATTGGTACTTTTTAATCCCTACACTTTTTTGGCCCACCACTAACTACAACCCTTCTCCCATTTGGCAATGAAAATTTGTTCTCTGTATCTATGAGTTTGTTTCTGTTTCATTTGTTCCTTTATTATTTATGTTTTTTAGATTCCACATATAAGTGAAATCATATGATATTTCTTTTTCTTTGTGACTTATTTCACTTAGTGCCTCTCATTTTGTAATTTCTCTACTAATGCCTTTCTTCAAAAATCAAAATATTTATTTTGATTCATTTTATCTTTTAAAAGTATATTTAGTGAAAATTTTAGTTTTTTAAATTTTTTAAAATTTATTTTATTAATCTATTGAGGTGACATTGGTTAGTTAAACTATATAGGTTTTAAGTGTACATTTCTATAATATATCATCTGAATATTGCATTGTGTGTTCACCACCCAGAGTAAGTTCTTCCATTACCATATATTTGACCCCCTTTATCTTCTTCTACCATCTAGGAAGATGCAATAGGATTTAATGCAAAGCTTCATGTTACAACACAAATGATGGTTCCCAGAAAATACCCTTCTAGCCTAACTAAATATTAATTGATTTTATGGTTTTTCTAATCTTGACTTTTAATATACGCTTTGTTTTAATTCATCACAAAATCAAAAAGGGAAGTAGATATGAAAATTTTAGTCTCAGAAACAGCCCAAATAAATCTCTATCTAATTGGTAGATGTTTGTTCCAAAAAAAACCTGTCAAAGTTCATATATGCACATTTTATTACACACACACACACACACACACACACACACACACAGCTGTATCCCTGAGTAAGACACATGCTATCAAACCCCTTGAAAGTGTTGGTTCGGATAGAGAGTGGGATGGCCTTACATATGCTCTGTCTTATTAATGTGTCTCGTAGTTCCCATTTATACATAACTGAAACCAGGTCATAAAACTTGGAGACTGAAAAAATTCAATATCCCAAATAGCTGTCTCATATCTTACTTGAAAATGGAGGGATATGGGAATGTATAACCAAGGAATTAAGTAGTCATAAATTAGAGTCTCCCACAAAAATGCAGAAAATACTCAGTTCCATACACATACCGATTTGTTGATTAATCTGGGGGGTTACAAGGCAAAGGCTTAAACATATCAACAAGGTAACAGAGGTTTGAATTAGTCTAGCTGCATATCGGTTCATGACAAATGGAGAAAGTAGAAGTACTCTATGAACTGGACAGTACATGTCTTGCCCAAAGCCATTGAAAAACAATAAAGTACTCGTGCATGCACAAGTGTGTGTACACTTACACACATACACACACACACACACACCTCTTATGTAGGTTACATAAAATGTTGTTATCATCAAATTCTAATCTTAACATTGTATAAAGTCTTCTATCTCTTAAACAATAGTTACCTAGTTTTAATTTATTATTATGCCCTTAAATTGCAGTGACTCATTGCCATTTTGAATATCTGTTAATTTTCCATTATATTTATTATGTAGTTAAAATCTTCTCCTTGCCACACCTAGGCAAGTTTTAAGGAGTGTTTGTGCATTTGAACAAAATCTAAAACTAAAAAATTGCCTACATAAGTTGCTTTTAGCCTAATTTTACACAGTTAAGAAGAAAGTGCATCCTAGGACCATAAGGCCCAGAGACAGGATAAGGAAAAACCTTAATGGCTTCCGGAGTGCAGTCAGGCTTACGCAGAATTCAGCACACATAAGAGTGGGCACCCAAAGGTCCTTACTTAGATGTCTTTTGGGGTAAGAATTATGCATGCATCTAATCAAATTTTAGCACCTCTTCCTTAGCAATGTGATCTTTACAAGTTCCTTAAATTGCTTTGCACAGCTATTGTGAAAATCAATGGACATCATTTATTTAAAACATTTGGTACAATGCATGACACATCATAATGCTCAATAAACATTGCTTTCTGTGATTTCATTATTAGCATTATCATTTCAGCTACCCAAAGACCATTGGAACCGAATGCATTGGCAGCATTCAGAGAGCATTTAGCAAAAGATAAAATAATAATAGTTCTCACGTCATTATTATCGTTCCTTCTTTTATTTTGCTTTACTTTGAAAATAAAGTAAATATATACAATAAATCATATATAACATATCAAAATATATGCAATAAACAATATAACACATCATGTATATATAATATAATATGTAGTAAATATAATGCCTTAAGTTAAAAAATTCCTTTTCTAATATTTATTTAATAATCTACTACATTGTGCATTACCTGACAATCACAATCATATGTCACATTAGCTCATTATCTCATTCACCATAAATATGGTATATTTATGTTTGTGTGTATGAGGTGACAATTAAGTTTGTGAACTTGTTGCAACACTATCGCTAAACTTTTTTGATATCAGAGCGATTATTTATTATGAATTTGTACCAACTGGATAAACAGTTAACCAAGTTTACTATTTGGAAATGCTGAAAAGGCTGCGTGAAAAAGTTAGATGAAAAGGATCTGAACTTTTAGCCAACAATTCATGGCTCTTGCATCACAACAACTCACCAGCTCACAGGGCACTGTCTTTGAGGGAGTTTTTAGCCAGTAAACAAATCACTGTATTGGAATACCTTCTCTACTCACCTGATCTGGCCCCCAATGACTTCTTTCTTTAGCCAAAGATCAAGGAAATAATGAAAGGAAGAAATTTTGATGACAGTCAGGAGACCAAGGGCAATATGACAGCTCTGATGGCCATTCCAGAAAAAGAGTTCCAAAATTGCTTTGAAGGGTGGACTAGGCACGAGTATTTGTACATTGTTTCCCAAGGGGAGTACTACAAAGGTGACCACAGTGATATTCAGCAATGAGGTATGTAGCTCTTTTTCTAGGATGAGTTCACAAACTTAATTGCTAGCCCTTGTATGTATTTCCTCATGATTATTCTACTCTTTTTTTTTTTTCTTCTAAGATACCCTCTTCTAAGTACTCACACAAAATAAACAAGCACATGTAAAACTCAACAACAAAAAAAGAACACATTTAGGGAACATTCTTTGTTGTTTTTATTTATAGTATTCAATTGCACTTTGTATCCAGATAGTTAGATCAGTTGCTAATGTGAGGCTTAATTATAAAACCACAGAAAAACTGATACCATGTATATAATATTTCATTAATTTTATTGTATTTACGAACCAGAAATAAATTGTGAGGAAATATATGTTCCTCAGAAGTGGAGTTTTGGTCACACAACATTTTAGTGACCTGACTGAAGGCACTAAGCAAATCTGGGACTGAAATTGGATGCAGTCAAGTTGTCAGATACCTGGACTACTTCTCATCTTCTCAGGGCAAGAGGCTGAAAGCAGTAATGACATGCACGCCCAGGCCCAACCCATGAATTGTCTAAAGCAGAGCATAGTCGTGTGGTGACACAAGCCTTTTAAAGCAGTTTTATCCATACATACCACAATGAACAACAAATGGAACATGGGTTCTAGACCCATCGGAGCTATGTTTTCTAATGTTTCCATTAGAAATAAACTCTGCATTCAAAACTCCCCACAGCAACATTATTATGAACATGATATTATGTGGATAAATTACTACTATATTCCAGCTACACTGTGGGTTAAATGGGCTTTTGTGAGTTGCACTGTAGATATTATCACCTCATATGCTGCTGCTATTATTGAAAAACGAATTCTGAGTCTGAGCTAAAAATTGAAAATAGAAATTTGATCAACATGGAAAATATATCCTACTAAAGTTCTTTTAATTCCTTGAACCTGAAAAATTAACTATGACTGCTTTGGGCAGAAATGGTTATTTTCTCCCCATAAATGCCCTATATAAATATTTATCTCCATAATTTATCTATTAACATACCATTTCAGTATGTTAGGCTGAAACATGAAATTCTTAATTTTTGACTATTTTGTACCTACAAAACCAGCAATTTGACGTAGTGTAATTTAATAAACAGATATGAAGCAGCCCAACTCTCCATTATTGTAAGCCTCTTCTCCATTCCCCATCATATAATAGAAACACCTAAACGTATCCAGTCATATTACACTATTTTGAACATTTTGATTAATTTTATTTTATATAGCATCTACTATGTTTCAGGCACATTTCGTTTGTTTCATTGCATAAAAGTAATACGTATTTATATCAGATATGCAAAATACAGAAAGATGTAAATAATTGCAGACATACTACTGATACATTTTTCTTTTTCTGGTTTTAGAAATGTACATGCATTTAAAATGGGATCACAATAAATATGCAGTTATTTTAAATTTAATAAACTTTTATTTATGTTGTATTTTTCCTGTGTCATGAACTACTCTTAGCATACAAATATCTCAACAACTAGTAGTAAACCATAGTGTGCTTACATCAAAACCATCTAATCCTACTCCTGCGTTTTGATAGTTGGCTGTTTCTAATTTCTCTATGCAGCATTATAAAATAAGTATTCTTGCGTATAAGAGTCTCATGCATCTCTGATCCCAAGCACAAGAAAATATTTTCTTAGAAATGGACTTTGTGGGTTAAATAGTAAATCCATTTCATTTTTTTTTCAAATTAGAAATATCTTCTATATTATTTTTAAAAATATATATTCATTGCAAAACAATACAGAAGCATATGGCTATGGAAAAATAGTCAGAGAGATGCAACATGGCAAAATGGCTGGCTTGTAAAATGGAAAAAGGGGCCATGAGCCAAAAAATGTAGGCAGCTCTAGAGGCTGGGAAAGGTATGCAACTGATTCAACCCGACAGCCTCCGATAAGGAAGCGGGCCCTGCTGACATTTAATGATATAAATTTCCCTCTGAGCACTTCTCTGTCTGTATCTCATAGTTTTGGTATGTCTCATGTTTGTTTACAATCACCTTAAAGTATGTTCGAAGTCATCATTATTATTATTACTATTATTATTATTATTATTATTTTGATCCATTGGTTATTTAGAAATGTGTTGTTGAATTTCAACTTTTTTGTGAATTTCCCACAGAAGAGTGTGTGTTGTCTTGCTTTTAGGTGAAGTGTTCTACACATGTCAGTTAGGGTTGGTAAGTCTCGTATAAATTGCTTGTTTTCTGTCTAGTTATGTGCACCATTGAAAGCGGGGTATTAAAGACTTCTATTACTGTTGAACTGAAGTTTTCTTTCATTCTGTCAGTTTTGCTTCATGTACTTTTGGGGGACTCTACTTTTAGGTGTATGTATGTTTATTACTATTAATCATATCTAGTAGATTGACCCTTATACCATCATAAAATGTCACTCATTATCTCTAGTAAAACTTTTTGTTTTGTTTCGTTTTAATAGCTATTTAGTATGATATTAGCATAACTGCTCCAATATTGATATGGTTTCTGTATTTGAATGAATATTTTTTCTCATCCTTTTGCTTTTAACCTGCTCTTGTCTTTGAATCTAAAGTATGTCTCTGGTAAACAACGTACAGTTGGATCTTGCTTTTCTATACAATATGTCAATTTCTGCTTTGATTTTATTGTGTAATCCAGTCACATTTCATGCTATTATTAATATCATTAAATTTATCTCTGCTATTTGACTTTTTGTTTCCTTGTCTCATGTCTGTTTTGTTCCTCAGTGTTCCTTCTTTATTGCTTTATTTTGCATTGAGACAATATTCCCTAGTATAACATTTTAATTCATTTCATGATTTCTCCCAATATTATTGTTGTGTTAATTTCTTAGTGATTGCTGTAGAACATACAATGTTTATCTTAACTTATCAAATTTATACTAAACTAATTCCACTGAGCTATATAAATGTTACTCCTTTATAGCTCTATTCCCCTTTTCCCTTTTTGTGCTATTTTTGTTACACATATTACATCTATATATGTTACAAACTCAACAATATACTGCTATAATTATTACTTGGTGCAATGTTATGCCTTTTAAAGAAGCTGAGGGAGAAAATTAGAAAATATATATTTGCAGATTTAATTATGCCAACCTTCTTATTTACCATTTCTGGTTCTCTTCATATGTTCCTGTGGATTCTAGTTAATTACCTGGTGTCATTTCCTTACTCTAGTACAGCTTTGTTCCCATCCACCTCCTTTGTGCTGTTATATAATTATATTCACGTTGTTTTATACAATTGCTTTTTAATCAGTTGAGAAAAAAGGAGAAGAAATATGCAATTATAATGTCTTTTCAAATCACCTTCTAATTACCTTTACCAGTGCTGTTATTTTTTCATGTGGGTTTGAATTACTTTCTGGAATCACTTGCTTTCAGCCTTAAGAAATTATCTTAATATTTTTGGTAAAGCAGTTCTGCTGAAACTCTCCTTCTCTCTCTCTCTCTCTCTCTCTCTCTCTCTCTCTCTCTCTCTCTCTCTCTCTCTCTCTTTCATAACACAAGGATGTGTGTATTTTGCCTTCATTTTTTTAATTAAATATTTTATTTTGAGAGAATTACAGAATCACATATAGTTGAGAGAAATGATACAGAAAGCTTGTGTGTTCCTTTACCGAGTTTCACCCAATAGTTGTATCTTGCAAAATATAGTACAATATCAACACTAGATTCTGATATTGATAGAGTCAAAATATAGAACGATACTTTCACTATAAAGTTTCCTCGCCACTTTTCCCCACCTCCTTCTTAACCCCTTACAAACACTAATCTATTGTCTGGTTCTATAATTTTGTCATTTAAATATGTTACATAAATGGAATCACTCAAAATGTAATCTTTTGAAAACTTCTTTGAGATTGCCCTTTTTCCCTCAGTTAAGTTTCCTGCATTTTATTCCAGATTGCTGTCTGAATTAATAGTCATCGTTTTAACTTTTATTTGGAAGGGCATTCCATAGTATGAATATACCATAGTTTATATAACTACTTAAAGTTGAAAGACATCTGAGTTGTTTCCAGTTTTTGGCTATTACGAATAAAACTGCAGTAAACATTTGTGAAAAAGTTTTGGCATGGAGATTTCAGCATTCTTTGGGATAAGTATTCAAATGTCCTATTGCTGTGTTGTATGATAGTTGTATATATACTCTATTAAGACATTTCCAGAATGGTGGTACCATTTTATATCCCCATCTGAAAAGTATGAGTGATCTAATTTCTAGTCATTCTTACCCACATTTGATGGTGTCATTACAGCTATTCAACATTATATCAATTCAATATTCTATAATATACGAAAGATTTTTCACCAATTGTGCTGCAATTTTTATTATGTAATAATTTATGTTTTCCCCTTTCAATAGCATCTGCTTTATTTTAATATAAATAATTTTTCCTTGAATCATGAGAATCAATGAGAAATTTTCCAAAATGTTCTTCTGTTACTATATGTTAGACATTAATTTTGATTCATTAAACTATGACCTACAAGACAAATCTGGTCTGTAACCTGTTTTTGTAAATTAAGTTTTATTAGAACACAGCCATATCCATTTGTTTACTATAGTTTTTCCCTATGCTATAGTTTTCCCTATGTCATAAAGACAGAGTTGAGTAATTGCAACAAAAACCTTGTGAACAACAAAGTAAAATATTTATTATCCAGCCTTTAAGAAAAAGTTTGCCAACCCCTGCTTTAGATTTTTCTTTCTTTCTTTTTTTTTTTGAAATGCAATACATTTCTATGACTCGTACTATTTCTTTGCAAATTATCCTGACAGAAAAACTAGTTCCAATATTGGAAATTAATGTGGCTTCTTCCAGATATTAAAAAAATTCCTCTCTGAATCTATGAAACTAAGACAGTGTTAAAAGAAAAAAAGAAAATAACGTAAATGTATTTTGTTATTTTTTTCATACTAAAAGTATAGGATAAAGTATAGAAACGACAATGGAATCGAGTTTAGAAACAATCATGGCAGGGATCTTTAGCCTTACCCCAGGATTTAGGTAGGGCAGTATCCAAATATTTTCTAGGCTAGATGAGGAGCCCCTCAATAGCTCTTCTCTGTTGTAACATGATCAAATCCAAGCTGGGAGTAAACTGAAATTTTGATTTTTACAATGAATGTAGAAACTGATGTTTTCTGTATTTCAAAGGCCCATATTCTATCCATCTCTTGACATATCTGAATTAAGATTCCTCTTCTATCGACTTTCCTAGGCACAATTCCTTCATATCCAACTATTAAGGGGATGAATTAGTAATGGATGTTAGCATTTTCTAGTTTTTAATACTATTTTTATTTTTTTCAGTTTAATTAAAAAAATATGTTAATAATTTTAATAAGAATATTGAAGCGACCCAGAGAATAATACATAGTCTATCATCTTGCAAGAAGTCAATAGAATATGAGAGAGAGAGAGAGAAAGTGACAGACAGAGATAGACAGAGAGACAGAGAAAGAGAGAGACAGAGAGAGAGAGAGAGAGAGAGAGAGAGAGAGAGAGAGAGAGAGAGGAATCTGACATTTGATAAAGGATAAAAACATAAAAGAAGGAAAAAGTGCAGTAATAAAACAAATAAGCAGCTTTAGAAGTAAAAGTGATATCCAGGGGCCTCTGACAACATCAAAGACATATAGCAGGCATAGCCATGTAGGGGTTCAGCTTGGTCATGCAGGGTGAAAATAGAACACTTAAAAAGTGGCATCCCCTCAGTGTTCATTTTTGAATCTCTTGAGCTTCATGTCAAAACTCATCTGACCTCAAAAAAACAAAAACAAAAACAAAACAAAACAACAACAACAACAACAAAAAAAAAGCAGGAAAAAACCAAAGATAAACATTTATACCACAAAGAACACCAAGTAAAATGCAACTTAGCAAGGGAGAGGCAAATCCCTTTTGTCCTCTAAAGAGTGTCTTCAATGAGGTAAATCAAACAGTCAAAGCCAAGCTGTTTTGTTTTCCATATCCCAATTCAATCTCACATTATCCCAAGGCACATAACAGACTTGGATACAATCATAAAACATTCACACCTGAAAAATCATTTCTATATAACTTATTTTCAGTGATTTTGGGGTCATTGACTCCTTTGAGAATCTATGACAGCTATGGAGGTTTATTCCAGAAAAAAATAAAATTGCTTACAACTTCAGGGATTTCAAATATCTTGTAGCCGAATCCTTCTTCTAAAGAAATTTTACAAAAGACCAAAAAATAGGGGATTTGGTGTTTCAATATTCTATTACAACGTTTTCTTTTTTAAACAGATCTTACTGTTGTTCTACAACGAACTAGAGAGATGTTTTTCACTGATGTCAGAAATTAGTTAACAATTATGTTGTCATTGTTATTGTCTATCTTAATGTCTATCTTAATGTCTACCTTAACAGCATCTTATATTTCCTCCCATAGAGGTTATAGGGAATCATACTATTCATCTGGTACATGTTTGCTGTATTTAAATTCTGACCACAGAATGAAAATAAAGGGGAGATAGGTGATTTAAAATGATGTTTAAGTTAGCCTCAACTTTTCAGTTCAGGATTTCTCTTCCAATAACTTGAGATGTTTTAAAGACTTCAAACAGAGTAGTTTACATCTTATATATGATTCACATAGAATTGAGCTTCTGTCACTAGTCTGAGTAAATCTGTTTTAGCCTTCTTCTTCTCAAAGACCATGAATGTGAATTGTAGGGCCCCAAATTGTAATAGGAGTTTATATGAAGATCATTTAATTCACAGACTTAAATCTATCATTCAATTTCCTTTTATATATTTTTCACTTCCACCAAACACTTTGCTCACCTTCATTGGTCTCACCTATCACAGTCTATGATTATCTCAAATCTGCATTCAGATTAAGATCCAACCCCTCAAAATGCTCGTTAAAACCTTTCAATACTTTCTAATTTCTTAATTTTCAGGTTCCTGCTATTTCCCTGCTAAAGCACAATTAAGGGAACACAGGACTGCCCAATGTCCTGATATATCAGGAAAGTGAAAACACTAATGATATCAATTATAATTATGGTTCCAGTCAACTCCTAGTTTAATACGCAACTCTTTATAGAACTTTTAAAATGTATATTAGCCCTATCCTTGCATATATAGCTATCACCCTCAGATAGAATATAAAGATAGGGAGTGGGGGGAAATTGCCTCACTCTGTAGCTATAGGTCTTTGTACCATCATTTATTATATTAGTCCTCTGAGAGCAGACAAAAATTACAAACAGTCGGATGGAATTCTAGCAATGAACAACAGGTAACAAAAATTAAGTTAATAGTTCTTATATTTCTAAGTGGTGTGCCTCACAGAAATCCAACCTAAATTTGTTTCCTTATTTGGAACACAAATAAAATATATATTTATTCATAGAAATCCCACATCTATATTCCCATTAAATCAAAGGTGGAAAATTGTATAAGTAATATCAGTTTAGATGTTTATTTCTCAGGATTCTTAGATGAAAATTATAAAATAAATTCAAATAATGGCTTAATTAAAATAATATAAATAAATATATAAACAAAGTGAACTATAGGAATTTTGGTTCAAGTAACTTTAAAGTTCAAGTAAGGGATGATGTTAGACATGACTAGACGCTCAAATAGTGTCATCATGATAGTCTTCTTTCTTCCATCTTTTGGCCATGCATTTATACTTGCTGTATTTTCAGGTGAGTTTTCCTTTACTGATAATATATGTTCCTTAGTAGTCTCAGGCTTCATTCAATACTTCCAGAAACACCCAGTGCAAATAATCTCAGATAGTGAAAACACTCACATACACACTACAATATACACAAAAATAACAACCCAGTATCGAGTTTCATAGGGCTTCATTGGCCAGGTTTAGGTCACATGTTCGCTTTTGGAGTTGTGGGATAAAGTCCAATAGCACCATATGAACTGAGATTTCTGACGGGCTAATCACTCAAATAAAATGAAGATCATGTTAATAAAAGAAAGAATAGATGTAGGCTGAGAAAACAATAAATATCTAGAATTGTTTCACTGTCCCTAAATGTTCACTTCTCTACATTATTCACTTCTTACACCAAAAGCTCAGACATAATGAATCATTCTAAGTTCCTTAAATGTGATATGTTCTGTCTTGTTTCTGGACTATTGAATATTTTCTTCACCTGGAATACATTCTCCCTCTGTTTTTCTTTGTCTGGCTAACAATTAATAGTCTTTTGTGTATTAGTTTACACATAGTTTTCTTGATTCCTCTTGCATTATGTACCTGACCCATTTCATATACCCTGAACTAGACTTTAAGGCACTATCAAGGCAAAAGCAAAGCATTATTGAATTTTTCTTTCAGTACTTATTACAGTGCCTGGCAATAGTATATGTGCAATACATATTTCTTGAATTATGGATAAACTTATACCTACATGAAATAAAGCCAAATATTTCTCAAGTGCAAAGTTAAAGATGCAAACATAAAAAGAAAAACAAAAAACAAAAACAAAAACAAAAAATAGGGACCTGTGTGTAATAAAGGAAAAAAAAAAGTACTACTTCTGAGCTCTTTACCTTGATAATGAGGATTTGTGTTTTTCATACACAGATTATTCTCAATGTGTATTAACTTCCTAAAATTCTTTCTATCATGAGTTTTGGATATTTCCCTTTCATAAATTCATTATGCTTGTAATTACTATAATATCTCATTTATCGCTAGACTATACATTTTATAAGGGCAGGAATGTCATTTTCCTTAACTATTGCTACCTCCAAAACCCAGCTGAATGCTCAATACAAAATTAGACACTCAATAATTTTTAATTTTAATTAACTAATGCATGAATCATCTGTGTAACTGCTAAGTTACCAGAAAAAGGGCCTTCCAGATTGTGATCCTTGCAAAACGGGAGGGTTCTTAAGTAAATGGCCAAATTCATAACATTTGGAATCACTCTGATCTCAACAGGAGGACCATTTTCTGAGCACAAGAGTCATGTAAAAAACAACAAGCCGGCTGTTTTAATACATTGTCAATAAACATTCATAAAATACCTTCCTAATTACTAAGATGTCTGTAATAGGTTTTTTTCATTGTGGACATGAATGGTGCTTCTTGTAAGTCACAAGCAAATCCACCACAAACACGTCAAATACACACACACACACACACACACACACACACACACACACTTCACTCTCAATGAATTCTCCTGAGCAACGATTACAAATATATGGGTTTATATCTGGGCCCTTTAATCTGTCTCACTGGTCTATATATTACTCTTTTATGTCAGTGCCATACTCTCTTGATTAGTATAGCTTTGCAGTATAATTTGAAATTAGGAAATGGGATATCTAACACATAACGGTTTTGTTCTTATGGCTAATGATTACTTTCTCTATTCGGCATCTTTTGTGGTTCAATTAAGAATTTTAGTATTTTTATCTATTTCTGGGAAAAATATGATTGGAATTTTGATAGGGTATTGCAATGAATCTGTAGATAGCTTTGGGCATATATATACAAAATATATATGGAACACATACAACTCAGTAACAAGAACAACCAAAAAGATAATTTGATTAGAAAATGGGCAAAGGATCTGAATAGACATTTCTCCAAAGAAATACAAATGTCCAACAAATATATAAAAAGGTGTTCAATATTATTAATCATCAGGGAAGTGCAAATCAAAACTGCAATAAAATATCACATCACACCAGTTAGGATAGATATTATTAGAAAATGAAAGATAACAAGTACTAATGAGGATATAATGAAAAAGGAATTTGTATACACTGTTGTTGGGAATACAAATTTGTGCATCCACTATGGAAAACAGTATGGAAGTTCCTCAAAATATTAAAAATAAAACTACCATAAAGCACAGAAATTCCACTTATGTGTAAATATCTAAAGAAATTGAAAGACACTCTCAGATTCTGCACTCTCATATTTCTAGCAGCATTATTTACAATAGCCAAGATATGAAAACAACCTAACTGTCCATCAATAGTTGGATGAATAAAGAAAATGTGGTATATAGATACAATGGAATGTTATTCGATCTTAAAAAAAATAAATAAATTACTCCATTAGATGAATGGATGAACCTGGAAGACATTATGCTAAATGAAATAAGACAGACAGAAGGACTAATACTACATGGCAACAATTATATGTTGAATCTAAAATAGTCAAAGTTATAGAAGCAGAAAGCAGAATGATGGTTGCCAGGGGGACTTGATGGTCAAAGGGTACAGTTTCAGTTAGGTAAAATTACCTAAGTTCTGGGATCTGCTATGCACTACAATGCCTATAGTAAATAATATTGTATTATATACTTAAAATTTGCTAACAGGGTAGCTTTTATATTGTGTTCTTACCACACATACTAAAATAATCAAAGGGGAGGAAGGAAACATAGGGAGGTGATGATTATTTTTTATATCCTTGATAGTGGTGATGGTTTCACAAGTATGCACTCATCAAATTGCATAAATGAAATATGTACAGATTTTTGCACAGTCAAGGTTATAGAAACAGAAAGCAGAATGGTGGTTGCCAGGGGAACCTGATGGTCAAAGGGTATAGTTTCAATTTAGGTAAGGTTATCTAAGTTATGGAAGCAGAAAGCAAAATGGTTTATTCTGAATAAAGTGATGTAATTAATTAATTATACACTGAAATATTTCTAAAATTATAAGAATAAGTCATTGACTTGATCAGAAAAAAGTAGACTTCACTATTGAAATCCACTTCCTTCCAATTACCCCATAAAGAACAGAAAAAAACAAATAAAAATACAAGAGAACAATGCAAAACACAAGTTGTGAGCAGCCAAATGAGAAATTTGTTCTATCATTTTGTTAATTTTGTTTAGCTTTTTTTTCAATACTCACTTTCTTCTAAAAGTCATATGACACATTCTTAATAGTATACTTTTCAGGCATGCTGCATCCGGTTCAAGAAACATGATAACTAGGAAACTAGATGATGTCTTAAGACAATCCTTAAAAGGGGTCCAAAGCCATGACACTTATGCATAGGGTATAGCCTTTTTCTTGTCTTACTTATCCCAAAACAATGTTCATTCTATTATAGTGATTAAAGAAATACACGTCTTTTGCTCTTACTTTGCCTTTGTTGAATTTTTTCTAAAGAAACTGTTTCTATGTCATACAACACATTCCAGACACACATTTAACTCTTTCCTAAATGTTAATAATGACTATAGTTATAAGAAAAAACAACAAAAATAGGGCATGTTAATTTGATCAACTCCTGAGGGAGGAAAATACATAAATAATATTCTAGAATCTCATTTCCATTTTTTCTTATTAATCTCCACCTAGTATATTTTCTAGAATACTATCTGAAATTGTGTCATAAAAAAGAGTTACCATTATCAATATCTTTCTGCCTGTCTCAGCCCCATTATCAATTCATCAATTGCTTGAAAATCAAAAAATTCATGAGAATTTCAGTTGGCGTTTTCTCAGGAGCTCTGCTCCTCAAAAACTGTAACCAATACACAGCCAGCTGTTGAACAAGATAGCTCCATGATTAGCCGGCATTAGTGTGGGATACTCTTAGCAGCTAAGGACTCTTCCTTCTGCCTGACACAACTAAATGGCTACAGAATTAACCCAGAGCCATTAAAGCTAACACATCCCTGCTATGTGGACATGCTGGGGGTATAACTCCCCCTTCTGCAGAGCTTTTTACATTTCATGGTGCCTTTCTTTTCCACAACAGGAGAGAAGGTTAAAACTATGGTGAAACATCACAATTTGTGTTTATGTTGGGAATAGGGGAGACCTTCAATAAATACCTGTAGCTGATTATTTAGTTCAAGTGCACAGCCACTCTAAAGACACTTTCAGATCTCCTTGCACTGCTTCCAGTTGACTATGTTCCTTGTACAGGATAATTTGACACCAATAACTTCCATAGTGTCTACTTTGGAAGTGTCACACCGTAGGGACTATGTAAATAATGGTCTTAGAGTTAGTTTAAAGTGTATTTGAACGCTATCTCTTTTCCTACCAGCAATCTGATCTTCGGCATGTTTCTCACCTTGATAAGCCTCTCTTTTTCTTTTTTCTTTTTTTTTTTTTAAACACTCATTTATCGTAGAAATATCCATATTATATGTTGATCTCTGTCCCACATATATTAGCTTCTTTCCTCTAATTATAATGCATTTTCCTCTCAGAATAAATCTTTATGAGGACACTATAAAGTCTGTGTTTGTTAACGAAGTATGATATATGATATCTGACATTCTTTTACGGCATAATTGGTAATAATATATATTCAATTTTAAAACCTTGGTTGGCTCTAGGTACTTATTTCGGAAGTTTTATATTACACATTAAAATTATCTTTTAAAATAAAATTTACTTTTAAGAATAATTTACTTATCCTTGTGATTTTAATTTTGTTACATTTCTGTAACTATACAAATCAAACTGCTGTTGAATAGAGTTACTGTACTACTGTGTATTGTAGTCATATAAGTACACATTTATTGATGTCTTTTGTTTTTAATTTCCTATTTTGCAATTTCTAACTACGTACATTTTTTCAGATGACAAATATCTTTTAAAATGCTAGCAAAATCCATAGACCCTGATAAGTGACCTAGAATTCTCAAAGGACACAATAATTCTAATATTTAAGTAAATTTTGTCCACCATCATCACAGTAGTGTAAGATTCAATAAATATTGAATTAAATTTTTGATATTTTGAAAAGCAATTAGGACTGTTGATTTTCTAAAGGCATAAAGTAAAAGAGGCACAACTGCCATTTTTTCAGTGTGCAATAGGTATTTGGTAAATAATAGAATAAATTACCTTACTTTCAGTGAAAACTTCATTTTTTTTCACTACCCCTAAATCTTTATGTTCAATCTCCTTTGCCAGAGCTTTTTCCTTTTTTTGTCCCCTTAGTTTGTTTCTGCAATATTCCTAAGTTGGATGAATATTTAGAAGCATGTCTCCAACTTATTTATTTGTAACTGATATTTTTTTTTTAAATGTATTTGCCTGTGATGTCAGTGTACTTCCAGGCCCTTTTAATGTATATTTAACTTGGTATTACAACAATAACAGGACTAGTCGTACTATAACTAATGATAAACTATCTCTTCAGTGACATGAGACTTTCCTCTGAATAAAGTATTTATCAATGCTTTCCATATAAATGACTGATTTTTAATAACAACCTTTTTGGCCTATTAAGAAATACTAGTACAAAAAGAGGGTCATTCATTTGTGCCACTTCTAAATGTAATTTAAAACTCTGTTATAAGGCTTCTTGTGTGTTATTTTAGTGTTGCTTCCATGTGATTGGCTAAACAAATTTGATTGTTCAGTTAAAATACCTATAATACAGCTTTGTAGAGATGATAATATTGCACAGAATACACAAGATCCTTTGAGTGAAAGGTCTAAGACACACATTTTGGTAATAATTGATTTAAGAGAACTAGCTGCAAACTGAACCTTTTAGGTTTTAAATAATTTGTTTTTTGGAATCCGTTTTAAAAGTGTATACTCATGGACTAAAATACCCACATCTAAATCTACTCAGCTTTTTTCTTATTAAATTTTAAAGCACACATTTTAGAAGGACATTTTCATGTTTTCAAAATCCTAAATATCAATAAAATAAAAATGAACAAGCCAGTCCAACTCCATTGGGAACTTGTCTTATGAAGTAGATCAATGAGGATTCCAGCTAAGCTCCTAAGAAAAGAAAAATTGTCCACCTGCTAGGCGATCTGCATTTCAACAGGCTGTTTATATATTTACTCATGTTGAAAAGGAGCCAAATGTTGTGGTTTTTACCTTTTTGTTTTTCCAAACAGGATTTTTCCTTCATAAAAATGTACTTTAAAAGTAAGGTAAGGGTTGTGCTTTTTTTTTTTTTTTTTTTTCCTTTTCATATTTAAGGAAAATAGTTGGTGCATATAAAATACATAGCAAATACAAAATCCTAAAGAGTACTTTAAATTGGAGTAAATAATGTATTTTTTTAACATTTTACTTTCAAGGTTGTATAGAAATAGAATATGACTTAAGAAATAGGAAACTAGGTCAGTTGAGGTTTTGCGCAAGCATAGTCTCCCAATGCATGTGATAACAAAAAGACATCGAAATACATTGACAGAACTTCTTCCCTCAACTGCTATCTCCGAGAACATCAAAAAAATCAGTGGCAGGCCAATGGCAGCAAAATGCTTTTCCAGGGCACTCAATGATGCAGTGACTTGAAGGGAATCAATAAGATAGAAAGATGAGAGAGTCAAATACATTCTAGCTCTGGAGTAAAACTTCTTAATCTTCCTTAAAAGTCTCTTGTGGTCACCTAATAGAACTATAAAACCTGGAAGCCTTCTCTCGGATGCCACGGGAGAAAGATGCATGTCTGAGCACGCTAATACTGGTATGAACCTCTTGCCTGGAAGCACAGTGCAGTTTTTAAAGAGAGGATATTAAAGTTGTAGAAATCTTAATTGGAATTCTGCCTTTCTCAAATACTTATCTGTGTGCTTTTCGGCAACTTACTTATTCTGAGACTCTGTTTTTTCACCTATGAATTAGGAACAATAATGTGTATATCAAAAGACTGTTTTGAGAAACACCTAAGACAACATTTAAAATCTATACTATCATATAATGGATGGTACGGTCTTCTAATATATTTAAAAATAATCTCCAAAGCATGTTAATTTTAATGGTTTTGAGTAACCATTTTATATATTTTTACTTGCAACGTTTTCTTACATTAGCACTATATACATATGAAATAAATTATCAGGACTTGAACTGTATAAAATTCTTTACAACATCAGAAAAAAACTGACACCAGAATTTTTTTAAGGGAGCGTTAATAGGGTAACTTTAATGCTTACATTGAATTAACTGATTTCTTACAACTTATACAGCCAAAAAACTAAGATGCTATAATGACAATTCTCATAAGTCTACCCATAACACAAATAATTGGCAGATAGTGTGTGGACTCTTTATAACAATAATCTTACTTCTGAATTATTATATAAGAACACCAAAGTCATTGGTATTTTTACCATATTTTTTATATGCCCATAGATTTTTTTCCTTTTCTATATATAGTAACTTCTCTATTAATATATCCAGATGATATACAAGGATAATGCCTTCTACTGGTAGTTACAAAACACATGTGCTTCTAGTTAAAATGCTTTTCCTATAAATACCACCCTCCAAAAAAACCCATAATGTGCATAATGTAACAAGAATACATTAAAATTAGGGTTTCCAGGTGGGAATCCCGTTCTCATGAATTTTTTTTCGCTTTCCCATTCCTGAATCCTGAGAAAAGTTTGTACTGGAAATCAAGAAAATCGGCTCCTTGAACCTAGGTGGTTGGTAGTATCGGCCGTCACTTTGTGGAAATGATTCATCATGGAGAACAGAAAACAGTTTATATCTCGGGATTCGGGAAGGGGAAAGCGAAAAAAATTCCTGAGAATGGGCGGGAATTCCCTCCAGGAAACCCTAATTAAAATGCCTTATTAGTCAGGGTTTGATATTTTAATTCTGTAATAGAAACCCAGAAGAAAAATGTTGTGACCAGCTATTAGCAACCAGTCCCATACACCTAACTTTTAACATCTGTGTTTATATACTCTGCCTCCACTTGTTTTATTTTGATTAAACAATCCATGCTCATAGCTAAGGACATCCTCCCATCTATTCAATAGATCTGTTCTCCATCTCCTAATTAGGGACATTTCTAGCAATTTACTCTCTCACTCTCTTCTGAATCATTTGCCTCCCTATGTCTCCCTGGATTATCCTTATCAGCATATAAACATCCTTTTACTTCTCCCATGAAGGAAAATAAAATGCCTTCTGACATAAAATCAGTACCCAGCTGCTACTATCCCAATTATCTGTTCTCCTTTGACAATACACCTGAAGAAAAAAAAATGAATTCAAAATACGCAGTTCCTTTGCACACATTTTCTTAATTCCATTCCAGTCAAGCTTGTGCTCGCACTACAACTCCATACCTTTCTTGTCAAAGTCAAAATTTAACCGGATCTAAACAATTCCACTGTCTCCACAACTGCCATCTTGATATAATAACTAAAATCTCTTTTTGGTTATTTAGTATCCTCCTAACTTCTCCATTCTTCCATCATATCCTGCTTCCATGTACTCTCAAAACATTACTGCAAGTGAGAATATCTGCTTTAAAAATCCCATATCAGATTGTAGCACTATTTTCACAAACACTACAATATCTTCTCATTTCATGTATGATCACAGGGAACACATTTTCTAAAAAAGTGTATGATACATACATAATTATTTTAGGGATGATTATTGTAAGTGATCAACAAAACACTTGTAAGAATAAATATATTACATTAAAGTAAAAGTCAGCAGTGAGAGTATAACACAAATAAATTTAAAGAAGAAATAAAAGCTTTGTTTTATAAAAGTACTTAAAGAGATGATGTTGAATAGCAATTACAAAGGTATTTAGATTTAATTGGACAAAACTAATTGATACAGATATATAGGTTTACATTAGTTTATATTTAATTGACCATTAAATTATTATAATCATATATATTAATTGCTTATTATAATTAATTAATTAAAAATGTTTAGTAAGCCATGTTTAATTGATTATGTTTAATTTATATTTATTTATATGATATTTTTATTTTAAAATGTCACAATTTACAATACACAAGAAATTGAATATTTTCAATCATACTGGAATTTATAATGAAAAATGTTAAAATTCAACTTGAAATATGTAATGGAGAAACTTGAAATTCATTTCGAGTTTTCTCAAGCAAAAGTGTTTGAAGCTCTTTGCTATTCGCACCTTCTAATTGTTAGGACTGGAACAAACACTTGGGGACACCAAACTCATTTTGATAAATAGCCTCTCAACTTATGTAATTTTAACGAATGTATGATGTTTGTTGTCTCTTTTAAAAAACCGTAAAGTACTCAATGTAAAAATAAATAAAAGACAAGCGTTAACAAAGATGTGGAGCAACAGGAACACTTGCACGCTATTGGTGTGAATATAAAAATTGATGCATATGGGAAACAGTATGGCGATTACTCAAAAAATAAAAAAAAAATAGAATTATCATATGATTCAGCAATCTCACATCTGAGTATATAGCTAAAGGAATTGAAATCATGATCTACAAGAGATATCCGTACTTCCATATTTATTGCAGTATTATTCACAATAGCTAAGACATGGAAGGAATCTAAATGTCCATCAATGAATGAATGGATGAAAAAAATGTGGGACATACATACAATGGAATGTTATTAAACTTTAAAAAGGAAGGAAATCCTGTCATCTGAGACAACTTGGATGAACCTGGAGGACATTATGCTAAGTGAAATAAGCCAGCCACAGAAGGACAAATGCTACATGACACCAGTTATATAGGGAATCTAAAATAGTCAGGCTCCAAAGCACAAAGTAGAATGGTGGTTTCTAGGAGCTGAGGAAAGGGGGAAATTGGGAGGTATTAATAAAGGGTAAAAGTTTCAGTTATACAAGATGACTAGGTCCTAGAGATCTACTGTACAGCATAGTGACTATAGGTAACAGTACTGACAAATTTGCTAAAAGAGTAGATCTTCTGTTGTGTTTTTACTACAAAAAAATGCATAAAGAGGGTGAGAAGATTCTTTTGGAGGTGATGTATACGCTTATGGCATAAATTGTGGGGATGATTTCACAGGTGTATTCTTATATCTAAAGTCATCAAGTTGTATACATTAAACATGAACAGTTTTTTGTATGTCAATCATACCTCAATGAAGTGTTTTTTTTTGTTTTGTTTTGTTTTGTTTTTTTGAGAAATGCACCGCACTGTTGTGGGATTCTTGCCAAAAGTGAATAACCTCAATATGATCATTAAAAATATCAGACAAAAATAAAGAAAGACTGAGGGACTGTCACATATTCAAATGGGCTGAGAATACATGACAATTAAATGCAATGTGAGATCTTCAGTTGGACACTGAAATGGAGAAATGACAGCTGGAAAATCTGATGAAATTTTAATAAACTTTATATATTTAAGAGCACTGAATCACTATTAATTTATTGGTTTTGATAACTGTTAAAATAATTATGGTTATTTTAAGATGTTAACTTTAGAAGCCAGGTGACTGGTATATCAGAACTCTATGCTATACTTTCAACTTTTTTGCATGTCTAAAATTTTTATGTCAACATCTGTGATTCTGTACGTCAAAATAAACAATTTTGAAAGGGTTCCACAATTCATAGGAAAATACACTTTTCTCATTCATTTAATATACTTTCAAAGAAAATCTAATATGGGTCAGGTCGTGGGCTAGATTCTCTAAATAAAGCGCAACTGTGGCATCTGGCTGCATTCACTTACATTTCAGGAACACTTTTCTCAAGCCACACCTTGAGGATTTAGATCTAAGTTGTCCGTTGTTTATCCTATTAACAATAAGGAACTAATTAATTAATACTGACTCAATAAATTATAATTCTGGACATAGAAAGATAAATGTGTTCCTACAATGTAAAACCGTAGATCTCAAAATATAGTTTTCTTGAAGGGAGAGTCCCTATTAAAGACTCAGATTCTAGGACACCACTCTAAAAGCTATGGAAGATTGGTGCTGGGAAAACAAGTTTTCAAGTAACCGTGATAAACATTGATATTTGAGGACCATAATGTAAAGAATTTATAGATCTATAAAGTATAGAACATCATTGTATTATTATTTGTATATGTTGAAATGTAGTATGTTTTTAAAAGGGGTAAATTACAGAAACATTTGCAAAACAGAAGACACTGAAGTAATCTTGAAAAATAAAAATCAATTCACTAGATAAAGCTGATCATTAAAGCATCATATAAAAGCACAGAGCACTCTATGAAATTATATACTAAAATTAAAAAACAAAACAAAACATACATCATCCTTCATCCACAGATTCAGAGCCTAAATTAAATCTCAAATTTGCAACTTTTTAATAAATGAACAGTGCTGGGAAAATTGGAAAGCCACATGGAAATGAATGAAACTTGACTGTTATCTGTCACCATATACGAAAATTAACTCAAAATGGATCAAAAACCTAAGTGTAAGACCTGAAACAATAAATTACATAGAAGAAAGCATGGGTACTAAACTTATAGACCTTGAGTTCTGAGAGAATTTTATGAATTTGACCTCAAAGGCAAGGGAAGTAAAAGCAAAAATAAATGAATAGGACTATATCAAACTCAAAAGTTTCTACATAGCAAAAGAAACTGTCAACAAAGAGGCAACAAATCGAATCGGAGAAGATATTTGCAAACAATGCCTTCCATAAGAAACAAACACCCAAAACATATAAGGAACTCATACAACTCAACAACAAAAAGACAAACAACCCAATTAAAAAATGGGCAGAGGACCTGAGCAGACACTGCTCCCAAGAAGATACACAAATGGCCAACAGATATATGAAAAAGTTCTCAACTTCATTAGCTATGTATTAGGAAAATGCAAATCAAAACCACACTGAGCTACCATCTCACACCTGTTAGAATGACTATTATTACCAAGACAAGACATAAGAAGTGTTGGAGAGGCTGTGGAGAAAAAGGAAATCTCATACACTGCTGGTGGGAATGTAAATTACAGTCATAGAAAAAGGTCTGTAGGAAGTTCCTCAAAAAATGAAGAGCAGGTTTTTTTGTGTTTTTTTTCCTGCATCTACTGAGAGGATGAAGACCATTCTCAGCAGTCAGACAGGGGGCATTCCAGAAAATGCTGACGTCACTCTGAAGGGATGCATAATTATTTTGAAGGAACCCAGCAGCACCCAGCAGAGGGACTACAATCACATCAATGTAGACCTCAGTCTCCTTGGAAAGAAAAAGAAGAGTTTCCGAGTAGACAAATGGTGGGGAAATGAAAAGGAACTGGCTACTGTTTGCATTATCTGTAGTCATGGACAGAATATGATTAAGGGTGTTGCACTGGCTTCCTTACAAGACGATGTCTGTGGGGGTGACCGGTTAGCTCAGTTGGTTAGCGCAACATTGCCAGTTTGGTCCCTGCATAGGTTACTGTGAGCTGTGCCCTTCTTAAGAAAAAAAAAAAAAAAAATAGAATCACAAGATGAGGTCTGTGCATGCTCACTTCCCCATCAATGTCATTATTAAGGAGAATGGTTCTATTGTTGAAATCCGAAATTTCTTGGGTGAAAAATACATCTGCAGGGTTCAGATGAGGTCGCGTGTTGCTTGTCCTGTATCTCAAGCCCAGAAAGATGAGTTAATTCTTGAAGGGTATGATATTGAACTTGTATCAAATTCAGCTGTGTTGGTTCAATAAGCCACAACAGTTAAAAACAAAGATATCAGAAAATTTGGGGATGGTATCTATGTTTCTGAAAAAGGAACAGTTCAGCAGGGCGGTGAATAAGATCTAAGTTGTCCAGCTACAGAAAAACCAAAATGTCAAGTGATCCCTCAGACTTATTTGTGATATTATAAAAATGCAATAAAAGCCACGTATTGAAAAAAAATAAGAATAGAATTACTATGCAACCCAGCAATCCCTCTCTGGGTATCTACCCAAATGATCTGAAAACATTTATCCATAATGATATATACACCCCTGTGTTCACTGCAGCATTATTCACAGCGGCGAAGACATGGAAACAACCAATGTGTCCTTCAATACATGACTGGATAAAGAAGGTGTGATACATATATACAGTGGGATGTTACTCAGCCATACGAAAAGGTGAAATACTGCCATTTGCAACAACACAGATGGATCTTGAGAGTATCATGCTAAGCAAAATACGTCAGACAAAAAAAATCAAGAACCATGTAACTTCACTGATATGTGGGATATAACACTGAAAACAACAAAGGAACAACACAAAGAAACAAAAACTCATAGACACACACAATAATTTAGTGATTACCTGAAGGTAAGGGGGGAGCAGGGATGGTAGAAGAGTGTAAAAGGGGATCAAATATACAATAATGAAAGGAAAACATACTCTGGGTGGTGAACACAAAATGCAATATATAGATGTTGTATTACAGATAGGAACACTTGAAACATATGATTTTACAAACCAAAGTCACCCCAATAAATCTAATAAAAATTTTAAAAAATAGCTATTAAATTAATGATTGCTAAGTGAAGTTTTCCTAAGTCAAAATTTAAGAAAACATGTTCAAGAGATATCAAAGTGAACAAAATAAATAAGAACCAGATGCAAGTCATTTTATAAACTATACATTTCGGAAGTGACATCAGTTTTAAGAAAAGGTGAAAAGAAAGAACATAGTTTCTTTCCACCCTTCATCTTTTGTTCTCAACAACCGAACATAAATTTGTCAAGTATTTGGTACTTTTAAAAACATGTTGCTGAATTTCATTTGCTGAGATTTTTATTAAGTGATTGCATTTATATTCATAAGAATTATTGGAATCTGGTTATCTTTCTTTGTTATGTCTATTCTGATTTCAGTATCAGGGTAATGCTAACCTTATAAAATAATTTGAGAATGATCATTTTTTTCTGGAAGAATTTGTATTTTGTTGATATTATTTCTTACTTAAATATTTGAAGAAATATAACGATGACATCAGATGCTGTAATTTTCTTTGTAAGAGTGTTTTAAATATGAATTCATTTGCCTTATATGTATAGGGTTATTCAAGTTACTTGTTTATTCTTGAGAGTACTTTGGTATTTTATGTCCTAAATGAAATCTGACCATTTTATTTAAACTGTCATACTTTTTGGTAAGTATTTACCCATAATATATTCTTATTATCTGTTAAAAATCTGTAGTAATGTTTCTTCTTCAATTCTTGATATTGATCATTTGTGCTTTCTCTCTTTATTCTTGTTCAATTTGGCTAGAATCTATCAATTTTGTTTAAGATTTCTTACAATCTCCTTTTGGTTTCATTGATGGTATCTATTTTCTTTTTGTCTGTAGGTTATTTGGCTCTGGTTTTATTTTTATTAACTACTTCTCTCTGCTTACTTTGGGTTTAATTAGCTCTCCCCTCTTTCTATTTTTTTTTTCTCCCTGCTTTCTTGCTATGCCTTGCATATTTGCCAATTTGAGGGTTTGTATGTTTGTTTGTTTGTTTGTTTTAATAATTGTTTTTATTACTTTTAGGTGTACCAAACAACATGACAGTTAGCCATTACATCCTTGAAGAAGTGATAACCCCCCCAATCTACTATCTCTCTGACACTGTACATAGCTGTTACAATATCATTGACTATATTCCCTATGCTGTACTTTACATCGTGCATATGCATATATATGTATTTAATTGTAGTTAGCATTCATCTTTCTACTTTCTTAAAAGTGTATATGATTGAATTGATAGTTTTATTTTTCTAATATACACATTCAATGTTATAAGTTTTTTATGTAAAGTACTTAGCTTTAGCCCACAAAGTTTTATTTTCATTTTCATTCAGTTTATATTTTCTAATTTTCCTTACAATGTCTTCTTTGATTCATGAATTATTTAGAAATGGGTTTTTAGAACTTTCTTTTTGTCCTTCTTGCATCTATTTTTCTAGAGGGAAGTTTTTCTAGTCATTCTAAAAATCATTGTATTGAAGGTTGTATATCTACGGCAACTTTTACTAAAGTTAAAAATACTTTAACTTTGCAATTTATTGCAGCTGTGGGTTTATTCTTATTTATATTGCTTTGTTTCATAATGTTATTTTAATATGAAAGTGCATGACTTCTTCCAATGATAGAATCTTAGTTATGTCTTCAAAGATTATTTTTCAACACATTTTATTCTGTTTTGTTATGGAATTGAAGTAATGTAATCCGTTTATCATATCCAGTAACTATTCAGATAGAAAATAATACATGACTTCTATTTGTATATCAGTGTCATGTTCTAAGTAAATTCCTCTGAAATATTTTCTAAATCACTATTTTTGGCTTTTACATTATAGAGATAGAATTAGCATATCTATTATATATTTTGTTCCATGATAATATTTTAATTCAAATTTATTTGTTTGTTTCCCATATGCAACCTTTCTTATATCACTTTTGCCTGTTTTTCCTTATTTGTAAAATTTTTATGAACCTCATTTTTAAAAAATTGTTCAAAAGAGTAACAAAACTCTTTTCAGAGAGTTCTGTAACATTGACTTAAACTGTTCCAAATTTTCATTTTGCTTGTCTTTCGTAGAACTAGAATTTTTTCATGTTTTGGAGTTTCTGTTTTGTTGGCTCAATTTTCATTTTTTGTATTTTATTTTAATATTTTAAAGTCTTTCTTGTTCTTTATATCCTCATTTTTTCTTATTTATATTTTTCTGTAACCTATTGCCAAAGGCCCCGACTTACAACACTACTTTGTAATGTTGCTTTGATTTCCTGTCTTCTTTTTATATTATAGATATCGTTATCTATTTAATAGACAGCTTGGTTTATATTCTTGAGGCAAGGCTCTTTCTACCTCTCCAAACATAGAGCTTCCTTAAGCAATAACAGCCTGTGGTTGGGCTGGAAGTTTTATTTATCATCAACTCTTGAGCAGGGATGGGGGTGCAAGGAGGGAAAGCCTTGCCCTAACCAAAGCTTGCAAGCATTGAGCTTCATTCTGCGTTACCCTGTGGAGCACCTTCAGTTTCTGTCATCTCCATCAAGCCAGTATCCTAGGGATCTTGCCTGTTCCTCACAGAGAGCACAACAGACTTACTAATTCACCTCTGCTTTACTTTTCTAGTTGTTTCTAGTTTATTTAGTTTTTAACTCTGCTTTATAGCTCAAATATGCCTTTTTGGTTTTAAGTATCTTTAAATTTATCTAATATTGGTATATATTTGCAGCAGAAGTTGTTCATGAGAACATAAATTTCTTGAGCTATGCTGACTGTAAGTCCCACTACATAACATTTTTAAATTTCTATGTCAGTTATGTATAGACTGTCATTCCTTGAGCTAGTTCAGGTACAGCCATCCAAAATCAAATTAACCTTGCCACTGACATCCAATGCTTCTTTGAAACCCAGGCTATAAGAACTTATTTTTCTTCTTTTTAAAATCACAATTGAAGCTCAGATGGACTTTTTTTTTTTTTCTTTTTGTTTCTGTTTTTGTTTTAAGCTCAGACAGCTCTTGCTTCACAGAGGAACGAGTAAAGGGAATTCTGAGCTTCCCTAGGTTGGTCCATATCAAATCAACCTATATCCAGTAATTTTCAAGGACTAAAGAAAATAACATTTGGTAATAAATGTCTTCATAATTCTTGAGTAAAGGGCAAGCAGATTTCTATTTTGCTGGAGAAACCTCTCTTTTGAGAGGGAGAGATATAAGGCATTGATTATTACAAAACGAGTTAAATCCTAGAATTTTTATAACCAGATAATGAAGAAAATTTGTGTTTCCTAGTTATGTGCAAAATTGGAAATGAGCAAAAGAATTCTAAAAAATGTGATTTGGTTTATAAAAATTTCAGTGAGAAATTGAAATGAATGTTTATCTCTGCATTGCTTAAACTAACTTTGTCTTAGTAAAGTTGTAGTTAGTACTTTAAATCCGTGTGGATTTATTTTCTCGTTCCATATTTGAAAAGGTACCTTCTTAGTATGCTTCCTGCAAACATATCTTATATTGTAATACTTCTGCGGAAATTCTATACTTCTACATGTAAAGGCAAAAAAAAAACAACATATTTTGAGTAGAATATACAATTTCAGAAGTATGCTTTAAAAAGTAAACATAATTTTGAATGCTCAAAAGTATTTAAATGAAAATAATTGTCTTTAAAACCGACTCCCAGTTTTTCTATAAAGCATTTTAGTACAACTATTCGGGTTTTATTTCTCACATAAAAAAGATGGCTCATGCATTGCAAATGAAATAAATGAATGACTGAAAATAACCTAGTTGCCATGTCTACATAGTGCATGGGGACGGGCAATCATTGGTGAGATGTGGGTGGTATGCAATGGCAATCTAGAATATTCTAGCCAAGACTTTATTTTTCTTAATATCTTCTCATTTACTTGGGTAAAAATGGAAACTAGAGGGCAGACATTTGCTATAGTGATTATTAGAATTTAACTATTTAATATTGTTTATATCTTTGTAGTACTGATCGGTATGTTCTTGAGAAATTGAAAGCACAGAAACTATCTGTTCACCTCTATTGGTATTGATGTTCATCATCATTCTAATGAAATTTCAGTGGGAAAAAGAAACACTTATTTGTATGGAGATTTGGATAAAACATACTTTGACCATGCTTTATGTATATTTTCTATTCCCCAAAGAGCAGAACACTGCAGTAAACACTGAGTGATATTTACTAGACATGATTAGTTGGATAAATGGATTATGAGAATTTACACTGTCACTTTTCTTCCATTTACTTAAAATTGCCTTTTTATTCTCATTAGCATAGAAAATGTCTAATAACTTTTGAGACTCATGATTTTACTAATCTCTCCCTCAGATAAAACTAAGCATTCCTTCCTTTCTGTCTTCAGTTAGCCATAAATGTCTCTATGGGAGAAAAATCATTTCCTCCAGTGTTACGTCCACAGCATGGTTATGGCAGAGTAGATTGTGACTAATAAGGAGATAAGTCATAAACCATACCCTTTCTGTTTGACTCTATATTTATGACCAATAGGCAGAGACATTTTGAGTGACAATTAACTATATTTTGAATTGTTGAAATAACTTTAAAAGAATCTGTTGATGGTTAAAATGAAATCAAGTATTGATTTTGACTGGTTTGGCACTTAAAAATACATGTGCACATAATCACACCTTGGATGGTAATGAAATTAAATGTAAGATAAGTGAAAGTCTCATATAGAAAAAAAGTTTTAAAAGTAATGTAGTAAACTCTATACTCAAATAGAATTTGCAAGGTAAGAATACATTTCAATATTTATGAAAAATTTTAAGCAAGTATAGCCTTGATTCTTTAGTTTAAAAAATACATATTTAAGTCCTAATTTCTTATAATTGCTTTATAAATATCTTGACTTGGCTGAACATTATTTTTAAATTGAGCTAAACAAATTATATATAGTCAGGTATGACATACAAATTGGCCAAAGAAAATATTTTACGTAGTCATGTAAATACAGAATACTTTCCTTTTAAAAATTGGAAGATCCATATTTTAAGACATTATATCAGCAACTTCGAGTGAGTCTTAACTATTTAATAATTATACATTATTGGAGAAGTCATAGAAACCTCTGAGTTTCTCTTACTCACCCTATCAATTTCCAATGCTACTTTTAGGATTTAACGCATAAAGTTACTATTTTAATTGTTATAACAGATATTATTATTTTATTAATATTAATTTTTATTATTTTATGCTCATATCATTGACAATCACGAATAACAATTTAGATAAATCTACTTTCTGTTTATATTTGTTGCTTTTTGTAAAGATGACAGGGAGTTTTGGAAATGCCTCTAAATTCTGTCAATTATATATTTTTAATTATTGTAATAACCGATCTTTTAACATTTTCTCCATTTTCTTCTTTAGTAATGAAAATACTGCCCATCAACTATGTGGAACTTCGATATACAAATTCTAAAATATTTTTCTCCTGTCATTTCTTTTATTCTTCAGGTTACTTATCAAACTCATATGTTCATGCTCTCTACTAGACAACAATAATCCAATGTAGAAAACTTAAATATATGAAAGATGGGATGAAAATTAGTAAGTGAATTTATATCTGTGTAATTTCAAGAGAAACTTGCAGACAGATTCTTTTGTACTGGAAAGCTTTAGATGTACATTTGAGAGCTATATCTTAAAATGTGATAACCAGTTTGCCAATAATTATTTGCGTATACATGGATATCACTTTATTATAATATTGATTGAAGGTTAAAAAAAAACATTTCAAACACACTTCATTAGAAAGATAGGTCTAGAATCTACATATATATTTTTAATGTGATGACTTATGTTTTCCATGTCCTCTCTTTGTATAAAATCTAAAAGCATTATTTCCCAAGAGTAGAAGAGCCTCTATTTGGGATAGAGCCTCTATTAATATTGTTGAGTATTATTTCCATGTGTCCCCTCACTTTTAGACTATTTCAAATTTTAGTTGGGCCAATGTTATTTCAACATCACAGCGGTAATCACATTGCTCCTACACATTTATTCACCACAGTTTTATATAACTATTTAAACTGCTTTTGCCAATAATTACAAAAACTCAAAAAGAATTAAAAATAAGGAACTGATTAGAACATACAATCGGAATTAAGGACAGGCTTTCTGTGGTCTTAATCCAGCCAGTGTGATCCCATAGCTCTGTAACTTTCTGGCCCTCTCCTTTCTCTGCCTCACCTCCTAGTTATTCTGATAGTAAAATTGTTATAGTTTTTCCAACCTTTGCATTTGCATAAAGCGACATTTAGAAAATTCAGAACGATTTCTTCCTCCTGCCTTCCTTTAACCAAAGGTAATTTTTATCCATTAACCTCCACTAAGCCTCCCATTGCCAGTCATTCACCTCAGTTGTATCATATACCCATTTATGAATTCATTTAGTAGGATTAAGTCTGGATTTCTGGCAGATCATCACCATGATTGCTTAGGTCTAATCACAACCCACCTCTTGAGATTGGACCAATTCCCCAAAGCATAAGACAGTTAAATAAAGGAAGGGTATATAGATTATTAGGATGAAAAAAATAAACTGTCTACAAAATACTTTTACATATATTATCTCACTCTAGATGACTGGTGTCAATGCTGACCCATCTGTTGTTGCCTTGACCATACATGTGTCAACTCTTCAACACTATACTAATTATCAGAGTTACAACCCATGTAATAGTCTCTTAAATATTTTCTGGGTCCCAAGAAGTAACAATGGTATTTCAACAAATGCCAGGCATCCATACAAAATTTATTTCTGTCTTTACTAAAAATTAGCTAAAGAGAAAAGTAATCTCTCTGATTTTTTCAATCTTTTAGTTCATGAAAAATACAGTAATTCATATAAAATTCTCTACTTTTAGAAAAGTCCACTGTTCCAATATCTTAAGACTAAGATTCTGTATGCCAAATGACAAGACTGAAGTAAATCTTATTTAACCATTGGAGCCATGTGAAATTTTGGACAGATTTCTACACCACTCACTAGTTGCTAGATATGTATAAATTATCAAAATAGACCAAATGGCAAGATCACCTGTTTAGTTTTCCAGATTCATAGATATTGATTGATATTCTTTCTCAGAAATCTCATTTATTTGTAATATAGTTATTTGGATGCATACCTTTAATTTTGCTTACTTTTATACTCAAAATAAATATTTTGAATCACTTCTAGAATGTAATATCTTCTTCATGTTACAGTTTTTGCTTTTTTTTTTTTCTTAAAATAGTAAATTTTATTAAAGACAGCAGACTTCCCTTTTGCAATGTGGCACAAAAGTAGTCCACTTTTGGGTTTAGAAAAACAACATAGTTCTATACATTAATGCCTCATGATTAAAAAATAAATAACAACAAGAATCAACAAACCAGTTGGCCTCTTGCATTTGTTTAAAAAGATTTAGCTATGTATAGCAAGTTAAAATCACAACATTATTCCAGCAGAAAATTCACATTATGTATATTTACAAGACAGGAGTCCGGGGAATGGGAAAACGTCATAATAACTCAGTGAGGAACATTATTTTTTAAAGAATGGGTATAATAGCTTTCTTCTGTTGCTCACATAATGAACAACACAAAGTTGCCCAATCAAGTCTTATATATTGGAGATTAAAAGAAGACAACATTTAAACCCTTGGTAATTCAATGGGCAGAAGTATGCTTAATATGCACAATTATCCTCACATGGTAAGGCTGCTCTACTCTTGTGTTGAGACATATGTTGGACATGAAAATCAGTAGTCCAGAAGCTGACCAGTACTTTCCTATTCCCGGCTCTTGAAGGGAAGGACGGGAACTTCCCGGTAGACTAATCCCTTCTGTTTCTCTCAGACTATACCAGGCAATGGCTGTAATTTGACTAACTTGAAAAAGTGGCTGTGACTCCAACTGTTCATTCTGGCATTTATAAAACATTTTACAGTGGTGGCTGCTTCTGTTAGCAGCCTGCCTTGTAGCCTTGTCTGTCAGCTCCCATGGAAAATAAATGACTTGTTTCCACATAATGTGTGACTGTCATCACCCTACCCAAACATTTTTGTTATAATCTCCGTGGTTCAAAGCTGAGTGTGTTTTAGTTTTTTAAAGATGTGGGTGTTTCCATGCCAGTGATTTCCAGTTCCAGGATTTCTTTCTTATTTCACTGGAAATGGTCATTTTCAGTATTTTTAAGCATTTTGGCTGGAGATGGATAACCTAAGAGTAAAATAATATAAAGCTACAAGCAGGCAACTCTATGAATTAAAAAAAAAATGCCAGGATTATTGTTCAGTAGACATGTTAATGAAAATCCACACCATAATTTACAATGGAAAAATCTATATACATCCATATTCAAATTTATATTTTCAGAAGTATACAGACCTCATTGGACCAACACTAATCTTTGGGTTCATAAGGTAAATGTGTCACCCCTAATGCCATTCAATCATTTCTTTAACTAAATGGGATTTTCTTGTTCTTTTGTTATTGTTTTTTGAATTTTGGTATTTATTACTTCTCCTGGCTTTTGGGAACATTTTTATTTTGCTTTTCATATATTAAACAAACAAACAAACAAACAAACAAAAACACTCATAGTTCTCTATTACCAGTATATTTAGGTTTCTCTTAGTTTACTCACAAACTTTCTGTGGTTCTTTTTTATAGAATAAGTGTAATTTTGTTTTCTTAATATAGTCTTCTGATTTTATTCAGTGATTAGACTTTTTTTTCTTCTATAGTTTCATTTCATATCTAAGGTTTAAAAGTTTGGTGACATTGATGAACCTGCCATCTCTAATAAATCTCTGAGCTCATGCATCTTGTGTGCTAGGCCTCTGTGCTTCTAACTTACTTTGTCTCACAAAGACCTATAGCCAACATGTGTCAGGCACCTGTGCCTCAACAGGTGCTGCTGAATATGTCTTTGACATTCAATATATAAAATGCTGTTAAATTATGGAAAGATATGGAAATGGTGAGGTTTGAAAAATCTTGTCATTAATTTTATAGTTTCACCAGAGAGAGCACCAAGAAACCTGATAAATAACAGCTCCCACTTAATGATGGTTAGTTACTGAGCATGACACATCTTAAATAAAGTATAAACCTAACAATGGTGGAGGGGGGCAGAACATATGAGTCTAGTTGAGCTTCAACTTATTAAGGATATTGTGGCATTTTGGAATAAGGAGTAATATGTATCATTTTCCTAATGTCTACTTTAAGAAAAAAGTGAGATCCATACAACAAAAAATTGAATAGGTAAGATTATGATATTTTTGAAACAAAGAATAGATTAAATGGTTAAAAGAAAGAAAAATATATTTTAGATTCACTATCTAATTATTATCTAAGGTATTTTGGAACACTCAAAACTTTCTAGAACTGATTACATTGATAGACCCAGGCCAGCAAAACAGATTGAAACCGCAAGAACAGGTGGTGCTAATACCTGTATCATGTAGTCAATTGAAGTTAAGTGTAGACCCTGATTAGTAGGTAGAAATGCCTTCACTAAGGTTGCTAATACTCTACTTTCCAAATATCCATTTTTGATAATATCTTCAGATGATGGGTTAATTCTGAGGAGGCTGATTTCAAGTGACCCACTGGACTCTGATGAGTTTTTCTCCTTTTATTTTAAATTAGATAAACTAAGAAAGTAAGCGTGGTAAGAGGTGACAGTGGCTTCTGCATATGTTCCAGAGAATGGTTTAACATGAACCAAAAAATAAACCATACATTTTATTGTTAAACAATAATCATTTTCCTGGTAACATGATCAGTTATAAAAAAAGGGCCGACATATAATACATGCAATGATTACACTACCACTGCCCCAAGACACACACACAGAGAGAGAGAGAGAGAGAGAGAGAGAGAGAGAGAGAGAGAGAGAGAGAGAGAGAGAGAGAGAGATACAGAAATCTTTCATGTTTATTTTGATTAAATTATAAGTTATGGCCTGCCCTGGAAAGTCTTCGAAGGTAAGTCTTTTACTTGCTTTCAAAGTTTTTCATAATATTTGTATGTAGTTATTTATTTATGTATTTATTTTATTTAATACTCTTTGACCTAAAAACTATACTATTGTCTAGCCAATTTTGTAATAGTTGGACAAGCACAGTCTTCTCATTCTAGCTTATGTTTTTTCTTTTGTTTCAATGGCTGTGAAATTATGAAATTTCTTCCAAAATCCAAATGACCTATCAAAACCCTACATGTTGTTTCAAGATGTAGTTTATAACCTACTTTTTGATGGATTCCCCCTCTACCAAGGACAACATTTTCTAGCCATGATGTATCTCACATTATTCTTGCAACTTCCCTACTATTTATAGAACATTTAATTATAGCCTCATTATTTCGTATGTCTTTTCCAAATAGATACTAAGTTTTTAGGGAAATAAGATAAGCCACATATGTCTTTTGTGTGTCTTCTCAGATAAAAATCTTTGAATAATTTACTGATTGTCTGATACATATCTATGTACATACAGTATTATATATTTCAACCAGTGTTTAGCAGTATGTTAATAACTTGCATTTAGCCATAAAATCTTAAGAAATTTCACATTTCACATTCAATCACAAAGCACATATGGGAAAATCTCCTTGTAAAATTGTAGACATATATGCGCTTGTCACAAAACAGAATCTAACACATGGCAGCTAACTTCTCATTATTAAACTTAATGATAATCAGCTTCTTTTTCACCTTCAAAAGGAGAAAGTATAAGGGGAAATGAGACTTCCTTCTCCTACTTTCTTTACTAACTACTAGATATTTGCCCAGAAGATAGGGGGGAAAAAAAAAAGTAGGGCTCGCCTCTAATTCTGTTAGTGTTAGATAAAAACATCTGAATTATCGATTCCATGTAAAACATCAAATTTCCAACTGAAAGCTTCTGGCTAACTCTCTGCACAACTTAGTCCTTTTTCTTCATTACCACTCATAGTTTTCATCTCACATCTTAACACACTGCCTCTCTCAAAACTGTTATACACAAGTGCTGCCAAAAAAATGTTAAGCCTTTTATTCAGCTATTCTCTTCCTTATGCTTTAAAAATCTTAACCTCTATTGCTTTTCTTCTGTTTATATCTTTTGTTTCTCCTTTTTTTTCTGTCTGTTGGTTACTCGCCTTCCTCTCACACTCACTTTTGTCTTTCTTTTACCACTAATTTTTAGAAAACTATTTAGTGAAAATACTGATGTGAAACTTTAAGATGTTCCAATGTCAATTTATATGGATTCTGCCCTTCAGGTATTTACTGTCTGGTAAGACAGATGGCATACACATAAATTAAATATAATACACATTATAAATGATAAATGTCATGAGAAAATTACTGATAAAGAATTTCCCACATATAAACCATCTTTTTCTAACCTTTTGAATCATAACTCCTGAATCTCAATTTACTAAACTACTTGATTTATTAGGCTTTTATGTATTTTCACAGAGAATGTTATCCAATAGTGTTAACTGAAAATTGCTCAACATTTACTAGGGTATGGAAAGCTATAGAACATTTAGGAGTAAGAACTTGAAATATCCACATTTGATCTACGTGAGACAATGCTGGCATCTGTATTGAGGGATATTTGAACAGGGAAAAAAAAAAAAAAAAAAAAAACACCAGTTCAAAGACTACTGCAATAGCGTAGCAGAAGAAAACAAGTAAATGACTAAAGGCATGTTTCCTATATTACAACCATGCCTAAAAACTTGATTTAACAGAATGTATTGGAGTTGATTTAAGTAATATAATGTAGTAGGGTTAGTATGTTCCTTCTTCTTTACATAGTCTTTTCCATGCAATGGCAAAATTCCTCAGGAGTAGTAAGAGTGGGTGTGATAATGGTTGAGCAGTTAGCAAAGACTTCACAGCCTAACAAGGAGTAGTGCTGATCAGCAGAACGATGGGAGCATAAGTAAATGTCTGTCTGGTGACCTTCTTTGTAGAATAATCTCTCTATTACTTGACCCTCATGCTACCATCTCTGAGTGATGAGACCTTACCCACATGACCACATTGGATATGTGCAAGGATAGGAAGCTCAACCAAGTTTGGTCAAGAAATCCTTGATGAGTAGAATCTGGATATAGAGTTATCTTCCCCCTCTGCGTGTCTATACTAACAGATGAACTTGATTTTGGCCATATGCCTATTTGAAATGAAGAAAGTAGATTCATAGAAAAACAGAGACGTCATGGATGATGATAACCCATGTCATGCCAAACAGGATGTGAAAAGGAAGGAAGGCAGAAGAAGCAAAGGTAGCATGTTGGTTTGGGTGGCATGGATAGCCCAGCAGAGATGGCACCAGAGGAATCCATTTATGGATGCCTCTAGGTTCTTCAAGATACATCTGTATATCTATGATAAAGTTTCCTGACTTTCTTAAGCAAAATAAAGTTGAACTTCTCCTGGTTGCCAAGCATGAGAACAGAACTTCCCCAATGATAAAGGAAATCTCAAGATAGAAGTTCTCAGACAGAGTAATGGGTTCTTTGGGTATTTTCAATCTATCTCCTAATAAAGACATAGTTGTTTTCCCTAACTTAATTTTATTCTTAATTACATCCCTACTCTACATGGTCTATAAAATTATTTTAAACAGGTATAGTCCTGGTAAATAAATTCATTTAAAATGAATAATGTCTATCTGGATAACATATAGAAGTAACACAAGTGTCACACTCAAAAATTATAAATGGAACCTATTTTCAATATAAACTGAAGGTTGCAGGGAAATTAGTCCGTGATTAACCTAGAAAGTAATGCAAATTATGACACAACTTGTCCTTTTTTCCTATATTATAACCATGACTAATGACAATAAAATCAACTAGAGGTGACAATAAAGTTATTTATAGGATTAACTGAACTGAATTGATAATGAAGGTTTTAGTTATGAAAGGAGTTGCAGTTTTCCTGAGTCAGCCCATATTCCATATTTGCATATATTTTCTATCTCCACTAATATTTTACATTCTAAACAAAAAGTCTGGAATTACGCAAAATCTCCAATGCTTACAGATAATTTCAACTATGTTCACTAGTCCTCACTAGAGTGGGCACATAATGTGTATATCAAAGAACTATTAGTTTTCTGTTTAGGTGGCCTCATGAGAACTTGCTTGTATAAGAGCCGAATGTCACATGTAATTTACTGCTTTGTTACAGTAATGCTTGTTTGTAGCCTTAGATTTAACTAGGACCCTGTTGTAGGGTCCCAAAGATATGTCCACATACTAATGTTCCCAAAGATATGTCCACATACTAATGTTCCCAAAGATATGTCCACATACTAATCCCTTGATCCCCTAAGTGTTACCCTATTTGGGAAATGGGTGGTTTCCAATTTAACTGCATTAAGAATATTTAGATGAGGAGATCATTCCGGATGATCCTGGTGGGCCCTAAGTGCTTACAAGGATACTAACAAGGATCCTAATAAAAGAAAGGCAGAGGGAGATTAGACAGACACACAGGGAGCATGGTAATGTGAGGACAGAGGCAGAGATTGGAGCGATGTGGCCACAAGCACAGGAATGCTATCCCCAGAACATGGGGAAAGCATGGAATGGATTTCTTGAGAGCCTTTAGAAGGAGTGCTATCCTACTGATACCTTCATTTTGGACTTCTGACCTCCAAAACTGAGAGAATATATTTCTGTTGTTTCTCGCCGTTAAGTCTGTAGTAATTTATTACAGTGTCTACAGGAAACTAATACAGCCTCTTATCCTACTTTTGCTACATATACATTCATTTTGTCAATATCCTGAGATAAAACTCAAGCCCTGGAATGCAGTGGAGTGTTTGCATAACATAAAAATTGGTAAATATTGGAATATTAGTGAGAAGGAATGAAATGAACAACTTATGATCCTTCTTTAAGTAGAGTAGTAATCAAATACAGTTCTTGTATATGCATATACATAAGTATGTACATGTGAATGCATATGTATATTATTTAAGCATCATTCGCTTGTTTAGAGGGATCAAAAGAGGGCTTTTAATCCTTGAGGTAAATCAAATTAAGAAATATAATCCTGATAAAATCTAATTTCTCTGTACCTATATCACTCTATACCAAATAGAAGGGGAATTAAGAAAGTGAGCTGGTAAATTGAGAGACAATGTTTTTCCTCTCCATTTCTAGATGTATTTAGACTTAACAGGCTTTGCAGTGGAGTAAATAAAACAGTCTATTTATGGCACCTAACCACTCACAACTTAAGAAGAATTATATGCTGTAGGCTGCTTGAAAGAAAGGATTCTCCTGAAATGGACATTGCCAAGGGAAGGTTGGTGATGATATAGTTAAAAACTAGGCAGGTTATATTCCATATTTTCACATACACACTAAGTGTCTCTGATACATTACAAAAGAACATATCAAAACACTCAAGTACAGCACTGTTCTATCTATGCAAATGCCATATGTATCTCAATCTTTGTATCTCAATCCTATGTATCTCAGTCTTTTTTGAGATCACCTGTAGTTAAGAGAAACACAGAAAGTGAGGTCTGTTATTGTAAAACAAGGTTAAAGGACCAATTCTACTAGTCATCGACCATAGAAACAAGTTGGTCCCATGTCCTTCCCTTAATTTATACAGCATTTCAAGCACATAACTTAAATCTTTTAAACCTCCATTTTATGGCTGAGGATAGTTAAGAGAAAAGAGTCAGGGCATGTGAACACATGACAAGAAAAAATATAAATAAAAGTAGCAATGTCATATATTTTATTTCAAAGTTAAAGCATAAACCACCTGTTCAGCCAAAAATGTCAACGTTCTTAGCAGACTGGGAACTAAGTAGTGCAACAGGTGCAGAGGAGAAAACAGTAAAGAAACAAAAAACATAATTTCTAAAAATAAGCAAAACACTTATTTTCAAGTTTTTGACATCCTGTTTCTCTTCCTATAAAGTTATAACAAATATAACATACAGCAGAATTACGTTTTTTTCTGAAGGTGACCTAGGAAACTATAGACTTGTAACCTACAGAAAATGCCAAAAAAGTAATGGACCAAACTTTTTGGTATTCTTCGCTTTGCTTTTAAGACAGCTTCAAGAAATAAAATGAAATACCTTATCAGTTGTTTATGGTTTTTTTTGAATCAGAAGATTACGTAAATTATGTAACAGTGAAAAATCCTGACTTCAAAATGGTTCTGACATAATTAAGAAACCCTGGTATAGCCAGCCACACAGTGAAATGGGTGATGCTCTTATGTGTATAGTCATGGTTTGTTTGGTTGTAAGTAAAGAGAACCTCTCAAGGCAGCTCTAGCTAAAGCGAGGATTGCATTTTAAGAAGTATATCAGATATGGTTACTGGGTGCAGGACACATGGTAGTTTTGAATTTCAAATAAATGACAAATGATTTTCTATCATAACTGTCCCAAATATTGGACAATTATGCTATATTTGTACTAAAAACTTGATTTGTGGCTTATGTGAAGTTCAAATACAACTGTGTCTTCTGTCACCTCACAAGGTGTCTTAGATACCTCAAGATATCAGGACAGTCTAAGCAAAGGATCAGGAAGCAATGTAGTTTTTCACAGCCTCTCTATCTCTCTCTCAATGACTCTCACTCTTTATTTCACTCTCTGCCTTCTCGCCTCTCTTTCTTCTCCAAAATTGAATGATTTCCTATTTCATTCTCACTTTCTCTTCTTATAAAGTAATTTTTAATCTGTATTACTTTTTTTCCGTATTCAATGAATAGTTGGCCCATCTTTGGTCACGATCTACCTCTGGTCAAATCAATGCTCACCAGCCTTTCCAGATCACATGGCCCAGTGTCCCCTCAAAAGATGCTGAAGAAACAGAGTCAGAGAAGACATGGGAATCAAGTAGAGAAATTAATAAAATGCCTATTTAAGCTATAGTGATAAATTATGTCTTTAAAGATTAGCTTACAAATTACAAGTGTATAATATTAATTGAAAATACAAGTGTTCAAAGTCATCTACACTATAAAACTCCAATTTTGGTGTACATACACAGATGCACATATGCAAACACAACTATTATCACACAAATAAGAAAAAGAAAAATGTACTGAAAAATATTCCCAAGGATGGTTGTTGCTATGATTAAAATTAATTTAATCTTGTACATAGGATATATTTCCCTACTTGCCACATTTTCTACAAAGAGCTCTAATTATTTACATAAAGAGTCATAGTATTAAGAAATAGATAAGAGGACAGAAAACATGTTTCTAAGAATTATGAATATTGGGAGGGTTGCTTAGTAACCCAGTGGATGAACAAACGTTTTCCTAAATATGAATTGCAAGGTATTCAGCCTGAAGAGCTCTAAAAATTTGCTCCAGAACATAACATTTTCAAGAGCAAGAAATTTAAAAAGGATACAGCTAATACATCTTAAGATAAAAATAACATGTAAGGGAAAATTGAGATATTAAAGCAAAATACATTATTTTGAGTTGTCTTTTAACTTAATTCAATTTCTGTATCTCATATAAATCACAAGGCAGGAAAAGTAAATATGTACTCAGCACACACAAAAAAAATTAAAGAGTTAAAATATATTTAAGCTCATATTAGACGATGAGTCTTTCAAATATTCCATCATCTGTATAACAATCTTAACACGTATATTTGTTATCATCTTGGGAAATATCTATAGTTTCAATCTTCTGACAACCATTTCATTAAATGTTAAAAAAAAATTTAAGAGTTCATCTGTAACTTCCAATGATTGATTCTGCTTCTGTCTCTATGTAGCAATGGACCAGCAGAATTCCTCTTTTACACAGAAGTTCCTTTTACAAATTTTTTCTTCTCATCTGTCTTCTCATCCTTAACTAAAACCTCTATTCCTTCAGGTTAGCCATCTTGCACTTGCATTTTCATTTTGACTTCCTGACTTCTGTCAAAATAACAATTTGTCTAGGCATTTAGTCTAAAAGTTAGTCCACAGTGAATGAATCATCAAGTCTGACAATTCTTTTAAATGCAACTTGAATCCCTGTGTTGATCTCTATCTCTGCTAACACTATTTAGGTCATTGTTTTATGGTTTGACTATTGATTTATTCAAAAAGTAGTATCTCTGAATCTTGGCTTGCACTTCATTTGTGAAATTATCTTAAAAGTTTTCACCTGATTAATTTTCTGAAAATATTGCTTTGTGTATAAGCAACTACACCCCCACACCATCCATGTCAAACACAAAAAAGGGAAAGGTCTGTAAATAGTTTTTAGTACTTTATGACAAAAATAGAAATAATAAGGTGTGTTTTAAAATCGGAGACACTGTTCATTACCAGTGAGCCTGATTAAAACACTCTTAGAGGGTAAGGGGGGAGAAGAGGTGGTAAAAGAGGGAAAAGAAGGTCAAATATATGGTGATGGAAAGAGAACTGACTCTAGGTGGTGAACACACAATGTGATTTATAGATGCTGTATTACAGAATTGTACATTTGAAGCCTATGTAATTTTACTAAACAATGCCACCCCAATAAATGTAATAAAAATAATTTTAAAAAATACTCTTTATTGAATCCTTATTTCTAAGAGTCTACCTTCCTTCAAGGCCATTAGAATTGCTGGGTTTTCCATAACATTTTTCCTTAGTCCTAAAGCACAGTAGTCACATTACCATCTGTGACATAAGTACACAAATTCTTCATAATGTAATTCTAAAGTCTAATTTAATATAAAATGCAAATCAAATTTTGATCCAAGTTTTAAAAAATCCAACCAAAAGAAGAAAACATATTTAAATTTTCCTATAATTTATGAGCTCACAATAACCATTTTTCAGGACTGAGCCAGACACCTGCGAGCAGATGAAATCAACATCTTAATGTAAATAATGCTCTAACTTTCATACAGAAAACTGAAAGTTTTCTCTCATATATATTTGTTTCTACAGCAATGTGAAAAATGTTTCCAAAATTTATATAATTTGTAATTATAAATCCTAGCAAATTTGTTCAGAAACAAATGTGCTTTTAAAAATAGAAATTAGTATCTCTTTAAAAAAAAAAAAAAAAAGCCCGGGATAATCTACAGATTTACATAAATCATGATTGCCTACAAATATACTCAAGCATTGTAATTCTTATTCACACAAAAGACATACAAGTGGTTAATTCTTTGGAGCTACCTATGAGTCATTACATTGCACAAAGGACTTTTCAAAAATCGGGCATGTAAAAAGTTCCCTTAACTTATAAAATTACATTTTTCCTTTAACAATTTTTGTTGTTGTTTTTGTCTCCTAATGGGAACTACACATTCTCCAAATATTTTGTATTTGGACTGGGAAAACATTTTTTTTGGTGCTTTTTTTTTTTTTTTTTTTTTTTTGCTTCATGTCACCTTTGGAGTAATTAGTATCAAAATATCAAGCAGGTATTATATGAGAGTTTCCTATCAGATACCTGCAAACAATTAAGGATGAAAATAATGCAATTCTGGGAATTTTGATTCCAAACATGAAAATTTATGAAATTAAGAATGGATATGGAGCACAGCCTAGGGAATAAAGTCAGTGGAACTGTAACAGCTATCTATGTCAGGATGTCAGAGGGGTAGTAGATTGGTGGGTGAGGGGAGCTTATCACTTTGTGAGGGGTATAAATGTCTATTACATTATTTTGTATACCTGAAGCTAAAAAAAAGAAAAAAAGAAAACATAAAAAAAGAATGCATTGAATTTTTATTTCCAAAAATGTATATATAAATTATATTTGAAAGAATAACTACAATGTTATAATAGTCTTAAAACATGAGTTTTATATTTATATTATAGAGCCTTGATTTTATAAAGAATTGAAATTTGTGTACTGTCAGCTTTCAGATACTCTACCTAAAAAGCGAAAAGAGCAGCTGGTCTTAGTCACTCACTTGTTAGCTAAGAGAATTCTTCTTCCACTCTGGCCTCACTTGGTCTAATACATATTTGAGCTACAGGTGAAGCTCACAGTGTGTCTTTTAGATTATGCCTTGGCACAGTGTAATCTCAACTGTGCTTTGGATTTATAAATGGGCAGATATATCCACTACAGCTGCAGAAACAAGTAACAAATGGAAAGAGTAAGGCTGAATGTGGAGAAGCAGGCGGAGACTATATCTTGAAGGAATGTGAATGACATGGCAAGAAGCTAGAACTTTACTCTGGAAGTTATTCAAGGTTTTTGAGTAGAATGATGTGATCTAACACAGAGGTCCTGTCCAGTGCTGCTCCAGTGTCTACTCACTGGAGAGACACTGGAGAGACTCACTGGAGAGAGATTTTTAAGATAATTCTTATACCAGGAGGGCTTTGTTTTCCTTTTACATAAGCATCACTGGCCTGGTAAAGCTTTATTCTTTGTCATTTTCATAAGAAACACTGTCAAGTTTTTGAAAGTAAAGGACCTGTCACATTCAACCATGTCATTCTATAAATACCTGATTTTGACAAGGAGCTATATAGGTAAAGAAGAGTGTTGTTATTACATTGGGCTTTGCAAATACACTAAAATACTAAAATATCTAAATTGACCGTATAAAATGAAACTGAAGTTTTAAATTTAACAACAGTGAGAAAATATTGCATAAGAAAAAAAAGAGGGTAGCTTGGTATGTGAATATGTGTTGTATAGGGATCTCCTTTGTTCAAGGTGTACAACGAAATGCATGATCAGCCAACAATTTTTAAGGGATTCACTACATTGGATACTCTAGGTGTGTTATTTCCACTTCTTTCTCCTCTTCCTACACACATTTAGCTATTTACTCAATGTATTGGATTTTACACCTTTACATGAGAGTACATTTGCAGTGAAAAGAAAAACATTCAGATAAGTCCACTCATTATACTTGTTTCCTACTCTGACTAAAGTATCATGGGAGAGAATTAAGAGTCAGTTAAAATGAAATTCTGGGCCTCTGTTTTTCCATGTTCTCATCATCATCTGTTATCCTTAAGAAAATGAGCATTGGCTTCATATATTCCTGGGAATCAAGACTTTTTCAAACAAAAAACAATTAGATATATATCTGAAGCACTGGAAGCTTGTAAGTACCAGGGAAATTTCTATGAAAAAAAATGCAGGATATCTATAGTACATCCATAATTAAAATAATTCTCTTATTTCAAAATGATCATGTGGGCACTACATGACTAAAAAAAAGTATGTCAAACTTGAAATTATTGTATCAATTCTCAGAATCAAATGTTACTTGTTCAATTGTTTGTTATTGTTCTGACTAGTCAAACATAAAATTAAAGAGAAAGATCAGCAATGACTAATATTCTTCATAATTAAAAACGACATTTAAATGAAATTTATCTCTGGCATCTTACTGTCTAAAATGAAAAAAAAATCAATGAACAAAATACAAAATATGGGCAGTTACATCGTATCCACATGTATAGTAAAATGTTCTTCCCAGTTAGTGAATTTCAAAGGTTGTTTGACACACAAAAAAAATAGTGGTATAATTAGAAATTGCATGAGTTTAAATTCAGACCAATTTGGCTTAACTCTTGCTTATAAATTTCATAATCTTGAGTAAACTATTTAATCTCTGATTTATTGTTTCCTTTTCAGTGGGAATAATAAATTGTAAAGGTCTTTGAGCCTTACATGCCATAATGTGTGTAAATGACATTATAGTATATATATATATATATATATATATATATATATATATATATATATATATATAAACTAATAAGTACAAATGTATAAACACTAGTTTCCTTTCTCTCAGAATAAAAATTTTATGGCTATATTTTACAAAGCACAAATTTGTGTTATGCTTGGAAAAATACTCTTATTAAAACTTTATTCATATTTTTATATTCCTTCCCTCTGGATACTCAGAATATTGACCTTTAACATATAAGGGCCCACTGACATTATTCACAGTCACTTTGTATTATACCCTTTTGTATCCTCATGGTATACACCTGTGGGGAAGGTATATTTCTCAAGAGGCTATCCATTTATGGTCAGATGCAGCATCTTATTTCTCACTGGAATGAAAAATCAAGTAAATATAAAGACGGAATGCATGTTGTTCAAGACGAGCTACCTAAAGAGGACATAGCTATGCATTGCAGTCATTTTTATTTTAAGTACATATTTTACCAGTGCTGGCAGCAGCCTCTGAACTATAGATTTTACTATGTTTTAAAATGAGACTCAATTTCTTCCTCGTATAACCATACTATTTGCATTAGTCAGTATTTCATTATTTTCTAACTAATGTAGCAAATAACCACCGATCTCAATGTCTTCACCTGATAAACATTTTATTTTTCCTACTGACATCACATTTTGTGTCTGGAAACTTTCTTACAACTGGAGACTCTGGGATCTAGTATGCTCCCATCTTACAATGCGCCATCGTCATCGTATGGTTTTCAAGATCTGTGTCAATAGAATGTCAAGTATCAAGCAATGCTTTTATCGGATGGGCTTGGATGTGATATACCTGATTCTGACTAGCAGAACTGCAGCCATAACTCCATCACATCACCTTAACATAACTACAAGGGAGTTGGTACATGCAGTCTTCTTGTGTGCCAGGAAGAAAGCCATGGAACTGGTGAAAAGACAGCATTGTCTCTGCTATGCTGTTAGTGTGTGGGCTCAACGAATTTTGAGACTATGTGTTTCTTGACAATCATTGTACCACCAGTGTCCAGAACAGGGTTATAATACAGATGTAATATCTTAGAATGAGTAAATGCCAGCTACAAGTAAAACAAAACACACAGATAACCATGGAGTGACCAAGGAGAGCACATATTTTTGTGCCTAATAATACAATTATATAAACACTAGTTTTAACAAAATGTCATCTTAAACAAAATATTAATATAATATTGTCCACATAAAATTGATGAATGATAATCTGTACATGATATAATCAAAGGGGGGATGTTTGAAAGTCTTAAATAGAATTATTGAGATGTATTTTTTTTTTAAAGTAAAGAAACAGTTTTAAGTAAGGTGTGACATAAAACCTGCTTTTTCTAGCCAAAAGCTAGTGGAGATGTAAACTTTGTGGCTCTGTGAGAAGTAGATGGAGGATAGCACACAGAATGCCAGTAGGTAAATGGGAAATACTATTCGATGAGTAGCAGGTGGCAGATATTTTCAAAAGTGCAACTTTTCTTAAATGTCATGACTCCAAATATCTGTGTAAATAGACATATCAGTAGCTAGAGCCACAGAAATAGAATCAATGAAGTACATGGGAAAAGGAAGAAATTATTGTGGAATTATTATCACAGAAGTTAAATCAAAATAAGGCTGGTGTTTCCTTTAGTTGGGAAGAAAACAATCTGCTTAGGAACAAAAAGTAAAAAAAAAAAAAAAAAAAAAAAAAAAAAAAAAAAAGTCCTCAGTAGCTGAATATTTAAAAAAATTACTATCAGGACCACATTAGAAGTAAGCTAAATTTGTTGAAAAATTTGATAACTCCAATAAACTTATTGTTTTTAGTAATTGCTCAAACATGAGGATTGTGGGAGGATTGCCTAGACAAGTATGTTCATGAGTCCACATATACGAGTACAAGTGACTTCACTGAGACCAAATGGGACCATCCTAGTGAAGAGAGTTTAGCTCCCTTCGATAAAAGTGCATAGTATAAATGTTATATGATAAATGCCATTGCATAGCCATTTTAAAAAAAAAATCCAGAGATGAGGCTCTTTGCAGAAAAACACAGGTCTTTCTGGTCAACAGTTACATAGAATTTCTGGAAATTATTTGCTAAAACAAAATAGGTTTTTTAACCTGAATATTTCCTTCAAATAAAAAGAGTAAACTAGATGATAGCATATTTAATCTCTTCATATGAGTTTTGCTAGTGTGAGTTTTGTGCAGGTTACTGTGAGTTTGTAGAATATACTGTACAGGATTTCTAAAACTATATGTGCTTATAATTAGCTAGGCTGTTTCATTGCTGGTTTAATATTTTATTCTAAAATAAACACTGAGCTCACATTAAGTTTTTTTTCTGCCTTTGAGCAAAGAAAAATTTTGGGATACTTACAAAATCTAGAATTCTTTATTTTTCATTGGGAGAGCTGGATTGCTTTGATTCTAATGAATTTATATATTCATTGTATTTATATATAAAGACATACATAGCTATATGTTTGTATATGTTAGTTTAAACAGGGACACAATGACACATTTGTGTACACACACACACACACACACACACACACACCACATATCCATGAATGGACAAGACAGATTTAAAAGGACATTGAGTTAAAATTGTTTTCTGTGTCTTTTTAGAGCATATATTTTCAATACGCAGAATCATTCACCAACAAAATATTTCCCATGATCCCTATTTTTTGGCTGTAAACATATAATTGTATATAAACAAATGCTTAATTCACCATTTTCAGTTAAACCTAGATGACTACTTGGATTCAAGAAAAAAAAAGAAGTTATATTTAGTGTCTATAAAATAGTAAAAGAAGATACATGTTACATGATAGATAGATAGATCAGTAGTAGATAGATAGATGATAGATGACGATAGAGGAAGGAAGGAAGGAAGGAAGGAAGGGAGGGAGGGAGGGAGGGAGGGAGGGAGGGAGGGAGAAAGAAAGAGTCTTGGTAGAATGAAAAAATAAGGCATTTGAAATACATTTTGATGGACGGTAGAATAAAAACGGGAGGTGGCGTGGGGGAAGGGAGCTGCAGCAAATGCCAACACGACAGTGAGTAATCACGCAGTATTATAGAAAGCATTCCCTGACCAGGACTCCGACCCAGCTTCCTAGCTGCACTGCATGATTAAATATAAGTAATACATAAAATCAAATGTTGCACATCTATTAACCAATATTTTACAGAAATCAAGTCCTAAATTAGAAATTTGGTAGACATCCATTTCTGTTTCCCTTCTAAGAGCAGATGTTTTTTTTTTCTTTTTTTAATATATTATTTTAATTGACTGAGGGTAAAGAGGTTATACAGCTAGACATGCTGAGTTAGAAAGAAAATGGAGGTGGTATTTCTCTTGCAGACACACAGCAGGGATTCTGTGGTGATATGGACAAGCATCACTCATCTGATCATGTCATTATTTATAGTCAGATTGTACTACTTTTACAAAAAACATGTCTTAACAAATTTAAGAGGGTCAAAATCATATCAAGCATTATTGCTAACCACGATTGTATGAAGCATGAAATCAATATCAAGAGGAAAACTGGAAACTTCAGATACATGAAGATTAAGCAGCTTCATTCCTGAACAACACAACAAGTCAAAGAAAAATTAAAAGGGAAATCAAAAACGGTCTTGATACAAATGAAAATGGAAACACAATATATCAAAAATTATGAAACAGAGAAAAAGCAGTTTTAACAGGGAAGTTTATAGAAATGAAGGGCTAAAATAAGGGCTTTTTCCAAACATAAACAATAGTGACAAAATTAGCTAAACTAACTAATATTAAAAGATAAAAGCCTCAAAATAATAAAATCAGTAATGAATGATGAGACATTACAACTGAAAACACAGAAATAGTAAGGATCCTAAGAAACTATTTATGAATAATTGGCTCGTATACACCAGCAAATTTGATAACTTAAAAATACTGAATAAATTCCTAGAAACATAAAATCTACCAAAGTGAATCATGAAGAAATACAAAATCTGAACAGACTAAACTGAGTAAGGAGATTGACTCAGTAATCAAAAACCTCCCCAAAAAGAAAATTCCAGTACCAGATGGCTTCACTGGTAAATTCTACCAAGCATTTAAGAATAATTAATGCCAATTCTTCTCAGACTATTCCAAAATTTTGAAGACGAAAAAATAATTCCAAATCCATTTTGCTTGGCCTACATTAGCCTGATACCAAACTTGACAAGAACACTATAAGGAAAGAAAATTATAGAGCAATAATCTCTATGAACCTATATGCAAAATCCTCAAAAAATATTAGCAAACCAAATTCAACAGTACCTTAAAAGGATCATACACTGTGTTCAAAGGGGATTCATCCTTGGGATACAAGAATGGTTCAACACAAGGTTTGACAATTATACTTGCGAGCTTGTTGCAAAGAAGTTGCTAAACTTTTTTTGATATCAGAGGGATTATTCATTATGAATTTGTACCAACTGGACAAACAGTTAACCAAGTTTACTATTTGGAAGTGCTGGAAAGGCTATGTGAAAAACTTAGACGACCTGAACTTGTCACCAACAATTCATGGGTCTTGCATCACGACAATGCACCAGCTCACAGGGCACTGTCTGTGAGGGAGTTTTTAGCCAGGAAACAAACAGCTGTATTGAAACACCCGCCCTACTCACCTGATTTGGCCCCCAATGATTTCTTTCTTTACCTGAAGGTAAAGGAAATATTGAAAAGAAGACATTTTGATGCCATCCAGGACATCAAGTGTAATATGATGAGTACTCTGATGGCCATTCCAGTAAAAGAGTTCTAAAATTTCTTTGAAGGGTGGTGTGGGGTCAGAGTCCACACAGAGCAGTTTCCAGGCTCTTGGCCTCGCGTGGGGAGGTGCTGGCTCGGGTAGTGAATAACCATCAACTGTGATTGGTTGGCCATCAGCTGTAACCTGTTAGCCAATTGGCTACTGATGTAACTGTGGGGCTGCGTTGACTGGTTGATTGGTTGGCAGGCAGAGAAGCGAATGGTGGACTGCAGATCATGTGGCTACTACTATGTGTGTCTCTCCCCGCTGCCAGAGAGAATATAGTGGTATGACTCCCCTATCTATGGCTCTGTGGGTGGTTCCTTTTTGGCCTCACGTATCCTGCATTCTTATGTGGGGAGCGGGACCAGAGGCCCCGCAGGCCGCCCCACACGACTGAACTAGGCACTGGCATTGGTGCATAGCTTCCCAAGGGGAATACTTTGAAGGTGACTTTGAGAATTTATGGCATCCTGGTTTTCTGATTATTTCTCTGACTTCTGTGTCCCTCTTCCCATCTCAGTCACCAATAAGATATTTTCCAGTTTACGTCTTCTTTATGTTTATCTCAACAGCCACCACATGTGATCTCAGTTAATTTCTCTATAACATGGAGGGCATAAAATCTGTATTATTCTATTCTAGTTGCTCATTTATTCTTGGATATCCTCTTGGTATATGATTTTCAACATTTCTGAATTAATATGTGTCATCTCCTATATCGTACTTCTTCTCTTGCATATTTTAATGAATGATGCTGCATTATTTTCCTCACTGCAACATGGACTTGGAACAGATGTATGTTTACATTCTTCTCTTTCATGTGCTTCTGATACAGCCAATCTCTTACTCCTATAAGTTTCTCTTCAACATGTTTATTTTTCATTCTTAGTTTTTTATTTTCCACTTCTGTGCTATCCAATTCATATCCCATTTCACTGTGGCTTTTATTTAATTGTAATTTACATTACCTCCTAATTTAATTTGGCATTGACATTTTATGCTCGCTCTAAATTTACATAAAACACTACAAGTAAACTTACAAAGTTTTATAACTTTATATTTGTTCATTACTAATTAATCTGAAATGTTCTTCCCTCATTCTTTACCTATTGAAACTTTTCTCAACTTGAAAGGCCTAGCTCAAAGTCCACTGTCACTGGTTCCTTAAATCCACATGTCTCCAGCATACCAGCAATAGCTCCCTTTATCTCAAACACTTTCATCCCTTGATTTGTTTTACAGTAAACTGCCTACATGCCTTTCCCTATTTTAATGTCACTGATATTTGAGACCTCTCTTGTTCATCGTATTCCTTTCATAGCACTACTCACACTTTTATGGCTTACTAAAATTAGAAACTGTGTTGTATTTCCTCTAACATCTTGTGTGACACTTAATAAATATTTCCTAAGTATTTATTGAATGGATGAATTAGTCATACTCACTAGATACTAGCTCAGAACTTTCTACATAGAATCTGTGTATGTCAATTTGAAATATAGATCATTACTTGATATAAAACCAAAACCAAAATGTTTTGTAGTTACCTGTAGAAAAATAACATAACTGAGACTATAATTATTTTAAATTTTGCTGTGAACTTAAAGACATTTTGAAATAATTATTCACATTATCATTACTGTGAATATTATTTTAAATTGCTACAATTTATTGGACACTTATTAGATATCAGGCACTATGTTTAACATGAAACACACATAATATCATTTCATTTTCACAGGAACTATAGACTATCACTAGACACAATGTTTTGTTCATATTTTACAGATGAAATATCAAAAATAACACAATGACTCAATGTTGTATAGGGATCCAAACATTTCTATCTATTTCAAAACCTCAAGTTCTTAACCAGTGCATGCTATTGTCTTCCAGTTTGAGTATTACACACTCCAAATGTGTTTTTATTTTTCCTAACACAAAATAAATTGAAATGTTATTTGTGAGTCATTCATTCAAGTACTACCAGTTGCCCTTTTCCTGATAATGGCATGATTCAGAACTTTTAATAACGATTATAATTAACCAATGATATCACTGCCCCTCTGTTTTATGAGACAATAATCCAATTCCTAAATGGCTAAACTACAAGGCCAAAGGCAGAGCAGTTTATCACAGTTAGAGAATCAGATTACTGTGGAGCAAATCAGAGAGCCTTGATATTGTTACTATATAATGCATGTTTGAGGGTTAATAGCCCTCTAGCCAACATTTTTCTTTAATGTTATATTGGCAAGATTAAAAACAGAAAGGAATGAAGATGTTTCTATTGAATATACCTGCTAAAGGCTCTCTGAATGATGAAGAATATTAAATCTTACAATAGAGCACTTGACTTGGAGTCAAGATAAGTCAAACCTTTCTTATCTGATATGCTTCTGAAGTCATTAGAAATCACTGAAATTCAGTTTCCATGTTTTAAAGTAACAGACTCCTTTTTCTAATATCCAATCATTGGCTATTCCAGAGAAGAATCTTTAAAATCATATGTAGTGAGGGAGAGAAAATGTACACATTTATTGATCAGCGTTAGCTTTCCTATATATACAAACAAGTATATTGTACTATACTATACTACTTGTACTATACTATACTACTTCCTAACTACATGTTAGGAAACACCAATTTCCATTTTCCATCCTAAAAAGGTACAGCATGCCTCCCACTTTCTGACCTCTTACACAGTCAATTTAAAAAGAACTTCCCTATATAGCTTTCTTAGGAAGTCACACAGAAGCTGACTGGCATGTCATAGCTTCAAAAAGATTGAAGGTATTCTCACATATTTTAATCAGTGTTCTACGGATTTACATAAAAAATCTTTCTCACTTCCATAAACATCTAAAACCTTTAGGACTGTAGATATCAAAACATGTAATTACCAAGTATGTCTATGATAAATGCACATATCTGAAACCTGTTCCTAAACTGGGGTCCAGTTTCAGATATGTAAACATTAAACCACTAAGTAAAATATTTTGTGTAAACATATTTTAGGGGATTACGTACATGGCTATAACAACTAACATATCATTGTTGAGGAAATAAAAATAAACTTATACACCACAATGAATTTGTTTCTTTGAATAACAATTACATAAACCACGGAAAACAAGTATGGTCACTGCAGTAATATCACAACTCCTCATTTTAGAATGTACGACAAAATATTTAAAGATTGTTTTGATACACCATTTCAGGTTGAAAATACAATGAAGTAATTTTAGATGATATGTCTAGTAATAAAATACATTGTTTTCAGACTAATAGCTAGTGTATTAAGTGAATGTGGTTTTGGTTGTTTTTATCAGTTCAGTGACTATTTTGCAACTACGTAGATATAACCTTAACAGTTTATAATTTTTGTCACTTATATATGTTAAAGGGGAAAAAAAGGATTCGTTCAATTGTTAAAGAACAGTAAGGCAGACTTTAGTTAAGGTCAGAGGGCCAATGAGGTTTTGCTATGCAGGAGAGAGACTGGGCTCACTCCAAATATAAGAAAAAGTGAGAATGTACAGCCAACGAGCAGACAAGGGCAGTGATTGGAAAATTACTAAGAAACAACACTGAGTAACAGAGGATTCTGGCTAAATTTACCTAACCTGATTTTCGCTGAAGGCAGGCAGGGTGATTAGACATCACCTGAGGGGGGTGGTAAAGCATGAGGAATCTGCTTAGGTGTTGCTGGTGATCATATATTGAGGAATATTTGGCTAAATTGACTTCACAACATTCTTGCTAAAAGTCAACGTCCAGTTGAAAAAGAGCTCAGAGGAACCAGGTTGAGGAGAGAACCTTTGTCTCTTGGTTTACGAAAGAAAATGGCTTCCTTTTTCTCTTATTCTTAGCCAAGTATCACTATCAAACTATCATCCCTCACCCTCACTTAGACTTTTTCTATATATTTTTGTATATACATCAAAATGTTTATAATGGAATGTAAATCCCTTTTATGATCAAAGTCAGCAGTCAGGAAACTAAGCCACGTGGGTCAAATTCAGCTATTGCCTGATTTTATAAATAAAGTTTTATTGGAATTCATCCATGCTTATTTAGTTATGTTTTATTTACTGATGATTTCTTGCAATAATGGAAGTGTTAAATTGTTGTAATAGAGATTATATGGCCCTCAAAACCTGAAATATTTACACTCTGGTGATTACAAAAAAGCTGGCTAAGCTCTGTTTTAGGCCAAAACTTCTATTACAATTTAAATTTTCTTTTGTCTCCTTCCTATGTCTTAAAATCCTATCAAAATGGGTCAATTTTTCGAACGTAATATTATGCTATTTTCCTTTCCTGTACTTTTGCATATGCAAATAGCCTTTACCTCAATGAACCTGTTCCCTTTGTCCATATCGGTAATCATTCACATTTCAAGGCCTAACTTGAATTCCAACCAAAACCTTAATACCTTTCCATTGAAATTGAGCTTTCCTTTTTCTGAACTCTCATGGCATTTACTTTTTCATATTCTAAGCCTTGCTACATTCTGTTATATGTTAGAATTATCTGTGCATATGTTTCATATGCCTCAATAAACCCATTAGCTTTTTGAGAATCATTGCTAGGAATTACTTTTCTAATTATCCTTATCAGATCCTAGCACACAGCACTTAAAAACTTAGATGTGATAGATACTTTAGTGTTCATTGTATTTCAAAATAGAAGGAATTTAAGAACTGCAAGTACAGTCATTTTTCAGTTAAGATGGTGAAGTAGGTGAATGCTCTGCTCACCTCATCTCAGGACAATAGAAATTACAACTAAACTACAGAACAACCATCATTGAGAATCGCCTGAAGTCTATCTGAACCAAAGCCTTACAACTACGGACACACAGATGAAGTCACCTCGAGACTGGAAGAAGTGGCACAGACTCGGATCGGGCTGGTTGCCCAGCAGCGTGTGACCATTAAAAATCGGGAAGGATATCTTGGCCGTGGAGGTGCTCCTCCCTCCATTTTTAAAGCCAGTAATCATTTGACTTAGGGTTTAGTTTGTTTGTCAGAGTTTGAAAGAGAACCTGGTCATTATGTATTTGGCTTTAGAGGGATTTGTTTTTCATGGATCAATGACTAGGTGCATTAGTCTCCTAGAGCTGCTGTAAAAAATTTCCACTTCACTGACTTAAAACAACATAAATGGATTACCCTAAATTTCTCTAAGTCAGAAGTCTGACATAGAATTCTGTAGGCTAAAAGCAAGAGTAAGACTGCTCCGTATTGCGGACCCTAGGAGAGAATTTAATTCCTTGTGGTTTAAAAAAAAAAAAAAAGGTTTTCTTATGGCTGTCAGCCGCTAGCCATTCTCAGTTTCTAGAGGCCATCTGCATTTCTGGCTCCAGGCTCCCTCCCTCTCTTTTTGAAGGCAGTAATAGTCTATTGAGTCCTTCTCATGGCTCAGGTCTCTGACCCACTCACTCTTCTGCCTTCCTGTTCCACTTTTACCACTTATTTGATTATATTAGGCAACCGTGAGATTCTGGAATAATCTCTCTATTTCAAAGACCTAAGTCTTAATTACCAAAGTCCTTTTTTCCATGTAAGGTAATGTATTTATAGATTCCAGGGATCAGGGCAAAAACATCTTGGGGGAAGGTGGGGTGGGGAGTATCATTTTGCCTGAAACACTAGGTATTGAAGAAGACAAAAGAATTAAAGTCAAGTCAGAAAATATTTAAGTGAACGTCAAGAAAAATCACCCACATCTTTGGATCACAAAGATTTTATGGTTGAAAAAAAGTAAATAAGTTAACTTAATTGTGAGTATTTGATACTTTTTCTTCAAGTTTAAAGTTTAAAGAACATGATTCCTCCAACATAGTCGTTCTTTCCAGTTTTGTCGTTGTTGTTTTTTTTTCCATATATGATGCAACTATTCTCTTAACATTTTTGAAACATAAAATACCATGCAGATTTTTAGTGTTTAGAAATCCTTTTGGCCCAAAGCTTTGAAAACTAGTTATTTCACTGAAGTATCTGGAGTACCTATAGCATATGATTTTTTTTTAATCTGAATACCTATCACTATGGTGAATGTTATTAGAATAGCAAAGGATTAAGGGGAAATTATCAAAATTTCTACAATATTCAGATTCCAGTTGAATTAAGGTCATAATTTACTTTCTTTCCTATCATACTTTGTTCTTCCCACTGATTAATTTAAGATTATATTGATCATTTGATTGTTTTTGGTTTGATTCTATTCCTAAACTGTGTTGCTGCTGGAGGACAAGCTAGTGTTTTCTTTATTTTTTTCATTGACTTACATAGTGCTTGGCTTATAGCAAGCACTCGTTTTGCTTATTCAAATTAAATTTAGAGTCAAAGCAAATCCAATATTTTTCTTTGCTTAAGTTTTAATTAGTTTCCACAAAAGCTATCATATTAGCCCAGCTAAATACCTATTAGTGCATTTTACACAAATGGAATAACCTGAAGGAGCCGGCTTCACTTTCATTTAACCAGCTTTATTACTTTTTAGTGTGGAATGGTAATGTTTTAGGATAAAAAGGAGCCCATTTGATTGGAGGCTTTTGATGACCAAGTATTTTAACAAACTAAAAGAACATCATAAACATGTGCAAAAGTGTATGTAATAAAATTGTCCTACACATTTAAGGTGGTAGTAAGCAAACTTTTATTTTTAATCTAAATTCAGACATTGTTATTGCTAATAGAAATAAAAAATTTATAGCAAACATAACCCAGTGTGTATTATTGAAGCTTTTACTGATAACTTCCTTCAATCAATTTTAATAAAAACACCAATAGCAGAAAAGTAGCATAACTTGCTTAGTAAATTATAGGTCTACCAGCCTGTTACAAAGATACGGTATTTCTTACACTAACGGAAACTGGCTATCTGCTGCTAAGTCTTAATCCATTAAGTTTCATTTTTAAAAGGGCCTCCTTTACACAGGATCATTGAGTGTGCTTTTGGGCCTCCTTGGGAATTCTCTTGCTGTTATGTTTGGCAATGAGATGTGGACTATGACTCCATACTAAGTTACAGATGTATTGCTAGGTGTGCTGTATCCACTTTGAATCATCAGACATGCTTCCGACCTGAATTGATCAAAAACATTTTGGTTGCACATGAAGAAGATCTGACTTCAGCGAGTTTATACAAAGAAAAAAAAATTACTATGAGGGTAATGGCATGGCTTATAGATCCAAAAGGATAACCCAAAGCTCACCATTAGGAGCAAATGGGACAAAGGACTACAGATCACCAGATTCTAATGCTTTTACTCATTTCTACTCCAATGTACGCTCACTTTCTTCCTCTTTCTCCCTTTCTTGCCCCATACTCCCCTTTCTTATTATCTTATTTATTTATTTATTTATTTATTTATTTATTTATTTATTTATTTACATATTTACTTATTTAGACATCCCTCCCTATTAGTTATGTTTTTTTTGCAGAACACTGAATGATACACCATTCCTAGAAACTGAATCTACCAGTAACCCTATAAATGTATTTATGAATTTTTGGTCCCTATGTGCTCTATTTTGCACCATTGAAAGTTATTGATACATGGTATTTTATACTCTAAAAATAGCCAGGGGCCAGGTGAACACTGATCCGATATTGAAATATATTCTAATTCCTAATCTTTGTCTCTGGCTCAAATTCTGTAAAGCAGATTTAAAGAAAGTGATTTTGATGTCTACAAGTCACAGTGCCCAATATATTCCCAGAACCTGCTGAGAAAGCAATTGTAGGCCAAAATTACCTATTCCCTACCAACTGAGACCTGCATCTTTAGGGCTAGGTTAGTACCTTACCCAAAATATAAGTCTATCAGTGACAATCAGCTTTACATGAAAGCTCTGTCTAAGTAAGACAAGGAGAGTAGGTAGGATAAGTAGATTCTCATTTGGAATTTGAAATAGAGATATGATATAGGATCATTCAGTTATTAGTAGGGACAGAGTAGGAGATTCAAATAAAAAACAGATATAGAGAGAATTATTAAATCACATTAATACAGTGCACTGAAGTGAACCCCTTCTGTGATTAAGGGGCCCTTATAGTGCAGCTACCCAAACTGCCTTGGATCCTGAACTCACTTCAAAGCCATCAATCATGTTTCCATTTTGGGGAGGTCTGGGTCTCCAGCTACCTCTGGGTCCTGTAATTGCCTAGTCTCTTTTATTGACACATGGTGCCTGATAATAACTTCATTATTAGAGATAGTCTAAATTGAATTTCTGACTCATGTAATCCAAAAGAGAATAACTGGCACATATCCACTAAGCACACAAAAAACAAACCAATTTAAAACACTTGAGAAAAACATTAGAGTTCATGTGTAACCAAATGGAATACAATATTGTTGTATTATAAGAGAATATAATATTGTTAGAACAAAAGGTTTGGTAATTCTTACTTATTTTCTTCCTATATACCGATGTCTGCACCATAAATAGGGAGACGCTGAACACATTTAACAGCATCACATTAGAAATACATAATGTTTGGAACACTCTGCCCTTATGAGACTAATCAAAAAGTGTTACTAGCAATGAACAGAAAAGTGTGGATAATGAGTTGAAGATTACCTTTAATAGTTATTAATTTCATTCAGATCTACTGAGTGTGGGTAATTGGGTGGGTGCTATGCACTACAATAGAAAACATGGGTAAGTTGAATGAAAGCAAAAGATTTATTTTTAATGAACAAAAGATGCTGAATTTTAATGAAAATCGAAAGAGTAGCTAATTCTGTGGAAATCTGAAGGAATTCTTTTAATACATCCTGGCATTCTATTTGTAAAGTTCATAAAGATATGCAGAAGCTTTGAATTAACTCAATTGAAGTAATGGAGTACTTCAGAATATAACTTCAAACGGTGATATTTTTGTTCTGTTGATGTAAAAATAAAATTTATCCTTCGGGTACCAAAGTAAAGCATTTATTTTACTATTAGTTTCTGCTTCATTTCAAGCTATGCTGTAAGATAAATATAATGATCTTGTTTAGAAATGTTTGTTACATTTCAAACAGTTATTCAAGAGTACCCTGGCTTTTTATAGAGATGTGGGAGTATCGTATCTAATAACTGTATTTGAGATTACAATGCTGGACAATATATCCCAACAACATGGTTAACATATTCTGTGTGTTGGTCATTCACATTTTATTTGTTAAATCCATTTTAGCCACCGAATGACATTTATTAAGTCAAAATGGTGTTCATTGATTTATTTATTGAGTGCTTACATAGTACTAGGCACTTTTCCTATTTTGTCAGCAAAAATGGTAGCTGATTTTTATTGAATTATTCATGTGTGCCAGGCATTGTGTAGAGTCCTTATACAGATTATCTCATTTAATCCTTATGACACTCATATACCAGGAAGTCACTAGCATTAAAAGAATTTTTTTAAAAAAAAGACAATTTTGGTGATACAAATGATCTTTAACAATCTCCTTTTTGAGAAATGCAAAATGAGATGGAAGGGAAAGAATCTTTTATAGGATAAAGAACAAAGAAAATACAAAGAGAAACTATCTGACTGGCTGAGGTCACACAGTCAGCCGGGTTTGGGGTGATAAGCCCCAGAGTTAGCTTAGGTGCTTGGGTAATGGCTGACTGAATACACTGCATGGAACATTTGACACAAAAGGGACGCAAAAGTTGTCTAAGTTTCAGTTTGTTGACGTGGCACCCTGGGTAGGAGAGGCTCCATCTTGGAAAAAGTTATTTCAACAGTTCTCCCCTTTTGATCATCCTCTTGACCATTCAAGGGGTTTGATAAAAAAAATATCAGTCTTAGTGTGACTCTCAGTTATCATTGCCTTTTTGTCTCAGTGTAGTAGTCACAAGAGATAATGTCAGACATATTCTCAAAGTTGATTACAGTCTTCTGTTCTCTTTTGTTGTTTTGTTGGAAGGCAAAAGTCTGCCCATGTTCATGTAAAACTTTTGAGAGAATGCAGCATATTAGGAGGACGATAATGATTATCAGCAAAAAAGCAATTCCCGTGGTTTGGAGAGTACTCCTGAGCCAGGGCCCCCCTGACCCAAAATTGCTAGAATCAAGTAAGTCAACAAATATTCTTGATGAGGCAAATACTTTTTTAAGCCAGCTGACCTGTTTATGTATTTCATGTAACTGTGTCTCCATTTCCCCCCAATTTTTTTTTTTTGTTAACTGAGCGTGTTTCAGAGAAACTGAGCCATTGGAAATCAGAGAAAGTTTGTAACAGGCAATAGAACTAAAGGATTACCAGCATACTAGAAAATCCAATAGTTGCAGATTGTGTTACCCTCCTTTGCAATGACCTGAGATATGCGAATAATGGTATTATCTTTACAGGCATGGGTGAAGAAGATGATGGACAAATGAATCATAAAGACCTTGCGTAATAGTGTAAGAATTAGGAAAAGGATGGTCAGAGAGAGAAGGGGGAAAGGAAATAAATATTCTTGATTCTCTTGATCCCACATCTTGGGAGGAAGCAATCTACCTCAATGTTGGCTACTTCTCTTCCTAGTAAAATTGATGTTGAGGTGTCCAGCATGTGAACAGAACCAAATAGTCAGATGGAGCCTTTTTTTAGTTTTGAAATATTCACACAAGCTTTGACACTCTGTATTTGGCCGTGGTGTCAGTGGTCAAGAGTACTTCATAGGGTTCTTTCCCGAATCTCACTTTTGCAAAAGCATCAAAGTAAAACAACAACTGTATGTAAATTAAAAACAAAACAAATAAACAAAAAAAACACACACTTGAAAATACCCATGGTTAAGAATCTGATGGGAGTTCAGTATAATGGAATTGACAAGGAAATTTGGTTATTTCTGTGATATATAATACCTTAAGATAATAACTGGAATTATGATTGTTAATGTAAGGATGATGATACACATTTAAGGATTTGTCAGTCTAGTTTGGTTTACTGAATTGTAGTTTGATGTACATTATTTTGTAGTGTATTTTTTAATCTACTTTTTTCTCTCCCTCAATGCTCCATTTAATTACTCTGCTTTCCCAAAGCTACATGCATATGAGTACATCGTTAATCTACTTAATAAGCAGAACACTCACTTGAAAGAAACCAAGTCAGCCTTCAGCTATCCAGACACCAGCACCAAGATGCAATTTTGGACTACGATTCTGTCAGATGACATATGAATCACCCCTAAGACCGGGTTTGAGATAACCATCTCTGAACAAACCAGATACCCGGAGATGTTCTCCCGGACCAGTTGCATGACTAACTCTCCCTTTCCTTTGTTCTGCTTCTTTATGTTTACCTATAAAACTAGAAATGGGGAGATGGCCTTTGGGCAGGAGACCACCATCCTCCTAGAATGCCAGCATTCTGAATAAACCTGCTTTTCTTTCCACCAACTCTCTCTTCATAATTGGCTTATTAATGGAAGGCAGCTGCACCTTAACTCAGTAGCAATAATATTACATCACAGCGCATCAGACTTCTAGGAATTTAATACAATGTCTAAACACATATGGATAACATGTATCCACACAAATATAACCTAAAAAGGCATAGTATCACTTCTTATTTGATATCATTTCCCATGTAATTTAACACTTCAAATAAATCTCATTAGTTTAACAATTTATCATTGATAGATAGATCCTTTGACATTTTCCAAGGACCCTATCGGAAATGTCAAGTAGTTTGTTTGAGGTCAAAAGATTTCATTTAGAATTTGATTTGGGGAAAGCTTATACAAAATATCCATTTAACAAAATTGACAGTTAAAGATTTTGAAGGCAAATACAAGTTGCATAGTTGTAAAAAAGAAACTTAGCTCTTTTAATGTTAAGAAAATGTGGTTTGCTTGAGTAATCAAATACCTGATAAAGACAACATAAAGCACAGTAAATTATTTTGGTGAGACAGAAAATCTTTGCTTTGTAGGTTGATTACTTAAAAGGTAAAGAAAAATAACTTTCTTTACAATTTCTTATTAAGAGAAGACTAACAATCTAACAAAACTCTGTCCTCCTTAACAAAGAGAAAACAAAATTCTAATTTTTACATTGGTGTACTTTTGATATTAAAATTCATTTTCAACTTAAATAATTCCATTCCAAACTCCCTCACAGACAGTGCCATGTGAGCCAGTTCATTGTTGTGATGCAACAGCCATGAATTGTTGGCGAGAAGTTCAGGTTGTTTTCATCTAACATTTTCATGCAGCCTTTTCAGCACTTCCAAATAGTAAACTTGGTTAACTCTTTGTCCAATTAGGACAAATTCGTAATGAATAATCCCTCTGATACTAAAAAACGGTTAGCAACATCATTTTGATTGTTGAATGGACTGACGGAACTCTTTTGGTCATAGAGAATTGGCTGACTTCCATTGTGCACTTTGACTCTTTGTTTCAGGGTCATATTGGTACACCCACATTTCATCACCAGTAATAACACGGCCCTAAACATCATCTTGCCTCTCCAAAACGTCTTGGCAAACTTCAACTCTCCTTTACTTTTATTCTTCAGTGAGCTCTTTTGGGACCATTTCTGCACACACCCTCTTCATGCCAAGATTTTTAGTTAAAATTGTCCTAACTGCTTCTCTACCGATGTGTATTTAGTCTGCTATGCTTCTCACAGTCAGCTGATGATTTTGATGTACAATTCGAAGAACTTTTTCACTGTTTTTGTCAGTTCTAGTCATTACTGGCCACCCTGACCTCTTGTCATCAGTGACTCCCGTCAGAAAAATGTTTAAACCTTTTTCACACTGCCGTTTTCTTCATGGCATTATCTCCATAAACTTGGACTAAATGTCCCTGATTTCACTTCCACTCTTGCCAAATTTAACAAGAAATTCAATGTGTGTTTGTTGCTTTAATTCAAGCTCAGACATTCTCGTGATGGCACACAAAAACACGCAAGAAAAATAATGAACATCACTGAGCAAGACACCACCACATGCCAACAAGAACAGGCTGTGAGACACTGATATACAAAGGTTATGAAATCTTACTGATCTGTTTGCACAGTGCTGCAATGAAAGCGCACAGTGGGAAGTTCACGAATTTAATTGTCAGATCCTGTATATTTTTCTTCATAATAAAATTTTCAATCTGGCCCCAAATTTTTATTAATAGACCCAAATATCTTTAGGTCTTCTCTAAAAGGAATCCAAAATTAAATAAATCCATGTTCTGTAACTAATGTTTCAGTATTTTATCTTATTTGGAAATGATATAGATATTCAAGGAAAATCCATCATTTAACATCTTAGTATAACTTTAGGTTTTAAGTTACCAAAGAAAAAACCTTGGAAACTATTCTTAGGTAGACATACTATAAAGTATAATTATTGTTAAAAAATCCATTTACAAACTTTTATTTTATATGTACATATATACATATATATGTATATATGTACGTGTGTATATATGTATATATATATGTATATATATAATGTACTTGTTTTTAGCAACTATGCTTAGATTATTCATGAAAATTTTATGAGAAATTAAATAGCTAATCATTATTTTAAGTTATTTTCTTTCTGAAAAATTCTGTAACTGAGATAACATAAGCTTATATGACTTTTAGTTAGCCTAGGTAAAATAAAAGCTGTATGGCTGCATTATATTTAATATTCATAGCTCAAAAGAGATGCCTTTTTTAATTAAATCAAAAAGTTAAACTAGCTTTTATTTACTAAAGATATCCTGATCATGTGAACTTGAAAAATATTTGGGTTAGCGTTTTTTTTTTCTGAGAATACATTTGATTTATGTAAACAAATTTCTTTAAGTCAATTATTTGGGGCTCTTTACAAATTACTTTTGGCAATACCTTCTGAATGTAGAAAAATAGCACACATCTATAACATACACATATACAGAGGGCGACAAAAAAGAAAGTATACACATTTTAAGAAAGGAAAAAAAAACTGTATTAAAATTCTAATACTCAATATATACCGATAACATAAGATGAATACAAGTCACGTTTGACTTCTACAATTGCAAGAGGTGCTCAAAGTAGTTACCATCAGCATAATTTTAATACACTATTTTCCTTTCTTAAAATGTGTATACATTTTTTGGCACCCTCTGTAGACATACATAAAAAACAATCAACAAAAGCAAACAGAGATCTTATGGCTTCCATTTAATATTTTAAACATAATATAGGTCTGATCAAACAATTCTTACTAGATCAAACAATTCTTTACTAGTTTGTAAAAAAACAGTTGGATCCGAATTGTTTCTGTCAGAGGGAATAAGTTAAGGTTTCATGCTCAGATGGTTTAAACTAGTATTTGTTGAGAAAACTTTAAGAATTTTTCAATCCTCCTAGTTTACAAACAGCCTTAGCTTCCTCCCCTATTTTTCCCTTCTGATAACAATCATCTCCCTGAAGTTTGAATTTCAAAGAGAGGTCCCTCAGTTCCTAGAGAAGAGGAGGTATAATGTTTATACCTCAAAGGCACCGAGAAAGAAGGTAAGTTCCTCCAAGAAGTACTTCTGTTTCCTAAGGACAGATTTATTACAATAACTACAAGTCTATTGAGATGAATATAAAAGTTTCTGGGATGGGTAAAATATAGGCAGGCTTTTCAGTTCTGATAACAATTGGGTCCATCAGATAAGTTGTGCAAGTTGTACAATATCTCAAAGAACTGGGTATCAAAGCACTGCATCAAAGCACTGACTCACCCATCCAATGGCAGTATCTTCAATTTCCTTCTTTATATCAGGGAGAAGATCAGAAGTCAGAAATCAAAAAATGTCCATGTTGTGCATTTAGAGCCCTTTGTCTTAATTTATTTTCCCAAGTGCACCAGTGATTTATGCTGTGGACTTTCCTTGAGACTTTGTTAAGTCCCCTAACAGCTGCCATTCTTTTTAGACTGTCAATCAAATTAACTCCCCCAGAACCTTTCCAAGATCCCAGAGCCTTTCACACAGAGGAGTGGAGCTCAGATCCCAGAGAGACTTACCCTTAGTTATTGGTAATGACAAGAGGAACAGTGAACTAAAAGGGTAAGGCAGGCATCTTACCTAAGCGCGCATCTTGTCCTGCAGGCAATAAACAGACAGCTTTGAGTTCCATCCTCATAAGCAAAATCTGTTAAAATATAATTAAAGAAGATGATTTAGAGGATACAATCAAACTCTATGACTTCATAAAGTGGACAATTTCCTTTTGGAGAACTGAAAAAGGGGTGGAAGGCGAAAAGCTTTTATAAGGTAAAGAAAAGAACAAGGAAGAGACAGACAGAAAATATCTGATTAGCTGAGGTATAGTCAACCAAGTTTGGTGGGAGAAGGTCCATTGTCGTCTTGGTGTTTGGGGGAAGGTCCATTGTCGTCTTGGTGTTTGGGGATTGGCTAAGTGAATGTATTACTGGGAACAACTCCCTTGATTGAAAGAATTCAGTCAAGAGACAGAGTTAAGCAAGTTGCAGATAACAAGGTTCATTAATAAGCAAGTACACTCTGAGCATGGAGCAGGCTGACCTGAGGGTAGGTGGCAGCCTCTACTTACATTGTGTGTGAGTTCTTATCCCCATGGGTAGAATTGTCTTCCCCAGCCCTCCACTACAGTATCTTCCTCTTTTTCTGCTGATGTGTCTAGTCCTCCCTTCTTGTTCCCCAGGGTATAAGTGTGAGCCCATCAATTTCCTATAATTTATTTGAGAAGACCACTAAAGGGGGCAAAATCACAATGTGCAGTCCTGGACAGCTGGGCAAGCAGGGTGTACATCCTGATAAGCAGGATGTCCGTGACCCAAGCCAGGGCAAAGGCAGGGGCCTTGGGTTGTCTCTAATGGTGGTCTGAGCTCGTCTAGTCCCTCCTCCCCCTGCTCCTTTCTACCTTTCTACCTAACCTATCAAATATGCTGCATTTCTTGTCAAACAAAACATTTACAGGGCCATGGTCATTATCTATATTTTGGTTTGCTGACTTGGTACCCAAGACAGGAGTGGCTCCATCTTGGGCCTAGAAAGTTATTTCAAAACCAGACATTCAGAAGGTGAAAGAAATTTGCCAGAAGTCCCTAAGATAGAAGCTGTTAAAGTTAGGAATTCAAACCCCAGTCTACCTCTAACCACTTCAAACATTTTGCAGTTTCTTAAAGTTATCCTTGAGACACATACTGTTTGTAAGATTCTCTAAGTTGTAAATAAGTTTCATATGAGTAAATGCATAGTTTTAAAATTATGAGGCATTTGACTTTGACAGTTCTACTTATAAAACTCAAATGCAAATATATCTGCAACAGCATTAATAACAAATTATTGCTGCTATTGCTCTAGCAAGGTAGAGTGGAGACACAAAAACTGGAGGTTATTATTTGTCTGAGAAATCCACACTTGCACAGAGAATCCACACTGCATTATTTGCTGTTAAAAAGGAAGAAAGCACATGCCACCGCATTTAGATGTGTTACTTGCTGACATCATCTTACATAATTAATTGCCAGTACTCTGTTCTAAACCAGTTGAACACAAAAGCTAATTCTTCAATACTGGCATATAGGCTATTTATTAAATTAACACTTTCTGTATGCATTCATCCAAAGTGAAAGATTTAATTATCTTTTTTTTCCCTTTTCTTTTCTTCCCGGAGTTTCTGTGTTTGTATTCTGCAGTAGGTGGTCTACCAGACCTACGTTTGAATTGGGAAAATGATGTTTCAATAGAAAGGCTTTCTAAGCACAAATTATACTGTGAAAGTCAGGGAGACAAAAAAGAAAACACTTTCAAAATTATGAGCATAGCATAGAATTCTTATTTTAACATCTAACGTCTTAATTTGCTCAATAAATATTTATTCATTCAGTAGCAGCACTAATTGACAAACCATTATTTCAAAACTGCCACTGGAAAAGAGATACTTCTGGTCTAAGTTTCAGTTTCGTTTTTCCTTTTAGAAGGAAAATATCTCATTGAAAAAAACATCTGGTATTTTATATAGATTGTATGGCCAATTTGTATTATGATATCAATTATGATTAAAATGTCTGTATGTTGATTCAGGTATAAAAGCAAAATTAGTATTATTTATTTATATTATGGAAAGTTTCCATTTCAACACATTATTTTATGTGCTTAAATTTTAAATAAACTTTCCTTTCCTGAGATTCAAATGTATTACATTTATGAGCAGTGTGACATTGGTGAGGAAATCTAAAACACTAAGACATTTTTTTGTCTGCTTCTTGAGTATCGTGGCACTCCTTTTGTTTCCAGAAAATCAAGAACTAGAGTTAACACTACAATAAATCTTTGAAAACCTTTTCCATGACTAAAAAAGTGAGTGTAAGCAAAGGATTATTAAAGATCATTAATTTCAACGTCCTCTACTTTTTCCAGCAGTTCTATAAACTGACAATGTTTCACAACATTTGCATTTACATAACAAATGGTTAACAATAATATCCATGAAATCTTTCACAGAATCTCATTCAGAAAACTGCAAAATATTTTCAACATGTAGCCTAGAGTGGATAAAATAAAAAGAAAAATTGTGCTAAGTGAAATAATTCAGACAGAAAAAGTCAAGAACCATATGATTTAACTGATATAAGGGATATAAAACTGAAAACAACAAAGGAACAAGACAAACAAATGAAGAAACAAAAACTTATAGACAGACAATAGTTTAGAGGGTCAGTAAGGGGATAGGGGTGTGGTAAATGAGGGTAAAAGGGATTAAACATATAGTGATGGAAGGAGAACTGACTCTGGGCTGTGAACACACTTGTGATATACAGATGATGTACTACAGAATTGTACACCTGAAACCTATGTAACTTTACTAACATTTGTCACGCCAATAAACTTTAATTTAAAAAAAAGAGAAAAAGGAAATTATGAGTCTCTTGTTTTAAAATTCCAATATCTCCACATCTTTCAGCTAACATAACTGGAACAGCATACACCATGATTGAAACTAATTTTCCTTACCTAGTGGAATTCTCCATTGACTGATATAAAAACACACAAAAAATTTCTATCTCACAAGTGTGTCTTCGGCTAAAAATTGACAATATTTCTTTGTAAATTTGGAAGCTTTTTGAGAGAAAATGTATTCAAAGAATACCTGCTGGTGTCTTTAATATTATGATTTATAAGTGCTTTCAAAATATTATTTGCAATTTTTAAAAATTTTGAATCAACAATTCTTTGATATGGTTATAAAGGTCTGAAACACTACGGGTTTTTGCTTTATGACTTGATTGAAGATAATTTACTTTTTTGAAAAACATGATCCCATCTCTCAGAGAGGCAGCATCCTTAGAATCTTATTTTAGCAATTTTAATAATAACAATAAACTTTTTATGTGTCTGATTTATTATTATTAGATTAGTGCAAAGGTAATTGTGGTTTAAAAGGTTGAAAATAAATGCAAAAACCCCAATTACTTTTGCACCAACCTAATACTTCGAATATCTAGGGGAGTACTTAATGAAATGATGTCTTTGGGAAAGGATTTCAGTCATTGAAAGTAAATAACTAAATTTAAAGGAATAAAATATAAAAATATAAGTTGAGGCGTAGGTATCAAATGCAAAGTAAAATCATCATCATCATCATCATCATCTTGGTTAAACTGTGCATGTGCCAAAGTATACAAGAAGCTTCCTGAATAACAACTGTACTCTAAAAGTGTGATTATAAATTCAATCATCTAGTAGCAAAGTTGTATTTCTTTTCATTTTTTAAATTGAAGTACAATTGATATACACAACACTGCACATATTTAAAGTATATTTTACGTTTTTTAACATATATACATATCCACGAAGCCATCCCTCACAAGGCAATAAACATATCCATCCCCTCCAAATGCTTTCCCCTGCTCTTCTATTTTTATAAACTGTGGTAATAATACTTAACATGCGATCTACCTTCTTGTATTTTTAATTGCATGATAGACTACTGTTAAGTATAGGTGCAATGTGGCACAACAGATTTCTAGAACTTCTTAATCTTGCATAGCTGAAACTTTGCAATCGCTGAACAGCGACTCCTTATTTCTCACTTCCTCTTTCCAAGCAACCACCATTATATGTTCTGCTATTACGAGCTTAACTGTCTTAGATACGTCACATAAGTGGAATCATGTAGTATATGTCCTTCTGTGACTGGCTTATTGAATTAGCATAATATCATCCAGTTGACACAGGTTGTTGAGTACGGCAGTATTAACTTCAATTTTAAGGCCAAATAATATTTTGTTGTATGTATATAGCACATTTTCTTTATCCTTTCAACTATGGATGGACATATAGACTGATTCCATATATTTGGCTATTGTGTATAATAGTTTAATAAACATGGGAGTGCAGATATAGTTCTGAGATCTTGATTTCATCAGTTGCATCTTTATACATTAACAATGAACTATGTGACAAGGGAATTAAGAAAATAATCCCATTTATATTAGCATCAGAAAGAATATTTAGGATTATGCTTAACCAAGGAGGTAAAAAACTTGTACACTGAAAACTACAAAACATTGATGAATGAAATTAAAGAAAACACAATTAGAAGGAAAAACATGGGTTGGAAGACATAATATTGGTAAGATGTTCATACTTTTAATCAGTCAACAGAGTCAATGTAATTCCCATCAAAATCCCAATGGTACTTTTTTACAGAATTAGGAAAAAAAAATTAAAATTAATATGAAACAACAAAAGACCCCAAATAGCCAAAGGAAACCTTGAGAAAGAAAAGCGATGATGCAGACTTTTACACTTCCTGTTTTCAAAATATATTATAAAACTACAGAAATTAAAATGGTATGATACTGACATAAAAACAGACATTTAAACCAATGGCATACTTGGTGTAGAGTAACTCTGACTTACTGAGGGAGAGCCTCCTTTCCCTCTAATCCAATCTCCAGTTAGGCCTACCAGTTTAAAGGCCTGGCCATTCAGTTTCTATTGCAAGACAAAGTAGTATAGCTCTCCATTGCCATTCCACAAGATTGAGGTAAAATGCATTGACTGCAATGGGATGGGATGGGATGGGATAGCATAAGATGATAGGATAGGATAGGATAACCCAGAAATAAACTCACACATGCAAGTTCAACTGATTTTCAATAATGGCGCCAAGAATACAAAATGGGGGAAAGGACAGTCTCTTCAACAAATGGTGCAGGGAGGGCACCAGGTGACCGGCTCTGCCTGCGCAATAAGCAGGGGGCTCTTTGGTACAGCAGAGGACAACCCGGACATTGCTTGGTGGGCTTAGGCCGAGACTGTCGCTGCTTTTTGTATTGCTTTGTTTTGTTTTGTTTTGCTTTGTCTTTATATCTTTGATATCTTTGCCTGTGTCGAGTGGGGGTTATCAGGTGGGTTTGCATGTGAATGTATTTGATATTGTTCTTTGTTGTTGTTGTTGCTGTTGTGCTTGGTGATTTGCTTTGTTCTGAAACTGCCCTGCCGGGGCCCAGCTTGTGAGGCACGGTCAGCAGATCAGAAATCTCCCGCCCGCACCCATACACACACTCTCTGAAGAAGTGCCCTAGGACTCAGGAGTTCTGGACAAGGGGCTGGTGGTACTTCTCTCAGTGTGCATACGTGCAGACAAGGGCAGAAACTGCACTGACTTTGTAAAAACTATCATCCAGACCCCTCAGGCCCACGCATTTAAGTCTGCAATCCCAAAGTCTCTCTGGGCACCAGGTAACCGGCTCTGCCTGCGCAATAAGCAGGGGGCTCTTTGGTACAGCAGAGGACAACCTGGACATTGCTTGGTGGGCTCAGGCCAAGACAGTCACTGCTTTTTGTTTTGCTTTGCTTTGTTTTGTTTTGCTTTGTCTTTATATCTTTGATATCTCTGCCTGTGTCTCTTAGTGGGGGTTATCGGCTGATTTTTGCATGTGAATGTACTTGATTTTTTTCTTTGCTGTTGTCGTTGCTGTTGTGCTTGGTGATTTGCTTTGTTCTGAAACTGCCCTGCCGGGGCCCAACTTGAGAGGCACGGGACTCAGCATATCCAGGGGCCAACTCTAAACCAAACTGGAGTGCAGCCGGGTTTGACCTGCAGGTCACACACCCAGAGGGGGTTCTCTGCAGGCACTGGAGCCCATAGAGGCCAAACCACATTAGGGTGGTCAACCCTCACGCAGCAGAGCGCCCTGTGGGGGACAGAGCCAAGTCTCACAACGGGTCAGCCCAGGAGTTAACCCCACCTACTCACAAACAAAAAGCAATTAAAGATCTTCTTGAACGGGACAGTATACACAACACAAGAGTCACCTTTGGAGCACACGCAGAGGAGGACGACGTGGTGCTAGTCAAATATAAAGGACACATACTACATAAGATAATCTAGCAAGAACTAAGAACTCTAGGGGATCTACCTAATATATCAAAATAAACACAGTCAGCCAGAATGGGAAAACAAAGATACACGTCCCAAATAAAAGAACAGAAGAAGCCTCCACAACTGGAACCAAATGAAGCAGACGTAACCAACCTCTCAGAGACAGAGTTCAGAACACTGGTGATAAGAATGTTTAAGGAGCTTAGAGAAGACATAAAGAAGGATGTAGAAATCATAACGAAAAACCAGTTAGAACTAAAGAACACAATTACTGAAATTAAGAACTCACTTGAAGGAATTACCAGCAGGCTAGATGAAGCAGAGGATCGAATCAGCGACTTAGAAGACAAGGTAGCAGAGATCACCCAAACGGAACAACAGAAAGAAAAAAGAATAAAAAACAATGAGGATGGCCTAAGAGACCTCTGGGATAACATCAAGCGCAACAACATGCGCATCATAGGAATACCAGAAGGTGAAGAGAGTAAGCAAGGGATTGAGAACATATTTGAAGTAATAATGTCTGAAAACTTCCCTAACCTGATGAAGGAAACCAACATACAAGCCCAGGCAGTGCAGAGAGTTCCAACCAGGATTAACCCAAACAGGTCCACACCAAGACACATTATAGTTAAAATGGCAAAGCTTAAAGACAAAGAGAGAATCCTAAAAGCAGCAAGAGAAAGACGGAGGGTTACATACAAGGAAACTCCCATAAGACTATCAAATGATTTTTCTACAGAAACATTGAAGGCCAGGAGGGAGTGGCAGGAGATACTCAAAGTGATGGAAAACAAAGGCCTACAACCTAGATTGCTTTATCCAGCAAGGCTATCATTTAAAGTTGATGGAGAGATAAAGAGCTTTCCAGAAAAAAATAAGCTAAAGGAATTTATTACCACCAAGCCAGCATTGCAAGAAATACTAAAAGGACTTCTGTAAATAGAAGAAAGATCAAAACAACCTAACTACAAATTTAAAAATGGCAATAACTATGTACCTATCAATAATCACTTTAAATGTAAATGGATTAAATGCTCCAATCAAGAGACATAGGGTGGCTGACTGGATAAGAAAGCAAGACCCTTGTATATGCCATATACAAGAGACTCACCTCAGAACAAAAGACACACACAGGCTGAAAGTGAAGGGTTGGAGTAAGATATTTCATGCAAATGGAAACGAGAAAAAAGCTGGAGTTGCAATACTTGTATCTGACAAAATAGACTTTAAAATGAAGAACATACTAAAAGATAAAGATGGGCACTATATAATAATAAAGGGATCGATCCGACAAGAGGACATAACCCTAGTAAACATCTATCCACCCAACATAGGAGCACCTAAATATATAAAACAGGTACTGACTGACATAAAGGCAGAGATCAACAGTAACACTATTATAGTAGGGGACTTCAACACACCTCTGACAACAAGGGACAGGTCTTCCAGACAGAAAATCAATGTGGAAACAACAGCCTTAAATGATACATTGGACCACTTGGATTTAATCGATATTTTCAGAACATTTCACCCCAATGCTGCAAAATACACGTTTTTCTCAAGCGCACATGGAACATTTTCCAAGATAGATCATATGTTAGGCCACAAAACAAGTCTTGATAAATTTAAGAAAATTGAAATCATACCAATTGTCTTCTCTGATCACAATGCTATGAAATTAGAAATGAACTACAGGAAAAAAACTGGAAGACACACCAATTCATGGACGCTGAATAACTTACTACTAAATAATGAATGGGTCAAGCAGGAGATCAAGGAAGAAATCAAAAGATATCTCGAGACAAACGAAAATGAAAACACGACGACCCAAAATCTATGGGATGCCACAAAAGCAGTCCTAAGAGGGAAATTCATAGCTTTGCAGGCCTACCTAAAGAAACAAGAAACATCACTAATCAACAGTTTATCTTCACACTTAAGGGATCTGGAAAAAGAACAGCAAAATTAGCCCAAAGGGAACACAAGGAAGGAGATAATAAAGATCAGAGCAGAAATAAATGACATAGAAACCAGAAAAACAATACAAAAGATCAATGAATCCAAGAGTTGGTTCTTAGAGAAGATAAACAAAATCGACAAACCTTTAGCCAGACTCATTAAAAAAAAGAGAGAGAGGACCCAAATTAATAAAATCAGAAATGAAAGAGGAGAAGTGACAATGGACACTACAGAAATACAAAGAGTTTTAAGAAATTACTATGAGCAACTATATGCCAACAAATTTGACAATTTGGAAGAAATGGACAATTTTCTAGAGGCGCACAACCTTCCAAGGCTAACTCAAGAAGAAACAGAAAACCTGAATAGACTGATTACCACCATGGAAATTGAATCAGTAATCAACAGTCTCCCAGCAAACAAAAGCCCTGGACCAGATGGCTTTACAGGTGAATTTTACAAAACGTTCAAAAAAGAATTATCACCTATTCTCCTCAAGCTCTTCCAAAAAATCCAGAAGGAAGGAAGACTCCCAAACACTTTTTACGAAGCCACTATCACCCTGATTCCAAAATCAGACAAAGACACCACAAAAAAAGAAAACTACAGGCCGATATCTCTAATGAACATAGATGCAAAAATCCTCAACAAAATATTAGCGAACAGAATTCAGCAATACATTAAAAAGATCATTCACCATGATCAAGTGGGATTCATCCCTGGTATGCAAGGGTGGTTCAACATCCGCAAATCAGTGAATGTGATACACCACATTAACAAAATGAAAAATAAAAATCACATGATCATATCAATAGATGCAGAAAAAGCATTTGATAAAATCCAACAGCCATTTATGATAAAAACCCTTAAGAAAGTGGGAATAGAGGGATCATATCTCAACATAATAAAGGCCATATATGATAAACCCACAGCTAACATCATACTCAATGGGGAAAAGCTAAAACCATTCCCCCTAAGATCAGGAACAAGGCAAGGTTGCCCACTATCTCCGCTTCTATTCAACATAGTGCTGGAAGTTCTTGCCACAGCAATCAGACAAGAAAAAGAAATAAAAGGCATCCAAATTGGTAAGGAGGAAGTAAAGTTATCATTGTATGCAGATGATATGATACTATATATAGAGAACCCTAAAGACTCCACCAAGAAGCTATTAGAGCTGATAGATGAATTTAGTAAAGTAGCAGGATACAAAATTAATATTCAGAAATCAGTTGCATTTGTATATACCAATAATAAAACATCAGAAGGAGAAATTAAAAAAAACAATCCCATTTACAATCGTTCCAAAGACTATAAAATACCTGGGAATAAATTTAACCAAAGAAGTAAAAGATCTGTACTCAGAAAATTATAAGACAATGAAGAAAGGAATGAAGGAAGATATAAATAGATGGAAACACATATCATGTTCATGGATAGGAAGAATTAATATAGTTAAAATGTCCATACTGCCTAAGGCAATATACATATTCAATGCAATTCCTATCAAACTGCCAACATCGTTTTTCACAGAAATAGAACGTATAATCCTAAAATTTATATGGGACCATAAAAGACCCCGAATAGCAAAGGCAATCTTGAGAAATAAGAACAAAGTGGGAGGTATAACAATACCTGACTTCAAATTATACTACAAGGCTACAGTAATCAAAACAGCATGGTACTGGCATAAAAACAGACACATAGATCAATGGAACAGAATAGAGAGTCCAGAAATAAATCCAAGCCTATATGGCCATTTAATCTACGACAATGGAAGCAAGAATGTACGATGGAGTAAAGACAGTCTATTCAATAAATGGTGCTGGGAAACCTGGACAGACACATGCAAAAAAATGAAGCTGGACCGCCTCCTTACACCATATACAAAAATAAATTCAAAATGGCTTAAAGACTTAAATGTAAGACCTGAAACCATAAAATACCTAGAAGAAAATACAGGAAGAAACTTCTCAGACATTACCCGGAGTAAGATTTTTACTGATATGTACCCTCGCTCGAGGGAAGTAAGAGAAAAAATAAACATGTGGGATTATATCAAACTAAAAAGTTTTTTCACAGCAAAGGAAACCATCAATAAAACAAGAAGGGATCCTACTGAATGGGAAAAGATATTTTCCAATGATATATCTGATAAGGGATTAATATCACAAATCTATGAAAAACTCACTCAACTCAACTCCAAAAAAACAAATGATCCAATTAAAAAATGGGCAGAGGACTTGAAGAGACATTTTTCTAAAAAGGACATACAGATGGCAAACAGACATATGAAGAAATGCTCAACCTCACTAACCATCAGAGAAATGCAAATAAAAACCACAATGAGATACCACCTCACCCCAGTCAAAATGGCTATCATCAATAAATCAACAAACAACAAGTGCTGGCGCGGATGTGGAGAAAAGGGAACACTTGTGCACTGTTGGTGGGATTGCAGATTGGTGCAGCCACTATGGAAAACAGTATGGAGGTATCTCAAAAACCTGAAAATGGAACTACCCTATGATCCAGTAATTCCACTCCTAGGTATCTATCCGGAGAAATACAAAACTCCAATTCAAAAATCTTTATGCATTCCTATGTTTATTGCAGCACTATACACAATAGCTAAGACATGGAAACAACCGAAATGCCCATCGTTAGATGACTGGATTAAGAAACTGTGGTACATTTATACAATGGAGTATTACGCAGCCATAAAGAAGAAAGAAATCTTACCATTTGCAACAACATGGATGGACCTAGAGAACATTATGTTAAGTGAAATAAGTCAGACAGAGAAAGATAAGTACCATATGATCTCACTTATTTGCGGAATCTAAAGAAAAGAATAAGTGAATGAACTAATCAGAAACAGTTTTGGAGACAAAGAGGAAAAACTGAGGGTTGCTAGATGGGCGGGAGGGGTGGGGGGTGGGGGGGAGGGTGAAGGGATTGGAGGGCAGTCGGTGACCACAGGATGGCCACGGATTTGAAAATTAATCTGGGGAACGTAATTTAGTGGTTACCAGAGGGTAAGGGGGTTGGGGGGTGGGAGATGAGCGTAAGGGGGATCAAATATATGGTGATGGAAGGGGAACTGACTCTGGGTGGTGAACACACAGTGTAATTTATGGATGATGTGATACAGAATTGCACACCTGAAATCTATGTAATTTTACTAACAATTGTCACCCCAATAAATTTAAAAAATAAAATAAAAAAAAAACAAAAAAACAAAACAAAACAAAAAAACAAATGGTGCAGGGAAATCTATATAACCACATGATAGAGAATAACATCGGATCCTTATCTCACACTATTCATAAAAAATAACTACTCAAAATGGATTAAAGAGTTAAATGTAAGATCTGAAATTGTAAAACTCTAGAAGGAAAATAAGAAACAAACAAACAGGAAAAAAGCTTTTTCACATTGGTCTTGGCAATGATTCCTTGGATATATCAACAAAAGGAGAGTTATCAAAAGGAAAAATTCACAAGTAGGACTACAGAAAATTAAAAAAGCTTCTGTGCAGCAAAGGGAACAAATGACAGAATGAAAAGGCAACCTATGAATGGAAAATCTATTTGTAACCTGTATATCTGATTTTCTGATAAGAGGTTAATATCTAAAATATATAAGAAACTCCTACAACTCAATAGTGATAAACATACCCAAATACTCCAATTTTAAATATGAGCAAAACACTTGAATGGACATTTCTGCGAGGAATACACAGAAATGATCAACAGGTATGAAAAGCTGTTGCACATCTCTAATCATCAGGGAAATGCAAATCAAGACCACAATGGGCCCATGACCTCACACCTGTCAGAATGGCTTATAATCAAAGAAGCAACAACTGTCTACAAGGATGTGGAGAAATAGGGATTTTTATGCACATTAGTCAAAATGTTAATTGTCACAGCCATTATGGAAAGCAATATAGAAGTTCTTCAAAATATTAAAAAATTAAAGCTACAATATGATCCAGTGATCCCACTTCTGAGTATATAGTCAAAAGAATTGAAATAAATATATCAAAGAGATATCTGGAATTGTCCTTTAGCATGAATATTATCAAGAGGAATCAAGTTTGCTCTTGAAAAAAATATTGCCAAAAATTCCTGTTATGAATATTTATACTTATTTTCCCCCAAGAAATCACAAAACGGGTTATATATCGAGGAGAAAATCATTAGAAAGAACACTATGCATTCTACATTACTTTTTTGTTTTTAACTGAATTCCATCTAATAATCGTAAGCAACAAAGTAAATGTTTTAGCCTTAAGGAGATGGCAAAATTATTTTCAGTGTGTTTATTCTTCTTCAACTTCTGGTCTACTTTTGAATGCTATGGTAACATAAATACCAATGTGTCTCTAACCCTATTTCAGTGGTCTTTGTAACGTGAAATAAAGGCCATATAAATATATAAGATACGTGTGTCAAGTCATTGTTTTGAAGTTTAAATCTAATACACACAACAACTATAAAACAACAAAACTTCGAGAGAGTCAATTCCGTTTACTCTTTTTTTTAATAGTTTATGAAAACATTTTATTATGATTTTCAAACATACAGGAGAGTTAAAAGAATTTTACATGAATACCCATATACCCATCACCTAGATTGTACTGTTAACCTTTCTTCTATAGCTTTATCGAGGTATAATTTTTATACCATAACTTTCACCAATTTTTAAGTATATACTCTTAGTAAATTTAGTTGTGTAACTATCATTAGAATCCAGTTTTAAAAGACTTATTCATTTTAACAAGTTTCTTTGTGCTCCTTTGTAGTCAATCCTCACTCCTACTTCTCTGCCAGGTACTATTACCTCCTCTTGTTATATCATTTTCTAGACATTTCTTATAAATGGAAGTGTATAATGCCTGTCTTTTGTGTCTGGCTTCTTCCATTTAACATGAAGTTTTTGAGGTTTATTCATGTTGTTATTTGTATCAATAGTTCTTTTTTTTTTTTTAAGTCCTTTTTTATTTTTTATTTATTTATTTATTTATTTATTTATTTATTTATTTATTTATTTTTTAAATTTATTGGGGTGACAATTGTTAGTAAAATTACATAGATTTCAGGTGTGCAATTCTGTATCACATCATCCATAAATTACACTGTGTGTTCACCACCCAGAGTCAGTTCCCCTTCCATCACCATATATTTGATCCCCCTTACCCTCATCTCCCACCCCCCAACCCCCTTACCCTCTGGTAACCACTAAATTACGTTCCCCAGATTAATTTTCAAACCCCGTGGCCATCCTGTGGTCACCGACTGCCCTCCAATCCCCTCACCCTCTCCCCCACCCCCCACCCCTCCCGCCATTTACTCTTGAGTGTGTGTGTGTGTGTGTGTGTGTTTAAGCTCCTAGTGGCATAAGGGACATTTAGAAAACCTCACTAATTTTGTCATAAACACTTTGAGCTAATAATTGAGAGAAACTCCACCTCAGGTTGCCAAAGGTCAAGAGAATCTGTGTAGCCTTTTCACATATCACATTTTGTAAAGGGATTTGAGAAGAGAAGTATCCATGGTGTCTGCAACGGTCTGAGTAAAATCTACTGCTAGGGAGTTGAAAAGTTGTTTTGTTAAGAAAAGATATAGAGAAACTGAGAATGTGCTGCAATTAGTTTACTAACATGAATGAAATAATATTTAGTCTGACATGGACCAATGTAGATCAATATAAACCATAAGATTAGCTCATTGGAGTTAATCATTAAATAGATCTTTTATACGTGTCACTGTGAACTTGGTATTTCATTTAGCACTTGAGATGTAGAAGCAAATGAAAGACATAGGTCCTCCTCTCATGGGCAGTATTAACCATGGGCAGTGGTTTCTAGCTTTTTTTCCCTACTTTGAGAAGTGATGCTCACTTGTGTTAGCTATGACTGTGAGCCTAGCCAAACTGTCTATAATCCAACATAATGGGGTTAGGGATGTGTTAAGGTCTGAAATTGTGTCCTTCAAAATGCATACACTGACGCCATACCCCTCAGTATGACTGTAGTTGGAGATAAGGCCTTTAAGGAGCTAATTGCCATTAAATGAGGTCATAAGGGTGAGGCCATAATCCTATAACTAATATTTTTATAAGGAGAGGAAGAAACACCAGAGCATGCTCTTCCTCTCTACTTGTGAACAGAAAAAGTATCACGTGAGGACTCCGTGAGAAGGCAAACATCTACAAGCCAAGGAGAGAGGCCTTACCTTGAAACAAACCTGAGTGAACTAATGCTGATGGCTCCTTGACCTTGGACTTCCAACGTCCACAAATGTGAGAAAATACATTTCTGTTGTTTAAGCCACCCATTATGTGGTATCTTGCTATGGTAGCCCCAGCAAACTAATGGATTTATGTACCACAGCATGTTAATAATTTATAGTTTCCATGACTATGAATATTAAGTCATCCACGTTTGCTCACTACGAGCTATGTGATCAATTACATGTCATATACAATTTCCTATATACTAGCTATAACTACATTCTTCTCTTTTATACTAAAAAAAAAGTATCTGAAAGAAAGTATGAGCAATATTACGGAAAAAATAATTTTCAATTGGCTATTTTTATTGTAAAATTAGTTGATAATGAAACGTATTAGTTTTTTGTAACAGAAAGAAATTTCAAGATACCTCAAACTGATCATATCAGTGATATGCCTTAATGGTTGAGGATAAATAATCTGGTAGATAGAGAAGCAGGCAACAAAAGTAAACAATACAGAGAGAAATATGGCGACATAAATGCTAAGGCAGTCCAAAGTTAAATTAAAAAAAAAGCAAAATGAGTGCCAAGAAAAGAACCACTTTTTAAATATGCCTGCATATTGTGTGTTAGATAATTTTAGGCAGAAGATATGTCTTTAGTTATGATGTGTTGAATATTATGTAATTTAATCTAGTTTTCTCAATGCTTTAAAAGAAATCTTTAGTTAAGATCTCTTTAAGGATAATTAACAAGAAAATATGAACTTGACTTTATGAGTCAAATAACGCAGTTGATATTTTGATGCCAAGAGGAATTTTGGAATTATGATTGGAGTGTCAAATTTAAGTGTTCAGCTTAACAGTAGCCAGTAAAAAATGATATTCAAAAGGTCCAATTCTGTCTTAGCTGATATGTAACATTTCAGTTGTGCTCCCAGGCTGGATTGTGGAGCACTGTTATTATGTCTTCCCATATCTTGGTCACTCTACAGGAAATACGATTTAAAGACATACCCTCCCTTAAAGGTCTTGCATCAGCCTGCATAGGACAAATATAATTTGAGTATTTACTTGTTTTACACTCATGTTGTCTTGGAGCTGCAAAAATAACCTATTGGATATTTTTGCGAGTCATTTGGCAAAAATATCTGCCTGTAGAAGGCAATTATCAGTATCAGGAGACCTCATAATATTAGCAGGGAAAGAGAAATAGTAACATCGCACATAATATTATAATTGCATTAAAAACTAAATAGTAAGTTTTTTTAAAATGCTATTACAATTAATAGAAAGCCTATTACATTGACCATTTCTGTATAAAGAATTACAACAAAAGCACTGATGTTTAATAACACAGAGGTAATTAATACAATAGACACTTGCTACAAGAGCATTTAAATTATTTTATCATTCTTTTAATAATTGTCCTCTTTAAAACATAAGATTTCTCTTCACGATTTATGTAGTAATTATTGTACCTCAAAAATCTTCTAAATCCCTCTATAGAAAGCTTCAAAGAAAACAATAACATTCAACTGAAACAAGTTACAATTAATAAAAGTAACACTTCATTAGCATTCTTTACTCCAATGTCAAGATTGTTTTGCAATGATAGAAAATTGCTATATGCCCTATAATCAATTTAATACTTTATTTAACAGAACATGTACACTATGTGTGTCAAGCACTGTGCATTGTGGATACAAAGAAAAATAAGATGTAGTGTCTGCCTTCAAAGACCTAAACATCTAAGCAAACAACCTTGTAAAAATGTTCTAATCCCATATACTAAGTTAAGGAAATTTCTCATAAATAAAACAGTAAAAGTGCTTCTCCTATCTTAGGGTTCAAGTTTTCCTGGAAGGAATATTCTTGAACTGAGCCAAGATAGATAATTGAGTTAAATAAATAAAGGAAATGTGACCCTACAGAGCCAAAGATAGTCTTACATTCTGATCTAGTTTTAAGAGTAAACTGCACATAAGAGTAAACTGTACTTAGAAGTAAACTGAAAGCTAACATTTAAGACCTCAGTTTAGTTGGTATTGTATGAAGAATGACGTACAGGAGCACTCATTAAGACATGAACTTATTTTTAACGATGGAACATATTAATCAGGAAAGAATGAATTATTATATTATTAGTATTATCAGTATTCATATTTTACTATACTGGTGTTTGTTTGTTTTAACTTCCATTAAGAGCAAGCAGGACCATATGGAAAGTAATACTAAAAATAATAAACCTGCTGATAAAATTTCTTTGAACTTCCAAGAAGGAAAAAATTCAAGTTAAGAAGTTGCCAAAAGAATGCCTGAGGAAAGTTTTATGAATGATTCAAGCATTTTGAACCTTCGTTCCAATTTTGCATTATTTGAGTCTGTGTGGTGTTGAAGAAGCAGAAGCCAAGGTCTGCATTGTAAGAATACCCAGTGTCCCTCTGACAAGTCAGAATTATTATTACAAAACTTTATTTCAAAACATTGGCGGAAAAGGCATGGATAGCAGGGCAAAAAGTAACTCATTGCCTCGTATTACAAATAATAAATGAGGACCTGGCTTATAATAGTGCAAATATATGCTCTAGTAGGTAGTGGCCTTTTTTTCCACGCCACTATTTAAAGTAAGTAAACAGTACCATTTGGTGTCCTAACCTTTCTTTGTTGTACTAATTTTGAAAATACGTTTTCTATACTCTTTCATGATATGTTAGTAAAAATACGTATAAACTTTAGATTTGGATAGCCTCATTTTCCCAATTGGTAATCTTGCTATAAGTACTTCAAAAGATGGTTGGGATAATTCTACACTTAAAACCATTCATGGCCTAGAGGCATGACTCAAAATCACAATTTCCCTATATGCCTTATCATGGGCCTTCTACCCTCTTAGAAGCCTAAAAGCTTAATACTATCTTTTTCTTCTCCACATACATTCATCTAAAACTCATTCATATATTATGGTATATGTGACTTAAATTACACTTTCAACTGTTAGAAAGTAAGAGGGAGGCTTTTTTTTAATTAAATTTATTGGGGTGACATTATTAGTAAAAATATATAGGTTTCAAGTGTACATTTCTATAATACATCATCTATATATTGCATTGTGGAAGATTTTGTTTTAGCAAATCTTTTGTCTTGCCAAGCCAAATATGTAGCATATGAGTAGGAACTTTCAACATCAATATAATGATGGAAGAGTGTGAGGAGATAGGAAGGAGAGCAGATCCCCTGATTTCTTTTTAACAGATATTAATTGTGCTTTTAAAATGGAAGATTTGATGGTCATAATAAAAAAAAAAGTCCCGCATTTATACGGTATTAAGAATGCAGTGCTTTTATCTGCATTTCTCTGATGATTAGTGATGTTGAGCATTTTTTCGGATGTCTATTGGCTATTTGTATATCTTCTTTGAGAAATCTCTCTTCAGGTCCCCTGCCCATTTTTTAGTTGAATTGTTTTTCTGTTGTTGAGTTGTATGAGTTCCTTATATATTTTAGATATTAGCCCCTTATTGGAGGCGTTGTTTACAAAAATCTTCTCTCATTCGTTTGGTGGCCTCTTTATTTTGTTGATGGTTTCTTTTGCTGTGCAGAAACTTTTTAGTTTGATATTGTCCCATTCATTCATTTTACCTTTACTTTCCTTGCCTTTAGAGTCAAATACCAATAAAAACCACAATGAGATATCACCTCACACCAGTTAGAAAAGCTATCATCAATAAGACAAATAGTAACAAGTGTTGGAGAGGCTGTGGAGAAAAAGGAACCCTCATACACTGTTGGTGGGAATGCAGACTGGTGCAGCCGTTATGGAAGGCGGTGTGGAGGCTCCTCAAAAAATTATGAATAGAATTACCATATGACCCAGCAATCCCTCTCCTGGGTATCTACCCCAAAATTCTGAAAACATTTACCAATAAAGACATGTGTGCTCCGATGTTCACTGCAGCTTTATTTATGGTGGCCAAGACATGGAAACAACCAAAGTGTCCTCCGATAGATGAATGGATAAAGAAGCTATAGTATACATACACAATGGAATACTATTATGCATTAAAAAAGATGAAATAGTCCCATTTGCAACAACATGGATGGATCTTGAGATTATAATGAAAAGAGAAATAAGTCAGACAGAAAAAGTCGAGAACCATATTATTTCACTGATATGTGGTATGTAAAACTGAAAACAACAAAAGAACAAGGCAAACAAATGAAGAAACAAAAACTAATAGACACATACAATAGTTTAGTGGTTATCAGAGGGTAAGGCACGGAGGTAAATGAAGGTAAAGGGGATCAAATATATGGTGATGGAAAGAGAACTGACTCTGGGTGAACACACAATGTGATATATAAATGATGTATTACAGAATTGTACACCTGAAACCTATGTAACATTACTAACAATTGTCAACCCAATAAACTTAAATTAAAAAAAAAAAGAATGCAGTACTTTAAGTGGCTGGATTCTCAGAATATCAACTGCTAAATCTTATTAAATCAAAGCAAAACAAAACTAAACTACTACACAACTTTGTAAATTCTAAATGGGGATATTAAAGACAGGGCTATTTTAGCAATTGGTCTAACATTTGGAAAATATAGAGATACGGTTACCTTCTTATCCTTGTCATCATATTTGGAATTTTTATTAGAGAAATTAGGATGATATCCCTAACTATGCACACCTGCTTGTATATTGAAGTCTGGGCTCATTTTGGATTATGATCTCTGATTCTCCTTATTTAGGTTAGGGCCAAATGGCTCATCAGTGTTCCATTCCACACTGCTTATTTGCCTTTCCACTGATCATTTTCTCTTACACCTTGATTTTTCTGGCCTCTCTGATATCCATTTCTGTACACTGAATTTATATGTAATCATTAGCAAATAATACAGAACGTAATAACATGTAGTTATTAGAAAACAACTAAATGAAACCTGGAATATTCAGTTTTCTTTTGTTCTCATTGCCAAGAAAACACACATGCGCATGCCTGTGTGCTTGTGTGTGCATACACACAAACGCCAGAATCTGTGATCTTCAAAACTTTGTCATCTGGCTCGTATCAAGTAAAGTAGATAAACCTATTATTCAATCTTATTAAGTCGGGCACCAATAGTTCCAATTTAGGAGTTTTTGTTTTGAGGAATCGTGGAGCAAAGTAACAAAACAAAGACTTTCACTGGAAGTTAGATTTAATTGTTCTTGTTTTTTTGTTCTTTGGTTCTTTTTTGCTTATTTCATGGGAAACAATGTTATTTAAGATTCTAGCCACTCACCAAAAATTCATAGAATTTCAAAATTGTATTAATTTTCATTATACGAATTATTTTACACTAGGAAGGCAATAAGGTACTGGCACAAATCATTGTTATTTCATTAAATTATGGTGGTCAAAGAAATGAAGCCCTCAAAACAATTGTCTTTGCTGTGGATTTCAGTCTCAGATTGGAACTGAACTAGGCAAAATGATGAAGTCTGTCTTAAGAGATGTCCTGCACAATCTAGGGCCTCTCTGCCCTACCTCTGTTGTCTAAAAGCAATCCCTCCACCAAGACTCACAGCTTCACAGTGTGGATGGACAATCCTCAGTTCCCTAGTCCTTGGCATTGCCACACCTCTACTCTATTCAGAAATGTCAAATCATATGTCTGCTTTCCCAGAGTTAAACATATATAATAATTAAAAAATATAGTATTGACCTCACCTGTACAATATCATATACTCATTTAAGCATAGTAATATTAAAAATAAACGTGACAATAATAGTAGACATTTGGAAAAAAAAAACATCTTGGGAGGCTCATTTATTTATCTACTCTCCATTAACCACATTGCATGGGAGGTTTTCTAATCCCCCTGTGGTATGGGTAATTACATGACCTCATTAGCCACAGGAGTATAAGGGGATCAAGCATACCTGTGTGAGTGGAAAAACAAAAGAGTTCAGAATGGAGCAGCCTAGTATAGTAATGAAAGACATGGATCTTCAAATCAGTTGGATTAGAAATTGCCAGTTAAGGAAAGATCATATAATGTTCAGGAATTTGTTTAATTTTCTTAAGACTCAGAAAATGGAAAAAATTAAGAGACCATGCATAGGGTGGCTCTGAGAATTAAAGGGGAAATACATTAGAAGTATTTGAATACATATTAACTAACAATATAACAATCATTAGAATTCCAATAAATTTAAAATAGGCACATGGGGCAAAATGCAGAAATTTCTGGAGTGCGTACTGAATGTCAAACATTCTATTGAGCAATTTGTAAGTGTAGTATTGTTATGTCACAATCATTAGCCTTTTAAATGCATATTCTTTTCTACCTGATTTATTATAGTCAATTAAAAGTACTTCTTGTTTAAATAAAACTACAAATAAAGGCAAAACAATAGCTAAATATTTGTAAGGAGAAATAATCAAATGGATTTATTCTTATATATTTTTTTTTCATTTTTTGAAACTATGCTAGACTATGGCAGCGGGAAGCAAGAAGGGCAAATGGATGATAAGGAGGGAGCCAAATTTCTAGTATGAGAAGAGTAAGAAGGGCCACCTATGGTGAGGTTCATGTACTATACAGAGAATCAGTACCAAGTTAATTTTGAGTGTGTACCTCCTGCTGATGTAACATCTGTGAATAACTCACCATTTAACTGTCCTTTGTCTTTGGAAGTCCAAAAACAGAGAGTCAAATTTTATATAGTTTGTGTGGTGAACAAGCCAAAGGACAGACCTCAATCTCTAAAAGAGATAGAATTAAACATAATCAGGTACAAACATCCCATTATTTGGGGGACTGATGCTTACCTATCACTCTTGTACATAGTGTTTAATTTTATCTCCAGAACAATACTGAGTAGTACATATTATTAATGTAATTACACAAGTGAATAACTGAGGCTTAGGTTTCTCCATTTTAAGTACCTTGCTATGTCACAAATGTAGTACAGGTGGGAGATAGATGTCTAAATGATTCCTTTATACACTTAGGATTAATCAAGTGATACTATTAATGTGTTTCCCTAGAGAGGTAATGGTGACAGAGACCATGGAAACAACAGAAAGAGAGACAAAAAGAAAGACTTTGATATTCAGTAGGACAATGTTATGAATTCATATTTTAAAACACTTCCCAGACACAGAAAGACAAACAATACAAGATCTCAATTATATGTGAAATATAAAATAGTCCAACACATAGAAGGATAGATTACAATGGTGCTTGTCAGGGACTGGGGGATTCGGGGAATAAAGAGATATTGGTCAAAGGGTACAAAGTTCCAGCTATGCAAGATAAATAAGCACTGGAGATCCAATGGATAGCATAGTGAGTATAGTTAACCGTAATGCATGGTATACTTGGAATTTGCTCAGAGAATTGATCTTAAGCATTCTCACCACAAGGCTAAAGAAAGAAAATGTTAACCATTTTGGCTGATGAATATGAGAATCAGCATGATCCTGGTCATCATTTCACAATGTATACGAGGTCTGACAATTAAGTTTACGAACTCATCCTAGAAAAAGTGCTACATACCTCACTGCTGAATATCACTATGGTCACCTTCGAAGTACTCCCCTTAGGAAGCTATGCACCAACGGCAGTGCCTAGTCCACCCTCCAAAGCAATTTTGGAACTCTTTTTCTGGAATGGCCATCAGAGCAGTAGTCTTATTACCCCTGACGTCCTGAATGCCATCAAAATGTCTTCTTTTCAATATTTCCTTTATCTTTGGGTAAAAAAAGAAGCCAATGAGGGCCAGATCAGATGAGTAGGGAGGGTGTTCCAAAACAGTTACTTGTTTACAGGCTAAAAACTCCCTCACAGACAGTGCCATGTGAGCTGGTGCATTGTTGTGATGCAAGAGCCATGAATTGTTGATGAAAAGTTCAGCTCATCTAACTTTTTCACGCAGCCTTTTCAGCACTTTCAAATAGTAAACTCGGTTAACTGTTAGGTTGGTACAAGTTCATAATAAATAATCCTTCTGATATCAATAAAAGGTTAGCAACATCGTTGCAACAATTTCATTAACTTAATTGTCTGACCTCTTACATATATCAAAACACCAAGTCGTGTACCTTAAATAGATATAAGCTTTATTTGTCATTTATACCTAACAAAAATATTTAAAAAAACCCACCTCATGATCCAAATACATGGATATTTTAATGTAATATTTAAGCATCTCTAAAGGTATTAAAAGACAAAGGCAAAAAAAGAATGGGAGAGGAGACTATAGCTAAAGAAAAACAAAAATAAAAAAGTAAAAGCTAGAAAGCAGATCTGAAAGCCGGAATCCTCAATCAACTATTTAACAGCAAGAAAGCATCCAATTTGTCCTGCAGAATCTCCAAAGTCATTATTGACTAGTGACATCAGGTATGTCCTGAATGATTTGGGGCTAAAGGTGCCAAGGGAGACAGAAAATGTTCGAGACATCATTTTAGAAGAAATGTACTCCTTAATGATACCTTTTCCCATTTACATAGACAGCTGATTTTATATCTTAGTCATTCTGGACTGCTATGTAAAACAAAAAAAAAGAATTATCATACTGGGTCGCTTATAAAAAATAGAAATTTATTTCTCACAGTTCTGGAGTGTAGGAAATCCAAGACAAAGGAACGAGCAGGTTTGGTGTCTGGTGAAAAACAGCTTCCTGATTCATTGATGGCCATATTTTCACTTTGTCCTCATATAGTGAAAGGGGTAGTTGAGCTCTCTGGGATTTCTTTCATTAGGACACTAATCCCATTCACGAAGGCTGTAACCTCATGACTTAATCACCTACCAAAGGACCCATCTCCTAGTACCATCACATTGGGGACTGAGTATCAATGTATGAATTTTGGGGGAACATAAACCTTCAGTCTATAGCACTCTCCCTTTTCTTCCTAGTATAAGACTAGGGAAATTTTAAATAGAGAAAATTTTAATCAAGAAAAGAAGGTCTAATTGAAAGAGGATAATTAAAGTGTACATGTTAAATATTATGACACTCAGGCATATTCCTCCGCCAAATCAAAAACTGATGGAAGACAAATTGGAGGTTGAGAGATGTTCTCTGGGGAATCTGAGTAGGTCAAGGAAAAAAAAAAAGAAACACTATATACCAACTCTGGAGTTCTTTAAAAACAAACAAACAAACAAAAAACAAACAAACAAAAAAACATTTAAAGCTTACTAGACTCACCAATATGCATAAAACTTCCAATTAGCTTTTCAGGACCATTTATAAATATGAACAGACAGCCAACAGTCACCTGAGGAAACTTCTAATAGAAAAAACAGAAATAGTAGGAAAATGTAATTTGAAAGAAACAGAACTTGTTTGGAAAAAAAAAATAAAGAGGAAAGGATGAGGCAATACACAAAGGTAGGTCACCAGTTTTATATTAGCTTAAAGGTGCCTCTATCACATGACCCAGCCATTCCATGCCAGGGTATATACATAAGACAAATGATAGCACACGGTTTTAGGTAGACTACAACATGAGTGCTATTAGCAACAAATCGTGATATATCCATACAATGGAATACCATGTAGCAATAAAAAGGAAATAACGATTGGTGTATTCAACAAAATGAATGAATCTCAAAATAATCATGCTTAGCGAAAAAAGTAAGACAAAAAGAGTACATACTGCATAATGTCATTTATATGACATCCTTGAAAACACAGATCAATTTGCAGTTACAAAAAGTAGATCAGTAGTTGCCTAGAAATCAGGATGGGGAGAGCAGAGAAGAATGCAAGAGAAGTAAAGATTTAGGAAGGAGCACAAAGATACTTTTGGTGTGATGGATAAATTCTTTAACTTGATTATAATTAGGATTTAAAGGCTATGACTAAATTTATAAAGTACTATTATTCACAAATATGTGCAGTGCAATTTATGCTAATAAACTTCAATGAATCATTGTAAAAGAAAGTATATGAATTTTGATATGACAATCTCTTTAAAAAAACATAGTTTTTTGAAAGGTAAAGGGCAAATAAAATGAAGCATACTTTGGCATTTGGTTAATATTATAAACTCAACTGTGGTCCCACGAAATCCATATGTCAAAGCTTTAACCCCAATGTGACTATACTTGCACATTTGGCCTTTAAAGAAGTAATTAATAAGTACAAATTGTTAGTTACAAAATAGTGACAGGGATATAAAGTACAGGGGATAGTGAATACAGTAAAATATTGTAATAACTACGTATAGTGCCAGCTGGGTACAGGTACAGGCAGCAGTTGAACTTGGCGTGTACCAGAAGCCCTCCCAAGGGGACCCAGAACAAATATATCTGGTGGCCAGCTTCAGACCACACCAGAGAACTACACACCAACCTCCACAAATGACACACCCAAAGGGTAGATTCGACAGGTGCCAGAGCCCTACCAAAGCATATCCTTCTGCATAGGGTCAGCCTTGCACAATAGCTCCTCCACCATAGTCACAGCCAGTCTTTACAGTGAATCAGCCTGAGGCTCAGTCCCTCCCATTGAGATGCCAACAGTATTTGATGTTCAACTAAATAGGAGGGCACACACAACCCACACAGGGGATATACTTGGACAGCCAGCTCAGGTGAGAAGGAAAACTGTGTCACTTGGCCCCAAAGGACAACTACCACATGAGACCACTCAACTAAAACCGGGAAACCTAAGTTGTAACTAATACATAGAAACTAATACAGGGAGGCAGTTAAAATGAGGAGACAAAGAAACGTGTCGCTCCCAAAAAAGAACAGAACAAATCTCCAGAAAAATAACTAAACAAAATGGAGACAAGCAATCTGCCAGATACAGAGTTCAAAACAGTGGTTATAAGGATACTCAATAATATCAGTGAGAACTTCAACATAGAGAAGGGAATGTAAAAATGTCAAAAGAAAACATAAAACAGAACCAGTCAAAAGTAAAGAATACAATAACTGAAATGAGGAATGTATTTGAGGCAATCAAAAGTCGATTAGAAGAAGCAGATAAATGAATGAGGTTTAGAAGATAAGGTAACAGAAAACACCCAACCAGAACAGTGAAAAGAAAAAAAAAAAAATCCAAAAAATGAGGATAGTTTAAGGGGCCACTGGGATAACATCAAGCATACCAACATTTGCATCATAGGAGTACCAGAAGGAGAAGAGAGAGAACAAGGAATCAAAAACCTGTTTGAAGAACTAATGATGAAAAACTTTCCTAATCTGGCAAAGGAAATAGACATACAAGCCCAGGAAGCAAAGATAATCCCAAATAAGATGATCCCAGAAAGACCCACACAAACAGAAATTATATTTAAAATGCAAGGTTTAAAGGCAAAGAAAGAATCTTAAAAGCACAAGAAAAAAGCACTTAGTTACCTACACGGGACCTCCCATAAGACTGTCAGATGATTTCTCAAAAGGAACTTTGCAGGCCAAAGGGGTTTGGCACAAAATATTCAAAGTGATGAAAATTAAGGACCTACAACCAAGATTACCCTACCCAGCAAAGCTATCATTTAGAATTAAAGGACAGATAAAGAGATTCTCAGACAAGAAAAACTAAAGGAGTTGCTCACCACCAAACCAGTATTACAAGCAATCTTAGAGGGACTTCTTTAAGAATAACAATAAAAGATAAAACTATATCCATATATGTATATATATGTGTATATATATACACATACACACACACACACACACACACACACATATATATATAAAATGGCAATAACTATGAATCTATCAACAATTACTTTCAATGTAAATGGATTAAATGTTTCAATCAAAAGTTGGAGGGGTACTGAATGGATAGGAAAACAAGACCTGTACATATGCTGTTTTACAAGAGACAAACTTCAGATCCGAAGACACTCAGACTGGAAGTAAAGGGATGAAAAAAGATATTTCATGAAAATAGAAACGGAAAAAAAAATAATTCTGGGGTAGCAATACTTATACCTGACTAACTAGACTGTAAAACAAAGGTTATAACAAGAGACAAAGAAAGACTCAATAATTCCACTTCTTGGTATTTATATGAAGAAGCCCAAATATACAAATTTGGAAATATACATATGCATCCATATGTTCATTGCGGCATTATTTACAATAGCCAAGATATGGAAGCAACCTCAGTGTCTATTAAGAGATGAATGGATAAAGAAGTGGTACATATATAAAATGAAATATTACTCATTCATAAAAAGAAAAAAATCTTGCTATCTTTAACAATATGGATGGACACAGAGAGCATTATGCTAAGTGAAATAAGTCAGAGAAAGAAAGATAAATACCATATGATTCCACTTGCACGTGGAATCTAAGAAACAAAATAAATGAACACAACAGAAACACACTCATACCACGTTTCCCCGAAAATAAGACCTAGCCGGACCATCAACTCTAATGCGTTTTTTGGAGTAAAAACTAACATAAGACCCAGTCTTATTTTACTATAAGACCGGGCCTATAATAATAATAATAATAATATAATATAATATAATATAATATAATATAATATAATATAATACCAGTTATTATATTAATTTTTGCTCCAAAAGATGCATTAGAGTTGATGGTCTGGGTAGGTCTTATTTTTAGGGAAGCAGGGTAGATACAGACGTCATTTTGATGATTGTCAGATGGAAGGGGGTTTGGGGGTATTGGTGAAGTGGGGAAAGGAATTAAGAAGTACAAATTGATAGCTACAAATCATCATGGGGATGTAAAGTATAGCATAGGGAATATGGTCAATAATATGGTAATAACTGTATAGTGCTGCATGGGCACTAGACTAGTCAAAGGGATTACTTCTTAAATTATGTAAATGTCCAATCACTATGCTGTACACCTGCAATTGATGTAAAATAATACTTAATGTCAACTGTAACTGAAAAATTAAAAAAGTGGCGAATAAGGTGAAGGGGAATAAGAGGTCCAAATTTCCAGGTATAAAACAAATATGTCATTGGGTTGTAATGTACACCATGGAGAATACAGTCAATAATATTGTGATAGCAGACTACAGTGTCAGGTGGTTGCTGGACTTATCATGGTGATCACTTCTTTAGGTATATAAATGTTGATTAACTATGGTGTACACCTGAAACTAATATAATATTGTATGTTAGCTACATTTTAATGAAAATCTTAAAAAAAAAAAAAAGAATAAAATTGCATTACCCAGTAAAGCACAGGCATGACTTGTACATGCCATCTCCTTGGCACCATCAGCCCCTTCAATCACAGGACTGCCACCTGACTTTATGTAATAAAAGTTATTTGCATTTCCTGCAATTAAGGAAAATAAATGATTTGTGGTCTATGAAAAATACTTGATTTCTATCCTTATGTTTACTTTGAATTAGGTGCAGTGACAGCACAGTTAAATGTACAGACTCTGGAGTTCCACTGCCTATGTTTTCAGGTATATTTTAATACAAAACTCAAAATTAAAAGATTAAGTAAAAATAAAAAGAAAACAAGTACAAAACATAAATTATAAACATAAATATAAATGTTAATCATAATTATATTTATATTAAAATGTACCTTATATTTTTCTATAACATAAAAATATAAATTAAAATAATATATGGTTTACAAAGAAACATAGCAACTAAATGTCACAAAATTTAAAAAATATTATTATGGAGTAGCCATCAAACATTTAGTCATATCGATAAGTGTGAATGGACTCAACTCAATTTTTCTTTTTGTTAAAAGTAAACAAATTTCAGTTTGGAATATAAAGCCAAACCCGTGTTGTACACAAGTAAAACACCTAAAACAAAGTTATTATGAAAGGCTAAAATAAAGGCATGAGAAACATTTTCCAGGCAAATAGAAAAAATAAGTACAAAAAATCAGTACATTATCTACACTACCTCTTTGTACTTATTTTTTCTATTTGCCTGTAAAAAATTTTCCAGGCAAGTACTAAAAATAAGTACAAAGAGGCATTGCATAGACTTGAACCTAAAAATGACAGTTGTAAGAAAGGATACCTTTCAATACAAAATGCCACAGCCACAAGAAATGCTTAGGACATACGAATGTGCATCAATTCAAACAGCAACACTTTTACAAAGCAGGTATTTTACGATATACACAGAGATAGAAATAATAACATCCTAATAGTAACAGACATCATTTTTAGAATAAGACAGATTGACAAGACAAAAAATATTTAAGGAAATATACGATCTAAATAGCATTATCAACTCGACTTAATCAACTCGACAGATTTTATCAAACTGCATTAACTGAAAATAGAAAATGACTTCTAAATGTCCACAGAATAAACAAAACTTAATTACATATTAGGCTAAAGAGAAAACATCAGATTTCTTGAAGGGGAAATATTACAAAGAACTCTATGTAGTCATAAAGCCACAAAACTTGAAAGTATTAACTGCCCCAACCCCTCTGCCCCCACTCCCCCCCCCACACACACACAAAACCCTCTCTCTCCGGGAAATTAAGAAATATTCACTCTATTCCAAATTCGTCCTAATTCTTTTCACGGCTACTAAGTCAATACATAAGATCAAGTCTCAACAAGACCTTTTATTTGGGGAAAAAAAGAATTGCATTACATCAATAATATGCACCAAGGGAAATGGGAGAATATTCCTGGTAATAGATTTTGAGGGTGTTGGACCAAGAAAAATATAATAGAGTTTAAGTCGTGATAAGGGAGGGCTGGTTGCTTTGGGGGCATTTTCCCTTGACTCAGGTGTTAATATCCTGCAAAAACATCTGGACTGGCCTGAGTATGCTGCTTGTCTAGCCACTGGAAGCACAGAAAAAGTGGTGGCTTACTTTTCATGCTAGGATAATGCTAGGCTTACTTTTCATGCTTACATAATCATGCTAGGAGCCAGAATTGACAAGGGGGATCAAAAAGCTAAGAGTTAGGCATACTAGAGTATTTCAATTTCTTATGTAAGTACAGGTTATTAGAAGACACCTCATTTACTAATTCAAAAGGAATTTACTAGTCAGAGATGACTAATATTAGTGGTGGTTTCAGTTTTGTTTAGGAAATGGTTGGAAGAAAGGGAGGATTCCATGGAATTGGGCTTTTTTATGTTAGTGGGGATTCTGGAAAAGCAAAGGTGAAATGGCAGCACTTAAATGTAGGAGATACAGTGGACATGTTTATGTAACAGAGAGCAAATTACTAGTGGGAACAAAATTGCCCTGATATACTTAATAAAGGCCATATATATTAAGTCAAATATTTAATGGTGTAAGTTTTAAATCTTTCCTCTAAGGTCAGAAATGAGATAGCTATCTTGATGAGATATCTACATGTTCACTTTTATTGTAGAATTAGTTGTAATAGCCTAGCCATGGAAACAACCTACATGTCCATTGGTGGACGAATGGATAACAAAAAACTGAATATTATTCAGCCATAACAATTATAAAAATCCTGCCATATGTAACATGGATGGACCATGATGGCATTATGCCAAGTGAAATAAATCAGAGAAAGACAAATACTGCATAATCTCAATAATATGAGGAATCTAAATAAGACAAACTCACAGAAACAGAGAGTAGAATGGTGGTTGCCAGAGGCTGGGGTTGGGGGTGGTGTGAGTAGTGAGGAGATATTGATCAAAGGGTACAGACATCCAGTTATAAATGAATAAGTTCTGGGGATCTAACACACAGCATGGTGACTACAGTTAATAATCCTATATTATATACTTGAAAGTTGTTAAAAGTGTAGAACTTAAATGTTCTCACCATGAATTAAAAGAAAAAGACAGTAAGCATATGAGGTAATGTAGGTGTTAAGTAACCTTATCATGGAAATCATTTTGCAATATATATGTACACAAATCATCACATTTCATTTTATACCTTAAACTTACACAATGTTACAGAACAATTATATTTCAATAAAGCTGGACAAAAATAAAATAGGTCGCTGCCAGGACTTGAATGGTGGCCTAGTTTACCAAACTCTGCTTTAGTCTATTTAATTTGTTCCCTGTTATGTGACAAATGGTAATGGGCAATGCAGAAGAAAATATCAGGCCAAGCCAGTCCTTCAGGCAAGGAAATTACTACGAAAATGGTTGGAATTATTTGAGAAAGATCATGTTATGCTTGAAATCTACACTTAGTATGATATATTTTAGGCTCTAAGTAGTGCAAAGGCTAGAATTGTATCTTTTGTAATTCAAGGTGCCTTCAATTATTACGTAGAAATACAGTATATTCTCAATAAAAGTTTTACATGATGTCATTGAGAGCCTAAAATATTTAGAGGCAATATCAATTGAAAATGAATGCTGTTTATTATAATTAAACAGGTCCACCAGAAATTCATAACATTTTCCTTTTAACTCATTTTATCTGAAACTAAAATGTTTACATTGAATACGTGATTATATATGTACTATGTGGATAGTGAAAGACAACAACAGCAAAAGATAAAAAGAAAAAAGAAATCACCTTGGCTTGAATAACAGGAGCTCACATCAATTCTAAGAAATTGTAACATCAACTTTTCTGGCGAGACTCCACTAGTGGTGTTTATTTTTCATTAAACTCTGCTTCTTGACAGAATAGCTTACCAGCAGTAAAAAGAAAAAAAAATACATAAAATGAAATACAGAAAATAATAACCTTGAGCCATCCTGGGTAGAACCATTCCTGCCAGAAAGATTAAAAACATACTCCCAAATCTCTTTTTTTCCCCTCTTTTTCCTAGTACTGACTAGTTGTTATCCAAAGAATTCTAAATACAATGCAGAATATATGAATTTTGGATTTTGGAGTGAACATCTTATATACAGAGATAACTGTCAGGTTAATTTGAATTCCATGAAATTTGAACAAAGATGATAGTAACATTGGTAAAATATTTAAAGATTAAAACAAAAGGAAAAATAAACATCAAAATAATATTCATTGGTATTAATACCATCCATCTATCAGTGAATATGACACAGAATAATTTGATTGTCAACATTTTCATATCAACTGTACATCTGTGTAGTTAGATGTTGATAAAAACAGATGGTATAGTGACTTAAAGCTGCTAATGTAAAATATGTGACATGGAGTATGGGGTGAAAGAATTCATCTGGGCCAGATCAAGATGCCAAAGTAATGCATATATTACAGCATGTCAGGAATAGTGACTTTTTCTTTTTTTCTATTCTAAAATAAAGCACACTGAAAAACACGCTTTTTATGGTGAGCCGTCTCACCCAATATAAATTTGATAGGTCAGTTTCAATGAAGGCTATTCACATTCAGACTGTATAATCTCGCCTAGGTCTCTTAAGTACTGTGAAGGAGATGAAGAAAGGGAAAAAAAAAAAAATCAAGGAGGGAAAGGAAGAATGGAAATGTAAACTAAAAAATACAATATAAAAGAGAGATGGAAAGGAAATTTCACCTATTTTCCCTTACCCCTCTTTTTTTTCTTAGAAGCCTGAGAACTAGATACAGAAGTTTGTTAAATGACAGGAAATAACTTTGCTGATTTTGGTTGGTTATTATATTTTAAGATTTTTTGGATATATTCAGATGCAATGGTAAGAGGCATAGCAATGATATCAATGAAGAGTTTGTGTAGTTTTTCAAACCTCACTATCAGGAGATTGTTCATCTATTCCTAGAAAAATACATGAAGTTATTCTGTGTTTGCTTGAGGTAGGTCATCTTCTTGATATATTAAAAGTAATAATAAGCTGAGATGGTCCAGGCAACTATTTTCCATGCGATCAAGATATCTGTACCTTTTCTCAGTTTACACTCTGAATTAATTTTGTTCTCACACAGACTAAGAAGAAAAAAAAACATGACATCCTATTGTCACTGGGGACTCTTTTGTTCCATGATGGATGTGTTCCTTCTAGGAAGGAGAGAAGGCTATTGGGCCTCATTCATTAAGTTGATGTAATGGTGGCGTGAACTATCATCTACAGAGATTTTCAATTGAATGTTATCCCACCAATCACTTTCTCACAGCCTAATGGAGTGTCCCTGACATCAGAGTCTGATAAATTGCCCAGTGCCAATTAAAAAAGACACTTTCCCTGTCAGTCATTTAGCTACAATGTTCTCCTTTACTAGATTAGGTTCCATAAAAATGACAGAGATGATGAAAGTTTATTTGTAAAATTCTTCACTTTAATTTTAGAAGTTACATTGGCTTCTAGGTTTCCACACTGGATCCAAAGTCAGGAAGGGCACTTATTGGTGTCATTAGAAAACCATTCTAAGTAGGTATTATTGTAACATACTGAGGGATGCAAACTTTAAGAGTAAAAATGAAATAATTTTGAAGAAAAATACATCCATCTATCTATCAAATATGTATTGAAAACTTTCAAACAGCAAACGGTCTTGCTGTCTCGATAGATGAGTAGGCAACATAAATCTGAAGGTGCCCTCTGGCCCACACTTCCCACCTCTCCCAGCTCATCTCAAATAGTAGGGTTTTATAGAAATTCACTTTTGTCTACAGAAATATTTTCTACTTTAGTCAATTTCACTGATAATGCAATGTTTCTGAACATACATAGCCTCTGATTTTTGATAGGTTTTTTTGCCAAGCTACTGGATAGCAGCAGATTTTAACGGTCTATATTTACCCACATTAAAATATCCTTTAGAATCGTTCAGCATTCAACACAGCAGCCATATTTTAATGAACTTTCATCATGGGAATTCTTTCATAAACATATCCCGCTATCTTGGTTGAGAAGTAGCATATCACACTGGTTAAGAGCTTAAGAGTTAGACTACAAGAGTTTGAATCTGATCTCCTCTATTCACTAGACACATGACTTTGTGCAAGTTACTTAACTGTTCTATACTTGTACGCCCATCTAAAAAGATTGTTATAAAGTTTAAATATAAATTAAAAATAAATGTTTAGGAAAGTGACAAGCACATTATTAGCACTCACTGTATGTTAGCCATTGCTATATATTCACATGAAATACATTGAAAATTATACATGAAAATTAACATCTCTCTTGTTAATACATGAAAATTAACATCTCTCTTGAAACAAAGTAAATCTAAATGCAGTAATTAATTCATTTAAAAAGCATTTGGTATAGTAGGCCATTGACTAGGTATTAGGAATATTTAGATGAAAAAGAAAAACGCAAATGCTCTCTAAGAGTTTATGGATGACTAGAGAGATAAATTCATATATGCATTGAAGTAGGTCAATCATAAAAACATATTAACAGGTACTAATTTGTAGGGTGAAAAAATCGTAACTGTATCATTTATTCCTTTAAGGATCTGTCCCGTTTTCATTCACACACTTCATAATTTTAAATAAAAATACAGGTCACCATATCTTTCGCTTTTTATGGACCCTATTATCTAGGTCAGTGGTACATTTGCCCAAGTTACTCTAACTAAAGAAAACATTTGGTGAACCATATTTTAACAAACCAAAGGACAAGTTTCAGTCTTGGGCTTTGTGCTTTCTTAGTCAGCTATTTAATGATGGAATCTTATTTTCAATCCTGTGTGGGACTCTTGTATTCATTTTGGCATTGGGAACTTCATATGTTTTTTCATGACCCATTTTTCTCTCCACAAAAATATCAAACGAGCAATCTTTTGAGAGTTTTGAGGGACTTCTGATGTCTGCCCATCATAAACAATCACCTATAAAATTCCATAAAATACATGGAATATATTTCATGCATTAGACAACAGCTAGCCCAAGGCAATAATGCTTGGAAAGATGGCAAATATATGAGAAGAGGTGTATATTCACCCTGCATTTTTTTAAAAAATATTTTTGCCTCGGAGCACTCTACAGACAGCTGTGATCCCACTAGGCAGAGGAGACTAAGATGTCAGTTTGGGGGTGCTGAAGTGGCAGCAATTTGTGTCATAATGTAACAGAGAGAACAGAACTGAGTAAAGAAGTCACACTACAAATCTGCATAAAAATCCCCTTGAGTCTTTTACCACATATGTATGCATGCTTAGAGCCAGATGCTGTGAGACCTGGAAGATACCAGCTATTGGAAGGAGAGACAAAATATTCTGAGGTCACACAGTACTGAGAGAAATGGAAGTTCTGAAGAGTCAGAGGAGCTCAGGTAAAGAGACCTTGGTGAATATATCTGGCATTTAATTAAGACCTCCCCTCTCTGCCCCTACCCCCAACCCCCACTAAAAAATCTACACTTTAGGAGTGGGATTACTCTAAATCAACCATAAAAAATCCTAGAAACAAATCTTGACAGAATAAAGTTCTACCCTCAGAAAATTAAATGCCAGCAAAAGAGATAAAGAATCCCTCTTAAATGGGGAAGGAGTAGGGGAGAAAATAAAAAAAAAAAGATAGTATTCCCAGGGTGCAGGTTACAATGAAAAGTTACTAAACATGAGGATGTGCAGGAAAATGTAACTGATAACCAAGATAATAAGCAATTAACATAACCAGAGACAGAGGTGACAGATAATTAGAGGGCTTTCTTATTTAAAAATATCAAAAGTAACCAGATTTAAATATTTATCATTGACTTTTTAACCCTCATCAAATATGTGGATAACTTTAGAAATTTCACTGCATTTTAGATTCATCCCTATTTTCATACATTATTAAACAAAATTTGTTTTTTTGAAATATCTATCAGTTTTGTCAACTGTCTAAACATCATTCTTTTATATTCCATGAACTTCAAAAAGCCTTGTTCCTTTCAGATCTGTTTTGCTTAGCTAAAGTCCATTGGATAAATGCTATGTTTTATGTACAGTCTCTCAAAATATATTGTCATTGTTTGATATTTGACAACTGGACTGGAAATTTGCAATTGGTATAATGCTGCAATTCTGAACATCGTCAGGAACGGAAGCCAACTGGCATTTATCAAGGCTGACCCTGTGCCAGACATCATACTTGAATATTGACCTGACTCCGGAGGGTGATGTTATTACCTTCTTGCAACAACAGAAATTTCTGGCTAAAATGGTTGAACAGAGTCAAGCAGCCAGTAAGTGACAAAATCAGAATATAAACTCGAAGGATCACAGTCTTTCCTCTGGAATACTTTTTCAGCAGGGAAATAGAAAGTCATAGGTGACTTTGCCTCAAGGTTTTACAGTTCAGTTACTAAATCATGCTATTTTTGTTACATGCAATAAAACCGTTTTATTTATTTGGTTCTTCTAGTCTACACTATTATTTAGGGGATTACTGTGACTATCTTTTTTTCCTCAAATTAATTTTTAGATAAATATATGCATTTTACTGCATTTTTTGGTATACATCTTCTCCGTGATAGCTTTTAAAATCTCTTAAGTTCAAAGTCACACAGGGCACAGAACCATATCATACTAGATAGCTTAAAACTTATATTTAGCTCAAAGTAATCATGCTAGTGTTAAATTAGAATCAACACTTAGGTCCAGAAATTTAAAGTTATTTTCCCAAAGGAACAAAGAATATTTTAGGCAACAGTTATGAAAAACTAATAAGAAAACTTTCTTACATGTTTCTCTGTCTTTTCCATCTTTTTTTTTCCTTATAATACCTCTTGAATCAAAATAAATTTCCAATGGAGCATTTCTTAATAATGTATCATTAATAATGATGCATTTTTATCTGCTGACTGTTAGCTTGTGATGTGGCGACATGTACTACTGCCTCACTATCCCCCAAAAAGAAACTACGGAAAAGTTCTAAAACCAAAGGAAATGAAAATATATTCAATCAAACACCAAGTCTGAGCTGGTGGGTACAAAACACTGGTAGCTACTATACCTGTGTGATACCAACTGTGGTTGAGAAAAAGGAGAAAAACAATGAGGTGTTTACTGCTACTAAGAAAGGAAGAAACACCACCAACAGTATGCGTGTGGACATGGCAAGGCACAGTTGGTCCTAACCACTGGCCTCGTCCTCACTTAGTCACTCCAGAGAAGAACTAATGACAGCCACAGTATTGTGGATGTTGTCTACCTCTTCAATCATATCAATTCCCCTTGACTATCCAGAATGGTCACCACAAACAGAAGAGACACAAGTGACTCTGGCTGACTCTATGTTTCAGTGGATGCATGTGTTTGCTTTTCCTTCAGATGTCTGGCTTATAACCTCTTGTCTTCCAAAAAGAACAGGAAATTCATATCCAAATTCATCTTTCATCAAAATTTTTGTCTTTGCTGCAAAGAAAAAAGTTGCTCTAACTCTATAGGATCTGGAAGAAAAGCTGCCTTGGGATACTTTCAGGTAGAGCATCTGGTTGATTTGCATTGTAAGGGTGAAGCTGGAGATATTTCAAGTAACACTCTACCTTGTCTTCCTGGCATTTATCAAGGCTATGTTCTCGGTTGCTAATCAGGCTGTGTGATTTGAGAACTGTTTTACAGCAAAGCAGGGAGCTGTGGTTACCTAAGAAGAAAAACTATTGCTGAGAGTTAGATGAATGAAGAGAGGATAATGGAAACTGAGGGATGAAAGGGTCTTACAAAATGCTTAACAGAGCTCCTGAGGTCTTCCAGTGCCTGAATTCTAGATCTCCAACCCCCAGCCCCCCACCAGAAAATAACACATATTCAGTAACTTATTATAAAAAAAAAAAAAAAAAAAAAAAACAAGAAGAAAGAAAATCTGTTATCTTACTACTGAATTTTGAGAATGGTTAATATATTCTGGATACAAATTTACTGTCAGATACATAGTTTGTAAATATTTTTTCCAGTCTGTGGCTTGTATTTTCATTCTTTTGCAGTGACTCTCAAGGAGCAGACATTTTTATTTTAGAGGAATCCTAGTTCAAATATTTTATGCTCATTAATGCTGTTTTTTGCATATTTCAAATATTTAAATATAGGAATACAAGTGATTTTTATATTGATCTTATAGCTTTCAAATTACCTATTGCCTTCGAGAGCATTTCCCAGATTTTGTAGAATTGTCTCTGAACATGGCAAGTTCACTTTTTGTTTTCTAATGGGAATCATATTTATTTATTTATCTTGCCTTATAGCACTTGCTATAATCTCCAGAACAATGTGAAATAGCAATGATGAGAGCAGACATCCTTATCTTACACACAATATTTGGAAAATTGCATTCAATTTTTCACCATTAACTACGTTCAAACAGATTTCATATATTTAATGTTATTTAATAAGTACATTAATGTTAAGATTTTTATGTCTACTCTGTAATTATTAAATGAACCTCTTTATCTTTGATAATATGCTCTGCTCTGAAATCTGTTTCATCGCATATTAATTCCATTTTTAATTAGTGTTAACATGGTATATCAGTGTACATTCATGACTTTTTAACCTATTCTTTAACAACTTCACAATTTCTGCCATTCATATGGAATATTTTGACGTTATATTTAATTATTGATATTAGTGTGCTTAAATTTAATAAATTCTTGTTTTTATTTTAATGTTGGACATTGTCTTTATTTCTCCCTAATTGATTAATTATAATTTAAATGTTATCTTTTATGTTAGTTTTTAGATATAATACTTTTTTTGTGATTATTCTACAATTTATAGCATAATTATATAACTTATAGTGTAGTTTCATGAGATAGCATACCACTTCATATATAATTGACCCTTGAACAACACAGTTTGAACTGTGCAGGTTCACTTATATGCAGATTCTTATTAGATTTATTGGAATGACATTGGGCAGTAAAATTACACAGATTTCAAGTATACAAGTCTACAATATATCATCTATATATTGCATTCTGTGTTCACCACCCAGAGTCAGTTCTCCTTCCATCATTATATATTTGACTCCCTCTACACTTTCTACCATTCCCCATCCCCCTTACCCTCTGGTAACCAGTAAACTGTTGTCTGTGTCTATGAGTTTTTGTTTTCTTGTTTGTCTTGTTCTTTTGTGTGTTTTTTTTCAGTTTTACATCCCACATATAGGTGAAATCATATGGTCCTCGGTTATTTTTTCAATAAATATACAGTCTTCTGTATTCATGGGTTTTGTATCCATTGATTCAAAAAACCATGGATTGAAAATGCTTCCCAATACAGTATTGTCAATCCATGATTGCTTGGAAATCCGTGTATACAGAGGACCAATTGTCTGCATTGTTCTACAAATCTTATATAAGGGACTTGAACATCCACAGATTTTAATATTTGCAAAGGTCCTGGAACCAATCCTATGTGACTTGGGGAATCAAAAGTTATATGTGGATTTTTGACTGCACAGAGTTTGGTGCTCCCTAACCCCAATTGGTCAATGGTCAAATGTATAAGAGGCATAGAGTATAATTCCATTTTCCCCTTACTACCTTTGGTCTATTTTTATCATACATTTTACTGCTAGATATGTTATGAAAATCATAACATTTTATTTTCTTCTTTAAATTCCATTACTTTGTAAAGATATGTAAAGAAAAAAAAGCCTTTACACTTATCCATATGGTTACTATTTCCTCTGCTTTTCATTTCTTTGTGCAGATCCAGATTTTTATCAGGTATTAGTTTCCTTCTGCCCCAAGGATTTAATTTCTTCTAGTGTAGTTTTATTAGTGATAAATTTCTTTGCTTTTTGTAGGTGTGATTTTTATGTTTGTTTGTTTGTTTGTTTGTTTGTTTTTTTAAGTTTTAAAGATATTTTAAATGGTTTTAATACCTAGTTTAACAAATTTCTGATGCCGGCCCTTGCACTGTCTTTGAAGAGAAGTCTGATGTTATTATTATTTTATACATGATGTATGTAATGTGACTTGTTTCTGGCTATTTTTAAGACTTTTCTCTTTAATCACTAACTTTAACAATTTGATTATGAAGTAAATTTATATATTTTCTTTGTGTTTATTTTATTGGGGTTTTTTGACATTGGAGTTTCTCAAATTTAGAAAAAAATATCAACTATTGTTTTACATATCTTTGCCCCTTTACTTGCCCCCCAAAGTTCTTCCTTCTTCTTTGTTGACTAAAATTACACATATATTACAGTTCACAGATGGTTTTCTCATTTACTTTATTAATTTTTTTTCTTTCTGTGTTTCATTTGGACAGTTTCTTTTGTTGAGTCTTCAAGTTCATTAATCTTTACTTCTACAGTGTCTGATATTCTACTACTTTTTCAAAATAAACATTAAATTTTTCATATCTAGAGGCTTGACTGGAGTCTATCTAAACTTATCATGTCTCTATTTAGCTTAATCTTCCCTAGAGTGTTTCAACATATGGAGAAATAAACGAGTTATAACTATTGTTTAATGGCTTTGTCTACTAATTCTATCAGGTGTGTCATTTTCCAGTCTGTTTCCATAGATTAAATCTTTTCCTTATTGTAAGTCAAATTTTTCCTGCTTTTCACATAACTGGGAATTTCTTATTGTATGCCAGACATATATTTTACTTGTTTGATGAAATTTTCAAAAAATGCATTATATACTCCTATCCCTATTCATGTTCTTTAGTCTTGTTCTGGGAGAGGGTTAAGTTACTTAGAAACAGTTTCTTCTTCTTGAGTCTTGCTTTTAAGCTTTGTTACAGGGGATAAGAGCAACTTGTGGTCTGGGGCAAATTTTGTCCCACTACATAACCTACACTATTCTGATAACCACCCAATATTTTGTGTATCACGAGACTTTTCCAGTTTGGCTGGTGGGAACACAAATTCTGAGCCCTTCTGTGTAGGTTCCAGGAACTGTTCCTTCTGGAAATTTTTGTACATTCATTTACTGTCTCAGTTCCTTTCCTCACACAAATGTGCTAATCAGCACTCATTTAAATATCAAAGGTAAAGTTCTACAGAACTCTGCTTTTTTAGGGTATTTATTTATTTAGTTAGTTATATAATATTCTGCCTCGTGAACACTAGCCACATTGGTCTCCCTGTACTCCCAGTTTGTTCCCAGTAACTTAGAGAAACTTTAGTATTTTGCCTTCTTCCTTCTTCCTGTGATGAAACCTGGATACACTCCTGAGAAGGAAGCTAAGGCAATTGTTGAGCTCACTTTGCTGCCCTTCCTTTAGGGATCACTGTCCTACATTGCTTATAGTTCAAATTCTATAAAATACATTATATTTAGTCCAACTTTTTTTCACTTTTTCAGGGGGAGAAATCCAATTTCTTTTTTTTTTGTCTTGGCTGGAAGTGAAAGTTCTGTCAATGGATATTTAATAATTGTTCTCTAAAGTTGTTTTGTGTATTCTGATGTGAGAAAATGGAGAAATACAAAAACTTTTTTCTAACATCTTTCTTCCCAGAATTTACTCTTAAATCTTCCTTCAAGATGACTAGCTGTTGTGTACTTGTCTAATCTATATACTAATTTCTCATAATTTGCACATTCTAAACCATTGCAAAGTTTGAAGTTTGACTCACTTTACTCTTTCCACAGTCAATTATATCATGGGTATATATTTACATGTCCTCACATGAATTCCTTCCAGAATTCCTTCCTTACTTTCGCATTGTTTATAAAGTTATTCCTGACAGCAGAGAATTTGTAATTTCAAAATGTGTGCTTCAGCAAACTGTTCTTTGTTCAGAAATTACCAAGAGCGTGGTACTGTTTTCTACACTTTCCACATTGAAACATACTCTTTGGGTAAATTTTCTTTATTCATTTCTTTTTCACTTTTTGATGTTATTATTGGGTTGATAACCCTTAAACATGTTTTATATAAGAGCAAATGTAACTTTATGGTCTTCCTCTTTTATCTTTGTTTTAAATTAAGAATACTACATAAATTTGTAATTTTAAAAAGTAGAATCATTTTTTTTCTAGTGTGGGGGAGGTGGAATATCCTCTGTAGTGTAGCATCAATTTTGGATGTATAAAGTAAGAAAAATAATGACTATTCTATGATCAGTGATAATTTCCAAAATAGTTCCCCTTTCCCAGTGCATAGTTAATTTCACAGCCATATCAATTTAGAAATTTACAAGTAGAGCTTGTAAATCATATTAGCAAAGTCTCGTCACAGTTAAAATTGCTAAGTGAGGAAAATATTTTCAGTAGTCTTTGCTTTTCTGCTGATTAGTTTCACTTCAAAAAATAGCATACTAGATTTTATTAAACCCATAGTGTTTTTTTAAAGCATTTAGATAGCTAAAATAAATGAAACATAAAACCTATTTCATATTCTTTCCATTATGTCAGATATTTTTCTTACCTAAGCTAGTAACATACATAATAATCTTCTTTTTCAGGTTATGAATATTGAAACAACTTCAATTTTGTGTTCAGTAATGTTTCACAAAAGCTTTATACTTTGTACAAATGCCTAATTTCCTATATTTTTCAAGGTACACAGTTGAATCATCTTCTTTTAGTAAATGAATTTAATTTATTTAAACAAATGAATATGCAACATAAAAACCATAACTAAAAAACTAATCAAGAACAAGACCTTTAGCTTAAATTAATTCAACATATATAAAAATTTCCCGTTAAATTTGAAAATATTTTCTAAATTGAGTCTGTAGTCCACACACAAATACTTGTGGATACACATGCACACACACAAACAACACACGTCTTGAATAGGACTTGGAAACTAAGTTTAAGTGGTTAAAAAGGAATATTTAAACAGCAAATTGATGATCTCCAATAATTACAGACAATGGGAACCATTTAAAGCTTCCTGCAGGGCAGTAACTAAATTAAATCACAGTCTTGGGGAATGTTTACCAATTTAGAACTTACTCAATCACTTCCCTCTAAGGTGTATAGTAATTTCATTTCCTTTATCTACATAATCATCTAAAACATAAAAAAATATAGAAGGAAACATTTGAAACCTAAATAATATATCCACATCAAAGGCACAAAGGATCTATATTCATTCTTCATGTTTTTTTAGGCAAATATATGTAATATTTATTTTTGTTTACTTAATATGTGCTTAGACACACCCTAAGCACTCGAGATACCCCAATTGTTAAAGAAATATTTTGCTTTACTGAATCATGCAGTCTAGGAAGGAAAGAAGACAGTGAATAAATAAACAAGTAAAATGTTATTTTCAGAGGTAATAAATGCTAAAATTAGATATGAGCAATTAATAACTCCAAAGTAGAATTATTTACTGAATATGCAAATTATGTATTTATATACTTGTGGTTCTCTAGTGGTACCCTAATTCAGTGCTTCTGAACAAATTCTCGTTAATTCAAGGAATTTCATTATAAGCTATTAAAATATATTAATTATGTTTTCAATTAAATATGTGTGTGTGTGTGTGTGTGTATACATACATATACAAACAAAAAGAAAAACAATGAGAAAAAAAAAAGAAAAACTGGCCATAGAGTCTATTTTTATCCAGAGAATGTTCTAAGCATGCTGGTATTGACTAATATTCAGGGAGGAAGGCATAAGGCCAATTCTCTAAACACTGGATGGACTACTATAAGAGTACATCCTTCTGCTGTGGGTACCGTGTCAGTATCCTACAAGAGAGATAATATGTTTCCTCTGATTTTCTGAAGAAAACATCTTTAATTTTGCCAGTGCAGGATGAAAACAAGTTTCCTCTGAATCATCATTTAAAAGCTGGTGTTGTACTCTGAAATTATCCTTTCTGTTTAGGTAGATACATTTATGGTAAACCATCTAGGAAAAGGTGACCTCAGGCCATTTTCTCATTAGATCATTGGCAAAACACTGATATTTAGTTTCCCAAGATCAGAAAGTGTCAATATGCCTATTGGCTAACGAAATCTGCTTTTCATCTTTCCTCTTTCACCTTTTTATATATTTTTCTCCCTACCCACCATGTAAATAGGCTTATATATACACATAAATGCGCTGATTTTATCTTTATATGCATGTTCGTTTTGTTATCTGTATTACAGGGCATCCCTCTGTATTTTTTTACACAATATAATTTGTATTGTTCTCTAGAGGGTTTTATTACTAGTCAAATTAATTTACAGAGATCAATTTACATTCTTGTCTCAGGAGTCCACATTTTACATTTTATAATAAAAAAATTGACTTTATTTTTTAGAGCAGTTTTAGGTTCACAGCAAAATTGAGGGGTAGGTACAGAGACTAACCGTGTCCCCCTGCTCCCTCACGGGAAGGGCCTCCCTATTATTAGGACCCCTCACCAGTCGATATTATTTGTTAAAATTGACGAAACTACACTGACACATTATCATCCAGAATTCAATATTTACATTAGAATTTACAGTTGGTGTTGTACATTCTATGGACTTGAAAAATTGTATAATTGCATGTATCCATCATTACAATATCATACAGCATACTTTTTATGCCCCCAAAAGACTCTGTGCTCTACCCATTCATCCTTCCCTCCGAATTAACCCCTGGAAACCACTTATCTTTCTACTGTCTCCATAATCCTGCCCCTTTCAGAATATCATATTAGTTTTGTAAGAGACCATACACTGTCCTTCTAAGTGGTTGTATAATTTTTCATTCTCATCATCAATAAATGAGAGCTCCTGTAGCTCCACCGCCTTGCCAACATTTAGTGCTGTCCTTGTCCTGGAGTTTGGCCATTCTGTCAGGTGTGGTGTGGTGTCTCATTGTTTAATTTGCATTTTCCTGGTAAAAATATGATGTGGAACACCTTTTCATATGCTTATTTTCCATCTGTATATCTTCTTTGGTGAGGAGTCTGATAAGGTCTTTGATTTACTTTTTAATGTTTGTTTATTTTCCTGTTGAGTTTAATTGTTTTTTGGTGGGTTTTTTTTGTTTTTGTTTTTGTTTTTTGTATATTTTAGACATTTACCAAACAAAATTGATTCCAAAACAAAATTGATTAAATGATGTAGGATAAAGGTGTTTATATTTTGCAAAATGTTGGATGAATGTAAGAAATTGTATAGAAATCTAGAGTAACACAAAAAATGATTTGGAGATGATTATGGTCTTCACGTAAAAAATTCTTAGTATTACAAAACTTGGTTCATTATAAGATTCCAGTAAATTGTGATCACATTAGATTGTTTTTGGAGAATTGTTTTATTTCCAAAATCTAATAAGCTTTCTTTTGAAGAAAAACTTCCATTATATAAACTGATGCAGAAACTTATCTTTTACGTAAAGTGATGTAGGGACTTTAACTATTCTCACATGATTTTGTTTTTCCTCACATGATCTGAATCGTGACCTAGTTTTTGCTATATATTTTAAAGCATTGAATAATGAAAAAAATCTTTCATAATCTATTAGCCTGAATTTTCTGTGTAAGGTAATAGATTAGTTCTAAAAACGCCAGAACATTAATTATTAATGGGGGCTTTGTCTTTACATGATCTATTTAATTAAATCACAAGACTTAGTGTTAAGAAGTTCGGTCGTTTTTCTCCCTGATATTTTAATGATCTACCCTTACATACTGGGCCAGACTGAATTTTCAGTTGATCTAATTCTGTCATTAACTTTATCCAAATCACTGACTCAGCCGTTTTTTATTCCAGTACTTGTGATCATACATTCCGTTTTAGAGTGCCTAAACTTTCCCAACTCTTAGGTTGTAGGGATGGACTATTACTGTCTCTAGTCATAACCTAATTCCTCCTATTCATGACAGGGTGTTACCTGTTTTAGACCTTGTCTTTTCATCTGAGCCTGTAGGTATTTCTTATTTGGGTGCTATTTCTGACACTTCTTTTTCCTTCAGGGTATGATTTTAAATGAAAGTGATTAATTTTCAAACTGCCTGCAAAGTGATGCCATCCACATTGTGGTTTATGAGACTTCTGGGGAAAATAAAAATTATAATTTGTACAATACTTAACTTAGCTGTTTTTCCTAGTGCTTTTTACTTGGGGCACCATATGACCATTAGAGATTGCTAATACCATGGGGAAGGGAATTAATATTTATTGAGAATCTAATGTGTGCTGGTAGTTATATGAAACATTTATATACATTATCACATTTAAATCCTAAACCTGGCCTTTTAAGTAAATATATATATATATATATATATATATATATATATATATATATATATATATTTGTGTGTGTGTGTGTGTTTCTCTTTACATAGGTGAGGAATAAAGGCTCTTAATATGGCTAATGAATGAATATGCTGGAGCTTATTTTACTCCCATGTTTATTTGATTCTGTTATATAAAGTTCTATTGCTTATCTTCATCCATAGATAATCTTATGATTTTCTAATGGCTTTAATGATAATTGACACATGATAAATTGATTATATTTAAAGAGCACAAGTTGATAAGATTTGTAATGTGAATAGAACTTTGAACTCAGCAATATTTCAAAAAGATAAACATACCCATGCCCCTCCCATAGTCCAATAGATGTGCAGTGGTAACTTATTGTGTCATTAATCTCATTTCCTCAATGACTAATGTTGAAATTCTTTTCATGTGTTTATTTCCATCCACCCCTGCATCTTCTTTGGAAGTGTTTGCTTGAATGTTTTGTTCAGTTATTTATTGGTTTGTCTGTTTTCTTCTTATTGAGTTTGAAGGTTGTCTATAAACATCAGAGCACATATATATTTATGGATAAATGTTTTCAGATGTTTTGGGTGTATACCCAGAAGAGGGATTGCTGGGTCATATGGTAATTCTATTCCTAATCTTTTGAAGAACCTCTACACTGCCTTCCATAGTGGCTGCACCAATCTGCATTCCCACCAAGAATGTATGAGGGTTCCTTTTTCTCCACAGCCTCTCCAACACTTATTATTATTTATTTTGTTGATGATAGCCATTCTAGAGAGGTTCATTGCAGCTTTATTTAAGGTGGCCAAGACTTGGAAACAATCAAAGTGTCCTTCAGTAGATGAATGGATAAAGAAGATGCGGTATATATACACAATGGGATACTATTCGGCCATAAGAAAAGATGAAATAGTACCATTTGCGACAAAATGGATGGATCTTGAGATCATCTAAGTGAAATAAGCCACACAGAAAAAGTCGCGAACCATGCAATTTCACTGTTATGTGGAATATAAAACTGAAAGCAACAAAGTAACAAGACAAACAAACAAAGAAACAAAAACTGATAGACTTAGACAATAGTTTAGTCTTTACCAGATAGTAGGGGGAGGGCGCAGTAGATGAGGGTAAAAGCAGTCAAATACATGGTGATGAAAGGAGAACTGACTCTGGGTGGTGAACACACAATATGATATATAGATGATGTATTACAGACGTGTACAGTTGAAACCTATGGAATTTTACTAACCATTGCCACCCCAGTAAATTTGAATAATAAAAAAAGATTGTCTAAAACCGCAATTAGATATAACCTCACCCCAGTTAGAATGGCTATCATCAACAAGACAAATAGTAACAAGTGTGGGAGAGGCTGTGAAGAAAAAGGAACCCTCATACACTGTTGGTGGGAATGCAGACTGGTGCAGCCGCTATGGAAGGCAGTGTGGAGGTTCCTCAAAAAATTAAGAATATAATTACTATATGATCCAGCAATCCCTCTTCTTGGTATCTACCCCAAAAAATCTAAAAGCATTTATCCATAAAGGCATATGTGTTTCGATGTTCATTGCAGCTTTATTTACAGTGGCCAAGACTTGGAAAAAAACAGTGTTCTTCAATATATAATTGGATAAAGATGTGATATACATATGTATGTGTGTGTGTGTGTGTGTACACAATGGGATACTATTTGGCCATAAGAAAAAATGAAACAGTCCCATTTGCAACAACATGAATGGATCTTGAGATTATAAAGGTATGTGAAATAAGTCAATAAGAAAAAGTGGAGAACCATATAATTTCACTTATATGTGGTATATAAAACTGAAAACAAAAGAACAAGACAAACAAATGAAGAAACAAAAATTCATAGACATAGACAAAAGTTTAGTGGTTATCAGAGGTTAAGAAGAAAAGGGGGTTCTAGAAGAGGGTAAAGGCGGTCAAATACATGGTGATGGAAGGAGAACTGACTCAGGGTGATAACACACAATGTGATATATAGATGATGTATTACAGAATTGTACACCTGAAATCTATGTAACTTTACTAACAATTGTCAACCCAATAAACATTAAAAAAAATGATTGTCTATAAATTTGAGCTAGATGTCCTTTTTAAGATATATAATTTGTAAATATTTTTTTTTCCTAATCTATATCTTGAATTTTCATTTTCTTACCAGTGTCTTTTAAACAGTAGAAAATTTTAATTTAGATAAAGCCCAGTCTATTGTTTGCTTTATTATCTATCTTTACACCAATAACCAATTGTCTGGCTTCCTATAGCCTTATAGTGTCTTAAACCTAAGTAGTAATAGTCTTTCAACTTTGTTCTTTTTCAAATGTGAAGTGATAATAAGTGTGAGCCTGAAGAATTATCACAAGAAATGAGTCACACTGAGGAAACCTTTGAAAATTAGAGTCTTTTGTTTCATTTATGGAAATTATTCAAAAGTTCAAATCTACCTAAATCTACCTGTAATTTCCAATATTAGAGAGGTAAAATTCCAAAAATATATTCATTCAGAGGTAAGCACCCAAATCTAAAATCTGTTAGCTTCCTCAATAATAACTAGATCGAACATACATTCTCAGTCAGGTCAAGAAAACCAAATGACTCACGGTTTATATTTAGGTTGAGTGATCTCACAGACATACTAGGCCAGCCACCTATGCAAGGTTGACATTTTAAATAAATAAACAAAATTTTCAGAAGCTGAAGCATTCATTGGCAGCCAAGAGTTAGTCATGCAGTTTACAATGACTCTTTCTTGTTTCCATTCTCCTAAAACAGATTGTTCAAGGGTCTGCCACATAAATTATGTGAGTCCTGGTGAAGTGTCTTTAAAGAACTAATATAAATTTCAAGTGGTCCCAAATGAAGCACAGAAGAATTTAATTCTTAGATCTTGTGGAGAAGTGTCAGATGCATAATTATTAAATAGTCATAATGTCTACTTCAAATGACAAAAAACAATGAAGTAATGACCCAGATCATTTGATTTGACAATATAGTCAAATGCTTGGGTGCACATTTTCTTTATGTTGCCTGTGACATGTGATTATAATTAAGAATAAAATGAATCATATGGTGAAGTCTCTTCATTCCACATCAAAAATAGCACCACTAGTATTATTTTAATGAAGATTACATTATGAGTAAGTTATTACAGTGTAAGTGAGTAGCTATGATCATTCCTTGCTTTTAGTAATTAGCCATAGGGTAACTGTTCTGTAATAGAATATTGCATGTACAAATGTCTTTGCCATATTATTTTGGGGACATAGTAATCTAAAATGATATTTTTCCTTTTTTTTTTTATTAGTTTCAGGTGTAGAAAACAACATAATGTTTAGATATTTACACAAAGTGATAACCCCAACAAGTCTACTACCTCTCTGACATCGTATATAGCTCTTATACTACCATCGACTATATTCCCTAAGCTTTACTTTACCTCCTGTGAATATATATATATATATATATATATATATATATATATATATATATATATAATAATTGGCATTTAATATTATTTTATATTAGTTTCAGGTGTATAGTGCAGTTGTTAGGCATTTATGTAATCTATAAAGTGACCTGCCCGATAAGTCCAGCAACTATCTGACACCTTATATTGTCTTTATAACATTATTGATTATATTCCCATCCTGTATTTCACATCCCCATAACTATTTTGTGACTACCAATTTGTACTTCCTAATCCCTTCACTTTCTCCCCCATCCCCCAACCCCCTCCCATCTAGCAACCATCAGTTTTTTTCTCTATATCTATGAGTCTATTTCTGTTTAGTTTGCTTGCTTATTCTGTTCTTTAGATTCCACATATAAGTGAGATCATATGGTATTTGTCTTTCTCAGTCTGACTTATTCCACTTAGCATAATATTTTTGATGAGAAGCAGAAATCCAGAGGAGGCAATTGAACTGAAATTTTATTGGATCTTCTAGTGTCCTCTTTTTTTCATTAATTTAGTTTTTTTCCTCCAATAAATACATGTAAAGACTATGAGCTATTTTTTTCTTCAAAATATCTGTTTAGCATTTTATTTAGAAAATGTATTAGGTTGGTGCAAAAGTAATTGAGGTTTAAAAGGTTAAAAATAATTGCAAAAAACACAATTACTTTTGCACCAACCTAACAGATTTAGGAAGCTTATATGTCTACTTTTCATTTATTACACATAATTCACATATCAACTATACTGCTATCCTTTCAGTGATGCACAGGAGCCATGAAAAATCATAGTCTTTTTTTTTTTTTTTTTTTGAAAAATCATAGTCTTGATTAAATCTCAAATGACCAGATTAACTACTTTAAATCTGATTCAAATTTTGCAAAGATGCCTGGAAACACACAGGCCAAGTTGTGGGCACTGCTTTGGACCCGTTTCTTCTTATCATTGAAAAATAATTTCATTATTAGGAAAATGAACCTTATAATATGGCACTGCTGCTTACCTGAATATTCCTATTTGAAGTAATAGGAACTTGTGAGCTTTACACAAGGACTTCTGTAACTCCGAAATAAAACCTGCTAACACAGAAAAAAGCTGTGGTTGTCAGCCTTTGATATTGCTTATGATTCTGTGCAAATCTGGTGACTACAGCAAAATCTTGGCAAAGCCATAGATTTGGCAGAATGCCTATAACTACTGCATATAATTATCTGTCCACTAACTTTCAATTGAGAAGGCTGATGATTCTAGGTCAGGTTTCAGAGAAGAAAGATCCTTGGAAGACATTCATACTACACATTTGAGCTGAGCAACAGGACAATCATAACCATAAGCATATCTATTCTCACCACCTTGATTATTTACACCTAGAAATACATAATAGTTATAGTCAGATATTAAGTGGTAAATGTAATATATACTTAGATATATGTGTTTTTAAAAATGTATGGTCAAGAAAGTAAATGGGTAAGAATATTCCCACATGTATGCCATGCATTATTTTTCTATAAATCCAAGAATTCACATCTAAGGTCATTTAGATTTTTGCAACTGGTGGAAAAAAAAAATGCCTTAAGCAAATTATAGACTTCGCAATTTGCTACAGTGTAAGCACTTTTTCAGAGAACATGCCCTCAGGCATCAAGGATTTGGCATATAAATTTGAGAGAACTGATATGTTCTTATCAACCTTGAATAGTATGACAAACTCAAGTCTCACTCTTCTCTAATAAAACATTTTGTTGATTTGTTATAGTTGGTGACACTAGTCATGAACCGATGACAGTAGTAATGAATGAGGATTTAGTTAACTTTGAATTAGGCACACTAAAGACAAACCAATATTTTCAAAGATAATTACTTACACTAAATATATATGTAATGGAAGATGTTGCTCTGTTGATATATATTGGAAGAAAATGATCATTTGAAATGATCTGTTTAATCCATTTCATGTTGAATTACCAAATCAAGAATATAGTGCAACTCATTACTAAAACTAATGAAGCCAATATGTTACTTTTTGTTTCGCTCCTATAAATTAAGTTTTTTTTTCAAGACATTCGGATTATAAAATCTATGTTTCAGTTATTCAAGTCAACTGTGAATAAATGGACCCACTTTAAATCTGATTTCACTAGCTGTATTAATTTCAGACCGCATGTCTCCTTTCTTTGGTTTCCTCTATTGATTCTGGAAAAAGGGAATGTTATTTGATTAGAATGAAAGTGTATACTGCAGCCAATTTTGATATTTCATTTACAAGTGTCTTCATGCAATGTCCTTCTCCTTTGATCTAATAATGAAAATGTGTCAGTATATTCTTATTACAGCAGCAAGATAAAGCAGCCCAAGCCTCCTGGGGCCAGAAGGACTACACTTTGTGGATTTAAAATGAGAAAGCTATACTCCCAGTGCTTGACAAGAGTGTACTACAGACCTATTCTGTCCCTTCAACAATTGAACCAACCGAGACACACAAGAGTTCTAATATTGAGAGAGAGACCGAGAGATAATAAGAATATAAATAAATATTAATGGTTAACTTGAAATTTTCTGCTCACTGTAGAATTATGTTAACCAAAATAATTTAAATACATAAAACAACAAAAATCCTTCATTTTATACTCATCTCAATTTACACAGTGATTGACATTCTTGAAATAAGGATCAGGATTGTTTTTTGGTGTTGAGTATTTTGAATAGTGAAGGATGACATGAATTTGAACATACATTGGACATACTGCTCAAAACAATTCCAAGTTCATATAAAAATAAATTTGAAAAATATTCACTTCTTAAAAGCTGACAAGACACGAATATATCTAGACAGGATTAAAATTCAGGATTGTTGATGACCGAATTTGAAAATTACATGCATCTAACAAGAAATGTAGATGCTAAATTTATTTTAGTTCTAAAAATGCAGCTTAATTTGTAATTCATGCATATATTACATATAGGTGTAAAGGTGGTTAGTATCTTTTAAGTTAGAGGAACATTTACCCTCTTTCAAAAACAACAGATATAATATTTTATTTTAGCTTTGCCTTAAAACAAAGACTTGAAAATATGCATGAGACATATAATTAACCTAGTTAGGTGTCTATGTTAAGTAATGTATGCATGACATTTCCTAGGCATGCATCTTTAGAATTCAGTGATTTTAGTGTATTAAATAGTGTCCCTTCAAAAGATATGCCCAAGTCCTAACCCCAGGTATCTGTGAATGTGAATTTACTGAATGTTGGGATGAGGTCATCCTGGATTTAGGATGGGCCCTAAATCCAATGATGAATGTCCATATAAAAGAAAAAAGAGAAAGATTGGAGACACAGAGACAAGAGGAAAGCCATGTGAAACAGAGGTAGAGATCAGAATGATACTTCTACAAGTCAAGGAACATTCAGGACTTCCAGGGCCCCCAGAAGTTAAGGATTCTCCCTCACATCATCCAGAAGGAAGCAACGCTGCTGACAACTTGATTTCAGATTGCTGGCCTCCAGACTCTGAGAGAATACATTTAGGCTGTTTAATCCACCAAACTTGTGTTAATTTACTACTATAGCACTGGGAAACTATTACAGTGAAAGAGACCTGATCACAATTTTAATTAGCTACCTGTAATCTCAAACATCAAGGATAATTGTATATATCAATCCAAATAATCCAATAAGAATAATCTTCTAAAGTTTGCGTGCGTTGATTATAGAGATGATTACAGGGAATGCTTCCTGAGGAAATTCAAAGACTGCATTGTAAGTATTTCAGGAAAAAAAACACACAAAAAACAGACATGTAAGCGGGGGAAGGCTAAACACAATTATACAAGCATAGAATGTTCAGAGGCAAGTTGACAATTCAACACGTAGTTGTTATGATTCTACCTTTGATTCTTTAAGAAAGAACTAATTCCAAAGAAGCCATTCTCAGTACTTTAAAGTAGTATGGAGTCTGCCCTTTTGATAAGATTTTTGCTTTTTATTTCCCCACATTTCTCTAACTTGGGCCTAAAAACCCCTTGTTTCAATGTAGACTCCTCAGTTCTTCCCCAGAGATTCTCACTCAGTAGGGCTGGGTGATGTGAGTTTGTTTCATTTTCAGCATCGTTTGGGTAATTGTGACAAAGAAGGTACCGGACAACATTTTGAAGTGTACTGCTTAGAAAAATGTATTCCATTCTTAGTCCATCATAAAATATCTTGTGACATTTGTTAAAAATGCAGGCTCTCCAATTCTTACTCCTGACCCAGGGAATTAGAATCTGAAGTTTGTAAGACCTGATGGTATTATTATGAGTAGGCGATTTTACAAGACCCTGGCTTAGAACCTGATCTTGATTGACTTTGATACATCAATATAAGATTTGGCATCAATATAAGAATTCAGGAACTTAAAAAGGAATGCAAACTCATTAAATGCCATATATGACAGGGTATGAGTTTTGGTAAACACGGCAACATGACTTTCTGGTCGAAACTTCAAGTTTTGTTCACACGTACCTTTGAGGTCAATGTTCACCCCGGCGTCTTTCTCAGCATCTGCAGATTCCCCTCAGCCTGCTGCTTGGACAGTTGCTAATGAATGAAGCTCACCCAGGCCTGCCCCCCTGCTGTTGCTCATTTGCCCATTAGCATCTGCTTAAGCAGCAGGCTGGGGGAAGCTCGGGTGCCCAATCAATGTAGCTGATGAGGGCTGGGGTAAGGAGGCTTCTGGTGCCAACCGAGCCAGAGCATAAATCAACTCCAATCTTGGCAAAGGTTATTAATCTTAGAAAGGGTGACTTATGTATCACGGGATAGGGATGGAGAAAAGCTATCCTTGACATTTATGGGAAACAGGATAAAGCTAAGACATTATTTGTGTGCTACCTTTAGCAAATTCATTGAACACCATTAGGCCTCAGGTTTCTTACATGAAAAGTGATTTACAAGAAGGTTCTTTGTTGTTCAAACATTATCTGATGTGAGGTATATGCCCAGATATAAAAACCCACCAAGAAAGAAAAGCACCCTTAAGACTTGTTTGGAGTGAGATACTTTACTGTTTTTACCTAAAGCACCAAATCATCTCATTTTCAAACTTATCAGGGAGAAACTCATTTCATTGTCTTAGCTCAACTTCACATGTGTTATTACTATAATTTTCAGTTTGGAAATTAAATGACTTACGTTAAACATAGATAATAAGAGAAGATGGCTAGAAACCAACAAGTAAAAGTGCATTCCACCCTAAGGATGGTCACAAGCTTTACCTTCACATAGGATGGTCTGCTTTAAATACTCTGAACAGAAGCAGAATGCCTATCTGAGAGAGGATTTTATATGTGGCAGTGTACTGGGGAAAGGACTGCTGACACCGATTAGGGGGCGGTTAGTGTGACTTGCCAATAAATAGGCTCTAAGTTTCACAAAAATATGAAATGTTAAATAATACAGTGTTTAAAGTCTTTTGCACATTGGAAAGTGCTAAGTGTGACCAGGTTAATCTGTGAATGAGATGTTACTGCTATCTGGTGTGAGATTTCTAAATGGCACAACAAGTAGCATACAAAAGCCCCATTGAGGATTGCATGTTAAGCACCTTACAAACACAAGGCACTTGATAGAAAAATCACTCTATGTTTTCTACAAGCCACTGTAGACGAAATACAGTGCTTGGGTTCACTCTTGGGTATATTAGAGAAATAATAAACAAGATTCCTCTCTCAAGAAGTTACAGACTGTTAGGAATATGCCATCCACTGAGAAAAAAAAAACTAAACTAAACAATAATATAGAAAAATGTGCTAAATTTATAGAAACAGAGAGAGCTGTTTTATTTACAACAGTGTTGTAGTAAAATCATCTTTCAGCACTTCAATATACTCTTTCAAAGATAGGGTATATTTTTTGCATATTTTTATTTATATAATTTCTCTCCACAGCATCATAATTTGCTGAAATTGTTGCGTCCAGAAGAAAACTCCTATAATTGAACATGAATATCTATCATATTTAATGCAAAAATGTCAATTTTACTATTAATATCAGAGTAATAAAATCAGTAATGTACTTCTATAATAATATATAGTCAACAACATTTTATCTTATCATCAAACTAATAAAATGCCAACATTCCCAAAGCAACCAGGATTTTGAGAATTACAGCATCTGGACATCAATGCCAGCATTTATCTAACTGTCTGCCAGAAAATTGGTACAAAGTAGCACTAATATTTTGGGAATCATTTTCACATATGAAAAGTTTAATTAAATTAAAAAACAAACAAAAAATGTGTGAGTATCCCAAGCATTGTTTTTTAGAATACCGCATTTTTTTTTGCATTAATTAAAACCCAATCTAAGACCAAGAGTAAAAGTAAGAACAACCATTTCCAGAAATACATATAGTATCGATACATATGAAAAGATCCACCTCAGGAAAAACAAAATAATGTTTCAGACATTCATAAACATATGAATGCCTTGAAAAATATCTTAAAATGCTACATCACAAACCAATAACAAACTCAGGGGAGGGGTCTAGGTTTGAGAAAGGTCAAAGGTAATCTTTTAAATTTCAATTGATTTAAAAACACCCAATATTTTATCACTGTATTTGCTGAGCAATGCTAAACAGAAAGTGTGGGACATTGAAATGTGATGCCCATTAATCTAATCAAATGGTCCAATAACTAAATCCGGAAGGGAATCTATTACATGTAGCAATATCAAAATACTTTTTCCACATCTGGCCTGAATCTGGATATTCCAAACTAAAATCTCTGAAACTTGTGTTTTAACTACCTCACCATGTGATTCTGAGGCATGACAACATGGAGAACCTGAGATCTACCCAAGCCTGAAATAGGGCAGGTGGGCCTGAGCTGCTGAGACCATGGTTGAAGTCAGGTACATGTGAGCCACTGCCTATCCCATGAAATCCTTCATAGAGCCAGGATGGACACATGTGTCTCCTTATTTGGCTCCCAATTCCCAGAATCAGCTTTTCCTGACTTGAGTGCATCCCCAAGAAAATCCTTACCTGGTCCTTACATGGGTAGCTGACCAGGGTGGATTACTTATAACAGCACAGACTGTTTTAAAAGGTGAGGTTCTGAGTAAACTAGATTTGAGAGCTAAACATAAAGGCCTGGATCTGGGGCACAGCCGCTTGGAACTGAGAGGTGTCAGATTCTCCCACAAAGATGAAAGTTGTGAGAGTCTATACAGAGTTTTTTGTTTGTTTTTTCAGAAGTGTACTGAGTTAGCAGCTGCCTTCATGAGGATTAGCCAGCACAATGTTTTCCCTCAGGCAAGCTTTTTCCCTGTAATCAGTAAGCTTAAGAACTTTGGCACGGCCCTGGCTTCACTAATTCACTTAATGCATTCTGGGGTCAGTTATTCCTTTTCATGGCCAGTCCTAGCATTTATAGTTCTCTCAGGAATTCCAGGAGATCTACTTCAAAACCCTCTAAGCCCCTGAGACCTAGAAATCCATGCTCCTATTCCTTGGACCCCAGAGGTAAAGAGTTTCTATTTCCAGCTCAACCTCAATTCTCTCTAGAACAAAAAACTTCTTCTTCTTGATTTCTACTTCAGAGATCATCTCGTAATACCCAGCAGGAATTTCCAGCTTCACATCCCTGACATACTCCCTTCCAATGCAAACATCTGTTCCTTGATATCCACCCACAATTTCTATGAGTATAGAGGAATTTTCAATAGAATTTTAATCGTCCTCTGCATGCTCTGTGTTGCAGAAATTCAGGAACCCTCTTAAACACATGAAGAAGGGAACTTAGAATTTCAAAAATTGTACGTATTCATCATTTTACACAATGCATGAGCTTGTCTGACGGTCAGAGCTCAACATGACAAATGAGAGTGACATTCTTTCAGTCAAGAATCTTTGTTGATGTGATCTTTTTGTTACGGGTTGAACAGTGTTCCATCAAAATTCATATGCTGAATCCTAACCCCTCATATCTAAGAAATCTGTCCTAATTTAGAAATAGGGCTATTGCATATATAATTAGTTAAGAGGTCATACTGGGCTCCTAATCCTATATGACTAGTGTACTTATGAAAATGGGAAATTTAGATACAGACATGTACACAGAGAGACCACCATGTAAAGACGAAAGCAGATTTTGGGTGATGCAGCAAAAGCCAAAAACATCAATGATTCCAGCAAATCAGCAGAGCAGAAAGTGAGGCATGGAACAGATTCTCCCTCACTATCCTCAGAAGGAACCAATCCTGCAACATTTTGACCTTGGACTTATAACCTCCAGAACTGTGAGCAAATAAATTTCTGATATTTAATACTCCCCGTTGGTGGTACTTTATTATGGCAATATAAGAAACTAAGATTCCTTGATTTTTAAGTCTCAGTATCCATCTTGAAGTAACAATAAAACAAACCCTTATTTCATGTACTGGATGGGAAATTTAGCCCATATTACAGTCTGCAAACTGGATTTTATCCAAAGCCCAAAACCAGAAAAGATTTTTAAAACATGTCTAAAGAGAAAAAAATGCCATCATTCTTTATGGATTATAGTTGAGAATGGAAATTAGAGTCTGCAGCCTAAATTTTATCCCAAAAAGAGTTTAGTTTCCCTGAAACAGTGCTTTAAATGCCTTTAGATGGGTAATGTATATTTAAATTGTATACAATTGCCATCCCATTCTATGGTTTTATGAAATGCAATTTTACACATTTATATAGTTTTCTTGGCACTTACATTTAGTATCTTGTCTCTAAATGGCTTAATCAAGTGGTATTTCGTTTGAAATATCAATTAATATGTTGTGTTGAATTGTATATTCATTTATGTTCTACGATCACATTGAGGGAAATTACTTAATCATCAGCTATTGCTGAGGTCATTGCCTACTCGTCATTCAGTGACAATGATTTAAAAAGTATTATTTCTTTACAAATGCTAGTGAAAAATGACAGTCATATTACTGATCCTGGGTTCCCTTTTAAAGTCCATTTAGTTGTTTATAAAAACTGTGTTATTTTAAGCATCTTCAAATCCTTTTCAGATTAATGTGAAATATAAGTACACATGAAACAAGGTAGATGAAAGAAAAAAATGTGACAATAATTGTATAATATAATGAGTACATATTCAAATGGTAATATTTCCGGTATATATCACTCTTTTGGAATGAATTGTGTCCCCCAAAAACCCACACGTTGAAGCTTAACCCTCAATGGGACTGTATTTGGAGATTGAGCCTTTAAATAAAGGATACATGACGTCATAAGCGTGGGGCCCTGTCTTAGCTGGTTTGAGTTACCATAACAAAAATACCGCTGACAACAGGTATTATTTCTCACAGTTCTGGAGGCTGGGAAGTCCAAGATCAGGTGCTGCCAGATTTCAGTGTCTGGTGAGGATTCGCTTCCTGGTTCGTGATGACTGTCTAAAGGGCAAAGGGATTCTCTGCTTCTCTGCTATAAAGATGCTAATCTCATTCATACAGAATGCCACCTCCAGAAACCCTCACACTGGAAATTAGGTTTTAACATGTGAATTTTGGGGAGACACAACATTCAGTTTATAGCAGACCTTAATCCAATACGACTCTTGTCCTCATAAGAAGACACACCAGGAGTGTGTCTGTACAGAGGAAAGGCCATGTGGGAATACAGTGAAAAGATGGATGTCTGCAAGCCAGGAAGAGAGTTCTCACCAGATATTAATCCTGCCAGCACGCTGATCTTGAACTTCCAGTCTCTAGAACTGTGAGAAAATAAATATATCTTATTTAAGCCGCCCGTCTTTGGTATTTTGTTATAGCAGCCTTAGCAGATTAATTACACTCAATTATCAACATGGTATAACTTTCCGTAATGATGTGTAAGATAAATAACTAAACAATAATCACATACAAACAGTTGTGATATGCAAAAAACAACCAGACATTGATTAAATATGTAGATCTCACAATCACACAAACACAATTCAAATTTTTATGTTATCTGAATTTTAATGGGGAAGAAATTTTAATGATGAAAGTACAATAGATACAGAGAAAAACTGAGACAATATGACTTGAATATATTCTTTTTTACTTTTCTTTTTTAATTTTCTTACTGTCCTCTCCTACACTACACCTCCCTGCTGTTATTTTTCCTTGATGCTTGGAATAGAAAATATTTTTCTTTATGAATCTATTTTTGTATAATGAATAAATGAATTTTATTTTTGCTTAAAACATGCCACAAAAGAAAATAAATAAAGGCAAAACAAAACTTGATGAGAAGTATTTGAAATAGGTCTTTTTTAACAAGTAGCTGAATAGCACATAGAAAAATATAGTAGACGAATAGCACATTGAAAAGCAAAAGCAAATAATCTACACAAAGAACTTTAGTTAATAATTTTATAGAACTCACAGAAATATACATAACATAATAGTAAAAGTGCTGTAATTAATACTTTGGCAAAGCAGCCGAAGCCAAATTCAGACATAGAAACAGATATACACACAAACCAAAGGTCAAAGTAATCAGTAGAATGTTTTCCAGCTGAAATGTGCTGATAGGTGGTTTCTTCACAAATCATAATTACATGTCTATAGCTAGCTACAACATACTACTATAAAAGGATATTAGAATAATTTGAGAAATAATTTACATAATATTCAGAAAGGCACATTTGGAAAATCTGAAATATTTTTATATGCATTAGAAAACTTAATTTAACCATTAATTAGGACCAATATTGTTTTTTGAAAGATGAACTTTATGAGAAAAAAAAGTACTCATATACCTATATACACATTTCTTGCACAATACAGAAATGGCTAGAGAATCACTATCTATATTTAAATACTGATGATTTCTAAAGTAGACACTCCCAGTTAGTACGAGATACCTTTTCTGTTTAGAAGTAGGTCAAGAATAACTGTCAAAACCTCATATGGGAGAGAGTTTCCATGGAAACGATCCAGTTGACCGGGGGTATAGAATTGTCTTTATTACTCTGTTTGTCTGGTGTTCGCTGTCTTTAGAATTATGATCATACAGGCCATGAACATGTGAACCAGAGAGGGACTAGTGAATGAGAGACAGGTGGTGGTATTATAAATCTGAAGGCGGTGGAGAGGGTTCTTCTGAGGAACAAGAGTCAAAGCCCCAAAAGTTTTGAGGTTGTAGAGAATTGGAAGATATGGGGCATTTCAAAGAATAATTATAGTTTTACACTTAGATTACTTTAAATGTTTTGAGAGATGATTGTAAAGACTGGAGCTCCTGTCTGAACTGTCTTTGTTTGAAGGATAACTAAATTACATGGGCCAATCTTTATTAAGTGGTTTCCTGTATTTAAGAAAAAAATCACTATACCATTTCAAAGGATCAGACTTTTACTAAAGTAATTGAAGGTAACAGAAAACGAGGGTAGACTTGTAGAATTATAGTTGGAATTAAATGAGATATAAATCCTTATTTTATACATACACACACACACACTGACACTATATATATGTATATATATGTATACATATATATATATATATGTGTATATATATATATATGTATATATATGCTAATATTTGGCCCATGGGTGACACCTAACATATTTATCTCCCTGTACCCTATTGAATCATAAGAAATATAGTACTGGGGGCTCTTCCAGGAATCAGTAGATCAGGACAACAACATTAAGTGGAGGATTATAACAACTAACAACCAAAGGTACTGAGGTATTCAATAAGTAAATAATAATTAAGAAATAAATAATGAAAAACACAGGGATATAGTAAGTGATCAAGAGAAATGTGTTGAACAGAACAGAACCTCCCTGAAGGAAATGTGAAGTAGACATACCGTCTTTCCCCAAAAATAAGACCTAGTCGGACAATCATCTCTAATGCATTTTTTGAAGCAAAAATTAATATAAGACCCGGTCTTATTTTATATACTTTTAATATTCTTTTTATATACTTATTTTTTATGAGACTGCATCATATAATATAATATAATATAATATAATATAATATAATATAATATAATATAATATCTTATGTTAATCTTTGCTCCAAAAGACACATTGGAGCTGATTGTCCAGTTAGGTTTTATTTTCAGGGAACCAGGGTATCAAGTCACTAAATGTAAAATGTCTGATAAAATATAATAAATATTCTTCCTTAATGGCCCAAGTTGCTCAATAGAACTTATATAGGTGAAATTAGAATCCTTAATAATATACTTTAAGTACTTTAGATAGTTCAAAATTAAACATTGTACATGCCCATACTTTTTCTTGTAGTCACTCACTCCAAAAAGTACTAAATGCAGAGCAATGTAAAAAAAGAGATTTGACACACAGAATTTGTTCACAACATTTGTCCTGAATTGCTTTCTTAACATATTCACACACTTAATTTGGGGTCAATTATATCACTCCATCTATTTATAAGTAGAGAGGTTTACAGTTTCACTTTACAATAATTATGATTATATGTTATAATAAGTTTACCTTTGGCAATCTCCAGTAAATATTCTACCTGGGGCATCTGGTACCATAGCGGGTAATCTCTTCCTAGATCAGACTACTGCTCACCTTTTGTTCCTTAAGCAGTATTTCCATTGCTTTACACCAATCCTGCAAAGAGAAGTAGGAAAATACATTCTTTGTTTGATCTCCCACATGGTTGTCAGTAAAATTACTAAATTCTTTTAGGAATGGTATTTATAAGAGGGGATAGATTTGCGATTGAAAAAAAACGACACTTTTCAGGAGTTAAAGGAATTCTTTAAAAATATATATTTGTTTGATTTTTGCTGCAAGAAAACATGCAAAATTTGGGGGGGGAGAGAGAGAGAGAGAGAGAGAGAGAGAGAGACAGGGAGAACACTTTCTTTGCTTCCAGCCTTAGCATGACAGGTAGTAGATATGGGAGCAATCTATGAAATCATCAATTTTATAATCTGACCATTGTGGAACAAGACATAGAAGCTATTATTTATACTATTTTCACCCTACTAAGTTTGTGAATATTGGTATTAATACATAATGTAATTAACAAAATTTGATTTAATTTTAAGAGTGCTAAAAATTTCTTTAGATTATAATTATTTCAATATTCTTTAGAAACAGTGGCTGTATTTCCTCAATTACAGTGTGCATCACATGAAAGGTAAACACATGCGTCTACGTGCATATTGGAAATCAAGCTAGATCTGCCAAGTGTTGATAGGTCCACTATGAATTCCAACTTAGCTAATGATAGATAGACAAGGAGGACAGATATATTTGCTCTGTCTGCTGCTGTCATGGCACAATTCTTTGATAAGTTACTTTGAGTTATTATCTGTCTCCTGGAGAAAAGAGAAATGGATTATGTACTATGTCAGGGTCTTTTCATTTGCATAGGTGTAAAGTATGGCAATTACTAATTTAAGATGTCTCAGAGTTTGAGACAGATGTAATCTTTTTTTGTATAAACTTCGCATATGTAATTTTGAAAAGAAACATGAGTCACATCTTTCAAGTGTCTGATATTTTTTTAAGTGGGATAAACTCCAAAGTTTACTTGATGCGGGGAGACATATCTTGAATGTGATATTTTGAGGTTTAAGTAGAGTAGTGATACATTTCTTGAATTTTTAAAGACTGCAATGTGGAAATCTCCAAAATAGAATCTAGCAATGTATTCTTACGATCATCTGATCATCTATAGCTAGAATTTGCTTCAGCTTTATTTAATTCTTAATGTCTATTGTATTCTAGTCCTGAGTCTAAACCGATTCTTTCTAAAATTGTTAGGTTGACTTTCAAATTTTAAAAAGCTCTCTTTTCCGCACTTGGGCTTTTTCCAAAAATAATTTATAATCATAGGATAAGAAAGTTTCAGGGTACTTTAGAATTTAAACTAGCACATCTAGTTTAACCACCAAAACACAGTCTTTTTTTTCATTTTTTCTTTTTCTTTTTGTTTATTTTTATTTATTTATTTATTTATTTATTTATTTATTTATTTATTTATTTATATTTTTTTTGCAACATCCCTGATAGACTGTCACTTATTTTCACTGAAATGCTGCTTATTGTGGGAGTCCATTCTACTTTTGGGCTGTGATGATAATTAGAAAATTTCAGTTCATATGATCATCCTCTAATTGCCAAGTACTCTTTCTAGTTCTGTACATTAGATTAAAGCAAAACAATTTATTCCTTCTTCTGGATGACAAAGCAAAGCAAAACAATTTATTGCTTCTTCTGGATGACAGCTCTTCAAACATATGTATTCATTCATTAATAAACATACAAGGAGTACATACTATGTCCCTTTGGCAGAATTAGTTGAATAATACATGTTTTGTACATGCAGGTACTTATGTTCTACTGGAAGCAAATATGTATGATAATGTTTTAAATATTCAGTTTATGTAAATTGCCCTATGAGAATACAGTGCTCTGTCATAATTTTGCTATTTTCTCTCTTCTCTAGGCAAGTAGTATACAAACGCTTCATTTTGCATATTTAATAGTAATTTTTTTAGCATGCACCACAATGTTATTTATTTATACTTATTATGTAAGCATATTAATTTACTACTATAAGATGAAATTTGTAAATTATACAAAAATAGTTACTGCAAACATTAAAAAGAAAAAAGCAGATATAGAAATTTTGATATTCTCTTCCCAAACCCAAATGATCACCTTGTAAAGGCAGTAAATGATATTTCCTAAACTTCAAGATATTGAACATTTCAAGTGAGTTATTCTTTCCATCTTTTTAACAGATTTGCATGGCAGACATGAAGTGGAGGGCGTGCTTCCTCCCTACTCTGCTGGAAAGGTCGTTGTGGAAGTGTCTGGTTTCCTGTGGTGGTGTCCTGACCACGAACATTAAGTGATTATGGTAATTTTATAAACATGCTGGTTTTCCTAAAAGTAGCTTTCTTGGTGGCTTGGTCTTCAAGCACAACTTTTGGAATCCCTCCCTGAGTGATTAACCTAAAGTCAGTTTCTTCAGCCTTCCCAATAATCTTGTAAGACATTTAGTACTCAATAGAATATCATTTTATGTTAAAAACAGAAAGATTTCTTCCCTATTATTTAACCCTCAACAACAGATTGATATGTTAATGTTATTTTTCCCAAGGTAATACATATTAAGTTCATAAAGTAATTCAATTGAAGAAATATTAAAGAAAATAGTATTTTATTGAACCATTATTTATAGAGCACTTGCCAGGTACCTGACACTGTTATTGACACCGGGAATGTATCTACGAACAAAACTAATAAAAAAATCTTGAATTTTAAATTTCAGTAAAGATTTTGTTTTACATGATTTCACATATTTACAACCAAGATTACTTATCCACACAATTAAGAAAATTTAAATAGTATTTTAATTGTCCACCAAATTAATAGTTCCTTCGAATATTTAACTTAGCTTTTATTGTATTGAAATGTATCCTTACCCTTTTGTCCTATTTTCAAACTCATCTAACATCCTAAAATTACTAATTTTAAAAGACAAAAATGTAACTTTAATAATAATAATAATACTTTAATAATCTAATAGTTGTTAAGGGACTCACTAATGACATTTTAGGTTAATAAAATGACTTTTTGGATTAAGATAACATACAATGCACTATAAACATGTCAAATACAACATTCTATCTAAATAGTGCTACAATCCTTAAAAATTGTATTGGAAATTTAAGATTTGTCAATAACACATAAAGTGACCACCTAATTCTGATGTTTATGTCCTTGGTTTTATCAACCCTACATATTTACAAAGTTCTTTCTTCTAACGTCATGCCCATTTTATAATGAGGAGTAAGACAAAAATGAAAGATTAAATGATGCATAAAATGCATTACACAATTGTAAAAATATCAAGAGTTAAAAAATCTTTTTTCTGTTGGAAAATGGCATTGCAAAACATAAATCAGTTTCCAATGTCTGGGATTTGGAAAACTCAATTTTAAAAGATATGAACTATGAGGAAAATACAATTATATAACCAGAATGCTTAAGGATTTCAAAGAATGTAACCCATTTTAGATATAAGGGCCACAGATTTAGAGTGAAGCTATATACATCAGCTTCAGAGTTTACGTTTCTGTATTATTTTGAATGAAGTTACGGGGGTTAGTTCCAAGAAGTTCCTTTTTGTTCTCAAGTCTATTCTTCTGTTGAATCTTTTGTAGATTTTTCTGCTGGCCAATAGATAATTGAAATCATAGTCATTCTTATCCAAATTACATGGAATAGAAGTGGGTTTCTGGGCAAAAACGGCTTGGTTATACAATCTAAAAATATGAATTTTTTAGGGTTTAATCAGTCTCCTCATCAGATGGAGTTTGTGTATCTTGAAGAAAATTCCTTTTCACAAATACTCTAATGATACATGAGATAACAGCATATATAAATCTCTTTAATTGTTCTGGTAGATAACGTTATTATTCTCTCCGTGACTTTAATGTTTTGATGAGATATTTTATTAACTTCCATTAGAACAATAACTTCAAATGGCTTGCAGTTTATATGTGGCTTGAATTAGGAACTGCAGTATTTTGATTATTATTCTGTTCACTATTTAAACTACTTTCCCTCAGTTGTATTGATTACTCTTCAATATCTATTTAGGTAACAGCAGTTCCATTTCTGGTATTTGTCAGAAATGCATGAAATTATGCTTTTAAATTTGTATTTCAAAATTGCATATTTTCTACTTAGGTCAATTAGCAATGTAAGTATTATTAATGTTATTATTCAACTAAAAATAAACTATTAACTAGTTGCTAAGAAATTTCAGAAAATATTCAATAATATTATTTTCATATGAACACAATAAAATAATTACAATTTTATAAAGTATATAGTAATACATGGCAGTTTCCATGAGTAACATAGTTGAAGTTTGTATTATAAATTGGCTTGAAAATTTTTGCCAATACTGATCATAATTAAAATTAAAAGATCATAGCTATGTTGAATACTAAGTGAGAATTTCACTAACAGATTTCAATGCCGGGCAGCCAACTATGCTGAAAATATAATTACACCTGGACTCAAAAGAACTCAGACTGAAAATATTAAAGCTTGAATGAGAAATATTATACAGGTTTGAACATTCAAATATCAAAAGTAAATCATAAGACCTGGAACCTCAAAACTAGCATTGCTCTTTCTCATAAACATCTACAAATATTTTAATACACACATCTCAGTTTCTTTCTTTTCTTTGTACCTGAAGAGAAGTTGTTCTGATAAGAGATACAAACAACTTTCAACTTTGCTATTCTCCTTTTCTGTTTAGTAAATACTTTTTTATTAAGTAAACTCTAAAATTCTAAAACTTCTTACTTTATCTCTTTCGGTATCACCAAAAATAAGAGTTAAATTTCTAATAGAGACCATTTTTCATAAGGAAATATAATTTCATTTTCTCCTTTTGTTTAATTTGTACCTTTCTCATCACTTCTCCAAAATCACTATTATATGATATCGACAAGAAAGTGATAAAATAATGCCAATAGGTCAATAATGCATCAATGATTCCTCCAATGCACCAACTTTGCAGTGAACACATTAAATACATCTTTCAGTCAAGCTGAACAAGTATCACTGACAATTTATAATATTAAAAAGATACTGTGTAGAATGAGTACCCACTATGCAGGTTTTGTTTACATGGTCTATCTTTTTCATGAGGCTCTGTCTTAAGAACTTGCTCTCCTTGTGGTGCATTTTCATAGTCTCTTTAAGCTTCCTTTTCTTCCTTTGTAGGATGAAATTATAGATTACTTTACTCTTAAGGAATTATATCATATAACAATAAGCACTAAGATATCTGGTGCTATGTTCTGAATGTCTGTGTCCCCCTAATATTCACATGTTGATATCTAATGCCCAATGTGATGGTATGAGGAGTAGCGTTTTTCAGATGTGATTACATCATGAGGGCCCTCATGAATGGGATTAGTTCCCTAAACTAGAGATCCCAGAGAGCTCCATCAACCCTTTGTGACTTAAGAACAAGAAAAAGAGCTCTCTATGAATGAACCTGGAACTGTGCCATCACCACATACTGAATTGGCCTGTACCTTGATCTTGGACTTCTCAGATACCAGAACTGTGAGAAATAAATTCCTATTGTTTATAAGACTATAGTATATTTTTATAGCAGCCTGAATGGACAAAGGCATCTGGCTACTAGCAATCACTCAATGAATAAAATTTATTATTTTTTATTTTTTTTATTGTTGCTGTTACACTTTATTACTATTTCGCCTTTGGTTATCTTTCTAAGAGTTTCTTAGAAAGTATTATTCAGAAAATCATTAATCACTAAATAAATAAATTTTGACCTCTTCTCACCCTGAAAGACACTATATACAACTGCCCAGATTCAGGTGGATTGAAAAATCTTTTCTTATGGCAGAGTAGTATTCCACTCTGTATATATATCACATCTTCTTTATCCAGTCATCTATCATAGGACACTTTGGTTGTTTCCATGTCTTGGCCAATGTAAATAAAGCTGAAATGAACATCAGAACACATATATCTTTACAGATAAATATTTTCAGATTTTGGGGGTATATACATAGGAGAGGGAATATTTGTGACAACATGGATTGATCTAGAGATCATTATGCTAAGTGAAATAAGTCACAAAGAAAAAGTCGAGAACCATATGATTTCACTGATATGTGGATATAAAACTGAAAGCAACAAAGGAACAAGATAAACAAATGAAGAAACAAAAACTCATAGATATAGACAATAGTTTAGTGGTTACCAGAGAGTAACCACTAAAGGGGGGAGGAGGGAGTTATTAGCGGGTAAAGGGGCTCAAATATATGGTGAAGGAAGGAGAACTGATTAGGTGGTGAACACACAATGTGATATATAGATGATGTATTACACAACTGTGCAAAGGGAAAAAAAAGAAAAAGCAACGTGTACAATTCAAAACATCTATACCTTTGATATCTGATTAATGATTTATGTTTGCAAACACTGTTCTTCTATTCTGGTCATAACATCTTAATATCTCTTACCTGCCTCTCCTGATGTGTGGTAAAAGGGGCTTCATAGAGCACCTCAGCTTCAGCTTTTTGGAAGCTGACTGCCTAGTACTCCTAACATGACTGCCAAGATGTACCCCCCCCCCCCAGTAAGTTTGTAAATAGACTCAATTACCTATTTCTTTATCCTATAACGTCCAGTTAAAAAAAAAAATCAACCAATCTTAAAATCCAAGCCTTGTCTATCTTAGAAAAATTATTTTAGAAATTGTGTAGAGATAGTAGGTTGAGCTTAATCTCTACCTGCAGTTCCAAATATCTTAACATCATAGAAAATATAAATGAGATCATTAGTATAGAAATCAAGAAGGGTCACCAGAAGAAAACTACAGTTGTTACGAATCTCTAGAAAGTACAATATGATGGAATCACACTAACAAGATCAAAACAAAACACATCCAAGAACATACATATAAGGAAAAAAAAAATTACCTAAGTCGTCCAGAGAAACTCTTAGTTCAGAGTACAAAATTTATAAATAAAGGTAAGATGTTAGAAAAATTATCAGGGTAATTTGCTAAGAAATTACATTTTTAGGAACTTGGCCAATTTGTTCTTCATTTAATTTTTTAAATGTATCCAAGACCATCAACAATCAAAATCATGAACTGTGCTCTAAGCGAAAGTGAACTACCAGTCTGGAAGTAGGCTACTAAATGAGGGTAGCTATAAGGCCCTGGGAGCAAAGGAAAACTTGAGATTGAAATCGCCACCTCACTGAGGAGCTAGAGGGGATGATCAAAGCAAAGGAGAAGGCTGATAGAAATGTTGTTTGTAGGAAGGAAACACACTGAAGAACCCTCCCCTGGAGCATAGCACAGAATATTTCGTAAATTTATGGGCGAAGAGCTACAAATTGCCTATAGACACATTCATACATAATAAAAATTTCCTGATAATATTGAATATGTCAAATAAATCATCAATAAAATATTTTAACCCATTGCATTAATCAAAGTAATGGACATTCATACTATTTTGATGGAAAATTTCTAAAACTGACACAGCAGTTTAGTTTCTGGACATCCAATCCAGAAAAAAATATTTTTATATGTTCTGAAAATGGCATACACGATTGTTCATTGTATTATTGCAAAATAATTGCAAGATACATTTAAAATGTGTCAATAAAACAATGGTTAAATGTGTGACATTTCCACAAATCCATTAAAAGTACTGAATCAGGTGGGTATACAAACAGAACATATTCTAAATATCATTAATATAATGAAATGTGTCATAACAATACATATGGTAAGGTGGGATATCATTTATTAAGGGGTTTACTTTTTATTGATACATGTCACTGTATCTTACATAGTATATAATAAGAGTGTATTTTTAAATTATTTTTATTGACATTTAATATAAAGTAAAAAAAAGTTTTATCTTCTAACTTTATAAAGGAGGCAGTACTCAATTATCTAAATCAAATTTTGATTTGTAATGAAGATTCTGCGTTTATAATCATTTCTATGTTAATGTACAATGATTTTATAACATAATTTATAACATAATTGACTGTTTCCCAAACCTTTTTTAAATATGTTCTTTCATCCATTGTATTAACATTCAACAAACATTTCACATCTGTTCTGTATCAGACACTATCATAGGGCCTCAGAAGCAGCAATAAACAAAACAGACCTCATTATCTTACAGTGTAATGTGGGGAGAAGTCTGTCTGAGAAATACCATATTTTGCCGTGTGTATAATGTGCTCTGGCATATAACGTACATCCATGTTTTTGTCCCAAATTTTCGGGAAAAATATATTTTGTTTTAATTTTTAAGTTCAAATTTTTACTTGTTTACATTTAGGTACTTGTTATTTGTATTATATTATAAAGGAATTTTAGCATTTATTTTTTTAACATATTATGGTACAAGAAATTTTATGTAACAAATAATAATTACAAAACACAAGAACAGATACAAGGTACAATAAATTATATGTAATGGTAACAAATTTATGATATTGACTCATCATAAAATGCTAAGAACTCTTCATCGGTGCAAGTTCATTGTAAATTCAACAAAACCAATCATTTTATTCCAGGGATTATTTTGCATATGAATATCATTATTGATTTCTAGAGTTACACTTTTAACTCATAAACATAAATAAAAGAATTAAAAACGTATGCACATCCTTATTTTCTTTCACAAATTTGGGCATAAAAGTATCTATTATACACAGCAAAATATGTTAATTGAGGCCAACATTATTCTTGACCTTATCCTATTGATGAATTTGGTTCAAAGGAACTGTGGATGTCTAGTTCATCTCTCCCACACCCAATTCTTCCCACTCTACTCACATCTCTGTGACAGTACTTTCTGGTTGGTATGTAGTAAGCTTAGTTTGGTTTCTGTGGGATCAACCTCCTGTCTTGGGCAATAATTCTATTTCAAGGCATGGGAGACACATAAGTACATCCCTTTGGATGGATATAGATACACTTGTTATCAAGGAAAAAGGTGATATTCATTTGTCGTCTTACTCTTTGTACTCTTCACTTGGTTCTAAATGTAGGTAAGGAAAAGAAAGCTGAATTTATTGATCCCATTGAGAATAGCAATTATATATTCCTTTATTGAGTAGATAATGACAAAAATATTTTGCTTCAAATTTCATAGAAATTAGCTTAATTTCAACTTGACTTTTCACATATTTCTGTAATAAAGTTTAATTAAAATGATAGGTCAATAAACATTCAGAGTATTATTCATTCAGTCATTCATTTCTTAATGAATGAAATTCAAAATGAATGAAATTCATTCATTCATTTTTTTACACAGATCCTGGATTTTCTCTATAAAATGCCTACAAAATAATACCTGACACTATTTGCCAGATGCTTCTCTTTTCACATTTGTAAAGTACAGAATATTGCACAGTACTCTGAACTTGACTGCTCTGTGGATTGTCTAACAAGTTCTATAGAACCTCATAGAAAACTAATAAAATGATTAAGAATAGAATAGGGGAAAGGGTACACTGTCCATTTTCTCTTAATTTCCATGAATGGGGGTTCAGGGAAACAAACGTTGTCAGCAAGATAGCTTAATTTACTTACCTAGACAATATATCAATTTAAAAACTAGAATCCAGTTTGAATAAATACAGTTGTCAGTTGAGTATAGTTGTTACTACTGATTTGTGAAAAATGGATTATGGTTGACTAATTTAATATCTGTAACAAATTAGAATATGGAATAAAGTCAAAAGTAGAATTCTCATTAGGGCATACTAAGATGTTACAAATTAAAACTTTGTAGGAAGAAGAAATTAATTTGAACTCTTTACATTATAGATAAGAAACCGGGGAAATCAATTTATATGAAAGGTCATATTACATATTCTACACAATGGCATAATAACCTACAATTACATATGCACAACACAAACATATTCTGTTTGGGATTAAGAAACACATACAACCATGCATTGTGTGTGTGTGTGTGGGGGGGTGTCTGTGTGTAGGTGTTTGCACGCATACAAACTATGGGTTTAGATTAGGTTACAAAAGGATTTGTATCACAGTAAATCCTTAAAAAAATCTTCCAGAAAATACTCACTGGGAGATTTTATTGACTCTTGCATAAAAATGGTGACATCATCTATTCTAGATATATACTTGGTAAATTGAGTAATCTCCCCACAGTTTAAAATAACACTTAGATGTTTAACAGAGATTTGATAAAGGCTGACTCACTAGCTTTTGTCTCTGAGTGTTACAGTAGAAAAGTGCAGGCTTTGGAGTCTGGAAGATATGCAAATGGATCCCAGCTTTCCTTTTTATATCACATGTGAGCTGGTGTTTCAGCTTCCTTATCTAATCAAGGATGCTAAAGATGAAATCAAATTACACATTTTATTTCTCATGATGTTGTAAGAATTAGAGATAAGCATATAAAATAATTAATTATATACTATGTTATAAAAAAGTTTAACAAATCTGATAGATCATCTTTGTGGTTATTATTATTTTCCAACTTTAAGAATTCTTGGGAAACAAACTTAGAGTAACATTAAATGTCACTTGTATAAATCGAGCCAGTATGTCCTAGCAGTGATTTTCTTGACATTATTCCCAAATGAAGGCTTAATCACTAGTAGTAAATTGGATATGCAAATTACTGTCTAATAACAGCCTAAGAATTTCCTATATTTTACTGGAAGAAGGAGCATAGGAATGAGATGAAATGGGAAGTGAAAAATAGAAGAAATACAGGACTGGTGCTTACCTCCTCTCATGACCAAATCAAAATTATAACTAAACTACAGAACAAGCATCACTGAGTAGCACCTGAAGTCTAGCTGAATAGAATCTCTACAACTAAGGACATAGAGACATCACCTCCAGACTTGTAGGAAGGGAAGAAACATGAAATGGACTGGTCCCATACTCATGTGTGACCATTAAAAATTGGGAGGGTTATCTCAGCTACAGGTGTCCCTCCAGAGAAATGAAGCATTCCAGTCCCACAACAGGCTTCCCAGCACAGGGTCCCAGTATCAGGGAGAGAAGTCCCCACAATTTTTGGGTGTGAAAACCGGTGGAGATTGTGGCTGAATGAGACTGAGACAGTGAAGTCCTATTAAAGAGCCCATGCACGGACTTACTCACTAATGGAACCACTCACTCTAAGCTCCAGAGATGGGGCAGCAGCTCAAAAGGTATCAAGGAAATGTAGAGAAATACTGAGTTGTGTGGACTCAGGACAAGGGTTGGATGAGAGACAGCTTTCTCCCAGAGAGAAGTGCCATCAGCATCTATTGTTTATTTGTTGAGTCCAAGTCCCTTCCTGTGTGCAGACGTAGGTGGCAGGCATACCTGAGTCTCCATTACCTAGCTATCACCATTCATCCAATCCACTCCACTCAAATTTGGGGCACACCCAAGCTGTTTCCAGTAGCTTTTCCATATAAACAGCCTGCCTTGGCTCATGCAGAATGTCCTAAAATTTTTCAAAAGTTCACAAAACACAAATGAGCAGCATCTGAATTCAGCATGCCCCGTACCTCTTGCAGAGCATCCCTGACCCCAGCAGTATTGACAGCCAGCCTCAGTTTGGGGCTCTGCCTCAGTTTATAACTTGGCTTCCTGAGGAACCACCAAGCCTAGCATGGGTGGCAGCCATGTGCAGATTGCTTTGTAGCTTATGTCAGCTCCCCGGGGCAGGACACAGGCTGCAGCTGAACTTGGCCTTCATCAGGTCCCCTTTAAGGAGGCCTCAGGGCTGGTACCCCACATGGCCACCTTCAGACTGAGCTGGAACATCACCCAGCTACCTCCAAACATGACACATCCAAAGGGAAGACTGAGCAAACACCATAGTCTTGCTAAAGTGAATCCAGCTCCAGAGGGTCAGCCCCTGCACAACAGCTCCTCCACTGTAGTTAGGCCAGTCCTCAGAAACAATCAGCATGAGGAATAATCCCTTCCACCAACATGCAAACACCAACCAAGGCTCACAAACACACAAGGGACACACCTGGTACATCCATCTCAGGTAAACAGGGAGACAGTGCTACTGGGACCCATAGGACACTACTACATAAGGCCACTCTACTAAGACCAGGAGACATAGCGGACCTACCTAATTTATAAAGACAAAGACAGGGAGGCAGCCAAAATAGGAAGACAAAGAAATACATCCCAAATAAAAGAACAGAACAAAGCTCCAGAAAAAGAATTAAACAAAATGGTGACAAGTGATCTACCAGATGAAGAGCCCAAAACTGAGGCTGGCTGTCAATAGTGCTGGGATTAAGACTGATGCTTTGCAAGAGGTATGGGACGTGCTGAATCCAGATGTTGCTGGTTTGTGTTTTGTGAACCTTTGAGAAATTTTAGGACTTTCCACAGCATGAGCCAACACAGGCTGTTCATATGGAAAAGCCACTAGAAGTGGCTGGTTATAATGGCTTGGATGGTTATAATGGCTTGATGATCTCAGGGAGAACTTCAACAAAGAAAATAGGAAATGTAAAAATAAAAATAGAAGACATAAACAGAACCATTCCAAAATAAAATAAAAAATACAATACAATAACTGAAATGAATACATCAGAGGGAATCAACAGTAGATTAGATTAAGCAGAGGATCAAATCAGTAATTTAGAAGATAAGGTAGCAAAAAACACCCATCAAAACAGCAAAAAGAAAAATGAATCCTAAAACTGAGAATAGTTTAAGGGCCCTCTGAGACAAGATCAAGCTTACCAACATTTGTACCATAGGGGTACCAGAAGGAGAAGAGGGAGAGAAAAGAATTGAAAACATAGTTGAAGAAATAATCATGGGAAATTTCCCTAAGGTGGCTAAGGAAATAGACATAAATGCCCAGGAAGCATAGAGTCCCAAACAAGAGGAACCCAAAGAGGCCTGCAACAAGACACATCATAATTCAAATTCCAAAGGGTAAAGACAAAGGGAGAATCATAAAAACGCAAGAAAAAAGTAGTTAGCTCCCTACAAAGGAGCTCCTGTCAGCTGGATTTCTCAACAGAAACTTTGCAGGCTGTAGGGGATTATCATGGAATATTGAAAGTGATGAAAAACAAGGAACGACAACCAAGATTACTCTACCCAGCAAGGCTATCATTTAAAATTGAAGGACAGATAAAGAGCTTCCCAGACAAGAAAGAACAAAAGAAGTTCATCACCATCAAACCAGTAACAAGTGATGTTAAGGGGACTTCTTTAAGAAGAAGAATGAGGAAAAAAAGATAAAAATGAATATGAATAATAAAATGGCAATAACTATATATCGATGAACAATTACTTCCAATGTTAATGGTTTAAATGCTCCAAATAAAAGACACTAGGGTGACAGAATAGATAAGAAAACAAAACCCCTACATATATACCTACAAGGGACTCCCTCTAGATTGAAAGATACACATACCAGTGAAAGTAAAGGGATGGGAAAACATATTTCATCAACATTAACACAAACAAACAAAAAAGATGAGGTAGCAATACTTACAACGGACAGAATAAACTTCAAAACAAAAACTATAACAAGAAAAAAAGAAGGGCCCAGTGATCCCATTTCTGGGTATTTATCTGAAGAAACCCAAAACGCTACTTCAAGGGGATATGGACATCCATCTGTTCATTGCAGCGTTGTTTACAAGGGTCAAGATGTGGAGGCAGCCTGGGTGTCCTTCCATGGATGAATGGATAAAGAGTAGGCGGAACATATATACAATGGAATATTGCTCAGCCATGGAAGGGAATAGGTTCATGCTATATCTGCAGACACATGGATGGACCTGAAGGCTATTGTGCTGAGTGGAGTAGTTAGACATAGGGAAACAGATGCAATGTGATTTTGCTTATATGTGAAACTAGCAAACAAAATAAACAAAGCAGAAACAAATCCATAGATACAGATAATATTTTGATGGTTGCCAGATGGGAGGAGGATTGGGGGCATGGGTGAAAAGGGTTAGAGATGAAGAAGTACAAACCGGTGGTTATACAGTAGCCATGGGGATGTAGGGTACAGCATAAGGAATATTGTCAATAATATTGTAATAACTATGTATGGTGTCAGATGGATATTAAATTTATCTTGGTGATTGATGGGAGGGGTGTTGGGGACAGGGTGAAAAAGGTTTAAGGACTAAGAATTTCAGATTGGTAGTTACATAATAGTCATGGGGATGTAAAGTCAAGCATAGGGAATATAGTCAGTAATGTGATGATAACTATGTATAATGCCAGCTGGGTGCTATACTAGTCAGGAGGATCACTTCTTAAATTACATAAATGTCTAACCACTGTGTTGTACATCTGAAATCAGATTACATTTGAATGTCAAGTGCAATTGAAAAATTATAAAAGGGGAGGGGGAGGGAATAGAAAAAGATGTTGAAGTTTCCAGGTATAAAACAAATAAGTCATGGGGATGTAACATACAACATAAGGAATACAGTCGATAATATTGTGATAACATGGTACTTCTTATGGTGATTGCTTCTTTAGGTAGATAAATGTTGAATAAGTACAATGTGCCCCTGAAACTAATATAATATTGTATTTTAGCTATATTTGAATAAAAATCTTAAAAAAAAGAAATACAAGACTAATTTATTTTCATTTTTCTATATGACCAAGTGGTATATAAAGAAAACTGATATTGTAAAGGATGTAAAGCCACATAAAACTGAACAGTCCTCTGTGAAGTCCACTTGTTCTTCATACTTTCTACAGTGACAAACACTAGGCTGTTTGAATGCTAGGTAAACAGCGAGGCATTTAATAGAGGAACATGAACTAATGCATATAACTTTGATTTGCAGGAGAGATGCTACATCTGTAGCAACAAGCCCACTGGATAGGTGTGCCTTAGAAGAATGGTTAATTCACCCTTCCTCCTAGGACTTGTGTTTTCCTATGCATTGATATAAACTTGTATTAAAAGTATTATTGCATGCTATATCTGAAAGATTTAAAAGGAAAGCTTAAATATGAGGTCAGGGTTTTGCATGTTTTATGTAAAGCTGTTAGCTAATTTTCTGACTTCTTATGGAAGGCTGAAATTTATTAAAATGTATTATCCATATGCTCTTCAACCATTTTGAGTCAAATTCCACTCTTAAATGTTCACAAACACAACTCTGGTGCCACAACCATTAGGAGAAGACGTAGCAATCTGGGTGTAGTGGAAGCGCTTCCTCCTTCAGGTCTCTTGGCTCTCTCATCTAAATTACTCCAGAAACTCATGGGGTGATGACGGAAAAATCACTTATCTCTTTCTCTCCCTTAACTTCTTCATTTTAAAATAAAGATTTGAATTACATGATCTTTAAGGTCTCTTTAAAACTGGTCTCTTGTGGATGAACACAGATTGCTGAGATGTGTTTTTGCTCTCTAGGGAAAGTAAAAAAGGCAAAAAAAAATGCAAGTTCTGCTAACAAAGCCTGTATCCATTATGCTTTCTAGATTTAAATACTTCTAAATTAAATATTTAGATTAAAATATTTTTCAGGGTTTCTGATACACTACACTGCTAGATATCATTACAATGCATTCGATAAAAAATAGTCTTAACAATTGGTATAATGGTTTGTTTCTTTTCCCTCTGTATAAAAAAATGCCACAAGAAGTAAATAGGAACCCTCGTAAAGCTTTGAGAAATTGTTCATTGAAAGTATGAAATTATGCCACTATATAGACGACATTGTCAAAGAGAAAATATTTTTTATAGCTAAAATTTCAATTCTTAGCTAGTATAGGTTTTTGGATTTATTTGTTGAGATTTTTAAAAGCTTTAGAGATTTTTATTCTTGAATGACATCCCAAAGGGAAGAATACCATTCATCCTGCTATCTTCATTTTATGATTTCTTACAGTTTCCAGTTCACTTATTTTAAAAATTAATAGATTTTATAAGAGAGGCAGGAATCAGTATGCATATTTTTATTTTAAAAATTAAGAAAATGAGATTCAAGGTCACAGAGTTAGATAAAGTGACAAAGATGAGGGCTATACCTAGTCTTCTAAGGCTAGTAATGCCTATATGTTAAATAAATACTAGAAATCAGTTTCAAGAATAAGAATGAAATTGGTCCTCAAAAGCTCAATTTTTGTGCCTGTATAACTACCTTTCCTTCTCTTATGTGTTTACAGCTCCTCTGCTCTTTTTTTCTGTAAACAGATATTTTTGATCAACAATGCAATTAACTTTTAATTAGGGAACTAAAAGGATGGAGACATGCAAAAAGAGACAAGCCATTTAAATGTGTGTCAGAAACAGTATATTTTAACACTCTTTCTTTTTTTCTTTTTGGGCTTTCCTACTCAATGCCACATTTATTAGCCTAAACTTAGAAAGACCTTTTAGATGATAATTAATACTTTTTCCCCCGAAATATATTAGAAAGTTTAAAATGCTTTTATAGGCTGATAAATGGAATTTAATGGAATTAAATGGAATAACTTGTCATAATTTGTTTAATAGTTATTTTGAAATATGCAAAGCTGTACTGCCTACACATACATTTTTAAACCAGTTCATTTTCCTGATAATACAGCTAATATATAGTCATTTTAGGGAAAAACAAAGTTAGAACTAATAAGAAGTCACTCATAATCCAAACATAATTAAAGTGGTCAGGCATATTTCTTTCTATTTTTGTTCTATATATAGTTATCCAATATATAATCATCCAATATATTCCCAAACAAGGATAAATTGAAAGAAAGATTATGGTTTCCTTGCTAAATTAAGAACATTTATTTCCATCTGGTGAAGATGTCACATTATAATTAGCCATTTCTATATTTTGGGACATTCAGAGTTCTTCCATTTAAAAAAAAGTATTCTATGTGCTTAAATTAAATCTATTTCTAAATTATGTTGAGATAGAATTTCTCGAAAGGAAGGCAAAACACCATGAAATCTTAGTATTAACCTATGAATTAAATTTTGATGAAATATACTAAGTTCTATATTTTAGGCAAATTGTGACAAAATCTTCCAGTTGGGAAATTGCTATTTATTGACTTTAATTGCTTAGCTAGTTGACAAGAGACAGAAACCCTACTTTACCTGTAAAAACTCTATTTCTCATCTTGTGTAGAATTGAAACTTTCATTCATCCACCTATGGAAGGAACCAAAGAATAACTGATGTCTATACTCATTGAAGGTGAAAGACAGGAAACTGAAATTACTAAGGAAGAGTAGAATACATTAGAAATGACATAAAAAGGAAGATCAGCTCATCAACTTCATGTCTCTTACTATGTGGTGAGAATCTTCCACTATCTGCTCCAAAATTCCATTACACAATTTTAACATAGAAGTAGCAAATTTGAGAATAATTCTTTAGAGAAAATTATTAATTCAGAAGCAATCTCCTAGAGATAGTGGGATTTGGGGATCACCTACAAATGAATCGGAATCTCAATGTCATAAGATGTCTCAACAACACTAGATAGTAATAATAAATTGGAACAAGAAACAAAAAACAAAATTATTTTTGTAAAATTGCACTTCCCTTGCATTATATACAGAGTTAAACTATAAATCAATTCTGAAGAGGAAGTAAAAACATTTTTAGATCTTAACAATTCAACCACTTTACCTTCCATTGACTTTAGGAAGGTAAAGGTAAATTTATATTTATCACCTAATTTACTTTGGAGTTAGTGTAGTATATGCATCAGCAAGCAAGAAAGAGGATAACATGAAATCCAGGAACCAAAGGATTCAATCTAGAAAAATAATCACAGGGAATTCCTAGTTACAACTGTGCACTTTGTCTAAAGAGTAATACATCTAGACTGAAGCCATGTGAAAAACGTGAAAGTGGAATTTTTCCAAGAAATAAGAAAAAGATAACAGCAAATTTAAAACGTTTCATTTTGAAATATTGTTTATAAGTATGTAGCAATTCCATTCATACTTTTAAGCAATACAGGAACAGGTGCATGGAAAAATTAAATAGATGAATAAATAGTTAAGTTTTAACTGTAGAAAATTAAAACTTTGTACAAGAAAGGAAATGTAATCATACACTACCAGTAATCTCAACAGTGAAATTATTTTACATAATCATAATATAAATATCAATTAGCAAGTTAGTGTGAAATTCTAATGCAGACATTAACAATATTAAGAAAGTTGAAGTAAGGAATGAGAAAACAATTAAATCCTCAACTATGGTTAAGAGAATCACAAGATATAACAATATTCCACCTGGCTTGAGTTACTAAGATATTTTTTCAAGCATTTGTAGTCCTACGTTTGAATAGCAGTTTTTAAAATATCTTAAATTAATAAATGGTTTTCAGTGGCATGTGTCACTTCAAGATTACAGAATCCTTGCCAGAAATATCCTGTATGCTTTTTAGATTCTACCTGGAGGCAAGACAATAAATATGAAGACTGACAATTAAGTCCGCGAACTGGTTTCAACAATGTTGCTAACTTTTTCGATATCAGAGGGATTATTCATTATGAATTTGTACCAACCAGACAAATAGGTAAACAAGTTTACTATTTGGAAGTGCTCAAAAGGCTGCTTGAAAAAGTTAGATGAAAACGACCTGAACTTTTCTCCAACAATTCATGGCTCTTGCATCCTGACAATGCACCAGCTCATACAGCACTGTCTGTGAGGGAGTTCTGAGCCAGTAAACAAATAACTGTCTTGGAACACCCTCCCTACTCACCTGATCTGGCTCCCAGTGACTAATCTCTCTCTTTACCCGAAGATAAAGAAAATGTTGAAAGGAAAATATTTTGATGACATTCAGGACATCGAGGGTAATACGATGACAGCTCTGATGGCCATTCCAGAAAAAGACTTCCAAAATTGCTTTCAAGAGTGGACTAGATGCTAGCATTGGTACATAGCTTCCTAAGGGGATTACTTTGAAGGTGACCATAGTGATATTCAGCAATGAGGTACACAGCACTTTTTCTAAGATCAGTTTGCAAACTTAATTGTCTGACCTTGTATACAGAGTGACATATTACAGTTCAGAGTTGGACTCTAATGAGAGTCCAGAGTTGGAATCTCATCTAATGAGAGTGTGGAATATTTTATAATCCTCGACCCAACGAATCACTGCACTGTACCTGAATTTTTCATGCAAAGTGGAGAAGCACTGTTTTAATGAAAGAATAGATTAAAAGTGTATGTTACTGTCTTTTTTATGTAACATATATTTTTATATGTCTTTATATATATATATATATAGTTAATATAAATTGATTTTTTTTAGAACAAGGAACTACCTTAGAGTTTGTAAGTACAAGAAAAATATTAACAAAATGCCAAAAAACTAATTATAAATGGAGAAATAATGAAGACTATGAGAGAAAGTTTTTTGTTTATCACATATAACATAGTCAGAAAGCCTTGCTTTTAAAAGGTTACCTTATAAAATAAGTTAACCTTATTATAATTAATAAAATGTAATTAATAAAATGCATAAATATATATGTTGTGGATATTTATATTACAATATGATAAACTAGTTCCTCATAATATGATAACTCTATATTTAGTAAAATTTCATTAGTCTGTAAGTGACAGCTAAATAATTTGCATACTTAAAAGTCCCTGAGCAGTCATAAACATGATCAATTGTAATGCCTGAAATGATGCTAAAAGCAAAACCATATTAAGAGAACATTATAAGCCTGGCTCAAAATCCACAAGAGGAAGTCATTCTTTAAGGAGTTTGCAATCTCAAGTTCCAAATGAAAAATATTGTTTATGTGAAATGAGGCTAATTAAATATGGATTTCAGTTTCCAGAGACAGTGGATTTTCCACATTTTGACACAATTCCAAGTGTTGTAGAGAATGAGGGAAAGAGTGAAGGAAGCAGAGAGATGTGTCAACAATTTCTCATAATTTTTTTTTTAAATAAAGATTCCTTTGTCCTTAATACAGCTTACTATGCCATTTTACATTTGGATGAAATCCCAGGAGTTGAGAGTAAAATAGTGACGTTTAAGCATATGTGCTTCCTTAAAACAGAAAACTAAAGGAAATCACGTAATCAAGGCTGTTTTTAACGATTTGATGCTCAACATTTCTAAAAATTGTTAGAAAGACATCAGTAATGCATTGCTGTACCATAGAGAACTTGGAATTGAATAGCATTAAAAATAACACACTGCAGCTCAACTGAACGACTGCTTTCACTTTTACAACAGTTATTAAGCATTTACTATTTGTACCAAGTGGTTACTAGCACTTTGGTCAGGTCAGTGAACAAAATCAGAACAATCAGACCTAATAGAACTTGTAGTCTATTGGGCAACTTGTCTACAGTATCTAAATGGCAGTTGGTGACATATACAGGAACAATAATCAGTGTAAATATTTTGACACTAAATCAGTAAAACTCAGGTACAACACAGGTTGTCCACGATAAGGTAAAATTTCTAAATCTGAATTTGTCAAAGTTACCAAAGTTGATTGGTAGGTTCATATGAAATATCAATGTCTTGTTTTACATGAATTTTAATCTTAACTATCTGATGCTTAATCAACGTACTTAAAGATTCTTGGGAAAATTGTAAATACCCTTTGTTTCTTTATTAAAATAATGAGATTTATGTAACTAATTATTTTAAAATTTTCTTCCTTCATTGTTATGCTAGATGCTCAAAAATAAATGTATTTAGTTTCAGAAAGCATAATAGTCGAGCATTTGAGTACAATACTCTTTTCACTGCCGATTTTGGTAATTATTGATACCACACTGGACAAGGGGAACAAAAGAAAACACAGTAATAGGTCAATACAAAAAACACTGAATGTAATTTTGTATAAATGTAATAAAGAAAAATGAATTTGATAACTGCTCTATTTTAGATAATCTTGTTTTTCCATCACAGGAGATGGTTCTTAAATGATACCTCTAAGGCAGTAGTTCTTGGAGGAGTCGCTTGCCACTCTGAAGACATTTTGCATCATCTGGAGACTTCTTTGGTTCGGGTTTCTAGTGGACTGAGGGTTGCTGCTACATCCTACTATAATACACAGGATACTCTCTTCTGAGTAAAGAGTCATCTAGCTCAAAGTGTCAAGAGTTGAGATTGAAAAAAACCTGCACTAAGGTCAGGATGAAGCAACAGTGCTCTTTATTTTTTGGCCAAAGGAGTTGAAAACGTATGGTCACACAAAAAGCTACACACAGATGTTTATAGATATTTTATTTAAATGTAATTTAATTAAATGTAATTTAATTAGGTGTCCTTCGGTAGGTGAACAGATGAATAAACGGTGGCACATCCAGACAATGGACTATTACTCAATGCTAAAAAGAAATGAGCTATCAATCCAGGAATATATATGGAGGAAACTTAATGCGTCTTACTACATGAAAGAAGTTATCTGGAAAAGGCTAAAGAGGATATGATTTATTTCAATGATAATAATGATACATGTAAGTATTTATTATTTTGCATATGTGTGTGTGTTTATCTGCATACACACACATTTACGCTTCAAATTTATATTTTAAGGCAGCTCTACACCAGGTATGAGATAAAACAATGAGTAAAACATGACTTCAAATTTGAAAAATTCAAGTTTTCTACTTTGAATGCTCTAATAGTGTGGGATATTATGGTGATAGAAAAATGGTATGCTGGATTTGGTGGTGCCAAGTCATCTTCAGGAACTGCTTTGAGTTATCTACACCTCACATCTGTTGCCACCCCAGTGCACATGTGCATGCGTGCATGCGCGCACACACACACACACACACACACACACACTCACACACACAAACACACACACACACACACTGCCAGTAATGGGGTTAAGTTTAGCCACTGAGTCAAAAGGAAAAGACTACTCTTGTTGTTGTTTTCAGATAATATTTCCTTAAGTAAAAAAGAATGACAATACAGAGGGGAAAAACCAACCAACTCAAACTTTTAGCTCTATCTTCTTCCTTCTAATTTAGAACATGTGCATGTGAAGACATGATATTTGAAGCTGTGTGATGGGCCTATCAAGTATTGAGTATATGAAAGGCCTTGAACTGCTACAGCCTTACTATGAAAATGTAAGAATAACGTTTTGGGAAAAACATTTTTTGAGAATAACCATCCATAGCATTATGTAGCTCTTTCCGCATTCTGCCAAGCTCTGGCTCTTTCCCTGTTTTCCAGACTATCCATCCACCCCATTCTTAGTATACCATGAATTCTGAGATTCACCTCACTACGCAATTTTAATGTGACCCAGTGATTTGCAATTTAGCATCCCATGAAAATTTGTAACAGCTCTCAGAACAGCATGAGTATGATTTAAGTTTCCTTTACTAAAAGCTATCTGTAATCAGGATTGGTTTATAGCTTAATCTTTTATATATTGCCTACATGTCCACATTAAGCATATTTTGTTTTAAAACCAAAACAATTTGACAGAAAATACTAATTTGGCCATGTTTATAATTTTAATTATTCTGCAATGAGGCCCCAAATGATGATTTCCAAGCCATTTTCATTTTTTAACCTCTTGGATAACCATAGTTACGAATGGGGATTTACAATATCAGGCACAGTTAAAAACTAAAGGCCTGGACGCCAAAGAAGGAATCTGGTTTCCAAACAGATGCCAAAACATTGTGTGTTCCACATATATTCATAATTGCCAAGCATCCTTTCTAAATGACTTGTTTTAATTCCTCTGCAGCTTATGCTTCTAGTTTTTAAGAAATTAATAGCTAGAGATCCCCCTTATACTTTCCATTTTTGAAGCATGAAATCCATAGAGAGATTATTTTGTGTAGTTCTGAGAGCATTCTCTTGTCTTTCACAATATTCTGAGGACACGTGTGTTCATTTTCTAATACTTGTTAATCTGTCACTTGGTAATGTTGAAGGAGCAGCCATCACTGACAAAAAGTATTAATACAGTCATTTTCAATATCCTATGACTCATCTCAGCCTGTTAATTATGGGATAAACACTATTATTTTAAGTATTACATACAAAAGAGGGTTTAAGTCTTTTGTTGCTGTATATAGGCAGCATCTTCCAAGGAATCACATAAACACTTTAAACAACAGAAAGGCACAGATTCCAACAGGGAATTGCCGGTGTACATTGTTCCCTCTAGAACACAAATCAATATTAAAGGGAACAACGTTTTGGTGTGTAATTTGGAGGCAAGCACCACTGAATTGATTGTCTAAACTTAGAATGTTTCTAAAGAAATGTACATATTTTTCAAATAAAAAAATCTGGACCAGAATAGCAGATAAAGTTCAATATTTTGTATAAGGTTTTGAGATAGCAAAGGCTGCTGTGCTAAGTGCTGGTGGTAAGAATTCTGTATACATGAAATTTATACCAATTTACATTAAGGAAATTAATTTAGGAACATTGTTATTAGATAATTTTGATGGAATCCAATTTATCTATTGTTCTGTTTTGTTTTGTTTTGTTTTGTTGTCTGTGCTATTGGGGTCCTATTTAAGAAACCATTGCCAAATCCAAGGTTGTGAACCATTGTCCCTACGTTTTGTTCTAAGAGTTTTAATAGCTTCAGCTTTTTAATTTAGTTATTTGATTCACTTGAATTATTTTTTTTATATGGCATAAGGTGAAGATCCATACTTTATTCTTTTGCATGTATATATCTAGTTTTCCAAGGACCGTTTGTTGAACAGATTGTTCTTTTTCCATTATATGACTTGGCACCACTGTGAAAATTTAACTTAGCATGGATTTGAGAATTTATTCCTGGGCATTCAATTCTATTCCATTGGTGAATATGTTTATCCAATCTTTACCAAGACATATTATAAGGACATTGTGAAAATCAAAGAGAAAAAGAAACCTAAAAGCAGCAAGATTGAAAAACAACATTACTTACAAAGGAACCCCCATTAAGCTTTCAACAGATTTCTCAGCAGAATCCTTAAAGGTCAGGAGAGAGTGGAAAAAATATATTCAAAGTGCTAAGAGAAAAATAAATTAATTAACAAATAATACTATATTTACAAAGTTATCCTTCAGAAATGAAGGGAAATAAATACATTCCCAGAAAACAAGAACTGAGATACTTCATCACCATTAGCCATGCCTTACAAAAATACTGAAAGGAGTATAAAGCTGAAAAGAAAAGTAATTGGTGACAGGAAGTCAGAAAAACATACAACACACTGGGAAAGGTAAATTTATAGTCAGATTTATAAAATTCTAACTGTAATAGGATGATGTGTCAACCACTTAACTGTAGAAGTTAAAGGAAAAGACCACTAATATAACTATAGTTACTATCATTTTATTAGTGAATATGCAATATAAAAATATATAAATTGTGACATCAAAGCAAAGAAGAGCAGGTAAAAAGGTAGTTGTATTCTTAACTTGAAAGGGATTGTAATTATTTGTACAAACTCTATGAAAAATATTCTGTATGATTTTTCACCAGAAATGTAACAACTTCTAAATTATTTATACAGGATTTGACCTATATTATGAATTAACCTTGAATGATTCTGCCCACCACTAAAATGTAATGTAGACTAGTTTTTTCCATTGAATGAATTGATTAATATAATGGATCAATGAGGACTAACTATATCAGAAGACAACTGCCAATAGCCTAGGAATCTGAATCGAATAAGCTTCTGCTTTTCATTTCTTGAGCTGCATTTGCTTAATAAAACAATATCATAAAGTCTGTAGGAGCAATGTTTGTTCTAATTCACTTTCGGTTTTGTCTTGTCACTCTGCTTCACATAGCTCCTCTCAAACAATAAGTACAAAATAAATATTTATTAATTATAATTTAATTAAATATTAAGCTGTATAATACCCTCTCAGAATAGCACTGTGGTAACTACCATGTTTCCCCAAAAATAAGACCTAACGGGACCATCAGCTATAATACATCTTTTGGAGGGAAAAGTTATTATAAGACCGGTCTTATTTTACTATATATTCATTCATCCATTTGTAGACTTACGATTGTGTCCATGCTTCCATGTCTTGGCCATTTTGAATAATATTGCAATCTGCAATAATCACAGGGATGCAGATATTTCTTCAAGATCCTGTTTTCATTTCCTTTAGACATATACCCAGAAGTGGAATTGCTGGATCATATTATAGTTCTGCCTTTAATTTTTTGAAGCACCATCCTGTTTTCTATAGTGGCTGTACCAATTTACATTCCTACCCACTGTGCATAAGGGTTTCCTTTTCTCATCAGCCGCAGCAACACTTACCACTTTTTTTTATGTTAATGCTAATAGGTCTGAGGTGATATGTTATTGGGGTTTTAATTTGTATTTCCATGATGAATAGAGATATTGGACATCTTTTCATGTACCTTTTAGCCATTTGTATATTTTCTTGGGAAAAAATAAAAGATGTCTATTGAGTCCCTCTGCCCACATTTAATCAGATAGTTTGATATTTATTATTGAGATTTATGAGTTCTTTTTATATTATTAAATTTATTGGGGTGACAACAGTTAGTGAAATAATATAGGTTTCAAGTGTATATTCCTATAATTATCTATATATCACATTGTGTGCTCACCAATCAGAGGCAATTCTCTTCCCATCACTATATACTATATATTTTGGATATTAACTTTTTTTTTTAATTTATTGGGGTGACAATTGTTAGTAAAATTACATAGATTTCAGGTGTACAATTCTGTATTACATCATCTATAAATCCCATTGTGTGTTCACCACCCAGAGTCAGTTCTCTTTCTATCACCAAATATTTGATCCCCAGATATTAACTTTTATCAAATATATGGTTTGAAAATAATTCTTCCATTCTGCAGGCCATCTTTTCATTTTACTGATTGTTTATTTTTCTGTGCAGATCTCTTTAGTTTGATGCAGTTTTATTTATTGATTTTTGCTTTTTGTGTCATGCAAAAAATTGCCACTAAGAACAATGTCAAGGAGTTTTTCTTTCTCTCTTTTTTTTCTGTTTTCTTCTAGCAGTTTTATTGTTTCAGGTCTTATACTTAAGTCTTTAACCCATTGTAAGTTACACTTCTCTTCACTTGCAAACAATCATCACAGGAAAAGGAACTACTAGCATGTCTTTAATGATTAAGGAAATGTATTGCTCCTGAATGCACATCAAAGATTCTCCCATTGTTTTGCATTCAGATTTTATAAGAGAGGGTTCCTGAGAAGAAAAACATCAAGTTGAATCCTAAGTGTCTCAAGCAGAAGTACTTGAGGGCTTTTTATTTCTTAAACACAAAATCTCTCAACTCTCCTGTGTAGATTTGCTGCCATATTACAAGGGCTGTAGAACTAAGATTTGAAACAAGTACCTTACATCTATGCACTTCACAAATGATTTATCTTTGTATGTTATGAATGCTTTACTCCTATGTATTTCATGATGCTTGGCTTTTTGATCAAATTTGTGGTGGCTCTATAAAAAACAAAATTTTTATAATGTCTCATACTTATACCTTCCCACTTTTTTATAGTATGGTAACACTACTGTTATTTTGGTTCTCTGAAACCGGAAGTTGAACACAAGTCAAGTCTGATACAACGTAATTAGTACAGTTAGAAAGGGCTGTTTCTATTAAGTTGGAATAAAATGAAGGGAAGCCACTGGGTAGGTTAAGGAAATTAATTTATTTAACCATTACTAAAAACATAATATAGATCTGGAATTAGGTTAGTCATTTACAACACAGTGGCAAAAAGACAGATATGGTATTTGTCACTGTAGAGATTATGGCCTAGACGCTGGCCATATTTCAATATCCTCCCCCCTAAAAAAGTAGTGCTCAGAATTCTAAATGAGCATCATTTCATAAATGAAGAGCTTGTGAGTCTGCCTGTGTATCTTTGAGCTTCCTTTTCTTCTTTTTCCTTAGTGATTTGTTTGTACTTGTTTGCTTGTTTTAATCCCATATGTCTCCTTTCTGCATTCCCTTACTGACAAATATTACAGGAAAGGATTATACTCAATCTCCATTTATCTGCCAACCATTTATCTGTCTATAACTCAGGACACAACAGAATTCCAAATGTGATTTTTAGGTATTTTTTCATACCTAAAAATGTTGTCTAATCGTTTCATGTTGTCTAATCGTTTCCTGTATATGACACTGTTGACTACTCTTTCAGACAAGGACTCTCCTTTTTTGGCATTTGTACTGATCTCCTATTCTGGGATTCCTCCACTCACTTAAAGTGCCTAATATTTATAGACTCATTTTCCTTATTCTTAGTTGTCTCTCAGGCTCCACCCCAGGATCTTTGCTCTTTTTAGTGCACTTATTCTTCCTGAGAAATGACATCCTTGTGTATGGCTTCAACTACCACCTTATGATTTTCAAAATTAGTATCTGCTAATCCACACTTTGATTTTGAGATCCCCTTATTATTTAATATGGCTTCTTGTTATTGTTATTTCAAGATTGTTGGCCCACAAGTACCTCAAATGCAATATAACATATTTATATCTACATATTAAGCTATCTCCCATTTTTCTATAGCTTTTCTCCATTTTCCCATTCCTTTAACAAATAGGTACATTATTTTTCATTTCCCTATCCAATTTCCTATAGAAGTAAATCACACTACTAGCACAACTTTTTCAACATTAACATATCATAATTATCTATGATTCAGTCCTCTCTTTCCATAAATCCTCAGTAGCCAATTGGTTACCAGTACTCTACCATCTGCTCACAAAATAAATTTGGAATCTGTTCTCTCTTTTCCAGAATAATTTCCATTATCTTAGCTCCTGAACTTCCAAGTATTTAAAATAGATTTTAGTCGGTGCCTCTGCTCCTAGATAGATAGATAGACAGACAGACAGACAGACAGACAGACAGATAGATAGATAGATAGATAGATAGATAGATAGATAGATGACGGACAGATAGATAGATGACAGATAGATAGATATAGATATCTATCTCCGAACTATAGCTGCACCTATTTCTTTAAAAATTCACTTTTTTTTAACTCAGTATTTTCATATATTTTTCACTTTGTCCCTTTACGTATTTTAAAAGTATTTTTTACATAAAAAATAATTTATTTATGTATTTTTCTCTTATTGCATATTGCTTGTCTCTTTTCTCTCTGAATCTTAGGTTCTATTCTCATCCAGTAACCCTGAGTTTAAGAGAAAAGCCTACTAACTTGGAAGGTTTCTAGAATAGCAAACCTTATGCTAGTTTGGAGTCAGGCATTCTGTTCTTCATGCCCATGGCTTAAGGTTAAGAAAGTGGGCTAAAGGAGGTGAGGAGTTTTCACCGTAGCTCTATCTTTTATAAAGGCGTATATAAACAATGGCAAACTTCTTAAAGTTTAGATGCTTGGTATTTATCAACATATTGACAAATGATGTTCAATATTTATGTGTTAAATGAATCCATCGTAATAATACCTTGTACTTTCATCCCATTCCTGCGTGAAGGTGCATGATGAGCAATCATAGGAGCTGTTAGGTTACATTGTCATGCGTTCAACTGATTGTCAATAAGGATTCTTTAATATTAATTAAATTAGAGTTATTAGAATAGGGATAAACATACTATTTTCCATCAAGGGGAATTATTATACACTATCATTTTGTTTAGAATAAAGCACATGGACACTTGAAACGTAGGTAATTTTACCAACAATTGTCACCCCAGTAAGCTTAATTAAAATAAATAAATAAAGCACATTGCTAAACTAGAGAGTTAAAATTTAACATTTATTCCTGACTCAATATGTTACTTACATGAACCATGTTTTTATTTTTCCTGACAACTGTGGCCAACATTGTTGCACTCTCAATTCAGAATGCATTATTCTAGAAACAGGTATTATTTCATGAAATAGAAGACAGTGGCATCTAAAAAAAATGGTCTTGCTCTGCCGGTGTGACAAAGATTACACCTTCCATTCCACAAAGAAAATTTCTAATAGATTTGTCATGGCATTCCCAAAATATGAAATAGTAAGCACTTAAAATTAAGGTATATAATTATTACATGTTGGAAACTTTAAACAAAGATACCTGTGAAATGTTTAGGGCTACAGTTTAATCTTTGATATACTTTTATCAATTTGGTTTCCAAAAAATAGTTTGATTTCATTTGTCATATTATTCTTATTATATTGAACATTGACTTAATGTGTGTATTTTGATGTGTGTATTCATTTGATCACCCATACAAACACACTTTTTGAATCACTAATGAAAATATGGAACTATAAGAACATAAAAATCCAATAAAAGAGAAAGAAAGCATATGCTGTATTGCAGATTTCTATACTGCTTTGAAAACTAATTTGTCTGATAAACCTATAAAACGATAAGATAAAAAAAGATTTATACAGCTGTTATACAGTACTGCTTCAATCACATTTAATCCTTATTTTACAAAAAAATTCACATGTGAATAACATTAAAATATACATGCTTCACTCTCAATTTTTCCACTTTTTCAGAATTATGAATATATATAAATCAAAAGACCTTTCCAAAAATGTAATTACTTTTCTGACAAATGATAAATGAAATAGACAATATTATTTTACAAATTTCACATGATAGTTTAAATAGTAACTTAAAATAACCTTAACTCATGTGTTTAGCTTCTTAGCAATTATTTATACATTATCATCTTAAAATTTAAATATAATATTCTAATTATCACACACCTAGCATCACATGTTACATACCACGTTTAATATGTATTATATGATATTTCTGAACACAAATATGAACTACCATCAGGTAGACTAAAATAATTACTATTTGAAAATCACATTTCCCATTGCTAAAATGAATACTAGTAAAACAAATTTTTATTAGAATTACATTTCATTAAGTACTAATTCAATGCATAGTTTAAATATCATTGATCAATGTCCAAGCTAGTAATTGTCCACAATTTTGAAATTCTTTTTAAAAAACTATCCCTTTTACCCTCTTGAGAGGTTGCAGTAGACTCAACATAAAATTAATATTGTTTGTATGGTGCTGTTGAATTGATCATTTGGATACTTGTTTTGAAACTTGTGCTTAAATGCCTTCTCTGGAACTCTACTTAACTATAGACTTTGTCGTGTTACTATTCACCCCATTTCCCCTGACACCTAACCTAGTCTTTTTTTGGTTCTGATGCTAGGCAAGCACTTTTAGTTTGCACAGATGGCAACTACCTGGATTTATAGTAGGGATACTGTGAATTGAAAATATAAAAAGGAAAGGAAAATAGTTGCAATTGCTTGAGTGTCAACCTGATGGGAAAGGAGAAATACAAAATCCAAAGCAGTGACAAAACTTGTCTATTTGCTGGTCAAGCGGTAAATATGTGTTTGTTCTTATTCTGGGGTGCCATTTGGTGTTTCAGCTCCTCTGAATCCAGCTACTCTATGATGCCTGTTAAACAGGAGTCCTAATTACTGCCCTCTCTGTGGATGAGTATCAGCTGTTCCCACTATGAATTACTGACTCATTCTCATTTTCCATTCAAACATTCCTAAAGAGTGTTTCATTCATTTAATTTTTCATTCTCCAGTTTCAAGACAGTCATAAAGGTAGTATTCTCATTCCAGGCTATTTCATAGTCCCCTTGATACTCTAAAGAGAGCTGCCTATGGCTAAGAAACCAATCCTGTTCCAGTTATCTATGACCAAATGAGAACAAATACTCCATTTTTTCAGAAGGTGTTGTGGGGTAACAGCTTTCTGTATGAGTGTACGTTCATCCATTCCTCTTTGACATTATACATTATTTGGAGACCCCTCTCAGTAACACGACTTTAAAAATGCTCCAAACATGAAGACAAACATTACAGTGTGCTATTCCCGTCGGCTGTTTCTCTCCTGGCTGACCTGGCCTCTGAAGTGAAACACAGCTATCTCTTACCTGCTCAGAGTTTACAGCACTTCCATCACAAATAAGAAGCATATTTAACGGGCAATGGGTTAGCATTTAAAAACAGTTAAAGACTTATATGATTCATATTTAAAATTTAACCCTCTATTGTACCAAAGGTGGATAATTCTGCAAAGCAACTAGGGAAATATGTTTGTTTTTTCTTTCATTAAAGGTTATCGGGGTGACAATGGTAGTAAAATTACATAGGTTTTAAGTGTACAATTCTGTAATACATCATCTATATATCACATTGTGTGTTCACCACCCAGAGTCAGTTCTCTTTTCATCAACATATGTTTGAACCCTTTTACCCTCATCTGCCAACCCCCACCCCCCTTACCCTCTAGAAACCACTAAGCTATTGTCTGTGTCTATGAGTTTTTGTTTTTTCATTTGTTTGTCTTGTTCTTTTATTGTTTTCGGTTTTCTATACCATGAATCAGTGAAATCATATGGTTCTCAACTTTTTTTGTCTGACTTATTTCGCTTAGCATAATAATCACAAGATCCATCCATGTTGTCGCAAATGGCTCTATTTCATCTTTTCTTATGGCAGAATAGATATTTATTCTTTGAATTGAAGAAAAATTTCAAGGAAAAAATTCTATTAAAAGTTACCTAAATGCCCAAGAAAAGCATAGATACTGTTTACAAGGAGGAAAGTTGACGTTTTCAATGAAATGTGGGGTTTATATTGTCAAAGGAGAAGTGGGTAGCAAATTCTAGGAATAATCTAAATCATATATATATATATATATATATATATATATATATATATATATATATGATTTTTGTTGTTGCTTAGGGGAGAATATTGACCAGAATTATTAGAACAAAGACATTGAGGATTTCTGAAAACAAAACTGAATATGTAACAATATGACAGAGGGTCTTAAATGCTAGAACAGGTAATTCTAAGTCAGTACATGAAGCAGGGTGCAGCGAGTAGAAAATATAACTTTCATGATAACTGAACCTTAAACTTTTTCTTCCTCTTTTTTTCTCTTTCAGAAAATCAGGCAGAGTAGCTATTCAGGCAGTATAATCAAGTGTTGAAGGGCATAAACATTGGCATCAGAAAGACTTGGATTTTCATCCCAAAGACTCCTTATATTAGCTTTGTTAACTGTTAAATGTGTGTTACATGGTGTTGAGTCAGCTCCAACTCCTGCCAACCCTAGCAATGGATGATGTCCACAATGTCCTGTCCTCACAGCCCTGCTCAGACTCATGCCTATGGCTTCTTTTGTGGAGTCAATCCATCTCATATTTGGTCTTCCTCCTTTCATGCTGCCTTATATTTTTCCCAGTATTATTGCCTTTTCCAAAGAACCCTGCCCTCTCATGATGTACCCAACTAGGACAGCTTCAATTTTGTCATTTTTGCTTCCAGTGATGTTTCAGGCTTAATTTGCTCTAGGACCCACTTGTTAAATAACTCCACTGAATGTAGGTTTTCTCATCTGTAAATTCAGGGTAATGCTACTCAACCATATGGTTGCTGTGATAAATAGAATGATAAACATAAGAAACCAAGCAGAGAATATGGCACATCATATACACCCACGAGTTGATGAGTGTCCCAATGGTATCCTGAAAATAATACTAAACTAGAAATTAGAATTTAGGGTTCTAGAACATACTCTGTAAAAAATATCATTCCTAATAACCCCTTTGGGCTTCATTATTCTCATCTGAATAATGAGAGCTAAAAGGAATGATCTCTGAATATAGCTTCTGAGATGTAATATTGTGTATGTCTTTAGTATAAATTATGAAAGTATTTATGATGCCTTTAAATCATACCCCTATTTACATTTACATATGCAGATGAGAAATTAATATTTTTTCCTTGTCACTAACTGGAAAAATAACCCAATCATGACATAGGCTTCTGTATCAGCATCCACAAGTAAGCTGGCAAAATGTATATTTCACCATTACACAAACTGAACCCACTATTCCAATCCACCACTAAAGACCTTGGTAACATCTTGCCTATCTCCTTCTCAGTTTTAGGTCAAAAGCAAGAATAGCTATTGGCCCACTGGAGTTGTTTAGTTAGTATAAGAATAAGATAGTGGATAAATTCAGTAATTCTTAGATTATGTTTAAGCAACGTTGTGGAAATCATGCCCTTTTGTGGACTTATCAGTAATCCAAACCGTATTTTATATTATGACTTTTTTGTCAAAATAAGTTTCTATTTTCAAACAACTAACATGTTAGAAACATAGTTTATTTCTAAATTATTCCTAATGTAGGGTATGTTTACATTAAGGAATCAAAGTCATTGTTTTGTTAAGTGGTAATATTTTAACATTTTAAAAATAAAGTTTATTATTAATTTAGCTTTCAAAAAGGAGTGATAAAAAAAGAAGATGCTCTTTTCATTTTAAATGTTATTTAATTATATAATATTCCGTGATTATGCCAACATGGAAAATTTTAAATATAATAAAAATTCATATTTTAAAATTATTTGATAAAGAATTGTTTGTTAAAATTGTGTTAAATTCCAGTCACAGTCTGAAGTGCACATCTTAACACTGGCATTGAGAGAAGACAATATTTCTAAAATATTATGCGATAACTATATAAAATTTAATTGAGTCTAGTAAAAATTAAGCCCAGGAAAAAACAAACAAAAAAACAAAAAAACTTATAACAGAATCACCTAAGTATTTTACATATATGCAATGCTGAAAAGAAACGATTCATACTTGATTGGGAAACATCCAAAAAGTCTTTATAAAATCAGGAAAGCACAAGAAATAATGCTTCTATTATTTCAAATTAAAAGTCTCAGAGTGCAAGACTATGGAATTTGTGGACACTGGAAAGTTGGTGTCATACACGTGATTTAATGTACACTTGAGCACTCACAATTCTTTCTCCTTTTGGTTTCTGAGTTTGGGAAAATCAAACAATCAAACAACGAGTAAGTTAAAAAACAAACAAACAAACAAACAAAAAACAGAGGGATATTTGGAAACATTTCCTTAAACAGTAGCATGCAGTTTATTAATACAGATTCTAACAGAATGTTGATGTATGCTGCAAATAAAAGGTGGAGGCACAACATAACTGCATAATCTTACTTGTTTTGACATTGACAATAACAGAATTATAGTCCTTAAGCAGTGATCCAGAAAGAAAAGACGTGCATGGGTATTACCCTGCTCTGTGTAGCCACTTTGGTTCTTTGAACTTCCATGTTTTTGCTGAATAAATAGAATACTTAGAGCAGATATGACAGATTTCTTGCAAATGTAGTTGCTGATATATTTGCAATCTTTATACACATGCATCTTTGCAATATGACTATGATACTCCTCATTGAAGAGGCAGAGCTTATTTTTCTACCCCCATGAATCTGGACTGGCTCTGTGCTTAGTTTGCTTTGACCTATATGATATGGCAGATTTGACATTGTGCAGTGTGCAAGAGGTATTTCAGGTTCTGCTGTACTCATCTTCATTTTGCAATTGAAATGCAAAGAAATTCAGACTAGCTTCTATGATGATGAGAGATCCTGTGGAGAGAAAGTCCCGGCCTACAGCCAGCCCAATCAATTCCCGTGTAAGTGAGGTCATCTTGTTTTGAGGTGGGTTATTATGCAGCAAAAAATGACGGAAAGCTGGTGTGTGTGTGTGTGTGTGTGTGTGTGTGTGTGTGTGTGTTTGTGTGTGTTTGTGTGTATGTGTAAATATGTGTACGACTATGTGCATGCATGTTCTTATGCAAGCACATAGTAGTTTCTTCCTATTGATCTGCACATTAATTGCATGTATTACAAAATTTACCAAATTCAAATAAAGTACCAGGGGGTGCTAAAAAAATATACACAAGTGGACATTTTGGTCAACGTTGCTCGAGCAGTAGTTTGCCATAATCAGAAGTGTCTGGACGCTGATGGTAACCTCTTTGAGCACCTCTTGTAATTGCAGAAGTCAAACGTGAGTTGTATTCATGTTTTGTTATTGGTATATATGGAGTATTACAATTTTAATACAGCTTTCCTTTATTAAAGTGCATATACATTTTTTTGCACACTATTTGTCATTATGATTCAGACACCAATGTATGTTTTTCCAATAGTGGAAGTCTTAATAATAACATTTATTTATATAATTACATATATTCATAGCATAATGAAGTAGGTCTCAGCCCTACACCATTCTATTAAGATATATTTGGAGTAAATTCTTTGAACTGCATAAATAAGGGACATATTGAATGTTCCTATTAATACAATGCTGAACGCCTAAAGTAAAAACTTTAGCAAAGTGATGTATTTCTAAAGACATTTGTCAATTGAGTAAGTTATTCAAAAGATACATATATTTAATATTAAATATGACCACCATGTGAATAACATTTTCTTTTTTTATCCCCAAAGAAAATTTTAAGATGTTCTATATAGGCAAACAGGTTTGTTAAAGGAAAAAAAAACATTACCAAATACATTTTAGTTAGAGGTCACCACTATAACAAAACTCAGTATGCAAGCCAATGCCAGGAGCAGAATGAGGTTGAATACATGAAGCCAAAACAAAACACAAGAGATTAGAAAGGCAGATATATATTTTTTTGTTCTAGAACTTGATTATTTTTTCTCTATTTGTAGTTCTGATCTTAATAAGATCTGTGTTGCCTTTAGCTCTGGGTAAAAACAGAGACATTGCAGAGTGAGTTATCACCATTCACCTTGGAAAAGTCAGAAACTCTACTAGGCGCTGACTTTTAAACTCTATTAATTTAGCAGATATATGGTGTGCTCAGTCACTAGTGGAAAATATACCACGGATGTAATATAACTATTTTTATGGACTTTATAATGTCAAATATTAAATTATATTATTATGTAACACCTTAATAATGATGACAATTATACTAATACAACTGTTGTTATTATTTCTACTACTAATTCCTATCAAGTATCTGCATTATTGAGTATAATCCTGGAAGCAAACCTCAGAAGTAGTTATAACGGGTCTTATGATATGAATGAAAAATCTGAGTCTTAGTAAGATTAAATAGTTTCCAACTTCACCCAGCTTAGTGAGTGATCTGAATTTGAAACTAGATATATTGATTTTAAATCACTTATGTTTAATTGTTTCATTCAATTAAATGCATTATATCCTCTGAATTCAGTGATTCTTGTATATCATTAATTAAATATGCCTACAAAAGAAACATAAATCTGTTCTACCAGTTCAGTAATAGGAACAAAGCAGTATCACCACATAAATGGCATGTGAGATTTGACAGCATACGGAATTCAAAATATTTAAATAGAATTGAAATAAGCAAAATATTCCCAAAGTAAAATGTCACTTTAAAAAGATCAATAGAAGCATTGTGAAATTGTTTCCTATAGTAGACAACCAAAAGCAAACATCCTGTGACAACACCCTGAGCCTTTGTGATGTGAAGTTTCTGATCATCCCAGGAAAGCCTGTATGCCAAGTCTAAAGGAATAACTGTAAGAAGAGGTCAGTACCACTGTTTCCATAGCAATCCATTATAACTGTGCCCTAAACAAGAGTGCTATGTCTGAGATGGAGAGGTGAGAGATGATGATGAGGGTTAATGGATTTTCTACAGGATCAATGCATATTTCACTTAAAACCAGATTTAGGAATTATGAATTTAATTAGCCTCATATAGTTTAACAATTACAGCAAATATCAGTCATTAAGGTTTATTCACTTATTTGACATATTTATTGAGCATCTATTTTATTCCAGGCATTATTCTATCTCCAGAAATATAGTAATGGACTGAATGAAGAGAAGGTGAAGAACTGAAAAATATCATCAAATTGGAATTAACCTGGGTTCATGTCAAAAGAATGCCACACAGTATAATAGAAGTACCACATTAAAGATGAACTCTGTACATTTTGGAGAAACTTAAGAAGTTGAGGTGTAAACTTGGCCTTAAAAAACAAGTAAATGTTGGAGTAGAAGGGAAAATGTAAGCTACTTCACACAAGAGAATTCAAGCTCAAGGGCAGCATGAGTTTGGCATGAAGATTTGTTTTGTTTTGTTTTGTATTTCATTCTTTTTTTCTCAACACAGAAATTAATTTACATATATATATATATTATTTTATATATATATATTAAAGTAGAACCAGCAATAAGGCTATATATTATACATGAGCAACTGCAGATTACATTATAAACTGCTGGCCTTCAAAATTTAAGTCTGAAATATAGTATCTTAAAGTGGAAAAAACAGATTCTTGATTTGAGATTTTGTCTTCTGATATAACCATATAATGCTACACATGTCCTTACTATTGTAATATTGCTTCAGTTGTATACCACAAATTTTAATATGATATGCTTTTATTTTATCAATTCAAAATATTTTCTAACTTAATTTGTGTCTTCCCATTTGACCAATGCATTACTTAGAAGTCAGTTATGTATCTACCAAATATTTTATTTTTGTAGATGTCGTTATCTTACTTATTTCTAGTTTAATTCTGTTATCCTCAGACAAGATAATTAGCATGATTTCAGTATTTTTAAACTTCTTTTGTATGGATTTTTTCATAGATAGATAGACAAAACTGCTTTTGAATATCTATAAGGCAGCATACATTAGTAGCTGGCAAAGTGAGTTTAGAACTCAGGAGGGAGGTCATAGAGATATGTCAAACTTTTAAAGGAGAGGAGAGAGTTAAAAGGTTTTAAATACCTGCTAAAGTGAATCCAGTATTGAATCAAGAAAAACTAAAGGAATCCCACCTTTGAACATATTTCAATAACAAGGACAGGATTTCTCCATCCACTTGAAACAGTGTTGGAGAGGCTGTGGAGAAAAAGGAACCCTCATACAACGTTGGTGGGAATTCAGATTGGTACAGCCGTATGGAAGGCAGTATGGAGAGTCCGCAAAAAATTAAGAATAGAATTACCATATGACCCAGCAATCCCTCTCCTGGGTATCTATCCAAGAAATCTGAAAATATTTATCCATAAAGATATATGTGTTCCAATGTTCACTGCAACCTTATTTACGGTGGCCAAGACATGGAACCAACCAAAGTGTCCTTTGATAGATGATTGAATAAAGATGTGATATATATATATATATATATATATATATATATATATATATATACACACACACACACACACATATATATACATATACACAATGCATACTGTTCTGCCATAAGAAAAGAAGAAATAGTGCAATTTACAACAACATGAATGGATCTTCACATTATTATGCTAAGTGAAACTGATCAGACAGAAAAAGTTAAGAACCATATGATTTCATTGATAAGTGGTATATAAAATTGAAAACAACAAAGAAATGAGACAAACAAATGAAGAAACAGAAACTCATAGACATAGACAATAGTTCAGAGGGCATGGGGGAAGGGAGGTGGTAGAAGAGGGTAAACGGGATCAAATATATGATGATGGACAGAAAACTGACTGTGCGTGGTGAACACACAATGTGACATATAGATGATGCGATACAGAATTGTACACCTGAAATCTATGTAACTAAAAATTGTCACCCCAATAAACGTTAATTAAAAAAAACATAACTAGCAAAAAAGAAAAAGGAAACACTTGTATTTTAAGACACTGGGCATCATGAAACAAAATAAGATGGGACACAAATGAGACCCTATGATTGCCACAGTTTACAGCCTTGAAAGTGTTTTCAAGCTACAATGCAATGAAAGGGAGCCTGAGAAGATCAAGCAGACACGTTGAATGAGGGAGAGACTTCTGAGAACCTGTGAAAAAGAAAGTGGCTAGAGTTTAATAGGAACAAGGACTGGAAAAGAAAGCTGCAGAGAGAGAGAGAGAACTATGGCAATCCGCAGAAGGCTCCCCTAAAGTATCAATCACTTAATGTGCTCATGAGGAAACTACGTGAGGCCAGAGAGAAAGTAATGCTACGAAAGAATAAGAGGGAACAGCACCTGATATTCACACAGAAGTTACTTTCTTAAAAATTTCCATTATGTGCTAGTTTTATTTCAATTAACCTTTGTTTATTTCTACTATCAATACTGGAAAATAAAAACCATAACTCACAAGATACTGTGCAGAGAACTCAGAAGGAAATAATTAGAATTAACTCTAGAATAAATGTAGCTCTTCTTCTGCTTGAAGAGTCTGTCTCCAAAGCAAGATCCCAAATGGTCTGATTTCTAGTAACAGAACCATGTCCTAGGACAAAGTTAAAAGATAGGTGTAGGAATACAAATTTATCCCACTCTCAACAAGGTAAAAAGTGTATTTGGCATCCAATCAGAAAGTGCCAGGTATGCAAAATAGCAAGACTATATGATCCATTAATACAAGAAAAATTAATCAATAGATACACTTTGACCACTGACATAGATGTTAGAATTAGCCAACAAGCATATTAAAAAAGCTATCATAACATGGAAATGTGTGTGTTTGTGTGTGTGTGTGTGTGTGTGTGTGTGTGCGCGCGCACACGCGCGTTTATTCAAACACCTAGGGATGAACAGTATAGTGTCCAAGAAGAAAAAAGAATATGCTGGATGGGATTAATAGTAAGTTAAAAAATACAAAACAAAAGATTAATGAACTTGAAATAATAGAAATATAAGTTATCCAAAACAAATAAAAAATAACGACTACATTATCTTTATATATAATATAAATATATAACACACCATATTATATATATATATATACACACAAAACGTCAGTGAACCATGAGACTTCAAACAACCTAATATAGTTGTAATTGGAGTTCTCAAACTAAGAGGAAAGAAAGACAAATTCTTGAAGAAATAATGAATAAAAATTTTCCAGACATAAATAACTCAAAGAACCCATAGCATAAGAATAATGAAGAAATCACACAAAAATGTGGCATAATCAAAATGATTAAAAACTGGTAATAAAGATAAAAATTTAAAGTAGCCAGAGAAGAAAGACGTTATACAGAAAGAAACAAATGTAAAGTTGCCAGCACATTTCTTTTCTGAAACAGTGCAAGAAGATAGCAGAGCAAAATCTTTAATGTATGAAATATGATGTTAACCTAGAATTTGGTGCTCAGGAAAAATATCTATCAAAAACAAGGTCTTTTATAGACACAATGGCTGAAATAATTCTTTAGGGAAAGAACCATACAAGAATATCAAAAGAAGTAGTGCAGATACAAAGTAAATGATACCAGATGGATATATGGAACTACACAAAGAATGAAGACCAGCAGAAAGAATAGATACCTGGGTAAATGGTAAATGCGTATTTCTTTTATATAAATAACTTTTAAAATATATGCTTTTAAAGACTTTTTAAAATATCAGTTATAGGTTTACAACAAAATTGAGAGAAAGGTACAGAGATTCCCCATATATACTCTGGCTGCACGCAGGTATATCATCTCCTATTATCAATAGCATTTATCAGAACGGTATTTTTGTACTTTTTTTTTTTACCAAGGATGAACATACACTGACACATCATAATCACCCAAAGTCCAAAGTTTACCTTAGAGTTCACTCTTGCTGTTGTAAATTATATGGCTTTGGACAAATATATAATGATATGTATCCATCATTATAATCTTATTCAGGGTATTTTCACTGCCCTAAAATTCCTCTGTGTTTTGTCTATTTATCTTTCCCCTCCACCTCTGGAAACCACTGTGTTTTGTTCTGTCTGTCTGCTTCCAACTTTTTTGAGCTATAATTGGCACATAATATTGTGTAAATTTAATGTATACAATGTGATATAAATCAATTTAATTGTTTATTTAAATAAAATTAATAATAACATGGAGTAGGGTTTAAAACATATATAAAAGTAAAATCCATGGCATCAGAAGCCCAAAGAATAGAAAGGAAGAAATGAAAATATATTGTTTTAAAGCTTTTTTTTTTTAATTAAAGTTTATTGGGGTGACAATTGTTAGTAAAGTTACATAGGTTTCAGATGTACAATTCTGTATTACATCATCTATATATCACATTGTGCGTTCACCTCCCAGAGTCAGTTCTCTTTCCATCACTATATATTTCATCCCGTTTACCCTTATCTACCTCCCCCTTAACTTCTGGTAACCACTAAACTATTGTCTGTGTTTATGAGTTTTTTTTTCTTCATTTGTTTGTCTTGTTTTTTTGTTGTTGTTTTCAGTTTTACATACCACATATCAGTGAAATCATATGGTTCTCTGCTTTTTCTGTCTGACTTACTTCGCTTAGCATCATAATCTCAAGATCCATCCATGTTGTTGCAATTGTTGTTGCATCCATGTTGTTGCATCTTTTCTTATGTCAGAATAGTATTCCATTATGTATATATACCACAACTTCTTTATTCTATCATCTATCCAAGAACACTGGTTGTTTCCATAAAAACCTTTCCAAACATACAGAAGGTGAGGGGATTTTGTAACACACAAGCTGCACAACAAGAAATACTGCTTTAAAGCTTTCACATGAGCACTTTAATTTAGACTATGGTAATTTAAAGATATCTATAATAAACCATAAAGCAGCCACTAAAATAACAACCCCAAGTTTCAGGGTCAATAAATCAACATAGGAGATAAAAATCATATTATAAATAATAAGTAATCCAAAGAAGTCAGAAAATAAATGGTTAAAAAAATAGGACAAACAGAACACAAATAGAAAGTGGTCTAACTTTAACATAATGATGTCATCTTAAGTGAAAAGGTAGTAATAAATGTTTGAATTAAAAGGCAGAGATTGTCAGATTGCATAAAAAGCAAGACCCGACAATAAGAAATTAATTTAAGAAATACATGGCACATACACTAAGGGGACAGAATATCTTCATAACCTTAAATTATCTCAGCCAAAATATTTATTAATTACTGTGGGGATTTTGACATATGTCCACAAACGCTTTGGTACTTCTCTCTCCACTGGGTTGAAATTCATTCCCATGCCTTTGAATGTCGATGGATTTGCGGACTCATTTCTAACTTATAGAATATGAAAATGGAAAAACAGCAATTTTACAGGGGAGAAACCTGGCAGACCCTACCTCATCCAAATGATAAAGGTAAATGTTATCCTTAATGAGTCATTTTTATATGCACTCCCCGATATGGGATAGACACATAATCTTTGTGGTAGTTTTCATAATCTCATAATAATCATGAGAAAACATACCTATATTCAAGAAAATAATTTAGCAGTCAAATTATTTCCTAAATGTCAAAGTCATAAAAGAAAAAGAAACACTGAGAAACTGTTAGACTAGAGATAAAGGTGGCATGAAAGCTAAATGCAAGATCTCCCATATTGTATCCTAGAAGAGAAAGAGGAAAAATGGGGAAATATGAGTTCTGACAATGACTGTGTTGTACTCAAAAATAAGACCTAGCTGGACAATCAGCTCTAATGCATCTTTTGGAGCAAAAATTAATATAAGACCCCATCTTATTTTACTATAAGACTGGGTTTGATCTAATCTAATCTAATCTAATCTAATCTAATAAACTGGGTATAATATAATAAAATATATATAGTATAAGACTCGGTCACACATAATATAATATAACATAATATAATACTGAGTATAATATAATAACTATAATATAATACCGGGTCTTAATTTTTGCTCCAAAAGATGCATTAGAGCTGATTGTCTGGTTAGGTCTTATTTTCGGGGAAACAGTATAAGTTCACAAACTTGTTGCAATGATGTTGCTAACTTTTGTTGATATCAGAGGGATTATTCATTATGAATTTGCACCTACTGGACAAACAGTTAACGAAGTTTACTATTTGGAAGTGCTGAAAAGCCTGTGTGAAAAAATTAGATGAAAATGACCTGAACTTTTCGCCAACAATTCATGGCTTTTGCATCACGACAATACACAGCAGTCTGTGAGGGAGTTGTTAGCCAGTAAACAAATGACTGTATTGGAACGCCATCCCTACTCACCTGATCTGGCCCCCAATGACTTCTTTCTTTACCCGAAGATAAAGGAAATATTGAAAGGAAGACGTTTTGATGACATTCAGGACATCAAGGGTAATAGGACAACAGCTCTGATGGCCATTCCAGATAAAGAGTTCCAAAATTGCTTTGAAGGGTGGACTAGGTACTGGTGTTGGTACATAACTTCCCAAGGGAAGTACTTCGAAAGTGACCATAGTGATATTCAGCAGTAAGGTATGTAGCATTTTTTCAAGGATGACTTTGCTAACTTAATTATCTGACCCTGTATGCCTAAATTTCAAAAGTCGTATATTCAAAATCTGTAGTTTATGTAAAAACATTGCACTAATGTTAATATCTTAGGTTTGATAAATACACCAAGGTTTTGCAAATGTTAGCATCAGGGTGAAGGGACTATGGATAAAATGTACCACCTTTGCAACATTTTTTTAAAATCTAAATTAATTTCAAAATATAAAGCTAAACAGATGCTATTTGCAACAGAGAGACAAACATATTTAAAACAAGATTAACTGTGATTTTAGAATCCCCCGTTACCCAAAAGACTTCACAGATAAACTTTGCTTGAAAAAACAATCTTAAGTTTTGATTTGAAAATATTTCAGTTTGAAGTTGCTTGCTTTAGAAATAGTACAGCAATGAAAATACAGGTTACCTTGAGATCTATGAATAAGGAATGGCTAAATCTTCAAATAATATGGCACCATCAGACCAAGAGTTATAGAAATGTCCATCTAATGTGTAGGGCTGGCAGATGTACCTCTTATTTGAATGACTCCACGGAGGGCTTTTAGACTCTAATATTTTTTGAAGGGATCAATCTTCTCTTTTATGCAAATGTGAACGCAAATGTGAAAAATCCCCTCTTTTCCAGGTTCTACTTCAATGTGGCAGAAAAGAGAAATAGACCACATTTTTTTTTTTTAATAAAAAATCAAGTGGAAAGTAGAAATGACTACTTTTCCAACTCTTTCTCAGCTGGGCCTGTTACATTGAAACTGTGTATAGCATAGAAATAAAAACAATGAGGCACTGTCTACCAGGAGAGCTTCTCACTCAGCAAATTCAATGAGACACTCTTTAATGTCAAGGCACCATGTTTAATTGCCTCTGTAGCAGACAGAATGAATTTTATAATAAGTAATTTTGAATTCTTATGAGACTCTCACCATTTAACATTGACACGTTTTCTGATGTTTTGTATTATAGTTTACCACTCTGTTATATTTTCAAAAGGATTGCCTGAGACAATTATCAATCAAATGAAGAGAGAGAAATGTGCATCTCACCTCAAGTCATGGTTGACACTGAATAGTACTTCTAGCTGTATATAATAATTTTGCTGTGTTTTTAAAAAAATCTGTAACATAATTCTCACAGTGGCTCAGTGGACCGACTTTTCAATCTTGATACACTCCTGAGGCACATTCTCAGAAAGGGACAAGGAGAAATTTAGCTATAGTAACACACACACAAAAAAATAATCCTTATAGACAAGAAGGGGTTTGAATAGCCCTGCAATATCTGTGGTTACAACGAGCTTAACTCTGCCAACTGCCCTTATCAGAGAACCACAGTGTCATATTATTTTGGCTGCCACACAAATCTTAGCAACTAGAAACTATCAGCAAGAAGCTATACTTTTTCCATTAAAATATTTTTTTTCTCAAATAATTCTGGATTGGTACTTTGGGGAAATTATATAAATCAACTGCCTGAAGGGAATTAAAGACATTATAGTGATTTCTGCCCAGTGAAATTCTTATTTAGAGGTCCATCATTGACTGCACACTGCACACAGTTGTCTTGAAAAGATTGGCAGCTCCCTCTGCTGTTTCTCTCTGTAACGTGCCAGAAATCAAGGCTCACCTCTTTGTGTAATTTCCTTTCCTGTGATGCTGGACTTTCACAGCTTGTCAATTAATAGCCTCCAAGCTGACAAGCTTTCAAATGTTGGCTGATTTTTCAGCAGTATGATGGCACCTTTAGGACACCTGCTTCAAAGACCAATCTACCTTAAAAGAAAGCTTGATACAGCTATTAAAGCAAGGCGTGTGAATCACACCCTTTCTTTGAAGTTTTCTATTTCTGTGTGTATCCGTCTGGTCTGTTTATAACAGATGCAGGCTTCTTCTGAAAAGCAGTCCTGCTTGGCAATAAAAATTTGTGGCTTCAGAATCTGATTTCTTTTACTTTTTTTTTGCAGAAACATTTTTTTTTTTTTTTATGAAGCACAGATTGGTTGGTATCTATTCTTCTAGACCTCATTCACATGTGCACAAACCACTTTTTTTTTTTCATTTTTCCATCCTACTCGATACATTTCTCACAAAAGTCTACATCTCTTTTAACCATGATTTTGTTATTGTGACTACGGAAAAAGGGGAAAGAAATAGGTGCTATCGTCTCTAAATAGAATTTTCCAGAAACTTGTCTGTATTCATAATTCCCTTTTTATATACAAAGAGGATCTTTTAAGTAGCCTGGAATAAAAGTGTTTAGTATATTATAGTAGTTCAACTATTTTAGCTTAAGAGACAAGGATAAAATAACCTTCTTCATCTGCTAAAACATGTAAAGCATAATTACTTTATTTTCTCCCTAAAATGAAATTCAGCTCAAGAATATAGAGAATATAGAGTTCTCAATTATAAATCAATTCAGATATGTAAGAAAAAACTAATGATCTCATCACAGTATCTTTTCTTATAACTATTACTATTTATAAAAAAAGAAGATAAAATTATTTTTGATGCAGTTTTCTTTTTTTAAATATTCAACTAACCACAGGTACTATTAGTTTTCAAATAGACTATACTCTGACTTTATTTTTCCAATGTATATCTCTGAAACGTGGTAAGTGTAGACCAACAGCTAAGTAAAATCTTTTTACTTTTACTAAAAAATGGTGACTGTTCTTTGTATATATAACCACTCTGTGTGTTATGTTGATAGTATCAGGCATCCCCTCCGAGGTCAGATCATTGTTTTCATCACAATGAGATTAAACGTAGACAGATTTCCATATATTGACAAATGTGTAAGGCGATGACCCTCCTTCTTCACTCTACCTTTTTCAAGGTACATAAGACAGTGATGAAGATAAAATATTAATAACAAAACAGACCATGGACACTACATTTGAAATGCTTATGATTTTGAAAGGAAGATACCTATGTACATAAATAAAGGTCAAATGGTAAGAGCCATACACAAGTAGAGTCATAGTGTTTTAGGAATTCGAAGCAAAAGCATTTCAGTAAATAGGAAAAATTCAAACACTGAAACAGTATACCATGAGAAAAATAAGTCTGTTCCTCCATAGTGATGAAGGAATCATGTCAATTAAGAAAAAATAGTCAATTTTAGTGGATAAGCTGATTATAGAAGTTCTCACACTGCTATACCTTAAAAAACTGGCAGATCACTATCTATTGAGAATACTTAAGAGATTTTTATGGCCTACAACCACCAAGATGGAATGAATAGCACAAAGATACTTACACTTTCATTACTTGATCATTTAACTGCTCTTTATTAATTCAATGCAATTATGAATAAAAAAACCTTTATTCACATATCATGACAAGAAAAGGTGTAAATGCATAAAAATACATTGAGTGAAATGGACATAAATAATAATTTGAATTTTCAGAGAAATATCAGTCCTTAGTCAAGGGGCATGAAAAAAAATTAAGTGGGTGTGGGCCAATTAAGTGGGGATGTGCCTATCAAGACAGATAGTAAGAATCAGTTATGGGGTTTTCTATGAAAATTATCTACAGTTTCTGTAATAATTCTTTTTGTTGTTCTCTGAAAATTTATCGAACTAACTCAGACCCACTCTAATATGCTGCAGCAATACATCTGTTGTCTCATGTTAGTACAGTATTCAGTGGAGCATTGTCTAAAGCCACTTCGTATAGCAGCTGAACTGCAATGGGACATTGAAATATTTTCTTGTTAGTCATCTAGCTCCTAATTTATTGTGTTGATATCTAACAACTCTATATTTTCATTTGAATCATAAGGTCACACAATTGAAAAACAGGACATGATAAATGTATACTTGTAGTGCCTGAGACTATGGATGGAAAATCAACTGATTCTAACTATGATTAGATACCTTATTATGATCTACTGACATAATCGTGTTGTACAAGCAAACACAAAGTATGGTTTAAACATGACTTTAATCCTGGAAAACATTGATTCAGGTGATAAGAAATATTTTACATCTGTTGTTTTTAGACAAACAGTACTTTTGTGTATACTTCTTGCCTATCTCTCTGCAAAGTACCTTTATGACAGGAAAAAAAATCTCGTATTTTAAGCATAATATCTATAAAAGTACTGAAAATTTTGGTGTTTAACATTGCTAAACATGAAAAATAAATTAAACATGCCTTACTAAACATTGTAAAGGATTTTTAGTAGAAATAGATTGCTTTTAGAGCTTCCGGTTTTTCATTATCAGCATAGGGACAATAGATGTATTCTTATCAATAGTTTAAATTAAGACTTTTTTCACTTTTGCAGAAGCTAAAAAATAATTAACAGGTTTTTTTTAGCTGTATTTCCCAAAGAACAATGAACACTATGCTCTATGTAAGAGTTAGTTTTATAAAACATCCCCTTTGACAGGAAGCTTTGTCAAGAAATATCAATACACCCATCTGCTTGGAAAGCCACTGCTGTATGTTCTTTTCCATTGGTGGTTTCGCATAAAATATATTGTATTGTTCCATATTTTGCATATGTTACAATATTAAAGGGCAATATACATCTGCGTGTGCTGGCTCATTGGAGAAACAAGTCCTAATCCAATGAAAATGACACATTATATTTCTAAAGAAACGATCAGAAATAGTGTCAGAACTGTCTAATGCATACCAGTAGACTGTTCACTCACTGTCTTTCAACGGTAAATGATAAAGCAATACATGTTCACTGTACACATCAACGTGTCCTGCATTTATTTTGCATCTTTGAATCATGGTATCCAAATTTTGAATTTCCTATCTTTTCTGTGTGAAAGTGGGCTCACATGAATTATAAATTTTATATCACTGACTCAATTACCTTAAGGTTTTATGTTACATTTCCCAAGATCAAAATAACACATTTACATTATATTGAGAAGACAAATCTATTGCCAGCTACTTATAGATACGATTAGTAAGAATACAATACTGATGATCATGGAATAACATGAATCATATATGTTGTATACTGTTTCAGAGTTTGAATTTTTCCTATTTACTGAAATGCTTTTGCTTCAAATTCCTTAAGCACTACGACTCTACTTGTGTATGGCTCTTACCATATGAACTTGATTTATGTATGTATCTTCCTTTCAAAATTGTAAGCATTTCAAAGGTAGCTTATATAATTCTCCCTCTCTAATTCTGGCTCTTATGCTTTAACGTAGCCAATAGAGAGTGAACCCATGAAACCCTAGACACCACACCTGGGGACCCTAATAAAAGCAGAGTCCCCAGTTCTCTATCTCTCTCTCTGTCTCTCTGTCTCTCTCTCTCTCTGTCTCTCTGTCTCTCTGTCTCTCTCTCTCTGTTTCTCTGTCTCTCTCTCTCTCTCTACCTGTGACCTTGCTGTGTGACGCTTAGGCATGCCAGGTACCTTCCAGAACATGTGAGTAATCAATCTTGTTCTTTGAAGTTCCCTGAAGGGTTCTGTTAAAATGCATCCTACAATCACACCAAGAACCACAAGGTCCAGTTCATCCAAAACACTGGCTCCTGTCTGGGCAGCCTGTGCGGAAGGTTCCTACAGGTAATAGGGGCCTGGGCAAGTGCCTCAGTTGTTCCTAGCTGATGGTGTTACTATTAACAGTCTGGGGCTGAACAACAGAAACATAGGAGGTAAGCTCCTTGACATTGGTCTTGGCAATGACACTTTTTGGAAATGACAATGGAGGAAAAGACAAATGCAAACATAAACAAGCAATACTACATCAAAAGAAAAAGCTTCTGCACAAAAAGGAAACCATCAACAAAATGAAAAGGTAATGTATAAAATGGGACAAAGTATTTTCAAACCACATATTCAATAAGGATTAATATTTAAAATACATAAGGAACTCATATAATTCAATAGCAAAAACAAAACAAAACAAAACAAAAATAAAACAAATAATCCAATTAAAAATGGACCAACTCTTTGAATAGTCATGTTTTCAAAGAGGCATACAAATGGCCAACAGGTCCATGCAAATGTGCTCACTGCCACTAATTATTCTGGATGCACAAATGAAAACCACAATGAAGTGTCACTTTACACTTTTTAGGATGTCTATTATCATGTAGACAAGAGATTACACATGCTGGCAAAAAATATGGTGAAAAGAGAACACTTGTACACTTTTGGTGGGAAAATAAACTGGTACAGCCATATGAAAAACAGTATGGAGATTCCCTAAAAAATTGAAAAGAAAACTACCATGTGATTTAGCAATCCTACTTCTGTGTATATGTCCAAAGAAAACACAATTAGTACCTAGAAAAGATAACCTACACTGTCATGTGTGCTGCAGCATTTTTCACAATAGCTAATGTATAAAAATTACGTAAGTGCCTGTCATCAGATGAATGGATAAAGAAAATGTGTTATTAATAAACACATACACACACACACATAAACACAAAAGAATATTTTTCAGCCTTAAAAACAAAGGAAATCCTGCCATTTGCAACAACATGGATGACCCTGGGGGACATTACGCTAAGTGACATACGCCAGAGAGAGAGACATATACGGCATCATGTCACTTATTATGTGGAAACTATTTTTAATTTTTTTCAGCTTTACTAAGAGATAATTGACATATAACATTGTATAAATTCAAGGTGTATTACAAGATGATCTGATACAAAATATATTGCAAAATGATTCCCATAATAAGATAAGGTGACAAATCTATCTCCTCACATGATTATATGTTTTTCTTTTTTCTTTTTATGGTGAGAATGTTTCAGACTTACTCTTTTATCAACTTTCAAATATATACCAAGGTATGATAAAAAAATACAGTGAATGTTTAAATTAAAAATAAATATTACAGCAAAAGACACATTGCCATTAGTTATGCTCAAAATACTCCCCCTCACTTCAAACACATGTATCCCATTGTTCTTGCCACTTTCTGAAGCAGTTCTGGAAGTCCTATTTTGTGAATGTCTTTAGTCACGTAGCCGTGGCTGCCTTGATGTCCTGCATTATTTTGACTTTAGGGGAGAGCCAGAAGTTGCTCGTTGTCAGATGCCAGATCCGGTGAATAAGGTGGGTAAGGACACACCATAATGTTTTTAATTGACAGAAATTGCCATACCAGAAGTGATGTGTGACACGTAGCATTCTTATGATGGTGGATGAAACCTTTTGCCCATTTCTCAAGCAGTTTTCTATGTACATTATTTCTAAAATGTTTGTAAAGACCCTCACAAAGGAGGACTTCCAGAACTGCTTCAGAAAATGGCAAGAACAATGAGATAAGTGTGTTTGAACCAAGGGGAGTATTTTGAGGGGGACTAATGGCAATGTGTCTTTTACTATGATATATATATATTTTTTAATTTAAACATTCACCATATTTTTTTTATCACACCGTAATACGCTATTTTTAAGTGCAGTCATCATCTGAATATTAGTTATCTAGAACTTATTTATCTTATAACTGGAAGTTTGTACCCTTTTACAAACATCTCTCCATTTCTCTGACCCTCCCAGTCTCTGGTACCCTATATGAGAATCCTAAAAAAAAAAAAAAAAAGTGAAACTCATAGCAACAGAGAGTAGATGATGGTGGAATGGAGAAGAGAAGCAGGTTCTTTCTCAATTACTCCAGATAACAGCCCAGACCACTGATACTTTGATTTTGCCCTTGTGATACTCTTTGCAGAGTGCGTACCTGAGTCCATGTAGATATTTGACCTACAAAATTATGAGATGATAAATGAGTATTAATTTAAGCCACTAAATATACAGTAATTTGTTGTAGCAGAAATACAAAAGTAACATACCCCAAAATTTGTTTCTAAATTCTATCAATGGAATGAACATTTCATATTATATAATTTTACCTAGTAATTAAATAGTAACTAATATTTTAAAGTGTGGATTTCTCTTTCACGTTGATATGTAACGACTATATACATATTTTAGAACTTAAATTATAGATTCTAACTAAAAATCAAAGTGTTTTAAGATGCCTTTAAAAACGATTTCAATATTTTTGGGTTTGCTTTTAACATTGGCTATATTTTCATATATTATATACTTTATATATAATAATATAACATATGATATATTTCTATATGTTTTATATGTTAAAATTATTAACTATTTAGAAAATGTAACTAGACATTTAACTATTTATAAAACAGTTTTTGGTTTAATAAGTGTCTGCTTTGTTATTTACTAACATTAGGGAATTAAAAAGTGCACAAATTTAGTATTTTCAGAATGTGACATATATCAATTGCATTAATTAAGTAATTAAGTCATTTATATGTTCATTCTTTCCTACACAATATTTCATAGACTAAGAGGTGATTTTCAGTACCATATTACAATCATGTTTATATTATTTTTCCTTAGACTTCTTATTTAATGTTTAATGGATTTTAAGGCTATGTAGATGACTCGTGATATTTAGATATTTGCTGTAGTTTATGTTTTTATCACTACATGTTTCTATTTTAATTACTACATTTCATCTGGAATTCAAATTTGTCTAAAAATAACTTCTCAATCCCAACCATTTATTTTTGCATTTGCTTTCCTATCTCTGCCATTCTCTTGGTAAATTCCTCATAAATCCATAGACAGGGGGTTGAGACAGATAGTGAAATACTAAGAAAAAAGAGGAAGGGAATTCATTAACTCTTGGGTGTTTGTTTTGGCTTCTGGACCTGACTGGGCATGGTCTTACTTAAACCATTTCAATATCATTGCCATTAATGAATAATTTCATGATTTATTTGATTAGATATTATACAGTTCATGTTGGGCACCTTCTTGTCCTATGATTATGTGTTTAGGGTCTAATGGGGCTCAGTACTGGTCAGAGGCTTCTGTTTGAATTGAGAGTAGTTATTGCTAAAAATCAGCATGGTCTATCTCCAAAAATTCTAATTTTGTCAATTCTGTAATTTTTGAATTGTGCCTAAACAAAAAATCTATTGAGAGCATCGGGTCTACTGTGTCATAAGTTCTAAGTGGTGGGAGAGCTTTTGTGGTAGCTTAAACCTGTGATAAGACATTTTGTTTGTTTTATTTTTGCCTCAGATATTACTGAGAATAGAAAACCTCCTAGGAATTCCTTCAGATTTTAAAAATAACTATTTCTACAAACTTGGGGAAAGTGGGGGAAAAGCTACAGGATGGGCCTCTGGTCCCACTGAATTCACTATGAGGCAGACTTGTGCCATGACTTATATAACCTGAGCTGTATAAGACCCCCTTATGACTGACTGTGCAAAGTAATATTTGGTCTCCAGGTACTAGTCAGACATGAGCCAACTTTTGAGTATCCCTAAAACTGCTTCCAAGGATATCTGTCTGAGACTTTGCATAAATAATTTATTTTTTCATTTTTTTTGCATAAATACCTAAATATGAATTTGTTTGGTCAGATGATAAACTTAGACTGAATTTTTTAAAGAAACTAGCAAGAAGTTTTCCAAACTGGCTACACTATTCTGCATTCCCACTAGCAATACCTAGTGTTCCAATTTTCCATGTCCTTACAAAATGTCTTCTTTTCTATTCTTTTTTTTTAACTAAAGTCGTCTCACTGGGTGTGAAGTGGTATCTCATTGTGGTTTTGATTTATGTTTCCCTAATGACTAATGATGTCAAGTATCGTCTCACATGCTTATCAGCCATTTGTATACATTCGTTGAAAAAATGTTTACCCAATTCCTTTTCCCATTTTTTTTTTAATTAGAGTGCTTGTGTTTTTGTTTTTGAATTGTAAGCACTCATCACAATATTCTCATAGGAAATCAATGGCCAGAAGAAATAGAATATTTATAACAGAATAGAACATTACAGCACAATTTCTTCATAAAAATCAAAATTAAAAGTGAAGCTACAATGAAAGTAAGGTTTTAAGGGGGTCATTTGCTAGACACACAATGAAAGACATTCACTGATGGGTAACTAATTAAATATTATTTGATTCAAGCAATCAAATAAATGTATCCAGAAAAGTAAACATGCTTAATAATATGTGACTTTCAGTGAGAACAGTTTCTTAAAGAGTTGAGAACATTGAGAGCAATAGCAATAGGATTAAACCACCAAATATAGTATCTTTCATCTTTATAAAATAATATGAATTAATATAAACCAATATTGTTTCCATATAGAAAATAAAATATCGTATATTGAATAATACCTTGTATTTAGTGGTTACTAAATATTTGTACAAAAATGTATGAAAAAACAAGGCAATTGATTTTGTGTTGTTGGTATTGGATTTTGAAGAACAGAAAGATGTAATTTATTCTGCTTAGTTGTTTATTCAAGGATTCAATGCCAAATGTGATGTGATTAAAAAATTAGAGAACTACCTTCTATGAATAGATTGCATGAACAATTACATGCAAACACATTTTAGAGGAAGCTGAGAAAACACTAATTTAGTACAACCTAAGTGTAATCTGATAAAAAATGTTAACATCCATGATAGTAAAAATATGTGGAAAAGAAAAAAAAAAAAAGAAGTGTTCATTGTGTTATTTATTAGCAGGTACTTTGAGGAGAACAACATATGATTCTAACATATGTTACTAAGCCAGTAGTGTAAACGTCACTCACATTTGTGAACTTAATCATTGCTAATTCCATAAATTTTTTGCTGTTTTTGTTGTAGCTGTTGTTGTTGTTGGTTTGTTGTATCCTAATAGAAGCTTAAGATACTAATTTCTCCTAAAACACAGCAGTTTTATGTTTGAGCAATGCTGAAGTTTTGTTTCAATTTGTTGAGCTCAGGTCCAAAATTAAAGTTTGTCTGAATTGGGAGAACTACTCTCAACCATGGTCATTGAGCACCGGATGGTTTTGGAAATGCACATTTTCCATATACTTAAATGTGTTTTTAGTGAATTCAATCTAAAATTATGAGTGAAACTAGTGTTTATATGTGAAACTTACATTGTGGCAAAGTCATTTTCAGAGAGACTAATGTTTGAATCACAAGTAATCTCAAGCTACTTAATACACTTTTCAAGCTGTCAAAAGTTAAAACAAAGTGCAAGATCTCTATTCCCACAAAAATTTTCAGCAAATATATTTGCTAAGTTCAAATTACATGTCAACAGCCTTTTTCAGACCCCAATACAAGCACAAAGGAAATTTTCATATTTCACAATCCATTTAACTATGTAATTGAAGAGCTTCCATCTAACCTTCATTTGGAAGTGTTTGATTTGCAATGCGAGGGCATGCTATAAGGTACATATCAAGAGAAGAATTTAATATGATTCTATAAATGCCTTCCAAGTGATAAATATGCTCACTTAAAACCATATGCTCATAGATTGATAACAGAATTTAGCAGTATTTATCTGTGAAAAAAGACATATTCAAAATTGATATATGTAATATCTGATTACAGATCAGCATTAACAGATGACATTTTGCAATAGATTTTGCCAATGGAGAATGCTTATTTGGAACCCTAATTAAGAAAATATCTCCCCAAAACACTTCCATTCTTCTAGTTAGTAAATATGCATTGCAATAAATTAAATGCAATTTTAATGTTTATATTTTAAGCTTATTAAAATTGTGGAATTTCTTTCTCTTATTACAGAATCATCTGCATAATATCCTTGATTTGCCCCTTAGCACAATAAACCTGAATTGTTTATTATCTGGTCCTTTACAGAAAATGTCACTGATTCCAGATCTACAGTATGCTATTTTTTTGTGTGTAAGGAAAAAAGGAAAAATATGAAAATGCATGTGTATCTGCAGTTTTGAATTAAACTACCTAAGGAAGTTAATTAAGAGATTAATGAAACTGGTTACCTATGGGGCTTGAATAGGGATGGAATAGTAAGGATATAGGGAATTAGGAAAGATAAGATTTCTCTAAATACATCTTTTTGCACCGCCCTGCCATTTTAAATCATTTTAATATTTCCCATACAAATCATACAAATGAATGAATAAATGAATGAATGAATGAATCAATCAATCAATAAATAAAATCTATTAGGAAGGAATACAAATCTCTAAAATTTAACTTAGATGCAAATGAGCCAAACTATATTGCAAATGAACAACATAATCACACTGACGGAAATAAAAAAGAACCGAAGTAACTTTTGAATACAGTTTTAGAATTACATATCCTCATGCTACACATAAAAAAAGAACTCCAAAGAGATATTTAATTCTCAATAGGTTTATTTTTGAGAGGCAACAGCACTTTTGAAACTACTGGTTTTTTTTTTTTTTTTTTTTGCATTCAAAATTTAGGAAATAACTGAACATATTTTGGATAATGGGACTCGATTTCTTACTGTCAGAGTAGAAAGCTGCAAATGTGGAAAAGACAAAGGATAGCAACAACACAGTGACATGAGATTTGTATTGGAGCTAGCATTGTAATCTGATGTGTTGTATTTTTGTTTGTTTGTTTTTTGTTGTTGTTTTTTCCCAATGAATTTTTAGATAGTATGATACAGAAATGGACACTAGCATGGTAAATACATGTTTCAAAAATTACATGGGTTGAGTAACTTAAAGGAATCACAAGACTCTATAGAGCATAAATATGCAGGGTTTTAATACAGGTAAAAGATATGGTACAGCAGCAGAAGAAATAAATCACAGGCAAGCTTCGGGGTACTCAGAGATTTCCAGGCAGAGTTACCTAGGATCATGTATTAGTTGCACAGGAGGAGTTTTATTTCCAAATTATAAACCACCAAGTTTCGCATGCAGAAACTATTTTAGTAGAGCTAAGGAAAATAGCTTCAATGGGGTCTTTAATGTTCTACTTCTTACTTAGCCAAATCAGATTACCTAACAGGTTTGGCTAGGTTTAGACTGTCAATTTTCACATCCTGAAACTATGGAAACCAGCTGCCCTTGGGTGTGCTTATATGTCTGTGTATGCACATGTATGAATATGTGTATGTGAATATACCTTTCATTTTTTATCCTGTCAGTTGAGAGGGTCTGGATGCAATGACACCACAGTAACAATGAAAACAACTGAACACCTACATTTTGGTTAGTGGATACTGTTTTCCATGAATAGGAATTGGGGATCCTGGGAGAAATGGCTTATTACTGAGCGTGGGACACAAGAAAGCATAAGATTAGCCTGGGACATTTTCTTGTTCCCCGCAAAAAAGAACTGCTCAGAGAATGGAGGGGACATGTGAAAAACAAACAAGCTAGCTTGAAAGGGACAAATCTAGGAATATTTGATGTACTGTTAACAACTAGAGAAATCTAAGCACCAAACTAAATATAAAAATAAAAGATTATAAACAATTGACTAAAGCAAGGATCAATAAATCTACACAAATGCAAATAAGTAAATTGTATACACACACACACACACACACACATATACACATTTATATATACATTTATGATAAAAGGAAGGGAAAATTATTCCTTACATTACAATGCCAACGAATCAATGAGAAAGAATGATGGAATCTGAACCACTGTTTAGAAACAACAATAATAATTGATTCAGTCAGAAAATATTAGTGGATACTAAAACTAATGGGTAAATGTTTGAAGAGTACAAAATATTTAGATAAATATTAAAAATTATCTGTCCACAAGATACTATTACTTACAAAGTGTAATCTGGTGATGTAACCACAGTGAAAAACCTACCACTCATTCCCTAACCAAATGATAACAGTTAAACATTGCCAATATGGGATTAAACAGTGTGCATCTCTCGATATGATACAATAAGACAAACTGGGCATCACTTCTTTTGTTTTCCTGCCAGTAATGGATAACTGGTATTTAATCTTGAGAAAATATCAGGTGAACTAAATTGAAAGATGCCTTACAAAATAATAGCTTGTGCTTTATAAAAATAGCAATTTCATGAAGTTTAACAAAAAATTCAGGCACTCTTCTAAATTAAAGGAAGTCTAAAGAGACATGCCAACAACAAAATGCAATTGATAATTATGAACTTTATTTGCCTATAAAATACATTATTTGGCTAATGGCCAGAACATGAGCGAGGTTTGCTATTTAGAAAATAGTATTTTATCAATGCTAATTTTGTAGTTCTGATAGACATAAGAGAATCTGTTTACTACCAAACATACCCTGAAGTACTTAAAAGTAAAAAAGTGAGTATTATCTGCATCATTGCAGTAAAATGATCTGCTAAAAGGCATAACATTTGAAAATAATACAAAATATAGATTATATAATTCTCTAAGTTAAACCCCCAAAAACTATAGAATGTTATAAATGAGAGAAAATTTTAAAAATTTGATGACTATAGATAAATACAAGTTAACATACATTTGCTGGCAAAAACAAAGAAAAAATTTAAAATATATACATTTATTAATAAATTTGTTGACTATTTAACAAATGAAGTACTAGATCTTTATTGAAAAACTATAAAATTTTCAAAAACGCCTATAACAATAAATGAAATAAGGTGTAAAAATATATTCTACATGTATGGATACTAAAATATTATTATAACTGGGAACTTTTCACAAATTATACAAATATCATGCAATTCCACTCAGGATGCCATTAGAATTTTTCACAGACACAGGGAAACCACACTGCAGGAATAGCCTCTCCCGCCCCCGGACACTCTCATTAGTCCAAAGGTCAAACTCACAAATTGGTGGATTTAATTGGTCAAACCTAAGTCATGAAATTACACCCTATTTACTGCACTTTAACTGTGGTACTGAGTGCCTATGCCTTCCCCTCAAAAAGATCCATACATACAGTTGAGGGCCCCTCCAAAGCACAGAATGTATAAAGAACAATTGTGTTCTAAACCACACCCACCAACCTTGGCTAATTTTACAATTACAAAAAATTGGGTAGTAGGGCAATTATTCACAAAATGTGAATTGTTCATATATAATTTAGTTTTGGGCATTTATGGACACAAATGAAAATTCACATCCCTAGTGTTGAAAAGACTGCATAAGAAGTGAGGCAATCAAAATATGTAAGTAAAAAGCTGTGATTAAAGATGATAATTGATTTAATGTAAACATGTTTACAGTGCAATGGGAACAAGGATAAGAAGCATTCAATCTGTTTGCTCACACTGAAGTAGGTATTTCCCATAAGGTAGCACTTGAGCTACTATTTAATGAATAAATCTGAATTTTCCAAACAGAACAGAAGAGAAATCAGAGCTGCTTGTAAGTCCAGGTTGATATTGTATGTCCCACAATAAGCAGTCACAAACTTATCTTTTTTTCTGAATTTTTCCCATTAGCTTCTCAAATGGAAATATTGATGACCAAGGTGTGGAGCCCCGAAACACTCTAAGATCAACATTACAAGTCATAATGTGAGTGTTATTAACAATATAGGTCATCTGACAGTTTTCAGTTTTAACTAATTGACCTTGCAACCTAGGTTCAAAACCCATTTGCTTTCTATAGCTGCAAGAGGGCATATGCTGTCAACATGTGAAAGTAACAAATATTAGAACAGCATAATTTTAAATCACCTTATTAAAAATCACCTTATTAAAATGGAATCTCCACATTTCGCTGTTCTCAGGCAGAGTCTGGCCTTCTGTTTCTAATTTAATCTCACATTCATGTTTTCTCTCATTTTTATTGGTCTTGTATTTAAATCTTTATGTAGATTTATAAATGTAATTAAGGGAAAGCTTATATATTGAGTGTCCTTTATAGGCCTTAAAAAAACTAGATTAAAACAGGCTATTACTTGCAGAATTAGGTAAGTATGTAAGGCAAATATCCTCCTGAAGTTAACCCTGATTACAATACTTAATTTAATATGTTTATGACTGTAGTAGGCAGAATTTTAAAATGCCCCATTACCAATATTTTCCACCCTAATTCCTGGGCTGGCGATACAACGACGGGAGATCATTCCCTTTGTAACATGCCTTTGCCATGCAGAAAAAGGATTTGCAGATATTTTCAGTTACTAATCTGGTGATGTTGAGTTTATCAAAAGGAAGACATTTGGGTGGACCTAAATCCTTTAATAGCAGAGGTGGTAGGGATGGAGAGGAGGTCAGAGGGATTACAGGATTACAAACACCAGGATTTAACCTGTCCTTGATGGTTTGAATATGAAAAGGCTACTTGACAAAAAAAAGTGGGTGGCTTCTAGGAGAAGAGAGCAGCCAGTAACTGTGACATCCAGCAAGGAAATGGGAATTTTTAGTCATCGAAAAGCAAATAAGTGAATTCTGCAAAAATCTCAATAAATTTAGAAGCAGATTCACCTTATGAGCCTCCATATAAGAGCACAGACCAGATGCAACCTTGATCAAGGCCTTGTGAGGTCCTAAACAAAGAACTCAGTACAGTCCTTCTGGGCTTCTGAACTACAGGACACGTAGATAATCAGTGGGTGTTATTTTATGTCACTAAATTTGTCAAAATTTGTTACTCAGACATAGAAAACTAATATAATAGCACACTCATAGATAGGTTTCTATCAAAAATACACTTAAAATGTAATATCTGCTTACTACCTCTTATATACTAATTATATACTAATGAAGCCCATGGAGGATAGATGCTAAAGTGCTATTGACTTTGAGAATTATTATGTAAATTAACCTTACAATCTCTTGAATTTGCTTTATAAGGTCAGTAAGGGTAACCACTAATCTAATTTTATCATTTACTTCTCATATGCCTAGCACAATGTTTTATATCCCATAATTGTGAAATAATTTATTTGATTAAACTTACACAAGTGTTTTAAATCTATTTTTATGATTCATTTCTTTCAGGAACCCACAAAACACCTATTTGTTCACCTATACTCCCTGCTAGGAATTTAACAATACAGAAGAATGTAATCTTATCCTCAAGAAGTCTACAGCCTATAAATATCCTTAATTGTTTACCTAAAATATCTGTTCTGATGCACATTTAGGATGTTTTTAATCTTTACACTATCAAAAAGTACTAAAGTTATTTTGATTACTGATATAAACATATCTGTTGTAATTTCCCAGCCCTTATATTATTAGGCCATGCATTTTAATTTTGACAGATTTTTGCCAAATTACATCTCCCAAATAATTGCCAGTTGTGTATGAAAATGTTATCTGATTTTTTCATTACTTATTTATATTACAGTAAGATTGAACATCTTTTCTTGTAAATTCCCCTTTGTATTTTTCCCTGGCTACACCTGTACAATATTTTGTCCATTTTTCTATTTGTTTTTTGTCTACGTAAAAATGATTTGTAAAATCACTTGGAAAGTAAAAGAAACCCTTTTTCTACATATGTGTTGCACATATTCCTTAACTCTGTTGAATGTTTGTTATATAGGCATTTTCTAATTTTATCTAAATACATTTGCACTTTTATTTCTTAAGGGTTCTAGCTTTGCATTTTATACACTCCCAGTTCATCTGTTTGTAACTGGAGGACTCAAATTGAACTTGAAAAATGCTGAGAGTGAAGACAGAAACTTGCTATAGGTTGGCAGAACACTACCTAGAGCTTTATTAACTTTGAATATATACACAATCTGGAGAGCCTTAGGCATTTATATAATGAGAGATATAACTTCAGATTTTCTGACTTCTTTCCTTACATCTTGGTTTTAAAATTAGAATTCTCCAATTTTCAATCTAAATTAACACCAGTAATGATTCTATGAAGGATTATTTCTTACACAAAGGAAAATAGAGATGTTAGTAATTAATAATCAGCACTCTGTACAATTTTAATATAAATTGTGAAAAATTGAGTCACCCTGTCTACCAATGAGATGATGAGATGAGGAAAACATCAGAAAAATAATAAAGTAACACCGATGATTTTAAGGATTGTCACAATAGAGCCTTTTATTTTATTTTTTTATTTTTTATTTTTTCCTGAAATACTAGAGTGAGCACACAGGAAGAGGGAGGAGGGCACAGGAGTTAGGAGAGTTTCATTTTCCAGTATAATCCTGCCAGTCAGGCAGGAGAAATGTAGGGATTCAAAGTTATTGTGAAGTTTTTTTTTTGTTTTTTTCTAATGGTAGATAGTCATTGATATGTTTAAGATGGAAATCTGATACTAATAAACTCTGATGAATGGAAATTGTAAAAGAGAAAACACTAAAACCCATAGAGTGAGGGACCTATTGTTTTGAGAATATGATTTTCTAAAACTAATCTGCTCCTAAAATTTTCTTTCTTTAACAAATCTTGGAGTAGCCCAAATAAGTCCTTTTATCCTACTAGATGTTAAATTCAGAGCTTTCAGCATCAATGTATCAGGGTTAGTGGATGTCATTGAAACCAAAAATCTTGACAAGTATAAAGTTAGCACTTGTCATGTGCTATCCTGACCAGTGTAAAAGAACTTAGCAACAGAACAAGTAATTCTAGTAGTGTCTGTGAGACCAGAGACACGATACTGGCCTGTCCACATGCAACCACAATGGAGGCCTAAGCCAACTCTTAGGAAAAGAGTTGGCCAACGTAAATCAGCATCACGTAAAACAGATGCAGAGTAAATTTCAAAGAATGGTGAATGTAGAATACTGAATCCAGCATGAGAGAAGATGCTATAATTATCAAGATAAAGCAAAGGTAGTGAACTAGCAGTACTAGCCCAGTGCTAAGCATGCATATTTCATATTAAGGTTAATAGACTTTTATAATGCTATTCTTTATGATAGGGTGATATTTGGAAATATTTAGCAATTATCCATGATATTTTCTCTCCCTGTTGTTATCAGTTATTCTCCAAGATATCTATTACCTCCAGAAATTGACATGATGGTAGTAAAGCAGTGAACAAAAAGCACAATTTAGATTTCAAAGGTTTAGTCCAAAATGTTACTTAGTATTAAAAAATAATAATAAATAGAATGACAGATAAAGAGTTGATACCACTAAAATAGACCATACACACTTGCAATGAGAGAGAACTGCAGTGAGAATGATAAATCAGGAGGGAAGTAAGAAATTATTAAGTATTTGAATCTCAGAGAAAACCGACTTATACCCTGCTTCATGGAGCTATTTCAAAGCCATCATGGAAAAGCAGTAGTTGAACACTGCCTATGCCACATAGAAATATTCCAGTCTTTCCAGAAGGTGAAGTGTGAAGGTGAGACTCAAAGAGGTCTTTACCAAAGGAAATAGTTCAACAATAACACTCATGGACCAAAATTGGAATGCCAGAGATAATAACATTCCAAGCCAGCATGGACAAATGATGATCAGAATACAGATATACCTACACACATATTTATAAACACCCCACTCCACAAACTGTATTCAGATCAAAACCAAACTGATATGTTGAATTGCTATAAGGATTCAAAACAGAAATTAAGATAAATTATAGGGAAAAAAGCTAAATGTTTAAATATTACATTTTCTATCTTGTAGTTTGCAATTTTAAAGGAAATTAAAACTATATAAATATAATCAAAGTGAGTCAGAGAATCTCTTTAATCCACTGGGTAGAAAAATTACCATGAGACAAAGAAATATATAATTCAGGTAGGGAACAGGAAAACAAAATAGAAACATGACTGACACTGGATTCACCTATTAGTGATTAAAAGGTTGTATTGGCTACATTGTGAGGATGGATTAATGATCCAATAAGGATGTGAACATTATTATCTTCACAGTAGTTATACATGAAAGTAGTTATACATGCATCTGTTAGTTTGGCAATCTCTCATATAGTTCATAAATGGTCTTGTCTAGGCCTTCTCAAATGATTTTTTTTTCCAGTTCATTCAACATTTATTCAAAAATATTTACTAAGAATCAAATATGTGATGATGGAAGGAGGAGTCTGGTTAGTGAACACAAAATGTGATATGCAGATGACGTATTACAGAATTGTACACCTATGTAACTTTACTACTAATTGACACCCCGATAAACTTTAATTAAACAAAAAAGAATCAAATACTGTGTTACGTTATGAATCACATAAAGAAAAGAACAGACCTTCTCTCATGGTATTTATAGCCTACATTGGGGACAAATGGTAAAGAAATACTTGAATAAGTTTTATTATTTTTTTTAAATTAGTTCCAGGTGTATAAAATGACATAGTAATTAGATATTTCACCCTTCACAAAGTAATAATCCCAACAAATCTTCCATAAGTTTTCAATTTCAACCATGCTTATGTGTTAATAGAGAATATGAAGTAAACAAGCAGATAATAAAATGATGGTCTACCAAGCCTGGAGATGGGAGGAAATCGGTGTTGATGGTTGTTGAAGTATCTCTGTCTCGTGACAGTAACATTAACATTGAGACATTGAAGCTCAGAATTCTAGCCAGGTCGGTGAGACAGAAAAAGAAAAAAAATGATTTGAAGCAAACAGGTCTGCATATATTTTATGTTTTGATTTAAATATCCATGATTAATAATAAAGCCACCATATCTGAATTAGATGATCCTGACTGATCATCCAGTGAGGACCTTGGTGTCAATACAAGTAACTGAGTCCAGCGGGCTTCTATTTGCATAGATATCCATCTGTATCTCTTAATAAGTACCGAACTTTATCCCAGGGATTGAGAGTTTTAGATTAGAAAAAAAGTTTGTATAAAAAACAAAATGCTTTTCCAATTAAGAAAGATCATGGAAAACAATCAAGTAGTTTATCTTGGAATCCCATATTCATTTAAAAGAAAAATGCAGAAAGTGAAAAATAAATTATTTAATTTTTAATTAATAATCATGCTATTAAACTCTCCAAATGGAAGTAAAAGCACATTGATTGTAATATTATATACAGTTTATCTTTTATGCCTTTAGTTAATGATGTATATCTATTAAAGGATGAAATGAATATGGTAAAATTCGAATATACTGTGAAGTTCCATTCTTCCCTTAGATCAACGTTAATCCAAAGTGTTCTGAAAAATTTACATATAGTTCAGTAATGACAATTTTCATAAATAACACAAATCTATTCTCATTTTTACTACAACAACCTAAGTAATGTCATCTTCGAGTCTTTGGTCAATACTTTCCTCATTCCTTTTTATCAGGGGTTGAAAGAGACACACACATGATAATAATCACACTTTTCTAAAAGTAAAGCAGAAACACAAAAATGTAAATATTCTTATATAAGTCACTAGGATGGCTACTGGAAAGGTTAAAAAACCTTTTTTTAAATAACCACACTAAAACTGAAAGAACATTGCTAAGATAAATACAAGATGACCTAAATAAATAAAAGGAGACATGCACCACGTTTATCAATTAAAAAACACCAAAAAAAACAAAAAACTATTATTTAGATGACCACGTTCCAAAATTGACCTTTATATAGTCAGTAAAATTTGAGAATTAATAGAAATTTTGAAGAAATTTACAAGCTATTTCTAAAATTTATAGAAAAATCCAAAGTACTTAAAATAGCCAAAACAATCTTGAAAAAGAACAATGTTGGAGAACATACTCTGTGTTCTTTTAAGTCTTACTAAATGTTACAGTCAACAAGAGAGTGTGGTGTTGGTGTAAAAACAAATTATTCCATTGGATGTGAAGGCTACTTATTAATAGTGCTAGTTGTATACAATCAATTGATTTATCATTAAAGGAACAAAAGCCACTGAATATGGAGAGGACTTTTCAACAAATGTACTGCAACACTGACTATCCATGGGGGTGTCTGGTGGGGGAGGGGTTGAAGGAAACTATTCATCCCTCATATCACACATAAAAAAAAAAAAAAAAAAAAAAAAAAAAAAAAAAAAACTAATTTAAGATGGATTAAACATAAATGAAAATGCTAAAATTATAAAATTATAAAATTATAAAAATCAAAAACCGGTTTGGCAGTATCTTTCCTATGTTTGTAGGCAAGATTTACTTGTCTATGGAAAAGCAGGAATTACTCAGAAAGAACTACACATAAATTAAAATTTCCAAAATAAACTTCCAAAACAATAAACAATAATAACATCTTCTACTCATGGAAAATACCTTAAATAAAACTAACAAGTAAGTCGCTGACTGGGAGAAAATGTACAAATAAATATATCAGATTGAAGGATTTGTATCCAAGATCGATAAAGCATTTCTACAACATACAAACAAAAAACAAAACTCAATTAAAAATTGGCAAATGGTATGGAAATCTCCTTGTAAAAGAAAATATATGTATGGCTAATAAACCCATGAAAAATTGTTCTGTACTAGTCATGAGAAAAATACAAAGTAAAACCAAAATAAGAGACCACTGTGACGCCAGAAATAAAAGGGTTCCTGTATCATCGCAGGAAAGAATTCAGAGACCTACCAAGTAGAGCAAGCAGTGAACTTTTTAAGAGAAAGGAAATAGTACACTGTTAAAATATTGGGAGTGGGCAGGTCAGGAGAATGGCAACTGCCCTCTCCCAAAACAAAGAAACTTAGGATTTTATTTGAATGAGGATATGAAATATTTAAGTTTTAGGGGTGGTGTAGCAGGTAGCAGGCATTCTCAGGTGGGTCCTTGCTGACCATTCCTTCCCATGGGAGGTTAGATTCCCTTGTTCTCACTTGGCCCTTGTCAGAACTTTCATGGTGACACAGGGGGTAGAGATTTTTTCACCTGCAATGCTAATAGTGTTATATATACTCCATTACAATTAGCTGTAGATGTACCTTTTCTTAACAATGATGTTATTGTTGCCCCTTATTTCTCTTTCTCTTCCTGACCTCTTTCTCCCCACAGCCCTATTCTTTCTGCCTAAGATAACAACTACATACCTAATGAAGCACCATGATCAAATAGATTGATCTGGAATACCTAAAACTCTCATACATCTGCTGATGGATGTGTAAAATTATACACTTTGGAAATCATTATGAACTGTTTTCATAAAATGAAATAAACACCCACCCTGTGAGCCAGGAATTTTATGTATATTATTTATAGGCACAAAAATATATGTATATGAATATCCATTATATATATGGATATGAATTTCCTTAAGAACTTAATTGATAGCAGCCCAAACCTAAAAATAACCTAAATGCCCATGAGCAGGAGAACGGATAAACAAATTTTGGTTTATCCATAGAATGGGATACTACTCAACAACAAAAAACAAAAACTAACAAATAAACAAACAAAAAAACACCTCACTACTGATCAACACAAACTATTATTTAACCACCTAAGGGAAAGAGACCAGGCACACAAGTGTATATACAGTGTGATTTTATTTATGTAAAGTTCTAAAACCAGCAAAATTACTACATGTTGAAAAAAAAAAAAAAAGTGATGGCCTCTTGGTTATTAAACGGGAAAAGAGGTTAGGGTACTGTCTTTTAGTGAATTTCATGAGTGTATGTATTTGCAAAACCCAGATCAGTTCATTTAACTTTAAATTATACCTTAATATAAACATCAAATGGCAAGACATTAATATGAGAAATTAAAACAAGTCCAATGAAAGCTTACACATGATACCGGAGTTACACTTCACAACATTTGAATAATGAGTTGCATTTATTTACAACAAAAGAAAAGGTTATTTTATATTTAGACATATAAAAAAGCAAATTTCAGATGATAAAACCAAAACCAAGTAATTATTAAAAATTTTATACAATGGAGTATTATGCAGCCATAAAGAAGAAAGAAATCTTGCCATTTGCAACAACATGGATGGACCTAGAGAACATTATGTTAAGTGAAATAAGTCAGACAGAGAAAGACAAATACCATATGATCTCATTTATATGTGGAATCTAAAGAAAAGAATAAGTGAATGAACTAATCAGAAACAGTATTGGAGACATAGAGGAAAAACTGAGGGTTGCTAGATGGGTGGGGGGGTGGGGATAAGGGGGAAGGTGAGGGGATTAGAAAACAGTCGATAACCACAAAATGGCCACGGGGTTTTGAAAATTAATTGGGCAACGTAATAAATAATGTAAAGATTTTGTAGGGTATCCGATGGACACGTGTCCCATTTGGGAGACCACCTCAGGGATGATGTAGATGCCTGATCACTGCACTGTACCCCTGAAGCTGAACAATAATGAATGCCACCTATAATTTTATATCTATATGTATGTATATACTTACAAGAAGCGGAGTACACCATTAGGAATAGAGACAGTGGAAATGTAATGGCTCTGTGCGATGTCAGAGGGATAGTGGATGGGGGGAGGGGGGTTCACACAGTGTGAGGGATATAAATGATGAACATCTAAGTATTACTTTGTCTTGTGCACCTGAAACTAATAAAAAAAAAAAGAATATTCTTCTAGAAACCTAACCCCCCCCCAAAAAAAAAAAATATATATATATATATATATATATATATATATATATATATATATATTTTACCCACATTTAAATCCATATAGAGCTCCATTTGGATGGATATCAAGCAGTCCTTTCTTTTTAGTCTTATTCCTTTTGTTCTATTGTCATTTTAATCAAAGTCTGTTTCAGTGTTCTGTTTTCTGACTCCTGTATTATCCCCAGTTCTTGCTCTGTCTTTATGGTTGGCTACTGTATCTTCAAATTAATGTTGATATATTTTTCCTTTCTTCAACCCATGGATTTTTTTTATGACAATATAAATATCACTCATTAGCATTTAAAATTCTTTACAATGGAAGATCAACAATATTTTTCTCTTGTTAATAAATCCTTTCTCCAATGGCAAACTTTTATGAATAATTATTTATCACTGTCTTACCAAAGACAACCTCTTTTTGAAGAGTGAAAAGTGGTAAAGAAGGTGATAAAAGTGGGTTGGAGAGAGAACGCAAAACCCCTTCCTGATATATTTAACTTCAGATATCTCAGTAATAGTTTCTATCTTTAAGAAGCAAGGTATCCTCAAGAAGCAAGGTGGCAAGGGGCCTTAGGAAAAAGACGCAGTAGTTTTCATAATCTTGGGCACCTCTTCTCTTCCAACTCAACTTTATTTGCCTCTCCTGATGTTGTCAGAGAATGGGTTGTTGGCAAACATCACAGGAAGTCATTCAAGGATGTACCAAATAAGTCATGCAAACAAAGCCAAGCAAGCACAAGATTTATTAAAAGAAAGGAAATAGTATACTTACAAGATGGCATGAGAGCGAACAGGCCCAGAAGTGAAACTACACCGAAGAAAAAAGAAGCTTAGGATTTTATTTGAATAAGGGCATGAAATATTCAAGTCTTAGGGGTGGCATCACAGGTGTTCCCAGCTGGGTCCTTGCTGACCACTTCTTCCCATCGGGAGAAGGGATTTTTGTCCTTATTTTGCCCTTGTTGGAAGTGTCCTGGCAACACAGGGGTTGGAGATGTTTCTTGGCTGGCATGCTGGTAATATTATAATCCGTTATAATTAGCTAAAGTTTACCTGAGGGGCAAGATGGTGTCCTGAATCTGCTCTTGGCCACTGGAATCCAGTTCTGGCCAGTCTGGTGGCTAACCTTTTCTTAGAGATGTCCTCATCTCTTCCTTCCTTTGTCTCCCTTAACTTTCTTCTTCCCTTCCTCTCGCTCTCTCCCCCACAGCTCAGTTCTTTCTGCCTAAGGTAACACTAACATTTCATTTTTTCCTTCCTGGGATCCCAAGGGCAGACAGTACACGGCTGCCAGGCTCTGCTAAAGTGTTAGCTGTTAATTAAGATGATAACTGAAACCTAAGGTGTTAGCTGACAAAATTTAAAGTATCAGCCCTCCTGGAGAATTTATACTTTAATAAGGGAATTTGAAAAACAAAATCTTCATTTGTCCTTTTCCTTTTTCAAGGCTCAGTCTTTAATATATTTTCCTTTATTCTGAGCAATCATGAAGAATATTTCAGTTCATGAAATTAGGGTCAAACAACCATATTTGTATCTAGATCAATCAGTTCTATCATCTGCCCTTTCCTGCACGTGTACTATTTATCAACCGCATTCAAAATAAACTAGTACGTGGCAAATAGATCTATGGACTACATCACACATAGCTACTTATAATTGTCTTTATTTCCTTCAGGTAATGTTTTCAATCCTCAAAATGACCATTAGTAACCATAATTGACATGGTAAACAAAGAATGACTACCCATATAGGATCCTTAGCCTCTACCCACATGAATGAAATTTTTGTGATTCCTTAATCAAATCAAAATTTCACAAATTCTCAACACAAGTTTTTTTATTGATTCCCTTAATAGACTTTATATATTTTCTAATTAATTACTTGCAAGGAAGGGAATATAATTCCTTGAGAAGTTGACAATACCTTTGAGCATTTTAGAAATCTGTTTCAAGAACCAACCTCCTATGATTTCTGTACATTTTTATTTTAATAATCTTATGTCTAGATAGTATCCTTTTACTAAATGCATAATTTCTCAAGTATTATATGTAAGAAGTTGGTATACCACCTATGACTTTTCCTATCCAGATACAGCATCTCTAAGACCTTCACGTAAAAAGATTTTTTAGACAATTCATCATGCTGCTCCCTTTCATGAGAATTTAATTTTTTTCTGTATTTAACTTATTTCCAGTTACCAATGTTGAGTGTCACTTATTATGATAAGATACACAGGACTGAGTCATAACTACCTTTGTATGTTAATTAATAATTGTGAAACTGAATCATTGAAGTGTGAATACAGAGGTTTAATTCAGCATCGATGCAAAAGGATGTAGTAGAAGACAAAAATCAGAAGACAATGCTAAGAGCCTAAGTGACAATGTGACAAAATGAAAATACTGGGGTGTAAATGGAGTTATACTAATGGTGGAATCATGACATTAAGCAAATAATTAACTCTCAGAGCAAATTACAATGGATTCAAAAGTGAGAGTGTCTACAAGTACAGAAGTAGCAACAACTGAAATTCAAGGATAATTAGAACAAGTTTTGAACCAGATTAATTCAGATTGAAGCATGTGGAGATTGAGCAATCAGAAAGATATTTATAAATATTCTGAAAAAATATATAAATTGTAAGATGATCTTTAGAGAGTATGTAAGCCTAGAGATTTATATTCCAGAATTCAAATGATTATAATTGAGAGGTGACCAAGAATGTCTTAGTCAATTCAGACTGCCAATACTCAAAATACCATAGACTGAATTACTTAAACAATAAACATTTATTTCTCACAGTTCTGGAGGCAGGAAAGTACACGGTCAAGGTATGGAAGATTCTGTGTGTGGTGAAAGATTGCTTCCTGGCTTGCAGATATGGCAGGTGGTATCATCACATGGCAGACAGAGAAACTCACTGGTGTCTCTTTTTAAAAGGACACAAATCCCATCATGAGAGCTCCAAACTCATGACATAATTAGCTTACAAAGTCCCCATCTCTAAATAACTTCACTTGGAAATTAATGTTTCAACACATGAATTTTGGGGAAAACAATTATGCAGTCCACAGCAAAGAGAGAGGATACGATCACCCAGGAAGCCTGAGGACATGAAAAACAAAACGAAAAACAAAACAAAACCACCAAAAAAAAAAAAAAAAGCTTGAGGAATAAATAAATATAAAAATCGGAATGAAGGAATAACAGCCAAGCATTTTAAGAAGTAATTAGAAAAGGAGGTCGAGAACTGGCATCATATATTTTACAAAAAATGACATATCAGGAATATTGAGAATAGAAATGTCTAGAATAGTGGCCATTAATCGGTACCATATTGTGTACTCTCTTTAAAAGAGTCTTATTAGCCACATGAAGTAACAAGGCTTAGACAGTTTAAGTAACTTAAGGCATAGATCCAGAAATTGACAAAGCTGAAATTTGAATTTCAGGCTTATATGACTGTGGTATAACCACTAAACTACACTGTCTCCAACAATGACTATTGCCTAAGACTGAGAATGGGAAAAGGCCCAAAGGTATTAGTTCACTAAACAGTGATCCTTGAAAGGGTAATTTGAGAATATTTATCAGGATAAAAGTTTAATGACAAAGAATTGAGATGTTATTGGGCAGTAGAAGGTATAGAGAATGAGAAGAAATTTGGCATTGAAATAAAGAGACAGTTTAGTTTATAGGTTACTGGGATAGAAGAAAGTCTATATTAAACGTTATTTTTGTAATGATTAGGGAAACTAGAAAACTGCTGTGCGTTAATGGAATCATTTTACATTTGTGGTATGAGTGGTTCTATGGGTCATTGACTCAGAGATGAAAGCTGACACAACTGAACAGAAATTTATGCTCACTGATGCATCACTAAGAAATGACCTAAATTAGCCCTTGTTAAAAAGTAATTCCATACATGAGATTAAAAAATGTGAAATGTTAAAATACTAGATAGAAATCAAAAAGAATTTCATTAATCTTGTAGGTAGTAATATTTGTTTCATAAATATTAGTATACATAATTTAGACTCTACCAGGTCTGGTACAGACACATAATTCATAAAAATCTGAAAATACGTGTGTGCACGCGCGCGCGCGCGCGCACACACACACACACACACACACACACACACATTTTTTTAAAGGCCCAGGATGTTGCATTTAAAATTTAGAAAAAAATGGCTAGAACTTTGATTTTATTTTCCTTATTCCAGGACATTAGTAATTTTGTTAAAAAACAAATAAACAAAAAATGTGTTATATTATTGTAATATCATTCACAGCATATCTGGCTAAGAGCCACTGTTGGGGCACTCGTGAGTAGATTTGTATAAATTATATTTTAAATAAATATTCTAACTAATGTGAGAACATTATTTGAACTTTGAAAGAACTAAACCTATTAGAATATAAAATAGGATATTGGTGTGTTCTGCAACATTTAGTTGGTATGGCCAATAAAAGTGGAAGGGAAATTTACAATTTATTAATATTTGTAACCTTATTTTTCTAATGAACAGAAGACAAGTATCTTTTCATTCTGTGATAGTTGGCATGCAATTAAAGCATATAGTCATCCACTGTAATATATTTCAAGAAATGTTGACACAAATAATATATTTTTTAAGATTATATTTAAATGAAACGAATACATGAGACACAATACATGGTGGTCTGGGCCAGGTAAGGAAAAGGGTGTATACACACACACACACACACACATACCCTTTATCTAGGTTTGGTCATGTGACCAAGTTATCACCAATGAAATGAGTGTAGAAGTGAAATATGCACCCACCTAAGGGTCTCCTCTACCTACAGAAAATTGTTTCTTTGGGCTTTCTCTCCTTCTCCTTCCAGATGCTCTGTCACCCAATTTTGAACTACATTGAAGAACACACTTATGAGAACAGAAGAACAATATGGAAGAAAAAAATATGGGTTTCTAAATGACCTCATCAAACAGCATTGGCTTGACAACCTAGATTTGTCAAATTGTGCTGAAAAGGGGGAAAAATAATGACCTATCTTATTTAAGCACTGTGTTGTTGTCAATTGGATCACAATTCCAAGGGAAGATGTGTGAAATGCATTTACTTTGTCAGTCACCAACAGTAACACATAACATTCACATAAAAGGCAAAACTTTTGTATCACTACCTAACACCAAGAAAGCATGACTGTAAATAATTATTTGTGAGAATTGCATAATCTTTTTTGAAAGGATGAAAAATTACTAAACAGTAAAAAACATCTAAAATCCTTCACTTTCCTTATTAATTCTACAGGTTAAAGAAGAAAATTGTTTTGCCTGATCCTTCAAGTATTTACCCCATAGGTACCTGTTGTTAGCAGTTTGATGTCTTCCTTCACTGAGGTCATAGAAATACATTTTATGTATAAACACATATGCATGTACATAACATACTTACATAATGGAACAATATACTACATTACATTAAACTTAATTTTTTTATTTACAAATATTTCATGAACAGATTCCTAGCTCAGTACATACAGATCTACCTTAATTTTGGGGGGAAATGCTGCTTAGTATTCAATTATATTTCTCTACTATATTTAAACAGTCATTATCATGGTCATTTAAATTATTGCCAATGTTTTACTATTATAACATATATTTGAATAAATGATATATAGGTATATATATTGATTGATATCTTTTTGTACTCATGCTACTATTTCTGTAGCTAGAGTTCTAGAATTATTTTTATTCTGCCATAAAACAAGCAAAATTCATCCTAAAATTTTGCCTCCAACAAGTTGACACCAAGTTATAACCACATAAACAATGTATTTGAATGTGTGTCCTCCACAATCTCCCCTCCAAATGTTAGGTCTTCACCTTCAGAATGTAATTAACTAATTAAATAGTTCTTACAATTGTGAAAGATCAAAAGTATAAATATAGTACCCATAAGTTTAAAAAGTACAAGAAGAATAACTTAAATATTCAAGCTCACTGAAATAACAAAGAGAACAGTTTCCAACATTTGGTATGTCCTGTTATATATGCATGTATTTGATATATACTTAACTTCCCATCAAAAAGCAAAGGATAATTACTTTTCCCTTTTAACCTTTCAAAGATACTAGGCGTAAATTTTCTTCTTAAGTTCATAAGATTTCTTCTAGAAGCATCAGATGGTGTAATTTAGAGTTATACCATCACAATAATTAAAATATGATTATATCCAAATTGCTTTCATAATTACTAAGACTTAAATTATATTATTTTGGTTAACATGAGTAGATGGGCACAATCACAAAAATAAATAATATATTCCTCACTGTTTATGGCACTGAACCAAATACTAGATATATATGAAGCTAACACAAAGGACATTAACTCTCAAAGATTCCTATTTTAAATTCTGTAGCTTAAAAATTACCATAGAATGAAGTTGATTTTGCCTTAAAATAACTTCATATTTCTCTGATGTATTTCTATTTTCCTTTTCTACTTTCTGTCTATTTTGGGGTGTGGGAGAGCTTAGTGGCTCCTTTTTACAAAGAGTAAAAGTAAATCAGCTAGAATATGTCATCTAGTATAATAATTGAAAAACTTGAAGTGATATAAAATGAATGAGACTTGAAAAGAAAACAGTTAGCAAACCTGCTTTCCCTAAGATCTGAATTATTTTAGGGAAAACCTATATGGAAAACAGACTCGTGAAAATATGTACAATAAAAAATGAAAGAAGGAATGACAGCAGTATCATAGCGGCATAAGTCATTTTCTTTGTCTCTTCCTTTTAAGTTATAACCAGTAGGACATCCATAGCCCAAACTAGGATCCTCAACACAGCACAACAGGACACCTTAGAGATCTATGTATCTGTACATCTGAAGGTGAGTAAATTGTACATCAGTGGAGGGGGTGGGAGCAGAGGAGCAATGGTGAAACCTGTGACCTGAGGTTCTAATAATTGCTGTGGCAACCCAAGCCAAAGGCTCCAAAAGTCATGGTGACACCCACAACATAGCCCTTCCTTCTCTCCCCCAGTGGTGGTGACTTTTTCCTCCACATTCCCATCATCAGGGGCTATACCCAAGACCCTGGTGCCCATGATAGCTGGCAGCAGCACCCAAGACCAAGGTTACAGAAATTGCTGTGGCACCCGAGACCAGAGGCTCCAGGAATAGTGGCAGCACCCACAACCCAGCAACAACAGCAGCAGCAAGGTACCAATGATCTCAGAGATAAAAGCAACAATAACAAGTACACTGGTGATGGCACTGGCAAAGTCCGAGTAGGGTGGAAAGCACTAGCTCTTACATATAACTAGAAGCTACTCAGAAAGGTACTTGTTACCGTATTTCCCCCAAAGTAAGACCTAACCGGACAATAAGACCTAGCATGATTTTTTATGATGCCGTCCCCTGAACATAAGCTCTAATGCATCTTTTGGAGCCTTTATTTTTTGGGAAACATGGTATTCCAAATGCAGCAGTAGAGGAACAATTTATCAAGCACCATTAAAAATTACAGTATCGTGTTATCACAAAAGAAAATGGCAATTTTTGAGAAAATAACCTGAAAATCATGGATAACTGGAATTCAACTGATAGAGAATTCAAAATTCCTTTTATGAAGAAACTCAACAAACTACAAGAAACTTAAAAATTCAGTGAGCTCAGGGAAAAAAAATACTACATAGAGAAGTATTTTATCAAAAATAATGATACTCTAAAGTAGAACAAAACAGAAATTCTGGAGCTGAGGAAATCAATAAATGAGATGAAGAATGCGTTAGAAAACAATGGAAATAGAGCAGACAATATGGAAGAGAGAACTAATGAGTATGAAGATAGAAATCTAGAAATGATTCAGGTGGAAGAGGAGAGAAAACAGATCTTAAAAAATAAAAAATAAATAAATAAATAAATAAATAAAAACTAAGAGACTTTTGAACTATCTGACTCAAACAGAAAAAGCAAAATAAGAATAATGGGTATCCAAGAAGAAGAAAGTGAGAAGGAAGCTGAGAGCTTATTTAAAGAAACAATAGATGAGAACTTTCCAAACCTTGGGAAAGAACTGGATACACAAATCAATGAAGCTAACAGAACACCTCATTATCTCAATGCAGAAAGACCGTCTTCAAGACATATATTAAAACTGCCAAAAGTCAGTGATAAAGACAGAATTTTAAAGGCATCCAGGAAAAAAGACTAACCTACAAAGGTACCCTCATTAGCCCATCAGATTTCTCAGCAGAATCTCTACAGGAGAATTAAGAGTAGAATTACACATTCAAAATATTAAAAGATGAGATTGTTAGTTATGGATAATCTATCCAGCAGAGTTAACCTTCAGATATGAAGGAGAAATAAAGGCTTCCTCTGACAAATAAAATTAGGAAGTTTACCACGGCTAGCCTACCATAAAAGATATGTTGAAAGCAGCTCTACAATCTAAAATAAAAAAAGCAAAATTATACAAAACTTTGAATAATATTATAAATTCACAGAAAGAAGCAGAAAACTGCAAAGCTATTTCAGGTTAAGGTGTTACTCAGAAAGTTTAGCATAAAGGTAAAAAGGAAAAAATAAATAAATAAGAAAACTATAGCTAATTCAATTTAGTAACAAACTCAAAACATCAAAAGGGACAATTTGTGGCCACAAAAGAAAATAAAAGGGAAGAAAAGGATGAAACATGTATAGGCAAATAAATATAGGATTCTATCAAAAATATTATTTAATATATGAAACGTTTTATACAAATCACATGGTAATCACACACACAAAAAAAATCTAGAGCAAAGACATGAAACATAAAAAAAAAAGAGGAAACCAAGAAAAACATCATATAAACCACCAAACTAAAATAGCAGAGAGCATCAAAAGGGAAGAGAAACAATGGAGATGCACAGCAAACAGAAAACAAAAGATATAATGACAGTAGGAAGTTTCCATTTATCAATAATTATGCTAAATGTAAATGGAATGACCTCACCAATCAAAAGACATAGAGTGGCTGGATGGATTAAAAAACAACATACAACTGTATGCTGTCTGCAAGAGACTCATCTTAACTTTAAAGACAAACAGGCTCAAAGTAAAAGGGTGGAAGATGATACTCCAAGAAAATGGTAGCTAAAAGAACAAAGGTACAGTCATAGTAAACCAGACAAAACAGACTTCAAGCTAAAAAATGTAACAAGAGATAAAGATGAATATTATATAATGATAAAGGAACAATCCATCAAGAATACATAACACATATATATATATATATATATATATATATATATATCTCCAATATAGGATATATATATATATATATATATATATATATATATATATATATATATATATATCTCCAATATAGGAGCACCACAATATATAAAGCAACTATTAACGGACCTAAAGTGTGAAACTGACAACAACACAATGATAGCAGGGGACTTTAACACCTCACTTACATCAATGGATACATCATCAGGCAGAAAGTCAACAAGGAAACAGTGGCCTTAAATGACATATTGAGACAAATAAATAAACAAACATACACACACACACACACACACACACACATATATAACATTCCACCCAAAGAAAAAGAATAGACATTCTTTTTAATAGCATGTAGAATATTCAAAGACAGACCATATGTTAGGATTCAAAAGAAGTGTCAATACATTTAAGAAGATTGAAATCATATGAAGCATCTTTTCCAACAGCAATGGTAGACATCAACCACAGAAGAAAACTGGAAAAATACACAAATGATTAGAAATTAAAGAATTTGCTATGGAACAACTATTGGGCCAATAAGGAAACCAAAAAACAAAACTTAAAAAAATACATAGAGACAAATTTTAAAAGTTCAACATATCAGAATCTGTTGACTATAGCAAAAGTGGTACTAAGAAGGAATTTTATAGCAATAAAAGCCTACCTCAAGAAATAAGAAAAATCTCTAATAAACACTCTAACCTTACAACTAAAGGAACTAGAAAAAGAAGAAGAAATAAAGCCCAAAATTATTAGAAGGAAGGAAATAATAAAAATCCGAGGAGAAATATATAAAACAGAGACAGAAAAGATCTATTAAACTAAGAGCTGGTTCTTCAAAAAGATAAAACTGACAGCACTTTAAATATACTCATTAAGAAAAAGAAAAGAGAATGCTGAAATAACTAAAATCAGAAATGAAAGAGAAGAATGTACAAGGATACCACAGAAATACAAAGGATCATAATAGACTAATATAAACAGCTATACAAAAATAAATTAGAAAACCTAGAAAAAATGGATAAATTCTTAGACTTACAAAACTTCCAAGACCGAATCATGAAGAAAATCTGGATAGACTGATCAGTAGTCAAGAGATTGAAACAATAATAAAAACCTCCCAACAGACAAAAAGCCAGGGCCGGATGGCTTCACTGGTGAATTCTACAAATATTCAAAAACGCAATACCTACCCTCTTCAAACTCTTCTAAAAAATTGAAGAGGTGGGTATACTTTCTAATTCATTACATGAGGGAATATTACCCCAATACCAAAACCAGACAGGGACAACAAATACACACATGCAAAAATGTCACAGGCCAATATCTCTGACGAACATAGAAACAAACATTTTCAACAAAATATTAGCAAATCAACTGCAACAATAAGTGTAAAAGATCATACACAACGATTAACTGGGATATATTCCAGGGATGCAAAGATGGTTCAACAGCCACAAATTACTCAATGTAGTACAACACAACAAACAAAATGAGGGATGAAAATCATATGATTATCTAAATAGATGCAGAAAATGTAGTTGACAAGATTCAACATCCATTTATCATAAAAACGCTCAATAAAAGAAGAATATAAGGAAAGTACTTTAACATAATACAGTCCATATATGACAAGTCCACAGCTATTATGTTCAACAGTAAAAAAAAAAAAAAGGAAAACTTTTTTCTCTAAGATCAGTAAGAAGACAATGATGCCCTCTATTATTCAAAAGAGTATTAGATGTCCTCACTAGAGCAATCAGGCAAGACCAAGAAATAAAAAGTATCCAAATTGGAAAAATAGAAGTAACCCGTCACAATTTGTGGATGACAAGATTTTATATATAGAAAATCCTAAAGTCTACCAAAAACTATTAGAAATAACAAAAATGTAAATGTATCAGGTACAAAATCAATATACAAAAATCTATTGCATTTCTGTACACTAACAAAAAATCAGAAAGAGAAATTAAGAAAAAAAGACCATTTATGCCCGCAATAATAAATAAAATGCCTGAAAATAAATTTAACTGAGGAGATAAGAGATCTTTACACTGAAAACTATAAGACATTGTTGAAAGAAGATTGAGGAAGACACAAAGAAATGAAAATATATTTTGTGCTCATGAATTGGATTCATTAACATTGTTAAAATGTCCATATTACCTAAAAACATTTGCACATTCAATGAAATCCCTATAAATTCCCAATTGCATTTTTCACAGAAATAGAACAAAAAATACTAAAATTTGTGTGGAACTAAAAACCCCTAATAGCCAAAGCAATCCCAAGAACAAAGAACAATGCTGGGAATATCACACTCCCTGATTTACATGAAAAATAATGTAATTAGACCACTATCTTATACCACACAAAAAAATTAACTCAAGATGGGTGAGACTTGAACATAAGACCTGAAACCATAAAACTCACAGAAGAAATTATAGGCAGGAACCTCCTTGACTTTGGTCATTGTGGATTTGACTCTAATGGTAAGGAAACACAAGCGAAAATAAACAAATGGAACAACATCATACTAAAAAATTTCTGCATAGCAAAGAAAATTATCAACAAAAAAAATATTAAAGAAATGCAAATCAAAACCACAATAAGATATCACCTCACACCGGTGAGAGTGGCTATCATCAAAAAAGACAAGAAACAACACATGTTGGAGAACACACAGAGAAAAGAGAACCCTTGTAAACTGATGGTGGAAATGTAAATTAGTACATCTACTATTAAAAACTGAAAAATCCTCAAAAAAAACAAAACAAAAACAAAATTAGGAATACATTTACCACATGATCCAGCTTTTCCACTTTTGATATTTATTCAAACAATATCAAAATATTAACTTGAGATATATACACACCTGTGTTCATTGCTGCGTTATTTAAAATAGTGAAATATAGAAACATCCTAAATGTCCATTGATGAATGAATGGATAAAGAATATTTTGCATATGTATGCAATAGAATGTTACTCAGCCATAAAAAGGTAACAGTGTTCCAAATGCAACAACATAAATGGACCTTTAGGGTCTTATGCTAACTAAAATAAGTCAGAAAGGAAAAGACAAATACCATATGAATTCACTAAATTGTGGAATACATAAAAGAAAAACAGAACAGATAAGCAAACAAACAAAACAGACAAATTTGAACTCATAGTCAGACAATAGATTTATGAGTACCACAGGGGAAGGGGGATGGAGGGGAAACAGCTAGGAAATGGGGGTCTATTGTATGGTTGCAGAGGGAAACTGGACATTCGGTGATGAGCACGATGTAGTACACACACATGTTGAATTATAATGTTGCACACCTGAAACTTATATGTTATAAAAGAATGTTTCCTCAATTAAAAAAAAAAAGCACACAAAGGCCTTCCTTTTCTGCTTGAATTTTTACATTTATTTACCATTACTGTGTGTTTTATAGAAATATTAATTTGGCATTTGGTTTTGTATCCCTCTTATTTTATGTATATATCTTTAGAAATTGTGTATGTATCATCCTCCATGTTAGCCCATAAACTTCTGTGATCCCTGGAAAGAAAGATGAAACACACAATGTGTATCACCACAGAAATCAGAAGAATAGTAAATAAATATTCCATGAAATGCAGTCTTTGTCATGCAGACATCATAAGCCTGTATACCAAGTGGCAAATTCTTTAAAAGAAATGGAAGAAAATAACAAATAGAGGGTATTGTTCAATTTAAAAATTTATAAGATTTGTGATTCCTCACACAAAAGTAATACAGTGCAGAACACCACTAAATTACCATGCTGCCCTCATGCTATGCCTGAAGAGTATATTACTGGTAGGAAGACAGGTTTCAAATGCTATCAGAGAGACAGATAGAGCAAATGTGCATACAAATTTTCAGTTGTGCTTGTTTAATTAGATGCCAGTAACAGCAGCAAACAATAGTAAAGAAGACATGGAAACAGTGTGTTAATGAGATTCAAATAAATCAGATAACACTGTTGGGCTGCAGATAAAAGATAAGCTTCAGTATATCTGCATTTTAATCAGCCTGGTCATAGTTTTGATGAATGTGCCAAAGGGACTGTTTTCACAGTGAGTGAAAGGCAACAAAAGGAACAGCTTTGATTCTCACACTTCTTGACAGATGAGTCATGTGGGATGAATGTTTGAATTCATTAAAGCAAGAATTCTAGCAAAGGATCATATTTCACTTGATTTATGTATTACCATTTTATAAATGTGATACTTAAGAGCCTGGTTAGTTAATTAACTGAATTTAGCAACTGAGCAGAACCTCAGTGTCTGTGTGTCTGTGTGTCTGTGTGTGTGTGTTTGTGTGTGTATGATATGCATAAATGTATATGCACACATAAACACATAAATAAACCATACAGGATGCTTTTCCAGAAAACATCAATTTTGTTGCCATTGAATAAAAGCTAGAGGTCCCAAATACAGAGATGTTCACCTTGTCCAATGATGCATTATCCAAGACTCTAGAATTTGAAAGTTCTTTAAAAAAAATGTTTTATTGGGCAAATATTTACTAATTAATTATGTAGGAAAAATGGGTCTCCACCTAAATGCTCACCACTTAACAGTAGAATCTAGTCCAGCTGGATGTTGCCTGTCAATCTTTTACTGAATCTCAGATATACAGGACACCTGACATTATAGTGCAAATACAACAGAAAATGAGAGGAACTTTAAATTACGGATTTTGAGAAAGATGCATGATTTCATGAGGTTGATAAAATTGTTCTTGGAGAATTGCTCAAATCATGAACGTGTTTTCAAATTTCTCATTCTTTTTCAAGCAGAAGTACAACACAGCATATTGGAATAAAGAACACACAAGTAGATCTCATTTACTTGAGGTATTCCTTGGTCCTCACATAGTCTAGAACAGATATCCCAAAACATTTTGGTTTCAGTGCTCCGTCATATTCTTAAGCAATCTCTTTTAAGAGCTTTTGTTTTTGAGAATTTTATCTTTCCATATTACTCTTTTTTATTTTAAAGCTTATTGGGATAACAATTGTTAGTAAAGTTACATAGGTTTGAGGTATACAATTCTGTAATACATCATCTATGTATCTCATTGTGTGTTCACCACGCAGAGTCAGTTCTCCTTCCATCACCATATATTGGATCCCCTTTACCCTCATCTACCACCCTCTTCCCCCTTACCCTCTGGTTACGTATTACTCATTAATAATGTAAACTGAGAAAAAATTTAATACAAATTAGTTCATGTAAAATAACAAAAGTACATTATATGTTAGCTAAAATAACATATTTTATGAAAAACATAGTTTTCAAAACAGAAAAAGGCAATTTTGCTTACTGCTACAGGAGGCAGAGAGTTAGAAAGAGTGTCACTCTCACTCTTAAAATCACAATAGAAACAATAAAACCAGACTAATTTAAATTTAAAAACATTTTTTATCAACCAATTACAGAGCAGAGCAACCAACTGGCCTCAGATTTATGAGGACACAAGAGCATACAGGGAGAAAGGTGACTGGGAGTACCCACGAGGGTAATATAGACATATTACTTTTTATGACACCATTAAGAAGCTTGCAAAGTGCAAGTTCCAGAAAACAGTGTGAAGTTATTTGGGGCTACAGAAATTGAAGAGATTGCCATTTAGTTGTAGGGCAAGCCCTATAAAACCTTTTGTTTGGTTGACTAGGATAAGGGGAAGAGAAGTGTAAAATGGACACAGATCTCTGCCTGAACCCCTTCACTGTCTCTATGAGAACACAGAATAATTAATAGGTTGGGAGAAGGAATACAAACATCATTGTCCTAAGAGCATGGGTGAAAATTCAGTGCAACTGGCGAAAGGAAACTGGATAAAACAATACCCCTGGGAAAGGAACAAGAGCATGAACTGGGCCCGAAACTACAGTGAGGGAAAGGGCAGAAGAACTATAAGAGTCACACTTACAAGACCCAGAGACACTGACTGATGAAGACTGAAACTAATTCAGGAGAAAACAAAACAAAACAAAACAGGGAACATCCTCTCTTTTCCCCCACTGACCACCATTCTAGATCACCAAGTTAACAAATCGCCAGTAATAAGTAGAAACTGTGAGAGGGATGGGAGATAAATAAGCACAAAGCTGTTTAACTCCAGTGTCATATCTAAAGCTGAGTGTCCAACAGACATTATTCTGGCAATCAAACTCCTGCTATAAACAACAGGTATGGCTACAGGAATTTGAAGTCTATGGTGCATACAGGGTAAACACAACAATAACAAATCTGGAATGCAGCCAACATCCTAGCTAGATTAACACAAACACCAGCATTAAGGCCTAGCAAATAAAAACACATGTACATTCCAGATAGAAAAAAATCTATTTACTTCAGTTTCCACTATGCTACTCAAGTTTCACTGTTCAATAAAAAATATGAAAAATATTAATAAGCAAGAAAAAATCTCATTCTACTAAGATACAAAAAATCCTAAGTACCACATTCAGATATGAGATATGTCGTGACTACTGAAAAAAATTAAAATAACTGTAATTAACTTGTTCAAAATAATGGAAAAGGTAGGCAACATGCAAAATCAAATAAGAGATAAAAACTGCAAATAAAACTGCTAAAAATAAAAGACAAAGTAACAGAAATAAATAATGCCTTTGGTAGACTTCAGAAGACTCAAAACAGCTGAGGAATTAGTAAACTTGGAAATTAGTATTTGAAATAACTACAAACCCAAACACTAAGTGTAAAAAAGAGTTAAAAAAAAAAAAAAAAGATTTGAAGAAATAGTGGTAATGCATTCTCCAAAATTTGTGACAGATACCAAACTAAGACTCCAGAAAGCTCAGAGAACTCTACATAGTATAAATATCAAACTCCACACCCACAAACATAGAAACCTAGGCATGTCTTATTCAAATATTGAACAAAATATTGGGGAAATTTTTTTTTAAATATATATTACAAATAAAGGAAACAATAATAATTATAGCAACATTTTCATGTAAAAACCATGAAAGGCACAAACCAATGAAGTAACATCTTTAAAGTGCTGAGAAAGAAACAAACAAATTAGAAAACAAAACAAAACACAAAACAACTAACAACCCCAAATTTTTATAAACAGTGAAAATTGTAAAGTGAGGGGAAAAGTATCAGACCAAAACCAAACCCAAATCAAACAAACAAACAAACAAATAAAAACAACTGAGGGAATTCGGTACCATACCAGCTCCATTAGTTTTCTACTAATATGTAACAATGTAACAAACAATCACAAATTTAGTGTCTTTTTTTTCTTTGATTTTAAATTTTAATTTTTTCTTTTCCCCCAATAATGGTTTTCCTAAACACTCAAAATAATACTTATTAATCAATTTATTAACTATTTCCATATAAGTGGATTCCAGATAGTAGTATTTTTTTTTAAGTTTATTTGGGTGACAATTGTTAGTAAAGTTACATAGGTTTCAGGTGTACAATTCTGTGATACATCATCTATATGTCACATTGTGTGTTCACCACCCAGAGTCAGTTCTCCTTCCATCACCATATATTTTATCCCTTTTACCCTCATCTATCACCTCCCTCCCCCTCAACCTCTGGTATCCACTAAACTATTGTCTGTGTCTATGAGTTTTTGTTTCTTCATTTGATTGTCTTGTTCCTCTGATTTTTCAGTTTTATGTACCACATATATAAAATTTAGTGTCTTTAAATAACACAAATTTATTACCTTACAATTTGTATGGCTCTGTTGTGTGGTGCCATATGGTTGAGTTCTCAGCTCAGGGCATCACAAAGCTGAAATCAATGCCTTGACCAGGGCTGTTATCTCTTTGGAGGATTCTTGACCTCCTTTAACCAGATACACATTGTTGGAAGAATTCACTTCTTTGTTATGGCAGGATTGAGGTCCTCATTTTCTGTTATTTGTATAAAATTTGTTGAGAGTGATATTGGTTAATAAAATTATACAAGATTCAAGTGTAAAATTATATACTACACCATCTGTATATTGCATTGTGTGTTCTCCACGCAAAGGCAGTTCTCCTTCCATCACCATATATGAGACCCACTTTATACTCTTCTACCATTTCCCTCCCCCCTTACCCTCTGGTAACCACTAAACTCTTGTCTGTGTCTATGAGTTTTCTGTTTCGTTCTTTGTCTTGTTCCTGTGTTGCGTTTAGTTTTACATCCACATATGAATGAGGTCATAAGGTTCTCGACTTTTTCTGACTTCGCTTAGCATGATAATCTCAAGATCCATCCATGTTTTCACAAATGGTAGTATTTCATGTGTTCATGTTCCTGAGTAGTACTCCATTGTATATATGTACCACATCTTCTTTATCCAATCATCTATGGAAAGACATTTTGGTGGTTTCCATGTCTTGGCCACCATGAATAATGCTGCAATGAACATAGGGGTGCATATATCTTTATGGCTAGATGTTTCAATTTTGAGGTAGACACCCAGAAGAGGGATTGCTGGCTCATATGGGAATTCTATTCTTAATGTTTTCAGGAAACTCCATACCATTTTTCATAGTGCTTTACCCATTTACATCCTTATCAGCAGTGTATGAGGGTTCTTTTTTCACCACAGCCTCTCCAACGCTTCTTATAATTTGTCTTGTTGATGATAGCCATTCTAACAGATGTGAGGTGGTATCTAATTGTGGTTTTGACTTGCATTTCCCTCATAGCTAGTGAAGTTGAGAGTTTTTTCATATATTTGTTGGCCATTTGTGGTCTTCTTGGGAGAAGTGCTTGTTCGGGTCCTCTGCCTATTTTCTGATTGCTTATTATTTTGTTATTGAGTTGTATGAGCTCTTTATGTATTTTGGATATGAGCCGCTTATTGGGTGTGTTGTTCACAAATCATTTCTCCCATTCGTGTTGGTTGCCTCTTTGTTTTGTTAATGGTTTATTTTGTTGTTCAGTAGCTTTTTAGTTTGTTTCATCCTGTTCATTTATTTTTGCTTGTTCTTCTCTTGCCTTTGAGGTCAAATTCATAAAAGCCTCTCTGAAACCAAGGTCCATCAGTTTAGTACCTCTTCTGTCTTCTATGCAATTTACTGTTTCAGGTCTTATGTTTATGTCTTTGATTCATTTTGAGTTAATTTTGGTATATGGTGACAGATAACATCTAGTTTCATTCTTTAGCACACGGCTTTCCAATTTTCCCAGCACCATTTATTGAAGATGCTCATTTTCTTATATTTTCTTCATTCTATTTTGAGAATATTGTCATTTGTATTAACCCTGTCCAAGCCTATACAGGAAACCTTTGAAAGAGTATAAAGATTAAATTATGGCTTGTGGTATATGACCATACCATTTTTTAGCAATATGACCTAAGGGGATTTACTTTACCATTTTGTAAAATTGTGCTTCTTCAAGTAATAATAATGTTACCTGTGCAATACAGTTTTACAAGGATTAACATTGCTATATAATACCTACAGTTGAGACAAAAATTCAACAGGTGGCCTTCTAGTATCTGTTAATCATTATCTATTATAGGCTCATATGAAACTAAAAAGTGTGTCAAAATTAAACACTAATTTATTTTCTTCCCTCATTCTTCAAGAGTAAAGAAAATTATTTTAAAAATGATATCTTTAAGGAAATAATAGTTATCAACAATGGGAAGGTTGGATAGTTGTATCTTTTTATTTTTATTTATATATATATATGAAACTTAATTTATCAGAAAGAATGATGAGATGTCTACTCTAGGTGAAACTTATTGATTGTAATTCCCACAGGAAATTCATTAGTTTTCCCATGGCCAATGTTTGTAAAAGAGCAGCACAATTAAAATGTACCTAAGGGCCAAAAACTTGGATTGAATGGAAAAATTCAGTGACATAGCAGATGACTAGTGTTCCAATTGAAGTAAGGTGGATAATATTGTTATCTGCTTATTTTATTACTTGCATAAACAACACATTTCTTCACAACATTTAATACAGGTAATTTTACTATTTCATAAAATTGGAAAAAATGTAACAATATACATAAAAGAAAGGACAAACAATAAGAGTAAATAGAGAAGATGCAATTGGTAAGGTAGACATTTCTTAACTGGATTACTCCTTTAACTTAGAATGACAAACAAATGAGAGTGTTCATTACTTGCTTTTCTTACGTTTTTATAATTAGGAGTTTATGTATATACTTTTACATGCCTAAACATTATATCTCTAAAACCATATTCCTTCATCTTAGTTGGTGTTATTGATAAATGGAAGAAGAATCAGTGGAATTTGACCTTATTGAAAAAATTTTCAAAAATGTGAAAATAATCTGGGTGCTGTCATACTTTATTATACATAATATGCAACTTGAGAGAACAAATATGGACTAAATACTAGCTAAAATATCACGGTGTAATTTAGGTGAATGGTTACATATACAAAGTAGGATAGAATCATCAAAATAATTAAGTATTTTGAAAGATTGACAATGAAGATTTGAATTTGATATAATAGCTATATTTTATCTTATCTATTGCTTAGAAATTAATAAATTTAACACAATGTATTAAATTAATAAATTTAACACAACGTGTTAAATTAATAAATTTAACAAAATGCCTTCCAGTTACTAACAAAGTGAAGCAAGACAGAACACAAGGTTAAAAGATCTGCTCTTAGAATTAAACTTTATTTTTTCCTGTCTGTTTCACAAAAGAGAGTTCCTAACTTTTTTAGGAATTCTTCACCTAATTTTCCTCATTGACAAAGCATAACTATTAATAAAGTAATTTGTAAATATGCCTTTCAGATGTGTTTTGACTTGAACTAAAGTAATAAAAGTAGTCATATTTATGAATAATTAAGTCATAGCTTTACTCAACTGTGATGAGCAAATTCTTAATTTGTGGAATACATAAATCTTAATGTAGACAGGAAAATTTAATTACTATACATTAAATACAATTTTCCTTTTTATGCTCTTTTTTTTCTAAACATATTTTCTGCTATGGAAAAATCATGCTGCTAAAAGACATGATAATATAGCACTTAAGAAATGAGAAAATACGTGCACTTTTATTTATAAAGACAATTTTCAGAAAAATTACTTATTATAAGACAAAATATCAGATTAGAAATGTAACTGATTTTTGTATGATTATATTAAAATTATTATCTGTTTGCTTTACCATATTATATTGAACATCCACATAACATATAGCCTTAACTATCTGATGCTTTAATATAATTTTAAAAAGTATGATGGTTCAGATTCTGATGCTTGGACTAGTGTGGAAACTAGCATCTCTGTCGAATTAGAGTGAGGACATGGTATGTAAGCCAGAGACATAGTTAAGGAATAAATATTCATTTTCACAAAAAAATCATACCTAATTTCAAATTACAGGCTCTTTAATGTAAATATTTTTTAAATTTATTTTATAATACAATAATAAAATGACTAGAAAATAAACAATCTCTAAATTTCGTGAAAATATGTTGACATCTCATTTGTATCATTTTTACAAGTCATTGCAATTTAAAAATAGAAAATTTCCCTCAGAATATGTTTTCTTTCTTTTTTAATTCCATATCACTTTTATATTTTATAAGCTGACTCAGTTTATCTTATTTAAGGAAACATTAGTTTTTTTATATTCATGAGCTTACTCAATTTATCTTATTTAAGGGAACATTAGCTCTTTTTCTCTATATGTCTATGTCTCAAAGTATTAATTCAATTAATAACTTTAGAATATTTTGGCTTGTGCTCTTGGCTAAACAAAGATCATGATTAATCTGCTTCTTTCCTGTTTTCAATATAGAGGGTGGAAAAGCAGATACTTTTCAGCCTATCTTGGATCTAGTTGTGTCCAGTATGACATTATCAGTCATTAGGGAGGTTTCTTAAGAAAGCTTTGTTTTAAAAAAGGGACAAATACCAGAAGAAAATGTGTTGGTGGCGCACTTTCATTCTTTGTCCTGCCTTAAATGGAAATGAGATGTCTGGGACTATAGTGACAATCTTGTATCAATGGGGACTAAGTGCAAGCATAAAAAGATAGAAGCTTTCCTGAAACCTGAAACCTATGTAACTTTACTAACAATTTTCACCCCAATAAACTTTAATAATAATAATAATAATAAAAATAATAATAATAATAATAAATTAAAAAGCTAGAAGCTAGGATAGAGAAACAGAAATAGAATGAGGTTTAGCTCCTTGTTACACCAGTGAATAAAATAACTGAAGTCAGAAAATGTCTACTTCAATACGAAGTGAGAAAATTAAACACTTTTTCATTCCAGACTCTATATGCCTTTTTTTCTGAAACTTGCAGCTAAACAAATTTCTTACTGAAACATATACATACATATATGTTTGTTAGAATTAGAATGGGAAACATATACATACATATATATGTATACATACATACATGTATGTATACATATATATGTATATGTATTCATACATATATGTATGTATATGTTTCCCATTCTAATTAAAAAAAAGTGAAAAAAAGAAACAGCTCTCCAATAAAGCCACTACATCCTCTGCAGTGGGTTAGGGTCCTTATTTCTGTGTACTGATATTTCTAGACCATTCTCTTTTCCTCTTACTTAAAACCCTCCAAGTTTGAAATCATCTTCAGACTATTGCACCCTCTATTTTCACTTATTTGGGCACTCTACTAACGTTTACTTGAAAATTTGATGTCTCAGATAATCGTCACATTCCCTACCACTACTCCTCTCTCAGGTACAAAATATGAAGTTTTTCTATAGATGATATAATTAACAAGGTTAAATATTATAAACATGAGGGCTGTGAAAAAGCAAGGTTTATGGGAGGGTCTTAAAACTCAAGAATTATTTCAAAGCCCTAATATCAAAAACTCAAATACACAGTTCCTGCCTTCCACTCCTGCGAAATTCCAACAGCTCATTCTAGCCTCCCAAAGAGAAATTCAGATTTTTCACTACAGAAAATAGAGACCCCAAGGAAACGATCGACATATTGATAATAAGTAATGCCTACAAATAAAATGTATGTCTTCCTTTTTAGTCAACTAAAAGCAGCAGCAAAGCTCAGAGGCCCAACCATAGCCCTACCATTATAATCAGTAGCAACATAGTCCCTTTCTCTTGAATATAAAAGAGAGCCCAAGACCCCCCAGATATATGAAGCAAATCTGCAGCGTGGATAACATAGGTACCCATATAAACAAAACACACAAGGAAGAAACACGGCCCCTTAGGCCAGGAATAATAGGTTATCTCATTAAGTGAGGTTTTGTGGGATATTTCAAGCAGCAGTGATTCTCTAAGTTATGATTTCCATGTTATATTCCAGAGGATTGCATAAGCTCACATATTCTTTAGAAAGCCATGACTCAAATTGTGTGTGTGTGTGTGTGTGTGTGTGTGTGTGTGTGTGTGTGTGTATGTTTTACTATGAATAATCCTCTTGCCATGAACATCATACTAAGGATACTCAAAAGATGTGGCCTCTTCCTTCCAGCATATACCATGAATCCATTTACTCAGAGACCCAGCTAGACAAGCATATCAGATCATCATCTATATTCGTTACTTTCCCATGGAGAGGGGTGGCATGCATCTGGTAAAGTGGATGCATGGATTGCAGGATCCAAAAGGATTTTAAAATCGTTTCTCCCAGCAACAAATCACTGAAATAGGTAAAATTAAAAACACTGATAAGGATATTTTTAAGGATTTGGAGCAACTAGAACCCTCATATGTTGCTATACGGAGTGTAAAATGTACAATATCATTGGAAATCCATTTGATAGTACTTAAAAATCAATGACTACCCTCTGATTACACATTTGCACTCAGAAATTTAAATGAAACTTAAAGAAAGATAAATGAAAATACATATTCACAAAAACCTGTACAAGCGTGTTCATAGCAGCTTTATTCGTGATAGCCAAACACTGAAAACCATAACATGCAACAAAATGAATAAAACAATTGAGAAGTATATAAACTACTATTGTATAGTATAGAACAATGAAGAGGAATGCAGTACTGATACATACAACAATGTGAGTGAGTCTCAAAAAACACACAAAAAGATAACACATTGTATGTTTTCATTTATTTGAAATTCAAGAACAGATACAATGAATCAATAATGACAGAACTCATACCAGTCATTGCCCCTGGGAAGGGGTAAGGGTATGTATTTCTATGGTAGAATTGAGCAAAATGGGCAAAAGGGATTATTTTGAGATGGTTGAAATAATTTACATCTTGTTTGGGGCAGTGATTATGCAATTGTATGCAGTTGTTAAAGCTCACAGCTCTACTTTAAGAGATACGTAAGATTTATTCAATTTAATTTTGTGTTTATTTATTATACATTAAGTTTACCTCTGTATGATTTTTATTATGCACATAAATTCCAGAAAAGAAGCTTAAGATTCTTAAATAAAGTATCTTTAATATTATAAAAGATGTCTTTTTTTTTCTGAAAAATAGGAATAAAAGGACACAAATAAAGGAAATATAATCAGACTGTTCATATTTTTAACAGTTTTCCTGGATGTTAGAAAACAATAACATGAGCTTCCTCAATCTTATAATAAATTCATTAGGCATTCTCAGCCTTTGGATGCTTGAATTTTCTGATCACTCTTCAGGAAATTCTTGTTTCCTAGACATCTACATGACCTGCCTCTTCTACACCTCCACATTCCATTCAATTGTTACCTAATCTCAGAAGGCTTTCCTAACCATCATCAATTACACAGCCACCCTACCCTTACTTGCTCACTCTCTAATCCTTTATCCTGTTTAATGTCTTGATAGGATTCATCTTCATCTAATATTAAATATCATACATAAATGTATGTTTCAATTATATGTATATATTACATGTCATGTAACATATTTTATGTAATTCATTATATGGTTTTTGCTAATTTATTATCTATCCACAAGAATGTAAGCCCTGATTTTGTAAATTTTTCCACAATATCTCCAGTACTTAGGAAATCGATATATAGAATAAGTACTCATTAAATGAATAACTATATTTTATTTCAATTATTTATTTTTTTTAAATATCACACAATTCTTTTATCCCCTAAAGTTAGCCAAGTATGAGGCTCCAATCGGTGTTCACTAAGGGGTTGGTTATTGAATGCATTGATGAATACATAAATATATTTTAAAATAACACCATTATCCAATGTTCCCTTTGTATATTTCACTGGTAATAATTTAGATTAGTCCATAATCTCAGTTTAGAATAAGGGATATTTTCTTAGTCATTATTTTAAACATGTCCCTCAAAATATACCTACATACTAGATGTAGTTATAGAATATTTCTTCATTCATTTACTTAATACAAATAATATTACAAGGTAGTACTTAAATACCAAATATAGTTTTCCAAATTACTTTTTTCTGTTGTATCCATCAATATACTTTGGTTTCTTTTCTTGAGAATACAATCAAATTATCCAAGTTTCCTCACTTTCTTATGATAATCAAGATGAGTTTCTGAAATGTGTGGATTTTGCTAAGGTTTTTGTCACATATCGGCATAATCTTAATATTAAAATACAGAAACGTATGTTTTCATTAATTCATGGAGCAAAATATATTGCATCATAGTCCTGAACCTTTTTAGGGAGCCTACCCTACTTGACAGGTCTTTACATGTTTGCACTGTTCATGCTTAGTGGCACAGGTATTATCACTCACTACAGGGATTTCAACTTTCCCATAGACGTCACAGCAGAGACGTTACTAGGGATAAGTCACTTAGTAGCCACACTGTGGTGAGTTATATACAGGTTATCAGAACAATTCAGAATAGGTAATAGCAACTATCTATAAAAGCTGAATTTACCTCTTTATAAACAATGCTTAAGCCCATAGTGATATTACAGAAATAAATTATTTTTCCAAAGTGTACCATCATGATAAGAGAAAGAGAGACAAATAAAATTTTGATGGTTGCAAACCCACATACCCACTCCAATGTTTTCAACTTTATCACATTTTAATTTTATTTTTCTCCCTTTAAAATATAAATTTAGGACTCATTGGTTTGGGGATCTATTAGTCACGTGAGGTGGGAAGGCAAGTAAACCAGTCTAGTTGAACTATTTTTAATGTAACAATATTAATTTGAGACTATATTTTGCTAGGTTTCAGGTCTTGTATTTGAAATAATGTGACAAAATCAATAATAAAAGAAACTATACATGTCTATGAAATAATAGCAGAAACAGAGATTTAGAACCATATATATATATATATATATATATATATATATATACACACATACATATATATATATATATATGTATATATATATATATTTTTTTAACCTAAATAGTGCATTAACAATGAGTTTTTGGTAAATTATTTCATCACTCATTTAATTCTACCTCCAGCTCACTTGTGTTTAACATTCACTCATCATTCAGTCTCTGTTCCAACTTAATTTTCTCTTTCTGACCAGATTTTTTCATTTCTCTGACAATATCCTCTACATTATTTTTTTGAACTAATAAACTTTATATTTTAGAGCAGTTACAAGTTTGTAGGAAAATTGAATGCAAAGTACAGAATATTTTCATATACCCTTTGTCTACATATGTGCAAGTCTCCCTACTATCAACATCCTGGCCAAACAGTGGTATGATTGTTACAATCAAAAGATCTTCATTAACACATTACTTAATTCAGAAATTTGAGTATGTTTAATAAGCTTAGGTATAGTGATTCTTTGCCCCATTTATTCAGCTTGGTGGTTTCTGAACTCCAGGATCTGTGATTTTGTGTCTGACATTAATTTGAGGGAAATGTATAGTCATCACTTTTTCAAATATTGCTTCCGTTTTTTTCTTTTCCTTATGGTATTCCCATTATGCAGTTCTTGGCAATTTTTTTTTTTTTTTTTTTTGCTTTGCTTTTCAATTTTGGTAGTTTCTACTGGCATATCCTCAAGCTCAGATTCTTTCCTCAGCAATGCCCAATACTAATGAACTCATAAAAGGCATTCTTCATTTTTATTACAGTGCTTTTGATCTCTAGATTTCTTTATGATTTTTTCTTTAAAATTTCCATCTCTGTCTACATTATCCATCTATTCTTACTCATTGCCAACTTCTTCCACTAAGCTTATTAATCATAGTCTTTTGTTGTTGTTGTTGTTGTTGTTTTTAGAAAAACCTGTCTGATCATTCCAACATTCCACATCTAACTCTGATTCTGGCACTTGTTTGGTCTCTTTACACTATGATCTTTTTATTCTTGTATGTCTTGAAAGGTTTTGTCGAAAGTTGTACGTGATACACTCAGTAAATGAAAATGTGGTAAATAGACCTTCAATAATTAAGTGAATTATAAGGATTGCAGGGAAGCAAAGCCTCCATTATCCTATGACTAAGTCTCTGTCTTTTGGTGAGACTGTGCCCCTAGACTATTAACTTCACCAATGTTTCTCAGTGTCCTCTCCACCTTAGGTGGAACTGGATGGCTAAATGGAGCTGTAGTTGGATATTTCCCTTCTCCCACATGAAAGAGTAGAGGCAGTTAGAGTTGGGTATTTCTCTTCCCCTAGGTAGGTTAAACTCTGATAAAATTCCAGCAGGTCAGACTCTGATAAATTAATTTCTCCTGAGGGCAGGATCATGAAAAGAAATAGAATGCTTTGACATTTTCCCCTTCTTTTCTTTGCCAGAAGCAAGAGGGAATTTTTTTCTCTTTTACTCAGAGTGAGAGAGCCTGATAGAACTCCTGGATGTAGAACTCACAAAAGTATGGGTGCTCCCAGTGACTGGGTCCCTTTGGTGCTTTTAACTCTTGACTTGTCTACACTGAGCCTCCAGCAATTTGTCAAATACAGTTCAGGTTTTCCTACCCAAGCACTGGTTCCCACAAAGGTCTCTGCTCTGGTAAGTTATGAGTCTCTGTATCGACCTATCTGTCTCTCCAGTGTTGGGGACAGCAGTTTGTCCCACGACGTCACTTCTCTGACATCTCTCAGAAAAGTGTTTGGTTTTCCAGCTTTATTGGGTTATGACTGACAGATACCATTGTTTAAGGTACACAGCATGATGAATTAATACACTTACATATTGTGAAAATAGTTTTAAAATAGCTTTATGAACTTTTATAGAACACGGATAAAGAATTTACTTAAAATAAAATGACCTTAGACATTGCTAGTTTCATTTTGCATTATTTGTAGAGAGATACTTCTTTAGTCTTATTTTGTTTTGTTCTGCTTGATTTATAAAGAATCTCCATTACATTTTAATATCTTATATTAATTTCATATTTCATTGATAGTCATTCACAAACTATAATTCACCATGTGCCTAAACCATTCACAGTGCATTAAAGAAAAGTGATTTTGTTAAAAAGGAATTGCTTTTGATTTAAAATTCTAAAATAACAACGTAAATTTAGTAGAATCTTCAACTTCAAAGTAACAATGTATGGCGAACTCTCTCCCAAAAGGTTTAGTCTTTTACTCTCTCTCTTTCATATCTGCAATAAATAAATAACCATAATCTGTCAGATGCCACATACAAAAACTTGAGATTCTGTGAAATTCGAGGCTATTCCCTGAATGATCCACAGAAATACTTTTTGCTAGGATTGGAGCTGTGATTTCTTCCAGAGACAGTTCCTGCAGTGAGGCTCTGAGTGTGTGTTTCTGTCTGTGTGTGGTGTGGTATGTGTTGGAAAGGAGCATTAAAATTTAAATGAGATTACTTGATTCACCAGTTTTCTTCATAGGTAAAGGTAACTCAAAATGCTATGTTTCATAGTTTTGAAGGTGGAAAAAAGATAAAAAATGAATAGGTTGAAAATTTAAACTTTTACATTTTTTACCCACTTTCATGTCTAACAACAAAGGAGAGACGGAATAACTTGTATCATGGTGTGTTGACTGTGATGAAGAGATTCCTAAAGAGGAATGACTAATGTGTGATGAGCTAATGAGATTTCAAATTCTTCCTCCAGCATTCTCTCTGGTCACCAATCAACCAAGTTTTCTATCAGTAAACTTACCCTTGTCCATGGGACAGAATTATTTGGAAGATATCCCATGATTTGCCATTTCACACCCACCGTCTTTAGAACTTTTAATTTAGAAAATACATCAGAAGTCTGATTAGAAGCATCACCTCTTTCTCTCTCATAAGTATGATCTATCAAAGTTTTGTCACATTCTTAATCCATGGATAAAACAAAAACAGATAATAAAAACAAAAATAAAAGCAATAACAACAATATAAAGAAAAGTTGGAAGTAGGGGAAAGAATAATGAGAAAGAAAAAATAACCCCAGAAAATATTTTCTATGATCATTGGCTTAGATACTAGAAGAAATAAAAGGCACCAAAATTGGCAATGAAGAAGTTAAATTGTCAGTTTTGAAGATGACATGATTCTTCATGTAGAAAACCCTAAAGTCTTCACCAAAAAAACTATTAGAAACAATAAACAAATACAGTAAATTTGCAGGATACAAAATAAATGTACAAAACTCTACAGCATTCATATATATATATACTAACAATGAAATTTCAGAAGAAAAGATGAGAAAAACAATTCCTGTTGCAATTGAAACCAAAAGAATATAAATATACACAGATATAAAATTAACAAAGGATATGAAGGACCTAAACACTGAAAACTTTAATATATTATTAAGAGAAACTGAAGAAGACACAAAGAAATGGAAATGTGTTTCACATCTACAGATTGGAAGAATCAACATAGTTAAAATGGCCATATTACCCAAAGTAATAAACATATTTATACAATCCCCATCAAAATCCCAATAGCATTTTTCAAAGAACTAGAACAACAACAAAAAAATCAGAATTGTATAGAATCATAAAAGACCCTGAATAACCAAAGTGATCCTAAGAAAAAAACAAAGCTAGAGGTGTAACACTCCCTGACTTCACCTTATGCTACAAATGACAATAATCAAAATAGCATGGTACTGGAAGAAAAAAAAGACACACAGACTAATGGAATAGAATTGAGAACACAGAAAAAAACTCACATTTATATGGTCAGATAATTTTCAACAAAAAGCCAAAAACATAACACGAAGAAAAGAAAGCCTCTTTAATAAATGGTGCTGGAAAATTGGAAAGCTACATGCAAAAGAATGAAACTAGACTGCTATCTGTCACCATATTCCAAAATTAACTCAAAATGGATCAAAGATCTCAACATAAGGCCTAAAACAATAAATTGCATAGAACAAAGCATAGGTTCCAAACTTACGGACCTTGGGTTCAGAGAGGCTTTTATGAATTTGACCTCAAAGGCAAGGGAAGTAAAAGCAAAAATAAATGAATGGGACTATATCAAACTAAAAAGTTTCTGTACCGCAAAAGAAACCATCAACAAAACAAAGAAGCAACCAACCGAATGGGAGATAACATTTGCAAATAATGCCTCCAATAAGGAGCTAATATTCAAAATATATAATCAACTCATACAACTCAATATCAAAAACAACAAAAAACAAACAATCCAATTAAAACAATGGGCAGAGGACCTGAACAAACAGATACTTCTCCCAAGAACACATACCATAGGCAAAGTATCACATAGCGTATGTGATAAAATTTGCAACTTCACTGGCTATTAGGCAAATGCCAATCAAAACCATAATGAGATACCACCTCATACCTATTAGAATGGCTACTGTCAACAAAAGAAGCATTAACAAGTGTTGAAGATGCTGTGGAGGAAAAGGAACTATTATTCACTGCTGGTGGGAATGTAAATTGGTACAACCGCTATAGAAAACAGTATGGAGGTTCCTCTAATAATCAACAATAGAATTCCCATCTGTCCCAGCAATCCCTCTCCTGGGTATCTACCCAAAAAATCCTGAAGACATTTATCCGTAAAGATATATGCACCCCTATGTTTATTGCAGCATTATTCATGGTGTTCAAGACATGGAAACAACAGTGTCCTTCCATAGATGATTGGATAAAGATGTGGTACATATACAGAATGGAATGCTACTCTGCCATAAGAAAAGATGAAATACTCCATTTGTGACACCATGGCGGGATCTTGAAATTGTCATGCTAAGTGCAATAAGTCAGACAGAAAAAGTTAAGAACCATATGACTTCACTCATATGTGGTATGCAAAACTGAAAGCAGCCAACCAAGAAACAAAAGCAGTTTAGTGGTTACCAAATGGTAAGGTGGGAGGAGGGATGGTAGAAGAGGGAAATGGAGGTCAAACATCTGGTGATGGAGGAGAACTGACGCAGGATGGTGAACACACAGTGAAATATACAGATGTTGTATTATAGAGTGGTACATTTGAAATCTATAAATTTTACTAACCAATGTAATCCCAAAAAATTTAATAAAAATTAAAAAAAAAACATATTGACAAGTTTGGAAGTATAGACTCAACTATGGAACAATCAAAAAAGGTGGGGAAAATTACCCATTTAATCCAATAGTTCTCCCTAACTCTACTTTCTTTATGTAGTTTCTAAAAATCCTGTTAATGGGGAAAATGTTTACGATAAATGATTGTAAATTTAAGAACATTTTCTTGATGGGAATAACATAATAGTCACTTTAGACAAAACCAGAAAATAGACAATAAAGAAAACTATGAAGTTGGAACAAAAATAAACTATGATATGACTCTAAAGATATAAACACTGTTAGTAGTTTATCTCCTTTCATTGTTTCTTATTCTATTTATATTCTACTTACTTGAGTGCTTAAACATGTTATGGGCAATTTTATGTACGTTACATGCAGAAACTCATTAATTCTGTTCAAGAAACTTTTGAAATACTCTTTTCTGTTTCATGAATGAAGAAACTAAGACAAAATATTTAGAGAATGGCAAAACAATACCTAGTCTAGATTATGCAGCAGCTTTACTCATGTTCTTATTTAATCAAGCAAGGTTTTAATCCAATCACAGCTTTTACTATCATATACTGCATTTCACTCCTTTTCACCAGCACTATTTTACAGGAATTCCTCAGGACAGTAGGTGCCATGATTTCGCTTGGTATTTGTAATTCATTTATCTGCCTTGAGTTGTCCTCCTCATTCATTCCTCTCTAAATACCTCTCCCACCAAAATATACATACATAAACACACACACACACACACACACACACACACACACACACACATATCTATCCCCTTCCACACTCACACATTGTCCTCCACCTGAGGTCTCTATTCATCATCCTTCACTAACCATGTCACATGGAAATGCAGAGAAGTCTTCTGTGTGTGTGTATACAAATTTTAAAATTTTATATAATAATTCTTAAATATCATATATATGTGCGTGTGTGCGTGTGTGCATGTGTGTGTGTATATATATATAATTCTTTGTATATAATTTTCATGTAACTGCCTCCAAATCTATTTTGTGATCTCCTTCTGGACAGAGAAAGGGAGTTTGGGCACATTTGTGTTACTCCATTTATGTTTTATAAATGGCCACTTTTTTTGATCATTTGCTTTTTCTCTCCATTGAAGAATACTTATTTATAATTACAAATAATTCGCAAATTATATCAATGGTCTTTTGAACAAGAAATGTGAAGCAAATTATAACAAATACAATTCTAATTTATTAGTAATTGTTGGAAGTTCGAATATTTCCCCATGGATGTTTAAGCCTGGAAAATATTTTTTACCTGTTTTTTTTTTCTTTGTTACTCAAGTGTCTTAATCCTGACCAAGTCCCTGTTTTTATAATTATAAGATTAATACTGTCATTTTATGGATTCTTACTATGTTACTCTGTGTGTGTGTGTGTGTGTGTGTGTGTGTGTGTGTGTGTACCACACACCACATAATCTCTTTCAATATAGTGTGCTCAAACTGGTTGGAAAATGACTTCTTTCTTCCCATCCTTTCCTTTCCTTCCCCTTCCCTTCTCTTCTCCTCTCTCTCTCTCTCCCTATCTCTCTCCCTCCCTCCCTCTCGCTCTCGCTCTTGCTCTCGCTCTCCCTCAATTACTTTCCAGTCCATTGTGTAACTAGCTATAAGTTCCTTTGTGTTTTTTTTTTTAATTTGACAGTTATTCAGGTATTTGGATTTATTAATATATTCTTGGTACAATCGAGAAATGCCTACTATAGGACTATGAATGTGGTGATGTGCAACAATGTAAATATGGGATAATATAGCAGGCACTTATTTGTATGTACCAGATAAGATGTAGAGTTTTTAAAAAGAAGATCTGGCTTACAAGACTACTAGATTTTGGGTGTACACCACAGATAATTATCTTTATATGGAATAATATTACATTTAAATTTACATTGTCTTTATTAAATAATCCTCTAAAATTTGCTAGTCTCAGAATACCTTTGCTTTCTTTATATAATGATTTAGGTTATGTAAACCTTTATTATTCTTTAGAGAAAGCCATATGACTAATAATAAAGTACTTGGTATTGTGCAAACATTTTCTGAGTTGTGAAAAGTTAATTATCAGTGCTTCAAGTGCAGAAAAATTATTGTAACTTACACAAAACTTATACAAATCCTCTTTAGAGGCAAATATTTTATCAGTTGTCATTGAGCAACTTTGTGTATGGTTTATTACAATTATTCTCAAATTATTAATAAAGTTTAATATTAAGAAATAGGATTTTGTCATTGTTTTTGCTTAAAAAAGCATTTTTTTAATTTTCTTTAAACAATCAGTAGAGGAAATTTAATGGGAAATTGGCTATTGTTAGATTTTGTTTTATATCCAGATGTAAATCAATAATTGAATGGCTCACAGAGTATATTGATTAATTTTTAAAAGTAAATAAAGCTCTTCCAGCAAACATCACTAGATTCCACTAACATTTTTTCATACGGGAAAGAAGTACACCATTTTAACAAACAAACAAACAAACAAACAATTATTATTATTATTATTATTATTATTATTATATTAAATAGCCTTAAAATCCTTAAGAAATCAAAGAGACAACTGACTGCAGTGCACTTCATTAAATAAAAATGATTCCTTTTTAAATTAAAATTTACAGGGGTATAATGGTTAGTAAAATTACATAGGTCTCCAGTGTACAATTCTGTAATACAGCATCAATATATCACATTGTGTGGATAGTAAAAGAGGGTAAAGGGGGTCAAATATATGGTGATGGAAGGAGAACTGACTCTGGGTGTTGAAAACAAAAACAATTGTTAATTTGACAAAATGTCAGAAAAACTACAATTAAACTAAAATTCATGTTAGTAAAATTGAAAATTAACCCAACCTAAAAATCTCAAAACCTTTTGCTAGTGTTATAAAAGTACAATTGCAAAAGTGTTTATTGCAGCATTTTTGTTTTTACTCTAAAGCCAGAAAACAATCTAAATATTTATCCGTAATAATACTCAAACAAAATAATATTATGCAGAGACTTAAAAGAATGAACTATGCTTTTATGTAACAATGTGGATAGTTCTCCAAAACAAGTCAATGTAGACAAGATGTGGATTTAATCAACAATAATAATTCAATTATTAAAAAATAAAATAATTTTATTTTACATTGCTTATGAAAATAATGTCTGTATATAAACAGAAATTGTGGGCTGGATAGATGTGCATGAAAATTTTCATAGCACTTTCCTTTTAGAGGGGAGGAGAACTAAGGAGAGTAAGGAAATGATGAACTCAATATGTTGTAATTTGTTTCCATTTTCAAAACAGCAGGAAGCAACTTAACAAAATATTTAAGGTAAACCTTGAATTAATGGGAAAATGGCTGTTTGTTATATTGTCCCTCATAGTCATCTCCATCTTTAAAATTTCTCAGAAACACAAAAAGGGAACTATTCATTCTTTGCAGGAAATAAAAGTTCCTAATTTTTAACACTTTTTTAAAGAAACTGTCATGAATGTTATATACAAAACAGATAAATTTGCTTGATAATGGAATCAGAAAGTCACAGATCATCTGAAACAAGATCAGACACACTGGTGATGTAAATCAACCTGATATGTTTTAAATACAAAGATTAAGGTTTAAAATGTGCACAGTTGCTCATAAACCATATGTGATCAACATTTCTATCAAAGAAGGAGTGGGTTTCAGTTTGGATTTGGGATCTGTTGTGTAGTAACCACCTTTTGGTTGAAATTCATATATACATAAAAAAATACAAAATTTGAAAACAATTCCAAGTAATGATGAGTAAATTACTGAAAGGGGACAAAAGACATTACGGATAATTCATCTTCTAGAAAGAGTGCGTTGCCAGACTGCTCACCATGAACTGCTTGTCTTTCTCGGTTTGGATGCAGTTCATAATCTAAAACAAGATGTCACCAGAAATGATATTTGCTTTGGGCAATATGCTTGAGCAAGAGAAAATCTGGTCACAATGTCAAACTTGTGAAACACTGGAAAAATAGATCTGTTTTACTAAAAGAATAAACAAGATACACTGTAAAAATACCAATATTTGTGAAAAGGTCCTTCTGAACAGAAGCTCATCTTTTATGTCCCCAGGACGAGAAGCTTGGCTCTCGTGAAGCATGGGCAATCTGCTTCTCAACCCATGAGAGGATAGAACTTATTTAAGATCTGCCAACAACATATTACTTGGACTATATTACTTCTTGCCCTGCAGGGATGGGTGTTTCAACTCAAAGAATATTTATTCCACATACCACACTAAATACTTTTGTAGTTTTCAAATTGATTTTGTGAGTAATCCCTGTCTCATAGACCCATCCAAATGTTTTTTAGGTTCAAGGGAGCCCTGAGAGTCAAGACAGACCAAGGATCTCAGTGAAACAAGGTGACTTCAGGAGAAAACAGTTAAGATAACAAATTGTCTGCAATAAGGGCAGTAAAAAAATAGCCTAAGACTCACAGGAGAAAACTGAGCCTGTGGTAATGAAACTACTTTGTCTATTGCTATAAAGCTGTTCAGTGAAATCCTCAGATCATACTGCCCTTATTGTCTGCAACAGTGTCAAGGAATGTCTGCTATAAAGAGTAATTTCTTACTATGTTTTTATAAAACATCAACACATATATTAAAGAAACAATAGAAAATATGAAGACAGATTTTTCAGTAAACACATTTAAACCTTAAAACAAAATATACAATTGTACTTTTTTCCATTAAAATATAACAGCAGCATGTTTAGGACATCCTCTTAATTAAAACTCTAGCTATATAAATCCCAGCTGAGCTTCTCAAGTTTCCAAGTTGAGCTTTGAATGAAAATACGTATTTGCCTTCATTACAGTAGTCTCTATAGACACAAATCCTACTACAAATAATCTAACAAGTGAATTAGCAGTGATAATTTTTGAAAATTTTAATGAATGTCCATTTTATCACATCGTAGGTATGTGTGTTTTACAAGAAGTGATCAAATGTATTAACTTTTTGCTTAGAATTTCCACTCAATTTTCCATAGGAATAGTGTTATTAATGTTCTAATATGTACAAAGTGCTTTCCACACATAGAGCAGCAATTTTCAAAATGTTATTGTTGAGAAAGAAGAAAATTGCTAAGATTCTAAAGGTATATGAATCACAGAAAGCATTTAGAGTAACATTTACTTTGCCACGGAAAAGTTATTTGCAAATATTTTTAACCTTTTAAACTGCAGTTACTTTTGCACCAACCTAATAATTGCTGAAGATGCTCTAATGACCAAAAACAATAAGGTGCTTAAAAATATCTGTACTGATTTTCTTCTAAACCATGGAAACTCCAATAGGCATCCCAGTTACTTTACATGCCTACATTTCCAATGCCCTCATTGTGTTGAACTTACACCTTTACTGAACTTGTATTGCCCTCTTTAAAATGAGGGTAATAAGTACTTTTGGCATCTTCTTTTCTTTTGTCCAAGTAAAGCAGAAGCCATAAATTCCTCATGTACATTAACTTTTTTAAAAAATTAGTTTCAGGTGTACAAAACAATGTACTAGTTAGACATTTACACCCCTCACAAAGTGATAACCTCCCTCCCCAATTAACTACCTCTCTGACATCATATATAGCTGTTACAATTCCATTGAATCTATTCTCTATGCTGTATTCTACATCCTGTGGCCATATACATATATAATTATACTTGGCATACATTGTTATTCAGTTTCAGCCTCAGGTGTGCACTGCAGTGGTCAGACATCTACACCATCCATGAAGTGGTCTCCCTAATAAGACAAGTGCCCATCTGACACCCTACAACATCTTTACAACATTATTGATTATAGCCCCAAACTGTCTTTCGTATCTCTGTGGTAATCTTGTGATTACTAATTTGTGCTTTCTAATATTAACTTCTATTTTCAACTTTTTAAAAATAATATTTTAGATTTCATGCTTTATTATACTGTTGTCAGTTTAAGACGTTTTGAATCAAGCTTCCTATTTTAATGGATGTTTATTTTCCATTTAAGAAATTTTCTCAGCAGTTATGTTCTTCAGAAACTAACGAATTGTTTCCATCTGGGGGCATTTTTATTTCTTCTGAAGCAGCAATGAAATACTGGTAGTAGTAAGTATTGTTTTAATATACATCTTTCCATCTTTAAGGTCTCTTCAAATACTTTCATTGCTTTTTTAATATTCAGTGCTTTTTTTAATATTCAGTCACAATTATTTTTCACCTCTGAATTCCATGTTGTTATTTAAGTTTAGTGTGTGTGTGTGTGTATATATATATATATATATATATATATATATATATATATGTCATATTTAACATAATAGTAAATATAAAGGGGAGAAAAAGATGGAAATTTGTATAGCTATAGAATAATATTATAAAATTACTTCTTTCTTAAGGATGAAGACAACTCAAAAAGACACATACTTTCTTGCACATTTGTCTCAAATAAAATTCTATTGTGTTATTTAGAACACATAGATTACGTATTATGCATTTATTTTCTTTTAGTGGAAGTTATTTGTTTAGAAATCATTGGAAGACCACATTCATTGTCACTTTTTGCCCAGTTTTATTTAGATAACATATCACATTGCATTAGTTTAAGGTGTACAACATAATTATTCAATATATGTATATATTGAAAAATGTTTAACACCATACACTTAGCTATAATTCATTACTTCAAATAGTTACACATTTTGTCCCTGTGATGAGAACTTTTATGACTTACTCTCAGGATACGTCATGAAAATGGCGGCATGATGTGAGCCTCTGGAAATCTCCCCTGGAATTTACAACAAATTGAACAACTATAACTCCACAAAGGACTCCCTGCACAGCAGACAGGCAAGACAAAGTCTCACTGCTGAATTCACCTAAAGGTGGGCAAATTACACGAGCAGGGGAGGAGGGAAGGTAGAAGGGCGGAGATGGAGCCACATGGGCACAGGGCACAGACCTAGCTCAGTGCTCGGAGCTCGCTGCATCCCAGAACTATCTGACCTGCGGGAGAGGGAAGAACTCAGACTGCTAGGGCTCCGTTTATGACCCACAGGGCTGAGGGGACAGAATATAACACAGCTGAACCCAACACTCATGGTAGAGACCTCTGAGCAAATACTGAGGGAAGAAGGCTGAAAATGGCAGTTTAAGCCCTCACTGCTGAGCAGAGACAGAAACCTTAGGCACTGAGACTAACCACCCCCTCCCCACCCTCCCAGAGCTCGCCCTGCCCCCACCTACCCAGTGCTAGAAGCGGAACAGTAGAAGTGCCAGATCAAAAGAACAGCATATTTGCAGTTCTGAGACCTGTGGTCCGCAGACACAGATTTGCAGCACTATTAGTTATGGCAAAGGGGAGAGAGCTGTGGAAGCAAGACCAGCTATGGTGGTAGTACCTGCCATTGCTCTGGGCCAATTCTCACAACTCACCCCGTCCCTGTCCCCACCTATCTGGGTGGATCCCTGCAGGAGTAAACAAAACTGTTGAAACAAACGGGCTCTGAATCTGGTGCAGGAAGAGATTTGGAACTTCAAAAGCTCTCTGCATCCCCAGAGGAACGCGGTGCCCTATGAACCAGGCAAACTGTTAACAGAGGAGAAACACACCTACAGGAAATTCCCTCCATTTTGTGAGAAGCTGGAATAGGGTAGAGAAAACATAACACTACAGTGTGAGAGAGAAAAAAAGGCTTCAGTCGGAGAGAAAATACAACATTCTACAAACATGTATTGGAAAACAAAATAAAGACCTCTTTTTATCAACCTGTTGCAGAACCCACTCCTGTAAATGTTTAGGAAGAAAAATAATAAATCATTAATTGCCATGAATAACCAAGGCAATAAGACAGCTCAGGAAGAAAGTAAAAAGACTCCAGAAAATGAACTTAAAGATACGGAAATATGTGACTTAAATGACAGAGAATTCAAGATTGCTGTTCTGAAAAAACTCAATGAGATGCAAGAAAACACAGAAAAGCAGTTTAATGAACTCAGAAACACATTCAAAGAACAACACGAACATTTTACCAAAGAGATTGAAATTTTACAAAGTAACCAAATAGAATTTCTGGAGAATAACTCAATGGAAGACATTAAAAATGAAATAGCCAGCTTAGGTAGTAGAGTGGACCAACTGGAGGAAAGAAAAAGTGACATTGAAGATAGAAACCTGGAAATGACACGGATGGAATAAGAAAGAGACTTGAGACCTAAAAGAAATGACAGAACTCTATAAGAACTTTGGGACTTCATCAGAAAGAGCAATATAAGAATATTGGGCATACCAGAAGGAGAAGAAAGAGAGAAGGGAACAGAGAGTATATTCAAACAAATAGTCAATGAGACCTTCCCAAACTTGTGGAAAGAACTGGATCCTCGAATACAAGAAGCAAATAGAACACCTAATTACCTCAAACCCAACAGGCCTTCTCCAAGGGACATTGTACTGAAGCTGTCAAAAATCAACGACAAAAAAAGAATCCTCCAGGCATCCAGGGAAAAAAAGACGGTAACCTACAAAGGAAAGCCCATTAGATTATCATCAGAATTCTCAGCAGAAACTCTACAAGCCAGGAGGGAATGGAACCAAATATTCAAGCTATTGAAAGAGAGAAATTATGAGCCAAAAATAATATACCCAGCAAAGATATCCTTTAGATATGAAGGAGGAACAAAGACCTTTCCAGACATACCGAAGCTGAGAGAATTTTATAATACATGACTTGCACTACAAGAAATACTAAAGGAGGCTATTCGAACACCACCAACAGGGACAATTTGTGGCAAGCAAAAGATAAAAAGGGGGAGAGTAAAGGCCTGAACCAGAATATGGGAATGGAGAAAGTAGGCACGCTGAAGAAAATGGAATACTAAATAATAACAAGCTTTCTTTAACATAAATTTAAGGGTAAACACTCAAAACAAATTCCAGAATTGAAACATATACTATAATAAAAGAAGAAACAGAGGGAAACATCATAGAATAACAGAAATAATAGACAAAAACAAAAAGGCAAAGAAACAATGGAAACACAGTCTTACCAGAAAACTAAGATAGAATGATAGTAAATCCTCACATATTAATGATCACCCTAAATGTAAATGGACTGAACTCACCAATAAAAAGGAACAGAGTAGCAGATTGGATCAAAAAACTAAGCCCAACTATATGCTGTCTCCAAGAGACACATCTCAGCTACAAGGACAAGCATAGACTCAAAGTGAAAGGGTGGAAATTGACATTCCAAGCAAATGGCATCCATAGAAAATCAGGTGTAGCTATACTGATATCAGATGAAACAGACCTCAGGGTGAAAAAGGAAACAAGAGACAAAGATGGACATTTCATAATGGTAAAAGGGACTATACAACAAGAAGACATAACAGTCATCAATATTTATGCCCCCAATCAGGGAGCACCAAAATTTAGAGAACAACTACTACCAGAACTAGAGGGAGATATTGACTAAAACACAATTATACTAGGTTACCTAAATACATCATTGACAGCTATGGATAGATCATCCAAACAGAAAATAAATAATGAAATAATAGCCCTAAATGACACATTAGATGAAATGGACAAAATTGACATTTATAGAGCACTTCATCCTTAAAACATCAGACAATACATTTTCTTTATAGTGTACATAGAACATTCTCAAGGATAGACCATATATTGGGACATAAAATAAGCCTCAGCAAATTTAAGAAGGTTGAAATCATGACAAGCATATTATCTGATCACAAGGCTTTGAAATTGGATATCAACTGCAAAAAGAATACAGGGAAAACCACAAATACATGGAGATTAACAACATACTTTAAAGAACGACCGGGTCAAAGAAGAAATTAGAGGAGAGATCAAAAGATACATAAAAACAAATGAGAATGAAAATACGTCCTACCAAAATTTTTGGAATGCAGCGAAAGCAGTTTTAAGAGGGAAATTTATATTATTACAGGCCTATCTCAAGAAACAAGAAAAATCCCAAATAAGTAACCTCAGGTACACCTTAAAGAACTAGAAAAAGAAGAACAAATGAAACCAAAGGTCAGCAGAAGAAAGGAAATAATAAAAATCAGAGCAGAACTAAATGAAATAGAGAACAAAAAGACAATAGAAAAAATTAATGTGACAAAGAGTTGGTTCTTTTAAAAGATTAACAAAATTGACAAACCCTTGGCTAGGCTCACTAAGATAAAATGAGAGAAGACACTAATAAACAAAATAAGAAATGAAAAAGGGGAAGTCATCACGGATGACACAGAAATACAAAGGATCATCCAAGAATCCAATGAAGGACTATATGATACCAAATTCAATAACCTAGAAGAAATGGAAGTTCTTAGAAACATATAGCCTTCTAAGGCTGAACCATGAAGAACTGGAAAATCTAAACAGACTGATCACCAATAACGAAATTGAATCGGTCATCCAAAACCTTCCCAAAAGCAAAAGTCCGGGACCAGATGGCTTCACTAGTGAATTCTACCAAACCTTCAAAGAGGATCTAATACCAATCCTGCTCAAACTCTTCCAAAAAATTGAAGAAGAGACAGTACTCCCTAACTCATTTTATGAGGCCAGCATTACTCTGATACCAAAACCTGGTAAGGACAACACAAAAATGAGAGCTACAGATCAATATCTCTGATGAATACCGATGCAAAAATCCGAAACAAAATTCTAGCAAATGGAATGCAACAATTCATTAAAAAGATTATTCATCACGACAAAGTGGGGTTCATCCCAGGGGCACAAGCATGGTTCAACATACACAAATCCATCACATAAACAAAATAAATCCATCACATAAACATACGCAAATCTATCACATAAAAAAATAAAGGACAAAAATCATATGATTATATCAATTGATGCAGAAAAAGCATTTGACAAGATACAACATCCATTTATGAATAAAACACTTAATAAAATGGGTATAGAAGGAAAATACCTTACATAATAAAGGCCATATATGACAAACCCTCAGCTAATCTCATACTTAATGGTGAAAAACTGAAGCCCTTTGCTCTATGTTCAGGAACATGAAGGGGCTGTCACCTATCACCTCTGCTTTTCAACATAGTGTTAAAAGTCCTTGCCAGAGCTATCAGGCAAGAGAAAGAAATAAAAGTCATCCAAATAGGGAATGAAGAAGTTTAATTGTCACTCTTTGCAGATGACATGATGCTATATATAGAAAACCCTAAAGACTCCACCAGAAAGCTATCAAAAACAATCAACAAATACAGTAAAGTTGCTGGCTACAACATCAACGTACAGAAGTCCATTGCATTTATATATACTAACAATGAAATCTCAGAAAAAGAAATAAAAACAAATTCCTTTTGCAATGGCAGCAAAAAGAATAAAATACCTAGGAATAAACTTAACCAACGATGTGAAAGACCTATATGCTGAAAACTACAAGGTATTTTTAAACGAAATTGAAGAAGACACAAAGAAATGGAAAGACATTCCATGCTCATGGATTGGAAGAAACAACATAGTTAAAATGGCCATATTACCCAAAGCAATATACAGATTCAATGCAATCCCAATCAAAATCCAATGGCATTTTTTAAAGAAATTGAACGAAAAATCATCAGATTTGTTTGGAACCACAAAAGACCCTGAATAGCCAAAGCAATGTTAAGAAAAAAGAACAATGCTGGAGGCAACACACTCCCTGACTTTAGTTTGTATTACAGAGCAACAATAATCAAAACAGCATGGTATTGGCAGAAAAACAGACACATAGACCAATGGAATAGAATTGAGAACACAGAAATAAAACCACATTAAATATGGACAGATAATTTTTGACAAAGAAGCAAAAAACATGCAATGGAGAAAAGACAGCCTCTTCAATAAATGGTGCTGGTAGAATTGGAAGGCCACGTGCAAAGAATGCAACTGGACTGTTATCCGTCACCATGTATCGAAATTTATTCAAAATGGATCAAAGACTTAAGCATAAGACCTGACACAATAAACTGCATAGAAGAAAACATAGGTACTAAACTTATGGACCTTGGGTTCAAAGAGCATTTTATGAATTTGACTCTAAAGGCAAGGGAAGTAAAAACTAAAATAAATGAATGGGACTATATCAAACTGAAAAGCTTCTGCACAGCAAAAGAAACCATCAACAAAATAAAGAGGCAACCAACTGAATGGGAGAAGATTTTTGCAAACAGAGCATCCAATAAGGGTTAATATACAAAACATACAAGGAACTTATGCAACTCAATAACAAGAAAACAAACAACCCAATTGAAAAATGGGCTGAGGACCTGAAGAGACATTTCTCCAAAGAGGACATACAAATAGCAAATACACATAAAATGATCAACATCACTAATCATCAGAAAAATGCAAATAAAAACCACAATGAGATATCACCTCACCCCAGTCAGAATGGCTATCAACAAGACAAATAGTAACAAGCGTTGGTGAGGCTGTGGAGAAAAAGGAACCCTCATACACTGTTGGTGGGAATCCAGACTGGTGCAGCCGCTATGGAAGGCAGTGTGGAGGTTCCTCAAAACATTAGGAATAGAATTACCGGATGACCCAGCAATCCCTCTCCTGGGTATCTACCCAAAAAAATTTGAAAACATTTACCCATAAAGACACGTGTGCTCCCGTGTTCATTGAAGCTTTGTTTATGGCAGCCAAGACATGGAAACAACCAAAATGTCCTTTGATAGATGAATGGATATAGAAGTTGTGGTATATGTACACAGTGGAATACTATTCGGCAGTTGGAAAAGATGAAATAGGACCATTTGTGACAACATGGATGGATCTTGAGAGTATAATGCTAAGTGAAATAAGTCAGACAGAAAAAGCAGAGAACCATATGATTTCACTGATACATGGTGTATAAACCAAAACAACAAAAGAACAAGACAAACAAATGAGAAACAAAAACTCATAGACACAGACAATAGTTTAGTGGTTACCAGAGGGTAAGGGGGGTGGGGGGTGGGAGATGAGGGTAAGGGGGATCAAATACATGGTGATGGAAGGAGAACTGACTCTGGGTGGTGAACACAAAATGGGATTTATAGATGATGTAATACAGAATTGTACACCTGAAATCTATGTAACTTTACTAACAATTGTCACTCCAATAAACTTTAATTAAAAAAAAAGACTTACTCTCAGCAACTTTGAAATACACAATATAGAATTGTTAACTATAATTACCATGCTGTACACTATATCACCAGAACTTATTTTTATTATAACTGGAAAATTGTACCTTTTAACCACCTTCCCCCATTACCCTTACATCCCAACCCCCACTGCTAACAACAATCAGTCTGTTCTCTGCTTCTACCAGTTCAGTCTCTTTTTTTATATTAATAGATAATACATATAAATGAGACTATACAGTATTTGTCTTTCTCTTTCTGGATTATTTCACTTTCATAATGCCTTCAGGATCCATTCATGTTTTCACAAATGGCAGATTTTCTTTTTTTTTTCTGTTTTGGACTGAATGATATTTCATTGTGCATATACACCACTTTTCTTTATTCATTCATCCGTCAATGGAATTTAGGTTGATGCCATGTCTTGGCTATTATAAAATGTGCTGCAATGAACATCAGAGTATAGGTAACTCTCAAGAGAGTGATTTCATTTCTTTGACTATATACTCAGAAGTGGGATTGGGGGATCATAAGGTAGTTCTGCTTTTAATTTTTTTTTTTTTTCCATTTTGAACTTCTGTATCTTTTGTGAGGCTTTTGTATAGATTGGTTCTTAAAGAAGTCTTTTTGGTTTGTTTGCTTGTGGGTTTTTTGTTTGTTTGTTTGTTTTGCCTTTTTTATGTTAGAAATGGCAATTTCCCCCTTCCCGCATTAAAACTTGCAAGAATGCCTCTAGGACAGGGAAGCTTGAGTATTTACTCTGTTTCTATCTACTTTTATTTTTGGAAGAAACTACATACTGTCTTCCACAGAGGCTGTACCAGTTCACATTCCTACCAAAAGGGTTCTCCTTTCTCCACATCTTCACCAACACTCTTTATGTATTGTCTTTTCCATAATAGCCCTCCTAATAGATGTGATATGATATCCCTTTGTCTTATTGATTTGCATTTCCCTGAAGATTAGTGATGGTGAGCATCTTTTCCTGTACCTGTGGCCATTTATATATCTTTGGGGGGAAAAATTAGTCTATTCAGTCCCTTAGCATGTTTTAATCGTAATTTTTTTTTTTGTCATTCAATTGTATGAGCTCTTTGTATAGTTTGAATATTAACCTCTTATCCAATACATGCTTTGCAAATATTTTCTCCCATTTTGTAGGACCTTTTCATTTTGTTGATGGTATCATTTGCTCTGCAGAGAATTTTTCATTTAGCTCTTAAAGATGATTTTTGTGTACATTTTAAGATAGAGGCTCAGTTTCATTTATTTCAATGCATCTCAAATTTTCCCAGCAGCGTTTACTGAAGAGGCTATCCTTTCCCCATTGTATATTACCGGCTCCTCTATTGTAAATCAATTGATCATATATGTATGGGTTTATTCTTGAGCTCTCTATTCTGGTCCATTGATCTAAACTCGTATATCTGTTTTTATGCCAATATCATACTGTTATGATTACTATAGCTGTGTTATACAGTTTGAAATCAGGAAATGTAATGTCTGCAGCTACGTTTTTTCTCAAGATCGCTGTGATTGCTTGGGGTCATTTGTGGTTTTATACTAAGTTAGGTGTTTTGTTTTGTTTTGCTTTGTTTTTAATTTCTGTAAAAAATGTCATTGGAATTTTGATAGGGGTTACATTGAATCTATAGATCACTGGATAGTATGGACATTCCAGCAATGTTAATTCTTTTAATCCATGAGCCTGGAATATCTTTCAATTTATTTGTGTCTTCAATTTTTTCCTCAATGTCTTATATTAATAGTTTTCACTATACAGAACTTTCACTTCCTTGGTTAAATATATTTTTATGTTTTTTACTTTTTTTGAGGTAATTACATATAGGATTTTTTTTTTCTTAATTTCATTTTCTGATAGCTCATTGTTACTGCTGTATAGGCAAACAACTGATTTTTGCATATTGATTTTTGTATCCTGCAAATTTACTGAATTTGTTATGAGTTCTGACTATTGTATGGTGGAATCTTAGGATTTTCTACATATACTACTATGTCATATGCAAATCGCACATTTTTACTTCCACGTTTCTTATTTGGATGTATTTTTGTTGTCATCTTAATTAAAATGTTCTTTAAATCCAAACTTAATTTTGGATTATGACAAACAATAAAAACTTAAAATTGAGGAAGCTATTGCTAACCAAAAAATTCATTTTTGTTCTTTTTTATTTTTGTTAATTAAATAATCAAAATAACATTTTCTGAGATTACTGCAATGCATTTTATCCTAATTACAATGGACTGTGTGATTTACTTAACATACAAAAAGTTAATCATACACTTAGACAACTAAAAACACTGTGGAAATCAGTTGGGCTGCCATCTTTTCCCTGTAGGAGTTTCTATTCAATATAAACGTAACATGTAGTAACTGTAACTTGGATAGAATATAAGTGAATTTCTAGTTTATGTGCTGAAAAATGCATATCTAACACAAAAGTACACAATACAAAAAATATTGAAAATTTTGAGTCATTATAAGTATGTGAACTCTGTGTAGATTTACAAACATTGAAGGTACTCAGATTAAATATGATTGCTAATTACATTCTTTTCATTATTAAATTTAGTGGGGTGACAGGGGTTAGTAAAATTTTTAGGTTTCAAGGGTACAATTCTATAATACACCACCTATGTGTTGCATTGTGTTCTCAACACCCAGAGTCATTTCTCCTTCTATCACCATAAATTTGACCTGCTTTTACTTCTCTCTCTCCCCTCCCTTCTTACTCTCTGGTAACCACTAAACTGTTGTCTGTGTCTATGAGTTTGTGTTCCTTTGTCTTGTTCTTTTCGTTTTATATGCCACATACAAGTTTGACTATTAAGACAGAGAACTTGCCACCGTGCACTTACATTGGCAGCACTGTACAAACAGCTTGGTAAGGTTTCATAACCTTGGTATAACAGTGTCTCACAGCTGTGTTGGTGCTGATGTGGTGATGTCTTGCTGAGTGACTGCCATTATTTTTGTTGCGTGTTTTGTGTGCTATCACGAGAATATCTGAGCTTTTATTAGGGCAACGAGCACACATTAAATTTCTTGTTAAACTTGGCAAGAGTGGATGTGAAATGAGGAACATGTTAGTCCAAGTTTATGGGGATAATTTCATGAAGAAAATGGCAGCATACAAATGGATTAAACATTTATCTGAGGGGGAGAATATGTCACTGATGGAGAGAGGTCAGGGCAGACAGTAAGGAGCAGAACTGATGAAAAATTTGCAAAAATTTGTTGAATTGTGCATCAGAATCATTGGCTGATTGTGAGAAGCATGTCAGATCAAGTAAACAGTGATAGAGACTCAGTTAGGAAAATCTTGGCATAAGAAAGGTGTGTGTAAAAAAGGAGCTCAGCGATGAACAAAAACAAGGGAGAGTGGAGGTTTGCCAAAACCTTTTGGAGAAGCAAGATGATGTTTTGGGCCGTGTTATCGCTGATGATGAAACATGGGTATACCAATATGACCCTGAAACAAAGCATCAAAGTGTACAATGGAAGTCATCCAATTCTCCACGACCAAAAACGTTCCATCAGTCCAAATCAAGAGTCAAAATGATGTTGCTAATCTTTTTTGATATCAGAGGGATTATTCATTATGAATTTGTACCAACTGGACAAACAGTTAACCAAGTTGACTATTTGAAAATGCTGAAAAGGCTGCATGTAAAAGTCAGACAACCTGAACTTTTTACCAATAATTCATGGTTCTTGCATCACGACAATGTACCAGCTCACATGGCACTGTCTGTGAGGGAGTTTTTAGCCAGTAAACAACCAGCTGTATTGGAACACCCTCCCTATTCACCTGATCTGTCCCTCCAATGACTTCTTTCTTTCTTTATCTAAAGATAAAGGAAATATTGAAAGGAAAACATTTTGATGACACTGAGGACATCAAGAGTAATACATCAACAGCTCTCATGGCCATTCGAGAAAAAGAGTTCCAAAATTGCTTTGAAAGGTGGACTAGGTGCTGGCATCAGAGCATAACTTCCCAAGGGGAGTATTTTGAAGGTGACCATAATGATATTCAGCACTTTTTCTAAGATGAGTTTGCAAACTTAATTGTCAGACCTCGTGTATACAAATTGACTATCCTTCTTAATTTTTTAAATCTGATGATCTCACCCTTCTTTTGTGGCCACAGTAAGAGGAACAGTGTTTTGATGAGAGGCAATTGCTGCCATGGTCAACAACAATATCCAGTTAATCCCATTATCTTGATACTCAGTGAATTTTTTGTCCTTCCAGAGTAAAGACAAGAAGTTGTAATAGTAGGAGGTACAGGAGTTAATAAAATGCAATTCTGATAATACTAATTTGTTTATTCTGACTGAATCGTTCAGTGTGCGAACAACAGAACTTCAGTTATTTAAATTTTCTGAAATATGTACAATTGAAATTACTTATTTAAAAGAAACTCCAAATCCCTCATACTTAGTTCACTCATTTTAATTTAACCAAGATTCCAGCCACAAAAATCCCTTGCAGTGATTTGAAACATCTCCAAGTGTGCTTTATGTTATTGCGTGGTCCAAGCACAAACTAGTCCTGTAAATTCACCATTTTTCATTAACATGTAAATATAATTTGAAAGCAATTTTTCCTAGGTTTTGTGTTTGATGCTTGCACAGCCTGCCCTTGTTGACATAAGTACTGCTAGTTGTGTTTATTACAAGAATATGAAGACATTATTCTTCTTTTATCCAAATTCTATGCAGAATCAAATGTTTACATGCAGGTTTATCAGTGTGGATTAAACTGACCTTTTTTCAATGCATTTGGATTTTATTTAACAGCTTTATCGAAGCATACTTCTTCTCATACTGAACATATTTAAAAAGTCTATAATTTAGTGAGTTTGACCTAGGAATACACCCATTGAAACACTGCCACTATCAAGATAGTGAACATATGAAAAGTTAATATAAATTTCCAAGACAGGCTCCATAATTTGCACAGCCCAATGTAAAATAAAATGTGGGATCCCTACTGGGAATGAGGTAAATCTCCTTTCCCAAGGGTTCACTGCCCCAACTCATAGTGGACAAGAGACTACTCAGGAATGGCAACCTTTGTGTTAGAACACGCTTGGCTACTGGATCTGGGTAGCCAAGAGGATTATGCGTAGCCTGCAGAAAGTGCTGTGATGCTGCCAACTCAACAAAAGCAAAAATAGATGAATGTGTCCACTTTTGTATTTCATGTAAGAATGAGAATACTTTAGTTGGGGATGATTCACATAAGATGATAAGTCTTTTCTTTTGAATCTTAACCAAAACTAAGTATAGATTGATTAAAATTTATAATACTTTTGTATTGATATATTTTTATACTCAAACTTAACATTAGGCTTGGAGCAACTGTGTGCTTTGTAATTTCAATTAAGAAAAGGTACTGAGGGGAGATCACTTAGTAAGCTATACAAATGTCTAATTACTGTGTTGTACACCGGAAAATGATATAGTATTATCTGTCAACTGTAATTTAAAAGTCACAAAAATTTTTATAATTAATGGTAGCTCAAGACTTAACTGGCAGTAATTTTCTTAACAATACAAGAAATAAAAGCATATCTTCAAAATAACAAATTATGGTATTTTTTAATTAAAGTTTATTTGGGTGGCAATAGTTAGTAAAGTCACATAGGTTTCAAGTGTACACTTCTGTAATACATCATCTATATATCACATTGTGTCTTCACCACCCAGAGTCAGTTCTCTTTGCATCACTGAATTATGGTATTTTAAAAATATGGGTCTTATTTACAATATCAATTCAATTTCAAAGAGTGCATGATGCACAATGTTATTTTGTTTGTTTGTTTGTTTTTCTTTTTTTTTTTTCTTTTTAAGGCCCTGAAAATGATGAAACAGCCATCCAGTGATCTGAGGTCTATATGCTTGGTTTTCAGGTTTGGAATATATGCTCGTAGTCTGGTGTAATGCAAGATAGATTTTCACTTGGGAAAATATACATGCCTTTTTCTAAGTAAAAGGAAATAGCTTATTGGGGTTACTCTTCTCGTATCTCTGTTGCAGAATATATGTTTCATACCACGTTCATATCCACATAAATGATATCTGCTCTATATGGTGAGATGAGTATATAATTTATTTCCTATACACAGACACTTTTAAGAGTTAAAGTTGTTTTTCCGTTTGTTTGTTTTTTCAATAACATTATGGTAGGTTAATAGTAGGTTAACAGATATACTAGAGCAAGTGATATACTAGGCAAAATAAGATGTATAGTCACTCTATAAGAGATTAATTTAGAAACTAATCATTTCACACAGGACATATCTATTCATATGTACTTTGTTCATAACATCAAGCAGTGGTTCTTAAAGTATCATTTGCAGACTTAATGGGTCTCCAAAATATTTTCATGGGCTCTGCAATTTAAAACTATTCTTGTAAAATAATAAGGTATCATTTGCATTTTAAGTGTGTTGAAATTTTGCATTATGGTGTAGAAGCAAAGGAAATTAAACATTGTAGCCTGAATTAAATAACGCATTAAACTCTATTAAGAGTCACTGTACTCTCCACTGTCATATACTCACAATAAGAACTAAGTTTGAACAAAAATGCCCTTGATGAAACAGTAAAATGCATTATCATTAAATCTCAACACCTGAATGTGTGTGTGTGTCTGTGTGTCTGTGTGTGTGTGTATGTGTGTGACAAAATAGGATGTACATATTTAGCACTTATGCTGCATATTGAAGTATGTATGATGCTTGTCAGAGGAAAAAGTATCCATATGATTGTTTGAGTTGCAAGCCAAAATAGCCTCTATTTTTTTAAAAAATCACATTACTTGAAAGAGCAACTGACAAACTATGTAGACTTGGTACTTGGCAGATATTCTCTTGAAAAAACAAACAAACGAAAAAAAAAAAAGAAAATAGGTCTGCTATTTCAAGTAAATAGGCTGATAATATTTACTTCTTGAGATACAATTTGGGTTTTCAAAGTAAATATCAGAATTTTGGAAAACATTTTTTCAAACTTTAGTTTGAACTTTCCCAATATTGAAAGAACATGATGAGTTCAGTGAGAAAGCTAACAGGAATTTTTGATTCCCACCACCTAGCATACACAAAATGCATAATTCTCTCCCTTTGAGTGTGGGTGGCATCTATCAGTATGAGGCGCTATTTTGTAGGGATTATTTTCCATGACATGGAAGAGGGAACTGTGCAGATATATCTTAGGTTAATATTCATGTCTTTGACTTACCAAGAAGGAGATTATCTGAGTGGGCCTGACATAATTTCATGAGTCCTTTAAATCTCTGGCCAAAAGTCAGAAACAGCTGGTCAGAGATTCAAAGTGACAGACACATTTTTTTCTGATCCAGAAGGAAAAAGCTACATTGTTGTGGATTAACCATGTAACAAAGAATGGTGGGCATTTTCTAAGACCTGAGCATACCCCATGATCAACCGCCATCGAGAAAATGAGGACATTATTAAATAAATTGAAGAAGGCACAAAGAAATAGAACTATATTTTGTGCTCATGGATTGACAAAATCGACATAGTTGTGGCCACATTACCCGAAGCAATATACAGATTTAATGCAATCTACATTAAAATCTCTATTTCTTTTCAAAGAAATAGAACAAAAAAATATTAGATTTGTATGGAATCACAAAAGACCTTAAATGGTCAAAGCAATCCTAAGAAAAGAACAAGACTGGAGATCTCACACTCCACGACTTCAATTTACACTACAAAGCAACAATAATCAAACAACATGGTATTGGCAGAAAAACAGACACAGACCAATGGAATACAACTGAGAACCCAGAAATAAACACACATAAATATGGACAGATAAATTTCACAAAGGAGCCCAAAACATACCATGGAGAAAGGAAAGCCTTATCAATAAATGGTGCTAGAAAATTGGAAAGCCATATTCAAAAGAATGGAAACTAGACTGCTGTCACCATATACCAAAATTAACTCAAAATGGATCAAAGACTTCAACATAAGACCTGAAATAATACATTGCATAAAATAAAGCAGAGGGTTTCTTCTTGGGTACAGAGAGGCTTTCATGAATGTGACCTCAAATGCAAGCGAAGTAAAAGCAATAATAAGTTACTGAGACTATCTCAAATTAAAATGCTTCTGCACAGCAAAAGAAACCATCAACAAAATGAAGAGACAACCAACCAAATGGCAGATGATGTTTGCAAACAACACTTCTGATAAGGGGTGAAAATTTAAAATATATAAAGAACTCCTGCAACTCAACAACAAAGAAATAATCATTCCAATTGAAAAACAGACAGAGGACCTGAACAGACACTTCTCCCAAGAAGACATACAAATGGCCAACAAATATATGAAAAAAACGTTCATCTTCACTAGCTTTAGGGAATTGCAAATCAAAACCACAAGGAGATATCATCTCACACTCTCAGAATGGCTGCTTTCAATAAGACAAGTAATACCAAGTGTTGGATAGGAAAAGGAACTCTAATACATTGCTGGAGGAAATGTAAATTTCCACAGCCACTATGGAAAAACAGTATGCTGTTCCTCAAAAAAAATTAAGAGTAGAATTCCCATATGACCCAGCAATCACTCTTCTTGGTATCTACCCAAAACGTTTGAAACATCTATCTATAAAGATATCTATAAAGATATGTGTTCATTGCAGCATTATTCATGTTGGTCAAGGCATGGAAACAACCAAAGTGCCCGTCAATAGATAACTGGGTAAAGAAGATGTGGTACATATATACAATGGAATATTACTCGGCCATGAAGCCGATGACAGGGATGAATCTTGAGATTATTATGTTAAGTGAAATAACTGAGAGAAAAAAGTTCAGAACCATATGACTTTACTCATATGTAGCATATGAAATCAACAAACAAACAAGGCAAGGAAACAAAAACTCATAGACACAGACAACAGTTTAGTGGTTACCAAAGGGTAAGGGGGCTGGGTGATGTTAGAAGAGGGAAAAAGGGTCAAATATATGGTGATGCAAGGAGAACTGACTCTGAATAGTGAACACACAGTGCAATGTGTGTGATGTATTACACAACTGCACACTTGAAACCTATATAGTTTTACTAATCAATGCCACCTCAATAAATTTAATATTTTTTTTTAAAAAAAGAAAGTGAGCTTAGTAAGATTAGACTGGGTTGTTGCATATTTAAGGACCATCCTTAAATTTGCAAACAGTAAAATGATGATTTCCCCCCTCCATCTCCATATTTTTGAACCCAAACTAAAATGAAGAAAAGAGATACATTTAAACTATTATTTTGAAATAAGACTGCTTTACCATATTGTAAGTGAATATTGTATGCATTAATGCTTGCTAGCATAATCTTTTGTAAAACTTAAAAAAAAATAACTGATAGGAGAGCAATTTTGTCTTGATTGTAATTGTACCTCTATAATAGGCTCTTAACCTCCACACTATTGACATTTTGAATAGAGTAATTTTTTTTTGCTGTGGGGCACTGTCCAATGCATTGTAGAGTGCTGAGAATCATGCCTGTCCTCAGTCCACTAGATGCCAGTAGCAACTCCCAACTGTGGTCATCAAAATTTCTCCAGACATTGCCAAATGTCCTCTGAAGGTCAAAATTGTCCCCAGTGAGAACTGCTGTTTAGCATAGTAATTTGTACATATTGATTACTTATGTAATTTTATTACTTTTTAATTTTCAATGTTTATGCATACATAATTTATTTACATGAGTTAGAGAAGATATTAATAGCATTCATTGACCTGGTGATAAAGGCTATAAGAGGCCATCTTTCAGGATTTTGTCTGTAAGCACTATGAATAATGCTTTACAGTCTAAATCGGAAAACTTCAGTTGAGATTTCTGCTAATACAAGTAGTAAATCAGCAGGTGAGTCTGCCATCATTTGCCAGATGATAGTGTTTACTACAAATACAGAGCAACTTTTATATCAATGTTTTGAATGTTTGAGGCAAGAGACAGTGCAAACAAAATCCACCTATAAATTGTTGCAGAAATATCAAGGTGATTGAAGTACCTGGGTTGATTGAACATATTAATCTCCACTATTTTCCTCAATTCTAATTTAATTACACACAGGTTACACTTCTTTTTACTAGCTATGCCAGCAATCAGATGCAATATTTGATGCTATTGCTAAAAAATAATATGGGAAGAAATATTGGGAGAGGGGCACATTTCTTCTCAAATTACAGTAAGTAAACAAGACCAAAATCAATGGCTTTGTCTGCGCTGACCATTTTCATAATTTTACCAATGGACTACTGAATGCAAAGATTGTTGTTACTTACGTTATTTCTAGGTAAGAGAAAATGAATTACTGAATTCTGACAGCTTAAATTAGTAGGGAAAAAATTATTAGGTAATGGAATGTACTACCAGGAGAAATCAGTAACATACTAAATTGAAAAACACTTAAATGTATACCCCAAAAATAATCTCTAGAGGAAAAAATAATATTTAATTTTGAGAGTGCTCCAATTACAGTACAGCTTTTACAGAAGAGAAATAAATATACTCAATCATTTCAATTGGTTGGTAAGTTTGTACTTCAGATTTCACTGGGTATGCTTCACCTAAACTCAGTTGTTTTGATGAAAAGACATTTCTCAAAATCTGGCTCACAGCTCTCAAAACATTGCACATTATAAGGAGACTAACAGCAAATCTGAGAATTACTGATGTGCATGTATACTAATAAATATGTATTTCACAATAAATGTTAAAATTTATTTTGTACAAAATAACAATTTTAATGATATGAATGATTTGAAAAAATGCATCTCTGAAACTCCTTAGTCTACTTTTGTAAGCCCTTAAAGTATCTTACATGCAATAGGATCTAAAATGCTAACTTACTCTCATCTGCAGGGTCATTCCTAGGTTCCAAAGATACAGAGATAAAGAAGCATCTTTTTGCCAGTAGCAGATGAAAATTTAGAGCATCTCAGTCGCTGTTGGATTAAAAAGAAAATCTCTGTGAAATTAGATTTTAAATGAAATTTTTGCAAATATGCATATCTTTGAATTTTGAAAAAGATAGCATGCAATAGCATATTTGGTATCAGTGAGAGAATATAGCAAAACCATTTGGAATGGGATAAAAAAAAGGAAGTTCTAAGTGTTAAAAATAATGCATTAAAAGAGAAAGGCAATACATTGATCTTAAGTATCAGAATTAGAATTATTTCTAAAGAATAATTTTAGCAAGTTTTGATAAATTCTTTATAGATCATCCCTTTAATTCTCTTTCATCATATAACTGATTCATCAATACTGTTTGCTCTATATTTCAAATATATTTAGAGTCCTTCCTTGTAACCTCTATTGGTAGTACCCTAAGTGAGGGCAACGAATTCTAGCCTATGCTAAAGATAACTACATTTTACCCAGGTGTATATTTATTTGGAACACAAAAAACACATACACCCATATATTTTATTTCCCAAATTATAATATACAATTATTCTCCTATATTTAAAACGGATCTAAATAAAAATAACTCAATTTAAATATTATGAATAATCCTACAAGTGTTATATTATTCCAGTTATAATACACATCTAAAATAGTTTAGTTTTCAAAAGGAAATACACTTATAGATATTGACCATCTTTTCATATGTTTATTGGCCATATTATGTTCTCTTCTGAGAAATGTCTATTCAGGACCTTTGTCCACTTTAAAATCAGATTATTTGTTTTTTTGTTTGTTCGTTTGTTTTTTTCAGTGTTATTTTTTATGAGTTCTTTATATATTTTGGTTATTAACAATCATCAAATGTATCATCGGTGAATATCTTCTCCTATTCAGTAGTTTGTCTTCTCATTTTGTTGATAGTTTTCTTCACTGTATAAAAACATTTTAATTTGGTGTAGTCTCATTTGTTTGTTTTTTTCCTTAGGTTCCTTTGCCAAAGGAGACTCTCTCTCTCTCTCTCTCTCTCTCTCTCTCTCTCTATATATATATATATATATATATATATATATATATATATATATATATATATATATATCACTAAGAGAAATGCTAAACAATTTATTACCTGTGTTTCTTCTAGGAGTTTTATGGTTTCAGGTCTTACATTTAAGTCAATAGTCCACTTTGAGTTCATTTTTGTACATGGTAGGAGAAGTGGCTTAGTTTCATTTCTTTGCATGTAGTGCTCCAGTTTTCCTAATACCATTTATTGAAGAGACTGCCTTATACCATTGTATATTCGTACTTCCTTTGTCATAAATTAATTATAAATTGAGACGTCATCAAAATGGCAGCATGAGGTGAGCCTCTGTAAAGCTCCCCTGGAATTTACAATTAATTGAACAACAATAAATCCACAAAGGACTCCCTGCACAGCAGACAGGCAAGATGACCAGGCCCACTACTTAATCACACGAGTAGGGGAGGAGGGAAGGGAGAAGTGCAGAGACTGAGCCGCGTGGGCAGGCGCAGGACGCAGACCTAGCTCAGTGCTCCAAACTCACTGCATCCCGGAAGTACTGCAGGTGCGGGAGAGGGAAGAACTTGGACTGCTAGGGCTCCACTTATGACCCATAGGGCTGAGGGGGCAGCATATAACATGGCTGAACCCAACGCTCATGGGAGAGACCTCCGGAGAAAAGACTGAGGGAAGATGGCTGAAATCGGTGGTTTAAGCCCTTACTGCCAAGCAGAGAACAGAAGCCTTAAGCACTGAGACTAGCCGCCCCCACCATACCCTTCCAGAGCTCGCCCCGCCCCCACCTGCCCGGTGCTAGAAGCGGAACAGTAGCAATGTCAGATCAAAAGAACAGAATATTTGCTGTTCTGAGAACTATGGACTGCAGACAAAGATTCACAGCCCAACTATTTCCGGCAAAGGGGAGGGAGCTGTGGAAGCAGGACGGGGTGTGGTGGTGGTTGCCTCCATTGCTCTGGGCCACCTCTCACAACACACCCCGCCCCTCTCTCAATGTGTGAGAGAGAAAAAAAAGGCTGCAGTCGGAGAGAAAATAAAACATTCTACGAACAAGTACTGGAAAACAAAAGAAAGACCTCTTCCTATCAACCTGTCGCAGAAGCCACTCGTGTAGATGTCTAGGAAGAGAAATAATAAATCAGTAATTGCCATGAATAACGAAGGTAACAAGACAGCTCAGAAAGAAAGTGAAAAGTCTCCAGAAAAGGAACTTAAAGATATGGAAATATGTGACTTAAATGACAGATAATTCAAGATTGCAGTTCTGAAAAAACTCAACGGGAAGAAGAAAACATAGAAAGGCAGTTTAAATAACTCAGAAACATAATCAAAGAACAACACGAGTGTTTTACAAAAGAGATAGAAATTAAAAAAAAGAACCAAATAGAATTTCTAGAGATTAAGATCTCAATAGAAGAAATTATGAATGAAATAACCAGCTTAAGTAGTAGAGTTGACCAGATGGAGGAAAGAATCAGTGACATCGAAGATAGAAACCTGGAAATTACACAGATGGAAGAAGAAAGAGATTTGAGACTTAAAAGAAATGAAAGAACTCTACAAGACCTTTCTGACTCCATCAAAAAGAGCAATATAAGAATAATGGGCATACCAGAAGGAGAAGAAAAAGAGAAGGGAACAGAGAATATATTCAAACAAATTGTTGATGAGAACTTCCCAAACTTGTGGACAGAACTGGATCCTCGAATCGAAGAAGCAAATAGAACACCTAATTACCTCAATCCCAACAGGCCTTCTCCAAGGCACATTGTATTGAAGCTGTCTAAAATCAACAACAAAGAAAGAATCCTCGAGGCATCCAGGGAAAAAAAGACAGTAACTACAAAGCAAAGCCCATTAGATTATCATCAGATTTTTCAGCAGGAAAATCTACAAGCCAGGAGGGAGTGAACCAAATATTCAAACTATTGAAAGAGAGAAATTATGAGCCAAGAATAACATATCCAGGAAAGATATCCTTTAGATATGAAGGAGGAACAAAGACCTTTCCAGACATACAGAAGCTGAGGGCATTTCCTAATACATGACCTACACTACAAGAACTACTAAAGGAGGCTATTTGACGACCATCAACAGGAACAATTTGTGGCAACCAAAACGTAAAAAGGGGGAGAGTAAATGCCTGAACCGGAATATAGGAATGGAGAAAGTAAGCGTGCTGAAGAAAATGAAATACTCTAAATCTCAAACTTTCTTTTACATAAACTTAAGGGTAACCACTCAAAAAAAAATCCAGAACTGAAATATATACTGTAATAAGAGATGAAACAGAGGGAAACATCATAGAATACCGCCACACAGAAATAACAGACAACAACAAAAAGGCAAAGAAACAATGGAGACACAGCCTTACCAGAAAACTAAAGTTAGAATGACAGGAAATCCTTACATATCAGTAATCTCCCTAAATGTAAATAGACTAAACTCACCAATAAAAAGGCACAGAGTAGCAGATTGGATCAAAGAACTAAACCCAACCATATGCTGTCTCCAAGAGACACATCTCAGCTACAGGGACAAGCACAGACTCAAGTGAAAGGGTGGAAATTGACACTCCAAGCAAATGGTTTCCAGAGAAAATCAGGTGTAGCTATACTGATATCAGATGAAACAGACTTCAGGGTGAAAAAAGAAACGAGAGACAAAGATGGACATTGCATAATGGTAAAAGGGACTATACAACAAGAAGACATAACAGTCATCAATATTTATGCCCCCAATCAGGGAGCACCAAAATATACAAAGCAACTACTACCAGAAGTAGAGGGAGAAATTGACCAAAACACAATTATACTAGGGGACTAAAATACATCATTGACAGCTATGGATAGATCATCCAAACAGAAAATAAATAACGAAATAGCAGCCCTAAATGACACATTAGATGAAATGGACATAATTGACATATATAGAGCACTTCATCCTAAAACATCAGACTATACATTCTTTTCTAGTGTACATGGAACATTCTCAAGGATAGACCATATATTGGGACATAAAATCAGCCTCAGCAAATTTAAGAAGGTTGAAATCATACCACGCATAATCTCTGATCACAAGGCTTTGAAACTGGATATCAAGTGCAAACAGAAAGCAGGAAAAAACACAAATCCATGGAGATTAAACAACATACTTTTACAGAACGACTGGGTCAAAGATGAAATTAGAGGAGAGATCAAAATATACATAGAAACAAATGAGAATGAGAATAAATCCTACCAAACTTTTTTGGATGCAGCGAAAGCAGTTTTAAGAGGAAAATTTATATCATTATAGGCCTATCTCAAAAAACAAGAAAAATCCCAAATAAATAACCTCAGGTGTTTAACTAGAAATAACCTTTCTAGTTAAAGAACTAGAAAAAGAAGAACAAGTGAAACCCAAGGTCAGCAGAAGAAAAGAAATTACAAAAATCAGAGCAGAACTACATGAAATAGAGAACAAAAAGACAATAGAAAAAATTAATGTGACAAAGAGCTGGTTCTTTGAGAAGATTAACAAAATTGACAAAACCTGGGCTAGGCTCACTAAAATAAAAAGAGAGAAGACACTAATTAACAAAATCAGAAATGAAAAAGGGGAAGATATCACGGACACCACAGAAATACAAAGGATCATCCACGAATACTGTGAAGGACTATATGCCACCAAATTCAATAACTTAGAAGAAACGGACAAGTTCTTAGAAACATATAGCCTCCTAAGGCTGAACCATGAAGCACTGGAAAATCTAAACAGACCAATCACTAGTAACGAAATTGAATCGGTCATCCAAAACCTTCCCAAAAGCAAAAGTCCGGGACCAGATGGCTTCACTAGTGAATTCTACCAAACCTTCAAAGAGGATCTAATACCAATCCTGCTCTAACTCTTCCAAAAATTGAAGAAGAGACAGTACTCCCTAACTCATTTTATGAGGCCAACATTACCCTGATACCAAAACCTGATAAGGACAACTCAAACAAAGAAAAACTACAGACCAATATCTCTGATGAATACAGATGCAAAAATCCTTAACAAAGTTCTATCAAATCGAATACAACAATGCAGTAAAAAGATTATTCATCATTACCAAGTGGGGTTCATCCCCGGGGCACAAGGATGGTTCAAAATCCGAAAATCCATCAATGTGATACATCACATAAACAAAATAAAGGACAAAAATCATATGATTATATCAATTGATGCAGAAAAAGCATTTGACAAGATACAACATCCATTTATGATTAAAACACTTAATAAAATGGGTATAGAAGGAAAATACCTTAGCATAATAAAGGCCATATATGACAAGCCCTCAGCTAATCTCATAATTAATGGTGAAAAACTGAAGCCCTTGGTTCTACATTCAGTAACACGACAGGACTGTCCCCTATCACCTCTGCTTTTCAATGTAGTGTCGTAAGTCCTTGCCAGAGCAATGAGGCAAGAGAAAGAAAAAAAAGGCATCCAAATTGGGAATGAAGAAGTTAAATTATCACTCTTTGCAGATGTCATGATGCTACATATAGAAAACCCTAAAGACTCCACCAAAAAGCTATTAGAAACAATCAACGAATACAGTCAAGTTGCTGGCTCCAAAATCAATGTACAAAAGTCCATTGCATTCCTATATACTAACAATGAAATCTCAGAAAAAGAAATACAAAAAACAATTCCTTTTGCAATTGCAGCAAAAAGAACAAAATACCTAGGAATAAACTTAACCAACGATGTGAAGGACCTATATGCTGAAAACTATAAGACATTTTTAAAGAAATTGAAGAAGACACAAAGAAATGGAAAGACATTCTGTGCTCATTGATTGGAAGAAACAACATAGTTAAAATGGCCATATCACCCAAAGCAATATACAGATTTAATGCAATCCCCATCAAAATCCCAATGGCATTTTTTAAAGAAATAGAACAAAAAATCATCAGATTTGTTTGGAACAACAAAAGACCCCGAATAGCCAAAGCAATCTTAAGAAAAAAGAACAATACTGGAGGTATCACACTCCCTGACTTTAGCTTGTACTACAGGGCTACAATAATCAAAACAGCATGGTATTGGCAGAAAAACAGACACATAGACCAATGGAATAGAATTGAGAACCCAGAAATAAAACCACATAAATATGGACAGATATTTTTTGACAAAGAAGCTAAAAACATACAATGGAGGAAAGACTGCCTCTTCAATAAATGGTGCTGGGAGAATTGGATAGCCTTGAGCAAAAAAATGAAACTGGACTGCTATCTGTCACCATGTACCAAAATTAACTGAAAATGGATCAAAGACTTAAGCATAAGACCTGACACAATAAACTGCATAGAAGAAAACATAGGTACTAAACTTATGGACCATGGGTTCAAGGAGCATTTTATGAATTTGACTCTAAAGGCAATGGAAGTAAAAGCTAAAATAAACGAATGGGACTATATGAAACTTAAAAGCTTCTGCACGGCAAAAGAAACCATCAACAAAATAAAGAGGCAACCAACTGAATGGGAGAAGATTTTTGCAAACGATAAAGGCCTAATATCCAAAATGTACAAGGAACTCATGAAACTCAACAACAAAAAAACAAACAACCCAATTGAAAAATGGGCAGAGGACCTGAAGAGACGTTTCTCCAAAGAGGACATACAAATGGCAAATAGACATATGAAAAAATGCTCAACTTCACTAATCATCAGAGAAATGCAAATAAAAACCACAATGAGATATCACCTCACCCCAGTCAGAATGGCTATCATCAACAAGACAAATAGTAACAAGTGTTGGAGAGGCTGTGGAGAAAAAGGAACCCTCATACACTGTTGGTGGGAATGCAGACTGGTGCAGCCGCTATGGAAGGCAGTGTGGAGGTTCCTCAAAACATTAGGAATAGAATTACCATATGACTCAGCAATACCTCTCCTGGGTATCTACCCAAAAAATCTGAAAACATTTATCCATAAAGACAGGTGAGCTCCAATGTTCACTGCAGCTTTGTTTACGGTGGCCAAGACATGGAAACAACCAAAATGTCCTTAGATAGATGAATGGATAAAGAAGTTGTGGTATATATACACAATGGAATACTATTCGGCGGTAAGAAAAGATGATACAGGAACATTTGTGACAGCATGGATGGATCTTGAGAGTATGATGCTAAGTGAAATAAGTCAGACAGAAAAAGCAGAGAACCATATGATTTCCCTGATATATGGTATATAAACCAAAAACAACAAAAGAACAAGACAAACAAATGAGAAAAAAAAACTCATAGACACAGACAATAGTTTAGTGGTTACCAGAGGGTAAGGGGAGTGGGGGGTGGGAGATGAGGGTAAAGGGGATCAAATATATGGTGATGGAAGGAGAACTGACTCTGGGTGGTGAACACACAATGGGATTTATAGATGATGTAATATAGAATTGTATACCTGAAATCTATGTAATTTTACTAACAATTGTCACTCCAATAAATTTTTTAAAAATTAATAATTATTAATTAAAAACCACAATCAGATATCACCTCACACATGTCATAATAGCTATTAAGAAGAAATAAGAAAACAAAACAAAACAAGAAAAAACAGGAAAAAAACGAGTTGGTTAGGATGTAGAGAAAAGGGAACCCTCGTGAACTATTGTTGTGAGAGTAAATCAGAGCAACCACTTTGGAAAACAGTATGGTGGTCCCTCAAAAATTTAAAAATAGAACTGCCACATAATCCAGCAATTCCATTTCTGGTTATTCATTGAAAAAAGAAACAACAACAACAACAACAAAAACACTGACTTGAAAAGATATATGAACTCCTATATTCACTGCAACATTATTTATTATAGCAAAATATAGAAACAATCTCAATGTTCATCAATAGATGAATGGATAAAGTTGTGGTGCTTATATGTGATGGAATATTATTACTCAGCCATACAAATGAGTGAAATTTTGACATTTACGCAACTTAGATGGACCTAGAGGGTATTATGCTAAGTGAAATAAGTCAGACAGAGAAAGGCAAATACCATATGATTTTATTTATATGTGGAATTTAAAAAACAAAATAAAGGCATAAACAAAACAGAAACAAATTCATAGATACAGAGAACAAATTGGTGATCCAGAGATGGGAGAGGGTTTGGAGGGATGGCTGAAAAAGGTGAAAGGCATTAAGAAGTACAAATGTCCAGTTATTAAAACAGTCATGGGGATGTATAATATAAGGTATATAGTCAATAACATTTTAATAATTATGTATGCCATCACAGGGGTACTAGACTTATCCAAGTGATCACTTTGTAAGGTGTATACATATCTAATCACTATGTTATACATCTGAAACTAATATAATATTGTTCGTCAAATGCAAATAAAAAACACATTAAAAGTAAATGATCAAAGAAAAATTATTTAATAAACTTAACGAAGAAATAAGTAATTTTGAAACAAAAAAGAAAATTAGCATCAACCAATAATCCCGAGTTCATTCCTATAACTTACCAACAGAATAGAGAATTTTCAGGGTATATCTCAAAAACCAAAAAAGAGAAAACAAAAGACAACATTATCCATGTAGGACTTAATCACAGATATTCAGAATTTGCCACCCATCCCTACTGGATTTTAAAATTTCCTAATATTGGATAATTTTCTAAAAATATACATGTTAAAATTCATCAAGGAGAGATATAAAATATAAAGATTGCTACAAATGAATGAAGACATTGGCCAAATTTATTCTTCAAAATATGCTGTTGACCTGACAGATTTCAGAACAAGAGTAAGTATATTTCAAGGAGTAGTAACAATATATGATGGATTCAGTTGCAGAGAACAGAATCTATGCCAGCTATTTGCATGGGGATAATAAATCAAAATGTATTATAAGATTGCCAAATTGATTTAGAGGACTACAAAACTGTTGCAAAAACTGAAAAATTAGAAGTTTGCTTAGCTTCTAGAAACAACTCCCACAGCCACACTGCACACCCTAGAATTTGCTCTCCTGACAATCCAGAAAGTGTTCAATCAAGAATGTACCTCTGCAGTATTAGTCCTAGAATTACACCTGTTTCTCCGATTTGCACCATGAAATGTGCAGGTGAATGTCATTGTTATACACAGCGAAGTCTGCACATAAAACACATATTCAAGAACACACTCAAAGAACAATTTTATTTTGTATCATTATGCTCTGTTCCTGGTAATTTTCTTACAATTCCTACTATCAAGCAATAAAGACAATGGTTTCCCTATATTCTATGGAAAGCAATGATAGGAGGATTAATTATGGTTTTAATTGGATGTGTAATTAATTACTTGTCCGAGACCATGCCAATTTCACAAGGGAAGGCAGAAGAAGTAATTTCACAAACAACTAATGAATTGAAACTACTAAGATTTCTATTTTAAGTGTTGATGAAAATACATACAATGGAAAAGTCTATAGTCAAAATACACACATTTTTATACATATTGTATAAATTATGCTGGCATCCCAGCCAGCTGTTTTTTGTTTTTTTTCCTGAGAAAGGAGAAGGGTTGATTAGAACATGTTTATCAATTTTTTGTCTGAAACGGTAAAGCAGAACAGCATCTGCCTTTAGCCACCTAATGTTATTCAGTGTGTGTACCAGTTTGATCACTTGACATTCCTGTTTGCTCCATGGTAAGTATAGAAAGATTTCCAATGCTCTTTTCTGAGGATATGAAATGCCCTCAGAGGCCTTGCTTAAGAGACAAGTACTTTATGTGAGAAGACTTTTGTTCTGTGCCACTTGAACTTTGGCCTTTCCACTAGAGCATTTGACAGGAGTGCTAAATCTGAAAGTAGCCTCTGGTTTATCCTATTATGGGTATTTGTGTCCCTTAAGTATAGGACTGAAACCTCCAATTCATTTCTAGGAGACCTTGGACACCAACCAGATGGTAGTCCTTTCAGTTAAAATAAAACTAAGTTTAACCTTATTGCTCGATATGAACCGTTTCATAGCACATTTCCTGATGGCACATGGTTCTCCTGTACTCATTTCCTTAATAGCGTATCCAAAGAAAACCTATGGCTATGAAAGTTCTAATTTAGAAATAATTCTAATATATTATTAATGACAGGATATTCTCTTTTTCTTTAGATGTTACTTTGGCATTCTCTATAAATTATTTACTGATACGCACTCATATTTTGTCTACTATGTACCAGGCACTTTACATTCATCATCTCATTTACTAGTCAGAGTAACCTGCTGATGTAATTATTATCAGCATTTTCTAGGTGAAGAAACTAAAGTTCAAAGAGGTAAATTATTTTTTGAGGACTTATAGCTAGCAAGAAATAGATCTTTGATTTGTATAAAGACCTGGGTACCTTCAAAGTCTATGATCATTCTACTAAATTTCAGAGCTCTTTACAATCTCCCACCAAAGGATCTAAATCATGCAGAGATATCAAAGTTCAGCTTAAATAGCTCCCTGCGATATTAAAAGTTTATGAAGTCTCGTGTTTAACCTTGGAAATGAATTACATTTTGTATTATACTATATGATATATCTGCCGTTGTTTTAAAAATTATTCAAAAGTATTTACATGTTAAATTACTTTTCAAATGCTGGAGAGGAATTGATGCTCTCAGATGTTACATTATGTTTATTACATTACTTTATCCAGTAATTATAGAGAGCTTTGTACTTCCAAAATTATAGAGGTATGTACACCAGTTTCAGAAGAACAAAACAGCACAATCCAGGAAATACATGGCACGAACAAGTCCATGAGGGGAGAGGTGGCTTGACAAAGGAAAGGGGTATTTGTGTGGGTAAGAAATATGGTGTCCATGGACATGAGCCAGGCTCACAGGGTGGGAACATGGGAAGCATGAGTTACAGCAATTCTTTTTAATTGATTACCTGGCAATACATTTGGAAGAGACTGAAAAAACAACTATTCTATAAAAGCAATTTAGTGCAATCCAACACACCCTTTTTGTTAAGTTGATTAATAAAATCACAAGCATTATGCTAGATGCTGGAATGGTACAAACACGAACAACCTGGGAGAAAAGACACGCACCCACCCACACACACACACACACACACACACGATTTTAATTACATGTAATGTGATAAGTAGCATTATAGAAGTATTCAGAGGATACATAGGAACTATAGAAGAAAGTGTTGTCTTTAAGGTGCAGTCTTTCCTGGGTTTTTCAAGATTTGGTAAGAGCAAAAGGGTGGTGAGAACACACAGTTACAAAACAATGTGATGTGTTTAGTGAGTGTTAAATAGATTAGCAGGCCTGACTGTAAAGGAATGATTATGCGGGGGACAAGTGTACTGGGAGAAATAGTATATAAAATGGAATAAAAATAATAAGGACCTTTTCAAATGTTCACGTGGCTTGCTGCACTTTTCCTTTATAAAACTCAAAATTCCAAATTCTTTGTAATCACTTGTTCAGCATCTGCTTTCTCTACTAGACTGTAAAATCAAAAATTGCAGGGGCTGTGTTTTGTCCTCTCCTGCTTAGTACATTTCCCAACACATAGCATTCATAAGACTTTGGGAAATCTCAAAAAAAAAAAAACAAAACAAAAAAGAAGAAGTGAAATATGTACTTGATACTGTGCACCCGACAGCAAATGATTAAAAAGTCATGAGGAGGGGAGTACCACATGGAAAAGTGTCTTTACAAGACTTGACTGGAAATAATATGAGCAATGGCTTACGTGCTTACGTGGAGGGTAAATGAGTTGTTAGTTCATACTCAGAACATAGTCAGAGACCTGAACAGAAAATGTAGGGAAGAATAAGAGACATATGTTCAAGATATAATTGTCTGAATTTTGAAAGGCAGTATAAAAAGTCTGAAGGAAAAAACTCAAGACAAAAAAAAGTCTATATGTACCCAATGTGAAAGACGGGAAGAAAAGGGGTGACTTTGGAGGAAAAGGAGCTAGCTTCTGAACAGAAATAAACAAGACTTGGCAATAAACGTAATTTGAAATTACTAAGATTTGTTCTTGAAGTGATTTATCTGCCTAGGATCGTTTGTTGATTTCATTGTTTGATAAGTTAAAAATCTCCTCATTTACGAGTAAAGATGATGCTATAATTGTTTAAGCTTGCTTTACTGATTTATACATTTGTTAAGCCATGCTTAGAGTCATCCAATTACAAATCTATCGCTTTAAAAATGTATCATTGTTTTGTAAGAAGTATGAATTCATAGATTCAGATTTCCATGAGTCACAATGACTTTGGTGAGCGAGGATATACATCCTTTGGAAATAGCTTATTATCTTAATTAGAATACTATGGATTATGCCCTTGAAACTCTCCTGTTTCTAACCTTATCAATGAAAAGTAGTAAAGGAATTTGGAATCTTACATAACAACATCTACCTTCTGCTTTTCTTTTTTTTTATTATTATTAGTTTCAGGTGTACAAAAAAATGCAATAGTTAGCCATTTATACCCCTCATGAAGTGATAACCGCCCCCCCAATCTACTACCCCTCTGACATCGCACACAGCCATTACATTTCCATTCTCTATTCCTTATGCTGTACTCCACTTCCTGTGACTACCGTGTTTCCCCGAAAATAAGACCTAGCCCGACCATCAGCTCTAATGCGTCTTTTGGAGCAAAAATTAATATAAGACCCGGTATTATATTATATTGTATTATATTATACCTGATATTATATTATATTATATTATATTATATTATATTATATTATACCCGGTCTTATATTAAAATAAGACTGGGTCTTATATTAATTTTTGCTCCAAAAGATGCATTAGAGCTAATGGTCGGCTAGGTCTCATATATATACATATACATATATATGTATATATATGTGTATATATGTACATGTATATACATATGTGTATGTATATACATACGTATATATATATATTTTAAATTATATTTAACATTTATTATTATTCAGCTTCAGGTTCAGGTGTACACTGCAGTGATCAGGTACCTACACCATCCATGAAGTAGTCCCCCTCGGGATCATTTCACACCCTTGCTGCAGTTTTTTTCTTTTTTTGGGGGGAGGGGGGATTCTAAGAGGGAAGAATCTGTCTGGTATATTATATTTGAAGAACCTTTCTTTCAGATAATGAGGTCACAGGGACTACAGGTCTGAATCAATAGCACAAGCACATTAAGCTTTCTTAAGCCCGGGATGAAATGCAGAGGGAGACCAATTCAAGGACTCAATCTTTCTTGAAATGCTTTGCTTCCCAATGACCAAATGAGGATTACAATAGTGTTTACTTTGTTCTCTCCTATGGTCAGAATTTTTCACGGTGAATTTTAGAGTATAGTGGACTAGGTTTCATCTTTAGTTACAAACTTAATCCTTAGCAAGAGAAGGAGATTGATATTTCTTAAGGTGCTAACGAATCAGAAGTGAATTCAGGCAAAAAAGGAAAATATTATAAACTTTTGGTAATAAGGTTAAAAATGACAGATAAACATAGAACGTATGATTTTAAAAAATATCCTTTGTTTTAAGAAAGAAGGCAAAATATTAGTAGTGAATGGGTAATATTTGAAACTGTGATGGGACTTTGACAGGAGAAAGAAAAAAGGAAGCAATAATAAAGACATTTATTGTAAAAGCTGAAGTAGGATACATTGCAAGAAATGAATTTAGGAAATGGTACAGAGGCCCAGAAAAGTGACACCAGGGAAACATCGATATTTTCCTTTTATTACATAAAAATAGTAAAAAGTAAATATTGGGATCGTGAAGGAGGAACATATGATTACACTAATATCGTATTTCTCTGGACTAAAGGTTATAGTATGAGAAACAAGTATCTGTATTATGAACTGTAAAAAATCCAATCTCTGGTGAATATAATCAATAATGTTATAAAGATTTGTAGGGTATCTGATGGACACTTGTCTTATTAGGGAGACCATTTCAGGGGTGGTGTATATGCCTGATCATTGTGCTATACACCTGAAGCTGAAGCTGAATAATAATGAATGTCAACTATAATTTAATATATATAGTCACAAGAAGTGGAGTACAGCATAAGGAATAGAGACAGTGGAAATTTAATGGCTGCATGCGACATCAGAGGGGTAGTAGATTGGGGGAAGGGGTTATCACTTTTTGTGGGGTATGAATGAAAATGTCTTAACTATTACAGCGTTTTGTACATATGAAACTAATAAAAAAAATCAAATATCTGGTACATCCAAATTTCGACACGCTAACATTTATAGTACAGTCTATACATGTATACTTCTCATTTGCAATACGGAAAAAAAATTGTTTGTGATTCTAAATTTACATGTATAAACAAATTGTGCAACCAGCTCTTCCATAGTTGCATAGTTATCCATATCGACAATAAGTGTCGATATATATTTTTATCTTAGGCATTGTAAAATTTTCAAATTACACTATAGCACATTAATAAATGAGGCTGGGCAATACTTCTACAGACCCATATTCATCAAACTCTTCTTTGCCCTAATTTAAATTAAATCAGCCAGGATGAATTACCTACTAACAAACAAGATGCTGTGTAATATTCAGGCATAGTGAACAAGAAAGTATGATGTAGACCTTACCTTCATTACACTCAGAATCAAAGCAAATGTTTCATAGGGGAAATAACCATAGTTCTTGAGCCGGAAAATCGGAATTCAAGATCCAGTAATGATATCTAGAATTTAAAATTGCAAAAGGATTTTATTATTTGTACCTGACGATTTTTTCCATTTTTCAAATGAGGGCATTAACTGTCTAAATATATCATAAAAATATTAAAGACAGAGAAAATAAAAGTAATATTGACCACTATGATATACATAATAGTATGTATCCTTTGTCTCTATACTGACCACATGGACTTTCTAAAAGAGAGAAAAACAATAATGGAAAAAAATTCAATTTTATTTTATACATGTACACCTCGTCCTTCCCCTAAAATGGCAGTGGAAATTGATTCTTTTAATTTTTAAGTTACAGTGATTTGTCCAGGCCAGGATATCCTGGTAATCATAGCCCTGTTAGGAGACAGCCAGTCCTCCTGTTAATACCTGCCCTCTTCAGCCCAACCTGCAGTGTCAACTAAACTTATTTAGAGCCCTTCTTCTGGCAAAGAGTCTCTTATTCATATTTTCAGTTCATGGAATTGGAAAGGATGTATAATTTTTATTTGTTAATTTCTGGGTTGAGACAGTAGTATATTTAAGATATATCCTCAGAATTAAGAAGAGGTAAAATGATGGGCAAGATAAAGAGGAGTAAAAGGGAGAGTGATTCAGAATACGTGGTGGCCTACTTGATCTCCAAAGACAAAGGAATCTTTCACACAATTTTTTTTTAAAAAATATATGCTCTATTTTAAGAGGTGGGACAGAATATACTCCTCCCCCCAAAGGAGCATCACTGTAATGGGATTTGGGTTTATCTATTCTTTCATAAGGCCCTGGTGCTCCATCACCTTCCTGATGTGATATGTATAATGTGGTGTTTGCTCTCCTGGGTCATACCCCTCTCTGGTATTAGAGAATTATAGAATCACATGAGGAATATGGAAGCTCTTCTATAGCACGCTTAAGATACGTATCCTCAATCACTGTGTATATAGGCCACGGGCAGCAGGAAGCATCTACACAGACTAGATAAGAAAAAAAAAAGTGAAAATAAGGAAAATGCATATCAAGAGGGGCAGGCTAGGAGTTACTAGAAGTGACAGCATGGGGTAAATTTCTAGGAAGAAGGAAAAATAGCCATCAGGTCGACTATCCCATTACTGTGGAGGAGTCCAGGCCCTAGTTCCCTAATTTTTTAGTGTGTGGTACTGATACGTTGGAACTTGAGCAAAATTACATTTCCCACTTGAGTACATCTTCCTGTGGTTCTTATTACTGGCTATCAGTTTCTCACACTGATGATTTATATACAAAACAGTATCCTGGATGTTCTGTCAGCGGTTCTGTAATTCTTTGAAATACTGGATGGCTGCCAGAATATTGGCAGGCTCAAAAAAATATGAACTATACTCTAATCAACTATTGTTTATAAGCCATGGTTGTTCTGAAAAGGAGAGGGGTGTTCCAAGTGAATAAAGATAATTCTTAAAAATAAATTATCCTATGGGGTTTGGCAGCAAATATATTTTCCTACTACAAGACTGATCTATTTCTTTCTAGACACTCAGGAGGTAGAAGTGAATGGGGACTTCAAGGTATTTTACATACTAAATGGGGCTATGGTTAGTAGCCTCAGAAAGTGAAAATCTGTTTCACATATCACAGAGCAATACCTGGTGTTAGTTGTAGGTTGATTCTGCGATAGAAGAGTACCATTTTCGTTAAGTGCATCCTCCAACATTACTATCAGTTATTGGCCCTGGAAAAAATGAGTGTCACTGTAATGATGTTTAACAGATATTCCGGGAATAAAGTTTAAGTAGATAAAGAGCTCTCCAAACTTTCAAACCTATACTTATTGTTACCAGGTGTTTTAAATATCAGAAACGTGATTAGGTTGGTGCAAAAGTAATTGTGGTTTAAAAGGTAAAAAATAATAGCAAAGACCACAATTACTTTTGCACAACCTAGTATGTGTTTAAGAAGAATCACTACTAGTCCTTCCAGACTACTTTTGCAAACATGAACAGACTTCAATGCCTGACATGTAGAGTAATGGCCTAATTATAGCACTTGGGAAGGTGTTCTGGCAAGAATATGCAGCTTCCACTCATACAGAAAAATTTATAATCTTTACATTCTAGGATTACCTCCACATCAATTTATATCTTGATGTGGTTTTTTCTGTGTCCTAGTTTGTGTGTTTTGTCACACCAAACCACTCCTTTGAGTGGAGGATCAGACATGCAGCTCTGAGGAATTTCCTCAAATGAAGTGATCATTTACTTCATCATACCCTATGATGAAGAGATACCCTATCATGCATGTTCAAAGTGGAATGTTTAAAGAAAGAATATATGAATTTAAAGGACTGGAAAGCAATGGGGTTGGGGTGGGGGGAGAGGAAGAGAGACAGAATATTTCACCCTATGATGAGATGCCAGGGAGCCTGGGAGAAAACTGTTGACAAGTGGCAGAGTTCCTATTGTGGTGTTTCTGAGCCATTTTGTTGCACATAATGTTCAATTATAATAAGTAGTTTTGATCCATAGTTAGTAACCCACATATGTGGGAGTCTGACTTATTACACGCCCATGTTTGCCTGGCTGGTGGGTGGATGCCCTTAAACACTGTGTTTTCAAGGGTCAACTGCAATCTGCTCTTCCATTATGTAATCCACCCCTCTTCCATATTCCTTCAACAAAAATAACCAAAGTAAAACAATCTTATGCTAGTTATGGTCTGAAAAAATGGGACTACTTTCTCCAGATTTGGGAATACATGTGGAGGGCAAAATATGAGTCACTGAAGGCAAAATATCAGTAACATTATAAGAGACTGGAAGGAAAATAAACTCAAGGGTAAGAAAATATGTCATTTTAAGTCCCCAAGAATAAAAAGAGTAAACATTGAGAAGGGCATCGTAATTCTCACAGTATTTGAGATAAGAGACAGGGCATTTGTTTTTGGTGTTGCTGTTGTTGTTGTTTATTCATTTATTTTAATACTAATGTGGAATCTTGAGTCATCTATATTTTTCTTCTGCTAATAACAATTTGAAAAACAACCTAAATATTAAAATATCTGAAATTGTAAATTCAATTACAAGTCTTTCATATGATGCTGTGATAGACATTCATGTTCTGTATATAGTAAATAACAAGAAAAGTTAAAACAAATCAGCAGTGGGGAAAAAAAGTTGCACATAAAATCTTGTCAAATAACAAGTTGTACAAATAGCATTTTATTTATTTCTAAAATATTATTAAAATATAAAGAAATGTTAATAAAAGGCATTATTTTAGGAATTTTAATATCTTCATGAATTTTCCATTTTTTTCTATGGACGTATTCCTGTTGTAATCAGAAAACATTATTTAAAAACATCAGATTCTTCAATATATGCTCATTCCATGACAAAGGAAAAAAATTTTATTTTTATTTTAGTGGTACTTAAACTGTATAAGACCTTAAAGTAAAACAAAAAAGTGCAAAAAGAGGAGGTAATTTTAGGTTGGCAAGACGAAAACAAACAAACAACAAAAAAACAAGCAAACAAACCAAAAAAAAGTTTGATCCACCTCTACCAGATATAGTAAAAGCCAAAGTGGGACCTGGAATCTGTCAACAGCAAAGAATGAAATACCAGAATATTGCAAAGGAATGGAAATGTCGCAAAATACCTATTAGTATTACAGCATCCAACAATCTAAAAAAGATGATTCCTTTTCTAATGTTTCTAATTTGCTCTATTGGGCATTTTAGATAGAAAATAAACTTGGATTTAAAAATTAAAGTCAATAAAAAACTCCATTCATTTTGTCAATTCTACTCTAGAGACAATTTTTCTAAATCACATTGACTTCATAAATATGTATTTTTAATACTCTATTCTTAATGCAACAGAACTCATTATAGAGAATTATTGAGGCTCAGATTTCCAAAACTATTTCTATTATCTGCCCAACAACCTACAGTGAGAAATAACATCACTTTCCATTTATTTTACACTAAAAGTAGAAAAGTATGTCATCTATCCAATTTTCAAGGTCCCTTGCTATAGGGATAATGCTTTTGTTTTCCAATCATTGCTTCTCCAACTGGGTAGTAGAAACAGAAAACATGCAAACTCAAAATTGACATGCTTTGCAGAATCTGAGACAGAATGTTTCTCTGCCTATCAGTTCAGGCAGAACATATAATTATTTCCACATCTCACAGGAGTAGTCCTTTCAGTGTTAGATTTTCTTAATGCTTTGAGTTGGCAATGACAGGGAGAAAAAGAAGAAGGAAAAAAACACATTTGGGGACTGTCATTTGCAGTCAGTTTTTTGAAACTAATTTTGGAATGACTTAAATTCTGCAAAACATTTATCAGGCAATTTTCTTGATGGAGAAAACAATTATTTCTCCGTTAAATTTGCCATAAAGTTTTCTGAACTCTTTGTCTTTTTTTTTTGACAGGTTATTTTCAAGAATGTCACCACCATAGGGAAGATGGTAGAAGTGTGGCTGCTGTCCTAGGAAGACTTTCATTAATGCATTCTTCTTACCCAACTCTACAATAGCATTAGACATTTAGTATAGGTACTTCCATGGGTAAAAATCAAAATGACATCATCATTGCCATCTTTAGGACTCAATTTGCAAACTGGAAAATGACTGACATTTAGATTCCATGAAAACTCTTTTCTTTGCTAGCAAGACAATTCATGGTTAGATCCTGTAAGTAATTTGATATAAAATGCCTTGTTAAGAGGAGTTGAAACAGTTAATACTATGGTACTAAAACTATGTTAAGGTTTTAGAATGTGTGATGAAACATTGGTGAATAAAATGGAGTTGTAAGATGGTGCAGTAGGTAAACACTGTGCTTATCTTCTCTCGTGACCACATCAAAATTACAACTACATAACAAGCATCATTGAGAATTGCCTAAAATCTGGCTGATCCTAAGTCCTACAACTAGTGACATATAGAAGAAGCCACCTCAAGACTGGTAGGGGGCAGAGACTAGGAATGGGCTAGTCCTACACCCACGAGTGACCATTAAAAACTGGAAGGGGTATCTTAGCTGTGGAGACCACGCTGGAGGAGTGAGGGGTCCCAGTCTCCCCAGTCTAGGGCTACAGGGCTGGGGTGAGAAGTCCCCATAATTTCTCATTGTGAAAATAAGCAGAGATTGTGACTGAGATGTAGGGTGGCTGGAGTATCAGGTGCTCCTGTTAAAGGGACCGCACACAGACTTACCCACTACTGGAATCACTGGCTCTGAGCTCCAGTGTTGGGTCAGCAGCTGGAGCGGCAACAGGGACATATGGTGGGGAACTGAGCTGTCTGGCTGTGGGACAGGAATTGGAGGGCAGCTTCCTTCTGGATAGAGGAGCAGGTGGAGGCCATTGTTACTTTGCTGAGCCCTCCCTCTTCCTAGCATGCATATGCAGGAAGCGGCCATATCAGAGTCCCCATCATGCTGCCTAAGCTATTCTTTCACGATACCTTAGTGATTCCAGTCCTCACCCCTCCCAAATTTTGGGCACACCCACCCTGATTACAGTGTTTTGTTTTGTTTTTCTTTTGTTTTTTTTTTCCATACAAAATGCCAGCCTTGGCTCATGCTGCAGACTTTACTATGGTCTCTCAAAGTTTTGCAGAACCCAGACAGACAAGCAGCAATGGGCTCGAGCTTGTCCTATACCTCTCACTGAGCAGCCCTAAGCCTGGCACTAGTTAAAGCTGGCCTTGGTTCATAGCTTGGCCTCTCAAGATACTTCCAAGCACAGCATGGGAGATGGCCATCTGCAGATTTCTTTGTGGTTCCTGCCTGGTGGCCACTCGTGGTGCACGAGCTGTGGCAGATCTCCTCCCAGGTAGCCCTGGTAAGCTTTGAAATGAGCTGGATTATCATCCAGTCAGCTCAGAGGACGACGCAACCAAAAGGCACACTAGGCATGCACCAGAGCCCTGCTGAGGGAGATTCTACTCTGTAAGATCAGCCCCTGAACTACAACTCCTCCACTCTAGTCATGGCCAGTACTCCCAACCAATGAGCCTGAGGGTCAATCCCTCTTAATGATGAATGATGTGCAAATAGCAACCAAGGCTCAACTACAAGAGGAGGGCACACACAACCCATACAAGGGACATACCGGGAGTGCTCAGCTCAAGTGATCGGGAAGACTGTGCCACTGAGCCCCACAGCAGACTTTCTGCATAAGGACACTCTACTAAGATCAGGAGACATAGCAGCCCTACCTAATAAATAGAAACAAACACAGGGAGACAGCTAAAATAGGGAGACAAAGACATATATCTCAATACAAAAATAGAACAAAGCTCCAGAAAAAGAATGAAACAAAAGAGGCAAGTAATCTACCAGATGCCGAGCCCCAAACACTGGTTATAATGGTGCTCAATGATCTCAGGGAGAACTTCAACAAAGCAACAGGAAACATAAAATGGAAAGAGAAAATATAAAAAGGAACCAGTACGTAATAAAGAATTCAATAACAGAAATGAAGAATACGTTATAGGGAATCAACAGATTAGATGAAGCAGAGGATCAAATCAATGATTTAAAGATAATGTAGCAAAAAATACCCAATCAGAATAGCAAAAAGAAAAATAGAATACACAAAATTGAGGAGAGTTTAAGGGGCCTCTGGGACAACCTCAAGTACACCAACATTTACATCACAGGTGTACTGGAAGGAGAAGAGAGAGAACAAGGAACTGAAAACCTATTTGAGGAAATAATGACTGAAAAATTCCCTATTCTGGTGAAGGAAATAGATATACAAGCCCAGGAAGCTTAGGCAGGCCCAAAACAAGATAGACCCAAAGAGGCCAAGACCAAGACACACCATAATTAAAATGCTAAAGGTTAAAGACAAAGAGAGAATACTAAAAGCAGCAAGAGAAAAGCAGTTAGCTACCTACAAGGGAGCTCCCATAAGACAATCATTTTATTTCTCAATAGGAAGTTTGCAGACCAGAAGGGATTGGCAGGAAATATTCAGTGATGAAAAACAAGGAGGTATAACCAAGACTACTCTACCCAGCAGAGCTATCACTTAGAACCACAGGACAGATAAAGAGCTTCACAGACAAGACAAAGCTAAAGGAGTTCATCATCACCAAACCAGTATTACAAGGAATTTTAGAGGGACTTTTTAAAGACAAATGTGTGTGTGTGTATGATAAAATTACAATAAATACATACCTATCAACAAGTAATTTCAATGTAAATGGATTGAATTGATAAAGAAGAGGTGGTACATACTCATATGTATAATATTGAATATTACTCTGCAGTAAAAAAAAAAAAAAATAAAATCCCGCCATCTGTGGCAACATGGATGGATCTAGAGGATATTGTGCTGAGTGTATTCAGTCAGACAGTGAAAAACAAGTGTCATATGATTTCACTTATAAGTGGAATCTAAAGAACAACATAAACAAACAAACCAAACAGAAACAAACTCATGGATAAAGAGAACATTTTGATGATTGCCAGATGGAAGGGGGCTTGGGAGTGGGTGAAAAAGGGAAGGGATTAAGGAGTACAAATTGGTTGTTACATAGTGGCTATTGGGATGCAGTGTATAGCATAAGGAATACAGTCAGCAATATTGTAGTAACTCTATATGGTGTCAGATGGGTTCTAGATCTACAGGGGTGATAGATGGGAGGGGGTTGGGAGCAGGGTGAAAAAAGTGAAGGGATTAAGAAATATAAATCAGTAGTTATAAAACAGTCATGGGGATGTAAACTATAGAGAATATAATCAATAATAATATTATAATAACTATGTATAGTTCCAGATGGGTATTAGTCAGGGGGATCACATCCTAAATTATATAAATGTCTAACCACTGTGCTGTACACCTGAAACTAATATAAAATAATATTGCCAAATATATGGTGATGGAAGGAGAACTGACTCTGGGTGGTGAACACACAATGGGATTTATAGATGATGTAATACAGAATTGTACACCTGAAATCTATTTAATTTTACTAACAATTGTCACCCCAATAAATTTAAAAAAATAAAGTCTGGTATAAATCAAAAAAATAAATAATATTGAATGTCAACTCTAATTGAAAAATTAAAAAGGGGGAGGGAAATAAAGAAGAAAAAGTGATTCAGATTTTCAGATATAAAACAAATAAGTCTTAGGGATGCAATAGACAGCATCGGGAGTATAGTCAATAATATTGTGATAGCATGGTACAGTGTCAGATGGTTGCTGGACTTACCATGGTGATCAATTTTTAGCACAGGGAACATAATTGATAATGTGATAATAACTGTAAAGTGCTAGGTGGGTACTATTGAATGACTATGATGTACACCTGAAACTAATATAATATTGTAAGTTAGCTATATTTTAATAAAAATCTCAAACAAATAAACTAAAATTGAGCTGTAGTAAAACTGTATAATCTGATCACACATTTGTCTCTAATCCATTCATATAACACTTACTGCAAATTAAAATTCACAAAAAATTTTACTGTGGGTCACACAGCAGGGGAAACACAAGGTCATCTCTTTGTGTCTGAAAGGATATACATACTGAATGAGGACTTGAAATGTAAAAGAGAATAGTACTAATAATGATGCAGGCTCTTAATATTCTATATCCTTAAGACTTTCTACAGATTTGCATATCTATTAAACAAAGAATAAAACCCAATGATACAACTCTTGACATAATTTTCTGAGTAAGGACACTGCAGGCTTATTTTGAAACAAATTCTATCAGCTGTGGAACTGTTGAATAGTGATCTAAATAGTAATTATTCTCAAAATATCACTAGGCGTTAAATTAAAATAGTCACAGAGGATTTCAAATTTATCATTTGAAAAACTCTTTCTATGTTGTTTCCATTAAAATTATAAAGAACAAGCTTAACAGTTATTGAGCTCTTACCACTATCGTTTGAATCAAGTCTTGAAATTTTCAGCACTAGACACAGAGTCTTTCACAATCTGCAGCCAGTCTACATTTAGATTGATTTCCTACCACCTTTCTTTCTTCTCACTCAGCCATTCACAATGCCATTCATTCAGAATCAACCAACACTTTACGCATTTCTATAACTCCAAGTATTTTCTTATGGTTGTGTCAGTCTCTACACACACAATATTCTTTCCAAGCTTAAATGGAAAGAATTGTGAAATGTTTATTCTTTACAACCCAGTTCTGAGAAATCTTTCCTGACAGTACAGGCTGATTAGGTCCTCTAATTTTTTGATACTCTGAACAGTCTCTTCTAAACTAAAGAGTCAGTCATAGCCAATTGTTTGTTTTTATTTGTGAAAAATAAGAGCCCCAGTGGCTGGGCCTCTTAAGTCTTGATCACTTTTCTTACTCTGAATTTTTTTTTTGTTTTTTTTTTTTTTGCCTGCTCATAGTTAAACTCTAGCCCACAGATATTCAAAAAATTTGCCTGTGACTTCCATAGTAAAGTATATTTAATAACCTCCCCCCAAAAAAACAGTGTTCTTACGATATGTGATACACTTTAATCATGTATATTCTACTCTATTATTTTTTATCTCATTTAAAAATATTGGTCATGACTATAGAGGCCATAAATAGCAATTTTCCTAGAAAATATTCTAGTTTATATCTATTGACAAACTGTAATTATTAGTAGCATTGATAATATACTGTGTGAAAAAATAGACTTCTTTATCTCTTTAAACCTCTATATTAGGATTATATGTTATCTTCAGAATATAAAATGCCTATAGATATTGTTTATACAAGAAGTGAATATTGCAAGTTACAGAATCTAAAATGTATATTATCTGACTGGGGAGATAAGGAACTGGATAGTGTGTACCTGATAATTCCAGGCTTAGTAATAAGTAAACCTTGCTTATAAGTGACAAAATATTTGGCAAAATATAGTATGTGCTTGATGAACCTTGGGAAACATAACATTCACCTCCTGTGACATGAAAATTTGTGCTGTGACTTATTATTCCCAGAAAATCCCTACAAGAGAATAAGGTATGCAATCTGGAGCTAGCCATATTCTTTATACATAAATATGTATATTCCCTCATTAAAAAAAGTTTGTTCCTCATCGTAAGGAAAAAATATAACTATGTATGGTATGTATGTTAACTAGACTTACTATGGTGATCATTTGCAATATATATAAATATCAAATGATTATATTATACACCTAAAACAAATATAATGCTGTATGTCAATTACACCACAACTTAAAAAAAAGTTTGTAAGTATTTTATGATAAGAATAATTGCAGTTCACTGATATTCTTCAATTATCAGACTCTGATACTGGAATTGAGTAACACTGATTATTAAGGTAGCTCTTAATGAGGATATACAACGCTAATGATGTAAATCTTTAAGAATCAGCCATTTGAGAGTGCCAAGTATAAACTTATTTTTAGTCATAGTCTCTGTACTTCAGTTCAAAATTTTGGTCCAGGAAGTCACAGAACAAAAGGTTCCAAAAAGAGGGAGGAGATGCAGGTAAAGCTATTTCATTAAATATTTCCTAAAGACACTCCTATTAAAAAGTTTAGCGATGCATTCAATTGTAGTAAATAGCATCGATTTCCCCTGTATCTGTAAAGAAACTGTATGAGGAGGAAATTCAGTTCCTAAAAAAAGTGAAAAGAGTTTGATTTCAAAATGAATACTAAGATTCATATTCTGGCCTTAGGAGGTGGCTTTGTCAGTTAACTTTTAACACAGATCACTGTTCTGGAGGGAATGTCCAAATTTTTCAATAATAGATTAAACAAATTCCACCCCAGAGGTAAAGTGATCTATATTTTTATGTTTTTCACATATTTTTTTCATACATATATTTTGTTGCTGTTTGTTTGTTTAAGCAGTATTCTGGAAATGTGAGAAGAATTTGGGAAAGGAGCCGTCCTGGTTACATAGGTAGCGAGGTTCAGTTAACAATTCAGATTCTTATAATCACCTGTAGCAAAGACCTAGAAAACTAATGTCAAAAGAGCAGAAGCGGGAGAGGAAGCATGCACAGGAGATGGGAAGAGGAGCAAAGTAATTTTTGCTTTCTATTTTGGTCTTCTAGAATGAGGCCGTGTATACCATAGCTTGTGGCCTGCATCCCAAAATAAAAAGGTTAGAGGAGTTTAAATGGAAGGGCAACTCTTTTCTAGAGTAGGAAACCAGAGTCATGGGGTAAGGCATCCTAAGGATATAGAGGGCATGTCTGAAGATTAAGATGGGACAATAAACCCTTGTTACTGCTTGAAAAACATGACCTCATGATTGGGCGGAGAATACACTTGGGAATTTTCAATGATACACAATGTAATAATGATCCTTTCCAGTACTGTTTCAGGGATGGTTAGTAGAGATGTTGTGTTGAATATTTTCCGTTTGACTACTAGAGTTGCTTTCCACCCATGTCCATCCTCCTTTGCACTCAGGAGTCTGATCCACAAGAACGACATCGATGGCACCCATAGATTTCCGACTTGGAGTTAGTTTAGACAATGGAGTAAATGTCAGGAGACTGGAGAGCTGAAGGAGAGTGGTTGGGGTGACACTCTACCTTGTTTCCTTCCTGTAAGGTCACCACCATAGTCTGCTGTTTCCTCTGACAAAGGCAACTCTTATTAAGCAGCTCTCTCCAAAAGCCATTCTCTCTAGTAATCAATCAAACCCTTTCTCTTCTTGTCTCTTTAGAAGTAGAGGTGGTATGAGCTTCCTAACACCTTGACTGTTACAGATGCTCTCTACACGGTATGATATTTTTCATTGGACATAAATAAATACTGTGGAGATCCAGGCCCTGACAGATTCTGGTACTTGCCAAAAATGATCACTATTGTTTAACTCCAGAAACTTTTCTTTTCTTTTCTCACTCTTTTTGGGAGAGAGGAGGCTTTTGTTTGGGGGTGGAAACCATAGGTCAAGTGGAATACCATATCTTATTAAGAACTCACTCCAGAGTTTTACTTGGTTATGAAAAGTTAGAGTCATTGAGCAGCCTAATCTTCAGACTTGATTATGTAATCAATTTTTCTATTTAATAAGACAACTGAAGTACTGATTGTGAGGAAATGTATTAAATCAGAAATAAATTCTATTGATCAATGTATTTATGTGTGTGTGTGTATATGTGTAGATCGTCTTTAGAGGAAGTGTCATCTATAAAAATTTGGGAGATATTTAGAATTTAATTGAATGACTAGATTAGATTAACCTGACTTAGTCCAAGAACATAGCTATTTCAACTGGTTCTTTAAATACACTGATATGATAACGTGAACAGAAATATCTGAAATAGTGTCACTTATGTCAAGGGGCCCTAAAATGGAGCCAGGAAGACACTGGTGAAATTGGTCTTATTCATGTCCACACCTAGATGCAACACAAACTTTCAGACTGTGCCACCCACAAATGGTACAATCTGTTGCAGTTCTGACAATGAGGATTATTTTGCTGAATTCCAACCTAGCAGCCAGCATAGTAAACTTTGTAAACTATCCTATATCGATAATGTTAATTATTTTTGCCTACACCAATATCAATTCTTTCAAAATAACTCATGTAAACCTACAGTTTTTTGGCTTTATAAAACCTGTTTTTCCCCTCCCTACCTGGAAGGACATTTCAGTTTCCTCCTGAATCTCTGTTTCCAAAATTTGATTTCCTAAGACTCCATATAAATTTTTGGTTTGCTATGTACCTCATCTTTTTTGCTGTTTGTTTGTTTGTTTGTTTGTTTGTTTGTTTGTTTGTTTGTTTGTTTGTTTTTGACAAGGGAAACATTGTACAGCATTGACAATATAGCTACATAGGAATTAAGGCAGAACAGATGGCATTTAAGACATGCTTGTGCAGAGTACAATGAGAAAGTGTTTGATAGGAGGATAAAAAGAAATTCATTGTGTGTGAAATTTGCAACTAGAGAAAATAAACCTCCCACTCATTGATTTGTGCATTTGTGGCAGCACCAAGTGAAGGGAATTTGGAATTAAATTGGGGCATTCTACTGAATTATTTCAATTGACTTGGGTTACCAGTGGTTTTTGAAGCAACTTTTCTAAATTATTTTCTGTCATTATAATGGTTAGCATTTACTCAGAGTGTAGGACTGTGAGATAATATCTGATCCTGTTACTAAGCAGGGGTAGGGCAAGTGTATAACAAGGCCAGGAAATTTTGAGAAGGCAAAATAAAACAAGAAGATTCATTCTTGAAAGATTCTAACATACTAGAGATGGCCAAGGTCAAATAACAAGAAAAGGTAATTAGGTCCCTAAATAATATTAACTCAGGGAAAGAAGGAATTTAATTGCTTAAAACATACCTATGAATAACAATGTGGAATAGAGCTGATAATTCTGGCTTAGTCTGTCCTATCCCATGTAGATCTTAAAATCTATAGATACCTATACACTGTGGCACAGTAAACTGCTTTGAGGAACAATGGTGAATCTGAGTGGGAATAATAGTGCTATGTTTTTAGAACTAAAGTATAGACTTCCTTTGAGCTTCTAAATGGATATGAGCTTGACATCATCAAAAGGGAAGAAGTATCCATTGACTGCGTAGGTGCTAAGTAAACTTAAGGAGATAATCTATGAGGTTTCAAGAAACAGCCACAGCATAAACTGAACATATTTCTTTATTCCATGACTATCTTCAAAAGCGAAATGAACTGCTAATCCTTTGGTTTGAGAGAACTATGATTTCTTGCCATTTTGTAAGGGGTTAACAGTTTTAATTAAGAGATACCAGACTCCATGCTAATATTACAGGTGGAAGACACAAGATGTCACTAAACTTTTAATCATACTTTTTGGAACAGTGCATGCTCTTTTGTTGGGAAAAAAAAATCAAAAGCTGAAATTTGTGGGGTTAGGGGCAGGTAGATTGAAAAAGAGAGAGGGTCAAAAAGGAAGGGCATGGCCCTAGAATATGTTGAGAGACTGAAACCTGTATAGAAAAAGTGAACAATTGTAATTCTTCAGGCAGGAATGATTAGGAGACTATTAAAAACAGTATGTCTTATTTCCCGATTAAAATCTTATGCAGCAATATGATTTTCTTCTAATTTTGAATTCTTCAAAGCTATCCTTGATTTGACTGGTATTTTGAGGATAGAAGGGGTCAGAGTGGTGTCCAACAGGCTGTCATGATACAGAGGAGAAACAGAATATATCTGAGGTAAAAAGAAAGTGAACATTTAGAAACAGATCATGGACTTTGAGACAAAAGCTTTTACAGAAAAGTGGTTTGTGTTCACAGCCCAGAGTATTCCCTAGAAATATTGAGATGACTGCTGTGTTTTCTATCATCTGAGGAGAAAGGGCCAGGTCAATTTTAACTAAATCTTAAATTACTGGATGATCTTAAGAAGTTGGAGGGTTTGGGGTTATATGGTAGAAAGACATATATCAGTTACATTTGTATTACCCACCTTAGAAGTATATTTTCTGTGAAGAATTTTTAAATGATAAGAGGAAAATCATATTTCACAAGTTGAGTAGGTAAAAATCACAGAATATAAATGTATGTGTTCCTCTCTAAGGAGACTCTAAGTAGACAGCCTACAAAGGGCTTACAGAGGTGAATTTCAAATATAAGTAGTTTCAGGCCAATCAAATTAAACATTCACATTAAAGGGAATTTAAATGATTAATGTGTAGGTCATTCATTCTTATAAATTGGCACTGCTAATGTATCTTTTCAATATACACTGGATATAGAGATGGATGTGGAATGATTCCCATTCTTAAGCAATTCATTGCACAGAATAAGAAATAGATCTATAAGCAAATGATTACAATGAAAAGTTCTAAGAGTTGCAGTAATGAGGCAGATGGAGGAGCTGGAAGCCCTCACGAAAGAGCAATAAATGCAGCACTGAGATGTCAGTGAACTGCTCACATCAGAGCAGGGTCTGGAAGGATAAGTGGGAATTTCCCAAGAAAGTAGAAAGGAAGACTTTTAATTCAGAGGGAAATATATGCACCAAGAGCCTATATGACCATAATAATTCCAGGAAGTAGAAAATAATTAAGTATCAGGAGGAAGCAATGGTGAAAGATGATGCTGGAAAGACACACTGAAACTATTTTATGTAGGCCTTTGATGATCAGGCTAGGAAATTTTTTGGACTTCACTCTTGGACCACTGAAATTTTAAGTGGCAAGATAGAAGTGGAGCATTACAGAAGTCGGCTCCAGTCTAAAGAGTGCTTGAACATTGTAAGGTCAGCTGAGCCAAAAGAATAAATTGCCCTCAAAAATTCAGTGGATTAAAACTGCAGAATTTTATTTCTTGCTCATATAACATGCCCAGTTGAGAATTTAGGTCAGTAGGGCTGCTCTCCTCCAAGCTATCAAGTAAAGGCTTAGGTTCTTTCTACCTGGGGAGCTCTGCCATCCTCTGAGGCCCTGTCGTCTTCTGAATCCACTTGGTACAAGCAATAGAAGAATATGAAAGAGACACACTTGTGTTTCCTAAAATGTCCAGCCAGGAATCAGCACAGATCACTTCCAGTGATGTGTATATAGTCATGATGTTACACTAATTACAATGTAGACTAGAGAACGTATTCTTTATGCATGCCCAGAGGAAAAACCTACGGAGGGTAGCTCAAATCCAAATGTCTTACAGACACTTAAATAAAGGTCTACAAAGATATGGCATGATTAATGTGCTGATTGTTGAGAAAACTAAAACACAGGCTATTGAAGATATATATGTGAATTTGGTGGCAATCCACTGGAAAAAGCTTGACATTACTAATCTCGCTGCACTTAGAAAAAGGAACACTTTTCAGTCAAGTATTTGCTTAAAATCCAGTATATAGAGCCTTTAAATAATTACTCCAAAGGGCCCTTTCATCTAGTGACCTCTGAAGAGGTTCTTGGGGCCCAGCGCTAATTTAAAATAAGCAAGACACAATTACAGACTGGAGATAACTCAAGATAGACAAAGATGAGATTGCATATGATGTCACAAGCAGTGAGCAGAATGGCCATATCTTATTTGTGAAAAATCAGTGTTTTTTAATTGAACTTGAACATTTTATGTAAAAAAAAAAGAACCATGTGATAGTCCAGAGAGAATATGTGAAGTGGGGAAGAGTTTTAAAAAGATAAAGAAGAATAATATTTTGAAAGAATTTCAAAATAATTTGGATGGTAGGGGATACAAAATTCTCCTGACCTGAGTAAATGCAGGGGATAAAGAAGTTTCCCTATGGAATCTTCCAGTCATGGAAAATATTTATGAAATAACTCAGATACCCCGTTTCCCCGAAAATAAGGCCTAGCCAAACAATCAGCTCTAATGAGTCTTTCGGAGCAAAAATTAATATAAGACCCGGTCTTATTTTACTATAATATAAGACCGGGTCTTACGTAACATAATATAATGTAAGACCGGGTATTATATTAATTTTTGCTCTAAAAGATGCATTAGAGTGGATTGTGCGGCTAGGTCTTATTTTCCGGGAAACACAGTACACTGGATAAGGTGGACAGACTATTCAAGTGACAAGCAAAACGAGCTCCCTTCTCCTTCTCATCTTTATTCACTCACAGTCATTATAATATTAGCTACTGAAGGCTAGCATCTGTAACAACTTTCCCTGAGGAATTTATAACTTTTGAAAATATACATAGGTTCTATATTATATGCTATTTAATCTTAAAGTCAAAATACAAACAAAAAATATTAGAATACAATTCTATTGTATAGTAAAAAATGCCATTGTTTTAAATCTCCATTTTCTCCCACTTGTGTAACTAGAGTAACTTGTACCCAATGGCTGATTTTACTAAACTTCATTCCATATTTCTTTCCAGAGTAAATATCCTAAAGTACATTTTTGATAATTTCACTCCAAAGAATAAAACTTTTCTGTGGCTCTGCATGGCCTACAGGCCGTTACAGTTACATGTCTTACAATGTTCCTTTAGTATCCAAATATGGTCTACTTTTCAGTTTTACCTCTTATCACTTTCCCATTGTTTTACTATGCTTCAATTAGGTGGAAACATTTTCTCAAATAGACCACAGATTATTTCCCACTTTTATAAGATCACACATTGCTTTGAATGTTCTGCCTAATTATCATCTACATTAATACTTACTTCAATATTTATTGCAAAGACTCCATTTCCAGGAAACCCACTGATCTTCATGGTTTGAGTGAGATGCCCACTCTTGATACTCCCAGACTACCACGGCATGTCTCTTCACATGCTGTTATAGGCACTGATTTACCTCTCAATGCCCCACATTAATTTTTAAGCTTTTTGGAAGAGGGACCTACATCTGTGTTCTTTCTCCTTTTTTGTAAACTCTGTTTGGTACAGTAAACGATATGCAGTACATACTTGATAAGTATTTGTTGACTGATTTGTGTGTAGTGTGGTGGACATAGACATCTGCCTACATGAATATAATTGTTGCCTAGCTATAAACAAATAGCCCGCAACTAACAATTCCTTCAGAGCTTGCCCTTACAACAGTGAGCTGCGTCAACTAAGGGCATCCTTTTCTGAGTGTGGCCGTTATCCATTGAAGCTAGCTGCTGCTATGAAGGTTCAGCCATTTGACCTAATGTGGGATACCTGATGGATAATGTATGTTCCTCCACGCTGATGGCTGAAGTTGGTTGGGCCTAGTGCTGTAGGACTTTTCAATCTACTCAATGCTTCTGTCCCCTTCTTTACACAGATTTTGATCCCTAATTAATAGCCTGCATACCAAATTCCATCTTGTCCTTTCCTCATAGACAACAAAATTGCAACAGTTGTTACCAAGAGGATCTGAGAAAGCAGGTTATAAGATGGGGTTTTAGAAATACATCACTTGTTACCTGGATGAAAATGAGGATCCTGTGACTAGTAATAGGTGAACTTCAGAAAGCCAATGGCCTGAGTATCAATTCTTAAAATCCTCACCAGTGGTACACTGTGATAGAAAACAGATAGGTGGACCAGTACTACTTGGTGATATTTATCAGGTGTTTGAGAAGTACAGGGAAATAATATTTATAAGGACAATAGAATTGGGTGCCTAAACACCAATGATAGCCAAGAAAAAGATAGCATAAATCTGCTAGCCATTAATAGATAACTGAAAGTAAATTCTGAAAGCCAACAGACCTCCCTGGCAGACTACAAAGAGGATTTTTTCTTCTATAGCTGAAAGACAGAGAAAAACCGAGGACTAGAACAAAACTTAATAATCAGAGAGAGTGAATTCCCAGAATGGTGGACCTGCAACCAAGTCACCATTATATTATGGCAACGTTAGGGCCCCAATTAGGACAAATAGGGACACTGACATTTGTTAAGAAGACATCTGGGAGGATTCCTTACAATATTTTGAAATCTGACTTCTCTGTTCATTTTGAGCCTCCTTATTAAGGGTTAGCACTCCAACACAACTGAAAACAATAGAAAGGACTCTCCTCTACAAGACGTGTCTCCTTAAGATCTTACATTACCTCTGCTTCTGGCTATTTGACCTATGACTAGGATTAAGCTGTAACACAGCCCACTTGGGGATATGCTGGGCCTGATAAGGAAGGTATAGGATCAATAGAGCTGCAAGTCCTAAATAACATGTATCAACAAGAGGTGAAGGATCACATAGAAGCTAGATCCTAAGCATTCTTAATCAAGGGAATTGGTACATAAAAACTGGAATAAGGGAGATTATTGATTTGACAATATTCCAAGATACAGGATTTAACAGCCAGACAAGGACCCCAAGAAAGCTATGGGGGTCTGAGAAGTATGGACAAAGAGCTAGCCCATTCTATGTAGAGTTAAAATGCCAGAATATCCATGGGTACTGTTTTAGGAAAGGATTAAAAGGCTTAATGGAGGATACATCACTTAATTATGTCCATAAGATAGCCTATGATGCACCATTACTGAAACCTTAATAAATATGCTGGTGAGAGGCGCACAGGCATAACACAAAAGTCAGTGGTGTCTCTCTGTCTTCAGGGGGAAAGATCATTTTAGAATTATATTAGCTAATAAGAATGGGCATAATAGTATCCCAAAACAATAAGGGCAAGGTCCAATGTTTAACTGCCAGAAGACACACAGACTAAAATTTCACAATAAGCAATAGGTTTAAATAGCAGACAAGGAGGATTCACTTACATAGAATTACGGATGTGGTTAATAGAACTTAGTGTGACGGGTGGGGGGAGGGGGAGAAAGGAAGGTCAGCCAAAGAGGACGTTACTCAGCTTGTAACATGAGGGGGAAAAAAAACAACTGAAGGTTGGATGACTGGGTACCTGAGGGAATTTAAACCCCTATCCCAATTACCCCAGAAAATTTCACAAATTCTTGCCAGGTTTCAGACACAATCCCATTGCCTGAAGTTAAACAGCTGGGGCCTTTGGAGAAAGGATCCTGCAACCCCACAAGAAGTGCTTTGATAATAATTCTAAAAGTGCTTCCTCAAAGGTAACTACAGTCATTTACTTAGATAAACGTACACTGGTGGATAAGGAATATACAAACATATTGAGGAATTTTAGATAAATGGTTGACTTCAATATCCATTAATTTGATGGACCAGCATGGCCCTCTCCTTACCCCTGCCTGCCCTGCTATGAGATGGGAGCACGTGAGGGCCGTGTAAAGACATGGAAACAACTTAAGTGTGCTGTGATAGGTGACTGGATAAAGAAGATGCAGCACATATATACAATGGAATATTACTTAGCCATAAGAAAATATAACTAGTACCACTTGAGACAACATGGATGGAGCTTGAGATTATCATGCTAAGTTAAATAAGTCAGACAGAAAAAGTTGAGAACTATAGGCTTTCACTCATATGTGGGATATAAAACTGAAAGCAACAAATGAACAAGACAAACAAACAAGCAAAAACTTATAGACAGTGTCATGCCGGGTGTTATGTGGGATCTCAGCTCCCATTCCCCACATAAAAACGCAGGATATGGTGAGGCCAAAAAGGAACATCAACGGAGCCACAGATAGGGGAGTCATACCACTATATTCTCGCTGGAGGCTGGGTTGGAGACATAGGAAGAAGGATCCACACAATCTGCAATCCGCCGTCTGCTTCTCTGCCTGCCAACCTCACTTGCTAACTGCAATCTGCACTTGCCAGCCACACAATCCGCTGCTAGGGTAATCACGGCAGTTATATTAGTGGCTAATGGCTAACTGGTAGCCAGCACCTTTCCACATGAGGCTGAAAGCCTGGAAACTGCTCTCTGGGACTCTGTCTCCACAGAGAGACAACAGTTTAGTGGTTACTAGAGGGTAAGAGAGGGGTCTAGAAGAGGATAAAAGATGGTTGAATGTGCATATATGGTGATGGAAGGAGAACTGACTCTGAGTGGTGAACACACTGCAATATGTAGATGATGTATTATAGATTTGTGCAGTAGAAACAATTATAATTTTACTAAACAATGTTACCTCAATAAATTTAATAAAGAAATTAAATTAAAAAAAGAAATTGAGTCTTTTTTGGGTCCAGGTTATTCTGGGTCCAGGGAGTCTACAGACCTATCCAATTTTAACTTGCCTGTTCCCCAAATGCATAATTGGGATTGGCATGCATAGAGGATTGTGCAAGCCACACATTGAGTCCTAGGACTGCATGGCAACAGCTTGCCAAATGGTAAGCATTAAAACTACATCCTATCACAGACAGGATAATAATTCAAAAATAATATCACATCCCAGGGAAATGGGAAAATTAACTCCATTCTTAAGGATCTAAAGTATTCAGGAGTTGTGGTTTCCATTTAATTCAACAGCAAATTGAGCCATATGAACAAAAAGTGGCTGGTTCACTGGAGGTCTTGGAAAGACACATCATTTTAACAAATGGGTATAGAGCCTACAAAGATTTGGAGGTCTTCTACTTCAGTAAAAATTTTAGGAGTTAGTGATAACTGGCATGCTAGAACATCTGTTTTAAAGCAAAAGACAAATTACTGCAGATTGGACTCCAACAATGATAAAAGAAATATATTACCTGCTAGGCCTCTTCAGGTTCTAGAGGAGTACACTCCATATCTAGGAATACTGTTTGGGCCCAAAGACTGGGTTACACAACGTGATACTAGCTTGATAGGGGCCTAGAGTGGGAAAGGGCTCTGCAGCAGATGCAGTGTGTGGCGTAAGTAACTCTGCCATACATTATGGCAGGCCTTACGATATAAAGGTGGTAGTGGTAATAGCATAAAATGTTTCACGGAACTTATGGAAAGTGCTAGTGGGAAAATCACAAGAAAGGATGCCGGGGTTCTGGAACATGGCCATGTCATCTGCAACATGAATTCTAGGACTTTTAATAAAAATTCCTGACATGCTTCTAGTGGAGAAGTGGTGTCTGGTGATAGGACAGCAAAGGACTACGAGACTGAACGGTCTCCATAAACTGGGTCATGTCAAGATATGCCAAGTGTTAAGATTTTTTTGATCTATCCATCAACAATGTAGCAGGCTAAAATTGCACCTCTCTGATCAGATATAATTAGAACTAGAGGTCACGGCCAGCTGCGTCAGCAAATAGCCCAGATGCACACAACTTCCACTGCTGTTGTACCAGTGCTCCACTCTCAGCTCACACCTCTGGCATTTAAGGGATCTTGTTTGAACAGATATTGGAGACGTAAATACTAAAACTTTCTTTATGGATGTGCCAAAGATGGGTGGCATCTTCACTGTAGCCTTCCTTAGGAGTGGACTAAAAAATTAAAGATAAAGAATAATTCTCCCAATTAACAATGTCATGTGGCCCATCTGGTCAGATATTTTTTTTTTAAAGAAAGAAAAATGGCCTCAGGTTAGAATGCATGTGGCCTTATTGGCAGTGGAAAATGGCCTACCTGGCTGGTCAGGACCCTGGGAAAAGAAAGTTTGGAATGTGTCCATGGCAGACACACAACACAGGAAGTCCTTTGTATTGATGCACCTCATAAAGCATACACTACAGAAACACCTAGCTAGTTGATGTCAGGGAATCTCAGTTATTAGCCACACTAGTGTTGGTATGTTCGATACATAAACAGAGTAGTCACATTGGGAGAGACAGAGACCACTCATGGGACCAACATGAGCTCCCACTTACTGAGGTTCATTAATACACTTTTGATAATGAATGTTCAATATGGCAGCAATAGAGGCTAATGCTTAATCCCTGATATGATACTATGCTTCAAGATCAACTGGTCAATTCTTGGAAAATTATACACTGGAGTCCTTTGATCTTGGAAGGGCCAAATATGTGTTCTAACAGGAAGAGACAAATACTGAGGGTATGGGTTTTCCCAACTGCTGGGCCTCGGCCAGCACCATGATCTGAGAGTTGGTGGACTGGTTCATTTATTGGCATTTAATTCCATGCAATATTGTACCGGACCAGAGGAACAAATTTATAGCAAAGGAGGTATGGGAGTGAGCCAAGTTACATGAGCTCTACTGGTTGTGTCAGCCTGATACAGCATTGGCATGGTCTCCTGGATACGCAGTTGAAGTGGCAGGTGGAAGATAGTATTATACAAGGATTAGGCACCATTCTTAGTGCTGTATATAGATTGAATCAAAACCTTTATATGCTGCTGTGTCCCAAACGGTAAGAATATTTGGATGCCAACAATAATGTCTCCATATTTGGCATACTTTTTAGAGAATTCAGCAAAAGTAAGATTGACCATTCAGATGAGCTATTATATCCCAGAGCTCCTTGCAGTGTTATCCTGCAGCTTAGTTGCAGTTGAGAGATGTTGATCTCTAATAAATATTTCTCAGGTCAAACTCCATCTCAATCTCTGCTGCTGGAAAACTCAACTGACAGCAAGCAGTGTTAAAATATAATTGCTATACCACATATAAAATGTATATCAAAGCTTTCTTTAAAGATATATTTTTTGGACATATCACAGTTGGTAACTAACTTTTACAGTAACTCCCTGTTTGGAGCTTTCCTGACCTAATAAAAAGTAGGACAAGTGGCAGTTCAGTGCATTTAAAAAGATTAGTGACACAAATATGTCATATTTCTAAAGATGATACATAACTAGCTTCTACTAAGTTGTCACTTGACTATCCCTGAAAACTTAATTTATGCTATTATGTATTATTTACTACTTAATATATTAATAGCATATCAGGAGGGTGAGAAATGATGAAACACCATTTCATCAAAATTCTCTATGGGAAGATAAAGGGGAAGGAGTGGGTTCGGAGACGAGGAGAAAACATAATATGCAAATGCACCTATATTCCGATGAAAAATCAAACATTCATAAACTACGTGTGTCATCTACTGATGATTACCATCTCACGCACATCTGTAAATGAAGAATTGGGCAGAACCTTGAAGTTGCTGGAGAAAATTAACATTTCTTGTGTTCCAAGTTGTATTTCAAGTTCAGTCAAATATCAATCATTCATTAAACTTAGCATTTGTCATTTACTGTTTACCAAAAATCCAAACAATGGAAAACTAGTAACTACTCTAACATAATTATGTTTGTTTTTTAAAACTATCATTTCAACAATAAACTCTACAATACAGATAATGCAATCTAGAGTTTGAAAGTTGAGGGTTATAACCACGAGACCTGAACTAAAGAGTATCTATTTTCATAAGGTGTCTTTCTGTGAAGATACAGAGTCATCTGTAAAACATGAGCGCTGAGAGTAAGGTAGCAAAACACCAATGACATAGCCGTCTCTTTAAACCCAGTTGTTGCACTGGAGGCATCGTCTTATTAGCAGAAATGTAACAAAAACAGCAGCTGCTACAATTGTCAGTTTGAAATGTGGCCCCATGTAAGGTTTGGATATAATTTATTCTCAATTAATTATTTATAGTTATGTCCTTAAAGTTAGCGAAATAAGGCTTAGGGAATTTAAGTAACTTACCCAGTTTCACAGCGTTAGGCAGTCGAAAAGCTGAAAGTAACTCCTCTCTCTGTGGCTTTGCTTAACCACGTTAACATATAAACACATCCACGCATGACAAAGTTCTCCGAAACTGGTGAACAAAGAAGATTGAAAAATCACCTCCTGAATAAGTAGCAGCTAATCAAATCTCTGCAGTTACGTCAGGTCGATGTCACGTCACATCACGTCACGTCACGTTTACGCAGGACTCATATGTCGGACAAGTAACCTCAGTTTATCTCTACAGCTTGTTTACTGATATCTTTTTATCTACACAGGCGTGCCTCCGTTTTATTACACTTAGCTTTATTGTGTTTCTCAGATTTTTGTGTGTGTGTTTTTGTTTGTTTGTTTGTTTGTTTTACAAATTGAAGCCGAGACCCTCTACCAGCAAAAAGATCATGAATCGCTTTATTGCAATACTCGCTTCAGTACAGGGGTCTGGTACCAGACCTGCAATGTCTCAGGTATGCCCGTGTCTGCGCCCATGTAGATATAGACATAAGCATTGTCTTACTTATTCTGAGGGCGATATTTTATTTGAGACAATTTGTAGAAAGCATTTTTAGAGAAAATTCATTGTTAGCAGAATATGGCCTTCCAACTATGTAGCATATACTTGGGTTTTCTAAAAGTAGAGAGGAAAAGAACTAGGAAATATGACATGAAGTTTGAAATTCCCAGTGCTAAAGGATACTGAACTTGGATGAACTGGCAAGTTTGAGAGGTGTCATCAGTAAGTATAATGACCATGATATAAGATAAGAGGGAGAATGTTTGGCACAGTGGGAAATAGAAACACAAACTGTGCTGCAGAAGTCAAACAGACCAGCGAATGAGGGGATGAAATCTGGGTGGAATTGGGACGATCTATTCTCTGGCCATTTGACCACTGCACACATGTACGTGGGAAGACTGCTTGTAAGCACCAGAGTCACACTTAGTTATATCCTGGAACTTTCATAATTTGCTGTGTGTGTGTGTGTGTTTACCCTAGTAAACTGAGATTTATGAAGGGGAATGCTAATGTCCCTTTTTCTGTTCTAATCCTTGTGTTAATTTATAACATTTTGGACTACAAGAATCTGTTTTGTGTTCAATGTTAAGTAGTAATTAAAACACCTCGAAGAAACCAAACTTTGCATTAGTCATCTCCTTAGGACTTATAATGAACATACAAGATAAACATAAACAAATCTTCCAACCAAATAGTGTCTGAATATGTCTATATTGTTGCTGTGATTGGTTTGAAAGTGGGGAAGGTAATGATGATAATGATAATAACAGATAATATTTTAATTAAAATAACTTTTTCTTTATTTTTAAGATCTTAAAATAATTTTATAAAGTTATATGGTATTACCTTATGTTTAAAGATGAGGAAATAAATTCAGAAAGGATGAGTGATCTCAGAAGACTTATGTATTCTATTGCAGCATACTGCCTTCCTCTATTTGACAAAAGAAATAACTAATTAGCAGAAAATACATTATTTTCATCATGGCACAATAATCCAGAAAGAACAAATGATTATCATAGTATAAGACTCATTTTTAAGTAAAGGGAAGCTATTTAAATTAAAATAAAATAAAATAAAATAAAAAACCCTTTAATTCACTTTGGAGACAGCTGGTGTAAGTGAAAAGCTGCATGGTAAATGTATTCAGCCCTGAAATAGCCTCCGATACTGCTCAAATAACTTGTAGTGTGTCTTGCAGCTCAGGCTGCTCTTTGGAAACCACTGAGGGTGCAGCCCTGCTACCCTTGCATTTCTGTGATGCTCACATAACTCCCATTAACATTGCTCAAAGTTTAGGGTTCCAGGAACTAAGGGCAATGTTTCCTCTGCTTCCTCAATTCTCTATAGCTTTGCAGTCATAGACATTTAACAGCACTTTCTCAGTAAGAAGGTGGTATTTTGCACATAAATAAGAAAGCTGCAGGGAAGCACTGCTTATTGCAGGGAATCTCTGTGTGCAGAGCCACGTGACTCATGGCTCTGGTAGGGCACCAGCTGCTTGGAACCACCTCAGGGCTGTCGGCTGTTGGAAGAGAACTCCCATTGGCTGTGTGCACACCTGATTGGCTGTATGACAGCAATGCCTTCCAGCCGAACAGTTTCTGTTCCAGCGTTCACCAGATGCAATTAGCAGAGTCAGAAGGAAGCACCTTAAAATCTGCCAAAAGAGGTCAGTAACCTCATTTTTTGCCGATAAGTAATCACAAGATATATCTTTAGAGCAATAAAACTCCTATGAAAATTTTACAAAAGTATCCCTTTACTCCTAAGTTTTTCCATAATTCCTCAGTTTGTAAATGTCTTTATACAAAATAGGTCTCATATAAAAGAGGAGTTATTTCCAACTAAGATCTGTTTCTACATACAACTTTCAAAAGTCAAAAGTTCCTGTGGCAAACTAATAATTGGAGGAGTCCAGGATATTAATATAAACTACAGCTTGTACATTGATTTTCCTATTGCCTTCACATGCACTTTCCCCTAATAATTTTTATATGGATAATAATCCATAGATTGATTTTCTCAGATAAACTCAGGCATGCATTAGGTACACTTAGTGTTGATATTTAAAAGGATGCAAACCAAACATCATCCCTTAACGAATGTAAACAAAATTTTACCCCTAAAGCAAACCGTTGCCACTTAACTTGTTTCTGTTGAATGTCCTACCTTTGAGATTTGAACTAATACCTGGACTCAACATTGTTTTACCTGAATTTTCAGCATGCAAATGTCAAAATCTTAGTGGCTAAAATGTAAGTTCTGTTCTGAAGCAGAAGCACTTGAAATCTTTTCAAACCTACTTGACACACAAGTTAAGAGACGATCAAGAGGCTAGAGTAAAAGAGACAAATGGAGAGAGTACAGGTGTGCTTTTCATCAAGTCTCCAGAAAAACTGAAATTTCTCTTCACAGATCCTTTGTTTTACTTTCTTTCCTTTTTTTTTTTTTTTCTGTAGCGCAACATATGTTATGGCTAATTGTACATAAGGCACTGGGATAATAAATGTTGTCACAATAATTAATGGTTTAAGTCACTCTGACTATTTTAAATATTATTAGCTAAAGTGGGACTTTTGTGTTAGTGTGAACAGGAACATATGCTGCTTATTGCATTTTTTTCTCTAAGAAATGAAAACAGTGAACCCGCTCATTGTTCCTAGATTTTAGTCAGCGTCTTGATGAGGAGCAGGCCTCCTCATCAGTACGCGCTCTGTGTTCCAGTATGGATTGGTGCAATGTGCTGCCATTCCATTAGCCTTCACCAAATCTGTTCTGCCTCTATTCTCAAGATGGTTCAGGATAGGATAAGGGATTTCAGATATAATGAATAATTGCTCTTGATCAAGCAAGCACGCAAACAAACAGAACTTGAATAACAATCAAAGCAACCTTTGCCTACGTAGCTCATGTTGTCTCAAGATCCCTCTTCAAATGTATTCAACGTCAAATCCTAATGTTCTTTACTGGTAATAAGAGGATTTCTTATTATTTGAATTTGCTTTCTGTTAACAGGCCTTATAGAATGGTTATGTAGCAGTATAAAAAAATGTTTTTAATCTCTACATATATGTAAACTATGGTTTACCCATTGTGGTCCTTTTCTGTCCAGTTAATTTGTTTAGATTTTGTTGCTGTTGTTCCATATGAAAATAGGAATGTAATATTTTAAATTAGCTACATGGATATATGGATATTTTTATGACCATGTCATATTTTTATGACCATCAGGAATGGAAAAGGCACATGCAAAAACTACTCAGTTTTATCAGTCATTTTTAGTCCCTTATGGAAGGTAAACCAGTTTACAAAAATAATAAGCATTCAGTCAAGGATATCTGCCTATTTATTCTGGTTTCAAAGAAGATTATTATGGTTTTTTTAATGATAATATGATACTTTGAAATGTAAATCAGCATCAAATGTTTACCTAAATACTTTCAATTAAAATACAAGGTGTGACAATTAAGAGTGTGAACTTGTTGCAATGATGTTGCTAACTTTTTTTGATATTAGAGGGATAACTCATTACGAATTTGCACTAACTGGACAAACAGTTAACCAACTTGACTATTTACAAGTGGTGAAAAGGCTGTGTGAAAAAGTTAGACGACCTGAACTTCTCACCAATAATTCATGGCTCTTGCATCATGACAATGCACCAGCTCACATGGCACTGTCTGTGAGTTTTTAGCCAGTAAACAAATAACTGTATTGGAACACCCTCCCTATTCACCTCATCTGGCCTCCAATGACTTCTTTCTTTACCCGAAGGTAAAGAAAATATTGAAAGGAAGATATTTTGATGACATTCAGGACATCACGGGTAATACAACGACAGCTCTGATGGACATTCCAGAAAAAGCGTTCCAAAATTGCTCTGAAGGGTGAACTAATCACTGGCGTCATTGCATAGCTTCCCAACAGGAGTACTTTGAAGGTGACCATAGTGATATCCAGCAATGAGGTAGAAAAATGAGCACTTTTTCTAGGATGAGTTTGCAAATGTAATTGCCAGGCCTCGTGAGTGTGTGTGTGTGTGTGTGTGTGTGGGCGCGCATGTGTGTGTATCGTGTGTGTATGTATTCAGTATCTTCACCTCAATACTGGCATCATGCCACTTGACCTATGAGTAATATGAAATAATTGTTTTCCAAAACTCAAATCAGTTTTAGATAGGTGTACATTTATAAAGGCAGGTTTAATTTTTATAAGTTTTTTAAAATATGTTCTACAGTGATATGTGAGAAAACTATTTTCCTATGTATTAATCATTTACCTAAACACATGGTGAAAATATTTCAAGTAGAATTGCCATGTATAAATTGGTTTAGTTATAACATTATTATTATTATTATTATTATATCTATCATTAATCATCATCAAACAAAAGGAATAAAGAAATAGGATAGCTTTTGGCATGTGTGCAGGCATCAGTATTTGATTTATGACAGTATATACACAGGTACTGTGTACACAGTATATACACAGGTACTGCGTGGCTACTGTATCCCAGGCTTTGTCTTCGTATACATTTGCCACCTTACTCATACCATTTCTTAGGGGCATTTATTTTTTTTTCCCTACTTACAAATGTGGTAGTAAGGACTCATACCGTAGATGTAAAATGATTTGCTAAAGGCCGTACATCTAAACTGTATTCGCTGAAATTGTGATTGGTGTGTCCCCACTGACTTTGCAATCTTTTATACCCTTTTCACTGTACTCTTTTAAAACTGCTTTTAAATTTTATTTCCAAGAACATTTATTTTGAAGAAGCAATATTTTAAAACATTTGTAACAATAAATCCAAGGAATAAGACTGTCACTTCTGTACATAAGTATGATTAGCCATAAATATATTGCTCTGCTTAAGCGTCATATCACTATTTTTATATCATTTTGACAATAGTAAGTGCACATTATCTTTAGCTGGTGAAAAGGCTGAGAGAGGGGGAAAAGAGATTTTGTATGAAAACAATATAGAAAAGAGTGTTTGAGCTAGCACACATTTTTCAACCAACAAGTTAAAATGATTCTTACCTAAAAATGTCTCCCAGGAATATGCCAGAACAAAGCAATGTGCAATAAATTTTAGTTAATTAACTGTTATTATTTATTAGAAAGGTAATATCAAATGAAAAATGAGAAGAGCAAAAAATTAACCATAACAAAAAACAAACAAACAAACAAACAAACAATACCCCAGGAAGAAAATATTGGTAAATTGAAGAGTCACTGAGCTATCACTGCAATTAGTATAATAACCTGGAAGCCATGAAGTAATCTATTTAAAATAATCATATGCGAGGTGTGACAACTAAGTTCGTGAACTTGTTGCACAATGTCACTAACCTTTTTTGATATAGGAGGGATCATTCATTATGAATTAGTACTAACTGGACAAACAGTTAAGAAAGTTGACTATTTGGAAGTGCTGAAAAGGCTGTGTGAAAAAGTTAGATGACCTGAACATTTCGCCAACAATTCATGGCTTTTGCACCATGACAATGCACCAGCTCACATGGCACTGCCTGTGAGGGAATTTTTAGCCAGTGAATGTGACTTCAATAGCTCTAAGCATCGTATCACCATTCAAAGAAGAACGAATAGGAAAAAGAACTGTCAGTGAGATATCCCATTACATTTTTTAAAAAATCAAGCATAAATTACACATAAGTTCCTTAGCAAATTTGCTGACTTATCCTTATAAGTCATTGATGAAAGCTGAGTCATATGGTTAGCTATCTCAGTCTCAAGGGCATTTGAGAAATTTGTTTTGTCTTTTCCCACTTCTGAAGTGTAGATGTGCAAGGGAAAAAAGGGAGTTGCAATATCCTTTGAATACCTCAGTTTTTGTAGTATCAAAATTGACTCAAAGATTATGAAATATAAAATTCACAAGACAGGAAGTTTTCTAACATATGCATTAGGATAATTTCCTAATTATAATTTGAGGATCACACTATAGTTGCTTCATTTTGTTATTCTAATGATTCAGTAAGCATTTCAAAGGCGTGTTTGTTTTCTCTCTACTAAAAAAGGTAGGGGGAGTCTTACTTTAGATTTAGTCATATAATTATACATTTATACTATCAAGATTTATTGATATAATATAATTTGTCAGGGTTTAGCACCGATATTTTAACTAAAAAATAAACTAGTAGATATAATCAGATGCTTAAAATCTTTTTGGAAAGGCTGAAGATTTGAATTTTGTGAAGGAACAGCTGGACAGTAGGTTTTGAGAACTAAAACTATAGCTAGCAACAACAGATAAGAAAATTATTGTTGCTTCTCTCATTGCTAGTGTCTTCACAGTTACCTTTCCTACCCACAAAACTTCTAAGTAATAAACATAAGGCAAACACTGTTTTTACCATGATGTTGTTCTGTCTTTCAGCACTAACTGCAGAATCTAGCTAACACCCATTTCTGTAACCTCACTCATTATCACCAACAGCTGCTAAAAGATATCTTATGTTTCAGTGTCTCAAACCTAGGTAAACTAATTTTATTAGTATGCCAGCTGCAAGGCAGTCTGGGATTTTTGTTTATTTGTTTGTTTCTTCCTTACTCCTGAGATGCTGAAAGATGCATAGAAGGGATTAGGCTGAGGGCCATAGTCCAGACTCAACAGAGTCAGTTTTAGGATCAAAATAATCACAATTAAAGACAAGTCAATGAAGAAATAAAATTGGGTTTTCACTTAATGTGTATATCTCCGAAGGAATCATATAATATATAAGCTGGCCAAATCAAACTGCTAGTGTAGATTACTTCCTGTTCCTCTCTGGTTTATTATAAAGATATTAAAAGGCCAATAAGCATTTTTCACCATAATAGAAACAGTTTAACAATAGTGTTGTGTTTTTTTTTCTTGTGGGACATGAAAGTATTATAAAGTTTTATTAAAATAACTAATCATTTATCAAACTAGTAATTCACATATAACAAATACATTTCCACTTATACGAAATAAATTTTATATATTTTCAACTTAGTTATTACATTGTTCCTCTATCTGTTCCTACCAATGATGTTAAAGATAGTTCTGTTCATCATTATGTAGTTAGGTGACAAATGTTTGTTCTGCCTTGGTATCTTAGCATTACTTTTGCGTTATTACAGAGAGATTCAGAACTCACTTGATAACTAAGGCAAAATACCTCTTTAAAATCAGACAGCCATATAAAACTCTAAATATCTCTCAAGCTTTTATAAAATTTGAGTAAAGGATTAGATCTGTCAGTGTGCATTGTTGTTCATTTTTTCATTGAAGAAATGACAGAGTAGAAATATGCAAAAGGAAACAAGAGTAAAAGAGGAAGACAGAAATGCATTCACAAAAATACCTATTATCATTTCCCCTGCACTTTATATGGTATCTAATATTGAGGAATACAATTTTAATAATGATGACTCTTTTTTCCAACTTTTGAAGGATTGATATGTCCTTTAATTTCAAGAAAGCTTTTATGTAAAAGAACAATAAACATCTACTTACAATCTTTTTAAAATTTCTATAAATTCATCTAAAATCAACTTATGTAAGTTATTAGATAATATTATCTAATATATGTTATTAGATATGTGTTATTAGATAATGCATTTAATTTTGTCACTCTAGGGACAGTGTGTCATTAATAGAGAATTACTTGAAAGCATTCGATAAACAAAATATATAAAAGCTAAATTTTAGATATTTTTATAACTTTTTGTTATATTCTAAAGTTATATAAGTCCAGAATACATAATAACATCTGTTACACAAATCTTAGTGATTCTACTCAATAATTCTTAATACACATTTGAGAAATTTAAACTTATACAAGCTAATTGCTTTCTAAAATTATTGAAAATTATATTTTGCTATAGCTTTTAAGAAACCAGTATTTTCACTTAAAAAGTCAGAATGTAGTAGAAATAAATATGCAAAATAGTATAGAACATTATTCTCAACCTGATATGAATTTATAACCTAATTATTAATATGTTTGTGTACATATGTTCATGTATACATACACAGGAATGACATTTTTAAGTTTTTCTCTAATAACTGGAGGAAAGCAGTGGCCAAGACATGGAAACAACCAAGAAATGTTCTTCAATTAATGACTGGATAAAAAAAGATATGGTCTATATATACAATGGAATATCACTAGGCCATAAATAAAGAAATGAAATGCTGCCATTTGTGACAACATAGATGGATCTGATTTCCCTTCCAACTCATAAAATTCTCTAATAATTTTGAAATATAAGACATTGAAAGGGACATAATTATTTGGCAAAGATCTTTCAGACAGGTATCAATCATTCATTTTTATATAATACTTATGAAATTTACTGTGACAGCAAATGTGATTACTCATTTGCATAGATTCTTGAATGTAATCATTAAAACAAATCTATAGTAAATATCATTCCCATTTAGACAGATGAGAAACCTAAGGATTAAATATTGAGTGATTTATCCAAGTCCCATAGTAAAGATATGTGACATTAAAATTCAGTCTTCACCATTTTGACTCTAGAAATGCATTTTACCCATGAAACTGTAGTGCCTACTTGATATGGATATAAAGGTCTCTAAATATTCTAACTGCATGGATGACAATTACTAGTAATGGCTTTTTTTGCTCAGTAATTGTTCTGAAATAATATAGTATGTTTTGTTTTGTTTTTCCATTTTGACAGATTTATTTTCCTTTTAGTACTACTGACACAGAATAGAGTAAATTAGGACCCCATGTTGGTAATTAGGCATTAAAACTAGAATATAAGTTATAATTGAGATGTCTCAAGCCTGGAAAACCAGAAGCTCAGCATATAATTTAATAAGTACCCAAGTTTCTTTGAAATGAGGAATCAATGAAATGTCTTTTATAATCTGATACCATCTTGATTGCTGTATATCAGTTTAAAAACAACACAAGTAGAGCTATTTCCAATAAAATCATAAGTGTATACATGTGTAAACATAATATTTCAATGTTGTAGTGCAATAACTGAGAACAAATGCCGATTAGCACTTATACTCTGTTTTATTATTCATGTATAGACAGTTATTTTTACTGTAAAGTCCTGATATGGACTTAAATATTCCTAAAAATAATATCCCCACATTAGAACTTGTATGGTAATTCTTTTAATGGCTATACAAAATAAATTAATTTCAATTGAGTAGGCCCTATAAATCATTCTTTAGGGTTCCTATTCATTGTCTAGTGCGGGTAGATTCTTTGTGTCTTTCCACTAAACCCATTCAACTGAACACCTAATAATAATTTAATTGCATCTATTCAATAATTGTTACCTATTTTCTTGAAAATAATTTCTATCCATGTCAAATAGTCAACAGTGCATGTTTTATAAGATGATACATATGACAAAGAAAAATAATCGAGAAGTAGTATATTTAGTCCATCTATGTGATAGAGATGAAAGAAAGAACTCACCAGATATTATGATTAAGTCACCTCAAAATAGATTATATTAAAGATCTGCTATCTTATTGTCTACACTGTATACAATTCAGTGGAAAATATAGCTATTTAACTTCTCAAAACCAGTATATTAGGGTGTGGGGCAATGAATGAAGGATTAGCAATTTCTAGGAATCAGATTTAAACTAAATCATTGACTTTCTCTTAAGAGTTGACCTTTGACAATCTCTTAGAAAACTTATGATAAAGCCATCTGAAAGAAAGAGGTCAATGGAACACCTTTCTAAGCTCAGTTAACAGCAAACATTTATTTACCAAATAATTACTTTAATTGTCTAATGCAAAGATATTTCTGCACTAATGAAAAAAAGTCTAATGATAAAAAAATAAAATAGATGACTTGAATTTGAAAATAATGTGTTTTCTAAGGAGCTATCATAATACTGACACTGTAAGATTGCTGTTAATTATTTCTCATTACAAACTTTGATAATTTGGTTTCCTTTATTAACTTTTCAAACACAATTGTGATAAGAATGACTTTGAAACAATTTAAATTACTTTTTGTTTTATTTAGGAAAAATGAAAGGGTAACGGAATACTTTCTCTGGAATGTTTTAGTTATGTCAATATTAAACTACGAATACAAGTTTTCTTTAATAACGAAAGAAAAATGAGCTACCTAAAGTAGAACACAAAATTGTTTTAAAGGTGAATGTGAGTTACACTATTCTTACTTTTTGAAAGTACGCTCATAATAAGTATTTTTTTCATTAGGGCAGAATGCCTCCCAGCTATATATAATCCTGTAATAAAAAAATGCCAAAAGCTAAATAAAATCCAAGGACAATGTACTCTCTTCTTTTATAGATCTAATTTAAGGCAGGAGATTTAAATCAAATAACAATGACTATTAACTAACCACAAAGAATTAATCTACAGGTATATTAACAAAAAATTGTCATATCAAGATGGTTTTTGGTTTCTGCCATAGAAATGTTGTTAATTGCGATGGTGCTATAAACATCCAATTAAAGTATAAAATCCACATAATAAATATTTGATGGAACAAAGGTAAGAACCAGTACTTAACGCATCAAGGATCCTTTACTTGAATTTGGAATTTGTAACTATGAAGTCCTAATATAGAGAGACTTAAATATTCATAAAATTAATAATAGCCAAAAATTAGAATTTTGTATCGTGCCTATTGTAATTGTAATGGCTGTACAAAATAATCACTTTCCATTAAGTGGGGCCTATAAATCATAGTTTTAATATTCCTATTCATAGTCTAATAGGGGTAGATTTGTTGCTGTCTTTCCACTAAACTCTTTCCACTTAACCTGTAATCATAACGCATTGTATTATATATACTCATATGTATGATTTATACACACACACAAACACACATATGTACACACACACACACACACACACACATATATATATATGGGATAAAAAAGTTATAAAGATGATAAATATTAATTCAACTATCTCAATAGTCACTCTAAATGTGACTGGTTTAAATACACCAGAGACAGTTAAAGGGATACAAAAGCAACTATATATTGTCTATAAAAAAATGACTTTAAATATGACACAAGTTAAAAGTAAAGATATAAAGATATGACAAAATTAGTAAAAGGGAAGCTGAAAGAGCAATATTAATTTGAAACAAAACAGAGTCTAAACAAATAAGATTTTCAGAAATAATGACGACCATCACATAATGACGGAGGAGTTAAGTCTTCAAGAAGACATAACAATTCTAAATCTGTATGCATTTAACAACACACAGAGCTTCAAATTGCATGAAGAAAAAAACTAATAGAATTAAAGAGAGATATTTACTCTTAAATCTACTAGTTACATATATTCTGATTTTGCTAATGAGACAAAAATAGTATTTCCAAATTTGTATAAAATGCAACAAATACATTTTACAAAGCAACCAGTCTCAGCATGGTTGTGATCCTTTTGGTAGACAGAATAATGTCACCCAAAGATATCGATGTCCTAATCCTCAAAACCTGTGATTAAGTGACCTTACATGATAATAGGGACTTTGCAAATATGATAAGCGTATGGATCTTGACCTGGAGAGATTATCCAAGGTCCTTGGATTGGCCCAATGTGTAATCAATCACCTGAGCCCTTAAAAACAGAGAACCTAACCTAGCTGCAGTGAGAGAAAGGGAGAGAGAGAGAGAGAGAGAAATGACAGAAGAGGAAGAAGAGATTTGCACTGTGAGAAAGACACTTGATTCACTGTTACTGACTTTGAAGATGGAGTGAGAAGGCTATGAGCCCAGGAATGTGCATAGTCTCTAGAAGCTGAAAATGGCCCTTAGCTGGCAGCCAGCAATAAAATGGAACCTCAGTCCTACAACTCCAATTAAATTCTGCCAAAAACCTGAATTAGTAAGGAAAGAGGTTCCCATAGAGCCTCCAGGAAGGATCACAGCCATGTCAATCCTTTTCATTTAGTCTGATGAGAGCTACATCAGACTTCTGATCTGAAGAAGTGTTAGTTAATTTGTGTTGTTTTAAGCTGCAAAGTCTGTGGTAATCATTTGTTATGGCAGCAATTAAAAAAAAAAAGATATGATCATTATAAAAACTGTTTATACCTCACAATGCACTGGAGAGTGTCTCAGGAACCTCCAAGGGCCCAATCATTCATACATTGGGAATTGCTGTTGTAGACCTACAAATATCACCCCGTAGTAGAATTAATGGATGTACCCAAATTGTTTCTTATGCCCCTGCTATGTTTTCTATTTTTTGTCTTTTTGAGAGTGATAACTTTTCTGTGTAACAATAGACCTTTGTATTATTAAAACCAGTTAACTTTTTTTTCCATTATGTCACTTCAGATTAAAATAAATTTAAATAAAAAACAACATTGAAAGTGTTTTAACTTGAAAATTTGCTTCCCACTAGACCCTATACAAATATAAAGAAACTTAAACCCTCCTGCATTGTATTACTTACATGCCACTCAATTACTAAATATGCCGGGATTTATTAAATTAATAAGTATCTAAATATCTTCTCAACAATGAGGAGAAAACATTAGGTCAAGAATATACTTTGCAGTTTGAGAAAAGCATACTCAAAGTTTTTTAGAAGTTTAAGTCGTCAGAGAAAATAATCAATTCTACCAACAAATTATAAACCACATGACTTTGTTTTTTCCGAACTGTATTGATGGATAGTCCATTGTTGAAAAGTTGTAACAGTAATTTGAGAAGAGATTCAATATATGACAATGCAAAGAAAATGAACAAAGAATGCATATTTTTCTTGGGAAAACAATTTATTTCAACTAACAAAGATTTCATATTTGAATATGTAGGGATATTAGACAAATACAAGAGAACAGGACCACAACAAATACATTGTTATGATTTTACTAATGTTCTTAAAATTATATGTATATACACATAAATTTAAATTTATATAAAATATTTACCATTGAACCATACAAAATAAATTTCCTTAAACCAACAGCTTTGTCCAATTTCCTTATAACCAATTTCCTTATAACCAACAGCTTTGTCCATATATATATATTTATAGGAAAATATAAACATCATAGAAAAAGAAATTCTGATGTAAAAATTCCTAACTTTTTAAAGGGTGGTAGGTCTACATATCAAACCAAGGATACAGCTTCAAACTGTTTTAAAACTTCATAGTGGTTCTCCACAACAATTTTCTTCTAGATCTTAGCTGAGTTAGCTCTTTTTTCGTGGTTCAGGTTTCGATGTAAATCATCGGGATGTCCTTTCCTAATCACCCCTGATCCCTAGGCACTATTCATCTAAGAGCCATAATTACATTATTTAATTGTTTATTTATTCTCAGTACCCCCCACTTTGATAAGAGAAGCCTTGCCTACCTAATTCAACATTATATCCTAAGTGTTTAGAACTCTCCTTGGCACATAGGAAATACTCCACAAATACGTTTTGGAAGAATGAATGAAGAGACAATGCTCAGCTCACTTAGGAAAGCTGAGGCTAGTTTTCGTATTTTTTGTATTTTGTATTTCTGGTCTAGTAGACAGGTTTATAATTGTGTTAGGGAAGCTTGGAATAGCAGACTAAGATGTGTGCTCCAAGCAATTGAAAATAGTATTTATTCCAATAGGAAAAAGATTACATTACTCTAAAATGTTTTCTAGAAATAGAATGAAACCTGTATATGAAAAGGTTATATATTTACTTTTATGGTATTACAAGTCAGCCCTAACACCTGAGGGAGAGTGTAGCCAGGGTCACAGTATCTTCCTATGCCTACCACAGAAATTTGCTTAAGGTCCCCTTGGGCCTGCAGGGCTTCACAGTGACCAGAGTGCACCTTGGTCAGAAATGTCGGAGGAAATTGGAGGCACAAACATGGCCTCTTAAACTCAAAATCAATGTGCTGGCAGGGGAAGAAATAGGGGGAAATTTCAATTTCTTAATTCCTATCACGTTCCTACCATATCACTAGATAGTTTTCACACCATCCTATGAGACAATATTAAAAAACCATTTTACAGGGGACGACACTGTAAATCACTCAGTTCTTTCCCCAAGGTTATAATTAGAAAATTTAAAAATTGGGTGTGAACCCAGGACTTTTTAGCTACACAGTCCATCTTATTTCTAACAGTCCATCTTATTTCTAACAAGAAGTTTTCCTGAAATGTGAGCAATTTAATGTTATAACCATTGACTCAGTATGGAAGAGAGGATATGTCCAGTGTTAGTGCATGTATTCTCTTACTCAACATCAGAGAATCCTGTGCCAAATTAAAAAGTAAACAAACAAACAAACAAAACAACAACTAATGAAATAGTAAAATAAAAGTTTTAACACAGTGTAAGTCTGCATTAATTTATGGTTTAAAAAGTGTTTAATGTGGATAGAAAGAGAAACCTCAGTAAACTTGTGAATGACTATTGGCAGCATTAGGCATCCAAATCACACTCGAGTTTGCATTAGAAGCCACAGAATATGAGAAGGATTCAAAGGCCACTTGAGGACTTGCGTTACCAACAGGTAAAGGCTTAAAATGAGGAGGTAAGAGTGAGAAAAAGAGGGCAAGAGGGATAGACATGCTATTCTTTCAAAAGTTTCAGCTAAATCGATTTCCTTTCCTCTGGTACAGTTTTCTTATGATTATTAATGCTGTGTGCTGATATGGGTGAGAATATGACTTGGGCTTTATTACTGGGAATACAAACTATTAATGTGGATCTAAAGTTAATTTCTCTCCAGAATTTTCTAGTGGTGTGAGGAATACTCTCTTGCCGTGATAAGTGATTTTTTTTCCATGACATTTCAGTAAAATATCATAGCTGGAAGGAATAACTGAGCTGTGGTTCTCAATCATCTTCTTTTTTTAATATGACATTTACAAACATAATTATATTTTGATCCTCAAATTATTAATTCTGATTTGAAGTGGTTTTCTAGGTTAGTCAGATGATAATAGACCTCCATTACTGGTGGGAGCAGTGTTGGGGAACTTGAGATACGGAGTTGTGTCTTCCACCTGACATTCTCTGTGGCTGGCTCCAAAAGCTCATAAACATTAAGTAAAAATGGCTGCTCTAATTCAACTGTCCATTTTAAAGGGGGGAAAGTTGAGACCTAGAGAAATGAAGTTCCTTTCCCAGGGTCACACAGATGGTTAGGATAGGGCTGGGATCTGGGTCTCCTGGTTTCACTACTTGTGCTACTTGTATACACAATAATATACAATAACATACAATAATATACAATAAAAATATATAATAGGCTACTTGTGCTCAACTCCAGATTTCCCAGTCATACTTTTCTCCTGTAGACCAGGTTTCCATTCCCATCCCTTCCCAGTAATTAAAACAGTAACTCTGAAGTCCTGAGTAAGCTGTGAGCTTTGAGAAAATGCAGATACCTTTACTTTAGTTCTAGCGCCCAGAAATTTGCTATTCTTATCACCAACATACTGAGTTTAATGGTGATTTTGTCTAAACCTTTCACACAGGGTAATATCCATAAAATGGATACTTTCTGTTGTTAATTAAACAATGTTTGTGTGTGTGTTTTTTCCCCTACTAGTGAGAATGCTCTTTGAAGACAGAGATACATATTAAAATTACATAAAGAAATCCTGGAAACAAGTATAAATATGTCTCTGTTTACCTAATGGCATTTGAGGGCAAGAGAAATTAGAGTAAGAGACTTCTAGAGTCAGCTATCCCATAGTACTATGCCATAAAAAAGATGGCTGCTTGTTTGTTTTTTTGCTTTCTTTTTAGTCTAATGGTCTTTTCGTGGAGTACATATGCTTTCCATATTTTTGTATGTTATCACCGTATCTGTGATCTTTATTATTCGTCTATCTTTTGTTTGTGAAATCTAGGGTTATAGATAATTATAATCTTGCAAATATATATTAAAATATATATTCTAATATTTATCTGGCTTACTCTTATAATATATATTACTGACTTCCCTATGAATACAGGAATACAAACCTAACTAACCTAGAAGACATGCTTCAACCCTTTGTTCTAGAGGAACAATAAGACTCCTGATGTTCACATTTAAAGCAAACAGATTTGAGAATTTGTCATGTTTTTGATTCCTTAACACAGTTTCAATATTATGTATACTACAGTATTTGGATATACTTGCAACCAGTTCTTTGTATATGCAAGCTAATATCATTTATTATCAGTCAATAGAAACATTTTCTACTTTATTTACTTGTGTGCATGATGTTGAACCAATATTGCCAAAGAAACAAAAAGCTACTCTTGCCAGCTGGATAAGGTACAAATATGTGAATTCTTTGAGTTCATTGGTTGAGAGAATAGAGGCAAAATCAGTTGTTTGGTAGACAAAAATATATTTTTTATTTATACTTTCAAAGAGTTGAAGTGATCTCCTGGTTTGTTAAATTGATACTTTTTTTCCCCCAATGATTTCTCTTCCTCTCCCCTAACCTGTTTATTAAGAATGGTGTTACAAATCACATAGAAATAGAATTTAAGAAGTTAAGGAGTTGGGAAGATTTCCTGAAACTTTTGCTTTGGGTGTAAAATTTAAGTAGTTGATTACCTAAGTCTTGAAAAATTACCGAAATACTGATGATGGAGAAAGCGTATAAGAAAGGTGTAAATGTAGACTGTAGTGTTTTTAAGTCTGATTTAATATGAGCATGAACAAGTTCTAAACTCTGGTGAATTTAATTATGGCATTAAGGATTGGAATAATATATGGGAATGTTTTCCTATCCCTCAGACCTCTGGTAATGGAGAAGAAAAAGAAAAAATTCAGAGAATGCATTTATGCACATGGATTGAGCTAGCTAAGGAAGATTGTGTGTGTGTGTGTGTGTGTGTGTGTGTGTGTGTGTGTGTGTGCATATAAAATATGTAAATGAATGCCTGATACATGTAAAATCCAAATAAAAGAAGCAATAAAATTTGGAGAATGATAACTAGAATAATAGTATGCCACAAGGACACAAACATTTAAAGCTACTTTGCAGGAAACAGCTGTGTTGTGTTTTAAGTTGAACCAAATGTCATTGACAGTAATATAGGAGAGAAATCATCACTGGCAGATCTGAATTACCTTGGAGACTTTGGGGTTTTATAATTTTAATTTATATGATTTTTCTGGTCCACAGAAATTATTTTTGTAACATACACATTCTTCATAGTTACAAATACTGAATGGGTAAATTTTATCATCTTCGAAATTATTAAAAACATCCTAACCTAAAGAGAGCTCATCTTCCAATATAAAAGTAACAGCTGGAATTATGAAGGTGAAATATAGTATATCTCAGAACTGAGTGCAGATACATGCTGAACTAGCAGTTAAGTGGATAATATATTTAAAAAGCTAATCTTTGTTTCACAATTATAATGCATATCCTTGGATTCTTCTGATTTTACACTTGTATATGAGAAATAACTCTGCAACATCCAAAAGTAACCTCCTCTCTTTTAAATTCAATTGTTTTCAAAAGTGGTTTATACATTATTCTAAATACACAATATTAAAAACTAAGTCTAAATTGGAAAATTAATGTTTAAATACTGTTATGGCCTGAGTTGTGTCTTTCCCCAAATTCATACATTGAAGTCCAAACCTCCAGAACTTCAAAATGTGACCATATTTGGAAACAGGGCCTTTAAGATAAAATGAGGTCATAAAGGACAGATACTAATTCAGTAGAACTGGTGTCCTTATTGTTTGTCAGCTTTTTACTCTATAGCATTTTTATTATCTTTGTTCACACAATCAATTATTATTATTTTTTTAATTAAAGTTTATTGGAGTGACAGTCGTTATTTAAGTTACATAGGTTTCAGGTGTACAATTCTGAAATAAATCAGATCTTTTTTTTTTTAACATCTAGCTGCTTTTGATATTTTTATTTTTGTTGTTAGGTTTAACAAGTTGGTTTTCATGTGCCCTAATTTTGTTTCTTTATACTTATTCTGATTTGGGTTAGTTTTACTTCTTGGGTGTTTGTTTAGAGTTTTCACCAAAGTTTGAAAATCTCTACCTTTTGTCAAACAACACATCCCCTTCTCCAAAGAATTCCCTTCTTCTGGATCCAATTACACGTGGTATAATACAAGTATTGTCTCACAGCTCACTGTGGCTCTGATGTGTACAGTCATTTTCTTTAATCTCTGTGCTTAATTTCTATTGCTATGCTTTATGTTCACCGGTCATTCCTTCTGTATTGTCTAATGTATGTACATATGTATATGTCTATATTTCTTTTTTTTTTCTTTTCTTTTTTACCTGCTTAAATCTATGACAGGCTGATTGTCCAAACAAAATGGATGCTGAGGCAGCAATACCATAGAGTAGCTTAGCTAAACTTTCAACACTGTGATATCTACCAGCATTATTTCTACTATACTCTGGCCAACCTATGTGCCAGGCATTATCATTCATGTATATTTTTGTTTATACCTTTTCCTCCCCATGTAATGTTCTTGTTAGGATATCTATGAAAATGAAAAAGAAATATGTGAAAACATTTATACATAAAGACAAGTGTGCTCCACTGTTCATTGAAGCTTTATTTACAGTAGCCAAGACATGGAAACAACCAAAATGTCCTTCGATAGATGAATGGATATAGAAGTTGTGGTATATATACACAATGGAATACTATTTGGTGGTAAGAAAAGATGAGATAGAACCATTTTTGACAACATGGATGGATCTTGAGATTGTAATGCTAAGTGAAATAAGTCAGACAGAAAAAAGCAGAGAACCATATGATTTCACTGATATGTGGTATATAAACCAAAAACAACAAAAGACCAAGACAAACAAATGAGAAACAAAAACTCATAGACACAGACAATAGTGGTTACCAGAGGGTAAGGGGGCAGAGGGGTGGTAGATAAGGGTAAAGGGTATCAAATATATGGTGATGGAAGGAGAACTGACTCTGGGTGGTGAACACACAATGGGATTTATAGATGATGTAATACAGAATTGTACACCTGAAATCTATGTAACTTTACTAACAATTGTCACCCCAATAAACTTTAATTGAAAAAAAAAAAAAAGGAAAGGAAAAAGAAATAGAAAGGAATAGTTCTATTTTAGGAAAAAAAATAGCTATTTTTTTTCTAAATCCACAACATACTGTTAACATCTCTATGATAGCACTCAACATATTGGATTATATTGCCATTATTTATTTATACATATGTATTCTCCATGAGACTGTGTGTCTTGAAGATAAAAATTTTTTGTCATCATTGTATTTCCAGACTGAGCACAATTCTTTGACCATACAAGGTGTTTAATCCATTAAGTTTTCAGATTTTGTTAACAGCTTAGGAATTTAACTCTACATAAATCTTTGTTTTATTACTAATTTATTAAAGATGCACATAAATGGTTAAAAGATGAGTCTGTTTTTGTGTATAACTTATAATTGTTTGATTAAACTTATCAAAATCTGAATGAAAGCAGAGCTTGATTTATTTTTATCTCAGAATTCCATCCTTCAAGTATTTTTTCCGATATTATAATGTTTCACAGACAAGTTCGTATTTACTATGGCTTTTTCTAGTGTCTTTTATATTTTTTTATTAACAAATTTAGATATATGCCTTTGATGTAAAGCATTATAATTTTAGTTTGTGAAAATAAATATTACTTCATAAAAATAAAAATATCTTGATATTATAATAGTTTCCACATATGATAATTTAGAAACTATTAATATGTTACTTTAGATAGAACACAAATGCATGTGTCTTTCAATTCACTTAATAATCACTTTTCTAAATTTATCTATGTCCATACACCAGTTGTTACTAAAAAGAAGGAAGCTTAAGCTCTTGCAAGTAGTTGACTTTGAATAATTTGATATTAAATTTGAACTGATTTTGGGAAGGTGCCAGATGAAATAGGATGGCCATCTGCACCATATGTTCTTGGAAAGGTTGCTAATGCCCACATACTAAAGAAGAAGTCCAGAAAGTGTGCTTTTTACTGGAAGAATTATATTCAGCTACTACTGCAAAAGATTTAACTGTGAAGAACTTGAGTATCTTAAGTAAAGGACCAAAACCAGGCCATAAGACATCTTAGAAAAACTTAACACTTAAGGCTATAGAAACGATTATCTCTTTATGGCAAATAAGAGAAAAGAAAAGGATAAATTGCCATAATAATAAGGTGAGAGGGTAAGATCGTCAAAATGAACCATACATATCATTTTGTATACAGTGACCATAAAAATTAATATCAAAATTGCTCAGACAACTGCTATTAAAAAAATACAAGAAAATTTTAAATTTGTTCAATGCTATTCTCAAGTATAATTTTGAGAAGACTTTCAATCTGTTATATTTAAATGTGGCAAAATATCACACTCTGCTGAGAACAAGGACATTGTTGCTTGTGCCCAAGAGAATGATTCTTTATCTAACTTTATTGGATTAGCAGTTAGAATGTAAAATTTCTTAGTGTAATTTTTTTTTCCTTTGGTGATTTAGGTTTGTTTCTTTATCCCTTTAACGTGTTTCGGGTCACTATATAAATAGATACACCTAATGATTAATGATTCCTTTTTTTTTTTTTTTTTTGCATAGATTTCTTTACGGAATGGATTCTATTGATGTTAATTTCCACTCCTTTGTAAAAAGGAAAAAAAATACAAATGTCTTAGGTATAATATAAGAGAAAAGAGACAGTTGTTAATTGTAGCCCAACAATTTGAGAGGCACTGTGTCAGAGAACACTGTAGCAAAAGCAAATGCTACCAGTATATGGCTTAAAAATTAAATGTTATTATATGTTGAACCATGTAAACTTACCTACATAGATTTCTTTTACTCATATCCCCCTCCCCAACACCTGCCTAAATATCTAGTTCTTTTCATTGATGGGGGTCCCTTTCTATCATCAAAATTAAAAGACAGGACAGATTTAAGAACAAAATAATTAACAAGTCTGAAATCGGTGTAAGTGAGCGTTAACCCCATTCTCCATATTACTCTGTATGTGGGGAAGTAAAATATAGCTAGGTATTCTGATGAGGAGGAAATTAAAGTTTTAAGTTTCATTTATTCACTGAAAAATGCTCTGCTTTTGGATTGTCAGCAACTTTAACTACATCTTACATGTACATGTCTAGACACTGAGTCAGCTTCTCTGAAGTAGAACCAATTATAGGTCCCTGTAAGTCATGTAAATATAAGACAAGTAAGATACATTGTTTTATAAGAGGGGAAAGATGTCACACATTGTTTTATATACCCTTCCAAAGACAGTTTCTCCCAAAGCTTTTTTTCCGTGAAGTTATTTGTGGGTAAATTAGTGGAGGAATAAGGTGCTTCCTGGGAGAAAAGAAATTGACCACTTCCTTTTTGGACTTCAGTATTATTAGAACACTACAATGGATGGGAATGAAGCTGACTGAAAAGACAGCAAGTGGCCATAAAACTGACAGAACAGATACCTGGGTACCTAAACATATTTGAAGCTTGCATAGGTGGATTAATTTGCATTGGAAATTAATTCAAATTAGTTACAAAAGTTGTGCTTTTTCATTTATTTATTGATTTTATTTTTTTATTATTTTCTTTTATTTATTATTATTATTTTACTGTTGCTGATCAAAAGCACGGGAACTGACTTTAACTACATTATACATTAAAGACACATGTCATCCATACAAAGCTTACAGTATTAATGAAATTAACTGACATGCCCAGTGTGCATAAAAAATAGTATTAAACACAGACACACACACACTTGCACACACTCACACAGTAATAGAATCTCCGTTTAATTAAACCTGGCATAATTCCATATAATTTACCTTAATATATAATACTATATAAAAGTCAGAATTAAAACACCCCATATAAACAATGAATTCAAAGAGTTGTATGCATTGTTATCCTAAGATTAAAAAGCTGACATAAGAAGCAGCAAGCATTTATGTAGGATTAAAGAATTGCAATACTAGGAGCAAAAATTTAGGCAGAAATTCAAATAGTGTCCCAATTACAGAGTGAAGGCAAGGGGTTTTTGTGAGAAAAGGAAAGGAATAATTCCGTGAAAGGAAGAATGAATTCCTACAGGTGCTGATAAGTGAGCTAGTCTTGGCTATATACATGATTGGTTACTGATTCTATCATCACATAGAGAGACCTTAATCATAACTCCTGACAGTCAGATGTCTTCTGTTTTTACTAACACAATGTTAGTGTGGCCCAGTCCCAAGGTCTGGCTCAATTTAAGCAGTCCAACGTTTCAAGGAGTGAGACGTGCAGGGCAGTTCCTGTGGCTCTGACTCCATTTTGAAATCGCTCCATTTATATCACTGTTTCACAGTATAATTCAAACAATGTAACTATTGCTACCATTTTCATCACAGTAAAGTCATATTTTTTTTTCATGAACCCCGTCTTTATGTCTCAAAATATCTGTATCCTCTATGAATAAAATCAACCAATAATGTATTCCTTTCTGAAAATACCAGGAATCACTACAACATATATCTATTTATCCTAATCAAGTTCCACTGATTTGTCATTCTCTATAAAAAGGATGTAGAAAGAAACAATACAATTAATTCTGATTTTCAAAATATCCACTGAGAAATTTTACTTAGGTAACCCTTAGCTTACTCATATAAACTTGAAGAGATTCCCCCAAAAAATGATTGATAAATAGTATTTATAAGAGTAATCATATCATATACCCCTACTGTTTTAGAATAGTTCCATTAATTTAGATTTTGAGATATTTATTTGTTCTGAACTTACTTGTCTTTGGAAAGTATCTGTGCTCAACATGTACTAACAGATTATGGAAAAGACAATCACTATTGGTTAATACTCTGATTATGTTTATTTTATAAATCTGTTTGGTTAGATATGTAAAAATACATTCCTAAAATATTCCATAGCTTTTGTAATTATTGATAGAAGAAAATAAAAACTATAATTGACATATCTGTACAATCACTCCTCCATCAATATTTTTCTCAGACGTAAAATACTTTAGTTACTCTTCTTTCTTTAAAAATAATGTACAAGCTAGAAATATCTCATAAAATATGTATACAATTTTTTTTTCCTGAGGAAACTTTATAATAAAAGCAAAGTTATACATTTTAAGAACTCAAATGTATTATACCATTGATATTATGGGTCTTTAGACATATCTACATGGAGAATTTATCAATTGTATTTTATTTAAGGCGTGTGACTCCAGAACAGTTACAGAATTCATTGTAGTCTACAGAAAATTGTATTATTTACTTTATTTAACAGTATGACAATACACTTTGAAAAAATGGGTACATGACTACTGATACTTCTATTAATAAGATCTCTCAAATCTTATTTCCGTTTTCACTCTACTATCATCTTGAATCAGGCTCTCATCTCCCACCTCATGTACCAGTCTTTGCGGTGGATTTTCTTGTCTTCAGGCATCCTTCACTTTGACATTGTAATGAATCTCTTAAATTCTGCTGTCTCAAATACTTTCCTTGACGGAAGTTTTTCAGTGATTCTCTCACAGGTACAAACATGATTCTATTGAAATACTTACAACCATATCCTTAGTTGATAAGGCAGTGTTTTAGTTAAAGCCATTTATATATATAATTTCCAATCTATTACAAATTACTTCATAAAATATAATAAAAAGAGGTTACCAGAAAATAAATCAGAGAAACAAAAATATAAAAATGCAAGTTCATTTTTTTTATTTTTACATTCCACAAATAAGAATAGCTTCAACAAATTTGTATAAAAATGTATTTAGATAAACACTCTAAATGTCTATACTTAACTTGTGACAGACCAGCAACTAAGAGTTCTTAGGCTTGCTCTGATCATTGGACTGCATTTTGAGTAGCAATTCCCTGGAAGAGATGCAAAGCCATAGGCACATCCCCTTCAATAATGAATATGGGGGGTGGGGAAGAAAAGAAAAACACTTTTGGAAAAATATTGCTGATTGTATACTTAAAAATTGTTGCTACATATAAATCTAAACTATATTAAAAATATTTATAATTTTGCACTAATTCTGCATAATAAACCAGAAAGCTAGATCCTTTTATATTTAGTAAGTAGATAGAAATGTTTTATTTATCGAGGGACCTAATATCAGATAGAGCGGAGTAAGGTATGATGCGGTGGTACCAAGGCCAGGGTACAGCCCGGTCTATATGAGCAAAAACTGGACAACTACAGAAGCAGGACAATTAACCAAGGTATACCCCCCAAAAAAATAGAATTAGAATTTTAGGACTGTAAACACCTACTGAATAAAATATTAGGTCTCAGTGTAGAGAATATAAGCAAAGCCTGTGGTTTGTAAAGTCATGCTGCTCTGAATATGGTTCATCCTTTCTCTATGTGTGCTGACTAGACTATCAACAGTGGTTCCAAAGTAAGCTTGCCTCTCCATTTTAAGTTCAGAGAAGTAGAAACCTAACAGCTTCTTTCCACATGTCGATTCCGTGTTTTTAAAATAATTCCAACATCAGATATAAATCCCCATTAGCTAACTTCAGTTTGAATGCAACAAAAGTTAATTGTATATTATAACAACAAGAACAACAAGCCAACACTTTTCAGAAGCGTATAAGAGTACAGTCTCTACACTATGTTACTCACAATGTCCAGGATACAATCCTAAATAAGTCTGCATATGGGAAATAAGGAAAATGTGATTAAATCTCAAAATCATCTTCCATCTGAGATGACATAGATGTTGCAGTTATCAGACAATGATTTTTAAAGCAACAATTATAAACATGCTAAAAAATGTATAATAAAGCATGCTCATAGTAAAAAAAAAAAGATAAATGATCTTTGCAGGATACATTAAATATGGGCAAAAACTGTGGAAAACTTCTAAATTGAATAACACAATATCTCAAATTAAAAATTAATGAGAAATGCTAAAGAGCAGAATGAACAAGATGGAAAAAAATCAGTTAACTCGGAGATAGATGAATTTAAATTATTCTATTTGAAGAATAGAAAGAAAAAACAACTGAAGATAAATGAATAGTCTCAGGACCGTGGAACAATATCAAAATTTCTAACAAGCATGTAATAGGAATCTCAGGAGAGAAGTAAGAGAATGGGGTCAAAATAGCAGTTAAAGAAATAATGACAGGATTTTCTTGATTTTGTTGAAAGAAATAAAACTCAATGAAGTCAAAGCAAGGGATACATAATACCACAACTTGGCACATCATAGTCCAACTGAGGAAATCCACAGATAAAGAGAAAATCTTGAAAGCCATGGGAAAATAGGACACGTTACATAAAGGGGAGCAACCATTGGTTGACAAATCATTTCTCATCAGAAAATTTGGAGGCTTTAAAATTGTGAATCAGCTTTAGAGACCTGAAAAGACACAAAAACAAATACAGCAACAAACAAACAAGATCTGTGCAGCATTTCATCTTTTCTTATGGCAGAATAGTATTCCCGTCTTCTTTACCCAATCATCTATTGAAAGACACTTTGGTTTCCATGTCTAGGCAACCATAAATAAAATTTCAGTGAACATTGGAGTTCACTTTATGGATAAATATTTTCAGATCCTTTGGGTAGTTACCCAGGAGAGCTATTGCTGGGACATATAATAGTAATTCTATTCTCAAGTTTTTGAGGAACCTCCACACGGCCTTCCATAACGGCTGCACCAGTCTGCATTCCCACCAACAGTGTATGAGGGTTCCTTTTTCTCCAAAGCCTTCTCCAACACTTGTTACTATTTGTCTTGTTGATGATAGCCATTCTAACTGGGGTGAAGTGATATCTCATTGTGGTTTTTATTTGCCTTTCTCTGATGGTTACCGATGTTGAACATTTTTTCATTGTCTATTTGCCATTTGTATGTCCTCTGGAGAAATGTCTATTCAGGTCTTCTGCCCATTTTTTAATTGGATTGATTGTTTTTTGTTTTGTTTTGTCATTGAGTTCCTTATATATTTTGTATATTAGCTCCTCATTGAAGCATTGTTTGAAAAAAATCTTCTCCCATTTAGTTGGTTGCCTCTTTATTTTGTTGATGATTTCTTTTATTGTGCATAAGCTTTTTAGTTTGATATAGTCCCATTCATTTATTTTAGCTTTTACTTCCCTTTCCTTTGAAGTGAAAAAAATCCTCTTTGAACCCATGGCCCATAAATATAGTACCTATGTTTTCTTCTATGCAGTTTATTGTTTCGGGTCTTATGTTTAAGCCTTTGATCCATTTTGAGTTAATTTTGGTACACAGTGACAGCAGTCTAGTTTCATTATTTTGTACATGGCTTTTCAATTCTCCCAGAACCATTTATTGAAGAGGCTTTCTTTTTTCCATTGTGTGTTTTTGGCTCCTTTGTCAAAAATTGTCTGTCTATATTTATGTGGGTTTATTTCTGGGTTTTCAATTCTATTTCATTGGTCTGTGTGTCCGTTTTTCTGCCAATACCATGCTGTTTTTATTGTTGCTCTGTAGTACAAGATGAAGTTGCAACAACATGGTTGGATCTTGAGATCATTATGCTAAGCAAATTAAGTCACACAGAAAAAGTCAAGAACCATGTGATTTCACTGATATGTGTAATATATAACTGAAAACAACAAAGGAACAAGACAAACAAATAAAGAAACAAAAACTCATATACAAGGACAATAGTTTAGTGGTTACCAGAGGGTAAGGAGGGAGGGGGGTGGGAGATGAGGGTAAAGGGGATCAAATATATGGTGATGGAAAGAAACTGACTCTGGGTGGTGAATACACAATGTGATGTATAGAGGATGTATTACAGAATTGTACACTTGAAACCTATGTAACTTTACTAACCATTGTCACCCCAATAAACTTAAAAAAAAAAAAAAAAACAAAACCAAGAATTATACATCCATACGAAGAAAAGACAGACATTTTTGGTGGAAGAAATCTAAGAAATGTTTCTCTAGCAAAGTGGCACTACAAGAAATATTATGGATGTTATTGAGGCTACATAGAAATAATAACATTGGAAACGTTGTTATTCAGGAAGAGGTGAAAAACAAAACAAAGCAAATGGTACTAGTATTTCTTTCCAGAAATAATCTTTGTAATGGATGTGGTAACGTGCCACCCCATTCCTCCTTCCAAATAGAAGTGATGTCTGTCTACAGACAGACTCCAGCTGATAGCATCTTCTGGAGCACCTCAGAAACACATTTTTTTACACACAATGATTGCTCAGAGTAGACATATTAAGGCTTAGGTATTTGTCAATACCTAAAATAACTGATGTGTCGTTTCATTTAAAGAGCTCCTGATAGGGTCAGCTAGAGCTCCTGGGCCTGTACTGTGGGTAGATGTCTTCTTCTACACAATAGTGTCCTCTCACTTTCTTATATATAAGAAATAACTGGAGGTATTCCAAGGAACAACTTGGAATAGTGGGAATGACAAATGTCATTCCCACTAAAATGATAATAAAAGTAACAGAAAATAAGGTCATTGCAAGGGATAAAAGGACATCGGGTCATGATAAAGTACGTAATTAATGAAAAAAAACACAACATTTGTAAAATTGTATACATCAAATAACAAAGGAGTTAAAGACATGTTTAAAAAGTTTAGAACTGCAATAAAACCTTGATAAAAATTTCAATTTTGCTAGCAGACTGCTATAAGCCTCATTCATAATTAGACATATATATTTAATATGTCTAGAGGTATTAAAAACATGCATATGAGAATTGTACACACACATACAAAGATATATACTCTGTTTATTACATATGCCTATGTATATTCAATTGGAAACATGAATTAGTGATTAAATAGAAAGTTTAATACTTAAGCTTGTAATCAAGGGAGATTCACAATAATCTAAAGTAATAGTGACTTGTGACTGGATGACATTTTCCCTGAAGCTCTCCACATTGAATTGAACTTTAGAAAAATTCTAGAAACCAAAATGAAGAACAATCAATCCGACACAAAATATACTTTCTATTTACATATTTATTTAAATATACCTTTATTATTGAATAAATAAAAATGAAACTAAAATTGATAGTTTGCCAGATAAGACCTTCCGCCTTCAACATTATCCAGTCCCAGTATCACATTTCCTTCAGTAATGACAAATTAAATGTGCTGCTCCCTCCCAAACTTCAAGAAGTCACTTGCCTGGTGTGACCATTGTTTGATATTAATTAAGCCTACCTACCTCACCAGAGATGTAGCAGTTCTAAAAAACCTTAGTTCACAGCTGTCCTGTAGAATAAGCTACGAGTCAAAACCACTTCTTCCATTTAAAATATCACTAACATTAAACTTGTTCAATTATAGCGGTCAAAATCATGTCTGTTTTTTTACATAATGAAGATAAGCAGGTCCATTGTGAAAAACTAACAACAGTTAATGGTTTCAAGTGATGGGTAAAATAGACAGCTAAAAGATTATGATTGATGGACATAATTCTGTTCACAAGAAGTAAATGAAACTGTGGAAGCAAACTGAAAATAAAATAACTTCAATATAAAAGTGAATGGACATTGTTCTGTTTACTTAAAAAAATAACTTCATTTAACTGGAAGGACTGCCAACTAGTTGGGTTTTGGTATTCTATAAGCTTTGAATGTCATTATGACATGCGGCCATTCACTTATTCATCTAGCATGCAGCCACTATATCTTATGTATTGTGTAAAATACTGGGAATACAAAGAGCAGCGAAATATGGTTCTGATTTCAAGATCCCACAGTCCATCTTAACAAGTTGTTAAGTTGTTTTAAACCTGTCTGCTGTAATCAACGGGGTGGGGAGGGGTTGTTTACAAAAGTACTTGTTTCAAGCTAACCAATTAAATAACATTTAATCTGAAGATAGGGACTGATAATACTATGATCTAAAATGCTCCAAGATGATTCTAATAGGAAACAAGACTTGAGAAACATATGTATACAGCCCATAAAAGGGTAAAAGATTCAGAAAAAATTGCCTTTCAAATATAAAATAAATTTTAGTTTAAGATTGTTTCTAATCAAATGGTAGGCTACATATTGAAAAATTTCTAAAATGTTTTTTTATCTCATGTTAATGTAACACAATCAAACTCTAAGACTGCAGAATTCATCTCCTGTGTATTTGACAGTAAGTAAGCAAAACAGAATTAAAATTATATAACTTGTGGGGGAGATGTAAAAATATTTTAAAACCTGGTATTGTTTGGAAAGAAAATTACACTTCTAATTTATTCTAGAATTGAAAAAAAAGTATGCCAGATGAAAATTCTATAGTAAACACTAAAATATTTTAAATGATTAAGTAAATCCAAATTGATAGCAAGAAAGAAAATGGCATTGGTAAGCATAACCTTAATCAGTTCATAATACGGTTATAAAATATAATAACAGAAGGAATAAAAAGGTGATTTGGAGGTACATAATATAGAGAAATAAGTACAAAATATCTGTAACAATGCCATATACAAACAAATTAAACATGTTAGGTTAAAAACAAAACAATAATTGTGAGTCTGGATGAAAATGCAGAATCAAGCTATAGGTTTCATATGAGATAGTCACCAAAAAGTTCAAATGTTGAATGCTTGAAAGTTAATTAGTGGGGAAACCCCCCTTAAAATGTTAACCAAAATAAAGGTATGTTAATTTGATACAAAATAGATTTTAATTAAAAATCATCATGCAGAAATCCCTATGTAATGATGAGGACTTTAAATACTCAGGAAATATTAACAGCTTTATACTGGTCTACATGTAATAAGAGAACCTAGATGTATATATAAAACAAAAACTGGAGGACGTTCAAAGAGAAACTAACAAATCTTTGACTTATGAGATCTGTTAAGACACTTATCACTATTATGAATAGTCAGGCTATAATATATTTTAAAACGCCTAGTTAAGCACACGTTGCGAATCCTGCACCAAACAATTACAGAATACATGTTGCTATCAAGAACACTTGAAACGTTTGCAAAAAAATCACAATATATTAGGTTTTGAAAAAAATACCAACAAATTTCAAGAAACTGTAATGCAAGGCAACCTTCTCCAAGTACAATGTAATTATGCTAAAAAGTAAGCAAAAGCTAACTTAAAACCTCATACATTTAGAAATGTAAATATCCACCAAACATGCAATTTTAAAACCTACTGAGAATTCAATGAAACCTAAAATGTTACATATAGAAGCATGAGGCATACTCCTAATGTATTTTAAAGAATAGTACATAGAAGAGAAGAGAGGTTGGAATTTAGAAAAGGGATAACTGAATGAGGGTAAAGAGAAAGGAAAAATAAAATTACAAGATGTAAAAAATTAGCAAAGGCAAAGTTTGTTTTTAAAAGAATACTATTAAAAAACAACTTTCAGACTGAAAGAAAGGTAAAATGCACAAATAACCAATATATTACAATGCAATATAAGATTAAATATTTAAAAAAACTGAAATACAGTACTTCATATGAATAAATCAAAACAATTTTAGAATTTCAATAGTTACCTATCAATTAAATTATGAAAAATGATAAGTCTGAGTAAATTATATGTATTCAAATAATATTCTGTATAATCTCCCTTCAATTTAAATCTCAGATGCCAATGAATAAATTGTTTTAAATACAGAAGGAAAGATTTACTGAACACTACAAATTCTAAAAATGTAATGCATTGCAGTAACAAATAAAGGGTTAAAAAAATCATATACATACCTCAATAACAGCAGAAAAAGGTTGGAAAAAATTCAAAACACATGTAGGGAAACAGTGCATATAAATTTGGATGAGGAAAGAACTTTGTTAAACCAAGGATTAGATAGGTTTTCCCAGATTTGCTTTTGTTTGAACAATTTATAGATCCATTAAGCAATTAATTGTTTGTATTTTGACAGAATAATTCTGAAATTTGCATTGATTTTTTTTTATGTTTTGTATTGTAAAATACAACATAAGCACAGGAAACTTTATAAAACAGAAATATACAGCATAATGAATAACTACAAAAAAACACTCATGAAACAATCACCCATATCAATATTTTTTCAATAATGACAGAAGCCCAACATTTCTCTTCTTGGTCATCCTCACCTATTTGGGGTAAACACTGTGCTGACATTTATAATAATTACTCTGTTGCTTTTTTTTTTTTTTTTTCAGTTTTAGTGCTCATGCATGTGATGTGTGAGCTCTAAATGGTGCTATAGACAACATACATGTAGCCCAGGAGCTCAAAGGAAGGGACTCATGGGTCTGGGCCTGAGTCCACTGAGGTGTCATGTCAGTGCCGGTGCTGAGGAGGCACAGGCAGGCAGGTTCTTGGAGCTTTGAAGAAACACCAAACTGGTATCAATTACTGCTATGAACTCACTGAACTCCTAGGGTCCAGCTGCACAGGCAAGAAGCAAAGGGGAAAGCGAGTGTCGTTTTCTCCTTCAGCTTTCAGGCTGCCTGTAGCACCCCTATTGGCACAACTAATCGGAGAATAGCAGGTTTAAGGTGTAAAATGGCTTCCAGGGACTTATGATCTGACCTCCCATTAACCGTTCCTTCACTTCTCTCTCCTACAGCCACATTGGTCTCTGTGCTATTTCTGGAACGGATCAGGAATGCCCTCTCTTTGTGACCTTTCTGTTTGTTATTTTACTTTCCTGGAATTCCCTTCACTCAGATATCCCCGAGGTTCACCCCTTCACCTCATCCTTTGTTCAAATATCTTCTTTCCATAGGCCTTCTCTGACCATCTTAATTAACTTGCCTGCTCTCCCTTCCCCATTCTATCGCCTTTGCTGCTTTATTTTTCACCATTTGGACTATCACCTTCTAATTCTTTCCATTGCTTATTTTTTTTTATATCGTCATTCTGTATTTAATAGAATGAGAGTAGATATCCACAAGAGTAGATATTTTTTGGCTTTCTGTTACCTGATGAATTCCTAGCGCTGAGAACAGTGCCTGGTACATAATAGGCATTTGACTTAATTCCAACCTTGGTTCAAACATTTATGGCAATTTGATGTCTGTATGTCAATTCTCTGATGTGTACTATGTGTATTTCTTATACCACCGTGTTTCATGGGAAATGAAAAAAACAAAAAAACAACATATACACAATAAAACATTTTACATATTGCCCAGCACATATTTGGCACTCAGTTAATATCATTTATAATACTATTATGTCATTTATCATACATAATTTATTTTTATTTCATTATCATGTTAATAATAATTATAGTAATATTTGTCAAGGCACAATGAAAAAAGCACATTTTTAGGGAAAGATCAGTTTTCAGATATTTTGGAAAATAATATTGAGACACTACAAGACTCATGGTGGTGTTTTCACTTGTTGCAATACATTTACTAGTTTTAGATTTGCTAAAGCAACCATTTTTTCTGGTAAAATGTTTTGTGAGAGAGTTGGCATGCCTAGTCTCACTGACTGCCAGCCAAGGTTACTCATTTCCTTATATGAAAACCCCTAATTTGGGAAAGGGATCTCCCTGAGGTCCCAGGAGCCTCTTGCTCAGGGGTTTCTGTGTTCGTGACAGCGAGGTAGGTCCCAGGTTGCAGCCAAGCTGTGTTTTATTTCCATTGGTTTCCCAAATGCTGAGTTATCCTTCCTCCTATGCATGAAGACAGCTCTCTTAGGGAGGTTTTCAATGACTTCATATATAACTTTACTTTCCCTCAATAAAAAATCTGCCTTGTTGTTAACTATTTGCCTCTCTGTCACTTCTCGCCCCAAGATGATAATGTCGTCATTTCTGGCAAACCACAAGTCATTCAAGCACTTTCCAGGCAGGTTACTACTAAATGTTAGTTAAGAAGACTCCTGCAACTCTTTCTGTAATGATAAGTGAATTTCCAACTTTCCTGATATTGCCACGGCATTTGATGTGACCAAGTCCTCAGGACCCAGAGCTCTTCCTTTGCAATCTATAGATGAACAGGTAATTCTTTTAAATTTACACTTTGCTTCCCATTTTTGGCCTTCTGAATCATCATAAAGCTTTCTTTCTATTTTACATAGATGACGTGGACAGTCTGCGGTGTCCTTGGAACACCACTTCTAGCATTAGGCCCTGCTCTGTTGCAATCAGACAACTCAGAGCAAAATAGTGAAAGTGACTTATGGGATGCACACTCTCTTATCAATTGTTACAGGTAGGTTTTCCTCAACATCATTAAAGAAACTCCGTGTAACCTGAAATCCAGAGATGTGTCTTCTGGAAGAGATATCAGAGAAAGGTACCCCTTGAAAATAAATAGTACACCCAAATCTAGTTCTCAGGTTTTTAGTTTAGAAATAAAATCTAGACTAGCTTGGATTTGGACACACTGTAATCCTGCTACGATGATCATAACCCTTCTCTTAACATTAGTCTGTGTTGCTCATACATGTAATTTCCGGAGCCTCAAATGTTGCTGTACATTTTCAGTCACATCACATTATTGGTAAATAACTATTAAACAAGAATTTAAGGAAATCTGACATGTATAGAAGTTAACCCTGATCAGAAACTCAGTATCCCACCACAACATGTCAAACAGAGTTATGTATCTGGACTGAGCATGTTCCGATCTTTGGGCTGAAAAAATGACTTAAAGAAAAGAAAGAGAAGAGGAAAAAAAAGATCTTATACATTACTGCTGGAAGTGTAAATTACTATAAAAACTTGGTTGAACAATTTGGTATCACCTTTAAAGGCAGAATTTTCCCTGACTTTGTGACTCAACCATTCTATTCCTCAAATCTGAAAAATTTACTCTGGCCCACGTAGATCTGAAGATATAAACAGGAAGATAAGTAGTATTTAGCTTCATAATAGCACAAATCTGGAAACAATGCAAGGGCGCATCAAAAGGAAATAAAAAAAGTAAATTGTGCCATAAATGGAGTTATATTTAGAAGTGAAAAATGAGTGAACAACAGTTTCATATAATAGGCTGTATGAAAATAAAAGGAAATCTGTCTCTCTCTCTCTCTGTCTCTCTGTCTCTCTCTCTCTCTCTCTCTCTCTCTATATATATATATATATATTAATTATTATTTCTATGTATATTTTTCTATATATTAATATATGTATATATATATGTATTTTAAGATATATACATATTAAAATTCATAAATGAGCAGAAGTTTTAAAATATGTTAATATCGAAACAAAGTAAGAGGTACTGAAAGAGCCATAAAACCGCAATTGAAATAGATTGGCTAAAAAGACATACTGAGGTAAAATTTTTATGAAAATTTCAAAAATGTAAAGTCAACCAGTTGTCCATCTAAGAGAATAGTGCTTCAGGATGAGAAAACAACTGAGATAAAAGTCTTAAGAACATGTCCAACTACTGTTTATTTCAAATCCTTTATGTGAAATATTTTAATCGTCCCATCACTTTCTCTATGTGCAGGAGTGTTTCTACAACTAGCTAACTTCTACTTAAAATGTAACACATAACCTTCTGTAAAAAGCCTAACTTGAATTATTTTAACTGATGATACATTCTCCTCCTGTTTGCTTACCTCTAAGGTAACAATTAGTGTACTATTGACAGTTATGTTTGTTTTCTACACTATCTCCTCACACCTGAATCTGGTACCTTCTAAGTGTTCAGTTAATCTCAAAACACTTAAGTTTTTATTACTCAGCACCATATCTAGCACATAGTGGGCAGTCAGTATAAGTTACTAAGAAAATGAATAAAAGACTAAGTGAATGATGAAAGATAAATTAAATATATCCAGGAGATAAATACTATTTGATTAGGCTATGATAGCTTAAATTACAAAGTATTCAAATTTAATATTAGGAACAAAATAACACAAAGACATACACACAAACTCACAGATATCATTGAACAATCTCTGCCATTACGCAGACTACATAAGAGTAATAGAGGCAAATGAGATTTAACAATGCTAGGAGAGTAAATGTGCAAGCTGTGATGGAATGATAGGGGACCTCATGTAGAATAGGATCAAGAAGAGGATTTTAGTTAAAATGAAAAAAAAAAAAAGAATTAAAGAGACAATAGAAATAAAGTGACAATTAGAAGAAAATGTGCTCCAAGGAATGGAAATAGCTTGTATAAAAGTCCTAGGGTCAACTTTTACAAAATATAATAGGTAGAAAAATTAAAAATGTCAAACCTTCTAAATGATTTAAGAGGTAAATATTTGTTTTTATATAAAAATACAAACTTTTGCATAAAATTACATTTTGATTCTTCATGTTTTTAATAGTCTTTATTTTATAGTTAAATGAATGATGCCTCTAAGGTTAGCCAGAGCCAATCAAACATCCTAGCTCTGACTCTATATTTTTAATTTTTAATTTTTTCCCCTAAACAAAACATGAAAATTCTAATGGAAACAAATGAGCTGTATTTCAATAAGAATGTGTGCTAAAATGGAAAATAAGTATTCAGAATAAAAATTTTTTGAGGATGGCAACTACTATTCAGGAATTATTAATAAAACAAGCAGAAATAGTTCTATAGTTAGTATTTATTTTTAGAGATGCATAATCTTTTCCAGATAAAATTAATCTTAAATCATTGACTAACAGTGATGAAATAGCACATGAACTTCACAATATTAACACTTCTCTGCTAAAAAGCATAAAAAGATCATATTCAACATCATGAATGGAAATTGTCATTGGTACCTATTAACTTTGTGGAAATGGAATGAAAGAAAAAAAGCTGACAGCTTGGTTGAAGAAAAAGAAGACATTGCATCTTCAAATAACAACAAGCATAATAGAAATTCACAATAATGCTTTTGAAAAGTACCATCTGATTGATATAATGTCTGTCAGATATGTCAGTCATGTGTAATGTTTAACTTGCCCAGGCAAGTAAAGATACTAAAAAAGAAAACAATCTCCCTTGAATCCACACATAGAGATTAAAGATTACCTAGAAAAAAGCTATAAAAATTTCCTCCTTCTCATGCAATGTGGTAAAATGTTCAAAAAAAGGAAGCAAGTCATTACTCATTCTCAGCCACATTTTCTTTTCTGAGTCTATGTCTATTTAGATGGTGTTAACTAAAAGGACTCATTTGTTCTAATATTTAGTTGGATGTTATTAGGACTTTATCAGAACCCACTTGGATTTCTGTTCCTGACCCCTCTTGAGAATATATGTAGCTTTGGATGGCAAGTTTGTTATCACCAGTTGGGTCTCTGCATAAGAAAGATACAAAGATCCTCTTCTAAGAACAGGTTGACTAAGTTTTAGAAAGTGATTGTTGCCACCAATCCTACTTATACCATGATTCCTCGAAAATAAGACCTAGCTGGACAATCAGCTCTAATGCGTCTTTTGGAGCAAAAATTAATATAAGACCCTGCCTTATTTTATTATAAGACCAGGTCTTAATATAATATATAATATAATGTAATGTAATGTATGAAATGTAATATAACATAACATAACATAACATAACATAATGTAATACTGGGTCTTATATTAATTTTTGTTCCAAAAGAAGCATTAGAGCTGATTGTCCGGCTAGGTCTTATTTTCAGGGAAACACGGTAGCTATTACTTTTCTTGATTGGTTTTGATGTCTACTATCAATTTGGCTAAATTCTATGGTCTACGTGCTTCTCTAGACACTTACTTTTGCTGCCTGTTGGACCCAGCATTCTCATGGGTTGCCTAATCTTTTTTCTTGTTTCATTCTCCTAATTAAACATTTTATTCTACTTAACTCAAACTTCTACATTTACATGCCAGCAGCATATACACTGATATATGCTATATGTATCATACATATGACATAATAGATTTTGAGTGGACGATGTAGATTTAAAACCAAGCCTGTTGTATTCCAAAGTCTATTAATTTCTAGCTATCATTTCCCTGATGTTAGTCGTAAGTTTGTGGACAGTGCTCCATGGCATATATACAAGGATATAATGCTTTCTGGCAGTATATAGTCAGCTGTCAACCTCATACCAATGACCTCTAGAAAAAGTACTAGTCAAAGATGGCTAACTATTTTAGAAACTGAAGCAAAGAACACAAATCTTGAAAAAAAATTAGGGAAAGTCAAAGGTAGACTTTCGGCAAATTTAATAATAATTTAGAATTCATGGACATAATAGGATAGATTATTTTATCAGAACATATATTTTAAATTTACTAAAAATTAAGACAAGCATTTTCAGAAAGATTGACAGTGATCCAAAAGATACATTATCCAAGAAATAATAGTGAGTTATCTAAACAGAGAAAAATAATTGTCTGTGTAGAAACCATAGTGAACACAATGATATCAGCTTTATCTCTGAGGCCAATATAAAGACTGTTGGAGGAGAGAAAAATAATTACCAAGGAAATATGTAGAGGAAGCTGTTTTCTCAGGCAGATCCAGATTAATATTTAGATAAAGATATTTAGAGAACATAGGATTAGGGCTCTGGTGGTTAATGTTGTCAATTTGACGGGCTAAGAGATGCCCAGATAGTGATAAAACATTATTTTTCCAGGTGTCTATGAAGGTATCTCTGGAATACATTAGCATTTGAATCAGTAGACTGAGGAAAGATTGCCCTCATGAATGTGGGTGCTTTTCATTTAATCCACTTAGAGCCTACATAGAATAAAAAGGCTGGCCAAGGGCAAATTCACTCCCTCTTCTTAAGCTGAGACATGCATCTTCTACTGGCCATGGACATCAGTGCTCCTGATTCTCCAACCTTTGGACTTGGACCAGGATTTATAACATTGCTGCCCACCCCAACCCCCATTCTCCTGTGGATCTGCACTGAATTACACCACTAGTTTTCCTGGTTCTCCAGCTTTCAGACTGCAGGTCGTGGGACTTCTTGTCCTCTATAATCACATGAGCCAAATCCTATAATAAATCTCCTCTTATGTCTATCTATCTATATATCCTGTTGGTTCTATTTGTCTGGAGAACCCTGACTGCTATCAGAAGTTAAAGTCATAAAGCATTTTGTTGATAGTGCACCATAATTTTGCAAGTGATAAGAGTTTCAGGACTTGGAGAACAGTGAGTGATATTGGAATATAACATATAGAGCCTTATGGTAATTTTAATGCGGAAGATAAGAGGGGACCTGGGACTCTGGGGTTTATTTTACTGACTGGCATAAAGATCTTGGTGATTGTGGTGACACTATGAGTTTGAATAGCTAAAATGAGTATCAATCCCAATGATGGAATTGAGGAAGCTTGAGAAAGGAAGATCTGTAGAAGTATGAACAATTTTTCTTTCAAAATTTATAGTGTATTCTGAAAATTTCTGTATAAATGCTAAATAATATGTATATACTCTGGGTTATTAATTCACAATTTATTGCTAAATTAAAATCAATTCAATTGAAAAACGTTAATATTCGTTTTTTGTTTGTTTATTTTACAGTTTAAGAATTGTGGAATCTTGGGATGAAATTTAGTAAGTGTCCCCTATTCTACAAAGGGAAAGGGTTGAATAATTTGTTCAATTTATCTACAGCTATGGAATAAAAGACTCAGGATTAAAGCAAACATATGTTTAATCCTAGGCTTTTTTTTAAAACATATTATACATACATGCAGTTAGAAATAATTTAAAGTGATTGAAAGGAAATAAACCTTGTTCTTAAACTTTAAAACTCAGAACAGGTTAGGATATGATGCAGTCATAAACAACCCTGGGATAACTTATTGTTTGTGTGACATGTGGATATTATCACTTAGCTGAGCTTCCATATTTTTCTCCTTCATATTTATAGCCTAACATAACTACCACTGGGAACATCACTACATGCTGTATCAGAGAAAAGAGAGTGTGATAAATTATACACTGTTCTTAAAGTCTTCAATTTGAAAGTGACACATAGTATTTTTCTTCATTTTTTTTTCCAAGACAGGTGATATGGCTTCACCTAATTATAAGTGTGAGAAAACCAACTGTATCCTCAAAAGAGAAATGGAAGTAATGGTAAACACATGAGTGACTAATAATCTACCTTCTAGTCATCTAATACTCAGTTCCTTCTTCTTCCCAAACAAAAGCATACTCCTTTTCCATGGGAAAATCCAAAAGTCCTATGTCAGTCATTTTACCCATACTAAGGAATAGAATATCTGAGACGTCATAGCAATCTCTGAATCGGGGTGCTGTGAAATAGCCCTACATCGGTTCTACAGTTCAGGATGTAGTTTTACTTGATCTGGAGAACTATGCATTAAAAAAGAAAAAGAAAAAAAAGAAAAAAAAAACATGTTTATGTTTCCATTCTTCAATATTCAATGGCAGAGGAGAAGGAATAACCACAATAAGTAACCTACTCTTGGAAAGGAAAAAAAGGAGAGACAAACGTTTGTCCTTGACTCTTAGCGTTTAGGAATTCTGACATACCTATGAGCAGATATTTTGAGAAATTCTCTTTTTATTCTGGGAGAGATAATATTTAATTAGGTAGCTTCTCTCATTAATATATCCCTGTCCAGTACTTGCAGCTCTGTCGCTGACACCTGAGAGATGTTTCCTTTTACATTAATCTCAAGTAATTGGTTAATACTCTGTTTTCTGATTTCTTCACCCAGAGTGCATGTTTACTAAACAAAGGTAACAATATTACCAAAAATTTTGCTACTGGGCATACTGGATGGCCATCTCTGAAACCCTGGATAATAGTTTCCTTGCTGGCAGCCAACTAAACATTAAGCCTCTGCAACATGTTCTATGAGTTTGTTGTAACAACACTCAACTTCCGGTTTCAGTTATTTGATCACTGAGGATAGTTTAATGCTGCAATTAAAAATAACCTTAGTAAATAAGTGGCTTAAAAAGAAGCTTTATTTTTCACTCATACAAGTCCATCATGTGTAGACTGGGACTATGTTTTATGTGGTTCTCACTCACTTATGCAGACTGCTTATAGCAGCAGGGCAGAGGAATCTCAAAGTTATGTACCTACTTTAAAAGGTTTCTGCTTAAAAAGTAAGATACATCAATTCCACTCACATTTCATTAGCCAGGTAATTCACATGTAATCTGTTATTAGAATTTTACATATTGAATTTAAGAGAAAATGATGATGCCATTCTTTGTTTATCCATTAAAATTAACAATGAAGATTGTTTGATGAACTTTGATTTACCTCAAATTAATGAAATGATACAATTAGTGTTTCAAATAATCAGGCAAATTTAATAACTGTTAAAATCAATGAGGACATAATTGGCAAATTACAATATTATACTCTTTCCTACTTTGTATTTGCTTCTTAGCTCAAACTAGTCAATTTTGAATTATAATTATCTAAAATATCCTTAAAGATATACCTGCCTTAAAAGTAGCTAGTCTTTAAATAATAAAATTTAAAATCAATATGAAACATCATCACTACATCTGCTTCTATAACTCCATAACTGATTTCATAATTTGCCTCAATATTCTTTGTTCACTGACAGTAACACAATCATAAGGGTGTTGTGTTCATAAAGAATCATATTTGTCCTTTTAGAGACTAACAGGACATATCACTTCATTCCTCATTTAAAGTTTAAAAAGCAAACAAACAACAACGACAACAAAAAACGAGGTCTAAGTGGTGGCATGCCAAGATATTGCCCAAGTCATATGGGTAATATAGACCTGGCCATCAAATACTAAAAAAATCAGTGGGAGATAGTCTAGTCAGTCTTTGCTTTCCCTATTGCAATGCTAGGAAGAAAAGTTTGGGAAGAATGAAAAATCCCTTTTTACTCAGAGGTATGCTATCTCTACAATTTTGTCTCAAAGCTTAGCCAAGGTTGATATTTTTGAAGTCCTGAATTCCTCTCCTTTACTTTAGTTGAGTTATTAGTTTAGGCCAGAAAATAAAAGGAATTGACATTAGTTGGTCATTTTGTGCTGTATTGTGGTAAGCCTCTTTATACATTACATTTCATTTGACAGGCTGTTATTGTAAACTGTGAGAATCTAAATTTTTCTAAAGTGTCCTAGTTTGTATATAGTGGAGGCAGAATTAAATATCAGAGCTGCATCTCCAAGTCCACAACCCATGTTTATTTTTCACCATATTACATGTCATCCCAGAGTACACAAAGGGTACTCAAGTTTTTGTTTTGTTTTGTTTTGTTTTTCAAAGCACTGTTCTCGACCAGGTGAAGAAGGGAAAAAAAAAAAAAAAAGAAAAGAATCAGCCTCGTTACCTAAGTGACTTATGTTCTTATAAGGACTAGAGAACAGACAGGTAACATTTGAGGTGAACTATGGAGAGGAAAGTTTTCATACCCTGAGCATTGGAAGTTTGCTTTCTGTGCTAAGAAGAGCATGAAGAAAGTTGCAAAAAGGAGTGTACACCATCTCTGTATGATTGATGACTAAGTGAGAAATAAGTCCAGTGAGGAGGGAGGCAGTGGGTCATAGAAAGCCTCAACCATGCTAGTGAATTTGAAATTTTACCCTGAACCTTACGATGAATCATTCTTTTGTCCTGACAAATTCCTCATTTGTTTCTAAAGACACTAATTCCCTCTGCACACATCCTTGCTTGAATATTTGTTTCAAAAATTGAACCCATCCCCATGCTTTTCAATCATTTTTGGGGATGACCTTTTGATACTGAACAAAACTAAAAATACCGTACTCAGCAGCCTTATGAAATTGCCAACCTATTCCTAGGAACACAACATAACTTTTGTTCTGAAGATTTTCTTTGGAGCCTGGTAATTTTGCATGAATTCTATTTCTATCCATTAGCACGATGTCCTCTCTAATGTCCTTGTTTACTTGAAACCCAATATTCTGAAAAGAGAAATGTGATGATGGATTTGGTTTAAGCTGGACACTGACTGAGAGATGACATTTAAGTACATCGCTAGTTAGGACTAGTGCAGTATAAAGAGCAATTTTGGCTGAGGAGGAAGGAGGATGGGCAATTATGCTTCTAGTGGGCTATTTTTCATGTCTTTAACTGGACATAAATATAGACAATTCGGAGCAGGAAGAAATATGATTGGAACTCAGCTTGGCTGACTTAGTTGCAAACAAAAAAGGATCCTGGAAAGGACTGGGAGTTGGTCCATTTTTGCTTCATTTGTTTTCAAGAGGAGTCTGTTTCTGCCTCATTGATTTTTGCTCCTCATTCAGTCATGCTCCCATACTTGTTAGATATTGCTTCTTTGCTTTCAACTTCATCCTTCTTAGTCAGCATCTCTCACGTAAGCCACTGCATAGTAACACCAAATTTCAAGTGTATTTGGCCCTGTTTTTCCGGTGGTGTTCATTTACCACACTGATATGAGCCATGGAGACTTCACTCCTTGTCAACCACTCTGTTTTGTCACATTGAGGGCCTTGTCACCAACAGGAGCAGTGACATTTGAAACAATGGGAACAGTTGTCACCTTGTACTAGTTCACTCCCAGTAGCATATGCTGGTGAGACACAGGTGACAGGAAAGGAAACGGTCTTCCTCTGCCCTCAGTAAAAGAGCTCTTTCACTCTTTTGCCCTCACAGCCATATCTTCAGTTGCTTCAAGAGGGAGAAATTACAGTGAGCTCCCCATGATAAATGTCTGCACTACAGTTTGACTTGAACCAGCTGCTTACTTTAAATCAAGATATTAATCAGGGCTTATATCATCACCTTTTTTATCATCACCTTTTTTATTATTCATGTCAGGTTATAAATTATCCATAGGTCACTCACCACCATACTGGTCTATTCATCTTCCCATAAATCTAATACCCTACCCCTCTCTTCTCCCCAAAACTCTTTGGACATTTGATTTTAAAAGTCCTCTCTAACCTCAAGACCTTCTCCTAATGTTTTCTTAATCTTACTCTTAGTGAGAACTGGCATTCTCGTGTTTGCTTGGTAAATCAATTTCCCTTATAGGCTTCTTTAGTGGAAGACATTTTATCCCTTGTATTCCTTATAAGTGGGCACCCACGGTAGTGTGTTTTCTTATAGTCACCTCTAAAATACAAACTATGTTAGCTATTCCTACAAATGTCAGCTTCATTGACCCTCATGTCATCCTGTTTCAAAAACAAAAACGTTAAACTTCTTTTTTAATTTGTCATTTACCAAACCCTAACGTATCTACATCACCCTTCTCAAACACAGAAGAATGTTTTATGTTTTAGTTCACTTTTTTTCTTATACATCTATTTCTGTCACCACCTTGATGATTTTACCATTCATATGGGGATCAACTAACACTTTGGCTCCTTAGCTTCTTGAACTACTCCTTTCAATTATGTTTTTCTCCAACTGTCTCTCTCTCATGGTCATGTCTTGGAATTAATCATATCTATTTTTTTTATCATTTCCTAGTTATATATCGGGGGTGCCAAAATAAAATGTATACCCATGACTTGTATTCATCTGTTATTGTTGGTATATATTGAGTATTACAATTTTAATACAGGTGTTTTTTTTTTCCTTTCTTAAAATGTGTATACATTGTTTTGGCACCCTCTGTATATTTACTATTTCACACAGAATAACGAAAATTGTGATTTATAAAAATAATTTTAACTTCTCTATAAGAATAATCGTAGTTAGATTTTTGTTGTTTTTTGTTTGTTTTTCCTTTTGAGAGCACGGTGACTACTAGTAGAGTTTAATTCTACTACAACAATTCATGGAATAGTGCCAGTATATTTACCTACTTTTTTTTTTTTAAACTAGAACTGCAAATATCAATACAGTGAAAGGCAAATAATATCTTACTGTTACTCTAAAAATAATTTTGACATTGCAAATTTTCTGAGAGTGTCTTAGGGATGTCCATAGGTAAGTGAACTGAACTGAGAACAACTCTTGTAGAATATTTGTTTGAAAGTAAATAAAAACCTGATCTGAAGCATGCATTTTAAACTAGATGCAGAGTTCTTGACATTCTGAAATTTCAGTACTGCTATAGCGGACAAAAAGTGATATTTTAAAGTGGTTATAATAACATAGCAAGAAGTGGCACATGTGATCTCTTGATTCTGAAGAATGGCCAGGAGATTAAAAAGCAGAAGAAAAGGGGTCTAATAGAAAGTTATACACTTAAGCATTGAAGTGTTTGTATGTTATATTCGAGGGAGAGTGGTTTAAGGAGCAGAAAATGACTAACTTGTAGTGGAAGTGAGATAGGGTAGAAAAATACAGCTATTTAATGAGTTATAATATTTGGAAGCTTGCTTCTATGTTGTTTAGAGTGCAAACCAAACACTATTAGGCAAAGATACAAGGAGATAGAATTAAACTTAAAAAATGAGTCAGACAGAAAAAGTTGAGAGCCACATAATTTCAATCATATGCAGGATATAAAACTGAAAGCTACAAACTATCAAGAGAAACAAACAAACAAAAACTCATAGACACAGACTATAGTGGTTACCAGCGTGTTAGAGGGGAGGTAAGGATGTAGAAGAGGGTTCAGCAGGTCAAATATATGGTGATGGAAGGAGAACTGACTCTGGGTGACGAACACACAATGTGATATATAGATGATGTACTATAGAATTGTACACTTGAAACTTATGAGTATGTAATTTTACTAAACCAATGTCACCCCAATAAATTTAATTAAAAAGATATCTCTAATCATTATGCCAATCTTGTAAATGTTAAAATTCTCAATGAAAATATTAGTATTCAAACTGAATTCTCATTTTTGTTCTAATTACTGCAGGGATAAAGTTACTTAGAAAGAAAGTTGGACTAACATTCTATAACCTCTAAAGCCCATTCCCAAACTGAGATTTTATGGTTTGGTGCCCAAGAGATTTCACTTTGGTGCCTAAGTATACTATCTAATGCCAAAAATACATTATAGCTTAGATATTCAACCAAATTAATTTTCCTGTAATACTACCCATATATACAAATTTACCTTATTTTGATTTGGGCTATTCTTACATCATACAAAAGCTATTTGTTTCTTCAAGGGCTTATCTCATAAGTTTAAAATGTATACCATGTTCTTGTTGGACTCGAAAATACAAAAGTAATTTAAAAGTGATCCCAACTGTGTGTGTTCAGTAACTATACACTAAACGGCATTAAAGAAATCAATTTTCTTTCTCTGGTAAAAACAAACAAACAAACAAACAAACAAACAAACAAACAAAAAACCCTATGGTTTTCTTTTTGTATTTTTAAAAATTTTATTAAATTTATTGGGGTGATCCTGGTCAGTAAAATTACGTATTAAGTGTATATTTCTATAATATATTGTCTATAAATTGCATTGTGTATTCATCATCCAGAGTCAGTTATCCTATTACCATACATTTGAGCCCCTTTACAGTCATCTACCACCCCTCTCCCCCTTACCCTCTGGTAACCACTGAACTGTTTTCTGTTTCTATGAGTTTTTGTGTTTTGCTTGTCTTGTTCATTGGTTGTTCTCAGTTTTATATCCTACAGATGAGTGAAGTCATATGATTCTGGACTTTTTCTGTCTGACTTATTTCGCTTACTGTTTTCCACAGTGGCAGTATCAATTTACATTCCCTCCAGCAGTGCATGAGGGTTCCTATTTCTCCACAACCTCTCCAACACTTGTTATATCTTGTCTTATTGATAATAGCCATTCTAACAGGTGTGAGGTGGTATCTCATTGTAGTTTTGATTTTCATTTCCATAATAGCTAGTGAAAATGAATATTTCTTTTTTTATATATAACTGTTGGCTGTTTGTCTTTTTGGAGAATTGTCTGTTCAGGTCCTCTAACCATTTTTTTATTTGGTAAGTGAATGTGACTATATCAAACTGAACAACTTCCGCACAGAAAAAGAAACCGTCAACAAAGCAAAGAGGCAAACAAGTGAGTGGGAGAAGATATTTGCAAACAATACCTCCAATAAAGGGCTAATATCCAAAATATGTAAAGGACTCATACAACCCAACAACAACAAAAATACTACTAGTTAGAATCTTCTGCACTGGAGGAAAGAAAAGAGAAAGAGATTGCCATTTTTTAATGTTTGACAGCCAGAGAAACTAATGAAAGTCTACTGCCAAAGGATATTTTTCATTAACTTCATTTCATTTCTCAGATTTGTGGTGGAATTATTTTGGGATTCAGTGTTTTCTACATGCATATATGCTGCTTCTGAATTTTGGATTAATTTCTCACAGCCTAATTTGGCTCTTTGGTAAGCAGTCATTCTGAAATGTGCTGGAAAACTCTAGGTATTCACATATAGAATCTAACATTTTCTAGCCAGTGGAGCTTCAATGACATCTGTGCTTACTATACACCTATAATATATAGAGGAAACATATGTAAGGCTCCTTCTTAGCTTCCTAGAACAATAAGTTTTATACAAAAACAAGAGTGATGGAAGGACAAAATCGGTTCATGTCTGGGTAGTGCATTCCCAAACTACCAAATATATTTAACTTTAAATTCTCTGATTCTGAGGAATAACAACCAGAAGAGAGGAAAAAAATAAGGTGACCAGGTGATGCCAAAATTTTCTAAATCTTATATAATTTGGAAATTTGTGCTTGAATTTAATTCTTAAGAATGAAATCAAAAATTTTATTTCAGTCTGAAAATTGAGTCATGGATTTCCATGCATTTTTGTTTCTTTTTTATTGAGACATTTAACAATTCACCTTTGCACATTTATTTATTTTACTTAAACTGCTCATTATAAAAACAATATGTATACATTTAAAGATATTCCAAAAATTTAGAAAAAGACCTCCTTATCATTGACCTAAGTTTTGCTTCCTGAGGTACAATTTCTTGCAAATTCTGTCTCCAAAATGTTCTGGGCACATGTTACTTTTCAAATGGAATCATATTATACATATTTGAAATTTGCATTTATTTGTATTATATTTTTGAGATCCTTTCATACCAAAACATACTAATTTTCACTTTCTTTTTAACAATTCAGTAGAATTGTATTCCATTGTATAGATACACTCTAATTTACATAAGCAATCCTGGATGAACATACTGATTCTTTCCAGTTTTTTTTTTTCACTACTTGAAAAACAAGTTAAAAGGAGCATTATTATCCATATACTTTTGCACACCTATAAAATTATACTTTATGACTTTTTAAAAGTGGACTCGCTGAGTTAAAATGTATGTACTGTAACATTTTATAGATATAGCCAGATACTTATATTTAGTTAGAGTTTCTGTGGTAATTTTAACCAGTCTTACTCACATTATTAGGAGTCTAGTAAACGTTTGTGAACTGAGAATCAGAAGTCTAATGTACAGAACAATAGTCAAATGAAAAAAGACTAGCTTCTTAGTAGTATATAATGATGCATTATGATCGATATCTTTTAAATACAACTAAAAGTTGATATGATGTTTATTCAGAGTGTTGGTTCAACATGACTTAAAAATGAGGCCAACTGATATATCTTAATTTTTAAACACAAAACATAATTTATTAATTCTCTGAGACATATTTTTTTATATTTAAAAAAAGCAATATGGGTATTTAATTGTCTTTTGCCTCAAAAGCCATTGTTTAAAAAAATAGTTACACATATGGTGTTTTACAATGAAGGAAATAGAGGATTAAATATTAATGTTTTCATATTAATAGGCCTAAGGAAAAATATTATGATTATCTTCCTAGATGCCAAAAAGACTTTCACCAAACTTCAATATACATTTCTGATTAAAATACACAAACACACACACAGAGTAATATATATTAAATAATGGTGTAATTTTTACAATGACAAAGCATATATACTTTATTGTGGACTAACATCTTTCTTCATGGGGAAACTGAAGTATTTCCACTGGGAAAGGAAAAGAACAGAGTTGACTTCTGTACTCTTTAATATTTTATCAAAATTATTAGACAATGTGATCAGGGAAGATACAACTGAAGGAATACAAATTGGGAAAGAAATAATAAAGCTTATTCTCTTCATGAATGATATGGCTGGATAACTAGAAAATCCAAGAATGAGTGATAAAATCAACAAAAAATTATTTTAAAAAGATAGGATGTAAATTTAATATGCAATAAAAAGTTCATATTCTCAAAATATAACCAATTAGGGAATATAATGAAACAAAACATATTTATAATAGCAAGAAAAATTATAAAATAGTAATAAGTTTTAAGTTATACAAATTCATGTGAAGAAAAGTTTGAAACAGATGAAAAACACAGAAGCAGACTTAAAGGAGAAGCTATTATTTATTTATTTATTTGTTTGTTTGTTTATGGATAAGTGGACTCAACATTTCTATTAAAATTAGCTTATATATTTAACGAAATCCCAGTAAAAATACTAACACATGTCCCTGATTTAGCTAGTATTATCTATCATGAATTTGAAAAAATTATACGAAGGACTTTCATTACTATCTATAGTAAAGTGTTTCAAATTGGACTCACATTTCAAAGTAAGCCATCAAAAAACTGAACAAAAGATGAACATAACAGTTATATAATATAATAAGTACTGGGCAACAGGCAAAATAGGACTTTTATCCCATAGAGAAATCAAACAAATGAGACAAAGCTCATTTGACCTTTATGACCACATATACTATCTGGACCATGGCTAGGGAAGGAAGACCAAGAAATACAAGCTAGTCTTTGGCCTCCCTCAGTTGCCAAGAGAATGATCAATGTTTGGAAGGACCAGGTTAGTGAAAATTTATGGAGCTAAGTACCAGAGAGAAGGAAGCTGCACTGAGAAAGGACTCCGGAAATACATATAGGGGTTTTATGAATTTCAAAATGAATGTTAGGCTGTGTAGGTAGGTGAAGCTCTACGAGGCTAGGCACTAAAATATCTGTACCTTAATTTCAAAAGCAGGTACACACACATTCACACATGTACACATGCATGCACACCTAACAGCAAAAAAACAAAACAAAAAAAAGAAAAAGAAAAGGAAGGAAGGAAGGAAGGAAGGAAGGAAGGAAGGAAGGAAGGAAGGAAGGAAGGAAGGAAGGAAGGAAGGGAGAAAGAAAGAAGGGAGAAAGAAAGAAGGAAGGAAAGAACCTAACAATGACATGAGCTCAGATGCTGAATGACATTTGCATTTCAATCATCCCCAGTAGGGAAAATTTAGTAAAGATCCCAGAAGGTCATAAGTTATCAGTATGTCTCAATAGCTTTATAGTAAAGACTACTTTTGACTTGTCCTTATAAAACTTTCAGTCAAACCTTGAAAGTACCAAGATGATATGCAACCAATTTAATCATTTACCAAAACAAGTGCCAATGGTTATAAAAGTAGACAACAAAATCCTGATACCCTATACAGGATTTTTTAATATAGCACTTTGTAAATCATACCAGGATATAACCCAAGGGAGGGGAAAAATAGAGTCACAAAAAAATCATAAACTTCCCTCACATGTACTACATAAGTATAACATTATCATAATAATATAGTCATACAACTAGCAATATTGAAGCTATGTAATGTTTATTATAGGATAAGCAATACATAAAATATGTAAATTTTAGAACCAAGATTTTAAATTATAAATAAATACATGTGTCAAACAAATTAAGAAAAAACTAATATTAAATTTAAATTGGATATGTCTATAAAAACTAATTTAAAAAAAATATTTTGAGCTCTATATACTGAAAGACCATTAGCATTGAGCACCCCTGAAGAGCAAATCTTGGATTCTAATCATCAGTCCCCACTGATAACGTACAGAGTCTCTTGGAGAAATGTGTATTTCTATATGTAAGGTGGGAAAATCACAAGAAAAATATGGTATATATAATCATAAAGCAAGAAAGTTTTCAAAAACTAATTTTGGGACATGACAATAGACAGATCCCAAACTGAAGGAGCCACCTGGCCAAATGTAGAACAATTTAAGCATTGAAAAAATTACTCTAATTTATTATAATACATTTAACTTATAAATATAAGTAAGTACACATATATGCTCATAGAGAAATAAAGTGAAAGTAAATGATTCATACAAATCCTTATCAAAGAAAAGGTAAGGAAAAAGAGTGAAGCTTATATCTTACTTTAAAAAGAAACGTTGTGGGTTACCATAGTTGATGAGGCCAACTCTGAGAGATTAGCTCTAGTCCTACAGTATGTAAATTGGAGAGAGAATAAACAATATAAATTAAGAAAATTTGCATGATTTAATCCTGAAAGCGATAATATTCAGGTACATAAAATCAATGGGTTAGGCATCATCCTAAATTTCACTTATTAATATTAGAGCTAATGAAAAGAACTCACCGTCTCCAACTAAATCAAGTGATCCGATTTTTTATTATTAGTGTAGGGCAACTTAACAGAAAATTGTTCTCCATGAGGTTCTTTGAACTAGCCAATCAACTATGAGGTATTTTTGGTCCCCAAAATGTGTAACTTCATTCTGATCCAGTCTTTAGACCTGGACAGTGTATGGAGGAACAAATTGAACAGCATCCCAAAGACACAAGCAGATAAATCCAGACATGAATATGTATAGTCTATAAAACACTGTTGTTCTATTGAAAGATTAGTAATGCAGGAATGCTTATATTACATATAAAGAATCTAAGGAGATTTAAGATCCAAATATACTGGATGATTGTGGAGTGAAAATTGGTTCAACAAATTTGAATATGGACTACTTGCAAATGGCTCAATAGAACAACAAAGGAGAAGATAGCTTGATAGATAAATATAAATAGATAAATAGGTAAATGACGATAGACAAGATAGAAGTAATATAGATGTGAAAGCAAATGTGAAAAATATTAATAGTTGAGTCTAGATATTCATTGTATTATTTTAACTTGATCTGTATTTTTTGAAACTTTCATAATAAAAAGAAGCATAATATTAATTTCAAAAGGGAGTTTATGTCTCAGATTTAATTTGGATACAGGAAAAAATTAAAAGTATGTACATTTTGTCTCCAGTTACCAACGGTTATGTAACTAATCCAAAAACAGCTGTTTATAATGAAAGTTCAATTAGAAACAATAAGCAAAGTCTGAATCCATCATCCTAATACTATTTGTTCCTGAAACATAGGAGGTTCTCAATAAATAACTGAATTGAATGGAAATGGCATAAACACTTTCATAACTGGCCTTTGTCTTAAATTTGCTTATATTTAATGTTTGTGTTTTTTTTACCATGTTATATGTTTCCCAAAACTATTAATTGAATGTTTTATATCAAGCTTTATTATTTAAGAAAAAGATACTTTCCAATGAATTGATGTGAAAATATGTTTGAACAAGAGTTAATTAATACATTGATATATGTAGAATAAGAGGCAGGAAGTGACCCACTATAACTCCTATAACACACAGCATCTGTAGTTTAGAAAACCTGTAAATGCAATTTTAGTAGTTGTTAATCACATTTTCGAAAAAAAAATTTTCTCAATTCGCTTCATAAAATAAATGCTTCACATTTTTGCTTGTTTAAAACTGACATTCTAGCAGAGTATATGTAGTTTATAAATTGATCTACTTTGCTGTGCCAAGTTTTCTTGGAGAAGATCCAGATTTAGTGCTGATCTTTGTGTTTTTCTTTTTGTTGTTTTTTTTTTTGAATTTTATTTCATTATGCTAAGAGACCTTGGCCTCTCTTAAAATACATTTTAATATTGCCTCAATTAAGACTCTGACCCATAATTCAAAAAGGACATTTACAATTTTTTTAATTAAATACATTTATAGGTTTTCTAAATCTTTTGGTCTATATTCAGAATTTATTTTATTCTTAAATGATTTTTTTTTTCTATTTCAGTTTCTAATTACATATGAAAACTAAAGAGCTCATTTTTTTTTTCGTTCATTCTTAGTAACTTTAAGTTTTTGGTTTCAGGATCTATTGGGTTTCTTGTTTTCTTGGTATTCTTTGTTGTATTGTTTTTATTATATTGTGACTGCACAATATATTATGTGCTTTACATTTTTTAAAATTACACTAAATATGTATTCTAATGATGAAATTAATTGCCTGCCTTCATTGCTCCTTCAAAGCAATCCCTTCGCCATTCCATTTCACTCTTCTGCTAACATACACAAACATATTAATACTTTATTGGAGCTTATTTTTCTTTTTCTAACTTAGCTTTAGTTGTTGTACTTCGTTATCTAATAGGATATTTCCATGGGTTTTAATTATCTGTTATCAGGCTAGTGAATCCTGGGCAAAGAACTTTTTTCCCACACCCCAATGCATATCTAGATTTCTAAAGCCCAGGAGAGATGAAATGGAGTAGATGGAGTAGGAGCCAGATGCTTCCACTGAAACACAGATCAAAGCAAATATGTCTTCTCCATTCTGCAGACAAGCAGACCACTTATCAGTGTCAAATACCAATCTTACAGAGTTCTTGACAACACAGCACAGGATGGAATGGAAACATCCTATTAATAGGCTGGTAGCTAAAAGGAAAAACAAAATCTTTTCTTGTTTTGAATACATCTTTCCAAGGGCATAAGCAAACCACTGCTATAGAACTCTCCAACATAACTTATGTACAGACAAGACTTGCATCTTGTCAGGAAGACATTTATATCTGCACATGAGGACAGGCTATGTATCTGCCTGTAGCTGCTGGATGACCTGGTGTTAAATAATAACCTTATTGGAGATTTCCATGAAGATCTAAATGTAAGCCATCACCTATAGCTGCATTAAACCTCCATATATCAACTTTTAATTCACTCTTTCAAAAATATAAATTTTCATTGATTTTTGAACCTATATGTTTTCCTTTCTAAACACTGATTTAAATATATGTTTATGACCTTCCAATCTTGCTGTGAGTCATATTTATAAGATCTGGATATTTTAATCTACTCTTTAACATAGTGACTCATTACATTGCATCACTTATTTGTTCTTTTAATTCATTTAAATAATATTTATTGAATTTTGTCAATAACAATATTTTACCCTAGTTCTTTTCATTCCTTTTAAACAATTCTTTCTCAGAGTAATGATGTGTTTCAACTGCTGAAGACTTAGACTTAGAGTCTTAAACGTTGGTATGCTCTTACTATCTGCATGAATTTGAGACAATGAGTTCACTGCTCTGAGCCTTAGTTTTCTATAAAATAGGGTCTGTGTGCGGTGCTCCTATATCAAAGTAAATTTGGGGAAAAAATATAAGAAAAAGCAATAACTAAAATCTCATTTTTTAAAACTTTTCGTTAAATTCTTTCTTCATCACTACATTGCTTTCAAGTATTAACTCTCATTTCTCTTAAATCTGTATCTCTGATCCTGATTCCACTTCACCACTTTACATGTAAAGACTCATTCCTTTGTATAAATCACACTCATGTTCTTTTCAGGAAAACTGCTTCTATCCAGTTTTACTTAACTCAGTTAATGTTCACACTATTCTTCTAATTATCCAAAAAAGAGAACTGTGAGTCAAGTTTTATACTCCCATCTTTCTTTCCCATACTGCATTTGTTACAACATAAGTTTCTCTAATGTATCCTAAAATAGTCTATCTCTATTTTTGTTCTATAGTCATTTACCTTATTTGCCAAGACTTTAGAAAATTTAAAAAGCATTTAAAAATTTAAATGTGTATTTATATTTAGAAAACTTTTTTGTTTGTTTTCTTGCTTGTGTATTTTATAAAACTCCTTAGATATTTTAACTTCTTTAAAATTGAACCATGAGACCCTCATTTTCTCTCTTGATGGCATTTAGAAGTATGAGCATGATTAGAAATATTTTGTGTCCTGTTTTGTTAAATAAGAAGGACAGTATTTTTTAATACCCTAGAGATAATGAACTTGTCTTTATTTCTTCAAATTAATCTTTACCCTGAAATTAAATTCTAACAAAACAGAAATTTTTATTATTGAAAATGGTAACCTTGTACTGATTTTGACTGTATAGACATTAACTCATTTAAAATTTACCCCATTTATTAGTAGGAAGGTTAGCCATTACTTCAGAGTACAGATTTTTCATAATTTCTGTTTTTAAACAAATTCTGATCAAACTCTGGTATGCTGTGTTCCAGATATTAGTGAGCATATTAATTACTATGGGAAAGCAAACATCAGTCTATTTTCCTGAACACTCATGTTGACATATTTAAATAGAGATAAAGACTACTGCTTAAAAGTAACTTAGACTAGAAAACATCATCCCTTTGTGGTTATTATCTATGGGGTCTGCCAATTGAGTTTGCGAAATTGCCACTGTGTGCTTACGTTGGCAGCACTGTACATACAGCTCAGTTATGTTTCATAACCTTGGTATATTAGTGTCTCACAGCTGTGTTCGTGTCGATCCGTGGTGGAGTCTTGCTGGGTGGTGTTCACTATGGTTGTGTGTTTTTGTGTGTTGTCGCAAGAATGTCTGAGCTTGAATTAGAGCAACAAACAAACATTAAATTTCTTGTTAATCTTGGCAAGAGTGGAAGTGAAATCAGGAACACATTAGTCCAAGTTTATGGGTACAATGCCATGAAGAAAATGGCAGTGTGCAAATGGATTAAACATTTTTCTGAGGGGAGAGAGAATGCATCACTGATGAAGAGAGGTCAGGGCAGCAAGTAACAAGCAGAACCATCAAAAACATTGCAAAAATCCATCAAATTCTGTGTCAAAATCATTGGCTGACTGTGAGAAGCATAGCAGACTAAGTAAACATCGATAGAGGAACAGTTAGGAAAATCTTAACTGAAAATCTTGGCATGAGAAAAGCATGTGCAAAAATGGTCCTGAGGGAGCTCACCAATGAACAAAAGCAAAGGAAAGTTGATGTTTGCCAAGACCTTTTGGAGAAGCAACATCATGTTTTGGACCATGTTATCAGTTGTGATGAAACATGGGTGTACCAATACAACTCTGAAACAAAACATCAAAGTGCACAATGGAAGTCGGCCAATTCTCCACGACCAAAATGTTCTGTCAGTCCAAATCAAGAGTCAAAATGATGTTGCTAATCTTTTTTGATATCAGAGGGATTATTCATTATGAATTTGTACACTGGACAAACAGTTAACCAAATTACTATTTGGAAGTGCTGAAAAGGCTGCATGAAAAAGTTAGATGAAAACGACCTGATCTTCTCACCAACGATTCATGGCTGTTATGTCACAACAAAGCACTAGCTCACATGGCATTGTCTGTGAGGGATTTTTTAGCCAGTAAACAAATAAACGTATAGGAACACCCTTCATACTCACCTGATCTGCCCCCAATGACTTCTTTCTTTACCCAAAGATAAAGGAAATATTGAAAGGAAGACATTTTGATGACATTCAGGACATCAAGGGTAATAGGACAACAGCTCTGATGGCCATTCCAGAAAGAGAGTTCCAAAATTGCTTTGAAGGGTGGACTAGGTACTGGCGTTGGTGCATAGCTTCCCAAGGGGAGTACTTCAAAGGTGACCATGGTGATACTCAGCAATGAGGTATGTAGCACTTTTTCTAGGATGAGTTTTCAAACTTAATTGTCAGTCCTCATATGTCTTTCACATCCTTGGTTAAGTTTATTCCTAAGTATTTTATTATTTTTGTTGCAATTGCAAAAGAATTCCTTGTTTGTTTTTTTCTCAGTGTGTGTGTGTCTGTGTTTTGAGGGGTGTGGTTTATTTCTTTTTCAGAGATTTAATTGTTAGTATATAAGAAAGTAATGAATTTCTGTACATAGATTTTGTAGCCAGCAACTTTACTATATTCATTCATTGTGTCTAATAGCTTTTCGGTGGAGTTTTTAGGGAATTTTATATATAGAATCATGTCATCTGCAATAAGTGACAATTTAACTTCTTCATTCCAAAATCAGATGCCTTTTTATTTATTTCTCTTTCTGTATTGCTCTGGCTAGGACTTCCAATACTATGTGGAAAAGCAGTCTTGTTCCTGAGCATAGAGTGAAGAGCTTCAGTTTTTCACCATTAATTATTATATCTATGTAACTTTACTAAACTTTTTCACCCTAGTAAACTTTAATAATAATAATAATCATAAAAAATCTGCAAGAAAAAAAGAATGTGATACTTTATAATACTCAGCATATTAGTATATTAGCATTAAAACATGGCATTGATCATTTCACTTCTATCAAAATGTCCTTTTGGGACAATGTGACCATGGTCACATTGCTATAGAACACTCCACTTTATTTTCTTACTTCTAATCAATTTTGAGACTTTTATATCCATGATACTTTTGAAATGTTTTCTTTCTTTTAAAAATAAATTCCACGCAAAATAGCAAAGAAAGTAATGTTTTAAATATTATAATATTGAACTAAATTAATTTCCTTAAAATAGTCCTAATTTTCCTGTAATATAAAAAAAAAACAACAACAAAACCAAAAGTCTGTACTTAATCAAATGTTCTCAAGAGTTTATCGTTTTAATAGTCATGTAAAAGATTAAACTGTTCGATTAGTGAGTTTAATTTTACTAAATCTCAACAATGGTTCCTGTTTTGAAAAAACAGACATTCTCAGTATCACCAACAATTTTATTTTCAAAATCACTGAAGATTCATTCTATAGCTAAAGACAGCATGATTGTCTTAAAACATTAAAATGATATTCTAAATTTATGTTCAAAATAATGCAAGCTACGTAAATTCACAGAGATTGTGATGGGTATTGGTATACTGAAAGATATAAACAAAAAGTTCTACAGAAATCATTTTAAATTTATTACCATAATGATCTAGAATCTAGATTTTTTGGAGTCATTTTTTTAGATTTAGTCTACTTGAAGGTTTGTTTCTGGTTTTATATTTTAAGTAATATAACTTAGTCTGGAGAGAAAAGTGTAAAAAGTTAGAGGGAAGCAATCAGAAGACAGAAATTTTTCAAAAAAAAAAATCTAGCTGGGAAAAAAGAAAAGAGAGGGATAATTAAAAGATAGTGAAGAGGAAAAAAAAGAAGTTTGGCTTTTTATAGATAGCATTTTTAAAGTTCTAATATTCAAATATATGTCATAATTTTGAATCAATTATATATATATATAATTGATTATATATATATATATAAATCTGTATATATATATATATATATATATATATATATATATATATACACATTTCAGCTTACCTAACAAGTAATCTTATAATCTTTATTGACCTTGATTTCAGTGTCTAATTTGAAAATCATAACAAATTAAAAGGGAATAGTTTATGTTACTTATCTGAATATACATAATTCATATGTAGAAAAATAGGATATTTATGAAGTACTAATAGCATTGGTTATCTCTTCATATTAAGTTTAACGGCTGCCTATGTAGTGATATAGAGTCAAACTGAAACCTTTTGTATTCATCTAATGTCAGTAAATTTTTGGAAATTGGCTATTAATTATTCATTAATATATAATGTATATTATTAAACAGTAAAACATTTTAATATTTGAAATTTTCATATGATTTTTAGAGATGGTACTTCATGAATCCTTTATAAAATATGAACTGATATTTTAATATATTATGCAAAATAATCATAGCACCACCACCATCAGCCTTGATGCACCCACCTTCGTTTAGGGGGTTGATTCTAACTTATGAAGTACCATTGTTATTCATTTATATCTTGCTTTAGTGATTGAAAGGCATGGTGTGAGTCTCTTATAGAACGCAATTTGGATATTTTCATACTTGACTTATTACGTAAAATATGCATTATTCTCTGCCTTCACTACCCTTCTTTTTATCAGTCACCAAGTAAACTGGGAAAGTTGTATATTTAAATAAAAAATCATGCGTAAAATACCTGTTTGCTTTTTTAAAAATTGTTAAATTTTACATTATGTATTCTAGCCTGGAGAAGTTATATAAACTCAGTAAAATTTCCCAATTTTAACATTATATACAATAGTTTCTCAGGAACCTTTAGATTATATTGAATTTTGTGCAGTTACATTACTTCCTCTATGAAAATTAGTACGTTTCTCTTTTTGGAATTTAAAAACAATTTTAAAAACTCAATCTCTTTGGCTTACTCAAGTTTTATTTAATACAACCTCCCTACTTCCTAGACTACTTTGAAACCTGGTAGTACTATATAAATCTTGACAATCGTGACAGATTCGCCTGAACATCCCAGTAGAGACTAAGTGATCCCTAGCTTTACTTGTGACAAACAAAACTAAATGTTTAATCCTAGAGAATATTGTTTTAGCTGTAAGTATTGAAAACTTGACTGATCTTCAAATAATTTAAAAGACATGCTATGCCAATTTGTTTTGTTAATTTGGCAGTAGACGATCATTTATATCTTTGTTTCTATATGGGCAATATACTGAATGTTATATCTTTATAGAATACATAACTACTCATTTTAGGGTAACATAAAGAAAAAGGCATAGCCTCAGTGCTTTATACTATAGACTGGCAGAGCTTATAGTCTAAGTTAGGTAATGTGCAACTATTGTTGAACCCATGATCAAGACATTTATTTATGATTTAACGGGCACTTTTAGCAGTGAGTGAATTTTAAATGGCTTTGATGTCAATAGGTATTTTCTTACTACCTCCTGTATATAAGCCACTGAAATGTCTTATAGGGTTTTTGATGTGTAATGGAGCACGTATATTATTGTAGGGTTTGAGATAGATTTGATGAGACAATGAATCAATGCAATGAGCACAGTACTGGACACAGAAAATAATTGGCGAATATTGGCTAAATCTATATCATTAGTCATATTAGAATATCTTTATCTTTGCGCTGAAGAAATTTCCAGTTAGATTAAGTATTATTTCATGTTATAGTATAGCTTTGCTAAATATTTGGTGGAAATGAGTGTACGTGTTCTTTTTCTCCTTTTATTCCTTAACCATCCAGGGCTCTTTCTTTCTTCCTTTATTCACTCTTATATGTGGATGAAATCTTAGTGTTTTCCATTCTTGGCTATTGGGCTCAGTGAAAAATTAATGTCTAATTTAATCAAAGGCATTGAAAAATGTCAGTAATTTGACTTTTATATCCTATGACTTCTTTTTTAATGTTGTAATAAAAAGACAGTCCTTTTCACTGTTAATATCTCAAAAAACAGGACAGTAGTCTTCCTAATTTGAGCTGTTTTTCCTTCCACCTGGCAATTTAGTATGTATATTTGTTACAGTAAGAAATTACACACTGGCTAATCTGTGTTACTGGAAGCTATTGTCAGGTACAAGACAGTAAAATTGTTAGGCTAACAAAGTAATTAGCCACTATATTAGGTTTCACTAGGTTATAGTGCATAGATTAAAAAGCATTTGTGAACAGAATTGAGCCTGCAGCTGCTCTGTGCATCTCATATAAAATTTATTTACTATCTTGAAAGATTAGGATGGGGTATATTTCTTTGGGGTGAATGCTTCTGAAAAATTATTCGCATTCACAGTCCTCCCAAAACCTTAGGAGCTTCATTTCTCACGACAATCTTTTGAGTGGCAGTACTTGAACTTCGCATTCCAATACTAATTATTAATGTATAAGAATTATGCAGTTTAATATCATTTTTTTTTCTCCCTGAAGCTTCTTGGATCCTGATTTCAGTAACTGATTTAACATAAATTGGCCCAAACTTGGCAAAAATCAAGAATATTTAACAGGGCACAGATGGTGCGGCAGAAAGCAATATCCAGAGATTTGGTGACTCGAGTGCTCTCTAACCCGCTACCAGCTGCTTTAGCTCAAGTGTGAATAAAGACCTTTTAAGAATCAATGAAAATGTCTTATGTTGTGCCTAAGTATTTCCCACCCAACCAAATTGACACCAACAACAGAAACAACCATATGGTTTTAAGTGTATTAGAAAAAAGTAGGTTGCAGCTCGATACTTAAGCATGTTAAAGTATTAATGCTGATTGCTTGCACATTGCATACTTCTAAGAAACATCTGCTATGAAAAAATACACTCGGCCTTGCCACATTTGGCTCTCTTAGTTATCCTCTTTAAATATATAAGAAAGCAAAACAGACAACCATTGCCCAAGGCCAGAATATAATACAGAAGACAACCCAAAAGTCTCTTTGAGAATTGAAACAAAATCACAACCAATACAGTCTTAATAGATTTGAGCCCTGATACAACATGACCTGCAGTGAACGATTAACTTATTTTTTTTTCAATGGCTAGAGGTACACTGCATGGCTTCTTTAGCTTGCAAGAAATGACTGATTGTACACATTAATGACACTTAATGTGAACTTTTATATCTCTTCATTTAGCTGAAAACTCCCAGCAACAACTTTCATTTTCAGCAGGTAATAGTAAATAAATGGATCACAGTTCTCCAAGTATATATTAAAAATTAAAGTCATCATGGTGAATATAGAATGTGTTTCCAGCCTAGAATAAAAAATATAGTCAATCTAAGCCAGGATTTTACATTTCTCTATGACGTTTTATTAATTACAGGGAGTAAACATAGGCAAAGAAATTGTTAAAGAAGTAGGAAGTAAAAGTAGCACTAGTCAAAAGAGGCAAAAAAAAAAAGAAGAATGAATATAAACCTAATATGTAGAGACTTATTTAAACATCTATAATACATACTTATAATACATACTAATATATTCCACTGAAAGGATAAATTTTCCCTAAAAACTAAGTGCTTCATATTACCTACTTGCCATCATAACTGTGTATGTATATCTGATAATTATGCATTTAAAATGATTTGTCAAAAAAAATAAAATAAATAAATAAATAAATTAATTAATTAAATGATTTGTCATTTGGATATATTTAAGAAAAAATAATTTAATCTAAATTTGAATTAATCGAATAGAATTAATTCGATTAATTCTACCTGTTACCTACAAGAGTAAATTATGAACAGACTTCAAATGACCTTTTGTTGTTCCAAATGAAATTTTATATATTTTTAATTCAATTTTCTATATTTTTAATTCAATTTTCTATTTGAGCATATTGTAAAGCAGTAGTATGAGCCTTATCTTCAAGCAGAATAATGTAAGGTTTAAGTTAAGGTAAAATGGCAGAAAATTGTAAAAGGTGCCAATGACAAATTTGCTGTGTGTTTATTTGGAGCCTTTAACTGAATCCTTTTATAATTACCTAAAAGATTATGTGATGGAATATTCTGAGCTAGAGTAGGTAAGAAAATAGGGGAGACAAAATAGGAGAGTTAAATATTATTATTATTACTATTATTATTATTATATTATTATTATTATTATCATTATTATTTTGAAATTAGCCAAGTAAATCAAGGATCATTCAGGAGGACAAAGAGCAGAGTTAAGGGAAAATAGGCTGTCATCTAGAATATTTCTTCATTTGTGTGATTAAAACAAAAAAAAATAGAGCTGGTGAAAAGTCTGAGTCCTTGTCAGAAGGGAAAAATGGCTATGTTCTGTCTACTTTTTAGGTCCAATTCTGTTACCACACCAAAAGCACACAGATTCAAGTGGAGGCCGTATTTCTTGAGAAACAGCATTGCAATGCCCTTCAATTCTTCCTCAAAGGAGACCACTGGACAAAGAGGAATACCAGAATTTTATATCTGTCACATGCAGAGTTTCAGCTAGCACTGATACCAGATGTCCTGAATGGCTCTTATGGCCTCTTGGTTAGAGGGGGCCTTATGGGACAAGATATATATGGAGTTCTGGCACAGACATCTCACCACATTGGGTACAATCGATACACAGACCCAGTTTGTGCTTATCTACTTGGTACTTCAATGCATAATTAGAATGGACACTCTTAGTTGTTAGAAGAGTCCTCACAGTGATTTCCTGATTTGAGACATAGAAAGATGATGTAAGAATAGTCCAAGTTGAAGTCTCCAAATCTGCTCCTTATTTCTCCCTATCAAGTTAGTAAATCATAATACCTCATCCTGGGAGAAATCATTGACATTTTCTGTGCAAAGGTAGTAATTTTTAATCATCAGAATCAATAACTGACTCAAGTTTGGGCTTTCCTTTCCTGCCTGCAATGTGTTTGCCAGCAGGAGTGTCTAAGAAATTACAGAAAATGACATTGACTCACATAGAAGTTCATATACTATTGGGTCCGATCAAGGTGCTTATGTAATGGCAACGCATGTGCTGTAATTGTCACATGGCTGTGCATGACTATTCCTATAATATACATCTCTAGAAGAAGTCAGATTTAAAGAATGACACAGTAGCCTATTGAGGACTCAGCTAAATTGCCACCTCAGGGTAAATACCTTGAGAGATTGGGACTCCATCTCAGAGTTGTAGTATATGCACTTAATCAAGTGCAGATATGTATCGTTTTCATTTCAATGGGTATGTTTTAGGGAAAATATGGCAGTACAATAACTGTCCTTCTCACTCACACTGACTTCTCTCTTAAAGATATGCTTTTCATTCTTGGTTCTATAAATTCTGATGGATTAGATGCCCTGTTTTTTAGATAGAACCCTTCCCCCAAATAATACAATCAAAAGTACCCTAACCTAAAGTAATAACTTTTTTTGGTCACTTTGAGTATTGTAAGCTGGTATATTAGAAAGAAGACAAATGAGTTATAATGCTGGTATTCATATTGTTATGGGGAGCTAAGTATGGTGTTATACAAAAGCACCTATAAGCATATCTAGAACTCAGGTTTCACTGGGAAATGCCTTGATGTTTTCATGTTCTGTGATACTTTGGAATGTGTGTTTAGTGGAACTATTATTTGATAAAGATTAAGAAAAACAATGTCTCAGACCCTCTTGGGATGAAAGTCTGGATCACTCTATCAGTCAAAAATACTACACTAGCTGAAGAATTGACCAAAAGCGAGATACCAAAAATGAATCAATCTATATAATCGGTTATGGACTCAAGACCAGTTTAGTAGCACATTTTAAACTAGTCACAGATAAGACTTATAATGGGGCACACATGATCTCAACAGTAAGGGATTCCCTTTTTTAGATGTTTGTTGCTTTCTGATTCACATCATCTCTGCTTTAACTGTGATTTTTGCTGCATCGGGTGTGCAGAGTCCGTTGTAGCACAAGCACAAAAATAAAAATAAATAAATAAAATAGAGCCAATTTTACTATGAATTGTGATGCAAATATTATAAGTAAATTATTTGAAAAAGTATTATAAAAATAATTCTATGTTTTAGAAGAAATTAATTTAATAAATGTAAAGTTGGATCAATGATAGATAATACCAAGTAAAAATAGAGTTGTAAAATTCATGGAACACACATAGTTTCTTTCTTAATATTCCTAAGCTAATTAAGCGGAAAGGTAATTAACCTAAGAGGAAACACTGGGTAAAGAGAAATTAATTAACAGTTAAAAACAGAAAAAAATGAAAATAGATACTATACAAAATACCTTGGGCATCATGTATATTCAAGTACTGATAACAACATTATTTTTATTACCATTTAAAATGGTAAACATTAAAATGAATAACATGTTTGTCAAGATTGTGAGGAAGATGTTTCATATACTATTGATACTTTTGTAAATTTTTGAAAATTTTAAAGGCTGTTTGTCAATATGCTATATAACAAATTCACATTACTTTTGGTTAAGTAGTTTCATTTGTAGGAATTTATCTTGTATAACGACAGGTTGTAGAAGACATAATCAGGAGTATAACAGAATGCTATGCAAAACTGCTTGTACACAAATTAGAATATAAACATTCACCAGTATAATTACCTTCAGGATGAAATATCACATCTGTATAGATTATTTTTATCTGTTAAAATATGGGATCAAGTAACATGTCCTAACAGAGAAAAAGCTCTCCAATATATACGGTTAAGTGAAAAAGAAAGTTTCATGACAGTATGACCGCACTTATACCTACATATGTGTACACCACTTTGAGTAAAACATATTACATACAGTTAATAGTGATTATTTCTGGACATTAGAGAAAAACTTTGGAGGCTAGGAGGGATCTATTTTCACTTCAAAGCTACCCTGACGTATTTGAATTTTATATTTTTAACTCATAGTGTTTTTACTATAAAATTTGGTTTAATATGTATACATGCCTCATAAAATCATTCAAAAATATCATTAGAAAGTATCTCAAAGAATAATTAGACCCGCTATCCCTGGCGCAACATACAACTACATAGAAACAAACACCTGGGTTCTCAGAGTATGATAGTACAATAGGTGTGGAACAAACTGATCTGAGATACAGGTTGATGGGCCGACAAATAAGGACATGACCTAAATGTAATGAAGAAACGCTGACCTGAGCCACGAATCGCAGAAACCACATAGTAGGAAGGGAGACTTTTATATGATCTTAGAGCTTGAATTAAAGTTAATAGGAAACATAAAGAGTTGTGGGAATGATTTGGCTAAATACTGCCAAGCAGCAGCTTTCTCATTTGGGAAGACGATCGGGTGTGCTTAAGTTATCTCTACCTTAGTTGCTAACATTTACAAATACATTAAGCTCAAATGTTAGACCTGCAGCTTATAAATTTTGGCCTCACATTGAAAGACAAGGTAAGCCCTTTATAACATATGTTTACAGTTTAAATGCAAAAAAGACTCATGGAAATAAATGTATTTAAAGGCAATTAGACTATTAGATGTGGAAGAGGATACATTCAAGATAATGATCTCCCTTTTGTCATTGATTTTTGTGCCAATAATCGTCCAAATGAGCAGTTACAGTTTAATAAGACAAAAACAGGTTTCTTCACTCAAGGAATACTTCCACTGCTTGACATAAGGCTAGCCCTCCAGGAGGATGAGGTAGATGAGGTAACCTTCAGATTTCCTTTCTACACTGTTTCTAAAAGTGTTTAGTTTCCAAGAAATTTATATTTTATTGATCAGTAAGTCACAGAAAATAGCTTCAGAAATAGTCAAATATATCTCCCTTAAGAGAGACTAATTTTAACTACATTTTCCAAATATATTTTATGTTTTTAATTGGATTAGAAAATCAACCCATAAACTGGTCTAAAGGGGATATTATATATATATATATATATATATATATATATAGTTTAAATTAAAAAAATAAAAATCACCACACAGCAAAATAATATATATTTCAAATGTTGCATTCTGTTATTAGGGGTTCCTTACAATAAAGTTGAGGAATCTGTAATTACATTTTTTTTTCTATCCCATTTTACTGTCTGAAGAATCATTTCTGTTCACAGTTTGAAGGTCAATGGTACCAATTTATTTGCCCTGACATTAGACATGTGAATACTATAATGATTATTCAGTTTTCAATTGAAAATGCATAACCAGCTACTCATATCTACATTTTAGATAAATCTTTCCTGGAAATGGAAACTGCATTACATTCTACTTAAAAAGATTAATGGACAGCAGCACACTTATTATTTAACCAAAGAGACCGATCTTAAATGATAACAGTACTATTTGGGATTAATAGCAAATTCAACACCGTCCCCCCCTTTTTTTTTTCTGAAAACTACATGCAAAATCAGACACAAAAAAATCTTGTTTTTAAATAAGAGGATATATTTTACTTTCAGCTAAAATAATGAAATTATGTGTCAGATGAAAAAAGGGTCTTAATCCCTTGTCTCATTAGACCATCAGTGTTTGAGGGTTCCCTATTCACTTACCACTACCCAGTGATTGTGGAGCAATAATCAGACATGAAAAATGTGCCAACAAGAAGGGAAAGACTAGAGTTATTTCCAGCTGGTGTGGCTCATTGCTTTGTTAATTTTATAGCATTTACAGATGCAGAAGATTCCTACAAAAATATCCCAGGCCATTCATTGACTATAACCATGCTATAACAATCCTCTGCAATTTAGTAAGTAAAGAAGGGTAACAAAATAAACTATCACTTGAACTTCAGGTAACAAGATATGCCTCGGCCAACATGCTCCAACCTCAGCATTAGCTGAAATCATCAACAGTATGGAAAATTAAGATTTAAATGGTTTAAGAGCAGAACATCTGAGAGACCAAGAACCTCATTATTACAGAAATATCATCCTAAATTCTTTCGTTTAAATGCTAGAGTTATTTCCATGGTCACCAAAACATACTTACAAGATAGTGGAGAGGCTAAAGAGAAGAACGTGGGTAGATCATAAAAATAATTCCAAATAATCTTTCCAAGTTTTTAGAGTATATGTGAATGAATTGATTAAATATTTAAAATCATTCTAAATGACTATTGTCTTCCTAGATAGTTTTCTCCTTTTAATCCAAGAATCAAGAAGAGTGTTAATAAACTGAATCATTAATTATTTGTTATTAATATATTTTAATATGTCAAATTTATTTCATATTTATTTTATGCTTTATATTATTATATATATTTACATCATATTAATATATTTATTAATTATATTTAAGATTTAATTTTTAGTATAAAATAATAAATATTAGCAATGAAACTATGACAAAATAATCTAATTCACAGAATATTAAATATTTTTTATTGTATATGTCTCATAATGAAAAATCGTGATCATGAAGAGTCATTTATTCATTCACAAAATTAGTTCCTGTCTGTGGAATACAATGGAACCTGTGTATATGTTTCCTTGAAAATCTTCTCCAGGTTCCTCCCATGAGAATGTTCTCCTTATAGGTAGTCACATAACTTCATTCTCTTACGTATTTCAGATTTCTCAAATTTCACCTTTTCTGTGGCATTGTCTTTATTGTCTCTAAAAATTTGGGTCTTCCACCCTGACAATACTTGTTACATAACCTTGCTTTTTGTTTGTTTGTTTTTTACTTCCTGGTGCTTGTGAATTTGTAATATAAAATGTATTTTATTTACTTTTATGGTGTATTAGCCGTTCCCCATACTAAAATGTAAACTTTATGAGATCATGTATTTTTGTAGGCTTTGTTCAATCTCTGCCATGTGAATGAGTGTTTGGCATACAATAGGTGGTTAAGTAATTATTTGTGGAATGAAAAGTGAGTGTATTTGATGTCTACAAAGATAAATAGCTGGAAATATAATAAAGTGTGCCCTTGAAGAAAAACAAAATGTAAGGATTGTGTAGAAGGGTAACAGCTTCCAAAAAAAAAAAAAAAGGCAGAAATGTTGATTGAGTTTCAAAGAACTGTTTTCTTAAGGAAGCCAAGGGAGATTATTTTAAGAAAAGAACAGTTGATACTATGAAGTAGTAAACGTAGTCAGAAAGAGGATTAATGAAATTTCATATGTGACTTTGTGACATGGGTATCACCGATAAATTCAGTGAGAGCTTCTGCATTAGAGTGAATGTAAAACCTGGTTGAATTAGGTTTGTGAATAAATGAGAGTCAAAGAAACGGAGACTCAGATTCAACAACCCTTTCAAGAAGGTGTGAATGCAAATGGAGGGAATAAATGTAGTTTCAGAAGAATAAGAGCTTCACTGTGGGATTTATTTTGTGTAAATGGGACAAACATGACAGTAAAGACCAAAAGGAAGACTCAATTAGATAGCTGAGGTATATCTAAGACAGAAAGGATGTCAATAGTATAAACTCTTTGAGATGTGAAAGTAGATGATGTCACAGTTTCTGCTTGTTGCTTTTCAATATATGTTATCTTCTTTTCTACACAATAAGATTCTTGAGTTTTTCAGCATGATGTTCCCAGTTAAAAATACTCATCTTCCATGATTTCATTGCTGTTAGGTATGATCTTGTGATCCATTTTAATTGAAGACATAAAAAGGGAAGTAATTGTTTAACATTCCAGAAATGTTTATTAAAAGATTGAGGCATCTCTTTTACCTGGAAAAAGTTCTTTGGACTAAGGAGATAAATAATCCAACAGGAAGAATATTAGAGTCATCTACATGGACATTGAATACATTAGAATAAAAACATTGCTTGAACTGAGAGGCAAAAAGTTGGGTTGAAAAAGTACAAGTCAGGTGTGAAGGTTTTGATGAATGAAAGTAATCAAGATATTCAGAAATAATTGCTAAGAGTGGGTAGTTTGGTATGGCCAAATTGGCAATCAAAGGAATGAGCATAGGCCAATTTCTGAAGGACAGAAATTATGTTTTGTTTTTTAGAGGGTAGAAATAATAAATAATAAAAGCAATTGGGAGCAAGGGAACCTCTGTTAACTGAAGTATATAAAGCATTGGATAATAAAAACTGTGATTTAAGAGGAAAACAATGCAAATTGTGGGTTCAAGGAAGCCATAGTTTCCTCTTAACATATGGAAGTGGTTATACTGTTTTAAAAATGTTTTAGGATAAAACGGAGTTTGCTGCTTATGGGATGGCACTTTTAAGAGGTACATCAGAAGAGTATTTTGGGTGAGTTGGGAAATCAGAATCAAGGGCAAGGAAATACAAAAGATAAAGTGACTGATGATGTGTCAGTAACTTTCTCTGCATTAATTGATTTCAAGTTTTTTTTTTTTTCAAAATGTATCAGAAATCCACAAAAAACAAAAAGTTGACATTTTGACTATTTTATGCATTTAATAGTAATGATTTGAACTGCTTTGTTTATAAACAACATTATTTTTATGTATAAAAAATTCAAATATATTCATTCGGATATATCGGCCCATTGCAGCAAAAGGCTAATAGGGGGCTACTAGTCCTCTATTCACACAACTTCTAATGTTTTAACCCATATTAAAGTTTTTAATGTGGTATAATTATGAAAGATACTTCTTTCCATTTATGCCATTATCTTTCTCTAATATTAGGCAGTCTTTATTACAGAATAAAAGAACAAAGCCAAAGTATTAGATCTTTGTAATTTTGCCTCATTTCAGTTTCATTTCATTATGTTATAGTTAAACAATGTACTCTTCATTTTGTGGCTTTTAATTGACTTTCTCTCTATTGCTTGTGATATCAGTTCATCTACCTTTTTGCCCATAAATTTTGTGGTTTCCTTTATCGGTATAATTACTCTATCATTTGTAATCTTCCAATATGATCTCCCCTCCACTGTTTCCTACCCCACCCAATCTCTACCAATAATTTCACTGTTTCTTTTTTATCTAAATGGAAACTTTTTTTTCTTTATTCCTCCTTTGGGGCTCCAATGAATTCACTTTCTCAGAAAAAAAAATTGAATCACTTTAAGTCCTTAAGCTGCTAGGGTTAACTGGCATCCACTGTGGAAACACAATTTTAGCTAACACTTCAATTTTCCTGTTAATTCCTTTATATATATTATTAATATAATATAGTATAGTATATGTATAATATTAATATATATATAATATATTATGTATAATATATATTATATAAATAATATATGTGTGTATATATTACATATATAAAGGAATTAACAGGAAAAATGGAAGTTTTATATTATATATATATATATATATATATATATATATATATATATTACATATATAAAGGAATTAACAGGAAAATGGAAGTGCTAGCTAAATTTGTGTTTCTACAGTGGATGCCAGTTAACACTAATAGCTTAAGTAATTAAAGTGAATCAACATTTTATATATATATATATACACACACACACACACACACACACACACACACATACTTAAACAATGTACTTAAACAATGTACTTATATAGTACATGTATATATGTGTATGTATATTATATATATATATATATATATTTTAAAGATTCAGTATCATTTATTTTACTTAAAAAGCACTAATTTCTAATTTAGTGGGTATAACCTGTCAGTAACGACCATGCATATTCAGCAAGTAGTTACTAAGGATTAAACATACGAAAGTTCTTCAGTGCAAGGTACTAAAGAAGAAATATCTGAATAAAACACAGTCTCTTTCAAACCTTCATTATATTAGGCAAGAGGCAAATGTCAAGAAAACATAGTCCAAAGGAGACAGTGATTGATGGCAAAAGAAAAACAAACAACTTAGCCTCAGATTTACGAGTACACAGGGAGGTACAGAATTATTTATGAGGAGGGGGTCTGTTAGGACATGAATTGGCCATCCATAAAATATAACTGCTGGAGGAAGAGGAGAGGGATGAAGAGGAGAGGAGAAAAGAAGAAGAGTAGTAGAAAGATGGCAGGGGAAAGAAGGAGGGAATAAGAACTCAAAACAGAGAAAGGAGAGATGTGGCAATGCAAGGAGAGGTAAAGAAATTCAGCAAATTCACAGTCATGAAAGAAACCAGCACTTCAAGCAATGGGAAGTAGCTATGCTGGACCACAGAGGCATAGAGTAGAAACAATTTTGGAGATCAACTGGGAAATACCTTGAAGGTAGTCTTAAGGCACTTGATAAATTTAAATATGGTTGTCTCAGGTTTGTAAAATCAAGCAAGCTATTGTTCAGAACACAATGTATAAAGTTAATTCTAAATATAGTATACCATCCTTTAGGCCTATTTTCTGCATCTCTAGTTAATGATTGGATAGTGATTTTTTTTTTGAAATATATTCAAGTGTTGTGATTTGTGAGAACACCATTAAAGCATGCAAAATTAGAAAGAAAAAGCATATAGTATGATTCATATTTATTTCCCATATTCTCTAAAAACAAAATATTTATAAATAATGGTTATTCCATTTAATGTTTAAAAGGTTATTGCTTTTATTAGTAGATGAACACAGAGAAATTTAATGCATTCAATTAGATAACACTCATTATTCCTCTTCATAGTGTTGTTGTTATTGTATTAGTCATGCTAATTTAAACAATTAACCTTATATAATTGGTTTAAAGACCTTGTGTAACTGGGCAGTATGTTGATGGAATAAATGAAGATGTCTCAAATCTGAAATAATTTAGAAAACTCATTATTATTACCATATACATTTTCCTTTTGGTTTTCCTTATTTGTCCTCACCAGCATTTAAAGTTATTTTTAAAGGAAATAAATCTTAACAGTATTGCTCAGAATCTCCCTAAGAAATTTAAGTTCTGTCTGGTTAGATATATCGTTCATATTAATAAGGAAGAGAAAGTAATGGAAAATCATTATTCAAGGTAAAAACTGGTTTATTTCAGTCTTAATTAGAGCCAAATATGAGCATTCAGGAAAAGAAACAATAAATATAACAGTAAAGTAGTATATATTTGTGTATGAAAATTAAGGCACCATAAGCAATTTTTGTGCTTCATTGCCCAATACATGCTGATGGAGAGAAAAGGACCTAGTGAAAGGGCTTAATGGGCTAAAAGGTTCTGGAGATACTGGCCTGGTGACAGACTACTAGATCAATCAACTCAGCACAATAAAAACATTGTGTTCTAAAATAAAGCCAAGGCAATAAACATGGGCAAACTAAAGTATAATTTATGATTTTAGTCACAGATTTCTATCAAATCCTCCCATAGGTACTTGAGAATCTACAGAGTGCAGAACAGAGCTCATTGTCTCTTTTCCAAAAACAAGCAATCATTTCTATTGTACTATATCCTCCCAAAAGAGTTTCTGTTCAGAGATGATTTTAGCCTGGGAACTTTGAAGTCATAGTCAAACTTTCACTCTGGCCCATTCCTTAATTTGTATGTTATGACGTGATGTGATGTGATGTGATGTGATGTGATGTGATGTGATGTGACGTGATGCGATGTGATGGTGTTGTGTTGTGATGTTTGTTCTATTCTGTTCCATTCCGTTCCATTCCATTCTATTAATTTCATCCTGTTTTACTCTTTTCTATTTTAAATGTATGATTTAAAATGCCATCTCTTCTTCTTCACGTCCATGGATCTATTTATAACACATCTTAAAATTTAACTACAAATTATAACGTGGCTTAAAACTATCTTCATGTCCAGCCTACCCTAATCTCTGCTTCCTGAGATGCCTCTAAACACAAACTTCATTTTTTTTTACTCTCTTGCTCAAAATGAGTAAGTGTTTCCACTCTGCTTAAGGTGGAAAAAAAAAAAAATCCTTCGTAGAGCTTTCAGGCCTTCTGCCAAGACAACAAGCTACCTTTCTGGACTCGCCTATTTTAATAAAATTATTCAAACCCCTCCTTACAGTGAAGCCATAATGTATCATTTCCTACCTCTTGAAAATGCCAATTTCTGTCATACCTCATTTCTTGTTTATGTTTTTTTGTCAGCCTAATTTGCTATGTTGTTTTTCATTTAAGATTACTCAATGTATTTGATGCAAAATTGATTTATAAAGTAGATACTGCTCATGTCTCCCAAAATCCATGCTTGCTTTCTGAGTTTTACTGGACATATGGCTAGAAACTATCTCTCCCAGATTCCTTTGAAGCTTAGTGTGCCATATGAATAAGTTCTGGCTAACAGGACGTGAACAGAAAAATGTACACAATTTCAGCCCCATATATTTAAAAGAAAACTCCTTACTCTCTATATCCTCTTCCCCATTTCAACAGTGGAAAATATAGATGTAATGGTAGTGAGTCTGTTTTAACCATGTGGAGTAAGTCACCACTTTAGGTGATTTCAGGGAAAAAGGTAGATGGTATCTGTGTTCTGTTACTCATTATACTGACCTGAGTTTCAGCTCTGGATGATTTGGTTATCATTGAAGTTACGTGAAAGAAAACAAAACTCTACCTCATTAAGGACACTATATTTTAAGATCTCTTTGTTATATCACATGAGTGATTCCAATAGTATATTTTTCCTGCCTTGTTTTGCTGTGTGTATAATTTTACAACATTCAGGATGTAAGTCTTTAAAATTTACAATTTTAAGGACTAATTTACAATTTTAAGGACTTAAAGCAGAAAATCTTCACCTTCTTCCTCAATTATTTTGCTACATTTTTTTTTCCTAATGGTTGTTCTAGGTCTTCATGTGAAATATTATTTTATCTGCTTTCTATTGCTGCATAACAAATCATCCAAAATTAGAGTATTATAATAACGCATATGTATTATTTTATATTTGTGGCTCAGGAATATGCACGTGGCTTAGATGAGTTCTCAGACTCAGGGACTCTCATAAGCCTGCAAAGTGTCCTCCAGGATGTAGTCATATCAAGATTTCATGTTGATGTAATGTAGGATCTTCTATATATTTGATATTAATAGGATCCAGGATCCACCCAAGCTCAATTGGTCGTGGGCAGCACTCGGTTTCTTACAAGCTCTTGGATTGGGGACTTCAGTTCCTTGCTGGCTATTTGCCACAGGCTGTCCTCAATTCTTTGTAATACGGCCTCTCCATAAGGCATCTTACAACATGGAAGCTGGCTTCATGGATTTGAGCAAGCGGGAGTGAACAAGAGAAAGTGAATGTTAGCAAGAAATGTCACAATGCCTTTATAAACTAATCTTTGAAGGATTAGTTTTCTGCTCCACATAAAAATTAATGCCATACTTTGAAAACAATATTCTGTTTATTAATCTTAGTGAGCATACATTTTGGATACTAAAAATCTATACTTAAAAAAATTCAAAACATATTTTAAAAATAGCACACAATAAGAAAATGCTCCCAAAATTTTACAGCTATATTTTAAATATTGTTTATCAATAAGTGGGTGTTCAAAGACAAAGAATCTTGCCAGTTTTCCTATATTTATAGGTTCCAGAGCATGGATATTTAAATAGATAAAAGTGAGTTTATTGATGTAGATACAGGTATATAGATATTTAAAATAAAAATGATAAAAACTGAAAAGTTTATGAATATACTCATTCATAAAAAAAAAAGCATTCTATTCCTTAAGCAACTCTAGGGAATTTTTGAAGCTCCATGATTTCTCTCCTCTCCATTTACTTTCCTTTCCTTTCCCTGCCCTTCCCTACTCTTCCTTTCATTACCCTTCTTTTCCCTTCCCTTTCTTTCCCTTTCCTTCCTTTCCTTTCCCTTCCCTTGTTTGCACACTCATTTGGCAATATCATCTACCTCCATTATTGTTGCAACTATTTGTATATTCACGACTCAAAACACTATATTCTCAATCCAAAATTTATTCATACAACAAAACCATTTATTCAGCTTCCTGCATCTCTATCTGGAATTGACCAAAGATTCTACTTTTTTCCCCCTACGAATTCGACTAGTTGCTTGTTCAAATTCTTATATATTATGTCCTGAAAAAAATTCTGCACCATTTGCAAATGTGCAAATAACCACCTATACATTATTGGCTCATAAACATGTAAACATACAGAAATCACATTGTCTTGAATACAAAAAATAAAACAAAAATGCAAACCCTCCATTGATCTTACTACTCTTTGCAAAGGGAGTGAGGATGATGTGCTCATAAGAAGTGTCTGCAATCCTACTCTGTTAATAACGCACCCTGTCTCAATAGACTGTCAAGTGTAAGTCTGTGTTGTAATCTTCAAATGTTTTTAAGAATCTTCAACTTTCTCTCTGCTATCAACTTTATCTTACTTACAGATTAAGTCCAAAAGAACTTAACTTACTAGGATATGGACTGAAAATGTGACTGGTCCCTTTAATTCCCACTTACCAAACGCCTGAAAAATCCATTACCAACAAATGAGTTTGTTATGAAAAATATAGTTCTCAATTTCTTATAAACAACTTTGATGCAAAAATTTTGGGCTGCATAGGAAAAGATCGACATGATTTTTCCTCTTTTGTGGATGAGCCTAGAGGTAAACCATCAAGATAGAAGATTCTGTCTGGCTTTACTATAGGCACGTGATTTCGTTCAATCGGACTCATTATTTCCAAAGATAGGTATTTTCTCTAAGGACATATGTCAAAGAAAAATAGATATAAATACATATGCAGACATATTCATTGTGGTATGGCATTGTATTGACAAAACTCTAAAACCAAACTAAATGTCCAGAAGCCAGCAGGAGTATGGCTACATAAATATTTATATACCAAGTTATGGAATATTTTTTTTAGCCCATAAGGGCTCATTGTAAAGATGTATATGAACATGGATGATTATTTTTGATATGTGAAGTAAAATAACTGAATGACATAATGTACTCTACTGATTAAAAATATTAATAGAAAGGTATCTGAAATTAACCATAATATAAGTGCAGTTAATACCTTATAGCTCTGTATATTTTTATATATTAAATTACCACTGCAATTTTATATTGTGCATTAAGAGTAAAAATAGAAATAAAATAAATATTGCATATTAGGAAGATTGATATTGACAGTAAGTTTCTGCCAATGGTAACTCCCTCCCTGTGATTATGTATTTGTTTATGAATAAGACCTCAAGGAGGGCATATATGATCAGGGGATTATTTATAAAGAAGCTACCAAAACAATGAAGGTAAAAGATAAGATTTTGCAGTCAGGAAAAATTAGATGTTATGATATTAATACTTTTGTTGGAGCTACAGAAGGCAAAATGGGATCATAAGCAATACCAATATGTAATTTCCTGCTTATGTATGATTTTTGATTTTATGCTTTTGGTGGCTGGTAGTTAATTAGTAGTAAACAGCATAAGAACAGGAGCCCACAGGAAGAAAAACCCATATTCTGTGGAATATGTAGCAATAATATTCCTGTAGAGGCGCCTCTACAATTCAATTATTTCACAAGATAAGTTAATGTAAAGAATTCGTAATTAGGGTGTTAAATATTTGGAAAAACACGGAGAGAATACTAAAGTATCATGATGGTAACAATTTCATGAAACGCTTGCCACCTTTAGGGCAGATAAGACAAAGGGAAAGACTTGGATCATTAAAATTTAAGATCTTGGAGAAAGTGTCCCACACAAACTGAAACTTCTGAGAAGGTGGGGCCTGGCCAGTGGCTACAGGTATCTCTGAGCTGGAAAGCAACTCGACCTCTCAGGAGCCAGTGCAAGGTGCCCGTGTATTTGAAGAGGAAGAATGATGCTGCATCTGTGACTTTTGTAAAAAAGCTACAAACTAGATTCACCTGCTGCTACTTGAAGTAACTGCTGCTGCTATGGTGAAGGAGCAAGGTTGCTAAAGGAAGAGAAGGCAAATAGAAAAGAAGACCTTCCTCCCACTTCCAGGTTCTCAGTCTCAAGTGTCGATTATCATTAGAGCCTGAAAGGAAGCAAGATGGCATAATAAAAAGTGGTGTGCAAAGTCCCATCTTCAGCACAGTGAAACAAATAACTGAGGGAAAGAAATTTACTAACTGGTACGGAAGAAGTTACCAGAGGTCACTGGCCAGAGTAGATAAACACTGAGTCATTCATGATTTCACCTGTGTAGTTAGGAGACATAAACATTAATACACATTGATTACATGAAAAGCAAATTGCTAGTCTCCTCATATATAGGTAAGTACAGGATATGGTCCCCAGACTCCACATGATTATTTAGTGGTGAGTTTGATCCTAGTTCCTAAATTATAATCTGGATTTACATCGGTTTGCCTAGCATTGATACTAATAAAATCACATTTTACTTTCAAGTGTTCCAAAGTGGGTGATAAATTATACAGTTACTGAACAAATACCTTACTCATACATAGACATGTCCAATACACATTAATTTATGTTTTATTAGCAATATAAGTAGTAAGAAATAGCAGTGATAAAATGGAGGGAACACATAGCTATATTGCTTGCTATAGCTAGTACAAATGATATGAAAGGAAGCATTCTTTTATTTCAGGAAATGAAACTATATTGAAAAATATTTTATTAAATTTATTGGGTGACATTGATTAGTAAAATTATATAGATTTCCATGTACATTTTTTTCTATAATATATTACCATGTATTTGACCCATTTTTCCTCTTCTACCACCCACCTCCTCCTTACCCTCTAGTAACCATTAAACTGTGGTCTGTGTCTATGAGTTTTTGTTTCCTTTTTTTGTCTTGTTCATTTGTTGCTTTCAGTTTTATATCCAACATATGAGTAAAATCATACAGTTCTCGACTTTTTCTGTCTGACTTATTTCGCTTAGCATGGTAATCTCAAGATCCATCCATGTTGTCACAAATGATAGTATTTCATCTTTTCTTATGGCCGAGTAGTATTCCATTGTATATATAATCAAAACAGTATGGTATTGGCAGAAAAAATAGATACAAAGACCAATGGAATTAAATTGAAAACCCAGACTTAAACCCATGTATTATGGCCAGATAATTTTCAATAAAATTGCCCAAAACATACATTGGAGAAAAAGAAAGCCTCTTCAATTAATGGTGCTGAAAAAATTGGAAAGCCATGTGTAAAAGAATGAAACTAGACTTCCATCTGTCTCCATGTACCAAAATTAACTAAAAATGGATTAAACACATAAGCATAAGAACTGAAACAATAAATTTCACAGAAGAATGCATAGGCACTAAACTTACGGACGTTGAGTTCAAATAGGATTTTATGAATTTGACCTCAAAAGGAAAAGAAGTGAAAGGAAGCATTCTCAAAGGAGGAAATGTTTGAGTTCGGTTTTAGAAGATTAGTGGAAATTCACCACTGTCTTGAGGAATAAGGGCACTTTAGAGAGCAGAGACAGCGTGGGACACATGGGAGATGCATGAAGTTCTAAGCAAGCATGGAATGAATTTGAAAGTTCATATGAATGCATAAGCAACTAATAATAATAATGTACTGATGCTCTAAATCTATCCAAACACTTCAATTATGACTCTACGGTGTCGACAATGCTATGGTCATTGCAGATATAATCTCATTTAACATTGAGAGAAATAAAATCAGGGATATTTCCAGTTTTTTACTATTATGAATGAAGCTTCTATAAACATTTGTGTACAGATTTTTGCTTGAACATAGATCTTCATTTCTCTTGGGAAAATACCCAGGAGTGTAATGGCTGAGTTGAAAATCTATCATTTTCAGTGGAGTATTTAAGCTGTTCTGCTTATATATCCTTATGTTACTATTTTTTTAAGCACTTGAATAACTTCCATAATCTTTTATTTGTACTTGGCAAGGTATTTGATGGACCGATGTGCATGCATGCAAGTGTGTGTGTGAGTGCGTGTGTATATGTAGTGTGTATGTGTGTGTCCCTCACGGAGGAAGTGCTTGGCCAAAGAGATTACAGTTATGAAAGAAAAGAAAGAGATAAAACTTTCCAAAACATGCTTCATGAATCTTTCCAGTTCTAAACATTTAGCAAATAGACATTAATAGGAAAAAAGCATGTGCAAGGAAAGCTGTAGAGTTTTCTTCCAGTGGATTTGAGATACTGTTTATCTTCCTTTGTTTAGGAATGTGTTGACTTCTTTACACCAGTATAAATAAGTTCAATGGATTTTTAGACACATTATAGATACCCAGCTGGGTATATTTTCAGGGGACTGGAAAATGCTGCACATTACTTAGGTGTAGCATCTAATAATCACTGGTGGGGAAAGCCATACTGAATGGGTCGGCTTTTAGATAATGCTGCTGTATGTGTTTCTCCTGGCAAGATATCTGCTTGTCATTTATGTAGCCACGGATGGATGCCTCCATTCATCAGGTGTTTGAAAGCATTATTCCTCTAGAGGGCAAGGTTTAGTATAGAGGTTTGAAAATACAAAACCTGGAGAAATGGGCTGAGTGGAGCTCTAATTCGTGACTCTTGTAAGAAATAAAACATATGGCAAACTGAGCTCTGAATAACAATCTCATGGAGACCAATAAAAGAATACACACATAATTACTGACACTAATTTCAATCGCCTCAACAATACTTGAAAGATACTCATCTGATGTCAGAGCACTTTTCCTTTTCATCTGATATTTTCTTCCAGTTTCATTATTTTTAAGGTCTTCTTTCATGTAATGTTTCTGTTGAAAGTTGTACTTTAAGTTTGCTACATAAAAGGTGTGCATGATACAATTAATTAAACATCTGTCAATCACTCAGGACAACAAAAATAACCATTTTGCAGAAGTATGAAATAGTCATTTTAAAAATTTTCTGATAAAGTTTAATACAGGTAAATAAAATCCTTCAGTGAGTAACTTAAACAATATAATGATGAAACATTGTGGGAGAATTAGACCACTCAGTCTATAGAAATAATTTTGCTTTATCCTAAAAACTTAGCATATATTAAACCCATAAATGTATGTACTTTTTGGTGTAAGAATACTATTTACTTAATCAATTTACTGTTGGAAATAATATCATTGGCATATTTACACATTCTTAAAATTATTTTACATAAGCAATTGCCACTTCAGCCTAAAAGTTGTTTTTTTTTTAAACAATTGATATTTTAAAAATCTACATTTTCACGTAATGGTTCAATATAACAAAATTCAAATGCACTTTAGAAAGAATATACTAAAGCTCCACATTTATTTTTACTTTAATGTGAAGTTTAGTCTTAAGAATTTTTTTTTTCAGCTCTACCTTTTCTGAGAATTCTTTAAAGGAGTCAGTTACATACATCTTCTAACACACTGTGTGTTACTGATAGAAGCCTCGTGAAGACATACTGTTCATACATACCCATACCATATCTCAGGATAGACTCTAATGACCACATACTGTGCTGTGCATAATTCTCTCTATGAGAGTTATGACTTTATTATTTTTCATTTAATGACGATACAATGACTCAAACAAGTGATAAGGCAGTATTGGATTTTTGTGCTACAATTATTAATAACAAATAATTTGTAACATATCTCAGAGCTGGTTATGACACACCTGCATATAACAGAGCAAATGAAAAATACTATTTAAAAAAATTGACACATATACACATATCAATAATTGTGGTGAATATGAAAGAGCTTGCTCTAGATATAAACATACAAAATTTGTTGTAAACTCCTTGCCAAATTTTAAGTGATATATCCCTGTTCCCTCAATTGTGTTTTTATGTTATAAATTCATAGGAAATGCACCTGAAATAGGTGAAGTTTTTCAATGTCAACTTTATGATTAATTAGAGGATAATTGAGGAAAAAAATATTTATTGGATTGGGACATTTATAGAGCAAAATGTACACTTCCTTTATAAGACACAGCGATTCTAAAATTTAAAAAAGAAGATGGATTCACAAACAAATACTTTAAATATGATACAAAATCCTTAACTGTAATTTACACTAGCTATCCTGATATTCAACCAAGTACAAATTCTCAATTCTTTCCTCTAGGAATCATTTCTCTATTTTCTGTGATCATTTCCCCCCATGAGCTCCTACAAATCTTGTCTGTGTAATTCATTAGGTAGTTATTTATAATACCTCTTATATTGGATTGGATTTTAGTGCTACAATTATTAAATAATTTGTAACATATCTCAGAGCTGGTTATGACACATTGTCCAGCTTTAATTGCTTTGTTATTGTCAACTTATATATTCTTTCATTTCTTTTATTTTTAATTTTAATTTGGTTTACTAAAGGTGATTTCCCTTAGGTAGTCCAAAATGGCCTTGAAATCAGAGGCCATTTGTTATACTTTTTTGCCTATGAATGTATAATGAGTTGAGTTAAACAGTTCTAGTATTCAATGGTGATAAACTTGAAACAAGTGTGGCCTCTTAGCAATGTCAGTGGTATGTGCTATATCACATAAATCATGACTTATACCACCGGTCAAGGATGGTAAAATAGTCACACAAATATATACCTTAAACCCTCTTGCTGTCATGAGAAATTTGGCAAGTCTACTTGTGTGTATTTGTTTGATTATACATCTAGAATATATCATTCTTCCAAGCAAAAAATATGGTATAAAGATATAATCAAATATTTTTAAATGGGAGAATCCTGAAATAATGGTTTGGGACTTTATCTAATAGTGAATAGTTCTCTATATCTATGGAAATATATCTATTACCTATTATCTAAGCATATTTGGGTATGCTTAGCTAAACATCTACCCCTTGTCCAGCTTTAATTGCTTTGTTACAAAAGAAGCACATGTTATATTTTTCCAGAGGATCATTAATTTGTGTATTTATCAAACACTCAACATTCTAAGCCACTGTGTTCAGTGCAATTACATTTTATCCAAATATATTGTTTGTAGATTTTAAAATTGATTACTTTGTTTCAAAGTGTTTAAATGGGTCATTTGTGTGAGGTTATAAACATTCCATAAATGGAAATATTATGCATTTTTGAAGGACACCACCACAAAGTAAAGTGATGCTTTCAAACTCTTGGTAATGAAATAAAAGATAAAGTAATTGTTTCAGAAAATAATACTTTTTGTGATTCAAATTAAGGTTTGGAATTAGTTCTCAGTGCTATACCCTATAAACCCATATTTGTATTGTTATTTATATAAAATTATAAGATAGATATATCTTACAATTTTATTTATCAATTGTACCTCAGGAAGCTGATAAAAAATAAAATTACAAAACACATTTGAAAAAAACTAAAGAAGACCTAAGTAAATGGAAAGGCATCCTATGATCAGGGATCCAAAGGCTTAATATTGTTTTGTTTTTTTAATTTTTTAAAAAATTTTTTTAAAGATTTTAAATTAAAATACAGCTAATATACAATTTTATATTTGTTTCAGGTGTACAGTACCCACCTAGCTCTATACAGTGTTATTACCACATTATTGATTTTATTCCCTATGTTAAAGAAGTGATCACCATGATAAGTCCAGGAACCATCTGACACTGTACCACGCTATCACAATATTATTGATCTTTTCCCCCTTTTTTAAAATTTTCAATTAGAGTTTACATTTAAAATTATTTTTTATTAGTTTCAATTGTACAGCATAGTGGTTAGACATTTATATATTTTAGGAAGTGATCCCCCTAACTAGTACCACCTGGCATTATACATAGTTTTTGCCATATTATTGATTATATCATCTATACTTTACATCCCCATGACTATTTTGTAACTACAATTTGTATTTGTTAATACCTTTACCTTTTACACCCATTCACCCATTTTCACCCATTTTCACTATTACCCTGACTGATCTAATACCTATCTGGCACCATACATGGCTATTACAATATTATCGACTATACCCCTTATGCTATACCCTACCTCCCCATGACTACTGTGTATCACCCAATTTGTACTTCTTAATCCCTTCCCCTTTCACCCATCCCTAATCCCGTCCCATTTTAAAGAAGTCCCTCTAAGATTCCTTGTAATACTTGTTTGGTGCTGATGAACTCCTTTAGCTTTTTCTTGTCTAGGAAGCTCTTTATCTGTCCTTGGATTCTAAATGATAGATTTGCTGGGTAGAGTCATCTTGTTTTGTGTCTTTGTTTTTCATCACTTGGAATATTTCCTGCCAATCCCTTCTGGCCTGCAAAGTTTCTGTTGAGAAATCTGTTGACATTCTTATGGGGGCTCCCTTGTAGGTAACTAACTGCTTTTCTCTTGCTGTTTTTAAGATTCTCTCTTTGTCTTTAACGTTTGGCATTTTAATTATGATGTGTCTTGGTCGTGGCCTCTTTGGGTTCATCTTGTTTGGAACTCTGTGTGCTTCCTGGGCTTGTATATCTGTTCCCTTCACCAGGTTGTTGTTTAATTTCTGCTAAAAACACCTAGCATAAGATTTACCCTCTTATTAGAGTTTAAGTGTGTAATACAGAATTGTTAACAATAGGCACAATGTTGTACAGCAGATCTCTAAAACTTATTTATTTTGCATAACTGAAATGTTACACCTATTGATTAGCAACTCCCCATTTTCTCCTCCCCTCCACACTTGGCATCAGCATTCTATTCCCTACTTCTGTCAGTTGACTATTTTAGATGCCTTGTAGAAGTGGAATCACACAGTATTTGTTCTTCTAAGACTAGAGAATTTATTTTATATTTCTTACACGGTAGGTCTAATAGCAAAATTTCTTCCTTTTTTTTTTGAGGAAGTCTTTATTTCTCTTTTACTTTTGATGCATAATTTTACAGCATACAGAATTATAGATTGGTATTTTTTTTCCTCTCAAGACATCTCACTCACACTCTTTTTGCTTGCATGATTTCTGAGATGTGAGATGAAATTCTTCTTCTATAAGTATAGGTTTTGTTGTTGTTGTTTTGTTTATTTGTTTTCCCTTAAGCTTCTTTCAGGTTTTTTTTTCTTTACCATTGATTTTCTGTAGTTTGAAAATAATATAACTAAGTGCAGTTTTTTTGATTTTTTAATTAAATTTATTGGGGTGATGTTAGTAAAATTATATAGGGTCAAGTGTACAATTCTATAACACATCATCTAGATATTACAATGTGTGTCTACCACCTGGAGTCAATTCTCTGGACATCTAGGGGTCATCTAGGTGTAGATTTTTGTGTTGTTTTTGCTTGTTTGTTTTTGGTTTTTTAAACATTTATCCTGCTTTGTGTTCTCTGTCCTTCCTAGATCTGTTGTTTGCTATATGACATTATTTGGGGAAAATTTATATTGATTATTGTTTCAAATAATTATTCTGTTCCTTTGCCTTTCTTCTTATATTACCCTTACACATATGTTGCACCTCTTGTAGTTGTCCCAGAGTCTATACATATATGAATTTTTCTTCAGTCTTGTTCTCTTTGCTTTTTAGTTTGGGGAAGTTTCTATTTATATATTCTCAATCTCAGAATTATTTCTTCCTCCAAGCACGTCCAGTCTGTTAATGAGCCCATCAAAGGCGTTCTTCATTTCTGTTAGTGTTTTTGATCTGTAACATTTCTGTTTGGGATTTCAATTACTATGCTTACATTATCCATCTGTTTTTATACAGTATCTATTTTATCCATTAGAGTCATTAGTATATTAACCATAGTTGTTTTAAATACCTATTCTGATAATTCCAATAGCCTGACATACCTGTTTCAGTTCCAACATCCTGACATATCTGTCCTTTTGACTTTTGGTGTTCTTTATAATTTTTTTCTTGATAGCTGGACATGATTTACCAGAGAAAGGAATTACTCTAAAAAGGCCTGTATTAATATAGGGGTATGGTATTGTGGAGGGAAAATGTTCTCTAGTCTTGTGATTAGGTCTCAGTCTTTTAGTGCTTCTGGACTATGAATTTCGCAAGAGTTAGTATTTTTCTCCATCGCTTTTCAGGACATGATGGTAGAGTGGGCTGGAATTGGGTATTTCCCTTCTCCCACCTGGAAAACTAGAGGCAGCTGAAGTTGGTCATTTCACTTCCAACGCTGTTAGGCTCTAATAATACCCAGCTGATTAGGCTGCTGATCACTAGTCTTTCTTCTGGGCAGTCTTTATAAAGAAGACGATAGCTCTCTGGGCTCTCTCAAAATGGTGTCAGGAGCGGGAAAGGATTTTTCTCAGATTCTTACTGTGGGAATCTGGTGGTGCTCCTAGAAGCAAATCTCACAATATTGTGCCCCACCCCCCATAATTCGGTCCCCCTGGAGTTCATAACTCTCAGAGTAGTTCACACTGAACCTCCAGCAATTCATCAATTACAGTTCAAGTTTTCTGCCCCCAACACTGGTTTCAGAGGCACTTCTACCATGAATCTGTGCTCAGGTAAGTCATGACTCTTTATTTGCCTACTTCTCCTATCTTAGGATCATTTGTCAGCCTTGTATCTTCCCCTCTCTTATGGATCTAAGGAGAGTTGTTGATTTTTCAGTCTTTTCAGCTTTTTACATGTTGTGAGAATGGAGTTTGGCAACTCCCAAACTCCTCACGTGCAGAAATGGAAACTGGAAGTTTAGTATTTCTTTTTGAGGTGATGAAAATGGTCTAAAATTGACTTTTATGATGGTATACATATCTATGAATATAGTAAAAACCATTGAATTAATCATTTTTCACGGGTGAATTTTATGGTATGTTAAGTACATCTCATTAATGCTATTTAAACAGGATATTCTACATGTATTTTTGTTTGAAAATCCTTTTTTTTAATCCTAAGCAATGTAAAAGGCAACTGGAAAAAGGTATAATAATAGATTTTGATGATGGAAACACAATGTTTAAAGATGTAATTTGTGATATATAGTAAAGGAGGATGAAAGAGTATATAAAATGAAAGTTCTTGTATACTAGCGAAATTAAGTCATTATGAACATGAACTAAAATCTTATTAATTAAGATATGAGTAGTAATCCTCAATGCAGCAACTTAGAAAATAACTCAAAATATATACTGGAAAAAAATAACAAGAACATGGAAATGGTACATTATAAGGTATCTATTTAATGCAAAAATAGCACATTGTAAGATAGCTAATACAGGAACTGTGGAACAGAAACGGCATAAGCTATGTGGAAAAGACAAATTATATAACATAATAAAGGAAACAATTCATTGTTGCATTTATAAAATATATAAACGTGTTATGTATAACAATAATGGCACAGAAAAGAAAAGCACGAAGGAATAGAGTTATAAAGCAGTAACAATTATACATTTCACTATAAGTAACTTAGCATAAATTAGAAGTAGATTTTGGTAAAGATAAGTTGTATATCGTGAGCCCTAGAGCAAACACTAAAGATAGTAAGTAAAAAATGTATAGTGAAAAATACTTAAAAGAATGACATCGTTACCATAGATATATTCACTTAAGGCAAAATAAGTATTGTATTAAATGTGGAAAAGAAGAAAAAAATAAAATATATAATAAAACAAAATATAACATGGAAGATGTGTACAGCTGTATTATAATCATTATCCCAGTGAGAAAACAACTTTACCAACTAGTACACAGTGTCTATGTACATTTTTTGCCTTAATCTTACACATTCACACATTTCCAAAGTCACTTATGTCTGTAACCCATCGCTCAATTCCCTGGAGAGATTGATTCATATATTTCTAAAGCAGATAACTTTTTTTTTTGCATTGCTTCCTTTGATCACATGGTCTCCTTAATGATTATTATTATTATGTTAATTTGCAATCATTAAGGTCCACACTTTGTATTTTTAAGTTACATGAATTTTGACAAGATCAAAATATCATGCATTTACCTTACAGTATTATAGATAATGTAATCACTGCCCTAAAAATCCCCTGTGCTTCATTTGCTCAGGCCTCACCCTCTTCCCCTCTGGTTCTTCTGGCAAGTACTGATTCACTATCTCTAAAGTTTTGCCTCTTTTTGAATGTAATAAAATTGGAATAATATAATATGTAGCATTTTCTGATTGGCTTAGTTTACTTAGCAATATACATTTAAGCTTTCTCTATATGAGTTTTGTCAATTTATAGTTCATATTTTAAAAATCAGAATACTATTCAGTTGCATGATTAATACATCTTGAATAAATATCTAGGAATATGATTAGTAGATTGTATGCAAAGAATTGGTTTCATTTTGTAAAGAACTGCAAGGCATTCTTCCAAAATGGTTGTTCCATTTTACACCCTCAACAGCAACTGAATGAAAGTTCCTTTGCTTTGCATCCTTGTCAGCAGTTGGTATTGTCACTATTTGAAATTTACCCATTCTTATAATAGATGTGTAGTGGTATCATAATTTTTTATTAAATTTATTGGGGTGACATTGGTTAATAAAATTATGTAAGTTTCGAGTGTACAAATCTGTAATATCTCATCTATATATGCATTGTGTGTTTACTGCCTAAAGTCAAGTCCTTTTCCGTCACCACATATTTGAACCCCTTTACCCTCTTCTACCTCTCCCTCCCTTACCCTCTGGTAACCGACTTGCATTTTCTTAATAATAAACAATGTTGAGAATATTTTCATAGTTGTTAAGCATTTCATTATATAAAATCCAACTATTTTTTGATGGATCATGTTTTTGTTTTTATATATAAAAATTTATTACCAAACCCAAGTTCATGAAGATAGTCTATTTTTGTAAGTTTGTTTTTGTTGTTGTTCTTTTGCATTTAGGCTTATAATCAATAATTTTGGGTTAATATTATGAAAGGCATAGGGCTAAGTCTACACTTTTTTGTAAATATTAATAATTTAATTGTCCAATTTTTCCAGCATCATTGTTGATAAGAGTTTTCTTTCTCCATTAAATTCCTTTTTCTTCTTTGTCAAATATTGTTTTACTATAGTTGTGAAGGTATATCTCTAGGATGTTTATTCTGCTTCATTTAACTATGTGTCCATTCTCTTGCTAATACAATTCTGTGTTGAGTATTGTAGCTTTGTAGTAAATCTTGAAATTAAGTAGTGTCAGTCCTCTGATTTTCTTTTTCTACTTTAGTTTTGTATTGATTCATATTGCTTTGCCTCTCCATGTAAACTTAATCAATTTATAGATATCTACAGAAGAGGAGGCTGAGATTTTGAAGGAGATTTTGTTCAATCTATGCATCAAAATAGGAAGATTTGAATTCTTACAGATACTAAGTTTTTAATTGGATTAAAGATATCCATCCAGGGGATGAGGGAGAAGGTGAGCGGATTAGAAAGCCCAATAGGTAACCAGGAGATGGCCATGGGAATACGAAAGTCAGTTTGGGGCATATAATCAATAATGTTGTAAAGATTTTGTAGGGTATCCAATGGACTCTTGTCTTATTAGGGAGACCACTTCCAGGACAGTGTAGATGCCTGATCATTGTGCTGTGCACCTGAAGCTGAATAATGAAATTCAACTATTATTTCTCATATATATATATATATATATATATATATATATATATATATGTATAGATATCCCATATATAGATATAGATATACAGAATATATCTATCTATCTATCTATCTATATATATATATATATATATTTATATATTCACAAGACTTGGAGTGCAGCATAAGGAATAGAGACAGTGGAATATATCTCCCATATATATATATATCCCATATATATGTGTGTGTATATATATATATGTATAGATATCCCATATATATTAATATAGATATATAGAATATATCTATATCTATATATATATTTATATATTCACAAGACTTGGAGTGCAGCATAAGGAATAGAGACAGTGGAAATGTAAAGGTTGTATGAGATGTCAGAGAGGTAGTAGATTAGGAGAGAGGGGTTGTCACTTTGTGAGGGGTATAAATGTCTAATTCTTACATTGTTTTGTGCACATGAAACTAATTAAAAAAAAGAAAAAAAAGATTTCCATTTTTTTTATTTTGTTTTGTTTCTTTCAACAGAGCTTTGTATTTCTCTAAAAAATAGATATAAAGTAGGTGCACATATTTTATTATATTCATACTTAAGTATTTTATTTTAGGTGCAATATTAAATGACATTATGTCTTTATTTTCAAATTCCAGTTGTTAATTACTGGTATACAGATAAGCGTTTTATTTTGTATAATACCTGGTATACTGCAGATTTGTTATAATCATGTATTAGCTTCAGGAGCATTTTTTTTATTTGTGTGGGGTTTTTTTGCCACTTCAGAATTTCTATATAGAGAATCACTTCATCTGTGTACAGTTTTATTGTGTTTCCCAATCTGTATGTCTGTTATTCTCTTTTTTTGTCTAACTGCATTTGCTAACACTTCCAGTATGATGTTGAAAAATAGTGGTGAGAGGGAACATACTTGCCTATTGCTGATATTAATTGTAAAACATCTGGTTTCTACCATTAACTATAATGTTAGCTGTGGGTTTTTGTAGGTTTTTGTTATCATTTTAAGGATATTCCTCTCTCTTTCTTGTTTCATGAGAATTTTTAACCCGAATTGGTGTTGGATTTTGTCAAATGCTTTTTCAGGCTTATCAGACATTAGATACTATTAAAAAATCATTTTTTCCAGGACCTGACATTTCAAAGCATTTTACAAATAAAAAGAATCACAGAATCATAAAATGAATCATAATAGATCAGTTGAAAAATTCTCAAGTGTGATTAAAGATAAATTTGCATATTGTGCCTTGAGATAAATAGTATCCACTTAACTGGCATTAATCTTGAAAAATTTAACTAAAACCATAAATTGCTCTATTAGGTAAAGTGATTAATCCAAATAATACTACAGAGAGATTCTATTTTAAATCACTTGGTCTAGAGCATTTAATATTAGCTAGTAACATAAAAATAGTTAATATGTGTTAATCATGTTTTAGATATTTAAATATTTGTCAATATGTAGGGTTAAAACATTTCTAAGTCTTATGACAGATGACAAAATATTGCCTACAAATCTGCTTCCAATATGCAAAATGTGTGTAGAATATGTTATATGAAAACCAGTGTGTATTTTACTGTTGTTTTTCATAGAAGTACAATATATGAATATACCCATTGATATTAGTCAATCAAGAGGATTAATTAACACACGCTCTCATACACTAAGTCACAGGTCAAATTTTGCAAACAAATGTTGAATAGGTATAAAGTTTGGTCCTCTGATAAGAGCTGTGTTACATACTATTTGGACTCAGTTAATTTATCTATTTAAAGGCATAGATGTTATTATGACTTTTAATTATTTACTGTAATTATGTCAGTACAGTGAAATCTTTCTCAAACAACAACAAAAAAGATTATTGAATTAATTTGGAAATTGTTCATATTTTTACAATATTTAAAGCACAATTAATTTGTCTTCCTTTCTGTATCTTCTATAAGTAGTCTTTTAACGCATGCCCTTTGCCATTTGTGTTGGAAAACTCGTCCTACATCTGGGCTGTTCTCTTTTTGTATATGGAGTTGTACTTAAATCCAGTAATTACATTTATGATCCAGAGTAAAAGGTTATATCACTCTCATCTCTTATATATGAGGTAGGAAAGTAGTAGTATACTACCATTAGAAATTATTTCTCTAATAATTTTGCTCTGAGTGTTTCTACCATGCAACATTTCAAAGACTTTTGTAAGACTTAATAAAATAATGCTGAGAATGACAGTATTTCAACGGTAAAACTAGTAATATTGAGGGACATGTATAAATACACACATGGCATTATTAGTTACCATTGTGTTTAGTAAGAGAACTTTTAAAATGACTATTAATCATGAAAACTATAAGTGTTTGTAAAGTATTAGGTTTCCTCCTTGTGCAGATAAAAGGAACAATTTGCTTTTATGTAATAGGATTGGTAGAAAGAAATAAGAAGCAACTGGGCTAATGACATCTGCCTAGTTGTGACCTCTGAGATAAGCCAAGGATATATCAGGAATCCAGTTAAGAAGACTATATATTTAGATCTTGACCAAAAAGGGATTATAAAACACTGCTTCCCATCCCCATGGTTATTATGGTTTCCACTCTTTCTGTCAATGTAATGACATAATGAGGAAGGTCATGTCAAGATAAAATAAGTCATTCCCAGGGATTTGGTATCATGAGGTATTGGTATGCTCCACCTTGTAGGAATGATGGTCAAGAAGTTTGGGAGGCATTTTTGAAGTGGACACACTGTAAGATTAGAGATCAGAAGAGAATGATTTGTTTATAAAACAACGCATTCAAAACTGTGTATTCTCCGCTCTAAACATGTCGCTCACATGGTAAGTCAGTACAAATGGCCAGTGCTTTGTAAAAGCACATTGTCTCAATCATCATGCCTGCCTACATATGAGATGCATTCTTCTTATCTCATGGGTCATCTGGAGATGTAATCCATTGTAGAAGTTGGCTCTTCAGATTACTCACTGCCTTCTAACTATTGCCAAGCAGGTTCAAGTTCATCAAAGGCCTTACGAAGAGGATGAGAAAATCGAAACCTTGGACAAAGAGAGGCCATGAAGTAGTTATGTGTACATATTCATGCTTGTCCTGAGAAACGAATTTAAGCAAAATTGCAACAAGTTCTCTCAGTAACCTCCTCACATGAGACCCAAGGTGTAATTGTAACAAGCAAACATTTTATTAATGTTAGAATTTTTATTTTTGTATAAAAACACAAAAGAAAGCACTTACTGCAAAAGTTCCATTCATCAGGGAAGGCTAATGTAATGGGTGTTGCAATGTTTTCTGATTCCTAATACATATGAACTGCTATTTCCTTTGTATATCCTAGATATTGATTAGACCCTTTCTATCAAAATATGAGAAGAATAGACCCACAGAGACAAACCCAGACCCACAGAATTAAACATAAACTTCAACAATACTTTTATGTTCATGGTATAGTTTAAGAAACCCTGATTAGGTGTCTTAGAATAATTTAATTTAATCTTCTTTAGGTTATAGGTAAAATGTCCTCTCTCTATTATACACTACATTATAAGTTCCTTGATAAAAGGAATTATGTCTTATTAAATGTTTTTTGTCTCAGTATAAAGACCTATGAAATTTGCTTGTTCAGTAAATATTTATAGGACTGAATAAAATTGAGATGAATTTGTTCTACTGACTGCATTAAATAACTTCTGTCCATTTTTATTGTTCTAATATAACCAGTATGCAACTACTTTGATCAAGACTAGACAAATGTAAGTAGTCAAATTTCAGTTGGAACAAATGACCTAATTTTATAATAATTCAAAAATATATTTTCAAGAATATGTTGAACAATAAATTTATTGACATATTACTAAGAGATAACAAACTATTCATCGGGCCACTGCTTATGATGTAGTATCTAGTAAATTTTATGCTTGTGAACTCCTGCCATGTTCCAGATGAGCTCACTTGATTTTTAATGATTTTTCTACTAATATCTGACAATCAAAACAGACATACAGCTTAATTATTCTGATAATCACTAGAGATCTAACCCAAATGAGAAACAAACAAACAAACAAAAGCCAAGGTGTGGAGGATAAACTGTCTTGTGGAAAACATGAATGTCTTTTATTTAGTATTTACATCATCAGCTTTTGAAATATAGATTAAATATTATTGCATGCAACAATGAAATAATTTGGGTAAAACACAATGTAAAAGTTTATTTTTAGTTAAATATTTATTCTATTATTTATTGTCTAATTTTTGTTATTTTGCCTGGAAAGTTGATGCATTTTTTAATGCTGGTCTTAATGAATAACAACCTGGATATCCTCAGACTTCAGTAATATAAACATGATCCCTGAATAAGGGTGGACATTCATAAAATGATAACATTTCTTAACTGTAGATATGTGCATTTACATTTGATAACATTTCTTAACTATAGCAGGAATGATAACATTTCTTCAATGTAAATATATGTGTTGACATTTTAAACATTTTAGACTTTATTATTTTTTATAATTTCTATTAAATTTATTAGGGTGACATTGATTAGTAAAATTATATAGCTTTCAAGTGTACATTTGTGTACTACATTATCTACATATTCCCTTGTGTGTGCACCACCCAGAGTCAGTTCTCCTTCCATCACTATATGTTTGATCCCCCTCTTACCCTCTAATAGCCACTAAACTGTTGTCTCTATGAGTTTTGCTTCTTTGTTTGTCTTGTTTGTTTGTTGCTTTCATTTTTATATCCCACATATGAATGAAATCATATGGTTTTCGACTTTTGCTGTTTGACTTATTTCACTTAGCATGATAATCTCAATATTGATTCATGTTGTCTCAAATGGCAGTATTTCATCTTTTCTTATGGCAGAGTAATATTCCATTGTATATATGTACCACATCTCCTTTATCCAATCATCTATCAAAGGACATTTTGGTTATCTCCATGCTTTGGCCACTGTGGATAATGCCACAAGAACATAGGTGTCCCTATATCTTAACAGATAAATGGGGGTAGATACCGAGAAGAATTGCTGGGTCGTATGAATTCTATTCTTAATTTTTGAAAATCCTCCATTATGTCTCGCATAGTGGCTGTACCAATTTACCTTCCTACCAGCAGGGTATGAGAATTTCTTTTCCTCCACAACCTCTCTAAAACTTGTTATTCCTTTCCTTGTTGATAACAGCAATTCTAACAGGTATGAGGTGGTCTCATTGTGGTTTTGACTTGCATTTCCCTAATAGCTTTTGAAGTTGAGCAACTTCTCATATATATGTTGGTCATGTGTTTGTCTCCTTGGGAGAAGTGTGTGTTCAGGTCCTCTGCCCATTTTTTAATTGGATTGCTTGTTTTTTTTTGTTGTTGTTGTTGGGTTGTGAAGGTTCTTTATATATTTTGCATATTAGCCCTTATCAGAGATGTTTTTTTCCACTCTGTTTTGTTCATGGTTTCTTTTGCTGAGCAGAAACTGTTTAATTTGATATAGTCCCATTCATTTATTTTTGCTTTTACTTACCTTGACTTTGAGGTCAAATTCATTAAATCCTTCCTGAATTCAAGGTCCATAAGTTTAATATCTATGTTTTCTTTTATGCACTTTATTATTTCAGGTCTCATATTTAGGTCTTTGATCCATTTTGAGTAATTTTTGGTATATGGTGACAGATGTCAGTCTAGTTTCATTGTTTTCAACATGTTTTTTCCAATTTTCCCAGCATCATTTATTGAAAAGGCTTTCTTTTATCCATTGTATGTTTTTGGTGCCTTGTTAAAAATAAAATTATCTGCCCATATATATGTGGTTTTATTTCTGAGTTCTCAGTTTTATTCCATTGGTCTGTGTGTCGGTTTTTCTGCCAGTACCATGCTGTTTTGATTTTTGTCACTCTGTAGTATAAATTAAAATCAGGGAGTGTGATACCTCTGGCCTTGTTCTTTTTTCTCATGATTACTTTGGCTATTCAGCGTCTTTTGTGATTCCATACAAAGCTAATGATATTTTGTTCTATTCCTTTGAAAAATTACATTGAGATTCTGATGGGGATTATATTCGATCTGTATATTCCTTGCCATAATATGGCCATTTTAACTACTGTATTTCCCCGAAATAAGACCTAGCTGGACCATCAGCTCTAATGTGTCTTTTAGAGCAAAAATTAATATAAGTCCTAGTCTTATTTTAATGTAATATAAGACCAGGTATAATATAATATAATATTATATATTGTAATATTATATATTATATATTGTAATATATAATATTATATATTATAATATAATATCCGGTATAATATAATATAATATCATATCATATCATATAATACCAGGTCTCATATTAATTTTTGCTCCAAAAGATGCATTACAGCTGATGGTCCAGCTAGGTCTTATTTTTGGGGAAACATGGTATGTTGATTTTTTCAATCCATGAACATAAAATATCTTTCCATTTCTTTGTGCTTTCTTTCTTTTAATAATGTTTTACAGTTTTCAGTGTATAGGTCCTGCACATCCTTTATTAAGTGTATTCCTGGGTATTTTATTATTTACTGATAATTGCAAAAGGAATTGTTTTTTTGTTGTTGTTGTTCTGTTTTGTTTTAATTTATTTTTCTGATATTTCATTGTTTATATATAAAAATGTAAAGGATTTTTCTTGCATTAATTTTGTATCCTGCAACTCTGATGTATTTGTTTATTCTCTCTAATAGTTTTTGGTGGCGTCTTTAGGGTTTTCTATATAAAGAATCATGTCATCTGTAAAAAGTGACAATAGGACTTATTTTTTTTCAAAATTTGGATGTATTTTGTTTCTTTCTCTTGTCTGTTGGCTTTGGCTAGAATTTCCAATACTATGGTGAATAACAATGGTGGCAGGGGACATCCCTGTCCTATTCCTGATCATAGGGGGAAAGCTTTTAGTTTTTCGCCATTGAGTATGATATTAGCAGAGGGCTTGTCATATACAGCTTTTGTTATGTTGAGGGACTTTCCTTCCACATCCATTTTATTGTTTTAATTATAAATGAATGTTATATCTTGAAATATGTTATTTCTGCATCTATTGATATGGTGATATGATTTTTTATCCTTTATTTTTTATGTGGTATATCATATTGATTGATTTGCAAATGTTGAATTATCCTTGTGACCCTGGAATGAATCCCACTTGATTGTGGTATATAATCTTTTTAATGTATTCTTTTACTCAATTCACTAGTATTTTGTTTAGGATTTTTCTGTCTGTATTCATCAGAGGTATTTGCTTGTAGTTTTTTTGTGTGATCCTTACCATGCTTTTTGTATCAGGGTAATGGCCTCATAAAAAGCATTAGGAAGTATTGTCTCTTCAATTTCTTGGAAGAGATTGAGGAGGACAAGCAACAATAAAGAAGCATTTTTTTTTTTTTTTTTTTTAAGAATTTACATGTTCAGCTAAGTTCTTCTTCAAATATCAAGGCCCTACAAAATAATTTCCAATGTACAAGAACTTAGGAATTTGGCCTCCATGAGCTTTTTTGAAGAATTTGCTAGAGGATAAACTTTTCTTAACCAGTTGATTATAGGTAAAACATAAGCAAAAATGTAATGGTGAATATTTTATTATATGAAAAGCAGAGTTCTAAGACATAAAGAAGAGACGAAGGCAGAGTAAAAGACTAATGTGTAATGTTACATATTGTGGCAAGGTAGAGCTAAAGCAACCAAAAGAGGAGTGGAAAAAAGAAAAAGAAAATATTTTTGATGGTTGATACAGCAGCAGTTGGGAGTTAAAGAAAACAACTGAAAGTTGACAGTATAGATAGAGTAACTATAAATATCAATATAGTGACTACAATAATTAAGAGTATATGTAAAATAGTAACCATTTAGAATAAAAATGTAAACATTACTGAATATTGTTTTTTTAAAAAATATTAAATGGTAAGTAATTATATATCACAGAGAACTAATGAATGAAATGGGTGAATAGGCATAGAACACAGTGGTTAAGGATAGGAGGAATATTTCTCTGATCATACTCTTTCGTATAGGCTGATTTTAATAATAATGGCAATGTTTTACATACTTCAAAAATAAAATGTTAAACTCATGCTAGACATGTGTGAAGTCCCCAATCCAAGTATTAATAAGTTACATACATACATTACAAATAAATAATATAACCACATTGAAGGATATGAAGAATAACTAATATGAGTAACATTTAAGCAAAGATTATATTTTGTAGGGCCAAAGACAAAAACATTGTGCTCCACTTACTAAATTTGTTTCACAATTTATGGATTAGTAATTCTGAAACTAATTCTTGATAAAAATAGATAAATATATTATGGGTTATAAGAGCCAGGTTAATCACTGTCTGAAAAAGAAGTTGCAAAAAGGAATGGGGGAAGAATAGAGTGAACACTTTGGGGTTGGGTTGGAATCTGAGGTATTAATATAAACTCATGATTTTATACACACACATACACACACACACACACACACACAGATGTACAGAAAGAGATACAAATTGCTGCACCCTAAAACTGTGTCAGCCCAGTAACAATGACATGCCTATTCTGAGATGTTTCGCTAACTACCCTTGTTCTAATGTAATAAACCAGGGCTCCTTGAAAAAACGTTGATGCCAGAACACACTATGCCTGGAATATTATGTGTGCCAGAATATAAGGCCCTATATATTTAAAACCATTATGCTGCCCTGTCTAAAGACAGAAAGCAACTTGAAAACTCTCCCACTGGCCAAATCAAGGATAATTTTAGCAATAAAAAATTTATTAACAAAAGAGCTTTGTATGAAATCACAAAAGACCCTACATAGCCAAAGTATTCAGGAGAAAAAGAATAAGACCAGATGTATCACACTCCCTGACTTCAATTTATACTACAAAGCAACAAAAGTCAGAACAGCATGGTACTGGCAGAAAAACATGGACTAAAATAAGTATGTGATTTCATAACAATATAAATAAACAGTTGAATAAATGAGTACAATGGGTAAAAGAGACTACTTTCTCTTAAAATATAATTCTAATAAAGTAATGTACAAAATAGAGAAAACAGAAAACGGTCTTTGGCAATCACTAAAATAATAACTTCCATGGACAAGAATCACAGTGGATTCTAATATTAATGGCGCAAAGTATGATGAGATATAAAATATTTCCAGAATCTTGAATTATCTTTCCACAAAATATTCATTAAATATTTAATAATCATTATTACTAAATAAAAATGTACTACCGATTACTAAATCTTTAGTAATATTCATTGGTAATCTAACCAAAAGTATATAATCCGTGTTTAATCATGACAAAACATCAGACAAATCTAAATTAGAACAAATTCTACAAAACAATTGAAGAGTACTCTCAAAATACGTAAAGGCATAAAAAAATGAGCAACTTTCCCACATAGAAGATTGAATAAACATGACTATTAAATAACGTGGGATACTAGATAGGATCGTAGACCAGCGGGACAACTAGTAAAATTTCAATAAGGTCTACAATTTAATATCATTGTAGCAACTTAATATCCTGTTTTTGATAATTATACTATGATCAAATAAGATGTTAACATTTGAAGAATTTGGGTGAAGGGTATACAGGAATTCTTTGTACTATTTTTGTAAAAAATTTGTAAGTCTGTAATTATTTCAATGTATAAAGAAAGAAAAAGATATTTAAAAAATTATTATATAAACTATAACAGGTAAGAATTCACAATAACAAATAAATAAAATTGGGAAAGAAAGAAATAGGGAAAGAGGTATCAAATTTGCAGGAGCAGAGGGATTTTAAATCCTTTCTTTTTCTAAGCATTTTATTCCTTTATCTCATTATTATATTCCCATAAAATCCTTCAAGAACACTATAACTTTAATCTTGCAGATAAGAATATAATATATTTATGTTTGTTGCATATAAACATATTAATCTACATTAAGCAAAACAAATAGGGAGTATCAAAATTTTCAAACTACTATTATGTCAATGGAACCCAAATGTAGTAAGGCAGTCAGGACCCATGAAGGAGCATAATAAAAAAATGAAGAACCATCAATTTTCTCTGGATCTCATCTGTTTAATCCTATTTGCATGCTTTTTAATGTTTAGTTTTTCAATCTTTTAAAACTTACTTTCTTTGCATTTTCCTCATAGTGAATGCTGAAGCCCCAACCCCCACAGTTATGTTTTATAGACATTTATAGAGAATAACTGGGCAAAACAAAATTGCAGTTCAAAACTTTACAATAGTACAAATACACTTGCTTCTGTTAAATTGGGTGTGTTTGTGTATGTGTGTTTAAAGAGAGAGAGAGGTGGAAGTGGAGATTTAGAAAGTGGCAATGATGTTTCTGGAACTGAAAAGATACGGATATTACATCTGGTTTTTCTTATCTTCTTATCTCTGATTCAGATTGTGTATCAGTTTTATTTTCTCTGTTCAGACTACTGGTCTGTAGTTTTGCACTTACGTTGTGAATGCCTTCCTCCACCACTCACACATACACACACACACACGCACACACACACACACATTCAAAACTCTACTCAATAGAGAAAGTCAGCTTGTAGTAGATATCCACACGAGTTTCAGCAATTGTGACCTGGGAGTCACAATTATAAAGTGCAATTAAAGCTGTTAGAGACCACATATATGGTTAAGCCTGGAATGTTCTGGAAAACATGGGGGAGGGAGGGACTGATAAGAAGGGCATACACTCCGAAACAGCCAAACTGGTGGTTTGAATTCCAGATTCATTAACTATAGTCAAATGACCCTGGAAGGGCTACTTAACACCCCAGTAACCGTTTTCTCATTTAAAAAAAATACATATATAAATATTTTTATATATAATTTTTATTTGTATATTTATTTGTTTATTTTTAGGATTAATGAGTGACACATCTAAAATTACTTAGAAAAATTCCTGGTGTGTATACAGCAGTGGTAAATATCAGTTATTAATTTTTATCAGGAGAAAGTAGTAGGCACGCATGGTAAAAGCACGAGATATCGAATAAAGTAATGTAAGCAATACCAGTGAGAATATAAGTTTGAATACAAAGAAAATAAAACTCTATTTGATTAAGGGAGTAAAGGTAAATAGAGGGTGGCCCAAAATACAGGAATAGAAGCTTATAAGGATTCCGGAAAATGTCATAGATAAAGAAGTCCTCTCATCCCACCTTTACCCTCAAATATTATTTTGGATATAAAATATATGAACAAGCCTCAGTAAAAAATTCTGTTCCAATGTCATCTATATAAAGAGTCTATATTTGCACAGAATTATTAGTTGCAAAAGGAAAATTAAAGTCAGCTTCAGCCTCTTGGAAGAAGAGACCTATTTGTTGAGTTTTTATTGATATTGTAGCTACTAGATCATCATGTCATTTGTCTTATCTGCAGTGTCCTCTCTGGCCTTGCATTTCAGGCAAATGTAAATCAAAAGCCTTTAGAGTTATGGATCCTGATGATTCACAAGGTAATCTTGCAAACACAGCAGGGCAATATACGGTTTGCAAATTGCTTAAGTGACATCTCTGCTATTATCCTAAAATATTGTTGCAGTAGAACTCATTTCATAATATTTCAGCTTGATTATATTTTAAAACTTTACCTTTCTCAAGATAAATATATTGCCTCCCATTTGCATACTTTTATTTTATTAAATTGTATATGTATTAAAGGGCAAAGTGCTTTATTTCAAAATGACCAAAAGTTATCCTTTGCATAGGAGTTATTAAGCTTGTTAAACTTCTCCTACTGAATTCTTTAGAACTTTTTTTTTTTTGCACTGGACATTTTACAATTGAAAATTATCAATTTTCAAATTGAATTTGCCTATAGATTAACATTACAACATTGATAAGATTTTCAATTTTGTACTAAACTTATTAATAAAAAAATTCTATTTGAATGTAGAATTTATCTTGCATTTTCAAATGATAATATCTTTAGTGCATTTTTCATCAATCTAATACTTTTCCTATAATAAGCATTCAAATGTACTTACCAATATTGCATGATTCTTTTCACTCAAGTACATTATGCTGCAAAAATGTAACTTTAAAACAATTTTCTCACAAACTTTTACTAATAAAGCCTAGAATTCATAATGACTTTGTCATTGTGGTTTCAATGCAAACATATACCTGCTTCGATATACATATAAAGAATAAAATTGATAGCAAAACTCAACTGCTGTCTGGCACCATACAGCAAAGTTAATTCAAGATGGATCAAAGACCTAAATATGAAACTTGAAAAAATAAATTGCATGGAAGAAAGCATAGGTACTAAATTATGGACCTTGAAATCAGAGAGGATTTTATTAATTTGACCTCAAAGTCAAGGGAAGTGAAGAGAAAATAAATGAGCAGTACTATATGAAACTAAAATGCTTCTGCACAGCAAAACAAACCATCAACAAAACAAAAACCAACCAAATGGGAGAGGATATTTGCAAACAACACCTCCTATAAGGGACTGATATCTAAAATATGTAAAGAACTAGTACAACCCAGGATCAAAAAAAAACAAAAAACAAAGACAAAAACAAAAAAACAATTCAGTTAAAAAATGGAAGAGATCCTGAACAGACACTTCTACCAGGAAGTCATGCACATAACCTACAGACATGAAAAAAATGCTCAACTTCACTATTAGGGAAATGCAAATCAAAACCACAATGAGATATCATCTCACACTTATTAGAATGGCTATCATCAGCAAGACAAATAATAAGTATTGGAGAGGCTGTGGAGAACAAGGAACCCTCATACACTGTTGATGGAAATTCAAATTAGTACAACCTCTATGAAAAACATTACTGAAGTTTCTCAAAAGACTAAGAATAGAATTACCATTTTACTAAGCAATCACTCTTCTGGGTATCTACCCCAAAAATCTGAAAACATTTATCTGTGAATATATATACCCCTATGTTCATGGCAGCATTATTTACCGTGGCCAAACATGAAAACAACCGAAGTGTCCTTCAATAGATGACTGGATAAAGAAGATGTGGTACATATATACAATGGAATACTACTCAGCCGTAAGAAAAGATGAAATACTGTCATATGCAACAAAGTGGATGGATGTTGAGATTATGATGCTAAGAGAAATGTCAGGCAGAAAAAGACAGGAACCATATAATTTCACTCATATATGGGATAAAAAACTGAAAGCAGCAAACGAACAAGACAAACAAGCAAAAACTCATAGACACAGACAACAGTGTAGTGGTTACCAGAGAGGAAGGGAGAGGGTGGGGTGGTAGAAGAGGGTAGATGGGATCAACTATATGGTGATTGAAGAACAGACTCTGGGTGGTGAATACACAATGGAATATATAGATGGAGTATTATAGAATTCTACAATTGAAACCTATATAATTTAACTAACCAATGTCACCCCAATACATTTAATAAAAATAAAATTTAAACTATTTTATATATTAGAAAATATTCTGTCCATCTATAGTTTGTCAAGTAGATATTACAAGATTTAATTGGATAGATGCTGATCAGAGCAGAGTAGTAGACTAGAAGATGGTTCAATGCCAAATCATGTAATCTCTTATAAATAAGAAAAAGGGAAATTGATGCCAATCCTCTCTACGAACCTTGCTCTTTTAATCATTTATGATTATAGTTTAAAATTTAATTATGGATGAATAAGCAACTATATATATATATATATATATATATATATATATACATACACACACACACACACACACACATCTTTTAAATACATACCATATATACGTGTGTGTGTATGGTGTGTATTTAAAATGTATTTTGAGTATATAGGTATATATATATCTATATATACCTATCTATCTATATATATATATATATCTATATATATGTCTATATAGATATATATATTTAAGTCCTATAAAATCAAAATTAAGTGAGGGAAAATAAGAATCTAAATTATAGGAAGATAAATGTTCCCTTAGTGTAGAGAAATATTTTTTTACTGAAAAAGATTGATTCAAAATTATCCTTCTGCATACACACAATGCAGTATATAGGTGATATATTATAGAATTGTACACTTGAATTTATATAATTTTACCAAATAATGTCACCCAAAATAATTAAAATAAAATTAGTCTCTACATACACATAACCCAATTTAATTCAGATTATGCCATTTTTAACTAAGGAAACTCACTGTGATCCACTCATCGTTTAGGATAAATATTGATATGAATAAGTGTTGGAACCAGAAGGGGACAAAGGACTTAAAGCATATGTTTAAAATAACCTGAGTTATATGTTTTAGCATGAACCTAGGACTTTTATAGAGAGATATGAAGGAAGGGAAAATAAGCATGCTAGAGAATATCTAGCAAAGTGGCAGAAAGAGTTTTCTTGATTACCTGATATGAAAAATCATTCACCAACGTGAAGCAAACCAGAGATATTTTTCTAGAAATATGGGGTGTAGGGCAAAGAAGGAAGGAGGGAGAGAGAATGCTGTATGTGGTACAGTGTCCACTCTGTTAGTTATTTTTTGTTTGTTTGTTTTTTAACAATAATGTGTTATATTTATTACATATGAAAGATAAATGTCAATTTACTTTTACCAATATCTTTTGGAGGGTATTATCTTAGTAAAGATATATCTGCATAGAAAAAATTCCATTAAAGTTTTATGTTTACAAGATTTCATATATTTATAGTGTTTTACATGCTAAGATGTCCCACCCATCTATTTGGGTTTATATCATTTATTAATATTTAACTTTTATGTAATATATAAACAAATTTCCCTGTTCTATTTTTCTCAGAGTTTCTAATCCTTGTCAATGCAGCACATTAAAATGGAAATTGATTCTACAGAGCTGAAACAAATGTAATTTATATTTTTACCTTAGGGAAGAGCTTCTGAACATAGAAAATTTCAAGATCATCTTTTTATTTTCAATATTAATTATATATCGCATGTTATTTATATATATTTGCCCTACTGTACATATAAATTGTTAGTGTAGTTTTTCAATGACATATTTAAATGCATTCTTTATGTAAAAACAAGGAAAGAAATGACCATAATACAACATTTTGTGTTAATGAAATTATTTTTAATGACAATCAGGAGAGAAATTGGGGCCATTCATGATGCCAAATAACATGTAAGACTTTTAATTAAAAAGGTAAACATAATGAAATTGATGTGAATAGGCAAAATCGAGACGCAGCTATTTACAATATCCAATTGAGCTCTGAGATCAGGGAACCTAATTATGTACTTGCCCTAAATATAGTAAAATCATAATGTGATGTAGCCTACAGTTCTTCAAAATATCTATCATTGTCAGAAATAATAGGACTATAATTTGCCTTAATAAGCTTTATTTCTCCATGTAAGAAGTCCAAAAAGAGGACACAATTTTTTAAAAAAGGATATTTAATAACATAAAAATGATATCTTGTGCTTCTGTTATAAAGAGGACTCTGAAGGGAGAAGAGGGGAAAAGAGAGAAGACTAGGAAAAGGAAGGAAAGTTAGTTCTCGTGTTTGTCTTCAGCGACTTTTATGTAGCAATTATAAAGCTTGCCATAGTACAATGTCTTGAAATGTTAATACTCCAATGACACCATTCATCAATGCCCTAAGTTGTGGCCTTACAAGAATATATTGAGCAAGCAGAATACGAAAACTATAGAAGAGAAAGATTAAAATAGGAAAACATCAGGTTTTCCTGGCAGGACATGGTGAATAGAAGCATAAACAATGGGATATGTGGACAAGAATTCAAATTTATGTCCACATAGATATTAGATTGTGGCATTGTTTATTAACAAAGGTGAGCCAAATTTGGCACAGGAGTTGATTTCTTCTGTGCATACCCAATTGGAAAAAACAAGGTTTCAGTAGATATGAGAGCGTACATACTTTAAATATAATTCTAGATTATTGAAATGAATGCCTGGTGTTTTTAAAAACTGTATTAGTTAACATTTTAAAAACTGCCTAATATATCTCTGAGGTAATTTAATTTTATCCCAATAATATTTGATAAATGTCATTTATAAATATATGAATGAATTTTTTGTTTAGGAGATTGCAGTGCATGAAGTTTTTATTTGTCATGTCCACTAGCCAATTATAGAAGAGAGCCAAATTACACGATAATCATAAAAGTGTCATATTTTTGGGCTGGCCTGGAGGCTCAGGCGGTTAGAGCTCCATGCTCCTAACTCCAAAGGCTGGTTCGATTCCCACATGGGCCAGTGGGTTCTCAACCACAAGGTTGCCAGTTCAATTCCTTGAGTCCCGCAAGGGACGGTGGGCTGCGCCCCCTGCAACTAACAGTGGGACCTGGAGCTGAGCTGCACCCTCCACAACTAAGACTGAAAGGACAACTTGACGCTGAACGGCACCCTCCACAACTAAGATTGAAAGGACAACAATTTGACTTGGAAAAAAGTCCTAGAAGTACACACTGTTCCCCAATAAAGTCCTGTTAAAAAAAAAAAGTGTCATATTTATACCCTTTTTTCCTCTCTCTGTGAATGGTGATATACTAAAAGCAGTGACGGTATAAAGGTTGATAAGGATATATACATACATTGAGCAGGGAAGATACGAGTATGTAGATATATAAATAGACACGCAGATACACACGCTCATGCAGGCAGACAGACAGCTAGCTAGCTAGAGATAAATATATATATTCCCAAATGATGTCTGTAGTCCTTCTGACAAGTTTTGGATGCATATCTTCATGGTCTGGAAATGAAGCATGAACTAAAAAAGAAAATTACGTATGTATTCGCTCCCAATACCAAATGTTAAAGTATAGCTTCAGTCAGGGTTTCCAGGCAGTAATTCCCGCCCGTTCTCAGGAATTTTTTTCGCTTTCCGCTGTTCCCGAATCCTGAGAAAAGTTGGTCAGGAAACCGGGAAAATTGGCTCCTTGAACCCAGATTGTTGGTAGTATCAGCCGTCACTTTGTGGAAACGATTCATCGTGGAGAACAGAAAACAGTTTATATGTTGGGGTTTGGGAACGGGAAAGCGAAAAACATTCCTGATACCAGGCAGGACCCTCGCTTAGTAAACACTTGCTGTCTGAGAACCTCTATTTGATTGTTATCCTGCTTTATCATATTAGAAGAGGGTGTTAGGTATGCTGCCTTAGAGGAGACATGATCTTCACAGCCTTCTCTTTGCCTGCGGGGTGTTTGAAGACTTGTTGAATAATCACATTAACATACTTTTAAGTCTGGGCTTGTGGTTTCTCAGCAATGGATTTTTTTTTTTTAATGTTCTATTTGCATGTTTGTTTCACTTCCCTGTGACGTCAACTTTATCTACAGTTCTTCACTAAATGTTTTTGAAAATTACACTATATCTTTGGCTTCTGGTTTCCTTGCCTCTGTCTCGATTGAGTGATTATATGAAAGAATATTTGATGGCTGGGGCCAGATGGAACAACAGGTGGGAAGGCTGAATCTTTGATCTATTCTTTGCCAGAAAGCCAAATCGACTTGATCAGCTGAAAAATTTCACCAGGTCTATACAGCTGAAAGCTTTCTTCTGTCTTATCTTTCTCAAGAATCTACAAATATTTGGTTCATCCGATTTGTGGACATTGCAAAATTCTAGACCGTTTTTTCCTCATTTCTACTTGCAAAACTGCTCTTTTTTTTTCATCTAATCTCTTTCTGGTTTTACCTTATCAGATGAAATCAATAAAAACCAGCACACATTACTCAAATATGTATTTTCCAAATTATTAGAAAAACAAGCTGAGTAGCCATGTGATCTAACTACAAGTTACCATAGACAATTTTTTCCCAAATTCTTTGGCAATGTGTAGGTGGACTTCCAGCACTGCAGCCTGTATTAATCTTTTTCTGTGCTGCCTTCTGCAATGATCCTATGCCAATGTTACATGGTTTGGATTTATGCTTTGTCACTGTAAGCTAACTACTCCAATGAACAATTCCAAAATCTCACTGGAATTCTTGCTCATGTCACAACCCAAAGCAGTTAACTTTCTCATTTCCAAGGGGCAATTAAGTGACTAAGGCTGCTTCCATGGCATAGCTTTACCATGTTAAATATCTGAACTAAAGGAAACACTAATATGTTTCAGTGAACTGATAGGGAAGATGAGAGAGAGGGAGGGAGGAAGGGAAGGAAGAATGGAGAGTGGAAAAGAAGAGACCTAGAATGGACACATTATTTTATCTTACTTTTAAGGTTAAATTTAATTTTATGTCCCTATGAGGAATCAAGAGGCATTTTAAGGAGTTATTTTGAATTCTTATTAGATACTGTATTTAGTATTTAGTCAGGTTTCTCCAAAGAAACACAATCAAGAGGGTGTGTGTGTGTGTGTGTGTGTGTGTGTAGATGAACTGGAATTGACTGATGAAGTCATGGAGACGGACAAGTTCTAAGACTAACAGTTGTCCAGCTGGAGGATCGGGACAGCCAGTGGTTTAGTTCCTGTCTGACAGCCAGAAGCTTTAGAGTGAGGATGAGCCAATGCTTCAGTTCAGTCCAAAAACAGGAAAAAAAAAAAAAAAAAAAAAAAAAAAAAAAACTGTTTTCCCATCTGGAAGGCAGTCAGGCAGGAGAAATGTCTTCTTATTTTGGGGGAAAGCTGAGCCTTTTGTGCTATTCAATCCTTCAACTGATATGGTGGGGCCCACCCACGTTTCGGAGGCAAATGAACTTTACCCAGTTTATCAGTTTTGGTATTTACCTCATCCAAAAGCACCCTCACAGAAACACCCAGAGAAATGTTTGACCAAATATGTGGACCTCTACATCCTAGTCAGGTTAACACATGGAATTAACCATGAGACACAGAAAATAAGCAAACTCAGATGGCTTTTAAAACAAAACTGGAGGAAACCATAGCACAAACACATTCAAGACGAAACTGCCAAGAAAGTAGAAGTCTGGGTGACTTACGACCCAGAGTCACATACCAAGGTAATAAAAGAGGAGCTGCAGTCAGTGATTTTCTGTAGACAGAAGTGGCTTCTGCTAGAGGCTAAAGCAGAAAATGTTAATGCCAGGACCAGAGATTGGGGTGGTGCCAGACCTGCAGTTAGTGACTGCAAGAAAGAGCAGATATTCTCCACACCCAGAAGACACCATACTGGATGGCCTATCTCTACCGACTTGAGGATCATAGGGGCAAGGCAGCAGTAGAGAACCTGATAAATGAACTTTCTCAGAAAGGAAGCACCCATCTAAAAGTCACCAAATTTGTGAGGAAAGAAAAATCCCACAGTAAAAAAAATATGCTCAAAGTTAAAAGAAAAATACATCACCTGTAAAATTATTCATGAAACAAATAATACAATATTTAGAATAATTGTAATCAATGCATTTATCATATAAGATATAAGAAACAAGATGAGACATAGAAAATACATCAGGGAGATGCAACATATATCTAAAATGAATTCTGGAATGAGCAGCAGACATAGTGGAGAAGGAAAAAAACATTAAATGTAGAGCAAAATTTGAAGAGCTGAAAATAATACATTTTCATCTTGAAAGACTTCCAGTGCAATAACCAAGATGAATAATACATTTTATTTTATAATAAAATTTCTGAACATCATGGATGAAGAATTAAGTTAAACTTTCAGAAAGAAAGTTTAAAGACTCGTCAAAATAATTAAAAATTGTGTTGGGATTGAATTTCTTGTAAGTAGAAGGTAGGAGACAGAAGTGAAAGGAAGAGACACTGGTTGATCATTAGTATATGTATCTATCGTGTTTTCCAAAGTAATATCTCTCTCTCTCTCTCTCTCTCTCTCTCCCTCCCCCCGCCCCCATCTTTCATTGACTTTGCCTGTCTGTGGTAAGCACTCTGTCCCCAAGTGAGAGTCCAGTGATTTATCTAAATATACAACCATGTTTCCCCAAAAATAACACCAGGTCTTTTATTAAGGTTTGCTCCAAAAGACGCATTAGGGCTTATGTTCAGGGGATGTCATCCTGAAAAATCATGCTAGCGCTTATTTTCCAGTTAGGTCTTATTTTCAGAAAAATACAGCAGTACGTTGGTGGCTAAGAATGTTTATTTCAAGTATAAAGTTTTTGTCACTTGAGTGGAAACCTAAAACACATGCTTCAAATAGCTTTATTGGTAAGATGTAGACTATTTTGATCACTGTTTGCTTGATTATTTTGTCTAACCAACTGTCGAAAAATTGAGGAGAGTATTAATTAAATGATATTCAAAAATTCCAATATGGTGCATTGTTGAGGAATCTAAAAAGATAAATAAGAATTAATAAGTAGAAAGTTAGGCATTTTGTATAGACTTGTTCTGAAGATTATTTGGGTTATGATATTGGTCATTGCATGTGATGGTGGTTTTATCTACACGCAGGTGACACTATTCTTGGCTCACTTTAGCGAATGAGCCATGTGAACATTAAATGCTATATTTGGCCAAGTACTCATACCGAATTCCCCGAAAATAAGACTAGCTGGATCATCAGCTCTAATGCATCTTTTGGAGCAAAAATTAATATAAGACCCTGTATTATATTATTTTATATTATATTATATTATATTATACCTGGTATATATTATATCATATTATACTAATATTATATTATGCCCAGTATTACATTATAATATATTATGTTATGTTATATTATGTAATATTATATAAGACCCGGTCTTGTATTAAAATAAGACTGGGTCTTATATTATTGTTTGCTCCAAAAGACACATTAGAGCTGATGGTCCAGCTAGGTCTTATTTTTCGGGAAACACAGTATTTCAAGGGAAGCTAAAGCAGGCATTCAATTGTTTTAGGTATTAGAAGGAAGATAATTTAGTATTTTTTTGTCCTGTTTTGCTGTGGTTTTCAGCCAGACTTGCAGTCAAGGACATTGAAGTACTATTCCATCTTTCCTACAAACACTAGTGAAGTTACAGCTTTAAATTATGTTCAGACCTAGGGAGAAAATACTAAATTGGCTGCTAATATTTTATTCTCCTTTGTGAAGTTTTGAACTGTAATCAGGGGAAAAGGAAGGAACTACAGAGTAGCTAACCTCTTGAATTTATCTGGCGTATTAAATATAATATAAAACAAAATGGATTCAAGTTGACTAATTACATAAGCTCCAAATATAACTATGTGTCAGAGGTTCCGTTACTCAAAAAATTAGCAATTAATTACATTAATAAATAAAAATTAAGGCCACTATAATACTGATAAACATAAACAGTGAATTGTCTAAGAAGATAATTTCAAAATCTCTGCTCGAAACACACTATCTCTAGTAATGGTTTTCTCAAAATATCAAGGAAGAACTGGAATGGTTGGAATATATGCTTCAATAGTATGTCAAAATGAGAATATTTAGAGATTAATGACAAAATGTGTAAGAGCTGATTGATCAAACTAAAGACAGAGATTATTTTAAGAGAATTGTAGCCATCACTAGAACATACTGAAAAGTTATGAAAGAATCACACTATATTTTAAATTCCTGGAAAGACCATATATAGACTATATATATATAAATATATATATATATATATATATATATATATTTATATATATATATATATATACACACACATAGTCTTATATATATAATTCATATATATAATATGAATTATCCCCCAAATCTGACTATTCTTAAAGAGGTACTAGAAAAAAGAAGTGATATTTCAATTGTTGGGATATGAGTTAGTGTATGTGGGGCTTATGACATTGTAACAGAGAAATACAGGTAAAAATAAGAATGCACACTGCAGTAACTTCTGCATAAGAAAACAGAACCAAGTAAAATATTAAGAAGCCTCTTTCACAAAGCTTCAAATAGAATCCATTATAAGAGTAAAATATTGAAGGTTAGTAAATTCTACCAACCTGTTATTAAATGTCTGTACAGCCTTGCACAATCTTGATAAAATTATGAATCTAAAATTTTAATATATATTAAACTAATATTAAATATAAATTGATACATTTAATATTAATTATGTATCCATATTTATCCATAGATAGATGGTTGCATGCATGTATAAATGGATGGATGGATAGATGATAGATAGATAGATTGAGATAAAAGAAGCATTATCTGTGGACTAAGGATTATGCTAGAAAAGTTTATGAAATATGGACCCATTGGAAGGCAAAGGAATGATAAGTCAATTAATGGAAAGCCAGGCAGGACAATGAAGGAGTTCAGGCCATGAGAATTCTTGAAGTATTCTTTGTGGTTGAGATTATGAAACTCGGGGAAAAAGATAAGAATAAGATTTATTTGAACATCTGAATGCTTTTAGTACCTGTTATTCCATTACAATTATAAAAACCCATATAAAATCCAGTGAAACATAAAATATATTATACCCGATCTAGTGCTATTTTCCCAAGGAATAGAAGGTTGGTTTAATTCATAAAAATAAGTCTCAGAAATGCATTATATTAATAGAATAAAGACAAAAAAATGATACTCTAAAGATAAATAAAAAGTGTTTGATGAAATCTAATATTATTGTTGATAAAATCATCTGACAAATTAGGATCAGAATAGAATATCCTCAACCTCACGAAGAACACCTGTGTAAAGCCCATAGCTATTGGCATACATTATGGTGAAAAAATGAAAGCTTATATCAGGAACAAGACAAGGATGTCCAGTTTCACACCTTCCATTTGACATTGTACAAGATACTCTAGCCAGTGCAATGTTCAAGAAACAAATAAAAAGCGGCCCAGATTGTAAAAGAAGAAATAAAATTATAAAAAATGCTGAGGGATCCACATAAACACTAAACTACTTTGTCACTGTAGTAAATTTTGAAACAGCATCTCAGTAATAAATGACCTCAGCAATGTTGTAGAATGCATAGTGAATATACAAAAATCAATTGCATTTCTATACATTAAAAGTGAAAAATCCAAAATGAAATCAAGAAAACAAAGCCATTTATCATAGAATTGGAATCAGTAAAATACTTATGAATAAAATTTAACAAAATAAATGCAAGAGTTGTGTACTGAAAATTACAAATTTGCTGGTAGAGAGAATGCATCCTCTGTAACCCCAGGTGGGAAGAACTTAGTAGCCTAAACAAACACATTTTCATAGAATTTATCTTGAAAATGAAAGACTGTAATAGTTAACACAATCTGAAAATATACAGTCGTGGTTTGCTTAAATATTTCTTACATTTTACTTGATTATATGTTAGTTGCCAAAATATTTATTGTTATTTGTTGACTGCAATGAATATTGCTATTTCTTGAGAACATTCATTCTTAAAGTGTTTTTTAACATTGTTTTAGAAATTTAGAAAATTGTAGCGAGCAGGTATTAAATACGGTCTAATGCTGTGCTGTCAAAAGATGAAGAAATAAGTGATTTAACATAAGACATAGACCATCAAAGACAAAGCAGCATGACCATGTAGTGAAAGGTGGGTCAGAGGGATAATCCTAAATCTGATAGAGGACGCCGAACTTTTCAAAGGATTTTACAATTGTCTGAACAAATGTGTACCCATATTTTCTGTAAAAGAACATGAAATTATCAATAAAATAAACCAAAGACACTTTTAAAAATCAGGGAAAGAATATCAGAGATCGAACAATATTAATTTTATTAAATACTTATTAAAGAATTGGTAGAATGGTTTATTCTGCAAACTTTTCTACAAGAGCAAGAGACACGCAGCAGCACTGAAAATAGGACCCTCTCCAAGACAATTATTTGTAAAACTTTTGAAGAAAAACGTCTTTGTTTGTTTTAGTGTACCTTGTTTAAATATACATCTATATCATTTTATATAATTGAGGTAATGCTGGTTAATGACATTATATAAATTTCAGGTATACAGCATTATAATTTGACAGCTGTGTATTTTATTGCATGCTTACCACCAAAAGTCTAGTTTCCTTCCTTTATCATATATTTAAACTTCTTTGCCCTATTTGCCCTTTCCTCACTCCCCTTACTCTCTGGTAACTCCCATTCTATGATCTGTATCTATAAGTTTGTTTTTGTTTTGTTTTGTCCGTTCATTTGTTCTTATATATATATATATATAATCACACACACACATATATTCCACATATGAGTAAAATCGTGTGTTTTTTGTCCTTTTTCATGACTATTTCACTTAGCATAATACCCCCAAGATCAATCACATTGCTATAAATGGCAATATTTCATCTTTTTTTTTTATGTCTGAGGACTATTTCACTTTACACACACACACACACACACACACACACACACACACACACACACCACATTTTTATCCATTCATCTATCAATGTACATTTAGCTTTTTTCATATTTTGGCTATGTTGATTGGAGCTGGTTATGAATAAAGACTTGAGCAGTTAGATTATTGCCATATAATAGCTAGGGGCCAAAAAAGGACAAATAATATAGCACCTCCCGTGGTTATTTATAATAGCATATAATTTACTGCTTAGCTTGCATATCACATCATTGCTTCAGCATTGTTTAGACATGGATCAGTTAATTCAACCTGCCTCTCTCTATTCACAAAATTCATAAGAGTATAATTCACATGGTTAATGTAAAAAATTAGAAGTAGAGATATGTGTCTATATTGGTTGCATGTTATTCTAGCATACCACTATGGAGAACCCAAAAGGATAAAAATTATTAGTAGCATGAAAAGTGAACTTGCAGTCACAATCGTAGAAATTAGTGGTATCAAACTGAATCTCTAATGCTTCCATCTCTACAACTGGCATATGCTTGTCACCAGAGAGTCTCCTCTTTGGGTTAAAGCACCCTCTGTCTTGATAGAATTTGTATAGACAATAACATGGTTTGCACCATTAACTCTATATTTCTTTATTTGCTCCTCCAAGCGGCATCTCCTAAAAAAAAGAAAAATTCCCTTTTCTATACATGCTAATGATTTCAATCTAGACTTGTGTTGTGCAATATTGTACCCACTAGACACATATGGCAAGTGAACACTTATAATGTAGCTAATGCATCTGAGGAATTGAATTATTAATATTGTTTAATCTATTTAAACTTAAAACTGAAACATACAAAGTACTTCCTATTGACAAAACTTTATTATTTTATAATATTACCATTTGCTTTGTTGTATTGTGTAAGATCCGATCTCATTGTAGTTTGCTATTAGGCAGATGTAAGGTTTGTAGCATTACATATAAATATACCTCTCATCTAGCCTGTGTCATTGGACTGATTTAATTTGAGTAATTTTTTTTCTAGACATAAATGTAGCATTATAATATATTTATTTGAATATGTTATGCAGATAAAACAAGAAACAATACCTATTTAAATCATAATTGGGAATAAACTTGAAATACCATTTTAACATAATTAAATTATTTACGGTTAAAATTAAACATGGGCAATGTTTTAAATTTAAAATAAAGAAACTATTTCTGATACAGTATCTAGTGGAGATACAGAAACTAGTATTATGATTGGACCAGTATATATAAAAATTTATTGAAATAAGGTATGTACCAAACGTTACAATAAATGTTGATTCCGTTTTCTGCACTAGAGCAAAACAAAAAAATGTTGGTTACTTGTGAAAAAAAAGTTTTAAAGATAATATAGTAGATAATATAAAGAGACCTATTCCAAAAAACTAGCAAATTTGATAAATGTTTCTCTAAACTGTCAGAAGACAATATCTGAAATAATTCACTTGATATTAGAATTAAATTCCCACCAAAATGTTTAAATAATTTTTAACAGAATCTGAGCTTGTAAGTTTGGCAAGCTGTACAACAGCTTGGATTCTTGAAAAGATCATGGACAAAGAAAATATTTCTGTTATGAAAAGTTTGTTATAAACTCCTGAGATAAAAAACTAAAAATAATACTTTATGATAAATGAAAGATTTTCCTTACGGCTACCCATTATAGAGTACAAGACCTTTTAAAATTATGCATATTCATAGTAAAAACTTTCTAACCACATTAAAATTAAATTTACTAAATTTTTTTAAATGTTAAATACATTTCTTTAGCTTTGGGTGAGTTGCAATGTAAGAGATACTGTAACATTACTACATTCAGTATGTTTTATCTCAAAGGGCTTTCAAATTTACTAATAAAAGTTTTACCAATTTCATTAACAATACTGAACTCTTACAAAGACATTTTTTATTTATTTACATTTATTACAAAAGAATATCAGCTACATGTGAAAAAAAACTTAGTTGCTATCTCAGTAAACTAGCTTCACTAGTAATAACTTTGTTTGTTAGTTGGTAATAATCTGGATTGATGAGAATTTTAAAAGAAAAGACTGATGTTTCCCTTATTGATTTGCTGCACTCTGCTAAATATTGAAAACGCTAGTTAGTGCTCAGGGTATTTGTTTGTTTGTTTTGTTTTTAATTAAAATTTATTAGGATGACAATGGTGGCTAAAATTACATAGGTTTCAAGTGTAAAATTCTGTGCTCTGTTTTTATAAAGCAGACTCTGTGGAAAATGTGGATACAGCTGTTAAAACCATTCAGTATTGAGCAATGTATGTGACTAATGAAAGTGTTAAAAGGCAATGATATAATGATTTAGTTACCATATTACCCTGAAAATAAGACCAGGTCTTATATTAACTTTTGCTCCAAAAGACACATAAGGGCATATTTTCAGGAGATGTCTTATTTTTTCATGTACAGCAATCTACGTTTATTCAAATACAGTCATGTCATCTTCTTCTGGAACATCGTCATAATGTACTAAATGTGTCTGTCTGGATGACGATCTTAACTGGGGCTTATTTTCAAAGTAAGTCTTATTTTCGAGGAAACACGGTATTTGCCAACACTTTTTGGTTGTGTAGTGGGCAAGTTTTAGTTTTACACAGACTTACTCTATGATTAACTAAAATTCAAGATTATCTTAAAATAAAAGAAATGCTTGATAAAAAATATATATCAAAGACTAGATGTAGCCTTGTGGTTTACATTTCTCTCACACATATTGCGCTGCAAATGAGGGAGTTCAGTTTAGAGCTATAAGGACAGAAAAAGCTTATTGGTGAACTAGTTAGACAGGCACAAAGATTTGTGTTGAAAATGAATTTTAACACAATACAAACCAATAATAATTATTTTAGACACTATCTTACATTAATTAGTATAGAGGTTTTAATTCTTATTAACAGTAGTATGTAAGTTCACTGTAAAACCTAAGAGAAAGATTTAAAGAAACATTAGTGACATTGATACATTTAAAGCTGCTTTTCAATTATGCATCACACTTTTGAATTTGACATTAATTAGAGCTGAATATATCAAAGACTTAGATGATTTGCTTAACTAGTACAGGTATAATTTTGAAATATGTTTTTTTTTAAAAATGAAATAAGTTACTCTCAACTAGATGAACTAGTGTTAATATTGAATCAAATATTAAATGAAAACACTATTTTGGTCCTCTGTCCATTTATTGGAAATTTTACATTTGTTTGGGATAAGTTTGGTATATGTGTCTGTTTTCTGTTGTAACTTTGATGAAAACTGAAGGCAGATGAGTTATTTTAGAATTAAATGTAGTTTCTGAATGAGATGAACTGTACATGTAAAATATCCACTTATTTAGAAAATTTAGTATAAAAAACATGAAATATCTCATTGATAATTTCTATTAGATACATATTAATATAATATTTTGATGCATTGTGTTGAGATATATATATATATATATATATATATATATATATATATATATATATATAAATTAATTCCACTGGCTTAAAAATAACTTAAGGTGACTATAAATTTGAAAGTACATATGTATCTCACATTACATTTTTCTTAGAAAACACTGATCTGGAGAATCTAATCTGCCTTGTTCCAAATATTCTGTTTAAAAGATGACTTTTATCCTGTACGTTTTTTACTTGTGAATTCTGTAGTCTAAAATGACTAAAGAAGTACTGTCCAGATAGTCTTAATTCATGTGGAATCTTACTAAGTATATTTACCCAATGGTTATGTAAATTTTTGTGCAAAAGTATACTGATTTCAATTATATCTTTGTGCTCATTTTGTTTCCATCTAATCACTGTCCACTTTGCAAAATACTTCATACATGCAAATAGATCACACTCAAAATTTAGAGGAACTCCTTCTTTTCTGTTATATCAACATATGGTGAGCAAAAAGAAAAGAAAAGAAATGTGTTTTGATTAATATGCTATTAATAATTTTATAGTCCTTAATCTTACCCCTCATTCTTCATGTTTTGACTAATACCAAACAGTTCCAATATTTAATGTACTGAAAATATTGTTTTATCCTTTTGCTAAATCTCAAAATAACTTCATATAAACACCCAGTTCCTAAGCTGAAAATATAAATAAATAATAACACAGGAACTAGGCGCAATTAAAATGCCCTATGTAACATTATGGGACATTAGTGCCTAATTCTGAATTTATTTTGTTATTGATCTCAGTGTTCCTAACAAAGCAAATCTCCAAAAAAGGCGGGGAATTGTTCCATAATTGCTACTTCCCTGAGGAGAAGACACCTGCAATGATAAGGAGTATTAGTGTAAAAACAGTGTGAGTTGCATGAGTGACTTAATGAGTCTTCCTTTTGTTGACCTGAATTCAACCAAATGGACTAAAGTTTTCCTCCCACTACTACTGCTTAAGGATCCGTTCCATTGCTATAAATTGTTCGAATTACATAAGGAGATGGCAAATAAATATTCCAAGTGCAAAATTAATATTTTAAGTGTGTATGGCTAACGTTTAAAAGTTAGATGCCAAGCAGATAGATACAGAAAGATCATTGTGTGGGACAGTACCCTTAGTCGTCAGCTTCAGTTTGAGAGTCAGAGTTATAATAGAATACGAGTATAATAGTCTCTTCTTCAACAAACTTGAAGTTAAAAGCCTGCTAAATGCAGTTGATTCATTTCAGTTTTTGTCAGGGAAATCTTTATCTCCTAATTGAATTCAAATTGATTTTTCAGCAAATGATAGTTCAGAGTTATGATTAATATTCTGGAAAGCTCCCAAAAAGTAAAGAGCAAATATAATAAACAACCTAGTACTATTATATTTTAGTACAATAGTTTTCTTCTGATTGCCTTTTCAATGAAAATTGCATGGCCACTTAGATCAATTTAATAGCTAGTGGTTATTATTGGACTATGTGTAGCCTGCAATGTAAAAGTTATTTTCATATGTCACTTGTCTGTTTCTACTCTGACCCCCTTATCCCAAGCCTCACTTTCAAACAAGTACTGTACTCATAACTGATGGAGCACAAAGATAATTCATTTTGTAGTTTTCTTAGAGCTTTTGAATTTTCTATAGACCTGGGTTAATATTTGCCAGTATAGGCTGTGGTTTCAGCTGTAAGCTACAAAAACAGAGTTAGGATCTGAACAAATTAATCATTCAATATTCTAGGCACTGTCAAATTTTACTAACAGAAATTTTGGAAATAAATAAAGCAAAACCAAGTACAATCAAATTGGATCTATTTAAAATAGATACAATGATGAAGCCATAAGTTTGTTTAAAGCAAGTCTTCTGAGTGTAGAGAACAGAATATAATCTATGTGGTAAGAATGAATAAAGCCAAGTCCAAAATAGGTATAGTGATTTTAGAGTGGTAATACAGAAGCAGACTCTGTGAGTAGGAGGAAATCATCTTCTACCACTGCTGGGGTTGAGAATTTTGTGAGATTTGCCCAACCGATTTTAACTTGGCCTAAGAAATACCAATAACATGCAAGAGTGAGGGACTCAAAGTACTAAAAATAAAATGACATTAAGATATCAACTGATCTTTGAGATAAAAATAAAAGTATACATCTGTTGCTTTTGTGGATTCTGTTAGCATAGTAAAGTGCCAATCAATGATGCAAATATAGTGAACACATGGAGTTGTGTTTCATATAAGGAATTAGAGTCAATCTTTTTTTCCATCAGTTTGCCGTACAAATTTGGACTAGGCATTTTCCTCCTTAGTTACTTCTATTAAAATCTTTAAGTAATATTGCATAACATAGCAAGTTCCTAAATGAATTTAAACTCATTTAAGTGGTGAGGTTTGGACAAGGATTTTTAAGAAAACAAGATTGTTAAGAAAGTGAGTTAGGAGATAATAATATATAATAATGTACAAAAATAATGTATAATATCTCATGATTAATTTTTATATTCATCACAGGTTGAAATGATAATATTTTGAATGTGTTAGGTTAGTTAAATACTATTAAAATTAATTTTACATATTTTTATATTGAGCTTGTGGAGAGAATCAGATGCAAGGAAGATGATAAAATTATACTGTAGAGTAAAATGAGATGCTTATATGTAATCAGAGAGTGTTGGCAGCTTCTATACATATAGGTGGGCTTAGCATATAAGTAGGGACAGGTGCAGAAGTTCAGCAGAGATAAGAAGAAAACAGCTAGTCTTGGAGAACACTTAATATTGGTGGGATGGATAAAAATCTTTAAGAGCACCAATGCAAGGACAAATGGTTCACTCAAATATTTTCACACCCTTATCTTCTTTCCCTCAGAGTTTTTTAAGACAGCAACAGGAACACACACACACACACACACACACACACACACACACACACACACACGGTAATTGGATTCTAGGGCTCTATAGAGTAGAATCCAAAAGTTACCCAAAATTAACTGAGATTGCTGCCAAATTTTTACCAATCTAAATAATGAGGGTGGGAAATGATTTGGGTTGTTGGGCATCAGAGTATCAGAGATAAATTCAATATGATTAATATGATGTCCTGTCTCTAGCTCAACTTGACTCTAAATTGAAACTGTATGATAACCTCACCCTAACCATTCCTCGTTGAAAAGGCTTTGGCATCTCTGGAAATAAACATTTACAGTGAAAAAAAATATTATGCTTATAGGTTTCACCATTCATTTTTATGCAATGTCTGGAATACAATGAAAAAATATAAATAAAAAACATATGAAGAACCAGAAAAATGTGCTTAAAATTCATGATGAAACACATTGAATAGAAACAAATGAATCAGATATTTTAATTACCAGACAAGTTCTTAAAAACATGTTGTAGGACTAATTTGTTATCTTGGATTCTGATCCATATAAAGTGAAATATTCATCTCAACATTTTTCACTCTAAGAAGGCAAAAATAGCTCACTAAAGTATTTAAGTATTAAGGTTTGAAACTGTAATGATACAGGGAGATTAAAAAGATCACTGACAATAATAAAGAAGCAAAAACATATCCATGACCCCCAAGTATCTCTAATTTTTCAGAAAATTGTGTTTAGAACATTTTTTACAGCAAAGGTAATAGAAAGATGATTCCAATATTTATTTACAGAATATCTCAAATAATTTTAAAGAGAAGTTAATCCATAAAACCTACTTCTTCCTTCCTACCCCCTTCCTTTCTTCCTTTCTCCCTTCCTCCTTCCCTCCTTCCCTCCTTTCCTCCCTCCTATCCTTCTTTCCTTCCTCCCTCCCTCCCTCTCTCCCTCTTTCACTTCCTTCCTTCCTTCCTTCCTTCCTTCCTTCCTTCCTTCCTTCCTTCCTTCCTTCCTTCCTTCCTTCCTTCTTTTTTCCTTTTTACTCTTTCTTTTTTCTAAATCTCTCTCAATCCCCTGCAGCTTCTTTGGAAAATTGTATTAGAGAAAATTATTAAACATTCTAATTTTCAACATCCCAGGTTCTCTGTGACTTAATCATGTACTTCCCTATTCCAAAGACTAGGGATTCCCATTCTGCATCATAACAAATTCAGGCCAAAGAATTCTGTCCCCATTTCAACTACTTACAATGATTCAACTTATGATTTTTCTCCTTTATGATGGTGTAAACGCTTTATGACTTCAGTGTACTCTCTACTTCAAATTGTGAATTTTGATCTTTTCACAGGCTAGCACATGTGGTGAATACTTGATATTCTCTCATGATGCTGTGCAGTGGTAGCAAGCCCCGGCTCCCAGTCAGTCACAACACCACGAAGGTAAACAGCTGATATTCTACAGTGTATATATTGTATTAGAGGATTAAGCCCAACTGTAGACTAATGTAAGTGTTCTGAGCACATTGAAGGTAGGCTTGGCTAAGCTATCATGCTTGGTAGGTTAGGTGTATTAAATTCATTTTTGACATGATATTTTCAACTGATGTTAGATTTATGGGAATGTTACACCCATAATCTAGAACCACGTGTGTTATGATTTCTGTATGATTATCTGTGGAACATGTTTCAATTCTTTACCCTTTGATTCTCCTAGGTTTCATACTCCTTCCCGTATTGACTCTTGCTGATGAAAACTACTGTACATGTTAACAATTCAGACTCATATTAGCTCAGCATCACAATTCCATATGTCCTCCTCAGAAATCACAACCCATAGCTATTCCAGCTCTACAACTGTCAGGGCTGCAGGCTTGCTCTGAAGGCAGCTGTCTCACTGTCTACACTTACATATTATCCCGTACCAATATGCCTTTGTTTAATCACCCAGGTTGAAAATCAAATTTCTGTCTTCACAATGTCCATCCCATGAATTCATACACTTGTCATATTTGACTATTGAAGTCTCACCAAATTAATGTATTGGACAACCTCATACACAATATCACATAAGTGCATTGTTATATATACAGAGCTTGGTTAAATACTTAAAAAAATAATACTTATCAAGATTTTATATATGCCATGCTCTGTTCAAGTTTTTCATATGCATCAACTCTTTAATGTTTACAATAATCCTATAAAGTATAACTTATTGTTGTCATTTTACACGTGTGGTAACTGAGTCACAGAAAGACCAAAGTTCATATAATACTTACATGGTGGAACAAGTAGGGAAATCGTGGGAAGTGTAGATATTGCTTAATCTAGTTTGTATGACACTCAGCCCTGGGTATGAGTCTTGGATTTCAATTTTTTTTCACTCGTGATAATGTTTACCTTAACATGAAAAGCAAACATTCTGAATGCTTCTTATGAAGAATGGGCAACTAAGTTACCATGGAAAAGATTAGTTGAGAATGATAAAAGTAAGTTGAAGTAAAGGAGTATAGGTAGTACTATTATTTTAAAATTACATATAAAATGAATTAATGGAAGAAGTAATAATTATACATTAATCTTTTTAATCTAGGAATTTTTAAAATTTTCATCCCCACCTTAAATTATTTTCTATATGTCTTGTTAAAAAGATTTTCCTTCTGTATGCAGATATTAAATTGAAGCATTAAGTTTTACATTCTCCACATAAATTTCAAAGAAATTTCATCTAACCTTGTTGGTCTTCCCCTGTCTTACCATAATCATCTCCTATTTCATTCCACCTATTTCACTTAGTTAGGAACTGCAAATGTAAACTGACTTCCTAGCTAATGAAAAATAGTTTGGAGCTCTCTTTCTAGCTGTGAATTCAACCCACAGTGATTCCCTTCCTTTTATCATGCACAGTTGCTCTGAAATCACAGTTGTCCTGAAATTAATTTTACAAGGCTATATATACTGGTGGTTTAAAACATGGACTTTGGGATTAGAGAAATACAGTTATATTGTAAAACATAGCTTGTTCACTTCTTAGCCAAGTGAGAATTGCATTTTCTATTTGTAACTTTTTAAAAGAATGACATATATTAAACATTAATTATAAATATGTAAGTTTGTATACATACATATCAATATACATCAATATTATGTTCATACAAAGCAGACATTAATTTAAATGAAGAGGATAAAAGTGAATACCCACACATCCATATAGATTAAGAAATAGAAATTTCCTAATACATTTGAATAATCTTGTAGCTTCTTTTCTATAGCTTCTCTTTCCATTTCTTTCTCCTTTAGGATAATTGCTATATTTTATATTAATGATTTCATTACTTTATTTAAAACATAAAGTTTATACATTCATATGAATCCTTAAGATACTGTGTTGTTTTGTCACTTTTATTTTTATATAAACACAATAATGTATATTCTTCTACAATTAACCTTTTTCCCTTATTCCCTGTTTTTAAGTTTCTTCCTTGTGGATACATTCACCTATGTTTCATTTATTTTCATTGTTGAGTAGAATTCCTGTGTATGGCTACAGCAAATGAGATTCCATTGTGCATAAAAACTTTGAGTTATTTTCATGTTTTGCTATGTTGAAGAATTCTGCAACAATCTTTGTCATTGTATGAGTACCAAGCTGAAATAAATACTCATGTACCTCGACAAGAGAATGTATAACTGGTTATACATTCTCTTGTCGAGGTACATGAGTATTTATTTCAGCTTGACATATTATAATACGTGGTGCTGTGAACATTCGTGTAGAAGTTTTTTGGTCTCATGCATATTTGTTTTCCTTAGGTAAATACCCAAAGTGGGATGTTTGGTTCATATGTTAAGTGCATGTTGACAAGAAATGGCCAGACTCTTTTTCAAGGAAACTACAAAGTTTACATTCCCACCATAATTGTGTCAGAGTTACAATTGCTCTACATCCTGGTCAACATTTGATACTAAATCATTTTTATTACAACCTCATGCATAATTGAGAACAAAACCATGTTTGAAAAATTAGCAAATGAAATATACAAGTCATTTCAAAGCTCAGATTCGAAGTAAATTTAGTATAATAACCATTAAATGTTACATTTTTCATTTTAAATAAATTGTTTCTACCGTCACAGGAAGAAAAGGGAGAAATATTAATCCTATAAATTTAAAAATAGAGGAATTAAGGTATTTTGAACCTGACAGAGAAAAAGAGATTTTAAGTTTTTATGCAGACACATGATATATGAATAGGGGGAAATAACAAGGTAGATTATTATAAAATCCTAAAGGAAAATATTTTAGCTGAGTGCCTCCATTGGTATCAAATTATATATCAACTCATTTTATTTGTGTTTAATCGGCTTAACAAATATGTTCAAGATTAGATACAAAACCTTAACGTATTATACAATTTTCAGTTTTATCCCGCCTGTTCTGTTCTAATTATCCAGTGCTTACCAGTATCTCAATGTTGAGTTGTCTACATCTAAGTCATATCCTAAGAAAAACATTTCCCCCTTTACAACATAAAGAACAATATACAACTTGCCTAAATGCAGACAGCAACTATTTACTGGGTTGTTTTCAAACAGAATTATCTACTATCAGGATGCATTATTTTTACAAGTATGTTTCAAAGAGGGTGTGCATGATGAAACTGAAATGCAGTGAGCAATACATATATGAGAGACAGAGGACAGAAAGGAAATTTAAAAATTTAATCAGTAAATGCCCATAGGAAAATAACATGAAATGAATACTGAGGTATGGGATAAAAACTAAAACAGACAAGGACTGTCACTAACGAGTAGGCAGCTTTCTGTCTCCTGTCCTGAATTTCTTCATCTTTTAATTGGTGGGGGTGGAGATAATAAGTAATTTTTAGAAACAAAAGATAAATGCCAAAAGAATTGGTAAGATAAGCAGATATAGTACACCCAAAGAACATTAGCTGGGGAATACAAATTTGGTAAGAAGTAATGAGCAGTAAAATAAGTGTGGTACAGGCATACTTCATTTTACTGCACATTGCCTTTCTTTTTCTTTTTTTTTTTTTTAAAGATTATTGAGGTGACAATGGTTAGTAAAGTTACATAGGTACAATTCTGTAGTGCATGACCTATATATCACATTGTTTTTATTACATTTTGCAATAAAGCCATATTGCATTCTTATGAACTTAAGGTTTGTGGCAACCCTGCGTTGAGAAAATCTCTCGGCACCGTTTTTCCAATAGCAATTGCTCAAATTTGTGTCTGTCACATTTTGGTAATTCTCACATGCATACCTCAAAGTTTTGTTTTGTTTTAATTTGTTTCTTATTATATTTGCTATGGTGATCGGTGATCATTGAACTTTGGTGTTACTATTGTAAAATTATTTGGGGTGCCACGAATCATGCCTATATAAAATGGTAAAATTAATGAATGATGTTTGTGTCTGACTGCTCTACTGATCAGCTGTTCCCCTGTCTCCCTCCCTCTCCTTGGGCCACCCTATTCCCTGAGACACACAATATTGAAATTAGGCCAATTAATAACCCTAAAATGTCCTCTAAGTGTTTAAAGAAATGGAAGAGTTACATGTCTCTCACTTAAAATCAAAAGCTAGAAATGATTAAGTTTAGTGAGGAAGACTTGTTGAAAGCCAAGAAAGACTGTAAACAAGGCCTCTTGTGCCAAGCAGCTAGCCAAGTTGTGAATGCAAAGGAAAAGTTCTTGAAGGAATTTAAAAGTGCTACTCTGGTGAAGACACAAATGATAAGAAAGTGAAACAGGGAACATTTTTTCTTATTGCTGATACAGAGAAAGTTTTAGTGGTCTGAATAGAAGATCAAATCAACCACACATTACCTAAAGCCAAAGCCCAATCCAGAGCAAAGCTCCAACTCTGTTCAATTCTACAAAGACTAAATGAGATGAAGAAGCTAGAGAAGAAAAGTTTGAAGCTGGTAGAAATTGGTTCCTGAGGTTTAAGGAAAGAAGCCATCTCCATCACATAAAAGTTCAAGGTGAAGCACCAAGTACTGATGGAGAAGCTGCAAGTTATCCAGAAGATCTAGCTAAGATCAGTAATGAAAGTGGCTACACTAAATGGATTTTCAATGTAGATGAAGCAGCCTTCTATTGGAAGAAGATGCCATCTAGGACTTTCATAGCTAGAGAGAAAAGTCAATTCCTGGCTTCAAAGCTTCAAAGGACAGGCTGACTCTCTTGTTAGGGGCTAATGCAGCTAACTTTAAGTTGAAGCCAATGCTAATTTATCATTCTGAAAACTCTAGGGTCCTTAAGAATTATGCTAAATCTACTCTACCTGTGAGCTATGAGTGGAACAACACAGCCTAGATGATAGCATATCAGTTTACAACATGGTTTACTAAATATTTTAAGCCCTGAGTTGAGACCTACTGCTCAGAAAAAATAATTCCTTTCAAAATATCACTGCTCTTTGACAATGTACCTGGTGACCAAAGAGCTCTGATAGAGACATACACAAGATTAATGGTCTTTTCATGCTTGCTAACATAGCATCCACTCTAAACGCCATGGATCAAGGAGTAATTATAACTTTCAAGTCTTATTACTTAAGAAATGCATTCTGTAAGGCAATAGCTGCCATAATTAGTGATTCTTCTGATGGATCTGAGTAAAGTAAATTGAAAACCTTCTGGAAAAATTTACTATTATAGATGCCATTAAGAACATATATGATTCATGGGAAGAGGTCAAAATATCAACATTAATAGGAGTTTGGAAGAAGTTGATGTCAACCCTCATGTACGACTTGGAGGGGTTCAAAAGCAGTGGAAGAAGTGACTTCATTGGAGGAAATAGTAAGAAAACTAGAAGTGGAGTCTGAAGATGTGACAATATTCCTGCAATCTCATAATAAATCTTTAACGGTAAGGTGTTGTTTCTTATGAATGTGAAGGTTCTTATGCTGTGACGATTGTTAAAATAACAACAAAGGCTTTAGAATATTACATAAACTTAGTTGGTAAAGCAAAGGTAGGTTTTGAACCTATTAACCCTGATTTGAAAAGAAGTTTTAAAAAAAACTTTCAATATTAAGAAACTCAAGAAAAAAGATTTAAATTGCCCCAATCACATACAGGTGAGACTTAAGAGGTACTGTCTTCTGACTATAAGTTTGAGTATTAGTAGATTAATAAGGTTATAAACAAGTTAGTTTGTACAGTTAATAGGTTTGATTTTCTAATATGGGTCAAACACTGTCCTAGGCTATAGCAATGAACAAAACAGACAGAAGTTCTTCATAGAACTTGCTTTGTGAGGAGGCAGATGGTTTTAAAATATATAATGTAGAGTTTAAAATATAAAATATACAATTTAATACATGGGATGTCATTGCATGTTCTATGGAGAAAAGGAGAACAAATGAGAAAAGCAGAAAAAATGAACATTTGATTAACATCTAAAAATATATGTTCTAAATTTTAAAAGTATAGGAGTTATAGTAATTTTCATTTTATTGGTGAGAAAAATAAGGCAAAAGAATTAAGTAAATTGCTTTAGTTCACACAAATAAATGGCAAAGCCAGGATTCAAACCCAGATAATTTGGAAAGGATAGATTTAGAATAATCAAAAGGTTTTAAATGTTGTTTCAGGGAAAGTGAACAAGCATTCCATGAGTTGCCTTTTCATTTTGTTGATGCTGATTTTTTATTTTTTATTTTTTTCTTTAATTAAAAAAATGTGGGTGTTTTTGCTGTGCCTCTTTCATGCTGTACTTTTTAGTTTAATGTAGTCCCACTTATTGAATTTTGCTTTTGGTGCTAGTGCTTTATGTGTCTTATGCAAAAAATTGTTGCCCAAACAAATGTCAAAGAGATTTTCCTCTATATTTTCTTCTAGTAGTTTTTTTTTGTTTTGTTTTGTTTTAGTTTCATATGTACAAAACAGTGTAATAATTAGACATTTATACCCCTCATAAAGTGATAACCTCCCTCCCTCAATCTGACATCATATATAGCTGTTAGCATTCCACCGACTCTATTCCTTATGCTATACTCCATATACTGTAATTAAATATATTTATATATATTTATATATTATATATATATATATAATATATATATATAATTATAGCTGGCATTCATTATTATTCAGCTTCAGCTTCAGGTGTACAGCAGTGGTCAGGCACCTACACCATCCATGAAGTTGTCTCCCTGTGAAGACAAGTGTCTACGGCCGTAATACCTTGAATGTGTCCGATCTAGTCTTTAGTAGTTTTATAGTTTTAGGTCTTATGTTAAAATCTTTATTTCATTTTGAGTTAATTTTTGTGAGTGGTGTGAAATAGGGGTCCAATTTTATTTCCTGCATGTAGTTATCCAGTTTACATTTATTGAAGAGACTATAATTTCTGAATTGTCAAATATTAGTTGACAGTATATATGGGGGGTTATTTTTGGGCATTCTATTTTGTTCCATTGTTCTATGTGTCTATTTTTATTCCTCTAGCATAGTATTTTGATTACTATAGCTTTGTAATAAGGTTTAAAGTCAGGAAGTATGATTGATGCCTCTGGCTTTAAAGTTCTTTCTCAGGATTGCACTTGGTTTTTGTTTAATTTTGTAGATCAAAATAAATTTTAGAATTGCTTTTCTCCTTCTGTATATTTATTAAATACTATATGGATGAATTGCTCGTGACTATATAATATGTAAAGAAATTTGCTATTTACTTTATATTTAGTAGGGACTCATCAAAGAAATGTGAAAGCAAATATGGCATACTCTATAATTTTTAGATATATAATAGTTTAAGAATTTATTACTGTAGTTTATAACTACAAGTTATAAGTAATTATAAGTAATGAAGGATTCAGCTAAAGAACTGAAAAGAAAAGCAAGGCTTTGTAACCGAAGAGACTAATGATGAGTTAGTTTTTAGAAGAAGAGATAGCCCAATGGAGTAGTAGTCTATTGTAAGTCAGTGTTTTATGTGCAAGTTATTGGTAAGATGATGATACCATTAATTAAAAAAGAAACAAAGTAGGAAGAATTAATTTGAGAGGAGAAGAAATTGAGTTTTAATTTGACATGCCGAATTTTGTGTCAATCATTTGTGTACGTGGTGATTTCAAACAAGTTATTGAAAAAGCAGGTCAGAAGAGAATAGATAAGAAAATTTATCTTAGTGATCTACGCACTACTGAAGCTGTGACTATGTAGAGATACCATGAGTAGAAAAACTAGGTTGACATTATTTAGAACATAGGAAGAAGTATCAGAAAGATGAATTGGAATTCTCACAGAAAAAAAGGCTACAAAGAGGGTAGCTTCAAGAAAAATGCCCTGTTGCTAAATTAACACTGTAGACCATATAATGTAGATTCACTATTATCAATTATTTTGGCACATGTTATTATCGATACTTTTAAAAAATCTGTGAAGCTACTGATCAAAAATTGTTAATAAATATATTATTCTAGCGAAACATAAAAAACCCCATTTAAAAAAATAAAACAGACAATTTAAGTAGATGAAAAAATATTTCAAACCATAGTTTTTCTGCTTTTTTGGTCATAACATCACTACATCATTTCATGACATCATAAAATCATATGGAAGACAAACTATAATAAAAATCCACACTAAGAAATGACTTAACTTCTGCATAAACTATTTTTACTTGCCCATTTTATCATTGCCATAGGTACATAAAATGAATCAGTTTTAAGAAGGACAAAGATGTCATAGGATACATCATTTTTCTAACAAATCATCATTTAGTGGCATCTTCCTTATATTGTCAAATTTCAATTAGTATATCACCTAAAACATTTTCTTCATAGTTTTCTTTTTTTTGTAGTAATTTTAGGTGACGGAATAAAAAATCCAGGCCATGATTTCTTCAAGATTTAGAAATTATTGAATTTGGAATCCTGTTGTTTGTGTATACTATATTGTAAACTATACATTTCATGTTTCTAACTTTTAAAAATTCCATATGATATATAGAGTTACCTCCCATTTTTTCTAAAATATAGTTAAATAATTTTGCATTTATTAACCAGATCCATTTGTTTAACAGGCCAAAATATTACATTCATTGAATTTCTAGTTATTTGGATTTGAAAATATGATTATATTCCCTTCAAGTTTAGAAAAGAAAGCTGCCAATTTAAAATAAAAGACACACACACACACACAGACACACACACACTCTCACACACACATAGTATACATGAAATAGTTCAGTCTGTCCATGCTGATTTTTTCCTTCCTTCCTTCCTTCCTTCCTTCCTTCCTTCCTTCCTTCCTTCCTTCCTTCCTTCCTTCCTTTCTTTCTTTCTTTCCTTTTTTTAAATTAAAGTTTATTGGGGTGACAATTTTTAGTAAAGTTATGTAGATTTCAGGTGTACAATTCTGTAATACATCATCTATATATCACATCATGTGTTCACCACACAGAGTCAGTTCTCTTTCCATCACCATATATTGGATCCCCTTTACCCTCACCTACTACACTCTTCCCCCCTTAAATTCTGGTAACCACTAAACTATTGTCTGTATCTATGAGTTTTTGTTTCTTCATTTGTTTGTCTTGTTCTTTTGTTGTTTTCAGTTTTATATACCACATATCACTGAAATCATATGGTTCTCAACTTTTTCTGTCTGACTTATTTTGTTCAGCATAATAATCTCAAGATCCATCTATGTTGTTGCAAATAGTACTATTTCATCTTTTCTTATAGCAGAATAGTATTCCATTGTGTATATATGCCACAACTTCTTTATCCAATCATCTATTGAAGGACACTTTGGTTGTTTCCATGTCTTTTCCACCATAAATAAACCTGCAATGAACGTTGGAGTACATATATCTTTAGGGAAAAATGTTTTCAGATTTTTTTGGTAGATACCTAGGAGAGGGATTGCTGGGTCGTATGATAATCCTATTCTTAATTTTTTGCCGTCCATAGCAGCTGCACCAATCTGCATTCCCACCAACAGTGTATGAGGGTTCCTTTTTATCCACAGCCTCTCCAACACTTGTTACTATTTGACTTGTTGATGATAGCCATTTTAGCTGGTGTGAGGTGATATCTCCTTGTGGTTTGTATATGCATTTCTCTGATGATCAGTGATGTTGAACATTTTTTCATGTCTATTGGCCATTTGTATGTCTTCTTTGGAGAAATGTCTATTCAGGTCCTCTGTCCATTTTCTAATTGGATTGTTTTTTTTTTTTTTTCTTGTTGTTGAGTTGTATGAGTTCCTCATATATTTTGGGTTTAGTCCCTTATCATTGGCGTTGTTTCCAAAAATCTTTTGCCATTCGGTTGGTTGACTGTTTATTTTGTCAATGGTTTCTTTTGATGTGCAGAAGCTTTTTAGTTTGATATAGTCCCATTAATTTATTTTAGCTTTTACTTTTCTTGCCTTTGAGGTCAAATTCATAAAATGCTCTTTGAATCCAAGGTCCATAAGTTTAGTACCTATGTTTTCTTCTATGTATTTTATTGTTTCAGGTCTTATGTAGGTCTTTGATCCATTTTGAGTTAATTTTAGTACATGGTGAGAGATAGCAGTCTGGTTTCATTCTTTTGCATGTAGTTTTCCAGTTCTCCCAGCAGCATTTGTTGAAGAGGGTGTCCTTTCTCCATTGTATGTTTTTGGCTTTTTTTTTTTGGCTCAATTCTACTCCATTGGTCTGTGAGTCTGTTTTACTGCCAATACCATACTGTTTTGATTATTGTTGCCCTTTAGTACAAGCTGAAGTCAGGGAGTATAATACTTCCAGCATTATACTTTTTTCTTAGGATTGCTTTGGCTATTGAGTGTCTTTTATGATTCCATATAAATCTAATGGTTTTTTTTTTATTTCTTTAAAAAATGTCATCAGGATTTTGATGGGGATTGCATTAAATCTGTGTATTGTTTTGGGAAATACTGACATTTTAACTATGTTGATTCTTCCAATCCATGTACATGGAATGTCTTTCTATTTCTTTGGGTCTTTTTCAATTTCTTTTAAAATGTCTTACTTTTCAGTATATAAGTCTTTCACATTCTTATTTAAGTTTATTCCTGGGTATTTTATTCTTTTTGTTGCAATTGCGAAAGGAATTTTTTTTTTAATTTCTTTTTCTGAGATTTCATTGTTAGAATATAGGAATGCAATGGACATTTGTACATTGATTTTGTAGTCGGCAACTTTACTATATTTGTTTATTGTTTCTAACAACTTTTAGGTGGAGTCTTTAGGGTTTTCTATATATAGTATCATGTCATCTGCACAAAGGGACAATTTAACTTCTTCATTACCAATTCAGATGCTTTTTATTTCTTTCTCTTGCCACTCTGTTCTGGCTAGGCCTTCCATTAAGCAGATAGTAAATTATTTGTAATTTTTAAAGGTGCAAAATATTACCCAAAGCAATATACAGATTTACTACAATCCCAATCGAAATCCCAATGACACTTTTAAAGAAATAGAACAAAAAAATCATCAGATTTGTAAGGAATCACAAAAGACCCCAAATGGCCAACGCAATCCTAAGATAAAAAGAGTAGGGCTGGAGTTATCACACTCCCTGACTTCAGCTTATACTACAGGGCAACACTAATCAAAACAGCATGGTATTGGGGAAAAAAAGAAAAAGAAAAAAAGAAAACACACACAGATCAATGGAACAAAATTGAAAACCCAGAAATAAATCCCTACAAATATGGACCATTAATTTTTGACAAAGGAGCCAAAAACATATGATTGAGAAAAGAAAGCCTCTTCAAAAAATGGTGCTGGGAGAATTGGAAAGCCACCTGCAAAAGAATGAAATCAGACTGACATCTGTCAACATGTACCAAAATTAACTCAAAATGGATCAGAGACCTAAATGAAACACCTGAAACAATAAATTGAATAGAAGAAAGCTTAGATACTAAATGTATGAACTTAGTGTTCAGAGAAGATCTTAAGAATATGAGTTCAAAGGCAAAAGAAGTAAAAGCAAAAATAATAAATGGGACTACATCAAACTAAAAAAAACTTCTGGACAGCAAAACAAATCATTAAGAAGACAGACAGGAGATGACATCATCAAAATGGCGGTGTGAGGTGAGCCTCTGGAAATCTCCCCTGGAATTTACAACAAATTGACCAACTATAACTCCACAAAGGACTCCCTGCACAGCAGACAGGCAAAACGAAGAGTCTCACTACTGAGTCACCTAAAGGTGGGCAAATTGTGCGAGCAGGGGAGCAGGGAAGGGAAATGTGCGGAGATGGGGCCGCACTGGTGTAGGTCGCAGAATTAGCTCAGTGCTCTGAGCTCACTCGCTGCATCCCAGAACTACCTGACCTGGAAAGAGAGAAAAACTCGGACTGCTAGGGCTCCATTTATGGCCCACAGGGCTGAGGGGACAGCATATAACACGGCTGAACCCAACATTCACGGCAAAGACTGAGAGAAAAAGGCTGAAAAGAGAGGTTTAAGCCCTCACTGCCAAGCAGAGAACGGAAGCCTTAGACACTGAGACTAGCCGCCCATAGCTACCCTCCCAGATCTTGCCTTGCCACCACCTGCCCAGTGCTAGAAATGGAACAGTAGCAGTGTCAGATCAAAAGAACAGAATATTTGCAGTTCTGAGTACTGTGGTCCGCAGACAAAAATTACCAGCCCAACTGGTTCCAGCAAAGGGGAGAAGCTGTGGAAGCAGGAGTGGCTGTGGTGGTTGTCGCCGCCATAGCTCTGGGCCACCTCTCACAACCCACCCCGCCCCTCTCCCCACATACCTGGGTGGATCCCTGCAGGGGTAAACAGAACTGCTGAACACAGAGGATCTGAATCTGGTGCAGGAAGAGCTTTGGAACTTCAAAAGCTCTCCACACACCCACAGGGACATGGTGCCTTATGACCCAGGTGAACAGCTAACAGAGGAGAAGCATGCCTTCCAGGGTATCCTCCCAATGTGTGAGAAGCTGGAATAGTACAAAGAAAACATAACACTACAGTATGAAAGAGAATCAAAGGCTGCAGTCGGAGAGAAAATAAAACATTCTACAAACACCTACTGGAAAACAAAAGAAAGACCTCTTCCTATCAACCTGTTGCAGAACCCACTCCTGCAGATGTCTAGGAAGAGAAATAAAAAATCATTAATTGCCATGAATAACCAAGGCAACAAGACAGCTCAGAAAGAAAGTGAAAAGTCTCCAGGAAATGAACTTAAAGATATGGAAATATGTGACTTAAATGACAGAGAATTCAAGATTGCAGTTCTGAAGAAGCTCAACCATATGCAAAACAACAACAATAACAACAACAAAAAAAACAACACAAAGGCAGTTTAATGCACTCAGGAACACAATCAACGATCAACATGAACATTTTACCAGAGATTGAAATTTTAAAAAAGAACCAAATAAAATTTCTGGAGATTAAGAACTCAATAGAAGAAATGAAGAATGAAATAGTAGAGTTGAGTAGTAGAGTTGACCAGATGGAAGAAAGAATCAGTGACATCAAAGATAGAAACCTAGAAATGACAAGGATGAAAGAAGAAAGAGACTTGGGATTTAAAAGAAATGAAAGAACTCTACAAGACCTTTCTGACTCCATCAGAAAGAGCAATATAAGAATAATGGGCATACCAGAAGGAGAATAAAGAGAGAAGGGAACAGAGAGTACATTCAAACAAATAGTCGATGAGACCTTCCGAAATTTGTGGAAAGCACTGGATCCTCAAATCCAAGAAGCAAATAGAACACCTAATTACCTCAACCCAAAAAGGCCTTCTCCAAGGAACATTGTATTGAAGCTGTCAAAAATCAATGACAAAAAAAGAATCCTCAAGGCAGCCAGGGAAAAGAACATGGTAACCTACAAAGGAAAGCCCATTCAGTTATCATCAGCTTTCTCAGCAGAAACTCTACAAGCCAGAAGGGAATGGAACCAAATATTCAAACTATTGAAAGAGAGAAATTATGAGCCATGAATAATATATCCAGCAAAGATATCCTTTAAATATGAAGGAGGAATAAAGACCTTTCCAGACATATAGAAGCTGAGGGAATTTTCTAACACACGCTCTGCACTACAAGAAATGTTAAAGGAGGCTATTCAACCACCATCAACAGGGACAACTTGTGGCAACCAAAGCATAAAAAGTGGGAGAGTAAAGGCCTTAACTGCAATATGGGAATGGAGAAAGTAAGCATGCTGAAGAAAATGGAATACTCTACAAATCAAACTTTCTTTTACAAACAATTAATGGTAACCACTCAAAAAAAAAAAATCAGAACTAAAATATATACTGTAATAAAAGAAGAAACAGAGGGAAACATCATAGAATGCCACCACACAGAAATAATAGACAACAACAAAAAGACAAAGAAACCATGGAGACTCAGTCCTACCAGAAAACTAAAGATAGAATTATAGCAAATTCCTACATATCAATAATCACTGTAAATGTAAATGGACTGAACTCACCAATAAAAAGTCACAGAGTAGCAGATTGGATCAAAAAACTAAACCCATATGACAACCATATACTGTCTCCAAGAGACTCATCTCAGCTACAAGGACAAGCATAGACTCAAAGTTAAAGGGTGGAAATTGACTGAGCAAATGGTATCCAGAGAAAATCAAGTGTAGCTATACTGATATCAGATGAAACAGACTTCAGGGTGAAAAAGGTAACAAGAGATAAAGATGGACATTTCATAATGGTAAAAGGGACTATACAACAAGAAGACATAACAGTCATTAATATTTATGCCCCCCATCGGGGAGCACCAAAATATACCAAGCAACTACTAACAGAACTGAAGGGAGAAATTGACCAAAACACAATTATACTAGGGGACCTAAATACATCATTGACAGCCATGGATAGATCATCCAAACAAAAAATAAATAACAAAATAGCAGCCCTAAATGACACATTAGATGAAATGGACATAATTGACATTTGTAGAACACTTCATCCTAAAACATCAGACTATACATTTTTTTCTAGTGTACATGGAACATTCTCAAGGATAGACAATATATTGGGACATAAAACTAGCCTCGGCTAATTTAAGAAGATTGAAATCGCACCAAGCATATTCTCTGATCACAGAGCTTTGACATTGTATATCAACTGCAAAAAGAAAGCAGGAAAAAACACAAATACATGGAGATTAAACAACATAATTTTAAAGAAAGACCGGGTCAAAGAAAAAATTAGAGCAGAGATCAAAAGATATATAGAAACAAATGAGAATGAAAATATGGCCCACCAAAATTTTGGGGATGCAGCAAAACCAATTTTAAGAGGGAAATTTATATCATTACAGGCCTATCTCAAGAAACAAGAAAAATCCCAAATAAATAACCTCACGTTTCACCTTAAAGAACTAGAAAAAGAAGAACAAATGAAACCCAAGGTCAGCAGAAGAAAGGAAATAATAAAAATCAGAGCAGAATTAAATGAAATAGAGAACAAAAAGACAATAGAAAAAATTAATGTGACAAAGAGTCGGTTCTTTGAAAACATTAACAAAATTGAGAAACCCTTGGCTAGACTCACTAAGATAAAAAGAGAGAAGACACTAATTAACAAAATCAGAAATGAAAAAGGGGAAGTTATTACGGATGCCACATAAATACAAAGGATCAATCAAGAATACTTTGAAGGACTATATGCCATCAAATTCAATAACCTAGAAGAAATAGACAAGTTCTTAGAAACACATAACCTTCCTAGGCTGAACCATGAAGAACTGGAAAATCTAAACAGACCGATCATCAGTAATGAAATTGAATCAGTCATCCAAAACCTTCCCAAAAGCAAAAGTCCTGGACCAGACGGTTTCACTAGTGAATTCTACCAAACTTTCAAACAGCATCTAATACCAATTCTGCTCAAACCCGTCCAAAAAATTGAAGAAGAGATTGTACTCCCTAACTCATTTTATAAGGCCAACATTACCCTGATACCAAAACCAGGTAAGGGCAACTCAAACAAAGAAAAACTACAGACCAATATCTCTGATGAATACAGATGCAAAAATCCTAAACAAAATTCTAGCAAATCGAATGAAACAATGCATTAAAAAGATTATTCATCACGACCAAGTGGGGTTCATCCCAGGGGCACAAGGATGGTTCAACATACTCAAATCCATCAATGTGATACATCAAATAAACAAAATAAAGGACAAAAATCATATGATTATATCCATTGATGCAGAAAAAGGATTTGACAAGATACAACATCCATTTATGAGTAAAACACTTAATAACATAGGTATAGAAGGAAAATACCTTAAAATAATAAAGGCCACATATGACAAACCCTCAGCTAATCTCATAATTGGTGAAAAACTGAAGCCCTTTGCTCTGCATTCAGGAACACCTCAAGGCTATTCCCTATCACCTCTGCTTTTCAACATAGTGTTAGAAGTCCTTGACAGAGCTATCAGGCAAGAGAAAGAAATAAAAGCCATCCAAATTGGGAATGAAGAAGTTAAATTGTCACTCTTTGCAGATGACATGACACTATATATAGAAACCCCTAAAGACTCCACCAAAATAGCTATTAGAAACAATCAACAAATACAGTAACATTGCCGGCTACAAAATCAACATAAAAAAGTCCATTGCATTTCTATATACTAACAATTAAATCTCAGAAAAAGAAATTAAAAAAAAATCCTTTTGCAATGGCAGCAAAAAAAATAAAATACCTAGGAATAAACTTAACCAAGGATGTGAAAGACCTACATGCTGAAAACTACAAGACATTTTTAAAAGAAATTGAAGAAGACTCAAAGAAATGGAAAGACATTCCGTGCTCATGGATTGGAAGAAAAAACATAGTTCAAATGGCCATATTACCCAAAGCAATATACAGATTCAATGCAATCCCCATCAAAATCCCAATGGCATTTTTTAAAGAAATAGAACAAAAAATCATCAGATTTGTTTGGAACAACAAAAGACCCCGAATAGCCAAAGCAATGTTAAGAAAAAAGAACAATGCTGGAGGTATCACATTCCCTGACTTTAGCTTGTATTACAGGGCAACAATAATCAAAACAGCATGGTATTGGCAGAAAAATAGACATGTAGACAAATGGGATAGAATTGAGAACGCAGAAATAAAACCACATAAATATGGACAGACATTTTTTGACAAAGAAGCAAAAAGCATACAATGGTGAAAAGACAGCCTCTTCAATAAGTGGTGCTGGCAGAATTGAAATGCCACGTGCAAAAGAATTAAACTGGACTGTTATCCATCACCATGTATCAAAATTTATTCAAAATGGATCAAAGAATTAAGCATAAGACCTGAAACAATAAACTGCATAGAAGAAAACATAGGTACGAAACTTATGGACCTTGGGTTCAAAGAGCATTTTATTAATTTGACTCCAAAGGGAAGTAAAAACTAAAATAAATGAATGGGACTATATCAAACTTAAAAGCTTCTGTACAGCAAAAAAAAACATCGACAAAATAAAGAGGCAAACAACTGAATGGGAGAAGATTTTTGCAAACAGTGCCTCTGATAAGGGGCTAATATCCAAAATATACAAGGAACTTATGCAACTCAACAACAAGAAAACAAACAACCCAATTGAAAAATGGACAGAAGACATGAAGAGACATTTCTCCAAAGAGGACATACAAATGGCAAATAGATATATGAAAAAGTGATCAACATCACTAATCATCAGAGAAATGCAAATAAAAACCACAATGAGATATCACTTCACCCCAGTTAGAATGGCTATCATCAACAAGACAAATAGTAATAAGTGTTGGAGAGGCTGTGGAGAAAAAGGAACCCTCATACACTGTTGGTGGGAATGTAGCCTGGTGCAGCCGTTATGGAAGGCAGTGTGGAGGTTCCTCAAAAAAATACGAAGAGAATTACGGTATGACCCAGCAATCCCTCTCCAGGGTATCTACCCAAAAAATCTGAAAACATTTATCCATAAAGACACGTGTGCTCCGGTGTTCATTGCAGCTTTATTTACGGTTGCCAAGACATGGAAACAACCAAAATGTCCTTTGATAGATGAATGGTAAAGAAGTTGTGGTATATATACACAATGGAATACTATTCGGTGGTTAGAAAAGATGAAATAAGACCATTTGTGACAACATGGATGGATCTTGAGATTATAATGCTAAGCGAAATAAGTCAGACAGAAAAAGCAGAGAACCACATGATTTCACTGATATGTGGTATATAAACCAAAACAACAAAAGAACAAGACAATCAAATGAGAAACAAAAACTCGTAGACACAGACAATAGTTTAGTGGTTACCAGAGGGTAAGGGGCGGGGGTGGGGGGGTGAGGGTAAAGGGGATCAAATATATGGTGATGGAAGGAGAACTGACTCTGGGTGGTGAACACACAATGGGATTTATGAATGATGTAATACAGAATTGTACACTTGAAATCTATTTAACTTTACTAACAAATGTCACCGCAAGAAACTTTAATAATAATAAAAAAAAAAAGTAGAAGAAAAAGAAGACAGACAGACAATCAATGGAATGGAAGAAGGTATTTGTAAACAACTCCTCTTAGGTATAAGGGGCTAATATTCAAAATGTATAAAGAAATTGTACAGCTCAAATAAAGAAACAAACATTCCAGTTAAAAAAATGGACAGAGGATCTGAAGAGGCACTTCTCCCAAGAACACATACAAATGGCTAACATATAGATATATAACATATAGATATATAGATATATAAATGCTCAACTTCACTGGCTTTTAGGGAAATGCACATCAAAATCACAATGAGATACCACCTCTCACACCTGTTAGAATGGCTATTATCAACAAGACGAGTAATAAGTGCTGGAGAGGCTGTGGAGAAAAAGGAACCCTCATTTACTACGTGTGGGAATGTAAATTGGTACAGCTGCTATGGAAAATGATATGGATTTCACAATGCATATAGTACTTTTTGAGTTATTTTTTGGTAGTTGACATAGAAATTAATTTGCATAATAGTTATTTTTCAATCTAAATATCAATGACTTTAACTCTTTCAAAAAAGTCAAGCTGTATTGCTGAAGAAAATTTTATGTTCACTAAAGTTCATTAAAGTGGTTGTTTTCCTCATAGTATCGACAATATCTAAGCCATTCAATAATTGCTCTAAAATAATTTATTGAATATACATGGTTTATTGGTGTATGTGTGTATATATATATATATATATATATATATATATATATATATATATAGCTTAATTAAATTATGTAAATAGTTCAAATATTACACCTTCATTAAACTGCTTTGGGTTCATTCCTGGTACACCTTAGTCAACAATTGGTACAGATGTAAAAAAGAGGACTCTGCTAGCATATGCACCAGTTAATATATTTTACAAATTGAATTGAGGCTATTAATTAATCTATAAAAACAATTTGGTGGAATTCACTTAAGAAAGCTTGTAGTAAATTCTGATTTGATCTCCTTCAGAGAAATAGTAAGTGAAAACCATTTAGGTCCCATTTGAGGTTAGGAACAGAACCCCAGTGGCGTCACCCTAATTAATGACCCCTAGCATCCCGATGTTAAGGATACCAGTTTCCTACGGAGTGATATACACTCGTATATGCTGCAGTGAACAGAGAAATGGAAAAGATATGCTAATGAGGAGGCATCTGTTTCCTGAAAAAGTTGGCTCAGATAGTGCTTAATGCATCCTCACAAGGGAAATAAACCATCGGTTGAATGATAAACATCTGCATGTGTATTTGGAGGTGGCAGGTGTGTCATTGTTTAGCCTTCCCATTTGCTACACCAATGAATATGGGAGGAGTGTATTAGTAGACGCGTTTGATTTTTACATTGTTAATGACACGCTGTCAATCATCTCATGGGCACATAAAGCCAAGATCATTATTTCTTGCATGCCACATGTAAAATAAAGAGAATTTGCCTAAACCCTCCTCATCCTTTTTGTTTATTTGTTTGTTCATGTGTTTGGATATTCCAATGACTAGTGGGATAATACGCTCTCTTGCAACACCACCTTATAGTTCACCTTGAGAAAAAAAATACTTTCTATAAATTTTCTGGGTTTAAATGAATGTGACTGCCTTCCTGTCATTCTCATTCTTCATGAATTGACTGTTTATTTCATTCTCTAAGCAAAGGTATAATGTAACCTTTGAAATAATGGAAATTCCCTTACTATCAGAGAATAGAAATAGTGAACCAAACATTTAGGGAAAACACCTTTTTTAAAAAAACTAAATTTTAAAATATTTTCAATGCAAATTTATTGCTATAACTGTGTGATAATCATTAATAAAAACACCTCCTCATTTGTTTCAGAAGAGAGGCTTATTTTATAGCACCGAAGATGTTGGAATCAAAATCATTTTTCTTCCTTGTCTTTTACCATCTTTTAAAATATGTATAAAAACAAATTGTCATATAAAGGAAAGGTTCAAATTCTGAAGTATATTTATCCACATGTACCTAGTGAGTAAACTGTTGATCTAATTCCTAGAGTGAACATATATTTAAAATAAATGTAAATAAAATTTGTATTTCATGACGATTTTTATTTATCAGAATAAAGAGCTTAAGTAGATATTTAACTTTTAACAACAATATTCCTAAATAAAAAGCATACAGATGCAAGAAAAGAATTGACCTTATCTGAACTATATCTCAACTGCAGGCAACTGGACAGTAAAAAGCATGAATTTCAATTATTGACCATAGCTAAGACTCCATGGGACTGATACAAAACCAAGGGGTTGTTGAGGATTCTAGAATTTATAAAGATTAATACACTACAATTAAGTCCCTTCCAGGGCTTCCAAAAATCCTCATTTGATACATATCTACATGGGAGACTGATTATTAATATAAATCCTAGACTGGGAGCCTAGATATCTTGTGGTAATGACAGTGATCTGATAGTAAGGGTTAGCACACTTTCTCTCAAGTGCATGATTGTTAACAGCAATTGGTAAAGTAAATGTTTTAGGTTTTGTGAGCCACACAAAGTCTGTTGCATAGTTTTTGTGCATAACCTCTGAAAAATGTAAAATCGTGGCCCTAAAAAAGTATGCCAGTGTGTATGATTTGGTCCCCTGCTCAGCGGTTGCGCATCCTGCCCTGTAGGAACCCTGCAGATAAAGATATAGGTGGATTCCAAGAGAGCAAAGATGATTTCAGAAATTTCATAAAGGGCCAATAATTACCAGAAGAAAGGGAAAAGAATGACTGCATCCTTCTTTAAGTTATTGAGAAGATTAAGAGTTCCAGAACACCTAGGAAACTGTGTGAGGGGAAATTGGTGGGGGCATGAGAGATAATTGCAAGGAATTTATCTTTGATGTGTTGTTATGAATAGAATTAACTATCTTCTTCAAAAGAATCTATATTGGTATTATCAGTTCAGGTACCAGCAGCTGGGTCAAATGGAAGTTTATCACATCCAAAATTTCTGACTGATCCTTTACAGGCTTATTATAAACCAAGAGGTAGATATAATTTTAATGGAAGAAATAATTACATATGGTTGGCTTTATTAAGAAATTCTTCACCAAAAAGGGAATAGAGATGGACATTGAAAGATTAAACTGCTTAAAACTGCAATATCTATAATGAAGACTGTTAATAATTGGAGATTTCAAATAACCTGTATCTATATTGATTCATTTGCTGATGAGTATGATATAGCACTAAGAGATCAAAATATACTAATTAAGACAAGTGGGTAATATGAGTAGAAGCGAAAAAAGAAATTCACAAAAACTGGTGTTGCGGGACTTTAAAATCTCTGAGAGGATACGAGGTATCCTGGGGCAACTTTGGGTCCCACCTATCCAGGTTCACAGGCAGATGGAAGATTAAAGCAAATGATTAGAAAGAGTTCCTCTTTCCTTTTACGTTTACCCCTTCCGTATTCAAGGTTCTCAATTCTTCACGGTGTTGTTTAAAAGGGGGATGTCCAGACAAGTTAAGTCACATAAGACAAATTCCTTTATGTGGTTCTGCATGGTATTATGACAGCAATATTTGGGTTACTGCAGGTGGGAGATCATTACTACTAGAGCATAAAAAGGTGGGAGATAATTACTACTAGAGCATAAAAAGAACAGATAATATTATAGTCAACACAGGCAAGATACCTTCCTGTTTCTAATAACAACTAGTGAGAACTTGGTTCCCACCTTGCTTGGAGCCAAGAAAAGACACTGATCATATTTCTTGGGATCACAATGTGAACTCTATTTTTGCTCATCGTCCCTTCAGATCCAATTCTCTTATCCTTGCTAATCCCTTCCGCTATTGTGTGGGTTATGTCATCTTTCTTTCCTCCCCACCTTATCACTCCTTCTTATCATTCCTTCTAAGAGAGTAATCTATTCCACTGGAACATTTTTTGTTCATGGTATAAACCTTAGCTTTGGGTTCTCATGCTCTTCTGATGCTAAAAGCTTTTACTTTCAAATGTTTGGTCTTTACTTTAGGTCCTTAAAACTGAGAATGAAACTCAAATTCAAAACTGAGCTATACTTTTCTTCTACATCTTTTCTATAATAACAAACTTACACCAAAGCAATGTTCATGTTGAACCTTAAGTGATGGTAGTGAGGCAGAAGACAGAAAGAATAAAAACAGAAATAATACAATTGTTGGAAAACAACACAATTTAATGTGAAAATATTTCCTTGACACATGCATTGACTTTTCTGTTAATTATCTGTAGAGAGATAGTAACAGCTGAACCTGGAATGGCTGATTGAAGTAAAATTCTCATTAAAAACTAATCCGCTTCATCTTATAGATAATGGGGAATTATTAAAAGTTGCCCTATGTGATGAAGATCCAGTCTGTTTCTACTAAACATATATTAATTTAGAAGAGAAGGTAGGCTGGGTTGACAAGAGAGAAAAGCTAGAAACAGTGTTACTACACATGCACACGGGCCCGTGACACTCACATTTGGTGCCAGTTGTCCCAGTATCACTCTTTGCTTTTACTTTAAAACAGTGAACTGGCATAAGCGGTCTTTTTGTTTTGTTTTGTTTTGCCATCCTAATTAAGGCACTACTAAAATCATAGAGATCTAGAAGTGGGAAGAACAAATTCAAAGAAACCTATGGAACTATTTGATTATCATAACAACACCGTGAGACCCTCCTTACGAACATGAAAATGTCTCCAAATTATGTAATACAGTCCAAGTAAGGGTGTCTGCAGATATGTTTTCCAGTAACTCACACTTCACTTATTGACACAGTAGTATGATATATTAAAACCAAGTGTCTGTTCTACCATACATCTGTCACTATTGTTCCTTTAATTGCAATAACTATCCCTTCCATGTATGCAAAATGAAGCGATTATTCCTCAAAAACAAATCGGAAAGAATTTATCAAGGGAAGGTATCCCTGACCTCTCTCCAAATAGAATTGATAGCTCCTTTATCTTGTGATCTGTATACCTAATACATTCTTTGATCATTAAGCTTCTGACGTTGTTCTGTAATTAGCTTCTTTCTGTATCTCTATATCCTAATGCATATTAACTTTTTTGATAGAACAGACTGCTTTTATTTTCATCCCAGTATGCCAAGTGCCTGACAATATGTCTGACCCAAACATTTATTGAAATGAATTCAATATAATGAAATAGATTTGTGAATTTTCATAGTGCATAGTCAACTGATTGGAAAATAAAATAAAACCTGATTGATTCTGCATCTATGAAGTTGGAATAATTTTCTGTCATTTCCAATTGGGTGCCTTTCTAGAGTTGCATGTTAAATTATCCATTGGAATATATAGACTATTATAATATCAGACCCAGATATTTTTAACTATTAAGAAAATCATTTTTATGATTGATTTAAAGCATTCTTAAATAATTAAATTATTTTTATAATCAACTTATTTGCAAAATGAGCCATATCTAGATCACTCTTGTTTGTTGAAAGAAACAAGGAACGAAGGCATATTCTTTTTTTATTGCAATTTGCCTAATTCTAAGAACAGTTTGTGCTTGCATGGATTAAAATACAGATTTTTAAAGGCAACTTTTAAAATTAAATTATTTTTTCTCTACAATTGAATTTTTAGGAGACAGTCATACTTCAATCTGGTTAAGGATGAAACTGAGAGGAAGGACTTTCTTTAGATTTGTTAAATCCATAGCCTATTTCATAGTATTGTGTTATGGAAATATACAAACTATAAAAATGGATCTTTCCGTTTTCAATTACCTCAGTATACTCTGTTTTAAAAATGTCCTAAAGTTATCCAAATAGTAACTTGGTTCTTGTAATCTTGCTTTTCCCTGAAAGTTAATTTCCTGCTTTACCTTTATAATTTCCTACAATTTTAGAAACATAATTGGACCAATACACATTATAAGATTTTTAGTGAATTTCTTAGGAAAAAATGGATGTTAGAACCATATATAATTCTGAATATGTAAATTAATAGATATTGTGCCCTTGATATTTGTAGTATTTTATTTGTAGGTGTCTCATTTTCTAATTGTAACAGTGAATGTACATTTGTAATTTCTTTATCATCAACACATCTCTTAGGATGCCTTACATAGAATTGATGGTCAATGTATCTTATTATTTTCTTGAAGAACAAATGTTAAATTAGTTTGCACTCTGGTCTATTTGTTCCTTCAACTACAAAAGACCAAGAAGCAGTATCTGCCTCAATGTATAAACTATGTCATTAGAAATTAACTCTCAGAAGCAATTATTGACTGTTGTAGAGCAAAGTTTATATTGGTTCTTTTGAAGGACAGTTAATAAAACATAATTTTGTGTTAAATTAAACCAAAAAATAGAATATTTACAATTAATATTTACTAAGCTCACTAAATTGCTACTTAGTTTTTATAACACACTACTTTTTTATTTATACCAGCTATATAAATCATCAATGTACAGAAATAGTTATTCTTATTTTGCAGGCATCCTCTCTCAATTATTATGTTAGGGATTCTTATCTTGTATCAAGTTTATATATTGTTGCTATTAATCTTCTTGGTTATTTTCACCATTGAGTTAAATGGCCAAACAGGTTCCATTTTTACTTAGCACAGGATTATATACTAACGTGTGCTGGTGGTTCAGAACCAGAGTCTACAGATTGGATTGGTCTTTTCTTATCAGTTACTGTAGCAGATTTTCATTAATAGTGTGGACTAAACTGCATTTAAATTAATATGGTGGCATAAAGTCTATATATAATATCATTAAATGGCAAGCTCAGAAATGATTGTTCGGAAATAGTCTCCTTTATGTACATTTACGACTCCAACTATATCTAGGCAATAGATTTAATTTAAAACTAATGTTCTTTCTGATCATATATTGCCAATTCATGGCCCAACCATTTCCAAAGATTGACAATAAGATTTGTAGTGGTTGGTGTCCCAGTTTTAGTGAACTGTGATGTAATGAGAGTGGAGATATCTCAACTTCCAGTCTTTCCTTAGCTATTTTCTACCTTACCCAAGACATATGGTACTATATAATACCACAATGAAAAAGCCAAGGGTCCAGTAATGTGTGTGGATTTATGTCCTTGAACCACGATGCCACTGCTAATAAAAGGCATATTAGAAAGAAAATATATGGTCACTTAGTGAATTTCTAGAAAGAATGTTCCCAAAACTCCTTGGTAGGCTGATATGCCAATTGTCAGACTCACTTACCAGGGCTTCACTGAGCAGCATGTGTGGAGGTAGAGACAGCTTGGGATTAGGACAGAACCTTCAGTCCTATAGACGTAAAACAATACCAACTTCATGGCATAAGCCACTTAATTGATTAAACTCACAGATTCTGTGGCTCAGGAATTCAAGCAGGGCCAAACTGGGATGACTTGCCTCGAATGCACATATTTGGGGCCTCAGCTAAGAGTATTCAATTAGCTGGGGGTGATGTGAATATTTAGAAACTGATTATCTGGACAATATTTCACTCATACGTCTGCTAAATGATTTGTGATGACACAAAGGTTGGTCTTACCTGGGTCTGTCTACCAGCATGCCTGCACATGGCTTCTCCATGTGATTGGGGATCTCACACTGTGGCAACTGGGTTTGAAAGGGGAGCATCCTGAAAGCAAATATTCTAGGAGAATCAGGAAAACTGCACAGCATTTTATGACTTATTCTGAGAAGTTACATAGTGCTGGGCAAGTTACTGAATTGGTCCAAGCAGGCCTTAGACTTGCCAGATTTGAGGGAGAAGATGTAAACCTCCTATCATTAGGAGGAGTGTCAGATGTATGTTGTTTTTGTTTTGTTTTGTTTCTTACTGACATGGAAGGATGAAGGTTGGTTGAGAAAGAAAAGATCAGGTAGTGGATAAACCAGGAACTTGTGTAAAACCCAGAGTCCAAAATAGGATGAAAAAGCACAGTACTGAGTACATAAAGGATTATTATCAGTATATAAGAAAAGGCTTAGTATGCTTGGGGAGATTCATAAAAGCTTTGTTATTATAAACCATCATAAATATCAGAAAGTAGAGTGAGCTAAACAGGATAAGTTCAAATTTAGAGGTAAAGCATGTGAGTAATGAATGAATAAACAAAATGGGGAGAGGGAAATATACAAATGGTCAATACAAGAGTGTTTAGGAACCAAGATCCAAATAAATTATTCCAGAAATAAATATGTGCCTATCTTATATATAAAAACTTATTGTTCTATCCTTATACTTTAAAGACAATTGTGCAAATGATGACATTAACACCACATCTGTGAATATATATATATATATTTAGTGCAGAATCAAGAGTATAATTTCTACACCATTGGGAGTGTGTGTTGGAGTGTTAAGGGTATGCTGTTGTAACAAAGATATCAAAGGTAAATATGTATTCAAACATTATTCACTTATAAGGAAATGCTATTCATAGAGTAGATCCCTATATATTGGATAATTACTTTTATTAAGAAATAATATTGAGTGCGTATTAATTACAAGGCACTATGAAAATATCTAGCAAGGATAACAAGAGGGTTAAATATAGCTACGTTCAATGATGCACACTCAGCTTTCACACACGCAGCTTGAAATTTGGTAGATATACTAAAAACAATGAATACACAAATTTAAAATCTTTGATGGATAACTAAGACATCATTATTATTAGGATATATGGTATTTTAAAATCTACACACAAACACATACACATATATGTAGTTAGATAGACAGATACATTTAAGTAGCATACAGCCTAATCATGATAGAGCATTAGGTATTGGTAGGACAGTCATGGGATATAGAGATAGAAATGGGACCACAAAAGTAAGTCCCATTAAAAAATGAAGTTTTTATATAAAGTTAAGCATTATTTGGGATTCAACAAATCTATTTTTGAGTGACAACCTGTCATTCAAAAATAACAATAGAATTTAGTGCAAATACATATATAATAACAATGAAATGTCTCTCTCTTTGGCTAACACATTCATTTGACTAACATAGAAGTGGAAAAATATGAAAATATTTAAGATTTTCATAGATTCTGTTCATAATAATCATAGTGAAGGGGAAAAGCACTTCCAGAATATATGTAGTGGAGGGAAAACAAAAAGAAAATCTAAAACTTATTATTCGGTAAAAGCCACAAGACAATTGGAAAACATTGTCAAAAGGAACCTTTTCAAATTCTGGAAATTAATCAGTTAAGGAGAGTTTATTCAATGAAACAGCTGAATCTCAGTAAGAATAATAAGCTTTGTGAAATTTTCTCATTCAATCCACATAATTCTTTCTAGTCCTGCCGTAGATTGAAAAACCAGAAGCCTCATAACCACAGTTGCTATGAAAACCAGAAGACTGGCAGACACTAGAAAAGGATAGAATCAATTCATAGTTCACCAAATAGCCTTCTTCTCGAGAATTATCACTATGTCACATGTCTGATAGCTCTCTGGACAAGCCTTATTCATAGGGCTTGTATATATGTTTACCTAAACCAGTACCCCTTTAGTACCCTTTCAGTACCACTTTTCAGAGTGCTTGTCAAAAAATTAGTGTCAATTGTTTAATATCACAACTGCCTAAGACGGTAGTACTCAATGGAGGCAAACAAGAGGCTGGTTCAAAAGCATGAAAGAAAAATGTGATTGCACAGGATGTCAGCAGGGTTCTTCGAAAAATCTCCAATATTCAGAGGAGTATGCCTGGAAATCTGAAGTCCACACACACGTGAACACATTTATAAATGGCCAAGAAAGATGTGAAAAGATCTGTATCTCTCAACTCTGTCTGACCTTGAGACACTGTGCAACCAGAAAGTGAAAGCTAAGGCAGACTTGTAAATTGGAGGAGTATTGAATATGTTTCCCAAACACACATATAAAGCCTTTCAATAAAGCATGGAAAATTTATTGGTTCAAGGCTTTTAAGAAAATCTCTATCCAAACATTATCTGAACACTAAGTTAATCTATCTGAAGCTATACTAGCCACACACAGCAACAAAAACAACAACAAAAGAAAAACACAAACATATTTTAGGGAATTAGTTCCAGAAAGTCAGTAAACAAATAGAAAACCACAATGAGCTGCAACAGTAAAGAGCAAAAAAATAACAAAGCTTAGATAGGAAAGATATTGAATTTCCAGACTTTGCACATTTTAATATTTAAATATCCCATATATAATTTAAAAAAAATGAGATATGCAAACACAGAAAAAAAATACCTATTGCTTTTTGTGTATGAAGGAAACAAACAAAAAACTGAATGCATTATAGAAATTGTTCCTTAGGGACAATTTCAACCAAGCATTCTATAGCCAGTAAACTTCTCTAAATGTAAAGGCGGTTTGCATGATACAAGATCAATACACACACACACACACACACACACACACACACACTATGTGTAGGAAACTACCTAAATCCAGTGTAGTTTCTTACAACAATCTGAACAATCTGAAAACCTCATTTACAATATAATTTTTAGCAACATATTTTTCAAAAGAGGTGCAAGACTTGTACACTGAAAACAACCAAACATTATTGAAAGGAAATTAAGAAGATCTAAATAAATGGAACAATAGCCCATGTTCATGGAATTGGAAGAATTAATGTTGTTATGATAACAGTATTCCCCATTGATGTAGGAAATTGATGCAATCTCTTTAAAAATTCTAGCTAACTTAATGCAGAAATTGATAAATGTATTGTAAACAAGATGTTGAGAAGGGGAACAAAAAGAAACTAACAATAAACAAAAAGCATAAGTTTCATGTCTTGGTCAAAAGTTCTATAGACTCTCACTCTAAGACTGATAATAATGGAAAACCAATCAAAGAGCAAATAATATATCAAAAATGAGGCTAAACATAAGTATACATAGGGTTTTCCATTAAATAGCATTTTTTAAATTAAATTTATTGAGGGTAACATTGGTAAATTACATCATATAAGTTTTAGGTGTGCAACTCTATAATACGGCATCTGTATATTGCATTGTTTGTCCACCACCCCAATAATATTTTGAAGACAGTATCGCCTCTAGAAATGTATCTCTATACAAGTATGTCTTGCTTATATTGTTGTGGAACTTGACAATTTAAAATATTAAAATTTTTAATGAAAATCTTTATGTAATAAAAATTTGACTATTTTTACCTTATTATTAGGGTGCAGGTACACACATAGAAAGGAAAGAAAATACAATTCACTATGTGTCCTAGAGTTAAATGCATTAGAGAAAGAGTAATATCATCGATAAATACTATATTTTTAAATGACTGCATGCTTTTTATAATGCAATCACATAAATCATATAGGTTTAGTCTAGTGCATAGATTGATGAATTATTCACTTATTTAGAGTATTATATTTACATTACAAATAGTTATTATATCTATTTATTTTTAATTATAAACTTGTATCACCCCCCTCCCCCCAAAAAATGTTGAATAAAAATTCACAGGAGTCCATTTAGAATTGAATAATTTCACACCTTTCCAAAAGCTATCTTTAAAAAAAGAAAATAAGTTCAATATAATTTGAAAAGACAAGATTACTCATTTTTTTTCCTGCCACTGGTTTTTTTATACTATCTTTAGAAGTTATCAAATTGCTAACAGGAAATCTGTGGTCTAGACTTTTGAAGCATGTCATAATAACTTACTTTAAAGGAATCGAGTTTCCCAATTTATTATGAAACAATTCTACCTTGGGAGCTGCAGATGAGCTTTACTATGTACTATATTATATAATCAGTTAGTTTGGATTTTCCAAGAAGCAGATGACAAGACGTGGTTAAGGGAGACAGATTTATTGTGGGACATGTATCAGAAGGGAAAAGGAAAAGGGGTAGAGTGAGAAGCAGAACAATTTGCTTTGTTGTTTTGTTTTGTTTTTCAGAGAGCAGTAGAGATGAGACACTGAAGTAGAGATTAAAAGAGGAAACTTGGATATGCAGGGTAGTACATTGTAACACAGTTTTAAGAAAGGTTTGTCCAGGTCCACGGGAGCCTCCACTGAAAGAGTCTCAGCTTCTTGCAGGAGTGATTTTACCTTGGCTTGGACCCTCGCCACTCTTAGACACTGTCCGGAGCAGCCCTCAGGAACCATGAGCTCACACAGACACCATGGATACCACATGCATTCAGACCTACAGCAGCTGGGGGCCTTTGGTCTATTATTCTCCTTGTAGAGCAGAGTTCAGAGGCACATTATTTTTTTTTCTTTCTAATAACAGCTTTCTGAGGAAGAAAGCATAATAACCCTTCTTATACAGAAAGGGAATGGGGGTTCAGAGAGGCTAAAAAATTTTCCTGCAATCTCTCAGATAAGTAGGTGTTGTTGATGGAATTCAAACACAGATTTCTTTCACCTTTGAGTTGAAACTTGTAAAGAGCTTCTTTTTGAATTGTTAGGAAAGCAGTCACAGAAATAGCATCCGTCTCATTCTGCTTAACTCATGTGGTAACAAGAATAAAATGGGAAAGAACCTTTGTTCCTACAGTTATTAAACAAGGCTGTGGGAACATTAGGAGTGCCTCTTTACATAGTACGTTGTCCAATACTCCTTGACTGGCTTCCTTAACTCTCTTTAGTCCAACTAATTACCAATTGCATTGAGAAAACTGAAACAGCTAACCAAAATACTTAGAAGAATATTAGTGATTATATGCGTGAGTTCTATTGTATTTGTGTATATATATAGTACATATATTTCATATTCAGAGTATGTATAGTGGATATGCAACATTAAGTTGCCAGTGTTCTCTCTAAGAAATGGTGCAATTCCTTTTAAGTGACGTGATATGTTGTAGAAGATAGAATAACAACAATAATAATTTATGTGTAATAGTTTTACTACGACAAACAGTGTTCTAAATCATTGCTACCATTAATTCATCTAATCCTAGCTACCATCCTGTGACACATATGATATTTCTATTCCCATTTTACAGAAGGAGAAACTGAGAGGTCAGAATTCATATAATATTCCCAAGATCATAGTTTGTGTTAGAGTTAGGATTTGAACCTAGGCAGACAGTAATAGAAGGGACTCATTGAATAATGAGAAAACACTCCCGAACAACATTCAGCTCAACATATTGATTCCCATTGTATTTAACTATAATTTTATAAGTCTATCTCATATAGTGAAGATAGAACAAAGAGAATTCAAATTTTATGCAAAGACTGTAGGAAGCCCCTTTATTAAAGTAGCACCTTCTGAAGTGTCTGTACCTCGATTTTTTTTTCCTATTACCAATTAGGAACAGAAATAACAAAGGCAGTGGACACATATTTGCTGAACTCAGGAGAGTTCTTAAATCACTGAGATTTCTTAAATCACTGATATTTAACAAGTAGACAAAGGAAATGACAGCTCACTCGGAACACTAGTGCTGATCCAGGAAGAGGCCTGCCCAGCATGTTTTATTATGAAGGGCAGAAATGAGAGATAAAAGACTGACAGAAGAAAGGCAAGGGAAAAAGAAAACTAAGGGGTCCAGAAAATTGTTGGAAAGGGCATGTTGATGTACTTTCCTGGGATGGGCCATTAAAACAACAGAAACACAATCAACATAAAAGCTCAGTAACTGTTCAAAAATAAATAGAAAAAGAATCTCACCCGTACGTATAATACAATGCAATATTTAGAACTCCAATTTAATGAATGTTGTTTAGCACTTAGTAGGTTCTGACGATCTGGGATATGACTTCATCTGATTATTTTAACAAAGCCATTTGATAGATAACATATTTTCTGTTATCTGTTCTTTTATTGATAAAGTAAACAAGGCTTATGGAGTGCATTTTATTTGCTCAAGATTAAGTAATCTGCTTACTAATGAAATTGGAATTACAATCTTTATTCTCCAACTCCAGTCTATGGACACTCATTTCCCTTGGACTAAATTTTCTCAGAAACCTAAATCCAGTGTAGTTTCCAGAAAATGAGAACTAGTTCTCTATTCTCTATATTATTAGATCAATTCTGATTCAGTGGAAACTTATTTACACCTTGAGTTCGTGTAGCCTGCCATACTTCTCAGATGAATAATTTTCACAACCTAAGCTCACTTAAATATATAACTGATCCATAGAAACTTTAGCTCTGTGTTTGGAGAGTGATGTTTTCCTGAAATATTTCTCTGCAAATTGTTTGCAGCTTGTTGCCTTGGGCTGTCAGAATAACTTACAACTCATGTGACACCTGTGCTCTTTATTCTACTGGTATTTTTTTTTATAATTCATCTTAGTGTCAATCCTGAATTGTGTCAAGCTTCTGTGGAAACAAGTATAAAAAGGAACAAACCAATGTTGCTTGTATTTGGAGCTTAGACAACCAACTTGCTCTAGAACAAAAGGGATTCAATAAATCTACTTTAAACCACAGAGAGTAGGAACTCAGTGATAAAATCAAAGTTAATTTTGACATGACATCATGTATAGACCTGTATGGTGATGATGGGAAAGCACTTGTTCTTGATAGTCTTACATATTAACAATTGTCTCTCCAGTGTTGCAATACATTTGTAGGGTCCTGTGGGCTGGCGATTAATACAACCGTGTTGCTGCCTCTGGCTCTGCTATTTTCAGTCTCACTCCATCATGCTTTTCTCCAGTATTCTTGGTCAGAGTTTCATATCTGACAGTTTTTCATTTGGTGCAGGACAATGAGGTCTCAGCAGATATGGGAGAAATGAAATGATCAGTCTTAACTTGTTTAAAACCCCCAAACCCAGAATTTTTCTAGGTCAAGTTAGTCATGTAGTAGGCTATTCCTAAAATGAATTTATGCCTTATAATTATAGAGCAAATTACCATTTTCAAAACACATTGATATATATTTTCTTTTTATCTTCATAGAATTGGGGAACACCGGTATTCTCAATATTTTTGCAGAAAAAGAAATAGAAGTTCCACTAAGTTAATTTACAGATAACCATACAATTTTTAAGTGGCAGTCTTAGAACTCTAACCAGAAGTTCTTCTTCCTTCTATACCGTAAGTTTTTAAAATAATTTTTGAATGATTCATGTATCTTCCACTCTACCTCCAGCATGCTTTAATGAACATTGTAGATACTTGTTGTGTTGATTCATTGACTGTTTCTCTGATAATAACTCTGAACACACTACATCAATGGTCTACCAGACTTAGTTTCAATCCCATGACTTGATTTATACTAATATTTACTCATTTTTCATTAGATTACTTTAAATGCTTAAGAATACATCCTGGCTGTGGTAATTTATATATTCTTTGACTTGCTTGCAAGTTTTAAAATGAAAATTTGTTAAATTTCTATATACTTCTGGAAATGCAAATATATATTCATTGGATAATTAAAGTTATAACTAAAACAGAAATTCTTAATTAAAAAGAGCAATTCATCCTGAGAATACAAACTATAACCTAGATCATGGTTTCTCCTTTATTTAATGTATCGGGGGGAAAAACTTTTTAGTCATAAATAAAGAAAACTCATTAATATGGTTTCTAATCTGGATTAGTTTCTCTTAATAAAAGATCTAAATTGTAGATTTTATTTTTAAGGCAATGCATTTTCTGTTTTGTTTCATTTTGTTTTTTTCTCAACATGCATTTTCAATACTCCCAGTCATGCACTATAATTGGAACTAGGCTAACAAAGCACTAGAGTTCTAAAGCTCACTACATTCAATGAATAGATAAGAATGAGATGAAATTGGCTCATCAATTGCTTGAATGTAAATGATTTCTAGAGTGCTTGGACACTTGAAAATTGTCCTTACATTCTTATCAGTCATTTCAGTCTTCTCTGGACAAGTATTAATTTTCCAACCAACCTCTTCATTATAGATAAGTCAAAGCTCAAGCCATTTTATTACAGCTCAGTAAATGCCCTAAATGAATTATTGTGAAGTGTGAATTAGTGAAATTCAAATTAGTAAAAGTGCACAACCACTACTAAAAATAAATATCAGTCTAGCTTTATCTCTCCTATATTAATTTATAGTATTAGGTTTCAGAACTTCATGGTTTAGTAATGTTACTTTTGCAGACATTATACAAATTAAGTATATATTTGTTTTTATCATTAATGCAACTGTAATTATATAAGCATAATGATATGATTTCCAGAGAGGTCTACATAATTTAAAAAGATAATTCTAACAATATGATTATGGGTGATACAATACAGTGGTCTGAGCACAGACTTAGAATTTAAGTGATTTAGATTTAAGTCCCAAGTTATCCTTAGGACGACTCACTAAATCTTTTCAAACCTGAGTTCTATCAACTGGAAAACTTTAGTATTAGTATATGCAAAAGCACAGCAATATTAATACCAATATTTAAACTTTGGAGACTGGCTAAAACACATATGTAAAACAATTTGAAAGTATAATTCGCCATACAAAAATTATCCCAATGGGGGATTTTAGTATGCTTATGTACCTTAGAAGTCATGAAATTCAGTTAAATAGACTAGCCCCGTTTGAAGTCAACACCACCGATAATACACGGTAATAATTTGGATCTGAAAGACAGAAGCCCTGGATTCCTGCTCTATTTCTCTCATGTTGGTAGCTGAGTGACGTAGAGTCATCACATATGCTCTAAAACCTTGTTCCCATGCTATAAAATGAGGACAATGATATTAAGCTTACACGGTTAATTTTTGATTTTAAATAAAATGAGTTTGTGTATGTTAAATTGTTGGTAATTTCTAAATTTGTATACAGGACAAAATCATTTTAATGATGGTTTTTTACATTGTCTTGGTTAAATTATATTATTCAGTTTGACTGACAAAGGGTGCTGTCTGTGGAAACCATGGAAATACTCACTGCTGTAACCTGGTCTGTGCCACTGTGGAAAAGGAAGTGCAAGAAAATTACCTCAGCTTCAAGGAAGCATAAATAGAGCAAGATAGGTCAAGGTTAGGAGGTAAGAGTATGAAGTAAAAGCTTCAGTGAGAAGCATAGTTATAAAGACTTTACACTTATTAGTGAAGAAGAGTTCACTGTATAATCTTGCACGTTTGACTGATTGCTGAAGCTCCTCCTCGTAGGCCTCTGACACTGTTCCAAGTCTGAATGTGGGCAAGTGGTGAAGTGTAGTACATAAATTGGCCATAAAAGCTCATATCTAACAGTCCCTGGTGAGGGGTACCTCCCCCTTCTTTTTCTTCCTTACTTATTTTTAATTTACTTTCTACTGTAAAATATGAAAACATAAGGAAAAGGACATAAACATAAACATAATGCTGAATGAATTATTTAAAATGAATACCCATGTAAGCATCACACAGGTGAAAAAATAAAATATAGCCAGCAACCGAGAAGCCCTCTCTATCAGTCAGCACTCTCCAGAGACACCAAACCAATACTATATATATATATATATATATATATATATATATATATATATGGAGAGACAGAGAGAGAGAGAGAGAGAGAGAGAGAGAGAGGGTATATGTATATATACATATATGTACATATACATACAGAGACAGGGGAAGAGGGAGAGAGCGGAAAGAAAGGTAGAAATTGAGATTTATTTTAATAAATTAGCTCATGCAACGATGGGCGCTGTTCAGTTTGACTATTGTAGGACTAACCAATAGGTTGAAAATTCTGATAAGAGTTGATGGTAGTCTTTAGTCTGTAATCTATATGGCAGACCGGAAGTCTAGAAACTCAATCTGGATTTCTCTATTACAGTTTAGAGCCACAAATCTTTCTTCTCTAGGAAACCTCAGTTTTTTTCTTAAGAAGGACTTTACCTGATTGGATGTGTTCCACCCACATTACTAAAGGTAATTTGCTTTATTTAAAGTCAACTGATTATAAATGATTGTAAACACATCTACAAAATACCATCAAAACAACCTTTCTAGTAGTATTTGACCGAACAACTGAGTAACATAGCCCAGCCAAGTTGACACTTAAAATTAACCACTACACACCTCCTTACAAATCACAAGTTCTCTCTCTGTGCACAAATCACTGTGCTTACGTTTCTTCCTCAATTCTTTAGGAAGTGATTGCATGCTTTCCTTTGTTATAGTTTTGCTACCTTAGAATAAACCCCCAAATGCTATAATTTAGGTGTGACTGTTTTTGAATTGAATATGAATGAAATAGTACAGCGTGCTTTCAATGTGTCTGGTTCCTTTTGTTACACATTATGTTTGTGAGATTAATAATGTAACCAGTAATGTGCTTAATTTTAAATTTACTATCTTACAATATGTTTTTTATTTCTCTGGCCTGTTTTATGATTGTTTTTCTTCTCCTTTCCAGTAGATTTGATTATTTTTATTATTCATTTTTCCCACTAGTTCAAAAGTTATACATTATTTTAATATTAATTAGTCATTTGGCTAATGACTATACCATTCAAGTTTAACTTACTTATCAAAGTCGATGTTATTCAGATTTTTTGCTCTTTTATGCACATTTATAAGCGCTTTAGAAAAGTTTAAGTATTTAATGCAAACTGAAAACTATGTTAGGTAGGTTTCTACAGAAGTTGATCCTAAGATTAGGTATCATCTGTTGGTGCTGTATTAAAGGATGTTTCCAGGAGAAACAGCACACAAGTATAGAAAGGAGTAAGAAAAAGGAAGGGGAAAAGTCTCGTCTGGTAACTCTAGAGTTCGAAGTAATGCCTCAGTGTTGCCCTGCTATTGCAAAGAAGATAGGTTTTTGTGCTGCAGGGACCAAGAGATTTTGGCTAAAGTTTTCAGGGAGTTGAGAAGAGAGGCTAACAAATTGGAAGTGGGGAGTGGATCTCGGAAAACTGAATGGAGGAAAAATGTTTTTTGGCTTTAAGCCTCCTCTCAATTTAAATGCTATTTTCCTTTATTTTTATTCTAATATATATTTTTTTTTAATTTAAGTTTATTGGGGTGACAATTGTTAGTAAAGTTACATAGATTTCAGGTGTACAATTCTGTACTACATCATCTATATATTGCATCATGTGTTCACCACCCAGAGTCAGTTCTCCTTCCATCACAATATATTGGATCCCCTTTGCCCTCATCTCCCACCCCCCACCCCCCTTACCCTCTGGTAACCACTAAACTATTGTCTGTGTCTATGAGTTTTTATTTCTTCATTTGTCTGTCTTGTTCTGTTGTTGTTTCCAGTTTTATATACTACATATCATGAAATCATATGGTTCTCTGCTTTTTCTGTCTGACTTATTTCACTTAGCATTATAATCTCAAGATCCATCCATGTTGTCGCAAATGGTAATATTTCATTTTTTCTTATGGCAGAATAGTATTCCATTGTGTATATATACCACCACTTCTTTATCCTTTAAACCGTATAAAGCATTACTGTTACAGTTATGTAGCCAATGTGCCAATGCTCATTTAGTTTTGCCCATATACTTTTTAACAAATTCGGACTTTTTTTTTTTTTTTTTTTTTTTTTTTTTTTAAGAATACTATACTGTTCACAGCAAAATGCAGGAGAAGGCACAGAGATTTCCCATGCATGTAACCCCTGTAGCCACGTGCATAACCTTCCCCATTTTCAACACCCCCACCCACCAGAACGGTACTTTAAAAAAAAAAAAAAACTAATAAACCTACCTTGGCATGCATACTTTACATGACAATACTGCGGTTCATTCTTGGTGTCGTACATTCTATGGATTTGAACAAATGTAAAATGACATATATTTTTCATTGTGATATTATACAGAATAGTTTCACTGACCTATAAAACCTCCATGCTACATATGTTAATCCATTATGGGAGTCTATTTCTGGGCTCTCTAATCTCTTCCATTAATCTATTTATGTATCCTTTTGCCAATATTACACTGTCTTAATTAGTGTATCTTTAGGGCAAGTCTTGAAGTCAGATAGTGCCTGTCATCCAACTTTGTTTTTCATTTTCAATAATGTGTTGGATATTCTGGGTTTTTTGCTTCTCATATAAACTTTAGAATGAGTTGGTCAATATCCAAAAAAAAATAACTTGTGGGGATTTTGACTGGGACTGTGTAGAAGCTATAGATCAAGTTGGAAAGAACTGATATCTTCACAATATTGACTCCTTACTTCTATGAACATGGAATAGCTCTCCGTGTATGTAGTTCCTCTTTTATTGCATTCATCAGAATATTATAGATTTCCTCATATAGATCATATATTATTTTGTTATATTTGTTTGTTGGGGGGGCATTGATGTGAATGATATTTTGGTTTTCATTTCAAATTCCACTTGTTTATTACTGATATAGAGGAAGTGTTGACATTTGTATATTAAACTTGTATCCTGCGATCCTGGTAAAATCACTTTCTAGTTCCAGGCATTCGTGTGTGTGTCTCTCTCTCTGTGTGTGTGTGTGTGTGTGTGTGTGTGTATGTGTGTGTTCATTTTGGATTTTCAATAGACAGTCATGTCATTTGCAAATAGAGACAGTTATTTTGTTTTTCTTTTCAATCTGTATACCTTACATTTTGTTTTCTCACCTCATTGCATTAGCAAGGACATCTAGTATGATGTATAAAACAGTGGTGACAAGAGATATCCTTGCTTTGTTTGTGATATTAGTGGGAAAGATTCAAGTTTTTTACCAGTATGTATAATATTAGATGTACTCTTTTAGATAGTCTTTATGAAATTGAGTAAGGTCCCTGAATTCCTAATTTACAGAGAGTTTTTTTCACAAGTCGGTATTCTATTTTATCAAATGCCTTTTCTGCATCTATTGTTATAATGATGTTTCTTTTTTCACCTGTTGATGTGATTAATTACGTTAATTGATTTTCAAATATTGAGCAGGCCTTGCAAACCTGGGATGAATCTCACCTGGTCGTTTATACAATTTTTATAGCCATTATTGGATTCAACTCACTAATATTTTTTGAGGATTTTTGCATCTATATTCATGAGAAATGTTGTTTTGTAGTTTTTTTTTTTTTTTATTGTAATACCTTTGTCTGGTTTTGGTTGTAGGGTGATTCTGGCCTCCTAGAATGATTTGGGAAGTATTCCCTCTGCTTCTGTACTCTGAAAGCGATTGCAGAGAATTGGTATAATTTTTCCCTTAAATCTTTCATGAAATTCTCCAGTGAAACCATCTGGTCTGGTGATTTCTGTTTTGTAAGGTTATTAATTATTGATTCAATATCTTTTGTTACCTTTTTTACCCTGAAGTCTGTTTCATCAGATATTTATATGGCCACACCTGCTTTTCTCTGGATAACATTTGCTTGGAGTATTGTTTTCCACCCTTTTGGTTTGACTCTATATTTGTTCTTGCAGATGAGATGTGTCTCTTGAAGGCATCATATGGTTGGGTTTTGTTTTTTGATACAATCTGTGCCTTTTTTATTGATAAGTTAAGTCCGTCTACATTTGGGGTGATGACTGATATATGGCGATTTCCCATAGTCATTATATCTTTTGTTTTCTGTTATCTTGGTGTCTCCATTGTTTCTTTGTCTTTGTGTTTCTGTCATTTTACTGTGGTGGTATTCTATGAATTTTTCCTCTGTTTCCTCATTTATTTTTATTTATTCAATTTATCTATTTATTTATTTATTGGTTATTTATGTCACAGACACTTCTCCCAAGAAGGCAAACAAGTGGCCAACAGATATATTTAAAAAATGCTTAATGTCACTAGCTATTAGGAAAATGCAAATCAAAACCGCAATGAGATATTACCTCACACCTGTGAGAATGACTGTTGTCAACAAGATAAGGAATATCAAGTGTTATAGAGGATATAGAGAAAAAGAAACCCTCATACACTCTGTGTGGGATTGTAAATTGGTACAGCTACTATGGAAAACAGTATGGTGGAACCTCACAAAATTCAGAATAGAATTACCATATGACCCAGCAATGCTTTTTCTAGGTATCTACCAAAAAAATCTGAAAACATTTATCCATAAAGATATATGTACACCTATGTTTGTAGCAGCATTATTCAAGGTGTCCAAGACATGGAAACAACCAAAGTGGCTCTTGATAGATGATTGGATAAGACAAGATGTGGTATATATATATATATATATATATATATATATATATATATATATACACAATGGAATATTACTCGGTCATTAGATGAGATGAAATATTGCCATTTGTGACAACATGAATGGATCTTGAGATTATCATGCTAAATGAATAAGTCAGACAGAAAAAGTTGAGAACTATATTACTTCACTCATATTTGGAATATAAAACTGAAAGCAACAAATAAGACAAACAAACAAAATATCATAGACACAGACCACAGTTTATTGGTTATCAGAGGATAAGGGGAAAGGAGGGTGGGGTGCTAGAAGAGTGTAAAGGGAGTCAAAATATATTGGTGGAAGGAGAACTGCCTGTAGGTGGTGAACGCACAGTGCAATATATAGATGATGCATTACAAATTGTACACTTGAAACCTATATAATTTTACTAATGAATGCCATTCCAATAAATTTAATAAAAAAAATGCTTGTAGATAAAGTAGCAATCCTTGATGATTACATTTTAAAGAGATAGTTTCCAGGTCCTTGAGAAAGATAATCCTAGGCGACAAAACTGGCAGGTGACTTTTAAACAGATTTACATTTCAAGAAGGGCAGAGAAATAATTTTTAATTACAAGTTTTCTAAAGTAAAGCTCTAAGAAAAGGCAGGTCAGTATCCTAGAGTCTGGAAGAACCCCATCTGAAGTTTAGTCCAGCTGAGACGAGTGGTAAAAGTAGCCCTTGTCATTAATTAATTTCCATTCCAAATATAAATATGAAAAACAAAATGCTAATTTTTAGATGTTAAAAAGAATATGAACCTGCAGCATGGATGGAGTTTTTAAGTAGATATGAGAACAAAAGAACTATTAAATCCTAATATAGTAAGTTGATAAGCCAAAATATATTAAGAAGTGGCTTATCAGCAGTCAACATGAAGAAAGTCAAAATACCAGCTATAAATTGAGAAAATAAGTTTACCATATATAACAGGTAAAGGGTTTCCAACTAGCTATTAAGTATCTCAAAATATCTATGGAATAATATCAAACAATTCAAAGAAAAATGGTCATAAATCATGGACCACCTTTCCTAGAAGAAGAAACAGGAATGAACGATAAAAATAGAAAAAAATCTGCTCAAAATTTACAGATATTGTATAAATATAAATAAAAATAAAATGAGATATTGTGTATCTAATGAGAGAATAGAAAAAAAGTACAAACTTTGACAATATCAATTATTAGCACAAATGTGTACTCCAAGATGATGGGCACAGTTCCTTTGGGAAACAGTTTGGCATTAGCTTCTAAAGTTAAAGATACACATGCTCTACCCACCAGCAATACTACTCTGAAGATATATCCTTAGGGCAGTTTTGCTTATGTGCAATGCACCAGCAGATTTTTCCATGAATGTACTGACCATTTATGAACTTCATATTTTTTTCTGATAAAACTCTGGAAGTTAGGGGTAAGAAAAATGACTCCCAAGAGAAAACAGGCGTGTTACATTAAAACAACAACAGAATTATAGGTAACATCTCAGTGAGTGCCAGAGATTAAAAACATTTTTATCAAAGATTATGTGTCAAATATGTCAGCTCATAATTCATATTGGCTAAGAAAGTCATAGGGGTTAGAAAAAGTGTGTCACATTGACCCACATCTTTCAATCTTCAACATACGTTTTTCTATTTTAAAGTGATTCTAAAGATGAATGAGAAGTGAAACAAAAGTCAGTTCACAAAAGAACTATTTACATATATTTTTAATTAGTCATAATCCTTTGAAATTTAGTGAAATTCAAAATAAAAATAACAGATTTTTGAAGAGAATAGAGTAATAGTTAAGTTATCATTAAAGTCTAAATTGAATGAGAAAGTTATTCATTGTCCATAATAAGAGAAAATGTATAGGTGGCATTTTAAAACTTGGTGGGTATGTCAGAGTGCTGGCTTAAATAGATCTGAGCTCAATGTTTTAAACTACATTGTATTACTATATTTATAAGGGTGTTAGAAACTGGGAGTAAATATAGATAGTAGATGTAAATCCAAGGTAGGAAATGTATCTGAATCTGAATTGCAGGAAACCAGTGGAGTAAGTGATGTTCTAGGTTTGGAAAAGCTAGGGGCAGAGTAAAAGCCAGGTCGCTTCTTTCCATAGGTGGATAGGAAGGGCTTGCCATTTCTTTGGGTACAACCGAGGGAGTTTAACAGGACCTCAGAACAAGATGGAAAGTAGATGACCTCACTGCTGTGGAGAGACAGCCACACACTTAGGGCAGCCACAGTTGACACTAAGATTGGTGAAAAGTAACCCTGTTCTCCAAGTCTTTCAGTGACCAGAGGCACAAAATAAATAAATAAATAAATAAAATGAAATAAAAAACAAAACAAGTCCAAAACCAACCAACAAATGAAAAAAAAAGAGCAAACAAATAAACAAAAACAGCAGTGATAATTAGGAAAGAAGGGACTTGTGTGTGCAGTTAGCTTGCAGGCCATTTCCACAGGTAGCAAAAAATAAAAAAAACATTATATATATATATATATATATATCATATATATATATATATATATATGATATATACATATATATATATATATCATATATATATATATATATATTTTGTTTGTTTGTTTTGTTTTTTTATAAAATCAGAGCTCTCTATACTGGCAGTTTAAGGGTATATGGACCTACCTTAAGGAAATAAGGCTATGAGGAGCTGGGGGAGGCGTCACATGATTTTGCTAATGAAGGTACAGTGCCAGATAAGAGGAAGAATGTAAATCACAACACTCAATGAATAATTGCTTATGTACCATTCAATAAGGCTTTACATGATTTGTCTCACTTAATCCTTTAAACAACTATAAGATAGATATAAATATTATTCCCATTTTAAAGGTTAAAAAATTGAGGTATAAATTAAATTATTTGTCCAAGAATACACAGTAATGCAAGATAGAGATGGAATTTGACACTATGTTGTATACTGTAGAAATTGAATCTTTAAACAAAATACATTAAAGACTATTATTAAATTAGATTATTTTATTTTACTTTTTTTTAAAGGTTGGACCAGGGAAACATAAGATATAATGTGTGCATGTATGCACTGGATATGGACTGTAGGACAGGTAAAACATTATTTATTAGTATAATAGATAGAAATCTACTCTCTAAATATATGCTGATAGAAATTTCTCTAGTACATGTTCAATAAATTTTATCCAAGTACATGGTTACCCTCAGAAATTTGTAAACATAGATATTGACACTTTATTTTTTTTTAATTTGCTAAATGCATAAAGCCATTATTTTCTGGATATCATATTCTGAATCCCAACAATTTCCTAATGCCCATAACACTGTTCTTTGGATTGCTAACATAAGAAAGTATGTGCGTATTGTGTGTTGGAAGGGAGGGCATCTTTTTTACAGATGCTTAAATTGCTCTGACCTTTTGAATGAATCTCTATTTTTCTTAAAAAAAAAAAAAACAAAAACAGTGAAATCTGATCACTTGGATTCTCAAAGTCCGTTTAGTGAAGTGATTAATTTTGTATCATTGCATTCCACAACGTAATATTAGCAGTTATTTCTCACAATCACCCTGTGAGTATTAATGAAAGAGAGTTACTGTCTCAGTTCTCTTTATCCAATAGCATATCTGCCTTACTTAGCAGACAAAAGATGAATTTACTAGTAAATATTATTGAACAGGGAGGAAGTCGCTCCATAAAAAATGTCAGTGTATTGAACTTCCATGGCATTGCTGATCACTATTTCTCAACTGCTAAAATGTTCATTTAAATCATGTTTATATTTAAGAAAACCCAATGATGCAGATAATAAATATACAGCTTATTTCACTAGATAATCTATTAAAAGGTAATTTGACTGTAGAAGATCAATTATAAGTAGTCGCATCAACTTTCTTAAAAGTTCTTATTTGGTGGCATAAAGAAAACATTTAATTTTATTTTTACTTTCTTGTCTCCAAGGGATTTTGTTTTATTTTTGCTAGAAGATTGAGCTCTTGTTCAAAATATTTTAGTCTGAAAAAGGAACACAAATCAATTTTAACACCTTCCTGAGAAGTAATAATGTGCATATTATTCTCAATTTAGTCACTCCTATTGCTAGCATGTTCAACAGTAGTTGACACTAGTCAGTCAAAATGAATTGATCCCAAGAAGTTTTAAAAGAATATGCACAATGTTAGATATTTCCCTAAAGTACACGAAATTCCCAATCTAGGATTCTTCCAACAATCTATGTGAGAACACATACATAGTTTAAAAAAAAAAAAGTGGGGAAAGATAAGAAATCCAAGCAAAAAAAAATAAAATTTGGAATTCCCTGGAAGATTAGTGGAAAAAAAGTCTTGATGAAAGCATTGTGTCTCTAGGCTGTTCTCATTTGCCCTTTTTATTTTTTTAATTAAACTTATTGGGGCAACATTAGTTGGTAAAATTATAGGTTTCAAGTGTACATCTCTATGATACATTATCTATGCATAGCATTGTGTGTCCGCTACCCAGAGTCAGTTTTCCTTCTATTACGATGTACTATATGACTCCACTTTTCTTCTACCACCCCCTGCAAACCCCATATCCTCTGGTAACCACTAAAATTTATCTATGTCTATGAGTTTTTATTTGTTTCTTTGTTTTTCTTGTTCTTTTTGTGCTTTCAGTTTTATATCCCATAAATGAGTGAAGTCATACGGTTCTTGACATTTTCTGTCTGACTTACTTTGCTTAGCATAATAAACTCATGATCAATCCATGTTGTTGCAAATGGCAGTATTTCATCTTTTCTTATAGCCAAGTAATATTCCATTATATATATATATATATATATATATATATATATATATATAATGGAATATATATGTATATATACATATATATGTATATATATACACATACATATATATTCTTTATCCAGCCATTTATTAAAAAAAAACCAAAAAACGTTTGGTTGTTTCCATGTATTGGAGACTATTAATCATGCTGCAATATCATAGGGGTACATACATCTTTATGGATAAATATTTTGAGTATTTTGGGTAGATAACCAGAAGAGGGATTGCTGGATCATGTGGTAATTCTATTCTTAATTTTTTGAGGAACCTCCATACTGTTTTCCACAGTGGCTTATTTTCGACAAAGGATCCAAACGCATACAATAGAGAAAAGAAAGCCTCTTCAATAAATGATGCTGGGAGAATTGGAAAGCCACATGCAAAAGAAAGAAACTAGACTGCTACCTGTCATCATATAATGAAATTAACTCAAATGGATCAAATACCTCAGTATAAGACCTGAAACAACATATTGCAAAGAAGAAAGCTAAATTTATGGACTTTGGGTACAGAGACGATTTTATGAATTTGACCTCAAAGACAAGGGAAGTAAAAGAAAAAATAAGTAAATGGGATTATATCAAACTAAAAAGCTTCTGCACAGCAAAAGAAACCAACAACAAAACAAAGAGGCAACCAACAGAATGAGGAAAGAGATTTGCAAATAACACTGCTGATAAGGAGCTAATATCCAAAATATATAAAGAACTTATACAACTCAACTAAAAAATTAAACAAGCTAATTAAGCAATGTGCAAAGGACCTGAATAGACATTTCTCCTAAGAAGACATACAATTGGAAAAAAGATACATGAAAAAAATGCTCAACTTCACTAGCTCTTAGGAAAATACAAATGAAAACTACAATGAGTTACCACCTCACACCTGTTAGAATGACTATCATCAACAAGACAGGTAATATCAAGTGTTGGAGAGGCTGTGGAGAAAAAGGAACCATCACGTACTGCTGGTGGGGATGTAAATCACTCTCCCTTTTTAGAAGCTTATAGTCCTGTGTTTTAAAAAATATCTATTAAAGACATTTTGGAATTTTCAATTACAATTTATATCATCTTTTCTTTCAAGGGGCAGATTATATAACGTATGTATTCATGACGATCTGCATTTTACCTTCTAAATCTGAAAGCATGCTCATCAGTAGTTGATAAAAGGAATTTTTAGAACCTTGGGAGGAGAGCTTATTCTAAAATGTGCCATATACTTCAGCACTTATCTTTAATCTTGAAACAAAATGAAAATTTTGTGCAACAGACATATCTTACGTCTAACAGAAAGATATGAGCAGTTAAAGGACTTCAATTATTGGAGTTCCAAGATGAATGAGAATGGTGACTGCTCTTGAGTGGCCTGGAGGTAGATGATAATATTTCAATCACAAGAATATCAATGAAAACGAGAAGAAAAGATGGAAGTCATTAAAAGACTGCTTGAGGTAGCATATATTGCTTACCATGGAAATAAAAGATGAAAAAATATAACAGAGAACTCTAGGCCAGTGAACTTGTCACAAAAAAAAAAAACAAAAAAAAAAACAAAAAAACAAAACAAAAAAAAAAAAAAGTAGAGAAGTCATACTTTCCAACAGTTACAGTGGAAAAAAAGGAGTAAGAACAGACATTTCCAAAAGGGAATAAAAGCTCTTATAATTTGCTGGATATTACAGGAAAAAGAGATCAGGGAAATAGTATTAACACTTTGAGGCTGGATTAATAATATTCATGAATCAAACATTTTCTATAACTAAAAGCCATAGAGTTTTATAACTTTCAAATTAATTAAAAATATAGCTTTTATAACAACAACAACAACAATAACAAAAGCATTTTCAGGCATCAGATTGATGGCTTAAAATAGAGACTGCATGTATTTAAATTTCCTCTCACCCAAAATATCAAACTAAAATAGTGTTAATTGTGTAGTGTTAAATATATAACAGAACTGATAACTATAGGGAAATTGCATTATTAGGCACTGACAACAGATATATTTCTTTAGAATGGAGTGAGAGATGAAAACCTAAAAGGGATAAGTAAAATCAGAGAACATTGCAGCTAAGATATTCATTGACTAATGCAGCTTCAAAAGTAGGTGATTTTTTTTTATTGGTAGTTCCTTGAGAATGATTGGGGGAAAAACAAAAGATAATATAGACAGCAGGAGTAGGCTACGGTTTAATAAGGAGTTTAAATAATGTGTAAACTGTATTTGAAGAGAGGTTCAGATTACTTAGTCTCCCACTCTTGTGCACATAGAAAAATTATAAATATGACATAGGAAACAAGGCTCAAAAATGATATCTAGTCCCTAAAAAATTGAGTCCTCTTTCAACAGAACACAAAAGATATCTACTTTTTTAAAATACATTTTTCAGGAATAGAATCAAAATAATGCTTGGCATATACATTTTTTTTTAATTCCAGAGTGTTAAATAAAAAGATGAATAGATGGGAATAACAAGAGAAAAGCTAACAGACATAGGTAATCAAACCAAGTCTCCCGATCCAAGTATCAGACATTATTTTAAAAGAACAAAGAAACAAATATGATGCAAAGGGGAAACAAGAGAAAAATAAACATAAAAATAAGTAAAATCTTTCAAGGAGTGAATAGTAGGTGTTGAACAAGACATGAACATCTATATTAACATAATCTTTTTATTTTGCTTTTTTATTTATTTTTTAATTAAATTTATTGGGGTGACAATGGTTAGTAAAATTACATAGGTTTCAAGTGTACTATCCTATAATGCATCATCTGTATACCGTGTGTTTGGTACCCAGAGTCAGTTCTTGTATCACCATATTTTTGAACTCCTTTACCCTCTTCTACCATCCCTCCTTCCCTGCTTCTGGTAAGCACTAAACTGTTGCCAAGTATAATATATCCAGCAAAGATATCCTTTAGATATGAAGAAAGTATAAAGACATTTCCAGGCATACAGAAGGGGACGGAATTTTCGAACACATAAGCTGCATTACAGGAAATACTGAAGGAGTCTATTCAACTTGAAACAAAAAACCAAAAGAATGCAAAACCTTGAGCAATATTATGAACAGATAGGCAGAAGCAGGAAATGGCAATCCCTACAGAAAATAGGGCACTATACACGTAAACATAACATAAAGGGTAAAGATGATAAAAACATTTTTTTAAAAAGGAAAAAGAGAAGAAAAAGACAACTTGCTACTGCAACTCAGAAATCAACTCACAGTACAAATAGGGATAACTGTGACAACAAAAGCATATACAGGGAGATAGTAAAGGTCTAAATCTGCAAAGGGGAATGGAGATAAGCATATAGAAGAAAAAGGACTATTGTATACATGAAACTTTTGATAACATAATCTTTTAAGCATATTAGTTTATATTTCAAGGCCCAACAACATATGGCTTAACTGCATTTATAAAATCTAACATAAATATTACTTACCTGACATTATAAATTATTAATATAGCAAGTTGAGGAAGTTAAATAGTGGGAGAGATAAGGTGGGGTCTAGTAAAGGAACATCAGTTCCTAATCTTACATAAAGAACAATGGTATGGCCTCTGTCTGAGACTAAAATAAATAGAAATCTATGTACATTTATAGAAATAAAAATAACAAATAGAATAACTAAAAATAAATATCTAAGAAAAATTGGAAGAGTAATAGGAGAGGAAAGTTTTGGATGCCAAATGAGAGTTAAGCACCATATCTTTAAATATGCAGGCAGGGCACAATCTGCCTAAAACTGATAAATGATCAATTAAGAAATGGCAAATGACACTTTCCTTTCATTCTTTTTTTCCTTTTTTTTTTTTTTTTTTTTAAATCAGAAAGCTTTATGAATTGTCACTTTGGGGCAGGCCTAGGCCTATACATTGAGGAGACCCCGGCAAAAGGGCACATGACAGGCATTTAAATATTTATAACTTATTAAATAAATATAAAGTGCACTACACTAATCACTAGTCATAGCCAACAACTTTTGTTGTAATGTAGAAAGCAAACAAAATAAAACTTATTTGTTTACAAAAGAAAAAAGGAAGTAATACTGAGAAACTTACCACATGAACTTGACCGAAAATCCAATATTCAGATTCTTCTCTATTGCATAGACATAATTTTTATTAACAAATAGTTTGAAACTCTCCTAATTACTCAATATGAATGAAGTCACAGTTGCAAACCTGTAATGAAAAGGTCTAACACTGTCATTATACATATGTACACTAAAATATGATTACACTACAGGGAATGCATTTCAATCCGATTCTATGAGAGAAGACAAAATATCAACCTGGCCACAATCATTTTTATGAAGCCCACTCTTTTTACAGTATGCTATGAAATCAAACAAAATAAGTCATATTGCAATAATCCAGAGAATATAATAAGAACGTGAAAAATGATGTCTTTTAGAAAAGAAAAACAAGAAAATATACACAAGAAATAAGTTAGGTAATAAGGAAATCCATGGTTTTCTAAACCCCAAACCAAATATTCCAAAAGATAGGGTTCAAAAGAAAATAATTACACTACTATACGCCAGGAAGAGTTTGACATGTTACTCATAAACACAGGCATTCTAAACATTATTTTTGTTAGATTCTTTGCTACTGCCTTTATTCAAACAATAAACTCTTGAATTTTATAGAGCCTACATTTTTACACATAATACATTGACCCTCAAATAACCTATATGTATGACAGTGACAGTTGTTAACGTATCAGCAGAACAATATGACATTAATATAGCCATTCTGCTAGGGGAAAGTACCAACTCTCACTTGAATTGTTTCCGATTCTTCTGGAAGGATCTTTCCTGGATTGTGGCTCAGAAGAATTTTTGGACAGGCCTCAGTTTGAAGCAATTTCAAATCCATAGATTTCTCTTAGTTGGACTGTCTTTTCCTCACTGGGGTTTGAGGGTAGGATAATTTTATAATAGTAAATGTGCTTACAAACACACACACACACAAAAAAAATAGTAAATGTGCTAATATATTGCATGTAATTGAGACCCTAGAAATCTCCCAATTTTCCTATGAATGTACTCTATTAAAAAAAGAAAAAAAAACATTATGGTAGTCTTTGATGTCTAAGTCAACATGTCTAAGTTGACACAGAAGGATGAGGAAGAGATGCCATTCTCCAGGGTGACAGAACGTGAATGACAAACTTAGACCTAGAAGCAAAATGTTTGACTGAGAGAACTATGGGAGTTCTCACAGCATACCAGGTTGCCCTGGAACTACCTCTAGGAAATAAGCGTACCTACAAGATTACTTAAATATTTAATAATTCATTTTTGGCTTGGTGGGAAGAGCAGCATTATTATAAATAAAAATCTGTTATTTAAATTTCAGACAAAAACTGTCAATATATTCTTAGGCATGTACATTTAAGATTGGTGATGGCGGTCAATGTGAGTGCACAATAAAACCTTTTTTTCTATTTTAATATCCTTCATCTGTCTATCATCTATCTATCTATCTATCTATCTATCTATCTATCTGTCTGTCTATCATCCATCTATCTTTATATGTTAAGAAATTTAACTGTTTTTTTTTATTCTTCCTTATAACCTCATTATTGATAAATCAATTATGGTTGCATCACACAGCTGCAGCTGCAAAGACGAATTCAACTTATTTCTTATTCTTCTCTCTAGGTATTGGTCGGACTATCATACGATAATTCTGGAAAATCATCACACACTAGCATCTGACTTTTTAATGTCAGACAATTGATAGGTTTTCTTACGTTTTACACTCCCATTATTTTATCGATTTTACTTACAAATTCTGACATTTATCAAGTATTCTTACTGCTTAATGCATTTTTACACTGCTTATTAGAGTCACTCCAATCATATCACTCTTCTTTATTTAGATTGTCTAAATTTGGAGCAAACAGCTATACCTTTTATTCTGTCAAGGAACCTAGAAATTTCACTCAAATGAAACTCTAGGGCTTAGCCACATGCTGAAATCTCAGTCCTTCTCGCTCTATGAATTGATAATTTAATTACCTTAAGTAGAAGGTAAGTGGTTGATTAGAGATGCCAAAATGACACTAAATAGAGGAAACGTCTTTTAGGTAGAGAAAATTAAATCACAACTTTCGGTTATGGATTTTCAAAAGTAGTGTCACATTTTATAGAGTGTCACAATTTGGGAGATGTGTAAAGGCTGTCACAGCACTGAATAGTGGAGGATAGGCTATTCCATTTACTCCACTGAGTAAAACTACTCAACGGCTTTACTGAGATTCACATAGTCTATTGTACTCAATTTTCCATAAAATGATGAATTATCATTTATAGATGAAACAGCTGTAGTACCAAGAGAGAAAAGAATGTGTTGAAGGTCTCACAAGCATACTTGGAAGAGCTGGAAATAAAACCATGATTTTTAAATAAACAAATCCATAACCTTTGGAGTTTTTTCATGATTTCTTTTCACAATGGGAAAAATGAGTAGACCAGATAACATGAGAGCTTTGAAACTCTCATTACAAATTAGCTAGTTGATTATAACACCTCCTCAGCTAGCATTCGAATTGGGCTGTAAAATTACATCTGCAGTGAAATATTAATATGAAAATATCAGCAATTATCTTAAGTTACATACAAAGAACATAATCTAAAAAAAATGTGATCACTATTAATATAGTCATATGCACATAACAATCCCCTTATATTGTAGTCTATCTCTAAAATGACTATGGTTATATACAGTATAATCTTAGAATGCATGCATTCTTTTATGTCATGGATTAGTGAAATGTCAAGATATCTACATATCTATATATCTATATCTATATCTATCTATCTATCTATCTATACATGTATACATATATATATAGACTGGAAATGTTTCTCTTTTTCCCTACTTGTTTCTTTTCTAGTCTTTCTTTAGCCTCAAGCTATGTATATCTAAATGGCAGATCAAAGGCTTGAAAGTTAATTGTTTTCTCTTGATACAGTACTATTCAAATTTTGTTTTAAGTATTTTCATGCTGATAACCCTGCCAAAAAAAGCCATCTTTTATAGATAACTCACAGAATCAGAAAACAGCTAATTTAAACTTGACAATCATTAGTTATTTGGATGGAAACACATATTTGTCCACAAGTACCCAAGAACAAATTGAAAAATAAGACAGTATTGAAAAAATAAGATAAAAGGGACATTCACTCTCCATAGTAATATACAAAACGTAGGCCATCATAAACAAAACAGAAGCACATAGTCAAATTACCATTTATAAAGATTTGACAGACTAGAAGGTGTGTAAATTTCAGCCATAAATACTTTAGTAAAATTCCCCCCACATTTCTGGTTAATTACAAAGTAAGCTACTTCTAATAAAGAATTGGATCTTCCTACAGTCAACTCTCAAAGGTCATTTTTTATTCATAGACATATTGTATAGTGTTACCAGAAAAGATATTTTTAAAATCTGAGGTTTCATCCTGTTTTATTTGTGTTTAGTATTAAAATAGAAACTATAAAGTTTAGGTTCCTAGATAAGGGGTTTATTCTTCGAAATGCTATCTACTTGTAAACTCACTGTTCTTATGACAATTTTTGTCCTCATCTTTGTGAACAGATACAACACCTGGAAAATGAATGATTGATTATCCAGTGCCAATTTGCAAAACAATTCCTTGACAAATTACTATATCATATTTTGCTTGGAAAGCTGAGACCACCAGTATATCACATTTTCATCTTTAAAAAGCAACAAAGATAAAACCGAAATAGAGAAGCAAAATCAGGCAAGTAGAGAGATTTTCACTTTATTTTCTTTTATTAAAATTTATTGGGATGACAGTGATCAACAAAACCACATAGGTTTCAAGTGTACAATTCTATAAAACATCATGTATATATTGCATTATGTGTTCAACACCCAGAGTCAGTTCTCCTTCCATCACCATATATTTGACCCCCTTTAACCTCATGTACCATCCCCCCCTTAATATGTTTAAGAAAAAAAATGTGTTAAAATAGAAACTTTCTTCATCATTTTATGTTACTGATATGCTTTTTTTTTTTAATGTTATTATGTACATCTAATTGAACCCTAAGGATTTATCCCCTTTGTTCTTCAATAAAGAGCTGAACCTTATATTTATATTAAAAGTGGATTTTTAAATTTTAAAACAGTTTTGCTTTCTCTGTTATTTCAAATAATGTATCGTTTTAAAACCAAATAGAACAGTAATCATTAGTGCAATGCTATATATTTTCCTAAGTGAGATACGATGACTGTTACCTTAATGTGGCCCAAGCATGTAAATCAAGGTTTAGGAATATATTCAATAACCAGTTTGAAGATAATCCACTATAGCATTCAATGCGTGATTCTACTAATTAGCACTTAATAATTAATGCCAGTGTCCAAACATGTTCAGAGGGCTCTTCATTGTTTCATATATTCCAAACAAATGCCTGTCATGTAGACCTTCAGTATCTACCCTTATCTGCAGTTTTGCTTTCTCCAGATTCAAGATAAACCATGATCTGAAAATATTAAAAGAAAAATTTCGCAAATAAACAATTCGTAAGTTTTAAATTGCTCGTGATGGAATCTTGTGCCATCTTGCTCTGTCCATCCAGGATGTGAGTCATGTGAATCATCCCACTCCCCACCTGCTAGTCACTGAATAGCATCTCGGTTAGCAGATTGACTGTTATGATACGACAGTGCTTGTGTTTAAGTAATCCTTATATTAGTTAATAGTGGCATATTCACATAACTTGTATTATAGTATATTATTATATTTGTTCTATTTTGTTATTGTTGTTAATCTCTTAATATGCCTAATTTTTAAATTAAACTTGACCGCAAGCATGTATGTATAGGAAAAAGAAAAACTGTGTATACCGGGTTTCATACTATCTGTGGCTTCGGCATCCACTGGGGGTCTTGAAATGCATCCTTCATGGATAACAGGGGATCTACTATATTGTTGTTCTCCCACTAGAAAATAATGGTGTTATGATTTTTATTTACTTATTTATTTTTAACATTACAGAGATAGTATTGTATAATGGGACACACTGGTTTGAGAAAGTTTTACAGTCCAAGCTTGGCTCACTGATTAGCTAAATGTTCTTCAGTTAAGTCATATAATTTTCATTTCTCATCTGCAAGTAGGGCATTTGAGAATCAGTGTCTCCCAATCTGTGCTCAAGGAACACCTGATTTGAAACCTTTGTATCATCTAATATATGTACTAGTTCTATTGCATCATGATCTAGAATTCAATTTTAATGTAGCCCTAAGTGATTGTTATGCATATTAAAATATGAAAAACCCAGACTACATTAGCTCTGAGTCTGCTTCAAGCTCTGACATTCTATTATTCCAATTTTCAATTAAGTAATTATATATGCAAAGGTGTCAAATAAAAACAAATCTGGTCTTAGATAAGGAGAGACTTTATTAGAAAGGATTACTGCAATAAAGTGTGGAGGACAGTTATAATGGGGAGGGAGACTATTATAATAGATTTGCAAACATCTCAAAAGTTAGGCAGAAAACTTTGATATGGAGAAGTAAACAAGAGTAAACAGAACGGGGTGTGAGGGTATGTGATGAGAGAGCAGCATAATCAAACAGTTACTTAGGAAATATCTTTTCTTGAAGTTGGGTGATTCTCAGGAGGGACCCTTAAGGATCTTATATGGCTCATGCTGAGTGGAATGAAGTTCAAGAATCAAGGGAGGAGAAAAGTCTAACTGAGTCCATTAACAAGCCTTGGCTCCAACTGATCAGGGACAAACAATTCATCTAATCTTTATGAAGCAAAGAATGGTAATTTGAGCGGTGCTATGTCTGGCCTTTTGATAGGTAAACAAAGGGGCATGAGTGAGGCTTATTTAAGTCATATAGGGAAGGATGGTTCTTTTCACTAAGTCATTTCCTGACACAAATTTTTTTTCAAGGTTCTTAATATCTCCGTTTTCCATGGCACAGGTACAATTCAACAATGTCCAAAGCAACTTCTGAATTCGGTCGAAATTAAACCCTTTGAGAGTGTTCCAGAAAAAAATTAAAAACACTCAGTTTCAAAACTCCACAGGAGGAAACATATTAAATTGATGTTGTACTTCTCTAGCATAAATGTTAAGAATTTGAGTTTTCATAAAAGCATAATATAGGCCTCAGTTTAGTCCAACACTTCGTTCTCTCAGGGTACTTACTATTTTGTGAATGCATCCTGCTACACCTTTATTTCAGAAAGGTGAACCACTTTCTCATGACCATGGATAATACACTTGGACTTGTCCAGGTAAGAATTATGTATATATATATAAAGCTCCTTGTTAGCTTAGTGTCCCCAGTGCAGGAAAGGTTGTGAGCTGCAGATTCAGAACAAAGGCAGTGAATCTGGGGCAGTCTGCTTCCAGACTGCTCCAAGCAGAGTCAAAACTACCTTGCATAGCAACAAAAAGCATTAAACATTTACACAGCTGCTTGTTATCAAAAGTGCTTATCTTGTAGTTTTTAATAATAACTCCTTTGATTTCCTGGAGTGCATCATCACTACTTAGCAGGAAAGAAATATCCTTTTCCTTAGCTATTTCTTCCCTTTATTCCAGTTTGCCTTTCCTGTTTCCAAACAGACACACACACACACACACACACACACACACACACACACACACACACACACACACACACCCCCATACATGCTTTGATAATGAAACACTGAAAGACAAAGATGTGGAGAATTTGAAGAGAGTCTGTGTGTCATTCTCTCATAGAATTGTTTGTGGGAATGGCTTGACAATTTATCTAGTACATATTTTGTTTACTGAAACAATCTTCACAGTTGTATCTGTGTTGTTGCTTATGTTGCTTGCAGAGTATCTATAATTAGACTCTCTAAAATATTTTCTTTCTCCAGGAGTACATGAAACATTAGGAAATTATTGTCAGCCTTGAAGCTCATTAGCTGCTTATATAATGCTTGTTTTTGAAAAACAGGTGGGGTGAAAATAGAGAATCTGTCCATGATAAAAATCCAGCTTAATTGTTTGGAATATTTTTAATAATCTTTACACAATACTGACATACAAAGCCACCTAATTCCTGGCCTTGAATTAGTTCAGAAATTATTAATTTAGAGTAATTTTTTGAGTAATTTTAAGGACAGGAAGATCTTGTGATTGTTGTATAGATACTGGTTGCAATCTACTGTTATTAAAATACATTAATGATAATATAAACTAAAACATATTAATAATGATTATATCTACAGAATTATTTATGCTTTCTCAGCACTTTACAGTGTTTACTTCTTAAAAACATAGTTATGTAAATATCATTATATTCATTTTTCAGATAAGGAAAATAAAATTAGAAAGACAGTATAATGTGATTGTTAAAGGCTCAAGTTCTAGAGTTTGACTTCCTGGATTAGAATCTGAGTTCCTCTAATAACAAACACACGTAACAATTTTTTAACTAACAAAAATGTTAAGAATGATAATCATGTGTAACATCTATGTGATCGGGTTGTTGTAAGTATTAAATAAGATTTTATGCCTGAAATATTTTCAATATAAAAATTGCACCTTATAAAGTTAAACAGGCAAGGGGCACTTTATTCAAAGCTATTGCAATAGGGGAAAAACACAGGAATGCAGTCTGAACTCAAATCTGATGAAACAAAGGGTGGAAGACTTTTTAAGTACCTGGGAGAGGGGAATCTTAGGCCATCTGTGTTTGCTAATGGGCCTTACTTAAAGGGAAAAGTAAACGTCCTTGTATCTTCCTGACAGGAGGTAGTTTTACAATTTGGTGCAAGGCACACATCCAAATTAGACTCCAACCTTCCCACAGAGCTCAGGAGGTAGGGATGTTATCTTCTTGATAACACATTTCAAAGGGATGGCCCCTAGTTTCTTGAAGAGGAACTGTTTATAAAGCTTGAAGGAAGTTTTTATCAACCAAAAAACTGTTAGAGGTGATCAAACAAATTCCATAATGTTGCAGGACATAACGCTAAAATAGAGATATCAGTTGCATTACTAAACACTAACAATGAAATATATGCAAAAGAAATGAAGGAAGCAATTCAATTTACAATAACATCAAAAACAATAAAATATTTAGGAATAAATTTAACCAAATAAGTGAGAGATCTATACAATGAAAACTACAGATCTTGATAAAAGAAGACATAAACAAACAGAAGGATCCCATGTTGATAGATAAGAAAAACAAATATCGTTAAAATATCCAAACTACCTAAAGCCATCTATATATATTCAACTCTCCCCATCAAAACTCCAATGTCATCCCCCCCCCAAAAAAAAAAAGTCCTAAAATTTATATGAGAACACAAAAAAACCCAAGTAGCCAAAGCAATCCTGAGAAAGAACAAAGCTTGAGGCATCTTCACAATTTTCAAACTATACTACAAAGCTATAGTAATTGAAGCAGTATAGTAAATACAAAGATGAATGGGACAGAATAGAGAGCCCAGAGGTAAACTTAAATGTAAGACCCACTACCATACATCTCCTAGAAAAATTATAGGAAAACTACTTGACTACTTGTTTGTTTGATTTTTGCCAAGACAACTAAAGCACAAGCAACTAAAGCAAAAGTTAACAAGTGGGACTCCATCAAACTCAAAAAACTTCTGCACAGCGAAAGAAACAATCAACAAAATAAAAAGACAACTTACAAAATGGGAGAAAATATTTATAAACCTTATATCATATAGGATTAATATCCAAAACATATAAAGAACCCATATAACTCAATAACAACAACAATAACAACAGTTTGATTTAAAAATGGGAAAAAGAACTGACTAGACATTTTTTCCAAAAAAGACATACATTGGTCAACAGGTACATGAAGAGGTGTTCAACATCATTAATCATCACAGAAGTGCAAATCAGAACCTCAATGAGATATCGCCTCACACCTGTCAGAATGGTTATCATCCAGAAGACAAAATCTAAGTGTTGGTGATGATGTAGAGACAAAGGAACCCTGAAGCACTGTTGGTGGGAATGTAAATTGGTACAGCCGCTATGGAAAACAGTGTGGAGTTTCCTCAAAAATTTAAAAATAGAATTTCCATATGATCCAGCCATCCCATTTCTGGGTATATATCGAAAGTAAATAAAAACAGGATATTAAAGAGATATCTGCACTCCCAAGTTTATTGCAACATTATTCATAGTAGCCACTATATGAAAACAAATTGTCAATTGATAAACAAAAGATGTACAACTCAAAGGGGCAGAGAAAGAATTTGGAGTTTTATATATATATATATATATATATATATATATATATATATATATATATATATATATATATATATATATTAAGTAAGTATTCTAATAAAAGGAAGCTCAGGGAATTATATTTAGAAAAGAAAAAAAAACAGTCAAAAGTTTTGTCAAGTTGAGGGGAACATTAGACCTCTTGGTTAATGCTTAGAAGACTGACTCTATTAGGATATCATTATCATTTGAATCTTATTAAAGAAAGTAAATAATTGGCCAAAGGTTATGAAAATTTAATTCTCAAATCAAGGTTGTGAACCATAGCTGCCTGATTTTAACACCCATGATTTTAACCTTCATGCTAACCTGAACTGCTAAATTAGAGTTCCCCTTTTTATGTGTTTCCTCTCCTGGAAACCTCTCCTGGTGACTGTAGATGCATTTAAAAAAAAAAAAAATGACATTTTATCCTATAAGATGGGCTGCCTTTGCAAAATATAGATGTTAGTTGACACTTGTTGAGACATTTACAGAAAACAAATTCTAAAATCAGAAGTTATTTTGAGCAGGTCATTCGTAAAAGCTTTGGTCAATATTCCCCATTTCTTGTATGAAATAAACTCAAGGCATTAACTATATCCCATGCTTAATTCTACCTCTAAAAATCAAGGAAATTGTAATCAATAAAACTCAGACCCTCCCTAGGACGTTAGGATCAATTGTCCATGGAGAGCAGTCAATCAATGTATCCCTTCTTTGTGTTCTGCTACTGTTGGACAAATAAACAGAACTGGAACAGAAATGAAATCATTCAGTTTCCTTAGTTTTTCAGATTCTGGAGATAGATAAGGAATAGAAAAACTTGAAGAAAGTTTTACTCTTGGACTGGCACCTGAGGGCCTTCTAGAAATAAATGGATTAACAAATTATGAAAGATAGCATTTGTACCAAAAGTTGCCAACTTTTTACATGTACAACTTAATGAATAGTTGCAAAGTTGAACACTCCTGAAGAAAGCTCTGCTGACAATCTCAGGGAGTTCCAACTTGGTTTTTCTTTTTCTTTTTCTTTTTCTTTTTCCACCTCTCAGGAGATTGAGAGGTTCATAAGAGAATTCAAACTCTGGTCTTAATCTGAATGAACATTTCTGCCTGTATTTTTCTGAAGCTTTCCGCTTCATTACTTCAACTATTCCATGAAAACTGAAATTTAAAATTCTCTTCAACTGGTTATTTCTGTATTCGTAAATCCTCAGGACTCTTCTTGACGGTCCTGTTACAATCAATGTTCTTTTCCTTCTATCAGCAGAATCAAGTTGTTATTTTGAAATTAATTTACGTCATCTTTCTTTGCACTATTCACTGAGACCCATCTTGTCACCTACATTTCACAGTATGACATCTTGTCAAAGCTGTTACGCTGCAAGCCTTTTGAAACCAATTTCACAAGTCAAATGATTGGTCTACATACTAAGAATAAAAATCCCTCCAGTCAGCTAAAATGTTGCTGTTGTCATTTTTAATGAAGTTGTCCTACAAAAGAAAAACACCCAGCTCTGACAGACTCACATATACATACACAGGTATAAGACAGTTTTTAATGAATGAAACTTTAAATAAAAAATTGGAACTGATTGCACATTCAGATGAAGCTAATTTAATGACTCCATCTGATACAAATTATATCTCTGTAATTGTTTGCTGTTGTCATGTCTGCCACTTGATAGAATTAGGAGGAAGGCTGCCGGTGGAATGTTAGAGAAGATCAGCAAGTTGTCATCCTCAACAAGAATGCAAAGGCAGCAGTCTCTTCATTCCCATCAATCAGGAGGAAAATTCAATCTTTTTTTCTTTTTTTCCATCAGAGCCTTTCCTCTATTAGATTATGTGATCATTGTTTTTTGGTGTTTTTTTTTTTAATTGTCGTTTTTTATATTAAAGGAAAGCTGTTCACTCTTCAAAAAGGCCTTAAATAAATATTTTGGTATTCTAATGTGTTCTTCAAGATTGAAACGATAGGCCAATGGAAAAAAAAAGAATATAATCACTGCGTGGTTAGCCTGAGTGGAGTAAAAAATGTAAATGACATATCTTAAGGACTTTTAATCAAATGAGTTCAAATGAGACTATTTGCTCCACTCACTGCAAAGGAAAATCAGGCATTTTATATTAACTGGTTCATGTAAGGCTTTATTCTTGGACTGAAGCACAGCTGTATTACATATCTGGGGAGGAATTTAATTTTACTGTACATTTAGGTAGTGCTTTACTATTATATTTGCAAAGTCCCGAAATATTATAATAGCTGTATAAAAAATGAAAAGTGCTATATATTCTGTGTGAGAGAAAAATCAGAAGGTTCTCTTCCTGGAATTGTGACAGATAAAACTCAGCATAATATACTGAGATTGGACTACTACAAAACTAATCCTCAATTATAAATAGTTTGTTTCAGAGCTGTCTATATAAATATACCTTTCTAATCTCAGGTAATGAGGTAAGGTGGTCCACAATACTCATTTAAAAAATAGAATGGAACATCACTGTTACAAGGTGCTCTATGATATAATTATTTAAAACAAATACTATCAAATCAAAAATGTTCAGTCTGTATGGAATCTAGGAAAACTAAATAGAAAAAAGATTTTATATATAATGTCTGTGTAAGAGTAGAAAGAAATATTGAGTCATATGCTGTTTATCTTAATTTAACCTTTTTTATTATATTTTTCAAGGAGGAGTAGGCAAACTACTGACCATGACACAAACGTAGCCAGTTAATGTTTTTTTTCCTCCTGGAGCAAAAATAAAATGCATTTTGCATTTGTAATGGTTACTATATAATGGTTACATACATTATTGTATAATGTCCTCAATTTTGTCTTCTCACCCCCAAAGAGTAACATCTTTACTATCTGGCTCTTTAAAAAAATTGTGTGACCTCTGGTTTAGAACACTGCCACCAGGTCCAGTATGTGGTCATCTTGATAAGCATCATTCTTGATTGCTGATCATAGGGAAGTTACATCTGAAGTTTCTCATACATAAACTTTCTTACCAACTTTAGTTCCCTTATACCTTTTGCTTGCTGAGGATTTTAAGTGATGAATAAGAATCAAAATGTATGAAATGATTTCTGAATCCATTGACATGATCATATGATGTTACTCCTTTATTCAGTGAATGTCACAAATTACATTGCTTTCTTACTTGAACTACTTTTAGAATTGTGTGATAAACACTGCATTAAATGATAGGTTATTTTAAAACAGTGTTAAATTAGGTTAGCTAATATCTTATTTAAAAGTTTTGTAACTAAATTGACAAGTTAAATTGATCTTTAATTCTCTCTTAATCCTACTCGGTCTCATTTTTTTCTATTGTACTATTCTGTTCTTTTTAAATATATATATATTTATATATATATATATATATTTTAAATAATATATATATATTTAAATATATATAAAATATAAATATTTTATATTTATATTTTATATATTATATTTATTTATTATATTATATTTAATTTATATTATATTATATTATATATATATTATATTATATTTATCTTATATTTATTTATATATTATATATATATTTATTAAAATAAATATATATATTTATTTTATATTTTATATTTATATATATATATATTTTAAATAATATATATATATATTTAAATATATATAAATATAAATATATATATATATTCATGAACCTTATAAGACAGCTGGCATCTTAAAAAAATTTCAATTGCATTATTTAAATTAAACTTGCATATCATATGAATTAATCATTCCCTGCATATTGGTAAGAAATCAACTATAAAGCCATCTGGGTGTGAGTTTTTATTGGGAGGCACATTAGTAATCTATTGCTTTAGAACAATGTAGTTATAGAGAAAAGAATGTTTTTAAGTATTTCTTTTACAATTAATTATTTAAACGTACTAAATTTATTGGGGTGACACTGGTTATTAAAATCGTATAGATTACAAGTGTATAATTCCATAATACATCATCTGTATATTTCATTGTGTGTCAAATCTCCAAAATCAAATTTCCTTCCACCACCATATATTTGACCCTCTTTACTCTTTATAACCTCAGTTCAGCCCCTTTCCTTCTGATAACCACCAAATTGTCGTCCATGTCTATGAGTTTTTGTTTGTCTTATTCTTTTGTTGCTTTCAGTTTCATATCCCACATATGAGTGAAATCATATGATTCTCAACTTTTTGCATCTGACATATTTTGTTTAGTACGATATTGTCAAGATCCATCTATATTGTAGCAGATGGAAGCCATTTCATTTTTTTTTAATGACTGACTAGTATTCCATTGTATATATGTACTACATTTTTATCCAATCATCTATCAAAGGACATTTTGGTTTCCATGTTTTGGTCACCTTGAACAATGCTGCATTGAACATAGTGGTACATATTTCTTTACAATCTTTACAGATAGATGTTTTCAGAATTTTGGGGTAGATACCCAGAAGAGGGATTGCTGAGTCATATTATAATTCTATTCTTAATTTTTTGAGGGAACTCCATACTGGAGTTTCCATAGTGGTTGTACCAATTAATAGTCTCACCAGCAGTGCATGAGGGTTCCTTTTTCTCCACAGCCTCTCCAACACTTGATATACCTTGTGTTTTTGATGATAGCCATTCTGACAGGTGTGAGGTGAGATCTCATTGTAGTTTTGATTTGCATTTCCCTAATAGCTAACAAACTTGAGCGTCTTTTCTTATATAACTGTTGGCTGTTTGTTTGTATTCTTAGGAGGTGCCTGTTTAGGTCCTCTGCCCCCTTTTTTAATTGGATTTTGTTGTTGTTCAGTTGTACAGTTTTTTTTAAATATATTTTGAATATTACCTCTTTATCGGAGGTGTTACTCGCAAATATCTTCTCTCATTTGATTTGTTGCCTCTTTGTTTTGTTGATGATTCCTTTTGTTGTACAGAAGTGTTTAGTGTGATATAGTGCCATTCATTTATTTTTGCTTATACTTTCCTTGCCTTTAAGGTCAAATTAATAAAATCCTCTCTGAACCCAAAATCCGTAAGTGTAGTACCTATGCTTTCTTCTATGCAATTTATTGTTTCAGGTCTTATGTTGAGATCTTTGATCCATTTTGAGTTAATTTTGGTATATGGTGACAGATAGCAGTCTAGTTTCATTCCTTTGAATGTGGTTTTCCAATTTTCCCAGCATCATTTATTGAAGAGGATTTATTTTCTCTATTGTATGTTTTTGGTTCCTATGTTGAAATTTATCTGCATATATATATATATATACATATATATATATATATATATATATATATATATATAGTGGGTTTATTTCTGGGTTTTCAATTCTGTTCCATTGGTCTGTTTTACTGCCAATATCATGCTATTTGATTACTGTCACTTGAAGTCAGGGAGTGTGATATCTCCAGCCTTGTTCTTTTTTCTTAGGTTTTTTGGATATTTGGGGTTTGGGAATTCCATATAAATCCGACGATTTTTTTGTTTTGTTTCTTCAAAAAATGCAGTTGGGATTTTAATGGGGATAGCGTTAAATCTGTATATTGCTTTGGGTAATATGGCCATTTTAACTATGTTGATTCTTCCAATTCATGAGCATGGAATATGTTTCCATTTCTCTGTGTCTTCTTCAATTTCTTTTAATAATGTCTTATAGTTTTTAGTGTATAGTTTAGTTATAATGTCTTATAGTTTACTAAAAACTAACAAAAACTTTTTTGTTAAGTTTATTCCTAGGTATTTTATTCTTTTTGTTGCAATTGTAAAAGGAATTTTTAAATTTCTTTTTCTGAAATTTCATTGTTAGTACTTAAGAACACAATGGATTTTTCTACATTGATTTTGTATCCTACATCTTTACTGCATTTGTTTCTAACTTATTGCATTTATTGTTTCTAACTTTTTTTTTTTTTTTTGGTGGAGTCTTTAGTGTTTTCTATAAAAAGGAATCATGTTATTCATTCCTAATTTGGATGTCTTTTCTTTCTTTCTCATGTCTGACTGCTCTGGTTAGGCCTTCCAATACTATGTTGAATAACAATGATGACTGGTGACATCCCTATCTTGTTCCTGATCTTATAGGAAAATATTTCAGTTTTTCACCATTAAGTATAACGTTAGCAGAGGGTTTTTAGATATGGCCTTTATTATGTTGAGATACTTTACTTCTATATCTCAAACACTGCTGGTAGGAATGTAAATTGGTAAAGCCACTGTGGGCCGAAATATGGAGCTTCCTAAAAAAAGTAAGAATAAAATTACTATAAAAACCATCAATCCCTGTTCTGGGTATCTGCCCAAAAAATCTGAAAACATTTATCCGTAAAGATATATGTACTCCTATGTTTGTTGCAGCATTATTCATGGTGACCAAGACATGGAAACAATCAAAGTGCCTTTAGATACATGACTGGATAAAGGAGATGTGGTAGATATATACTATGGATTATTACTTAGCCATAGAAAAGGTGAAATACTGCCATTTGGGACAACATGGATGTATCATGAGATTATTATGCTAAGCAAAATAAGTCAGGCAGAAAAAGTTGAGAACCATATGATTTCACTCATATGTGGGATATAAAACTGAAAGCAACAAAACCACAACACAAACCAACAAATAAGTAAAAACTCCCAGACACAGACAACAGTTTAGTGGTTACCATGGATAAGGGGTGAGGGGGGTGGTAGATGAGGGGCAAGGGGGTAAAATAGATGATGATTGAAGGAGAACTGACTCTGGGTGGTCAACACACAATATAAAATAAAGATGACATATACCAGAAATTTAGACTTGAAACCTATATAATTTTACTAACCAATGTCAGCCCAATAAATTTAATAAAGAAAAACAAACAAACACTACCAACAACAACAAAAGACAAAAAATTAAAAAACACAAAAGACTCCAAAAAGTATAAGTCCTGCACAGGAGGGCTTCATTAAAGAAAATAATTTTATGTTTCTGCATAGTTAGGCCTTTCTGAAGCTGTTTTACTGAAACTTGGAATTTGCATTAAATGAGCAAGCCATAGAAATTAATTTACAACTGTATAGATATTGGGAATTCCACAGAGATTTAGCTACTTACAAAAGTATGTTTTCATACTTGAAGGGAAAATAAGTTCTCTTGCATTGTAAAGCTTAAGATGATGGTGAATATTCCATGAACATTTAAATTGGTGTATTCTGCTGCGAGGTAGCATGTTTTATTACATCTGTAACATGCCTGTTACATCGTTTTGGCTCACAGTTCTTTGAGTTCTTCTAAATCCTTGGTGATTTTATGTCTACAGTTTTATCAGCTGCTGAAGGATGTGTGTAGAATTCACCAACTAGAATTATGGTTTTGTCTATTTCTGATTTCAGCACTTTTATATTTGTTTTATATATTTTAAAAACCATTATTTGGTGCAGATCCATTTAGAATTGATATTCTAGTGGATTGATCATTTTATTATTATAGATTATTCCTCTTTGTCTCCAACAATTTTCATTGCTCTGAATTCTACTTCATCAAATGTTAATACAGCCAATCGTTTTATATTAATAATGTTTTTGTAGTGTTCCTATTTTCATCCTTATACTTTCAATGTACTTGTCATTAATTTAAAGTCTATTATTTGTAGACAACATATATCTGAGTCTTCTTTTCCAATCTGCAGATTTTTGTTTTTTAATTGGAATATTTAAATTATTTACATTTAAGGCATATAATTTTTTAAATGTTAGGTCAGAAGTCTGCCATTCTATTGTTTCCTGTTGATATTTCTGTTTCCCATTCTTCTGTTTACCTTTTCTGAACTTTTTCTATGATGATTTTTGAAGATTTTAGAGTTTTCTTTTTTTTAGTAATCTATCTTGATTTATTTTATAGTGCTTATGAGTGTATCATTTTGCATAGGTTTAATAATAGTTTTTGTAGGTATTAAAACCCATATGTCTACAAGTTATCATAGTTTACTGGTTTCCCTTTTTTACTGCTTTAAGAGAGGTGTAGAAATTTTATTTCCGTGTAGGTCCCTTTACCCTCTCCACATTTTAAGTACAATTATCTTGAGCACCACATCAGATGCTGTGGTAATTTTTGTTCTAATTGTTAAATATAATTTTAAAATCTTATGACTGGAGGTAGTCTATTATATTTTCCCTTAATTTTTACCTACTCATTTTTCTTTCTTTTTGTAGACCCATACCAACTCTGCTACTGTCTCTTTTTGATTGGAGTGCTTCCTTTAGCCATTCTTTAAGGAAAGTTCTCCTGGTGACAAATTCTACTCATTTTAATATGCCTGAGATAGTCTGTTTCCCTTTCATTCGTTTCTTTCTTTTTTTTTTTCAATTATAGTTGACATTCAATGTTATTTTAAATTATTTTCAGGTGTACAGTGTAGTGGTTAGACATTTATATAACTTATGAGATGATCCCCCTGATTAGTCTAGTACCCACTTGGCACTATATAGTTATTACAAAACTATTGATAGTATTTCCTATATGCTGTAATTTATATCCCCATGACTAGTATTTTGCAACTACCAATTTGTATTTTTTAATCCCTTCATCTTTTTAATCCAGCACCCCAACCCCCCTCCTATCTGGTAATCATCAGTTTGTTGTCTGTATCTATGAGTTTGTTTCTGTTATTTGTTTATTTTGTTCTTTAGATTCCACATATAAGTGATATCATATAGTGTTTATCTATCTCTGTCTTACATTTTTCACTTAGCACAATATCCTCTAGGTCCATGCATGTTGTCAAAAATGATAAGACTTCATTATTTTTTTATGGCTGAGTAGTAGTCCATTGTCTATATGCAAAACATCGTTATCCAATCATCTATTGGATAACCAATTAACCTGATTGGACTCAGGTTGTTGACATACCTTTGCTATTATAAATGCTACTGCAGAGAACATCAGGATGGATATATCTTTCCAAATTAGTGTTTTGGATTTCTTTGGATAAATACCAAGAAGTGTAATTGATGGGACATAAGGTAGTTTTATTTTTAACCTTTGGAGGAACCTCCATATTGTTTTCCATAGTGGCTGCACCAATCTGAAATCCCACTAACAAGGATGTCCACTTTCACCACTTTTATTCAGTATAGTACTGGGAGTCCTAACCACAGCAATCAGACCAAAAAAAAAAAAAAAAAAAAAAAAAAAAAAAAAAAAAAAAAAGAAAAAAGAAAGAAAAAAAGTAAAAAAAAAAAAAAAAAATGAAAATCATCCAAATTGGAAAGGAAGAAGCAAAACTGTAATTATTTCTAGTTGACAAGATATTATGTAGAGAGACCCCCTAAAATCTCTGCCAAATAACAATTAGAACTGATAAATTCAGTAAAGTAGTAGAATACAAACTTAATGTTTAGAAATTGTTTGCATTTTTATATACCATAATGCAGTAAAGTAACAGGACACAAAATTAATATTTAGAAATCAGTTGCATTTTTATACACCAATAATGAACTATCAGAAAAAGAAATTAACAAAAGAATCCCATTTACAATTACATTAAAAAAACAAAAAACAAAAAACAAAAAACCTAGGACTAAATTTAACCAAGGAGGTAAAAACTTGTACTGAGAAAATTATGACATTGAAGAAAGAAATTGAAGAAGACACACATAAATTGAAGCATATGCTGTGCTCACATCTAGAAAGAATTAACATCGTTCAAATATTCATACTACCCAAAGCAATCTAGATTCAGTGCAATCCCTATCAGAAAATACTAATAGCATTTTTCACAGAACTAGAACAAATAATGATAAAATTTATATGGAATCATAAAAGACCCTGAATAGCCATGGCAATCTTGAGAAAGGACAAAGTTGGAGGCATTATTCCACCTGATATTAAACTATACTGCAAGGACATAGTAATCAAAACAGCATTGTAATTGGATAAAAACAGAAACAGAGATCAATGGAACACAAAAAAGGACCCAGAAATAAACTCACACCTATATGGTCATTTAATCTATGACAAAGGAGGCAAGAATGAGGTAAAGACTGTCTATTCAATAAATGGTGTTGGGAAAACTGGAAAGATACATGCAAAAAAAAAAAAAAAATGAAACTAGACCACCTTGTTCCTGCATGCACAAGAATAAACTCAAAATGGATTAAAGACTTAAATGTAAGAACCCAAACCATAAAGCACCTAGAATAAAACATAGACACTAAACTCTCTGACATTGCACTTAGTAATATTTTTTTCTAATCTACCTCTTTGTGCAAGGGAAACAAAAGAAAAAAAAGAAACAAATGGGACTATATCAAACTAAAAAAATTTGCCCAGTGAAGGAAACCATCAACAAAATGAAAAGACAACCTACTGAATGGGAGAAGATATTTGCCAGTGATACATCTGATAAGGGGTTAATATCCAAAATTTATATATAAAAAAATTATACAACTCAACATCAAAAACACAAAGAATACAATTAAAAAAAAATGTGCAGAGGACCTGAATAGACATTTCTCCAAAGAGTACATACAGAGGGCTAGTAGACATGAAAAGATGCTCAACATCAATAATCATCAGAGAAATCCAAATTAAAATGACAATGAGATATCATCTCACACGTGTCAGAATGGTTATCATCAATAAATCAACAAACAGCAAGTGTTGGTAAGGATGTGGAAAAAAGGGAACCCTTCCCTTATATCTTTGAAGGATATTTTCACAGGATATAGTATGCAGGATTGACATGATTATCTTCCAGAACTTTCAAACAGTATGCCACTTGTTTTTGGATTCCATGGTATTAGGTGAAAAATCTGCTGTCATGCTGTCATTCAAATTGGTTTTTTCCTGCACATAACCAACAATCATCTTGCATCTTACTTAGAATCTCTTACTAAATCCAGGACCCAATTTTAAAAGCAGTCTCTGCCAAGATCTTATCCAAGTACTTTTCTTCCAGATATTTTTATTTGAAGGAGGACAAAGAGTTAGAATTTTAATTGGTATACTTTATCATTTTTCTTGCACATGGCCCTCAGGGACACTGGTAACTACCTGCTAAAGAGTGCTAATCTGTATGTATGATGCCTGAGCACAAGCAGCAACATATATTAGCCTTGAAACCATCTGTTTTTCTTGTCCTCCTCTCTAGAGAGCTGATCCATATCCTTAGTTGCTTTATTCAAGTACTAGCTCAATTAGATTAGTAAGCCGTTTCTCCTAGTGGATTTCATTTCAGCTTTGAGAAAGTATCTCTCTGGCATAAAGAATCTGAATTCTGTTTTTAAAACAAAAGTTTTAGTTTATGGCCTTAAATTTATTCATTGAATACTCTGGTCCATAGCTTCTGAAACCCAAACATCTTTATTCTCTGATCCACAACGTACATCTGGTTCCCTAGATTAGATTTTACATCTTTTTTTTTTTTTTTTCAATTTCTGTCTTTTGCATTTAAACTTTCCCTATATGTCAGTTTTTGCGTTAAAACAAACTACTGTAAAATCAGGGGATTAAAACAATAACTGCATATATCTTACAATTCTGTGCATTGGAAATTCAGGCTGGGCTCAAATGAGTGGTTTTCTTGCCCTCTGCTGGGCATATGAAATCAGATGATGATATAGCTGCTAGCTAGTCTAGGGGGATTCAGTTGGATAGTTTGTCTCTGCCCTGTGTGATTTCTCATTATCTAGTAAGCTGGTCCAGGCCTTCTCACATGTCATTGTTTTCTCTGTTTATTTTAATTTTTCAACTATAGTCAACACTGAACACTACTCTATAATAGCTTCAGGTGAACAACACAGTGACCAGACATCCATAAAATCCATGAAGTGATATCTCACACGCCTCAATCAGTCCAGTACCCACCTGGCACTATATATAGTTATTATAACATTATTGATTATATTCTCTCTGCTATACTTCACTGTGACTATTTTATAACTAGCAATCTGTACTTTTTAATCCCTTCACCTTTTTTCACCCAGTACTTTAACCCTCCTCCCATCTGGTAACCATCAGTTTGTTTTCTGTATCTGTAAATCTGTTTCTGTTTTGCTTGCATTTATGTATGTATGTATGTATTTTGTTCTTTAGATTCCACATATAAGTGAGGTCATATAGTATTTGTCTTTCTTTTTCTAACTCATTTCACTTAGCATAATACCCTCTGGGTTCCATCTACGTTGTTGCAAATGGTAAGATTTCATTCTTTTTTCTGGCTGAGTAAAATTCCATTATATATATATGCACCAGATCTTTATCCAGTTGTCTGTTGATGGGCACTTTGGTAACTTCTATATCAATATTAAAGTCTCAAGTTCAAGAGCAGAAACCTTCAAAACTTTTTGATGTCTTGGCTCAGAACTGACACATCACTTATGTTACATTCTATAAGCCGAAGCAAGTCAATAATCTAATATATACTACAGAAGTAGGGAGATGGACTCAAACATTTGATTCCCAGTCGTGTTATTAACGGCACTCATACTGGAAGGGAATCAATTGTGGCCAGGTTTATATTCTAACACTTTAAAAAAGAAAAAAAAAAAAAAATATATATATATATATATATATATATATATTTTTATATATATACATATATATTTTTCCCCTTTATATATTTTCCTTTATTTTCATTGTTATTTGTTTTATTTAATTGTTTAACACATTATTTACAATATTTTCAATTTTATTCTTTCAAATTATTCTATTAAGTCACATTTTGGAGTGCTAATCTTCTGGTCTATTGAGTTTATATTTTCTATATTATGGTCATTTCTTCATGTAGTTGATAAATTTTATTCTGAGACCATAAGAATAGCGTGTGTGTGTGTAGTGGTGGAGAAAGGTGGGGGAAGGGTCCCTTTTCCCCTGGGATGTGGAAAGTTTGCTACAGACTGGGGTTTTGTTTGGTTTGGTTGTTTTAGTGGGTTTTTTTTCTATGTGTTCCTGCAGTTCTCTGTGTCCAAGAATGTTGTTGGAAGATTCACACAAAATTTAACTCTAATCTATATCCACAAAACAAGATTTTTTTTTTTCCTCAAAAAATCAGACAGAGATAACTATCCATGTTGCTTCTCAGTGCAAATAGCTGATTTTTCTAGTCTGTATTTCCTTGTGTGGAAACTTCTGGTGTCCCAGGACTTTGAGTTTCAGCTCCCTTATTTGGGCCTATGGTGATAAAATACCGGCCTCACGCTCCTTCCCAGTGCTCACACCTCAGTGTTTCCTAGACTTTCATGAGATCAGCTTGTGGATATACGTATTTTTCCTGAAACCCACATTTTTTTCTTTTTCAGCACAAAGGAATTTTTCTTTTATATTGGATTGAACTTTTTTTTTTTTTTGTACTTGTACTTTAAGATTTCCACACATTTGAATCAAGATGGATATTCTGTATTATCTCTCTCTCAAACTGTTCCCAAATAGTTAGGAGAGGTGTTTTTTGTTTCTTTGTTTGCTTGCTTGCTTTAAATTTTAACTCATCAGAACTACAGGACACACTTCAATCAGTAATAGTAGCTCATTATGAAAATTCACCTCAATATTTTAATTAGCTAGACATGCCTGTCTTAAACATTAGATAGTGCTTCCATGTTAATTGAATCCTCAGGTTTTTATTAGTAAACATATCTCATTAGGAAACAAATAGTATCTCCTTTGATCTACTGTGGCCTTTGAAGTGGCTGTAACATTACTACTCAGGGATGCTATATCCTGTTAAACTGATGGTTAAAATCCTGACTTTCTTTACTGACATGCTTTTTATAGGTTGTTGTCTCAATATCAGAAGTGGTTTTATTTCCCACTGGACCTATCTTTTGTATGTGCAGAGATTCCATTGGCTAATAGTTTTAAGTGAAAGTCTTTGAGACTTTAACAGCACACTGTAAGCATGGGCGAAGGAAGTCTCTTCCGGATTATACCTTATATATACTTTTCTAGGGTGGAATAAATAAGCATTACTCAAACTGAGTTTCAACAAACACTAATCCCAGAAATAGCTGAGTAAGAAAATAAAGCTGGTGGGTCAAACAATTTTGAAAAATACCACACTCTAGTCTATTTGGGGGTATTTATAATCCATATTTATATTATAAAACACCTCAGTTTCTGCAAGTTTTGTAATTATTAATAAATCTTCCATAAACATCTGTAGGAAGGTTTTTGTGTGGACATACATTTTCAATTCCTTTGGGTAAATACTAAGGAGTGTGATTGCTGGATCATATTGTAAGAGTATGTGTAATTTTCTAAGAAATTGCCTAAATGTCTTTCAAACTTGCTGTAGCTCTTTGCATTCTCATCTCAAATGAATAAAAATTCCTGTTGCTCCACATAATCACTAGCATTTGGTGTTATAACTGCTGTGAATTTTGACCATTCTAAGAAGTGTGCAGTGCTATCTCATTGTTGTTTTAATTTGCATTTATAATATAAACATATAATATAAAGCATCTTTTCATATGCTTATTAGCCATCTATATATCTTCTTTAGTGAAGTGTCTATTCAAGTCTTTGGCCATTATTAATTGAGTTTTTCTTTTGTTTTTTTTCTTAATTATTCAGTTTTAAAAGTTCTTTGCGTATTTTGGATAACAGTCCTTTATGAGATGTGTCTTTTGCATGTATTTTCTCCCTAGCTTGAGGCTTGTCTTCTCAGTCTTTAACAATGTCTTTGACAGAAGTTTTATATATATATATATATATATATATATATATATATATATATGTATGTATTTCTTTTTTTAATGAGATCCAACTTACAAATCGTTTCTTTCCTGGATTGTTCCTTAGGTGCTATATATTCAAAAGGCAATGCAATACCCAAGGTCATCTAGGTTTTCTCCTAGGAGTGGTCTATTTATCTTCCAGAATTTTTTATAGTTTTACATTATGCAGTTAGGTCTCTGTTTCATTTAGAGTTAATTTTTGTGAATAGTATTCAGGTCTATGTCTAAATTCCTTTTTTTTTTTCCATGAAGATGTCCATTTGTTCCACCACCATTTGTTGAAGAGACGATGTTCGCTCCATTTTATTGCCCTAGCTCCTTCGTTGAAATTAATTGACTGTATTTATGGGCATCTTATAACTGGGCTCTATATTCTCTTTCATTAATCTATTTGCTGGTTCTTTTACAAATGGCACCTTTTCTTGATTACAGTCATTTTATAATAAATCTTAAATTCGGGTAGTGTCAGTTCTCAAATTATTTTTTCTCCTTCAATACTGTGTCAGCTATTCTGGAATTTTTTGCCTCATTCCACAGACTTTAGTATCAGTTTGTAATATCCATAAAATATCCCCCTGGGATTTGTACTGATATTGTATTGAAACTCTAGATCAAATTGAGAAGAAATGACATCTTGATAATATGCTGTCTTCTTATCCATGAACATGAACTGTCTCTCAGTTCATTTACCTCTTTTTGTTTCAGTCATTAATTCAGTTTTATAATTTTCTCATACATATCTTGCTACATACATACCTACGTGTTTCATTTTCTGGAGTGCTAATGTAAATGGCATTATGTATTTAATTTAAAAGTCCATTTGTTTATTGTTATGCTTGGGTCCTACAGTAAATATCAGAGAAAAATCCCCTTAGGCTTCCAACAGGAGCAGAGAAAAGAAACCATTTTGAAATGTGCCGGAGCATTCTGTCTTCTTTAGAAGGCCTGCCTTCAAGGGAAACTATTTAAGGAGAGCCTATGCTGCCAGAGCCTAAGTGACCTGGGGAGGGGAAATACAAAGCTCTTGCTGACTCTGATCTTCCGGTCAGCTGGTCAGCTGTAATTCTTATCTTGGCTCCTCCATAACTAAGGATCGCCTCCCTTCCCCCACCTCTCCCCCCCTCCTCGCCCCCCCCCCACACACACTGGCTTCTTTCAGAATTGTTTGTCTTTGATGTTCTATAGTCTGAAGTTGATATGCCTATGTATGGTTTGGGGGCATTTTTCTAGTTTGTGTGATTTGAATTTCCTGGATCTGTGGTTTGGTGTATGATAATTTGGGGGAAATTGTCAGTCATTATTGTTTCAAATATTATTTCTGTTTCTATCTCTCTTTTTCTCCTTCTGGTATTCCCATTACACATGTGGTGTACTTTTTGTAGTTGTCTTATGGACTTTGGATATTATGTTCAGTTTGTTTGTTTGTTTTTCTTTGTTTTTCCTTTTGCTTTTTGGTTTGTGAGGATTCTATTGATATGTGCTCTGTCTAGCACAGAATTTTTTATCTCAGCTGTGTCCAGTCTACCAATAAGCCCAACAAAGGCATTTATTTTCATTTCTGTTAGAGTGCTTTTTTATATCTACTATTGCTGTTTTGTTCTTTCTTAGGATTTCCATCTCTCTGCTACATTGTCCATCTGTTCTTGCATGCTGTCTACTTTATCCATTAGAGCCCTTAGCATATTATACATAGTTGTTTTAAATTCCTGGTCTAATAATTCCATCACTGACATGTCTTGTTCTGGTGCTTGCTCTATCTATCTCTTCAAATTGTGTTTTTCTACCTTTGGTATGCCATATATATATATGGCATACCAAAGGTAGAAAAACATATATATATATATTTTGTTTTGTTTTGTTTTGTTTGATATCTGGAAATAATGCACCAGGTAAAGAAATGGCGGCAGATAAGCCTTTAGTCATGTGGTGGTGAGGTGTTGAGTGAGGGGAAACTTTCTATGTTTAGTCCTGAGCCTATACATCCGGAATGTGATCTTTACATGTTTTTCCCTTGTCTCTCCCACCTCACTTCTGGTACACGATGGCTAGTACAAGTTAGAATTGGGTACTTCCCTTCTCTCACTGTAGGATATTTACTGTAGGACCCTGGTTGAGCTCCTGGAGGTGAATCTCACATCCCTGTGGGGATTCACTTTCTGGTGGGACCCCTGAAGTTTTTAATTTTCATATTTGTCTGCACTGATCTTCCAGCAATTCATCAATTCCGGTTCCAGTTTTCCTACCTAGGTGCCCATGGGAGTTTCAGCTTGTGCATCTCTGCTCTGATAAGAATTCACTCTCTGTGTTCACCCGTTTCTATATTCTTGGGAGAAGGGCTTTGCCCTGAATCCATGTCTCTCTCACAGATCCAAAAATATTTATTAATTTTTCATTCTGTTCTGCTTTTTACTTGTTAGTATGGGGAATGGAAACTTCACAGAGCAATGCAGTTGGATACATGTATTTGATGAAAAATACCATATCCTTTTCCCAAGAATGATTGACTTCTAAACTTTTTTAGAATGCAAGCTAGCTATTTTATAAAATGGTTTTATAAGTCACCAGTTTCTAAGTCCTGTCCACTATAATTAGAAACCTGACACAAAATAATGATTACAGAAAAGGCCAAGGAAGAACACATCATATAAATAGATTGGCTGGATTGGGCAGTTCTGCTCCTTCATGGCATTAAAAAGAGGAAGGTACTCATCAATGTTTATGATGTCAGGTATTATACATTAACAACTTGTTCATTTTCCAACAGAAAAAAAAACCCTGTATTCCTTACATATTTTGCTGAATTTGTGCCAAGGAACTAAATACTCATTCTAAACTAAGCATAAAAATGTAAGGAGAAAATGTAAGATAATAGGAAAGGTTAATCCATGACACATTCCTGAGCTTTTACTAAATTTCTCCATGTCCAAATCACTATGCTAGATTTTATGGCTACAGATGGAAGAATTGAACTTTGTGATTCTCTTGTCTTCCAGATACTATCTAAAACTATACTCCCATGCTGAATTATTTTTTGTTAGTGTAGCATGTTATATGATACATCTCTCTTGCATTCCAAATATCTTCAGCCTTCTAGGATTAACTCCTTACACCATCCTGGATGTAAGTGTTTTATGATTGTTATACAATAGACATGGCAGAATCTCTTTATCTGTTTCAGAGAGCCCTTATTATATTGCCAGCTGGAAATCTTCACATTTGCCTATTTTTCACCCACTTGTGAAGAATTCTAATCTCCCAGTGTCTACCCTATAACCTTGAAGCTGAGTTAGCAATATTTCTTAAGACACCATGAAGAGAGATTTAATCCTAAAGCAACCATGAAAAATGATGCATGTACTACCAATTTAAATGCTGCACTTCATGAGTGCAGTTTGAAGGGAGAAATTGTACATAGATGGAATGAATTCTAAAACTTCTTGTAAGAAAAAGTAACATTTTAAGAAACTGGTTAAGTCATTTAAAAGAATAAAAGGCAATGCATTTATCTGCATTCATGATTAACTAAATACTATGTATTAATTTACTACGTTATAGAATCACATTCTAATTTTATTGAATGTGAACTTGGTGCTACATTTTACTATATTTAATTTCAAATAAATTTTAATAAAGGGACAAGTACTTGTTTTTTGCTATAAGATTTTCAATGAAGAAGAACTAGAACTGCATATACTTATTCGAAAAAGCAAAATATTAATTTATTCACTTATAAATTTATAGAATATTTGTGAAGCAACAACTCTCTAAGGAGCTCTGCAACTTTTGTGAGTCAAACATTGCTAAGACAGGCTTACTTGCTCAATACATGCGTTCAAAGGGGCTTTTATGAAATTATTTGTTTAAAATAAACAATAATTCCTATTTTTCTTAGAATTGAAAAAAGAGCTAAAGGAAACTATGGTAACTTTATCTGAGATTTGGTCTCATATATTATTCATTTTCAGTTTATTTTAGATACCTGAAATATGCCAGGTCCTGTGTTCAGCACAGGTTTTTAAGAATTATCTCATGTCATATCTTTTCAACAAAGGGAATAAATATTTATTTCTCATTGCAAGAAAGGACGTTATGAAACAGAAGTTAAATTCATTGTGCAAAGTTTTTCAGGCTGGTAAATTTTAGTAGGCCAGGATTAACTGGCTAACATAAGGCTCAAATCTTGCTATTAGACCATCGTCCTTCTTCTGGTGACATTGGAACTTCTACTTCAGAGTATTGTGAGGATTCTTCAGTGATTAAGGAAATATCTGTAAATATGACTGAATATTATAAGTGTAAAGTATATGTTTATAATCTACTTAAACCTAATTTCTCAGAAAAGTGTTGTAAACCTGAAGGTAAGTTTATATTCATTGTAAGAAAATTTTTTTTTGATTTCCTATTTTGATTTACTTTTGAGATAATGTCATGTGCATTACTCTAACAGTCATACAAAATAATGAAAAGGAAAAAAGATACATAAACGCAAATTGGGCAAATGAAATCACATGCTAATCAAAGAAAAATGTTTTAACTTTCCAGTTATTTAAAATGATAAGGGAAGAAAGGAAAGGGAAGTTACAGGCATTTTAAAACATTAAAAACTGCAGTATTTATTTTATTTCAGTTCTAAATAATTGATTACAAATAGTGTCAAAATAAATGTGGCAACAATGCATATTAACTTTCCTTTACCTGGAATTCTGTTAATTTCTCCTTCATTTTTGAAGATTAGTTTTGCGAGCTATGCAGTTCATTTTTGACAGTTCTCTTTGTATATTACTTCCTTCTTGCCTCAATGATTTCAGATGGGAAATCTATTGTTATATAAATTGATATTTCTGTTAAAGGTAATGCATAACTACTCTCTGGCTGCTTTCAATTGATTATTATGTTTTATATTTTACTTTCAAAAGTTTGCTTACTGTGTGTCTTCAAGTGGATTTCTTTAGGATTAACCCATTTTGGGGTTCTCTCAGTTGTGTGATGTGTGGGTTTGTGCCTTTTTGACCAATTTAGGAAGTTGTCAGTCATTATAATCTCAAATACTTTTTCAGTATTTTTCAAATATCCTTTCTTTTTTCTCTTGCAGACTTCAGTGAGACTAATTTTGGATCTTAGTTCTGTTCTAGAGATATCTGAGGCTTTGGTCATTTTATGTTTTCACTATTTTTCTCTGTTGTTCAGATTGGGTGAATTTTGTTGTTCTTTCCTCAAAGTCACTGATTCTATCTTCTTTTATCTTTATCTAGCACATCCTGTGAATGTTGCTTATTTTTATTGTATTTTTCAGTTCTATAATTACCATTTGTTTATTTCTTATGACTCACGACTTTGCTAAGGTTTTATTTATTTATTTATTTTTTTGTTTCAAGGGACTACATATTTGATTGTTGAAGTATTTTTATGATAGCTGTTTTAAAATCCTTGTCAGATATATCCACCACCTGATTTATCTATATATTGGAATCAATTAAGTATCTTTTTGTCATTTAAGTTTTGAATTTCCAGGTTATTGGTGTGACAGATGATTGTAACCTAGAGATTTGTATCTATTATGTTAGAAGATTCTGGGTTTTACTTACATATTTTATTTTACTACTAGCCACTCCCTCTGCTTAGGTTTAGCACATGAGTCTTATCTTACTTTTGTGGGCTCTAGTTCCAATGGCGGTTTAATTTTTGGAGGCTTTGTGGTGTTACTTTGGTCGAATTTGTTTATCTGGTACCATTGGAGCTCTCACTGGTCCCTCATGGTGCTGCCTGAGGGGGCAGAAAAGGTTTCTCCTATGTGATATTCCTCAGTGTATAAAGTGCAGTAAGATCTCTTTTATCAGTGGCTCCCATCTTTCCTGGTGTCTCTGAGCAAGAAGGAGAGACTTGTCCTGCAGAAAGATAGCAGCTTCCCACCTGAGGACATTAAAGATGACTGGATTCTGCTTTCTTACTCTACTGAAGGAAGACAAGCATTAAGGAGGTACCCGACAAGCTTCCTGGACCAAGTTGCTCAGTACAGTTTGGTCCCTCTTGCCAGCTCTGCAAGTTAGTAGTACTAACTTCCATATCTCTCAGCGTCATTGTCTCTTTCATTATTAGCAGTTTATGCTTTTGCTTAGTGAGGAGAAACAGCGAATACATGTCTATATCATCTTATTTACATGAAAGTCCAATATAAACTCCCTAGTCATCAGATATAAGTCCAGGAAGACATACAATATAACACTTACTAATCATCTTTATATGCATTTTATGAGTGCTTATTGTTATTATTGGCATTTTACTGAAAATAAATATTCAGATAAAATAAATACAATATCTAGAGATTTCTTAGCATTGCACCATTTTTCTTTCTTCGGTGTATTATTTTAGCTTTTCCCATATCAGAAAACCCTAGCACCAAATTCAAATAAATTTTGTATTACAACAAGATTCTTGTGAGGATTAAATAAATTAAGCTATGTAAAAATCTGGAACCATACCTAGCAGAGATGTGCGCGCGCTCTCTCTCTCTCTCTCTCTCTCATCTATCTATCTACTTTATTGAGATATGATTAACATGAAAAAACTATACATATTGAGTGTGTACAACTTGATGAGTTTGAAGATAATATATACCCATAAAACCATGGCCACAATCAATACCATAACCCTATCTATCACCTCTAAAAGTTTTCCTATTTATTTATTTATTTATTTATTTATTTATTTATTTATTTATTTCTTGTGATAAATACTTAATGTATTATCTGCTGTCTTAGCGAGCTTGTAAGTATTTAATATAGTATTATTAACTATAGATACTATGCTGTAAAGTAGATCTCTAGGACTTATTCATCTTATATGACTAAAACTTTACACACTTTGACCAATACTTCCCCATTTCTCCCTCTCTCCACATACTAGTTACCACCATTCTACCCTCTGTTTCTATGAGTTTTAACTAATTTAGATTCCTCATGTAAATGGGATACTGTAGTATTTGCCCTTCTGTGGGTGGCTTATTTCACTTAGCGTAATGTCCTCCATGTTGTTGCAAATGGTGAGATTTTAAGGCTGAATAATATTCCATTGCATGTAAATACATTTTCTATATCTGCTTATCCATTAATGAAAATTTTGGTTGCTTCCCTATTGTGAATAATGCTGAAATGAACATGAGGGGACAGATATATCTTTGAGATATTGATTTCATTTATTTGGGTATATACCTAGAAATGGGCTTGCTAGATCAGGTAGGAGTTCGATGTATAATTTAATATTACTGAAAAAAAAATTTAGAATGGACAGTGGACAAACTTCTATTGACTAAGGGGAAACTTACTGGAAGAAAACAGAAGATCTCAGTCATTATCCTCCTTGTTCTGTCAGCAACATTTGCTATTATTAAACATCCATTCTCCATTGGAATGCTTTCTATGCTTGCCTTGATTTCCAGGATACCATATACAGAGGGTAACAAAAATATGTATATACATTTTTAAAAAGGAAAAAACTATTAAAATCATAATACTCAATATGTACCAATAACAAAAGACGGATAAAATCACGTTTGACTTCTGCAATTCCAAGAGGTGCTCAAAGTGGTTACCATCAGTGCTCAGATACCTGATTACGGCAAAGTACTGCTTCAGCAATGCTGATTCTTTTTTATGTTTTAGTAATAATTACAAAAGTATATAAAAATAATGATTGAGATATATGAGAACTTTAAAGGAGATTATAAAATTAATTTTCAAGTATACACCCATAAGGTTAAGAAATAGAATACTTCCATTAGCTTGAAAGCCCTTCTCTGTCCCTCTCAGATCATATTAATTCTACTCCCTGCCTCAACTCTTCTCAATGACGAAACAATCTTCAATTCTTTGTTAAGACTTCTCATTCTGTATTTTAAAATAGTTTTGCCAGATATCTGTTTAGTCTTAAATAATGTATTTTTTAAATTGTCTAAGATTTTTTAATATGGAATTGCATGATCCACCAGAATGTTCATTGAATGTGAGGGAGAAATGGAGATAGATCAAGAGTAGATAAAAGTAAGTGTGTTGAAGGTGGTATAACATGATGGAATGAACCTAAAGGAACATGGTCGTTTACAAAGGATAGGAAACAGAATAATCTGAAAATATTAATGGAGAATGGTCAAGCAGGCTTAGAGGCCTTAACAGTCACCTTCTCCCAATAAATTTTGCAGCTGGCTCCATTTTCCCTCCTAGTGTGCATAGTTGAAAGACTCTTTAAGCTTGGTCTTAGCCTCGATCAGTCTTCTCTGTTTGTGTTACTGCTCCTGACTCTAATTTCCATTCTTCCTGTCTCTCTTTTTGTACATAATGATTTGGATGTTTCTTTGTTCTTCATGCTTACCAAGGAACAGGAATAGCAGTCAGTTTCTCCATGTTCAACTGATATATGTTAACTAACCCACATCCAACCAAACTATTCCTAAAACCTTTAGCCTGAAGAACCCCAAACATTTCCACTACCCTATTAAAAAGTTTAGCTGCACTACGCAAACATGCATCCTCAACATTTTCACGCTAAATTACAATTAGAAATGGATTGCAATTTTTGACTGACACATGTAGCTCTCTCATTCCAATCCTCTTATCCAGGCCTAGTTCATTGTTTGACATACAGTTGGTTTTCAAGAAATGCTTACTACATGAATGAGTGAATGAATGAATGAATGCTAACTGCAAAACATTTCAACCGAAACATATCTTCCCCAATGACTGGTAACAGGGCAACTGCTGAAGTTGCATTCCTGGATTCATATCACATATACTCTGCTTTCTAACTCTGTGACCTTGGTCAAGTTGCTTATGGTCCCTGACTCTCAAACCACTCATATATAAAATGGGAGATAATAAGAGAACCCATCTTATTGAATTGTTATGAAAATTAGATGAGTACAGTGCTTGGTACAAAGTTAGCAAAAAAATTATCATCAGAAGCTATTATGGATGGTATACAAGTAAGTCTTCTCTGTGTTTCTATTTTTAAATGTCACATTTTAAAAACTAATTTGCTTGCACTCATTTGTTTTCCTTGAGTGCAAAGAAATGTTTCATCTATCTGTATTCTTAGCACACCTCGGCCAAATTAATTTGAAGAGATATACCCTTCACTACATTAATAATAGCAAGTCACACTATAGAAATTTGAATGACCTTATTATTACTTTACCAATTTTCTTGTAACAGGCAGCAGAGTGTCTATTGTATATAGGAAGAGTTCCCTTTGAAACATAACTGTTGAAACGTTTTTTTTCTATTTTTTATTTACAAGAGATGTCTATTTCTTTCTGGAACACCACTTTTCAGTTGGCAGCTATAAAAAAGCTTACTGTAGTAATATATTTAAGCTTTTGGTCTGGTTCTGCATAATCTAATTTTTATATACTCTGCACAAATTGTAGCCACTTCATCAATGTCTTATTATTTTTTCTCTTAACAATGCAATGACAGTGATTAATTTCTAAAGACTGGTAAACAAAAAACCTTACCTTGGAAGTGATTAAAACTGAGCTGCATACTGTTGAGGCCTGACAAACTAATATACACACGAATGCACCCCACATACTCTATGAATGGAGTGATCTGTATGCCTACATATTGCTATAGAATGAATAGAAAACAAGATAATAAACTTCACTACATTGTGATCTATTCCCTACAACTTGTTACATTTTAGTTATTAAAAGAGTGGATGTTAGAGGCCACATATGAGAAAGCTATATGCATTCTAAAATAATGGTATCAATATAAAATGAAGCACAAGTAATTTATTGTTTAAATTTTTTCTTGTAAAATGTTTATTGATCATTTTATGATTATACTAAATCTATACTAAGTCAGTGTTGAACTATTCACAGGCAAATCAAAACAATTGGCAATTTATTTACATTGCTTAAGGATATTTTTCTTAGTTATGTTAGGGTGACAAAATTATTGTGTTTGTATAAATAGCTCTTTATTACACCTCTGAACAAGACAATGGAAACCAAACAGCACTTTTTTCCCCTGTCTGATGTGTTTTGGGTATATCGGTCTAACCCATCATAGTATATTAAATATCAAAATGAGCATTCTGAGGTAACTTTGTTGCCAAGGGATTTGTAATGGTATTTTTAAACCAGAACACAGTGGTGTTACACAAGAAGGGATTCATTTATAGATAAGCTCTATGCAGTAGGAATTAAGAGGTGAGAGAGGAAAGGAGAAGAAAGGAGGGAATGGGAGGGGAGGGGAAAGGAGGGGAGGGGAGGGGAGGGGACGGGAGGGGAGGGGAGGGGAGGAGAGGAGAGGAGACTGCCATAGGAAGACCATGAATGCTATAAAAGATAGCTTATATAGCTGAAGGACATTCATTTACAGAGACTGAACAGTAACCCCAAAGCTTCTCCATGATGTCAAATTAAAATTAGGTAAGCATCTAAACTTTGAACAAAATGTTGGAAAACAGTTCAGATGTAATCTTAGGTCCTACTAGTCCATATGCTAGAAATGTCATCTGAAACATGCGGCAGAGATTTCAGGAAACTCATCAAGGAGGCTCATATTCTAGAACCAGGGACTGAGGGTTGCTCATAGTTCTTCACTGAGGAAGAACTATGCTCGTACATATTTTGTAAAAGAAGAATAAACATTATATTGAAATGTTTAAGTATCAGCTACAGAGGTTAACTTTTATTGTCTAGATGTCAAAAAGCAACTTATCAAAATAATTCATGCGCTGCCATAGTTAAGTTTAATTTATTAAAGGCTTTGATACATAGAAATGCATTGTCTGAATGTACATGTGAATAGAATATAAGCGATGGACTCATAGATATTTTGAAAAATCAGACAGTTCCCCTACTTGCTTTATATTGTTATATTGCCAGTCAACACGCTGAAACATGAGTTGAAGACTGAAAAACAGAATGAATCGTGATTCTTTTTTTTCCCTCTTCTGTACTCTCAGTAGTATGGCATTCCTGATTTGAATGACTGATGAACCGTTTAGTTCTGCTTTGTCTTATCTCGTAGCCATTATTCACATGTGGCAGTTGAGCACGTGAGGAACTGATTTTAATTTTATTTCATCTTTATCTAAGAAGTAGTGTAAAATATACTTCCCTTTAAACACAACACAATGCCTTTGTCTTTAGCCATACCAATATTTAGGATGTTCAGTTTACATTTGTTGTGGTGAGGTCCCAGCCTATGGCTAGTGGTGCTAGGAAAGCCTGAGGTACTTGCCTGGGCCCATCTCACATGCAGTGAGTCCCCACAAACATTTCCCCCATCTGGGCCAATGTTGTAGCTGGATCAGCCCTTGTGGACCTTATCATGATTGCAGGATACACTTCGGCAAAAACCATCATGGAACTTTGAGGAACCAGGTTTGTTTCTCAGGGGTCCTGAAAGCCACATAGTGAGGTCGTAGGAGGAAAAAGAGGAAGAGAGATAAAGAACTCCTGGGACTCTGCCTTTACTCTGATATAAGTGTGGGGAGTCTAGGGTTTCTTGGATTCACCCTTTATTGGTTGATTTAAAGCATGAGAGTGGGAATTAAGGCACAGGAAGGGGGGAAGCAAGTGGGGTCACTCCAATCGCCAATTATCGAGTTTACCCTGGGTTTTCTGAAAGAGGGACCCTCATGAATAGGGTTGGTCTGATTCCTCATCTGGTTGTTTTGCTTGTACCTGTGTCATAGACCTGGCAATACGTTTATTAAACTGCGTACCTCTCAAATGAAACCCTCAGCAATCAAAAGCTTACTGTCAGGCAATTACTTATACTGTAGTCCAAATGCTTAATGCCAGGGATTTGTGCACTGCAGTATTTTAGTGTACTTGTCAGCCTTATGTGTTATTTCTTGTATTACACAGAAACATATATCCAATCTAATTGGCATCATTGGATCAATTCAGTTCCAATGATGTTTTCTATGTATTTATGTAAACTTCTGTTGTGTTCATGTAATTGTTTTATGTGGACAGTTGTAATTACAGTGATACCTGTGTAAATTATAATTGAAATTTGAAATAATATGTTTTCTTAGTTAAAAGTATTTCCTTATTGATTTTCTGTCTATACGATCTATCTATTGTTAAAAGTGGAGTATTTGATATTTATTATTCAACTTCAGCTTCAGGTGTATAGTGCAGTGGTCAGGCATCTACACAGTCTATGAACTGTTTTCCCTGATAGATCTAGTGCCCACCTGACACCCTATATAATTTTTACAACATTATTGGTTTTATTTCCCATACTGTATTTCATATCCCTGTGACTATATTGTCACAACTAATTTGTGTAGTCATGGGATGTGGAGTATAGCATAGGGAATATATTCAATGGGATTGTAACAGCTGTCAGAAGGGTAATAGATTGGGGGGAAGGGTTATCACTTTGTGAGGGGTATAAACGTCTATTACATTGCTTTGTACACCTGAAACTAATTTTTAAAAAAGTTGAGTATTCAAGCCCCCTACTATTATTGTCTATTTCTCCTGTCAGATGTGTTAGTATTGCTTAATATTTTTTGGTACTCCAATACTGGGTGCATATGTATTTATAATTGTTATATCTCCTTGATAAATTGACCCATCGGTATATTATGACTTTCTTTGTGTCTTGTTAGAGTTTTTTACTCAACGTCCATTTTGTTTGATGTACGTATAGCTACACCCACTCTCTTTTGATTTTCATTTTCAGGAATATCTCTTCCATCTCTTCACTTTAAATCTATGTATCCTTAAAGCTGAAATGAGTCTCTTGTAGCCAGCATATAGTTGTATCTCTCTTTTTTTTAATTTATTCAGTCACTCTATTGAATAATGTAATCATTTACAGATGAAGTAATTATTGATAGGTAAGGACTTACTAAGGCATTCTTATTCATTGTTTTCTGGTTGTTTTGTAGATCGCTTGTTCCCTTTTTTTGTTGGCTTTCTTTGTAAATTGATAGTTTACCACTGTGGTATGTTTTGGTTCCTTTTTCTTTATCTTTTGTGTACCTACTGTATGTTTTTTGCTTTGTGGTTATGACGAGCCTTGCCAGAAATATTTCATAGATATAATAGTCTATTTTAACCTGATAAAAACTTAATGTTGATCACATACAAAAAACTCTGACCTTTTAAGAACCTCCCCCATACTTTTATGTTTTGCTATTACAATTTGCCTCTGTTTATGTTGTGTATCCATTAACAAATTATTGTATCTATAATTGATTTTTAATACTGTTATTTTTTGCCTTTGTTAAATGACTAATACAACACCACGTTATAGTATTAGAGAATTGTGAATTTCATTACATACTTACCTTGTTAGTAGTACGTTTTATCATGTCCTGTTTTTTTTAATCATAAACTAAGCAGAGTGATGTCAGGTAAAAATGGCAGAAAAAGAAAATCTAAGCACTTTCTCCATTATAAAAACAATTTAAAAAGTGACAAAAAATGCGAAAAGAAACTTTTCAGCACTCTGAAAATTAATAGAAGAATTGCATCAACATAGAATTCATTTACTCAAGAGATATGGCTAAATTTTAACAAGCTTTGTGCTATTTTAACATTTTAAATACCAATCGCTTGTTCTTCTCTAGCTCTGAGATAGACGTAGAAATCAACAGGCCACAATAATGATTAAAACCATTATCCTGGCATTCACTAGAGGGGAGGAAAACAGGGTTAGAACTTTTTTAAGGCCTCATTCACGGGTAACTGTCATTGTTGCTCCACACTGATATTTCTGTCTAAGAGTCTACATGAAAGGCTGTCTTTATAACAGTATCAAAATTAGTTATTGAGGTGAGACATTGCTCAGTTAATTTTTCACATAAATTTTGTCTGTAAGGGCTTTTAAATTGACAACAAAATGTTATCAGTCTATATCCTAAAAAAGTCAAACTTGTATTTTTTTTTCATTTGTCAAAGACTAATCTCATATAAATATCACTTTTTTTCTATCAGAATTTAGAGTTCTCCAAAGATTTCAGGTCAAAGTCTGAATTTAGGAGTGTTTTACGAGAGGAACTTAATGTTTCTTTTAATGGATCACACCACTGTATTGTACAGACTGAAAGATTTCTGTAGCATTCTCTCTGAAAAATAGTATGAATATTGCAGTTACTATCATTGAGTATGTATTTACAAGTACTATGGATCATTGGCAGCTTATGGGACTGCTTAAGAAAATAGAAGACAAAGAATTAACACTTTAGTGTTCTTTGCCATACTCATTAGTTATTTTGTAGAAAAGTTTTACAAAGATTTACTACTGTTAAATTCTGTTCAAATTCACCACTAAAAAGGGAAAATATTTAATACAGAAAATATTTATAAATAAATATTTTAAATAAAAATACAGAAAATATTTAATAGCCAAAAGAAAAATAAGGCATTTGATTTACCTTTATTTCATGATATCTATCATCCTGTTTATGAGTAGCTTAAATATAAAACTATAAAAAAGGAGAAACTTCTATGTGACTTAATTAGACAGGTATGAAATTTAAGTTGAAATTAACACTTTTTAAAATACAAAAAATATAAAAACTATACATCATTCTAATTTATATTGGTACAGGAGAGTTAGCATGTCCCTAGGTAGACAGGGAGGTCCCTGGTGGAATAAACAACAGACAGCCATATCCTAAAACTTCAGGTTTTGAAATCACTCGTTCGCTCCAGGATATAATGTAACAAGGCCTTGAGGTTAATCATAAAATTCCTTTTGGCCTGACAAATGGAGCAGATCTGATAGATAAGAGTGGGTTACTTTGCTAATTCCTTTAGGATGGGCAAGGAGAACAAACCTGGTAGACGAATTTCATTAGAAGGCGCCAGCCAGTTCCCTTCTTCAAACAGCTCCCCTTCCCCAAGCAGGCAAGGGAAGGTATAAAAGTAAGAGCTTTTGCCTCAGTCATGGGGCACCCCCATTCAGGACCCCCTCCCTCTTGGGAGCTGCAACCTCTTCTCCTGCCTCTAATAAACTATCCTCTTTTTAAAACTTTTTGCCTCTCCCTGGTCCATGTTTCCATTCTTCGGCTTCACGAGACACGATCCCGGCCCACACTCAGAAACTGCCAGCAGATCCAACATCACCTACATCAATATCAATATTTAGAAGATTTTAATTGTATTCAACAGTGTTTTGTAAATTGACCACAAAAACTACAATTAAAGTTAAAGTTGCTTCTCAATTTCTTGAAAACTCCATTGAATTTTGATGTTAATAATGAGTTGACAAAAGGATAATGAATTTTTTTATCTTGAATAAATATGATATTTAAATTTAAATGCTGATGTAAATATTAAAGGAAAATAATTTTTAATTCAGTTATGGAATATCCAATGAAAAATGTGTGTAAAAATTGACATGTATTATAAGTGTAAAATGCATGCCAGATTTTAAAAATTTAGTGTTATAAAAATATAAAATATCTCACTATTAAGTTTATATTGACTATATCTGGAAATTTTATCATTTTTTTTAACATTTTTCATTAGGACAACTAGATAATTTAATATTACAATTGAGCCCTGTATATTCCTAATATATGAAATGAATTTTCTGTATTGTCTAAAAATTATTGCTGCAGAATTGATTTCTCTCTCACTCAAGTATCACTCATGCTGTCAATTATTCCTTAAAGATTTTTAATGATACTTTGGTAAATTCCTGTGGATCCAGAGAACAGATACTATTTACAACATTTGAATTATCACAGGTTCTCTCCAGAATTTTGAACTTTACATCAAAATGATGTTAATTATATTATTTTACACACTTTTGGTTATTCTCTGTGACAAATAATTGTCAAAATTGGAGATTGCAATTTTCAGTCATTTATTTGTTATAAAACTCCATAAACTGCAATTAGCTTTTCAGTTTTTCTTCTTGTTCTGAAGAGAACATTAAAAACGTTTGTTGTTGTTAGGCTTTTCCACAAGCCTCTCCATTTATGCTTCTTCACACAAATTTTATAAGCCTGTGACGTTCGTATTGGTCCTTAGTCAATGATACTCCTTCTCTTTTGGGATATATAATTGTTTTGTTTACTTCTGTGTGTTTTTAATATCTGGTTTATAAAACACTGCATGCAATTTTTGAGTACTCAGATGATACACAAAAATCTATATGGACTTAAAGACAAACTCCTGAGTTAACTAGGGACAGACTTTCCGTTAAGCTGCAAAGAGTCCTGTTAGCTAAGAGCCTCTGGCAGTACCTTCAGATATAATGTACATTTTAATACTTTTTACATTAAATTCATGAAATCCCTCATCTACTCTGTGATGGTTAGTATTCATGTGAGCTTGTTTAGGTAATAGTATGAAACGCTACTCTAGGTGTTGCTGTGAAGGTATTTTGTAGCTGTGGTTAACGTTTACAATCAAGTAACTATAAGTGAAGGAAATAACCCTTCATAATGAGCTTAGGTCTCATCTAATCATTTGAAGTCCCTAAGGGGTAAAATTTGATATTCCCCAGAAAAGTTCTTCAATTTGCATCATCAACTCCTGGGTTTCCAGCCTGATGGCCTACCCTACAGATTTTAGACATGTCAGACCCCACAACCACATAAGCATTTTTTTTTAAAAAACAAACAAATTAATATATTCATATGAATATGAATATATACCCATACTATGGTCCTGTTTCTCTATAGAACCCTGAATAATATATGCCCCCTAGAAATAAAGGTATTTAATTTGTTTTCCTTTTGGTAAGGGATAAAGGGAACAGAAATATTGATTGCCATATAATGTTATATTACAATTGTTTGTGTTTTCAACATTTGTTTGGTTCTCAAAATGATTTGGTACTTGGAAGCTTTCAAATTCCATGTCTGTATAAGATTTCTTAAGAACAGTACTTGGAAAATATAAGATTATACACAAAAGTGTTTGCTTTCCAAGAAACTACTTCTACATCCCTTCTATATAATAGTACCTATTTGCAACGGAATAAGCCCAGTGCCATAATTTGATATTCTTTCCTAAACCATTGAATTAATTATTTAATTCTTGGCCTTAGCTGTAACATAATCTCATAATTCATCATCATAAATTTTTAAATTGGAAATCACTGTCTTAATCAAGAATCTGGTGAAGTATACCCAACAGTTGGCATGCTAAAATTTTGAAATACAGTTCAAACTTGCCATTCACCCATAGATTTTTCTATAGATGTTTAATATGGTGAGTTGGGTATAGAGTAGTGGGATATTTGCATTTGAAGATTTATATTCCGAAAAAGGCTGGCAATGATATTCTACTAGCAGAAAGTGTCAACTAAGTTGATTTTCAAAGAGTAAACAAAAATAAGGTACCAAAATCAACACAATATGTAGTACAGAAAATATAGGACAGGTTTATCCTAGTTAGAAAATCTTTGAAATGTAACATATGAGTATAAATGAAATCTTCTGACTAAACACTGTGGGTGGTCCTCAAAACACGAGAAAACTCTGACGCAAAGGACAATCTAGAAGATTTCCATGAATGGGCAATCCAGCTTTGAGTTTATCCTGATCATTTCAGCTTCTTGGGGGTTAGGTGCTATTTCTGCTATAGAGTGGGGAAAAAAATACAAAAGCAAGGCAGTTTTCAGTTTAAATGGGAGGTGAGTAAATCATCTCAAGTCAATCATCTGGTGAAGACACCGAGGTTGTCTCTGTAGTAAAAGATTAACTCATCAGTCTTGGAGTGTTCAAACCCTGTATATTTCAAAGAAATGACTAGCCATTGACCAGCTCCTGTGAGATTAACTCTGGACCCTTGGAAAATGTCTGGACAGATGAGAGTGTCTTTGTATTCCTGAGACTTTAGGCTGCATCGGATCATCGGATAGTTTATGCTAAAGAATGTTATTTATAGTGAACACCTGATTTTTTTTTCTCCTAGATTATCCCTAGTATTATCTCTGTAGTTTAGTGGGGCTGGAAACTAAGTAGCTAAAGTCAGTCATGTGAGCACTCCACAACAGCATGAATGACCAACAAAAACCATGGACACAAAAACTTGAGTGAGCTCTCCTGGTTGGAAATACTTTCTATATATTGACTCACTTGCTGAGAGAAGGAAGCCCTGTCCACTGCAAGAAGACAACTGGAAACCCATTCTTAGTTTCTCCTGGACTCCACCCTATGAAACCTTTTCTTTTGATGATTTTAATCTGTACCCCTTTTCTGTAGCTGACCACAGCTATGAGAATAACAGTTTTTCTTTCCCAAGTACTCTGAGTTCTTCTAGCAAATTATCAAATCTGATAATAACCTTGAGGATCCCTGGCACGTTGAATCAGTGGCACTGCAATATTCTTTAGCAGGCAAAGGAAGGGAGGAAGGAAGAAAGAAGGAAGGAAGGAAGGAAGGAAGGAAGGAAGGAAGGAAGAGGAAGGAAGGAAGGAAGGAAGGGAAGGGAAGGGAAGGGAAAGGAAGGGAAGGGAAGGGAAGGAAGAAAGAAAGAGAAAGAAAGAAAGAAGAAAGAAAGAAAGAAAGAAAGAAAGAAAGAAAGAAAGAAAGAAGAAAGAAAGAAAGAAAGAAGAAAGAAAAGAAAGAAAATAATAATAAAAAAACAAATAAAGCATCCCACCATTGCACCGTTTTAGGGAATGGAGTATTGGACCAGGAGCTGTACCCGTTGCACCCAGAAAAATTAGCATTTTCTCAATAATGCTACAAAGTGTATAGAGACCACCAAGAACTAGAGTTTAGCTATTTAGCTATTTCTAAATAAATAAGTAAATTTCAGGCCCAGTAACTTTCTTCCTTGATTCTACTGGTATTCTTAACCGTTGGTTACGGTTAAGAATATCAGTAGAATTTTTTTAAGTGCCTATTATGAACAAAAGATTGATTACATATATCGTAATTAATTTGGTCCATTGACTTTGTCCCACTGAGTTTTGCCTTCTTTTGAGATTTTCTAACTTTGATTCCCCCATCTGTTACTACCACATTCCAACTGATAATGTGATCAATGGGAATTTTTGTCTCCAGATTTTAGATAAAGAAATGGAAGAAGAAATAGGGAAATGATTTACCCAAAATTACTCATACAGCTGATATGTGATAGAATAAATCATATAGTGTGACTCTTGTTTGTTTCTTTTAAGTTGCACAACATACACACAACATGAAAATGAAAATTTTCTATTTGCTTTTTGTTCTCTTTTCCTTTTCTGTGTTTTGTAAAATCCTTGTGGAAATGGTAGAACATCAATTGTATAGTATCCTACAGTTTTGAGCAGTGACAGAGCTTGCTAAAACTGTTGTAACATTGGAAAAGCCCATTTCTGGGGACTTGGCATGGTGGTGACAGCTGGAAGAATCAAAGTCAGAGAATCTCAAAGGACAAAGCTGAATGGGACAAAATCGATGGACCAAATCGATTGCAGATGTCCATCTGTTAAAAATAGTTTTTACTATGTGGGCTCTACAACAGACATAAGGCTGCAATTGGCACATTGAGCATAGTTTTTCAACCCCTGCCCTGGGGAACCAAGTAAGTAGTCAATGATTAAACAGGGACAGAGGTGTCTATTCGGCTCGCATTGCATCTATCTGGGTGTGGTAGAAGGATCCAGGATAAAATTTCAAACACAGAGATTCAGTGGCAGTAGGATGGATTATTGACAGTGTTCAAAGTACACACAGGGAAGAAAGTCCCACATACCATATACATCAGTCTCCTTCCCTTCTTCAGTTTCTTAAGACAAGTGGTTTCTATTTTCATGACTTTGTTACAGAGCAATATTAAGTCTCTAAAAACCTCTGATTACTTATTAAAGATTTACCACTGGAGAAGAAAATCAGAGGCCTATGTGAGAATGCATATGTGTACCTGTAAATGTAAGATTCTGTGTCCTTTTTAGTAGAAGACTATTAACTGAAATATCAACTAAGGATCACAAGCAGAATATCTTTCTTTATTTTATTTTTTTCATTAAAAAATAGAAAATATTTTTAGCCACTATAAAAATGAATAACAACATAAAACATCTCAATAAATTCATGTAGTAAGCTATATTATTCATGAATAGCAAATGTTCGAGTTTGTCTAGACAAATAAAAGAATTAGATCCCAGACTCTCTCTATATGTATATTTTTAATGCTTGTCTTTTAGCATTAACACAGAATCAAGAAGAGGAAAAAAGTGAAAAATTAAAAGGTAATATTCTGCTTATTCAACCCTGAGAAATCTGAGTTAATCTTAAACTCTCCTTTCAATGATGTCCCAGGTCCACAATCTATGAGAACATCAGTTCCTAAAGCCAGTCCTTCTCAGAGAACATGTACTTCAGAACAGAGGCCCATGGGAAGGAAAACATGAGATAACACTGATGGATCTTGCCCACTGGTTGGTAGTATGAGATGTATTGGAAGGGCTTTAAAGGTGGGGCTTCTGCGTCCAAATTTGCATACATTGTTAACTCCCCTTGGTTTCAGAATCCTTATTTGAGAGATCACATGGCCTACAAATTGTTCAGGTTGCTGTGATTATTTACTAGGATAATGGGGTTAAATCACTTAATACATGATAAATCACTAAATATGAACCTTGCGGTTGTTGCCAAGTATCATTTGGCCTTGTATCCTAATCCCTGGAGCTCTCAATGTCTATTATTGTTGCCAGTCGACTCTTATTTTAAGCCTCCTTCCTGCAGTATCACTTTGTTTCTACCTTCACCACATGTAATCATTATTCCCATCTTGGAGAACTCATCTGAAAGCAGCTGATGTGCCACAGAATTTGAATTCTCTCAACGACAGTTGATCAGTCTTTTACTTCTCTCTTGTATTCCTCTTCTTAATGCGACCCATGCAATTCCAGGGTCCCAGTGTAGCCTAGTGTTGAGATGGAAGTAGGAATCGAGAGAGAAAAGGATGAGAGAGAAAACCTTTGGATAATGTCTAAATAGAGAATCATGAAATTAGGGATGCGAGAATTGTGACCTTTGCTAGGCCCATTAGGCCCTTCTGTCCACCTTCTGCTTCTGGTTGCAGCTTGTGTCTTCTGTCTCCTGAGTTCGTTGGGCAAGCTTCTTATGCATTGCAATTTTCCATAACAACTACACCAAGATCCCTGCTGTGAAGTGTGTCATAGCTTCACTGTGGAAGCTAAATATCTGTTCTCCTGTACGGAGAGCCCGTGGAAGATGCTGCTCCTTTTGGCTTCCACAGCTTCTCTGAATCAACTCCATGTCTGATCACTTTACCTCTGGACTGTATTCTGTATTGGACACAACCACCCCTCAATTTTATTCTATCAATGTCACCACTGGGTGCACCACTGGGTGCACCACTGCCCCTCTTACTGCTGTTTCCCACGTTTCTTATGGTATGTTTTTTTTTTGTCCATATTTTTTCTTCCCATCTTTACTTTCAGCACACACTCAACCACTGGAACTTGTTACCCATCCAGACCTCACTTTTTCTCTGGACCACAGCTACTTACCTGACTCCTCACTTAGTCGTCACTCTTTCACCATGCTTGACTCACCTTATCTGACTGATTTGACTGTTTACCCACCCCCACACCAATGCTCTCTACTATAACACCAGCAAACTTCATTTTAATTCTGACTCAGTCTGACTTGATTCCAATCTTAATGAACACTTACCCAGAAAGCTCATTTCTAGATAGCCCCTTTCCATTTACTTTTTCTGTCTCAACAATGTCAGATATTGACTGTACATGACTGTTTACATTAGTCTTCTCCAAGTGGCAGAGTTATGCCAAAGGCTGGATCCATAACATATTTTATGCTTTGCCCTCCTGCAAGAGCTTCTTTCTCTGTGTCCATCAGGGGCTAAGTTTTGGAGATACCCTGAAACTAGGTCTCTGGAGGCTTGTACCTTCCTTTTCCTCAACACTGATGACCAGGAGCTCCTCAAGGTACAAATTTTAAAGAGACTAAATTTCTATATTTTGGAGGAGAAAGAAAATAAGAACAGATAATTTTTCAAAAAACTGAGACCAGAATATGCACTGAATTTTTTAAGAAAGACTTGAGTCACGTGGTGGTTAATAAAACTCAAACCCTCCTCCAACACTTCTGGAGGACTGAAGGAAAAATGAGCCAGGAAAAAATACCCAAGGATTCCAGATTTATTAAAATGATTTCAATATATCCAAGGCTCTGGTGCTGGTTTTGTTGTTGTTTTTGTTCTTGCTGGGGCTATAGTGTCTCTTCTATTGAGCCAGAAACTTCTTTCCATTCCTTTCCAAGGGGAAACCTTCAAAGAAAGTGAAGCAATTTTTCTAGAGAAAAGCGATTAGTTCTCAAGTGATTAATCTTTGGAGGAAGATGGTAAGTCTCAGAGCTAAGGATATTATTCTACCCAAATATATGTGTTTCTCCCAATAGCAGAATGGTGTGTGATATGTATGTGCCATGTTAAGCATATAGGTTTAAAATATGGAGTTTTGATATATTAAAACAAAGAGATTAACTCCAAATCATATTGAGTGGCTGTTTTTGATTCTGAGATGACCAGGATTTGGTGTGAGGTTTACCGTGGCAATTAATACCCATATTGTCCTCTGTTCCTTCATTTGCAACCTGCACAGATATCCTATTCATAAAATCTGTTATGTTTTCACTTTATTATATGACCCAGAAATTTCACTCCTAAGTACATATATTTATATACAAAAATATTAAAAATATATGGCTACGCCAAAACATGTACAAGATTTTTTTTCATAGCAGTATTTATTATAATAACCATAAAGAAGATACAATCCTTATGCCTATCAATTGATGAAGGGATAAAAAAAAAAAGTTGTGTATCCAAAAAATGGAATATTATTCAACCGTGAAAAATATAAAGTACAAATATATGCAACATCATGGATGAACCTTGAAAATATATTGCTAAGTTAAAGAAGTCAGAGGCAAAAGACCATACACTGTGTGATTCTATTTATATGGAAAGTCTAGAATAGGCAAGTTATTGCTTATTCTGGCCATTAATGTTTATTAGAGGATGGGGACGGATGCAGGGATAAGCGCACAAATGCTGGTTATAGAGCTTCTTTTGGGGTGATAGAAATATCCTGGAATTAGGTAATGATGATTGTTGTGAAAGTTGGTGAATGTATGAAACTTCACTGAGTAGTACTCTGTAAAGATTTAAATTTTATGACATGTGAATTGTGTACCAATATAAAACACTGTTCTACACAAAACTACGAAAATTGGCAAAATGTTTCTCAAAATTATGTGAAAGAAATCACGATGAAGACCAAGACAATGTTCTACATGAAAAGTCAAAATGAAGTCTTGTTTTACCTCAATTCAAGACTTATAAAACTTCTGTTAGAAAGATAATATTTGAAAAGTTATGAAATAGATCAATAATACCAAAAAGAGCTAAGAACAAAGAAGTACAACTGAGTTCTTTGTTTGCATGGAAAAAAAAAGAAGAAATAAATGAAGAAAATGGATCTTTTAAAAGAAATGAATTGGGGAAAGTCTCTAACTGAATGGGAAAATATACGATTAGATTCGTAATCCATATGCAAATTAAATTTCTGATAATTTACATATTGAATGCCAAAAACAAATATTAATGATCAATAAACACATATCTTCAAAGTTTAGGTTAGAGAATATTTAATAAGGCAATAAGTGCAGCAATCATAAAAGAGCAAAGTGGTAAATAGTAAACTGAAAAAAGCAAACAACTCTAAGGGGGAAAAACAGCAAAATATATGAACAGGTAATTCATAAAATAGGAAAACTGACCAATAGATTAACTCATTAACTAACTGAAAATTTAGTAAAATAATGCAATACTGGTTTATAAACATTTCACTGATAAAAATTAAAACATAACTATTTTGTTGAGAATGCATTAAACTCAAACCCTCCTTATATCTAAGAGACATTGTGGCATGGCATTTTGATCACAATTCGGTAATTGTAAAATTGAAAATGTGCATATTCCAGGATTCAGAAATTTTGTATGCAACTCTTTATCTTAGAGAAATGTTTGCACATGTGCAAATTAAGGTTTATAAGAGGATGTTTAATAGTAAATAATTGGAAACCAATGTGATCAAATATAAGAGACTGGATAGTAAATACCAGGAGTGCCAAAAAAGTGTATACAAGTGGACACTTTGGTTAATGTTGCTCAAGCACTAAGCAGTAGTTTGCCATAATCCGAAGTGTCTGGACGCTGATGGTCACCACTTCGGGCACCTCTTGTAATTGCAGAAGTCAAACGTGACTTGTAGTCATCTTTTGTTATCGATATATATTATCAGAATTTTAATATTTTTTTCCTTTATTAAAATGTGTATACATGTTTTTGACACCCTCTGTGTATGTGGAATTTACATGTGATGGGATATATACAGTAGTAACACTAAATTAATCCAAAAAATCTACATTTATAGAACTATGAAAGATAATGTTGAATTAAAAAGTCAGATGTAAAAATATGTAATACATTTTGACAGCATTTACATATGTAGATACACAAGATAGTACTCTATAGTATTCATGGATACAAATATATTAAAACATGATAAGAATACATACCAAAATTATAATAGGAAATGCTTGAGATGGAGCAGAAGAAAATAGTTGTGAAAAAGTAAAACTTTAAAAAATAATCTAGAGACAATGGGACAAAATATTAAATTTTACTAATATTAAGAGTATTAATATTTTATGTTTGAATTTTTCACTTCAAAAATTCACTCAGAATTAGCCAAGATTTATTTCTCCCATATTTCCATTAAATTGCACTCCAATTGTATGACACAAATTAAAAATTAAGTCCTCTGGCATAGTTCTGCTTAAAGTTAAAAGTAATGTCTCCTATATTTTGCCCTTATGGTCTGACAAGGTGTTAATTATTAAATGAGGTGTCCAATAAGTTGAAAGAGAAAACAGCAGGAAACCACTCAAGGTAGAACATAACACTTTGATTAGAAGCAGTTATTTCTAAAATTAATCACATGTGACATCAACTGTTGGCCTCCTTGTTATAGCTATTTTTTCTATAACTTATCCTTCATCTTCAGAAAGAATGGGGCTTCTCTCTGAAAATTAGGAAGTGAATTGAAGTGTCCTTATGATTTTCTTAAAAACTATATGATGGATGTTAACTGAACTTATTGTGGTGATTCCTTTGTGATATGTACACATATCGAATCATAATGTATACCTGAAACTAATATAATGTTAAATGTCAATTATATCTCAATTAAAAAAAAACTATTTATTTGGTGGACTTTCATAGTTTGTGAACATAATCCAAAAAAGTAACAGCACAAAGGTGGGGCAAAACATGTGGGAGATGGATCTATAGATTGAATTAGATGTCTTTTTTGGTCTTGAGAAAATTCTCCTCCCTTTCTTGAAAGCTCTAAAGAGAAAGTCACTTGTATTAAAAAAGAAAAAGAAATCTAGCCAAGATGAAAATAAGTAGTCTGCCTCTGACTCAAAATAAGTGAACTAGGGCAGATATCTTATTTTATCCAATTGTATCTGCTACATCAAGATGTCCCTAAATTATCATTGCTAATTTTTATGGTTCATTGTGAATAAAAAGAAAGGGTAAAAAATATGAAACAGTGCTGATGGCATACCTTCCCTGTATTTGCAAATTGTTATTGCACAGTATTTACTGAAATTGAGAGAAGAAAACATTGTCTGAGGCCCAACCATTAGTAAATATTCCCATGAAGTAGTCTTCAGCACATTATCATAAAATCCTCTCACTAAATTTCTATTTTAAAGGTCTTAGTAAGCAAGAGCAGTGAGGTTTATCTTACCTTATCAGACCTGTCTTTGAACCCTGATTGAAACCGGGATCTATACTAGGTGCTTACTGTATTGTAATGAAGATTGGGGGAACATGCAAATTAGATTTAAAAGACATGACTTAATATCCTGGGGTACATCCTGGTTCTCTAATTTCTATTAGGTGAAAGTAATGAGAGTATCAGGAAGTATATGTATAATTTCGTTTTTCTAAGTCTGATTTCTCTCCATAGAAAGCACTTTTCTGCTACACATCTATTTATAAATCACACCTCTTCAGCAGTCTCTACAAACTTCTGTATTTTCAAAACCTAAATTGTCCCATTTATTCTTGTAGACCTCAGGCCTGTTTCATGAATTTCCTACCTCAGGCTTTGCTTTTTCAGTTCTCTAATACAAATTTAACTAATTCCCTGTTACAACCCTCTTTAAAATTTCTGATTTGATTTCTGTTTTACTGATGCTGAACCATTAAAGCTTCCATAAAGTTTCAGTTGAATAATTAAATAATTAACCTTCTTGAAATATAGTAAAAATTGTGAAAAAATATCTACCCACTCACTCAACAGCATAAATAGAATGGCATTAAAGTTAAGGCCATCACTCTGGAACTTGTTATAATCCTGGCTCTGCCAATTATAGATGGGGGAAACATACAAATTAGATACAAAAGGCATGACTTAATATCCTGGGGTACATCCTGGTTCCCTAATATCTATTAGATTAAAGTAATGAGAGTATCATAAAGTATACATCACTAAGTTTTGCTTCTTCTCCTCGTTTATTTTGCAATTGTTTAAGTTCGTATATTATATTAATTGTAGTCTTTATCGATATGAAAGAACAGAGATAGTCTTCTTTATTACCTTGGATTAGCATTCTACTAAAAAGAAGTACAGATAATTCAAAAATGTTAAGTTTTATAGGTGCCCCCAAAGAAATCTTTACAGCTTATGTTTTTTTTATTTATTTTAAATTATTGAATAGCGCAAGTATTTAGTAAAGTACACAGATTAAAATAATGTACTCATTATTATCATGCACATATGTAATACAATGTACTTATATAACCAGTAGTTGAAGTTATAAAACCTTTGCCTTGTTTCAGAACCTACTCTGCCCTCATCCCAACTAAAAGTAAAGATATATGTGAAACATCTTATATTCCCTGCCTTTTTTTAATTCCTTGATTTCTTAGAGATAACTACTGTGATATATATTTTTAGGGTACATACACAGCTCGATTGTAAGATATGTGAATTACACCATCTTTATATATTTTAAAATTGTTCTCAAGATATTTGTGTCGTTTTTGCAGTGCCACCTTCTAAGGGTATTTCTCTTGTGCTAGATCCTGGCTTATATTTGGAATAGTAGATTATATTATTGCTCCGTCTGGCTGCTCCCCACACTGTGACAGGTTACAGTCCATGTCTATTGTTGAACAGCTTGACCAACAGAATATTAGCAGACATAATGAAAACAGAAGCTTTAAATATGCTTACCCACTTTTTGTGTCAAACCTATGCTTGACTGGCCTGCCATGGGGAGAGCATTTCCTACATAGCTGCTGTGTTTTCTGCCCAATGACAGCTGAGTGAAGCTATACTCCAGCTACTGCCTCTTTTCATATATTCCATGACAACTAAAGCTTCTGATCACAATCATGGTGATTGTCTCACTGTATTACAGAACTGCAGTGGAACTCCTCAATTCTAGATATAATCATTGATTCTTCTATAACAATTTGCATGGGCTGTGACCCAATGACTTGGCCCTGTCGATGTCTCCCATATCTCTTGCATTTCCTCTAAAAGGGAGTTTACGACTTATTATGCCATTGAAAATTGACCCAAACATGCGTTTGTGACCAATGTACTTTAATTCTTTTATGCCAGAAAGCACTTCTACTTAATTCTTCCTTTCTTTTTCCCTTCTCAAATATGGATATTTACTACACTTAGCTACTTCCAAATTCATTTTAAGGTGAATATTGTCCTTTATAAATCTATGGAAGATACCTTGTGAGGCCTGACAATGCTGAGGCAGAGCTGTCTGTGTTCACCACCCGCCATCCTATGAGAATGCTATTGGATACTCACAGGACTACTTCAGTAATTATCACCAAAACATTATGACCAAAAAAAAAATTATACCTAAGACTATATCAATCTTTGCTCAAGTTCCCAGTTTGTCAACGTCTCTATGTTTATGGCTGAGATAGAGGCGAATGAGGTTGAGACCTTACTTAGACTATTGTAAGACTTTAAGCTTCATTTAGGTTGTATCAAAGCTAGACTATTGTCCTAATAAGCTACAAATAGAATACACTAATGTTTGGGGAAAGTTTTCAGTGGTCCTATCCACATTTGTAACTGTGTCTGAAGATGTACGACATCATTTACAATTTTATAAGAGACATCCTAGGAGCTCATGTGAAAGAGTGGATCCAGTCTAAGTATCCTGAATCTAGAATTTATAGTTATACAGAGAATATACACATTTTAAGAAAGGAAAAAAAAAATGCTCTATTAGAATTACGATGACGGTAACCACTTTGAGTACCTCTCATAATTGCAGAAGTCAAACATGACTTGTATTTATCTTTTGTTATCAGTATATATTGAATATTACAATTTTAATACAGTTTTTTCCTTTCGTAAAATGTGTATACATTTTTGGGCACCCTCTGTATATTCATCCGTTGTTTTTTGTGGCTTCTGAGAAGGCTTAACTGGTACACAGAAGCCATGTGTGTTATCTGACCTCTGTCAATCGCTAGTCTTGTTATTCAATTGACCAAATTCATAATTACACTTATTTGATCACTTTTTTACACCTATTGAATTATTAATAAAAGAGCAAATACAAATTCAGTGAATGCTTTGCTGCTAGAAATTGGATTTTCTTGCAGGTACCCTGTAAATCCTCAGCTTTCCAAGCAGTCTTTTTCAGGAAAGTTTATATAGTCATGGTAAATCAGGACCAAATATCAATAATCAAGCACTAGACACCCTCATTTTGAGTTATCCTCTGTAGTACAGATCGGCTACCTAGAACTTGGCCAGTATCCAGAACCAAGATATCTGGACATATTTTATTTGGGAACTCTCATTCTTCGGTGTCATAATTATCTAACTTCCTCAATCAGATACTCTCCTACATATTCTAAGGCTTAACCAATTTCACAGCCTTTACTGTCTCCTAAATGGACACCTCTTCTTCATGTTAGGAAATGTGTTTTTAAAAATCATGCATATACAATTTGTGCATATTCACTTTCCACATGAAGCTATTATTTCATCCTGTCATAACTATTTTCCTCAAGTCCCTAAACTTCTATCAACAGCATTAAATCATTTTTTATGTCTTGACTGTTGTGTTTCCATAGCCCTTTGGGGTCTTTCTGAGCTATATATATCTGTTTATCATTCCAAATTTTTGGCATGCATATCTCATCAATTTCTCTCTTTTTATAATACTATACATTTGTAATTCTAACATATTTCTCCCAATTTCATCTAGAGAGGCAATCTATATTAGGTAATATGAAGTACATCAGTTCTGGGCATGGCAGACACATCGGTTATGCAAACAGGTTCATGCCAAGGACCTATTTGATGTATTATGAATTCTATGAATCCCTTCTCAAAATATTGCTAAAATTAACAAAATAAATTGTATTGACAGAGAGCTATCAAAATATTTGGAATTGTAATATAATAATATGTTTCTTTATTAACCTATTATATATCAATAGCTAGCTCTATGTCTAAAAACTGTCATAATTTTCCAACACTACATGTCAGTTAGAGCTTAGCAAAAGTTAAAATGTGAAATTTTTCTGTTCAAGTTCATGAATCCCTAAACTCTATTCATATAAACCTTGGTGTTCTCATTCTCTTGGTTAAGAAAATATGACCCAGGATGAATCTTCCTCAATCCCAACTTTCAGCTGTGATTCTACCAACTATATCACTGTTTATCTCTTCACTCGCTTCATCATCCTGGCTGCAGCTTCCTTTAGCGTCCTCTATTCATATATTTGAGGAACATGTTTCCTGAGAGTCAACATCTGAATCTCAACTTTCAGAAACATAATAGTTACTTTAAAACTCACTGAAGTATTACTGAAATAATTACACTCATCTTCCTAGTTTCTTCCTAATGTAATTCCAAATATGATATCATCATTTGATATACATACCCCAGTCTTCAAAATACAGTTCTCAAAATACATACCCCAGTCTTCAAAATACACTTCTCAAAAGATGTTTACTATTAACTTTCAATCAGAAGCTTTGAGATGATGAGTCTCAGTAGTTTCCTACATCCCACTGGGAAGTTAGTCCATCTTTTGCCCTGAAACATCTGGACACTTATCTTTTTTATTATCTCTCTTTAGAGAACAATTTCTCTGACCCAGAAATCTCTAAAACATCAACAATATACCTTTCTCTAACCTCTCTGAAAAAATGGAAAAATTCCATCTGAGTACATCTCAGATTTTTTTTTTCACCTTTCCCTTTTCCTTAAGTATAAGGCAGGTTTCCTTAATCATAGCATTGTGGATATTTTAGGCCAGAAAATTATCTGTTATGAGAACCTGTGATAAACATTGTAGTATGTTTAGCATCATCCCAGATCTCTAACAACCACAGATCAGTAGGCTCCCAGTTATGACAATCAAATATTTCTGCATGTTGCTGAATGTGCACAGGGAAACAAAATCATTCCCAGTTGAAAACCACAATGCTAAGTTGGGCTGTGTAAACTTGAATCTCCACTGAAATACCCTTTGTAATATAATTTATCAATATATCTTTAGTTTGCCCTCTGATGTTTTGAGAGATAAAATAGTTTTAAATTACAATTCTCTTTTCATTTAAATCATTATAAAGTTTGTCTGCAAAATTTGTCTACCTGCTTACTAGGGTCATTACATGGTTTCTTGGCTATCATAATTCTCAGGATGAAGGCATCTGGTATGTGAGTTTTCTTTAACTTTTGGCTTTGGATTTATGATTATTTAATTTAGTTTTTCTGTTACCTCTATTTCCAACATTTATATCAGTGTGGTAGGGTCCCACAAAATCCTTTTATTTATTCAAGAATAAATTATATGATATTTGTAAGAATAAAGTAATAATCTATATCTCTAAGATTCACAAGTATGAATAGCACTTTGTGGAAAATAAGCTATAGAAGGAATACAGAGAAAGCCTAGACACTTAATTTCCAGACTTTTCCTATATGCTGGATAATGGTCAGGATTTACAACTCCAATGTCAAAAATCCTCTAATGGCCAACAGATCTGCCTGAGGCATACAACAAAGGTAGTAAAACTGTTTTACTCACCAGTGCTTATAAAGCCTATAGAGAGAAGCTGTTTAAAAATGGATGACAAAAGGATCTTAAAATAAATGTCAGTATCAAAGATGCACTGGTCAAACTGCTGAAGTCTGAAGCCATGGGCCCTGGCCCAATATAAAAAGACATAATATATATTATTTTGGTCCCCAAATTATACTCAAAAGCTCAGGGTTTTCAATGTTTCCAGCCATTGTGCCATATATTGTAGTTTTAGAGTTCCAGTTAGTAGCACTTCTATGGTAGGCAGCCTCTAAGACGGTCCCAGTGTTTCTCATCCCCTGGTATTTGTGCCTTTGTGTGATTCCTTCCTCTTCAGTGTGGGCTGGGCTTAGTGACTTGATAAATAGAGTACTCCAAAAGTGATATCATGTCACTTCTGAAAATAGGTTGCAAACATGACTGTTGTTTCTCTGTGGGATACTCTCAATCTTTCATACACTTTCTCTTGCTCTGGGGGAAAGAAGCTGCCATTTTGTGAGTAGCCCTATGAAGAAATCCATATGCCAGGGAATTGCTATCAACAACCACTAAGAATTAGGACCTGAGGACTGTCATAAGCCACATAATTGAGCTTGCAAGCGAATCCTCCCCTGGTAGAGCTGTGAGCTGATGATAGCCCTGGTCAATGCCTTGACAGCAGACTTTTTGAGAGAGAGCCTGAGCCAGAAGCACCCAGGTAAGTCATGCCCAGATTCCTGACCCACCAAAACTATTAGATCTTTAATGTCGGTTGTGTAAACCGCTTTGTTTGAGGGCTATTTTCATATGGAAATATATATAACAAAATATTATTCTCCATTGAAGTTTTAAGTTTCCACTTAAAAATACTTTTTCTCCACTTACGTTTTGCAACAATTCAGAAATAAGAAAGGAAAAACTACAAATTAAAATATAATTTTCGTCTTTTACACTAATAGGGCTGTGGAGTATAAAGATGAGTGTGAGAGCCCAGTGGGCCTCAAGTTTCCTATCTAGAAATTGGGACAACCCACTTGGTGGAAAATATGAGGCCATAGAGTATACACAATTATCTGGGTGGGCTATGCCACCTTTCCTTTGAGATGAAAAGTTACTAAGCTCCCACATTTAGCGCTTTCAATATATTAAATGCATACTATAATATTCAGTCATAAAATATGAATCAATGGCTGTCCCATCCATCAAAGAACACATTTTATTTTGGAGGGAAAATCAGGGGATAGGGCAACCAGACACACAATATTTGGAAAATATATTATCAAAAAAAAACAAAAAAACAACAGAACAGTAAAGGGACAGTGATGAAGAACAATTCTTGAAAAAAAAAATGAATATATTTAATTTGTTTGCTTTCAGAATATCTCATCGAATTAAAAAATATTTTGGGGGGCTATTCACAAATTCAATCAAGTGATTGTATAACTGTTATACACATGACATTGCATGTGGGGAACAATAAAGAATAAAAAATGTTTTTCCTTCTCAACTCATGTTCATACTTAAAATATATAATAGATATATATGGAAAAGTTTCTGACTCACTGGTTGTATTTCCTGAATAGAGATATTATGACATATTCAGAGGTGATGGTAATTACTCTGGTTTTGTACCCATTCCTGTATCATTGTCCTGGCTGTTTCAGACATGGCTTTGCTGTTGTATTCCTTCATAGGATATCACTTTAATCAAGGCACTTGTAATCAAACTTTGAAAAAAACAAACAAACAAAAAAGTTTATCTTACTTGTGAAAGTTCTATCCAGATTTCCCCATGTTTCCATTCAAAAATACCCCTTCTATTTTTGTCTTCATAATATTATCTATCAGTAAATCATTTGTCTATCCTTAATGTTTTCATATAATTTAAATATATGCTTTTTCGTAGTTATTTGTGAACAGGGCCTGGCAGGACATATGTTCATATTCCCATTTTTTATAATCAGTTTAATAAAATTTGCTTAATTTTACCAGGGTAACATATTTATTAACAACAGTCGGTATAAGAACAGAGAAATTGTGGCTCCTATTCCATTGCTCTTTCCCATCACCATTATAAATTGTTTCATGCCATTTGCTCAGTGATTTCATGTGACTTTCAGTTTTTTCCTATCACAGGTATCACATCTCTGGTACCACGTCAACTCTACATCTTATGGGAACCTACATCATTGGAATATCTGTCTTCACATTTTTGTTTAAAATATCAAACTTATGCTGCAATCACACCAGTCTACTTTAATTATGTCACATGTTCTCTTATATTATGACTGCAAATGAAAATGCTTTCAATTATCAGACCATCTGAACACTTGTCTCAAGTCCCAGTTCATACCCTACCTTACTAATGAAGACTACCTCACAATGATTTTTCCCTTCTTTGACTCCACTATAACATAAAGCATATCAAAGTGTCCACTACTTGTTTCACTTATTTTCGTGGGTCAGCTGAGTTTTCCCATCTGTCTTATGTTATTTTGTGCCCTGAATAGTCCAGGGAAAAATATTTATTATTATTATTATTTTTATTCAGCAAACATTTATTAAAAGACTACTATGCACTAGGTTCAGGGTTTCCAAATATGAATGAAGATAAAAATGTTATTGTCATTGTCTTCATGGAGCTTAAATTCTAGAACTAGATGTGCTGGAGACATACAGCATACATACTTATTAATAAATGGTTTGTTTCACATTATAGAACTTTCCAAAGACATCATGTAACTGATATTAGGAACTGTCTTGCTATTAGCAAAATATTGAAGACCCTCATGTAATTCAGGAAATAAATAAGAAACAGGGAGATTCCTTCACAAACAGAGCTAGGTCTTTGATCTTTATTACCTCTCTAGACATTTCTGATTTTTTTCACTTCTACTTTCATTTCCCATTTAATTTCTCATTCTCTTTCATTATCTTCTTATCCTTTTTCAGCTCTTTCTCTTTTTCTTATTATGTTTTAACAGAATATAAGAGTGAACACAACTTTAACGATATCTAGACTTAAGCTCAGAAGGTGTCATTTTGATCATGGTTCTGTCTTCTTGGAATTGACTCACTGTAAAACTTTTAAACAGTTTTATTTATTTGAAGTAATGATATGCTATTTTCTGACTTCAGACAGAAAACAATATTATAAGAGGTCTATACAGTAGTCTTTCTCTGCCATGTGTTAACATATGATTCATTAATTCATAGTTTTTCATTTCAGTGTGACTTTCTTAATTGCATCACTGTGCCTCTTGTTTGACACAATAAATGTTATTGTCTTACATTGTAAGTAAATGAATGCATCACTTAAAAATTGTGGTTGAAAGGAGCGTAAATGTAATGGTTTCAATACATAAAGATATTTTTATTCTCACTAAACAAAAACCTGGTGGTGAGTGATTACTGAACTATTTTAGCAGCTAAAGAAAGTAGAACCAATGTTTGTGAAATTGTGTTTAGCTTTCTTCCTATTGTTGGTGGGATGTTATATCTTTATAAATCCTATCTAAACTCCAGAGGGAAGATGGACTGGCTAAAGTAGGAAATGAATGTTTTAATATTAATTTATTTTAAGATTGGGGGAAAAAACATATGTGTGTGTGTGTGTGTGTGTGTGTGTGTGTGTATGTGTGTATATACATATGTGTGTATATATATATATGTATATTTTTTAAATCAAACCTAGATATATTTGTATGTATACAAACACAGTCATAAACCACAATTTTTGTTTATTTGTCTGTTTGTTTGTTAGTTTATTTAATGGAAGAAGGGACCCACAAAGACAGAAAAAGTATATAGGGTCTATGAAAGTCATGATGCAGCTGTACAGTTTTGCCAAGGATTGAAGGGTTTCCCAGATGGGATATTTTCTGTACTAAAATTAAGTATCCCTAGGATAAAAGCAGGCAAACTAGAATGATTGGTGACTCTCAAGATCTCCCGCCTCTAGAAGAAAACTTGTGAAAGTCACTTTTTAGTTGTTGATTTCTAAAATCGAGGAAAGCAAGGGAGAAGAGGGTAGAAATTAATACTGACTAGGAAAGCTATATTTGACATAATGCATGCCTCAATACTTGCACACTTATCATAAAATGTTTTTATATGATTTCACATACATGCAAAAGAAGCAATTCCTAAATCTTATCAATCATTGCCTACAAGTCTGTATGAGTTATTAACAAGTGTTATAACAAATTACTAAAAACTTAGTTATTTAAAAAACAGATTTATTATCTGTGTTCTGCAGGTCAGAGTCTAAATTGGGTTTGCAGGGCTTCATTCCTTCTGGAGGCTCTAATGTGCCTTTCCCAGCTTCTAGATGCTGCTTACATTCCCTGGCTCATGGCCCTTTCTCAGACTTCAAAGCAAGTAGTGCACATCTTCCCTCTTCCGTGAACTCCTGTCTTCCTCTTATAAGTGCCCTTGTGATTACATTGGGCCCACCTGAAAAATCTGGGGTAACCCCATCAAAAAATTGTTCATCATATTTTCAAAGTTATGGTGATGGATGGAGAACTGACTCTGAGGGGTGAGCACACAATGTGATATACAGATGATGTGTTATAGAATTGTACACTTGAAACCTATTTAATTTTACTAGCCATTATCATCTCAATAAATTTAATTTCAAAAAAAGACAGAAGGTGTATTTAATTGGGCTGTCATGGCTGTCTCGATGTCTTGAATCAATTCAACACATTTTCCTTTCATGATCATTTTGACTTTGGGGAAGAACCAGAAGTTGCACGGTGCCAGATCTGGCTAATTAGGTGGATGAGGCCACACTATTATGTTTTTATTTGACAGAAATCGCCGAATACTAGAAGTTATGTGTGACACTGAGCATTGTCAGGATGGAGGATGAAGTAAAGACACTCATGAAAGAGGACTTCCAGAACTGCTTCAGAAAGTGGAAAGAACAATGGGATAAGTGTGTTCGAAGTGAGCGGGAGTATTTTGAGGGGGGTTAATGGTGATGTGTCTTTTGCTGTAATAATTTTTTTTTTAATTTAAACATTCACCGTATTTTTCGACCACACCTTGTAATCACAAGTTCCCTGAATTAGGATGTGGACATCTTTGGGGAGCCATTATTCAGCCTACCACAAGGGCAAATTAAGTATCCCTAGGTCATGTACCAATTAATCCTGTCTAACAAAGCCAGGATCAAAGAAGCAAGTCTAAGAAAGCAAAGCCAGGGGCTTCCAGATCAATTGCCAAAAGACTTACTTCAGTGTCACGGCGTGGGGTCCTTACTAGTCTTACCCAATATGATGCTGTATATACTTACGACTGCTGTATGTGATCTTGTCATCATGTTTGCACCAGGCATCTCTGATCTTCAATTTGAGGGTTTTCTTCTGACCTATCTTAAAGTTTCTTAATTCTATTTTAATCAATCTAAGCTGCTGAAATTATTTTCTTTTAATTCTTATTTACAGCTTTCTATAATATTGTAAAATTTCTCCATACTAAATCTGTAGCACAGTAATTATACTTCTTTAAATGTCTTGTCCCATAAGACAGTTATCTTGCTATTTGGTAATTGTATTTCCATTGTTTCTGTTTTACTTACTTGTTTTCTTTTCTAACTTGCTTTATTATTTTTTGTTATCAGATAATAATATTTCTCTAGATATATTCACTGCCTTTACTGGTGAAGGAAGATGACCAAGACCTAGTCTAATATCTTTGTCAACTAGAATTGAGTAAATAGACTAATTATATTTCTTGGAGGAAGTCATAAAATCCTAGGCTTCCACCAACATACTCATATTTATCTTCAGGACGCTAGTTGCCAATGCACGTGATCCTAAATGACCCAAGCAAACTTGATGAAGAGATATTTGTTTACTGAATTTCCTAATGAAAAATCACTGTCTTTTGTATCCACCAGCCCCTTCCCCATTGACATTCGATTTGACTTATCTCAGGAGACCTAAACCTTCTGATGTGGTTGTCTTTATAGGAAAAACAATGTGATACAACACTAGGGAAAAGAGGATGGAAATTGTTTGATATATAGTTTTTAAAAACAGACTTTTGCATGACCAAACAAATTAAGTTCAAATAAATATTTTGTATCTTACCAGCTGACAATCCTACATGTAGTACCCCTTTCAACACAGCCTCTTCTCTTTGGAATAAATATGTCTTTATGTGAAGGAAACATTTGCCTTTACTTTGTCTCTCCCATTACCACGGTTATCTAACTTATAACACATGGTTCCATGTTTTCTATGGGAATTAGGTGGTAGCAGAACCTTGATATAAGAACTCATAGACAGGCCTTTCAGAGAATCCTGAAAACAGTTCTTGATGGACTGTGTTTATTGCATTGCAGATATTTTATTTCCTTCTCTGAGACTAAGAAAACTGCTGCTTTATCTCCAAGAAAGAGAGTAATGAGATATTTAAGCTGGTGAGGGTCTCGGAGATCCTACTGTCTAACCTCTTCATTTTATAAATAAGGAAACTGAGGCTCAAAGGATCTAAGTAACTGGAGTAACTACCACGTTTTCCCAAAAATAAGAACTGGTCTTATATTAATTTTTGCTCCAAAAGATGCGTTAGGGCTTATGTTCAGGGGATGTCATCCCGAAAAATCATTCTACGGCTTATTTTCCAGTAAGGTCTTATTTTCAGAGAAACATGGTAATAGGTGAGAACTAGAGCTATGACTAGAACTTCAGAATAAATTACTGAATATTTACCATGTATCAGACATTGTCCTAGACACGAGGGTTTGCAGACTTGAATATGAAACTGCACAGTGTTCCTTAGAGCTCAAGTTCTCAGAGAAGGGTAAAATATAAAGAGATGTTTATAAGGCATTGTGTGATATTATTCTGTCCATAACTCTCCACTCTCCAGTGAGAATTTGAGTAATTTTCATTTGTCAGGGCTTTCAATTTATATATTAAGTCTAGCTGTATGTATGTCGATGTGCATGTAATTATAGTAAAAAACAAATGTTTAGCTAACCAAGATAGAGCCTATTTGCCAATTTGTAATGCTCGGCACTATTATGCAAATGAAAAATGTCAATTCTTTTATGATTTTTTCTATAATTTTCCGCTTATATTAAATACAGATGTCCAATTGAATAAACTGTTTCAGATAGCCTAGGTACAGAAAAATGTTACAGGAAATGAGATGCCATTAAATATTACTTAGACACTTGCAAAAGGGCAAGAGTGTTGCATATATTCATATATATATATTTGTGTATATATATATAGATATACATATATACATACACACACACACACACACACACACACACACACACACACATATATATATATATATCCTCAAAGAGTATATCAAGTCATAACTTGTAGAAAGTCCTTTTGTGTTACCAAGATATTTCTTATAGCCTTCTCTTTTATAAACTTGGCAGGAATCCCATTGTCATGGCCTAGGGCAGTGAAAATCATCCTCATGTTCTATACAATTCCTCAGTTTTATTTTTTTGTATCTAAATCTGCAGAAATTTTAATTATAATATCCTATACTTGTTTCTAGGAAAATAAATACTCCAGTAACATCTCATAATTTGAAGAAATTAACTGAATACTTTGGAATAGCATCTCTCAAAAGGGTAGGTTTACCAAATTATTTTTGCTCTGTCCAGCTTTCATTAATGAATAAAATTAATTAGTAAATAAACTTTTCATTATCTAATTATACTGGAGCTATTTAGTCAACCCTTATCTTTCCCCTTTACTTATAACACTTGATATTTTCATGCTCTTGCACTGATTATAGTTTATTCAGCATAAGTATTTTCTTTCTAAATTAAGTAATGTGTTTGCATTTACCCCCATCAGTACTGCAGCCAAAGTATCACCTACTCCTAGAAGGGAAAAAACAAACAAAACATAATCAATAACAGCTAATTTGTCTTTTCCAACAGCTTGAAGTCCCTAAACATGGCTAACAGGCAAGAAATAAAAGCACTCTTAACAGACATAATAAGACAGAACAAAAATAAGTGAGTTAGCCTGTATAAACAAGGCACTCAAGACCTCAAAATGAATTACAATAGGACAAAGCTGAATAGCTGGACTTTAGTATACTTGGCTGTCTAGCCCATACACCATTGGCTGATAAAAACAGCAAATCTTTCAGAAGTACACAAGAAAATAAACTAGCATAGTAACTGGATCATTTATTATAGGAAATGTCCATGTTATTTCTCTCAAATAGTTAAGGCTATTTGAATTATGCATGCTTCTTTTTTTGCCTGGTATGTCTGTTCCCTTTTTGTCAATGTGTACAAATTTTTATTATCTCCCAAAAGTCACTATACGAGTATATATCACAGCATTACACAGGCCTCCCCTGATTTAATCAACCTACCTAATACAGCATAATTTTCTTTCTACTGTTCCCATTGTATTATTGGAAAAATAAGACTATATTTTAACTACTGATTTGTGTATCATTTTTATTCCTCTCTAAACCCTGGGTTTGTTTTATTTTATTTTAAATATTCTATGTTTAGGAAGTTAATGTAAACAACACATATATTTTTAAAAAATACAATAGATTTTCAAATATTTTTATTAATGAAAATAATTTTCAAATATTTTCCATTGATAATACATGCTTTATTTATTTTTTTTTAAGAGCATTGTACACTTAACCATTAACTCTCACTATGGAAAGATGCCCAGTTAAAAGAACGTGATGTTGCTGCTCTTACGATTTCCATCAACAAGGTTCAGCACATAGCAATTCCCAACATCTGCCTTCTGAACTGCCCACATTGCTCAGCAAATTACAAGCAGAAGAAACATTCAGTTACTCGGGTATTAATGAATAGATTAATAATTAAACGGAATTACAGAATTTCTCTGAAATTACTTTGTAGATCTTTAGTCTGATATTTCAATCTAAAGAAACAGGTCAAGAACTCAGTCTATGGGTCCTTCCCTCCCTCAATCATAAAGATGATAGAATTGATACAAAGAAATTTTGCTCTCTGGACTGCCTGCTTGCTTCTTAGTTCCTTCATTAAATCACTGGAGAGCTACTGAGAATATCATTTCATAAATACAGTTACATTTGTTAAACCACAGTATACCTTGATGTGAACAATAATAAAGTCGTGTTTTTTGAGTGAAATTTCAGAATGTCATTACCAGATCTGAAAAACTATTAAAAATACACATTCTGGGCCCCCAATCTCAGATCAAAGAAATCATAATTTCCACAAAGGGTATTCATTGTATATTTTAAGCAAATTTCCCAGTGTTGTTGGAGGTATAAGCTGGTTTGGCTAACACTGAAACTTTGTGAAGAACATAGTTTAGGTTCTGAAGCAAAAAGAAAAAAAATCCAGTTTCTGTGTCAAATCTCTTGAGCCAACATAAATGTTCCCTGTATCATTTATAGTTAATAAACTATTACTTACTTCCATTACACACATTAATTCCACTTAAAATAAGACAGAAAACCAGATAATCAGATCTGGCCTAAGGAAAACATATATGACTCTACAATGAAAAAGATAGTTATCCCTGCTTCATGGGAGTGCAAAGATGATAAGGAATCTTAATAGTGAGAAAGCAGTAGTGTTGAAATCCTTGAATAATTAAATAAGATTTTTTGGTCTACTAAACTTCTCTGTCATTCATTGTAAACATGCTGGTGCTGAATCTCCTTTTTTGTTTGTTTTTTTATTGTGTTTTAGAGTATTTAAAAAATAGTTAACATATGTTGAGGTATTACCTATGTTTGTAATGAAATTTGCCTGATTTTCATGTATTTATTCAAAACGAGATTTTATTCCAATACAAAAAAAAAAAAAAAAAAAAAAATTTGTGTAGAAAATAAGTCTCTGTTTTATGTCCTTCATATCTGTCTTTATTGCTAATTATTCAATAAATTACTTTTATTCAAACATTCTGTTCAAATTTGTAAGAAAACTTTTTGGGTATATTACAAATGTGTGTACAAAATAAAGTTGGTTAGGTTTTATTGAAAAACATTTCTATTTACTTTTTATGTTTAATAAATCTGCTTGTGTTTAATCTAAATAATGATGATAATGATAATAATAATAATAATAGTAATAATAATAATAATAGAAATAGTTATATGTAGTATTGAACTAACAGAAGCATTGGACTACCTAGATTCAAATAAATCGGTATGCAATTTGGATGAACCTTGGTATCAGGGAGTCACTAGAGTTGGATGAATTGTATTTACCAGGTTAATGTAGATTGTGGTTTGTTATAAGTGCTGAGCCTGGAGTTACTCAGCAAAAGTCTCAGGGTATATCATGGCCAGTCACCATCCTCCTGGTGCTTGCAGACCCCCAAGACCCCCAAGAGTTGTTTAAGAAAGAGTGCAATGAAGGTGGGGCTGGATGCTCACTGAGAAGGTGCCGCTGGTGTTGGGGGAGTAGGGTAGAGCAGCAGCCTAGTGAGTCAGCAGGATGGAGCAGCGGAGCTCACCAGGCCAATCAGATTCAGATTTGGCCGAGTTGGAAAGATGGTGCCCACCTGCTGGCTTCATGGGAGAAGAACCCTATACAGGGAAAATGGCAACTGTCCTTCCAGTCATTGCATAAAAGCCACACAACTCAGTCTCTTGCCATAGTCTCCAGTGTCTCCATAGCCACTGTCCATCCACCGGAGCCCAGGGTTAGTGTCTGTGAGCAAGAGAGGCTGTGTGCAGGTTCTTTAAGTGTATGCCTGGGTTTCCCACAGTTTTCTATCCCACTGGGATTGTCGGAATCCCCACTGTTTTTCACAGTCAGATGTTTTGGGGGCCCCTCTTCATGGCACTCTGGGCTGGGAGTCAAGAGTGGGGCTGGAGCCCCTCACTCCTCTGGGGGAAATGTCCATGGCCAAGATATCCCTCCCGATTCTCAACCACCATACCAAGTTTTGGGACCAGCCTGTTCCACATCTCCACCCCTCCTACCAGTCTTGATGTGGCTTCTTCTTCACATCCTTAGTTATAGGACTTCTGTTTAAAGAATTTACATGGTTCTCAAGGTTGATTGTTCTATAATTTAGTTTCAATTTTAATGTGTTCATGGAAGGAGACAGACACAGCATTTATCTACTCTGCCATTTGTACCTGACCCCACCCCCCCAAATTACTGCTATTCTTAATTCCTCATGCTGTTTGCTGCCTCCTGTCAAATGCTTGCTCTCTGAAAATACCACCAAGACAATTTGATGATAAGATGAAGCTGTGTTTATTCTTTCCCAGGTAAGGGGGATAACTAACTTGACAGATTCTTAACAGATTCTCATAGGGGAAGGGCAACATTAGGATATTTATGCAGTTTTGGAGTCTGGTTTAAGGCAAGTCTTTCAGTGTGATGGCTTAATAAGGATTAGGTGAATATTATGATATAAAAGTTTAGGACTGGTAGATGCAATGAGGCAAGAATTTTGAGGTGAGGTTTTGGAAGACTCTTGGGAAATAAACAGTCCTTTAATTCTATTGAAAAATTGAGCAGTCATTAAAATGTGTGTTTTGGTTTTTTCCCCCCCAACAAATTCCTATAAAATAGAAAAGTTATTTGCAACTTTCATTTTCCTAGGTAAAAGTTTCCATTATTATTATGTTTTCCTCTTGAAAACACTAGACTGGTAAAGTCAGATTAGTGAAGACAGCCAAATAGTAAAGCCAGGGCAATGTAGTCAGTAAGCTGTGTGGCTGTGTGGCTATAAATGGTTTCTGATGTTCACTCTTTATCTTTGCACATGTCTATCCCTCCTTCCAGACTGCTTCATTTTGGAAGGGTTGGAAATTTTTTTTCCCATTTTTCTACAATAATTTCCCTGCAGTCATCCCTCATGAGACATTACTGGTCTTGTTTTGTTACTATTGTCTTTTTGCTATTATTGATCTTTAAAAACAGTGATAAGTTTACATGATATTTAAGAAAATGTGGTTTACAATAAAATTATATATTTACTTACATTTGATTATTAGCAAAATTCACTGTCTTTACTTATATCCATCAAGCCCCATGAAGGGGTAACATAGATCATAGCAATATTCTAAAACATCCATTATTTCTTTCCATTCATATATTTAACACACTACCGTGTTTCCCCAAAAATAAGACCCAGCCTGACCATCAGCTCTAAAGCGTCTTTTGGAGCCAAAAATTAATATAAGACCCGGTATTATATTATTATATTATATTATATTATATTATATTATATTATATTATATTATATTATATTTTATAAGACCCAGTCTTATATAAGACGCATTAGAACTGATGGTCTGGCTAGGTCTTATTTTCAAGGAAACACGGTATCGCTTTAAAACCCTACCAGAACATTTTCTTTTATTCATCATTGCCACACTGACACCCTATCCATTTCTTAACCATCATTTTTGCCCAATCTCACCTCAGTCTTTCCTCTCAATCATTCTCAACTACAGGTTTTTAAAGAAATACTCTGGCATAGTAGACTTTTCTGTACTCACAGGCTAGTAGTGTCTGTGGAAAGAGAGTTGTTACAGAAAGTGAGTAAAAGTAGATTTTTCTTATTGGGCAGGGAGAGGGAAAAACCTGATAACGTTTTCATTTCAATTGCACTTTAGTCTCTGTATTATAACTACTGATTGTAAGTCTTATCTGCTAGGAATCAATGAGAACCTTGAAAGAAAGTACCGGATCTTATTCACATTGATATAAAAAACAAAAGTGTCATAGCTTATGGATTATATCTTTTAATTTTTACTTAAATGGCATAACATCCTGGAAAATGCTTTTTCACTTATTATTGTGCTGTAATGATCTATTCATGTTCTATGTAATGAGTGAATTTATGCATTTTAAATGTAGAAAGCTGTGTAACATAAGAATACACCATATATTATATAATGATTTTCTTGGTAAGCTAAACATTAGGTTATTTTTTGTATACTTTTTTTAAAATTTAAAAATGTTGAAATGCTCATCCTTTTACCTGTCTACCTAAGTATATGAGCTTGAGAACTCTGCTAGTGGAATTACCAGTCTTCTAATAGTTGCATTTTCAATTTTTAACAAATATTACCAAATTGATCTCCAGGGTGATTGTATCGATATCAGAGGTTGTTTTCTATAGTAACATGGCATTTCATGGGTTGTGGGGCTATCCTTATAAAATATGTTAATGTTTGTCACTGCTAAGGCCATAGAGTTTTCCTAGTTCTGAACACATGTTGAGGTTAATTTCTCAACATATGTTCCTGTGGTGTTAAATATAACCTTATACTCAAGCATGGTGTAGTATTCAGTTCCTAAATTATGATGGGGGACTGTTGTTCTATTAAAGGCCCACATGGGACACAGCTCCTTTGCACTTCCACTTGACATTCAGCAGGTATTTTCACTTATGAATCAGTCTTTTCTGACTTTTAGCTATCTACAGTTATCTCAGTTGTTACCTTTCTTTTTTACAAGCATTATAATGCAGACTCTACTTCCTTCCACTTACTTTTCGGGCTTAAGTTCTCAAAGTGTGACCCCTGGGGGTTCTGAGATCCTGTCAGAGAGTCTGTGGGATTAAAACGATATTCATTTATTCTCTCATTAGTCTCAAATAAGTTTCTTCATGACATAATATATAAACAGATTGAATAAAAAAGCTGACAAGGGAATATGGCTGTAATCTATTAAATTAGACATGAAAGAAATTTACAAATTCTATAAAGCAATACAACTCTTCTTAAACTTTTTTTGTTTTGAAAAATATCATCAATAGATTTGTATTTATATTAACTAATGTACTAATTACTGCTATTTAAATAAATTTATAAATATATTTTTTTAATTTTAGTTTTCATTTTCAAATGGGATAGGGATAGTTATCAATCAGTCTGATACAATAAATGAATAAATAATAGATCTTTGAGATCTTAATTAATTTTTGAGTGTAAGTGGTTTTAAGCCAAAGAGTAGAAGAACCACTGTTGAGGGCATCAAGCCATAGTCATAAGGATCATATCTGGTTCGAATTATAGTGTATGCACTTGGATTTTATTTTTCTCCCAATTGTGACTTTGAGCTACTTTATAATGTATTCCATTGGATATTTATCTTTCTTGATTTTGAGCTCCAGAATTTATTAATTGTTTTTCTTCCAAGCATTATTATATGTGAGAAATAGGAGAGGGAAATTAATTTATCAGTCGAGTCTGCTGAATTAACTGAAAGTGCCCACAGTCATTTATCTTAATTTCCCCCATTCAATTCAGTCCATCTTCATTTTCCCCAAAGTGGCAGTTTTCTTCATAAATGCCAACTGACTAATGATAACCAAATCGTAATGTAAATGAAGTTACAGTAGTAGAGGTGCTTCTTTGACTAAAGTTTGTTGTTATTGTTGTTTGTTTGTTTTTCAGAATACAAAAATAAATATTTTACACAAAGTTTTGTAACTATTCCATCATATGAATATGCTGACTTAATCATGTTTATGATTGGTCTTGACCAAAATTGCAGTCAGAGATGAAAGAAATAAAACACAGACACGATAACACTCTTTTTTCAAATTCCTTTTGAAAACCAATAGGCATTATTACCACGCTTGATAATACTTGCAGTTCAAGTGATTGGTATTTGTGAGTTTCACTTGTACAGCTCTCTAATGGGGTGGAGGATAAAAGCCTATCAGCCTTCTGTTTGGCACTTATGAACTTGATTCCTGTAGTGTCTGGAACACCAAAGTGAGATATAGATGATAAACGTGAGACATAATGTCTACCTAAAGTCTCTCTTCTCTTTCCAGTGGCCCTTATATAATGGTAATTAGTACCCATACTTCTGAGAGGTAAGGAATAAGGCCTAAGTTGACAAACCATCCCGATTTGTCCAAGACAGTCACAGTTTTAGCACTGACAGTTTAAGTCCTGTGAAACTCTATAGCCCAGCCAGTATGGGTGGTTACCCTGATCAGACCATAATAAACAAGGGCTACATCGTAAGACAACAATAATGCTATTCAACAAGCTATGATGTTCAATACTAATGTCATCATTCTGACTCTGAAATTAGTTTGAGCCCATTGTGGCAGAGTACACAACCTATGTATTCCCCTCTGTTTGAGAACAAGGCACATGTAATAAAAGAAACGTTTAAACTCAAAAGGTCAAATGTTCAATTAAGAGGAATGAGATGAGCTTCAGGTTTATTTTGGAAGAGAGTAATTTTACTGAGTTGCTGAGGAATATACACATCTTAAATGTATAGATGGGTTGAGGGTTTTGTTTGTTTCTGTTTTGTTTTTTGTTTGTTTATTTTTGTTTTCTACAACACAGGACATAGAGAGACAGCTCTATGAATTACCATGTGATCCTATTAAGTCACTATTTCACGTTTGTGAAAAGTTGGACTTTTATGTAGGTATCAAAAGAAAAATAAGTGTATATCGTATTTCTTATTATACGTGAATATTTTTATTATTAATAGTAATTTTAAAAATATTTTATCAATGTTAAATTAAAATAATAAGCACAATTTAGGTAGGCATATTCACTATTGAATTCTTAAAAGATTACTTGAATATTGACTCAGCAACCATTTTGAATGAGGGAATTATAAAATTGCAAATAATTTAAAATTGTGGAAAATTAAGGAAGAATATAATAGCCCTTTGAGCTCTCAAGGGCTGAAAACAATTTCAAAAACTTGTGTCTGAAATCAAAAGAACAAATTTAGAACATTGCCATTATCTCTAGAACTACCTTTTTGGTTTTCAGAGATGTGTGAGTATCATTCTCTGCAGTTTGGGTAGAAATCAATACTTAGCTACCACAAATGGAAGGGTATCATTCAAGAAAATAAAAGAACCAAAGAGATTAGATTACATTTTGAATAGTGCAGTAGAGCAGAACAACAACAAAAACAACAAAACAATCTTATAATCGTGACCTGAAATTATTGTTCTCAAAATATGAAGTCATAAAAATCACATGAGAAAAATGTTGACTTCCCATTCTCCTAAAACAATTTAACTGCATAAAATGTTGACCTTCTTATCGACTCTGGAAATATACCTCACTGACAAACACACAAAGCACAAGGACTCATGAATGGAGGGCTACATTCAGCACTTGGGAAAAAAACAGTCTAGATGGTAGACAGGATTCAAATGGAAGATAGGCTTTACAGAATTTTTGAGAAATAAAAAGCATGATAGTTTTCAGTAAAAGATTCTAGTTGTACTTTTTAAAATTTAGATATTTCTCAGGGTGAGTCAAAATGAAGCCATGGACTTATGATCATCTTATGGAACTAGTATTATTTTTGACCCTTTGTAAATGATGAAACTGAAGAACAGAAATATTTGTTAGTTTGATCTAAGTCACACGTGTTGTGTGACTTAGTTGTAAGTAAGTGAAATGGGATTCAAAGCCAGGCAGTCTGACAAGAAAAGTTGTGTTTTTCTTTCTCAAGTAATCTATAAAAAGAATAAAGACAAACAAAAGATTTGAATGACAGAACATGAAAATCCTCCTTTAACAGGAATCCCAGGAGAGAAAAGAGAGAATAAAGGAGAGCAGTAATTAAATAAATAAGAATGGAAAATTTCCCAGAACTAGAACAGAACATGACATCTAATAAAAAGGATCTACAGAGTTGTAAGCACATAGACACAATATAATCAAATTTAAGGATATCCAATAGCAGGATACATTTTTTAAAACTTCCCTAAAAGAGAAATAAGCATCATAAATAAATAAGTAAGAATGAGACTTCTATTGGATTTCTCAAAAGCAACACTAATCGCAGTAACAAATATGTAACATTTAAAGTTTTAAGGGTAAAAACTTTTTTAATTAAATTAATTGGATGACAATAGTTAGTAAAATTACATAGGTTTCAAGTGTATTTTCTACAATACACAATCTCTATATCACATTGTATGTCCACCACCCAGAGTCGGTTCTCCTTCCATCACAATATATTTGACCTCTTTGCTACCATTCCCCTTCCCCCTTATCTTCTGGTAACCACAAACTGTTGTCTGTGTCTATGAGTTATTGTTTCTTTATTTGTTTGTCTTGTTCCTTTGTTGCATTCAGTTTTATATCCCACATCCCAGTGAAGTCATAGGGTTCTTAACTTTTTCTGTCTGACTTATTTCGCTTAGCATTATAATCTCAAGAGCCATCCATGTTGTTACAAATGGCAGTATTTCATCTTTTCTTATGGCAGAGTAGTATTCCATTGTGTATATATATACTACGTGTTCTTTATCCAATCAGCTATTGAAGGACACTTTAGTTGTTTTTATGTCTTGGCCACCATGAATAATGCTGCAATGAACATCAGATCAAAGACTTAAACATAAGAACTGAAACAATAAATTGCATAGAAGAAAACATAGGTACTAAACTTATAGACCTTGGGTTCAAAGAAGGTTTCATGAATTTGACCTCAAAGGCAAGGGAAGTAAAAAAACTAAAATAAATGAATGGGACTATATCAAACTAGAAAGCTTCTGCACAGCAAAAGAAGCCATCAACAAAAGAAAGAAGCCACTGACTGAATAAAAGAAGATATTTGCAAATAGCAACTCAGATGAGGGGCTAATATCCAAAATATATAAGGAACTCACATAACTCAACAACAGAAAACAAACAATCCAATTAAAAAATGGGCAGAGAACCTGAACAGATTCTTCTCCCAAGAAGACATACAAAGGGCTAACAGATATATGAAAATGTGCTCAATTTCACTACCTATTAGGGAAATGCAAATCAAAACCACAAAAAGATAATACCTCACATCATCAACAAGACAAATAATAGCAAGAGTTGGAGAGGCTGTGGAGAAAAGGAACCCTCATACACTGTTGGTGGGAAGGTAAATTGGTGCAGCCACTATGGAAAGCAGTGCAGAGGTTCCTCCAAAAATTAAGAATAGAATTACCATATGACCTAGCAATCCCTCTCCTGGGTATCTACCCAAAAAATCTGAAAACATTTATCAGTAAAGATACATGCACTCTGATGTTCATTGCAGCAAAACCTATCAATTTGCATGTATATTTTATATACTGGTGAACTATTATCTTTCAATATTGACTAGCTACTGCCAGACTACCTGGTTCTTTGACTTGCAAGAAGTTAGAAATACCAGTCCTTCCTGCTGTAACCAAGAAACACAAATGATTTCAGTTTGGTACATTTTGCCATGCTCATTAAGAACAAGTCAAAATTTTACATCAAAACAGTATTATCAAGATATTTATTAAATTTCTGAATTGAATGGTATATTTTATATTGAACATAAAAAATAAAATGCTATTCTAATTCTAAAATAATTATGTAAGATGAATTGACTGGAAGAATTTGTGTAAGCTACTTAAATTTGTTGGTAGTGTCGTTAGTATTGGAATTTTGAATCAGTCATATTATGAATTGATAAGAATGTATTTCCTCTTTAAATGGAGTAGAATTGACTCTACAGCTATTATGCAATGAATGCAGGACTTAATTAGGCTCAAAATGATACAGATTTCGTAATAGATTTACCTGTATGGGCTTAATTTCTCACTATCGTATATCAAAGTTAAGCAGAAGTAGCATAGGATACAATTACTCAAATATTCCAACAAACCTTACCTGATACTTGAAGATGGTTCTTAAAAAATACGAGTATAATTAACTATAGTGCTTTATTTTCCGTACATAATTCTATGGATTAAAAAAAAAAAAAACACTTATGTTCCTGAGATTATTATTTATTTTTGAGATCTCCAATTTCTCAAGTATTTTGAAAGATTTATTTCCAAGTTAGATTATATCATTAAAAAAAAGTTGTAAGAGGTATTTCTTGATTCTCACTTCAAAATCTTATAGTTCTAAGTAACATTGTTGAATACACAAGTAGCATCATCCACACTAGTATGACTATCTAGTCATTACTATCATGACATATGTAATGTAAGTTACATATTTGATTTTTTAGAATTCTTAAATGAAACTATGTACCCTGAATTTATTCTTTCATTCCTTGCACTGCCTACAGAAATAGTCCCTCGACAGAAAGAAAAATAATCGTTGAAAAGGATGTGGAAAAATTGGATTTTTTTACTAAGAGTTAAGCTTCTTTGAATCATTTATTAAACAAAACCTATTGAAATGTTTTTCTTTTTCTCTCTTTTTAAAAATTCTTACATACAAATGTAGCAAATGAATTAAAACCAAACCACATAGTGAAATTATAATGTTCATGTATAGAATAGTTATCTTCAAAAAAAATAAATAAATCATTATGTGTAATTTCCAACTTCCAAAAGAGTAACAAACTCTTCCTTCAGGCTACAAAAAAGAAAAGCACAATATCTTACTAATTATTCTATCCCAAACAGTTTGTGTGACACATTGATACACTCACTAAATAGTCAATAAACTGAATTATCTTACTTCCTTTCCCTTGTCCTCCTACAACAAAAGATGTAGAAAATTCTCAAATACTGTTTCCTAGTAGGCCAGATTATTATTAATATCTTGCAAATGAGAAAAAAAGAGTTGAGGAATGAGAATTGAAACAAAATGGAACATATATTTACAACCTTGGGCGAGATAAATAACACATTTATTATGATTAGCATGAAGTTATTACAGGCTACATAACATATATTAGGAAGAATATTCATCCCTTTGTCATGTTGAATTAATGTTAGTAAAATTTATCTAAAGCTTTTAATTTTTAAGCATCCAGTTTACTGGCAAAATCAGGAGGTTCTGATTAAGCAGTTTCATTTACCTACACATATGAGGTCCAACAATTAAGTTTGCGAACTCATCCTAGGACAAGTGCTACATACCTCATTGCTGAATATCGCTATGGTCACCTTCAAAGTGCTCCCCTTGGGAAGCTATGCACCAACGCCAGCACCTAGTCCATCCTTCAAAGAGTTTTGGAACTCTTTTTCTGGAATGGCCATCAGAGCTGTCGCCATATTATCTTTGATGTCCTCAATGTCATCGAAATGCATTCGTTTCAATATTTCCTTTATCTTTGGGTAAAGAAAGAAGTCATTGGGGGCCAGATCAAGTGAGTAGGGAGGGTGTTCCAATACAGTTATTTGTTTACTGGCTAAAAACTCCCTCACAGACAGTGCCGTGTAAGCTAGTGCATTGTCGTGATGCAAGAGCCATGAATTGTTGGCAAAATGTTCAGGTCATTTTCATCTAACTTTTTCATGCAGCCTTTTCAGCACTTCCAAATAGTAAACTTGGTTAATTGTTTGTCCAGTTGGTACAAATTCAAAATGAATAATCCCTCTGATATGCAAAAAGGTCAGCAACCTCATTGCAACAAGTTCCTGAACTTAATTGTCAGAACTCGTATATATTTTATAAATGTATCAAATACCTATTGCTTATGGGGCACTATGCTAAATAATGGGTGTATAAAGATGAAGAGATAGTAAGGACTCTCAAAAACCTGACAGTTTACTTTAAACTTTCAAATATGAAATTTTGAGAGGAATAAATATTGTTTGAAAAGGATGTAATAAGTCAAATGTGTGATGGTAACATGCTTTTACAAACACCAATAAATATCCTCTTTTGATTTCTTGAATACATTTAATTCTCACACTAAAAAATTATTTAAATAAAGAATAGAGAGTAAAAGAGCGTCGTGTAGGGAATAGTATTCCAATATTATCACTAGAGATTTGCATCCTTAGACTGGCCACTAGTACTAAAGTTCAAAAAATGACTAATTTGAAAGAGTTCACATTTTGTCTCAATATTTTTATACATGTGCTTATTTCCTAAGCCTTGGCTCTGACCCTAAAATATGTCCGCAAATTACATTTTTAAAATGTCCTGAAAAACTATCAATGTAATCAGTTTTATCCTACTAAGCACTAAGATAAGAGGTTAATGATAAAATAAATAAATAAATCTCTAAGTCTAACTACTTTTAGCTATAGTGTTATAAATTAATATTTTAAAATAAGGATAAATTAAAATTGTGACATCTGCTCTAAATAATGGTTATATCCATTAAATTTACATACTATTATTACCTAAAAACAGGGATACCTAAAGTGCTGAAAGCTTAAGAATATTCAGTCTTATTACATCGTATCTCCTGTGATCTTTTATAAATCATCAATAAGTTCACTTTTAGTGTAAATTTTGATGAGTACTGAAGAATATATACCCCTGAAACTGAAGCAAAATCAAGAGACAGAGCATTTCCTTAACCTGCAAATACCCCTTTTGCACCATTGTAATCAGTCACTTCCTACAGCCTTGGTACCAGATAATCAATAATATTCTTTCTGTTTTTATATATAAGTGTGCACTATCTAGAATTGTGCATAAATTATATGTGCATTTTAGTGTTTAGCTTCTTTTACTTGACATAATTTTGAAATGTTTCCATGCTGTTGCATTTATTGATAGCTCCCATTTAATACTCAGTAATAGTCTACTGCATGGAGATACCACATTTGTTTTCCATTCTGTTGTTGAGAGGTATTTGAATTCTTTATAGTTTTTAGCTATTGGACTTAAAGCTGCTATGAACATTGTTAATAATTTTTGTGTCTTTGTATTTTCATATCACTTGGTAAAAGCTCTTATGAATGGTACATATTAAACTTTGTAAGAAAATGTCTTACCTTTTGTGACAACATGGATGGACCTAGAGGGTATTATGCTAAGTGAAATAAGTCAGACTAAGGAAGACAAATACTATATGTGGTCACTTATACGGAATGTAAAGAACAAAATAAATAAACAAAACAGAAACAGACTCAGATATAGAGGACAAACTGATGGCTGCCAGAGGAGAGGGGTGTTGGGAAACTGGGTGAAAAAAGTGAAGGGATGAAGAAATACAAATTGGTAGTTACAGAATAGTAATGGGGATGTAAACTATGCACAGAGAATATAGTGAATAATGTTGTTAACAACTATGTATAGTGCCAGGTGGGTACTAAGCTACCCAGCGGATCACTACATAAATTGTATAAATATCTAATCACTATGCTGTACACCTGAAAGTAATATAAAATAATATTGAATGTCTACTGTAACTACAGAAAAGAAATAAATACTTAAAAATATATCAGCGTTATCCAAAGTATTTGTACTATTTTAATCTCTTCTAGCAGTGTATGAGAGTTCCAACAGCTGCACATCCTATCAAACATCTTTATATGTGTTTATGTGAAATGTCCCGAACTTTGCTGATATTTAGTTATTTTCTTTCTATTAATGAGTTACGAATTCTTTATGTATTATACATATGAGTTCTTTACTAGATATATATGTATCAACATAATTGCTCCCATTTGCTGTTTTTTTGTTTTGTTTTTTTGTTTGTTTTTATAGCTGTGTTTCAAAGAGCAAAAAATTATCCTTATTTTTAATTGTATGTGCAACTTTGTAGTGTATGAGAACTATTTGCCCACAGAAAGATACAAATAGTTTTTGCTATATTTTCTTCTAGACATGTTAAATTTATAAGAACTTTTTAAATGAGGCTATAGTCCATGGTAAATCAATATTTGTGTGTGATGTGAGGTAGGTGGCCCCATTGTGTTAATTTGGCACCTTTATTGAAGATCAATATAGCACTTATGTGTCGGTCTATACCTATCTTCGCTTACCTACATTTCTCTCTTTACTACTACTAGTACTACCACTACTACTACTACTACTACTACTACTACTAATAGTAATAATAATAATAACGTGGTTTCACTTATGTAATCTAATTCATCATTTTTTAATTAAAAAATGACATATTCTTTGAAATCTTCACTTACTTTAAATATTAGAAAAACCTTGTTTATGTCTAAAAAAAGATAGCTGGAATTATTTATTGGGAATTTTATTGGAATTGCTAAATTTATTAAACATGTAGCATTTTTAGAAATAAATTAGCATCTGGCTCAAAGTTGGTAGATGGCATCTCATTTGGGGTGCCAAATTATTTTTATACATATATGTGCTTATAATTGAAAAGAGACTTTATTGAAATCAGGTTTATAATTCCCAGGTGAATAGAATATGATTTATGCCTGTATGCAGAAAAAAAGACATAAAAGAAGTCATCATATCTAATAAAGAGATTTTTCAGTTAAAAAAAGTCAGAAAGTACCTATAGCCCATAAATTTTCATTCTAAACCAAAAAATATGTTAATATTTATATGCAATATTTAGTCTGTTGAGTTTTTATTCATATAATGTTTTGCTAGGTGATAATTTAGATTTAGATACTAATTTAATAATTGTCAACAATTTAGACAATAATTTAGTATTCAATTGTAAAAATGAGTAAAATCTCATATATATATATGCATCAACATATAACATTAACTATATAACATATAACAACATATAACTGCATTAACTTGCTCACAATTAGGCATTTTTCTTTTTTTTTTAATTAAAGTTTATTGGGGTGACAATTGTTAGTAAAGTTACATAGATTTCAGATGTACAATTCTGTATTAGATCATCTATAAATCCCATTGTGTGTTCACCACCCAGAGTCAGTTCTCCTTCCATCACCATATATTTGATCCCTTTTACCCTCATCTCCCACCCCCCCCCCCTTACCCTCTGGTAACCACTAAACTATTGTCTGTGTCTATGAGTTCTTGTTTCTCATTTGTTTGTCTTGTTCTTTTGTTGTTTTTGGTTTATATACCCCATATCAGTGAAATCATATGGTTATCTGCTTTTTCTGTTTGACTTATTTGGCTTAACATTATAATCTCAAGGTCCATCCATGTTGTCACAAATGGTCCTATTTCATCTTTTCTTACCGCCGAGTTGTATTTTGTTGTGTATAGATACCACAACTTCTTTCTCCATTCATCTATTGAAGGACATTTTGGTTGTTTCCATGTCTTGGCCACCGTAAATAAAGCTGCAATGAACATTGGAGCACACGTGTCTTTATGGATAAACGTTTTCAGATTTTTTGGTTAGATATTCAAGAGAGTATTGCTGGGTTATATGGTAATTCTATTTGTAATTTTTTGAGGAACCTCCACACTGCCTTCCATAACGGCTGCACCAGTTTGCATTCCCACCAACAGTGTATGAGGGTTCCTTTTTCTCCACAGCACCTCCAACACTTGTTACTATTTGTCTCGTTGATGATAACCATTCTGACTTGGCTGAGGTGATATCTCATTGTGGTTTTTATTTCCATTTCTCTGATGATTAGTGATATTGAACATTTTTTCATATGTCTATTTGCCATTTGTATGTCCTCTTTGGAGAAATGTCTCTTCAGGTCCTCTGCCCATTTTTCAATTGGGTTGTGTGTTTTTTTGTTGTTGAGTTGCATGAGTTCCTTGTATATTTGGATATTAGCTCCTTACTGGAGGCACTGTTTGCAAAAATCTCCTCCATTCTGTTGGTTGCCACTTTATTTTGTTGATGGTTTCTTTTGCTGTGCAGAAGCTTTTAAGTTTGATATAGTTCCATTCATTTACTTTAGCTTTTACTTCCCTTGCCTTTGGAGTCAAATTCGTAAAACATTCTTTGGACCCAAAGTCCATAAGTTTAGTACCCTCTGTTTTCTTCTATGCAGTTTATTGTGTCAGGTCTTCTGCTTAAGTCTTTGATCCATTTTGAATTAATTTGTGTACATGGTGACAGATAGCAGTCCAGTTTCATTCTTTTGCACGTAGCTTTCCAATTCTCCCAGCACCATTTATTGAAGAGACTGTCTTTTCTCCATTGTATGTTTTTTGCTTCTCTGTCAAAAAATATCTGTCCATATTTATGTGGTTTTATTTCTGAGTTCTCAATTCTGTTTCATTGGTCTATGTGTCTGTTTTTCTGCTAATACCATGCTGTTTTGATTATTGTCGTTCTGTAGTACAAGCTAAAGTCAGGGAGTGTGATACCTCCAGCATTGTTCCTTTTTCTTAACATTGCTTTGGCTATTCGGGGTCTTTTGTGGTTCCAAACAAATCTGATGATTTTTTGTTCTATTTCTTTAAAAAATGCCATTGAGATTTTGATGGGGATTGCATTAAATCTGTATATTGCTTTGGGTAATATGGCCATTTTAACTACATTATTCTTCAATCCATGAGCATGGAATGTCTTTCCATTTCTTTGTGTCTTCTTCAATTTCTTTTAAAAATGTCTTGTACTTTTCAGCATATAGGTCTTTCACATCCTTGGTTAAGTTTATTCCTAGGTATTTTATTCTTTTTGCTGCAATTGCAAAAGGTATTGTTTGTTTGTTTGTTTGTTTTGTTTTGCTATGTTTTTTAATTTCTTTTTCGGAGATTTCATTGGTAGTATATAGGAATGCAATGGACTTTTGTACATTGATTTTGTAGCCGGCAACTTTGCTGTATTTGTTGATTGTTTCTAATAGCTTTTTGGTGGAGTCTTTAGGGTTTTCTATATATAGCATCATGTCATCTGCAAAGAGAGACAATTCAACTTCTTCATTCCAATTTGGATGCCTTTTATTTCTTTCTCTTGCCTGATTGCTCTGGCGAGGACTTCCAACACTATGTTGAAAAGCAGAGGTGATAGGGGACAGCTCTGTCGTGTTCCTAAATGTAGAGCAAAGGGCTTCAGTTTTTCACCATTAATTGTCAGATTAGCTGAGGGTTTGTCATATATGGCTGTTATTATGTTAAGTTAAGGTATTTTCCTTCTATACCTACTTTATTAAGTGTTTTAATCATAAATGGATGTTGCATCTTGTCAAATTCTTTTTCTGCATCAATTGATAACATATGATTTTTGTCCTTTATTTTGTTTATGTGATGTATCACATTGGTGTATTTGCATATGTTGAACCATCCTTGTGCCCCTGGGATTTTTCTTGTTTCTTGAAATAGGCCTGTAATGATATAAATTTTCTTCTTAAAACTGCTTTCGCTGCATCCCAAAAATTTTGGTAGGATGTATTTTCATTGTCATTTTTTTCTATGTATCTTTTGATCTCTCCTCTAATTTCTTCTTTGACCCAAGCATTCTTTAAAAGTATTTTGTTTAATCTCCACGTATTTATGATTTTTTCCTGCTTGCTTTTTGCAGTTGATATCCAGTTTAAAAGCCTTGTGATCAGAGAAAATGCTTAGTATGATTTCAATCTTCTTAAATTTGCTGAGGCTGATTTTATGTTCCAATATATTGTCTATCCTTGAGAATGTTCCATGTACACTAGAAAAAATGTATAGTCTGATGTTTTAGGATGAAGTACTCTGTAAATATTAATTATGTCCATTTCATCTAATGTGTCATTTATGGCTGCTATTTCTTTATTTATTTTCTGTTTGGATGATCTAGCCATAGCTGTCAATGATGTATTTAAGTCCCCTAGTGTAATTGTGTTTTGGTCAATTTCTCCCTTTAGTTCTGTTAGTAGTTGCTTTGTATATTTTGGTGCTCCCCGATTGGGGGCATAAATAGTGATGACTGTTATGTCTTCTTGTTGTAAAGTCCACTTTACCATTATGAAATGTCCATCTTTGTCTCTTGTTACCTTTTTTACCCTGAAGTCTGTTTCATCTGATATCAGTATAGCTACACCTCATTTTCTCTGGATACCATTTGCTTGGAGGGTTGATTTCCACCCTTTCACATTGAGTCTGTGTTTGTCCTTGTAGCCGAGAGAGCATATGGTTCTCCTTGGAGACAGCATATGGTTGGGTTTAGTTTTTTGATCCAATCTGCTACTCTGTGACTTTTTATTGGTTAGTTCAGTCCATTTACATTTAGGGTGATTATTGATATGTGAGAATTTAGTATCATTCTATCGTTAGTTTTCTGGTAAGACTGTGTCTCCATTGTTTCTTTGCCTTTTTGTTGTTGTCTATTATTTCTGTGTGGTGGCATTCTATGATTTTTCCCTCTGTTTCTTCTTTTATTACAGTATATATTTCATTTCTGGATTTTTTTTTTTTTTGAGTGGTTACCTTTAAGTTTATGTAAAAGAAAGTTTGTTATTTAGAGTATTCCATTTTCTTCAGCATGCCTACTTTCTCCTTTCCCATATTCCAGTTCAGGACTTTACTCCACTCTTTTTTATGTTTTGGTTGCCACAAATTATCCCTGTTGATGGTGGTTGAATAGCCTCCTTTAGTATTTCTTGTAGTGCACGTCATGTATTAGAAAATTCTTTCAGCTTCTCTATGTGTGGAAAGGTACTTATTCCTCCTTCCTATCTAAAGGATCTCTTTGCTGGATATATTATTCTTGGCTCATAATTTCTCTCTTTCAATCGTTTGAATATTTGGTTCCACTCCCTCCTGGCTTGTAGAGTTTCTGCTGAGAAAGCTGATAATCTAATGGGCTTTCCTTTGTAGGTTACCGTCTTCTTTTCCCTGGCTGCCTTGAGGATTCTTTCTTTGTCGTTGATTTTTGACAGCTTCAATACAATGTTCCTTGGAGAAGACCTTTTGGAGTTGAGGTAATTAGGTGTTCCATTTCCTTCTTGGATTCGAGGATCCAGTTCTGTCCACAAGTTTGGGAAGTTACCATTGACAATTTGTTTGAATATATTCTCTGTTCCCTTCTCTCTTTCTTCTCCTTCTGGTATGTCCATTATTCTTATATTGCTCTTTCTGATGGAGTCAGAAAGTTCTTGTAGAGTTCTTTCATTTATTTTAAGTCCCAAGTCTCTTTCTTCTTCCATCCGTGTCATTTCCAGGTTTCTATCTTCGATGTCACTGATTCTTTCCCCCATCTGGTCAACTCTACTACCTAGGCTGGCTATTTCATTCTTCATTTCTTCTATTGAGTTCTTAATCTCCAGAAATTCTATTTGGTTCTTTTTTAAAATTTCAATCTCTTTGGTAAAATGCTCATGTTGTTCTTAGATTGTGTTTCTGAGTTCATTAAACTGCCTTTCTGTATTTTCTTGCATCTCATTGATTTTTTTCAGAACTGCAATCTTGAATTCTCTGTCATTTAAGTCACATATTTCCATATCTTTAAGTTCATTTTCTGGAGACTTTTCACTTTCTTCCTGAGCTGTCTTGTTGCCTTGGTTATTCATGGCAATTAATGATTTATTATTTCTCCTCCTAGACATCTACAGGAGTGGGTTCTGCAACAGGTTGATAGGAAGAGGTCTTTCTTTTGTTTTCCAGTACATGTTTGTAGAATGTTTTATTTTCTCTCCGACTGCAGCCTTTTTTTCTCTCTCACACTGTAGTGTTATGTTTTCTCTGCACTATTCCAGCTTCTCACACAATGGGAGGATTCCCTGGAAGGCAGGCTTCTCCTCTGTTAACAGTTTGCCTAGGTCATCATAGGGCACCGCGTCCCTGTGGGGATGCGGAGAGCTTTTGAAGTTCCAAAGCAGTTCCTGCACCAGATTCACAGCCCATGTGTTTCTGCAGTTCTGTTTACTCCTGCGGGGATCCACCCAGATAAGTGGGGAGAGTGGTGTTGTGGGTTGTGTGTGGTGGCCCAGAGCAATGGCAGCGACCACCACCACAGCCAGTCCTGCTTCCACAGCTCCCTCCGCTTTGCGGGAGCTAGTTGGCGCTGCGAATCTGTGGCTGCGGACCACAGTTCTCAGAACTGCAAATATTCTGTTCTTTTGATCTGAAACTGCTACTGTTCCACTTCTATCACTGGGCAGGTGGGGGCAGGGTGACCTCTGGGAGGATATGGAGGGGGCAGCTAGTCTCAGTGCCTAAGGCTTCATTCTCTGTGGCAGGCAGTAAGGGCTTAAAGCAACGTTTTCAGCCTCCTTCCCTCAGTCTTTGCTCTGAGGTCTCTGCCATGAGCGTTGGGTTCAGCCGTATTACATACTGTCCCCGCAACACTGTGAGACATAAGAGGAGCCCTAGCAGTCTGAGTTCTTCCCTGTCCCGCAGCTGCGGTAGTTCCGGGATGCAGAGAGCTGGGAGCACTAAGCTAGGTCTGCGCGCCCTGCGCCCCACAGCTCCGTCCCTGCACTTCTTCCTTCCCTCCTCCCCTGCTCATGCAATTTGCCCACCTTTAGGTGAATTCAGTAGTGAGAACTTCGTTTTGGCTGTCTGCTGTGCAGGGAGTCTTTGTGGAGTTTTAGTTTTTCAATTTGTTGTAAATCAGGGGAGATTTCCAGAGACTCACCTCACGCCACCATTTTGAAACAAAAAAATCTGCATTTTTCTATTTTAATGACTAATTGAAAAGTTACTTTCATAATGGCAAGGTGAAAATGACAGGAAATGTTTTGGTATGATTTGTAGAAATTAATGTAGGAAATGCTACTGATGGGATAAATTTACCCTGTGATTGTTTGTGGTTACATTTTGTTAAATGAATATTTTTTTTTTCCAAAAGTAAGACTAAATTTAATCTACAATATTTAAATTATTAATTGAACTGGTAAGCATGACTAAATAAAATATTTCTGAACACTATGCTATGTTCAAAATACATTGCATATACATTTATGTTTGGAAATTATTTTGGCTTAACTACATTTCTTTTCATTGACAATTATCTATGATTATCAAGAGTGGAAGTCATATGAGAGAGGAAAGCAAATAAACAACATATAAAAGAAAGGGTGCATTGCTCCTACTTCTTCCATAGGGATTCATCCTAAATCCTAATTTAAAACTCAGTTGTTAATAGTATGCTTAATAATTCTGAGAGGTATGGAAGTCTACGTCAAAGAAGATCTCTTACAATTACTTTTAAACTGAAGTATACAGTCTTTAATGCATGAATGAACCTCTACTAAAATTATAAATAAATAAATGATAAGGATTCCTATTACATAAGTGTGTCTGTCTCTGATTTCTTGCATTTGACCTACTTTTCATTATGCTCTCAGAAATATAACTATTGTTTCCATTCAGTTCTCAGCAGTCATGGCATTTTAACCATTCATAACATCTTCAAATTTATTTAATAATATTTTATGTTTAAGTTGAAATAATTTATTTTTGAAAATCCTGAGACTAATTTCTAATATGGTCATTTCAGTTTTATTTAGGCTCATATCCCTTAATATTTTGAGCATTTCAAATTTGTCTGTGTGTGTGTGTTTGTGTGTGTGTGCATAATATATATTAACTATTATTGACATTTCTACTTAAACACGGGATTTTTTATATTTGTATATATTTTTCTTAAAAAATAATTTATTGTTGTATTGTGTGTTAATACAATAACCTTAACAATTATGTGCATATTAGTCAGAATTCGGGATATGATTTGGGAAGAAAGATGGACATATTGTCAGTCAATATGTATGGAATTCATTGACCTCAACTGGTTTCAGTTTAGAACCTCATGTCTACTCACAACCCTACGTTGTTTCTGTATGTCCAGATCCTTTGTCATTTATTCTCTGCAGACATTAATTCTCAAGTCTTCTGCTGAAGAGACACTTACCTGGTTTCAGGGGCAGGAGAAGTGTTCCGTAGTGTGGCTTACATCGTGTTTAAACACTCCTGTTTTCAGTCTCACATTATACTGTTTCCTTCAGAGACATATGGAACCTACATTTATGAGTGTCTGGGGTTCCTCTAAATAAAATTATGGCCTTTCCCCTTTCACTACATAGAATTCAGCTTTCTCTGCTCTGATAAAAATTTTAACATGTGTCTGTCACTTTTCCATTGTCAGGATTTTGTTGACACTTTTTCTGTTCCTTTTGTCACTATATGTCTATATATTATTATCATCTCTCATTTTACTGGCATTAAAAGGGAGCAGGGGCATCCGTGTATCTTAAATGTTGTTTTGGGTTTTTTGTTTGTTTTTATTGTAATTGTATAAGAACACTTGACATGAGATCTACCCTCTTAAAATTTTATGTGGGTCATACAGATTTGTTAACTATAGAAACAGCGTTGTACAGCATGTCTCTATATGCATCTTCTGTGCTGAACCATTTTACCTATTGAACAGCAACCCACTATTTTGTCCTCTATCTAATGCTTGGTAACCATCATTCTACCCTCTGTTTCTAGGACTTTAACTATTTTGGATGCTTTGTATAAGTGGAATCATACAGTGTTTGTCCTTCTGTTATGGGCTATTTCACTTAGGGTGGTGTCCCCCAGGTCCATCCATGTTGTCGCATATGGCCAGATTTCCTTCTTTTTTAAGGCTGAATAATATTCCATTGTTCATTGTATATACCACATTTTAAAAAATCTATTCATCCATCGATTGACATTTAGTTCTTTCTATATCTTGGCTACTATGAATAATGCTGTAATGAACATAAAAGTGCAGATATTATCCAGGAATCTGATTTCAATAATTTGGGATTATACCCAGTAGTGAGATTGCTGGATGATATGGTAAATCTATTTTTAAAATTTTTTGGAACCTTCATACTGCTTTTTTTTTCCCCATAGAGGCTGTACCATTTTACATTTCCACCAAAATATTACAAGGTTCTAATTTCTCCACATCATCATAAAAACTTTCTCTCTCTCTCTCTCTCTCTCTCTCTCTCTCTCTCTCTCTCTCTCTCTAATATAATAGCCATCCTATCAGGTGTGAGATGAATCTTATCCGTCGTTTTGTTTTGTTTGCATTTACCTAATGATTAGTGATGCTCAGCATCATTGCATCATTTCAGGTACTTTTTAGCTATTTGCATGTCTTCTTTGGAGAAACGGCGATTTAAGTCCTATGCCCATTTTTTAATCAGGTTCTTCTTCTTCTTCTTCTTCTTCTTCTTCTTCTTCTTCTTCTTCTTCTTCTTCTTCTTCTTCTTCTTCTTCTTCTTTTCTTTTTCTTCTCCTCCTCCTCCTCCTCCTCCTTCTTCTTCCTCTTCCTCTTCCTCTTCCTCTTCTTATTATCATTATTATTATCTTTCTGTTCAATTGTAGGGATTCCTTTTATATTTTGCATATTAACCCCTTATCAGATATATGATTTGCAAATATTTTCTCCCTTTTTGAAGGTTGCCTTTCACTCTGTTGTGTTTCTTCTGCTGCACAGAAGCTTTTTTGTTTGAAGAACAACTTGTCTATTTCTGTATTTGTTGCTGTGCTTTTCAGGTCACTTTAAAAAATAATTGCCGAGATCAATGTCATAAAGCTTGTCCCCTGTATTTTGTAGTTTTTAACCTTATGTTTAAGTCTTTATTCATTTTAGTTGAATTTTGTGTATTTTGTAAAATAGTAAGTTTTCATTTATTTTACATGTAGATATCCAGTTTTTATAACATCATTTGTTGAAAATACTATCCTTTCTCCATTTAAAATAGCATCAAAAAGAATAAAATACTAAGGGATAATTTAATCAAGGAACATAAAGGATTTTGCAATTAAAATGACATAACATTGATGAAAAAATTAAGTAAGACACAAATAAATCCAAAGATATCTCACGTGCATTTATTGGAAGAATTAATGTTATTAAAATGTCCATACCAACCAAAATTATTTCTAGATTCAAAGCAATCTTTATCAATATCCCAAAGACATTTTTTATAGAAATAGAAAACACAATCCTAATATTTTTATGCAATCACAAAATGGACACATATAATTTTATTTAAATATATTTTAATATAGGCCTAGTCATATGAAAAATGTTAGAATGATTTAAATATACAGAAATATAATCGTCTTAATCCTAATTAAACACTAGTATTTTCCTCATGGTGTGATTTGCACTGCATAAATTATATCCCTTTAATCAAATAACCTTTTATTCTCTTAAAAAAAGCCTTGCATACATTTTATTTTTTCACATATCCTCTCTTCTAACCACATACCCTCAAGCCAATTTTAAGGTCTGGGAACCTAGAGGTTTTAAGGAGTATTTTAAGGTCTCATTTCTTTCGCGTGTTTCTTTTTTCAAGTGAAATATATTTAACATGTAACGTTATGCAAATTTAAGGTGTATAACATGCTAATTTGATACATTTATATATTGTAATATGATTTCCATTGTAGTGATAATTAGCACCTCTATCACGTTACATAATGATTCTTCATTTTAGTGGCTGGAATTTTTAAATGCTAGTCTCTAAACAACTAGGATGATTATGATTCATTATTATTATCTATATTCACTATACTGTGCACTAGCTCTCTAACCTGATTACAACTTACTGCAATTTTGTACCCTTAAACAACATTTGTCCTATAGCCCCATCCCCCATCCCCCATCCCCTGGTAACCACTATTTTACTTTATGTTTTTATGAGTTTGGCTTTTTCAGATTTCACATGTAAGTGATATCATATAGTACTTGTCTTTCTCTGTCTGACTTACATCTCACCAGAATATGCTCAAGGTCCATACTTATGTTTTTCATTGGGAAAAAATGACACCCTATCTATACTCTTTTGTTTTTTTCTAAAATATCCTATGAAAATATACATTTTAATTTATATCATTAGATTTGTTGGCATCACATTTTCATTTGGGCTGAGAGATTATTTGTTTTGTGTACCATCTCTCAAAGACAAGTAAGGCCATCCACAAATATATTATGCTAGCAGAAAAATTATGTGTGGTAAAATTTCAGAAGAACAGTTATTCATTGGTAAATTATTTTTACTATGATTCATACTGATTTGCACATTCAATTTATTAATTATTTATTTAAATATATTTACCTTTTGTTAAGAGATGTGAATGGCACTTGTCAGTGTGGAACATTCAGTTCTTTGAGAGTGTACAGCAGAGATTGTTTGAGGTTTCATTATTTTTAAAAATCAATATATCATTTTGTAAAAAGTAAAAATTCAAACATTAAATTTATTTTAACTTCAAATATTTATTTTAAATATTCCATTAAGTTTTGTGAATTAAATAGTCATATTTAAGAGAACTTTGACTATGTAGCTAAAGTTTCACTAAATTAAGTTTCACATAATACTAAAAATGTATTATGAAATACATTTTTAAATTTTCCTTGTTTTACACTTCAGCTGCCTAACAGTAATTACTCCTTAAGCTTTTAAAAATTAGTGTAATTGTGTTCCTAAATATTATAAAATACATGTGTGCATTTTATTCAACACTCTAATAAATATATGCTACTCACAGAGTATTAATAAATCCAAAAATTAAATTTATAGATATGGTCATTCATAAATTCTCCCAATTAATCTATTCATGTTTGCAAAGATAGCTAAATTTTATTTATTTTAAAATTACTGTTCTAAAATAATTTAATTAGCATTTTAAATAGAAATAAAATATGTTACCATTTACTGTCAGTTTATTTTAAATATATTTTAAACACTAAATATGTAAAATTATTCCTAAACTTATAAAATACCAAAGATATTGATTTAATTTCTTTATCATTTTTATATTTATATGCTTCTCAGGGTGTTAAATCCTTGTACGTTATACAATATGATGTGGATTATGTGTTAGAATTACAGACCAGAATGGTATGATTTTAGTTTTTCAGTGTATCTAGATTGCCTAAAAATCAGGATTTTAGTCAGGCCTAGAATCTAGAGCTGTAGGTACCGGTATCTAGCATGATTTTCCTGTGATCACAAGAAACAGGTTGAGCCCAGCTATAATTTCTATGCCAATATGGAACTAAATGTAATGTCCAAAACCAAAGTGTCTTTCACAGCCTAAGTCCTTCAAGATTTAATTAGTTTTTAACCACTTTGGATTCTATCACCTAACTAAGGTAGATGAACAACAACAACTCTGGCACAGGATACTTCACACTCTATTAGCTTTAACTAACTTATTTACCATTGATACAATTTTTAATTATTTGGTTATATTTCTGGCCTTACAAATTTATTTCTTAATCAATATAGGCAGGAGTCTAGCTTGTGCAAAAGTACAGTTTGTGTCTATTTATATATTAGTTATTAATTTGGCCATTTTCACATCACATGTCAAAAGTGCGTAATAAATATTTAACATAATAAAAAAGTTAAAAGGCTAATTTTTTAAGACAACTCTATACTGTACCATGCCTATTGTGAACTAATTATTAAAATGTGCTGATGTATGCCTCATTGCTTCCAAAACCCTTCCCCCCTCACAACACAAACACCTTCCATCCCACTAAAGCTGATGTTCAAAAACAACTAATAATTAAAAATATCCTAGCAAGGTTTTAGTCATTAAACAGTATATATTGCCTTCAGTATTTCTTCCTCTTCTTGAAGGATTTCTTTGTTTTCTTTGGTTCTGTCCTCCCCTTCTTCCTTAAATCTTTATGTTATGTCCCCCAAGTCTTCTCTATTAAATTTAAGTCTCACCGAACATTCTGGTTTGGCACACCTTTAGTCACAACTGCCATCTCCCTAGCTGTGATACATACTGAGAAAGAGACGTCAGGCCCTGATAAGCAGGAGCTGAGCTGATGCTGTCATTCAGGCCCTGGTGTTGCTATGAACTGGCACTCACAGTGAGGTCTTGGTGTTCTCTCACTGACCACAAATAATCTCCCAGAACATCAACATCAGATAAGGCCACTCTGTCACCATGATGGATCAAGACAAAATCATGAGCCCTCATAATGATGTCTGAAAACAGACACATCTGGAACATTTTTCATGTCATTTTGATATCTCAAATATTGATCTGCCTTGCATGAAAGTAACTATATTGCATGTCAAATTCCCCCACCATTTATGACAACACTCTACTCATTCTGATGTGTTCAAATCTGTCTGCATCTTCCTTAGTATGTTTCCAAAGCTCAGAGTGCTCCTTCCACTAGGAAAATGTGATTTTTCAAATATGTTTTCTCACTCTTAAATGTATAGTGAATAGTACGTCATTTATCATTTACGTAGAGTTTTCTATGTGAATATAGGACATACAATGAATTTCTATTTATCATGTATTGGTGGTCTTAAGGCATCATTGCAGCACTCAAAAATACCTTGTGCTATGGATTTCAAAGTATTTTTATATAAACTATTTTATTTGATACACTCAAGAGTTTTGAAGAAGTGCTCTCTGCACTGTGGCAGGAAAGAGAAAAGTTGTTATTGAAAATATTGTACATTCTTAGTTTAAAATTTTAATGAAATTTTCACATGCCATTATTATTATTTAAATCTTGTGATTGTATTCTCAATCTAAATTTGATCGGTGATTAGGTATGCTCTCCAATACTTTAAAGTAAGTTTAGGTTAATATATAATGGTGTATTTTATCATTCCATTGTTTCTTTTTTTGATTAGTTTCCGGTGTACAAAACAGCATACTAGTTTAACATTTACACCCCTCACAAAGTGATAACCCTTCCCAATCTACTATCTTTCTGATATTGTATATAGCTATTATAATACCATTGATTATATTCCCTAGATGTATTTTGCATTCTGTGACCATATATACATGGCTTCAGGTGTACAGCACATCGGTCATGTATCTACACAGTCTATGACGTGGTCCCCCTGATAAGTCCAGTGCCCATCTGGTGCCCTACATAATCTTTACAACATTATTGATTATATTCCCCATGCTGTATTTCATATACCCATGACTATATTGTGACCACTAATCTATACTTTTTAATCCCTTCACCTTCTCCCCTATCCCTTATTTTTTCATTTTTTCCTGTTTCAACTAATTATGTAATAATATTTTCTTATAAATTTAGTTCCATGTTCTTGTCCAATTATCTTCTCAAAATGAATGGCTGGAAATAAAATACCTATCAAGGAATATGCACATTTTAATTATGGACACTCATTTTGAAGTTGCATGCCCAAAATTCACTTTCTTTTAATACTCTCATGATACTTCCATTTTCACACATTTCAGTCCACACAAAAATGATTCATTTTTTGAAATTTTTCAACCATGACATGCTAAATTATATCCATCTTTTTTTTTTCAAATTTGCACTTTCATGATTATTAATGAGGGCTGATATTTCTTTGTAGGTTTATTTGACAGTGTTTCTATTACTTCTCTTATAGATCTGAAGTAATCAACTAATTCATTAATTTTCTTTTTGCTTGTGAGCGGTTTATATTTTGCATAAATAATTTTGTATCTTAGACCTTGTATTTTTTCTTATGCAAACCAAACAATTTGAAGACATTTGCTCATTAATATAAATATATTAAATTGCCAACTTGTTGTGGGGCTTTGTATTATCTGCATTGTTTCACTAGTTAATTTCTAAGGTAATACCAAAATTTTTATTTACTAAAATTTGATATATATTTCTATATCTGTTTGGACTTTTCCCCATTGCTCAAATTAAATGACATCAATCTAGTATCTATCATTTATTTATCTATCTATCTATCTATCTATCTATCTATCTATCTATCTATCTATCTATCATCACGGAACACTTTAAAAAATGGATTTCTACCCAAAAATGAATTATTTTTTTTAATTTAAATGTCTACTCTGTCATTCAATAGACATTTAGAATTATTGTGTCATAGATACTATCTTTTTGTTGTTAAGCTTAATCTTAGTTTCTGTATGTTTTATGTTTCTAATATGATAAATTGTTCCTATCGCATTTTCAATGATTATATAGTAAAACTATTGTTTATTTTTTATAAATTAATTTATACCTCTAAAACGTAAATTTATACTCATTTTAAATTTTTTTCAGTTTATTCTGTTGGAGTTTTAAGACACGAAATCTTATTTTCTGCAAGAATGTAATTGATATATGCCCTACTTTTTAATAGTCATGCCTATTATGTAAGTTTCTTTTTTAAATGCATAGTCTAGCACTTGTGGAGCAGGGTTAAGTAATAGTGATAATATTATTAATAATACATTACTTTCTTATTATGAGGTGTGATCAAACAATATGGTGAATGTTTAAATAAAATAATTTATAAAAAGAAAAGACACATTGCCTTTAACCCCCCTTCAAAATACCCAGCCCCTCGTTTCAAACACACTTATTCAATTGTTCTTCCCACTTTCTGAAGCAGTTCTAGACATTCTCTTCCACGAGTGTCTTTAGTTGCACTAAAAGAGTCTTTAGTTGCCATGGCTGCCTCAATGCCCTGAATAATTTTGACTTTGGGGCAGAGCCGGAAGTCGCATGGTGCCAGATCTGGTAAAGAAGGTGGATGAAAACACACACTGTAATGTTTTTATTTGACAGAAATTGCCATATGTCAGAAGCGATGTGTGACATGGAGTGTTGTCCTAATGGAAGATGATTTACAGCACACTTTGAAATACACCTTCTCTCAACCATAGCTCACATCCAACTGACTGCATCAAACAAGTTGAAACTTGTCACACTCTGTTACTAAGGTATGATGGGCCACTTCCCATATTGAAGATCCCTGCCTTTCTGTTGGATTGCACTCAGCAGCAGCATTCACCTTATGTTTCGATGACAACAGAAAGGCTCTGTGTCACTCATCACTTATGGTATACAGTAATTTCTGTCAAAGAAAAACATTACAGTACATCCTAATCCACCTTATTCACTGGATCTGGTGTCTTGCAACTTCTGGCTCTTCCCCAAAGTCAAAATGACCATCAAAGGTAAATGTTTTGAATTGATTTAGGACATGGAGGCAGCCACAACAATACAACTAAAGACACAGAAGAGGACTTCCAAAACTGCTTCAGAAAGTGGCAAGAACAATGGGAAAAGTGTGTTTGAAGTGAGAAGGAGTATTTTGAGGGAGATTAATGTGTCTTTTACTCTAATATTTTTTTTTAATTTAAACATTCACTATATTTTTCATCACACCTACTATATCCATGATTTTAAAGTAAATAATGCTACTTTAGAAACATAATAGTCACAGACACAATTTCCATCAAAACACTGTAATATATTTCTTTATTCCCATTTTATACAAACCTTTTAAATGAGGTCTATATGTTGAAAATGAAATGCTTTCCAACATTTATGCACACGTCAAATATTTTTGGTACATTCAAGACACTGTGCAGGCAGTCAGTCTGAAATCATGACTCACAACAAAGTAGGCTTCTGCCATTATGGAGCTTAAACTTGAATTGGAAGCTGACATTTAAGATATAATCCTAGAAATAGATGTAAAATTACAACTTTATGAAATGTCCCTGAATATAGATCTGTCTTTATGAATGTGCAGGAAAGCCTGACATACTATTAGGGTTAGAGTCAGAATGGTGAAGATTATTCAGGAAAGACTTCCCAAAGAAATAAATGTGGCAGTTGCTTTCCAAGCAAAGGGTTTCTAGAAATTTACTCCTTAATACTGGGAATGAATCATATTATTCCAGCAAACAGTCCAACAGCTACGTAGCCTTCTGACTAGAGAAAACATGAAACATGTATGAAATGAAAAGAAAGCCTTTATAGCTGGAGGGTGGGAAGCCATGGGAAACATGGTGGAAGATGAGGCTGTGAAGGTCCATAGGTAAGATCACAAAGAAAAATAGCAGGATATGTGCGTGGAGCTAAGGGAAAAGGGGGAAAGTTTTTGACTGGATCAACACATATTGTATACATTTGGAATGAAGAGATTAAGATAATCTGAATTAGGATGGAGTTAGTGGAGACAGAAACATGGACATATTGAAGGGATAAATAAATTAAACTCAATGAAGGATTGACAGGAGAAGGAAATGTCAAGGAAGATTTTTAATTTTGGGGACTGATGAACAAAAAAAGGTGATAGTGCCATTCCCTGAGTCAAGAAACACAGAAAAGACCATATAGGAAGTATTGTGATGTAAGCTTTAGATTTCTTTAGCCTGAATTTCCTTTAATAGTTTCATGTAGATATATGAAATAGATGAAATAGTTCTAAACACTAGATGAGAGTTTGAAGGAGAGGGCAGGGAAGATAATGAATTTTAAACCTATAATAAGAAACAAATAACATAAATAGGGTATCCTAAGTATAGAATACAGAATGAATGGAAAAGATGTCTAGGATCCAGCATTGAGAAATTCTAGCTTTAAAAGGCCAAAAGGAATATTAGTGTAGATAAAGACTAAAAGAATGGAGCTCCAGAAACCACGTGAGGAGGATTTTTAATGAGACGTGGTTTAGCAATTTATATGGAATTCTTTTCAAATTCGTCGCATGAATTAAATTTGGTTGTATATATATTCTTTATATATATATATGTGTGTGTGTGTGTGTGTGTGTGTGTGTGTGTGTGTGTGTGTATATATACATATATATTCTTTATATATATGTTCTTTTTAACATAGTATTTAACTATATTGAAGTAAAGCAGAGTTAATTTTGAATCATAATGCATCAATGGATATCAATGGATATTATATTTATGTAAAAATATATTAAGATAAAAGAATTTTGATAAGTAAGAGAAAGGATACTTATTTCCTTTAATTTTTCTTCTAGTTGGGTCATTACATAATTTTTATGTAATCAAATTAGCATATTAAAATTTCCTGGTAACAGTATTCACACATGGAGATCAATAATAGAGTGGGACACTAGAATAAGTAAAATCTGGTGACATTTTTGTGTGTGTGGAAAAATTTAAAAACACTCTAGGACCCCTTATTTAGAATTACAGACTAAAATGACAATTGTGACACTAATTTTCAGTACGCGTCAGATATTTACAATAAAATGCAATCAGATATGCTTTAAATATGTCAGATATGCTTTAAATATATCAAAATATAAAAAGTATTTACATGAATTTGCATATCTATCTATAAAAGGAAATAAATGTGTTAATATGTTTTTTTGTGGCATTGAAAAATTTGTTTCACTTACCAATTTCACATAAAATTACCATATTAAGAATGCCACCACTGGAGATATTAAAAGCCAGATTTTGGGTTATAGTTTTGTTGTTTGTTTGGTGATGGTTTGCAGGGTGCCTATCTTCATAGTCATGGGCCAGTTGAAAGATAGATGATGGCTTCTCTCCATCAGTCTTGAGCAGAGTGTTGCCAAGCAACAGTTATTGAGGTTTTTCAACCCGATCCATCTGCTGCTTATTAGATTTTATGTTCATTATAAACCCCAGGTAATGATCCTGAATTTTTATAATCAAATGCAAAACCAAGAGTATCTTGATAATGGCTAGTGGTAAGTCACACATCCACTGGATAGTCTTCTGATATTCCAGGGCTACCTGTGTCAGTGTTTCAGTGGCATTTCCATGGGTGATGTGCCTAGAGTGTTTTTCTGTGCCTATGAGTAGTGCCGTACACCACAGCCTTGTTGTCCTTCTAAGCTTTTGCAGTGGCTTTGATTTTGGGAAAGTAGGTGCTTATTTTTCACTTTTATCCCCATCTTTTAAAAAAGCAGTGTATTCATTTTAATACCATACAAATATATTGGCTTTTATTTTTTTTCAAATGCTCTTGGGACTGAGAAATGAGAGAAAGCTTTTTACCAGTGAGCCTACTAATGGTTAGTTTTCAATCATGTGTTGCTTGAAAACTTTTTTCAAGATTCAGATATTTCACATCAATCTGCTCCAGAAATAGTAGGATTTCAGTAAGGAACTTATCAAGTTGTAGAGTTTCTAGTAGATGATATTTTATTTTTTATTAAAAAAATACATGTAATTTATTTCACAGCTTTATCTCCATATATAGTAACTATCTTTTCTATTTTTTGAAGTTTTTCAATTACAGTTGTCATTCAGTATTGTTTTATATTAGTTTCAGGTATACAGCATAATGGCTAGATATGTATATAATTTATGAAGTGACCCCCCTGATTAATCTACACCCAACTGTCACCATACATAGTTATGACAATATCATTGACTATATTCCCTATACACTCTATTTTACATCACCATGACTATTTTGTAACTACCAATTTGGACTTTTTGATCCCTTTACATTTTTCAGCCAACACCAAACCCCCCTCCCATTTGGCAAACATCCGTTTGCTCTCTGTATCTATCAGTCTGTTTCTGCTTTGTTTGTTCATTTATTTTGTTCTTTAGATTCCACATATAAGTGAGATCATATGGTATTTGTCTTTTTCTGCCTGGCTTATTTCACTTAGTATAATACACTCCAGGTCCATCCATCAAACTAAAAAGGTTTTGTGCAGCAAAGGAAACCATCAACAAAACAAAAAGACAGCCTACAGAATGGGAGAAGATATTTACCAATGATACATCCTATAAGGGATTAATATCCAAAATTTATAAAGGATGCATACAACTCAACACCAAAAACAAACAAACAATCCAAGTGAAAAAATAGGCAAAGGACCTCAATAGATAGTTCTCCAAAGAGAATATACAGATGTCCAAGAGACATAAAAGCATGCTCAAAATCACTAATTATCAGAGAATGCAAACCAAAACCACAATGAGATATCACTGCACACCTGTCAGAATGGCTATTATCAATAAATTAACAAACAACAAGTATTGATGAGGATGTGGAGAAAAGGGAACTCTCATGCACTGATAGTGAAATTCAAAATTTGTTTAACCAGTATGGAATACATAGCTTCCTCAAAAAATTAAAAAGAGGAGATGTCATCAAAATGGTGGCGTGAGGTGAGCCTCTGTAAATCTCCCCTGGAATTGAAAACTAATCGAACAACAATAATTCCACAAAGGACTCCCTGCACAGCAGACAGGCAAGACGAAGAGGCCTACTACTAAATTCACCTAAAGGTGGGCGAATTGCACGAGTGGGGAAGGTTGGAAGGGAGAAGTGTGGAGACGGAGCTGCGTGGGCGCAGGACGCAGACCTAGCTTAGTGCTCCGAGCTCGCTGCATGCTGGAACTACCGCAACAGCGGGAAAGGGAAGAACTTGGACTGCTATGGCTCCACTTATGGCCCACAGGGCTGAGGGGACAGCATATAACACGGCTGAACCCAAAGCTCATGGCAGAGACCTCAGAGAAAAGACTGAGGGAAGAACGCTGAAAACAGTAGTTTAAGCCCTCACTGCCGAGCAGAGAACAGAAGCCTTAGGCACTGAGACTAGCTGCCCCCTCCCTACCCTCCCAGAGTTCGCCCTGCCTCCACCTGCCTGGTGCTAGAAGTGGAACAGTAGCAGTGTCAGATCAAAAGAACAGAATATTGCTGTTCTGAGAACTGTGGACCGCAGACACAGATTCGCATGCAGCCCAACTAGTTCCGGCAAAGTAGAGGGAGCTGTGGAAGCAGGACCAGCTGTGGTGGTGGTCGCCGCCATTGCTCTGGGCCACTTCTCACAACTCACCACCTATCTGGGCGGATCCCTGCAGGAGTAAACAGAACTGCTGAAACAGTAGAGAACCATATGATTTCACTGATATGTGATATATAAAACTGAAAATAACAAAAGAACAAGACAAACAAATGAAGAAACAAGAATTCATAGACACAGACAATAGTTTAGTGGTTACCAGAAGGTAAGGGGAGTGGGGGGTGGGAAATGAGGGTAAGGGGGATCAAATATATGGTGATGGAAGGAGAAATGACTCTGGGTGGTGAACACACAATGGGATTTATAGATGATGTAATAGAGAATTGTACACCTGAAATCTATGTAATTTTACTAACAATTGTCACCCTAATAAATAAATTAAAAAAAAAAAATTAAAAAGAAAACTATCTTATAACTCAGCAATTTTACTTCTGGGTATTAATCCAAAGAAATGTTAAATATTATATATGCACCCCTATGTTCATTGCAGCATTTTTTACAATAGCCAAGATATGGAAGCAGTCTAAGTGTCCTTCAATAGATAAAGAAGATTTGGTACAATATGCAATGGAATATTAATTGGCCATAAAAAAAATTAAGTCTTACTATTTGTGACAAAATATATGAATCACATTATTTTTAAAAAGCTTTTTGTAAGTTGGTTTTTAAAAGTAAATATTATGACCACTTTAAATATTAATGGTCTTAATACAATAATTAAAGACAAGAATATTAGAGTAGTTAAAAAACAAAGACCCAATTATATGTTGTATATAACACACCAATTTTATTTATAAAGATGCTTACAAATTAAAGGTAAAGGGATAAAGAAAGGTAAATCATCCCAATGCAATGAAAGAAAACTGGAGTAGCTATAGTAATTTCAGACTGAGCAGAATTCAGAGCAAAGACAATTGTCAGATATAAAGGGGAGTATTACATAATGACAAGTGACCAATTCTCTAAAAAGATGTGACAAATCTTAATGTGTATACACCTAATAAAGTATGTGTGATAAAAAATGATAAAATTGCAAGGAGAAATATACATTGTTATAGTCGTTGATATCAACACTGATCTATCAGTAATGAACAGCTCTTACAGGCAGAAAATCAATAAGGACATAAGTGAACTCAATAGCCCCATCAATCAACTGGATCTGATTGTCATTTATAGACTACTTTATCCAACAGCATCAGAATACATGTTTTTCTCAAGATCACATGGAAGTTCACTAAGATAGACAACATTCTGAACCATAAAAAACAATTTAATAAATTTAAAAGAATAAAAATCATACAATGTATAACCTCAGTCCATAATGGAATTAAACTAGATATTAAGAACAACAACAACAACAAAAATATGGAGATCCCAAAATATCTGTAGATTAAATAATACACTTAAAAATAACATGAGTCGAATTTAGTGAGCAACGGCATCTAGGAAACATGCTGTCAAAAGTACTAACATCTGAGGATGTCATAGAAATTGCGGCAGCGGGGTGCACTTTTTGAGTTCTCCTCCGGATCTTATCACAAACGGGACATCTATAACCCATCGAAGGACTCTCTGCTCATCACGCAGAACAGCTAAGAGACTCGTGCAAGGATTACTTGAAGGTTGGCAAAATGGGAGAGCAGGGGAAGAGGGAAGGGAGCAGAGTGGAGACATGGCCCGCATCTGCAGCTGTGGGGAAGCGGCCCGCATCTGCGGTGGTGGAAACGCCGATGGCATTCACCGCTGCAGAGATGCAGGGGATCCCAGGATGGAACAGAGAACACAAAAGCCAGGAGGTGGGCTCTTTCCTTATGTCCCACAGCTGATCTCTTCTGCTGAGGGGGCAGCCAGTTGGGCCCTAGGTCGGACAAAGGACACAAAATCCATACCAAAATCCATACCTCCCCCCCGCTCTTCCAATCCTACCCCCACCCTTCTAGAATTTTAAACTGGCCCCTGAACTGAGGAGTAGTGTCAGATTACAGAGTAACCTTAGTGCTCAGGCTCTGGGAAGACCCGCGTGCAGCTCTGACCCAGGGAAGAGGCTCGGAAGAGTGTGATTTTTGCTGGCCTAGGAGAGAAGAGACTCTTCCACCCCCAGCCACCACCTTTTCTGGCCTGCGGGAGGAGTGTGACATGGCTGGGCTGGGAGAGAGAAGACCCCTCCATCCCCAGCCCCCACTCTTTCTGGCCTGCCTAGGGCAGGGCAATTACAACTGTGGAGGCACTCCCAGGGATCAGCAGTAGGCAGCAGATGCAGTTCTTGGCTTTCAGCAGCTCAGAAATCTCCCGCCCGCCACACACACACACACACACACACACACGGGAGAAGTGCCCTAAGACTCAGGAGAACTGGACACAGGGCTGGTGGTGCTTCTCTCAGTGCGCATAGGTGCAGGCAAGGGCAGAAACTGCACTGACTTTGTAGAAACAATCACCCAGACCCCTCAGCCCCACGCATCTAAATCTGCAGTCCCAACGTCACTCTGGGCACCAGGTGACCGGTTCTACCTGCATAATACACAAAGGACTCTTTGGTATAGCGGAGGACAACCTGGAGATTACTTGGTAGGCTTAAGCCAAGATTGATGCTGCTTTTTCGTTTTGTTTTGTTTTTTGTTTTTTATTTTCTTTTGTTTTGTTTTTATATCTTTGATATCTTTGCCTGTGTTGAGTGGGGGTTGTCGGTTGTTTTTACATGTGAAGGTATTAGATTTTTGTCTTTGTTGTTGTTGTTGTTGTGCTTGGTGGTTTGCTTTGTTCTGAAATTGCCCTACCAGGGCCCAGCTTAAGAGGCACAGATTCAACATACCCAGAGGCCAACTCCAGACCAAACCAGAGTACTATTGGGTTTGACCTACAAGTGACACACCCAGAGGGAATTATCTACAAGCACAAGAGCCCACAGAGGCCAGACCACATTTAAATGGTCAACCCTCTTGCAACGAAACACCCTGCGGTAGGTAGAGCCAAATCTCACAAATAGTCAGCCTAGGAGTTAACCCCACCTACTCACAAGCGAAAAGCAATTAAAGATCTTCTTTAAAAGGACAATATACACAACACAAGAGTCACCTTTGGAGCACACGCAGAGGAGAAGAACGAAGTAGTGCAAGTCAAATATAAAGGACACATACTACATAAGATAACCCAGCAAGAACTAAGAACTCTAGGGGATCTACCTAATACATCAAAGCAAACACAGAGAGTCAGCCAGAGTGGGGAAACAAAGAAACATGTCCCAAATAAAAGAACAGAAGAAACCTCCAGAAATGGAACCAAATGAAACAGAGATAACCAACCTATCAGAGACAGAGCTCAGAACACTAATGATAAGAATGTTTAAGGAGCTTAGAGACGACATAAAAAAGGATAGAGAAATCATAATGAGAAACCAGTTAGAAATAAAGAACACAATTACTGAAATAAAGAACTCACTTGAAGGAATTACCAGCAGGTTAGATGAAGCAGAGGATCGAATCAGCGACTTAGAAGACAAGGTAGCAGAGATCACCCAAACGGAACAACAGAAAGTAAAAAGAATAAAAAACAATGAAGATGGTTTAAGAGACCTCTGGGATAACATCAAGCACAACAACATGTGCATCATAGAAATACCAGAAGATAAAGAGAGGAATCAAGAGATTGAGAACATATTTGAAGTAATAATGTCCGAAAACTTCCCTAACCTGATGAAGGAAACCAACATACAAGCCCAGGAAGTGCAGAGAGTTCCAACCAGGATAAACCCCAACAGGTCCACACCAAGACACATTATAGTTAAAAAGGCAAAGCTCAAAGACAAAGAGAGAATCCTAAAAGCAGCAAGAGAAAGACATAGGGTTACATACAAGGGAACTCCTATAAGACTATCAAATGACTTTTCTACAGAAACATTGAAGGCCAGGAGGAAGTAGAGGGGATGCTCAAAGTAATGGAAAATAAAGGCCTACAATCTAGATTGCTTTATCAAGAAAGGCTATTATTTAAAGTTGATAGAGAGATAAAGAGCTTCCCAGAAAAGAATAAACTAAAAGAATTTATTACCACCAAGCCAGCATTGCAAGAAATACTAAAAGGACTTCTGTAAACAGAAGACAGTTGAAAACAATCTAACTACAAATTTAAAAATGGCAATAACTGTGTAACTATCAATAATCACTTTAAATGTAAACGGATTAAATGCTCCAATCAAGAGACATAGGGTGGCTGAGTGGAAAAGAAAGCAAGACCCTTGTATATGCTGTATACAAGAGACTCACCTCAGATCAAAAGACACACACAGGCTGAAAGTGAAGGGTTGGAGTAAGATATTTCATGCAAATGGAAATGAGAAAAAAGCTGGAGTTGCAATACTTATACCTGACAAAATAGACTTTAAAATGAAGAACATATTAAAAGACAAAGATGAGCACTATAGAATAATAAAGGGATCGATCAGACAAGAGAACATAATCCTAGTAAATATCTATGCACCCAACATAGGAACACCTAAATATATAAAACAGATATTGAATGACATAAAGACAGAGATCAACAGTAACACTATCATAGTAGGGGACTTCAACACACCTCTGACAACAAGGGACAGGTCTTCCAGACAGAAAATCAATATGGAAACAATGGCCTTAAATGATACATTGGACCACTTGGATTTAATCGATATTTTCAGAGCATTTCACCCCAATGCTACAGAATACATGTTCTTCTCAAGCGCACATGGAACATTTTCCAAGATAGACCATATGTTAGGCCACAAAACAAGTCTTGATAAATTTAAGAAAATTGAAATCATACCAATTTTCTTCTTTGACCACAGTGCTATGAAATTAGAAATGAACTACAGGAAAAAAAACTGGAAGACACACCAATTCATGGAGGCTGAATAAACATGTTACTAAATAATGAATGGGTCAACCAGGAGATCAAGGAAGAAATCAAAAGATATCTCGAGACAACCAAAAATGAAAACACGATGACCCAAAATCTATGGGATGCAGCGAAAGCAGTCCTCAGATGGAAATTCATAGCATTGCAGGCCTACCTAAAGGAAAAAGAAAAATCACTAATCAACAGTTTATCTTCACACTTCAGGGATCTGGAAAAAGAATAGCAAAATAAGCCCAAAGGTAGTACAAGGAAGGAGATAATTAAGATCAGAGCTGAAAGAAATGAAATAGAAACCAGAAAAACAATACAAAAGATCAATGAATACAAGAGTTGGTTCTTAGAGAAGATAAACAAAATTGACAAACCTTTACCCAGACTCATTAAAAAAAAAGAGAGAGAGAGAGAGAGAGGACCCAAATTAATAAAATCAGAAATGAAAGAGAAGTGACAACAGACACCGCAGAAATACAAAAGAATTTAAGAAACTGCTATGAGCAACTATATGCCAACAAATTTGACAATCTGGAAGAAATGGACAATTTTCTAGAGGCGTACAACCTTCCAAGGCTAACTCAAGAAGAAACAGAAAACCTGAATAGACTGATTACCACCAAGGAAATTGAATCAGTAATCGACAATCTCCCAACAAACAAAAGCCCTGGACCAGATGGCTTTACAGGTAAATTTTACAAAACTTTCAAAAAGGAATTATCACCTATTCTCCTCAAGCTTTTCCACCAAATACAGAAAGAGGGAAGACTCCCAAACACTTTTTACAAGCCAGTATCACCCTGATCCCAAAATCAGACACAGACACCACAAAAAAAGAAAACTACAGGCCAATATCTCTAATGAACATAGATGCAAAAATCCTCAACAAAATATTAGCGAACAGAATTCAGCAATACATTAAAAAGATCATACACCATGATCAAGTGGGATTCATCCCTGGTATGCAAGGGTGGTTCAACATCCACAAATCAATTAATGTGATACACCACATTAAAATGAAAAATAAAAATCACATGATCATATGAATAGATGCAGAAAAAGCATTTGATAAAATCCAGCAGCCATTTATGATAAAAACCCTTAAGAAAGTGGGAACAGAGGGGTCATATCTCAACATAATAAAGGCCATATATTATAAACCCACAGCTAACATCATACTCAATGGGGAAAAGCTAAAACCATTCCCCCTAATATCAGGAACAAGGCAAGGTTGCCCACTTTCTCCACTTCTATTCAACATTGCTGGAAGTTGTAGCCACAGCAATCAGACAAGCAAAAGAAATAAAAGGCATCCAAATCGGTAAGGAGGAAGTAAAATTGTCATTATATGCAGATGACATGATACTATATATAGAGAACCTTAAAGACTCCACCAAAAAGCTATTAGAGCTGATAGATGAATTTAGTAAATTAGCAGGATACAAAATTAATATTCAGAAATCAGTTGCCTTTGTATATACCAATAATAAGACATCAGAAGGAGAAATTAAAAAAAACAATCCCATTTACAACTGCTTCAAACACTATAAAGTACCTGGGAATAAATTTAACCAAAGAAGTAAAAGATCTGTACTCAGAAAATTATAAGACACTGAACAAAGAAATGAAAGAAGATACAAATAGATGGGAACCCATACCATGTTCATAGATAGGAAGAATTAATATAGTTAAAATGTCCATACTGCCTAAGGCAATATACATATTCAACTCAATTCCTGTCATACTACCAACTACGCTAAGGCAATATACATATTCAACTCAATTCCTGTTAAACTACCAACTACGTTTTTCACAGAAATAGAACATATAATCCTAAAATTTATATGGGACCATAAAAGACCCTGAATAGTCTCAGCAATCTTGAGAAATAAGAACAAAGTGGGAGGTATAACAATACCTGACATCAAATTATACTACAAGGCTACAGTAATCAAAACAGCACAGTACTGGCATAAAAACAGACACATAGATCAATGGAACATAATAGAGAATCCAGAAATAAATCCATGCCTATATGTCCATTTAATCTACGACAGACAATGGAAGCAAGAATGTACAGTGGGGTAAAGACAGTCTATTCAATAAATGGTGCTGGGAGACCTGGATAGACACATGCAAAAAAATGAAGCTGAACCACCTCCTTACACCATATACAAAAATAAATTCAAAATGGCTTAAAGACTTAAATGTAAGATTTGAAACCATAAAATTCCTAGAAGAAAATATAGGAAGAAACTTCACAGACATGACCCGTAGTAAGATTTTAACTGATATATCTCCTCGTTCAAGGGAAATAAGAGAAAAAATAAACATGTGGGATTATATCAAACTAAAAAGTTTTTTCACAGCAAAGGAAACTATCAATAAAACAAAAAAGGACCCTACTGAATGGGAAAAGATATTTGCCAGTGATATATCTGATAAGGAGTTAATATCACAAATTTATAAAAAACTCACTCAACTCAACTCCAAAAACCAAACAACCCAATTAAAAAAAGGGCAGAGGACATGAAGAGACATTTTTCTAAAAACGACATACAGATGGCAAACAGACATATGAAAAAATGCTCACTCACTAATCATTAGAGAAACGTAAATAAAAACCACAATGAGATAACACCTCACCCCAGTCAAAATGGCTATCATCAATAAATCAACAAACAACGAGTGTTGGTGCGGATGTGGAGAAAAGGGAACCCTTGTGCACTGTTGGTGGGATTGCAGATTGGTGCAGCCACTATGGAAAACAGTATGGAGTTATCTCAAAAATCTGAAAATGGAACTATGTTATGATCCAGCAATTCCACTCTTAGGTATCTATCTGGAGAAATCCAAAACTCTAATTCAAAAAACTTTATGCATTCCTATGTTTATTGCAGCACTATACACAATAGCAAGACATGGAAACAACCGAAATGCCCATTGGTAGATTACTGATTAAGAAACTGTGGTACATTTATACATTGGAGTATTACGCAGCCATAAAGAAGAAAGAAATCTTACCATTTGCAACAACATGGATGGACCTAGAGAACATTATGTTATAAGTGAAATAAGTCAGACAGAGAAAGACAAATACCATATGATCTCACTTATATGTGGAATCTAAAAAAAAGAATAAGTGAATGAATGAACTAATCAGAAACTGTTTTGGAGACATAGAGGAAAAATTGAGGTTTGCTAGATGGGAGGGGGGTGGGAATAAGGGGGAAGGTGAGGGGATTAGAAAACAGTTAGTAACCACAAGATGGCCACAGGGTTCTGAAAATTAATTTGGGCAACGTAATCAATAATGTAAAAATTTTGTAGGGTATCTGATGGACACTTGTCTCATTAGGGAGACCACCTCAGGGATGATGTAGATGCCTGATCACTGCATTGTACAGCTGAAGCTGAAGCTGAACAATAATTAATGTCAACTACAAGTTTGTATGTATATGTGTATATATACATACACAAACACAAACAAACAATAGTCACAGACCTTATATCCCTTCATAAAAATAACTCAAAATGGATCATAAATCTAAATGTACAATTAACAACTGTAAACTCTGAGACATTAATAAGGAGAAAATCTCTAGATGACTTGAATTCAGTAGTGACTTTTTAGATACAATACCAAAGGCACAATTCATGAAAGTAATAATTGATAATCTCTACTTCATTAAAAACTTCTGCTCTGCAAAAGACAATGTCAAGAGAATGAGAAGTGAGTCCATAGACTGGAAGAAAATAATTGCAAAAGACATATCTGATAAAGGAATGTTATCCCAAATATACAAAGAAACCCTAAAACTTAGCAATGAGAAAATAAACAATCTTATTTAACAATGGACAGAGGTCAGAACAGACATCTCACAATAATGTACAGATGGGAAATAGGCATATTATAAAAAAGATTAAAATCATATATCATAAAGGAATTTCATGTTGACACAAAAATCTGATACAACTGCATACCTATTAGAATGGCAAAAAATCAAAACACTGACAATATCGAATGCTGGTAAAGACTGGAGTAATAGGAACTCCTATTCGTTGCTGATAGGAATACAAAATGTTTCAGCCACTTTGAAAGACGGTTTGGCAGTTACTCACAAAACTAAATAAACTCACCATATCATCCAGCAAGTCTCTTTGTGATATTTACCCCAAGGAGTTGAAAACGTAGGTTCCAAAAAAACTGCACTCACATGTTTATAGCAGCTTTATTCATAATTGTTAAAACTGTGAAGGGACCAAGATGTCTTTCAGGTGGTGAATGGATATATGTAAACTGCGGTACATCCATGCAGTGGAATTTTATTCGGCACTATAAGTAAATAAGTTATGAAACCATTCAAACACCTTGAAAAATTTTAAATATGTATAACTGAGTGAAATTAATTGATACGAAAGACTATATGCTACGATTCCAGATACATGATATTCTGGAAAGGGCAAAACTATGATGACTGTAAAACGACCGGTGATGCCAGTGGTGACCCAAGAGGGAGGAATGAACAGGTGGACAGAGAAGATTTTCAGAGCAGTGAAAATACTCTGCATGATACTGTAATGGTGGTTACAAGTCGTTATAAAGTTGTCACAACCCAGAAAATGTATAACATCAAGAGTAAACCCCAATGTAAACTACAACTTTGGAAGATAATAATGTGTCACGTGGATTCATCAAGTGTAAAAAATGTACAACTCTCATATGGGGTATCGATGTGCATACACGGGGCGTGAGTTACACGGGAACACTCGTCACTTTTCACTCTTTTATTGTGTACCTAAAATGTTCTAAAAACAAAGTCTAGTTTAAAAAGCAAAGTATTATTAAAATATAATTAAATATGTAAATATTTATGTGTATTTCATAGAATCAATGACACATGCATTTAATGGTAATATTGGCAAAGAAGTATTCATAGTAATGCCGAGTGAAATCCAATTATTATACCAATAAACATATGGTAAATGATTTCCATATACTTTCTCATATTGTATGCTTATACTTTTGAACAAAATGGAAGATTAAATGTCTGATGTATTATCTTTTTTTTAAATTCTATATAATAATGGCTCCTCTCAAAGTTTTTAGATAAAATAAGTCAAACTTGAGAGATGCCTAATATCCAAGTAAATTAGATATTGATCTGTGTGGAAAGTTCCTTTCTGTCCTTACCCTAGAGACCGCAGTGTTCCTACAGTGATGATCAAGTTCTCTTTTCAAGGAAGTAATCTCAGAATATTTGATTGCTCCACATTGTAAACATGCCACAAGAAATCAGATGACTTTGTAGATCACCTTTCTTTGAGTAAATGAATATTGTCTAGATTGAAAGTTCACCAAACTGAAGAGAGATAAATAAAATTAAATTGTTCTAGATATATTTTCACAATTTTATTTTTCCTCTCTGAAAACCAAATGAAGGGTAAGGTAATATATTGAATGGAAACAATTTTTAAAATATTACCGAAGTGTTGCTGCTAAATATAACATAGTTGGCATTTTTATTTTCAGAATTAGAATATTATTCCTTTTAATGTTTTATGTTTAACAAACTTCACACTGTTGGAGAATGTGTCATACTAGCACTTACTATAGTGTTTTCTGAAATTTATGTAGATCTCTTACCCTTTTAATCAAGGTGTTAATGCAGTAAAAATCTATAATTGGAGAAAGGCCTAAAATACACAATTCTTCACCTCTAAATGTTTACTGCCCATATGCTTGGTCAGAAAATATGACGGACTTTCCACCCACTAACTTCCTAAATAAAGATCAGCCTAGATAAAAGTGTTTGGTAAAAATGTATGCATCTCAGAAAAGCATAAAAGGCACACATTATATCAATGCATAAATCAGTTTAGGTACAAATATAGGCCTTAGAATTTAATTGTAAAGCAGAGGCTATGTGCTTGGCTTAGGTATCTAGGCCTGTTCCAGAAGGTGCTCCACTTATTCTGGTGCTGCCTATTTTGGTGTGGGACCTCTGATTTATACTGAAAAACCACACAACAGCAGCATGAACATTAAAATAAACTAAATAACCTTATACCATCCCTGTGGAATCTATACAGATTTCCCCTAAATATTTCATAATAGCTTCTCAAGGACAAGCAGAGTGATTTGGCCTACATTTATTGTGAAATGTATGAGACAAAAATTAACTAATCATGTGTATAACAGAGTTTGGAACAGGTAAAAATCTCTAATTTGGGCAATTATCTTGGAGGCCAGTTTGATCTTGGAATTGGCAAAATGTCTGAAATGCTTTCTGTCTGCTTATAAAGTGTCATGCACTGTGCTAAATTCTAATTCTATAGCCATTAAGAAAACAAGAACCCGTAGCCCAAAGTTAAAGCACAAAACAAAACAAAACAAAACAAACAACAAAAAACGTGATTTGAATCCTGGCAAGCCTTGGGAAAGTATTTTAGCCTAAGACTTTTTGTTTCTTTTTGTTTCATTTTCTTCATCTATAAAATGGATACAATAGTATTATTACCTAAGGGTCTCATAAGGATATATCATAAGGACACAGTAAACATAGTAAATCTTAAACAAGGTGTTCCCTGTGACCTATCTGGCACAGTGACTGCAGGTAGTAAGTGCTTAATAAATACGTAATTATTTGGAATACTATTCCTTACTTAAGATACATTGCAAGAAGTTTCCAAGAGGTATAGATAAAGCAAATAAGATCAGATGAGATTTGAGGCATCATGAGGCAACAAAAACCAAAATAATATTTTCTGACTATCAGTTCCCTAACTCCTTCAGGTTTCTAGTGTAAGACAAACACTAGACTCAAAATTTCAAAACAGAGCTAACAGCAAGCTACCAGATCTGTCTTATGCTACTTTGAGTCCATTATATTAGAAACAAAAAGAAATAGAATTTAAAAAAAAGAAAGAAAAATAAAAAAAAAAACTCCAGCTGGTCCTAAACCTTTTATATTCACTAGCCAATTTAAATTCTAACATTTTTATCATCTACAATAAAAAATTAATATGTTAAAGCATAGATATCAATATTAAATGAAATTACCTATATTAGTGACAAGAGTGGTACAGAGATTTTCTTTTTATATTCTCTACTCCACAGACTTATGTTGATTCACTTTTTACAGTCTCTTATCTTATTGTTTTAAGACAGCATTTAAAGTATATATTACACTCTAAATATTTTTTTCAGATACCACCGAACGGTTTCTCCTAAAGTAGATTGCCTCATTTGTTGTGATAATGACTAAAGCTCTAACTGGTCCTTAACTAGAGCAGTAGCTACTCTCAGCTCTGAAGCTTCACTTTCGAAAGTGATATGGACCAGATCAGCACTTTGGTTGTTAAATTCCAAGGCATTAAGTCTTACTGAAAAGCATCTTTCATCTTCTCACTTTAAGAAGTGCTTAGTTATCTAATACTATTTTTCCCCCCAAGAAATCACTCCGCGGCTTTTTCCTATAAATTGCCCCTTAATTCAAAAGTTATGAAGCTCTTGTATTCCATTCATTTCCACACAGGTACTGCATATCATGTTGAGAAATAATGAGATATTAAAAGACTTGATCTTTAATCTCCTTATTCATCAAAGCTTTCTCAAAAACTACATGGAATATATATATATATATATATATATATATATATATATATGTAAAATTATGACTGCCATGCAAATATAAAATAAACACAAAGATTTTATTTAACTTATTAATTAATGGATGAACTATCAAAATATTAAGAACCATTTTATGGGTGAGATGATTTGCATCATCATCTGACAAAATTTATTGCATTACTGTAGACAATAATTTTATTTGTATAACCAACACTTTACTATAATTTGAGGAGTTATAAAATAGCTCAAAGACAATGAAAAGTGCAGAACTCTATAAATCAGATAATAAGGATATGTTCATTAAGCCACACCTAGCATTCAATTGCAACATCTTTCATAATTTATTCTGAGATAATTTGCAAGCAGTAATGTGGAAAAGTTAAAGGAGATTGACTATATTGAATTGTCACCATTATTCACATACACAGAAGCATAAAAGGGGAAATGCAGTAAAACTGAGTGCTCACAATGTATATGAGTATATATGCACAATGGAACACTACTCTGCTGTAAGAAAAGATGAAATACTGCCCTTTGCAACAACATGGATGGACCTTGAGATTATTATGCTAAGCAAAAGAAGCCTGTAGTTATTTCAAAAGCAGATCCAGAAATTCCTACACCACTCCCTCATCTACCCTAAAGGCATCCTTTCTGCTGTAACAGGTTATGAAACATATTTGCTGCGTCTTATTTGGATCTCTGTATAATGCCTACAGTAAAGTTGAAGTACCATCTGTAGGGCCACTGAAGCCTGGGTCATAGGTTCAGTTATCTCTGAGAAGCCTAAATAAAGCTTATAAAGGGTGAATTCCTGGAGCTGTTGTGCCATTTCCAGGGTCATTATTGGTTTACTACCAACGTACACTTGCCAATGTTACCTTAATTTTTCACAATCTCATAAGTTATTCTTTGGAATATAGGATTTCAAATAGCCTATTTTATTCCTGGTTCTGTGCTCTGCTTATCTTACATAGGATATAATTTATGATTAAATCAGTTTCTAATAGTTTGTACTCACATGTCAATGCTATCTTCTCTCCCCATATCTCAAGTATATGTCTACAGGTCTGAGTCAGAGGGTAATCTAAAAGAAAGGCTGTCAACTATATTCAGAAAAATATTTCCTTCCATAAACTGAAGTCTTGTCCTAAACCAACATTTGTATATCTTACAGCTTCCCTTGAAATAAATCTTTTCCAGAAGCGTCCACAGCCCTAATGATAAAATATCCCTAATGGTGGTGTCCTATGCGCCCTCCAGACGTACTCTCAATGTATATTTCATTCCTCAGCCAAATAGAGCTCAGATTGCAAAACCAAAATCTGCACTAATCTATAGTTATATAAATTTTGATTTGTAATTCATACAGAGTTGAAAAGTGGGATAGATAATGGGAGGGTTCCTGACTTCCAAGCGATTGTGGGATTGGCTGAAACCTTGAAACCTTCAATTCATGTCAAAGTTCTCCGTTTCCAAAGTGCCTTTCAATTTCTGGTAATATTACTTACAAACAATTTCATTCTTAAGTCACTTGCTACTTCATATATATATATATATATGATATGTATATGATATGTGTGTGTATATATATGATATATGTATGTATGTGTATATATATATATATATATATACACACATATATATGACTTTTAAATGTAATACATTACCCAAATCAGAAACTCAGACTTTTCATTATTTCTCATAAACATAACAATTCTTGATCCAAGTCAAAACAAAACAGTCTTATGAATGCTTAGTTAATATATATACTTTTAGTAATGAGTTAGTGGTGGGAGTTTTTGTTTAATGCAATAAAATGTATTATAAAACTGTTTCTTCAAAAATTCTGTCAGTATACCTCTTAAAAGTGATATCATCTTCTGGCTATAGCTTATGTGTAATCACACTATCTTTCATACTCTCAATTTTCACCTTCACCTCCTTTCACCTAATTGCCTGGGGAGGCCCAATTTCTTAACTGTTATAAAAACAAATGTATTTCTTATTTGGGATGATTTGGTATTAGCCCTCATTCTGTCCCTAAATGGCCTATATTTTTCTCAAGTATCATAAAGGTATTTATTCAAACAAAAATGGCTTCTTCCCTCATTCAATTTTTTTTAATAGTAACTCTTTTAGAAATATTTACTTAGTTTAATGTTGGCTAACACAGTCTGATGTTATATATAACAGATACACAAAAATAGAACAATAGATGTTAGAATAAAAGGATTATTGAACTCATTATGGTCTAGAGATTAAGAAATCATATACCCACACACACACATATACAGAGATTTTACTTTTGTAAATGTTTTAAGGTATAGAAAGATATATTAAATAGTATCATGGTTTCCAGCCATTAAAATATTCCAGAGGGTTGGTTACAGGCTATCTGGTGATATAGAAAAGTGACATGAAGGGAAAATAATCTTAAGGCAAAAAAGTAAGAAAACAGTTAAAGTATCCCTACTTAACCATTAAAAGCTAATAGCCATTGTGTTCTTTTTCCCCACAAGAAATACAATGAAATAAAAGATACCAGAATATTTGGAAGAGCCACACTGTTTTGAATTATGCACAGGCATTGCTTTTCCTCTCTTTTAAGAACATTTTTAAAGGCCTTCCTCTAGTACTTGTAAATATTTTTCTAGCAAAATTTCTAATTCTTAATGGTAAGTAATTACTAATTGAACTTCTCTTTCTAAGAAGAAGGTCCCAACTTTATTCACACAATATTCTTTCCAAAGATGTTCTGGCTTTGCCTAGAAGGGGTAGTCGTTAACAGGATTTCAAATGCATTTTTCTAAAGAAAAACATTTTATTTCAAACATTCTAAAATAGGTAGAATATGAGTCTTCTTTGGGATTGTGTTGTACTGCTAACTGGGGGGTTGGGGGAACGCAGAAAATAAACAATAAGAAAAAATACCTCCTCATAACAGAATTAAGAGTAAGAGGAGAAGAAAATAATAGGTTGATGATTCCATGATTGCATGAGGGTAGCCAGACCTAAAAAATAAGGCTCATATGGGAAATAGCATTAGGGTTTTTATATAATACATCTCAGCCAACACTGAATCTTATATGAGCAGAATTATTAGAAATTTTATAAATCGATAATGATGACAAAATATAATTTGGATTCAAATACATTTCATTAAGGGATAAATCTTCCAGGAAAAAATATAAAGCATGCATGAAATTGATTTGACATATAAAGGTCAAAATAGAACAGAGTTTGAAAGCAGTTTCTCCCCCTCAGGGTACAATTCCTGAGGGTACACTGGGCCCATCATACATCTCTGACTTCACACTTGTAGTAGGACAAGACTGTTGGAAATAGTGGAGAGCAGAATCTATGTGGTAGGAGAAGGCCTGTTTACTAAGGTCACTCTGAATATGCAGATTCCAAAACTTTACTTTTGCTAAATAGACATTTGTCTCCCCAGGTGTTCTTCAGCTGATATTCCATGCAGGAAAGATAATCACCCAAGGTAAGGTAAGTAAAATAAGAGGATGTGTTTTAAAACCACAAGAGGAAGCACCATCATACAGAATCCAAGTAAGTGCATTAATTCTTATAGCATAGAGAATATAGTCAATCATATTGTAATAACGATGTACGTTGTCAGATGGGTACTAGACTTACTGGTGACCACTTCATAAGTTTAAAAACATCTAATCGCTATGTTGTACACCTGAAACTAATATAATATTGTATGTCAACTATAATAGGAGAAAAAAAAAAACATTTTAATTTCTTAGGAATTAGAGCCAACTGTAGAGTTCACGCTCTGCCGAATTTGAACAAAGGCCCAATATGGCCATTTCAGCCTCAGATTTATAGTAAGTCCCAGATTTTATTAGTTAGAAACAGATTTTTCTGGATCTCAAATCCAAATTTCTGAGCGAGACAATCCAATTAGCTCAGGATGCATCAGAGGTCTATCCGTGGTCCCATCAGCTGTGGACTTAGCTTTGACTAAGAAGGAGGCAAAAGGACAAAATATTCTGAGATGCAAGCAGGAGGCAGAGTTTGGGTGGGATAAACATTCCTCGGAAAAGTTAGTTAAAACATTGAACGTCCCTACCAGGCTAATAGAAGAAAATCTATTTTCTTGTTGGTGCTGAGGTGAGAGATGGGGATCCTGAGATGGCTTGACAAAAAATCCTGACACAGAGAAACTTGGTATCTATTCAGCTATGAGCAAGTCCCCCCTTAAAACAAAGACACAGGATGTGTTGGTGCCTGTTTCCGAAGGCAAGTCAGGCACCTCATTCTATTCTCATAGTCTGGTTTTCAGAACTTAACATCTCTCACGTACTTTCATTTAACACACCTGGTGTCTCTACTAGCCTACAAAAATACAGAAAAGTAACTTGCTGCTCTCACATCTTTCAAAATACCATCCGCTTCCCCTGCAGCGCCGACAGCTCTGGCTGCCTCGAAGAACTTAGTTAGGGACTCAAACCTTGGGAACTTCAATACATTGTGATGACATTTGACCTTGTTCTCATCATCTGGAGACTGTTTAAAGGAATTCCCCAACCATTTGTCTTACATGCACAATAGTGTTGCTAGAATGGGATTCATGGACTTTGAAGATGATAACTAAATCTAGGTTCCATATGCCAAATATAGCCTGGCACCAGCTGGTTGTAAATCTGTTCTCACCTCTCTGAGGGAGTTTTTAAAATTCATGACTTATAATAATTTCTTGTACGCTGTGCAAGTATGTGTATTCATACACAGTTGTACTAAAAAAACCCATCATAGTTATTTCTCTAATCTAAATTATATTATTTTGAAAAGAAATAAAAATTAGCATGATGATATATATGTTGCAGGGGATATCTCTAGTTCCCATTCTTGAGCTATCATTGTACTGCTTGAACTCAGACCCAGTTCCAAGAAGGATTAGACCGGTGTAATGCAAAAGAAAATGTGTCATGCGTTTTCCAGATTGTTCATCTGCTCTGAAACCAAGATAACTGGCCTCAGCTTGTTTGAGCAATATCCTTTCAGCTGAGTTTTCTCCTAGGAGATTTATTGCCTTATAGACAAAATATGAAGGAAACATCTTACTAAAATAAAATCTCTGTTAGATATTGAGACATATGCTGCTTTGAAAACTCCCCCAAATAGTGTAACCCACCAGGAGGGAGATCTTCTTGTGTCCCTTGTATCAGAACACGAGGAGGCTGTCTACCTATTTTTTCCAGGAAAAAGAAAAAGTCAGTGACTGATTGCAGCGCATCAGTAACAATACATGCCCTGAGGACGAGGGGGGCTCAGTAATAGCCACGATGCCTGTAGTGGTGCCACAACAATTAAAGGAAACAAGAGACTAAGAATAAGGAGCATCTGTGCCTAGAAAAAAGCTGCCAAAGCAAGAAAGATGAATACAAATCATAGGCCCCAACACTCCGTAACTGATTTTGTGAGACTGAACACACTGAGGAGAAAAACAATATTGCAATATCCTGAAGTCCTGATTTAATAGATGCAAAAATAAATAGCACTTTTGGAAAAATGATTTCCAAAATTCATTAAAAATCCTACATAGTATGAAAGAAAAAAAACAAAATAATCTGTAATCAATAGGAAGCTTTTATTAAGAATTTGGTCCAGGTAAAACTAATCTTGTATGGAAGCAGTCAATATATCTGTATAATATTGTTAAGGTTTCCTCTACCTCTAGACTTTAAAAACCATCCCACAAGATCTAATTCTCAACCATGTAATGAATTATTTGAAATTCAATGTGAGATTTTATGTGATTAGTCAGTCAATTGGGTAAAATGGCATCAATAAAAGCAGTAGAATTTTTAATAAATTATGATAATATATTTAAAAGTTTAAAGGTAGATTTTGTAGGCTAATAGACAAATTAATAGATTTAAATACTCTATTAGGCTTATGGGATTGGATAATATACTTCCAACTATTAATTTTATCGCTTAATCTATTTTAAATAACAAATTAACACCAATGACTAAATAAATTTTTTATCTATATCTATACTGATTGTAAAATGGATTTTAATCTATAACCATTGTGAGCATTGCCATCCCCTAGACCCAGGTAAGAGAGGTGATGTTTAAAACTTAAATAATAACCTCCTTTCAACAAGTCCATCAAAGTTTTCCAGTGAAATAAAAATTGTTTATGCTTATGAGTAGACAGATTTCCAGGGATAATCTCATTCTTTCCCTCCTTCTCTACAATGAAGAATGTCAGATACTCTCTCACTTATTCTGCAGACATTGAAAGAAAGAATTTTAAATAAATCAAACATGGTTTATTGATAATAGTAATTACTACTAATGAGGGTCTACTATCAGGATTGTTGTACAAAAAGCCTTTAAGCTTGCAAGATAGATATCTAATATTCTTAATTTATAGGAAATCATAATCAAGTAATTCAAAGTTTAACTAATACAACACATAACAACTAATATAACTCAGTTAATAAGTAGCAGAATTAAGCTTCAAAACATTTCCATTGTCTCCATAAGCCATCCCACGATCAACACAATTTAACAACTCTGTATGAAATATTGTTTTCTAGAAAAAATAAGAACATTTATTTGGTCACAAGAGGTTACTTTAAGTTTAAGATCTAATATTTACTTGTAAGTACCTCAGACAAGTCTCTAAGCTGTGTATTAGTTTTCTTGTTTTCCAGGTTAGTTCCCAACAGTTATGAAAATAATGTAAATGATATATTTCATACATATTAAATACTGCAGTAATGTTATTAATAATACTACTTCTATTAATCCTGACAATGGATGACAAAAATAGGAAGGAAGAATGGGCACCAAGATAGTCAATGATGGCTCCTAGTTTGGGGACTTTTTGTTAGCCATGCATTTGCCGTCTCATTATATCATCTTTGATTCTGAGGACATTTGACTCATTAGGGACAAGTCTGAGGCTGCATATGATGCTGTGTTGCTGTGCTGCAGTCATTAAAACATCTCTGACCAAAAGAAAAAAAATATTGTTTTTCATATAGCCAGGAAAGGAGGAAATCATAGTTCAAACCCTAGCTCCACCTCTTAATGATGGCATGATTTTTGATAAATTACTTAATCTGCATTATTTTTATGTGTGAATTGGAGATAACTCCTGTGACAATTAGATTATCTAGAATATATAAATGTGTTAACACAGTGCTTGGTTACTTTTAGCAAAGACTCAACAAGTGGTAGCTAACTGCCTTTGCCATTACTATTTGTATTTTGAATTTCCACAAATTAGAGTAATATTTAATTGTATTACTAAACAAAAGCTTCAGTAACTGAGCAAAAAATAAATATTCATCAACCTTTATTTAGGTTAACTTTTTCTAAAGACATTTAAAAACTCCAGACTTTAAGATTCTAAAAGGAGGAGAAAAGAATGAAAGCATTCTTCAAGGAACTTAAGTGACCAATAGCATTCTGCATAACATGTCTATTTCTCTTTGGAATAAATGTCATCATAAATTTTAACATCCAGTGCAGAATCAAATGCCATGAGAAAATGATTAAAATATCTTCCAATTATATACTAGTAAGTGAACCAGTAACATAATAAGACGGATTAACATAAATGGTTATTGTTTTGCTTAATTCTTGGATTGTCTACTTACTAACTGAATTCATTTGCTTTGTTGAGGAAAATGGCTTAAGTTAAGAGAACATATTTGCTTAAAGCAACAAACTTACAATTCAGTGACTTATAGGCATTTCTTATTCCTAAACTTGTGTGCGAGTGGTTGATGACTCAGGATGGATATATATGGATATATATAGGATGGATATATATATAGGTTCAGATGGGAGAGCTTGTGTCTGTTCCATGTGATCTCTTATGCTCCAATAAGTGTCCTAGAGGTTTTCTTTTTTTTCTTTTTATTTTTTTTTCTCTCTCGCTCTTTTTTTTTTCCTACCTGAGCAATCTCAAGATTCCAAATAACACTAAGAAAGAAAGCCCCGATGTGCAAGTGCTTTTCAAATTTCTGCTAGGTCACATTTGTTAAGGCCTCATTGGGAAAAAAAAACAAAACACAAAAAACAAATGGCAAAGCCCAAATTCAAATGGTGGAGAATAAGATGTTACTTCTTAATGGGAAGAGTGGCAAAGTGGTATTAGAGTTGCATATAAAGGGATGGGAGGATTTTGCAGTAATTTCTGTATTCTGTGACACTAACCGGGCTTGCTCAAATTACTTAATTATACTGCATATATAATACATTTGGGGATTTTGATATAAGAGGTAAGGGGAAACACCGAGACTTGTACAAACTTCTACACAGACTAAAAGGCATGTCTTAGGCAATGACAAATTAATTAGAATCTAGGAACAGAGACAAATGAAGTGTATACTGATTGATGATGAATACTGTGAAAGGAACAAGTTATTAAAATATGTGGTTTCTGAGCCACTTTATCTTCATTATTTTGCTTTGCGTGTTAATCTAAACCCACATATGCTGTCCTCTTTCACACATTTTCCACAGGACAAATGTTTTTGAATAGAGAATTCTGAGTATATCTAATATATTGTGATAAATATCAAAGTGATTTTGTAAAAATTAATTATCCATTAAACTATTATTTCAAATGACCTTTGGGAATGTATCCTTGGTACTGTAAGTGAAAAACATGGCTGCTAGACTCAAGGAACTCACAGTTACGGGGAAAATAGATATGCAAAGAAGTAATTATAAAAAGCCTGATATTCTTATTCATCTGAATAAAGACACTGGTTGGCCATAGAAGCTCGGTTCGTGTTTGTATAATTAATGAGTACTGTGTGGATGAAAAGAGTCATTCATTTCAGAGAAAATAGGACACTATTGCTTATCCGCTCCTATGAAAGCAGAAAGATTAGGGGACAGGAGCACAATCAGGTACACCCCAACTGGGTTCTTGAGACAGGTGTTTTAGAGGTCGTGGTTTTGACAAAGAAGTTCACTATCAACAATAATGATTCTTGTACCTCCAGGAAAAAAATAAATAGATAGATTACAAAGAAAAAAATTGTTAAGGTAAATATGTGTCGCTTCCTGCCTTACGAGGGTTTGTGGGGAGCGAGGAGGGTGGCGCAGGGTTGAGAAAGACAGTAGCCATGAATAGAGTGCAAGCCGGGCCAAGGGACTCCAGCCTCAAGGACTGATCCCCGAATGGGGCCTACACATAGCTTTTATTAGTTAGGTGAGGAAGTAAAAGAAATAAAGCTTGTCAATCTCAAGATCTGTGAATCCCATACATTATAATAGGATACTGATTCAAGCCAATCACCCTTACCTGCAGGCAGTAGAACCGTAAGTCTCAGGAAGTATGTACTTCCCCAACGGACAAAAACATTATGCATATGAATAGATGGAGAGCACATCATTGAATCACTTCCCGTGCAAGTTGTTGGGAGGAAGGAAGCCACAGAGGCAGAGACTCTCTTTAGCCAGGGGAAGGTGGGGGGTTGTGCCCACTATGAACCCCGTGGATTCTCCTGTTGGCCCCCACTTGACTGTGCCTGGCTTGACTTCCACCCCTCTGTGGGGAATCTTACTCGTCATCGGCTAACCAGCCATCTTTCTGGGGCCAAATAGGGAGACATAAGGTGCAAGAACAAAGGTGAAGCAAAGTCCCTGGAAGGATCCCTCTCACAGGCTCTCCTTGCTTTATGGGCTGGTACGGGGAGACAGAAGGGTAGGCTGCTGCACGGCAAAAAATATGAACTTGAAATGGAGTGGCAATAATGAAAACTTGTCAAATGGATAGATGAACAGATTACCAAACCTGAGAGAGGAAACAGCAACAGAGAACCAGAATTCTATGAATAAAGTTGTGGAAAATAGTCACGGGGTCCAGAAAAAGGAATAGAACAAAAGGAAATGATGATCAAGCACTAGTTAACATTTTAATATTTGCAAATGTTAACTATAAATTGGACAGGAGATTTAGATAAACTGTAAAATATTTAGTTTGACGACATCATTTGTTTATATTACAGTTAAAATGTGTTGTCCATCTACATTTATTGCATGTGTTAGATTACCTGGATTAGGGTTGAAGGAATGTCATGAAGCAGAAGAAGGAGTAGTATTATCAATTCAGTAGGATAAATGTCCCCACTTGCCTGCTTTAGCCATTGCCCTGAGAATTTAATTTAAAAGTGAGCAATGAAACAGGAAATCCAGCAGTGTTGGCACTATTCTGATTTGAAGCAATGTGGAGATGTTTTGGGGTTGATAGATTTAAATAGACTTTAATACACTGTAAAGTGCATGCACTCTTGGTTAAAAGGAGATTAAAAATACATGTAGCCTCTACCAAAAACCAAAAAAAGTTTCATTCTAATAATTTGGATATACGTGACATCCTTAAATAGTTCCCTGATATGACAGCTAATGCTTTGCTTTTCCCCCACAAAATACTGTGCAAGGCAGTGAATTTCCATGACACAGTTTGGTCCTTAAATCTATTTGCTCTATAACATAGAAGAGTACTCTGATATTTGTATTCCACTTACTGCTTTAGAGTCACTGACAAAATTGTTTCCTTCGGAATAATTCTGTTTTATTGGTGTATTAAAAATGTGGTGTAGGCTAATGTGGAGAATTTAGTCTGTCACTTTAAATCAACAGTGATCTACAGAACGGAGTGAGGTCAAGCACTGTTCAGGCTCCCTTTACAATTCATAATGCCACATTAAGTACTTACAGGGCATTATTAACCAAAGAAAGCCTCATGGGGAAAAGAGAAATTTGTTGAAGATAGCAGAAGAAGCTTTATAGGCAGATATTAAAAATATTGCATCAGAGCTTTGAGCTAAAGCAGCAGGAGGTGAAAAACTGGGATGATAAACAGTATCAGGTAGTTTCATGATCATGCTCACGTCATTAGAAAGACTTCCGTTTTTATAAAGATGGAATCAGCTCTTTCACTGAATAAGTTTGTTAATCTGAATAAGTAATCGTGTCTTATGTTTCCTAGTCATGATCAGAAATACTTCTATCATTTCAAGTTTCTAAAACAGAACAACATGGATAGAGCTTGAGATGATAATGTGAAGCGAAATCAGTCAGACAGAAAAAGCAGAGAACCATATGATTTCACTGATATGTGGTATATAAACCAAAAACAACAAAAGAACAAGACAAACAAATGAAGAAACAAAAACTCCTAGACACAGACAGTAGTTTAGTGGTTACCAGAGGGTAAGGGAGAGAAGGGTGGTAGATGTGGGTAAAGGGGATCTAATATATGGTGATGGAAAGAGAAACGACTCTTGGTGGTGAAAACACAATGTGATATATAGATGATATATTACATACAGAATTGTACACCTGAAGTCTATGTAACTTGACTAACAATTGTCACCCCAATAAACTTTAATGAAAACAAAAAGAAAAAAAAAGAATATGAGGGGAGTGATTGTGTGTGTGTGTGTGTGTCAAAAAATGAGAGTAGATAAATTTGTAATCTATTCAAACACTTTTTTCAGTAAATGTAATTTGCTGTGTCAGTTATAATTTTAGGGTTATTTGTTTATTCATTATCATGTATTTCAAAAAATATTTAGTGTCTACTGTGAGACACATACTGTGCCATAAACTAGGCATACAGTGCAGACAAAAATACAAAATAACAACAACAAAAGCATAAAACAAACAAACAAAGAAAAAACAGATAAACCGTGGTCTCTGCCCTAATGGAACGTAGTAAAAGTTTATATTCTGGTGAGAGACTGCTACCAGGATGTATGATATATGTACCTAGATGTGAGGAAGCAAAAGTGTCTATTTACATGGAAACAGAAAGGTCAGATGAATAATGAAAAAATGGATGGCTCCTTAGGTAAGAAGATACAACAAAGGCAGCTGTGGTGAGCTACAGATGCTCATGTGGTCCCATTGTCTTAATTGTACCTCAGAAGTCAGATCCTCTACTCTTTTCTCAAATGGATCTGCTTCTGTCTGTCTGTGCTCCACCAATTCTCCGGCTTTGCCTCTGATTCTGATGACTTCTGTCACTATATCATATTTTTTATTAAATGTATTGGGGTGACATTGGTTAGTAAAAATTACATAGGTTTTAAGTGTACTTTCTATAATACATCATACATATTGCATTGTATCTCATTTTTTTTAATTCTGCAAAAATTAAATTTGATGTAGTGATGTACCAACTGTATCAATCAGGACTTTTATTTTTTAGCAACGGTATCCACTCTAAGTACTTTAATTTAAAAATCATTAGGTAACTCACAGAATATACATGAAGAAGCAGAGAATCAGACAGAGTACTGAAGACAGAAACAATGTCCAAATTACTGACACAGGGCTAATGTAGCAAAGGGTACCCACATTTCAAGGTTCACCGCACCATCTGAACCCTGGATGATTCTCTGATACAGCCACCATTGGAGGCAGAAGTGTCACATAGTCCCCTCAAAAGAATGGATTCTCTGACATACGTATTTCTTCATGAAATTCCCTAAGCTTAAGAAGGGTATTTAAATATGGCCAGAGACCAAATATAAACAATAAAATCCACTGTAATTTCCCAAATAAAAGATTCCTATTAGACAAAGTTTTGATGTCAGGTAACTTACAGGTTCCTGGACTCCACCAAAACCTATTGATTTTGTTGTTTTGACACCATTGCTTATCCAATTATTAGAAATATAGGAAGCAGAGTCTAATGAAACAAAAAAGTGTGCAGACATTCATCTGTGACTGTTTATCTGGGGGAAAAAAAGAGCTGTGGATAGAGTTTCTTGGATTTAGCTCGAATACAATGTGTTTAAATGTCTCATCTTACATCATGATTACAAAACTATAAGCATAATGATTTCTAAAAATAACACATTTTATTATATTGCAAAACAGCTGTATAGCAAATTATGAAAAATGCATTCAGTGATCGAAAGAAAGAAAAAGAGTGATAGAAAAACATAAGTTGTGAAAACAAAATAAGCAAAATTAAGTTAGAAAACAATAGACTTGAAATCTTGAATACATGCTATATATGATCCTAAAGTTCTCAAAATTGTATTCTGAATGCTCTAGAAAATAATGTAAATAAAAAGCTAGATGAGTTACATTATCTGTAATATTTATAAACCAAATAAAATAATGCAGATTACACAATATAAGTACAACAATTATTTTTAAAGCCTGAATATATGTTTCCACTTCAGAAAAGAATTACTGTAAAATAAACAATAGTGACAGTAAAACTTAAGTAACTAGCACAAAAATTTCCTACAATCATTTTTATATTATCTCTTACTGCAAATTTCAGGATTTGCCAAAACATAATTCCATTAAAAAAATTTCTAGTAACTAATTCACACAGTCTATATATGTAGTTATCTCACCTTCTGCCCTAAGATAAGGAGAGATGTTAAATATTATATAGCTATGTTGTTCATCTTGAAGAAGGAATGCCCCTCAAGGCTATTTATCATAATCTCCAGGGGACATGGTGTGTTTTGAAAACACATAATCAATACCCAGATTACTGTAAAAATAAAACTATACGTAGTAAAGATTGACTTCTTGTTTTTTAAGCTGTACAGATTAGAGTACCTTATCATTGTAGGGAGTACAGAAAACACCACTATAGAGGAGGTGATGGACTGCACACTCTCCAGATCAGAGTCTGTAACTACGAACCTTCTCAACCATTTGGTAGATATTAATCAGAAGTGATTTTGAATTATACTCTTTGGCAATTGTTTGGAACATGTTTTCTATGTTGCTAAAAGCTCTTTCAACTTGAGATCGATATGTTTGCCAGCCTAAGTAAGATAAGAAGTGATTTTCACATTTAATACACTATAATATAAAAAGCTGTTACAACCCACCCTCTATTTCTAATCCTTACCTCATCTAATTCTATATTGAGTCAGCTCTTCCTGTCACAGCTAGAATCCGATGAGTAAAGATAATAGATGTTATATTCCAAAGGTTGACCATTTGGAAGACATTTCAAATTAGGTGACTAAAAAGGACTCAGTTGGTTCTTAAGTCAGTCACGTGGAGGGGATAAAATAGTCAACTGAGTGAATATTCTAGAGGATAAATTGCAGATGACTATTGAGGAAAAATAGATAGTTACCTGCCCTTACCTCAGCTTTGGGGATGGGACTTAGAATCATTAGATTTATGGGAGGAAAGAGTAAATTTTTGTATCCATCTAAAAATTCAAACATTGTGATATAGATAAATCAGCTGCAGATGGATCTGCCAGAGGCTGTTCTTGGGGCAAAAGATATATTGGTGGTTATTATGAGGCATATGTGACCGAGAATTAGGACAGCTTGCTGAAGTGGCTGTCTTTTGTCCTATACCATGGGGCCACCTAGATGAAAAAAACATGCTAGAAAGAGGGAAGCAGTGCTATCTCTGGATTCCTGCATTCAGCAAAAGGAGTAAGGTTCCAGTAGGGAGGAGCAATGAACTATTATCATCAAAATATTATCGGTAAAACTCCCTAGTGAAAGGTGCTATAATTCATAACAAGAATAAACAAACAAAAACAGAAGAAACCTCAAAAGTACTTATTGAGAGAATGAATTCATTTTCAGTTATGTACCAGGCCTGAGATTATAAAACCAGCAAAGTTAGAAGGATTTTGATCAGATTAAACTCTTGTCCCACTCCTTTCCACAATAGGGATGGAGAAAGTGATATGGTTTTGAAGAAGAAAGAGCCAATTAATTTCTCTTCATGCTGTAGAGTGTCTTGCTTCCTGATTGCAGAAGGTCTTTGAAAGGAGAGGGGAGAAAAGTTTTATATTTGAATTAAAAAATGAAGCATTGACTATCATATAGGTCTTGACATTTCTATTTTTTTTAAATGTTAGACTGTATTCTCTGACTTAAAGAATTATAGGGCTTTTAAATTACCTAACATTGAGCATAAAAATCATGACAACTATAAGAATTATCATCTAGAGCCAGGGGAAGAATAAGCCCACTAGAAAAAAAAAGTTAAGGGCAGCTATAATTAAAAATATAATTTCATTTTTACTGCATCCTGCAAGTAACTTTTCACATATATGGTGTGTGTGCATGTGTGTGTCTATGTGTGTGTGTGTGTGTGTGTGTGTGTGTGTGTGTGTGTGTGTGTGTAGAGAACTTTAAAAAATAAATCTTGGAATCAAAAAATTATCTATGCATCAAGGTTATTTGAGTGTTGAAATTCTCTTTCCATGAAATGGTAAAGAAATCTCAGTTTCATTCATTTAAAAATAAATTAACGAATTACTAAATAAAATGAATCTTGGCAGAAGGTTTACATCATGATCTGATGAACATTTAACATCCATCGTACTTCTGAATAAGAAAGAATGGAGGCTTCATTCATATTTTTTACAACACTACTATATAATAGCTGTTTATTCTCATGGAATCCTGGACATCTGTACTTGTTCAGAATATCACCCCTGCAAGACACGGATAAGTTTACTTCCATTTTTTTTAAGTGTCAGAAAACTATCTGTGTCACACTTGAGGTCAGGGAAAGTGTCTAAAATGTTAAATTTAGTATAACAATAATAAGTAAAAGAATAAAAACATGTTTTGACTCAAATATCTGTTCCCAAACAGCTCTCTTCTTAGATATTACATCTAAATCTAACAAAGTATTTGTAAGTATTTATCTTAATTAAGCAGGGCACAATTTACAAACTAAATGAATTATGTGTGTTTTTTTATTTTTTGTTTTTGTTTTTTTTCATTCTACGACTACATTACTAATTGTCTTTTAATACTTCCAGTGTATATAATACTAATAAAACAAATTGAGGAGCAAAACTTGTTATAAAAGTAGACAATTAAAAAATGATCATGTGTAGACACCAGTACATTAAAACAGTTTTCTTAGGAACAGATGGCAGCTGGCAGGGAATAAATCACTTTATTGAGTTTTGTAACCAAGACAGTTTATGCCTTCTCTACAAATACAGTATTACATATACAATGCTTTATTGCCAGTATTGTGATGTAAACAGTTCAAAACGGCTTATATAGACATATTCTTCTTTTTACATTTCTATTTTGTATATAATAAAGAGAGTCTGTTTTAGGGGTTCCATAGCAAAATAGCAATCATTAGAACCAAAAGTCGATTTATTTATATTGAAGGCAAAAAACAAAATTAACACTGACTCTCAGTCAAAATGTTATATAATACAATCAGAGGTGAATGACTCATCAGTAAAATTAATTTTTAGTAATGATTATCAACTGTAATGCATTCTCTGTATGCTTTAGAAGATTTATGTGCAGTTACATGTTATAAAAATGTTGTACGTTGGAAATCGTGGTCCTATTAATGGTCCAAAAGACATTCCATTTAAAAATAATGTAGAAACACACAAGCAAGGCAAGAACCTATCTTTTAAATCACTCTTTAAAATTTTCAAATCGCCTATCACATCTCCTTTCAGTTTATTCCTCTAAATTGCTAACTGTACCTAATTTCCTTAAGAATATCTAATCTTATAATAATTAGATTTGTATGGTAATTAGAGCACCATACAATTGTGGCAATGTTCTTAGAGTAGAGCTTGATCAGTGTGTTTTAGAATACAGGACCACTCTCACTCTTCTTAATCTGTATGATTATTAAGATTGCATTAGCAAACATTAATTCTTTCACAAGGATGAACTAAATATCCCGAAAAAGCTTTCCAATTAAAATGAAAGGAAACCAAAAGAAAAGAAGTCTACTATCTGAAAACATTCAATTCAGTATTTTGAAAACCCTTGAAAAATGTATATGTATATAGAATAGTCAATGATATTAAATGAATTATGCATAGTGCCAGGTGGATATTAGACTAATTGGGGGAATCACTGCATAAATTATATAAATGTCTAACCACTATGCAGTCCACCTGAAACGAATATAAAATAATATTGAATGTCAACTCTAACTGATAAATAAAATAAAGTAAATGTAAAAAAAAAATGTGTATGTAGATTTGCAGGAAAGTAAGTGAAGCCCACAGGGGTTCATAAAGCAGAAGCTGAATGGCACAATGAAAACCTATTGTTAAATTGTGGCTGCCCTAAAGCCCGGGCCAGTCTTTGTAACCTTTAATCTTGGGTAGTGATGGCTGCAGAGAGGGCATGGTTAAGAGGCATAATGTTTTTCCCACTCAGTGTCCTTACTTAAGCAAGCACTGGTATTCCCACGCTTTCTTGTCAGACACTATACACTGTGTAATTACACTTGACACTTCAAAACTGGCCAGTTTCTAAGAATTGGAGTTCTACTGGCCTCATGGATTAAAAATCATAGATAGATGCTTGATCGATTATAAATTAATTTCACAAAATGCATTGTCAAAATATTATATAATACAATCAGAGGTGAATGACTCATTTTACAAGATTTAAATATTCTTTTGATGATGAGACGCATCAATGACAGGTGAAAGGCAGAACTTTTTAACTCATCTCCAAAGAAGAGAAGGCTGCCAGTTAGAGCCACATAGGGGAGAGACTAACAATAAATTGGAGCTGTAGAGGGCAGTTCATGGATGTCAAGTGGGGTGGAGTTAGCTGGGTTTTGTTGGCTTCCTATGGATTGGCTAATTTGAATCATTTCTAGAAGAGGAGAATAGGGGCTGGCTCTAGTCTGGTACCTGGCCCTGCAGGGATTAGGGCTGAATGCATATTGACCTGGAGTGTGAGAGCCCCCATAACTAACATTGGCGTGTAGAAGTAATCAAATGCTGTAGAAGGGGAACTAATCAGCCTTTAGCCAGAGTCTCAATATTGAGTCAACACAGCGTTGTTTTTTAAGAACTCTTACAGTGCTTACCATTTAGTAAAACTTGCAGATGCAAAGGGTTTAGAACAAATTATAGTAGAGTATGAAATAAGGATTATAATTATTTTAAATCTTCTAAAAATTGTGGAAGAAGAATGCTGATATTAAAAAAAAAATAACTGTGTCATTAACTCCATAATATGATGACACAATGGTCTTACTCCACTCATTTAAGAGCAATGGAAGCTACAGGGCCATCTAGACCTTCAAAGAACATTTTGCAATAACATAGCTGACCTTGCAATGTTGTGTACCTGTCACCCTGCCAGCACCTGAACTTAATTCTCCATTTGACTTTACCTATTATTTCTCATGATCTGTTCCAGCACCTTGGCCTTTGCTCTGCTCTATATCTACCAGTATCAGCTTTGCCCCCTGGAAATTATCCCAGAACTGATCTTTAAATCTTCAACTTTTTAAATCCTAAATCTATATAGAAGTTTTGAAGAGATCCCTCGGTGTACCCATGTTTAGCACATAGTGTTAAAGTATGACAATAGTCATGATTTGTAATATGAGCTCTTTCGTATTATTTTATTGATACCAAAAATTAGTAGCCACAATTTAATTTCTGGCTATATAATAAGTGATATTTGTTTTTCTCTGTTTAGACAATTGTCGTTGTTTAGTGCTCATAACATGAAAGTAACATAAATAAAATGCTATTTTTTAAATAAAATGCTATTTTCTTTCTAGAATAGAATAAATGACAAATATATCCGTTTATGGGGAAGTTCATAGATACTAGTTTTTCTGCTTTTGTTTGCTAATTTATCTTTTTGCTTTGCTCAATAAATCTGCTTTCATTGATGTAATCTTCTTTGTAATGGAATAAAATAAGTTTTCAAGAAGGTTGAATTTGCTAGCTTAAAACTACATATAGTTCTGATAGAAAAGATAAATAATCAAGAAAAACAAATGTACTGTAGAGCATTAAGGGAGTACAGACAGTTCTAAAGCACATAGTAATTTCAAGCTATGTTGAATGGCATGATAATCTGTGTTTCTGCTTGGCAATAAACACATAATCTGAGGTATGTATTAAACATTGGTTCACTGTTACACGACCAAATGTGATATTCAGGTTTGGAGTGAAATCTCCCTGATTTGCCCAAGGGATTGATGAATATCTCACATCACTGGCTTTTCCTGGAACACACCAAGTTCAGCTTCAGAGAAAAATAGCTTTACCTGGTGATGTAGAAACTTTAACCACTGAATCATTGTGCCTGTTTCGGTATTGTTCCTTACTTGCACACATCTCTCTAATTCTATTTAGCTTATATAAATTTATTTCTCCAGGGAGTACCAAGCAAACCTCATTTCTTGCAACACCCTTATGAATTTATTTTTAGCTTTAATAATCCTCTTCAAGAATAATAAACTTCATCATGTAATTTGACCATGATTTTCACTAGCTTCCACTCCAGTCAAACTTCTCATCCTCTTCTTTTGTCTTGTATATATTCCTATTCTCATATAGTGCTGTGGGATAGTACAATATATCACAGTGAAATATGTAATGCTGGGTAGAAAAGAAGCTCATGGTCAGGACTCATGTATGGTATAACATATAGAGAATGCATTAAGCAGGCTTTTGAAATTTGCATTTAAAATTATTTTGAGGGTGACAAGTTATCCCATCAAGATGTGTTACAGAAATCATTTCTCTACCTGTGGTGCAGAGTGCTCAATAAGCCTCTTAATTGCTGATTAATTTTCAAGGACAAACCTACAATCCCTTCCTAAAGAGAGAAGTGAATTCAGGATTAAAACGAAATGAGCTATCAAGCCACAAAATGATGTAGAGGAACCTTAAATGCATATTATTTATTAATGGCAAGAAGCTACATTATCTGTAAAGACTGCATACTATATGATTCCAACAATATGATATTACGGAAAAGGTAAAACTGTGAAGATAGTAAAAGATCAGGTGTAGCACAGAAGATATTTGGGGCAGTGAAAATACTCTGTATGATATCATAATAATGGATACATGTCATTATACATTTGTTCCAACTCATATTCCAAACCACCTAGAGTGAGGGGTAACGTAAACCATGGACTTTGGGTGATGATAGTGTGTTGATATTTTTGTAACTAATGTACCACTCTGGTTGGGGTTGACGATAATAGGGGAGAAAGTGCATGTACTGGGGCAGGTAGTGCTTTCCTCTCAATTTTATCGTGAACCTAAAACTGCTCTAGAAAAGTAAAGTCTTTTAAAAATAAAAATAAAAAGAGGAATTGATAATATGCCTTTTTTTTTCCCCCCTCAGAGAAACTACAGTTTTTTTTCACCCTTTTAAATCTTCCTTGTGTGGACTGGTTGCAAGCTCTTTTCTTAGAATCAAGTTTTTCTTCTCTGCTTAGCTCTTTTGGCTTTGGTATGTCCTATGAATGATATCTTGGTCCCTGTGTTTGCCCATGCCCGGGAGGTTTATTACCATTCCTGCTTTCCTCCGTTGTCTACTGAAAACAATGGCGAACCCAAACCATTTCCAAGCCTAATTCTGGCTCCCAAAATTCCCACCAGTGTTTGGATTCTTACCTCCTCCCAAACCCATTTATATAAAAGAGCAGTTTGTGTAACAATGAACTCTATCTGGCTTTTAGTGCAGGTTTCTTTTTGAAAGACACCGAGCAATATAATTTAATAGTTTTCTATAATCATTTGCAGATAGATTCCAGCCATTGTGTTAGGCAGTGGAGGTATTATAGTAAAAAAGATAAATGATGTCCCTGAGGACATATTTTATAGAGAAATGCAGAAAACACAGAGTAAAACTAACATGTCCCCCAGATAATAGTTTTTAAATTGTGATAAATCAAAGGAAATAAACATAATGATTTCATTAAGATGAACTGAGTTGGAAAGTAATTCTTGAAAAGGTAAATATTATGAGATATCTGAAGAATAAGAAGGAGCCGTCAATATAAATAGCCTAGGGATGGGCATGAGAGAGGGCTTTTTTGGAAAAGATATTGGTCTGTTTGAGGAAAGAAAATCATACCCACAAGATTTGGTAAGAAGAGTGGAAATTGTATAAAATGATGTTAGTCATGTGATGTGATTATGACAAGGTGGAAAGTTTGTAAACTAGTGTCTGGTATATTTTTATTTATGATTTTAATTTATTAGTTTTGTTGCTGAATAGAGAATGTGTCATAGAAATGAAAGAATGGAAGAGAAGAAAATACAAAGTATTGTGATAGTTAATGCATGAAGTGATGTAAATTTAGAATTGGATAGTAGTAGATAAGAATTAGATTTAAAAAAAGGTTTGCTAAATATTTTGGAGAACTTATGGATGAAACAAGGTAGAGTTTATGAGTAAAATGATTTTTTCATAGGTTGTTGAAAACTGAGGCCACTTACTTAAAAAGACCTGAGAAAACAGATTTGTGGGGTGGGGGAGGATGAGCATCAAAAAATTAATTTCATAAACATTCAGATTATAATGTTTATGAACAATTTTTGATGCAATATCACAGAGACAGTTTAATATATGTGAAATTCATGAGCACAGGTTTCAATTGGTGATGTAAAGTTAAAAGCATAATATAAGTTGTATTTAAAGTCATCAGATTGCATTATCATCTATGGTGATGATATAAATAAAACCACAAGACAGTCCCACAAACAAGCTCTGAAATAATCTAATGCTTATAGTTAAGTAAAAGGGAGAAATTTAACAATGATGCCTAAGAATACGAAGCTAGAGAAGTAAAATGAAAACTGTGACGCCATGGAAGTCAAAAGAGAAGAATGTTTCAAAAAGAAGGGAGTGAACAACTATTAACTGCTCTTGAAATGTTAGACATATGGGATCAAGAAGGGGCTATTGGGTATGACAACATTGAAATTGTCAATATCCTTGAGAGTGATATCAGAGTAAAGAGGGGATTAAAGTCAGATTGGATATGATTAAAAAGAGTATAGAGAGACTCAGGGAAGTAGTGGTTAACTCCTCTCCACTTACAACACCAGCTCCAACTCAATCACCAAGCCATCCATTTCTACCAAGACTTCAAGTCTACTAAGACTGGGGGTAATTGGAAGAGAGACTCAGAGCAGTGACAAAAAAATCAGTGGATCCTAGGACCACAAGGGAGGGTCTTGATCCTGATACACTGTTTGGGAAAAAATAATATTATGAGATGGAAATGGTGTCTTGAAAGAGAACATATATTCTGAAAGTAAAGTTATTTAACTATCTTGAGGAAACATAGGCTTTGGTTCATGGAAAAGAGATAAAAAACAAAACAAAATGAAACAACTCTCCTAAAATTGTTATCATTAAGAACACAAACTCTAACACCGAAATGTCTGGATTTCAATCTAGATTCTACCAGTAATTGGTGGCAAAATTAAAGTAAATTATGTATCTTCTCTGTTTTATCATTCTCCCCATTTGTAAAATTGTGGATATGTTTATTAAACAAATATTTCTGGAAACCTGACTATATGCCAGTCACTGCTCTAACAGTTGGGATATATTTGTGAACAAAACAGAAATATGTTGCTTTTAAAGTGTTTTCATTGTAACCACATAGTCTATCTCCTAGGGTTTTGGTGATGATTAAATGTGTTAATATATGTAAAGTGCAGAGAGCAGTGCTTGTCCTACACTAAATGTTATATAATATTAGCTATTATTATTGCCTGGGGCTAGAATGGAAGGTACTGGAGGATTGCAACTGTTCAAAGTGCTTGGTGACTTCAAACAATGAGGAACTGATGGTTGTGTTCTTATGTAAGAAGAGATAAGTATATTTTGTTTGTTTATATGCATGAAGAAAGTGCACCATTAATGTAAACCATTGATGAAATGAAAAGTAGAAAAACTTCCAAGGGAAAAAACAAAACAAAAAAGGAATACAAACCAACTTAAATCAGCACAAATACTTATAAGGAAATAAAGAAAAAATAAAAATAAACTAAATGATAATCAAAATAATAGAATGAAATTATGTTATCTGGTGTATTAAACATGGTAAATAAATAAATAAATGAAACAGAAACAGTTTTAAGATATGGAGAAGTTCCTGAGATGGAGAGGTTGGAGAAAGGCATTAGACTAAAGTGTGTATAGAGCCAAATGGGGAGTAGGATACGTATGGAGTCCATGGGTAGCTAACTGAGCAGGGTTTGAGGAGCAGGGTGAGGATGAAGGATAACCTGAGAAACCTGGGCATCTCTGTGGTGTCTGATAGGGAGAGAAAACAATGTAGAAATCCCTAATGGCCCTGAGGCAGACTATGTTTACCAGGCAATGGAGAAGTAGGTATCTTGACATGTACAGTATCTAGGCTTCCCTCTTTGCTTCTACTGATGGAGATCCTCAGTCTAGAACAGAGATGATGATACAACTAAAGAGCAGGACACACTTTATGACTGTTACTGGTGAGCACATCAACTACACTTAAAGTATGATGATTCAATCAATTTGTATTATTATTATTATTTTAGCAACACTTACCTATTCAGGGCAAGACCAATGAAATGAATAGCTGATTCTACTCAGGCTTGAGAGTCTTGTAGAAGCCAGGAAGACAGAGAGAAGAACAAAAGGACTAAGGATGCCTTCAAGACCACTGAATCAAAGGTTGGAAGTGGAAAAAAAAGAGAGAGAAGAGAAGTGATATAAAAGAAACATCACACAGTTAATTTAAGCAGGAAGCTAAAAATTGTGTCCAGGTGTGTCTAAAGCAACTGAATAGGAAGGGGAGGTGATGATTGGAAAGAGTGGGATATTTGAAGCAGATTTTGGAGGTGGTGTATTTACTGATAAAAATAAGGGCCATGAATAAACATGAAAATTGCTAACAAAGTATAACCAAGGGGACTTCTTTTAAAATCCAGAGACCAAAGAACTGGAAGGACAGGTTTATTAGCATGGTCAGTTCAAATGAGTTTTAGAAATGCTTTTTAATAAAAGTTGAGGAAACAGTATTCATTGAATTCCAGGTAGGTGACATGAGTCTGCAACATTTTTTTTCTGTGTGGTAAGCAATAAACATGGAGTTTCTAGTATGAGCACTTTGACGGAATTCAATTTATGACAGTATAGAAATAGGGAAGTTGTATAAATACCTATTCTTTACATTTGCATTGGGTGATCTCACATAAGGTTGGGATATGTTAATAAGTAGTTTGAGTTTCTAATTGCAATGTTAGGTTTAAGGAAGGTATGCAAAGTTTCTACAGGTCCAAAGGCCCAAGGGATGTTACAGCCAAATGGTAAAATATAGTAATGTTTATTTAAAATTACCATACAGCATATACTTCTATGATAGTGTATAGGTTAGATTTTAAGGATATGTAATTGCCATAAGTATATACACATGGATAACATGCCGAGAAAATATATATTTCAAAACTTATCAAAATTAGGTTAATCAAAATTAGATAAAATTCAATTATATTTGTAATTATTCATATATGTTATTCAAAGCCAAATAAATTGGCAAAAATCAAAGTATAAAGAAATCTAATAATATAATCAATATATTTAATTAAATAGATAAATATATAAATTTGTATTTCTCATGGACTAAACATGAATATAAATATATATGCCTATTTCTCTATGTTTAGTTACTATACCAAAAAGAAAATCTAAAACTATTTTTCAAGTGAAGTAACTTTTGGAAAGCATATTCTCTAATACAAATGCAGTAAAATTATTAATTAATAATTAATTAATTATTAATACAGTAAAAATTAATATATGTATGTATATTTATAAACCACTAATAATTCTCAACTGTATTCCTAGATAAACGCTGTATCAATAAAAAAGAATTTAAATAGTAAATTAGCTAGGAAAAAATATATCATAGCCCATGAAATACAGTAAATACTATAAAGAAATTTGGTATAGTCAGCAAAGCTTTTTATATTTTCATTACAAAAGATAAACAATTCAAAAATTACCTCATTCTTCTACCACATGGATAGAAATAGATTTTTCTGAAATCTACCACATTTTCTTCCTACCAGGAATATGTTCTGATACATTTATTAGAAATGTATATATTTCTGAAATACGTTTCACCATTCAGAACACAAAGAACGTTCTGAAATTCCTTTGTTGATAGCGACTGAATGAAAAGTAGTTTAAAACTAATGATTTGCTCTGTTTGTATCACTGGCCTGTGTGTCAAGAAGATGAAACTTCAAAGTGTAAATTAGTATAATCTCAGAACTGTGGAATAATATTTAATTTGTTTGAGAAATAAAAAAAAATCAGATACTTGAAAGCTAGCTAAATTTTCCTGAGTATTGGCTATATATCAGAAAGTTCTAAATAACACATAATTTTTGCTGACAATAGTGAGGTAAGGCATTTATTGTTTTATCATTATCATTTCGCAGGTCAGAAAAATAGGCCTAAAATGTTTAAATAATTTTTCCAACGCCAGATATCTAGTCAGAGGCAAAGGTAGGGTTTGAGTATAGACAATGTCTGGAACTTCTAAAGTGTAGCTCTTCATTTCCATGCATAGAGCCTTCCATTTTACATATTAGCACATACATCAGATTTCATTAAATTACAAGGTGTTCTATTTTTGCCAAATAAATTATTATACAGTGCTTTTCCCTCATATGGACTATAAAAGGTATCTTGATTTCAGAGCTGTTAAAATATGAAAGAATTAAACAGTGTGACTTAGAGTTAATAAAATATCGTTAGTGGAACAAAATTTTGTGAGTTAAGTAAAATCAATTTTATGGATTAGGGAACTAAGTACAAGAGAGATGTAATTGCCTAGCTTTGGTGACATAGTCGATGAGACAGCAGTTAAAAATACATCTTTTCAACACCAAAATGTACTCTCTGAAACACTAAGCTATTCCTTATAATAGACTTGAAACTATTGTTTCTATATTGGCATTTTTTTCTGTTTCAGAAAAGTTCCATTATTAAAATCCTTGTACCTATTTTTATTGTGTTTAAAATTAAAAACTTTAAAACAAAAGACTGTTTTTATGTAACAGAATGCTTTACTAAAGAATAAACATACATCTGTTCCCCTGTCCTGCTTCATTTCTAAGACATTAAAGGTAACTTCTTTCATGGAGCTATTATAGAGATTAAAGATACCATTTAAAAAAAAAAAAAGGTTTCTGAATTTAAGATTGCCACTATTAGAAGGCAATTGCTAAACTCATTATTTAGGAAAAGCAATGGAATTCAATACTGTGTTTCAAGAATTAGAAATAAGGCCCTTAGGCTCTTTATTATTATTTTTATTAGTTTCAGGTGTACAAAGCAGCATAATAATTAGACATTTATACACCTCACAAAATGATAACCCCAACAAGTCTACTATTCATCTGACACCATACATAGCTAATAACTATTACAACACCGTTGATTATATTCCCTATGCATCCCGTGACTATATACACACGGGTATGTGTGATATATATATACATATACACACACACACATATATACACATATATACATACATACATACATATATATGTATATATTTTAATTTCAATATTATTTTATATCAGTTTCAGGTGTATAGCTCATGGTGGCTAGCGCTTATAGTAGCTCCATGGCTAAGGTCTCTACCTTCTGCAAGTCACCTCCATCATCAAGCTTAGAGGTGGTTAGAGACAGACATTGGATCCAGTTTGTTTCTGTGGTTTCCAGTTTGCTCTTGACTTCCAAATTGTGTGCTCTGCTTTCCTTCTTGATTGCAGGCCTGGCTAATCTGTAATGATTTCAGGCCCAACACCTGGCCCACAGGCAAGAGTCCTGCTTGGCATTCATAAACACTTCTTTTAACCATACTTCTAAAAAACGACAATAGCAAAATCATGCTTCCACTTAACATGTCCCTTGAGCAACTGAAAACATGTTATCTTTCTCCCAAGAGAGGATCTGAAATCCCCCTTTTTTTGGGGGGAGTAGGGGTTGACATTCATTCTTTTTCTAGCTGAGTCACACTCTCCTTTGATATCTTGTTACTTAGTTCTGTTCTGGGTATAGATTACTGATTAACAAACCAACCTAGGTCTATATCATTGCAACAGACTGAATATTGGTTTCACTCCAAAATTCATGTGTTGAAATCATAAACCTCAATTTGTTGGTGTTTGGAGGTTGGACATTTGGGTGGTGATTAAACCATTAGGACAGAGCTCTCATGAATAGGATTAGTGCCCTTAGGAAAGAGACTTAGGGGAGCTTCCCATCCTTTCTGCCAGGCATGTGAGAGCATAGGAAAAAAAGATGGCCCTCTGTGAACCAGGATATGGGCCCTCACCAGACATGGAATCTGTTGGTGCCTTGCTCTTGGACTTCTCATCTTGTAGAACTGTGAGAAATAAATGTCTATAAGTGCGTACACACACACACACACACACACACACACACACACACAAATACATGGACTGAAATGAACAAGTGGTCAAAACAAATGAAAAAGAATCATTCAATGTTTTATGAAGCAAACTAAGCAATATAAAAGACTTGGATACCAAATTAAATTATTTATTTACTTATTTTTTTGAGTTACAAAACCCTAAGTTCAAAACCAATTGAAAATACTAATGTTGAGTATAAATCATGAGAATATACTGATCCAGCATCTAGACACTCAATTAAAGCTGCTTGAATTTCTATTTGCATGCTAGTGATTAATATGGAACCTGAAATCATAATTTTCTCCATTTTTGATTATATGAAAACATCAGGATCCATTCAGATTTGGTAATTTTTGAAATCAGAATACAAGTTATGCTAAACATGGATGAAGAAATAATCTATGTGGATTTTAAAAATACATGGCCCTGAAAAATCTACTAGATTCAATTTATAATCTTTTAAGTGGCTGGGAAAACGTAAAAAAAAAAATTAAAAAAATGAAAACTCATGGTCTGTAATATTTGTTTGAGAACTTGGGAGAAGTGTATATTTTGCAGATTTGGTAACATGAAAAGTTAATTAAGCTAGCAGAAAACTTTTAGAATGCAATGTCTGCTTACAAGTAAATGAATACCTTAATGTACCCATTGTCTGTTAATGCATTCTGTTAGAAATGGAGAAATGAGTTTTTAAATAGTCTTAGAACTTATATGAGTGGCTTCTTTTTTTTTTCCAGCTCTCACAGTTAAATAAATGATCCAATCAGTATATTTTATAAAGAAGATTGCATTGCTCCTGAAATTTTCATATGTTGTTCCAAAAGACATTTAAAAATCATGTCTGGCCAATTATTATCGGTTCATATATTTATCTGAAATAGTCATAAATCCAGGCTTCCAATATCGATAATAATACTTATGAAGATGATGATGGTGATGCTGAAGTGACAGTGATCCTGATGACTTTAGCTAATATTTATGACATGTATACTCTGTCCCATAACAAATCTATGACATAGATGCTAGAATTTCTGCACTTCTCAAAAGAAGAAAGGAGGCTGTGATAAAGTAAATAAATTGCTCAAAATTACCCATGCAGTTATTGACCAGACTGGATTTTGTACTTATGCTTAAATAACTCTGAATCCTGTGTGTTTAACTAAAACCAATTACAATTTATTTCATTGTAATTATATCCCTTTGTTCTCTGGTGATCCATGAAAAAAATTACTTTGCTAGTCTAGTTTTAAATAACTTTACTGGTCTGGTTTTTAATAATTATCTGCTAGTATTGGAATGCCATGAAGACAAGGTAAACACTAAATTATATATCAAACAAAAAAGTAAAGATGAACACACATAAAGTTTATAATTTTGCTTTCTGATTAACTTGTTATGAACTAGTTAAGTATTAAACTAAATTTGATTTGATTTAAATATTAGGTAAATCTTCTTTATTTTCTAATCACAGTATTAAATTTTAGTTCATTATAAATTTAACATAGGCAATGTTGTCAGTGCTGCTAATAGCTATTGTTTACTATTTGTGCTTATGACCTGGCATTCCATTAGATAGTCTAAAAATATTATCAATAAAACTAATCAGCATCCATTTTATAGAAGAGGAAATTAAAGGCCTGAGTTTTCTTTTTGTTATGTTTTGTTTTTAAATAATACCTCCTAGAACTGGAGGATGGTAGAGGTAGGTTTCAAAGATATTTGACTACAAAACCTACGCTCTTTAACCTATGCTATCTTGTCTTCTTTTAAATCTGTAATAGGGATCTTGAAAGCTAACATAATGTTTGATAGAACACACAACATATTTCATATAATTGAGGTTTACGTACCACTGTAAGGAGGGGAAAACAAACAGGTGAGGACCAAAAATGTTTTAAACGACACCAAAGCATGGAATGTGTTCTGAGTCTAGCAAAAGTAGAAATATTCCTACCCATTGAAATCAGGATTAGGATAACTCTGAAACCAGAGGAATATGAGAGTAAAAAAAAGTACATTCCTATGGAGCTACAGAGGACTTATTAAAGGAGAAACTTTTAAATTACGATCTGAGTTGTATGACCTTCGATTAAGTTGTATGATCTTAGAATTGCAGACCTTTAAGGGATGGAGTTTTCTCACCTAAAATGAGATGAATGATGTTTTCTGATGTTCTCCTAATGTTGCACAGGATAATGACATAGTTTCTATGATAGTTCATACAATTGGAAGGGTCACTGAATGTCTTATAGTTCAGTCCCATATGTGATTATGGATTCCTTTTGATACTTCCCTGTTATGTGTTAGAGTGAGTTGACTTTAATTGATAAAAGCTTGAGTTTCCAAACTTAACTCAATCTGAAATAGTTATATGACTTTGGGCAAAGTTTTTAATATTCCTTAGTTACATCTTTTTTTCTAACTAAGAAATGGAGAAGGTAATAATTCTGACCACGTTGTGTAACTCAGCAGCTTAGCCTTCTCCCTGACCCAGAGTACGCTCTCAAAAATTGAATCTAGTATGACATGTTAAGGATGTTGGTGATCATGATCAGGACAATCAGTTTTCTGTGAATTATTTATCTGACTTTGGTCTGTATTCCTTGGTGACAAGTATCTTTTCACTGTGCTATGAATTTATTTCATCAGATTAAGTAAGACACCATAATATGTATCCCTTATGTCCTACTCTACTCTGGCTAGCTTATTTCCTCCAAAACATATACAATTGTATTCTTTACCCACTCATTCTATTCATGAGTTGTCATCCTGAAGTCACTGATACACTTCATGAAATCGACCACTTACAAAAATCCTTCCATAACTATTTAAAATTAAATGATAATTTTTCCAACATTTAATTCCAAGGAAGCCTTTCCTCTCCATAGCTTTGCTTATACTTTGTACATAATTTTATTCTTTATTGAATATACAATATATTTTCTATCTCTTCCATAGTATCACCTTTAATATTCTAATAATGCCATGATAAACAAACATTCATTGAATAATGTCCCATTTAAGTTGTTTTTAATACATGATAACAGAATGGACTAAACATACAAAGGAGTAGTCAGCTTTCTCAATGAGAAGTTGAGATAGAGAAAGAAAGGTGTAGGATTTCATAGAAAATTGCAGGAAAATGTGCAGTGCATTAAAGAATCCCTCCTATCTTATGTCAGTGAAGTCACAGAGATTGTTTATATCTCGGATGATATGAGAAAATTAGCTTGACATGAACTTGATTTACTTGTGAGCAGGCATAATAATAGCATATTTAATTACATGAAAGTAATTGAAAAATATTTAAAAATTGAAAAGTCAACACATTAAAACACACTTTTAAAATGTTTTATTTATTTATATCAAAACATAATTTATTTTAATTTTACTTTTTATTATCAGTTTAACTGATCTTATTGGAAGCAAACTCATTGATAAATATTTTCAAAATCAGCTTTTCTTCTTTAGTGTTCTGGAAAACTCTAAAACTAGATTAAACATGATTATAGGAGTCCACAGTATTTTCCTTTTTGCCTTAGGTTCTACAATATGGCTCTGTGTGTCACTGTTTTGTCCATTCCATTGGAAATTATTATTTTATTTCCTATGTATTCCTACTTTCATTTTGTATTGTTTTAAGTGGTGTATTTAAACTATTATTTCCGTCCATTATTGAATTTTAGGAGACCTCTAAAATTTTATGCTTCAGACAAGTGTCTCATTTGTCTCAACTTGGAACTCGACCTGGTTCCAACTCCTTCAAATATAAGAGATGCAGTCAGTAAGTCAGATCTAGCTAACTGACTCTATGTCAGAGGGATAACTCTGTAGATACAGTGGAAAGGGTGATCTATTTTGGTACAGGATTCAATAGTGAGCTCCTAAAGCTCATAAAAATCCAGTTTGCAGGTAGCTTATCTAACAGCCTACATATTTTTATCTTTATTTTGGCTCTCTTAGCACAATAATTAAAGAATTATTTATAAGTTATAAATGATGACCTAAGAATGACTGAATCAATTAAATTATTTTAGCAAGTATTCAATAAATTAATTCATAATGGTAGCTCTTCCAGAGTAAAGTGGAAATAAACTGATGACATTTTTATTTCACACTCAAAGCACTGTAGAATTGAACAAGAAATAATATCCTCTTTCAAATTAAACACTCAATTACTTTATTGAGTCTCCAGTTTAAATGGTGAAAAAAGTAGTCTAAACTGTAGAGATAAAATAATTGTCCTCTCAAACAAATCCTGTAAATACTCTAAGTTTATTAGTTGATCTCACTTTCTTTTCTGTGATGAAATGCCTCTAATATTATAATACAAATTTAAAAAGTTACTTATGACATAATGCAATGCCCAGCAAACAACAGTCAATAGAAATTTATAAAATTACAAAATTAAATAATTAATGAATAACTAACCCCCCAAAAGGAATCAAATAAATTAATATAAAAAAGCAAAGTAGTATGAAGTTTAATTATTAAATAAATGGCAGATATATTTCTATTCTAAAGATTTTATGAAAGACTATTTCCAAAACCTGTAAATTTTAAACTTCAATGTTTCTTAGCATAGACTACATATATATATGTATATATATGTGTATATAATTATATATACTATATGTATATAAATTATATATACTATACAGTATATTTATACTATATGTATATAAAATAAAATATGTGTATATAATTATATATACTATACGTAACATGTATATATAAATGTATATGTATACATATTACTATATAAAGTAATTATATAGTATCTTTGATATAAGTGATTTTACTATGATAGCCTTTAGTCATATATTAGTGAGTGTTTAGTTTAAGGATCTTGATTTTGAATAGCTGCATGGAAGAAATGTGAAGGATCAGAAACAGATGTAATATTGTAAAAGGTATCATGGTATAAAGTAATGTCCTCCCTTAATTATGTTTGTATCTTAGTGAAACTTTGTATGGAGATGAGATTAAATAGATGGAATTTGTTGAGCATCTGTTATGTATCCAATACTATTGTAGAATTTTTAAGTGTATAAATATATTAAATTTTCGTGACAACCATGTTTTGTGTTATTTATTTATTTGTTTATTTTATTTGTTTATTTATTTATTTTAAATTGAGTGCCTGTCCTCTACTGATAAGTGGATTATTTCAGGCAAAGTCACCTTACTTTGGGAGAAAGAGGGACCTATCCTGCTGATTGTCCTACTAGTGTTGATCAGGACAGTCTAGAATGATTGGTTAAGATTATATTACTAGGAGCGGCTGAAACTGTAGGTTAAGTATGATGGTTAAGTATTAGGTTAAGTATTATGTCTCGGTTTAGTGACATGGGCTTAGCACAATTTACTCCATTTTGGGTCTCTTGTCTCTTTTTTGACACTGCAAATTTCCATTGAAAAGGTAACATCACTATGGTTCAGCAACCATTCTAATTATCTTAGCAGAGATTGGCATGACTGAACCCGTAGTGTAGCTTAGGATGAGATTTTCATTTACGCATCCAAATTTGTAAAGTCATAGACGATGACAGTGCATTTTACATTGTTTTAGAATTGGAATAACTGGGTGAATCATTCAAAATAAATAGATCTAAGGTAAATGATTACATTTATGTCATTAGGCATCAAATAAAACATAATGCGACATCAAGAAAAACATGAATAATTTTGATTTATAAGGGAATTCTAGGAATCAGGATTGACCTCCAGACTGTTATATGTTTTACTGAAGCTTTATGTAGTATAAATACATTAATTGACTAAAAACTAAAGAAGCGCAGTTCTAATAAATGACTCCGAAAGATTATAAGAACCTGATTGATAGTCCAGTTAGACAACCTCTGGTATATAGGAAAACAGTGCCTCTTGTATTATAAGAGATTGATCTACTCTTTCCACCTTTTGAACAAATTCATCAAGAATGGTCTTGAGCAGACGATAGAATAAAAAATCATCTCTGGACTTGAGTCGAGACTTAACAAACAAACAGAACCCCAAATTACCCAACCATTTCTGTTAAATTCCATAGAAGTTAAAATTGTTGTTCATCTGGATACAATAGATTGGGTTAGAATTCTGCTTTAAGAAATCACATGAAATAAAAATGCCCATGGGAAGCATAATAAATTCATTCTAAGTTTAAGCCTGTTAGGGCCTGTTTTGCTCACCATTGTATAGCTAAAGCATAGCACACACTAAGACTTGTATTAATTATTCAATAAAAGGTAGCTGAATAAATGCATACACAAGTATCTTTTAGTTACGAACTATATTCTAGAGGCAGTAAGATTTCGAGTTAATTGATGGTTTCTTTACTTAGTCTTATTTGACTATTGCAACGTTAATTTCCTTGAATCTTAATATCTAAGACTAAAAATGGACATAATAATGTAGAGCACCCAAGACTGTTCCAAAGATGAAAGAGAAAGTGATGCCGTGTGGGTGGCAATGGTCATTAATGTTACCTCTTTTGCATTATTATCAGGACCATCATTATCAATAGGCTGGGTGACTGGCAGTAACAGAGAGGAAATGTGTAAGGTAAAGCTACAGCGAGGCACACGACCAAAACAAAATTTGCCTGTTTTTAATGCATTCCCAAGTTAGTGAAAGCTGAAGTAATATCGAAAACTGTTGTTAAATTAAAAAATTTGATGCAATTTTTGCTCTTATATCACAAAAACTGGAAATGTTTGTTCAGGGGAACAAAAGCAGTTTTCCTGCCAGAGGAAGTTAAGTATTGAATAATTAAGAAACGTAGGAGACTTAAATTCTAAATAGAACCTAGAATCTCACTATGCTCTAACTTAGCAGGAAATTATTAGACTAGAACAATTACTCTTGATTTTTTGGCCATTGTACAGAAAACTTGTATGTAGGTTCTTCCTGCCCACGTGTCAGATATGTTTTTTTTTTCTTTATCACCATTATAATTACATGATATGGAGACAATCATTAGCTTAATCACATCAAAACTTACCAGGATTAAAAATGTCCTACTGTTGAAGGATATGTATAAAGATTTGTTTGAAATTTATTTCTGTCATGGAAAGAAGGCCTTTCAAAGAAATATATTTACATTTCAAATAGACATTTTCCATGCTTGTACTTGCTTCAGTCATTTATAATTCAATCAGTTGGGTATGAAGTGCTGACAATTGAAATGCAGAAACAGAAAGTTCCGATTCTCTCAACTTTAAAAGTATCTAAATTACATCTAGCCCTGGTCAGTAATGTTGACATGCCAACACTCTGCTTGCTTCCCGGACTTAAAAGGAGGTGATTTAAAATTAGCTTGAAGCTTGTAACAAAACAGGTTTCTACTAACACAAAAGGAAACAATCTCACTTCTAAAATTTCATGTAGTAGGAATACAAATCATTTTTTAAGTTATTGAGGGATATGGACAAAGAGAGTGTAAATTGGCTACTATAGTGTGTGCACGCAAATGAGTGTGTAGGAGGATGAGAAGGTAGTCCCTACTTTATGAGCTGGAATTAAGTATTAAATAATTCATTAACAAGTGAATGCATTATATATAATATGTTCATATATGTTTAGTATTATACTATATAGTAGATGTGTGCTGTTATCCATTATAATAAATGTGTACGTGTGTGTGTGTGATGTGTATATTGGAAGAAAACAGTTACTGGGTTAAATCTCTCTCTTTTTGGCAGTCTAGAAGTGAGTTTTTATTCATTCCCTTCAACTCCCATAGTCCATTTCTCTAACACAAAGTAGGTATTCAATAAGTGTTTATTGAATGAATGCTTAGTGCCTTTTTAAGTGATTGCAGAATGGTAGGGCAATTATCCTTGCCGATAGGTGACTTGCTATTCCTATTCACTAACAGGAATAAATTGGAATAGAGGGCCAAAGAAACAGAAATACAATGTTGCATATAGGAAAAAAATAATTTGGTCAAATTAAAAAAAAATAAATAAAGGATAAAAATAACATCTGAAGTCAGGCAACTGCTCAAGGACTCATTTCCTCCTCATAACTATCAGAAAAATCAGTGCTGTAGTTGGAAGAAATGAGATATTACAGGTTCTGTGTGAAATGTCATCAGTTCTGCAGTATAAAGTGAGCCAATAAAATTAATCTACAAGGGGCTTTTAGATTTTGATTAGGTTGTGGATTGCCAGCCTTTTGTGAAGTTTTCTGTAAAAACAGCCATTGATTTCCCCTCTAACCAAGCAATTTAATCTATGGTACAAGTTGCAAAGCCAGCTGTGGAATCGTGGTTGTCCCTGCAGGAACAGTGAGCGAGAAGCAATACACCTGCCACTAGGTTTCTAAAATAATCATTGAAAAAGAAAATGTTAATAGGCAGAAATAAAGATGAACCACCTTTTCTAAGGCTCCTTAGAACCCGACTGATTCAGTTCCACATTCATCGCCCCATTCTGTCCCTTTTCAGTCTTGTTCCATTCTGTGCTAAACAGGAATTGAAACCAGCAGGTTTTACATATACATTTCATCATGAAGCTTCAAATATGCATATATTCATACAGAATGTAGTAAATGTATGGCATACTCTGAGCACTCTGCCAGAAAATGAGAAAAGCAGATCTTATAATAGTGGTTATATAAGCAAGGAAAAAAGAAAGGCTGAATCTAGATTAATTGGCCAGACTGAGTGGAGAAGTATGCATTTATAGATCTTGCTTTTCCTCTGGGGAAGTGGAAATAGTGAGTGCTCAGGAATCACACTGGCCTAGACTCTGGAGATGTAACTTTTAATGAAAAGCTTGTTCCCATCGACCTGAAGTAGTCCCCTGCCTGGGCCTGGAGTCTTTCATCAGGAAAACATTTAGTAGTAGATCCCAGAGACTGGTGCAGAGGGAAGAGAAAATGGACTGGAAAGAACTGGAGTAAAGATGAGAGAGTGGGAGAGTCAGGAGGGGATATACTGTGTGAGCAGTGAGTCACACAGCAATCCATGGTAGCAATAACACAGTGGATTGCTTCTACTGTTGCCTCTTGGGAAGATATGCAAATCACCTTGGGGGTTGTTGCTGGGAACCAGCATTATATTGTGTTAGAAAGGCTCCATGTGAGTTAGCAAATCCACAGCTGCAGAATGCTGGGAGCGAGCCTGCCATGAACCGCCACTGATTCACATATATTCCTGATATTGACTTGAGGTTTACTTTGAGCAACATATAACTACATGAGCTCTTGTTTCTTTATTTGGTAACATGAACAAAATGACTTCTGCCTACAATGTTTTGTAGAGATATTATGAGGATTAACAGATTATCATTGTTTTTTTTAAACCATAATTATTATTGTGTTAACTTATCACTTATTGAATACTTAAAATGTTTCAGATATTGTTTCTAGCATTTATCTTGTATTATCCTACTACATCATAACAAAAACATATTGGGTAGAAATTATTAATATGCTCACCAATGAAGAAAGCAAGTTATATAAAAATATTGTTACTTTCCTAGTATCATGCAAGTACTAATTGTCAAAGCTATAATTCAATCCAGGTGGTGTAACTCGAAATCCAATGTTCCTAATCATTATGTTAGAGGAATATAAAAGATTTTGATGTATGCTAACCAAAAGCAAGTAAAATGTAGTATCATTTCACTCACCAGGAAGATCATCAGTACAGAGCAATCTCAGTTTTCGTATGCCTTTCATCTCCTTTATATAGTAAAATATTCAGCTATTAGGATCAAGAATAGGATAATATTACAGAATTGGGTATGGAACAAATACTGGCCTACATGCCCACAGCTCTTGGTGAAACTTTATGTTCTCACAACGCACAGATTCTCGTTACCACCCTATCATTAGTGACTCAGTTCAGGGATAATTCCCAAGTAGATTGGAAATCAGGAAGGTAGGCTTCTCTTGAGTTACTGATTTATTTTTCTCAGGGATATGATGGATCTTTCCTTTTCATCCTTGTTTTGACTACCGGGGAGCTCAGAGCAAATGTTCCTCCTGCCTTCTTCTCGAAATTGTACCCAATATAATGGAATGCTTCCTTGGGCAGTGATTTTACCTTTGGTTTCAAATTAATTTTACATTCTATTTGTCCTTTGCCCACATGTATTAACTAATATATGTACTTACTAAATTAAGTACATAATTTATTTTTGTAGGTTTTTTTTTTAATGTTCGTTTATAGTATTGATTTTTCTCTATGTACCAAAGATGGACTAGTTCATAATTGAATAGATATTGCTCATTAATTCTCTTATTCTGGCTTGCTAATTTTAAGTAGAAAGTATTTCTTGTTTGAAATAATATTTGATTTGTTTTGTTCTTTGCTATCACTTCTCAGAAAGGACAGAAATGAGAAAATGTAACTAATTGACATTCATTCTTATCAACAGAAGTGTTTTTCAGTTGTATATTTTCTAAATGGAGCATCTCAGGATTAGGTCATTCATGCTGCTGTTAGCTCTCTAGCAGAATCAGTGGCCTGGAGACAGTATAGAACCTTCCTGTGACTCTGTAGATGATGTGTAAGGATTTTAATGTGTAAGGATTTCAGGAACGTCTATCAGATTCCTTTTAGCATAATGGTCTCTAAGCTCTTCTGTATAGCCCAATTGCACCTGAAAGTCTAATATACCTACCGTTATACAAAATCATGGAGAGTTTAAGCCTGGTGTAGACATGGGGGAAAGTACAAACAAAATAGGTTTGGATATAGTCCAGAGATGGGAGAACAGATGTCAGAGTGTAAGAAGGGACTGAAAGCAAATTGAATTATGTTGCCAAGAGATCTAGTCTATTATGGAATTCATTCTCTTTCTCTCAAATACATTATTTTCTCTATCAATAAACATAAACACTCATTATACATTTTGATGACTATAAAATATAGAAAAAAGGAAAAAAATAGCCCATGTTTCCACCATCCAAAGTCAATTCTTAATATTTATATACACAGGTATGCCCTACTATCTAAATATCTTGTATATTAAGTTCAAGGAATGCACATTTGGATTGCAAGTTCAAATACTCAAGTATACTGCATTATCCAAGTATTGAGTTTCAGATACCAAGTAGAGAGACAGCAAGAGATTCATATCAAATGTTGCCTGAATCTGTTTCCAAAGTTCAATTATTGAGTATTCAGAGTATATGTCTTGTGTATTTTTAAATATTTCAAGTATATGCATATATATAAATCAGTATGTAACATATGAATATGCATATGTAATACTATTATAAATATATAGTGCTTTTCTACTTATTAAACTTAGCATTGCAAGATAATTATATGCCCAATTGAACCACTGTAGAATATTCCAAGTATTTAAGTTTTACAGTTTGCTTACTCATTTCTCTATTCTTAAACATTTAGTGTATGCATTCTGCCAAAATTAATCTATTATAATTATGCCACAATAGATTTGTCTTGTGTGTGTGTCCATGTGTGTGTATGTATCATTTGCATACTTTCCTGAGGATAGATTCCAAAACTAGACAGGCAAGATCAAGAAATGCCACCTTTTCATGACTCCCTTTACAAATTGCTTAAAACGTTTCTTTAGTGATGGAATGATTTACGTTCACATATTCGATTATAAGAGAGTCTTTTATCAGTATAACCAGGTCTCTGTTATATTTCAGAGTCTGCCTTAAGACTGGATTTGTTTACTTTATTTGGATTACTGGTCACATAGGTTTCCACCCTTCTCCTCATACGGTTTTTAAATATGTATTTCCTCCTTTACCTTTTTAAATGAAAAGTCTGATGTTAATATTCAAACTCCCATATTCATTCTTACAATGATCAGTAATTCCAAAGTTGTTCAGTATGGTGTATTAAAAAACATAAAGATGAGATTGATGAGCAGAAATTTCTTTGTTATTGACTTTTAATAAAGTCACAATGTTTACCATTGTGTAGTGTGGATGATTGCTTTTCTTAAAATTAGTTATCTCATCCCCATGTATTTCCAGAGAAGTAGTGATTTATTTGACTTTGTATAATAATAATTTAGATAACAGTATTACATAATATCTTGAACATTCAAATGACTTTAGTTTATCCATTTTTTATGGCTTGGATAAAATGTAACGTGTGTAGCCTGATAGAGAAATTTAATCCATTGTGTAAAAAAAGCATTGCCTAAAACACCTTCAATTTTAATTGCTATTTGTTTATTACAGACATAGAACTCGTTACGATTTCACATAAGTTTCTTAACTTTCTTAAGCATTTCACAAAATTTAGGTTCTCTCTGCCAAGCATAGTAAAATATATATTAGAATTGCTTTATATAAATTATTTATAATAACATACAATGTGAATATTGAATATTATATATTGTATAATGCCTTTTTATTTATAGACAAATGACCAAAACTAACCTCAGAAATCGTATTTATTATGATTGATATAATATAAATTCACTTGAGTTTTCCCTTACAATATTCTCACTTAAAAATATTCTTTAGGCAGAGACTTCTAAATAATTTTTTTGGAGTAAATTTTTTTATTAACTCTGATACCCCAAAAGTTTGACAAAATACTCTGAGCTGTCCAATGACACCTTCTCTCTCTCCTAGTTTGTCAGATCTGATATACTTTAATAAAGACCTTGATATGTCTTTTAATTATATCTCAAATTATTGCTTAACAATACATGTTTCAAACCATCTTTCTTTGAAGCTGATTGGTGAAAAATATTGGATTCGTAAGCCATTAACAAGCCATTCTATTGCATGCCCTGCAATTAATTAGAAGCCAAGTGTTAATAAAATGCAATTAACTCAATGACTACAAATTTTTAAAAAATCATCTCATGAAAAAGAAAAATAGCATAAAGTCAAATGGGGAAATAATTTTCACTCCAGGAAGAAATGTAAAAAGAGCAATCCTCTGCCTCCTTCAGTCCATCAATTCTTATCTTCGTCAGCCATTTTAATTAACATGTTAATAAATACCCTGAGAGATTTAATAGGAAGTGACAATTGCAAAGTGCATGCTGAAATAAAATCTAAGGCAGCAAATGTGTTACTTGTAAAAAATATCATTATTGCCTAGTCAACCATAACTTGCTTTTTCCTTTCTTTCTCTCTTAAAGGAAAAGTTGCTATTTGGAAGAAGATTTAAGCTTTAACCCCCACATATTAAGCAAAATTAACGATCTATTTACTTAGGAGCCATATATTAGCTCCAGTTTATCTGTCCACTGGGTAAACGGTAGACATTACTTGGTCACTATGATAGATTTGAATGCAGGCAAAGCATCAATCAGCCTTGGCAGCTGATTAGTTGTTGGTGTCTTTGACAGGCTCTTCCATCTCCCTGAATGAAAGCCAGCTGATTGCTCTCACTTCTCTTTACATCCATTGCCCTCTAAGCCACTATGTTACATAGCTAATGCTGAGGATGGAAAATTCTCTGTGTCCGCTAACAGTGAATTTATCCGCTTCTCTTGTTATTACATCAACATTAGTCTCCTACTTCAAATTACAGAATGAGGCTGGTCAAGTGTGTGCTACTGTGAACCTTTATGAAACAATATATAGTAATGGGTAAAAACAGTGTGTTTTAATAATGACAGCTGTTCTCCTTAAGGCAGAAAAGTGACATGAAGTGTACTTCCTTTGATGACATACTAAAAATTAGATATGTCAAGATTAAAAGGTTAATAGTAGAGGAATAAAATATTGTAATGAGAGAAAAACATTACCCTCAAGATGAATTCAAGTTCTGAAAGTACAATAGTAATTAGCACAAAAATTATCATTATATTTATATTCATTTCCTGTTAAAGTCTGCTCAGGCCAATCTTTTATTACTAGCATGTGTATTTAAACTCCATTATGAACACTGTAGCTTATTTGTGAGCCTGAAGAACAGATGGAATAAATTTATTTGCAGAAATATATGAGCAAGTGTAAAGGATATGAATTTTGACTTTCTTGATACCCAGAATTAGCTGGCATATGTGCATCTCATGTCACTAAACATAAAGTCAAAAGGAACGGGACATGTTTAATCAGAATTAAGGATTACTTAATCAATTTTAACATGTATTTGTTTACAGAAGTCAGGCTGATAGTATCAAATACTAAGAAATCATTTAGACATGATTCGCATGACATTTCAGAGCAATGTAGTTCCATGTTTTTCCTTTTGTTTTTTCCTATATCTACAATATATCGGGGGTGCCAAATACATGTATCCGTGTGGACACTTTGATCAACGTTGCTCAAGAAGTAGTTTGCCATAATCAGAAATGTCTGAATGCTGATGGTAACCACTTTGAGCACGTCTTGTAATTGCAGAAGTCAAACCTGACTCGTATTCATCTTTTGTTATTGGTATATATTCAGAATTACAATTTTAATATAGGTTTTCTTTCTTAAAATGTTTATACATTTTTTGTCACCCTCTACATTTATATCCAGTGCTTGAGGTTATTCCACAAATATGGGTACCCACAATCTTCAATATGCAATCACACATTCCAATATCTACTCAATAACATATAACTCGCAATAACATATAACTAACAAAAATGAAAAGTGATTACAAGTGTATAATTATGAATTTCTAAAATGTATTAAAATTATTCTCATTTCAAGAAATTAACATATAGACAAATATAAGCATGGGCATTAATTATAAAAATAATCACAACATTATTAATTTTTCACTTTGTTTGAACTATGTAAACACAGTTTCTGTGACATTTTTTCTTGAGCAGTAATAGAATGTTTCTGCAAAACATAAAACAATTGTATCAGAAGTGTGAAGAGAGAATTCAGATTCTATGAAGAAATGAGGCTGATATTGGGTGCCAGTTAACTGAGATGATGTCTTCCCAAACTGAGTTGTTGAGATATGATGAATTATCCAGACAGAAATTCTAGAAAAGACTCATAATGAACAAGTATCATAAATTAATGAGTAAGTAATTTCTATGTTCTAAATAATCTTGTGAAGAAAAAATATATTTATGCTTGACAATCTTATGTAGTTCAATTTTATTTATTTTAAATATTATTGTCAATACAATAGGTTAAAAACAATGTTTGAAAATTTGTAAAGATGGTGCAATATTAGAACAGAATGGGTAAATATAAATATTTCAGGCACACAGTAAATTGTTAGTCAAAAGGATAGCTAAATAAGTAATATTCAAGTAATAATTAATGTATAGGACAGATTTCCCCAGGCTTCAGCAAGTCTAACAAAGTATTCTCCATTAAGACCTATGTAAAAAATAAGTTTTACCCTTAAATTGAATCCAATCATTTAACTTGTAATATGTAAGTTACTTAGTCAGTCAGAGTCAAAATCAGAAAACACTGTCAAGTAAGAAAGAATGTATCTTAGAAAAGTTATTTCAGCTAAGGAATTGTTTGGCACATGGCCCCTCCCCTGCTGCTCTGTAGTCAGAGTTCCTGATTATAATAGGTTAAAAATTGTGAAACCAGATGTGGACACACTAAATAAGATCATGTCAAAGCTCAATCAAGATTTTTAAGCCCCAAACCATTGATTAAACAATGTCACCTTTCTTGCTAATTATTACTTACCCATTATCAGTTAAGAGTCAAGAACCAGCTTCCTGTTTTAAACTAAAGATGTTTTCAAAATGGAGATGGAGGTTTTAGCAGTTTGGTTCTCATACTACTACCTGTAGGAGAGAGAAAAAAAAAAAGGAAATAATCTAAATAGCAAATAATAGAGGAATTGTTAAGTATACAGTGTTACATCCATTTATTGGAGTGTTATCCCAGGGTTGCTCTCAGACACCCAGACTTGTGGGGGAAGTTCCTTAGACATACTCCTCAGGGGGAAACTGCCGGGGGAAGTTCCTTAGATATAATCCTCAGCACCACCTGTTTCACACTACACTCATGTGGGTGCCACGGTTGTTTGGTGTGAGATATGTGCCGTATGTGTAGAGGCAATGCTGCACAGACTCCATGCCAATTAGGAGAGAATGGGAGCCAGGAGACAACCCCTATAGGAACATTACAGGGAGCATCTCATGCCTGACAGAATCTTCACTTTGACTAGCATCATACATAGATTTAGATTTCTACGGGGTGCCCTAGATGAACTTGGACGACATTGCACTTTCTGGGAATATGCTATTTTAGCTCCTACATTAGATAGCCAAATACTCAACTTCTCTATCTTTCGTCATTATGGAATCTGACTTTGTCTGGAGTCTGTAACCTCATTATTCCATTTTGACATAGCACAATTTTGATGTCATTAAAAATTCTATTTATATAGACAATGTAATATAATATTAATACTTATTCCATAATGCTAAGCAGAAAATGGTAGAAGGCAAACATGAATGTATAATATTTAAAAAAAGGAAAAATTAATCGTAAAAAAATAAGAGATTGAAAAATACTTTCATATGCTAATAGTATAAAAAAGAGTGTTTTCTTCCTCTTATTTAGCATCTATAATGAACATAGAAAACATAAATAGAAATATTTTTTAATTAATTTACCTCAATTCTATTCCATTTTTTTTAAATTAAAGTTCATTGGAGTGACAATTGTTAGTAAAGTTACATAAGTTTCAGGTGTACAATTCTGTATTACATCATCTATATATCACATTGTGTGTTCACCATCCAGAGTCAGTTCTCCTTCCATCACCATATATTTGACCCCTTTACCCTCATCTACCACTCCTCTCCCCTTTACCCTCTGGTAACCACTAAACTATTGTCTGTGTCTATGAGTTTTTGTTTCTTCATTTGTTTGTCTTGTTCCTTTGTGGTTTTCAGTTTTATATCCCACATATCAGTGAAATCATATGGCTCTCTACTTTTTCTGTCTGACTTATTTCGCTTAGCATAATAATCTCAAGATCTATCCATGTTGTCCCAAGTGACATTATTTCATCTTTTCTTATGGCAGAATAGTATCCATCATGTCATATACCACATTATCTTTATCCAATCATCTATCGAAGGACACTTGGTTGTTTCCATGTCTTGGCCACCATAAATAAAGCTGCAATGAACATAGGATCACATATATCTTTATAAATAAATGTTTTCAGTTTTTTGGGTAGATACCCAGGAGAGGGATTGCTGGATCAAATGGTAATTCTATTCTCAATTTTTTGAGGAACCTCCATTCTGCCTTCCATAGCCGCTGCACCAATCTGCATTCCCATCAATCAACATTTTATGAGGGTTCCTTTTTCTCCACAGCCTATCCAACATTTGTTATTTGTCTTGTTGATGATAGCTATTCTAACTGATGTGAAGTGATATTTCATTGTGGTTTTTGTTTGCATTTCTCTGATGATCAGTGATTTTGAATACTTTTTCATATGTCTATTGGCCCTTTATATGTCCTCTTTGGAGAAATGTCTATTCAGGTCCCCTGCCCATTTTTTAATTGGATTGCTTGGGGTTTTGTTTGTTGTTTGTTTGTTTGTTTGTTTGTTGTTAAGTTGTAAGAGTTCCTTAAATATTTTGGATATTAGACCCTTGTCGGAAATGTTGTTTGCAAATATCTTCTCCCATTATGTTGATTGCCTCTTCATTTTGTTGAAGGTTTCTTATGCTGTGCAGAAGCTTTTTAGTTTGATATAGTCGCATTCATTTATTTTAGCTTTTACTTCCCTTGCCATTGAAGTAAAATTCATAAAATCCTCTTTGACACACAGACCAATGGAATAGAATTGAGAACCCAGAAATAAATCCACATGAATATAGACAGATAATTTTTGACAAAGAAGCCAAAAACATACAATGGAGAAAAGAAAGCCTCTTCAATAAATGGTGCTGGGAGAATTGTAAAGTCATGTGCAAAAGAATGAAACTAGACTATCTGTCACTGTGTACAAAAATTAATTCAAAATGGATCAAAGACCTAAACATAAGACCCAAAATAGTAAACTGCATAGAAGAAAACATAGGTACTAAACTTATGGACCTTGGGTTCAAAGAGAATTCTATTCCACTTTTAAATAAAAGATTTTTTTTTTTTTAATTTAAAGATCTATCCTGGTTGATCAGAGTAAATAATTAAGAATATATTAAATACTGATATATTTAAATCAGAGATTAAAGGTGAAAATAAGATTATAGCTAGTTCCCCTATTTTTTATTGTCTGCAGCCTCTTGAAAAATATCTGTTTGTTACGTACAGACTTAAGATCTTCATTTCTAATTCATTCATTCCAAGAGAAGAACTTAGAGACGGCCTGTGAACAACACCATCCAATAGGTTTGAGATTTAATCATGGGTCATTACTCATGGATCGTGGATCATTAGGTGTGTCAAGAATGAATTCTACATTCTATAGTCTCAGATAGATTAAGTGCCTGGGAGTGTAAAAGACAGCTGGGACCTATAAGAATATAAAGGATGGGTTTTTCCAATGGAAAAGGATATCCTCATGATTTATGACAAATACAAATATAAGGGATATATTTGGTACTTTTGACTTGATCAAATTTGAAATATTTATAATTGTAAAATTCAAACAATAAAGAATATGAATATATCAATAATGATACCATAAAATATTGTTATCTGGATATTAAAAAAATCTGAAAATTTAATAAGGATAGACAACGATATAAAAATTACACAGAAAATGAACAATTTACTGAACAAAAATCACATGAAGCTATAATAAAATAATAGGTCATTTACAATTATTTAAAGGTAAATTAAAAATCAGTAGCTAAAATTTACATTTTAAAATTAAAGTAAAATTTAAATATCAAATAAATGTAAATTAAAAATTTGAATTTAAAAATGTCTTTATTAATACCTGGCAATAACACTGCTAGATATATATACCCAATTTTTTACATGAGAATCTGAGAATTATTTTGTATTTCTGGGTTGTTAATCAGAGCAAATAAAATGTAATTATGTAACCATATAAAAATCTAATACATGTATCTATACTGATATAAAATAAGTTAATTATGTAAAATATGTTACTACTTCTTTAAAAATATTATACATAAATACATACCACATGCATACATTAAATATTTCTTAAAGAGAAATATACTTCTACTGGTAGTGCTGGGACAGAGATTCCAACATCCAGCTTACAGCAATGACCATAGCATGCTTGATTAACCAGCCATTGTTGTCTGGCTGGGTGTTGTCCCTGACTACATTTACTGGTCATGTTTCATTCAAGCCTACTATTATGACCCTTTTAGAGATACTTCAAATCAATCAATATTTTAATAAACCATTTTTATCCTAAATTATCTAGAGTTTGTCTGCAACTAAGTACTATAAGCAATACAGAAACTAACACGTTATGTAATTATAAAACTATTTTTTTCACAAATTAATTATTTACAATGTACTATCCAATCTAGATAAATCAAATAAGTGGAAATCAGTGTCTTTTTCTACTCAAGCTTCCTATTTAAAATAATAGACATATTACAAATATGTAAGGCAAACATTGGGATACATAGCAGAGAGCCAGACAGACATAAGCATGCCAAGATCAAAATAAATCCAGACGATCAAAGATGCAACAATAGTCAGAAGCCCCTGGAAAGGAGATAGATATTTCTATTACTAATCACGTGAAATTAGTTTGTCACTTATTGTATACAAGCATATATAGTTAGCTTTATTAAGTACTTAGTTGGAAAATAATTATCACTTCAAAAATAGTTGTTCATTGTTATGAAGTCATATGTGATAGAATTTCTCAAAATATATGCTACTTTAATATCACTGATTTAGAGTAAACTTCTTGGAACAGTGGATAAAAGGCCAAATTGCAATGGGTTGCGATGTAGTAGATAGATAGGTAGTTTTATTTTTCTGGAAAGATAGATGATATGGAAATAAGACACAGATTATTAATATGGAGGAAATTTGTTCAAAACTACTGTTTTATTTATTTAACAAATGTCCTTTAAAAATTGGGTGCCTATGTGTTAATAAAGAAACCTGAATAGAGACTTAGACCACTCACAAAAATTAACTCAATGTGAATCTTAAGTCTAAATATAATTGCTAAAATATAAAATTTCTAGAAGGAAACATCAGACAAAACTTGGGATTGGTGACAAGATTTTAGATGCAACATTGAAAGCAATACCCATGAAATTAAAAAAAATAATAATTGATATGTTGAAATTTATTAAATAAAAACATATGATATGCAAAAGTCATTAAAGAAGAGTAGACAAGTCATAAACTGGAAGAAAATGTTCACAAAACACGTATCTAATAAAGAGCTAATATCCAAAATATGTAAAGAACTCATGAAAGTTAATGATTAAAATATACAACCCAATATAATAATGGACAAAAGATCTAAACAGACACATCATTAAATGACATTTGATGTATAAACATGTGAAAAGATTTTCCACATTATTTGTCATTTAGAATTGCAAATTAAAATTATATACCCCTACACATCTGTTAAAGTGGTTAAAGCCCAAAAATGACAATACCAATTGCTGACATAGATGTAAAACAACAGGAGCTCTTACTGAATGCTGGTGGAAATACGAAATGATAGAGAGACATTGGAAAACAGTTTGGCAGTTTCTTACAAAGGTAAACGTGTCTTACTATGTAATTCAGCAATTGTACCATTAGTATTTACCAAACTAACTTGAAAAATTATGCTTACACAAAACCCATCATGAAAATATTTATAGTAGCTTTTTAATCACTAATAACTAGAAGCAAATAAGATGGCCTTTGATAGGCAAATGGATAAACTATGGTACATCCATTCAATGGAATATTATTTTGCATTGATAAGAAACACGTTATCAAATCATGCAAAGGCAAAGATGCATTTTAAATACATACTGAAAAGTGAGAGAAACCAGTTTGAAAGGATATGTACCATAAGATTCTATTTATATGACCTCTGGAAAAGGCAAAACTATAGAGAGGATAAACAGATCAGTGAATACTAGTGGTTTATAGAACTGTTGTTAATGAGATTTTAGAGGTGGAGAAACTATTCAGTATAATACTGTTATGGTGTATACATGACACTATGCATTTATCAAAAGCTATTGAATTTCAGAGTACAAGGAGTAGATATTGACATTTGCCAATTAAAAAAAATAATTAATCAAGAGATCACAGGATGGAATGCAGATATGCCAAAGCATTCAACTGTATTACAAATACACAAACAACTACAATGAAGTGAGCAAAAAAGGTGCTGTTCTAAGTAACTTCAGAAACTAGTGGCCTATGAAACGAAAGAGAAAAGTAACTTCATAAGCAGAGTATTCTGGTTGATAAAATTGTTTCTCAAGGATGTATAGGTTAACAATTCTGAAACTACTATATGTAGGAGGTCTGACAAATAAGTTCACAAACTTGTTGCAACCATGTTGCTGACCTTTTTTGATATCAGAAAGATTATTCATTATGAATTTGTACCAACTGGACAGTTAACCAAGTTTACTATTTGGAAGTGCTGAAATGGCTGCGTGAAAAAGTTAAAAGAAAATGACCTGAACTTTTCACCAACAATTCATGGCTTTTGCATCATGACAATGCACCAGCTCACATGGCACTGTCTGTGAGGGAGTTTTTACCCAATAAACAAATAACTGTATTGGAACACTCTCCCTACTCACCTGATCTGGCCCCCAATGACTTCTTTCTTTACCCGAAGATAAAGGAAATATTGAAAAACATTTTGATGACATTCAGGACATTAAGGGTAATACGATGACAGCAGTAATGGCCATTCCAGAAAAAGAGTACTAAATTGCTTTGAAGGGTGGACTAGACACTGGTGTCATTGCAAAGCTTCCCAAGGGGAGTACTTCAAAGGTGACCATAGTGATATTCATCAATAAAGTATGTAACACCTTTTCTAGGATGACTTCACAAGATTAATTGTCTGACCTCCGCATAATGAAATACAACAATTAAGTAAAAAAAAAAAATGGTTGACTGTAGAAGCTAGGTTTCTCGACTGTTGGAGAGGGAGGCTATAGATAAATATGGGTGGAAACAAGGTCAAAATTACCCATGCAGTAATGAATTTGAGTTGGGGGCATCGGTATGAAGTCATTTTAACTTAATATACATATAGATAGTTACATATAGAAACATGGATTATATATAGTTTAACATACAATTCACATATTTCCTTGATATGTCAGCTAAGAGTAGTACATAGAATCAAACACCTCAGTTGCAATGAGCATACCTAATGCCCAAATACTAGTTTTAAATATCACCTAGCCACAGGGCAGTGAATATGCAAGATAAGCTTGGAGTATATCACAGGAAAATGAAAGAAAGGGCTTAAAACAAAAAGAAAAAGAAAACACCCACACACAGCTATGGAAGTATGTCAAGTAACCCAAGAGCCAATAAAAAGCTCCCAGTGGCCAAGACTGGCACAATATGATCAATAAAATAAGTAAAGTAGTATAATAAAAATCCCAAAGTATAATAAACATCCATGAGTTGATGCATTTATAAATAGATCGATAAATAAATAAGTAAATAAATGTGTTATAAATAAGAACACAAATCTCCCATGCAAAAGTTTTCCAAATAATTTATGTGTATACTCAGTTCTCAAGAAGGTGGAATGTAACTCTCCACTCCTTATGTGTGGGCTATCCCCACATAACTATCATGGAGAAACCTGGAAACACTACTTCAGCCAGGCGATCAAGGTTAACATAAAAAGTTAGGTCATGTTGATAGCAATTACACTTAATATTATGCCATGAGATGACAGCTTACCTCTGTGGTCTTCCTCATAAGTCTAATAACCTCAGTCTAATCATGAGAAAAACATTAGCCAAGTCCCAATTGAAGGGCAGTTCACAAAATATTTGTGTATATGTGTGTATACACGCATATATATACAACAGCCTCTAAAAAGAAATGCATATTTCAATATCAAAATTTGTATGTATGTGTGCATAAGTGTATCTCAAACATAGGGATAAAAGATGGGATTTTATTTTTGCTAAAAAATAGGTAGCTAAATGTTTAAGTGAGTATGAAAAAGAAGATGAATGAATTTTAGAGTCAGGATGATTTTTCCACTAACGAATAATTGGTGATTTTTAAATAATTGTAATTTCTGAAATTTTGTTACCTCCTTTGTGAAAAGTAGTTATACACCTTTGGATGATAAACTTTCTAAAACACCTATAATTTATTCTCTGGTAGAATAAAGTGTACATGTTTTACATTAACAACTTTGTACATAAAGATTAGAGTGGATTTTCACAATCACTAAACACATATTTTCCAAATAGTTATAAGCATACCCCTGTTATATAATATTTACAGTGAAAAATATAGCAGAATAAAATTAATATTAATATTATTTTCCTCAATAAAATAAAAAAATGGCATATATTCTCTAGTCAAACTACCCTTGAATCCAATCATAAAATTGCTAAAACATATGAAAAACATATCACAAATATACTGTCAACCTTTTATGTAAAACACTCATGTACATACATGTACACACATACAGAAACAAAACAAAAACTTAAATTGCTCTAATCATCTCTCTATGTGTCAAGGAGCCAAATAGAAGTAGAAAATGGTGCTATTTGTATCTTTTTAATTTTTATTATATTTACTGGAGTGACATTGGTTAGTAAAATTGTACGGGTTTCAAGGGTACATTTCTATAATACATCATCTATATATTGCACTGTGTGTTCACCACCCAGAGTCAGTTCTCCTTCCATCGCCATATATTTGACCCTTTTTACCCTCTTACACCATTCCCCCTCCCTGCTTACTCTCTGGTAACCACCTAACTGTTGTCTGTGTCTATGATTTTTTTGTTTGTTTGTCTTATTTGTTTGTTGCTTTCAGCTTTATTCTACATTTGAGTGAAGTCATATGATTCTCGACTTTTTCTGTTTTTCTTAGGGTTAATAATGTTTTATATTTTTATAGGTGTGGGTTAAAAGTACTATCTTTATACTGGTCAAGCAGTGCCCTGCCTCAGACTTCATACTTATCGGGCCGATACTTTGGAGTGTCATTTTAAAAATTCTCTCAATACCATTTGGTGCCTAGGTCCCATGAGCCCAAGAGTACAATCTGGGTAAGGTGACCCAAATCCATATCTGCATCTGTGTGGAGCCTGGTCTCTAGTTTGTTTTTGTTTATTTTTTGTATTAGGTGTAATAAGCCAGAAACAAAAGAGCTCATGCAGTATGTTTCCATTTATGTATAATGCTGAAAAAGGGAAAACAAATCAACTGTGGCAGAACATAGATTAGTACTTGCCTATACTGGTGGGAGTGGGATTGACTGCAGTGTGGCACAAATAATTAGATTTTTCTTAGGTGTATGGACATGTTCTATACAATGATTAAGGTGGTGACTGCATGAATGTTGTATATACTTGCCAATACCCCTCAAAATGCACAGGGAAACTCATGTCTTATTTGCATAACATATATGACTATAAAATAGATGTAAAAATTTAAAAAAATACCATGATATAGGCTAGAAATCAAAATAGATTGTATAGGTCATATGGAGTCGGTCATGAAAGTTCACATATTAAAAATCTGTAGCTTTACTTTTGTCTGTTTCTTGACAAGGGACTACATACAGGGATGTTTCAAGTTTAACTTTGCAGTTGTGAATTCCTGTTGGGTGCACAGTGTTCATCATATGTAGACCCCATTCTGGGGCTTAATCTTACTCATCAAACGTGATCATCTTTTCATCACTTGACATTAGTGTAAAGCTACAGAGGAAACCGTTTTGGAAAGTGGATAAATTTCCCTGTTAATGCAATCATGCACCTGATACTCATGTATAATTTGATAAAGAAACGAGATTACTTTTTTTTTCCCCCCCTCATTAGGACTTTGCTGCTTTCTCACAATCTGGTCAGGGCTCCTGCTAGTAATGAAAAACCTTCAGCAACAAAATTTATAGTAGGAGTATTTACATTTCCAGAAAGCTAGCCTAAGAGCATTTAGATGAAATTAATTTCCATCAGTGTGCATGCTGGAGCATTTATCCCCTTCAAATGAAAGTGAAAATGTGTCGAGATCTATTGGAAATTTGCCTTTTAGGGTTAGAAAAGCCAACATAAAAAAGGTAATGAATAATATTAGAAATGAAAACTGCATAGCAAAGGATTTGCTAGAACTCCTGCAGAGAAAGAGAAAGAAGCTATTGTATTTATTAAAACTTTTATTATTTTATACAACATCTCATTCAAGTCCTATAAAATTATATAGAAATGTTATTTGATATTTTTGGGGTTTTTGACTTGTATTTATTTTATTATTGTATTTTTCACTTAACAAAAATAAAGTAAGTTTCAAAAAGCATTGTGATCAGCTATGGTCTCTTTAGGAGGAACTTTTATTGTACAATGATTTTTTTTTTTTTTTTTAATATATAGCAACTGATACTTGTATTATTTGTTTCTCCTTTCAAAGCCTTCAAAGCAATTTCTCTTATTTCCTTTTTTTTTTTTTTTTCAAAAGGATGATTCCCTCTTGGTGGCTGAAAGTGAGACAGCTAGAGGCTCTTTTCACAGCCAACAGTTACCTCCGCTCTGCTTGGTTGAACAGCAGAGATTGGAATTGCAAGCAGCTATCTACGTTTTCCCTTTTTATAGATTGCCTATAACTGCTGTTTTACCAGAATGGAATCATTGCTTTCCCTGTCCTCACACACATCTCCTCTGACCTAGACACTGCAACCATATGTCTGACAGCATAACAAAGAAAGTAATAGTGAGACTTAGTCCCAAATGTTAACCAAATGTTAAAATCAAAAGGATGCAACACACAAGTTTCAAAAAAAAGCGAAAAGATACTCCTGTCAATCAGGAAAACTAATTTTTTAAAAAATGTTCTGTCTTGCAAATTCAGTTCCTAGACAGAGCTGCCACTCATTACTTTGAGTGTTGTCTCTCCCTGGGTGGGGAAAGGGACGGGTGGGAGAGGGAAAGAAGTCAGGATGAATAACATGGAACAATTACTGAATAAAATATAACAAAAAACAACTGATTTCATTTATTTGGAAGATTTTTAATAGCATGGTATTTTGAAAATAATAAATATAGCTTCAAAGTCACTCTATAGGATGAAAAAAACTCTATTTTTTTTTATATACTGCACATCCAGAAAAGCCTAATTTGAAATTCCGTGTTTCCCCTAAACTAAGACCTAGCCAGACAATCAGCTCTAATGCATCTTTTTGAGCAAAAATTAATATAAAACCCGGTCTCATTTTACTATAATATAAAACCCGGTCTTAGATAATATAATATAATATAATATAATATAATATAATATAATATCATATAATATCAGGTCTTATATTAATTTTTGCTCCAAAAGACGCATTAGAGCTGATTATCCTGCTAGGTCTTCTTTTCAGAGAAACATGGTAGTTATATATGTAATTTGCAAGAATGTACATGCAATGCATGTAACATGGATATAATGTGACCTTGGAGAAAACTACTGGGAGCATATCTGGATGACGATACAGGAAGTTCTGGCCGTATAGTTTCTTCCAAGTGGGAAAATTCATTTTCATCTGAGACCTAAAAGATATAGGAACAAAAAAATAAAATAAAATAAAATAACTTTTTTCTTCACTGCATACCAAGAAGAATGCAAAGTGACAAAACAATGATTATAAAGTGCACAGAATGCCTAATTTATAGACATCAGTTGTGGTATCTAGCAAGCAGAGAGTAATTGAAAGAAACATGAAAATGTCACCAGGCAACAAATTAATGTAAGAAATACTGCAGCACATAACAGAGAAGATCAACTTATAAGTTGAGCTTAAACCCTTCTACTTAAATACGAAGGCAGAGGTTAAGGGTTCTGTTGCAAATAAACATCATTGTAGAAGAGAACTCAGAGGATATAGTAGAACCTCAATAGCAATGAAATAAGAAATTCCATAGTAAACAAGAATCATGAATGCGTTTGCTTTCTAAATACTCTGCATTTTTATTGGTTCTTTTGTGAATATAAACTGGAAGCTTATGCCAGGAAAGTATTATTAAATATATTCCATTCATCTGTCTGACAGTTTTTTTTTGTTTGTTTTGTTTGTTTGTTTGTTTGTTTTGAGCCAGATACAGTGCTATGTCTTCTGGATGAAATCTTGCAAAACACAGATGAAATTCTTTTTACCAAGGAGCTTACTTTTTTTGTGAAAGCTAAGTTAATAATAATACAAAACAAGTGACCACGACAGCCTTAACATTTTTCTCAGCGTGATTAAACTTTAGATATGTTTCTTCCTGTCTGAAGGCCAAGATCTCCCTTTCTTTAAAGCATTTATTTTAGAAAAGTTATCATTATAAATTCTTTGTCTATCCTTTTGAGATGTAAATCTCACTAAAAGCCTCTTGCCAGTTTTACAACCGGTACTGTCTTTCTCAAAGACCTGGGCAGTCTCTTTGAAATGTAATCATCCAGGAAAATAGCACCCCTATTTCCTAGTTTCTGAGAGGGTATGTGGGGACAGAGCCAGGAGTGCAGTTTCCAGGCTCTCGGCCTCACGTTGGAAAGGTGCTGGCTCAGGTAATAAATAGCCATCAACTGTGATCGGATGGCAATCAGCAGTGGCTAGTTAGCCAGCAGCTGTAACCAGTGAGCTATTGGCAGTTGCTGTGGCTACGCTAGCAGAAAATGGGGGGTTAGCAAGAAGATGATGGCTGAGCTAGCCAGCGCGTATTGCAGTTAGCAAGTGGGGTTGGTTGGTTGGCAGAGAAGCGGAAGGCTGCGAATCATGTGGATCCTGCTTCCTGTGTCTCCAACCCAGCCTCCAGTGAAACTATAGTGGTATGACTCCCCTATCTATGACTCTGTGGGTGTTCCTTTTTGGCCTCACGATGTCCTGCGTTCTTATGTGGGAAACGGGACCAGAGACCCCGCATGACACCTTGCATGACAGAGTAGGAGCCTAACTTCTGTGGACAGCTATTCTTCATGTTATAAAACTTCCTCCTATCATGAAGATACCAGAAAGTTTACTTTTTGTTTGTGATAGTTTGTTATAGCAGCCATAGCATAATAGAATATAATAATATACACACAGAGCAAGGTTTTTGTGTGGAATAAATGAGAGCATAATGATATGATAAGCATATAGGCAATAGCTTTCTTAATTATCTTTCTCTCTGTACACTTCCTACCTGTGTAATTATACTAATCAATGTTATATCAAAAATTTTAATATTTTTAATGAAAATGATGAATATTTGTAAGAGAATATAAGAACAACAAGAATGAAAATAAGAAAAGGAAATGCACATATTTTAGTTATTATTATTTTTTTGATAAAATGAAATATTTAGCTTCAGCTAGAAGAGATTTGGAAGAAGTATTTTGACCTCCTTGGAAAAGAATTTATTGACTAATTCATCAGTCAGTGGCTCTTAGGTACTCTTAACTCTGTAACTCTTAGTTGATGATAATGATTGCAAAGTAATTAAAATCAATCAGACCTTTGGGCTTTAGGGAAAAAAAAAATGAAACAAAGTAGATAGAAGCTTTGATATAATTATGCTAATTTCAATTAAACAAACTTTCACTGAATAACATTAGAATATGTATAGTGAAATAGTGGATCTCAATAAGTATATGATGAAGTTAAATAAAATCATAATTACATTTAATTTGGAAGTGGAGAGAAATTTGCACATTTTTTATAAAAAAAGGATGCATTACAGTCAAATTTTCTTCTTTGCATTTTGTTCTTTGCAAAACCAAAACTCAGAGTGTTCAGGAAAAGTATATTAAAGTTAAATAGAGTGCACAAAAGGGTTACTTACAATTTAAATGCAAGCAATATAAGGATTTATTCTCTATGGCCAGTGAAAAGAATGGATATTGCAATGTACAAAATCACAAACCTCATAGAAGAAATACATTCATGATACCTCAGAAAATTGGCCTTGGTGCACTCCTGAAAGTAAATTCAAGATCAATATTAAGATGTATATTCACATTTCAAAATAAACAACAAACTTCTACATTCCTCTAGTAAACAATTTAGCGTCAGGATGTTCCATAGTAATGTTTTTGGCCTGTTTTATAGCAATTTATATTATTCGGACAATTTGAAAGGTAATATATTTTATTTATACTTTAAAGTAAAGCTAGCATATAAAGAAAGTTATGTGCCACCTATGTTCTGTAGACTGAATTGGAACACTGAGTTCTACACACTAACTGATGTGCTGTATAATGTATTACTTCACAAATTTATCAAGCATTTCCACTAATTATCAATCAGTGTCAAATTCCAATATGAGAGTACTTTGTTAGGTATTAATTAATCTCTCTTTAAGATGTGAAAACAACAACAAAAAAATGGTGTTCAGCTCCATGCAAAGAAAGAAAAAGTGGTAAATTGTTATCTGTGGTTGGGTGGGCTGCAATCATGGTGACTCAATGAATGAATGATGTCTCCAATGTCCTGTATTCAACAGCCCTGGTAAACTGTACCCATTCAAAAACAAAGGGATACTTTGTATGTTTCAAATAATGTGAAGTGGTTTGATTGCTCTGTATAATATATATTATCTATTTCAATATTATTAGTAAATCATCTGCACCAAAGACCTGAATCTTTAGAATATAAAAAGATTCATTTAGTTGAAGCCCAATAATGTCAAAAAGAAATAGTCTGTTACATATCTCCAAAGAACAATTTCCACTTTTTAAAAGCCAAAAGTTAAATATATTTGTCTTTTTTCAGCAGATCTACAGGCAGGTCTAGAAAATCAAGTGTAAGCTATCGATCCGAATCTGCATACTATGGGAAGAAAACAAAACTTCATAGTTTTTACATTTTTACTTTCAGGTGTACCTAAATTGATAAGCTGAGTTAATTAGCGCGCACACATACATACAAGTACGCAAAAACCAAATGCCAGAATCTGTGATCAGTTAACTGAAACTGAATATAAATCAAGGGACATCAGTTAAAATGATAACCTATTTAAAATTCAATAATTATTATGAAAATTGTCTAAATAGATCAGCACCATTGTGGATAAGTTATATTATACAATTTAATTACTTTTAGCTTTCTATATACACATTCTGAAGCCAAGCATTCAAATAAGTTTTACGTTTTTAGTTGTTCGTAAATGTCATATATAAAAAGAAAAACAGATTTTTTTCCCCAAAGATTGGAACCAAATCAAATATTATGATAATAATAATTTTACCCAAATACAGAAAGATGTTTTTTCTTTTTGAAAATGAAATTTTTAAAGAAAAAGTACCTCAAAATAATTTTATTGGATATCGAAGTGAAAAACAAGAATTATACAATTTTTAAAAATTGTTCAATTTCTAATTCTACATTACTTATAAACCCCGGCTATCCCTATACAAACTTTGGCACTGCAAATAATATATTTTGGTCCAATTTAGGAATGTAAGTGAATGGATACTAAGATATCAAAAATTATAGTACTGTAGAATTCCAAATTATTCCTTTTCATGTCTTTGGTCTGCCATCTAATACAACATCCAGGTAATCTACATTATTGTTTAAAATAATCTTAAAAGAGAAATCAGGTGTATTTAACTTTACCATTGTCAAACTGAGGAAAATAAGTGACTGTGCAGAAATTAACCTTGCTTTTTGAGTCTGTGGAAGTTGAAGTAAAATTGTTGACTGCTGTAATTACGTTGGGTATTAGAAATGTGTTGCTCTATGCTGTTTACCTGAAACCAATAAGAAATAATATTGAATATCAACTGTGCTTGAAAAATAAAAACAATTTTTAAAAATCTGAGTATATAATTAAGCAAAAACAGAAATGTGTTGCTCAATTCAGAAGCTAAGCGTTGGATGGTCGGCTTCCCATCACTCAGTTTGTGCCATGTCAACTTCTCCCAAGAAAACACATCAGAACCCATCACATTAAAGTACTTTTTTACTTCTTCGCTCAAGGAAGAAAAGTTCCCTATGAGAATACCCAAGCCTCGAATCATTGAAATAAATCACTTCAAACCTCTTCCAGCTCATAGGCACTATGCAGAAACGATTCAGACTTTCATCAATGAGACCTGTTAATATTGAAGTACGTGCTGGCAGAAACACTATATATATTTTGTGAACTGCCCAGCTCCAGGGGATAACATTTACAATAGACTATGATGGGGATGGCATTCACTGAAGTTTAATGCAGTCGTCTCACATTTTCTATGTGAGACTTTTCAAGAAAGTATGATGATGGGACTCCCATTACTGATTAAGATGTACAAAATCACAGCCCATAGATATGTCACAACCCTATAATATGTTTTGCCACCACCCTCAGAAAAAAACATATGAACAAAAAATCAAGTTTACAAAATTTAGACAAAAAGAGATCTGTGGCTGATTTTATTCCTGGTAGGATATAAAAATGAGGAGGAACTCACCATATGTGAGATAAGGATAAACACGCCAAATGGTAATAAACTTTTAATGTCCCTGCATAGGCAGGAATGATTGATTTGAATCCCAATGAGTCCCAGTCAGAGAGCAAGTGTGCAACCATCTGTTAACATTCCCATGGGTTTTCCTCTTGAGCATGAGGGTGGGAGGCTAAAGCCTGGAAACATATGGAAAACAGTTTCCACACCCCAATGGCAGACAGAATTTTAATCAAGTGGAAGGCAGCTTCCTCCAAGGTGGGCAGCTACAGGGGGAAGGGAAGGGCAAGATATGGAAGGCACATGACTATTCCTCAAACTAAAGACAGACAGCTTTTTTTTTTTTTTTTTTGAGTACAAGGCAGCTGCCCATTGAATGCTGGAGGAAGGGGTAAGAGAGATGACAGAAATATCACCCTGAATAATTATAGAGGACATCCTCGAATTAAAAGGCAACAAGCAGATAAAAGATGGGGACAGAACAAAAGGGCTGAAAGAAATTCCTCCAAATCTTTACAGGTCGGTGATGAGTGGCGAGCAGCAACTCTCTGATGGAAGAGTGTGTGACACCAAAGCTGAGTGTTATGACTTAAATTGTGCCTCCCACTAAACTCATATATTGAAGTTCTAATCCCCTCCAAGCACCTCAGCACGTACATATATTTTGGACTAGAGTCACTGCAGATGTAATTAGTTAAGATGATGAGCTCATCCTGCAGTAGAATGATCCCCTATTGCAGTATGACTAGCATCCTTATAAAAAGGGGAAAATTACACACACACACACACACACACACACACACACACACACATGCATGCACAGAATACCATGTGAACATGAAGAAGATAATGGGTTGATATATCTACAAGATAAGGAATGTTAAAGATTGGCAGTAATCCACAGGAAGCTGGGAGAGAGATGGAACATATTCTTCTTCATAGTCCTCAGAAGGATCCAAATTTGCTGCCACCTTAATTTCAGATTTCTAGCCTCCAGAACTGTGAATCAATAATTTTCTTTTGTTTAAGTCACCCAGTTTGTGGTACTCTGTTATGGCAGCCCTAGTAAACTAATACACTGAGATGTATACTTTTGAGCAACACTAGGTCTTCATTCATTGCATTGCAACCGTCCTCCAAAATATGAGATAAATCTCCTAATGTGCAGGAATCCAGTGTTAAAGAGCAAACCTCAGCAATTCAAAATGCATATGGCCAGACAGTTAAGGAGAGAGAGAGAGAGAGAGAGAGAGAGAGAGAGAGAGAGAGAGAGACAAGGAGAGATCTTCCATTGTTCAGAAAGCAAATGGCTGGTCTCTACATCAGAAGGATATCTCTGGCATCTTGCTATTTCTCAGATCCCAATACATGTGTGAGGCATACTTCTGTTTTGTCCCCCCAAATATATGAAATTGCTGGTGAACTAAATATTAGCTGAAATGAAGTACATTTTTCTCAATTTCAGAATAGCTTGACTCAGCTCTCCACACTAGTGGATGAACAGAATAAGAAAAATTATATTTCTGAGAATAGCTATTTTAGTTTAAAAATAAGCTGAACTTGATTTCTACTATTCTTTCCAACACAATGTCCAATGTGTAATTCTAAAAATATATGAAATACTTGTGGATGTCTGATTATGGATGACCAATACTCAAGAAAGGATACATTAAACAGAGAAGATCCAAAGAAAACACAGATGTCAGAATTACTTGATAGGAATTTTAAAATAACTAAACAAATAGGTTACTAAAAGAACTAGAAACATTGGACAGCAAACATGAAGAGATTGTGATTCTCAGTAGAGATTGAAAATATACAGATATTTTTAAAAACCTAATAAAAATATTACAAATGAAGAAAATACTTTAAAGATTTGACAGCAGAATTGACAGAAAAGTATTAACAAACTGCACAAAAATTCAACAGAAATTACCTAAACTGAAGCACAAAGAAAAAATTGAGAATGAAAGAAATGAAAGTAATAGAATGATGATCTGAAGGAAATTATCAATTGATCTAGTGCTGGTGTAATGGAGTGCCAGAAGAGAAGAAAGAGAATGTGACAAAAGAAATATTTCAAGAAAAATTTATCAAGATTTTTTCCAAAATGAATATATATTATTAACCAAGAGACCCAAAATTATAGCAAACACAAGCAGGAAAAATACAAAGAAATGTAACGAGACCATTAAAACACTGGATAAAAAGGTCGACAAAAACAATAATATTTTCATAATTGAAAGCAAATTAAGACAATTTTAGGCCCTTAAACCTGAGAAGCAAATAATATTTAAAGAATTTATGCAGGTAAAAGTAAATGGTACCAGATGGAAATTGAAATCTTCATAAGTGATTGAAGAGCATGACAAAGAATAATTATGTAAAATTATGTGATATATGCATGTGTGCTTGTGTGATACATTAATTCATGACAATATGTACATATACACAATATTATACTAATATCTTTATATATACACATATACAGATGTGTATACATACACATATATTTATATTAGTGTAATATTATGCACGTCTATATAATACATGTAAGTGCATACGCATACACATATGTGTATGTATAATGTATTCATGTGTATAGGTATGTATGATTACTGATTGCTTAAAGCAAAAATAATAGCAATGCATTACAGGTTGTATCACAAGTTAAAGTAAATTATATAATAATAAAAAAAACGAGAGTTCATGGAAGTAATATAATATTTCCTATTATAAGGTTTCTACTTTGTTGTGAAATAACATACTATCATTTGAGTGTAAATTGTGATAAGTAACAGTCACATAGTTTAATCTCTAGAGGAATTACTAAAAGTAACACACAGCAAAAAAGGAAAAAAGTCATGCATAAAACGGAATCAGAAATTTTGAAGAGTTATCTCATTAGGTGCCAAAATGAATTTGACAAAATTCAACATATATTTAAGATAGAAACCCTCAGCGAATTTGGAATCAAATGGCATTTTCTTAATTTTATAAAGGACATCTATTTAAAAACCTCAGGTAGCATCATATTTAAGAGGGAAGTACTGAACAGTCTCCCGAAGATTGAACACAGTAAAAGGATGGTCACTATTATCCTTCCTATTCAACATTGCACTGGATTCCTAGCCTTGCATGAGAACAAAGAAATGAAATCACAAGCATATCATTTGAGAAGGAAGCAGTGAAACTAACATTATTATGTCGGGCAGTGTTTTATTGTTGCCTCACAGAGGGCAGGATCAACACCCGACCCAGAATTTTGTTAGGATGTGGAGACCGATGATGGCATGCCCACTGGCTTTGGTTTTTATTATGGTTACTGAGTGGGGATAGGGGAAGGAATTCCATGCTCTGGCAGGGGCTTACGTGGCTTCAACTCTCAAGATCACTGACAGAGGAATCCGGAATTTTCTTATTAGCTTGCCCAGATGTGGTAAAGGAGGGAAGTAGGGGTGGGAGGCTTGAAAGTTGTCAACAACCATGAAAAATTGAATAAGGCTTTTTTAGACAATTAACCACTCATAGACTAGTGTTACAATCTCTCTCTCCTTCCCATTAAATGATATTCTAGTATGAAATTTGTTTATTGTGTTTCTTCTTGTTTGCTTGTCTTTGTTCTATTTATTTATTTTTTCATTCATTCATTTATTTATTCATTTATTCATTTATTTTTGGAGCCAATGTCATTTGATGTACTTCATCCTCCTCAAAATACAACAGAATTGATTATATAACCTTCACCCACAGCAACCTGGGTTAATTTCAACACCTATTAGTTTCCTGAGGGATAGTATCCTCTGTAATTCTGAAGTGAACTTTCTAATATAAATTAAATAATTGAAACAATTTCAAGATTTTCTATTCCCATTCGTATATTTTTAAGGGAAAGCTCTGCAATACAGTAATTGAAAATGAAGGAATTTGATTTTCTAGAAGATTAAAAAGTTAAAATTTAATCTCTAGTGGGGTATTTTTTTATTGTTGTTGTTAGGCATTCAATTGCAATGACAAAACTTTTCAAGGTATATAAAACGTGTACTTTAATATTGACAGTTGCCATTATTTTAAAAGCTTTTCTTAGATACATAACATATCATTTAAGCCTTAGTCATAACACAACACAGATTGGGATTGGAAGGAAATAAAAACTGAATCATATAATAAAATAACCTAGTCTTGTTCAGGGAAGCCTTTACACTCTCTATGTCTCCAATTCATTTTCTTCTCCCCTGCCTTAAAGCTCCAGTAATATTAATAGAAATAATATTCTTTGTTGGGAAATTATGTGCAGATCCCATAGTATAAAAATGAACACATAATACAAAAGTAATATAATACTTATAATTAGTATTTAATAGTCTTGATATATAATCAGACAAATTTAAATATTATGCTTTTGGCTGTCTAAAATTCTAAAATAAAAAAGTTGGCATTACATTAAGAAAGTCAAACCATCTGGGGAAGCATTATTGTCTTTTCTCGTGGCTAAGCCTTAATATTAGTTTTCTTTTTGCCCAGTGACCAAAATAGACTGTAGTGTGGCAAACTCCACTCAGGCCAGTGGGTAAAATTGATTAGGCAAAAGAGTATTGCAAATTGCACACTGGAAACCCTCTTAAGAAGTTTCATGGTGATAAAAGCTTAAGGACCTTTGTGATTTTCCTTGGAGCTCAGCAACTTACTCAAAATTCTGAAAATTTAGATGAATAAAGCAAACATATTTTTACCTATAGTAAATTCTACATTCTCTCAGAAACTGTCCCTCGTTAATGATCTTTCTTGTTGTTTTTCGTTATGTTTGTGCGTCCTAACTTTCCTTTAATGTGAACTTAATCTTTCATCAGTCATAATATATGGGCTACTCCTCTTGAATTGTCTCAATTTACTTCCATAAGGAGTTATATGCTGCTGAATCTTCTGTGTCTCACACAGCAACAGCAACGACAACAAAATAAATAAATACAAATAATAACTAAATAAATAAAACAAAACAAACCAAAGCAAAATTCCCATGGTTATTTCTGCTTATGTATCATCAAAAGAATAGTTATCATTTGATTATTACCTTCACTAAGAAATATTATTATTGTTGATATTAAAATACATGCTATTTAATAAAGTGCTTTGTAATTTTGACTAGCTCTATGCCATATGAATTACAACAATTTAAAAACAGTGCTCTAGAAAGTAGCTGTCCCAGGATTACCTATGAAGCAACAAACGGCTAAGAATTTGAACATGGGAAAATTGCTAAACGGCTTACTTTAAATCAATGCCTTGTGGCAGTACAGTGAAATACCAAAATCTAAAGGCTTGGGAAAGGTAATTATGGATTCAGAATATTCATGGGTTTGTAATGTCTAATAAAACAGAAAATAGTGGAATAAAAAGAGCAGAAGCAGGAACAACACATATTTCACCCATTTCTTCTCTGGGAAATAATACCGAGTATCAATTCATGAAACACATATGAGGTGTGATTAAAAAAAAATATGGTGAATGTTTAAATTAAAAAAAAAAATCATTACAGCAAAAGACAAATTAATCCCCTTCAAAATACTCCCCCTCACTTCGAACACACTTATCGCATCATTTTTGCCTCTTTCTGAAGCAGTTCTGGAAGTCCTCTTTCGTGAATGTCTTTAGTTGCACTTTCCTGGCTGCTTCAATGTCCTGAATCATCTTGACTTTGGGGAAGAGCCAGAAGTCACATGGTGCCAGATCTAGTGAATAAGGTGGATGAGGACACACCATATGTTTTTTTATTGGACAGAAATTGCCTTACCATAAGCAATGTGTGACACGGAGCATTGTCATGATGGAGGATGAAATAAAGACACTCATGAAAGAGGACTTCCAGACTGCTTCAGAAAGTGGCAAAAATGATAGAATAAGTGTGTTCGAAGTGAGGGGGAGTACTTTGAGGGAATTACTGACATCACTTTTACTGTATTTTTAAAATTTATTTAAACATTCACCGTGTCTTTTGATCACACCTTGTATAATAACTGATCAAGAAATAAGTACGTTTATACACAGATTTTCCAATGGCATTTTGTTATCAAAAATTATATACAGTGCAATAGCCACTAATTTATAGAATTTTTATCTCAGAACACAAACAAACCTAGATGCCTCAAAGTCTTTCAGAAATCTTGGTTCAAATAAGTAGCTTAAAGATATTTGTGGATTTGAATATTTGAGAATAGATAACTAATGCACTGCCAAAGATGTCTATGGCTTGATTACAGAAAGTTGTGAATATGATACTTTATATGGCAAAGTGACTTGGCAGATGTAATTTAGGTTAAGAACCTTACAATAGGAAGAATATATATATATATATATATATATATGTATATATATATATATATATATATATATATATATACAGTCTAATCACATAAACTTTAAATTAAGGCTATTATCAAAAAGACGAAAAATGGCAACTGTTAGCAAGGTTGTAGAGAAAATGGAAAACTTGTACACTATTGGTGGAAATGTAAAATGGTATAGCCACTATGGAAAACAGTATGGAGTTTTCCCAAAAAATTAAAAATATAACAACCATATAATCCAGCAATTCAATTTCTGGGTATTTAGCCAAAGAAAATGAAAACTCTATTTTGAAGAAATATATGTACCCCTATGTTTATTTAAGCATTTTTTTACAGTAGCCATAACATGGAAACAACCTAAATATCCTTTGGCAGATGATTGGAAAAAGAAGATGTGGTACATATACTCAATGAAATATTAGCCATAAAAAGAAAGGAATCTTGCCTTTTGTGACAACATAGATGGACCTAGATATGCTAAGTGAAATAAGTCAGACAGAGACTGTCAAATACCAATGATTTCACTTATATATGGATCTAAAAATCAAAACAAACAAACAAAACAAAAGAGAGACAGATTCATAGACAGAGGAACCAAAGTGGTGTTTACCAGAGAGGGGAGGGATGGCGACAGGCAAAATAGGTGAAGGGAATTAAGAGATACAAATGTCCAGTTATAAAATAAATCACGAGGATGCAATGTACGGCATAAGGAATATAGTCAATAATGTTGCAATAACTTTGTATGGTGACAGATGATAACTAGACTTACTAAGGGGATCATTTTGTTATGTATGTAAATATCAAATCACTGTAATGTACACCTAAAACTAATAGCATTCTGTATGTCAACTAAAAATAAAAAGTGGCTGGAAAAAGAAAGGAATCTGTAAAATGAGACAGAAGAGGAGTCTGATGAAATGCAGTAAACAGAAAAGTCAAGGAGATACGCCACTCATGAAATGACTTCCAAGTCCATTGCTTTTGTCTGAAAAGGAGAGGGCCATGTGCAAAGAACTGGGTGGGTTCTCCAAGAGTTCAAGTCAGCCCCTGGTTGAGAATCAGAAAGAAAATTGGGATCTATGACTTTTACCTTCAAGGATCTGAGTTCTGTCAAAATCTGAATGGCCTTTTGAATCTTGAGGAAAGAAATGCAGCCTAGCCAACACCTTGATTTTGGTCCAGCAAGAATCAGAGCAGAGCAACAAGCTGAGTGAGGCCCACTGCGCTAAGACTCTTGATCCTTATAAACTATGAGATAATACAGGGGTTCCTTTTAATCCTTTAAGTTTGTGTCAAGTTGTTATGGCAGTACTAGAAAACTAACATAGGCATAGAGATATTTTAAGTATGTTACCTAAGGTGTTACACTAGACCTAAAGATAGCAAATGAAACATAATATGTATTTATCGTGCATTGAAAAAAGTTGAAAATAACTCACAAAAGTAAAAAACAAAATACAACAATGCCATAGAAGATTTATTTCAGTATAGTATTTTAGCTACATTCCCTCGAATGTACACTATTTTATGAATATGTATCAGATATTTGTTGTTTATATCACTATTTGAACAATGTGGTCACAACATGGAAAGGGGGTATAAACAGGATAAAGTAATTCACTGTAACCTCTGTGTGGGAGGAAGAAGCTTTCCTTCAAGGTTCTTTTGACTGGTCTAATAATTAAATCTACATGTGTAACCAAATTTAATTATTTTTATTCATTTTACAGCATCACATTTTAATTATTTCTATCATTTTCTTTTGTGTTACCTTTACCATACTTTTCTTATACTTCTTTTTAGAATCCATTGTATCTTTTGTATTGATGTTTTTTTTCTTTTCCATTCTATATCCTGTTACTGCTTTGAAAGTTAAATATGCTCTGAATTGTTATCCTCAAAAATTTAACCTCTATACTTAATTTTATTTAAAATTAATTAATATATCTTTAAATAACTTCTCTGCAAAATACACAGATATTAGAAATAGCTGTTATCTTCCATGTTTTACAGGTAAAGAAGCTTAGGCCGAAAGAGTTTGAGTAGTTTGCTTACAGCTTATAGATGGCAGTTAGAGTTTGAGGCCAAACTTGTTCCAATTCCAAAGCATATATATTTTTTCATCTGTGTGTGTGTGTGTGTGTGTGTGTGTGTGTGTGTGTGTGTGTGTGTGTGTTGTTTGTTTTACTTCCCAGGCATTAAACTTTAGTAGTACTTTTAAGACTGATGCTGAAAATGATAGCTGTCTGTCCCATATACTTCACACTTGGGTACAGAAAAAAATTAGATAATACAAAATAAAAACTGTGTGAAATTTAAGATGTACATTATCATATATTGTACTCAGATTATCAGTGTTGCATTTCTCATGATGATTATTGTACAACTTCTAAATTTAGTGGTTCTGTACCTAAATTTCGTTGGGAAGCTAACTTGTATATTTTACTCCCATGAGGATGTCAAAGGATAGAGGGCCTAACTGAAATTTAAAACACTCCCCCAGCGATTACAGAAGAATGTTTTCCAATATTTTATAGAAATCATTGGGGTACTCACTGAATAGTAGCCACCAAAAGCACAAGCTCAAGAGTGACTGTCATTGCTTTTATTCTTTGTTAGACAAAGCCACTCCTCATAAGGGACCAGGCTTATTTGTAATTCATTTGCTTGACCCAGATGGTGAAGTCTAAATGTAATTGCAATATCAGCCTAAATTACCCCATGCTGTTATGGGTGACTCACATGTACTGTACTATACACAGTTAACAAGAATAAAGCAATACTTAGTTCAAACATTTCCCAAAGAAGTGAGCACATGGGGCACAACTTGGATCTGGATTCACAGAGAATGCTTATTAAAACCACTGAACATTTTGCACGAGTAAGGATTTTGGTATTGGGCCTGTGGTATCCATGTTACTATGGCAATAACTGTTATCACTAGAGCTAATGCGTTTCTGACCTACAGTGTTTAGGAGAACCACCCACCTCAAATGGATGTAATTAAATTTATTAATTTTTGGAAAACATTGTCAATTTAAAAATGCAATTTTAGAGCCAAGTATTATTTTTTTTTTCCCTGAGAGTACCTTAAAAAATATGGATGTGACAAAATCCCATATACCCCACGGCTTCATTTATAACATCTTTGATATTAGTCCTTTTTTGGCCTACCTTTTAAGCAAGGATTTTAAAAAGAGATCTCTGCAATTTATGGTCCTTTACTTCTTTCACTTTGCATCAATACAAGTTTTGTCCCCTGCTTCTCTTTATTATAAGAAAAAAGAATAATCTTTTGAAGAATATAGAGGTTTAGTCCATTTTTAAATAGCAAGATAGAAAAATTAACACTTTTGTCATTAAACATCACAGTTTTGATGTAATATATAAGTGCAATTCTTTATCCCAGAAAAAGTAAATTATCTTTTTAAATTACTGGTGACACTGATAAGTCATAGATTAAAAACAGAATGTTTGGAACTTAAATGAAATGGCACTTTAACTGACTAATAGGAATAAATGTAGAGTAAATTAAACTGCTACGGAATCTAGCATTTGGTTAAGCTCTATGAGGTTTACTATACTTATATTTATACTTGTAACTTGACACAGTTAACTTTTGAATATATGTTTATGGATTAGATATATTAGCAATGATTTTAGAAGTTTTCCTTATTGTCTATTGCTAGGTATCAAAGATATCAGCACTAGTTTCCAAATTTTTGTCCCGAAACCCAGAATAAAGTCCTGGGTAGTCTATAGCAGTGAAAACATTAGGACATCCTAAAAGATTGACACACTGTGAATAAGAATATCTCGATTATTAGCATTAACTCTATGTATATATTCAACCAACATAATGTCTTTGGGAAGTGACTTTGGATCTGTTTCCACAACCGTATAATGAAGTTCACTTTAGAAGGTACTGAATTGTACCGTCTAGCTCTAAATTCAAGGGTTCCTGTTCATTATGTAAAGGAGAACAGTGGGAAAACCCAGAGCTTGAAAGACAGAGGATGGAAAAAAAAGAGTCTAAGTACAAAGTAACATTCATTCTTGACTATGTGACCTAGCCACTAGATCATTTGCAAGTGCTGCTGGCAATCTAGTTCCATTTGTTCAAGAGACTGACAGTGCTACTGCTGCAGATGTTCTAGATCTCATGAGATGCAAGAGTGGGGAGTGAAGACTTATTTCAGTGGCATAATAAGAACCAATCGGAAGGTTGGAGGTGTCAGCATCCTCAAAAAGAGTAAACTGGGTAATCTAACATTTTCTGCAACTGTGGTTTACCAAACTATAATTTTACATTAGGAAATGAATCATTAACAATTAATAACATTTTTTGGTTTGTTTTAACATGTTAGGTCCACTCACTTTAAATAAAAGAATGTAAATATATGATGGATTGTTATGCTTTATCATATAGTATATGTATATAAGTACATGAGTGTGTATATAAACCTGCCACAATATGGTTATGTAACAATCACAAAATCTCAGCAATATTTGAGATTTAATATCAAATAATGTGCTTGCATACGAGTTCATAGTTGGTTCAGTTTACAGATTGGCTTATCTATACCATTCTTGACCTATTCTTGCTCCTGGGCAAGGCTGGATGTTATCAGACCTAACTGGGCTCAGCTAAGAGTGGCTCTGCTCCACAAATCTCTCATCTCTGTTCTTAGAACCAGTGGGCTAGTCCAGCCACGTACTTCTCATGGTATTGGCAGAATTCATGGTTCTTAATAGGTAGTATAGGTCTTCAAAATTCATTTTTTCAAGGTTGGCTTTACTTTCTATAACTTTATATTTTTAAATACAAATTTAAGAATGGGCTTGTTTATGTCCAAAAAAAAAAATCCTCCTTGGGTTTATTTGAATTTTATTGAATCTATATAGCAATATTGAGATATATAGTGCATGAAAATAGTATATATTTCTTCTTCTGCATGTTTTCATTAATTTCTCTAAGTAATACTTAGTAGTTTTAAAGCATTTAATAATTATGTAATATTCCTAATATTTTGTTAATAGTATATAAAAATGATTACTTTGTAACCAATTCATGAGTGTATATATTCTTTTGATTTTTGTGTGAACACCTATATTATCTTCTAATAATCACCTTTTAATTTCTTTTTCTCCACTTATTTTATGTTTCATTTTTTACCTCTTGCTGTTTTACGTTGGCTAGGATCTCCACCCATAGTAATAGAAATAGTAAGTTCCATTCTCTTGTTTTAAATCTCTAGGGGGCAAATCCATTTAGTTAAAATTAAGTATAATGTTTGTGACGGATTTTTAGGAAATGTTTTATAACTGTACGTAATTATAAATATATATAGTAGAGTGTACAAACATTAGGTGTACATTATAATGAATATTTACAAAGTGAACAAATTTGCGTAGCAACCTAATACTTCAAGATATAGAATATTTCTAGATCCTCAAAAGACCTTCTTCAAGCTACCTTTCAATATTGACACCTCTCTAAATAGAACATATTTTTTGAGTTTTATCAAAAAGTGTTTATTTTGTCTGTTACTGACACACACACACACACACACACACACACACACACACACACACATACCGGGGATGCCAAAAAAATTTATACACACTTTAAGAAAGGGAAAAAAAAACTACTAAAATTGTAATACTCAATACATACGGTTGACAATTAAGTTCGCGAATTCATCCTAGAAAAAGTGCTACATACCTCATTGCTGAATGTAACTACGGTCACCTTTGAAGTACTTCCCTTGGGAAGCTATGCACCTTTGCCAGCACCCAGTCCACGCTTCAAAGGAATTTTGGAACTCTTTTTCTGCAATGGCCATCAGAGCTGTCGTCATATTACACTTGATGTCCTGAATGTCATCCAAATGTCTTCCTTTCAATATTTCCTTTATCATCAGGTAAAGAGAGAAGTCACTTGGGGCCAGATCAGGTGAGTAGGGAGAGTGTTCCAAGACAGTTATTTGTTTACTGGCTAAAAACTCCCGTACAGACAGTGCCATGTGAGCTGGTGCATTGTCATGATGCAAGAGGCATGGATTGTTCACAAAAAGTTCAGGTCATTTAATTTTTTCAAGCAGTCTTTTCAGCTCTTCTAAATAGTAAATTCGGTTAGTTATCCGTCCAGTTGGTACAAATTTATAATGAATGATCCCTCTGATATAAAAAAAAGCTAGCGACATCGTTGCAACGAGTTTATGAACTTAATTGTCAGGCCTCACATACCAATAACAAAATATAAACACATGTCACATTTGACTTCTGCAATTACAAGAGGTGCTCAAAGTGGTTACCATCAGCATCCAGACACTTCTAATTAAAGCGAACTACTGCTTGAGCAACGTTGACTAAAATGTCTACTTGTATACTTTTTTTTGGCACCCCCGCTATATATAATCATTCACTATATATCCATTTATTTTTGTTTATTTTTATCAATATTATGTCTAAGTCACCCATGCTATTGCATAATTCATATTTCATTCTCCTCTACTTTAGTATAGTTTTCTATAATATAAATATACCATACTTTACCAATTCCACTATTAATTGTAATAGTCATTTAGGTTGTTTTCAATTTGAGGATACAGGAACAAAATAAAATGCTGTTATAGGACTTCCAATTCTGGAAAGATGGAGATGACATACTTGTTCCTATGCCTCCGACTAAGCACAGCTAAAGTCCCTGGATTGTTAGGTAAAACAAGCATAAGAAGAGGGAGGGAGGACAACAGATTAATGATCTCAGAATCCAAGGAACAATACAGTGGTGAGTTCCGTGGGATTTCTTTTTGTCTCATACATCCCAAAGTTGGAGAGGAAGAAGCTGGCAAACCAGAAACACTGCAGGGGGAAAAAAAAAATCCTCAACAAATGTACATTTTGTCTATCTAGGATGAAGCAGGGACAGCATAACAGGACAGAAAACCTTTAGTAAAACTTGCTAGTCTTCAGTATAATGAATATAAAGCATTTAAGACAGAAATAAGCTATTTAACACTTAATGAACTCATTAGTGTTCATGTTTGTTTTTTATAGTATATAAGGATACCTACCGTTCATTGTGAAATACAAATTGTTATTTCCATTTACATGTCAATGATCATACATTGCATAAAAATAATAAATTTTAATGATACTAAAAATACTCTCTTTACTGGGTACAGACTGATGATATATCCCAGTGCCTGGGATCTATGAAAGGCTAAATATCAGGTAAAAGATGGGGAAAATGTTAATAATATTTGCACAATACATTTAAATGACACGAACAGCAAGTGGAAGCCTACTGGGAGAAAAGCTTAGGTGTAGTTGCAGTGTAATCTGCATGTTCTTTTTGTGGACTTAAGCACAATACGTTTCCCTCCTGGCATGCATGCAGAGTGATTAGAGCAGAGTTTTTAATTGGACATTAAATTTTAGAAAAAAAAGTTTTTATAGAAACTATTTTGATACTGATAATTTCAATAGCAAGAAGTAGATGTATTTGGGAGGTAGATTTTATGATCATAATTAATTTCACCATTTTTCCCAGAAGTATTAGTCATCCTTACTCCTTAATTATGACCAAGTGAAAAATGGTTACTTGAACAATTAATATAATCAAATACATTTCCATTTCTGAGTCCTTAAAACCTGACTTGGATTCCCTGAATTAATGTTTGACCAGGTAACTCAAACCAGTCATTTATCAGTGGATGCCCTAAAGTATGTAATATGCTTATGGTATAATTGAAAGAATTCTGAATCTAGAGTCAGAAAAATGGGATTCATTTTGTTACATAAGATTTCCAAATTAGGAAAAGTCTTTTAACTTCTTGGAGGTTCTGTTTCTTTAATATTGGCAAAGTCATTTCTGGAACTTACAGAATTTTCATGGTGACAAAATAAAATGAATTAGAAGTCTGTTTTATACAAGAAAATGCTAAATAAGAGTACCATATTAATTAGGATGAAGACAATGTACTTCCAGTCACACATGAGATGTGAATTTAATGTTTTTTCATGTTACTGACAGAGTCACTTTTTGTCCTAAGCAATAATGTACACCAGAGATGGAGTAGGAATTCCAATTAATTTAGAAAAAAATCAGCATAACTACCACATGTTTTGTTGGACAATATAAAACATATTGCATCTATTTTGCATTTTTATGAACTCCAAAGAGTTAAATATTAGAACATTAACATGTCTTAGCACTGTGTTAGGCAGAGTTGCATACAAAAAAATATATAATTTGGTCAATCAGAAGACCTTTTTATTTTTATTTTTCATATTAACCCCAAATCTTTTCAATCATGAGATGTTCTCTGACAGAAATGAATACTAACAATCTTTAAACTAAAATTTAATCACCTAACCACATACATATAATTTTTTCTTAGAGATGAAAAAGCATTCTGCATAGTATTTTATTTTAAATATGCTTTAATTATTAGGATTATTCTTTTTTATATTTTTCTCTAAAAGAAAATGAATTTACACTTACAGTATCTCATACACATACTCAAAAAATGAAAATTATGGAAATTCCAGTCAGTCAACTATAACAGATATGACTTGTCATAGCCCTGAAATCCCTCATAAAATTTATCCTGAGCTGGCAAGATGCCTATAATGTGTCAGTATGTGCATCTGATTTTAGAAGCCCATCCCCCCTGGCTTTGAGCCTTATGACAGATATACAGAATCATGTTTTTCATATATGGCTTTAAGAAAGAAAGCAGACACAGAGTCTTAAATCCATCTTCCTAACAGGTTCATTCTTAATTGAAAATGCCTCTACATGGGAATTCAGAATTTCCATTGTTAACCTGGGTCAACAGGAGCACTAATGCTTTGTACTAGAATTTCCTCTGTTACTTTTATCCAAAACAGCTAACTCTACATCATGGTCCAGCACCGTGTCCTGTAATTTAAAACAGAATAAAAGTTTTGTACACGAGAATGTAACACACAAGTATTTTAATGACTACCACATAATGCAATAACTGTTATATTCTTATCTAGGTTATTAAAGATCAGGCTACCATAGCTATCATTTGCCTTTCAAGTAATGCTGATTTTGGCATTAGTAAAGTTGTATATTTCATTTTTTTAAATATTGGTTGAAAGTTAGATTTTAATAAACATGCATTTATTTATTTTATTCATTATGGGAGGGATAAAATGTCAGAAGACAAGCAAAAATAAAGTTATATTGGTAATCATAAATATTGTTTGCCAGGTATTTTTATTATTTCTCCCTCTCACTTATAGTGTAAAATTGCCTTTATCAATTCCTTTTTATTTTGATGTAGTTGTAAGATTTGTTCTGGGTCATGGTTTGTGAGTAGAGTGGTTTATGTCATTTTCACGTTGGATACTGTAATTGTCAGTGTGAGACTCTCTAGAACTCTCTTTTCTTTTGCCATATGGTAGCTGCAGAGTAAGAAGATGTGTACATGAGTCCCCATCCAACCCAAATGGACATGTAGTGTAATCATTAAAGAAAACTCTGCTTTAAAACAAGACTTTGTGATTGTTCTTATTTCAACATAACCCAGCCTATCTCAGCTGAATACTACTAGAATTGTGGCACTGACATAACAAAAACAATATGTAGCATTGGCTGTCAGGTTGACAGTGAGCAGTAAAGGATATTTTTGTTGTTATTGTTAGAAAACAGAAGGATAGTCTTCTATGTCATGAATTTATAAAAAATTCCACCTGGGATAACATGGAAGGCATTTAATATGGTCCATGAATTTCTACCTCCAAGAGAAGAGAATAGAAAACAGAAAGCTAATTGTATATATCGAATGCTGTTCACTGAACCTTAAAAGGAATTGCAAACTTTAGATGAGTTCTCCAGAGTTTAATGAAGAAAAAGTCCCAATCTAAGAAATGTAAAGGTAATAAAAGGAGTCTAGAAATTATGGTACATTTCAAGTTGTGAGAAGAGTATTAAACTTGTAAAACCTTTGAGAAGCATCAAGTCAAGGATGTAATGTCACTTACATCGTTGAAAGCTCAGCATATATTAAGGAGGACTATATATGGACGAATATGATGAACTAGATAGCTTTAATGTTCTTTTTAGCTTGATTAAACTTTACACAGATGTCTTCCTCACTCTGGGTCCCTGACCTTCCTCTTTTTAGAGTATTTACTTTAAAAACTTCCCATTATAATTTTTTTTCTGCCCCTTTGAGATATATATCTTCTCCCAGCATCTTACCAGCTTTAGAACCTCTGATTGTCTTTCTCAAAGACCTGAGATCATCTCTTTGAAATGTAACATTCTCCTTAAGTAAATGCACTTTTTACTTGTCAAATATGCTTCAAAGCTGGGGGCAAAATAAATATAGGGCCCCTATCTCCCAGTATCTGTTGGAGAATAGAATCCTAACTCCAGTAAGCACCTATCGGTTAACACAGGTGGCCTAATTTCACTGACAGACTGCTAAGCTAACACCTTCCAATAGTTTTCCACTAACTCAACCCAGTGCTATATGACTCTTCTCACCTTTTGTTTCAACAGAGTTGAATTCAATCTCTCTTCCCTCATTGCAGTAATTTTAAATAAAGTCTTCTTTGCCTATTTAACAAGTCCAGTGTATTTTTCTTTTACAACTAGACAAAATGAAGAAAGAAATCTGAGAAATTCACGTTGAAAGATAAAATTTGAATAAAAACAGTTCTCAAATAACTTCAGAATTTACGCTGAAAAATAAACAGGCACTGAATCTATTTATACAGCTTGACTTTCAGTGTCAATCTTAAGAGAACCACTATGATACAGACACTATTTATAAGTAGCCATTCAGGTATTTGGAATGGCTGTCATTCAACCAAAATCATGAGTGGTGCAATTACACCAATAAATATCAATTGTATCTGCATAATGAAAAGCTTTCTTTTAGACATAATTTTGTATCTTGTTCAGTCTCATAAAAAATGTATATATTTAAACAACAGAAATGTAAACAAATTCCATTTTGCAATTTCTTTATTTACTCTAAAACAGGATTTTTCAAGATGAGTTCTAATGAATGCCAGGATTCTAGGAGATGTCCTTAGGTATTACAGATGATCCTGACGTGGAAACCATATCATATTTGAACTTCATGTCCTATGTGATATTAGTATTTACTGTGTTGGACAGTGACTGAGTAGACCTACTTGCAATTTTGTTAGTTTTTCATCCTCATGTGGCAGTGCACGGTAAGACCATATTTTTGTATTTGAGTCTATTTTGAATTTTTGACATGAATGAGGTAGGCCAGCAATAATTGGTGAATACTGAAAAGAGGGAAAAATGGTAGGGTGATAACATAGCTTCTTCCTTCTAAATAAACTTCCTTCTTACACCCTACAGTGTGACTACAGCGTGTAATATACTGTACCCTACAGTGTATACCACAGCAAACAAGCTCTGGTGTAATAGAAAAATGGAGGGAATGTTTATTATAGAAAAGAAACATTTATGCATTGCGTACAACTCAGTTTCTCCGATGTAACAGTGCTTTTTTGCAGATATGGCAAATCGTGGATTGGGTAGGTTAGAAGTTATATTGTAAGGTTTTTATATGTATTGTCATTTTTTTCATTTGTGTTTCACTTCTGTTATATCACATATGATATTAGAGTTTATGTTTAATATATCCAACCATTCATTGTGGAAATTTCTGAAGCAGAGTTCCAAGATGGAAGAGGAGAATTCTAATCCTAGAAACTGAACAATTCTGGTACGGTGAATGATAGGTAAATATGAAGAATTAAAACTTACTTGCTGGCATACAAAGTTATGAAGAATGAAATGCTAGAAAAAGCACAGTATGCGAAATTCAAAGCATTTTTACATACAATAAAAGGAATCATTGTGTGAATAATATGTCACATGCTAAAGAGATTTTGTATATTAAACTGAAAAAACAATAGCTTCTTTATCTGGCTTGATTAATCAACACATTTCACCAGTAAATATTATGCTGTAACATTAACATTTGTAAATCATGGTGAAATAAAAGAAAACTTCTGTTACAAAGAGATAACTAACATGAGCAAAGACTAAGATATATTTAAAGATTTGTCTTTGTATCTGAAAATAAATGTTCTGTTTTGGAAGACATATGTTGGCATTTATACTGATATTGCTCTATCAATGATTGTTTCCATGAGAGTTTTTACATCTATTATTAAAAAAAAAAAGGAATCTTGGTGCATTACAAATACACTGTTTTCTTCACGGAGAAGTGTTGGTGGATAAGTTCTGTAGATAAAATGAAACATCATTCTGGAAAATGCTACAAATATGATCATCTTTATTAAACCAAAATCCATTTGACTATTTTTAAAAATTGGTGCTAAAACCTAAAAGAAGACCCAATAAATTTCCTAGTACGTAAAGAAATCTAGTGGTTTAAAAGGAAAAACTCGGGAATGAGTGTATTTTATTTAAAAAAAAAAAAGTGATTGCAGGAGCACTTTCAAGAAAATAGAAAGCAATAATGGACAGATAGCATAAGTGAGAAATGAACCCTTTCATTCTAAGCTGGCAAGATTTGGAAGTTTTTCATTACAACAGCCTAATTAGCTCACATGGATCTAAGCATCATGCACTATGAGAAAGTGAGAATAGCAAATATAGGCAGATCATGTTCCTAGCAGAGTAGCCCGATGGACACATGCTTTCAAACACAGGGTAGCATATTATTTTAGATAGAGAAATAACAAACATGTTCTGAATAAAACCAAGGATTTCACAACTAGTGACACCTATAGTTGTCACGTTTATTCTTAGGCAAATGTAATAAAAAGATTAACAAGAAGATTAACATACTAATAAGAAAATTCTCATCATGACCTTTAGAATGACTTTGAAATGTCTCACATCATTGCTTTTTTTTAATGTTTTTCTTTGAAGTAAGGAAATTACACTGAATTACAACATGCATGTCATATTTCAAGCTACAGAAACTGTTTCAGATAAATATATGTTTGGAACCAAAAGGCAGAGTGCTATCACCTAATATAATTCCTGTTTTAGAAAAAAAAATTCCCAAGTTAAAAAGCACAGATCTCTTTATTGAAATTTATAGGAATGCATAAAGGGGATATTGAGCAATAGATCAGAACATAAAAAGTCAAAACAGAGAAAAAGGTGTGGATATATTCAAATCTGTTTGCAAGGTAAAATATGTTACTTTCAAAAATGAAGTATTACCTAGCTGCCGTTAGCTCCATAAACTCATCCTGCTTATCGGGGTTTTGTAAATTCGAAAATGGACCCACGCCATTAAAAAAAAAAAAAAAAAAAACGGTTTTATTTTTTTTCATCATTACTCCCCACCTACACAATATATTCTTGGAGCTCATGATTTTAATTAAAAAATTGAATTGTGTGTGTATCTAAGAGAACTCTGGGACATTAAAAATGAAGTATACCCTTCATAGATGGTGATAGAAATTTAGAAGTATTCCCAAGTGCTTTGATTACCTGAATACAGACACTGCTGAGAAGATGTTTCTAATGCAACGTATAGATAGATTGAGAATGTAATGGTCATTTGTTAATTTTTCTCATTGCCTGTATCCAAACATCCTTCTTGGTTTTTAGGAATGTTCCATTTGATGATGTCCATCTTAGAAAATTGAAGAAAGGGAGGCAAGGCAGGCTCTCTTTGCTATACCATCTGAGAGTGTTGTAAAATGGGACCATTACTTAGACTTGACCAAGTAAATACTCAAGTGGGATTTTGTGAAACAATTGAAAAAAAAGTGATTTCTTTATAAATGGTGGATATTTTTATATTAGATTCTCATTTATGGTATTATCATCACAATAACTGTTCCTAGTCAAGTATTTGTGCTTTTTATCCTCTTTGGTTTCTACTCAGTGGTAGGCCCTGGTCCAGTTAACCAGTCAGATTTTGTTGGTAACAACAAAAAATCCAAACAAAACAGAAGATATTAAAAATATCCCTAAGAAAAAGTAATGCTAGATCTGTGCACAATATAAAGAAATTCAGAAAGACATTAAAAAATAGCTTTGAATGTTCACACAAGCAAAATTTCTTAACTTCACCAAACAGCTTTTAAAAAAATCTCTAATAACTAGCCTATAAAAGTAAAGTAAAAGCATATACTTTACTATATATAACAGCTAGTTTCATCCAGTTGCATAAATACCCAGAGCTGACTGTGGAACGCTTACACAAAGACTGAAAACTCTTTAACTCCTTTCAGGATGCCAGCATATGCTGTCTGACAATTAAGTCCAGGAACTCATCCTAGAAGAACTGCTACATACCTCATTGCTGAATGTCACTATGGTCACCTTTGAAGTACTCCCCTTGGGAAGCTATGCACAGATGCTAGAGTCTAGTCCAAAGCAATTTTGGAACTCTTTCTGAAATGGCCATCAGAGCTATCATCATATTACACTTGATGTACTGAATGTCATCAAAATGTCTTCCTTTCAATATTTCCTTTATTTTCATGTAAAGAAAGTTATTGGGGGCCAGATCAGGTGAGTAGGGAGGGTGTTCCAATACAGTTATTTGCTTACTGGCTCAAAACTCCTTTACAGACAGTGCCGTGTGAGCTGGTGCATTGTCGTGATGCGAGAGCCATGAATTGTTAGTGAAAAGTTCAGGTCATCTAACTTTTTCACACAGCCTTTTCAGTATTTCCAAATAGTAAACATGGTTAACTGTTTTTTCAATTAGTACAAATTCAAAATGAGTAATACCTCTGATATCAAATAAGGTTAGCAACATTGCAGCAACAAGTTCATGAACTTAATTGTCAGACTCCTACTTTGGTTTATTTTTAATTATTATATCAGGCACTCTATCTGAAATTACATGTATTAGTTAGGATAATGCTAGCTGCTGTAACAAACAAACCCAAAAATCCAATATGGCTCAAACATGATAGAACTTTATATTTTATGGTATTATCATCACAATAACTGATGATAGAACATATGTGCTAAAATATGTTCCTGATGAGGGTGGGGCTATCTTCCAAACAGTGATTCAGGGACCAGACTCTTTCCTTCTTGGGGCTCTCTCTTTTTCAACACCCAAGAGAAGGAAAAATAAATCATTACTTGTGGAAAGCTTTTATGCTCAGGCCTGGAAACGGCTCAGAGTCATATTGTACTAGCCAGAATTCATTCACATGTTCACATCTAACTGCGAACAAGCTGGAAAATACAGTTTAGTTGTGTTCCCGGGACAGGGGCTGGAGGGGGGTGGGAGGTGGAACACAGAAAATTGGTTTGATGAACAGTCTCCCATTATATATCACATGATATTCCATTACAATCAACTATTCACCATGTAGTCAGAATAGCATTTTATAAATGTAAATCCACACACAGCCCTCTCTAACTTTAAAATCTTTAGAGCCGTTCTTATCTTCCACATAAAGTCTAAACTTGATATAGTTTAACTTGATTATATAGAAAGCCTAAGAAGCCACATTCTTCTGAATTCTTTATCCTCATTTCCTATGCACACTAACTCCAGCCATACTAAACTAATGAAATCAGCTAATTAATCCACATCTTTGCAGTCTACATCCTCCAATCTGGATTGTTGCATATATTTTAATTACTATCTGAACTGACTCCACCTCACCTGTCTTCGATTTTCCCTTTTTATCTTAATTCAGAATCACTTAATATAGTGAACAAGTATAGATTACATTCCTTTCCTATGCACTCTCATATACTTTATGTTTACACTATATCACACAATCGCCTCTGCAATGAGACAAAAATGATCACTTTATGAGTATATCCAAACTCTCTTCTTCCTGCTCAGCAAAGAAGTTTCCAGGCTTATCTCGTCACTAACTCTCCCTTGCTTACCCTTGGGGATAGAATTTCACCAACCAAGAATGGGTTTAAGGCTTTTTTGAATAAAATCAGGAATATGTTGGGCAGGAAAAATGTCAATTAGGCAGTCTCCCAAGAATACCAGAGAGAAAGGAAGATAACCCCATTGACCAGGTACTAGGAATTGATAGAAGACATTGCACCTGATGGACGTATCAAATTTGGAGGGGTGAGGACGTAGGGTGGAATGATAGCAGTAAAGAATCTGATGCACGAGGAAAGAGAAATCCTGAAGAGAGTAGGACATTAGAAAAAAAGAGATTGTTGTTTCCCATGTTCTTGGAAGTTGCTTCAACAGTAGGAATGGGGGTAAATATCAGAATTCATGTTCATAGGATGCTCTTTTGAAAGGGAAACTATTATGCAACTGATCTCCACAGGTCACAGCATCATTTAAGTTGGATTTATTCATTTGACTTTCCCACTAAACTCCAGGGAAGTTGAATTCTTAGTGTAGTGCCTATTTGTAATTCATAAATAATCATGTAAATTTAAAATATCAGTCTTTTAAGGAGAGCTAACAGCAAAGACTGAAAGAAGAATACAAATATAAACACAATAGTCTTAAAGCTAGGTAGAGCTAGAAGTACACATACAAAGAAAAACACAATATAAAGGCCAATTCTATGCAAGCATTATGTGGGAAGCTTATATTCCCCTCTCCCCTGCTTCACAGAGGAGAGGGAAATTGTGCCTTCTTTCCAGAATGAAGTATTGGAAGAATAGTATAGTATTCTACTGGAATACTAATGTAAGAATAGAAGAGTATTGGATAAACACTTCCAATCCAGCCCTTTCTGCTTAGGTATTGCTCTTCCCCACAGAATTACTGACACATAATTGTTGAAGTTGGAACAATGCATTCAGCTTGCTTAGCTCAGATATGTCTCAATTTTCTGACTGGGAAAATCTGTCTGCAAATAACTGGTTTCTTTCTGTCCTTGTTCTCCATGCAGTAAGCACTGGAGAAGGAAATCTCTAAAGGGTATTCTAAAATACCCTTCCATTTCACCTGGGATCATTAAGAAAGATTAGGCAGTTTATTTTTCTTTGGATTCAAGCAAGATTCTCCAATCTAGCTTTAAATGTAGTTTAGCTGATCCCTCGCTGTATAGTTTTCATTTGGATTAGAAATGGTGAAGAATAATTTATGATTCCTTATCATCCTCAAACTCGCCCAAAATGTTATAAATACAAACCCAGTGTTTTAAATCATAATATACAAATGGGGTGGGACTTCCTTCTTTCATCTGATTCTAAAGCCTCCTCTAGTTTTGAATGATATGGAGTTAATTTTATAATGCATCTTCAGTTGCTTAACACCTTTCATCTAAGAAACTAAAAATTTGTATGGAGGAAAAGTAATCTTAATGCAAGGCTGAGAAAATTGGATATGGCCTACTGGACTGAGAGAACAATGTGGCTGAATTATAATTCTGGTTCTTGCAGGCAAACTTCCTCTCTCTCATGTTAATAAATCTCTAATGAAAACTATTATTTACAATGTTTGTTGTGCTACATTCTAATATGTTAATTCTAATCTCCAGCAACTTTGTTTTATCATAAGGCAAAGTTAAATTTATATGATAGTGAATAATAAACATATTTTAAAATAATTAACATGACAGATTTGGCTTATGAAAGAAGATACCTATTTTACCCTTTTGCCTTGGAGACAGCCACACCCCCAAATCTCCAGAAGTTAAAGCATTAAAATTATGTTTTCATCTCATCTCTCACATAGAATGAAAAAATTGTCCAGCTACTCCCCATTCTTTCCAATTTCTGATTTTTCCATCTAATAATTGGAAAAAACATCTAGGGTGTGAATTGAAATAAAAATTGAAAAAGAAACAAGAGCTTTCTCTTCACACACAGAAGCTCTGAATTTTATATATAATATAATCTTATGTGATTTGCCCTACATCCAAAGTCAATATTCAAAACTCAAGATTTATTTATACAGCTTACTAAATAGTTATGATGATTAGTTAACAAAGAAATGAGAGAGATAACAGAATTTATTGATATTAACTATTGACTTGTCTGAAAAGCATTATGAGAAGATTACTTTGGCATCAATCACATTATCAAAGTTTGATCTAAGACTATAATGATAAAATAATTTGATGCTATTAACTAATAAAAGCAGAATTTCATATAGTTTTATTTTATTTTAAATAACCTCTCCAACATGAGATATTTGAAAATATTCAAAAATTGTTTATATTTCTATATATATATATATGTTGGGACATATATATTTGTATAATATAATCTAGTAAAATATTACTTTTTTATTAAATATATGTCCATTGAAAGTCACATATTGCCTCACTCTAATTGTTCCCACTTGTTATTCAAATTTTATCAAAACACATGAAACAACTAAAATTTTGGCTAAATAACTAAACTATTGGCTATAGTTTAACTCATAATTTTTCAAAGAAATTATACACACACACAAACACACACACACACACACACACACTCACACACACACACACACACACACACACACACACACCAGGGTGCCAGAAAAATGCATACACATGACTTGTATTCATCTTTTGTTATTGGTATATATTGAGTATTACAATTTTAATGCAGATTTTTCCTTTCTTAAAATGTGTACGCATTTTTTTGGCGCTCTCTCTCTCTCTCCATATATATATAAGCCACATCACAAAAAGAATTAGCCAAACGGGTCATGATGTATTTAATGGTATTTGAAATGTATTTGGAGAGAACTTAATAATATATGTCAGCATCACTAAGTGCAGTCCCGTTTTTAAAAGGAAAGACTACAAAAGTTTTATATCAACATCAAAGGAGAAACAGCATCAGAATAGTGAAATAGTCAATAAAATCCAAAGGTTAATTTAAAAATAAAAATAAAATGAAAGTGCCCTTTATTATTTATCTGTGAGAACATTGCTGATGTACAAAGAAGCTGCTGAATACAAAGCTGAGCACACCCGAGATTGATGTTTGCTAGAAAATACATAATGCACAAAATAAGGTTTAAAGCTACTTGATAGTTGTAATATGATCTCACATATGTAAGTACTATGCCCAATATTTGAGAGGGGACTTAGAATTTTGGATTATGTCCAGGATTTAGAATCAAACAAACATGAGATTGAATGATGTCTGTGCCCTATCACTTAATTTTTATTAATTCAACAAATATTTCCCAAGTACCACTATATATCATAAACTTATAATAGATGTCAGTCAAATAATGGTAAGTAAATCCAACCAGATTTCTTGTTATTTATGCTCTCTAAATGTAATTTCCTCATAAGTATATTATATATTTAAAATAGAATTCTTTAATACTTTAGCATAAAATAATAACAAAAAATAGCTGGAGCTTTCTATGTGACTACTCTATTAACATATACAAAATTTTGCAGGCAAGAATGATGCTACAGAGAAGGATTTCATACACCCTGGATATCAAATGCTTACACGGGGTCAACCATATAACATAGATTATATGTGAACTGTGCCAGCTTCAGTTAACACTGTTAAAAATGAGCTGTTCAAATTGACTAGTAATCCCTTTACCCTCTCCCCCAATCCCACCCACTTCCATCTAGCAACCATCAGTTTTTCTTTTTATCTCTGAGAATATTTCTCTTTAGTTTGCTCATTTATTCTGTTCTTTAGATTCCACATATAAGTGAGATCATATGGTATTTGTCTTTTTCCATCTGACTTATTTCGCTTAGCATAATGAGTACAGCATAGGGAATAGAGTCAATGGCATTGAAACAGCTGTATACAAGGGCAGAGGTAGTAGATTGGGGAGAAGGGGATTATCACTTTGTGAGGGGTATAAATGTCTATTACATTGTGTTGTACACCTGAAACTAATAAAAAATAAATAATAAAAAAAGTGAATCGTAAAAGGAAAAAAAAAAAAAAAACTAACTCCTGAAGTCTCACAGTGAATTGACAAATAGCAGGAAAATAATAGCTTGATATATGTATGAATGTATTCATGTGTATATGCATGTATATGTGTATGTGTGCATACACACCTGTATGAACATGTACATAGACATATAACACTTTTACTCCATTTCTATTGTTTGGCATGAAACATTTGTTATGTATGGCAGGCCAGTACATAATATCCTCCTAAACCTCAGAGAAGTTAAGAAGTTTGATCAAGACTATATAATACATGCCTAGTAAATTGCCAGTAGTTGAAAATAAGAAAATAATTCTAATACAAAAAGTCCTAGACTATTTCTGCTATGCCACTCAAACACTAATGACAATTTTCATGTCAGTTGACCTTTCAACATTTGTTATCACATGGATACAACATTTTGGGATGGTTTTAAGTGGCTATAAGTAAAGTAAGCAACTGGAAATCAATAGGAAGATATAGGATCATATACATATGATCAGAAGATGTTGTAAAAAAATTTCTGTATGCATTTATTTAGTTAACTCTTTTCTTCTACTGCCAAACACTCCTTTCACCAAGGAATTACGCCACTAGTGGGCTGCCAACATTTTCCTAATCAGCATAGGTCTCTGAGATACTGGTTACGTTGTTTCTCTTTTCAAGATACACCTTCATATTTATGTTACACAGATATTAACAATGTGAGTTGCTTTTTTCTTTTCATTTTTTTCTTTCTTTCTTTCCTTTTTTTCTTTTTTTAGGATACTAGTAAAAGACATTTTATTTCATTACAACAAATAAGAATCTGGTATGTGCAAAGCACTGCAATACAACAGAGAACCATAGTCTAGAATTTATAGTGTGTGGGATGTTAGATATTACAATTAATTAAAAATAAAGTGTAATGACCATCACAAGAGTAGGAAATGTAATTAAATGAGGGCACTGAACAGAGAGATTTAACCTAGACTAAGTAAAGACTTCCCAGAATAAAGACAAAAGGTAATTAATTGTGAAAAAGAACAAGGGAAAGGAAGGAAATCTCCAGACAAAAAGATATGCATGTTCAAAGACCCTCAGCAAGGAGGAAGTTTGACACTACATAGGATCTGAGACTCTGAGCCAGAGCACTAAACAGGAGAAGTGTTTGTGTGCAGAAAAGGAAATAAGCTAGATTGTTCAGGGCGATGCTAAATATTTTCCTCTGAAAAGTAAAGTGATTTAAGGGTGGCAAGACTATTATTATACTTTTATTTTTGAAACATTACTCTGGGAAATAGTTTGCAGAAATTAGTGGTGATGTGATGAGATCATTTCAAAGATTTTTTCCTCAAATCTGGGGGAGAAATAAGTTTATGTGGTTTGAATTACAACAATGAACATGGAGAAGGCATTGTGTATTTGAAATGCAGGTAAAATTGACAGGACAGCTCATTGTTAACCTAGGGAGCGTGAACAAATGGGCAGCCTTGAGGGTGAGTCCCAAGTTTCTTCTTAAGATAACAGAATAAGTTACATGGCCATGGTCTGAATTTGAGAGTATGTTTAGTTTTAAGTATCCTGAGTTTGTATTTAGACATATTTGAGAAGTCTGAGATAGAGTTGCAAATTTAGTTCTAGGAAGCAAACAATAAAATGGAGATCAGTATGCAGATTTACATCTGGAATGTTCTTGGAATGATAATCTTTGAAGGGGAAGGAAGCAGGATTAAATAGAGGGAAAAACTGGCCTGTGGAAGTGCAATTTCAATAACACACAAAGCATTTGAAGATAGGATATAGATCTTCAGAGTTTTCCTGTGTTGGGAGGCAGTGGGAAGGCCTTTATATCATATCCACAGTATTCCATGACAATTCTGCCATTTTTCCTCACTTTGAGTTGGCATAATATCCTAGGATTATTTGGAAGTTCAACTTTCTTTGAATAGCTCTGGATTTTTGGGTTATGATCAAGCTCGAAACGTTGTTTTCAGCCTTCTTTACCTTCTGATCAGCCTCTTTATTAGCTACACAGGAAGCCTTCTGCCTTTCATATTTAGCTTTCAATTGCTGATTAATCACTCTCAGCCTTTATCTTTTCCAAAGCCTCAGCTATCAGTCAAACTTAGTAACAACCATCACATGCTTCTGTCTCCTAAGTATTAGTTCCCTGATATTTCTCAAACACTTGATCTATCACAGGAGATAGTGGCTTTTCCTTCATCAGAATATACAAGTTTATCATTAGGCAATGTTTCAGCAATTGCCCTGCTGTCTTGTGCCAGTCTTTCAGACCTTGCTGTGCTGGCAGTGAAAGTATCTTAGCTACCAGCCAGGTGAGGTGGGATCCAGCTCAGAATCTGATCTTAATATCTCTTTAATTGGACCATGCCTGGTACCAATTGCCACAGACTGTGCTCCACGGGAAGCAAGCTCTGAGATCAAGAACCACCTGCAGAAGGTAAAGAAATGAAGCAGGACTGGGCAGAGAGAGAAAAGTTGCCTTGTGATACATGAGTAATCTCAGCAGAAGTACTCAGCCAACCCCTCTGATGCCAGGAGAGGCTTTCACTGTTATCCCTGTAAAGACATACCTGAGAGATATTACAAGCTTCAGTTCCAGCCGGCTACCATAAAATGAGTCATATCTTTTTGTTGGTGATGATACAGGTTAGCTAGCATGTCCCTAGGTAGACAGGGAGGGCCCTGGTGGAATAAACAAAAGACAGCTATATCCTAAAACTTCAGGTTTTGAAATCACTCCTTTGCTCCAGGACATAATGTAACAAGGCCTTGAGATTAATCATAAAATTCGTTTTGGCCGACAAACAGAGCAGATCTGATAGATAAAGAGTAGGTTACTTTGCTAATTCCTTTAAGAACAAACCTGGTAGACGAATTTCATTAGAAGGCGCCAATTCCCTTCTTCAAACAAGTTCCCTTCTTCAAACAGCTCCCCTTACCCAAGCAGGCAAAAGTAAGAGTTTTGCCTCAGTCATGGGGCACCCCCATCCAGGACCCCTTCCTGCTTGGGAGCTGCAACCCTTTCTCCTGCCTCTAATAAACTATCCTCTTTTTAAAACTTTTTGCCTCTCCCTGGTCCGTGTTTCCATTCTTCGGCTTCACGAGACACGATCCCGGCCCACACTCAGAAACTGCCGGCAGATCCAACATCACCTACATCAGTGACGGGTCCTGCCTTCAATTTGAAAAAAAACAACACCAACAACAACAAAAAAAGCACACACACACACACACACAGTCGTGAAGTGCAATAAAACAAAGAGCAATAAAACGAGGTATATCTGTATGATGTGGGAACCTGGCCCCTATGCCCCATATAACATGTTTCATGGGAGCTACCCTATATAGATTGAATGGTCTTGGTAGTGATGACCCTCTTCAGCTGAATCCATTCTTAAAAGGACTGACAGCTGAGAGTGTTTTTCGGCAGGTTCCTGGGAACTAGATAAATAAGTCTCTCATTCCAGAAGGGGAAACTGGCAGGACATTAGCGTGTCCGTTGTAACAACTGCGCCAAGTTGGCTGAGACACTGTGGGGACAGAGCCCCAGAAAGCAGTTTCCAGGCTCTCGCCCTCACGTGGAAAGGTGCTGGCTCAGGTAGTAAATGGCCATCGACTGTGATCAAATGGCCATCAGCTGTGGCTAGTTGGCCGTCAGCTGTAACCAGTGAGCCATTGGCCACTAATATAACTGCCGTGGCTACGGTAGCAGCAAATGGGGGCTAGCAAGCAGATGGTGGCTGAGCCTGCAAGCGGTGCAGTGAGGGTTGCAAACAGTGTGGCTCCTGTTTCCTGTTTCTCCAACCCAGCCGCCAGCAAGAATATAGTGGTATGACTCCCCTATGTATGGCTCCGTGGGTGTTCCTTTTTGACCTCACCATATCCTGCGTTCTTGTGTGGGGAGCGGGACCGGAGACCCCGCATGACTCCCTGCATGACAGACACCTGCTTTATGGATTTGGAATCACCAGAGAGGAAGATGTGCTGGAGATCAATGTAAGTAAATTATCTGTGTACATGTGATCAGTGAAGCCAGGACCGTGCTAAAACTACCTAGAGAAGGAGTATATTCTTAGGAAGAAAGGGCCTCAGACTAGTACTCAGGGAAACCAATAAATCAAGGGCACATTTGCAAAGGAAAGCAAGAAGGAGATTACAAAAGAGTTTATAATTATTCTACCTGACTTCAGAGATTTTTCTTCTTAATAGTAGATCTCCATTTCCTTGTGCTGTTATTGTTCAACTCTTTTGAATTATGTGAGTGGGCACTTAATAATTTGGGACTCAGAACTTTAGAAACAGAAAAACAAAAGAAAGGAGTGTTATATTTACATCGGGATTGGGGGGGGCGTGAAATAAGGCTTCATTTGAAAAAACATGAATGAATTTAAAAGGGGAAGGATCATATAAACAGAGGATTAGCATAGTGCATTTGGTGACTTGGGACCAGAGTTAGTCCAGAAGATCTTTATCTGACGAGGTGAAAATGACAGAAAAAGAGGGTAATGATAATATAAAGTGGAGTCTATTTTTGTTTGTAAGAGTCGTCCTTAAAATTATAAGTAAATTCAAGCCTGACAAACTCATTTTGAATCTTCTTCTAGTATCTTTACAACAAGTGGATTCAGGTGTTAGGGAGTTCAGAATGAACTAGAATCACCATTGGTGCTACTTCAGAAGATTTCAATAAAAACACAAGTGAAGAATTTCAGTTTAAAGCTTGTAGATACATTCTTATTTCACAACCTAACGTAGCTAGTTTTAGAATTAAGGAAGGGATATGTTTACCAGATGAATGGGATAAAGGTTTGGTGTACAATGGAACGTTTTCTGTTTGTTTCTGCGATATCTATTATCTAATATCTGTATGTTGTATATAATATCTTGCATATAAAATTTCTTAACTTTTAATTTTAATGTATATTATCTTATGTGATGTACATAGCTTTTAGTTTGAGATAATTGTAGATTTGCATGCATTCGTATGGAATAATACAGATCTGATTTCTGAGAATACCTTTCACACAATATTCTTATACATATTTTTGTCATGTTAGGATCTTGCATAACTATAGAACAATATCAAGATTAGGAAACTGACATTGATATAATTCACTTACTTTTTTTGAGATATAACCAGTATCACCTGCACTCGTGTGTGTGCGCGCGCGCGCGCACGGACATACATTTAGTTCTATGCAATTTGATAACATGTTTTACACATTGACACTATATTTTTTACACGTAAGTGTAAATGGGATTTGTATATTGACCTTTGATGAAGCTCAAAAAAACAAAAATAAGCTCCATGTGAATTTGATATAATAATGATTTTAAAAGGTAATTTATAGATGCCATATCTAAAAATAAAGGAAATTGCCAATTTATAATATGCAGATATATTATTCCAGAATGAGTCCCTTCAACTAATATGAGAAATATAAACAAATTATAATCATTTTATAGAAAGAAAATATTTATAATAAATGTCTAATTTTAGTATCATTTTAGTTATTTTAGTAAATGCTACCAGGTAACAATACCATGATATTTTAGTTTTCCTAGACTTATGTCACTGTTTACATGAGGAGTACATATGAATCCATACTAGACGGCCACATTTATTTTGTTACAGTTTTCTCAAATAGGAAAAATGAAAATAATGTAAACTATATTTTCTTGACCCAATTCTCACTAAAAATTTTAAAGGACAGAAGTAAACACATCCACTTACATGTGTAAATTTCTATGTGTATGTATTTATGTACATGTATAAACATGCACATACATATATACATTTATATATCCATTCCCACAAACTTTAATAAGTTATTTCTTCTATTTCAAGAGAGAGTTACTATACATATCTAAGTACAAAGCATAATTTTCTCCTCAGAATGCAAAAAAGTTATGTGAGGGCATAGCTCTTCCCAAAAAGTAACATCCTAATGTGGCAACAATAGGAAACATGTTGAAGTTCATTATTTAGATTCTAATTAGCCATCCCTTCAGGAACTACAATATTTTGCATGTGTGCCACAATATATTCTTGTTTCCCTTCTTCATGTGTGATCAGTGCTTCTCTTCTTAATTCCTTGGACAAACACAATTTCAAAGATAAAATGTTTGTAGATTTTATTTCAACATAAAGCTTTGATTATTGAGAACTTACTTAGTTATACTAGGAGATTTATATTAAAATCCTTCACCATCTTACTGTTTTCTAAACACATAATTAAAAAACAAACACACTTTTGTGTTTATCTCACCTACCACCATGTAAAATCTAAGGCCAGAAGTAGAGAACAACAATATTGTTTCTAATGAATGTATTCAGGACTTAAAAATTAAATGAATTAAGAATGGGCATAGATCATTTGCAACAACATGGATAGATCTTGAGATTATTATGCTACGAAAAATAAATCAGACAGAAAAAAGTGAGAACCACATGACTTCACTCATATGTGGGATACAAAACAGAAAACAATAAACAAACAATACAAACAAAGAAACACAAACTCATAGACACAAACAATAGTGTAGTGGTTACTAGAGAGTAAGGGGGGATGGTAGAAGAAGGTAAAGGGGGTCATATATAAGGTGATGGAAGGAGAATTGACTCTGGGTGATGAGCACAAAATGTGATATATAGATGATGTATTATTGAAATGTATATGTGAAACTTATGTAATTTTTCTAACCATTGTCACCCTAATAAATTTAAAATTTAATTTAAAAAAAGAATGAGCCTAGATGAATAACACCAGTGTATAATCTCCATAATTAATAAGTAAGTAAATTTTAAAATTTTAAATGAAATCCTTAACTACATTTGATTTAAAATTTTATTTATTTGATACATTTAGAAAATATTTATAGTATTTTGTGTTTAATATTTTTAATGCTGTATTATATTGACACAATAAGTAGTTTATTGCATCTGAGATGACGAGGAAAAGGAACACATTCTGGAGGTAATTATTATACCTTTCTTTTGAAAAAGCATCCATATACATTATTGCCATTGGAAACCCAAAAGCATTTCATGTGTTGAGAATTTTCATACAGTATCAGGGTATCTAAATAAGCAGATTGTGCCTAACTTTAAATTATTCCCTACTTACATAAAGCTGCACATAGCTTAAAATGTCTAACAGGATATCTGTTAATTGAGTCCACAAAATTATTTAATACATAGATTAATGGTCTAATGATTGATGATACATATTTGGAGGGAATTTGAGCTACCATTCAAGCTTACATAATCTCCATAAATTTGAGCTCTGTTAGCTGTCAATGAACTAAAATCTTTTGCAGAACTATGACCTCATAGCAACTAAATATATTGAATGTAAGTGTTTTTTCTGCATTATTGATGCTATACTTGTTTATACATTGTTAGTATTTATGTGTTGCTCACATAGGAGATTATGTAGGATATAAATATAGATTTCCATTCAAAACAGATGGAGAAAAGCCATATGACTCACAAGGAAAAGCAGTTTAGACATCACTGAGTCATTTCAGAATTACAAATAAGACTTAAAAAACCCACAACAATATAAATCAGAATAAAGACATTATTCACTCCTACTTAAATTGTTATTTTTCATAACAGCTGATAAAATCTTTACTAAGTTTAATTATCTTATGGGAAAAGATTATTTCTTTTAAAAAAGCAGCAATAGGTCTGAGTCGCTTGTCCTATTGATTTTTGCAAAGGAATAGGTGTTTTTTCTACTATTTGGCTGAGGCTAAAAGTAGATATAAAAATGGTATGAAATTCCACTGTTCATTTAAGTGAAATCTAAATTTTGGGGTCTATTTTCACTTGAGTTAAAGGCCTGCTATTATGTAAATCATAATATTATTAGTTATTTTTAAGTTAATTTTCTTTTACTATTGCTGATTAATTGAGTTATAAGCTTTTAGGTGGAAAAGAAAAATAGCCTAAACTAAATGTGTTTATTTTAATTCTGGTGAATTCATAATAGTATTTTTGTTTTGATAGATAAATGGTTCAATAAATAGTATACCTTTGATTACAATTTAATTTTTATGAGACCTGAATTAATATATAATACTGTTAACTACAATTCTTTTTTTCAAAATTAACTGTACCTGCCAATTCTGTTATTTATTTTTTCCTGGGGGAAGGTGAAGCTACTGTTTACCCTAGCAGGTTAATAAAAATTGTTTAAATTTAATTGACCCTTAAATGGAAATATATTTCTTAAAATAAGCCAGAGAGGATGCACACAGACTGGGACTTTGACTGTTTAATGGCCGGGAACGTATCTTGCATAAGTTATATACCAAGTATGGTACATGACATAAAGTCATGTTTAATAAATATTTGTATAATTTTACTTTAAGTGCTCAAGAAATTTATTTAATAGATTTGTAAAATTAACTTTTGTATATAACATAATCTGGCCTGGATAAAAACTTTGCTACCAAAATGATAATGAATCCACAATCTCAGTGCTATATTTTCCACCTAACTCAAAAATTTGTGTTATGGCCAATACATCCATCAGCAACAGCAAACTGTTCTTTGTAATCTGTGAAAATGGATAAGATCTGAACTTTTCTTATGGGGCTTTAAATAAATAAAAAGAATTGTTGAAAATTGAAAGGAATTTTTGACCTTTTGCCCTAGACCTTGGTATAATTCCTATGCTCTCAATGAGATCATATGAATTGTCCTAAACTATTGATAGCAGAGAAACAAACATGGAAGCCAACAAACAAAAACATTATAGAGACCCTTCAGGAAAATCATATTTTCATTGGTGATAAACATATCCTGTAAACTCAGAAATGCATTTCATTTAATCTATGAGAGATAAGATCGAGAATCTCTCACCTAAATGTTGTTGAATGCTAGAAAACTAGATGAAAATTTAAATAGTATTTTTTTTTAAGTAAAATATTTGACAGTTCAAAAATAACATGATTTAATGGGGGTTAAGATTAGCAAAACAAAATCTCTGATAAACAGAGAAGGGCAATATTTAAGGATTAGCTATTATAAAACTGGTATCTGCTAGCTCTTACATTTATTACCTCATCCCTACAGTTAATGTCAGAACGATATAGATGCTCTTATTCTAGAATGAAAAGTAATAATTTGAGAGATGTTACTTGCTGCTGGTCATGTGGCTAGTGAGTGGTAGAGCCATAATTTTGATCCAAGTTCTTTCTTCAAACTCCAAATTATAATCCTGTACCATGAAGATAAAAGTAAAGAAAATGTAAACATATAGGTCAAAGAAGAGAGGTAGAGGAAGTGTGAATGGGCTCCTGGGATTTAAGTTGTATGAGTTACACACATACTTAACATTTCTTGTGTTCTTCTTGTATAGATCAAGATTTCCATCTGGTGCCATAGTCCTTACACCTAAAGGAATTCCTTTGACATTGCTTATACTGAAATACTCCTGGTGATAAATTATTTTAGCTTGTGTATGTCTGAAAACATCTTTATATTAACTTTTTAAAGCTTTTTGATGGTTTGTGCTCTTTTATTTAACTTAACATTTTATTTTGAGATAATTGTAGATTCACATTATTTGTAAGAAATAATACCAAGAGATCCCATGTCTCCTTGATCCAGATTCCCCCAATGATGACGTCTTACAGAACTATAATACATCATAACTAGGTTAGACTTCTGGGATTCATAGCATCAACAAATGATGGTCTTTGGCAAGCACTGTGGGGAGTCATCAGAGGCTGCAAGGGCTATGGGGATCCTCAGTAAAGCCTCAAGTTCTGACAACTAGGGACCAGGACAAGTTGTAGTAATGACCAGAGCTGATGGTGTGTCCACTTGGCTGCCGGGGCCAGCTGCGGGTGCCTGTGTAGTGTCAGAGGCTGGTTGCAAACACACACATAGTGGAGGGGGCAGAGACAAGCAGCAAGAGCTGGGGCCAACTGCTGGCACACTGGCAGCTGTGGGAGCCTTGGTACCAGCCTATAATACTGTGGCTGCTGGTTCTCACCACGGTGCACAGCAGGGGAGACTGGTGCTTGGTGTCATGCTGGAAGAGTGCAGGCATAGCTGAGCGACTAGCTGCAGCTGGTGGTCAGCCCTGGGATACTAGGCTGGCATCTTGCCCTCGCACAGCTTCAGAGGCCTGGGATGACTGCCTGTGTGGGCCCTGGTCTCCAGCAGAGAGGAAGAGGGAGCTAAGAGGAACTCAGGTAACTGGCAAGAGTAACCATAGATACCTGTGGGACAAAGTCTGATGGACTCTGCAGAATGCCTAGGGTGGCTGTGCTGGCTGCAGGTGTCTTCAGTGACAAAAGCGGCTTGAGTTGTCTGTAGAACAGATCTCTGGGAACTGTGACTATTACTGCTGTTTGGCTGATAGTGGTAGCCTCCGTTTTTTTGCCTCTTTCTTATCCATCTCTACAGTTCTCAGTTTTGCTGGTCTCTGGATGGGTGATAGTGAAGTGAGACAAGGGGAACTCTTTCTATCTGGGGAGTTCCCTCTTGACTTGGGTGATAGAATGACGGAGGCAAAAATAAAGCTATCTGCCCTTCCCTTTTTATGCAGTTATTCTCAAGTTTTTTTTTGTTCCACTGGGGTTTCTTAAGTGGACTCCGGAGCTCTCCCAGAGGTGTTTTTATCCTTAGCTGTCTAATTGTTGATTTTTGCAGGCATGGAGGCTAAAGTTTCCTATTTCACCATCTTGGTGATGTCAGTTCTCTAGTTTTGCACCTCCCTCCCATCCCCAATCCTTTATAAACCCTGACAATCACTAATCCGTTTTCAATTTCTGTATAATTTTCATTTCAAGTAAGTTATATAAATGGAATCATACAGTATGTAATATTTTGAGATGTTTTTTACACTCCACATAATTCCTTTGAGATTTATCCAACTTCTTGAGTACATTAATAGTTTGTTCCTTTCTGTTGCTGAGTAATATGATGTACCACAGTTTACTTAGCCATTCACTCATTTAATAATGTTTAGGGTGTTTACAGTTTGTGGCTATTATGAATAAAGCTTCTATGAACATTTGTGTACACACTTTTGTGTGAATGTAAATTTTCATTTCTCCGGAATATACACCCAAGACTGCAATTGTTTGGTTGTATAAAATGTGTCCTCGGGTGGCCGGTTGGCTCAGTTGGTTAGAGTGCAGTGCTCACAACACCAAGGTTGCTGGTTCGATTCCCACATGGGCCAGTGAGCTGCGCCCACGGCAACTAGATTGAAAACAATTTGACTTGGAGCTGACGGATCCTGGAAAAACACACTGTTCCCCAATATTCCCCAATTAAAGAAAGAAAGAAAAAGAGAAAAGAGAGAGAGAGAGAAAGAAAAGGGTAGTTAAAGGCAATAACGTTAAAAGAAAAAAGTGTCCTTAGCTTTATAAGAAATTGCCTGTTTTCCAGAACGCCAGTGCCATTTTACGTTCCCATCAGCAAGACACCAATGATCCAGTACCTCTATGTCCTTACCAGGATTTGGTATTATCACTAGTTTTTATTTTAGTCATTCTGATAGGTGTGTACTGATGTATCATTGTGCTATTATTTTGCATGTCTCTAATGGGTAATGATGTTAAACATCTTTTCATGTGCTTATTTGCAATCCTATATTCTCTCAGGTAAAATGTTTGTTCATGCCCTTTGCTCACGTTCTCTGTTATTTTATTATTCATTTTCTATTTGTTTCCTGTGTTTCCAATTCCTCTGTTTTTCTACCTGTTTTTCTCTGAATTACATGAGCAGTTTTTAGGATTCCATGATGGTTGAACTGCAGTATTTTTAAAACTCATTATATTGCTCTGCAGAAACCAGTGTGGGTTTGCCAAACCACTGTCTGCAGCAACCATCCCAGGAAGCCAAACCACAATCTCTAGCAGTCTGCCCCAAATAGTCAGGACTTCATCAGTAACTGACAGGATTTTGTTTTGTGTATTTTTTGGCCTGCTTCCGATGTAGGACCAAGTAGTGAAAGCCAAGTATGTTTTCCAAATCAATCCCTTTGGTTGCCTGTACTAGTTAGCTCACTTCCAGCTTCCCCAATTCAACAGCCTCCAATCAGGAAATATGTGAAGGCTTTTCTTTTTTCCATTTCCTCTGCTTGCCTTGGAGTCTCTACCAAATGTAAATGATGGTGTCTGACTCCCTTGCTGCCGCAAGCTCTGAACAAATAGCCTTTGCCTTTTTTCATTTGGGTGGTCTTCATTTATTTAAACACCTTCAGTCCTGAAGAACAATCTTGAAAAACTCAGAATTACAGTTGACTGGTCATTGCTTTCAGCAATTAAACAATAGTGTGACACCTCCTCTAAGGCTTCACATGAGAAATATCTTGTCTTGGTGTTAAAATTAAACTTCTGAAAACTAAAAATATATATATATATATACATATATTAGTCTTAGTATAGAATTATTTGGATTTACCCTATTTGTGTTTTTCTCACGTTCTTGAATTTGTAGGTTTATATATTTCACCAAATTTGGGAAGTTCAGGCATTATTTCAGCCACCCTATATTTGCTCCCCTTCTAGGATTCTAATGATATGAATGTTGGTATTTTGTATTGTCCTAGAGGTCCTCTATTTTCTTTTTCATTTTTTGTAATTCTCTAGTCTCTCTCATAATCCAGTTGAATCAATTCTGTTGGACACTTGTTCTGGTGTGATTCTGCTTGCCAACATCCCCCCCCCCCCCAACCTGGTATCTTAAGGTGAAGAAGGAAAGGATTATTAGGCCAGGAGGGGAAACAAAGCTCTTTCTCTGACCACTTAGAGTTGATTCCCCATTGACCCCTCTTGACAACACTGCTGGAGCCACCTAGTGTTATTTCCAGCATTCGTGTTTGAACCTGGGGTGCAATAAACCTACCTGGGCCACATTCTTTTGTTTAGTGCATGCATTTCCTGTAGAAGCCTACAGTAACTGCTTTCTGCTATTGGGTGGGAGCTTGTTAAACTCTCTTCTGTTATGCAGTTTCTTTAGTCCAGGGTCCATAAGCAATTGTTCCTCTTTTCACTTTTCACTGTCTTCCTTGCTGGCCTTTGTATTATTTTCAGGTTTTATAGTTGTACTTAGTGGAGAGGAGCAGGGAGAGATAGTTCATTCCATCTAGTCCATCATTTTCATTTTTGGGAAGCTACTTTTGCTGAATCATAGGCTAACTTTTTTTTTTTTTCCTTTCAGATCTTGAATGATTTTTCTCTACTGTCTTTATTTCATTTCTGTTGATGAATCTGCAGTTAAACCTTAACTTTGTGTGTGCATAAGGCGTCCTTTTTATCTTGCTGTTTTAAATGTATTATTTAAACAAATTTTTATGGCGTTATCGTGGTATAGTTTTCTTCATGGTTCTTGTGCTAAAGTTTGTTAATATATTTGAATTTATGAGTCATCATTTTCATCATATTTGGAAAATGTTCACCTATTTTTGGAATATTTTTCTATCTCTTCCCTTCTTCATACCAATGGTAAGCTCTATGAAATTGTTCTAAAACTGATGCTTTCCGTTTTACTTTTTTGTTAATATATTTCCCCTCTATGTTGAATTTTGGATAGTTTCTTTTACTATGTCTTTACATTCACTAAACTTTTCTTCTACATTGTCTAGTCTGCTGGTAATCCCATCCCATGTAATTTTCTCTCAAGCTATTTAGTTTTATTTTGTTGTTTTTCCTCTAGGCCAGGTTTCTTAACTTCAGCATTATTGATATTTGGGGCCAGTTAATTCTTTCTTGTGAGACATAGTCCCATACATTGTAAAGTATTTGGCAGCATCCCTGGTCTCTATTCACTAGATGCTAAGAGCATTTTCTAAGTTGTAATAACTAAAAATATCTCCAAACGTTGTTGAATACTACTGAGTAATGCGAGCAAAATCACTCCTGTTGAAAACCACTGCTCTAAACGTTAGCGTTGGAGTGTGTTTTTTTTTTATCTTCCATGTCCATGCTTAACATTCGAATCTCTCATCAATTCTGGATAAATTCTATTCTGACTTAGACAAAGCTTTATGCTCTTCCCAGGATTGTATGTCTAAGGACAGAGCTTCATCTGTCTTTTTTCCAGTGACTTACTGGAGTCTTGCCCTATAACACACAACTGATAATTCTGACCAAAAAAAATCCATAAACCCTCAAAATTGTGCCCATTTTAGCTGTAGAATACTTGAATCCCAATCACCATTGCCTATGTGCAGTTATATTGACATTCTATGCTTATGACTCATTTGCTTGTGCTGTAGTTTATAAATCACAACCAGGCATGAAGTAGTTGTGAATGTGGAATTTACCTTATGTACCTTTATTTTCTCAAGGATCATATCTCTATCTTTTTCCAGTATCTGAAATAATTTACTTTATATGTATTATTCCAGTTTTGTGTGTGTGTATATATATATATATATATATATATATATATATATATATATATATATAATTTTTACCCCAGGAGAGTACATCTACTATCAGATACTTTTATTATAATTGTAATTAGAAATCACTCCAATGGGACACATTTAAGCATATATGTGTGTGTGTGTATATATATATATATATATATATATATACACATTTGTGTGTATATATATATATATATATATATATATATATATATTTAGTTTAGCTATACCAAAACATGTCATCCAGAAAAGTTAAGTTTTAAAAAGTATCTTAATTATGTAAAGATCAAAATCAGATGTCAAAATATCCAATAGTTTTTAAACTTTATTTTTTTATTGACAATGTAGTTATTTCCTTTCATTTTTGTAATTTGATAAGTGTTTTAAAATCCTATGCAAAACCAAAAATTGAATTTGGGAAGTTGGTATTTGAAATCTCTGAATTTACTGTATTCTTGAAGGTTTTTTCTTCGTCACATAGAAAGTATTTTATATGTGATTTTTGTTGTTGTTCTCCATGTTTGGTCAACTTTAAAATATTGTTTGTTTTCATCTAAACTACCTGTTTACACCATTGTGGGCATGTATGAGATATTGATGCAGTGTTCTTTGTTGAGTAAAACTCCCAAAATATGGATATGTGTAAATTTCAAATGACCTTTAATTTGAGAGAGCTAATGGCCATTAATGTAATGGTCAAGTATCAGTTGTGATCTCACTTATATGTGAAATCTTTAAAAAAAATTTAAAAAGCTCAGAGATACAGAGAACAGATTGGTGGTTGCCAGAGGCAGAAGTGACTGATGAAGGAAATGGGTGAAAAGGGTCTAAAGGTAAAAATTTCCAGTTATAAAATATGTCATGAGGATATAATGTATGGCATGGTAACTATGGTTAATTATACTATATTGCATGTTTGAAAGTTGCTAAGAGAGTAGATCTTGAAAGTTCTCATGAGAAAAAAGTTTTGTAACTGTAGAGTGAAAGAAGTTAACTAGACTTAACTGCGATCATTTTGCAATATAATCAAACATTGAATTATTTTTTGTATGCCTGAAACTAATACAATGATATGTATCAATTTTACATCAATAAAAATTAATTTAAAAATATACTCAAGGGTATAGAAAATGTATTAAAACATATACTATAAAATTTTTAAAAATGGAATATATTCCATAGCTTAATTTACATTACTGTGTACTGTCTATTCTTTTCAATTACATTCTGTAGGTCTTCATCTTTTGTGTAGGAAAATTCACAGGGTAATTTTATTTAATCTAAGTAGAGAAATATGGTTATTAAAGTAGACGTTAAAACATAATAGTTTTCAAACTGATTTAAAACTATTTTGAGGAAGTAAATACTAAGAAAAATAGATTACAGAAAAAAATGACTTAATATACAATATAAAAATAACAGTAAATGTAAGGAGGAATGTCTTCATAACTACTAAATTAGTATGTTGATATTGGCTCTTGCAAACAAATACAGGAAAGAGATATTTAGTCTTCTTAAAATACAATTTTTGTGGTTTTTTTTCTTTAAAAACACTTTTTTATACTAAGAAGCATTTGTAGGAAAAATATGTTATAAGGGCTATGATTATCTTTATAATATTTGTAAGGTTCATAGCAAAGCATACCCACTGGTGCTTCCAGGCAAAAAGTATATACATTTGGAAGTTTAATATGTGAAAATGCTTACCTAAAGATTCTTCAAATACATACATGCATAATTATTTATTAGTTTATTTAACCATAGTGATTAGCATTCATTCTGTGCCAGGCACTGTACAAGGCATGGGGGGATACTTGGTAGTCAGACAGAATCCCTATCTTGGTTAAATATTAGGTTGGTGCAAAAGTAATTGCGGTTTAAAAGGTTAAAAACAATAGGAAAAACTGCAATTACTTTTACACCAATCTACTATATGGGCAAATGGCTGGGGAAAACAAAAGATAATAAGAGATAGTAAGAGGGATTTAAGTAGAGATATAAAAAGTTATAATAGAGTGTGATAACCTATTTTTTAGAGTCAGAGAAGATCTTCATTAGAAGTGATATTCAACCTAAGACCTGAAGAATGAGTAGTTATTGTATATTAGTGAGTAAAAAAGTGTCAAGCAAGAGAAAAAGGGATGCTTGAAAACATTGAGGGCAAGAAGAATGATGGGTATGAAGAGAATAAGTGTATGATTGTCAAATAGAGATGAGGAAAATATATCAACTGATTTAAAATAGCAAAAGCCATATGTTTTAGAACTTGTGAACCACATGACAACAAAATAAACATATTGAGAACGCCCTTCCGACACATTTGAATAGGTACATATTATAAAAATACTAAAAACTTAGAAAATGAGAAGAAAAGTTTATATTGCAGCAAACACTAAAGTAAGCTTGAATTTTATGTACCTGTTTATGTATTTGTTGATTTTATTATTTAAGAGTGTTTTTTTGTTTGTTTGGTTTTTGTGTGTGTGTGTGTGTGTGTATAGAGCAGTTTTAAGTTTACCAAAAAAAATTGACAGTGAGGTTCAGAGAATTTGTATAAGCCCTGTTCCCACACATGCACAGCCTCCCCCATTATCAACATCACTCACTAGAATGGCACATTTGTTACCAAAGATAAGCCTGTATTGACATATCAAAATCACCCAAAGTCCATAGTTTACCTTAAGGTTTACTTTTGGTTTTGTATATTCAATGAATTTAGACACATGTATAATAAAATGTAGCTATAATTATACTATCATACAGAGTATTTTCACTGCCCTAAATGTTAATAGTTGGAATCATACAACATGTAACCCTTTCAGATAGGTTTTTCTCACTTACCAATAGGCTTTTAGGGTCTCCATGTCTTGTCATGGCTTAATAACTCATTTCTTTTTAGTATTGAATAATAGCCTGTTTTCAGGATGTACTACAGTTTATTTATCAGTTCACTTCCCAAAGGACATCTGGTTAGATTGAATGTTTGGGCAATTATAAAGTTGTTGTAAACATTCATGTGCAATGCTTTGTGTGGACATAGTTTTCAATTTCTTTGGGTGAATGCCAAGTATAGTGATTGCGGAATCATATGGTAAGAGTATGTTTAGCCTTGCAAGAAGCTACCAAAATGTCTTACAAAGTGGCTGTACCATCTTGTATTTCCACCAGTAAGAGTTCCCGTTGTATCACATGCTCGCTAACATTTGGTATTGTCAGTGTTTTGGGTTTTAGCAATTCTAATAGTTGTATCTTATTCTTGTTTAAATTTTCATAACCTGATGATATATTATGTGGAGCATGTTTTCATATACATATTTGCCTTCTGTATATCTTCTTTGATGAGATGTCTGTTGAGATGTTTGACCCATTTTTTAATTGGGTTATTTCTTATTGTTGAGTCTTTGTTTAATTTGGTTACTTTATCAGATGTCTTTTGCAAATATTTTTCTCCCAGTCTGTGGCTAGTCTTCTCTTTACGTTGACAATTGTCATTTGTAGAAAAGGTTTTCTTTTTAATCAAGTCCAGTTTATTATTTATTTCATGGACTGTGTCTTTAGTGTTGTATGTAAAAAAAAGAAAAAAATCATCATATTCAATGTCATCTATGTTTTCTGGTACTCTCTAGGAGTTTATATTATACTTTTGCATTTTGCACATAACTCTACAGTTAATTTTGTGAAAGGTATAATGTCTATGTATAGTTTTTTGTTGTTTTCTTTTTGTTTTTGGCATGTGGATGTCCAGTTTTTCCAGGTGTTCCAACACCATTTCTTGAAAGCACAATTTTTGCTCCATTGTCTTGCCTTTGCTCCTTCATCAAAACTCAGTTGACTTTATAATGTGGGTGTATTTCTTGGAGCTCTTTCCCACCCATTGATATATTTGTCTGTTCTTTCACCAGTATTACATTGTCTTGATTACTGTAGTAGCAGTATGGTAAGACTTATGTCATGTAGTGGCAATCATTCACATTTGTTCTTCTTCACTATTGTGTTGGTTATGCTGGGACTTTTGCTGTGCCACATAAAATTTAGAATCAGTTTGTCAATATTCATAAAATAATTTTCTGGGATTTTGATTGGGATTGCATTGAATCTATAGATACATTTGGGGAAAAGTGACATTTGACAATATTGAGTCTTCCTATCCATGAATATTTATTTCGTTCTTTGTTTTAGCTCATCAAGAGTCCATAGTTTTCCTTATATAGACTTGTGTAGATTATGTTAGATTTACATCTAAGTATTTTATTTTTATTTTTTTAATTCTAATGTAAATGGTATTTTTTTTTTTCATTTCAAATTTTACTTGTATATCGCTGGTTATAGGAAAATAATAGACATATATTAACCTTGCATTTTGTAACCTTGTTATATCACTTTCGGTTCCTATTTTTTATATTATTATACTTATTTTGTATTTTCTGCATAGACAGCCATGTCATCTGGGACAAAAAGCACTTTTCTTTTTGCCTTCCCTGTCTATATACGTGTTTTTTTCCTTATTTTTGGCCTTATTGTATTAGCAAGAACTTCCAGTATGTTGTTGAATAGGAGTTGTGAGAGGGATCATCCTTTCCTATACCTGATTTTAGTGGGAAAGATTTGTGTTTCTCAACATCCAGTAGGATGTTACCTGTAGGTTTTTGTGGATAATCTATAAAGTTGAGAAAGTTTCCCTCTATTCCTAGTTTATTGAAAGTTATTCTCATGAATGGGGTTTGGATTTTTTCTGTTTTTTTCTACATTTGTTGATATGGTCATGTGCTTTTTCTTTTTTAGTCTTTTGATATGATGAATTACATTAATTAATTTTGGAATGTTGAACCAGCCTTCCATACTTGGGATAAATATAGCTTGGTCACATTGTATAATTCTTGTTTACATTTTTGATTAAATTAGCTAATATTTTATTGAACTGAATTTTCTTTTAATAGACAAATATAGTATTTTCTGGTTGGGTGATGTACATAATTAATAATAAGTATAAATCAAATAATAATTTTAATTTCCATTATACCATGGCTTAACAAAGATGATTAGTAATGGTAAATATATTCTCAATGAAGTTGAAATTGTTGATCCTTATGGAAAGACAGAATGGTTATTATTCAGAGATTTTACAACAATTCTCAAGACTATAGAGCTAAGTAAAATATATCAAGTTGTCAGAAATTTAAATCACATGTTTAAACTTCTCATATTAGCTACAATTCTGAAATAAATGTTGATTATATAAATGTGATTCTGAGAAAGAACTGGTTATAACATGCTAGTGTATATATAGTTTTTAATTTTATCCCTTTAGAATTATTTAGAGAATAACACCTCTAGTGGATTCAAAACCATTCAATTTGTGGGCTATGTAAGCTATAAGTAAACCATAAATAAATTAGTGTTAATTTTGAATTACTAATGAAAATAATAGAACATTGTGGATTAACTTTACTTTTAAATGATCTAGATTATATTAGTACTGACTCTGGTTTTTTGTTCAAATCTTTTGCTTAGGTTCCCAAGAATTAGAGCATTAGATTATCTTTAATGCCTTTCCCAACCTTCATTATTCTCCCTCTCTTTCTCTCCCTTCTTCTCTCCCTCTCTTGTTCTTCCCAGCCCCAACATGGAATGTAATTATTTAATATTTCCATATACTAATTTGCAATACCTGACCACAGTTCCTGGGAACCTTAGAAATCTGTGAATTACATATACATGTAGTACTTATCCCCATCTCCAAGGACAGCATATCTAACTCATAATAGTATTGTTCCAATCACACATCATCCTCTCACATCTGCTACAAAATTCACTCCTACCCTTAATATGAAATATTCAGTAGAGTTTTCTGAAAATTTCCAGCAAAATTTAGCAGCCAATAAAAATCTCTAAAAGTTATTATTAGAACATCTATAATTGTATCTGGCAATAGCATTGCAGGAAAACACAAACAAATACTATTCTGGGAAATTAAACCTTGAGTTGGCTGTCTATGCCTTTATTTCTAATTCAATAGTCCCTATTTAAATAACTCCAGTCCTCTATCCACATATTAATCTTTAAATGAATTCATGTTGAGAGTTTCTGTCCCACATATTTGAGTTGTTGTCACACATTTCCCAACATTGTAATTGATGAGGTTTTCTGAAAGTATATTTATGCATTAAGCTGAACATCACACTACACAGATTAAATGTGTTGTTAAAAGACACACGTCCTTAATAAGTGAAGTATAATATCCATGGCTATCGTGGTAAAGAAGAAAACATAAAAATCATGATTTGGTATTTACAAGTATTGCTGCTTCCATGTTTTGTAATTTGCTTTTAGTGGAACTATTACTAGAATAACAATTGTCCTGCTTTTCAGTTGTAAGAGTGACAAAGAAGGGAAAGAAGTAGATGAAATGTTTACCGAGGACTGATGTAATAATAACAAAAACAAAAAGGGTGTTTTCATTTAATAGCTTGAATGTTTGTTCTGCGCATCAAGTTAATGTCAGGGTTATATTTGTGATATAATTGTCTAAAATGCAAAAGGTAAGCATAATCTATTTATTTTTGGAAAACTTGGAGGAATTGGAGAAAATGTGTGACTTGGAGATTTAGGATTTATTTAAAAATAGGTATTTACACTCAGACTTCAATAGAAAGTATCATTATATTGTGATGGGGAAAACTGAAATAAATGAAAAATCATTCAGGTTAATGACATTTGTTATAGGAATGAATTGTTTACATCTAAAAATACAGTGTTATTTCTCACATACAATTGTCCTCCATTCACATTACTGTAGCCTGAGTTTGTATTAGTGAAACATGCCAGTGTTGAGTTTTTTTAACAGTGTTAGTAAGATACAGATTGTGTTTTACTCCTTCCAAAATTTTATTTTTATTATATCCAAATACTTTACAAAACATGAAAGTAGCAAAGCTCATTTCTTAAAGGGGATAACTCAGGAATCTAAAATAAGTGTGAGCAATGGTATATAAAATAAATTAAAATAATTTTTTGGCCTCATAAATTCACCAGAATCATTTACTTCTTTTGAATCCCTTTACTATTTCAACCTAACTTAATTACAAAGCCTTTGGAGATTTCACAGGTTTTCATGATATGGTTGCAAAGTTTATAATTCTTTGAAATTTGGAAGAATATGGAATAATTTTAAAACTAGAAAAGCAAAATGTTTGCTATGTTTAAAAAGCATTTTCTATGTGTTTTATGTCTCAAGCATGTATTTTAAAATTATTTGGCATATATGTTGAAAAAATACTCTGTACCTTAGATCACTGTTATTCATGTTTCCTGAGGAAAATTATCATGATCTACTGAACAAGAAAAATAATATTATTTATCCAACATATATATATGTTTCAGTTTAAGTCTTGAGAGTTTCTTCTCCCATGCCTCCCAATTCAGAGCAATTTTTGTTTAATTGGTCTATTTCTTCTGTGTTAACTTACTCCTTGGAGGGTAATAGAAATGGAATAATGCAACCAATGATAATAAGCAATTGGTTAACAATACAAACTGCTTTGGGTTGCAGACATGAATTTGATCTCATTTTTAGTGGACTTTGTATTAAAAAAAAATGAAATGCCACTTTCTTCTAGCCCTATACTGTGAATATATGCCATTTTGCATACAGAGAACAAGGAAAGCCAATTTATGACCATTTCATTTTTGTATTATGTTGAAACACAAATTTTCTGATATGTGCCTCATTTTGACCTTAAAATAACAATTTGCCCATCCACAAAGAAGAAAAAGATATCTTTAGGTGAAGAATAAATCTCTTATACTGACTTTATGCAAACTGAAGTAAAAAAAAAAAACAACATTGTTTATATTATCCATAATTAAATATATATGCACCCGATATCGGACCCAATTTAGGATCACCTAAATATACAAAGCAAATGTTAACAAATGTGAAAGAGAAATTGACAGCAAAACACCTATATTAGGAGACTAAGTATGCTGCTTTCAATAATAGATAGAACATCCAGACAGAAAATCCATAAACAAGCAGAATACTTGGGCAACACTATACCCCGAATGGACCTAACAAATAGAAACAGAACTTTCTACCCAACAACAAAAAACTACAGTCTTCTCAGTCACTCATGGAACATTCTCCAGGCTAGATCACATATTAGGTCACAAAACAAGTCTTAAGAAATATATTAATACATAAACCTTGATTGACATTTATCTACTTTAACCCTCCAAGCCTAAAATTTACTTGTCCCAATTTTCAGCTTATTTTAGGAAGCATATCTCTTCAAAAATTTCAAAATTCACTGGAAAGGTATAAATCATAATTTGGATAATTTAGTGATTTTTTGAACACATTTCACAGAATTTGATATTCAACATTTTATTTTATATCATGTTAATGATTATTTTTATTAGTAATCCTGTGAAAATGCTATACATTTGGCAATTTCTTTCATGATTGTTTTCATTATTTCTTATATTTCATAGCAGAAGATAAGTTGTGTTCACTAACGTCAAATTGATTATTGGATGTTATACTGAAAGATTGAACACATTCTGTTTTTACACATCTGTATTTGGGGAATTCTATTTTTTTCTATCTGTATAATGAAGTGCTGCCACTGTTACCATTGTAAAGAGTTCTTTACAACTATTGGAGCACACATGACAACTATAGCCAGGACTAAATCTGTCTTTTAGGACCTTTGTTTCAAATCTACAGAGAGACTAGTGATATAATTCAGAATGTCAACAAAGCTGCAAATGTTATACATAAAAATTACAAGGGAAGATGGAAACGGAATGCACATAATTCCCAGGTACTGTCAATCTAACCAGTTCAACTGACCAGCTTTTTCTCTTTGAAAACTAGATAGGTTGCTTAACAAACAAAGAAATAAAAACTCATAGACACAGACGACAGTTTAGTGGTTACCAGAGGGTAAGGGGAGATGTGAGTAGTATGAGAGGGAAAAGGGGATCAAAGATATGTTGATAAAAGGAAAATTGACTCTGGGTGGTGAATGTGACATATAGATGACGTATTATAGAAATACGTCAGAAAATGTGACATATAGATGACGTATTACAGAAAAAAACCTGGATAGTTTGCTCCACAGGGAAAGAAATGCTATATGACAGCCACTGTAGAAATATTTTACCTATCAGTTTGGTAATAATAACCACTTTTTTGTATAATCCTTCAAATTTGGGGAAATAGTATTAAAGTAGTAGTATTAAAGGAGTAGTATTAAAACTAGAAAATCAAAATTATGCTATGTAGCTATTAACAAACAGTGATTTTTATCTGTATTAAATATCTGAAGCACAGATTTTAAAATTAATTGGAATGCATGTAGAAACAAATATATTATGCATCTGTGCCCTTAGCTAATCTTGCCTCTCTGTTGTTTAAGTTTCCTGAGGAAATGTAGCATGATGTAATGAGTCAGAACTAATTCCATAAGCAAGATTAATTCTCTCATTTAACCTATATTATATAACTACAAAAATTAACTTCATGAGTTCATGTACTTCACAATTGTAATTTTTCTTAAAATGATTTTTACAGTATTTCAAGCCAATAGTGCAATATATACATTTAATAAAATATGTTTTAATATGAACAGTCAATGGGTAATATGATATTCTTGTAGATTCTTTGATTAACTTCATTACCTTTCATCTACAATGAACAAAAGCTGAATTCCTAACAGAATCTGAAAATGTATGCCTATTTGGAATATAACAGATTTTTAAAGTGTGTTATTAAAATTAATGAATATGCTTCATATACAATCGATCCTTTTATATTTAACTCTATTATGGTACATTTTGTTCTGGAGACAGATGTTCAAACTATTTTACAATTGTTCAAGTACCTTGGTTATCTAAATTACCTATAAATGTTTATAAAAGCAATTATTTTTATTACTTTTTATTAAATTTATTGGGGTGAGATTGGTTAATGCAATTATATAGGTTTCAAGTGTACAATTCTGTAACACATCATCTATATATTGCATTGTGTATTCACCATCCAAAGTCAAATCTCCTTCTATCACCATATTATTTGACCCCATTTACCCTCTTCTACCTCCCTTTCACCCCTTTTCCCTCTGGTAAGCGCTAAACTATTGTCTGTGTCTGTGAGTTTTTGCTTGTTTGTTTGCTGCTTTCAGTTTTATATCCCACGTATGAGTGAAATCATATGGTTCTCAACTTCTTCTATACAGGCAATTCAGTTAAATCACTACATGTTAAAAATCAGTGAGCAACACCCATTAAAGTTATGGCCCTTTCTCTGTTAAAGTGCTAGAATAGAGGTATTTTGATGGATAGGCCAGGTCCCTTTTAATTGTATAATTCACAAATAGAATTGCATGAAAAATAATAATTATTGAACAAATCCCATTATTATGTGCATTTAAAGTGGCATTTCTTTATGTTTAGTATGTTTTATTGAATAATGCTGGTAGATGGATTAAAAAGAAAAAAAATCATTTTTTTCTTAATGGAGAAATCATGCTGGTTCATTAACAAATAGAGTTTGAAAAATCTCTTTGTACAGATTTACTAACTTGGTTTAATAAGTTTTTCTATGTAAAAGAAAACCAATGAATTCTATTCTTGTGAACCAAAGATTACACTTTTTGATATTTATGGATGCATTTATGGTGAATCTCTAATTAATTTTCCTTTTATGGTGTTTTTTGGAGACTAATTATTAAACATCTTTGATGAAGGATTTTCTATTAAGTTATGATAAACTGAAGATTTACCATTTTGCTCTGACTAAAGGCTTTTCTTTTAGAATTTTTTTATACAGTTTTTTTCCTCTCTTTTATTTTTTTTTCTTCTAACCTATATTCATAAATCTCTATTAACAGGTAAGTAAATGACAACCTAAATATACTCCAGCATAGGTGTAATTTTATATGTTAACCCTAATTTCATAAGACATATTTTACTGAAACGTTATTTTTTTCAAGTGCTGACATGAAGCCAGCTTCTCTACATTAAATTAACAGAAATAATAGTAAAAACAGCTTGAGAGTTATATTTTACTGGATATTATTTGTTCATAAATTATAGACTGGTTATACTTTTTTTAATTTCTGAGAATACAGTTATGTTTGTTTGTTTATATTGAATTTTAAATTTGGGGCCCTCAAGGGTAAAAAAAAATAATTAAAAAAAAAACTAATCTTATTGTATCTCAATGTATATAGCTTTTTGTTAAATGTTTAGCAGTATGATTTCATTAAATCCCCACAAAACCACTTGAAGTAACTTATATATATAAAATAACTGACAACACAATCTAGTGAATATCAGACTTAATCAGCTGTGAAGAGTTTAATTTATTAAAATTCAGCCTTAGTTTTAGATTGATCATGAACTCTGAAAAAGACGTAACTAGGAGTGAGGATCAATATGTTGATAAAAGATAGACCTCATATGCTAAGAAACTCAGTTTCTGCATTTAAATAGAGAATCACATTAAATTACTATCATCATCATCATCATCATCATCATCTAGGGCTAGGTAAGTTTATATGAACTAGTAAAAACTACAATCATTGAGCCTCATGGGAAATGCATTTATTAATTGCTAAAGAGATATACTTTGAGAACCACAACAGGGAACAGTGTTCACTGGAATTTAGCATGAGTTTTCTTAATAGGAGTCAGATTGGACTAACCATATATTCTTCGCAAAGAATAGAAGGTGACGTAAATTCAATAGACTTATATGGTCTCTCGTCACAGCTTTGAGTAAAATAGAAAAAGAGAGAGGGGAGGGAGCTTATTACGAACATGACCTGGTTAATCACTTGAATGAATATGATTAAAGGATACTGACTAATAAATTATGGTCAACTTTTTGCTGTAGAGCTAGAAGGAATTCTGTCTTCAGTCCTGCCTTTTTCAAGTTTATCAAATAAGTTACATGGACAAAGAAATACACATATCGTTAAATAAATAAAAGTTATATAATGTGGAAGGAAACAAGTATATTGAACAGCATAATTAGGATTCAAGAAATATCATATAGTCTACATATAATCCATTAATAATAGTGATGAAACATAAATGATGAAGCTTACATAAAAGTTAATTTCTGAACTTTTTGCCTAAAAATATTTACATAAAAATAGACTTATGAATCTGCAGGCTTATTTCTCAATTTCTGAAACAGTTTGTGTAAAATTGTCATGATGTCTTCCTTAATAAATTAGTAGAACTCATTATTTAAGCTATCTGGGTCTGCAGTTTTCTTGGGGAAAATATTTTATATTACATATACAACTACTTTAGCTGGCAAAGGACTACACAAATATTTTATTCTCTATTTTTGATGTGGTTTCTTTCTTTCAGTATTTTAAAAATCTAACTCGTCAAATTGATGAATTGTTCATATATTGTTTATAATGTCTGAATTATCAGATAAATCCCCTTTTTATCTACTTTTATCAGGTCTGTAGGTGTTTAGCAATTTTACTTATTGATATCTATTAAATAAATTGAATTTACACTTAATCTTTCTGCATATGAATTCATTGATGAATGCTTTCATCTAAGAAAGAAAATTTTTGTGTTACACAAAATTACATTCATTTTACAATTATTTTCGTAATACAATGTCCATGTTAATATTATGAACACTGGAGCATATACTATTTTGTTACACCAAACATTACTATGTATTTCTTTATATGTATATAGTGCATTATTTTCTGAAAAAAATAATTACTTGAGATACATAATACTTCAAATTATATTAACATTACATGTTAATATCTTTAACACTTCTACCATTTCCAGTTAGATCACTGGTGTGTGTGTGTGTGTGTGTGTGTGTGTGTGTGTATGTAACATATTTTGATAATATCCTACATGCCTTTTAATCTTGGTTGTGAATCTTATTCTTTGTGCTTAAATTTCAATATTTTTCTATTATCTGGTTTTTAATTTTATTCTTTGCAATATCTAAGTTTAATTAAACCCACTCAATTAGATCATAATTTCAGGTATTGTTTTGCTATTCAAGAATACCAACTTATTTTTTATTCTAATTCGGTATTACAATTATCTTTAATAATTTGCTTATTTTTTCTTGTATTTGTAATAGTTATTTTAAATTTCCTTCCTATTTCTAATACCTGACCCACTTATCCCACTTATCATTCTATTTCTCCTGTTATTTCCCTTGGTTTGTTCGATTCTCACATTTAGCATGCCTCCTAATTTTAATTGGATTTCTGAAACCTTGAATAAATAAATTTAGATGCTTTAGAAGGTTTTTTTGTACTTATTTTTTTTGTGGCAGGCTGATAAAGTAACTGTAGATCACTTTTGTTGTTGCTTGAGAGATAATTTTTATCTTCGTAATTAATTCTGGATAATACTTAAGGGGTATGTGAAAACCTTATTTTTAATTACCCTATTTAAGTTTGAAGGACTGAAAATCTAAACACTATCTCTCTAGGACCACACAGCTCCTTAAATATCTCCTTAGCATTTTAGCCACCTACCTCCTTTCCACAGGAGGTTCCTTGAAATCTCCCTTTGAACATATTTAGGAGTTAGGGTTATTCACATAAAGCAAATGACTTCTATGCATATTTTTTTGGCTTTGCCAAGGTCTCTTCCCCTATCAAAGTCTTGTGCCCTCAATTTACATAAACTCCTCTTTTTCCTCATTCTAGTAGGTCTGTGCTTTCTGTTTCATCTTTATTCTCTGATGTTCCTATGAAGTGACTGAATTCTGCCTCCAAGCAAAAGCATCATTTTTTCAAGAATCATACATTCTTCAGTTTCTGTCTAATTTATTTGCTCTCTAGTACCTTCAAAATTTCTTTTAATTTTCAGCTTTTATTTGTTTCATCAGAAAGGTCAATTCAAAAGATAAGCTACACCATGACTGGAACTTGAATTTCCCAACAAACCCCACAATTTATTGTATTAGCATCCCACCCAAGTAGACAGAAACAATTCAAACTCCCCAAATGCGGTGGAATGTGAACTATTTTAGATAAGGAGACAACTATGAAAATTTTGAGGCTGGACATATATGTATGAGGCGAAACGTTGTTCCATGGCAAAGAAAAAATATAGGTTTGAATTAAGCTCATAAAATAATGCAGTTACATGACAAGCATCATTCTATGAAGAAAAAAATAAAATTCTTCAAGTTATGTCCATCCCAATTCTATCCAATAACCAATTATATTTTGTTTTTTTGTTTGATTTGTTTTGTTTTTTATTAAAATTAATCTAAACTTGGAAATTGATTTATCCGTGTTTGTAGTAGTCCAACCATAAGCATTTTAACCACTAGTTAGTAGTGTAATAGAAACAATCAAGCATTCAATGGCCGGTTTTATATGATGTTGCTATGTAGCCATTCAAAGACTTGCTGATTTTGTAACTAAAAGAAAAAAAGATAGTATATTATATAGTTGTTTTTAGTACCTGGAAATCAAGAACATAACTTTGAATTAGACATAATGGAAAAAATAGGACAGACAGACTTTTTAAGCCAAACTCAGTAAAAGTATTATTGGATGTGTAAAAAATAGATATTTTAAGGATAAATTAATTTATAGCTTATCTTAGAATTTTCACATTCTCTTACATTACAAAAAAGTTATATAAAAGGAAACGGGGAATGAATGATGCTTTTATTTTTGGGCAAGTACAATTAGGTGATTAAGAAAGATGAAATGTTTTTTCATAAAAATATCAAATGTGTAAAAATAGTTATTTTTCATGATCTCATTAATTGTGTGTGGAAAATTTTGGTAAATGAGTAATGATTCCCATCTAATTTCATAGAATTTGCATAAGCAATAGTTCCTCATGTTGAATATAACAAACATTTGTACTATTGGGAAAGGCCTAAATGATGCATTTATTTGTGTGTGCATGTGTAGGTTACCTAGAAAATACTAATATTATCATTTAAATCATGTAAACAGATTGTGATGGAATGAGGTGGTTTAATATTTGAAGATAGTTATTCTGAAATCTATTCAGTAGCTTGCCCAATGAAAAATAACTTATAAGTTGTACAGTTTATAAAGCACGTCAGGTTTGTCTTGCTGCAAAATCTTTCCTTCTTCTTTCAATACATTAGCATTAACCTTCCTGCTGTAAACTCATCATGCAATGAAAAAAAAAATGCCTAATTCAACTTCCCTGGTTCATAGTAAATGCTTTATTAATTTTATAAGATAAACTGAAATGCATTATCAAGCCATGCTAAACACCACCAAAATCAGAAGGATAAAAGACATCTTTCAAACCCATAAAAAATAAAATATTGCAATCTTTCCCTTGATTTAGAGTTGCAATTCTTTCAATAATACTAAATTGTCTTCACCTGTCCTGGATTCCCAGCCTGAGATAATTTAGATTTCCATGTAAATTACTAGTATCCCTTTTGTAAAATGAGCAAATTAAAAATGAAACATTTGCCTTGATTACATGATGTGGTAGGATTTTGATTTGGGTCCAAGTCTCTCTGGATTCAATATATCGGTTTTTCTTGGAATATGTAATAAGCTGAAACTAAAAAAAACTAAGAATTGTGGACAAAATTAGGAAAAAAATGTTAGCTTGATGTGTTGAGAATACAATCTGTCTTTAGATAGAAAACATATCTGAAAAATAAATAAACGTAGTCTAAGAAGCATCTAAGTCAATAGAAATAAAAAGTTATTGAGTCCCAAAGAGGGCTATATTCATTGATGTCCACAACTGCTTTGTAGAATTGCCCCAGAGCTCTATAAGTGTCTTATATTTCCTCTTCTCCTTTTCCTATATTTAAGCCAAGCATCATCAATTTTTTTCTCTTTATTTATTAAAGTTTTTTTTGAGTGACAATTGTTAGTAGAGTTACATAGGTTTCAGGTGTACAAGTCTGTAATACATCATGCATATATCACATTATGTGTTCACCACCCAGTATCAGTTTTTCCATCACCACATATTTGATCCCCTTTACCCTCATCTACCACCCCTCTCCCCCCTTACCCTCTGGTAACCACTAAACTTTTGTTTGTGTTTATGAGTTTTTGTTTCTTCATTTGTTTGTCTTGTTCTTTTGTTGTTTTCAGTTTTATATATCACATATCAGTGATATATGGTCTTGACTTTTTCTGTCTGACTTATTCTGTTTAGCATAATAATCTCAAGATCCATGATCAATTTTATGGATAAAAACAGAACACTGTCTCATTGAATTTCATTATTCAAAAAATTTTACGTAGTTGAAGATAATATGACTTTCCAGAAAACTGTAGTGCACCATTTTAAAAAGTAGTTTTGATGTGTGGAGCTATGTTATAATATCTAGTAAAAGATGAAAAAAATTAGCATTAGTTTTCCACTTAGTTAAAATTCTTTAGTACTATGAATAATTAAGTTATCTATTTATTGCCTAGCATAAACATTTCTTAATTTCTTCTATTGGAAATCACATATCATCATTATAGATTGATCTACTTTTAAAAAAACTTTGTATCATAGGTTTTAAAGTTAAAAAATTTTATGTGAGCATGTTTTTGGAAGTATATGTATGTATGCTTATTTATCTACCTGTATGTGTAAATGTATATAGTGTTTGTGAGGAAATATATACACACGCTATAAGGTTTTATCAAACATTTGCACATACGTGATATGAGGAAGCAAGATGCAAGGGAAGAAAGTATTGAATTTTGAATTAGATTACTTAAATTTAAAAGTCATAATTCCATAATTTACTACTAATATAATTCTAGCAAATTACCTAAAACATTACTGAGACATATGTTCTTTATAGCTGTGAAGATCAAATAAAATATGCAATCTGCATTATGTGTAAAATAAATTATTTTGATATAAAACTTACTGGTACTGAAGAATATTTGTAACATATAGTTACATTTTCCTGTCATTATTCTCTTTAACCCATTTCCTGACTTTGCAATTTTTCGGGCTAGAAAGCTGACATAGCTACCAGTATCTGTTCTATAAATAGCTAAGTTATGCTTTAGCCAGCAGGCAGAGAGAGTTAATGGCAGGTGGTGTCCAGGCAGTTTATTATACCAATGTTTTAAATGAGAAGGATTTAAACTACAAAGAATTGACATATAATAAGAAAAGAGTAAACATGTTCTTACATCCTTGCTGACAGGACGGTGAATGTTTCTCAATTTTTATGAGGGTTTATCTCATAAATTATTGATGAAATCTGAAGAAATATCATGTATTGCTTTGAGTGAAAGCCATCTATATGGATAGACAGACAGACAGAATGTTTTGTCACCAGTTTTACTACCATTATTTTGATTTGTTCTTGCAGACTCTCTGTAGGAGTAAGCTATTTGCAAGAACAATTCTCATTGTCCTTATGGTGTAATAAAACCACTTAGAATTCTAGGTAACATTCCCAGGTCTTCCCTACCAGTTGATAATGAAGTTGCAACAGTTTCTCCCAGGTAAAGTAGTATTTCTGCTCACAATAAGGTAAAATAAGTATTCATTTTATAATCTAGAATGAGGCATTCCACAGCTTTCCAAAAGGCAGTCTAAAGAAAAACTGCTTTATGCTTAGACACCAAGTCAATAAACACCAGAGGAAAGATCCAACTTCTCTCTCCCATGCTCTGCTCCTGTTAAAATGTACCAAGCAGCCTGGGGGATAGTAGGTGGTAGCTCTTACTCCTAAGGCAAACCGGATTTCAATCTGCAGTTTCATCTGAATAGTGGGCATTTGAATCAAAACCAAACCCTGAGCAGAGAAAGGCCAATAGGAAAATGTGTTTTATTCTATAGTATTAAAAAAGACTCTTTTAGTTTTCTGAAAATACCTTTTCAGAAATGTCGGCTATGTTTCAGAAAAGCTTAACTAGGTAATGTCTTTACTTAGGCACCACTACTGATATAATTGTTGCTGTCATAATAAATAAACAAAATATCATTATATTATGTTTTCATTAGGAAAATAAAATTACGCTTCCCTAATCACCTCACTTTGCTGCCCATTCACCTGTCCTTGTAAATGGTTACACTGATCCTAGAAGTTAATGGGCAGAGTGTTAACTACCTGCCGCTTCCATTTATTCCCCAGCAAATGTGGACAACTTAAGCTCCCAAATAACATGATTCGGGGCCCTGATATTCCATGTTCAAATCACAGGAGCTGGAAAAATTTAATAGTGTTAATATTTTTAGCCGTGCTCTAAGCCACACTATAATTAGTTAACAAAGACAGTTATTGTTTAACAGAGGGGAAAATTACTTTTATTGAATTAGTTGATGATTTTTTTTTCTAATTATAGGACTGCAGGTGTTTATCTCTACAGATTGGATTGGTAAGGTCATTAGGTCCAGCGAGTGTGTGAATTATGTTAGGTTAAATTAGTTTATCACCATATAGGAATTTAATGAAGTGGAATTGTATGACTGGGTTATGCACTAGTCATCAGAGGTTGCAATGACCGCTTAACATGTTGGGAAATAAATTCAAATTAGAGAGCAGAATTGCTGTAGGACTAATCTCATTCTTTAAGAGACTTTTATTTTTCTTTTGGGAAACATAAATCAGATAATGAATGGGGACACATTTCTAATTTTCCTCCATCATCCAGTCACTTAATGTGATAATCTTTGTCTCAGCGTCACGGAGTGTATTCAGACACATATTGACTCTGTATGAATTCAGATATAATAGTCAAACCATCATCTTATAGATCTAGTTACTTTAGCACCAAGGAAAATTTAATAAGTTGCCCTAGAAGCCAAAACTAGATAGGGAAAAGCCTATGTCAGTAACCCTGTGCCTAATATTTCTACAAACACAAAAATAAGACTATTCTGACTTCCTTAACAATCAGTCTACTTTATTTGTATGAAGTAAAATTCAGGTTATATTTTACCTTCTGTCATGTAAAAGCACACATATTGTTTCCATGCCTACATGGAAAACCAGATCTAAATGTCATGCTTATTTAAAGCTTCCTTATGATCATTTCTCCAACAAATATAGATCACACACCAAGATCTAGTCATTATAAGTAAACTAAAGTTAACACAAAATTGAACATATAGACACTGCATTCAAATTCTAAATTTGCAAGTAGCCATAGTATTATGTGTCCTCCCCTAATCCCACTTTTATGATTTAGATTTTTGCTTTTATTCCTTATTGAATGGCTTTAAGATATATGAGTCTATGCATTTTATTATTCTAAGTAGGTAAATTAAAGGAAAATATTCACCTCTCCGTGCATGTGTGTTTTGTAAAAGATCCAAATCCTAAACCAATAATGGAAAAATAGAAAGTCAGTATAATCTCATCTGTTGTTCCCAGTGAAATCCTTTTACAAATCTTTTGTCTGAACTGGAAAGATTATACTAATTTGAATGTGCTCATGCAAAGATCAATAACATAGGAAAGCTACCAATTAAATGATGCTAAACAAAGTGGCAGGTTACACATTGTCAGACATCCTGTTAACTTTAGAGGAGTGTTAAATCTCTAGTAAAATCAGAAGGGAAACATAGAAGAAAGGTGCTTATTAGGACTGCATAATGCTCATGCTTGAAAAGCCTACGTGAGGTGAATGGTCTCATAGTATGTATAATGCTTGAAGGGATCATTAAAAAAGGAATTTCTCCTAAATAGTAAAATCAATTAGAAATGGCCTGGTTCAAGGTTAAAACTCATTAGAGCATGAGACATTTCTCTTTTTTTTGCCAGTAATTTCTCAAAGATTTTTCAGTACCGTATCAACACTATGAATTTGAACAAAACCAAATTATGGACTTGAAACTAACATAAAAATAACTAATTAACAATATGCATGGGATCATGCACCTGTATATGTTTTCTACTTTAAAAGATGCTTTCATGATCATTATCTTATTTGAGGTACTCAGCAACTCTTGGAGGTAAATGGGTTATATTTTAAAATTAGAAAGAAAGAAAATCACGGCACAAGGATTGAATGAACTATCTAAGGTTATGAGATATTGGGGATTAAAATGATATAAAACCTTTTTTTTCAGTAATAAATTAATGTACTTCTAGAAGAAAAAATACATGCATTCTAACAAGACAAAATTAAAAATTATATTTTCATAGTTTTTTAAAATTCTTGTTTCTCCCTAAATAAATACAAAAAAAAAAAAAAGAAAGAAAAAAAAAACGACAACAACTGGAATTCAGCATTTAAGAAAATTTCTGTTTCTTATTTTTTTCTACTCTTACTAGTCATGGTCTTACAATTTCTCCATTGTTTTACTTTCTTCATTCGTATTATAAAGATATAAAATGAAAGCATGTAACAGTATTACCTTACACTGCTTTAAACATAGGAAAAGTGATAATTCCTATACACAGATAAACCTTTGAACGTAGACCCAGATTAGCATTTTGTTTTCACTTTTCTCATTTATAGTTTCTCACAAGTGTAATGCATAATTATTATCTCTTTGTATGATTATTATTAATATGCTGGTCTCATGTGATGAGTTAAGGAAGTATTCCCTTAGCTTCTATCCTGAGAAAGAGATTATGGAGAATTGGTATAATTTCTTCCTTACATTCTACCAAACATTGCTTAAATGTTTGGTAGAATTCAAGAGTGAATCAATCTGGGCCCGGTATTTCGAGATTTTCAAGGTATCTTTTCTTATTGATCTAATTTAATTCCGTTGTTGTCTAAGAGCAGACATTGTATGATTTTTGTTCCTTTAAATTTGTTAAGGTATGTTTTATGGCCTGAATATGTTCTATCTTGGTTAATGTTCCATATGAACATGAGAATAATGTGTATTGTACTGTTGTTGGATGAAGTGCAATATAGATGTACATTATATCCAGTTGACCAATGGTGGTGTTGAATTCAACTATGCCCTTAATAATATTTTACCTGCTAGATCTGTCCATTTCTGATAGCGTAGTGTTAAGTCCTGCCCTGTTTCCCCCAAACTAAGACCTAGCCAGATAATCAGCTCTAATGCATCTTTTGGAGCAAAAATTAATATAATATTATATTACATTACATTACTATATTATATTATATTATACTACATTATATTATATTATATTATACCTGGTCTTATATTGTAATAAAATAAGATTGGGTCTTATATTAAGTTTTTCTCCAAAAGACGCATTAGAGCTGATTGTCCCGCTAGTTCTTATTTTCGGGGAAACGTGGTACTACATCAGTAAATATATCTGTTCTACTTGAAGTTCTTTGGGTCCAGTTTTTTGGTTTTTTGTTTATTTGTTTTGCCTCACATTATTTGACACTCTGTTGTTAGGTGCATATATACTTCAAAGGTTGTTACGTCTTTTTGAAGATTTGACCCCTTTAACATTATGTAATACACCTCTTTTTCCTTGATAACTTTCCTTTCTTTGAAGCCTGCTCTATCTGAAATTAATATAGCTGCTACTGCTTTCTTTTGATTAATGTTAGCACGGTATGTTTTTCTCCATCCATTCATTTTAGTTTATCAGTGTTTTTATATTTAAAATGGCTGGCTTTCTTGTGGACAGCTTACAGTTTGGTCATTTTTTTATTGACTAAGCACTATCTCATTTTTAACCAGTGAACTTAGATCATTGACATTCAAAGAGAGTTGATATAGTTGAAATAATATCTTCTATATCTGTATGTTACTGTTTTTGTTTATTTGTTTCCCTGTCCTTTGTTCCTATTTTTGTCTTCCATTATTTTTCTACCTTTCATGGTTTTAGTTGAGCATTTTATATGATTCCATTTCTTCTCCTTTTTTAGCATATCAAGTATATTTCTTTATATACTTATTTTCAGTGATAGCCCTAAAGTTTATAATATACATTTCCAACTAATCCAAGCCACTTTCAAATATCACTGTATCCTGCACAGGTAGTGAGGGTACCTTATAATAACAAAGTATTCCTAATTAATCTCTCCTATCTCTTGTATCATTGCTGCCATTCATTTTATATATGTATATAAATATACATATATGTATATATATGTGTATATATAGATATATGTGTACATATATGTATATATACATATATATCATAATCATTGATATATATACAAATGCATTGTTTGTGTTATTATTTTGAACAAAATATTGTATCAATAAGAAAAATAAACTTTTTTAAATCTTCACTTATTTCTTCTTTGATGTTTTATTGTGTAGATCCATATTTCTGACCTATATTATTTTCCTTCTCTCTGAAGAACATTTTTTTTAAATCCTGCAAGGCATGTACTGGAAACACATTCCCTTAATTTTTGTTTGTATCAGAAAGTGTTTATCACTCCTTCACTTTTGAAGAATAATTCCATTTGCCTTTGTTTTTTATTGTTGTTGTTGGTTTGAGGTATTTTTTTTTCCTCTCAGTTCATATTGTCACTATACTTCTAAATTATATTTTATTTCTATTAATTAACGTGTTATCAATCTAAAGCAAGTGATGGCATTATTACAGTTAATTTATATACTTATCTTAACTCTGTGTAATATTTGGACTTTAAAATGTTTAATATTTCATTCCTCCACTTCTAACTTACATTCTGTTGAGTTTCAGTATTTTTCTAGCCCCTTTTGACCCTAGATTAACCCTAGATTAGACTTTTAATATTACTCTATGTATTCAATTATTTTTCAAATATTTCTTCATTGTCTTTTCCCTAAAATTAGAGGCAGAATAAGAATTGAAGTCAAATAATTTATTTAAGATGTGATTCCAGTGAGCATGAATAAGGGAATGTGAAATTTAGGGAAGGGGGAAAAAATTACTATATTGACTAACACCGTGGGCAATGTGGACTCCACCCCACTGAGAATCCATTGAAGAAACTTCTAGAAATTTCTCACTCGTGGTTAGGGCATTGAAGCAATGTCCATTAAATTCTCAGACTCTTTAATTAAGGAAATTCTCATGAATATTAGCTTCATATCCATCCAGGTTGTGACTGAGTGTGAAGCAATGGTTTGAAACTGAAGAAAATTCTGAGGCAGCAAATGAGTGAGACAGGTTGAAGATACTTGATGTGACAAGCTGGCGAGTTACATGTATTGTCCAAATACTGCATTGGAACGAGGTGGTTAAGGATAAAGGACATCTCTAGCTTCTACCCCCTCTTCATAACAATGTGCTGCTCAGCATTTGATCTCACAGTTCAGATATTTCATCTGGGATTTTCATTCTACCTTTCATACATTTTTATAATTCTTTCAGAGAAGATCGAGTGATGGGTCATTTTTTTCAGTTATTTTTCTTTTTTTTTCTTTTTTTTTTTTTATGAATGCCTGTACTTTGCCCTGAATGATGTTTTGTTTTTGTTTTTGTTTTTGTTTTCTTTGAGGGTGAGTTTATTCTCTCTTAATCCTGTCCATGAGGCAAGTAGCATTTTGGGATACAGATCATTTTTCTCTCCTTAAGTTTCAGACCATGGCACTTAGTTGACACTCCGGTTGGTTTTTCCCTGCAACAGACCCTGAGATGAGGCTTCTCTCATTATCAGAGAGGTTATTCCATGAAACAACTCTAAGGGAGTGGGTAGGTAAGAAAGCAAAGAACAACAACAAAAAAAAAAGTCAATAAAGTTAGTTACCTCATAGGCAGCTAGAGCTTAATCCCATGGGGGAATTCAGGAGTAACATGGTTCACAATTTGCACCTGACTGGTGCAGGAGTTGATTCATTTATTCTTCAGTTCCTATCAGTCATTGGGGATTAGGGACCATTAATTCTCGTCCAGCAGGCAGGAATGGTACACTCTGATGGTAAGAGAAACATCAGACACCTATAGTGTGTACTATATCTATGTATTCCCTACTTAAGAGATTTGGACTGCTACATCTCTCCTCTTAGAAAGAGATGCTTGACACAAAATTAGCAAAAAAAAAAAAAAAAAATTCAAATATCATCACAGTCACATGGTTGTATGAAAGCCAGGGAACAATATGGCCACACTGGCCATTAATAGGCATTGTAGGTTTTGGGGGGTAAAGAAGTAAAAGAGTATTTAAAAAGATTGAAAGGGTGATTTTTTTTTTTTCTTAACAACGTGAAAGTTAAAAAATTGAGGGTAAGGTTTAATGTGGACTATCTTATATTGAATATGCTAAGTAAATATGTGTTATATTGTCAAATTCAGAGATAATTGGGATCTGGAAAGATGGATATGACAGAGTTCACTTTTGAGATTTAAAACGAATGCAAAATTGAAGTTGAAAGTCATCTAAAGTTGAGAATTAACATAGCATATATTTGAAAATGCTAATATGTAAAGATCTTTTACTTCTTTATTTGTTTCTAAATAAGTAATTTGTTTGAGAATTCCACTACTTGAAGTTGAAAACATTAATTTACGAAAGTAAATACTAAGAGTTTAAAACATTATTTCTTCTGGTCTTGTTTTTAATTGATTTTCTTTTATCTGTTTATTTTAAACAAATTATATGAACATATTTAAATTCATTTTTATGATTAAAAAGTTTGAAACCTAACTTTTATTTAACACATAAAGTTTTAATAATTTATGACAGCATTTATTTGAAAAGTAAATTACTGTATTACACTTGTCCAATCTATTATACATAGCTTCATATAGTATCTCTAAATAAACCTATCACAAGCAATTCTGTGGAGTACATTTTGGCATTTTGCAAATTGTTCAGTCTCCTATATACTAACTGATTATGTTGATTTACAAAACATTATGTTGATTTACAATTCTTGCAGTGAATTTACACTTAAGTAAATCCTCGATAGACAAATTACATTTATGAATGCTTTGATTGGGATTCTCGTGATGAACCCATCAATCAACATTTAAAGCTTTGCTTCAAATTTAAGTTTATAAATTGTATATATTCTAACAAAGAAAAGACCTAACAATATATCTATTATAGATATAGACAAATGTATTTTTATATGTACTACACAATACAGAGAAAGATTAGACTTCCTTTATATAGTTCATTTAATCATGTAATTAGGACAATTTTCAACCATCACTTGGAGATATTTTAATTATACTTGTCCTGTAACATCTCTCATAGAGTTGTCTTCTGAGAAGGCAGCTCAATATTCAATTTTGTGTGCCTATCCTAGTGCCTTTTTATTTATATATATGTTTGAGACCTCATTCTGTTTTGTTCATTAAGGTCATTTGTCTCCCATATATTAACATTAACTGCCCTGAAATATGATTTCCTAGCAATTTGAAACCTAAATTAATTACTCTTTTATAACTATATACCCATTATTTCAAGTGAGTCCATTCAAAGTTATCATCAATCATCCAATTTAATGAGAATCCTTCTAGTTCCCATTTCGTGATATATTAATGTCAATAGGCAAATACTCTGACTTATGAATAACTCTGTTGTATTCATAACACTAAAACAGAACATAACATTGTTTCTAAAATCATCTATATGTTCACTAAATACATATAATATCATACATTTCTTATTTTAACCTCACATCAACATTTGCTGCTACTTATCTATCTCACCTTGTAGAAAAATCTTCCTTATATTTAGTGAAACAATATTATTTGTTTTTGTTTTTGTTTTTTTATCTCTGTATTGAGTCTCTATTTAGGATCTCTCCTTCCACCTACCTTGAAATATTGCTGTCACTCACATCGTTTTCTAAAGTCTTTTTTTTTCTTTCGTCCATCTTTTTGCCAATAGAATCTACATATATAGCTTCACTTGTAATCCATTTCTCCGTGAATCCTGAGTCTACCCATAATCTCACTCTTAAGCCTCCAAACTTGTCTCACCTCCAGCATGGCCATCTGTTTGTGGATGCTCAATCAAATACATAAAATAACCTCCATCACCTACCTGTGGTTCTATCATCTGTCTCTACCCCATTGTGCTCACTCCATGAGTGACACCAAAACGTAGTCATCCATGCCATCCTTTATAGTTACATCCCCTACGCTATCAACCGCACTAACCTAGTTCATGTCGCTATCACTTCTAATTATCACAGCAGCCTTATTAGTGGTTTCCCTTCGCATCTTTTGTCCCATCCAAAAATTCTGAAACAAGAGCTGGAAGTAAGCTCTTTAAATACCAATATAATAAAGTAAAAATTAGAACAGTAATGCTATTAATTGTAAAAAAAAAAAAAAAAAAAGGCAATTATTTGTGATCGTTATTCAATGTAGATTATATTAAGGTATTTTATGTGAAATGGTGGGGGCTAAAATAAAGGATATAAAAAGGGAATAATACAGAAATAGGAGATAAAGAAAATGGAATTGAGGAGGAAGAAAATATACCACATTTCAATTTGACTTCTTTATAGATTCTAGTTTTTAAAAACACCATGATTTATATTGTTTATATTTCTAGAGTAGAGTTTGGTTAAGGGCATAGCTTTTGAAGCCATACTCACTATATCGAGTTATGACTGTAACTTATAGCTGTGTTACCTTAAAAAGCATTTTAACTACTTAGAACTTCCTTTCTTTATCTGCTAAAAAAATATAGATAAGGAAACTAATCTTAACAGGGGCATGATTAAAAAAAATTCTAACTCCTAGAAGGACTTTGACTTTGTGAAGATTAAGGGATTAATCAAATCCATAACTCTTAGAACAGATCTTGACATAGTGAAGTGTTTAGTATTATATGATATTGTATTAAAGGAAATTATATTTTATTTTTATTCCCTCAATTTATCCTGAACTAGTAGAAAAATTAATGCCAGGGAAAAGCAGTGTATAAACATTTTAGCTCACATACCAATATAGCCAATCAACTTGAACACTTAACATAAGCATTTATAAGAAAATAAAAATCAAAACTAAAACATCAGTTTGGGTACATTGTGCAAAAATAAATTAAGTAATGTTACAACCCACTCTTACCCTTAATCTCCTCCACCATAATAGACACTCAATATTCAACACTCAGGAGTTCTGTCTTGGGTTGAATGAGATTGGAGGTGATGTGCTTCCTGTCTGATTGCTATTTGACTGCTACGAAGTGCAAGATCTAAATATAGCATTTTAAGTAACAGACTGCATGCCAAAGCTTCTTTTTCTAATTTTCTTGTCATCGATTTTATAATCAGACATAGACCTATTCTTTATTGATCCTTCTCAAGGACTTTATAAGCATGAAAAAAATGTATCAGATTACTTATTTCTAAAATCTACTCAATAGTAGCAGCAGCATACTTAATAAGACTGAATTGTTTATGTTTAGAAAATGAAGTTATTTAGCAGATAAAACATGCTTCGGTTTCTGCTTTCTTACTAGTCTTAACTATTAGTATTATTTTATTTTAAAATTCTTGTGGTTCATACATAACCTTACCACTTATTTTCTTTTTTTTTTTATTAATTTATTTTTAATTTATTGGGGTGACAATTGTTAGTAAAATTACATAGATTTCAGGTGTGCAATTCTGTATCACATCCTTACCACTTATTTTCATTCATTATTGTCTAAAGCTTATTTACAAAAATCCTTAAACACTAGAGGTAAAATCCCAAGCACATTTATCATGGTAACTTGGTATGTGGAATGTCATGTGGCTGTTTTAGCCTCTATGAAAAGGCAAATTGCACGTAGAAGGTTCCCCATATTCGTTAATCTATAAAGCAACCACTTAGGAAACACGTGCTGAGGATAAAAACCTATCTATGCATATCTTGTTCTAATTATGTCCTGCACATGTAAGTTTAAATTTTTTACAGACTATAGTTTATTACAATAAGTGTGTCTAGTTAGTCATAAATCCAAAGGCCATGAAATATCTATGACCATACAAAAACAATTGCTGAGTGATAGAGAGTTACCTTTGGATGTGCCCTAAAAATTTACTTTCATTTGGATGAATAATGAAATTTCCTTTAAGCAAAGTGTGTTTATTGAAAAAAAAAAAAAAAGGATTTAAATTAACATATAGTACTCAGGGTCACAGGAAATATCACTGGAAAGTTGCAGTAGTGGGCCAAGAACAGTCTCACAGGGAACAAATCTACTTGCTTTGATCTGAGGGATTTTGAGCATATTATTTGTCACAAGACCTAAAACTCTACAGTTGAAATTCTAGTAGATTTTTAAAAGTCTGTCTTTCAATAGTTTATTACAAAATAAATGTCCCTACTAAAATCAATACTCTAAAATAACGTTTACATTAAAAAACCCTCAGTTTTATAATAGCTTTATTCATTTTCTAATACAATTTTTTATATAAAAGGTCTTCCATTTTATGTAGGGAAAACTGTAAAGAGTGTAAAAGAATCTACAGTCCATTAAAGTATTATCTTATTGTTTTGTTTATTATATCTACAAATTTCATAGGAAATGATTTAATTACAATGTTTTTTTTTCCAGAAGCAGATTTCCTTTTATATTAAAAACAAACAAACAAGAATCTTCAGTAAATTGAGGTAACATTGCTGGTGGTTACGTTACCATATAAAAGCTTTGTTTTCTTGTGATAAAATATAAAGAAACAGGAATGAGATTATGTTTTTGAATTTATAACTTACTATATAATATAGGGCATGTACTGGTATTTAAATTGAGAAAATTTTAAGAAAAAATGAATATTCCTATTATTCCTATGCCCAGATATAATCTGTTGAGTTTTTTAATAAACAAAGTAATATGCATATCTTTTAAAATTCAAAGCAGATTAGCCATACTTATGAAGAAAAAAATCCTCTTTACCCATTCCTAAGGTCCTGTCCTTAAATGTAAGCCTGTTAAGTTTGTGTTCACCTTAAAAGGATATATTTTAATATTCATAACATGATCACTTAATAATATTCTCCATATCAAAATAATTATATTTACCTCATGCTTTAAAAAAAAACTTCATTATATTGTATGCTTCATAATTTTTTTAACCAATTCACTATAAAACCAAGTTATTTCCACTACAAGTTTGTATTTAAAATTTTGATCATGTGTTTTCAACAAAAGGAAACCTTCCATGTTAAGAATCATATTAATTCTGATCCTTTCTTATAATTTTGAGACTATTTCTTAATAGGATAAATATTACTGGGTTATAATTTATTCAAGTAATTAGCCAATCACATATCCTAAGTTAACAAAAGTAACGAACAGTATTTTATTTAGTCTTTTCTACCCTGAGACTTCAAATTTAGGAATCTAATGGATTATAAGCACAAGTGTGCAAAAATTGTATCACTCCACATTTCAATGTCATATCTTAATATTAATGTAAAGTAAATGGGCATCACTTTCACATCTAAGGTCTTGGTTTTCTGCTACTCAGGAGAGCAAGGTCAAAGAGGTTATGATAATGGCTTACCTTAGATATAAGCTTTACCATCAAATGGCAAACTGTTGTACAATGTTGGACATCTGTCATAGGCTGGCAAACGTTTCCCACAATCGTGTTTTAATGTACATAGAAAATAAATAAGAATTGGTGAAATGTAATAAATTAATATTCTGGAGAGCAAAGTTACGGTAATTAACATATGTGGAAAGTTATTCATTTAGCAAAAAATTTTGAGACATCAGTGATCCAGATGACAGAGATGGGATATCAGCACAGTCATTTCCAGAATTATAATTTTAACAAAATAAATTAATAATTGCTTTAGCTAATTATTCTAAAGCAACATTTTAAGATAGCTTTTTCTTTTGCAACCAAGGATAAAATTACCAAACAGAAAAAAAAAGAATATTAAAGTCTCATCAAGAAATGGTTTGATTCACTAATGCATAGTTTCTTGCGATGGGGAAAATTATAATGCAGTCCCTCTGATTGTTGAAATTGGTGAACTGGAAAGGGAATGACAAAATTCATATCATTAAAATTGGTATTGACTTAAACATATGGAAGAAGTAAACTCAGACATCAGAGCCTAAGCAGAGACTATTCCAGGAGACTTTTGTTTTGCAAGTATCTGTAAGAATGTAAATAATCTGTTTATTTTCTTCACTGGCAAAGGTGATTTTATTTTTTGCAATACTTGTTTTGCAAATACAATTAATAGACTTTCACTGAAATATTAATGAACTAGCAACCATTTTGAAAAGTGGAAAGAGCAATGGATATACACTATACATAATATTTCTTACAAGTGATAATTAGGAACAAAAACTTTTAAAGTTTATCTTCCTATTTATCTTCATCAAACACGTATTTTCATTTATCTTTGTATTTTGAAACCTATTACTTCTGCTCTCCAAATTTCACCAACCATTTTATATAATTATTTTATCTTATAATAGAGGGCATATATTTTACAAAAAGCAAAGTTCTTATTAATTTTTTTTTAGCAGTAGTAAGCATTGAAAAGGCTGCAACTCCTCTCAGTTTTACAAACAGCTTCTTAATTGATATTTAGTTTAAACAGTGAACTAATTTTTACTTTTAGGAACATGAAAAATTTGGGAGAGACTTCAAACTCCCTGTTTTCTAAAAACTAAATCAAATCCCTGAAAACCAGTTCAGCATCCTCTTGTATAAGAAATTCTCATTTAAAATTTGCTTAGACAAGGAGTCCAAAGAGAACTGTTTGTGGTGAAATATATTTTATAGCCTAATTATATTTTGCTACCAAAGTGAATATACTTGCTTCTAAATGTTCCTAATACTAAATTAGAAGAAAACCTGAGCAACTGGTTAAATTGATATGATTACAGCAGACTTTCTCTCAGTCATGTTTTAATTATGTCCTGCACATGTAAGTTTAAAAATTTAAGTCAAATTACAAACTCCACCGTATAATATAGAGAAACAGAAACAGAAGCTTCATCCACTAATTGGGAAAAAAACTTACAGCCTTATGTTTAAGTAAACAGCTATGTTTAAGTAACCCAATTACAGATAAATTGAAAGCATTTTAAATGTAATGTATGATGTAACTGAAAAAGACTATGTGGCAAAAATAATGCTTATATTAAAATCTGGGATTTGTTTAGTATTTAAACTTAATAGACAATAGAACTGCAAAGTGGAAGGAAGTTTGTACTTCCAACAAATTTTTTATATCAAATTTATCCTGGAGCATTTACAGTATACTCATTCTAAATTTCTATAGCTGAAAAAAAGAAATAATGTTAAAAAGATTATTTTTTCCTGTCTATTTGGTGCATTTGTCCATTTCCTGTCTACAAATTCTAGATTGTTTACAGGTTAAATTCTTGCTTCTCTCACTAAAAATGAGTCATCTTTTTCACCCAGTTGCAACTGCATTGACAAGTAATGAGCCTGTTCAACCTACTAATAGCTTTCCTCTTCCCAAAGCTTCAGTGCAGAGAATTCAATCTTTATATTCTCTATTTGCAGTGGGCCTTCCTCAGAAACAAGAGTATAAAAAGCAAATGTTCAGTATTTGAAGGTAGTGGCAAAGAGTTAATGCTCAGTACTTTTTTTTTTTTAATTTTATTTTTTAATTTATTGGGGTGACAATTGTTAGTAAAATTACATAGATTTCAGGTGTGCAATTCTGTATCACATCATCCATCCATAAATCACACTGTGTGTTCACCACCCAGAGTCAGCTCCCCTTCCATCACCATACATTTGATCCCCCTCACCCTCATCCCCCACCCCCCAACCCCCTTACGCTCTGGTAACCACCAAATTACGTTCCCCAGATTAATTTTCAAACCCCTGGCCATCCTGTGGTCACCGACTGCCCTCCAATCCCTTCACCCTCCCCCCGAACCCCCACCCCTCCCGCCCATCTAGCAACCCTCAGTTTTTCCTCTTTGTCTCCAAAACTGTTTCTGATTAGTTCATTCACTTATTCTTTTCTTTAGAATCCGCAAATAAGTGAGATCATATGGTACTTATCTTTCTCTGTCTGTCTTATTTCACTTAACATAATGTTTTTTATGTTTCACTCTGATGAAATCACTTACCCTTCAAAATATAAAAAAAATTTTCCTCTTGTATCATATCAAATTTTTTCAGTATTCATTCCAGGGACCAACTTTTAATTTCTCTACATACTATGTTTCTTATTATTAACAAAAGTCTTTATTAACAAAAGTATTTTTAATAGACTATTCTCTTTAGTAACACATAAGTTACCAACTGTTGTTACATTTATGAGTAAGCTCTTTCTCCCCTTCCACTGCAGCTTTTGAAATACCCTGTAAATTCTTTTATCCCTTTGTATCTACCCACTTTTCTTCCTCTAGTTCTTCATCTCTTAAGTCTTTCCTGATACCCTCAAAAATGTTTTGTTTTGCTTTGTTTTCTTTTTTTTTATTTCAATTTAGCTTCTCTAGAATATATTGTCTCACTTTAATATGCTTATATTTCCTAACCCCCAAAATAAACCCCTTTTTAGTGGGACTGTCTCCTATATATTTTTCATGTTGTAAAATCTTGGGGGTACTCCACAAATGCATTTGTGGAATTGAGATATAAATTAATTTATATGAAATTCTTTATAAATTTTTTGAGAGTAAAATGACATCTCTGTGATATTCATTTGTAGAAATCACAGAATGGTGAATCTGTCATGCCGTTAGGAGCTCTCAACTGTTAGATCAGGTGTCTTTTCAGAACCAATAAATAGCCAGAACGTGAAAAAAAAAATATATATATATATATATATATATATATATATATATATATATATATATATATAGAGAGAGAGAGAGAGAGAGAGAGAGCCAAAAAGAATATATATATGTGTGTGTGTGTATATATATATATACTTATATATATATATATACACACACACACACACACACACACACACACACACATATATATATATGAGTAATTCAGAAAGTAGAGACAAATACAAAAAAGAAATCATTAAATATTATGTAATTTAGCACAGTGTTCTCCTCTGGTATATAGAAATTAAAACTAACCCAAACTGAGTTTCTTTTTAGACAAAGATAGGAGAAAATTAATTCCCAGGCTGTGAGAGCCTAGAAAAGACATCAATGAGAGATATGAAAGATTCTGCCCTTCAGGGAACTACATACAGAAGGTGCCAAAAAATGATATACACTTTTTAAGAAACGAAAAAATTGTATTAAAATTGTAATACTCTATATATACCGATAACAAAAGATGAATACAAGTCATGTGTATACATGTTTTTGGCACCCCGGGTATATTCAGTTCTAATAGAACAAATTAGATAGCTAGCTAGCTATGTATATACATGCATTTATGTGTGTATATATAATAGGTGATATAATCAAGTTTATAATCAAAATATATAAAATACAATACCACTTATCTTCAAAAGATGTGAAGTATCTGTTTGAGACTTTCCAATAGTTTTCAAGACATAACTTTAGGGAGCAGAAAAGAGATTGGAATAAGCTATACTTACATTTTATCTTATATACTCCTATAACTCTAAATCTGTAAAAGAAATTGTGAATAATTATAAATAGGCATACTTTAGTTGCAAAATATTGAGTGGATATGACAAATAGTTTAAGAAGTGATATGTTTATAGTTATAATTTATTATGGTGGGCATGTAGAGTATATGCATTTTATCAAAAGTCATCAGTTTATGTACTTAAAATTGGTGAATGATATGTAAATTATACCTCAATAAGAGTAATTTAGTCACATTAATAAATTACACTGGATCATTATTTAATATTGAAATAACTTTTATTCTGGGATACTGCTTAATGTTCTTTATAAGGTTTCTAAGTTTAGGCATAAGTAAGGATATGCCTAAACTCCAGAAGTAAGTAGTTTCTTCTGGAGGAGGGGATTGATTAGATGTATTTTGATTTACTTTTAATTAGCTATATTTACATTTAGAAATATTAGTATACTTGATGGATTGACTCCTTTAGCATTATAAAATGACCCTCTTTATGCCTGTTAATACTTCTTGTTTTGAATTCTAGTATGTCTGTAATTAAGACAGCCATACCAGCTGTCTTTTTTTTTTTTTTTTTAAAGTTTATTGGGGTGACAGTTGTTAGTAAAATTACATAGATTTCAGGTGTACAATTCTGTATTACATCATCTATAAATCCCATTGTGTGTTCACCACCCAGAGTCAGTTCTCCTTCCATCACCATATATTTGATCCCCCTTACCCTCATCTCCCACCCCCCACCCCCCTTACCCTCTGGTAACCACTAAACTATTGTCTGTATGAGTTTTTGTTTCTCATTTGTTTGTCTTGTTCTTTTGTTGTTTTTGGTTTATATACCACATATCAGTGAAATCATATGGTTCTCTGCTTTTTCTGTCTGATTTATTTTGCTTAGCGTTATAATCTCAAGATCCATCCATGTTGTCACTAATGGTCCTGTTTCATCTTGTGTTTAGTATAAATATAGACAGATGTTGTACTTCCCCCCCCAGCCTTTTACTTTCAACCTGCTAGTGTCTTTATACTTAAAATGTGTCTCTTCCAAACAGCTTACAGCTTCATCATTTTTAATCCTGTTAGATAATCTCTGTTTTTAATTGGAAGTTTTATTTTACTTACATTTAACATAATTCTTTGTAAGCTTTTTTTTAAATAAAATTTTTTATTAGTTTCAGGTGCACAAAACAATGTAATAGTTAGACATTTATCGTTTATATCCCTTACACAGTGACAACCCCCCTCCGCCCTCCACTATCCCTCTGACATCGCACACAGCCATTACATTTCCACTGTGTCTATTTCTAATGTTGTACTCCACTTGTAACTATACACACACACACACACACACATATATGTGTGTGTTTATATATACACATATATATATAACTTTATATATGTAACTTTGTTATATATGTGTAAAGTTATACATAGTCATATACATATAGTTACATATATATGTAATTTTATATATATACATATACACACACACACACATATATATGTAAATTGTAGTTGACATTCATTATTGTTCAGCTTCAGGTGTACAATGCAGTGATCAGGCATCTACATCATCCCTGAGGTGGTCTCCCTAACGAGATGAGTGTCCATCGGATACCCTACTAAATCTTTACAACATTATTGATTACATCCTCAAATTGACTTTCGTATCCCCGTGGCCATCTTGTGGTTACTGACTGTGCTTTCTAATCCCCTCACCTTCCCCCTTATCCCCAACCCCACTCCCATCTAGCAACCCTCAGTTTTTCCTCTATGTTTCTGATTAGTTCATTCATTTATTCTTTTCTTTATATTCCACATATAAGTGAGATCATATGGTATTTGTCTTTGGCTAACTTATTTCACTTAACATAATCTTCTCTAGGTTCATCCATGTTGTTGCAAATTGTAAGATTTCTTTCTTCTTTATGGCTGAGTAATACTCCCTTGTATAAATGTACCACAGTTTCTTAATCCAGTCATCTACCAATGGGCATTTTGGTTGTTTTCATTTCTTGGCTATTGTGTACAGTACTGCAATAAACATAGGGATGCATAAATTTTTTTGAATTAGAGTTTTGGATTTCTCCAGATAGATACCTAGGAATGGAATTGTTGGATCATAAGGTAGTTCCATTTTCAGACTTTTGAGATACCTCCATACTGTTTTCCATAGTGGCTGCACCAATCTGCAATTCAGACCAACAGTCCCTTTTCTCAACATCTTCGCCAGCACTTGTTGTTTATTGATTTATTGATGATAGCCATTTTGACTGGGGTGAGATGGTATCTCATTGTGGTTTTTATTTGCATTTCTCTAAAGATTAGCAAGGTTGAGCATTTTTTCATATGTCTGTTTGCCATGTGTATGTCCTTTTTTTTTTTTTTTTTTTTAGAAAAATGTCTCTTCATGTCCTCTGCACATTTTTTTATTGGGTTGTTTGTTGTGTTTTTTTGGAGTTGAGTTGAGTGAGTTTTTATATTTGCCTTTATACTACATGCTTTCCATTGACCTTTTCTTTCTTCCCTTTTCTATCTTTAAAATCAATAAGTTTTGTTGTTATACCATTTTATATCTATTGACATTTTAACTGTATTGCTTTTTTAAAACAATATTTTTAAAGATTTCTTTATGGAACAAAATATGCAACCTTAATCTATCACTCTCTAGTTTGAATTAATACTTCTCCTTCACTTACAATGTTAGAATCTTACAACAGTATCATTCCAATTGGAAGATCCTCTGTTTCTCTTGATGTCAAATATTTTACGTCTTATAAACCTTCACAAATTCCCTTAAAATCTCATGTAGTGCAGGTCTACTAGAAACAACTTATCCCTGATTACATCTGAAAAAGTATACTTCAACTTAATTTTTTTAGTAACTTTTACTACAAACTTCAATTTACATAACTATCAGAGGCAGTTTCCATACACTCTGTACTCAGTTTCCCTTATCTTACATTAAAATGATACACTGGTTGTAATTAAAGATAAATATTGATTATTAACTGAAGTCTATATCTCACTCAGATTTTCTTGACATTCACTTACTGTCCTTTCTCAGTTTCAGGATCCCGTGCAATATACCATTTAATCATCACGCAACCTTAGGCAACTCCAGGCCATGATAGTTTCCCAGCTATTTCTTGTTTTCAATGAACTTGAAAGTCTTAAGCAGTACCGGTTAAGCATTTTGTAGCAAGTTTTTCAATGATAATTGAATATTTTTCTCATGATTAGACTGAAGTAATGCGAGAAAGACCACTGAGGTAAAGTGCCATTTTCAGGACATGCTATCAAGAGTACTCGCTGTTAACTGACTGATCACTGTTGATGTTGACCTTGGTCATCTGCCTGTGGTAATGTGTGTCAGGTTTCTCTACTTTAAATTGTTCTTTATCCCGATTTTTCATATTGTAGTATTTGAAATGAGTTCACTATCGACAGCCCACAAGTAAACAGTGGGGAGTATGCTCACCACCTTGATAGTGGAGTATCTATATCAATTATTTGTAATCTTCCTGCATGGGAGATTAGTCTCTCACCCTTTGCCCCATTTATTTATTAATTTAATCATCTAAAGTATCAGTATGGACTCGTGGATATTTATTATATATTATTGGTTAGAGTTCAATACTATTTCATTGATTTTGTGGTTCGAAATGTTCCAGGTTTTGGCCAATGGAAGCTCTTTCAGTTGGTCCTGTATCCCTATTTATTTTACCCCATCATCGTGGGTGTTTTTTGGTTTTTTGTTTGTTTGTTTGTTTTTGTCTGTTTGTTTGTTTAATTTTGTTTTAAAAGCACTCTCCTACTTTCTGGCATTACAACCGTGTTTCCCCAAAATAAGACCTAACAGGAAAATAAGCCCTCACATGATTTTTCAGGATGACATCCCCTGAACATAAACCCTAATGCATCTTTAGGAGCAAAAAATAATGTAAGATCCAGTCTTATTTTCAGGGAAACACAGAAGATACTCCAGGATCATCTGGTATATTTCTTGCTTGATCCTAGAATCAGCCATTTCTTGTGGAGCTCTGTTTCATTTTACTGGAGAATAGTATTTGAACACAAGATCTGGGTGCTAGCTGTACTTTCAATTCTGATGTGTTATTGTTTCTAGTGCATCTAGCTGGCAGATCAAAGAAATATATATATATATATATATACATATATATGTGTGTGTGTGTGTGTGTGTGTGTGTGTGTGTGTGTGTGTGTGTGTGTGTCTCAAACCATGTATATTTATTCTAACTTAGGCATGAGTTCGTACTGACATCTCCAACTCTAACCTGCTGCTCTGTGGATAATTCTAGCCTCTTCCCTTTGCTTGTCTGTAAACTCCCACTCCAATAGTGACATAGTGGTATCAAAAACATTTATCCATAGGGGAGAAAAAAATATCAACTACAATTCAGTGCTAATGTGCAGTTTCTTTTGACTTCAATCTTGTATATTCCATTCATTTTCAATGTTACTTAGGTCAGCAAGTTTGTTGCCCAATCACGTCCATAAGATTGTGTCATATATTTGTAATAGATTGTTTTGTAACAGCCCACATTCCTTCATGGAATTTCCTGATATCCTTAATGATATTTTTTGTTTGTTTTAGGTTGAATACATAAAGTTTACTCTTTGTGTTGTAAGTTCTATGGATTTTGACAAGTTCACAGTGTAATGTATCTCCCAATACAGTATTGTACGAATAGTTACACCAACCTAAAAATATCCCTATATTTTATATATTCAACCCTATTCCTCCTCCTCTGGAAACACGGGAAACCACTGACTCAATTGGTCTCTATACTTGTACCTTTTCAAGAATGCTATATAATTGGGATCATATTGGAAGTAGCTTTTTTAGACTCTTATTTTGCTCATCAATATGCATTTAAGATTCATCCATGTCTTTAAATGGCTTGATAGTGCATTACTTTTTATTGGAAATAGTTTTTGATTGCATTTACTATGGCTATTGTTTCCTGCTTTTAATTTTATTGATTTCTCCAACTTTTATTTATTTTCCACTTGCTTAAGTTTACACTGCTATTCTTTTTCATTTCCTAAGTTGAATCTTGATTATTGTTTTTAGATCCTTTTGTTTATTAACATATTCATTCAACACTATAAATTTCCCTCTAGATACTGCTTTCACTGAATCCCACATATTTTATTAATTGTGTATTCATTTTAATATACTTCAAAATATGTTGTCTTAAGATTTCTTTAAAACTTATGTTATTACATTATATTGTTTAATATCCAATATTTGAAGATTTTCCAGCCATCTCTCTCTCTGTCTCTCTCTTTTTTTTTCTTTTTTTTTTTTATGCAGTCAGTCGCCCATGCAGGGATCGAACTGGCAACCTTGGTGTTATCAGCACCACACTCTAACCAGCTGAGCTAACCAGCCACTTGATCCAGCCATCTATTCTTGATTCTAGTTGAATTCAGTTGTGACCTGAGGAGAAACTTTGTATGATTTCTATTATTTTACATTTATTAAGGTATATTATATTGCCCAAAATATGTTCCATCTTGATGAATGTTACATATAAGCTTGAGATGCATGTGTATATGCAGTTGTTTGGAGTATTCATAAATATCTATTAGATCAGTTTGATTGACAGTGCTACTCAACTATTTTTGAAATAAGTTTTCGACTGTTTGATTTATCAATTGTTAAAATTGGAGTGTTGAAATTTTCAACTGTAATAGCAAATCTGTCTCTTTCTCCTTGTAGTTCTATCAATTTTGCCTCATGAATTTTGAAGTTCTGTTGTTAGATGCATATGCATATAGGACAGCTCATTACGTAATTCTGTTAATCCCCATTATGGTTTTTTGTTTTGAAATCAGATTTGTCTGAAATTAATATAGCTATATCAACTTTTCTTTGATTAGTGTTAGTATTATACACATTTTTTTATCCTTTACTTTTAATATGTCTGAGTCTTTATAATTAAAGTGGGTTTCTTTAGAACACAGACATAATCAGGCCTTGATTTTTATCCTGATAATCTCTGCATTCAATCAGTATATCTAGATCATTCACATTTAAAGTTATAATCACTGTAGTTAATATCTACCATATCTATAACTGCTTTCTCTCTGTTGATTTGTTCTTAGTGTCTTGTTTCTACTTTTTTTTTTTCCCTTTGGGTTTAATTGAGTATTTTATGATTTCTTTAACTATTCTTTGAGTATAACAATTACAAATTAATTATTTTAGCTGTTGTCCTAGGTTTTGCAACATACATTTTGACTACTTTAAGTCTATCTTAAAATTATAAAGTACTACTTCAAGTGTTCTATAACAAAATAGTCTTAATATCACCGTCATGTCTCTAGGACATTGTGACTCATTTCATTTATTCATATGCTATAAATACTCTATATTTTTTTTATTAATACCTAGATAAATAATTAAATAAAAAATAAGAAAAATGTAATATTTCTCTCCATTCATTTTTCAATTTTATACATATACACACACACACACTCGTGTGTGTGTGTATATGTATAAATATATATATATATAAATATATATATAAATATATATAAGTATATATATATATAAGTATATAAATAAATATATATAAGTATATATATAAATATATATAAATATATAAATACACACACACACAAATACTGAATTCTGATCTATGTAATTTTCTTTCTCCTTTGGAATTTTTTTTCTTTTAAATGGTATTTCTTTCTGGGCAGGTGTATTATTTATAGCTGGGCAGCTATAAATATTCATTTTTTTTCTTTTCCCCCCTAAAAAAGACTTTATTTATCTGTCATTTTTGAAAAATAATTTTCTAGATATAAAATTGTAAATTGGTGGTGTTTCTTTTCTGTCAATACTTCAAATATTTCACTCTCTTCTTGCTTGCATAGTTTTGACATGAAGCCTACTGTGATTCTTATCCTTTGTCCTTTATAGGAAGGGTGATTTTTCAACTCTCTGGCTTCTTTCAAGACTCTGTCTTTGGTATTCTGCAGATTGTGATATGCCTAATGCAGACTTTTTGTACTTATTCTGCTTGGTGTTCTTTGAGCTTTGTAGATCTGTAGTTTGTTGTCTGTCATTAATTTACTTCTAGCATTTCTTTTGCTCCATTCTCTCTTGGAACTCTAATTATGTATATATATGCTAAGCTTTTGCAATTGTCTCCATTTTTGGACGGTCTGTTGTTCTTCTTCTCCTTTCATTTTTACTCTTTGAATTTCAGTTTGGGAAGTTTCCATTAACCTGAAGTTAATGGAAAGTCTCAGTGAGTCTTTCCGTGGCCATGTCCAGTTTATTTATGACTCCATCAAAGGCATTCTTCATTTCTGTTATCATATTTTTAATATTTATTCATTTTTATTGTATTACAGTATTTTGAATATTTTTTAAAGTTCCCATTTCTCTGTTTAAATTTCCTGTATATTCTTGTATGGTGTATAATTTGCCATTAGAGATTTCAACATATTAATGATTGTTTTTTTATATTCCTTTTATGATAATTCTTACATCTGAGTCATATCAGAGTCTGGTTCTGTTTGTATCACTCTTTTTTGCCTTTCAATTTTTTGTTGAAAGGTAGACATGGAACTGAGGTAATTAGGCCTTTAGTATGAGTTTTTATTTAAACCTGGTTAGGAGTTGGCCTGTTTTGCAATGTTTGCTTTAGCTATGAGTGCCAGGGGCTTCCAATTCCGGTAGTGATTTTGTTTTTGCCTCCCCTTTTAACTTTGAATTTCTCTAAATACTTCTCCTCCAAATGGGTTAGTGTTTTATAGCTCTTTCATTTGTAAACCATTGTTATTATACTAACATCCTTTAGTTGGGTGGTAAGGGCAGGGAAGCATTCTATAATATTTTTATTAAATCTCATTATTTTAATGGGTCTGTATCTCCTGGCTGTAACCTTCACAAATGTTTCTTAGCTTTCCACCCAGAAGGCTACACTGAGCTAGACTGGGTGAAATGTCCTTTCCCCAGATGTAATAAGGCTCTATCTTTTTCCCTGGAGAGTAGGTTTTTTTTTATGAAGTAGGCACTTAGGGGTATTTCACAGGTATCATTCTTCCTTTTTTGTGCCAGATCCATAAGAAAATCTATCTTGGACTTTCACCGTGAGAATCTATCTATTGGCAGTAAAACACATAAAACCTTTCACTCCTCCTTAATTCTGAAACCACCATGAGTGTTTTTTTTTTTTCCCCTCACGCAATTCTACTTTCAGCTTATGACAATTCCTCAAAAATACCATATCACTTAAGTGTTACTGCCAGTTAAGCAGATCGATATCTGTATGCACCTCTCTCTTCTAATTTCAAGGCTCAGGATTGCATTTTGACCTCAGTTCTGTGATGGGTGAAAGAAAAGTTCTTTATTTTCATTTCAGATTTTTCTTGTTTAAGGCCGGGAGTGTCAACTTTCAAGTTCTTTAAGTGTTGGAGCTGTTATGTAGCATCTCTCCAAGGTTACAATTTCAGGCCTTTGAAGTTTTTAATTTATACTCCAATCAATGTCTAAACTACAATATACATTCTTTTGGTATTGGTCATTGGTTTAATTTATGCCAAATTTACTAACCATTATTAAAAACAGTCATCCCACATGTAAAGATTAGTACATTATCATTGTTGGACATAAATGCAAATGCCCAATTTGATAATCACCATTTTAGTCACCTGTGAGATATTTGATTCAGTCATGAAACAACATTGAAAAAATATAAATAACCATGTGACTTCCTTGAAATTAATAATAAACATTTGCTAACAAAGTTTTAGCCACAATTTAGTAAGTCATTACATATGATACACCATTCTCTCAGCCATTTCTAACTTTGACCTATAGCCGTGGTTTAATCCAAACTACTTGGTTCTGCCATATTACTTAATTTGCTGTAGTGGTGAAAACTGTTATTTTTTAAAATTTTATTGTGAGATAATCAGTTTGAACCAGACAGACTGTCACTTTTCATTATTCTGGGTTAGCAAGATATACCATACAAAATTAGCCAACATATTATAGGAGTCACTATGATCGTGAGCCGTTTCATGGTAATAATCACTATAAATCTGGCATTTGATTCTGGAGTCAATTACTGCCAAAGACATCTTAGACCCAGACAGCCAGCAAGGGAATCTACTGAACTATAGTTAGAGTAAATAAAGAATGATAAGTGTTAAACTCTAGAGATGTCATGTAGCCCTATGGTTATGTGCGACAGAATTTAAATCAATGAGACTTTAAAAGAGTAGAAATGTCAGGAATGTTCACATTTAACCATAGATGTTGAAAATGTGTTTGTAGTAACAATTCAGGGAAATCTACAAGTACTTGTGTGGAAAAAAAATAATGCAATATGCTAAAATAAGGCTTTTGTTGAATAAAAATGTGTGTGTGTCTGTCTGTCTACATGTTTTGCCTTATATGTTTGGAAGGATAATTGCAAAATATTTAAAAAGAAAAGTCAATAATTGAGCTACTGACTTAAAATAATATAGTTGTGCTATATTATAAGTAAATGGAACACCAGAGTGAGAGAAATTTAAGTATAGATCTCCAGTCCAGTTATACTTTGAAATAATTTAAAACTCACAAGAAGCTTTTAAAAAATAATACAGAGGGTTCCCCTTTGCCCCTTAGCCAAACTTCCCTGATGGTAACAACTTATATAACCATGATACATTTATCATAAGCAGGAAATTTATTTTGGCACAATACTATGCATACATTTTTCAGATTTCAACAGTTTCTAAATGCATTCATTTTTTCCTAAATTTAGTATAAATTTAGTATACAGTGCTATGAAATTATATCAAAGTTCACCATGACCACAAGCAATATCGATTATTGTTCTATTACCACAGACAATACATATAATCATCCCTCTAGAGCCTAAATCTCCCCTCAACCCTCACTTTTAACAAACACTCATCTTTTCATCATAATCTTGGCATTTTAAGAAACGTTGTATAAATAGAATAATATAGCATATAACCTATTGATATTAGCTTTTTTCACCTAACATAATGCTGTTGAGATCCATCTAAATTCTTGCATGTGTTAATAGGTCTTTCTTTTTTAGAGCTGAACAATATTCTACTGTACATTTTTACCACTGTTTTTCATCTATTTGAATTTTTTTGAGTTTTTTCCTATTAAAAATTCAGCTTCTATGAACACTGTTATACAGCGTTTCTGGTTTTTTTTTCCCCTTTGATCAAATGTTTTCTTTTTTGTAGGGGAAATACCCAGAAATGATTAGTAGGTTATATGTTAAGTGTATATCATATAAAAAAATCTCAAACATTTCCAGTATGGCTGTACAATTTTACATTTATACTAGTAATATATGAAAAACTCAGTTGCATGATAACCTTATGAGGGCCTGGTATTGTCAGTATTTTTTTTTTCTTTTAGCCATTATAATAGATATATAGTGGTATTTAATTTTGGCTCTTATTTGCATTTCCCTAATGGGTAATGATGCTGAGCATATTTTCATGCACAAATTTATTAGGTTGTTGCAAAAGTAATTGTGGTTTAAAAGGTTAAAAAAAAAAAAAATTGCAAAAACCGCAATTACTTTTGCACCAACCTAATACTGTCTGTATATCCTCTTTAGTGTAGTGTATGCTTAAGCCTCTTGCAAATTTTGTCAGTATATAAATATATATACTCTCAAAACTCAACAAGAAAACAAATATATAATTATTCTAGATGTGTCTTTTTTCACATATGTTACTGGCAAATATTTTTCCCAGTCTGTGGTAGCCTTTTCATTATCTTAAAAGTGTCTTTCTTGAGCATAAAATTTTAAACTTTATTAAATTAAATTTATCCAATTTTATTTTTTATGTATCATACTTTAATGTTTTATCTAATAAACCTAATGCTATATCTGTCTAATCTATGAACTAGATACTAGATATCTAGGTATCTATAGACAGATCATCGACCCAAGGTCATAAAGATATTTCTTTTCTTAGAACACTCATACTTTAGTTTTTACATTATACCTGCAAGCTATTATGATTTATATTTTGTATTTGGCTCAATGTGTGGATTGAAACATATTCATCTTTTGTGTGTGGATTTACAATTTTTCTAGCTCCATTTGTTGAAATAATATTCTTCACTTCAGGGAATTGCCTTTATACCTTGTCAAATATTAATTGATAAAAGTGGGTGTGTAAATCTACTTCTGAACTCCCTGTTCTTTTCTACTGATATATTTGCCTATCTTGATTCCACCAACTATCTTGATTATAATAGCTTTATATTATGTTGTGAAGTCAGCTAGTATGGTTTATCCAACTTTGTTCTTCTGTTAAGTTGATTTAGGTGTTCAAGGTCTTGATACACACACACACACACACACACACACACACACACACACAAATATACATTTTAGAATTAGCTGGTAAATTTATCTAAAAACAAGCCTAGTAGGATTTTGATTGGAATTACATTAACTATGTAGACAAATCTTTTATGTAAATCTCAGGAGAACTGACATGTAAAAAATAATGAATTTTTTGATGCATGAAAATTTCTTTTAGCAGTGTTTTATAACTTTCAGTATACAAGTCTTGTATAGCTTTTGTTTAGTTTATACTTAAGTATTTCACCTTTTGATACCATTTTAAATGGTATTATTTTACTTTATAAATTTTGTTTTTATATAGAAACATAATTGATATTTATATATTGATCTTATGCACTGTAATCTTGATGAACTTTATTATTTCTAATAGAATTTTTGTAGGATCCATTATGTTTTCTACATAGGTGATCTTAAATTCTGTGAATAACATTTTTGCGTCTTCCTTTCTAATCTGAACACTCATTTCTTTAAATTTCCCCGTTTCACTGAATGGAATCTAAGAAAATGTTTAAGAGAAGTAATAAACATGGAAATCCTCCTTTTGTACCTTATCTCAGGGGGAAAAATTTTTTATTCTCCATTGGATATGATATTAGCTGTAGATTGTTTGTAAATAATTTTATCAGGTTGATGGGTTTCCCTTCTACTTCAAGTATTCTGAGATCTTATCAAGAATTAATGTTGAGTTTCAACAAATTCCTTTCTACGTAAATTGCATCCTCTCTCTCTCTCTTTTTTTTTTTAATTTGTTAATAATGGTGAAATGCATTAGGCAACGTGGGAAAGTCAGTTCAACCTTACATTTCTGGGATAAACAAAATTTAATCAGAATGTATTGTTGGATTAAGTTTGGTTAAATTTATGAAGATTTTTACTTATGTGTTTATGTTAATATTATATATTACTCTTTAGTTATCTTTTTAAAACTATCTGTTTCTCTAATACTGGTATAATAGTCATGCTAACTTCATAAAATAAACTGGAAATCATTTATGCACCTTCGATATTGAAAGGGATTCTGTGTAGATTTGTTAATTTTTATCTTTTACATGTCTGGACAAAATCTCCAGTGAAGCCATCTGTGTCTCAAATTATTTTGTTGGAAGTTTTGTTTTGTTCTGTTTTTCAAAAATATAATGTATTCAGTAGGACTGAGGAATTCCTATTTCTTCTTGAATAAGCTTTGATGCTTTGTGTCTTTAAAAGAATTTATTTAGGTTGTGAAATTCATTTGCTAAAATTTGCATATATTCCCCTATTATATTTTATGTATTATATATATATGTATGTGTATGTATATGCATATATAATATATGTATGTGGAGAAAGAGAGAAAGAGAGAGATTGATTCTAGTAATGGCACTTCTCTCATTCCTGACATTCTAACTGATGTCTACTCTCCTTTCTTTTGGATTATGACTATAGTTGATCTCCTGAAGATGCCAGCTTTTGGTATGATTGAATTTGTCTATCTTTTGGTTTGCTCTTTCTTCAGTTTCCACTCTAATTTTTCTTCTACTTTGTTTTCTACTTATATTCTGTTTCATTATTTTTCTTTTTTTAATTTCTCAAGGAAGAAGCTGAAGTCACTGATTTCACACTTCTATTCCTTTTTAATATAGGACTTATTGTTACAAATTGTCCTCTGAAGACTATTTTAATAACATTCCAACAATTTTAATATATTGTGCTTTTTGTTTCATTCAGCTCAACCTAATTTCTAATATCGCTTTTAATTTTTTCTGTGATCTATATGCTACTTAGAATTGTATTATTTAAATTTCCAAATATTTGGAGACTTTCCAGATATTTTTCTGTTATGGATTAATTATAATTTAATTTTATTATGGAAATAAGGTTTGTATAATTTTAATCTTATATATTATATTAAGGCTCATTTTCTATTGCTGTTGCATTTGAGGTGCAATGTGTAATAAATGACAATTGAATAAAGGTGGTTGAGCTGTTATTCAAGTCTTCTATACAGCCTTATTAATTTTTTTCTAATTGTTCTATCATTGAGATGTTTTTAACATCACTGACTATCTGTGAAGTTATCTACTTTTCTTTGCCAATATGTCAATTCTGTTTCATTCATTTTGAAGCTTTTTTCTTATGTACATAATAATTTTGAATCCATATATCTCCACATATAAATTATCATCTATTTCAATAAGCGAAGACCCTCTTTATCCTTGGTAATAGTATTTGCTCTGAAATCTATTTTGTATGGTGTTAATATAGTCACCTTAGCTTTTATTTTATTATTATTTTTTTAATTTATTGGGGAGACATTGTTTAGTAAAAAATAGGTTTCAAGTGTAAATTTATATAATACATCATCTATATATCGCATGGTATGTTCACTACCTAGAATGAGTTCTCCTTTCATCACCATACAGTTGACTCCCTTTACTCTCTTCTACCATCCACCTTCCCCTTACCCTCTGCTAACATATATAACATATATTATATATATGTACATATATTATATAATAAATATAAATATAAATATAAATATAAATATAAATATAAATATAAATATAAATATATATATTCTCCATTCTGTTCCATTGGTCTGTGTGTCTGTTTTTCTGCCATGTTGTTTAGATTTTTGTTGCTTTGTAGTATAAACTAAAGACAGGAACTGTGATACCTCCAGCCTTGTTTTTTTTTTTTTCTTGAAAAATAAATGCCTTTGGGATTTTGGTAGGGATTGAATCAAGTCAATTTGACTTTGGGTAATGTTCCATTTTAGCCATGTGGATTATTCCAATCCATGAACACGGAATGTCTTTCCATTTATTTGTGTCTTCTTCAATTTCTTTTAAAAATGTCTTGGAGTTTTCAGTATATAGGTCCTTCACATCCTTTGTTAAATTACGTCCTAGATATTTTATTCTTTGTTAAATTAGTTCCTAGATATTTTATTCCAATTGCAAAAGATTTTTTTTCTGAAATTTTATTGTCAGTATATAGGAACACAATGGATTTCTGTACATTGATTTTGTATCCAGCAACTTTACTGTATTTACTGTTTATTGTTTGTAATCATTTTTCATTTTAAGTCAATTTGTCACTTTACATTTAATATGGGTTTCTCTTCAAGAGTATAGAGTTGATCTTAATTTTATCTTCATTATCAAAGTCTTTCCCTTTTACGGGGGGGGGGGGTCTTTTAAACCTTTATATTTAATGTTATTATTGAAATAATTAGATTTAAATCTACATTCTTGCTATTTGGTTATCATTTGTCACATCTGCTCTTTGTTTCCTTTTCCCTGTCTAACTTTTTCTGTATAAATTGACTAATTTTTAATGTTTTCATTATTTATATATTTATTTTTTTTGACTTGTCAGCGTGTATCCGTAACACTTTGTTATGATATTTCAGGGCTTGCATTAGGGTTTTTTTTGTATATCGTCAATTTATCACAGTTTGCCTTTATATGATGTTATACTTCATGCATAACAGAAGAACCTTAGAATGATATACTTCTTCCTGGCTTTATGCTATTGTAGTTATTTATTATACATCTACATATTAAATACACCATGCAATTCATTATCATTTTTCCCTTAAATCATTATCTTTTAGAGAAATTTAAATAATGTGGGAAAAATCTATGTATTTACCCACAGTTACCATTTGTGGTGTTCTTTATTCCCTTGTGTAGCTCCAGATTTCTATTTGGTATCATTTTCCTTCTGCTTAAAGAAGGACATAAATACAAAAACAATAATACCATCCACTTCTGACAAGTGAACTGATGATTAAAATATAGACTATTATTGGCTATGATAGAGAAATACTCAGAATACTATAGAAGCATACAAAAGGGGTTAATAAAATCCAGTTGAATGATCAGAAAAATATTTTGTGGTGGCTTTGTCTGAATTTTGAAGGAAAATAATGTACTATGCAAATCAAAATAAGCTTGAAGTAGGATAGAAAATATTTCAGTCAAAAAAAAAAAACCCATAATGAGAGTGAATATGATCCATCAGGGGTACTAAAAGTTATTGAGTATGGTTGTAACATAGAATGTAAGAGTAGTAGTGATGAGAGGTAAAGCTCAAGAAGTAGAAGAAAAATTTGAATATATTACTCAGGAATTTAAAAGTATTCAGTAAGGAATACTAAACCAATAATGAATTTAAATAGAGAATTAAGTGCTATGACTAATATTTTCATGGATTTTTTTGAAACCTGAACTTGAAAGGTGAGGATATTATGAGGATATTTCTGCAATACAAGGAAAAAATTATAAAGGTTGGAATTAAAGCAGTGTTAGTGAGAATGATAAAATGAAGATCGATTTCAAGAACAGAGGGAAATCAAATGGAATACAGAGTTTGTTTTAAAATACTATTGAAAATAGCATAGCTAAGTATTTTCTATATGTTGCCTAATATAAGCATTGTATTCAATTTTCATAAAGCCTGTGACAGTATGAAGCAAGTATTGTGATATCATACTCATTAAACCTGGTGTTGAAATCTGGTATGGCTGACTTATAAAGTTCATACTTTTAAACACTTCATTATGTGAAATTTATTTTATTTAACAAATATTTGTTTACTATGGGCCAGAGGCTGTCATAAGTGCTTTTTGAATTTTAACTAAATTTCAGATGTGTTGAATTTGATATGTGTGAGACAATAATAATTAAGTAGTAAAAAAGTGTATATTTATTATTTTAAATGTATAAATTTATAGTCATCAGCCTATAGTTTTTATATAAATATATAAGAAAGAGTAAGGTAATGTGGAGCAGAGATTATTTTTCTTTGAAGTTTTGGGGTTTTTTAATTAAATTTATTGGGGTGACACTGATTAGTAAAATTATATATGTTTCAAGAGCACATTTTATAGCACATTACCATATACTTATGGTGGGAATAAATACATTTTAGGTAATATATCAGCCATATTTTCCATTACGCTTAGCAATAAACTCATGTATAACATTGGTGGGGTGGTGGGTGCAAAAGGTCGTTTGCAGAAGTTTGAGGCATGAATGATATTGTAGTAGTTTCACATGAGCTGGTTCTGCAAAGACAAATATGACATGAGAAAAAGGACATATAGCTGCAGAGTAGAAGTGGACTGGAACTTTTCTTGGAGGAAGAGTGACAGGAATAGGGTAATAGGCATAGTACAAAATACTAAATACTTAGGGGCCAAGGTTCCGAACTAAAATATTTCAAATATATTCAGGGTACAGGATTTCATTTTCCAGAAGAAGATATTATTAAGCATGCTTTCCACAACAGAATGTTGCAAATAATGAGTTACTTAGGGAGGCACGTGTGATGAATTGTTCTGGATGTCATTGAAATGAGACAAAAGACTCATGAATCAAGCATGGTGGGATTTGTCCATGTCTGAAAACAGGTCATTTTGACTTTTCTAGAATTTTGTTACTTACAAAATTTAAGAAGGAGTCTTTAAAGGAGAGGAATGTCAATATTTGGGTGTTTTAATTGTCTATGGGATTCTAGTGAGGAGAGGAGCTACATTTAATATTTAAAATATTAAAATTGATATATGAATATAAAGTTTAACTTAGATAAAATATCTATAAGGCCAGAAAGTACCCAAACTTTATTTCATCAGTCATAGGTCCCTCTGTGTTTAAATGTAATTAGGACTATGTTTCATGCATTTGGGTACAAGCTGACTCTAATTCATAATGACACTCAAGTCCCCAGTTTAGGTTTTTCCTAAAAAAAAAAAAAGAAAAAATATAGGTTTTCTTTTGCATATTTTTATACAACAGGCATTAGAGAAATAAAGACTGATAAATCACTGAAACCAGTATATGAGATGAATATATATATATATATATATATATATATATATATATATTCAGCCAATGTATATTCAGCCAGCTGTCAGTACCCATGTTTCCGAGAACTTCAAATAAGCTTACCTACTTACAGTTTCAAGCATTATTCTCTTTTCCATCTCAGTTAATTATACCTTTACAGACAACTCAGATTTGTTTATTTAAAAAGAAAGAAAAAACTTGCTGTTTGTTCTAAGTACTTTTGATTGCCTTATATTTCTTGTGATTCTTTTTTTTAAATATAGAATTATTTCCTGCTCTAAAGCAATTTTTCTTAAGATTTGCCTCCCTATATGGTGATGGAAAGAGAACCGACTCTGGGTGGTGAACACACAAGGTGAGATATAGATAACGTATTACAGAATTGTACACCGGAAATCTATATAACTTTACTAACAGTTGTCACCCAATAAACTTTAATTAAAAAAAAAAAAGATTTGCCCCCCATTCTTGACTACTGCATTTTTTGTGTCAGAAAGGAAGTCTTTCAAATTTCCCCAAATGGTGATCAAATCACTGCCAAGTTCATCAATGTAATTTTGCTCCCAGGAGAGATGATTTTCTCTCACTTCCCAAATGTCCAGTGTATACCAGATAATGAGCTTATGCGAGTTGAAAAACAGAGGGTATGTGAGAATCAGAGAAAGGGACTTAGATTTCTTTCTTCCATCATCATTGTTGGGATAGTCTTTTACTTTTTATGTGTTTCTGTGTAACTACCTATAAAATGGGTATTATGATTGCTCCACTCTCACATTTGTGCCAGACATTAAGCTATTTCTTCTGAAGTTGAGTTTCTCATAATGAACATCTTAGCTAATAATATGTATATTACATATGAAGTAATATATGAATATAAGATAATATATGTATATATCAAACGTATTATGTCGCAGTATCAAGGAAATAATGTAGATGATTACAAAATGTATAATTTCACAGACATCAGTTTTAAACACATCTGTGTTTAGATCATTGCATGCACAGAGTAGAAAATTTTAAAAAGTAGGAAGCATGTGAAATGATGTGTTCAATATATTTACTGTTACCAAGGAAATTTTCCTGTACTCATCAATACTTTTCAAAATCAGAGAATATTTCTATTGTATTCAAGATAGGTTAGGCTGTATTGTGGTATCAAGTAAGTCCCCCAAATCTTTATATATTAACAATATAAGGTTTTTTTTTCTTTTAAGTGAAATGCTTGCTAACATGCCCTCCTCTCTTTTGAAATTGGACTATTTTAAACAAATAAATCTGTGTAACATCTATGAGGGTGAGAAAAATATGGAGATTCGCTTTCATTTACTAAATGTAATTGAGACGAGTTCTTGTCTACCTTCCAATCTTGAGAATTATAGACAGGTACCAAGTAAGATTCAAGGTTGTTCAAAAAGATAGCTTTGCTCTCTGCCTAGAAAAGTAAAATGGTTTCAGACACTCATAGCATTATTTATGTTCAATTCTTTTGAGAAGTACAGTTCTCAAAATAAAAGTTTATAAACAGAAGTTCTTTGAAACAAATTAACAAACACGCACACACACAGAGTGCTATATAGGTTGGTATTTTAATAATTTGAGGCACATTAACCACTTAACACCTGAAGCACTTTTTATTTGCAAAAATAACTGAAAAAACAATTCTATAAAATTTTGGTATTCTGCAATATGGTACATATCTATATTAGTGATTTAAATTTAATTAAACTATTGATGGATAGATTTTCTTTTAGTAATATCATTCTATATTCTATCATCTATCTATCTATGTATCTATCTATCTATCTATCATCTATCTATCTATCTATCTATCTATCTATCTATCTATCTATCTATCTGTCATCTTTCTGTCTTTTTTTAGCAAAGTTTGGAAGCTTAGAAACTACATTTCTAGAGTCATGTTCATCCAGAGTTCTCTACATGATTTCTGTTCTGTCCTTGAAAAGTATTACCTTGAGATTTGGAAGAGAATCAGAACCATTTTTATCTCCTTCATCATCAGTGATGGCAGATAATGTGAGTTTGTCAGGGTCATGCTTTGCAATGCCCTTTGTCCCTTTCTCATAAATCCACTTTGGAGGGACAGTAAATGAAATATGTAGGTTTCATGAATGTTCCTGATTTATGAGCAGCAAAAACTCTCTTGAAGAAATATAATTGTGGTGGTTACCGTGTTCCCCTGAAAATGAGACCTAGCTGGACCATCAGCTCTAATGCGTCTTTTGGAGCAAAAATTAATATAAGACCCGATAGTAATAGCATAGCACAGCATAGCACAGCACAGCACAGCATAGCATAGCATAGCATAGCATAAAGACTTGGTCTTATATTAAAATAAGACCCGGTATTATATTAAAATGAGACATCTTAGTCTGATCCCTGCTTTGGACTTCTGACTTCTACAACTGTAAAACAAAAAATGTATATTTTAAGTCACTAAATTTGTGTGAATTTGTTATAGCAGCAATATGAAACTCATAGAGGTAATTTTCCTTATCCTAGATATAGACATTATCAGCATTTTTTTAGGAATGAGAAAATTGCATATTGTTGTTTAAAAGTTCACTTTAATTCTGTATACATTTGATCCTGTGTTCATATTTTATTGGATAACCTACTATTTGCCAATTTTTCATCTTGCTAATATTCCCAAATCTGTCAATATGCCCAAACGTGACACAGCGTGAGTGGGGAAGATTCATAAAGGAAGAATCCAGGTGAAAACAACAAAGTGTTCTTTATTTTGGGAGCCTGTTTCACTTGAGTCAAGAAAGCTCCATCATCTCTGGTGAATGTCCTTTCTTATGGAAGGATGTGGATCCGCTTTTCCCCAAATCGTCAAAGCTAGATCCCCATTTACCAGTTACAGTAGCTGAATGTAGGGATGCTTCTGCCAATAAGTAGAATATTAAAATTGTATCATCAAATAAATCACCTAACCCATGTAACAATTTAATATATTGTTAGCAGCCCAATTAGCGTTAGTCATAGCTGACTAATTCTTGAACATCCTTTTATTTCTAAGTCACTTGAAAAGACATGATGTGTTTGTTAGTTAAAGCCCAGTATAATTAGCCTCCATTGAAATATTGATTTTACATTAGGGAAGATAAATGCTAAAGTATTGGCATTGAATGCTGTTTTAATAAAGACTGACATCTCAGGGATAAAAAGACAGGTGCTTGTCACTGCACTGTCACTTTTGTGCAATTACATTACGTACATTACTTTCTAAGAGTAGTACTTAGTGTAGTGCACCTGAACTTTTAATATCTCGGTTGAAGAAGACAGGTTAAAATCTTTACATTTACATCTGGATTAAATAAAAAAGTTAGCCTACGTATTTATACATCAGGGCATGACAGATACTTTTTTTTTTCCCCTAAGAAAATGTACCCTTAGGAAACTTATAAGGTTTTGTTTTTTGTTTGTTTGTTTGTTTTTTTATGGCGCAGCACCAACTTTCCTAATACTACTTGAACTCTGTCTCTTAACTACATTTTTATCTTGGCTCCATTAATGACTGTAATGATACTGAAAATATCATTGAATCAATTACTTTGATAACCTCCATTCTGTTCTTACCCGTGTGTGTGTATGTTTGCATGCACGTACAAATACGTGCACGTATTGTCCTCTGTGGTGAAATGGTTATGAATGAAAACTGAGTTATGTTATTGACAATGGATTATTTTCTTTTGTGAATAACAAAAGTCAAGTATTTAAAGGACAACTGACAATACTGATAATGGTTTATAATCAGTGTTTCTTTAAAAAAATGTGATATAGAGAATAGAAATGTGCATGCTCTAGATCATATACTATGCCATTTTTAATTAATGTTAATAAAAAAATTAATATTTCATAATAGTGCTGTAATAAGCATTTTCTAGATCAAATTTTCCTGGGTATTTGGACATAATGGAAGATGGTTCCCCAAATGACATCTCTAGAGTTGTCTTTGAACTTTTGTTCAATATATCTAATTGCCCATTAGAAATCTCTGAATAATAGTTCATCCCTGTAGTGTTCTTTGGAAGCCCTGACAATTTACGCCAGACATGGGTAGGGTAAACTTTGCCCAGTTTTAGTGGCAGAATCCTAGATTCTGCCTTCCTAAATGCAATGTTCAGTGGTTCCTTACAAGGTCTAGCCATCTCCTGAGGATTAAGCATTGAAGCAGGGCTTGGATCTCAGCCATTTCTTTTTTTTTTTTTTTTAATTTTTTAATTAAAGTTTATTGGGGTGACAATTGTTAGTAAAGTTACATAGAACTCTATGCCATTCCAGTCCTTGGAAATTGCCCCAATTTGCTTCCCAGCCTCTCACACGAAATTTCTTTTTAGAACACTTAATATATCTCTTCCCCTTAGTTCAAGCTTTTTGCAAAAAAGATTCTCTTTCAGATTATTTTTGCTTCCTATGCTTCTTTCTTATGACTTATCCTAATCCCACCACAATCCTTAAGGCAAATAAAAAAATTTTTACTTACAATGAGATAAAAAACAAAGAAGAACTGAGAGTAAAATATAAAATTTAATATCTCAAAATAAATTGCACCACAAGTATATGTGACTCTGTTGTTCATTGCATGTATTTATTATTTTTGTACATATTGTACTTCCTCCAGTTGTTGGTAGATTTGATGTAAGATGGCAATAACTTGATCTTTATTTTTCTTAAAACTATCAGTAAATAATTTTTTTTCACTCAGAGGCTTACTGCTGATCTGTACACCAACTATTCAATAACAAAAATTTTATATCAAATAAAAAGAGCAGAAATAGATATATAGATATAGTTATGTATTACATATAATTGAATATATTACACATTATATAATGTATATTAAATCTATATCTGTATCTTTAATTTGATATAAAATTGTTATATATATTGAATATATATAAAACAATTTTATATCAAATACATATTGTACTTTTAATGTGTATGTGTGTGTGTGTGTGTGTGTGTGTGTATTCAACTATCAGAATGGATTTTTTTAGCCCAGGAACCCTAGAAGGGTTAGATGGGATTCATGAGCTTCTTGATAGTATATGGTATATGTAAAATTGTGTATTTGAAATTTTCTAGGTCTAGTGACTATAGTTCCAATCAGATTCTCAAAGACCCTGTGATTCTCATAATAGTTTTGACACAAATGTTTGAATTTTCTCATACTCCCTGCATTATACATGCCAAGATATCCAGGGAGGTTGCATATGCCACTCCTTCTACGAGTGAAATAGGGAGAAATAAGAGTTGCATTTTCAAACATGGAATAAGTGGCATGCTTTATGAAGCTGAGATGAATTATGTAAGCACATTAATTGTGCTATCCATTAAACTACTGAGAAAAAGAAAAGTATTCTGAAAGTGTCCAGTTTGTCTGAACACCAGAAAAGCAGAGATAAACTAGAGAGAAATCAATGCCATAATCTCTATCATATCCCAGATTATTTTGGGCCCCCAAATTATTCACACTTACTTCTCTGTGGACTAAAATTTGTTAGGGTCAGTCTGAAGTCAAGTGCCAATGGTGGCATCCCCTGTAGAATAGATATTGGAAAGTTATCCATCAAAATTTATTTACACAATTCTGATTGTGAAATGCAGGGTTTTCACTTAAAAATCTTTCACATCAAGCAATATACATTTTAAATAGAAATATAACCTGGATATGTCAGAGCTTTTGATTTCTATTAATATCTTCATATTATGTCCCATTTTCATATTAACATTAGACATAATTCGCTACATTGCAATGTTTGCTTCAAAAGCCAAAGTGTAAGCAACCCAAAAGATCTGAGGGCATAGGTATTTCCATGAGTTTTAGATAACAAAAGACCTAAGAAACAGTTTTAACTGAATTAACAATAAAGAGTTTGAATCAGTAAAGGGGAAGAGATAGCAGTTATCAGGAGAACAAATAGGTTAACAAAGTGTTTCTCATTAATTTTGTAATGCTTGACATAAATAGGGCAGTAAAGGAACAGTTTCAGTCTCCTGTGGATCTGAACCATTGCCTGAGGGAACCGTTCAGTGCAGAAGGAGGTACAGTACCAGCTACCTTAATCAATGAACATATTGCCTCCAGTTTGTTCCTATGATGACGAGCCTGTCTTTTAAAGTTGGGAGAAAGTATCAAAGATATTATAAAATACCCTGAACCCCTGGGAAGAAAGAAATAATTTCAGTAGAGAAAATAGAAAATGAAGAGTACATGAAAAGTTCAAGTTGAACTCTGTTACTGATAAATCCATCTGTGTCTAAACTAATATCTAAGTTGAAGGACATTACTTTGTGTCCAGTCATATATGTAATGTGTGTGTGTATATATATCATACATATATATACACACACACGTATCAAAAGGGGTTTTTAGCCCATGTATCCTATAAGTTGAGTGTGTGTGTGTGTGTGTGTGTAATTTTGTTGTGGGCTTTGGATGATGATGAAAATTTCTTGTTAGCAATAACTTTTTAACCATAAATTTATAAAAAGTGTAACATTATGTGAATATATATATACATATATAATATATATCTGATATATATGAATCATTGATCTGTAATAACTTTATTTAGATCATCTTGCTAGTTTGATTTAGCTCCCTGTTTCATTTGATGTGTACCACATTTTTTTGGGAAAATGTTAGCTTCCTGCCCCCAATCACCCTGTAAAAATTTAGCACATTATTTTGACACTTTTGATGGCCCAAGGGGGAAAAATTATTAGAAACATTATTGTTGTCTTTAGATATTACCTAGTTATTTGCCATAAACTGAATCTCATATTAATAGATATTAGTGGGGTTTTATTTTAACAAGTTGTTTGCATATGTCATTATCCTCATAGACATATTCTCTTTCTGAATTTCCTCTTCTCTCTTCTTCCTTTCTCTATTAACCAATCAATTTCTTTCATTTTTTTAGCATCATGAATAAATAGTATCCTAGAGAATTTAAGAACTGGAAGTACCATATTAGTTTTCAAATGAATGACATCATTGCTGATCCCAAGCAATAATCCAATTGTGGAAACACCCCCAGTATCAAGGAGTGGAAGTAGGCTGACTAACAACCAGTGAGTTCAGAGCTACAGATTCTGTTCTCTAATACATGCAAATCTTTCCAATATGGAAAAATTAAAACTCCTATTTAGGGGTATGGCATCACAGATAAGCATCTTGGTCGAAGGCTTCATTTCCTTTCTGCCATCTGTCAACCTCTCACCTTGTAAAGCAGCAAAGAGTTTTACAAGTCCTTCCAGTCTGTATCCTTCTTGACAACTGCAAAAAATGTTTAGTCTACTAGATGGTTTTAAGGGATTGACCTACCATGACCAACACCTCTTATAGACACTTTGTTTTCCAATGTGATTTTTCTGTTTCTCTCATTAATAAGTGGAGTTAATTTTTCAGCCTCTTGTATCTAGACTGTTCCTGTCAATTTCTTTGACCATTACAATATGTTAGAGTAATATTATATCACTTCCAAATGCAGACCTCAAGCTACTTTGTAGCTTCTGCTTTAAACTTCTTGGAACCCAGCAGCCAGGTGAGGTAGCATGTGAAGAGACCTTAGGGAGGCATACCTAGGTGTCCTACCCAACAGGACCACACAACTGCCATAATTGTTTAGTAAGTGATGTGAGATCAGCCATCACCAGTGAACCTGCTGACAGCATGAGTGAGCCCTGCTGATTCCGAGTGGAGCAGAAAGAGCCATCTAAGTTGAGAAGTGCCCAAATTGTGAAACCACAAAATTGTGAGGTGATAGTTTTAAATGTATTTATATTTGATATAATGCCTTTCACACATTCAGAGTGTGATAGAGAAGGAATGGAGGTTCTTTCTTCTAAAATTTGTTATACAAATACATATTTTAATATATTTAGAATAAATATTCCCTTATGTCATCAAAACAGCAAACCATCACATAATGGATATTTAATAACTGCTGAATTTGCATTATTAACAATGTTAAACATTAGTTTCAATAGTTCAAAATTATTACTATGTAAATAAAATGTGATTTATAAACATCTTATGGATATTATAATATGACCTGTAGTACACATTATCATTTTTTCAAGATGAATACCAAGAGTGCCTCACATATACACATTATTCTAGGAGGGTCATTACATTTGTTTCCTGATAGGGATTAGCATTTAATTTTTATTCTGCCATTTTAACATATAGGATGTTGTGTAGCGGTTATTTCAGCAAATTTCATTTGACTGTTCCTATTTTTAAAATACCTTTACTTTAGATCAGTTTCAGCTTCCAGCTTAGTTGAGTAGAAGGTACAGAGATTTCACATGTACCGCCTGCCCCCACACATGCATAGCCGTCACCGTTATCAATATTCCCTCACCAGAGTTTGCATTTGTTGTAATTGATGAAACTACATTGACCCATCATTGTCACCCAGAGTACAAAGTTTACATTAGTGTGCATTCTTGATGTTGTACGTTCGAGAGGTTTGGACAAATTTATTGACGTGTCTCCACCATTATAATTTCATACAGAGTATTTTTGAAGCCATGAAATCTTCTGTGTTCTTCCTATTAAACCCTCCCTGTTATCCACTAGAAATCACTAATGTTTTTACGGTCTCCATAGTCTTGCCTTTTCCAAAATGTTATGTATTTGGAATTATACAGTATGTAACCTTTATTATTTTTTTTTCTTTCATTTAGTAATATGCATTATTTCCTCCATGTATTCTCATGGCTTGATAGCTCAATTCTTTTTAGTGCTGAATAATATTCCATTGTATAGAGGTACCAAATTTATATATCCAATCTCTATTCAAGATCATTTTGTGGGCTTCCAAGTTTTGGCAATTATGAATAAAGATGCAGTAAACTATGAGTAGGTTTTTGTGTGGACATAAGTTTTAAGCTCGTTTGGCTAAATAGTAAGTAGTGTGATTGCTGGGTCATATATTAAAAGTAGGTTTACTTTTGCAAAAAAAAACTGCTAAACTGTCCTCCAAAGTGGCTGTACGATTTTGCATCTCACCAGCAATGAATGAGAGTTTCTGTTACTCCACATCCTCATCAGCATTTGCTTGTATCAGTGTTCCAGATTTTGGGCTTTCTAATAGGTGTATAGTGATATCTTGTTGTTTTAGTTTACATTTTCTTGATTGCATTACTGCTTTCATATATCGTGTTTTTGGTGTTGTATGTAAAAAGTCATCAACAAACCCAAAGTCATCTAGATTTTCTGCTGTTATCTTCTAGGAGTTTAATAGTTTTGTGTTTTACATTGTGGTCTGTGATCCATTTTGAATTTTTTTCAGATAGGTGTAAGTTACGGTCTAGATTCACTTCTTTGCAGGTGTCTGTGGTTATTCCAACACCATTTGTTGAAAAGACCATATTTGCTGTAGTTTATTGCCTTTGCTTTTTTGTCAAATATCAGTTGACTATATTTATAGGGTGTTTTTTTTTGGAATCTCTATTATGCTCCTTTGGTCTATTTGTCTATTCTTTTGCCAATAGCACACTGTCTTGTTTACTGTAGCTTTATAGTAAGTCATGAAGTCAGGTAGTATCAGTCCTCTAACTTGGTTCTGCTTCAATATTGTGTTGTCTACTCTGGCTGAACCTTTTGCCTGTCCATGTAAACTTTAGACTTAGTTAGTTCATGTCTACCAAATAACTTGCTAGAATTTTGATTGAGATTGCACTGAATCTATAGATCAAGTTGGGAATAACTTACATCTTGACAATATTAAGCCATCCTTTTACTTAAACATGGAATATCTCTCCATATATTTATTTCGTTTTTAAGTTCTTTCATCAGAATATCATAGTTTTACTCATATAGATCTTGCACATATTAGATTTACACAAGTATTTCATTTTTAGGTTGCTAATCTAAATGGCATTGTGTTTTTAATTTCATTTCTACCTGTTCATTGATGGCACTGGGGAAAGTTATTGACTTTGGTAATTAAACTTGTATCCTACAGCTTTACTACAATCACTTTTGAGTTACAAGATGTTTTGTCAATTTTATAGATTTTCTACACAGACAATCATGTCATTTGCAAAAAAAAAAAAAAGACTTATACATTCATTTCCAATCCATATACATTTTGTTCATTTTTCTTGCTTTATTGCATTAGTTAGGACATCCAGAAAAATATTGAAAGGGGGTGTTAAGAGGAGACATCCATTTTTATCTTTTTTACACCTGACCTTAGTAGAAAGTTTCTGGTTTCTCACCATTAGGTACAATGTTAGCTATAGGTTTTTTTAAATGTATTCTTTATCAAGTTGAGAAAGTTTCCCTGTAATCTTAGTTTACTGAGAATTTCTATCATGAATGGGTGTTGGGTTTTGTCAGATGCTTTTCCTGAATCTATTGATCAATCAATTTTTTTTTTCACTTAGTCTGTTAATGTGATAGATTACATTGTTTTTAGAATATTGAAACTGCCTTGTATACTTAGGATAAATTCCACTTGGCTGTGGTATATAATTCTTTATATATATATATATATATATATATATATATATATATATATATACACACACACACACACACATATACATATATATATTACACATACATATATATAAGTGAATTCACTTTATATATATATATGTATATATATATGTATATATATATATATATATATATATGAGTGAATTCAGTTGGCTGATATCTTGTTAAAAGTATTTGCATCTATGTTTATGAGAGATAAACTGTAGTTCTGTAGTTCTTTTCTTATAATGTCTTTCTCTGGTTTTGGTATTAGGGTAATGCTGGCTTTATATAATGATTAGGAAATATAATCTCTACTTCTATCTTCTGAAAGAGATTGTAGGGAATTGGTATAATTTCTTACTTAAATGTTTGCAAATATTTGCTGAAATAGTTGTGGGGAGTCCCATTAGATTTGTTTATTCTTGTTGTAATTGAAAATATGAGAATATGATTACATGTAAAGATCCCATGGAGAGGGAGGTCCTGAAGATGGAGACGAGAGAAAATAGCATTTGTTGGAGTAGGTCCATGAGAAGGCATGTTGGGCTCATGCTCAGTTCTAATTTCTTCTTAGACAGAAGAACACTTACCAGCTTAAGGAGCAGCAACAAAAACAGGATATATAAGTGCTAGTATGTTTATAATTTTGTTGTTCAGAAGATGAATCATTTCTCATTCTAACGCTTTCTGGTTTTGTTTTTGTTTTGTTTTTTCCCTAGAGATTATGAGGCAAGGTCATTGGGGATTGAGGAGTGGAGAACATGGAATCAGAATTTTTTGCAGCATGGAACAGAGGTAAGTGGACAATTAAGTTAATATTCCTAGATAATAATACCGTTTGAAGGCCCAGTTGAGATAAGAGACCATAAATTTACCCAGTTTTGCATTCTCTGTAGTAATATTCAACAATGTGTATGTTAGGAATACTTTGTAAAAACTTTCTGAGTTTGTATTTATTACCAATATTGACTACCAGTTTGTCTTTAGTTTGTGACATTTGGGGATTCATTAATTATAAAATACACCTATCTTTTTCATCATGGCTTCTGGTTTTGTGGATAAGAAATAACCCATTCTTCCAATCTGATGCTACTCTTAAATTTTGGATTTATACATAGTATAAAGGGTGAGGTCAGGATAGAAATTTGTTTTAATTGTGTCCATTTTAAGATTCAGCACTCTATTCTAATGTGTTTTATTTCTCTCTGTACAAGAGATAATTCAAAAACATTAATGAATGATTCTAAGAAGAAAATTAAAATAAATAAGTAAATAAATGTCCCCTGTGAAGGCATTTGGCCATAACTTTCAAAATGTAAAAATTGCCTGAGTGTTGACTGCAAAACCTAACTTCTAGGGTATTTTCCTTTTAATTTAGATATGTGAGAGAAATATGTGTTGAGTGTTTATTGAACCAGCATTTTTGATTCTAAAAGACTGAAATGAATGTAATGATTATCAATGGTTATATAAATTATGGTATATCCATAAAGTGATATAAAATTGTTATCAAAATTAAAAGTTCCTCAAGTACTAATATTGAAGCATAGCCATGATATTGTATTGAATAAGTAAATATGAGTAAATGTAAAGTACAGCATATATAAATTATGTTTATATTTGTAAATAGACCTATACACACAGATAAAGTATATGAATGCTATAAATGAAAGTAGTTATAGCAGTTGTCCCCTAGACTAGAACTATGCCATATCAAAAAGTAATATTTTTGGACTGTTTGAGAATTTTTCCATTCATGTATGTATGTATGACTCTGGCCCCTTCTCTTCTCTCTCTGTAGACACACACACACACATACATCATTTAAGCTTAAGTAAAAAATAATAATAATAAAGCCATGAAAAGTAACACAAGTGGTACATGGAAAAATCTAAATTGTAACATGAGAAAAATTAAAATAAGCATGAGAAAATTATATTTGACAAAAATGAATATTTTAAGTGCTCAAATGGTTGTAAAACCATTATTTTTCCTGGAATTTTTATTTATTTTGATTTATTTAAGATATATAGGGTTCTTCTGGGAGGAAAACAATATAGAAATTAGACAGCCTCACCAGTTCCTACCTTTAAGATCACAAAGTGTTAAGTCATTAAATCAGAATCACAAGGTTATTGATCTCACCCAATACCATAAATATTAACTGTAAAAAGGTAAAGGAAATCACAAGAGACAGGCAAATGATTTCTCTATTGTAGTAGCCTGATCCTGTCAGCTTATGCTCTAAATAAAATCTTGTTCTTCACTAAAATGAATTCCAGTTTTGGATTTCACATGCAAGGTGTTCTCAAAATAGTACCTATGGAGATACACTGTTTCACAAAGGCCTTTTCAGGTTTCTGAACACATCCACTGGAGGTGACAAATAGCAAATTAGTAGTTAAAAATCTATTTTTAATTATCATCTATATATGATCAAGCCTTCACATTTTTAAATTTAGTTATGTGAAATTTAGTTGTTTGTAGAGTTTAATTGCCTTAAAATATATAGTCATTTTAACTCAAAAGTAAGGGAACTACATATACATAGTATAATTTCCTAGGTTCTTTCTTAAACTCTAAATCATAAAAGTATTATTTTTTTCCTGACACTACTAATATAGTATATATCTCTTCTAGTATATAAATGTATATTACATAAACAAACATTACTTTGTATGTTTTTGGCTCCTTTGTTGAAAATTATCTGCCCATCATATATATAAGTATGTGGACTTATTTCTGGGTTCTCAGTTCTATTTCATTAATCTGTGTGTCTGTCATGCCAATACCATGCTGCTTTGATTATTGTTGCTTTGTAGTGTATATTGGAGTCAGGGAGTGTGACACCTGCAGCCTTGTTTAAATACACATAACTCTTTAATGAGATTAATTTAATACAACTTTTAAGTTTATACACCAAACATACATATAAATGAAACAAAAATTGTAAACATTCTTACTATGTGACCACATTTGTAAGACTATTCTGGATTCTCTCTTTTTTCAAAGAGGTAAAATTCATATACAACCAACCATTTTAAAATGTACAATTCTGTGGCATTAAGCTCATTTGCAGTGTTGTACAATAATCACTTCTATCTAGTTCCAAAACATTTTCATTACTCCAAAAGTGACCACCAATCAAGTGGTCACTATAAATTCATTCTCCTTCCGGTACCTGGAAACTGCTAATCTTCTTTCAGTCTCTATGGATTTACCTATTCTAGATATTTCATATAAATGGAACCATAAAATATGTGACTTTGTAATCTGGCTTCTTTCACTTAGCATAAAGTTGTCAAGGTCCAGTTGAATTGTAACAAGTATCAGCTTTTCGTTTTAATTTTTTAAATGGTTGAATAATATATCATTATAAAGGTATGTTAATATTTTTCCATATATCAGTTCATGGATATAAGGTATTTTTCACATTTTACTGTCATGAGTAATGTTATAAACATTATTTATGTACAAGGTCTTATTTGAATATCTCTTTTCAATTATTTTAGATACATATGTAAAATTGAAATTGTTGGATCTTCTGGTATTATTTTTTTCCTTTTTTAGTTTAAAGCATTGGTTTAATTTATATTGGAAGAAAATAGGGTTTACCAGTAAAAGAAATGAAAAGACTTGAAGTTTCTTGATCACAAAACCATTGTGAGCCAAGAGTATGACTTGGCTATTTAAAAGACAAGGCAGACAGAGCAGGAGCCGTATGTACAAGATACTGTGGATTGTATGTGATGGTGTAATTATATATATATATATATATATATATATATATATATATATATATATATATATATATATATTTTTTCAAAAGGTGCAAAAAAATGTGTACAAGTGGACACTTTGGACAATGTTGCTCAAGCAGTAGTTCTCTGTAATCAGAAGTGTCTGGACACTGATGGTAACCATTTTGAGTACCTCTTGTAATTGCAGAAGTCAAACATGACTTGTATTCATCTTTTGTTATCGGTACATATTATTACAATTTTAATACAGTTTTCCTTTCTTAAAATGTTTATACAATTTTTGGCACTATATATTCTTCTTTGGGAAAATATTCAGATGTTCTGCCCATTTTTTAATATAATTGTTTATTTTTGGGGGGATTGACTTATACAGATTCTTTATATATTTTGGATATTAATACCTGATCGGATATATGATTTGCAAATGCCATCTCCCATTCAATAGATTGCCTATTCATTTTGTTGATGGTTTTCTTTGCTGTACCATTTTTCCTTTTTTCTACTGTATTTTCACTGTACCTTTTTATGTTCAGTTATACAAATACCATCATTTTACAGTTTCCTACAGTATTCAGTACAGTAACATGTGGTACAGGTTTGTACCCTAGGAGCAATAGGCTATACCATATAGCATTGGTGTTTAGTGGGCTATATCATGTAGGTTTGTGTAAATTCACTCCATAATGTTTTCACAACAAAGTCCCTTAACATGTCTTGGAAGGTATCCCCATCATTAAGGGATATATTATTGTATTTTCCCTCTCTTTGTTGAAGTTCTCACTGTGTTCATCTATTCTTCTGACTTTATTGAGCATTTTTATGACCATTACTTTGATTTCTATCAGGTAAATTACCTATCATAATTTTAATGTTTTTTTTTGTTTTGTTTTGTTTTGTTTTTGGCTTTTTTCCTGATGTTCTTTCTTGTTATTTTGTTTGGAACATATTCCTTTGTTCATTTTGCTTGACTCTCTGTGTTGGTTTCTATGCATTAATGAAATACCACTTATTCCAGTCTTGAAACAGTGGCCTTGTATAGGAGATGAACTTTGTCATTCAACCCTGCCCTAGCTCTTGGTTGTCTCTCAAACCCCTGTGGTTGTCTAAGCAGCATATTATATTTTTAGTAGCTCCCAGTTGTTGAGGGTCTGCCCAAACATCTCAGTGTCCCAAAAGGGAGGCTTTCAATTAGCACCTATATTCAAGCTGAATGAAAGCCAGACTAGCAGTCATCAGCTTTTAAAGTATATAAATTTATACTTTATAAATTTGCAGTCCTGTGAGACTGCAAGTGTAAGCCTCACTGGACACAACAGTTAGGTGATCTGGGGGTGTTCCATGACTGGAAGTCACAAAAATTGGGGCTCCACAGGAGTATATAAGCTCGAGAGACTAGGGTTGGTGGGAAGAAAAGTAGGTTTATTCAAAATCCCAGCATTCCAGGAGGATGGTGGACTCCTGTCTCAAAGGCCATTCTCTTCATTCTTAGAATGGTCAGAAGGTTTTATAGGTTCACAAAAAGAACAACAATAACAAAGGAAAGGGAGAGAGAAAGGGAGATAGTCACGAGACTCATCCTGGAGAACGTCTCCTGCGGTTCGGTTTGCTCTGCGATGGTTATCTCGAACAGTCGAGATAGGGGTGGTTCATATGTCATCTGACAGAATCACGGTCCAGAATTGCAGCCTGGTTGCTGGTGTCTGGATGGCCGAAGGCTGATTCCATTTCTTGCAAATTAGTGTTCTGCTGATTAACTAGATTATGAGGCATGCCTGCAGCCTTGGGAAAACAGAGCAATTAAATTGGGCAGTGATGGAGGGAAACAAAGAAAAAGGGAGAAAAAAACCACTACAAAATAAAGTAAATCAAACTATAATTCAGTAAACCAAGCTAGATTGATAAATTCTTAAAAGTACATCGTCACCCTTACAACACCAGCGAGCTGTAGCAAGGCATTGGGAAAGCACAAAGATGGCGTCCACAGACCTACGTTCCCTGGGAATGGATCCATAGTCCCTTTGGTATGTGTCAAACCTGAAGCCTGCTCCTTAGGCCAAAGCTCCAGGAAAAGCAAATAGGCCTCTTTCACAGAAAGACAGGAGGTGTGTTTCAGTCTATTTTCTGTGCAGGACATTAAGGATGGTGGCCTGCCAAAAACTGTCTGGTTGTTAAGTCTTGTGGGACACAGGAACATAAGCCCTCCTGCCCACAAGAGTGAGGCAGCCATAGGTCATCCCCTGGACAACATCCATAAATCCAGAGACCCCGCTGTAAAAATCAGGGCAGCGGACCTGGGTAAGAGCTGCCCTCCAGGAGTTACTGGTGTTCTGCAGCATGGCAAGGGAAGAGCACACTGATATAGCCTGTCCTTTGGGGTCTCTGGAAAGGATTACAGTCAGCCCTTAGAAATGTGTTTAATTGGAAGCTTGCCCCTCAGGCTGTATCTATGATTAGCTAGTAGGCCTCTTTCACAGACAGACTGAACTCCTAGGACTGTTGCCTCTTTCTGTGCCCTGGGGGCGGTGGCTGTTTAAGAACTCTTTTTCTGATGGTTAAGTCTAGTGGGACCTGCAAGCATCAGCCACACTGGCTACCAGAGCCAGGCCATGTAGTAGTGTGCCCCAATGGCAGTCCCCAAAAATGGAGCAACACACAAATGCAACATAGAAGTGTATAACCTCCCTTCTGGTAGATACTGCTTTACCCCCTTTTAATCAGGTTATTTGTTTATTTTTGTTGAATTGTAGGAATTCTGTACACATCGTAGATATTAACCTCTTATTATGTATGATTTACAAATATTTTCTCCCACTCTACATATGTTGCCTATTTACTTTATTCATTGTTTCCTTTCTTGGGCTGAAGCTTTTTCATTTAATGCAATCCCGTTTGTCTACTTTTGCTTTTGTTGTCCGTGCTTTTGGTGTCTTATCCAAAAAACCATTACAAAGACCAATGCCAAGAAGCTTTCTTCCTTATGTTTTACAGTTTCAAGTGTTTTGTTTGACTCTTTAATCCATTAAAGTTGATTTTTGTATGTGATGTGAGATAAGGCTTCAATTTCATTCTTTGGCAAGTGGATATCAAGTTTCCTAATACTATATATTTAAGAGACTATCCATTCCCACTGTATGTTCCTGGCACCTTCATCAAACATCAGTTGATGTAATTATGTGGATTAATTTCTGGTATCTCTATTCAGTTCAATTTGTTTACAAATACGTACCTTGTTTCTTGTCAGTACAATACTGTTTTAATGACTGTAGCATTATAACATAGTTTGAATGTGAGTAATGCCTTCTGCTTTGTCCTACCTGCTCAAGATTGCTTTGGCTATTTGGGATATTTGTGGTTCTGTTAAATTATAGGATTAAAAAGCAAAAGTTTTGTAAAGAATGCCATTGGTATTTTAATATGGATTGCATGAAATTGTAGATAACTTTGGGTAGTACAAACATTTTCATAATATTATTTCAATCCATGAATGAAGAATGTCTATGTCTTTAATTTCCTTCATCATGTTTTATAGTTACTATTTGAAGGCTTTGTCTTCTTAATTTCTTTTTCAAATAGTTTGTTGTTAGTGGATAGAAACACAGCTGATTTTTATATATTGATTTTGAATCATGAAAACTATGAAATTGTAAAATAGTTACAAAAGTTTTTGGTTGATTATTTAGGGTTTTCTATACATAAGATTAAGACATATGCAAATAAAGACAATTTTAATTCTTCCTTTCCAAATGGGATGATATTTATTGCTTTTCTTGTCTAATCATTCTGGCTAGGACATCCAGTATTAAGTTGAATAGAGGACATCCTTAAATTGTGGGCATCCTTGCCTTTTACCAGATCTAAGAGGGAAAGCTGTCAATTTTCCCCCATCAAGTGTGATGTTAGCTGTGAGCTTTTGACAAATTGCCTATATTGTGTTGAGGCAAGTTCTTTCTATATATAGTTTGTTGAGAGTTTTAATAATGAATGAATTTTGAACTTTCTGAAATGTTTTTCTGTATATATTGTGATGATCGTGCTTTTTCCTACTGTTAATGCAGTTTATCATGTTCATTCTTTTGCATATGATGAACCATCCTTGCATTCCAGGGATAAATACCACTTGCTCATATTGAATGATCCTTTTAATGTTCTGTAGAATTTAGTTTGTAGTTTGTAGAGAATTTTACATCTATGTTCACACAGAATGTTTGCTGGTAAGATATTGTTCTTAGTCTATTCAGGCATTCTATTTCTTCCTTATTCAATTTTGGTTGGTTGTATGTTTTGAGGAATTTTTCCATTTATTCTAGGTTGTTCAGTCTTCTGGAGAATAACTGTTCATAATAGTCCATTATAATCCTGTTTATTTCTAAGATATTTGTTGTAGATTCTCCTCTTTAATTTCTCATTTTATTTACATCTTCTCTCTTTTTTTAATTATCTAGTTAATAATTTTCAATTTTGTTAATTATTTTTAAAACCAACTCTTAGTTTTATTGATTTTTTCCTATAGTCTTTCTATTCTCTATTTGAATTACTCTTCTCATTTTTATTATTTTCTTTCTTCTGATAACTTTGGGCTTAGTTTGTTCTTTTTTTTAGTTTCTTGAGGTATAAAGACAGGTTATTTATTAGAGATGTTTCTTCTTTTTAATGTAGGCATTTATCTATAAACTTCCCTCTTAGTACTGCTTTTGATGCATACTATAAGATTAGTTATGTTGTGTTTTCATTTTCACTGTTATAAAGATATTTTTTTTTCAAATTCACTTTTGATTTCCTCTTTGACCCAGTGATTGTTCATGGTTACGTTTAGTTTCCACATATTTGTTATTTTATCCATTTTCTTGTCATTGATTTCTAGTTTCATTCCATTGTAGTTCAAAAAAGATACTTGGTATGACTTGTATCTTCTTAAATGTGATAAGACTTGTTTTGTGACCTAACATACAAACTATCCTGGAGAATGTTCTGTGTGTGCTTGAAGAGAATGTGTATTCTGCTACTGCTGTAATAAAATTTCCATGTATGTCTGCAAGGTCAATATGATCTACAATGTTGTTCAAGTCTGCTGTTTCTTTATTGATTTTCTGCCTCCATGTTCATCGACTATTATAACTGGGGTATTTAGTTATGTACTATTATTGTATTATTTTGTATTTCTCCTTCTGATCTTGACTATTTACTTCATACATTACAGTAATTTGATGTTGGTTATGAGTATATTTATACTTGTTACAACTTCTTCATGAACCATCTTATTAAATAACGACCTTCTGTATCTCTACTGACAGTTTTAAAAATAAAAGTCTATTTTGTCTGATAGAGGTACAGCCACTGCTGCTTTATTTTGGTTACTATTTGCATGGAATATCTTTTCCCATGTATTCATCTTCAACCTATGTGTGTCTTTTAATCGAAAGTGAGTCTCTTCTATGCAGCATATTCTTTCATTTTGTTTTTTGATCCATTTAGCAACTCTATGATTTCTTTTTTTTTTTTTTTTTATTAGTTTCAGGTGCACAAGACAAAGTAATACTTCGACGTTTATCATTTGTATCTCTCACACTGTGGACCCCCCTCCCCCCAGCCACTATCTCTCTGACATCGCACCGAGCCATCACATTTCCACTGTCTCCATTCCTAATGCTGTACTCCGCCTCTTGTAAGTGTATATATACATATATATACACATATACGTATATATATATATATACACATATATACACACACACACACACACACATATATATATATATATATATATATATATATATATATAAAAAATATTATAGTTGACATTCATTATTGTTCAGCTTCAGGTGTACAGTGCAGTGATTGGGCATCTACATCTTCCCTGAGGTGGTCTCCCAAATGGGACACGTGTCCATCAGATACCCTACAAAATCTTTACAACATTATTGATTACGTTCCCCAGATTAATTTTCAAAACCCGGTGGCCATTTTGTGGTTACTGACTGTTTTCTAATCCCCTCACCTTCCCCCTTACCCCCACCCACCCTTCCCATCTAGCAACCCTCAGTTTTTCCTCTGTCTCCAAAACTGTTTCTGATTAGTTCATTCACTTATTCTTTTCTTTAGATTCCACATATAATTGAGATCATATGGTACTTATCTTTCTCTGTCTGACTTATTTCACTTAACATAATGTTCTCTAGGTCCATCCATGTTGTTGCAAATGGTAAGATTTCTTTCATCTTTATAGCTAGCAACTCTATGATTTCTAATTGGAGAGTTTAATCCACTTACCTTTAAAGTAATTAATTGTAGGAAGCCCTTACAACTGAAATATTGTTTATTGTTTTTGTCTCTTTTGCAGTTATTTTGTCCTCTTCATCTATTTGTCTTCCTTTGTTATTTGATGATATGTTTGTAGTGATTTGCTTTGATTTTTGTATCTTTATCTTTTGTGTATCTAATATAGGTTTTATTTCCATTGTTATTAGTTCAAGACTTCCATAAAATATCTTGTAGTTATGACCATCTATTTTAAGTTGATAGCATCTTAGCTTTTTAAAATTGGAATATTTTGAAACATAACACTGTGTAAATTGAAGATGTACAAAATTTTAATTATACTCTATTACATATACTGTAATATGATTGCCATTATAGCAATAATTAGCAATTCTATCATGTTACATAATTATCATTTCTTTTTAGTAGTTGGTATAGTCAAGTCCTAATCTCTTAGCAAGTTTGATAATTACAGTACAATGTGGTTGTCTATATTCATTATACTGTCTATTAAACTAGGACTTATTTACTACTCATTCCAAGTCTTTACCCTTAAACATCTGTCCTATGCCTCCACTACCCATCCCCTGGTAATACCATTTTATTCTATTTTTATAAGTTTGGCTTTTTTAGATCCCATATATAAGTTACACAGTACTTGTTTTTCTCTACCCAACTTATCTCATTTAGCATAATATGCTCAAGATCTATCCATGTTGTCAGAAATATCTATCTATTGCTGGCGATGGGGAACTAATGCTTCCTACTATTATTGTATTGTTTATTTCTCCCTTCAGATATGTTTGTTTTTGCTTAATATATTTAGGTGTTCACTACATATATATCTCCTGATGTTGGGTGCGTATATATTTTTGATTATTATGTCTTCTTAAATGTATATAATGACCTTCTTTGTCTCATTACCATTTTTGGCTTCATTTTGTGTGGAATATCTTCTTCCTACGCTATACTTTGAGCCTGTGTCTAAATCTGAAATAATTTAGTTGGGTTTTCTTTTTTTATCTACCCAGCTGCCCTGTGCCTTTTGATTGAATTCAATCTCTTTACATTTAGAGTGATCACTGTGTAAGTATTTACTACTGCCATCTTATGAATTACCTCCTGTTTATTTAGTATCGCCAATGTTTCTTTTTCCTTCTGTTTCTGCCTACCTTTGCAAACTGGTGGGCTTCCATAGTGGTATGTTCCGTGTCTCATATTTTACATATTGTGAATTTACTCTAGATCCTTGCTTGGTCATTATCATGATGCTTACATACAATAGCTCATTTTATGCTGATAGTCTTATCTTTTGCCTATAAAAGTTCCACTCTTTTCCTCTGTCATAACTTTGATGTCACAATTTACCTCTTTTTATGCTGTAATTTCATTAATAAATTATGGTTGCTATAGTTATTTTAATACTCTTCTCCTTTAATCTTTATACAATAGTTAAGTGGCTAACGTACCATTGTAATATAGAATTACAGTTTTCTAATATCTTTTATCACCCTTACCAGATTGTTTTATACTTTCATCTGTTTAAATGTTACATTTTTTCATTTCAGATTGAAGAACTTTCTGTATTTCTGCAGGGCAGTCTTATAGTGAATTCCTTTATAGTGAATTCCCTTGCTTTTGTTCGTATGGGAAAGCCTTTATATCTCCTTCAGATCTAAAGGATAACTTTTTCAGATGAGTTATTCTTGGCTGCAATTTTCTATCCTTCAATACTTTGAATATGTCATTCCACTCTCTCCTGCCTGTAGAATTTTGCTGAGAAATCTGCTGATAGCTTAATGGTATTCCATTCCCCACTCCCCAGTGTCCTCCCCAAGCTGGCTGCCTTTGAGATTCTCTATAGTTGCTTTTTGATAGTTTCATTATAATGTGTCTTAGAGAATGTATTTTTGCATTGAGATAATAAAGTGCTCTATTTGCTTTGAGGCCTTTATGTCTAATTCCTTCCCCAGGTTTGGGAAGTTCTGAGCTGTTACTTATAAGTAAAATCTCTGTCCCTTTCTCTCTTTTGCATTTGGTAAACCAATTATTTTTCTATTTGCCTTTCTGATCAAATCCAGTAGCTACCATAGGATTTCTTCACTTTTTAAAAATTTTAGTTTTCTCTCCTCTTATAATTATTGTTATATTCCTGTCCTCCAAAACCCTTATTCTTTCTTCCATCTAGTCTATTCTGTTACTGATACTCTGTATTGCATTCTTCATCTCCTCATTGAACTTTTTGGCTCTGGAATTTCTGTTTGGTTCTTTTTCATAATTTCAATCTCTTTGGTAAAGGACTTTTCTGTTCATTAATGTTATTTCTGAGTTCATTGAATTGCCTGACTTTTCTTGTAGCTCCTTGAATTTCCTTATAACAGTAATTTTTAATATTTTGAAAGGTTAAGTCATAATATTCCTTGCATTTGTGTGTGTTGCTGAATAATTATTCTTGTGAAAGCATATTTCCTTGATTTTTCATTGTGTTTGAAGGTATGTGCTTCTGCTTTTGCATTTGAAGTAGCAGATATCCTCCTTAGTTAAGGTTTTGTGTCTACTTTGTTTCTTATAATTCAACAGACTGGCTATTAGAAAACTTTCTTTTGTATTCCAGAAGGTGGCACTATAGCTTGTGTGTGGTTTCTCCTACCAGATGTTGCACTCATGAGTGCACTGGAATGCAAGCCTAAGGAGCCAGCAACAGAGTGCCTTAGCTATGGCTTAGTACCCGGGGCTTTATGGGGTACTAATTACCAATGTGGGCATCCCCAGAGGTACATACGTAGACCTCCTCTTGAAGTCCAGGCAGACAGCAGAAAATACATTCCTCCAATACCCTATTATATTTTTATCTGCCTCTGTTATATTATTATTGGCTTCCTTCTCTTTTTTCTCCCCCCCACCCCCAGTCATGTAGGTCCTTCCTCATAATTATGGATGCTGGTAGCAAGAAACTGGTCTCTTCCACTGCAACCAGTGCAGCTGAGGTAGCCAGGCAGTCACTTACCACTTTTGCTTTGCATCTTCTCCATTGGAGAGGTCACTGGTGCCACCACCGAAAGCCAAGCCCCTACCAGGGTAACCTTGGGGAACTGGGTCACCTTGGCAGGTTTCTCCCTTTTCTCTGCACTCAGACTCATCTCTGTCCTGCTCTGATGGTTTGTTGGGTTCTTCCCTGAGGCAGGCCGGACTTCCACAAATTATCTGTCCCCCCTTGGTATCCATTTTTATACTCTCCAGTTTCCCTTTTTTCCTGAAAGTGGTAGGTAGGGTAGGCTCACTGAGTCCCTTGGACCAACAGCTCCCACCAAGGTCCTATAAACATACTTTTGGATGCACAGGTGGTTAGAACCATCCTGATACCCTGCTGTGATTTGCAAAGGCACTTTTGTTCAGTTATGGATGTCCAGGTTGCTGTTAATAGAAAAAGGAGAGAAAAAAAAAATGAATGACTCATGTCACCATGATGTTGACGTCACCCACCAGTAAAAGAAATAGCATCTTAACTTTAATGGCATACAACGACTCTGGACTTCTACTATCTGTTCCCACTTTATGCTTTTGTAACAATTGTTTGCTTCTTTTTATATTGTGTATTCATTAACAAATGTTTGTCTTTTCACTTTTATATTGGGATTAAAAGTATTTTATATACTACCATTCTAGTGTTTCATTATTTTGTATTTATCTATATATTTATCTTGCTAGAGTGAGTTATGCTTTCAGATGCTTTTACGTTGTTGTCTACTATGTTTTATTTTCAATTTAAGAATTATCCTTAAGCATTTCTTGTAGGGCAGATGTACTGATAACAAAAATCCCTCAGTCTTTGATTGAGAAAGACTTTATCTCCTTTTTATATTTAAAGGGTAATGTTGCCAGGTATAATATTTTTGGTTTGCAAGTTATCATTGTTGTTTTTGTTGTTGTTATTATTATTGTTATTATTTATCACTTTGAATATATAATTCAAGTCTTTCCTGGCTGGATAGTTTCTGCTGAGAAACCTGATCACAGCCTTATTGGGGGTTTTACTTGTGTGTGTTAAATCATTTTTCTCACGATGGTTTGAAAATTCTCTTTATTCTCTTTATTGTCTTTGTCTTTTTAGAATCGATTATAATGTGTCTTATTGTAGTCTTCTCAGGACCGATGCTAATTGGATTTCCATGAACTTCATGTATTTGGATTTCATTTGCCTCCCAGCTTTGGTAATTTTTTCAGCCATCAAATCCTTAAATAAGTTTTTGGCTCCATTCTCTCTCTTCTCTCTTTTGAGGATTCCTATGATGGGAATATGTGAATATTGCTTCACTTCATGGTGTCCCACTATTCACGTAGGTTTTTTCAATCTTTTTCATTCTTCTTTTTCTTCTTTCATTTTTCTCTGACTGGATAATTTCAAAAGATCTTTCTTAAATTTCAGGTTCTTTCTGAAATAGATCATTGCTGCTGAAGCTCTGTGTTGCACTTTTCATTCACTGTATTCTTCAGCTCTGGAATTTTTGTGATTTATATTTCTTTGTTAAATTTCTTTTTGTTCATGTATTACTTTTCCAATTTCATTGAGTTGTCTACTTGTTGTCTTGTAGCTTGCTCAGCTTCCTTAAAACAATTGTTTTGAATTTTTTGTCAGAGAATTTAAGATTTTCAATTCTGTGCTGTCAGTTACTAGAAATCTCTTGTGTTCCTCTGGTAGTGTCATGTTTCCTTGTTTTCTATGTTACTTACATCCTTGAATTGATGTCTGATCATTTGAATGTCACCTCTTCCAGACTTAATGAACTGACTTTGGGTTGGTGCAAGGGCTGTGTGCTGTGCAGAAGCTCAGGCCCTAGGGGTTGCAAAAGTAGCTCCATTTCCAGGGAGGCCCAGTGTCATGGACTCTGAACAGTTCTGTCAGCTGAAGGCAGTGTCCATGAAGGTTTCAGAAGTTCTTGGTTACTAAGGCTAAAGGTATCTGCAGTGGTGGTAGGGCTTCTAGGGTCTTTAGTAGAGAGGTATGCTGGGATCTTCCCGTTCTCATTTTCTTCCATGTGGGAACACTGAGGCTGAAGGATTCCTTTTGATAGTAAAGTCATGAGGGGAGAGATGTGTAGTAATGGCTCCTGTTCTGGAGGAGTGAAGCAGTAAAGATTTTGAGCAGGTCTGTTAGGTGGGGTCAGTGTGGGTGAAGATGATGGGTTCCTCCATCTCTTCTTTTCTCTTGGTGGAGGTTGCAGCTGAGGATATGCGTAATGCTGAGCTGGTGAATAGGTGTTGGATGTAAAATGATTCATGTGTTTTTCTATGTGTCCTGCTGGATTGTTGTTGTTTATAATGTGGAGTTCTCCCAATGCTCTTTTCATCACGGTGCAGTTGTTTAATCATTGTTATTGTGAGTGGAGGGATAGAATCCCCTAATCTGCCATCTCGCTGATGCCATTCCACTGTAGTTTTCTTCTTTGACATAGTATTTAAGGGGTATGATATTTGATTTCCACATATTTGTGAATTTTCCTGTTTTCCTTTTGTTTTATTTCAAATATTATTTCATCGTGGAGAAGATACTTTGACTTCAATATTTTTAAATTTATTGAGACTTACTCTATTGCCTAACATATGGCTTATCACTGAAATTATTCCACATGTATCTGAGAATGCAATTACTGATAAGATAAAAATTACTTCTTCCGTTTTGCTTTTCCCACATATCATTTTTCCTTTAATTCTTCCATCACTTGCTTTATTTTCTGATTAATTGCTCTTTTCTACTATAACATTTTGATTCTCTTCTATTGATATATGTGTGTGTGTGTGTGTGTGTGTGTATTTTCTAAGCAGCTACCCTGATGAATTAATTTATAGCACGTAAATTTGAATAAAATGTTAGTTGCAATTGTTACAAAAACTGTACTTGTTTTTATAGCTCTGTTCCCTTTATTTTCTTATTGTTAAAAATTACATCTTTATCCAATCCATGCCCCTTTATCCACTTTGTGCCCCTTAATATATCATTGTAATTATCTTTTTAAAAAAATATAGGGATAAAAAGGAATTACAAAACCACAGTGCAGTACAGTTAGCTTTTATTTTTAGCTATGTAGCTACCATTTTCTATTCTTTATTTTTTTATATGGAATCTAGTTGCCAGTATTATTGTATTTCAGCCCAGAGTATGCCATTTAACTTCTTACAGGGCAGTGCACGAGTAACTATATTTTGTTTTGTTTTTTTAAATATAAGGATGTCTTAATTTTGTCTTCATTTTTGAAGAATAATTTTGCCATATACGGACATATTAATTATTAATAAATATTTTATTTTAGCACTTTAAATATAGTATACCACTGCCACTGCATATATATAATATCCAAGTATATTATGGCTGTTCCTCCATGTTTTCTGAAGAGAAATTTGCTGTTAATATTATTGAGGATCATTTGCATGTAACAAATCACCTCTCTCTTGCTGCTTTCAAGATTATTTATTTTTTTATTTTTATTTTTTTTTTTGGTTTTCAGGTGTGAATCTTTTTAAATTTATCATTTTTGGAGCTCATTGAGATTCTTGGAGATTTGGGACCATTTCTATAGATATTCTCTTTTTCTTCTCTGCCTCTGGAACTCCCACTGTATGTATGCAGATATTCTTGATGGTGTCCCAAGGCTCTTAGACTCAGTTAATTTTATTCATATTTTTCTGTTTTTTCTCAGGTTCAACTGTCTTCAAGAGTGCTGATTTTTTCTTCTGCCTCCTCAAAATGTTGTTGATCAACATCTCTAGTGATTTTTCCCCCTTTTAGTTATTGTACTTTTCAGCTCCTGAATTTCTATTTCATTTCTTTTTATAATTTCTGTATCTTTGTGAGCATTGTCTGTTTGGTGAGACATTCTTCTCCTTGTTCCTGTTAGCTCTTTTTCTATGGTTTCCTTTACCAATAATAATATATTTAAGATAGTTGATTTAAAGCCCTATCTTTAAGTCCAATACTTGAGTTTCCTTGGGGACAGTTTCTACTAATCTTTTTGTTTTTGTTTTTCCTTGTGTATGAGCCATGCTTTCTTTTTCTTTTAATGTCTCACATTTTTTTTGAAAACTGGACATTTGGTTGTTCTATGTATAATGACTTTTCTAAATTGCTTTTGTAATGTCTGTGTTCTTTTTGTATGTGGCCACTAAAGTCTGTGTTTCAATAGCTTAGTGGACTGCTAGTGTTTTGACAGAAGTCTTTAAATGTCAAGAACCAGAAAAAAAAATATTTGTTTAATTAGAAAAATTTAAAACTCTGGTTATAGACTCTTGGTTTATACTCTTGAAGCAATATACTCCATTTTTTTCCAAAGCAGCTAAACTAATTATCTTTTGAAACTATAATCAGATCATGCCATTTCTCAGCATAAATCTACTTGCAGATTTGTAATAGCCTCTAGTACTTTAAATATTCTACTATACTGGCCTACTTGGTTTTCTTGAATAGGCAAAATGTGGAAGCGTCTTTATTGTTAGTTTTAAAAAGTTAGAAGCCATAATGATAGGAAAAAGTTAAGTTGTCACATACTATAGGAATTCCAGGAGATCAAAATATGCCTCATGATGGGCATTAACTTGAATTGGTCCTTTAGGGATGCTTACCTTTCACCAGCCAACAAAAGTGGTATGGGATAAAGTTCGCAGACCCCAAAATTTTAAGTATTCATTTGTAGGAATATGATTGATCAAGTTTACACATTTATTACTGAAGGCTCTGACATAGTATCATTAATTAATTACAACAATCTCTGCTAAAATTGAATGTAACCTTATAGTCCTTCTCAATATAGTACTCTGGATATCCACTACCAATTGATGGCAGCTGATATTAATTGGCCATCGTTAATGTATAAATATGGTAAGTAGTTTGGTTAGACTTTATAATAGTGAAATACAGTAGTGGAAATAACTGCAAACCTAAATTTAGCAGAGAATATTGAGAATTTGAAAACTCAAAATTCAGTTCAAAGTATAAAAGACCATATGAAATAGTTAATAGTTCTCAATAAAATGAACACAATATCTTTGAAAAATGTTAAGTGTGAAATTCCATATTATTACTTCAAAATGTGTAATGTGATTCAGTTGCTATCTGATTTAATTGAACATGAGAAACCCTTTTACAAATAAACGCAGGATGGCACTGGGTAGTTATACAGGCTTGATAATGATGTAATTGGAAAAACAGAAAATGTCATTTATGAGCAATATTATGTGTGCGTGAGAGAGAGATAATTTGGAAAATTTAAATCTCACATTATTTCTTTTAAATAGTGACTTTATAAAATATGCTGCGGAGAAAAATTATATTAATTTAATTATGTTTTACCATTAATTCCTTAGCATCATAAGAGGAATATTACACTGAGAAAAATATTTCTTTAGTCCAAAATATCTGGTGTGATAAAATGATATTTTCTTTCAAATAGCAGCTAAACACATTGAGCTAGAAAATATCACATCAAGAAAACTAAAGCTACTTTTAGAAGGTGGCTGAAGAGTATAATCTTTGGAGAAAAGAGACATTATTGGCTGAGAGTGAACGAAAGTCAGGTAAGCTCAGTTTGGGAGCCTTATGCTAAGAGTTACATTCTGCAGAGAAGCATAGACTGAGTTGTAAATCAATAGATTTCATGAATGGATTGTCATTCTACATAATTCTCCACCTCTTATTCTGCTTGTCTCTATTCAGTAAAGCTAAAATTGCCACTTTTGAAAAATAGCTAACCACCTTTCCTCTGAAATTTACAATCCTTTGTTCAATTATTACCCTTTCCAGGTATATCCATAGACATCTTTGTCTATGTATAGATCATTTCTGTTTGGCCTTGAAAGTCATATTGCTTACTTGCCGTATGACATCTAGTAACATAGGTAATTTATTTTATAGTAGTTTCCTCTTGTGAAAATGTGGATATCAGTACCTATCATGGCAAGTTATTTATAGGATCAAACAAGAATAACTCCAGCAAGTGTGTACTATAGTGACTAAAGTATAGTAAAACACAATTATTGGGATCTATATTACTATAATAAATAAAAGTATAATTTCCAGTATCCCTTTTTTGTTATTTAAACTTAATATAGTAGTAAAACGCATACTCCACAATGTTATTATACTATGCAAGTACTAAACTGTATATTTACTTATACTTTAAAGTCATAACAATCACTGTATTACCAACATTATTATGATTTTTATATCATAAAATCTTACCATAAATGTAAAACTTTTTTTTTTTCTGCCATGGTAAGCCCCAGATTTTGAAAGAATAATAGGTATATTAAAGAAAATTTGAGAACCACTGTTCTGAAGCATTCCCCATGGTGGGATATTTGAAATAACATTATATTTGGAACTGGAAAGCCTGAGTATAAATCCTGTCTAAACTACTGCCAGTTTTATGGCTTTGGAAACCAGTTCAGCCTCTTTAAATCTCTCTTGTATCATATCTAAATAAGAAGGATAATTATTGTTTACCTCACAGGGTTTTGTAACCATGAACTTAATTAGGAAAATATTTTGTGTATCTTGATACAAATGATTTTTTTTTAAGAAAATCAGCTTAGTGTACTTGGATGAAAAATAAATTATAGTAAGACTGGCTTGAGGCCTAATCAAGACCCCAGTCACTTACTTGTTACATCAATATGAACACATATTGAACTTATTGATTTTATTTTTAAAATGAGTTTAATTATATTGCCTTGCAGGTTATTAAATAAGAGGGCTAGTACTTAACCAAAAAAAGACCTACCTACTTCTTAATAAAGAGGCATTATTGTTACAGTCATTGTTTGTAATTTTGTTGCTGATGTTACCCGCCCATAAATACTTTTTACTGTGCCTCACCACCCATAAACAACCTTTACTGTACCTTAGTTATGTACCTAATATTTGACAATTGGCTAGGAATGTCCTTCGGTCATATGTTCCTAGGTTAGTTGATCATTTCTAGGCATGTCCACCATTTCATGCTTTACTCCTTAAACCTCTATTTCAACAATGTAAAATGCATAGCTACATGCTGTTGCCATGTATTTAAGGGCAAAATAATTTGGTGTTATCAGCTAAGGACATCCAATTCTCACAGCTCCATTTTTACTTATAATGATGAAAATAACCTTTATGGAATTTGTAGGACATGGCTCAGGTTTATAGTTTTACTCTTTCAAAATGCACCTCTTAAAAGCTAATCTGAAATGTTCATTACTATCTCCACTAGTGTTGTTTTCCTCTTGATATTCTTTAATTGGAATCCTGTATAGAGATAATAACAGCTTTCTGCTTGAGGTTGAAATGATTCCCTTTTCAGCCTTTTGTGTGAGCTTTTTGCTTCTCAACACAAACCACAATAATGTATTTGTAAAATCCATATTATCTTTTGAAATGTTCAACTTGGCAAAAGCATTGCAGGTATATCTAGGGACTGTCGTCATTGTCCTGAGTGGCAGTGCTAAAGTTTAGAATAAGCAATTATTGCTCTCTAATGGAAAGCAAAAGTGCTGCAGAGTCTAGGTCACAGCAGGGGTGATTTCACTTATAATAAAGGAAATTGCAGCTATTATGGATATCACATGCTTTGCTATAATTCCTTTAAAAATATATAGTATGTCGAAAGGGACTGGACTCTAAAGGAAAATTTTAAAAACCTGGAAAACAATACCACCGTCTCTGTTATGTTTTCCAGAATCAAAATGAAAATTACACTTCTTTTAATGCCACATTCTAGGTATTTTTTAGAAATGAAACATATTAAATGTACCAGAATATATCAGATGCTGTATCTTGGGTCCACTCTGCTCTGCCAGTGTTATCTGATGGTCATTGTGCAGTTACAACAGTAAGAGTTCAGATTTATTTTCTTAATTGCTTAGTATCCTGATACAAAAAATATAATAAATGTTCTCCCCCTAAAGTGTCAATCTCCAGTGCCTGTGTGGTTAGTCTCTTCTGAAGAGTAACTTCACTGTACCTGTGGATGTACTGCTGAGTTATGAATTTAGTAGACAGAAATCTGAATGTACTGTATTATGTATAAGTTATAAATGATTTGCTCAGAAAAAAGAAAAAAATATTTAAGTAATGAAGATTTGTAATAAAAGTACTCAGGTAACATAACACTAAACTAATGGTTGTGTTAGGTACTCTTGTGAAATTGACACTGAAGTGAGACTGTTAATACATTTCAGAAGTCAGTAACTTCATCCTGATTCTAAGAAAAGAAGTTCTTGAAATGCTATGCCATTTTTGAGGTTTGTGGCATTTATGGTGCTCATAAAACTATGCAACCATAAAATATCAAAGAAGTTTTACAAAATCAACCTCAAGGAACAATTTAAAATCAGCTGGTTAAATGAAACTGCCTTGGCAATTTTTTTTTTTAAGACACCTGAGAGCCAGAGAGGAGGTTAAATGGAGGTTCACTTTCTCTTCTAATGCCCCAAATGTCATGATTCATAAGTCATTCCTACCTATTGGTCCTCAGGTTTTATTTTTCTTTGCGTCAGTCTTTTAAGGAAAGTCATTTATATTGAGAAATACATTTATAAGTAAAAGCTACATTTTGCCTAAATCTTTTACAGTTGCTGCTTTGAAGGTAGTCACATTTATTTTATTCCATTCAAACAGACTAGGAAGCTTATATCATGAGGTGAGGCATTAGAGAAAAAATAATACTCACAAACTTTAGAAGGCATTTCCAGTTCATACATTTCAGGGTTGTATTTTACTTTTGTTGTTTTTGCAGTAGTAGGATTTTATACATATATACGTGTGTGTGTATATATTTATAACATATAGAGAGGGTACACATTTTAAGAAAGGAAGAAACTGTATTAAAATTATGCTGATGGTAACCACTTGAGCAACTCTTGTAATTGCAAAAGTCAAACATGACTTGTATTCATCTTTTATTATCAGTGTATATTAAGTATTACAATTTAATACAGTTTTTTTTCTTTCTTAAATGTGTATATATTTTGGCACCCTCTATATATGCACACACAAATGTATATGTATATGTACACACATATACATATATACATATATATATATATATATTACTCCCTATATGCATTTGCATTATAAAAAATGTCTGAAGAGATAAATTCCACAATGCACATGTACATCCATTACACAAAACAAGTTACAAGTTATAAAGTGAAAAAAATAGTTACTCAATGCTTTATAATAAATAATATTTGATAAATTTAAATAACTATAGACAGTCATTGCAAAGTTTCTATAAAAATTTTTAATTGTGAGAAAAGAAAATTAAACTTAAACAAATAGCTTATTCAGTATGAAAGTCAAATTTGTTTAAATGTGTTTTTAATCATGTGTAAATGTGGTATTGATTAGTTTTGGTTTGTAGGAGTCATAAAATTAGTTTGCTTACTTGTACTTCTAATAATTTCCCAATACCCTACATTAAAGAAATATTTAAAAACCTAAATAGATGATTTTAATTTAAAGAAAACTCAGGAACAACTAATAAGGGTAAATGCAATATTATCTACGACTCTTTCAAAATACCATTGGTACCTACGAACCATGTCACTGATTAGGAAAATAAGAGTTATGGGTGTTGCTTTCTGCTCATTGATTTGAAATTGTCTTTAATCATTAATACTTTTACAGAATCACTAAAACATGATATAACGACATTAAATGCAGTTGTAATGTTGTCTCTATTTGTCACTAAAACTAATTAATACAGTCATGAGTCTATAGTACAACACATACACTGATCTAATTGGGAAACCTGGTAAATTTTTACATACATATCGTACAGCTGATCCTTAGGAAATGTTTCCTAGAGGTTATGTAATTTCAAATTTAGTGTACAACTAAAGTATGGTTTTACAGAAACATATTTTCTTTGTTGGCAGTGGCTGTTTTTCCAGTAGATTGGATTTTGAATTTGTCATGAAAATTTTTTTTAAGAAGAAAAATTTTCAAAATGTTTCCTTTTGAAAGGAAATTCCAATACCTAGAAAATAGCTTGCTCATAACTTGCTCTACATGACATGTTTATGATTTGGAACCCATCATAATCCTGTGATTCAGGATTAAATAGTTATATATGTGTGTGTGTGTGTGTGTGTGTGTGTGTGTGGTGTGTGTGTGTGTATACATATATATATGATTTAAATATATATATATATGATTAAATATATATACAGTTTATATATACACATATATATGCATATATATACATATATATGTATATATATTCAGATGGATAGTTGTTCAGGCAAGAAAGATAAGGCTTTGCCATCAGTTTGTCACAAGTTAAAAATATCATTGGACTGGAAATAAAGAAAACAAAACCTAAAGGAAGGGAATCCATGCTTTTGCTAGAATACATCTATAAAAATGTTTTATACCTATTTCAACAGCTGTATTCTAATCAAGATTCACTTCCCACTTTATGAACTTTGCCACTTAAGCTTACATGAATGGAGGTAAATTCTCACCTGAGATAATTTACATCTTTTCAATTGTGATATCATGAAAGAAACTTTGTAAGTTAAAAGCGTATTTAATGGACGTTTAAATGTGGTAGTTCTTTATTAATTCCTGGTACTTATGTATTTAATTTCCAATACATTTCTTTGGTGTTTCAGGGAAGATGTTATTTTCATCAGTTTCAACAAAGAAGAAACCAATGAGACAGAGAGAGGTTTACATGTGGCCATTGCCTACCATACTCAGAACTTAACCTGGTCTTGTGGCTTCTTCAAAGGAGGTAACTTTTCTTTTGTATATGACTAAAATCTTGATTATCCTTGCTTTAATAGAATCTATCAATTACCCTTTTGTACTTATAAATAAGTAATATAAATGGTATGTGTATATATGTGAAAGGTAGTCCAATTAATTACCTCACCTCTAGGAAAAACCACAAATGATATTCCTTAAGCTATTCCTAGCATAGGAACGAGAAAAAATAATGGAGTTGATGCTTATTGAATGTCTGAATTAAATGAAATAAGTGTTACCCCATTAGTTGAAGTGGCAAATGGAATTGTTTCATAAAAATTACTTTTTTCCTATGTTCTTGTTCATTCAGCTAGATATAATGAACTAAACATTAAGAGCACAGATACAAATTCAAGTTATTTATAAAATGCTGAATCAGTTACTCTGTATGACTACTATATATTTCCAGAGGTTCTTCAATAATCATTAGATACGGACTACGATTGAGGGATAGCTCTTTGGCTCAGAAAAATTATCAACCCTCTTTTGAGGACCTATATCTATGTCTATAACATACAACAGTGTTTGTGCTCTTTGAGATTGTTAGGATTCTTAAACTCCCTTATGTTGCTTATTTTAAAGAAAAAAAGGCAGCACAATATGGCCACTTTTTAATTAGATTTTTTTTTTTTTTGCTATTGAATTGTATGAGTTCATTATGTATGAGGTCTGACAATTAAGTTCGTGAACTTGTTGCAACAATGTTGCTAATCTTTTTTTATATTAAAGGGATTATTCATTATGAAGTTGTACCAACTGGACAAACAGTTATCCAAGTTTACTATTTGGAAGTGCTAGAAAGGCTGCGTGAAAAACTTAGACACCTGAAATGTTCACCAACAATTTATGGCTCTTCCACAAAGACAGTGCACCAGCTCACATGGCACCATGTGTGAGGGAGTTTTTAGCCAGTAAACAAATAACTGTGTTGGAACACCCTCCCTACTCACATGATCTGGCCCCCAATGTCTTCTTTCTTTACCCAAAGATAAAGGAAATATTGAAAGGAAGTCATTTTGATGACATTCAGGACATCAAGGGTAATATGCCGACAGCTCTGATGGCCATTCCAGAAAAAGATGGTCATTCCAAAATTGCTTTGAAGAGTAGAATAGGTGCTGGCATCGGTGCATAGCTTCCCAAGGGGAGTACTTAGAAGGTTTCCGAAGTCAGCAATAATCAGCAATGAGATAGGTAGCACTTTTTCTAGGATGAGTTCGTGAACTTAATTGTCTGACTCTGTGTGTGTGTGTGTGTGTGTGTGTGTGTGTGTGTGTGTGTGATAGGACTTGGCAACAAAGAGGTGTTTTTTAAGCAGCAATCGCCCTGACCCCAGGCATTAGTATAAAAGGAGTAGGCAAAAACTTCCATCTCCCAGTCTTTCCATAAAAGGAGATATTCTGAATACTTTGAAATCTCCTAGCTGAGAGACAAGCTTCTAACTTAGCACACACCTAAGAGCTAGCTGTGATTCTCCCCACAACCAGGGAAGCTGGAGGACATATCCCACATTTTCTCCCTCCAGCTAGCTCCAACAATACAACCAGGTTGCCAGTATCTCTCCTGAGGAGCTTGTACAAAGTTATTGTGGCTGCCACCCAAGGGACAACCCCCTGATCACTAACTCTGATATCCAGTGAGTTTTGCATTCATAAGTCCTACTTAGCAACCAAGAAGTGGTTATAATGAGTGCAAGCAGCACCACTTGCAAAGCTAAATACCCGAACCCAGCACAAATAAAGCAGTCAAAAATGCTCATCTCCCAGTTTCTTCCAGCAAGGGGCATAGCTACATATTTTCCCAGAAGCTTCTTGAGGGTGCAGCTTCTAATCAGCCTTCAAGAAGTGCTGATTCTCCCCACCGCAACTCTGATAGGTCTTGGCAGAGCATCAGTGACCGAGAGCCACTGAAAACAAAGGTGATAGCTTGGATAATTCAAAAGTTTGAGAAACAACCAAGAGCTTGAGCCAGGTTTGAATGATGAGGTTCATCTCTAACACAGGAACATTCTGTCTAGAATTGAGTGGTGGTTGTCTTATTTAAGGCACAGAAACCAAAATAGTTAAGGAAAACGAAGAAACAAAGGAATATATCTCAACAAAAGAACAGGATAAACCTCCAGAAACAGATATTAATGGTCATAAGATACTCACTGAGGTCAGGAGAAGCAATGCATGAACAAAGTGAAAATATGAGAGAGAGAGAGAATAATTAAAGGTACCAAACAGAAATCACAGAGCTGAAGGATATAACAACTTAACTGAATTAACCCAATAGTGGTGTTCCACAGCAGACTAGATCAGATGGAAGAAAGGATTAGTAAACTGTATAAGAGCAATGGAATTCATTCAGAGGAACACCCCCCCCCCCAAAAAAAAAAAAAGAAGAAGAAAAGGAGTGACGATAGCTTAAAGTACTAATGGGAAAACATCAAATGGGCCAACATATGTATTAAAGAGGACCCAGAAGGAGGAGAGAAAGGGGGCAGAAAGATTTTCAAAGACATAATGTCTGAAACTTCCTTAACCTATGGAAGAAATAGACATGTTGATTCAGGAGTCCCAAAGAGTACCACTAAAGAAAAGAAATCTAAAGAGATATAAACCAAAGCATGTTATAATTAAATTGTCAAAATTTAAAGACAAAGAGAATCTTAAAAGCAGCAAGAGAAAAGCAACTTATTACTTACAAAGGAACCCTCTTACACTATCATAGAATTTTTCTGCAGAAACATTGCAAATCAGAAGAGAGTGGGATGATATAGTCACAGTGCTGGAAAAAAAAACCTAAGAACTGTATCCAGCAATGCTGTCCTTCAGAATTTAAGAAGAGATAAAGTTTTGCAAACAAAAGTGAAGGAGTTTATTACCATGAGACCTGCCTTACGAGAATGATAAAGGGACTTCTTCAAGCAGAAACGAAAAGGCACTAATTAGTAACATGAAACATATAATGTATGGTGAATATATCGTTAAATTCAGAATATCCTAACAGTGGAGTAGTGGTGGGTAAATAACTTCTAATTCTAGTATAAAGCTTAAAAGACATTTTTTTAAATAATGATAACTTCAATAATTTGTTAGTTAATACATAACATAAAAAATATATAAACTGTGACATCAAACACATAAGATGGGGGAGTATAAAAATGTAGGGCTTTAGTATTTGAACTTACTAGCTTAAATAGACTGTCATATCCATAAGATGTTTTATGTAAACATCATAGTAACCACAAAGCAAAAATCTGTAGTAGATTCTCAAAAGAAAAAGATAAAGTAATCAAATCATACCACTACAGAAAATCATCAAACCACAAAGGAAGAGAGTAAGAGAGGATGTAAGGAACAATGTAATTATAAAATCAACCAGTGAACAATAAATAAAATGGCAATAATAAGTCCATATCTACCAATAACTTCTTTAAATATAAATGGACTAAATTCTCCAAAAAATAAATAAATAAATATGTAGAGTACCTGAATCAATTAAAAAAAGAAAAGTCCCAACTATATGCTGCCTACAAGAGACTCACTTCAGCTTCGAGGCACACATGGATTGAAAGTGAAGCGATAGGAGTGGGAAAAAATTTTTATATATATATACATATATGTAATATATATATTATAAAATATATATAAAAATATATATAAATATGTATTATATATAAATATATATAAAACATATATATAATATATATAAAATATATAAAAATATATATAACATATATTTAAAATATATATATTTATATATAAAAATTACATATATATTATATATATATATTTTATATATATCACACAAATGGAAACCAAAAGAAAACAGGGGATAGGTATTCTTATATTAGACAAAATAGACTTTAAAGCCAAAGACTGTAACAAGAGGCATTTTCACTATATAGTGATAAAGGGGATAATTCAAGAGGATATAACACTTGCAAAGGAGCATCTAAATATATAAAGCAAATATTAACAGATGTGAAAGAAAAATTAGACAACAACACAATAGTAGGGGACTTCAGTACTCCAAATTTAACAATGGATAGTTCATCCAGACAAACATTAATAAAGAAACATTTACTTAGGTCCATCTGGTCTAAAGTGTAGTTTGGCAGTCAGGTATAGAACATTCCATCCAACAGCAGCAGAATACACATTCTTCTTAAAGACACATGAAACATCCTCCCAGGATAGATCATGTCGGATCTCAAACAAGTCAATAGATTTTAGATGACTGAAACCATATCAAGTGTCTCTTCTGACCACAGTGGAATGACACTAGAAATCAATTTCATGAAGAAAGAAACAGGAAAATTTACAAATATGTAGAGATTAACAACATGCTCCTGAACAACCAGTGGGTCAAAGAAGTCAAAAGAAAAATCAAAGAAATATCTTAAGAAAGATGAAAATGGAACCACAACATGCCAAATTTTATGGGATACAGCAAAAGCAGGTCTAAGCAGGAAGTTTATAGTGATAAACACTTTCAGAAAAAATAAAGATCTCAAATAAACAACCTAAATTTACACCTAAGGGAACTGTGAAAACAAGAACTAATGAAGCTCAAAGCTAGTAGAAGAAAGGAAGTAATGAAGATCAGAGCAGAGATAAAATAGAAACTGAATAAGGCAGCAAAAACAAAGATCTATGAAACAAGGAGCTTGTTTTTTGTAAAGATAATAAAAATAGACAAACCTTTAGCTAGACATACCAATAAAAAGTGAGAGGATTCTAATAAATACAATTATAAATGAAAATGAAGATACCATGGAAATACAAAGGATAGTAAGGGTCCAGTATTGCTTAAAACATATCTACCAAAATTGACTGTAAGAACTTATCTACGTACATACTGAAATATTTTTGTATAGTATAATAAGAAAAAAAGTTGTAGCAACTCATGTATAATCTTTAAAGAATTCCTGGCATTTTGTATAGAATTAATAGGACTTAAGACCTTTGGCTAAGGAAAAACTTAAATGATTATCTAGATAGGAAAACATTTTCAAATAAATTTTGCAAGATTTCCAAGTCATATAATTACAAAAAGTCCAGTCTATAACTATTCGAGCCTGGTTATTATTAATAATACTGGACAGATATAATCATTTAAGCAGATATCAGAAAATTAGAATAAAATTATGGACATTTTTTTCATAATACTGTTTGTGTTAAGTGATTTGTGCCATGAATAGGCAATTAAAGAAAAAAATATAAGGCTGATTTCAGTGGTCAGTGGAATTTCTATCTTATGTGTAAGGGAAAAGATTTTATCTAATTGAAAAGAATAGAAATGTGATCTAAACTTAGAGTGTTCAGACATATGGTGGCATATATTTCTAAGTTATGTGACCTTACATCTTATATTTCTACTACAGCATTAATGTACACTATTTATTAAACACTTTTTCTCGGGGGATAAATACTAATAGTTGTCTTCCCTCTAGTATTTCAGCTTCCTGAGGGACAGGACCATGAATTTTTCCATCTCTTTATCTATAATAATAGAAATAATGAATACAGTATTGATTTTGCAAAAACCTAAATGAATTTGAGATATAATAAGAGCTACATGTTTTTACTTATTACTATTTTCCAGTGGCCAATTAAAAAAAATAGACATAAAATGTATTTCAACTTTGTGAGTCACAGTTTAATTATCTGTAAAATGAAGATGTAGAAAGAGATGATGTAAAAAGGCCCCTCCCAGTTATCTTCTGGAATGATATGCATGTGAACAGAGCAGCAATATTTACCCCAGAGTAAAAGGACTCTCCCTGATAAATGTTTTCACTTTATTGGTAATTTACAATTGTTAAAGCACATTCACATTCATTGCCTCATTAAATACCTACATCAACCCTATCAGGTAGATTTTGTTACTTGGTCTTAGTTTGTGAATGACTGTGAATGACTGTTATTGGAAGATGTTCAACTGGACCAACGTCATCCACCAAGTAAGTAACAGATAAACCGAATAATGTTTTGTTAAGTCTAAGACTAGTTCTCTTGCTACTATAAAATAATTATTTTCCTTGTTTTTATTTTCTGGTTTTGAATTACGTTTCTGTATACTATTTTCTACTGTCTTATTTTTACTTATCTTCTCTAGCTATTTAATGTACAAACAATTTATTTTCCTCAACCAACATTAAGAACCTTGCAAACAGGGACACGTTCTCTTTTCTGTTTATTTGTATGTATGTGTGTATTTCCTAGTTTATTTTTATACTGCTCCGCACACAGGGAGACTTGCTGGATTAATGTCTGATGAAGGTGCTACTCTTATTTGATCAGTTTTATGTGTAGAAACAGTTTTGCTTGGACAGTTTTCATGAATTAAGGAGGTTAAAACATTTAAATATATGAACAAAGTTTTTAAAAATAGCAGGTGTCCTATAGTTTCTTACTGGTTATTAAATTATTCTTGATCAGCTAAAATCAAGCGTGGTAAAGCCACGCATTTTTGAACTAGTTGGGCTCTTTCATTTGCTCTCACTGCCTGGAATTTGATAGAACCTTTTAGTCTTCTCAGGGCTTTAATGGTATTCATGGAAAAGCAGACTGAATTTTTTAAAGCTAATGAGGTGTCAGCTTCCTTAGTGGCTCATTTTCTCTTTTGTCCTTCACTATTTTCCATTCTCTGCCTCTGAGACAATATAGAGTAACGAAAGCTTTTGGGCACCTCACTAAAACACTTACTAAAAATCAGACCCAAGACTAAACATTAATTTTAACAACTACTAAAAATTTTCCTCAATTTTTAATCTGACTCACATAATTTATATGACAGAAAGACTGCGTACTTATAACAGCATTCATCAGATGATCTTTCGGCTCCTTCAACTTTTTACCATTTTTAGCTCTTCTAAAGTTCTGGTGAAATAGATTTTAGGGAACAGACACTGTAAATAGGCGCACAGAGCTTCTGCACACTAACACTAATCTCAAGTTTTCCAAAAGTCTGCTTATACAAAATAGATCTCTTTGGCCAGTGTTATCCAAATTTTTGTATTTTATTTGTATTACTTTGAGTAAGGTCCTTATTAAAATCCAAATATATTCACTAGAAATTAAGATATTAACCTTACATGATTTGTCATTACATTATGGGTTACAATTTAGAAAGCAAAGATGAGGGGAGCGCTGGAATGAGGGGTACCATGGGTCATACATAATCAGGCCCTCTTTTTACTCACATACTCAGGTGAAAATATATTGACATCCATTAGATCTTTGGCACTGAGGATTTACCAGTCTTGGCACTGACCCTGTTAACAATTGCAAAGGCTCATGACATAAAGAAATTTGTTATTTTTCTGAGGGACAAATAGCATATTTTGTGACTGATGTGGAGAAGTGAAATATCTATTTGTTAAAGGAGTCACATATCTAAAAAGAAACTGTGTCCTACCACCAAAAATCCAGTTTCTTTCATGTTATTTTCCAATTTCTATTTGATATGCTGTTTCAAGTTTTAACTCATTGCGTGTTTCCCAGTTTCCTGTAAGTTTAGGTTTTAAAGGGTCAATTTTTAGCATATATTTCTAATTTTACTTGATTATGATTAGAGATAATGACTTGTGATATTTCTAATTTTGATACTTTGTTCTCTTCCTACACAAACACATGCACACATAAACAATATACTTAGAGGTTATTATTGAGGTCCTCTTTGTCATTACTTTTTGGTCTAATGAATTGGCCTATTTCTGTGAAAGAATTACTAATATAATATTTCCGATTGCATTGTATTTTTATCAGGCAAACCCTCTTTTACTCTATCTATATATCTATCTATCTAACATCTATCTATCTTGTTTCCCCTTAATGGCCTTTAAATATATAGATATGAGACTTTCTTCCTCTCAATAATAGAGTATTCTGCTACTTATTTACTCTGCATATCCTCAACTTGATCGATTTTTCTTCTGTAGCTTCGACTGAGTGTTAGATTCTTTGGAGCTATCCTCCAATGTTTTTCTCTATTCCTACCAACTTTCAAAAATTTATAATTTTCCTCCATAGCTTTCAGTACTTGATCTTTCAGTCTGAAAATACATGTCTGAAGATTGCTTAGCTTTTTCAGTTAATATATATATATATTTTTTGTGGCATCATGTTTTTTACCCATAGAAAGTCTTGAGTTACTTACATCATCATCATCATTACTGTTATTATTATTATTATCATTATTGTCATCTTTATCAAATTTTGTCCTCCAACAGCTCTAGTTCTTTAGGATGGTGCTTACTTTGTTCTGCCGACTTTTCTCTCTCTGGTTAATGGAGGAATTTTAATGGCTATACTATGTTTTTGTTATCCAACCAAGCCAGCTCAAAATCTGAGATAGTTATTGAAAGCCATGATGTTTGATAGAAGACAGTGCACTTGTTTCCTCAGCTGACTACTATATAGAAACAGGCAGCCTCTGTTGAGGAACCTAAAAGAGGCCTCTTGACATTCGGACCTTCTAATAGCCTTTCAACCTCAGGAAACGGGGACTCAAGCTATAATGTCATTTCCTTCACCTATATGGGGCCAGAAACATCACATACAGTATACAAAACTGATAAAAATTTTTCTTTGCAGATTCACAGATAAAGGAAGTTCATGTCTATATATAATTCCTCCATTGTTTCATGCCCTACTGTTCTTTCTTGTTCTAGTGGTGACACCAAACATAGTGGAAAAAATCTGACCCAAAGTCAGACCCAAAGGTCTCTTGCAAAGCTAAGGCTTCACTGGTAGCCAACTGGCAGTGAGGCCAAGCAGTGATTTATTCAGAAAGGAAGGTAAATTGGAATTGGGAGGGGTTGGGAAGAGAGCTGCATCAGTCAGGCCCTACCTATTTCAGTTGCTGGAGTAATAACAGTAATGAGAAAGTTACTACTATTATGAGTCCTGTTTTCTAATGCAGGGGAAAAAAAAACTATTTTGTATTTCACTTTATTTTAATCTCAGATAGTGATGTGCTATGAAGATAACCAAATAAAGAGTTAGTGATAGAAGATTACTAGAACCCTCCTGGAACATCAGCCTAAAACCCTGCTAATGAGCCCCCTTGGAGATTTCAGAGCTGCATATAATTGGATAGTGAAGGAAGTGATCTGAAATAGATAATAAGCTGAGAACGGAATGTGAAAGAGTTGAAAGTGTAAAATACTGAGGTTAAACATTCACGCATAGAACCCATAAGAGAAACATCCCCAAAATAGGATTGTAGTGGATGTGTTACAAGAATAAAAAGAAGGCCAGTGGGGCTGAAACATAACACTCTGAACATAGTGATTGTTATAGATAAATTCAATAATACCTGAAAGATAGATAAGAATGTTCTTTCTGTGCCCAATATTGTCCTCAAAACGAAGTCAACTGCAAGTGTTCACAGTAATATTTAATAAAAAATTTCTTAAACAGAAAGAAAATGTTAGATCAAGTACAAAGAATATTAAGAAATCCATCATTTAAGTATACAAATATTTAAAAATATAATAGATAATTTGTGAAACTTTTTCAAATAAGTGTTTAAATCTTTGGGGGGAATAAAAACATTTTACCGGTAAAAATATATACCCTAAATCCTATGAACATATCTGTAAATATACAAAGATCTCTGGATATAAAGTTGTTAATCATTAGGATCTACTGTATTTGGAGTTCCAAAAGTATCATCCCATTTTATGCTTTTTATCCTATTTTCATGTTATTCCTTTTGATTGGCTTACAGTTTTTGTCATCTTCCTCATGAATGAATCATAGGACTAAAGACCAAAATGGAGATGTAGAAGCACCCAGCCTCTGTCCCTCAACAAAGGTCAGCAATTAAGCAGATATCCACAAAGACAGACAGCTTGGCAGAACTCTCAAGTCCAGTTAAGAAACTTAAGCAGCTCAGTGGAACTGAAAACCTAAAGATAACTACACAAAACCAGAAAAGCTGTATCTTAATTTTGCCTGTACCACCCCTTCTCTAAAACAGCACTGCTCAGAAGAGAGAGGAACTTACCTGCTAGAAAGAGTTCACTGCACCAGTAAAGAAAGTGTGGGGGAGCTAGGCTTTCAGTGCACCACATGAAGATCTCATTTCAGTTTCATCCCACCCAGACCAGCAAAGCTGAGACTTATAATAATGAATGGGAACAAGGAAGAAAAGCAGAGGCTACCAATAGCAGCCATGCAGCAGGAACAATGGTGGACCACAGTGACCTGCTCTACCGACACACCAGCAGATTTCACCATTGAAGAAACTAATGGCCAGCACAACCACCAGACACCCATCAGATTTCACCAGCTTTCACCCCAGAGGTATATGCATTTGCTAATGCCAGCCCAGGTTCCTGTGGCTACTTGAGTGCAAGACATCAGCCTAGAATCCTGCTAATGATCCCCCTTTGAGCAAGCACTTAAGACAAGCCTCTTCAGCTGTGTACTTGCAAACTGCTGACCTGATGCTTATTAATATTAATTGATATATTGAAATGTTGGAAATATGGAATATTAAAAGTCTAAAGAGTAACACGAAGTGATTTTTTTCTCATAGACTTATGAACATAGTCAGCCAGGTTATAACAAAAAACACTAACATCTCTTTATAAGTATTAATTAGTCCACAGAAAAACCATCAGATAGGACAGGACAAATCTGATTAGTGTTTATTTTCATGTTTCACTCCCTATATATGATGCATCTTCCTTCCTTCCTTTTCGCTTTACTTCTTTTTTTCTTTCGAGAAATGGTAAATAAAATATAAAAATACAATATTTATTCTACCATTTCCTATATACAAACATTCCATAGACACATTTGTTTATTTTTTTTCTTCCTACACTTTTAGGACCTACCTTTATAATTTACCCTTACAAATATCTTGCTAGATTAGCTATTCTGCTTTTAAGAAAGATCTCTAATCTAAGCATAAGAACTTCCTCTTGAGCTATTTTCTTTGGTGCAATACTACTATTACCTGTGTTAGTTCTTTACTATTTTTATTTTTCAGTAGGGATTATAAATGTACCATTTTACAATGTTACTGTATTACATTGCTTGCAATAAAAAATCTGTTAGGTCTTTGTCTTGGTCCCTGGGAAGCAGCCTCTAAACTCTTGGAATTTCCCAAATGATAGCAGTGTCTATGGTATTTATAGTGAGCCCTGATAGTTTATGCTAACTAGAAGACTCAGAATGAGAATCGTTACGCCAGACAGGCCAAAGGTGTGATTAGGGGTTGGGACTTTAAGACACACTATTATAAACTGACCACCAGGGAGTGGAGGCAGGCTGGAATAAAGACATAGTTGATATCAATAACACCATTAATCCATATTATACTTGATATCTATCTACTACTTGATCCAACTACAGCAGAATACACATTCTATTCTAGTTCACATGGAACATTCACCAAGATAGACTTTATTTTAGGCTATAAATCACACCTTAATATTTTTTAAAGGATAGGAATCATACAATGTAGACAATGACAAAATTAAACTAGGAATCAATAACAGAAAAATAACCAGAAAATCCCCAAATATGTGATGATTAAAAAGCACACTTCTAAGTAAAATGTGGGTCAAAGAAGAAATATCCAAGAATTTCAAAAATGTACATTTTTAACTAAATAAAAATAAAAATACAGCTTATCAAAATGTGTGAGATTCAGCAAAAGAGGTGATTAAAGGAAAATTCATAGCATTAAATGTATATATTAGAAAAGAGAAATCTAAAGTCAATGACCTAAGCGTCCACCTTAGGAAACTGGAAAAATAATAGCAAATTAAGTCCAAAGTAAGAAAACCACAAGAAATAATGAAAATTAGAGTAGAAAACAATAAATTGAATAGAGAAAACCAAGAGGAAATCCATCGATGCAAAAGCTGATTCTTTGATAAGATTGATAATATTGATAAGTCTCTGACCAAGCTAACTAAGAAAAAGGGGGGAAAGGTACAACTTACTAATAACAGAAATGAAAATGGGGACATCAGTAAGGGTCCTGAGCTTTAAAAAGATGTAAAAAATACCATGAACAACTCTATGCCCCCAAATTTGGCAACCTAGATGAAATGGTCCGATTCTTTGAAAAACACATATGCAAAAACTAACACAAGCAGAAATAGATCATCTAAAAGGCCTATATATTTTTTAAAAAATAATAATTAACAATTTTCCAAAAAGAAAGCACCAGGCTGAGATGTGTTCACCAGTGAACTCTACCAAAAATTTATGAACAAATTAAACAAATTCTCTACAATCTCTTTCAGAAAATAGAAGTAGAGGGAATACTTTCTAAATCATTCTATGAGGCTAGAATCACACTAAAATGAAAATAATGCAAAGACATTACAAGAAAACACAACTACAGACCAGTATCTCTCATGAACAAAAGGGTTCAAAAATCCCCAATAAGACATTAGCATATCAAATACAATAATGTGTAAAAAAGTAATACACTCTAACCATGTGGGATTTATCACAGGTATGCAAAGCATTTTCAACATTTGAAAAACAAATGTAATCTACCATCTTTAAAATGTTTAAGAAGATTCACAATCATATCAATAGAAGCAGAAAAATCACTTGACAAAATCCAACACTCATTCAGGGTAAAACTGCTCAGTAAACTAAGAACAGAAAAGGAACTTCCTCAGATTGATAAAGGATATCTAAGTAAAACCTGCATACAGTGAATATCATTCTTATTGGTGAGAAACTAAAAATTTTCCCATTAAGATTACGCACAAGGCAAGGATTTCCTCCTTCACTACTCCTTTTCAACATCACAATGGATGTCCTGGTTAACTTATTAAGACAAGAAAAATAAATTAAAAAGTATAGTGATTAGGAAGGAATATATAAATCTGTCTTTGTTCATAGATTAGAGGATCATCTATCTTTGTTCGTAGATTATAGGATTGTTTATTGAGAAAAATGTATAAAATTCATTAAAAACTATAAAACTTTTATAATTGACACAGCAATTATAAAAAAAGGTTGTAGGATACAAAGTTGAATTATAAAAGTCAATTGCTTTCTATATAAAGCAATAAATTAGTGGGATTTGAAATTAAAAATACACCATTTACCTTAAAAAATGAAACACTTACTATAAATATAACAAAATATGTACAAGATCTATCAGAAAAACTCCAAACTCTGATGAAGGAAATAAATATATTGAGAACTATTTTATATTAATGAATAGGAAGACTCAGTATTGTAAAGATGTCAGTACTTCTCAATTTGAATTATAGAGTCAAAGTAATCCCATTCAAAATCCCAGCAAGTTTTTTTTTTAAGATACTGACAAACTCATTCTAAAATTTATATGGAGAGACATGATACCCAGAGAAGCCAGCACAATATTGAAAGATAACTACAAAGTTGAGGGACTAAAGCTGCTCAAGTTTAAGAATTACTACTATGTTACTACAATAATCAAGACAGTTTGGTACTGGCAAAATAATAGATAAATAGATCAATGGGACAGAATAGAGAGCCAAGAAATAAACCCACATAAATATAGTCAAATGATCTTTGACCAAGAAACAAAGGCAATATATTGGAGCAAATATAGGCTTTTCAACAAATGGTTTTGGACATCCACCAACATAAAAAACAGTCCAGATCCTTTACAAAAATTAATTCAAATGGATCACAAATCTAAATTTAAAATGTAAAGCTAGGTGAAGTCATAAAAATAGTGGCGTGAAGTGAGCCTCTTGAAATCATACCTGGAATTTACAACAAATTGAATAACCATAACTCCAAAAAGGACTCCCTGTGCAACAGACAAGCAAGACAAAGAGGAGCACTACTGAAATCACCTAAAGGTGGGCAAATTGTGCAAGATGGGGCGGAGGGAAGGGAGAGGTGAGCAGGTGGGGCACGCAGGCGTAGGACTCAGAACTAGCTCAGTTCTCTGAGCTCGCTGCATCCCAGAACTACTGCAGCTGTGGGAGAGGGAAGAGCTCGGACTGCAAGTGCTCTTCTTATGACCCACAGGTGTGAATGGATAGCATATAACACGGCTGAATCCAAGGCCAATGGCAGACCTCAGAGCAAAGACCGAGGGAAGAAGACTGAAAATGGAAGTTTAAGCCCTCACTGCTGAGCAGAGAGCAGAAGCCTTAGGCAATGAGACCAGCTGCCCCCTCTCTTCCCTCCCAGAGCTCGCCCCATCCCCACCTACCCAGTGCTAGAAGCTAAACAGTATCAGGGTCAGATCAAAAGAACAGAATAATTGCAGTTCTGAGAACTGTGGTCTACAGACATGGACTTGCAGCTCAACGAATTCTGATGGAATCAGAAAGTTCTTGCAGTGTTCTTTCATTTTTTTTAAGTCTGAAGTCTCTTTTTTCCATCTGTGTCATTTCCAGATTTCTATCTTCAATGTCACTGATTCTTTCCTCCATCTGGTCAACTCTACTACCTAAGCTGGCTATTTTCATTCTTCATTTCTTCATTTCTTTTATTGAGTTCTTAATCTCCAGAAATTCTATTTGGTCCTTTTTAAAATTTCAGTCTCTTTGATAAAATGTTCATTTTGTTCTTTGATTGGTTTCTGAGTTCATTAAACTGCCTGTCTTTTTTCTTGCATCTCGTTGAGTTTTTTAAGAACTGCAATCTTGAATTCTCTGTCATTTAAGTCACATATTTCCATATCTTTAAGTTCATTTTCTGGAGACTTTTCATTTTCTTTCTGAGCTGTCTTGTTGCCTTGGTTATTCATGGCCATTAGTGATTTATTATTTCTCTTCCTAGATATCTACAGGAGTGGGTTCTGCAACAGGTTGATAGAAAGAGGTCATTCTTTTGTTTTCCAGTAGGTGTTGGTAGAATGTTTTATTTTCTCTCCGACTGCAGTCTTTTATTCTCTCTCATACTGTAGTGTTATGTTTTCTCTACACTACTCCGAATTCTCACAGAATGGGGCAATTCCCTGGAAGGCGGTCCTCTCCACTGTGAACAGTTGGCCTTGGTCATATGGCACCACCTCCGTGGGGGCATGTGGAGAGCTTCTGAGGTTCCAAAGCTCTTCCTGCCCCAGATTCAGAGCCTGTGTCCTTCAGCAGCTCTGTTTAGTCCTGCAGGTATCTGCCCAGACAGGTGGGGATGGGGCTGGGTACCATTGTGAGTAGTGGCCGAGAGCAATGGCAGTGACCACCACCACAGCAAGTCCTGCTTCCACAGCTTCCTCCCCTATGTTCTCTGAGTTTTTCCAGTGAAACCTATATAGATAGGGAGGAGCTCCGAATTTATAGCTTAAAGGTTAGATGTAGGAGTGGTTTTAGGACCCCCAAACTTGAAGATTCTGAAGTGAAGTCTGTCTTGTGGAGGACTGTACCCTTAACCTCTAAAGTTTGGCCTAAATCTGAATTATTGGCTTCAGAAGTAATTGCAGTTTGAAACAAGATAAAATAGAAGGCAACAGAACTGAACATGAGCCTCAGATCACTTCCTAAAGTTTGTTTTTATTTCATTTTCTCTTGCAATTTTATCTATCACTTACTTTCTATTTCAAAGGGTCACTAGGACTTTCTGACAGTGAAATGATGAGGATTTCATCTTCCAATTTTTAAGCTGTGCAACAAATAATTTCCCTTAACTTACAATAAAAAAAATGCTAAGGCAATAGTACATTGTGGGTTACTTAACTGTATTTCGAAAATAACATATCTTCTGTCACAGGACCCTCTGAGGATTAAACCAATTCCCTATGCTCTTACTCTTTTGTGAAAGGCCTGAAAATCCAGCTTATTTTCTTCTTTTTTTGGTAGCCAATACCACCCACTTTATTTTTTGAAGTGTTTCCTTCTTATTCAATAAATCTTTTACAGTACTTTAGTAACATACTCAATTCAAAAGGAAAAATAATTCAGACTTATTATGTTGGTGTAATTATATTGTCATATATATTCACATATATATGTGTGTACTAAACTAAAACGACTTTATGAATCATTGAGAGTAGTAAAATTAAAACAAATCTACAAATTAAATGCAAACTATAAAGAAAATTTAAGTTAACAAAATTAATGGGTAACACTCAATTCTTTCATTCCATTGACAAGGTTTGTTTCAGACCCTGTGATGCTCTCTATGGAAATTCAACAGGTAACACAAACATCCACAATAGCGGACTTCTTGGAGCTTAGTTTTTGGTGCAATCAATCAGTAATCAATCATTGTAATAATTATCTAATTATAAACTTTGGTAAATATAATGAAGGGAATCTATATTGTGTCATAATACCTCATCATAGGGATTTGACTTTGAGTATCGAAGCCTGCAACAAGAAAACAGATTTGTTGTAAGAGCTAAAAGATGAATCAAGTAAATTGTATATACAGAATTTAGGAAGATCATCCTGACAGAGAAGTGTATGTCACGTCTGAGGACCAGAAAGTTTGCTGTGGTTTGTGCACAGAGAGATGTGTGACTTGGTAGGAATGAGGCTGAGAGACCTCATAAGGACATGAGAGACCTCTTAAGTCACATGGTATAGATCATTAAAGGCAGTGAGAAACTATTAAGGTTTGTTTCTTGTTTGTTTGTTTTCCATAGGATCATACAAAGAGTTTACTGTTTTGTAAAAATCACTGCAGGAGTGTGGACAAGTCTGCAGGTAAAGAGTGAATGAATGTAGACAGTGTCGAAAGTCACTGGAGCCCACCAGCAGGAAGAGAGAGAAAGCTACAGCACCAGCATGATGTTCATGCTGTGATGGAAAGAAACAATTGAGAGGTACTTCAGAAATAAAACACATCGTCCTTAGTCACTGATTGTCCCTGAGGGTGCAATTCACCCAAAACAATGAGACAAATGGAGCTGGTTGCTGTGTAAAGAGACAGTTTGAGTTCAGCTTTCCCATTATTAATGAACTGTGTGGCTGCTGGATTCTCACATTTTTCTTTATTCAACATAGTGAAAAAAAAGCACTGAATGTGATGACAAAAAATTTGCCTTCATTAGCATAAAGGCTTCATCATCTATCCTTTTATACCCACACTTTCTTCAGTAATTTGAATAATACAATTAGGCTTCACAATAGACCTTAAGCACAAAGACATATCTGAGTTGTTGTAGTCACGTGGCAATATATTAAGGATTATAATTATAACAAAAACAAAAACCCGTAGATTATGTTCAATACCTGTTTGAGAAATAACTGCCTTGTGGTGCTGGTGCTTTCTTACTCTTGATCCAAGTCTGGCTTCTGAATGACAGTTTTCTGTCATTCCAGTGATAAAGTCAAGTAGATTTTTTTTTTTTTTAGTACTGCAGGACTTCATAGATTTATTTACTACGTTCATAAATCAGTGTCAATAGGAATCACAGCTTAATTTATAATGAATTCAATGAAAAAATGAAGTCATTCCCTTTGTGTAGACAATAGAGCATTCTCCATTAAAATATTATTGGTAGTGAAAAGCTGCTAAGTGAAACTATGACTTATTTTCAATATAAAATTGTCTTTTAAGACTAATTCTAAAACTTTATTATTTTGTTTCATAGAAGTTCACAGTCATTTGACATCATCGTGATATTTCTAAGTTCACACTGTGATAGTAACCACAAAATTAGAGCAATTGAGTCTAAAATTAAGTAACCATCATTTCCTATATTCAATAAACTTTGAGTTTATACAAGTATTTCTTGTATAAAAATACAAGTAAAATACAAGTATTTTATTTGTAAAATAAAATACAAGTATTTCTATAGTTTATTTGAATCTTTTGGTTCATAAAATAAAATTTAGTAAATCACCACGATTTCACATGCAGCTATTTTATATTTTTTCTGAGCCCTCCTATTTAATGAGAAATATAGGACATTTATGTATATTGGGAATTAATGACTAATTTTAATTGAGTCCTTACTATGTTACATACTGATATGTGCCTTTCTGGTGAAATTGAGACACCTGCTTCATAATATGTGTGGGATTTACTGAAGAGATTCCTAGAAAAGAACTTATGCTTAGGAAAAATAAAGTGTGTGTAATTTGTTCTAGTAACAATGTCTTAGACCTCACAAAGAACACCGGTCTTCCCACAAAGTGCTGTTTTTCCCTCAGAAATTTGCCCAAACTACCTCCAGAGAAATATGAACAAATCCTAGCGAAAAGACCATAAAATAAATCAGAAACAACCATTTCAAACCTATCAACAATCTTAGAACTAATAAACAATTCAGCAAAGTTATAGGATACAAAATCAATATGCAAAGATCTGTTGTTTCTATACAGTAATGATGACTTAGCAAAAGGATAAATTCACCTACAATCGCATCATTAGGAGATAAATACCCAAGAATATACCCAACGAAGGAGATGAAAGATCCATACTCTGAAAAGTACAAGACACTGATGAAAGAAATTGAAGACAACAGAGTAAATGGAGACATCCCATGCTCATGAAGTGGAAGAATCAACACTGTCAAAATGTATACGTTACTGAAAGCAATGTACAAATTCAATGAAATCCCCATCAAATCAATCAGAAATTTTTGACTAACATTTTTTCTAAACGCTGAAGAACTAACAAAAGTAGCAAGCATACATACAAACTTAGAGAAATACTGTGGAAATTCTGTTTTCTAGTTTGTATATGGCAAATTAAGACATTATTGGGCTTCTAATTGTTATTTCTAAGGATCATCTTTCCATAATGTCTCCCCTTCTCCCACCTTCTTCCTTCAAAAGAAATGTCAAAGGGCCTCATTCCTCCAAAGTCTCTTCTGCCTAACCTAAAGATGTTACTGCAAAGGACAGGTGAAATAGATTTTTTACATTAATTATGTATTAGGATAAAACATGAAGGAAATTAAATTACATATGAGTGTATAATACATACATATGTATTTCATTCATAGAATAACCTATACATGCATATCATGTATTTTCTTAACTCTAGTTATAAAATAAAATGGGTGAAAAGAGTGATTTCAATATTTTAAATACTACCTTTAATCCATTTTTTTTCATTTTCTTTTTAAGCAATAAATAGATAATGTTTTTATTAACTACATGGAAGTGTAACATATACAGGAGATGAAATTACAACTATTAGGTTGGTGCAAAAGTAACTGCACTTTAAAAAGTTTAAAAATAACTGTAAAAACCGCAATCACTTTTGCACCAACCTAATATATATATTTTTCATAGAATGAGCTATACAAGCATATCTTACTTTTAAACTCTGGTTTATAAAATAAAATCAGTAAAAAAGTAATTTCATTTTTTTTAACTACTACCTTTAAGCCGTACTTTCTTTTTTTTTCATTTCTTAATCTACAAAATAAAATATGCAGCTTCCATCCTCTATAAATGGCTACATATTTTAGGAAGCTCTTTTGGTTATTTATATTACTCGATAAATAGCAAAAACAAAGCTTTATCAAGTTACATACTCTTAGAAGCATGTACATGAACTCAAGGTTGAGGACATCCATTTGAGGACAATGTTACATTTTTGAAACAGGCTGAATCTAATATCTCCTTGAAGTACATCTGTCTCTTTGGAGGAAGAAAATCTTAAAAGATCTCAGCTACATTAGAAAAGAAAGGTCATATCTTTTATTAAAAATCAATATTACTTACTTCACAAAATATATGTAGTCTGAGTCCATTTAGAGACATTCTAGGATCCTCTAAAATCTTATTCCAGAACTTTAAATCCCCCTGGAGGATGGGGCAGGAAGTGGGATATAACGCATTATATACTAAATTCCCATTTAGTTCCCAGACAGTGTACCAAATGTGTGCCTGGCAGTATACCTGACTACAGTGCATTGAAAAATAAATACCATGGGATCCTGACCTTGAATTAACTGAATAGTTTGACAAGTTAATGTGATTTACTCATGGTACGATTTAGAAAGTATATTTGTCCAAAATGTGTTAAGTATTGACTGCAAAAGCAATTCTGCATTGTGGGAACCCTGCCAGAAGAGGATAAGAATCTGGCTTCCACTTCATTCTCTAACCTATTTCTAAAGTTCAAAAAAAAAAAAAAGAAAAAAGAAAAAACACAAAAAAAACTTTGAAATGATTTCAGAAGTCCTATAGGGAAAAAAGAAACTATCGAAAAGGCTCACTTAACACTGAGATTTCTTTTATGATATGCTTGGTGTTAGTAAATATAGAAATAGCATTTTTACAGTAATTAAGGAAGGACTTGGGGTAGAATCTTGCAGATTTCTGTATATTCCAATAATATAATAAGTAAATGGTTAGGTTTTATTTGTACTGCTTAAGAATTTCTGCAGAGGAACTATATCAGTATTCAGATCTTTGCAGTACAATAACAATTATAAAGAATACCTCTACTCAAAACAAGTGCCAGACTAGGATTGTCCTTTTGTATTTTACAATTAATATTTAGGGTAAATTGGTCATTTCCTTATTGAACAGGATTTATCCTGCCTATATGTCGGAGCCTGGTAAAACTAGGCGCTTAACAATACTATAAAAGCTTTGAGGAATAAAATGGCTGTCATGTGTCAATGTTTTCTCTTTTCAAGTATTGCTTGGATACAGCAAAAAAAACAATTTTCTTTTGGTTAGTCTATTCATAATGCAATTTATAGCTTCAGGGTTTGTTATATGTGCTAACAAGAAAATTCATAGAGAAGACATGTTCTTTTCAAGTTAATAATTGTTAATATAGAAAGTATTTGAAAACGGACTTGTATTTCTTAAAGAATTATTGATATTTTGATATATTGTCGAGGTACAAAATATGGAGTTGCTGTTTTGTGATTGTCATATTACACATGTTACTCTATAACTTGTTCTGAAGATCCCACAGATGTCTTGAAGAGGTAAACACTTCTTGTTTCTACAAGTGATGAAATAAAACAGAAATCTTGATTTACACTGAAACGAAGTCATGCTTCAACTGAGTCACCATGAGGCCCTACTCTGTTTAATCATTCAGGTTTTCTCATTTCCCAACATTTTATTGCTAAGATATACGATGATTAATTAAAGGAAGTTATTTCTGGAGAAGCTAAACCCTGGCAGTTCCTACTGCTGATGCCAATGCTTTTGGAAACCTCAGTCCTATTACTAATTAGAATGTCAAAATGTGCTGATGACCTTTGTATTAAAGAGAACTATACAGAAGTTAATAACGATGGGCTATTTAGACTACAATCATGTTCTCATTAACTCAAGCATGAGCTGTAGCAAGCAATAATGTATAGCTAGTATTTTATTATCACAAGGAGTGGGAGAGATTCACATAGTTAAGCAGTAAGAGTACAAATATTTCCCACCCCTTTCTTCAATATAGTCTAAAAGAATTACAGAATACAAAATCAATTAATAGAAATATACCATTGCTATGGTTTCAAAGTGCAGAAGAGAGTGGTCAATGCATATACCCCAGATGTAAATTATTCTCTTCATTTCTCTTTCCTTTTTTCTCACTTTCATTATTTGACTGGACTCTATAAACTCCATATAAAAAACGAACAAACAAAGAAATAAAAATTGCTAACAGGTTGTTAATTACTGTTAACAAAGGAATCTTGCTAATACAATGGTTGATGCAACTAGATTTGAATTTCACAATAGTGTGTCAAATTTTATTCCATAAAAACGACTGATTGTTTTTAAAGTATACATAATGATGCTAAGGAAAGGAGAATTAGGGAGACATGAAAAGAACTGAGAAGTAACAGAGTAGGTATTATAGAAGAGAGAAAGGAGGGGAGAACCCAAGATGAAGGAATTGAGGGGATTTGTACAAGCAATGATATGCTTTGCCAGAGGAAAAGAGGCACAGGGCATGCATGTGGGCCAAAGACACACTCACAGAAATGCTAAGTAGGGAAGGTGTGTATACAGAGAGCGCTGACACCAGGTAAAGCATATACAAGGTGTGAATCATTTTGACTTTGGGGAAGAGCCAGAAGTCTCACAGTGCCAGATCTGGTGAATAAGGTAGCTGAGGACACACTATAATGTTTTTATTTGACAGGAATTGCTGTAACAGAAGCGATATGTGACACAGAGTGTTATCATGATGGAGGCTGATTTACAGCACACTTTAAGACACACCTTCTCTCAACTGTAGCTCACACCCAACTGACTGTACTGGACAAGTTGAAACTTGTCACACACTGTTAATAAGGTTCGACATGTCGCTTCCTGTATGGAATATCCCTGCCTTTCCATTAGATGGCACTCAGCAGCAGAATTCACCATATTTTTTTATTACAATGGAAAGATTCCATGTCACACATTGCTGCTGGTACAGAGATCTCTGTCAAATAAAAACATTATGGTGTGTCCTCATCCACCTTATTCACTGGATCTGGCACTGTGCAACTTCTGACTCTTCCCCAAAGTCAAAATAACCATGAAAAGTAAATGTTTTGAATTGATTCAGGACATCGAGGCAGCCACAACAGCACAACTAAAGACACTCACAAAAGAGGACTTCCAGAACTGCTTCAGAAAGTGGGAGGAACCATGGGATAAATGTGTTCAAAATGAAGGAGTGTATATTGAGGGGGATTAATGGCAATGTGTCTTTTACTGTATTTTTTTTTAATTTAAATATTCACCATATTTTTTAATCAACCCTTGTACAGTATCTTTTTGGCAATGCCTCACATTGCCCCCCTCCCCCACTCAAAATCTGCTACTTATCCGCTTCCATGCCTAATCCCATTCTATTGAGCACAATGTGGATTTGCTTCCTGCAGAAGACAACCAAGAGGTTGTCTTCCCTGGGTCAGATCAAACATCCATATTTCTGCAGAAAAACTTCCAGATTTCATCTAGTATTCTAATAATCTTATTGATAGCGTTATCTTTTACTCTCACCAATGGTCAAATTTGGACTATAAATTTTATGATCACTTAAATATAATATGACAATAAAGGAAGAGCACCCAAATGAGAACAGACAAAAGCTATTTGTTCAGAGCTAGCTACGGCAAGAGAGTCAGCTGCCACTATTTGCATTTGGGAGAGACTCTAAAATAGTCAGGGTAGTATAGAAGCTTTATAGTAGAATAAAAGGGAAGCCTTCAGTTATGCTCTGATTGGAGGTCGTTAGAATGGGCAAGCTGGCGGTACACCAAGTCCAAGCAGACCTCCTGTGCAACTATGGAAGGGGAGCATATTTGGCTTTCTCTGATAGGTCCTAAATTGGAAAGAGGGTGATATATTAGGGAAGCTAGCAGTTATATGCTGGTCTCTGACCAGTTTTAGGCTACAATTGCTACAATTGGGTGCTGCAGATTGTGGGTCAGATTCTGTTTGTACACATGGTTTGGCCATTGCCAGTTTGTATTATTTGGTCTCTTCAAAGTTGCTCAGATTAGTGCTTCTTTTTTCAAACATAAGCGGTCATTTATGTTTTGCCTTTCAGTAGGATGCTGAGATAGAACTGAACAGTGAATGAATAACTGTTGCAATAACTGCCTGTATCTCATTTGTGTGAAGTAACATGTAATTGCTTGGGGACAACAGTGACCATGTTCCTAAATTGCTTATCTATTAATAGTTTTATAGTTGAACTTCAAAGTTAAGTTGGAAATAAAACTTTGTTTTTCTTCAGAATGCTAATGCTAAAGAATGCAGGTTACTTTATTTTCTTGAGCCTAGTTTCCATTATCTGTCAGAAAAGGTGTATGAAACACAGGATTCCTGAGTTCCCATCCAGCTCTCACATGCTATTAGTTTTGAAGTGTATTGGTCTGTACGAAATGACAAAGTTTTAGACACTTAACTTTGGAAGTTTACAAATGCCAGTTAATTCAGAATTCTAGTGTGTGATCATTCCATTACAACTCAGTTTTCTATTTGTTTTGTGAGTAATGACTCCATCTGAATGAGGCCTACCTCATTCAACAATACCTATGGACTATTTTTTTTAAGAATTACTTAATTGTTTCTGATTTATGTTTGTTTTATTTCCCCTCTCCCCCCACACAGAAGTGCTTAAAATGCTTTACTTTTTTCTTAAATTGGTCCTAAATTTAAGTATGACATAAGGAAAGATAATTAATTATATAAAAAATAAAACCTTAAAAAGTTCTTTAGGGAAAAGAATAAAGCTTACTTCAGTTTGCAGCTAATCAGTTCTTATTAAATATTCAGAAGTTCCACTCTGCATGGATGGTACAGAAACCTCAATTTAAAAATAACTGAATCCCACATTAAAGTCCTTCAGGGAAATTCCGACACCCTCTCCACACAGAAAAATCACAACTGGTAAATTATTAACTATCAACAAAAATATTCAATATGAAAAATAAATGTCACAATGCCTGCTTGTCTTAGTTATCTATTTAAGGAAATATAATAAAAACAGGCATTGCCCGTATAGAAAACTAACCCTAAAGAAAAAAATTAAGTTATAATAGAAATAATTAGGGGTGAAGGGAATTAAAATTTTGCTTTTTTGTGCTTTATGTTATCAAAAAACAAATGTGCCTTTTGTTTTAATTTAATGTGCCTTTTGTTTGTTTAATATACATTTTATTAATTTAGAGTAAACCTCTATAAGGTGAGTATACTATATATATATATACATATACACAGAATACATATATATATATGTATTCTGATTTTCTGAGACATTAATTTGAAAGATTTACTTTTAAATATAAAATATTCACTTATAAAATATATAAATTTAAAAATTTTAGATCTTCATATAAATTGTGATTGTTTTAACAAATTTATAAAATGAAGAAAATTAAAAAATATCATGAACTGTAATACTAATATGTAAAGAAAATCACCATTTATATTTAGAATATTTCCTTCAGGTGGACTCCCTTTAGTGTGTGTGCACATGTATGTGTGTTCATAGTATGTAGTGTGTTGGCTTTAGCTATTTTGCAAAACAAGATAATCAACTTACATAATATTTTATGATATTTTTAATTGAAGCTATATTTTTTAGCATTAGATGCTATACATTTTTTAGCATCACTGTTTTCAATAATTGCATAGTAGTCTATTTCAAACTTTGAGTTTCCATTTCATGCTATTATAAAAAGTCAGTGCATTCCCTTCAATGGAAAATTCATGAAATCACTTACTTCGATATCCCTACATTTTATATTTTAAAATATATTGTTCAGATAGAGTCTATGGATTTGTGGAGGTTCTTGACTAATACTGCCACTGACTCATACTGTTAATATTTGCAAGATTTCAACCAATTTAATTTCCAGCCAGCTTTAATAAGGAAAACTGTCACCAAACAACTGCAAACATGGCATATGATCAGTTACAGAAATATTTGACAATTTAATAGATGACAAATAACAGCCCATTTACAAGAAAGAAAGAGAAAGAGGGAGAGGGAGAGGGAGAGGGAGAGGGAGAGAGAGAGAGAGAGGGAGGGAGGGAGGGAGGGAGGGAGGGAGGGAGGGAGGAAGGAAGGAAGGAAGGAAGGAAGGATAATTGTTAAAACACATTCCATTAGTCACTAATAGGCACTGGGAGGTCCTAAATATTTTACTTCTAAAATGTTATAGTAAGCTATATTTTATTGAGTGTTTAAATAAATAAAATAAATTATAGTATAATACTGTTGCAAATTTGCAACAGCATTAATTGTTTGCATATCTCAAACCAGGAATGCAACGATACCGGATTGTACCATTCAAAACACAGGGTTTTCTCCACAGGAACATAATTGTTCCTATTTATAAATCTTGGATTTTAGCTTTCAAATTCTGTTTCCAATTTCAAATGCTACATCAGAGTTCCAAATGAACTACAGCAACGCCTACTAAATACAGAATAAATTTGATGAGGTTTTTTATGTATTCTGGTTTCACAATATACGGAATGAACTTGGTAAGGTCATTTATCCCATTTGAGCTCTGCTTCTACAGTTGACTAGATAGAATAATTAATAAAAATCTCTCATAAAGTTTCTTTGTAGCAAATTGACAGAATTTGGGAGTTTACAAAATTAGTATCCTTGTGATTCCAAGTGACTAATATTTCAACTACAACTTTCTTGTATGTAAAATTAATAATATTGCAAGCTCTATTGTTAAAATGTGAAAGAAAATGAGTTGGAGTTAAAAATAGAGGTTCTGAGTATATTTCCAATTTTGCTGCTTACTCCATGACACCTTAGTATGACAAAACTTCTATAAGCTTAAAAATTCATCCTTAAAGTGAATAAAAGTCACTTCTTAATTCCATTTACAAAAGCATCAAACATAATAAAATGCTTAAGAATTAAACAGAGTGGGGAAAGACTGGTAAAATGAAAAATACAAAACAATAATGAAAGAAATTAGAGACATCAACTGAAAGCCATCTCACATTCTTTAATTAGAAGATTTAATATTGTTAAGATGTTAAAACTATTCTAAGCAATCTATAGATTCAATGTAGTCCCTATCAAAATCCCAAGGACATTTTTTGCAATTAAAAAACTCCATACTAAAATTCATCTGGAATTCAACAAGGGACTCCAAGTCGCCAAAACTGTCTTGATAAAGAAGACAGTCTTTTCAACAAATGGTTCTGGAAAAAGTGGATGTCCACATGGAAAAGAATGAAGTTGGACCCTTACCTAACACAAAAATGAATACAAAAATGAATTCAAAAGGATTAACCTAAACTTAAGAGCTCACACTATAAAACTCTTAGAAGACAATTTATAGGGGACCATCTTCATGACACTGGTCTTGGCAATGATTTCTTGGATATGACACCAAATCATAGGTGACAAAAGAAAAAAAAATAGACATGTTGGATTTGATAAAAATTAAAAACTTTTGTACATCCAAGGATATTATCAACAAAGAAAAAAAGGCAACCCATAAGAAAAAAATATTTGTAAATTGCATATAATATTAAAGATTGATATCCAAAATCTATAAAGAATTCCTAAAACTCAACAGCTAATTAAAAAATAATCAGACACAAATAAAAATTTCTCCAAAGAAGACATATAAATAGTGGAAAGCACATGAAAAGATTCTCAATGTCACTAATTATTAGGAAAATGCAAATCAAAACCACGAGATATCACTTCATACTCATCAGAATGACAACTATTTTAAAAGTAATAATAATAAGCATTACAGAAGATGGGAAGAAATCAGACCCCTATGCTCTGGTAGTAGGAATATAAAAAAGGTTGCAGTTGCTATTAAAAATGGTAAGGTGATTTTCAAAAATTAAAAAAAGAATTACCATATTATCTATCAATTCCAATTCTGGGTCTATACCCAACAGAATTGAAGCCAGGACAGGTACAGCTACATTTATACTCATGTTTAAAGCAGCATTATTCACACTGCCAAAGGGTGGAAGGAACCCAAGTACCCACTAACAGATGAAAGGATAAACAAAATTTGGTATACACATAGAATGGAATATTATTCAACTTTAAAAAAGAATGAAAATCTGTTGCATGCTACAACATGAATGAACCTTAAAGACATAATGTTAAGCGAAATAAGCCAGTCACAAAGGACAAATACTGAAAATTCTACTTATATGAGATGCCTAGAGTAGTCAAATTCATAGAGACAGGAAGTAGAATGGTGGTTACTAGAGGCTGGGTGGAGGGAGGAGAATGGTGTGTTAGTGTTTAATGAGTCCAGAACTTCACTTTTGCAAAATGAAAAAAAATTCTGGGGACAGACGGTAGTGATGGTTATAAACCAATGTGTCATGCTAGTGGACTATTTATTTACACATGGTTAAAATAGTACATTTAATCTTATGTGTATTTTACTGAAATTTTAAAAGTCAAAAAAAAAAAAAAAAAAAGAAATCCAAACAACAAAAATCAAATGCTGTAAAGAGAAGCATTTCATAGTGGCTTTAAACTAGTATATAGGGTTTAAACTCATATAATATAGATGGGTCAAAGTTCTGAAGCTTCACAGGTAGTTAGGTAATTAAAACAAACTTAAGGAAGAGGTATATTTCTTTTAAATAGTTTCTCTATTGGCTTTTTAGGAAACCAAGCAAAATGACTGAGTCATCAGTTGGATTACGCATATATGCAACACTGAAGATTGCTTGTAAGGTTTCTACTTGAAGAATTCAATTGCCAGGAGCCATCAATGTTAACAATTTTCATTTCCAATAAAAATCTCTTGTGTTCTTTGTATTTTGAAAATATGCCAACAAATAAGAGGAATTCATAGACTAGTAAATACAAACTATTCAAATTGTCACACTGACATTTTCTTATTTTCATAGTAAATATAACTTTAAGAATTACTTGTTAAAAGCATTATAAAAATGCATTCTGAAAAAATAAAACAACCACAAAAACTAAACTAATTAAGTAAACTAAGAAATTATTTTAGCATGCATGCATGTGTGGATTTACCTCCCTTAAGGTAGTTACATATAAGGGATGGTACATAGATTTTTTTTCCTTCTATAATAATAAAGCGTTTATCTTGTTGTGGGAGCATCTGTTAAGTAGAATAATGTTGGCTTCTTTGTGTCAAGTATTGCACAGATACCCTAGCTAATTTAAACAGGTAAAGAAATGATTAAAAGAGGTAAGTGATTTGATTGTTCAGAAGAACCAAAAAACCAACTTTGGGGTCATATATTTAGGAGAAATGCTAAAATAATGACGAATAAGCCTTCAATTCATTCCTGACAGCTTGTAGCACCCTCCTGGACACAGATTGTCACAGCTAGAATTTCTGCGTCTGTAACCACTTCCAATTAGAAATGGCTCCTTCTGCATGCTTCTTAAAACGGGTTATATTAATCCACTCTTGCACCTAAACTGTGATTTAGATCCTCAAATGGGCATAACTGACTTGAAGAGTCTTCTGTATGTACTAAGTCTTACAAATGCAGAAAGCTGGGAGAGTGAAGAACTGGTATTGTCAGCTTTGATGTTGGGAGATGAAGATTTGTCAACACAGAAATAGAGGTCAAATGTTGGGCAGAGGAATAAAATGACTAATGTCAAAAACAAGAGTGAGCACTAAAAAATATTCCAGAGGACTGTCAGAATTAAGGTTCTATTATTAGCTTATTGTATGATACTTAATAAATGATCATAATGGCTCTAATGCTCTCCTCGACTGGACTAAATTTAGACAGGCTTCTTCTTTCCCTAACTTGCATTTAAAAAAAAAAAAAAACTGGCAAATATATATTCTTTCCCTGCCTCTTCGAGATGCAAACATTCATCCAGCCTCTCACCAGTTTAATGTCCAAGAAACGTCTGTCTCAAGGACCTAAAAGCCATTCCCATAAAATAATCATAAAGTTAGGGTCTCAAACTCCCATCTCTGTGGGAGGGTAGGAGCCTAACTTCAATAAGCACAAATTAGAAAACACAAATGGCCTAATCACATAGACCAGACTCCCTTCTAATGTCCATCTCACCATACTTTTACTCTATCTCACAACAATACTTAAAAAACACTCACCTTTGTTTCAGTGGACTTTAGTCTCTGTCCCTATTTCAATAGTTTTGATCCCTACTGTAATAGTCTTGAATAAAGTCTTCCTTGCCTGTTTTAACTCCACCAAAAACAATGTTTTTTAGATACAAAAGATTAAAACATGGATAATTATATGAATAGGTAAACAGATGTAATATGTATGATACATGTATGATACAGATATATGCTGCATGACTCAAATATATACACACACATATACATATATACATACATATATACACACACACACACATATATATATATATATATATATATATACATACTTTATATATATACATATATATGTAATTTTCCTAAGAAGGTAAAATTATGACTCCCATGTAGATATAAAAATAAATCATGTTAAAGAATTTGTTTTAATCAACAATATGATAGAATTATGCAGATGTTTTAACTGGTTCAAAGGAAAAATCAAAAGAGCACAAATTCATATGAAATAAAGAAATATTGAGATAAATTGCTATAAAGACTAATTTTTAGGAGTGGCAACTAAATTTAATCATTAATAGACAGGATCTAATTTACATATCTCTCAATTATCTACAATTTACAATAAGTTGAATGTTACACAATAGCTCGAAGATAATGAACAGCGTTGGAAACTGATGATCTGGAAAGATATACTTTAGAAAATGCATAGTTGTGCATTGAAACACAAATTTGTTTTGTGTTTTGTTTTTTAATTTTTATTAAACTTATTGGGGTGACATTAGTTAGTAAAATTATATAGGTTTCAAGTGTACATTTCTATAATGCATTATCTATATATTGAATTGTGTGTCTGCCACCCAGAGTCAGTTCAGTTCTCCTTCCATCATCATATATTTGACCTCCTTTACCCTATTTTTCCAACTTCCTGACCTCCTAACCGTCTGCTAACCACTAAACTATTGTCTGTGTCTATCAGATTTTATTTCTTTGTCGCTTTCAGTTTCATATCCCACATATGTGTGAAGTCATATAGTTCTAGACTTTTTCTGTCTGACATATTTCACTTAGCATGATAATCTCAAGATCCATCAATGTTGTCACAAATGGCAGTATTTAATCTGTTCTTATGCCGAGTAATATTCCATTGTGTTTATGTACCACATCTTCTTTATCTAATCATCTATCGAAGGACACTTAGGTTGTTTCCATGTCTTGGGTACTGTGAATAAAGCTGCAATGAACATAGGGGTTACATATATCTTAATGAATAAATGTTTTCAAATATTTTGGTTACATACCCAGAAGAGGGAATGCTGGGTCATATACTAATTCTATTCTTAATATTTTGAGTAAACGCCATACTGTTTTCCACAGTGGCTGTATCAATTTGTGTTTTTTTTACAATGCAGAATAGTGGATGTAGGTGTGTACTTGTGTGTGTGTGCACATGTGTATATGTGTATTATGAATGGTATGCTAACAATTTTCTCCTAAGAAACTGAAAAAAATCAAATAAATAACAGTATGCATTAAGAGCAAAACTGTGGAAACAGGCACTCATTGATTATCAGTGGAAACCTAAATTGTTTCAAAATCATTGGAAGGAAATTTGGCAATATTTTAACAAATTTTCGAAATTGCATACCTGTTGACATAGCAAGTCTAGTTCTGGAAATTTGTCTTACAGAAATATAGGCACACAGGAGCAAATATGTGTGTATACACAAACACAAACACACACACAACACTTACTCTCAGTTTTTAAAATAATAGTAAAAGGCTGAAACAACATACATATTCATCAGTACAGGTGAGGCTAAATAAATTTTGGTAGAGCTACCCAATAAAATATTTTATAAATTATTAAAAATGTGGCAGATCTATATGCAATCTATAAAACAATTTTCAAAATATAATCTAAAGTGAAAAAATGAGGTTTGTATAAGTAACTATGAAGAAGTAAATCTATTATTTTCTCATGCTTGCATAGCAGTTTCTTGTTCTGTTCAACACCTGTGTCATTATGGCTTCTAATTGTTTTTTTACATAGGTTGTTGTAAGATTTCGTTTTGATCAACCTCCTGGCATGGCTAAAGACTTGCCCTTTTATGCTTCTAGTGTATATGTTGCTCAGATTTTGTTATTGTTTTATAGCATTGAGTAGAACGGTAGACTAGTATCATATTCCCATGGGGAAATGAACTCCTGAGTTGACTCACAAAATAGAATAATCTCTGGGTTTTGCTTTTTTAGCCTTGCAATAAAAACTGAAGAACACTTAAAAGGCATTTCAAAGTCCATGAAAAAAAGTACAAAATATTAAAATAAATTATATTGTCAACAAAGGCTTGGAGAATGTATTGCTCACTGAGTGCATAAGTGCTACAGTTCTCAATGCAGGACTGTAATATTCATGGCCAACTTTGAACCAAGGAAATGAATGTAGTGCATTTCTAATTATACTTTCTTTCATGGGAGAGATGAATCATAATTTTAATCTCTGATATATAGCATTTTAGTGTTCTGACCTTTCAGTAAAGGTACATGCTTGATTAGAAAACATTTGAAACACCCTTGTCATTGGAAGACAGAGTTGTAAATGGTAAAAGCAATGAAATGAGCCCCCAACTCAAGACAGACTCTCCAAAGGTCAAGATGAAGTATCCCATCTATTTAACTGCCCAAATATATGAGGCATTCATCCTACTACAAGGCAGTTTCATGATAAAAGACCATAAAACAAAAGCAGGGTACTACATTAAGTATGTTTATAGTCTGTATTAATAAGATAAAATTCAACATATTTATATATATACATATATAGTGTATCATATCATACATATACACATAATGTTCTAGAAACTATAATTCTATAGGTGATTCTTCTTTGCCATTATGTAATAACAATTTTTTTTATTCTAAAAAGTTTGATAGATATCCTATCAGATTAATTTTAAAAGGTTGTCAGTGAATTAGAAAAGGTTCATCACCAAGAAAGGGATTTCTAATAGCTTCCTAAGAGAAAAACTTCTCTCATAAAAGTTTGTTGTCATTTTACTTTTTCTGTGAGAATTAATGGATTGTTTTCTGCTTTGTTGAATTATTAAGCTTCCTGATATTATACTTTCCTTATGCCACTATCTGTGAAGGCCACCTTCAGAATTGTTACCTCAGCACAAATAAGTGAGCTTCAAAGAGAAAAACAGAGCAAAACTATTGTCTTAAAAAAAAAAAAGATTGCAAAAAGACAAATAATTTCATCATTAGACTTTCAGTGTTTTATATATTATGTTCTTATTATATATTGGGACCCACTAGGATATCTCTAGTAACCTAAGGGAACTTTGTAAATTTCTGAAATATTTTTATTCACTTTATAAGCAGAAAAAGCTAATAGAGGAGTGTTTTTTTTTTTTGTTTTGTTTTGTTTTGTATGTTTGTTTTGTTTTTAAGTATTATGTATTACAATAAAACAGATAAGATAGAAGGAACTAAAAACCTTGGAATTGCTGTTTGAAGAATTTAAATAAGGATATGCTGAGTTTTAAAAAATAGTTTCCCTTATAGTAATTCAACATAAACAAATGGACAGATCATTTCAATTTTTTTTTACTTACCATTTAATTATCTTACTGAACAAAAATTCTAAAAAGCCTTTGCCATTATTCATAAGTAGTTTTCTATATGAACACCTATTACATAAATACTCTTCTTAATATGCTGTGTGCTTCATATACAGAGTTAACTTTCCTTATAATTTAATTGTCTTCCTTTGACTTTCATGAAACACATTTTTCTGATCTTTTTATTTATACATTTGACCTATATGTACGTCAATGGGATTCATGTGAGATATTCACTGGTACTCTTAAGCGGAATGCTGATTTTCTGACATAAAATAAGACAAAGTCAAAAACTTTTTCAGATCTCATTGCTTGCCAGTGATGAGGACTAAGTATCACAATCTAATATAGACAAGAATGGGGAAAAAAAAGAAACTAGCAGTACTTTAAGTTATAATATCATGAGATATTGTGGAAAAATGAATTGTGTACATTTGTGGAACACAGAATATCAGTTACAACATTATAAGATCTTTAAAGGCTTCAAAACACTGAACAACATCGACTAGTGAAACTAAACAAGAGTCTGCTGAGGAAGATAAAGTATTGTTCTCATGTTAAAAATGAAAACACAGAAAAATGAAGAAAAATAGAAAATGAGGCAATGACTTTCATTGGTCTAAAAAGCAATTTAATAACAGAGGCCATCATTTGATAGTGGTGCTGGGTGCGAGAGGTTCAAAGCATCATTTTCAAAAGAGATATTTTAAGTTTGTAGCTGTCAAATAGCTGGGGTCATTTTAGTTTGAGAAGTCCACACATATAAAAATCCTAACTCCTTCCTTGACTCTTTACCCATGTTTCAGCATATCATTTAGGAATCAAGTTTGTTTTTAAAATGAGCCTGATCTTCTCATAAAACAAGTGAGAACTTAGCACAGAGAGTCTGGGCATCCTTAGCAAAGAAGGTTGAATTCTTAACCACTCCATTGAAAATAAAATAAAAAGACAATATTTTTGACACTGTCAGAACAGGGAAGGGCTGACGAGCAAGAGGATGGGATAGCCTGATGTGAGGGTAAGAACTCGGATATAGAGGGCTGATTAAATATTTGATATTTGGAAACATGGAATTAAAATTTTGATTCTCAATGCCACGGTTATAGAATGTCTTTAAATCTCTTGTATACCCTATTGACAAACAACAAAGACCCTGTTATTCTTCAGTGATTTTCCTTAATTAAAGCATATTTACTTAAAATGTATGACCTGTCTTTTTAAAGATAAGGTTTCAAGTCAAATTTTCCCTGAACTATTGTGTTTTGAGGAATGTGTTTTGCTGGTTGTCCCCATTAATAGATATCCATTAATAGATGAATGGATTTTTTAAAATGTGTATATATTACTCAGCAATAAAAAATAATGAAAATTTGACATTTGAAATGACATAGGTAGAATTAGAGGGTAGTATGCTACGTGAAATAAGTCAGAGAAAGACAAATACTGTATGATTTCAGTTATATGAGGAATTTTTTTTAAATAAAAATAACAAACCACAAAACAGAAACAGTCCCAAAGAAACAAATAACAAGTTGATAGTTGCTAAAAGGGAGGGGTGGGGATCATTGAAAAGGAAAAAAAAATGTATATTTTAAGATAAAGAAAATAATGTGTTTTTTTTTAACAAAGAAAAAATGAGGATGATCATGAAAAAGGAGGGACAAAAGGGAAATAGTAAGGCGTAAAAGTGGTCCAATATCTAAAATTTAGTTACACTATCCTTTAAAGAAGGATAAATTAAAAAAAAAAATACAATTTTATTTGAGTCCAGAAACACCAGAAATGAAGTAAAAAATAAAGCTATCTCTACTTTAGTTTTCTGTTTTAGTCATGAGGCCTAATAGAAATTTTCTTCTAGAAAGATCCACTTATCATGACCCATTTGAACTACACCTACTTATCCTTAATAATCACTGCAAACAGCTGTTTTCTATTCTAAAAATACCTACCTTGAGTTTCCAAATGGAATAAATTTTCCCCTGCATGTTTCCTTAGTGACTCATTTATATTTCCATTATAAAACATTTCCCATTTGTGTCATTATTTGTTACATGTTGAATTGTCTTTTACCTACTCTCTAGAATTTTGGGTGAAGCTCTAAAGCTTAGGAAAAATTGTTTAGAAGGACTGTGTGTGAGATTTTTCTCATTTACTCATTAAGGTTACCATCTAATTTTCTCCACTTTTCTCTCCACCCCACATGAAACGCACTGCATTCTCTTGCCCTCTGGCTCCTGCTTGGCTTTAGCCAATGGGGGACACTGGCAGATACAGAAAGTATAAGAAAGAGAGGTGTGTGGCTCACCTCGGAGTGCCTATAACCCTCAAAGGAAGGTCACAACCCTGCTCAAGGCAGCCTTTTTATTAACTTTCTTCTCTAGTTCCTAAAAAAAAAAAAATGTTTCTTCCTCTTGTTTCTTATGATTGTTAGACCCCTAGAATACTGTACCAACCTTTATTATTCTCTTCACATTTTGTCAGTTGCCTTATTATTAAACACTTTTCAAAAATATTGAGTGTTCCATTTATTTGCTGCTGGGAACCTGATTTATACCTTTTCAAAGATTATTGAGAAGTGCTACACACATCTAAGCAAAAGGATAGAACGGATGGAATTGGAACCTTCACCTCTATCACTTCATCAAACAAATTAAGAGGAAATCATAAATTCAGAGGAGATTCATTGATACATTTTACAAGATTGCGTGACTTTTCTCCTCTACTCCCCAAGCTGTAGATATATAGATTGTTTGCACGAAGGCACTTTTGTCTTGAGTTACAGAATTGATGTATTTCAAAAATTAGAGAACCATCTTCATATAGCTTCTTGAATATAGTGTGGTATATTTATTTACTATTTTTGCTGCAACAAATTACCATAAATGTAGTGATTTAAAGCAACACAATTTTAATATTTTATAGTCCTGGAGGTCATACATATGAAATGGGATTCATGGGACTAAAATCTTGGTATTTCTAGAGCCTCATTCCTTCTGCAGGCTCTAGGGGAAAATCTGTACTGTGCCTTTTCAGCTTCTAAAGGTTGCATGCATCCTTTGCCCACATCACTCTGCTTCCATCGTCATACAACCTTCTCTTTCTCTACCTTCCTGCCGCTCCCCTCTTTTATAGACCTTGGCAATTACATTGGACCTACCTGGATAATCCAGGATAACCTACCCATTTCAGGATCTTATTTACATACACAAAGTTCTTTCTGACACATAAGGTAATAACATTCATTAGGTCTGAGAATCAGGACATAGATATCTTTGGGGACGGGGTGGGGGGCGTCATTATTCAGCCTCATAGTGAGAGACTTTTGGGGATAGAGGAATATGTGTAACCTCTGGAAACTGGGACACATGTGAGCATCGGTTCTGGTTCTTACTTACCAAGTAATAAAAGTAAAAACTAAATGCAAGTTATATCAGCTTGCAAACATAAGACAAAGAGATTGTCATGTGAATAAACTGCATTGTTACCATTTAGCAGAACTAGAATGTACAACAGTTTATGGAACACATGCATTCCATGGGAATAAATGGCCTGTGACAGTTTGTGAAGGGACCCAACCTAGACGGGTCTTTCCAGTGTAGAAGGACCTCAGCAGTAAGTTCTGTGTGGCAGAGAACCACAGAATGTAATATGAGGGTGCAGGTGGTGTCGCATGCTCAGTTAGAAAGCTCATGTCCCATTATCAGAGAATGGTGCATTGTGTCACTGCAGAGGGTCAGACAGGCAATATAAATGCACTAAAGTAACCGTGTGAGTGCCTGAAACAACAGCTAGCACACCAGCCAGCAAGTATCATCCAAAGAGATCATTAAAACTGCACCAGGCAAATAAGACAATCTTAGCACCTTTTCTTCCGTCCTCCTCTAGTCATGACCCTAAAATAATGAGTGGAGATGAAAAAGAAGTGTTGAAGAGTAAGCCAAGCTTCTCTTTGCCACTGACAATTCCTGAACCAAAGGAAAAAACTGAGTTGGGGACAGGGTAGATTATTGGTGTTATATGTGAGACTGAGTGTTTATATATTATATTGAACTGGACATTTTAATAAATAAACACACATTTGTTTCCTAATTATAGAAATCCTGATATATGTTCAGGAGACCAAATAGAAAATCAGAGAGAGTACATTTGAAAATAATAAAATATAGCTATATTTTATTTTGAGCCTATCCAGTCCAGTCTACTCAAAATTATCAATAAAACTATGCAGATTAACATAGTTAATGTTAATCCTCTTTTCTTTACTTTTTTATTCTGAACACAAAGAGAGTAGGGTTTCCTTCCAGTCACGTGTGATGTCGCTATGTCTCTATGTCCCTCCTTTTGCTTATGTCATTCCAATCCTGAGGAGAAGGGGGTCTTTTCAATAAATAATGCCTCAAGTTATGCTCTGATAAATGGTTAATATTTTTTAAAAATTTTTGCTTGTAAATGCTCTTTTCTGATAAATGTAAAAAACTCTATAAACCTAGAAAGGATTCAAGAATGTTCCTCGACATTCTAGAATGGAGCCTAGAAAATCAGTTTTGACATGTAGCATGCCTAGATAAAGTTAACAATATCAAGAACATTGCAAACATATACACCAACAAATCCAACAAACAAGTAAAAGAAAAAACCCATTGTGGTTGGTGAGAAAGTAAAGGAATAAACTTATGGGGAAAAAGGAAAAGCAGAGAAATGGACTTTATAAGCTAACTCCATGATCTTTGAGGTGGAAAAGTATACATTTCCTATCTTTTTCTAGAAATCAAAAGTGCTCATCATCAAATAGGATATAGTAGGTATTGAATAAAAACTTTCAGTAAATATGGATGTTTCCATCGTAAAGTGATTATTTCACTGATCTATTTCTTAGTTTTCCATCATCCCATGATTATCCACCACTTAACTTCCTGAAAACTGATGGGTTTGCCATGGAAAAACATTTTGGCTTTGTTCACAATTTCTCTAGTCAGCCTGCCTTTTCTATACACAGTCCTCTACATATCAGCAGTATAATAATAGGATATAGACATTTACCTCTAACCAACAGCCACAATTTCTTTATAATTATTCTCAAAAAACTAATAGTAATAATAACGATAATGATAATAATGGAGAAATAGGCAAAGTTCATTAGCATGCAATTATCATTATACCTGCTTCCTGGGTTTTATTATATTGGATTGACATGGCTTTTATAGAAAACCATGTCTATTATAGACTGCATACTCAGTGATTACCCTGTGGGGCTCTATGGAGAGCTACCCAGACATTATTTCAGATGTTTTGAAATCACTTCTATCAAATGAATTGTTTGAAATATAGAAAATGTTAATTTTCATAATTTACCATTAATGTAAGAATTATAGAAATTGAAATGTGCAATCTGTGCATAACCTTCAATTCATAGACCTAGTCCACTTCTTGGAGACTTGATATCATTGAGATAGACTTTAGAAAAGCTCCTGGCGATTAAGTCTTCATTAAATGTTAACAATTATTAAATTTTTACTTTAGGGATTCTAATTATTGGATTTTGAAAATTGACAAAAGGTCTATAAACATTTAAAAGAACAAAGACAAGTGCCCTTGTTAAAATCACTTCTTTTAGATACGTTAGAAGTTATGTCATTATTCAGTTTTCATTTCAGTGTCTGATAGGGTTTGCAGATACATTAGTATTTGAATATGGAAGATATTTGTCATTTAAATCATTTGACACATCCATAAATTGTTCTTTCCACAATAAAAACAAAAAAAATTAAAATAAAAATACCCATATAGCTTAATAGATTGACAGTTAAAAACTGGAAAAAGTCCATACGAGATTCCTTGGGATCTCCTAAGGATACTGGAAAAGGCAAAACCCTATCTGTAATCTTAAGTATCAGCGATGAGACAAAGCACAAAATAAACATTTCTTACTTGAAGTGATCAGTTTTGGAAATGAATTACTTCATTTGAACAAGCCGTTTAATTATGTGGAAGAGACACCTTACCTTGTAAAGGGCCTTGCTCTATTTCCAAGGAGAAGAATACTTTATTCTTCTATCCATAATTCGATGCACACATCTGACAATTAAGAGGAATGACAACACTTAGTCTCTTGAATTGCAGCAACTACAAGATAGCAAAGAATTGGGGGGGGGGGGGAATTAAATGGTTGAGTACAAATGAACCACCGCATGAAGCAATTCAGATAAAGTATTTCAAGTCCAGAAATAATGTTTTCAGGAATGGTACTTTGACTACTAATTATGTAACTTGTAAATTGCAGTGCAACGACCCTGACTTTTAAGATTTTGTGAGCAATTTTAACCTACAGGTATATTGCTGGTAAACCACAAAGTTTTCAGCAAGTCAATTAGAAACAAGGAGGAAGTTTCTCTAATAAAATCACAATTATAGCATCTTTTCCTAGTACTTTGCCTTAAATAACATCTATTATAGGGTAAACAAGCAATATTGTTGTTTAAATTTATCTCAGCTCGTTTTTTCTTTTTCTTTTTTAACTCTAAATAACTAATACTGCCAAAGATTTCTCAGAACGTGTATCTGCAATTCCCTTACATGACTCCTGGGTCACTGGGAAACTGTTAACATTTAGTGAACTTTATACAATTAGCTCTGTTCTTTGGGTGTTCAAACACATTTTCTTTATCCTTTATCCTGTGTATGTGAAAGGAAGATTTATGGTGGAAATGTAGTCTTGAAATCTTCTTCATTAACGTCTCCCAGGGCACTTTACAATCATTAAAAGTTATAATTAGTACTGAAATATATTCAGCTCCTAAAAGGATCGTTTTTTAAACTAATAACTTTTTTTAACATCTGTATTTTAATGTCTCAAAACAGTTTAAGTGCTCCCAACTTCATCAGATAATGACTTCATAAGCACAGAGAAAATAACCCAAAGAGTTTTTAAATTCTCTGAAACATATTTTCTAATCCCCTCTAGATTCTGTTCATTGAAAACAGTTAACTGTTTATGTAATTTAATAGATTTTTTTTTCAGAAGTGTCAGGTAAGGAAATTAAGTAAAACTATAGTAGTAGGTTGACTAAGGAAACTATGGTGAGAGTTATAAATTTTACTCGGGCTTAAGTCTGTTACTAAGTTAAAATTAGGTCTTTATATTAATATCTTCTGTTATGCTTTTCAGGAGCTTAACTCTATATGGTAGACATTGTAGACTGGGAACTGAAGCTATATATAAAATCTTCCCTCCCCAGCCATCATCCAGCTGGAGTTATATATTTGACACAATTCTAGTCAATGTCATTGTCAAAAGCACTGAAAGATCTGACATTTCACACTATTTTCAAGCTAACATGTGTCTGCCATAGTTTCTTGGATGCTGGTAAAAGACATGACACTTCTGGATCAAAGACACAGTATAGTTATTATTCACAACAAGAGCAGTAGCCAGAATTTCATCACTATTTTCCTCTGCTGACTCCTTATTAAGATAAGTTTGAAATTTTCAGCCAGGAAAGAAAGGAAAAAAAACCCTTTTAAAATTAAGACTATTACATAAATAGAAAGCAAATATCAAGAGAATCAAAGGTGCCTGCTTTTGTGTCATTTGTCCCTTAGGATAGCACTGAAACAAAAGGGGACAGATGACATGACAATCCGACATAAGTGTGGGAAACCCTGTTGCTGAGGAGGTGATATCATGCTGTAGCCAAGCAGTTTTAGAGACTGCAGCTGAATCCTAAGAAGGCAAGGCAGATAGCCTTATAGCTTGTCAGAAATTGGAAGGCAATGAAAACACAAAATTAAAAAAATGTCTCATGACAACCTCCCGAGAAATAGGGAAGGTAGTGGAAAACGGCCTCATAACAGCTCTTCATGATCTTCTCATGATTTCGTATTCCAGGAGATCATAAAGCATTCTGTCAAGACTTGGATCAGCTGCAGTCAAGTCTTGACTTTGTGGTCTATGTAGAAATGTACAAGGTTGCCAGGGTGACATGGTGGAGCCATTCACACAGATCCCCCAAACCTCAGTTCCCACAGGCAATAAAGTAAAAACCAGGTGAATCATACACACATGCAGTAGATTGCATTACAGAAGGGGACTTTGAGCTTAAGAAACGCAACCTTTTACAAAGGCCCCAAGAAAATATGGAGCCCTTTATCCCAGAAGGAGGCATTATCTTGAATTTTCTGGGCAACACACAAACTTGCCCTCTGCTCTACAATAGCTCCAAGGTTATTCACCATATAAATACCTTTGAAAAGACTATATAGAAGAAAACACTGTCAGAGCCTTTGCATAGATGTGAAAGCATAAGAGACTCAGAGAAAACTGTCTCCAAATATCTTGTATTAGAAAGTAGCACGTGGTTTCGCTTTGTGACACTTCTCAGAAAGATGTTACTTTCCTGAGTAAACCAAAACAAAACAAAAATAGATTCAGCAGGTTCAACCTCAGCTTCATTGCCCTAGCACCTACTCCATTCCTTAAACAGAAATATAATGTCTAATGAATTATAGGAACCAAGGGGCCAACAACAAGAAGATTCCACACAATAAGGATGGTACAATGGAAATCTACAAGCCTGTTTCCACCAAATATTGTGAAAGAGTTTCAATTCCCCCAGCTATTTGCTTAAGCAACTTTGAGCCAAATACTCTGTTGCTTGCATTTGAGAACATTCCTAATCAAGACAGCGTGAGCTCAGAAGAAAATGTCGGTCATGATTCCTTGACATTGAATGCTCTCTCCAAACCTCCACTAATGAATGGAACCAGACTCTCATTTGATATTATTATTCTTCAATTAATATTACTGCTTTAAGCTTAGTTGTGTGACTTTAGGAAATATATTTAATCCACACTGGGCTATTTCCTCTACTGTCACATTTGTAATAACATTATCTAATTGGCTTGGTGGGAAAATTAAATTATAATGATTATAAATATATCTCCTGAAGCTCATATCAATGCATAATAAATATCAGTTTCCTTAGAGCAAAATGCCCCTGCTAACCTCCTGTGAAGATAATTATGATTACAATTTTCTTTATTCAGTACCTGCTTCAAAAATCTTGTCACTAATTATTACACATATCATTTAAATCAGAAGTTTAACAGAATATTTCAGATTTTTTTTTTGTCCTGAAGTCATGTTTAGTAATAGTTTATGTTCGTGAATTTTTTTAACTGAGCTATTATAGAACCAAGTAGAACAGTAATTTAGTTGCTAGTGGCAAATAAGTTTACTTAATTTCTTTAAAAAGTGGAAAAAATTAAATATTTGAATTTTCCACAAGTGAGGCACTATTTACTTTTGTTTCTATTATCCCATAACATTATTTTAGGTAAACATATGTTTCCCTGTGGTGGGGGGTTAAAAAGAATGCTTTTGAGAACAAGTAATATTTGGAATTTGGGTGCAATAACATATTTTTAAAAAATTTGTACACTTTCAAATAAAATTTGCTAATACTTTGTTGAGGATTTTTTAATGTTTGTTCATGAGAGACACTGCAATTTTGCTTTCTTGTATCTGATTTTGTTTAGGACAATGACGGCCTCACACAAACTTGGCCTCAGAGTGAATTATGAAGTGTTTTCTCTGCTTAGAAGCAGAGAATATTTGGAAGAGAGTGTAGAGAAATTGTATAAATTATTTCTTAAATGGTTGGTACAGATACCTCAATAAACATTAAATACCATAGGAATAGATGAACTCATTCATCATGAGTATGAAGAAAAAGTTAAAAAATAAATAATTATAGCCCAAAGCAGCTAAGCTATAAAAAGGTTAACAGTGATTATAAAATTAAAATAAATATAATTAATAACTATAACATCAATTTATTATAATAGTTGTAAGATAAAGAGTGATATTATTTTAGTGTACAAATCAAAATGAACTGAGATAAGAAATTTTTCATGAATGACTACTTGGAAATAAGAATGTAAATGTGAGGGAGAAAGTTAATTGTTACTAGCATTTGGCCAGAAGCTGAGACCTGGCCAAATGATGACAAGGAACACTAAAGGAATTTGCACCCAGCGTTTGAACATTATTTGTCAAGTGCATCACTAATTGTCACAATTTCATGAAGTGATAGGAATCAAAGTCCCCATATTTCACAAAATAATGTGCCTGCAAGGGAGAGAGCAAATAAGTGTGATTTTCTTTCACTCCAGCACCCTGATATTTCCACAAGATACCATGCTCATTCCCTGGATCAGAAACAGAACTGTATGGAAAGGTGTCAGATAATAGGATTTAGGAACATTTTGCTAATTTGTGATGGGCTTATCCTGGGACCTTAACATTAATACTGAACTTATTCTAGTATAGTGATTGGAAAGCTGGATGAATGGATAGAATATCACTAACAGATCTTAAATGAGTCCTAGGGAGAAGGTCACCCAATTAAAATAAAAGGGAAGTTCTCTATATGTTGTAAACTGAGGAGCTATAGCATTGGGTCTCCTCTTATTAATGAGGTTGGAACTCAGGATGGGTAGAGGTATTCTTCTCACATCATCAGAGATAGGTCCCTGGCAGTACTGACATGAAGTCCCTCTTCACATTAATGCTTCAAGATCTGGGAGATTTGGGTGAAGTGGATCGCCTTCAGTTCTGCAGTGTGTTAATGAGAGACAATTTGAATAGATGTTAATGGTAGTAGTAGTCCTGGAAGGTCACTTCATTGAGAGTTGCAAAATGTATATATATTACTTCTAAATTACATGAAGAAAATATAATTTTATATTCTATAACTGATTTGAGCTTCTGTAGGCATTCCCATCCCAATCACTGGTAGCAGGTGTCAGGAAAACTTGTAAAGCCATTGAAATAGGCAAAAATGATTATTGTCCCATTGAGTGCACCCTTCCAGGTCATCTCAGCCTTTCATTGACTCTGAGCCGTTTTTAAAGTCTTCAAGTTAGAGAACGGTAATAGAAAATTAACATTTCTTGTCCATAAAAATACAAATTATGTCTGGTGGAGATACACACAAAAACTGTTCTATGGATATTGACTAATATTTTGTAAATTCATTTCAGCCTTTCCTGGAAGCTGTTAATATGTGTGTTTTTGAAATTCTCTTTTGAACTGGTCGTAACATCTACTGGTTACTTCATGAATGAGTTTTTAAATCTTTGAAACATGACAAAAGTTTCCTGTCAGTAATATCATTTAGGCCTTGTGCTTTCTATTATGAAACATTATTAATTAATGACTTAATTTCTTTAATAGACAAGGGTCCATCTAGATTATCTATTTCTCCTTCCATGAATTCTGGTAGTGTGTATCTTTTAAGAAACTGATCTAAATAATACACGTCAGGTTATGAAATTGAAGGACTTAGGATGTCATAAAAATGGTGGCATGAGGTGAGCCTCTGGAACTCTGCCCTGGAATTTACAACAAATTGAACAACTATAACTCCACAAAGGACTCCCTGAGCAGCAGACAGGCAAGACAAAGTGGAGCACTACTGAAATCACCTAAAGATGGGCAAATTGCGCGAACAGGGGAGGAGGGAAGGGAAAAGTGCGGAGACCGGGTGGCATGGGCGCAGAACGCAGACCTAGCTAACTGCTCGGAGCTCGCAGCTGCACACCAAGGAAGAACTCGGACTGCTAGGGCTCCACTTATGGCCCACAGGGTGGAGGGCACAGCATATAACACGGCTGAACCCAACACTGATGGCAGAGACCTTGGAGCAAAGACTGAGGGAAGAAGGCTGAAACTGGTGGTTTAAGCCTTCACTGTGGAGCAGAGACGGAAGCCGTAGGCACTGAGACTAGCCGCCCCCTCCCTACCCTCCCAGAGCTCGCCCCGCCCCCACCTGCCCAGTGCTAGAAGCAGAACAGTAGCAGGGTCAGATCAAAAGAACAGAATATTTGCAGTTCTGAGAACTGTGGTCCACAGACTCGGACTCACAGCCCAACTAGTTCCAGAAAAGGGGCGGGAGCTGTGGAAGCAGGACTGGCTGTGGTGGTGGTCATTGCCCACCTCTCACCACCCACCCACCCCTGACCCCACCTATCTGGGTGGATCCCCGAAGGAGTAAATAGAATTGCTGAAGCACACAGGCTCTGAATCTGGGGCAGGAAGAGCTTTGAAACCTCAGAAGTTTTCCACATCTCCACACGGAGGTGTGCTGTATGACGAAGTCCAACTGCTCACGGAGGAGAAGCCCGCCTTCCATGGAATCCCCCCATTGTGAGAGGAGTCGGAATAGTGCAGAGAAAAAATAAAATACTGTGTGAGAGAGAATAAAAGGTTGCAGTCGGAGAGAAAATAAAACATTCTACCAACACCTACTGGAAAACAAAAGAAAGACCTCTTTCTATCAACCTATTGCAGAACCCTCTCCTGTAGATATCTAGGAAGAGAAATAATAAATCATTAATGGCCATGAATAATTAAGGCAACAAGACAGCTCAGAAAGAAAATGAAAAGTCTGCAGAAAATGAACTTAAAGATATGGAAATATGTGACTTAAATGACAGAATTCAAGATTGCAGTTCTTAAAAAACTCAACGAGATGCAAGAAAACACAGACAGGCAGTTGAATGAACTCAGAAACACAATCAAAGAACAAAATTTGAACATTTTACCAAAGAGATTGAAAATTTAAAAAAAGAACCAAACACAATTTCTGGAGATTAAGAACTCAATAAAAGAAATGAAGAATGAAATAGCCAGCTTAAGTAGAGTTGACCAGATGGAGGAAAGAATCAGTGACATCAAAGATAGAAATCTGGAAATGACACGGATATAAGAAAGAGACTTGAGACTTAAAAGAAATGAATCTGAAAAATAAATTTATAAAATTTATTTTAAATTTATTTAACTATTGGCTACATTGTAATAATATTCCCATATTTTGTGTTAAATAGAAGTATAATAAAATAAAAAAGAGACTACCAATTTGGAGAGGTGTTCAATGGGGAGTTCGAGCACATTTAAAAAAAAAAATCTAGTCAAAAAAATGGTATCAATGCTCAATAACTCTAGATGTTGTTAGAAAATATGCCAACTTCAAAAAGTTAAAGAGAAGCACTAAAACAATGAAGTGATAAACATATAATCTATAGTTTATAAATCAAGAAAGAGAATGAAATAGGAATTAAAATTAAATCTAATGAAAGATAAAGAGGGAATCTCAAGAAATAAATGTGAGGTAAAGAAATATACATTTTTTTAAAAGTAAACCTGGGTAAACATTAACAAAGTTATATGGTGCTGTGTGTGGTATTGTGTTTGTGTTAAATCATACTTGCTAATGCACCAAAACTACAGTCACATGGAAACATCTACATTCTAAACTACACATTATTACTGAGTTAAATGAAGAACTAAAAAAAAAAAAAAAAATGAAGGACCCCCCATATTCATACATTTGAAAATTGAATAATGTAAAATTGCACATTTTACCCACAATAAACCATCTATTCAATGCTATCCCAATCAAAATCACAGGAGTGTGTGTGTGTGTGTTCATATATTTGTGAAGGTTTGGATGGAAGTTGAAAATTGATTCTAAAATTTGGAAATGCAATGGTTAAAAGTGTCATAAGAATTTGAAGCAGTATGCTGGACAACTTACACTAAAAGATACCAAGACCCATTATAAAATTCATTAATCAGGAAGTGTATTGTTTGTTTTGCACTGGGATAGGCAAACTGATCAAATGAATATCACAGAGATCTCCAGTCTATCCATGTACATAAATGTTCACCTAATTATGAGAAGGGTAACTGCACTACAGAGGAGAAAGAAGGCATATTTCAGTAAATAGCATTATGTCAACTGGATATTAATGCTCAGAAAACAAAGACTTCAAACATTTTTGAAACTAGGAGGGAGGTTCCTCACTAAGCTTTATGGGACCATCAATATGTTGTAGTTGGCTAGCAATACTGAGTCGCTTTTCATTATTTTAACAGAAATTTTACATTATATTTCAATATAAAGATATAATATTAGAAGGGAAGAAAATTCACGTCAGGCTTTATTTCAGTGGCTTTACTCCGTGTCAGTTTAATCTTTGCTATGCATTTTCTGTCTTTTTTTGTGAATACTTCTGATGATGTTTTAAGTGTTCTCAAGCAAAACTAAAAATTATCAGCTCAGGCCTCTCAGTCTCAGAGAAAACTAATTCATTAATTTGGGGGATGAAAAAAACAACATAGGAACAGTTACATCAAAGTTTTGATGTGGCACCTGGCACCTGTTCCTGTTAAGTTAACTCTAATACAAATGATACACTCATACCCCCTTCTCACATTTTTGTTCTTTCCGATAACAGAAGAAAAAAAACAAAAAAAACAAAAAACTTAGAAACATCTTGAATATCATAAGACTGAGTGTGGACTATTTTTGAATTTTCTCATCTGAAGTAATTTTAGATTGATAAAATGCATTTTGTTCATCATTTTTTTAAATTGCAAAATACATCTGGGATAAAGAAACTTGTAAGCAATCATTTTCATGTCAATGATATACCATCATGAATATCTAGAATGAGAAATAATTTACATGATTTTTTTGTAGGGTTGTGATTGTCGCTTTAAGACTGAAAGCCTGTGAACTGTGCTATTTGAGATGACTGAAATGTGGCAAAGGAAATCTCACTTCAGGAATTTAAAAGAATCCAGTATAATATTTGTAGATTTATATGAAAACACAATGGACTTTAAGTGAATCCCACTTAAAGGCAATCACATTGAAATGGAGACACAGCCTGTGCTCAGGCAAACAGGGCTGATGAACAGAAGTGTACAATTAACGTGCCAATAGAAATACAAAGAAACCTAGGAGCATAGAGGAGGAAGAAAGACAAAACTAAGTAACCTAATTATAATTTTAATTAAATCAATAAAGTTGCCCTATTTATACCATAACTAATATCAACTTTACTTTGAAAAACAAACATGAAATTCAGTTGGATGAGGTACATTATACCTTTTACTTTGCCTAAAACCTTACCATAAATCTTGCCTCTGAATTATCAAGAGTCCTCTGTGCCTCTGGATTATTGTAATTAATATGGAAAGAGGACTACTGCATCTAGTCCAGGAGGAGAGAGCCAGGTAGAAAGACTATGTTATTTGAGTTGAAAAGGTGATAAAAATAATGTTCTGGAACCTTCTTTGAAATAAATTAGTCAAACATGATCACGTTCCAATCAATCAGGTTAAACACACTTCTCATTTGGGGAGGATGAGTTAACAAGATAGTCTTAATAGAAATTTCCTCTCTTATTACATAAGGATAGAATATGAAGATAAATCACCAATAGTCCTTCCAACCCATATTGCACTTTTCCAGTATTTCTGTCATATTAGACTATTTGCATTAAAATCTGCATTGGTAGTGGAGAGCAAAACATTTAATCAAGTGATTCAGTTCTCCTCTGCTGCTACTTTATCAATTTCCATTGGTCTTTCAGAACATTGGGACAACAATGCAGGAGCCACAAGGAGAACAAGAGATTGAGCTCTACGGTTTTGTATAAATCTTACAAAGTGTGTAAAGAATCTGTGTTTCTTGACAACAACAACAACAACAACAAAAAAGCAAAGGCTACAACAGCAGTTGTATGTACAAAACACAGAGATATTATTTGACTTGCAAACAGGTTACTGACCAGACAAGGAGATAAGACAGAGAGAGGATAGTGAAGAGCGGGTTGCGTGCTTTAAAAAGGGTGAGATGGTGACAGGAGTCTTCTCCCAGCACAAATCTCCAGGCAGGAGATGGATCTGTGCACACGTTGGAGAGTTACAAGGCCTGTGAGCCTTCAGATCAGAGGAAGCTGAAAACTAAGAGTGCTGGCCTGCCCCGGCCCCGAGTGCCTTACTCTTCAGGGTTCAGCTTGGAGAGGAGTTCAAAGTGGGGGCCAGGAGCTAGGGGGGCCAACTGGCCAAAGAGACGTGAAACTTAGACTTACAAAGAAAGAGGTTTTTGCCTTTAAATAAGACTTTGACAATGTATAGGGTTCTAACCAAATTTGCTTTTCCTTAGATGTGTGTGTGTGTGTGTGTGTGCACATGTGAGATTCTTAATATGTAAACATATAATACTGGGTCTCAGTTCCTGCTCCCCCTCCTGGCAGGTGAACTCAGCATATAGTGAGGCCAAAAAGGAACACCAACGGAGCCGTGGTACGGGGTTCATACCACTATATACTCTATGGCGGCCGGTGGAGACACAAGAAGCAAACATCTGCCAGTACCCCAACAAGGAGTCTTTCTGCACCAGTCTCACTGGCGGCCAGGAGAGACACTACTTATGCACATATTTTTTTATATATAATATTCAATAATTTAACAAGTTTATGAACCCACTTGTAAGGGGCTTAGAAGTTGAATAGCTTTCCTAACAAGTAAGAACCTGACCATACTGGAAAAGAACAAGTCTCTTTACCTCCTGAAGAGAAGTGAGGACATGGAGCAAACCAGTGCCTAAAAAAAAATGGAGACACAGACAGGCAAACACAGAGAATCACACTTACTGGAGAAGAAACATCCTCAAAATTAGTGCCAGATAGGGAAACCAGAACTGCAATTGACAAATTGCTGGAGGCCACGAGTGGACTACTCTGAAGTGTTAAAAAATTCTGGGACACTCAGTAAGTGAGGGCTCTTGGAGCTTTAAGTTCTCACAATGAATATATGAGAAAAATCCCTTTGTGCTTCTTCCAGCATGGGCAAGATGGGGAAAAGGAACCACTTGCAAACATACCAGGACATTTTATACTTCTTAATAGGTTAGCCTCAGGAGAAACTAACTAACTAGATCTTAACCAGCTGGGGAATTATCCGAGCCTAGTTGCTTTGGGGGAAGAGAAATATCCACCACCTGATAGCTACCCAATTCCAGCCTACTCCTGCCCAACCTAAGAAGGGAAAAAACTGACAAGCACATTTGAAGCATACAGTATAGAGGCACAGACTCACTAAAGACCTAAGACTCACTGAGACCTAATCATAGGATTATAGAACTCTTCCCATCCCCTGACACCTCATCACCACATTACTAAAGGCTTGTTTACAGCATTTCTTTTCACCCAGTATATCATGTTCCACCAAAAGGCAAAAAATAAAGAAAAAAGTTTGAGGAGACAAGGGAAGCATCAAATCAGACATGGCAAGGGTGTTAGAATTATCAGACCAGGAATTTAAAACCACTATAGTTGATAGGCTAAAGGCTACAATGGATAGGCAATGTGTAAGCAGAAAGATGGAAATTTTAAGAAAGAACTAAGAAATTTTAAGAAAGATGGAAATTTTAAGATGAAACACTAGAGATCAAAAACACTCTAAAGCTGTAACAAAAATATAGAATGCTTTTGCTGGGCTTATTAGTAGTGTGGACACAACTGAGGAAAGCATTTTACAATAGAAACCTCTAAAACTGAAAAACAAACAGAAAAAAAGATTGAAAAATAGAATATCCAAGAACAGTGGAACAGCTACCAAAGGTATAACATACACATAATGGGAATACTAGGAAAAGAACTAGAAAGAAACAAAAGAAATATGTAAAACAATAATGAAAGAGTTTCCCCAAATTAACATCACACACACAAAAGATCCAGGAACCTCAGAGAAAACCAAGCAGGATAAATGTCAAAAACACTACACCTACACTTACCACTTTCAAAATGTTTAAAAATAAAGATTAAAAAAAAATTCTGAAAAAGAAATAAAGGTAGGAGAAAAACAAACAAACAAGCAAACAAACAACACCTCATCTATAGAGAAACAAAGATAAGAATTACATCCAGCTTCTCCACAAGGGGGAAAAATGTAAGCAAGAAGAGGCTGAGGAGAAATATGGAAAATGCTGAGAGGAAAAAAAATCCACCTATGTAGAATTCTGTACCCTGTGAAATTATTCTTCAAAAATGAATGAGAATTAAACACACAGACAACCAAAAATTGAAAAAATTTGTAGCAAGTAGATGTGCATTGCAGAGAATCCTTTAAAAATTTTCTTTAGAACAAAATTAAATTATATATGTTAGATATAGATACAAATACAGAAGAGCATTAGAGACTAAATTACTTTTATTTTTCATTCTTTGTTGATCTAACAGATAACAGTTTATTCAAAAATAACAGAAAAAGAAATAAAGGTAGGCTGTATTAAATTATGTATGCATATATGTATTTATATATGATTATATATGTGTATACATAAGTGAAATGTGAAATAAATAACATCAATATATACAAAGGATGGGAAGGAAGAATTAAGATCATCTTGCTAATACAAGGTACTTATATTACTGGCAAGGTAGTATAGTATTATTTAAAAGTGTACTTGGATTAATTGTATATGTATATCACACACTCTAGGACATTAACTAAAACAGGTAGAAAAAGAACTATAACATGTATGTTAAGAAAGAAACAAATATGGAATCATATTAAATGCTCAATTAAAACTACAAAAGGCATAAACAGATTGGAAGACAAATACAAGAAAAAAATAAAAAATAAAGCTAAGGCAACAAATAGAGCACTAACAAATATTGTAGATACGAATCCAACTATCAGTGAATTTTTTGAACATCAGTGGTCTACATGGACCAATTAAAAGACAGAGATTATAAGAATGGATCCAAAAAGAAACCCAACTATATGTTATCTACAAGAAAACCACTATTAAATATAAAGACACATATAGATTAAAAGCAAATGGATGGAAAAAGATGTACCATACTAACACTAATCAAAAGAAAGTAGTAGTAGCTATATTAATTTCAAATAGAATAGACTTCAAAGAAAGGAAAGTTATCAGAGAAAGAGTGGGGCATTACATAATGATGAAGAGGTCAAATTTTCAAAAACACATAAAAACCTTTGAGGTATATGTGCCTAACAAGTAAGTGTCAAAATATGTGAAGCAAAAACTGAACATATAGAACTACAAGAAGAAACAGATGAATCTATTACTGCAGTGGAGACTTTAACTCCTTCTATCAGAAATGGACAGATCCAGTATGCAGAATATCAGTACGGACATAGCTAAACTTAACCACACCATCAACCAACTGGATATAACAGGCATTTACAGATTAGTTCATACAACTGCATCAGAATGCATATTATGCTCAAGTTCATATGGAACAGTTCCTAAGATAGACCACATTCTGGACCATAAAATACATCTTAACAGATTTAAAAGAATAGAAATCATAAAATGTCTCTTCTCAGAACACAATGGAATTAAGTAGAAAACAATAACAAATATACATGGAAAATATCAAAATACTTGAGGATTAAACAACATACTTTTAAGTAACACATGGTTTCAAAGAAGAAATATCAAGAAATTGAAACTTTTAACTGAAGGAAAATGCAAAACACAACTTACCAAACTTTTGGGGATTCAGTGAAAGCAGTGCCTAAAAGTAGATTTATAGCATTGAATATATAAATTAGTTAACAAGAAATACCTAAAATCAATCATCTAAGGTTCCCTTAGAATTAGAAAAAGAAAAACAAATTAAAACCAAGGCAAGCACAAGATAACAAATAATAAAAAGTAAACAGATGTCAATGAAACATAAAATTTTATCCTATGGCATTAGAGAAAAACCAACAAAATCAAAAGCTTGTTTACTGGAAAAATCAGTATAATAGATAAGTCTCTAGTCAGGTTAATGAAGAAAAAGGAGGGTATACAAATTACTAACATGAAAAATAAACAAGAGGACAACACTACTGATCCCACAGAAATTAAAAGTATAATAAAGAAATATTATGAATGACTCAATGCTGAAAACTTTGATAACCAAGAAGAAATGGACCAATTCCTTGACAGATACAATTTGCCAAAACTCACACGTGAATAAATATACAATCTGAGTAAGTATATATCTATTAAAAAAAAACGAATCAATAATTAGTAACCTTCTAAAACAAAGTGTCAGGCCAAAATAAGCTCACTGGTGGTTAAAAACAACAACAGAAACAAACAAACAAACAAAAAACAACACACACACACACACACAAGGATAGAATTATACTAATTCTCTATAATCTCTTTCAGCAGATAGAGCAGAGAAAATATCTATCTCAGTCCATGATGCCAACATTGTCCTAATACTAAAAGTAGACAAAGACATTATAAGAAGACTAAGTACAGACCAATACTTCCCATGAATATAGATGCAAAAATCCTCAACAAAGTATTAGCAAATCATATCCAACCATGTACAATTATATACCACAACTAAGTGAGATTTATCCCAGATATGCAAAGCAGGTTTAACATTTGAAAATCAATTAACGCAATGCACAACATCAACAAGCTAAAGAAGAAAAAAGCACATGATCATATCAACAAAAACAGAAAAAACATTTGACAAAGTCTAACACCCATTCACAATAAAAATGATCAATAAACCAGGAACAGAGGGAAACTTTCTCAACTTTATAAAGCATATTTACAAAAATTGGACAGCTAAAATCACACTTAATGCTGAGAAACTTAAAGCTTTCCCACTAAGATCAGGTACAAGGCAAGGATGCCCCCCTCTCACTACTCCTTTTCAACATTGTACTGAAAGTCTTTGCTAGTACAATAAGGCAGGGAAAGGAAAGAAAAAGTAAACAGATTAGAAAAGAAGACATGAAACTATCTTTAATTGCACATGACATAATTGTCTATGTAGAAAATCCAGGAAAATAAATAAAAAATAACCTAGAATGAAATAGTGATTGTAGCTATTTTTTAGGAAACAAAGTTAATGTACAGAAGTCAATTTATTTCCTTCATATTAACAATAAATGAGTGGAATTTGAAATTAAAAACACAATAGCATTTAGCACCCACAAAAAATAAAATAAATTAAAAAATAAAATAGATTTATGCATAAATCTAGCAAAGATCTTTATGGGGAAATTACAAAACTCTGATGAATGAAACCAAAGAACAGAATAGAATGATAGTCCATGTTCCATGGAAAAAAAGACTCACTGTTGTCAAAATGTCAGTTCTTCCCAACTAGATCTATCGAAATCTAGCAAGTTATTTTATAGATGTTGATAAAGTGATTCCAAAGTTTATATGGAGAAGCAAAACACCCAAAATATCTACATAATGATGAAGAAGGACAAAGATAGAGGAAAGACACTACCTGAGTTCAAGACTTACTCAAAAGCTACCACAGTAATCAAGACAGTGCAGTATTGGTGAAAGAACAGACAAATAGATTAAGAAACAGAATAGACAGCCAAGAAATGCACCCCCATATATATATATATATATATATATATATATATATATATATATATATATATATATAGACTATATATATATAGTCAACTGATCTTTGATCAAGGAGCAAAGCTAATACACTGAAGCAAAGATAGTCTCTTCAACAAATGGTGCTGGAAAAACTTGGCATCCACATGCAAAAATAATAATAATAATAATGTATCTAGAAACAGACCATACACCCATCTGAAAATTTTCCATATACATAAATGTAAAATGTAAAATTATAAAACCCCTAGAATATAACATAGACGAAAACCTAGATGACCTTGGGTATGGTCATGACTTTTATTTATTTATTTATTTATTTATTTATTTATTTATATTTATTTTTTTAAGATGATATGTTTTATTCAACAGCTTCACTGACTTAATTTTCTAGGGTCTTCTCATTTGAGATTGCCTCCGCTAATTGCTTTAACCTTTTTTTTCTTTTTCTTTTAACATTTTTAAAATTAGTTTCAGGTGCACAAAACAATGTAATAGTTAGACATTTATCATTTATATCCCACTACCCTCCTGACATCGCACACAGACATTACATTTCCACAGTCTCTGGTCATGACTTTTAGATACAACACCAAGGACTTGGTCCATAAAAGAAATAACAGATAAGTTCCACTTCGTTAAAATGAAAAACTTCATTACTCGTGAAAGACAACACACACACACACAAAAAAAAAAAAAAAAAAAAAAAAAGAAGAAGAAGAAAAAGAAAAAATAGAAGACAAACCACAAACTGGTAGAAAATTTTCAAAGACAGCTAATAAATGTGTATTATCCAAAATATACACAGAGTTCTTGAAACTCAAGAATAAGAAAACAAACAATGGTTAACAATGGGTCAAAGACCTCAACCAATACTTCATCAAAAATATTCAGATGGCAATAAGAATATGAAAAGATGCTTCACATCATATGGTATCAGGGAAATGTAAATTAAAACAATAATGAAATAACACTACACATCTATTAGAATGGCCAAAATCCAGCACACTGAAAATACCCAATGCTGGCGAGAACGTGGAACAATAAAACCTTTCATTCATTGCTGGTGGAAATACCACTTCGGAAGATGGTTTAGCAATTTCTTACAAAAGTAAACATGTCTTACCATATGAGCAAGCAGGCATACTTCTTGGTATCTACCTAAGGAACCTGAGAACTTATGTTCACACAAAAACCTGCACATGGGTGTTTATAGCAGCTTTATTTGTAAATGCCAAAATTTGGAAACAACCAAGATGTCCGTCAGTAGGCTAACGGATACACAAACTGTGGTACATTCAGAGAATGGATTATTGTTCATCACTAAAAAGGAATGAGCTATCAATCCACAAAAACAAATGTATTAATCTTGAATGAACATTACTAAGTGAAGAAAGCTATCAGAAAACACTATATACTATATGATTCTACTATGTGACATTTTGGAATTGGCAAAACTATAGAGGAAAGTGAAAAGATTAGTATTTGCCAGGAGTTCGTGGGGAAGGGGTGATGAAGATGTAGAACATAGATTTTTAGAACAGTAAAAATACTCTTTATGCTACTACAATAATGAATGCACGTAATTACACATTTGTCTAAATTACAGAGTGTACAACACATGAGTGATCCCTAAGGTAAATTGTGGACTCTGGGTGATCATGATGTGTCAATGTAGGCTCACCAGTTATAAAAAATAGACCACTGTGGTAGCGGATGTTTATAATGGGCAAGCTAGGTATATGTGGGGGCAAGGCATGTATAGCAAATCTCTGCACTTTCACTTCTCTTGTAAACCCTAAACTGCTCTCTCTCTCTCACTCTCTCTGTTTCTCTCTCTCTGTCTCTGTCACACACACACACACACACACACGCACACGCACGCACATGCGCACGAAATAACTAAAAGTATGGTAACCTCATTGACATCCACATAGTAAAGAGAATACCAAAAGAATGGAACACCAAAGAACAGAAAAGTCACAAACCAAACAGTGGAAGCCTGAGTGGGTCAAAGTGGCTTTAAATGTCAGGTAACAGCATTAAGATACAAGTAACCATTATGACAGAAGTATAAATGTTTTAAATACCAGAATATTTTTAGCTGGGGAAAAAAACGTTTGGCCTTATATAATAGTAAAAACTAAATGGCAAATATAACATATAGTATTTTTAACATAAAATTGTATAAGAGAGTTAACAATAAACATATAAATTTCATCAATAAATGTAAATTTAACTCACCTTTCAGAAGAAGAAATAATTTCAGAATGGCTCACAAAGCAAAACATAATTCCACATTCTATACAAAAATACACTAAAAACAAAGATTATGAATGGATAAAAACTAAACATTGGGCAAAATTTGTCAGACAATTTAAACAAAACAAACAAGTACTGAAAACGTTGAGTCTGACAAAGGGAGTTATAATACCTTTAAATAAGGTGGATGGACTATTTCATTACATATATATATATGTGTGTGTGTGTGTGTGTGTATATATACACACATATATACATATAATAAGATATTTTTATAATATAATAACCACAATTTGCAATAAAGATATAACATTTACTGGTAGCCATGCACTGAAAAATCAGCAGCCACCTTCAAAGAGCAGATACTAGAGGACAGACAAAGAGAAAGCTATAGAAACTGCCCAGACACTCTCTTTAGGATTGAAAAGACCTTTCCCTAATCTCCTTGGAGTACTGCCAACTCCTAGTTGTTAGCTCTCTCTGTTAATTGTCTTGGCTGAAGGGAGCTCCCTTTCTAGTGACAGACTATATCCAGAGACCAATCAATACAAGAATATGTAAGCGCTTAAATTCCCATCGATGTAACATGAGACAACTCTGAAAGGCCATCCCAGCTTCAGTGCTCCTCTTAGGTTTGCTGGCTGAAGCCTCTGGGGAGACTGCATGAAAGCCCAACTACTTCTTCTGGCCCATTCTGTATCTTTCCATTTCTGTCAATAAATATTGACCCTAGAGCACTTCTTAATAAACCTCCAGCACAGTATTTTGTCTCAGATCAAACGGGCACAATATTGAGTAAAGATGAAAAAATCTAAATAGTAATCAATAAGGTGGCTCTTATTGATATATCTAACTTTGCACTCTGATTCTAGAAACTGCAGCTACAGAATGCTCATGGAACATTCTACTATTTAAAACTCAGAATACATAAAAGGAAAGGAATAAATACAATAATTTAAAAATAATAAAAAATTAATTGGAGAATAGGCAATAATAGCCAAAGGAAGAACTGAAACACAATATTTTCCGTTGATATTACAGAAAAAGCCTTAAAATAACTATTACATGAAATTCTCTAAAAAATAGGCAGGAAAAAAAGAACAATTTGATAGAAAAAAATTACAAGAGGAAATGAATAGTAGGAAAAAATAAAAGTGGTCCTATGAACATGAAATTATGTTTAACATAATAATAACTAGTTGTAAAACTGTAAAGTGATGTCATTTATCTTATCAGATTGGCAAAATCAGAAAGACTGACAATATACTCCATTGGCTAAAATATAGAAAATAGGAATTTTCATATGTTGTGAGGGATTTCAAAATCTTATAACTTCTGAGTGGAATTTTATTCACTTTTACAAATATAATGTACAAGTGTATTTTTATAGTTATTTCTTATATCAAAATCAGAAACAATCCACAACTTCAACCACATAATAGGTAACTAGTTGAACAAACTACAATCCAGGGGAATACTAATTAGTTATTGAGAGAAATAAGGATTATATTCACTGTTGATTTACTTCGAGGATATATTGTTAAGTTAAAAATTCAGGTTGCAGATATTTTTTGTAGTTGGCTAACAATTGTGTAAAATACAAAGGGCAATACGAAAAGTATGTATTTTTGTAAAAAAGGGGAAAACATAAAATATTGAAAATGATTTGTTATGGAGACGGCAGGAGGAAAGAGTACAGGTGATTCTTTTGGACTGAATTCGAGCTGTTCCAAGATTTGTGCCTGAGAAGTCCGGAGCCCAAAAAACATAGTACCAGTGTCTGAGTGCGAGACACAGGTTTATTGAGACCTACTGACGGGGGAGAGTCTCCGGTGCCAGCCGACCAGAGGGGTAGTGATCCGCCCGCAGGTAGAGCAGAAGCAAAGTTATATAGGTACAGCAAAACAATGAACGTTCTGTGGGAGAAATCATCTGGCAGGCCCTGCAGGCCCGCTCTCAGGTACACAGCGTCCGAGGAAAACTGGAGACCTTGACTTCTGCCTGTGCAAAGTGATGTAAATGAAAGTCATATTTCTCTAAATATACATCTTTTAAAAAGTTTTTATTTTTAAACCATGTCAGTGTTTTACATAGCAAAAAATATACAAATCAATTTTTAATAAAGTAGAAACCTAAAATTTAACAAAATACAAGAAAAAACGAACAGCACTAGTTAACATAACTGCAAAGAGACAATAACTGTTTTGTAATAAGTTTGAATATAGTACTCTTACTACACATACTTTGTGGGGCAAAAGAAATTGCCAAGGAATCTTAGGCTACAATATTAGTATTTAAAAATCTTTTGAAAGTATCATAAGGTAACACAAGTAAGTTAATATTACTAGTAAAATGTTTCATATTCAAGAAAAGAAAGATAAATGTAAAATCAAAATATTACAATATTGTATAATAATTAAATTGAAAATAATAAAAACTCAGGATTTAAAAAATATAAATCCAAGAACTTCTGGTTTAGCTCTAATATGTAAAGAATTTGGAAGTTTTACTCACTTTCTTACAACAAGAAACAGCTGAACAAAATACAAATCAATGAGCTTGGACTCATCAGAGAACTGACGTTGCAAGGCAAAAAGCCACTTTGAAAGTCAGAGAGATACAAACGCAACGGGTCACAGCTGGGAATCCTTACCTGGAGAAAAAAAATGTCTGAAGCCATAATCTTTTGAGGAGAGTTACAAGGTAATTTTGATGAATCCCTAGTGGATGATCATAGACTAATGTGAAAGAGTGAGAAACTCTTGAGGTCTAGAGTCTTGAGAGGTCACAAACTTCAGTGAGATTCACCTCCAGTAAACCGACCAGATTCTAGTGGTAAAGAGCTACCAAGAAAACTCCCTCAGTGAATCTCTCAGAGGAAGAGGAAAAGTAGCCATTGTGAAATAGTTTTAGAGTTTTCTCTGTAACAAAAGCCTACTCTCCAAGAAAAAGACCTTGTCAAAGCCTTATTGGATAGGAAAGGGTATTATTTCTCCAACTCTAGGGGCTCTGGCCTTCTCAGGGAGTCTCAGGGAGCAAGGGGGTGGTGAGGTGGGTGGTGGGACATTAAGAAATGCTTACAGGGTGCTGCCAGATTGCTCAGTTGTTTAGAGCATGGTGCTAGTAACACCAAGGATGACAGTTTGATCCCCACATGAGCCACTGTGAGCTGCGCCCTCCACAACTAGATTGAAACGACTACTTGACTTGGAGCTGATGTGTCCTGAAAAAACACACTTAAAATAAATAAAATTTTAAAAATAAATAAATAATAAAGTGTCTCCATTTATTTAAAAAAAAAAAAGCTTACAAAAGGCATACATCAGGGACAATCATAATATTACAGAACTTTCTCAACTTGATAAAGAACATCTGTAAAACATAGAGTGAACTTCATATTTAATTGTGAGACATTCACTGCTTTCTTCCCAAGGATGAGAACAACTTTAGCATATCCTTTCTCACCACTCCTATTCAACATTGGACTGGAAGTTCAACTTACTCTAATAAGACCAAAAAAAAAAAAAAAATGTATAAAGATTGAGAAGAAAGCAATAAAACTCTCTTTGTTCTCAAATGATATTATTTGTAGAAATTCAGTCAGCAAAGAAATTCTTGGAATTAATAATCCAATACAGCAAGGTCACAGGCTACAAAGCTATACAAAAGTCAATTACTTTCTATATACTAGCAATAAACAGTTTGATTTTGAAATTAAAATCAATACCACTTACAAGAGCACCCCTCCAAAAAAAAAAAGAAATACTTAAGTATAAATCTAACAAATTTTATACAGAATCTTTATGCTAAAAACTATAGAATTCTGATGGAAGAAATCAAACAAAATCTAAATAAATGGAGAGATGTTTCATGTTCATGAATTGAAAGACTCAATATTGTTAAAATGTCAGTTATTCCCAACTTGACTTATAGATTCAATACAATCCCAAGCAAAATCCCAGGAAGATATTTTGTAGGTACTGACAAATTGATTCTAAGTTAATATGAAATGCAAAGGACCTAGGATAATGAACACAATATTGAAGAAAAAAAATAGACTTACAGAATTCATATTACCCAATTCCAATAATTAATATAAAGCTAAGGAAGTAGTCGGCTTATAAACTTAGGTGTTCCCTGGGTGAAATCTGAAACTGGCCCCCACACTTGGAGGGCGAGAAGACACAGAAGAAATAGGCAGGTCATGCCAGATTAGTAGGTGGCAGGTTTAATAAGCAAGGGGACTTACGCAGGAGGCTTATCTTGGGTATCTGCAATATGAGGATATCTCAACATCTGCCCACCGGAATCTTAAAAGTCTATGTGGTGGCCTTAACTGGGTTCAAACATGTATTCAGTACAGATGGTCTCAAAAACAGTTTAATCTCTTGAGGCTATGTCATTGAAACAGCTCCAGCTATGAGAATGCTGGGCAGAATACACATTCCAAGGACAGACGAGTAGGTAAGGAGCCTCTGATGGCCGAGGTCCAGCTCGTTAGTCAACCAGTGATCACATCCTCTTATTGACCTACTGTAACAGTAATCAAGGCAACATAGTATTACCATGTTTCCCCAAAAATAAGACCTAGCCGGACCATCAGCTCTAATGAGTCTTTTGAAGCAAAAATTAATATAAAACCCAGTCTTATTTTAATATAAGACCGGGTATAATATAATATAATATAATATAATATAATATGACATAATAATATAATATAATACCGGGTCTTATATTAATTTTTGCTCCAAAAGATGCATTAGAGCTGATTGTCTGGCTAGGTCTTATTTTTGGGGAAACAGGGTAATGAAACCATAGACAAGTAGTTCCATGGGTCAGGATAGAAAGCTTAGAAATACATCCACACAAATACAGCCATCTCATCTTTGACAAAGGTGCAGACAATCCAACGGAGAAAACAGTTTTTCCCACAAATGTGCCGGAATCTTGGATGTGCATATGAAGCAATAAAAACAATAGTAGTAATAATAATAATAATAATTAATAACAATAATAATAACAGTAAGAAATTAATCTAAACTCAGAATTTACAACCTTTACAAAAAATAAAGATGAATCATAGACCTCAGAGAAAATGCAAAACCACAAAACTTCTAGGAGAAAGCCTAGGAGAAAATCTAAGTGACCTTGCATTTGAGTATGAATTTTTAGATAAAGCTCCCAAAACACCACCTACGAAAGAAAACAAAATAATGGATGGACTATCAAACTTCCTGTCTGCGAAAGATAGTGAGGGGGATGAAAGAAAAATCAGACTGGGAGAAAAGATTTTCCAAAACACTCATATCTAATAAAGATTTACATCTAAACTATAAAAAGAAGTCTCAATATTCAGTAATAAGCAAACAGAACACAAAAAAAGAAGTAGATAAAGAATCTAAAAAGATACCTTAGGGAATTGCAAATTAAAACAAGATACCATTATATACCTATTAAATTAGCTAAAATCCGGAAAACTGAAAACACCATTGCTGCTGAAGACCCAGAACAGTTCCTCTCACTCGTTGCTGGTGGACTGCACAACAGTAAAACCTCTTTGGGAGAGTTTGGAAGTTTCTTATAAAACTAAATATACTCTTACCATGTGATCCATTAATTGCATACATTCCTTGTTTACCCAACTGATTTGAAAAGTTATGTCTACATAAAAACCTACATGCAAATGTTTATAGCAGCTTTATTCACAGTCACCAGAAATAAAAACTACCCTTCAATAGGTTCAAATGAGAATCCATTGTGGCACATCCATAACATAGAATATTATTCAGTGATAAAAACATGATCAATTATTCCCCCAAACCCATCTTTGGATCATTTTTTATTCCAATTATATGACATTCTGGAGAAGCCAAAACTATAAAGACAATAAGGATATGATAAGTTGCTAGGGATTTGGGGGAAAATGAGTAGGTAAGGTTGATTAGGTGAAGCACAGGGGAGTTTTTAGGAATGTGAATCTATTAAGTATGATACTATATTTGTGGATAAATGACAATATCCATTTGTTAAAATCCGTTGAAGAACACAGCAGAAAGTTTGAACTTTAATGCTCAATTTTATTTAAATAATAATAATTTAGAAGGTCAGTGGATACCAGAAGAGAATGCAGGCTATGACAAAGCAACTGAACTCTATTACAAATATATGACACAACCTCAATAGATGGGGTGGGGAAAATAAGGGCTGAGCTAAGTAACTTTGTAAATGAGGGAGACAATAACAGTTATCAAAAAAAAGAAACTGTACATAGCATTGAACCCATCAGGTTAACAATTCTTATACTTTTAAATATGTAGACTGGAATTAAGCAAAGGAAAGGTGGATGGTGGAAGATAGTTTTATTACTGTGGTAGTGGAAATTTAGATATAAGCAAGAGAAAGAACCAAAAATGAATGACGTGATAATAAATTAGAATGGGCAACATTAGTACGAATGCATATTTAGATTACTATAGATACATCTGGTTATATAGAGAGATATTTACAGAAATGTGTATATACACGGGTTAGTATACACACACATACATTTCTTGCTCTGGCAGCTAAGAATGCCTAAAGGTAAAGGTACCCCAGTAGCAATGAGTATACCTATATAGTTAGGGTTCTCAAGAGAGACAGGACCGATAAAATTGTAGAGCGAATTATGAGGGACTGGCTTGAGCAGTTATGAAGGTTGAGAAATCTCACCATCTACCATCAAGCTGGAGGCCCAGGAAAGCCGGTGGTTTAGTTCTAGTCCCACCCAAAGGTCCTAGAACCAAGGGAGTCGATGGTGTAGGTTTCAGTCCAAGTCCAAATGTCTGAGAACCAGGAGAACCAATGTCCAAAAAATCTGAATAAGAAGAAAACTTTAATTAATCTTTCAATGTTGGTTAATTATAACAAATGTATCATACAAATGTATCATACAAATAACATTATATGTTAATTATAAAGGAAACCAAGTGTAGAGTTTAGCAAAACTTTACTCTCTTTGCAGTAGTTCTGTAAACTTAAAAGTATTCTAAAATGTAAAATTTATTTTAAAAAGTATGTTCTACCTCTGTGTGCTGAAAAGATCTAAAAGCAATAACACAAAAAAAAGCACTTAGAATACCTAGTACCCAGGTCTGGGCTTGCAACTACCATTTGCCAATAAAAAAAAAAAAAAAAAAAAAAAAAAAAAACTAGAATTCCTTGAAGAAATAGCTGAATATATTTCTATGGCAGAAAAAACACAAATAAGACTGATGTATTTTGTTATGCATGCAGCATTCAAAGACTAATGGAATCAGGTAAAAAAAAAATGAGTACAGCTTGAAAGAGCTCCTATTGGTCACACTTGGTGCAATTTGAGCATCAAAATAAATAATTATAGTAGTCATTAAATAATAAAAGCATGTGAATTTATAACAATATATAAGGAGTCAGACACTTGACATAGAGAGAAAGATCATTCTATGCACACTTAGTTTCTAAACTATCCAATACATTTAAGAAACTCATATCAGTGACCCATTTAAATCTCACCAGCACAAATTTAACCTTTTTATATATACACACATGTGCGCGCGCGCACGCACACACACACACACACACACACACAAATACAAAAACAAGGTGGAAGCATTGAATATAGATTATAATTTTTAGAATTTTAAAATAAAAGTAATAAGAGAAGCTGGATAATAACTTCAAAGGAAAGCATAAAGTAGGATATAGGACTTGATCAAGCTTTTAGGTGTAAGAATCTTTTTTGTGTAAATATGAAATGTATTGTAAAACTTGTCTGTTTTGAATTAAACAATCTGTGTAAACCAACATAGATTTTAGAAATAACATAAAAGCAAAATCTAGTAAACCCTGTAGGTAAATATGCATCAGAAATGTTTCTTCAAAATTAGGCATTTGATAATAATGTTATGAGCATTATTTAACCATAAGAGTATTTCATTGTATTTAGTAAGGATGGATTGAATACATTTAAAGTACTTAGAAAAGTGCTTAGTAGTCAATATACTTTTACATAGTAATTTTTAATAGTAATCATAAAATCAAAATGGTTTGAAAGAACAGGTATATGGACATAGTGATTTTTTCATTTGTTCCTATTCTCTAGCTCAGATGTTTTTTAAATAATTTTTTCCCATAAAACATACTACCGTGTTTCCCCGAAAAGAAGACCTAGCCAGTCCATCAGCTCTAATGTGTCTTTTAGAGCAAAAATTAATATAAGACCCGGTCTTATAGTAAAATAAGAAACACGGTATATACATTTCTATCTATAGTCTATGTTATAGGCTATTTAAATGACATACAGATGCAATTTTTTATCCCAGTAATTTTCACCTAAATTTTGAACTTGGCTTTCAAGAAATATGTGATTCTACAGTATAGTATTTCTAAAGAACATTTCACTATTTTCATTTCATTACATGATATTGCACAGGTACTACTTCTCATCCTTTAGGCTTGTTTCAGCAAGATAGAATTTAGAAAATGTAATTCACTTATAACATTACTTGATACATAGAACTACATGTTCAATGAAACATTTGCAGCCTCATTTTTTCACTAAAAAAGAAAAACCCTATTCTTTTCACTTTAGAGCTAAGCCAATATAGAATTATTAGTGTTTATATAAATCACATACTAATGAACACAACCAATTGAATATTGAATCTCTAAGATGCAATGGTGATTTTTTGTGTTTTAATAAACCCTTTACCTGAGTAGCAAAGTTTTTCAATAAAATGAAAAAAATATACACTTGCAACATAAAATAATATATATAGTTAGGCTATCATAGCATGTCTATATAAATTTTCTTCTACACATTTTTATTAGTAACGTATGGTGTTAATTATTATTGAAATATTTTGGAAATTCAAATTTCCACTACTTTTCCACAATTCACTATGGTGATTAGTATGGACAGATTATAGATGTCAGATGTTTGACTTTCTATATGTGGAAATTTCCAGGCATTTGCCTTGAAATTCCCAATTGTGAAAGTGGAAATGGTAGTTAATCGAATAAAAAATTACTTACATAGTGGTGAAGTTAGTTAGCTGAAGTAGAATATTTCAGAAAAAGGAGGTTTAAAAGGTATTTCTTTCTTTGTGTGTTTTTTTCCACATATAAAATGGGACTCACTGGTGCTTTCAGACACGTGGAAAGCAAAGTAAGCAGATACAATTTAAGAGATTTAGAAAGGCTTCCTGAATGACTTTGGAAATGAAGGATGATGAACTCTAAGATCTCGTTAGTGTGGTGACACAGGGAAACATGCATTCAACAGTTCCGTGTAATCTTTCCATTTCCAATTCTCTGCTTAGAAAATGGAAATAATTCTTCTTGACTCACAAATAGGAGAAATGATGAAGAGGAACAGAACTAATATTTATTGAGTACCAACTGCTGTGTTAAGATTCTCTATGTTCTTGAATATGTTTTATTTTCAGAATGATCTGGAGATAATAATGGCCCATTGAAAAGGTTATAAAATTTTCCTAGAGAAAGTTTATCTTATAAAAATTTCACACAGTAATTTGCAGAACTCTAATTCTGGTATATCTGATTCCAAGCAAAGTTAATTTAAATCCAACTGGACATATATAGAAGAAAACAGGGTGCTGTATTAACAATTTTGAGCATCGGAAGGATTTAAAGAAAAATTTTGAATGACTATGATTCTGAAATACACTATCGTCAAGTGGATACATTTTGCATTTATAAATACAATATAATAAAACTTAGAGTCAACAGTGTCATAGAGATACAGATTTTACAAATGTCACATAAGTATTATTGTTGCAAAAACAATATGGGATAGATGAGAGAATATTTTACAATTATAACCTCTTTGTCATCTTTACTGTATACCACACAGGGAAACACATTTGTAAATTACAGGATGAACAATTACTAAAGTAATTTTCATTGGATAAATTTTTAAATACTGTAGCAAACACTGGTACCATCAGCATGAATTTTGTTTTGTTTTGTTTTGTGTTACCTTACAGTAAGGAACCCTCCAAGTTTACTCGAGGCATATGGCTACCTAGTTAGAAAGCATTTCCTAGCTTCTCCTGCAGATAAATGTGGCATCGACTTAGGCCCATCTTGTGGAATCTGTTAGAAGAAATGTGTGTGACTTCTTAAGGACGTTCATCCTGAATTTCCTCCATAATTCTTCCTGGGGGTATGGATGACAGATAAGGCCAAGAGTCCTCTTCAACCATGTAGATAAGGACACAATGCTAGGGAATGACAGAGTAATAAGAATGTGACCGAGTTATGGTAGCCGGGGCCCTTGAAAGACTTTGCTAAGGAGCACTGTCCTAATAGCCTGTCTTGCTCAACAACTAACTGCAAAGTGCAAGAGAAATCAACAGTTTGTATAAACTGCCATTCCAGCTATTCAGCTGGCACCTCACTAATAAATACTAGGTTTTCTTTTTCTGCTCCTTCTGTTCCTCACTTGGCCCTCTTCCCATTACTTTTCTGATAGCATGTAAATCATTCCATGCTTACGCTTAAAAGACACGCAAACACAAGTCAGTGAAAAGCAAATTTCTTCCGATTTTTACTTACAAACATACCCTAGTGAGTTTATGGAAATAGTGATACCGTGTTTCCCAGAAAATAAGACCAGGTCTTATGTTAATTTTTGCTCCAAAAGATGCATTAGGGCTTATGTTCAGGGGATGTCATCCTGAAAATAATGCTAGGGCTTATTTTCCTGTTAGGTCTTATTTTCAGGGAAAAACAGTAGCTAACACTCGTATAGTTCTTTCCAGGTGCCAGACAGAATTCCGGGTATTTACACATATCAAATACTGTGTGGTAAATACTATGATCATCCTTATTTATCAAATGAAGAAAGCAAGTGTACAGTGGTTAAATAACAAGGTTGCAAAGCTAATGAGTGGACATGCAGGTATTCAACCCTAGCCCGACTTCTGAGTCCAAGCTTCAAATAATTCCTAAGAAAGAAATCCAGTTTACAGTAATAGATGTGGGAAAATATAGATAAGAAACTATAAAAATTCCTTCCAATGGGACTAGAAAAGGAAGATTTATGGCTAGCAGTTTCAAAATATGAAGTAGGACTAGATTTGACATGAGGTAAACATTAACATTTGAAAAAAAAGTCAGTAGATTAGAAAAGTCTACAATTAGATTTAGATTAGTTAGCTTGGAAAAGTCTACATATAGTTAGAAACATTTGATGAGAAGATGGAAGCATTGACTATATATTATGATTTTTAGAATTTTAAAATAAAAGTAATAAGAGAAGTTGGATAATAACTTCAAAGGAGAGCATATATAGGATATAAGACTGGATCAAACTTTTAGTTATAAGAATATGTTTTTGAGTGAAGATGGAATATATTGTCAAAATGTGTCTAAGTAGAGACCAAAAGTGCCCATGAAACATGATTTTTTTTCTCTTTTGATCAGCAGCCATGACATCTGCCCAAACTGAGTAATGGCCCCTAGAAAAAATATTTATGTCTATACATATACATCTACATCTATCTATCTATAGACAGTCATACATATAGGAAAAGGTAGTGTGTGTCTGTGTATGTGTGTGTTATGTGTGTGTGAAAAAAAGATATGTGGCTAATTGTTATCTTTCCTTATAAATAATTAACCAATTGACAAATTTCCTCTGAAAAATGCTTTACACAAGGATGTGTCCCCATATCTTTGTTTGATTTTACTTATTGATTTTGCTAAAACCACTGATGACTTAAAATAACAGAAGAAAATCATTTCAACAAAATCCAATGCAAACTATTCCAAATCATATAGATTTATCTGATTGTTACATGCTTGAAGGATCCCTGAAAGCACAAAATGTGAATACCAGTATATTACTATAGACTCTTTGCCAATCGCTTATCCCTTAATAGAATAATTTCAAAAAAAAAAAAAAAGGTCCTCAGTGAAATGTTAATATTATGGTCTAGGTTTCCGGGGGTAACTTCATGATTATAAATTTACCATAGGAAGAAGAGCCTTTATTATTTCACATTTATTTTGCTCAAATTATTGATTCTGTCCCATGTCCTCATTCTTTGTCCCTTATCTCAGCGATTGCACCAAGTACTTTTATATAAGGGCTGGTGTTCATATTTTAATTTTTAGTACCACATGATAATCAAAACCTCATTCATTTTCTACCCTTTAAAGTACTTTAAACATATATCACAAAGTCATAATTCCTCTCAAATTAGCCTACTACATACCTATCATATGACAAGATGTATGGAATATATGAAAGCTGCAGGAAAATGAAAATAAATAAATAAATATGATATTTTTATTAAGTTATCAAGAAAGCTCAAAGATTTTGATTATAAAAACTCCATTTTTACATTAAAACAAATCAATGTATTATGAAGTACAATGAAAATTTTATATGAATTTATCAGAAAATTATTAAATCTCAAAGAAAATTAAGGGTTGAAGTCATTGCTTTTGATATGCCTCTGCACTCTTGTAGGTCCATCTGTGCTCACTTTTTTCTTAGTGATTTTTTTTTTAGGAAGGAAGAAGAAAAATTAACAATATGTGAATAAAAATATATACATTATGGCTATGTTTGTAGGATTCTTGTCCTTCAATTTACCCCTCAAATTTGCTTATTCAGGGCTTTAGTATCTAAATTAACTGTTTGAGGATCTCCCACCCCCTTGATTAAAATGGTTTTGTTCACTATTCTCAAACAGATTTCCAATTCATCTATGTGATTTCTTGCTTATTTTGAAAAATTGGTAATAGTCACAGATGGGCTTAAGAGATAAAGAAAGAAGAGACGAAGATAAAGGGAAGAGCGGAAGAAAAATGAGTAGAAAGAGGAGAAAAGCCATCTTGTTCTGTCCTTGTCTTGCAAGTCTATCACATGCTACATGAAATGATAAAAAATATTTAATAACCTGGAATTTAGCTTACCCCAAATGTTGTATTCTTCTTGTTTATGTAATTACATGCAATCTTCTAGCTGAAAGTGCTAAAGGTTTTCAACCTATTACACTTCCTATAAATTTTTATTTATGTATTTTTTTTCAAGCAACCACCCATCCATCTAATTAATATTCATTAATAGTTATCTATAGGTAATCTCAAATATCTCCCTATAGCAAGATTTCAAATCAGGCACAATTTTTGCCTCAACTTTCATTGCTCTCTTTTGAAGAGTATTGCATGATTATTCTACATGATATTTTTAAATATATAGTTAATAATATACTTCATAATGTTCCCATCAGAAAAAGCAGCCAAAATTTTGGCATATTTTGCATTGTATTCTGGGCATTTGGGGAACTTGAATGAAGTATGTTTCTCAAACAATTTATAATACTTAGACTATATACTTGTCATAGATTAGTCTTATTTGCAAATAAGACTAAATAAATTCATCAATCAATAGCACAACTTTAACATAAATATCAGCACATGGTAACCTATGAACTAGTAAATGAGCTCAAAAAAACCAGTCATTCACTAAACACATATTTATTCGTTGCTTGACTGAAACGGAGCTAGGTGATACAGCCAATAGAGAGAAATTCATGCCTTAGAGAAATTCACAGAGTGGTAGAGTGTACCAGGATAAATAATTTTTGGAAGTTCTCATCCCCCAGGTGTACATGGCTGCTTGTATTATTTATTTTTTGTGCTAGTCTCTTGGAATTCATCATAGAAATGTCATGTATGGGACAATGTTGGTGAAACTATTGTGTAATCAGTCATGCCTTAAAATCTCCTGGGTTGAGTAAATATGTGTGAGAGAGTGACAAGTAAATTACAAAGGTCAGATTGGAAAGATATGAGAAGGGTCAGGAAATTTTCCAGTAATGGATTGGAGGCAAACTCACCCATGAAGAATTGATCCCTTCTCTTTGCAGATGACTGGATAGCATCTTAGTCACAAGAGAATATCCCATCTATGACTTTCAGAAGCTAAATATTGAAAACATAGTACCGATTTACTTAGGTGAGTTTAGAAGCTGCAGTGGTGACGCCAGTGACAAGTAATCGGGGAGGTTCATCCCAATTTATTGGCAGTTTCTGTACCATTCTGTTTCCTAGAGGAGGCACAATTGAGGAGATTTGTGACTGGAGAGGTTCCCTTCCAAATGTTAGGTCTGAGGAGGGGGATACATTTTGAGAGGTTTTACCATATGATCAGTTTCACCTCTGTGCCTTGATAATTTTTTTGCTTTAAGAAACAGAATGCCAAGAATATTTAAATTGATAATTTTAAGAAATTATTGAGGTAAGAAAACAGAGTGAAATGATAAGATTGTTAAGATTTTCTTTGTGGTTTCAGAGGCAATAAAATATTAAGAAACACTATTATCTAAAGTAAATAGCATATTATAGGAAAGTTCGAGAATTATGAGAGGCAAGAGAAAGAATAATCATTCTTGTCTTGATATATCTATTCTGTATCCCATCTATTCCAATTCTGCCTCTGTTCTACTTAGCCCAGATTATATATCATTACATCTATGAATATCTTCCCAATGAGTTTACCTGGAAAACTGCTATCACCACTTCTAAGTTTTTATATTTCACACTTCCTAATCTATGGCACTTACCATACTTGACCATACTTTGTAATATTTTGACCTAAAAGAAAACATAAATGAAACACTAGAGAAAAACTGCTTTATAATTACTTATTACTAATTTTCTGATTGTATTTTATCACGCAGCTTCACTTTGCTTACCCTTGCAACGGGCTTTTAGTTCTATGTACTGTTTTGAGGGAAGTAACTCCATCATTTAGTCCTCGCTACCCAGTCAAAATTTTCACACATATTTCAGAATAGTTTGCTTGTTACCAAGGAATAATGACAACTTAATTGTTTTCTTTGATTTCACTTAACCAACTAATAAGCTAATTCATTCTAATGTAATCATGCACATGACCATTATTAATAAGATGTCCACAGGAAAAAAATATATATATATATTAATGGAGCATCTAACATCTTAAATGTAGTGACTTTAAAACCCTTTTAGAAGAGGCTATGAGTTGCTCTGTAGAAGTGCCTTGAAGATCATTGCGGAGGTTAGGGATGGGTGGGGTTTGGTGTAGAAATAAATGGAGTACTCCTCACCACCAACTCCAATTTTTAATATGATTGAACTTGGCACGGTCTAATTTAATAAGAAAGACAGTTGTTAAAAATAGTTTGAAAACCACTGGGTCAGTGATCGTAACAAAGGTAACGGTTGATGAATCTCAGTTTTAATCCTGTCTCTGCCACTTAGAAGCTTAGTATCCTAGAAATAGTTTGCTTTCTCTTATCCTCTGAGGATCAGATGATTTACCCTGCCTTCCTTCTGACATATTTCATGGATGACTCCCCATTTTCCCCAATAAAAATATCAGTCCTAAGGTTGACCAAGTTAAGATCTAAAATACCTATTTCATCCTGCATCACTGTGTGTGTTGGTTTTGTGGAAGGGAGTATAATCGGTTGAAGCAAATTCTAAATTTCCATGATTTCCGATGGAGTATCATTTTACCAAGTATACTAATGCTGCGCTCATTTTATAAACTCCAAGACTCATATCCTTTATGATTTCTTAATTAACAGGTTGTTTCCTGAAGAGACAATTATAGAAACAGGTTCTCAGTATCACCCTTCCCAAGGGATGTTTTATTACTTATTTGACTACTTGAAGTAACAGCTTGGTCTCTGCATTCACAAGGATACGTTTTGAAAAAGGCTCCATAAGATCTCTTTCATTCAGGGGCAGAAGTGATAGACAATAAGTACCATAAGTGGATCAGATGTTTGATTTTACACAGATAATGATAAATCGAGACAAAGTCATAATTTTGACATCTAGACTGAAAGAAATTTCCATTTTATGTAAATTGCTTTCAACCTGTAAGCATAATGGCACGTACATTCTTTATGACAGCTTAATTGGATGTTTTACATCTATGCCTAAAATCATGGCTTTCAGTCTGAAATACAGACAAATAATGAAATGAGTAACAACATTTTTATTTAATTACTGGGGAAAATATCTTACCTTAAAGAAATATATAAATGTCTATATTTTGTTATAAAATCAGAATGAATGAAATATTTACTACTTCATGTTTAAAATATTTTGTTATTAAATCCTGTACTTTACAGAGGCTTTAGTAGTTCTTGACATCTGTTGATGCAAGGAAATGGTCACAAAAATGATGCTATAATGACATGATGCTATAGCAAATCTAGTAAATGAAAACTCATTTCTATCGTATTGTGATAAGAATGAAAATATAATGAATTATAAATTACAAATAGAAATATTATGATAGACCCATTAAGACCCATCTTTGTTATATTTGAAAATATAACAATACTAGAAATGGCATATACTTCTAATAATACAGCTAAAATATATTTATTTCTAGTAGAAACAAGTCATATGTCTGGTAGAGCATTCTCAAATTCCTTCTCCTTGCTCATAAATCATTTCATCATTATCTTAAAATAACCCAAGCTCCTTTTCATAATAATCTTGAGCAAAAATACCTAAATTATTAAAATGGTGTGGACTCCATAATTTCTTTTTGGCAGACCTCATTGATTTCAAAGTACATGGTCATTAATTGCCAGTAATATCTTCTAATCCAGGTAGAACTGATTATAGTTCAAGTGATTTTTCTTTATTGTTTAAGAAACCACTGATCTAGAGTCTGTGACATTATTAATTTTGTCCTACTACTCTCAGGGCAATTAATAATCAATTTTGCTCTTTTTCTTTTTAATGGATGCCATAGTAAGAACAAAATTGTCTGCTTTGTGTGTCAGAGAAGTATACTGTAAGTTAGAATTGTTAATGTTAACAGAAATCTTTTGTTTATGGCTTTGGGGTTTCCGAATTTAAAAGTAATAATCATGCAGTTTTAAATGAGTTTTAAAATCAATTATATAGGCTATGCCAAATGCTCTTTCATCTGGGTAACATTCATAACAACTTTATTGATTGCATCTGTTAGAATTGTCTATAAACCAAAGAGGTACCGTTGGCTTACCTTTACAGTTGACCCAGCATGTTTCCTATGTATAAGGGCCATTTTCTGCAAAGCAGAGATGACAAGGGTATTTTTTCCCATCCCTGATTCAACTACATTGAGAGTAGATTGAAGTCTCAACATGCTTAACTATATTACGTGTTTTTAAGTCTATAAAGATCTCACAAAGGCAAATGCTTACTGTCTTCATCTCAATTTGGAACTTTACCACGGACATTGCTGTTCAAAGCCTTGATATTATTGGTAATATTTATGAATTGTTAAATGATGAAAGAGGAAAACAATACTTTACTCTTAATGCCATTGTCTCATTTTCCTTTAATGACATAAAACTATAACTTTTATGAAGTAATATGAGATCCTCCTAGTTCATATATTGGCTATTAGGGGAAAAAAGAAAATTGTTGCTGTCACTTGCTGCAAAGAGATAATTTCAAAACATGTGCTATTTTCCTTGCACCAAAGGGACTTCATTTCCACTATGATTCTCCTCAACAAATATTTTTAAATGATGTCTCAAATTTAATCAATTGATGCTTAACACGGAGTTTTTGTTTATTATCTCCCTTCACCAAACTATATTGCAGAGATGTATTAGTGGACTGAAATATTAACTTAAATAGCAAAAGAAGCATATAATGAAAGAGAAATCTGTGCTATAGAGTAAGTCTTTAAATGTTTATTTAGTCAATTATAAAGGGAATTTTAAGAATTTATTGTGCTATGTATTGTAGATACATAAATAACTGCAACATCTAGTGGTAAGAACAGTTATAAAAATAAGAACAAAGCACTATGGAGAACAGGTGAAAAGCAAAAATTGATGATTCGAAGTCGAAATTGGGGTGGATATGTGCATGAAAAATGATTAAATTTTCTCTCTCCAAATATTACTTTGAGCCTATGTTCTCTCTTCTCTGTTGCTGGGACTCCAATTCTTGCTATATGAGAATTTTTCACTGTCTCGATGTTTCTGATATCTTTTATCTTTTCTCCCATCTGTTTTTTTCTCCTTAATTCAAATTAAAAGTTTCTACTGACCTCTCTTTCAGGTCACTACTCTTCTTTTCTGATATCTCCTTATACTGTTATATACTGAATTCTTAATTGTATTTGTCAGTTTTAGATTTTTCTTTTGACTTTTTTTTTTTTTTACTATATAATCCTATTCTCTGGTGAAGTTCTCCATCTTGCCATCTCCTTTTTGAGTATATTTATCACAAGCGGTTCAAGTCTGTGACTTATAAGCCTAATTCTTTGAGTCATCTATTAGTGGCATTGTCTCTCGGTTCTGATTCTCAGTGTATAGGGTAATTTTTGATAGAATGTCAGGCATTTTACCATCTTCTTTCAAGAAAGGCTGAATCTTATTCTCTAGCCAAAAAAAAAAAAAAAAGGATAGGAATAGAACGTTCCTAATTAGAATCTAATTAGAAACTGAATTGACCAGATGCTGGGCTGGAATTTTGGTTAAGCCCTACCTACTACCCTAGGGGTCTGACCTGAGAACCTAAGGAGTTCTTAGCCCTGTCGGGGAAGCTGCTGAGGGCAGGGCTCACTTCCTGCTCATCTCCCTTCTCATTGCAACATGACACCTCCCCCCCCCCACCCCAGACGCCCATCCTCAAGTCCTGTCTACCTTGGTAATGCCAAATTCCTTTCTTTGCTTCTCCAGCTCTATGAGACTGCCAAATCTTCTGGTTTGTCAACTACATGGCTGTGATGACCTGATATTCTCAATATCTCCCCTGCCCCAAGAAGAGACAAATGGCCAGAAATTTCATAATTTCATAATTTCAACACACACCTTGTTAATTCTTTCTGCAATCTTACCCTCAGAACCTTTTTGTCTCAGCAGCACTCTAATGACTTCAGAGTTGTTCTTTTCTACTTTTTCTCAATAGAAGAATTTACCTGATAGAAGGCACTCATTATGTGCAGAAGCAAGAGTCCTAGACAACTCATTTGGATATTATATGTTTATAATATTTGGGAAGAGATTGGGTGATAAAGTAAGAAAAGCCAAATTGTGATGCACATGCCATATTCAAGCATATTATGTTTATAATGATAATCAGTTGAAAATATTTGAGTAATAGTGTGTATACTGAATTTACATTTAATAAAGATGACACGGTCACTGTGGAAGACTGGTTAGAGGGGTATAAGAGTCGAAGCTTTCTATAAAAGACAATATGCAAGACGTAATATGTTAATTTAACGATTATATATCAATTATCTTTTGTATGCTAAACACTGAGATGTGACAGGCATTTATAACCTTTATGGTCTTAAAATTAATTAAATAACTCATATGTAAGAGAAAACTTCACTTATATTTCTTATAAAATTGTTTGCTAATATTTGTTCACTAATTTCTTTTTCAGCTTCACTGACATATAACTGACATATAACATTGTATAAATTTAAGGTATACCTGATGATTTGATACATATGTGTATTGCAAAATGATTACCATAATCGGTTAGTTAAACATCTATCACCTCACATTATCTTTTCAAGCATGTGGGGTGAAAATTTTAATTTTGCCCTTTTCCTGACTTCACATCCCTACACTCCTTTTTAGAAACGGACACTATGATAATCCACCTTCCAGTACAGATTAGAAATTTAGGCTGATGGAATTTCTGCAATCTTCAACATGTGCCTTTCTGAGTTGTCCCCATGATTTTATCCAATTCGATTAGCCAGAAGGGTACATATGTGAATAGGTTTCATAAGCCAGGTCTGGGATATTCCCTAATTTTCATACTTTTATAAAACACTTGTCCATGCCTTCTATGTTAAACATGATATTTTTAAAAGCTTTGCATGCAATATCAAAATATAGCTAATCCTTTTATTTAACTTCTGATATGCAGTAATTCAACAAATATTTTTGGAGAGTTCATAATATGCTTTCTTCATTTTAGGTGCATAAAGCAGACAAAGATCCGTGCCTTTGGGAGGCTCATATTCTAGATGTCAAGGAAACAGAAAATAATAAATACAGTAAACAAGTTAGAAGGTAATGAATGTTATGGAAAAAAGAAAAATTAGAGTAAGAGTGATAAAGGGTAGGATTGATAGTTTGCAATTTTAAATAAAGCAATCAGAGCAGTTCACATTGAGATGATTTAAAGAAGTTGAGTAGTTAACCACATAGATATCTGTGAGAAGACATTTCCAGACTACAATGAAAATGTGGAACTATGCTTGCTATATTCTAGTAAAGCAAGGAGGCCTGTGCGGCTGGAGATGAGTAAAATGAAAAGAAAAAAAAAAAAAATGAAGTCAAAGAAGGAACTCAAAAGCCCAGATCAGATAGGACCATGTAGAGATCGCAATGTTGTTGTTGATTTTTGTTTTTGTTTTTTCGTTTTTAATTTTATTCTGAATAAATAAGGAGTCAGAGGATAGGCTACATTTTTAAAGTTCAATCCATTTTGTGAGTATTTAGCCAAAGGAAATGAAATCGTTTCCTAAAAATATCTGTACTCTTATGTTCGTTGTAGCATTATTCACAATTGCCAAGATATGAAAACAATCTAAGTGTCCATCAACAGATGAATAGATAAAAAATTGTGATTACATATATTAATATATTTCAGCCATAAAAAGAAAGAGATCCTGCCATTTGCAACAACATGGGTGACCTGAGGGACATAAGGCTAAGTGAAATCAGCCAGACACAGGAAAACAAACAAACAAACAAACAAACAACAACAACAAAAATCCCTCAATGGTCTCACTTACATGTGAAATCTAAAAGAGTCAAATACATAGAAGCAGAAAGAACAGTAGTTATTGGAACAGAGGTGGAGGAAATGGGGATGTGTTATATAGGATGAAGTGTAGTTATATAGGATGAAGAAATCTAGAGATCAAATATACAGTATGATGACTATAGTTAATAATACTGTATTGAATCCTGGAAATTTGCCAAGAGAGTAGATTTTAGGTGCTCTCACATAAAATAATAATAATAATAATAATAATAATAATAATAGTAATGATAATAAAACTATGTGAGCAGATGGATATGCTAATTAGCTGGACTGTAGTAATCACTTCACTATGTATATGATTACCAAATAGCATTGTATACTCTAAATATGTACAAATTTTACTTTAAAAGTAACAAGTAATAAATACAAGTAAAACAAGTAAAAAATAAATAATTTAAAAAGCTTCACTATTTTTGCTGCATGATGAGACTTCTGGGAAATGAGGTTAAAAGCAAGGAGATCAATCAAAAGACTATTGCATGTGAGGAGGGGTTCAGTAGCTTGTCCTAGTGGGTTAACAGTGGAGATGGTGAAATGTTGCCTACACTGAATATATCCCATCTACCTGGGATATGAGAAAGAAGGTAGACTCAAGAAAGACAGCAAATACTTTGATAACCAGTACTGAGATGGGGGAGGCTCTGAATAGAGCAGGTTTTAAAAGATCAGAAGACTAATTTTGGATATCACCAATATGAAATATTCACTGAGCATACAAATGAAGATATTAAATAGACAATTGTACTATGAATCTGGTGTTCCCAAGAGAGGTCTAGACTAATGATATAAATTTTAAGGGGGTTAATAGGTGGATTGAATTTAAAGCTAGGATACTACATGAATCACTGAAGGAGTAAGTGTTGATAGAGAGAAGAGGACGAGAATTGATCAACCATTGCCTTTACAACGTAAGTGAACTCTAAGAGAAAAGGAATTCTTGGAAATAAACTGCCAAGGAAGAGAGGAGGCTTAACCATGTCAAATCCTGTTTCCTGGTCAAGTAAAATGAGAACTGAAAATCATCCATTACATTTACCAAAATAGAAACCATTGGTAAAACGAACAAAATCATAGGGTTTTATTTGTTTGTTTGCTTGTTTGTTTGTTTTTATTTTGTTTTGGTGAGGATAATTGTATTGAGAGTTTAATGGAGAGAGGAATTAAGAGAGACCAGAAGAATAGGAAAAACTGTATAGTTAATTGTTTAGGGAAAGTTTGTACAGAGGAAGAAATATTTCTTTAGAAGATACATTTCCTAGTGAGAAAACAATACACTTTTTTAAAAAGGATTATTCTGAAATGTTAATCTGTCATCCTGAAAAGATATTTAAAAATGATAGAAGAAAGTGATGAGTAAAGTCTGGAAGTAGATAAGTACTAGTATTTTATTAAATTCTATTCTCTCTACTGGACTCCTTTAAGTTGAAATATAACTGAATATATTTCTTACTCAGATTTATAAAACAAAATAACTTGTTCCACTTTTGAAAATAAACTGCATAATATAAGAATTACTAGACATAAACTTTGATTTATTATAGAAATATCACAAAAATTTAATATTACATAGAGAAAGCAATATATGTTTCCAATAAAATTAATTTTCATATTCATAAATGATATAAGGTCATTGAAATTGCAAGAAGAATCCAGGTATTCCTAACTTAAATCCTCATATTATATCATTTAAATAAAACTTTATAGATATCATTGCTATTTCAATTCAAACTCATTTCCATCTTTCTTCTAATAAATTCATTAATAACTTTTATCATTATACCCCCAATTTTGAAACATTTGAGTGATACAAAGATTTAATTATTATAGATTAATAGGTGTATGAAATTAAATCAGTATGTGGACTATTAAGAAACCACCATTATTATTTTCAAATGATCAATACACACAATTGCTATTAGGTTGGTGCAAAAGTAATTGCAGCTTTTGCAATTTTTAACCTTTTAGACCACAATTACTTTTGCACCATCCTAATAATAGTGTTAGCATAATCTATTAAACCAACTTTCATGAAAGACAGTAATTTATAAATAGTAAAGTAAACCCTTTGTATATACTAGCACTACTAAAATATTTAAGAACACATAATGGTGAAAAGCCATTCTACTCTTGCAAAGAAACTGCTTACTCAGGAATCTGCATAACTGGTCGAGAAATTACAGGGATAAAACGGTTGAAGCTCTCCTAGATATATCAGTTAATTTTTTCCTCTCATTTTAGGCTTTCCCAAGAAAAATTTAGCAATATAATAATCATAACTGTGCCATTTTTATTCTGTTTTAGTTGTGATAACATTTGTTTTATTATAAATTCAGCTGTCATCTTGTTTATGTTATTCAATTTCTTAGAAAATGTTTCTTTCATAAATTTACAAAAATGGAAATAAAGCAATGGAAAGGAAAAATGCCAGCACCTATTGTGTTTAAATTTTCAGGAAGTCCAAAATGGAAGACTAGCATAATATCATGATGAAATTTCACATTATTACATATTGCTGTTTTGTTTTAATCCTGTAAAGCCAACTGATTGGGAAATACTCTGATACAATCATTGGTACCAAAAACAAACATCTGTTATCAATCCTAGAATTTCATCCTAAAGTTTAAAATATAAAATAAAATTTAGCTATTATTTGCTACTATTTGGTGGCGATAATCAGATTAACAATTTTTGTAGACACAGAACTTAATACAATGAAACTAGTTTACGTGTATAAATCAGAATGCACACACTAATTATTCAGTCCATTACTATTATCATTATGATACTAGTTGCATGGTAAATATATAAAATATGAATTATTAATTCATTTTAATGTAACAGGAAAAAAGTAAATTTAAAACTTAATTCAAACTCTGCATTGATAATGTTACAAAAATACATTCCAATAATTTAAACTTCTATGAATTTTTCCACACTTTCAGAGATTGCAAGATCAATTTATTTACCAAAACTACATGCCAAAGATAATGTGAACATAAATGTATAAGTCAGCTTTGAAACAATTCTGATTTTATTTTTTTAATCGATCACATGGGAAAATATGACTCATGCTTAATTGATTTCTGAATGAATAGTTTCCAAAAAGGACATTATTGTGCCTTTAGATACTAATTTCATTATTGTAATTCTGAGAAGTGCATGAGGGTTTAAAAATCATTTTCTTTTAAATTATATGAATTATGCTGAATATTGTATCAGACAGTTTACTAATTACCTGAACTCAATCAATCGTAAGCAACCAAATCTAGAACTGGGAAATTTTAAGATCTTGAACACCATAAAATACATGATATATTAAGAAATGTGAATTTAATGTTTAAAAAAAGCAAAAAAAAATTTAAGGGACCAAGTAAATTTATTTCTTGGGGGTGGCTCTTTAAACAAATGTGCTTTATAAAAACGCATACGTTATTTTTATTATTATACTAGTGGCTATAATGTATTAATAGAAATATTAAATTTTACAGACATATATTTGAAAATGTCTTTGTTAGTGGCAACAAACTAGTTTCACAATGATCAAAAATAAATTTGATCCAAAATTCTTTAACTTTCTACTGGTGTAAAATAGGGAAAGTTCATTACGTCTGTAAGAGGAAATGCTCAACAACAAAATGGATATAGTATCTACCTACTGCAATTGAGTAAAGCTTGAAAAACACTGAAATATTTAAGTGACATAAATCAATTATAGTCATACAGAAATGGATATAAGCAGAAGATAAACTGGACTTAAGGAAATGCTTTAGTGTTTTTTTAATAAATTTCAACCAGTACCTCTTGCACTGAATTTACTTAAACTGTGATTCAATGCGTGAAATATGAGTAAATAAAATTTTTATATAAAACCATTAGGGTCAAGACCCACTGAAATGCATGGTGATTGTGAAGCCTCAGACAGAAACATCTTTTGTCTCTAAAGTTTGTTACTGAATTATTATATATAGAAAGTGTGAAATTGAGGTTAGTGGAATTATACACTGGGTACTCATTTGTTTTGGGCCACTTTCCCCTATTATTTTGTCTGTGACATACATTTAGTTTTCTATGATGTGAATATACCATAGTTATGCACTATATCACTGATGGATACTTAGGTTATTTTCATTTTGTAGCACATATGTACTTACATTTGTTGGATGTTTAACTAAAACTGGAGTGGCTGAATTTTATGGCAGATATGGATTTAGCTTTAAAGCTACTGCCAAATATTTTATCTAGGCTATTTGTACAAACTAACTTTGCTGTGGCAGTTATGATAATCAATTTTTCCCACATCTTACCAATATTTGATACTGTCTGCCATTTTAAAGTTCAGTCAGTAACTTGTATTGTGTACAGTAATTTGCATTGTGATTTTAATTTACATTTCCCTAATAACTAATAAAGTTGAGTCACATTGCAAAGGTTTATTTATTACTTTTTTCTATTATGTAAAGTGACTGTTGAGATTTATTTTAAATTTTTTTAGATGGTTTCTGAGATTTCTTGTTTATTATTTTACTGGTGTCTGTTTACATTATTGATGTGAAGGATTATTCAATATATTATAGAATTGAATCTTCTGATATGATGTATCAATACACATCAATATGCATGTATTGAGAATCATTATAAAACTTTTGTTTATGAGTCTTTTCAGTCTCTGTGAACAGAATAATTTAATGTACAGAATTTAATGAACAGAATTTTTCCATTATAATATAATCCAATCTATTAGTGTTCCCTTCATTATTTTCTGTCCTGTCTAAGAAATCTTTACCTACACCAAGGTTATAAAGATATTCTATGTTTTCTTTCATGAACTTTCATTTTTATACCTTTAATATTCAGGCTATGACTTATATGGAGTTAATGATTGTTTATAGTGATAGGTTGGGTACAAGATTAATGTTTTCCAGAACTATATCCAATGAACACAGAACATTTTCTTTTAGAGAGGCCATCCTTACTGGTCAAGATGGTACAGTAGGTAACCACTGTGCTTACCTTCTCTCATGACCACATCAAAATTACAACTAAACTACAAAGGAACCATCATTGAGAATTGCCTAAAATCTTGCTGATCTGAAGCCCTACAACTAGAGACATGCAGAAGAAGCTAACTCCAGACTGGTAGGAGGGGCAGAGATGAAGAATGAACTGGTTCCACACCTGTGTGTGACCATTAAAAATCAGGAGGGATATTTCGGTTGCAGAGGTTACCCCCAACTCCACCCGGAGGAGCAAAGGGTACCAGCCCTTCCCCGGGCCAGGGTTCCAGTGCCAGGGTGAGAAGTCCTCATAATTTTAAGTTGTTAAAACCAGCAGAGACTATGACTGAGTGAGATGGAGTGTGGCTGGAGTCCCAGGCACTCCTCATAAAGGGACCGAGCATGGACTTAGACTTACTTACTGACAGAATCACTGGCTCTCAGCTCCAGCACTGGAGCAGCATCTGGAGAGGTGGCAGGGACATGTGGTGGAAAACTGAGTTGTCTGGCTTGGGATGGGGGCTGGAAGGGCAGCTTTCTCCTGAACAGAGGCCATTGGTTCTTTGTAGAGCCCTCCCCCTTCCAAACATGAAGATGCAGGTGACTGTCATATCTAGGTCTCCATTAAGCTGGCTAACGCCATTTGTTCACCACACCCAGGTGATTCAAGACCAAGCCCTGCCCACCTTTTGGGCACACCCAAGCTGCTTCCAGTTTTTGTACAAACTGCCCGCCTTGGCTCATGCTGAAGACTTTCCTAGGGTCTTTAAAGGTTCACGGAACCCAAACAAGCAGGATCTGGCTTGAGCATGTCCTGTACCTTTGGCTGAGCAGTCCTAAGCCTGGCACTAATGGCAGCCGGACTTAGTTCATGGCTTGTCCTCTTGGCACTTACAAGGCACTTACAAGAACGGCAAGAACAGTGGCAATCTGAGAATTTTTTGTGGCTCCCGCCAGGTGGCCCTGTGTGGGGCACAGGTTACAGCTGAACTTGACCTGCAGTGTATCCCCTACCAGGAGGCCCAGGGGTTGGTGCCCCCAGTGACCAGCTTCTAAATGAGCTGGAGTATCACCCAGGTATCTCCAAGAATAACACAACCAAGGGGCAAATTAGACAGGCACCACAGCCCTGCTGAGGCAGATCCTGCTCTACAGAGTCAGCCCCTGCCTCACAACTCCTCCGCTGTACTCTTCAGATAGTCCTCATAACAAGTGAGCCTGAGGGTCAATCCCTCCCATTGATGTGCAAATAGCAACAAAGGGTCAACTACAAGAGGAGGATACACACAACCCATACAAGGGACACACCTAGAATGTATGACTCAAGTGACCAGGAAAATTGTGCCACTGAGCCCCACGGTACACCTACTACATAAGGCTACTCTACTAAGCCCGGGAGACATAGCGGCCCTACATTAATACATAGAAACAAGCAAAGGGAGGCAGTCAAAAGGGGGAGACAAATAAAAGAACACAACAAAGCTCCAGAAAAAGAACTAAACAAAATGGAGACAAGTAATCTACCAGACACAGAGTTCCAAACACTCGTTATAAGGATGCTCAATGATCTCAGGGAGAACTTCAACAAAGCGATAGGAAACATAAAATGGAGATAGAAAATATAATTAAGAGTCAGTCAGAAACACAAAATACATAACAGAAATGAAGAATACATTACAGGGAATCAACAGTAGATTAGATGAAGCAGAAAACCAAATCAATGATTTAGAAGATAAGGTAGCAGAAAACACCCAACCAGAACAGCAAAAAGAAAAAAAGAATCCAAAAAAACGAGGAGAATTTAAAGGGTTTCCGGGACAATATCAAGCATCCCAACATTCACATTATAGGGGTACCAGAAGAGAAGAGAGAGAGCAAGGAATAGAAAACCTATTTAAAGAAATAATGACAGAAAACTTCCCTAACCTAGTAAAGGAAATAGATATACAAGCCCAGGAATCACAGAGAGTCACAAACAAAATATACCCAAAGAGGCCCACACCATGATACATCATAATTAAAATGCCAAAGGTTAAAGACAAGTAGAGGATCTTAGAATCAGACTTTAAAACATAGACTATAACAAGAGACAAAGAAGGACCTAGTATTTCTACTTCCGGGTGTTTATCTGAACAGATCCAAAATGCTACTTCAAGGGGATGTGCTCACCTATATGTTCATTGCAACATCATTTACAGAAGCCAAGATATGAAGGCAACCTGGGTGTCCCTTAATGGATGAATGGATAAAGAAGAGGTGGTACATATATACAATAGAATAATACTCAGCCATGAAAAAGAAGGAAATCTTGCCATCTGCAACAACACGGATGAACCTAGAGAGCATTGTGCTGAGTGGAGTCAGTCAGAGGAAGACAAATGCCATATGATTTCACTGATATGTAGAATCAAAAGAACAAAGTAAACAAACAAAACAGAAACAGACTCATAGATACAGAGAACATTTTGATGGTTGCCAGATTGGAGAGGGTTTGGTGGTGGGGGAAAAGAGGAAGGGATTAAGTACAAATTTGCTGTTATATAGTAGTCATGGGGATGTAGGGTAGAGCATAAGGAATAGAGTCAATAATATTATAATATCTATGTATGGTGTCAGATGGGCACTAGATCTATTGAGGTGACAAATGGCAGGGGGTTGGAGGCAGGGTGAAGAAGTTGAAGGGATTAAGAAGTACAAATGGGTAGTTACAAAATAGTCATGGGGATGTAAAGCATAACAAATATAATCAATAATATGGTAATAACTGCATAGTGCCAGGTGTGTACTAGTCAGGGAGATCAGTTCCTAAATTATATAAATGTCTAACCACTATGCTGTACACCTGAAATTAATATAAAATAATGTTGAAAGTCAACTCTAATTGAAAAATTAAAAAAGACAGGGGAAAGATAAAGAAAAACAAGAGGCTCAAAAGTTCCAGATATAAAACAAATAAGTCTTGGGGATATAATAAACAGCATAGGAAATATAGTCAATAATATTGTAATAGCGTGGTGTGGTGTCAGCTGGTTGCTGGATTTATTATGGTGTTCACATCTTTAGTGTAGGGAATATAATCAATAATGCGTTAATAACTGTATAGTGTCAGGTGGCTACTGTTGAATAACTATGATGTACACCTGAAACTAATATAATATTGTATGTTAGCTATATTTTAATAAAAATCATTTTAAAACGTGGGTATAAATAAAACTTAAATACTGTATCTTGCTTGTGGTAGTGGTTACACAACTGTATGCATTTGTGTGCAAAAACCCCTAGAAATGTACACTAAATTAGGTGATTTTACTGTATGTAAATTACATCTCTAAAAATTATGTAATAAAATTCTTTCTTTAAACTGAAAATAAATAAATAAATAAATAAATAAATAAATAAATAAATAAATAGTTAAAATTGAAAAAGGCCATACTTATTCCAATGCACTGTGATGTCTCCTTAGATGTAAATATGTGACCATGTATGTGTTATTTATTTCTGGATAATCTACTGTGTTCCATTTATCTAATGTTTTCATCATTGCACCCATAACCAATACCAAACATTCTTAATCTCTTGTAGCCTTATGTACAAATATTGATACCTTGTGGCATACATTCTCAGGCTTTGTTCTTTCCTATGAAGATAACCCTTATGCAACAAATATATCTTCAAACTCTAAAATCAGCTTGATAATTGCTACAGAACAATTTGGTATATTGATGGAAAATGCAATGGATCTATAGACTAATTTGGAGGCAATTTTAATAATTTGGAATTATCTCAACATTTTACTTTATTGGTAGACATTAATATTTATATGTTGTCTAAAAAGCTTTTAAAAATTTTATGTTGTATTTGTATCTTGCTAATTATTTCTATTATCTATATCTATATAAAACGAACTACCCCTAAACATAATGGCTTAAAACAAAGACAGCATTTATTTGCTCACAAATCTTTATGTGAAGGCACATGGAGGAAAGAAACTTTGGCTCCTCCACATGTCAGCTGTGCTTGTTCAAAGGCACTTCATTCTGGCTGTCAGCTCTTCTGACCGACAGAGAAAAAGATGCAGACTTTACAGGGAGAAATAACATCATTTGGGGTCTTTATGTTTTTAAAAAGTTTAAAAATTTCAATACTTTTTAAAAACTCGAAACACCAAAATATTGGAATGAAAATCAAGATATTAAAACAAACAATAGATGTAGGCTGAGATTTGATACAGAATCTGATTTTAGCTGCCAAAGTCTTTAAATTAACAATATTATCTTCCAGAAAAGAAAAAGATGAAATATAGCAACAAAGATTTAGAGTCATTTTCTAAAAAAGTGAAATTAATTATTACAATTATAAAATATACACAGTGCTACTTAAAAAGCATATCTTTTTATTGAAAAGTAATAATCATATTCTTAAGATAGCTTTGATTTTGCATAGATATATGACATTTAAAATATATGGGTATCATATGTCTCAAAACTATTCTTGTAAAAATCAGATTTAATTTCTAGTATTACCCAAATCTCTACGTGATATGAGGCAAAGTTACTGTTGAAGACAAATGTGATATTGTTTTGATAAGGTGCAGAATGGGGCAACGAAATTAGGGCATGAAGTTTGCTCATGAATTGTAATAATATATTTTAAACATTTGTACATGTCTTTAAGTCGGTCACCTCTGCTTATAATAAGATTGATTAGAATTATCCAGCTTTCTTCATTGTAATAGGGACTTCTTTGTGTCATATCATTAGCAATTTTAATGTCATTGTTGTAGAGAAAATGCAATATATGGGATGAAAGAAATGAACACCTTTTAATAGGAGAATGAGATGAAGTGGAAATTAAACTGAAACATTACTGCTACTTTTTGCACATTTATTAACAATAATCGTTTAGAGTAACTTCCCTCTTAGTACTTGAATGAAATAATGATAGCAATTATCAGTCATATTTCATAACTGTTTCCAAGTTTATAAAATAGTTTTACATAACCATAATTTATCAAATTTGTGTTGTTTTATAAAACCATAATCTTTAATGGCATAGTTACTATTATTCCCATGTTGCAATGAAAAAATGAGATTTTAGGACTCAGCAAGACCATGCCTATAGGAAGGTCCAGAACTGGGATTTGGTTTCGGTCTTTCTCATTCCAAGGTCCTCCTTTTAAACACCATAAAATACCACCACATACAGTATATTTGATCCTAAAAATAACAGGGATAGTTTAGAATTTTTTCTGCTTATTTTATAGGGATGAAACTGAATTACAGACATAATAATGTGATAGTTAGATTATGTTGTGGATAAAATGTTTGCCCAAGTCAATTGTCTAATTTTCTCTTTTTCCTGAAAATAATTATAACTTCTTAAAAATTGACTTTTACTTAACCTTATTGGTCTATAACTGCATTAGGTATGAATTTCACACGATATACTTTGTTTCAGTTCTGTTTGTGGTCAGACTCATAAGAAATCTTAAAAATTACATTTAAGATCAGAGTTGGGGAGGAGTACTATTTAAACTGGATCACTGCATTGATTTGCATAAAGCATAACTTCAAGGAAAAATGATCAACCCTAAGAATGAAGAGAAGTATTTTGCTTTGCTCAAAAATCTCAAGAACAAAAAATAATGATATCCAAAAATAAATGTGTTCTCTGTTATCAATGGATAAAAGCACTACTTCAAAAAAATTTTTAGATGAACCCAGCAAAGCTATCATTTAGAATCAAAGGACAGGTAAAGAGCTTCCCAGACAAGAAAAAGCTAAGGGAATTCATCACCACCCTACCAGTATTACAAAGAATCTTAGAAGGACTTCTTTAGAATGAAAAAAAAAAATTCAAAAATATGAAAAATAAAATAGCAATAATTACATACCTATCAACAATTATGTTTCATGTAAATGGATTAAATGCTCAAATCAAAAGATGGGGGCGCTAAATGAATAAGAAAACAAGACCCTGACAATTAAGTTTGCAAACTTGTGGCAACAATGTTGTTAACTTTTTTTGATATCAGAGAGATTATTCATTATGAATTTGTACCAACTGGACAAACAGTTAACCAAGTTTACTATTTGGAAGTGCTGAAAGTTAGACCACCTGAACTTTTTGCCAACAATTCATGTCTCTTGCATCACGACAATGCACCAGCTCACACGGCACTGTCTGTGAGGGAGTTACTAGCCAGTAAACAAATAACTGTATTGGAACACCCTCCCTACTCACCTGATCTGGCCCCCAGTGACTTCTTTCTTTACCTGAAAATCAAGGAAATATTGAAAGAAAGACATTTTGATGACATTCAGAGGACATCAAAGGTACTTTGACAACAGATCTGATGGCCATTCCAGAAAAAGAGTTCCAAAATTGCTTTGAAGGGTAGACTAGGCACTGACATCAGTGCATAGCTTCCCAAGGGGAGTACTTCAACGGTAACCATAGTGATATTTATCAATGAGGTATGTAGCACTTTTCCTAGGATGAGTTTGCAAACTTAATTTTCAGACCTTGTATATCCCTTGAGTAGATATATTTGTAATATATGTAATATATATATATATATATATATATATATATATATAGAGAGAGAGAGAGAGAGAGAGAGAGAGAGAGAGAGAGAGAGAGAGGGAGAGAGAGAGAGAGAGAAAGAGACACTAAATGTGACTAAAAATCAGAGTTCTAGATTTTACATTCGATGACTCTCCTCCACTCTCCACAACAAATGAACCAGTTTAATTACAAAAGACAATATCCAATTTTGCAGTGGCTTTGCTGTACGATACAATCTAATCTATGCCATACTTTACATAAATAAAAGTGAGGGGAAAAAATCAACTTTGACATTGGTGAAATGCAGTTAGTGCCACAATATGATATGGCTATTCACCTACCAAAATGGCTCATGTTAACAGAAAAGGCAGACAGTATCAATATCGACTAGGGTGTGGAGCACACAAAGCTCTCGTTTACTGCTGATGTGAGAATAAACTGCTAGAATTCCATCTGGAAAACTGTCTGAAAAAAATCCATTAAAGCTAAATAAATACATGTCTTATGACCCTAGTATTCCTCAACACAAAAACACAGATGTTTCTCACAAAAGTACTAGAAGCCAGGCACAAAAGAGTACACATTTTTTACTCTAATTACTTAGGTTTTAGAACACAAAAATCAAATGATTAGAAGTTAGAATAATAATTACCCTAGAAGTGAAGGATAATATCTGAAGATAGATAAGGGGACTTCTGAGTGCTGATAATCGTGTTTTTGATCTGGTTGCTAGTGTTCACTTTGTGAAAATTAACCAACAGAAACCCATTTGCATACATTTTGCATATATATATATATATATTCATATATACCTTGAATATATATAATACATTATATATAATATATAATTTATATATGTATATGTGTGTATATATATACCCTGAATATGTATGTATAATATATTATATACATACTACTATATATATATATATATATATATATATATATATATATGGCATATGACATGTAACAAAATGTCTAGAACAAGAATTACTAAATCTCATTATATAGAAGAAAATCTCAATATCATACATAGATTTTGCTTTTTAAGATTTGGAAGGTCCTTAGGTACCTAATAATTTATCTAAACACAAAATATGTCCATTTATTCTCAGATTAAACTTGATTTGTAAGTGCAAATTCAAATGATTTACTAACACATTTATTTGAAGAGATCCAATCAGTATTATTTGTATGTAAAGAGTATTACATCAAAGGTACCTATGGGATATGAAAACATTTTAGCATTAACCAAGAATTCATTCATCTTAGTTTCTTGGTTATGAATGTCATAAACACAGAACTGTCATCACCTCTAGCTCAATCCAGCTTCACCTATCCATGAAGTTCACACGTGTGGCTCGTTAGGTATAAATAGGTGAGACACTCAGTCTCAATGTGACTAAAACCTTATCACCTCAATCATGAGGGACTCCTTCTTTCTTTATTATTTAGATGGAGTTCTCCTGCACCTATAATTATGTTTTAGTTGTTGTTGTTGTTTTGTTTTGTTTTTTTGTTTTGTTTTGTTTTTTTCATTTTGAATACATACTCCTTTATCAGGAATTTAGTTCTTCCATGAAAACTTAAAAAAAAAACCAAAAACAACATAAATCTAGTACACATGACAATACACAATAAAATCAATTTCAAATTACATTTCTGATAGTTTCATTTAACACATACACAAAAAAATGTTAGAAGAGGTTATAACACATACCAGAATAGAATATTAATATTTATATATCTACCGTAGGTAGTTATTTCCTTTTATCTGCAATACATAAGGAATTAGAACTTTTGCCATCTTTTGCAGAGGGAAATATATTTTTGAGATTTCCAATGACTTTTTCCTTTAGTATATGTTGCAAACCATTTTTCCAAAGACTAGGTAATAAAAAAAAAGGAAGAAAGAAAATGTTCTTATCAGCAAAAGTAACACTAATACTGTTATTCACGGAGAACCAAATACAATAAAGCCTGTTATAAATCACCTTGCAATTCCCCAATCCTGTTATATAGCGAGTCAAATAAGAAACTCTAAAAAGTTAAGTTTTACACATAGGTTCTACTATAATAATGATAACATTAGGCAAAGGTGGTTTTCTTTACTCAAACTTCTTTGTATTTCTCAATATTCTAAGAAAGGTCTAACAGAGGGCAATTTACAAGCAGAAAACTTCTCAGCTGGTGTGTCCTTACAGATATAGCACAAAATAGTAGCTAAAAGCTGTAAGTGATGTTTTTGATATGGAAAACAATACAATGGAGTAACTCTGCTATATTAAATAGATACTTCAAATTCTAGTCCTCATTTTACTCTCCTGAAGACAGGGGAGATGATGATAACTCTAACCTCTTATTTTTTTGACAGGACACAATTATATATAAAATAAAATACATTAAGCACTGTTTCTGGCACAAAGTATTTCATAAATGTTAGTATAACTACAACATTAGGATATGATTCTATAATATATTAGTATTAAATTTAGAATGTGTATTCTCTCTTCCATTCATCAAAACACATATCCCTTCTTCCCTTGTTTAAAATCTCTAACATGTTATTGCCCATGTTCACTGTCATCTGATATACCCTGGTTCTCATTCAAACTTCCACAATTATTTTATATTTGTATCTGTGTTGATTCTTGGGTTCCTATTTTATTAAATGTTAAAATCATTATTTAAAGTGAGCACACAATGTGATAGATAGATGAGGTATTATAGAATTTGTCCTCATTATTTTTTGAGCACTTCATTGCTTTCTGGTACAAAAAGATGCTCCAAGTTCATCTTGTATTTAACCTTCTCAGACATGGAATCGGTCATTTTTCAGAGAAGCTTTGTCCATTTTAACTGTCTTTAGAAGCAAAGATTAGGTGCTAGATGTGCTCATCATTATGGTGGTGATGCTGCTTCAACATTCCATCTGTGGACAGAAATATAAACTATAGTTTACACCTATACCACCAATTACAGTCCAATGTCATAAGTTTTACTCATGTTTTCTCCATTTTCATATTTGTAAGATCTTTCTTTGAAAGCGATATATTTAGATATCATTATCCTTAATTCTTTTACTCATTTGATCAATCACCTTGTGAATCCCCCTTCTCTATCACTACCTCCATCCCCATAGGTGCCTTCATCATCCTGATCAGGCTACAAATCATCCAACCAATGTGGATTTCCTCTTCAATCTACTTGGGCTATAACACCTGTTCTGGAGCATCCCCATACTTGCTCTGACTCCCTATGCTAATATGGCCTCTGAGTGGATTCCACCCTCATCCTGTTTCAGCTCTAACTCCCTGTTTCAAGCTATTAGGTGCCTCATCCCCCACTTCTAGCACAGATGTTTGTCTTTATCTGCCTATCTAACGGCTTTATGTCTGTACTGGTCAGAAAGAGAAGAGGAGAGGAGGAAAGCAGAGGGGAGGGAAGGGGACGGAAATGGAAGGGAAGGGAAAGGAAAGGAAGGAAAAAGAAAGATAAGGAAGAAAGAGGAGAGAAGAAAGAGAGAGAGAAGAGAAGAGATGAGTAAAAGAGAATGGGAAGAGGAGAAAAAAGAAAAGAAATAGTCACTGCTATAGTTTTGATAACAAACAGAATTACTGTATTATAATGCATGTGTTTCTTATTTCTTTCTAGATTGACATTTATTATGAAAAAGAAAAATATTTTTAAAAGGTCACTAATATGATACTAAATCTTTCTAGCTGACGGGTCTACACTTTTTATATACTATAAAAAAAAAAGATTTCTTCATCTAACTTAGCCTGAGACCTATGATTATCTAAAGTTCTTGAAACAAATTGCTTTTTTGTACTTAGCAGTATCAAATAAAAGTTTGAAAAAATCTAATTTCCTGATTCAAATTACTTAAGACAATTAAAAACTTAAACATCTCCCTAATGAGGAAAATGAAATGTCTAATAAACTTATAAAAATTGTTTCATCACCATAATTCAGTAGAGGAATGCAAATCAAAATCACAGTGAAATACTACCATATTTTTGCCAGAATGACTACAGCTTTTGAAGTCAATATTATTATTTGTTAACAATCATGTGGAGCAACTCTAACCATCATACAATTTTAATGGGAATGTGCATTGGTGTAATTTGGGGGAAAACTATTAATTTAGCAGTATCTATTAAAGCTTTAATTATCTTATGATTCAAAAAGCATTCCTAACAGAACAAATATGAGAATATTCTAAGCAACACTCTTGATAACAGCACAAACTAGAAAAACCCACATCTCCATCAACACCAGAATGCATCAAAAATTAATATATAGATGATGTATATATACACTCATATCTTTACATATAGATATATGATATACAGAGGGTGCCAAAAAAATGTATACACATTTTAAGAAAGGAAAAAACTGTATTAAAATTGTAATACTCAATATATACCGATAACGAAAGTTGAATACAAGTAATGTGTATACGTTTTTTGGCACCCCCAGTATATTAATATATAAACATATACCAACCATTAGTATATGCCATTCAGTGATATATAGATACAGAAACAGATATATGATCAATGAATACCGTATAGCGATGAGAATAATAAGATAATTCTATATGCAATAAAAAGATGAATATCAAAAACATCACATTAAGGGGGGAAAAAGACATAGTACATATTTAAAAAGCAATCTATAATGATAAAAGTCATCACAATATTTAGCCTTGGGGTATAGTGCCTTTATGGGAAAATAGGAGAACTTGAGGGTATTAGAAATATTCTATATTTTTATCTGGTTGCTGGCTAAATAGGTAATTATTTAATCTGTGAAAATTTGAGCTGTAATCATGATATATTCAATAAAACATTTATTTTAAAATATTGTCTTCACAGTTTTCTAAGTTATATTATTCCAGGCTTTTTTTTTTTTAATCTGTGCAGTCCTGATCGTGAGTAGTACTATAGAAAGTGTCCTAGAGATAATTTGACCAAACTCTACTGTAAAAAAATATAAGTATATATATACATATATATATATATATATATATATATATATATATATATGTATATGTATATATATACCTTGAAAGATTAAATGATCAGAACATAAACTCAAATCTGAGCCTCCTAGTTTCTGAACTCATTCTACTTCATCATTAGGGCATGTATTCACTCAACACTTTTTTTTTTAATTTAATACATTTACTTTTATTATATTCCAAAGTCGTTGTACTTCCCACCACACATTACCAAGTGTTTAATAACAGTTTATTAATATATTCTGAGAAATAAATAATATGGATCATACATATGTCAAACTAGCCTTATTACATTAATTTTTCCTTTATTTACTGCCATTTGTGCCAACATGGATATATCTTGAGATTATCATGCTAAGAGAAATACGTTAGACAGATAAAGTCGAGAACTATATGATTTCACGCGTATATGGGATATAAAACTGAGAGCAACAAACAAACAAGCAAAACTCACAGACACAGACAACAGTTTAGTGGTTACGAGGAGGAAAAGGGGGGATAGAAGGGAGGTAGAAGAAGGTAAAGGGGGTCGGAATACATGGCGACGGAAGATTTAACTTTGGGTGATGAACACACAATGCAATATACAGATGATGTTTTATAGAATTGTACGCTTGAAACCTATATAATTTTATTAACCAATGTCACCCCAATAAATTTAATAGAAAATAAATTCTAAAAATCTGAAATTATGCTTCATGGTCATACAATCTGAACATGGGACATTATGAATCTCTACATAGTGTTATGTATCTTCCACGTAGGTAAGACTTGCTGTTACAAACTCTTTTCTGACGATGTATAACAGGGACTTGAAATATTTTATTCAAGGAGAATTTGTCATTGGTCATGTTCTCACTTGATACAGACCTTTATATAAAATAGTCATATTTCAAAAAAATAGTATGGAGCTAAAAGTAAAACACAAATTGTCAAATACTTCTACTACCCAGTTATTAAGTTTCCTTTGACTTTTCCAGCAAGAAATTACAAAGTGTTCTGTGGTTTTGCATACTTATTCTGTTATACACATACAGGAAACTTGATATTTTGATGTGTTTGAACTTTATGATAACCTTAAAGAAGCAAATGGAATATGAGTATGTTTGATAATTAAACTCAATATTAATTTGTGAAAATTAGTATTAATAAACTCTGCAAGCTTTTGGATAAGAGGAAGCAGGGATCAAATAATTCCAAAGAAACAGTGTTAGCTTATGTTATGGACTGAAAGTTGTGTTCCCCCAAAATCCATTATGTTGAAACCCTAACGCCCAATGTGGTGGTATTAGAAAGTGGGATTTGGGGAGGTAATTAGGATTAGATGAGGTCATGAGGGTGGAGCCATCATAATGGGATCGATTCCCTTATGAGAAAAGATAAAAGTGAGTTTGTTTCCTCTCTCTGCTATATGAGAAAAATGTCATCTACCATCTAAGAAGGGGCTCTCCCCAGACACCAGATCTGCTCACACCTTGATCTTGAACATGCCAGCCTCTAGCTCTGTGAGAAATAAATGTGTGTTGCTTAATCCACTCTGTCTGTGGTAATAGTATAGCAGCCTGAATTGACAAAGACATTTCATCTAAGGTAAATTCTATCAGATTTTATTTAATAAAGTGAACATAGTCTGAACTTGTCCTCAACCCAAACACATATACCCTATTCAAGGTTTTCTGAATGTATTCCAATTGATATCATTTCCTTTCCTCTTTTTAAATTATTTTCCCAATGTTCTTACCCAATTAATACCTTGGACATAAGGGCATCATTAAGTAGTTTGATTGACATTAACCACTGGCCCTCTAGGCATCCTGAAAACTTCTATACTAACAGAAAATGGCCACTTGCATCCATGGTGTGAGAGGTAAAATAATAAATCCTGGGTTGTTAGGGAAACTGTACAAAGGATTGAAAACACATTGCTGTATATCCAGAGGAAGAGAATTATCTCTAGAGAAGTGTTCTTGTCAGCACTGAATCAGATAATGCCTTAGTGAAGTCAGAGGAAAAGATACTTTTTAAAAAATAACGTGAAGCCACTATTTAGTTGGAAAAAAAAAAATGCTCGTGACTTCTCCCTTAATTCTATTTTCAACAATGAGAATATAATCCAATTTATAGTTATTTGGAATTGATGTGATTGTAAAATGCAAATGAATCCATGAAGTTAGAAAATAGCCATGACAAACATGTTTCAATTATAAATCAACTCTGACAACCAAGATCTTGACTGAAGATGATGTTAGAAATAGCTTGCCTCTCTCTCTCTCTCTCTCTCTCTCTCTCTCTCTCTCTCTCTCTCTCTCTCTCTATCTCCCTCCACCCCACAACATCCCCACCACCCGTTCGTTTAAGACTTTGCATAACTTTGAACTTTCCATTTCCTAAATTACATTGGGAGGTTTTAATTTAATCTCTTACAATTTGAGGTCTCAGAAACAAAAACTGTTTTCAATGATTGCTCTGGAATTTTTGCTAAAATGGAAAGCAAACAAAAATAATTAATATAAATATTAATTTATAGATATAATATAACATCCAATAATTGTTCAACATCACATTTATATTTTATAGTTTGATACCTTTACATTGATTAAGGAGCTTCTTCGTTATGGGAATGTAATCCCCTTTTGATAAAATATGTCAAAATAGACATGCTGCTTAATAAAAGAAAATTCATTACAGCAAGTCTTTGTGTTATGAAAATTCTTCCATCTTGACAATTATATTTTCCCAATACTGTATGCAAATTAGAGAAACCAAGGTAGTATATTTTCTGGGGTTGGAATCAAATAAACTAAAAATGTTTGCCTCTTTGTTAAGAGAATTATGATATATATATATGACCCTCATTTAATAATACATTATATAAAAGTCACTTGTGAACAGTTCAGTGTACTAGTTTCTGTAAAATCATTTTATAAATATTTAGAGTAAATTTTTGTAATTGTCTCTATTATTACTTTAAAAACTAGAAGACATCCAGACTATGACATTTATATTATTCTAATTTTACCAGGACTACTCTCATCTCAACATCCCCAAATTTATCTATTTATTGGTAAACTTTCTTTTTTTAAGAACTATGATCTTTGAGGAAAGGAAGCGTTTTTTAAAATGTGTAAACCCCTAACATATCCTAGTGCAATGAAGATTTTGGTATATAGGTCACAAATTGAGTTGAGTCGAATCAAAATAAAATAAGTATTATTGCAGAATGAATATTTTTGCACACCCACACATACACATGTTATATTACATGATGTATTACAATTGTACATTCCCCTTTATATATTATGTTATACATATCAACTCTTTAATGTTTCAACACTATATAATAAACAACTTGTCACATTAATACACAGAGATATAACCCATTATTTTAACACACTGCATAATGGCCCATACAATAGATATATTAATTTATTGCACAGTGTTTTTGACATATTTATATTTGATTAAAAGAATATATTTTAAAATATACTCTTCAATACTTTCATGAATATCTATCAAATAGGCTCCTCAGAGCTGTATCATTTGAGTAAGCATGAACAAATTGACTTCTGCAAGGTTGCACCAATACATATAACCTTGAATTTGGGGGTTAAACAACCATAACACCTGAAAATAGTACATTTCATCATTTTTAAAATATTTCTTTGTCTTAATCTGCTTCTTCCTTATCATATTGGTTATGATAAGGACACATTGAAATTATGCCAATGATTTTAGGTTTCCATATCTTGTTCCTAATTTAAACAGAAATGTTTTTAAGAGTTTCCATATCAGGCATCATGCTTGCTATTGATTTCTCAAAGATACATGATAAGATGATTCTTTTTCATGATAAGATGATTCTCTCTAATTTTAGATTCATGTGTTTTATGACGCAATCAAAAGTGATTGTTGAAATTATCAGGTGTCTTTTTCATACCTGAGGTGATTACATTAATCTGTTAATGTAGTGAGTCACATAAGTGGTTTTCCCTATAATCAATGTTTTAGATTAAAAATTTCTAAATCACACCATATAACTCTTTTAATACAAGGCTGTATTTAATTTTTTATATTTTATGTAGAATATTTTATGTCCATTTGTCAGTTTGGTTTATTGTATCTTCTTATGTTCAATAGTTTACTACATTGTAAGTCAGAATTACAGTAATTTTACATAATAAAGTGTCTGCTCTGGACTTTTAAAATGAGAGATATAATTTCTTGTTGGAAAGTTAGAAGTCTCAATACTATATAGCGCTGTTATTTTTCATTTCACATTTTCCAAACCTTCCTAATTAAATTTTAGTCATTTCTATACCCTTCTAGACTATTTCATTTTATCTGATTTTTAAATTTATTAGTATAAAATCCTATATAATATTTGCCTTCTTTTAGGTTATATATTTTCTTTGTCCAACTTAATGTTGATCTTATTTGTGTTCCCTATATTTTTCTTAATGAAATTTTGCATATTGTCAGTTTTACAAAGACAGAGTTATCAGTGTATTATTTAAACTATTTTTATCTGTTTAATAATTTTTTTCATTTATTTTTAAAAGTTTTCCATACCTTTTCATACTTGTTAACCATAGTTTGAAAGTGTTTACTGATGGATGGATAAAGAAATTGTGGTATACACACACAATGAAATATCATTCAAAAAAATAATAAAGAAAGAAATATCATTCAGTCATAAAAAAATCATTTGAAATATGGATGAACATAGAGGACACTATGCCAAATAAAGTAAGTCAGAGAAAGACAAATATTATATGTCACTTATATATGGAATCCTAAAAAAAAAAAAAATGGAACTCATAGAAAAACGGTACAATGTTGGTTGCTGGACACGAGAGAGTGAGAAAAATAGGCAGATTTTTGTCAAACAGTACCAAATTTTAGTTATAAGATGAATAAGTTCTGAGGATCTAATGTACAGCATGCTGATTATAGTTAATAATACTGTATTGTTTCCTTAAAATTTGCTGAAAGAGTAGATCTTAAGACGCGTTTTTACAAAAAAAAAAACACAAAAAACAAAAAAGAAAACAACTGTGAGGTGATGGATGTGTTAGTTAACTTGATTATGCATATGCTAATAATTTCACAGTATATATGTACATCCAATCACCATGTGGTACATTTTAAATATACTACATACAATTTTATTTGTCAATTGTATCTCAATAAAGCTGTAAAAAAAAAAAAGTGCTGACATTCAATTGATTTTCCCCACCATTCTCATTCTTTCAGACACAGAATGGAAGATTCTCAAAGATATTGACCTTAATGTTGTTTTCTTCTCACCTACGTGATTTAGAAAAAAAAAACTATAGTTGCTGAGAGATTATTTTCACACTGACATTTCCGAGACAAGACAAAATTCTAGAATAATTTGCCTAATGTTTTTTTTTCTCCCCATTAGAGATGTGTTTCACTTAATGTGTCATACAAAAGCACCACAAAGTTAACAATCAAAAGCCATGTTAACAGCACTGTGGTTCATAATCAATGACAGAATATTCTGTTTAGAGTCAAAGTATGTAAAAAATACAGAGAGAACTAGGAAAGGAAGATGATACCTCTCCACATACATCTCCAGTGTTTTTGGTTTTTGTTTTGATTTGTTTTGTTTTGTTTTTAGCATATCCACATTTTCCTTCTATGTCTGGAGTATTTGAGGTTATTTCTTTCAGCCCTACTGGCTATATTACACAGTGTTTTTTTTCTCTTTTAGTAATACTACAAAATGAGGACAAACTGGATAAATACCTGACTCAAGGCAGTCAATCACAGCTTGAGGTAAGGGGGACACAATTTATCACCAGGTGTTTCTTATTCCACAGGCTATACATACTTTCCACAGTAAAATACAGAGAGTGCCAAAAAAATGCATACATATTTTAAGAAAGTAAAAAACTGTATTAAAATTGTAATAATATATGCCGATAACAAAAGATGAATACAAGTCATGTGTATACACTATTTTTGGCATCCCTGGTATATTACTTTTTAATTTAAAAATAACTCAATATATTTTTTAATTTTAATTTTTCGTCTTCCATGCTTGACTAAAATTCTCAAGTATAAGGCTGTACATATTTTGTTTACTGTTATGCTGAAAGATTTTTTTCAATTATCAAAAAAAAGCAGATGCTCAAATTGTCTTAATTAATTTGAATTAAATTGCTCTCAGAAAATAACTATTAGTCTATAACTGTGGAGGATCATGCAAAGATGGAAGGGTTCATGCCAACAAATATTTCCTGAGGTATCTCTGTGAACCAGACCCTAACTTGGCACCATGCAGTCTCCAAATTGAACAAGAACCTTTCCTTCAAGATGTTTACAGTCTAGTGGGAGAGATTTGTAACAAAAAACTCCAATAAAAGGTAGAATGTAAAAAATCCTAAACAATTAAAAAGTGCTAAATGATTTAGAGATTGCCAAATAACAGTAATACTGTTGATTTTAACTTTTCATTCCTTGACAAATAATCTGTATGGAGTAATGAGATGTTGAGAGGAGGACAAGCAGTTGGATAAAGAAAGAACAAATGATAATTTATAATATGACTAATTTGACCTTCATTTATGAAGCACAGATTCCTAGAAAGCAACGGGAACTTGAAATTGCCTCCTGTACCTCTAAATGATGAGAAATAGAAACTCATGTCCAATCTTACTAACAATGCTACCTAATCTTCCATTTTTAGTACTTAAAATGGACAGATTGGCCTATTCTCCACCTTGTCTTCCAGAGTTAACCATTTATCAGTTTAATTAATTCTTCTTTTTACAAATAGGGCTCAATAAACTTAAGGTAAATTGAGAGCATCATTATTTGTAAATACCGATTTTAAAAGGTAGTAATAATTATTAAGTACTTTGATGTCATATTTCTCAAGGATTATCATTACAAAGTATTTTTATGTATGTTATCTCACTAAACTCTTAAACATTGAAGCAAAACAGATCATGAGGCTCATTTTACAGATGAAGAATTTGGATGCATATGTTAAATGAATTGACCAACGTCATGCAGCCAAAAGTCAGCTATACAAGAACCTGAGTCTTCAGCCTTCAGGGTTAGTTAAAAAAAAATCAAAAACACTCAAATTATTGTTCTGGTTTCTAATTATTCTTAGATCTTTGGTGGCATTATTCTCTAATTATTATTACACAGTACTACAGAAGGAACAAAAAAGCCACATGCTGATAACTATCTTTTGTTTTCCATAAAAGGAAAATCCCTACAGCTTTATAATTAAAAAAAAAAAAAAGTGCACATTTCCACTTTCTTAGTGTTGGTAGAAATGTAAAGCAGTGAAATTTAAGTCTCTTAAAATAGCCAACACATGAAACGATACAAAGTCTGTTAATTGGTACCTAGATTACAGAATAAAATTAAATCAAAGGATAAGAATTCATTTGTTGTGTGAGATTGGTGATAAATGAATGTGGTCTCACAGGAATTTTAAAGTAGGCTGAATCTTACCTTCTTATCAATTGGTCTAAATATTACATACTGGAAATATAAAAACAAGACTGTTTTTTCCAGCTGAAAGAAATAAATTATGTTTCTAACCTTCTATGCTAGTAAGTATTAAAACATGTAATTGGGTCAATTTTTTAATATGTTTTCTTGGGGTGGTGTTTCTACATAGGTATTAAAATTATCATACATTTTTATAGTTTGGGTTTTTGAGCTATTAATTACAGGATTCAGTTCAGTGAAATGTGATGATAGTAGTTTCTCATCTATTAAAATATCTGCATTATTTTATTAGCGTAAATATAAAGAAATGTAACTTCATAGAAAATACAGGTTATGAATTCAAACTATCCATCTCCGTAACATAAAGGTCTCACTAAGAAGATAAAAGCAATTGGACAACTTGCATAATTGACATTTTCTAATAAGTAGAAAGGAATTTCACTGTGTCTGTATGATTAAGTGGATACCATAATGTACAATGGAACACATGTGTCCTGATGTCCCCAATGACTTTTCGTCCATTAAAAGATCACACACTACTGCAGGAGGTTTTAATCTAGTTTATTTTGTGAGTGCATACGGTACGATTTTGTTCAGAAAAAAAGCTAAAGAATGAAACCCAACATGCTTGCTGATACCACACATCTGCAACCTAGTTCATTTATGGAAATACAACTCAGGAAATAGTTCACAAGGCAGAGATTCATTGACCCACCAAAAGCTAAAGTGGATCTTATGCCTACATACTTCACCTTGCAATTGGTTGACAGATGCTTTTGAGTTTGAGTGGCACAAATCAATGCAAAGCTGTACTTAAAAAACAGTAACATCGCAAAATGGAAGAATCAAATTTCAAACCACTGCTCTAGTTTGACTGTAAATGAGATTTATATTTATGAAGCGTTAGCACTGTTCTTGTCAATGACTAAATGTTTTTTGGAGATTAATTGGCTATAGAGCATATTACAGTACAGCAAACATCTGGACGAATCACATCAGTAGCTTAATCGCAGCATTTCCCAAAGTCTGTGCATACCAGTTACGGTTATTTCAGAAATATTTCAGAATAAGCATATTGTGGATTTTATGCAACAGAATGACTATGTGCACGAATTGAAGCATCCTCATTACTCAAGGCGACTCCCTGTTTCCTGCAGTAAATGTGAAAAACTTATTTCTAAAATAAGAATATTGGGGGAAAACAGATGATCTAAACATATCGGTGTAAAAGTCAAATTAGTATTCATCTTATACTGTCAGATTACTTTCTTTTAAGCATAACTCTAATAATGTATTGTCCTGCTTATACAATTCAAGTACTTCTGCACTCTCCACTTGTCTCCCATGTTAAAATGTCCTCACTCAATATCTCATCTTGTTGCTTTCACTCTTCTCTACATATACCAACCACCACCTCACAATGCAATTTGCACTTCCCTTCACAGCCTACTGTGCATGCAGTTGTCTTTTGGTAGAAATGTCCACATCAGTGTTCAGCTCTTACAGATTCAATTAACCAAAACAAATAGCATTTCCTTCACAAAGCACTCATTACTGATATTTCTAGCTGAATGTGACCTCTTCCTTCTCTACATTTCCATAGCATTTTACAAATCATGGATCTCAAATTGATAAGGCAGGAGAATGTGATTATTTTTTTCCTCTATTTTTTCCTGTTTGATTTATTTTTATTAGATTTCAGATAAACTTTGAACACTGCCTGTAGAATATCTTAATATTATGCATGTTACATCCAGAATTTTAAACTATTAAAAAAAATAATCTTAGCATTGCTAAACTCATACCTATTTGTCATTCAGTTAGTACTAAATAAATATTACTAGTAGCTAACATACATAATATTTACTAGGTACCAGGAAATAGTTTAATCCTTATAACCCCATGAGGTGCACATGTATATTCACATGCAGGAAGGGAAATTGGGACTTAGAGAAATTAAGAAACTCAATCAAGGTAATAAAAGTAGCAAGAGCTAGAGAGGTTTTTTTGGCCCTTACTCAATTCTGTACTCTTAACAATTTTACTGAACTGCTTAACTGTGTTATTAGGTTTTGGTGAATTAGTGGTGATAAATATTACCATAGGATCTGACCTCAAAGTCAGAAAAAATAGGTAAATAACCAAAAATAATTCCATAGCCTGATAAATGCTACAGTTGAGGATACACTTGGTGATATTGGAGTACAATTCAGGAGCAATCAACCTTCTCATAGGAAGTAGTAAACATTTCATCTGTTTTGAAAGTGAACACACAATGCAGTATATAGTCGATGCATTATAGAATTGTACACTTGAAACCTACATAATTTTACTAACCAATGTCACCCCAGTAAATGTAATAAAGATTTTTAAAAAGAATGAAAAAAAAAAAGAATATGAACCAAGTTTTAAGTAAATAGCAGTAGGCATTACTCTAAATAAAATAAATAGTTACCATTAAAAAAAAGAAAGTGGGGGTATATGGATAGGGAAGGCAGCCTGGTATTTTTATACAGTAGAAAATTCCTAGACTCACCAAAAAATGCTAAACATCGTTATAGACTATAATATCTTTAAGAGCAATGGCCATGTTTATATTTTAGAATCTAAGGCTTATTGATTCCACCATAAAAGATAGCATGATAAAAAATGTTGTTGATTGGATTAATAATAGAAGCAATGAATAAATGAAGGAAACAATAAACTAATAAATGAATCACTGAACAAGTGAGAAAGATATGGCCTGGAGACAATGTCTTTGCAAAGGATACCAAGAAAAAAGAACGTAGACAAAACCATTGTTTCTCTAGGTATGTCTCATGTATTTAACTTGATCATCTCCATGCTGAAGAAACTAAAGTATTCTTATATTTTGAAATAGAGTATTTTTTCCATTACTTTTTAAGGTTCAATTAACTATTTAATACAAAAACAATGAATAAACAAAGAAGGAAATGAGAAAAATAAAAAAATCATTAAATTCAGGGAATATTGTCTCTCTCTTGCCAGTTTGTAATCACACAAAATGGAGGTACGGTGCTGTCATTTTAGTTTGCAATCAAGTGCCAAATACAGGGTTATAATTCCATTCTAGTTGGAATATTTTTTCATTATTCACCTTATTTAATAAACTGTTACTTGAAATGGCGCCTGATAGGTTTTTTCACAATGAATCAAAGAATTGCTCTGCCTTTCTACTTTATTATGCATGCTTCATTTGAAGTTAATGAAGCATAACCCCTGAGCTGATACTTTTATGGATGAAAGAGACATCATGTCACATCTTGTATTTATTTCATCAGCTACTCATAGCCAACACAAAACACATTGATTGCCTTGCACTTTTTTTTGACAGTTGATCGGCATTCTTGTTGTTATCTTGTCTAATCATTTCCTATCATATGCATATTTTAGGTATTAACTATGAAGGAAACTACTCAGAAAAATGATAAGAAATGTTAATGATACGTTTAAGATGTGTAGTAGGGATAATCCTGATTATTCTATTTTACAGAATTTGATATGCCCTCTCCCTGGAGCAAATATTACTTTGAAATAGTTATTTTTAAGAAGTATAATATTACTTAATATTATTTTAATGAGGCTTTTATTATTTATGAAAAAAGTCTAGAAAATCAGTTCAGGTAAACCATACAATCTTCTCTGCAAGTAGGGCATAATTCATCATTAAAGAAATGGTTTCATTATAACACTACTTAACATCACTAATTGACTAGTCAATTCAATGAGTAATAAAATATAGGTATAAGCTATATTTGATCAATAGCATGGTATAGGAAAAAAACAACCTTTACTATTTATAGAAGCATGTGAATGTGTAACACAAAACAGGTTTTACGTATCTATATAAAATATTTAGTGGCTTTTTAAACTTTCAAAAATGTTAATGTTAAATATAACTTTAAAAAAATGCCTCCACAAATAGAATTTCAAGAGTGTCGTTATTTTCACAATAGTGAAGTCTTACCATTATGAATAGAAACACAGTTTTCACTCATTAGACTAGAAAATATGTTTTGCGCACTTATTGAATAAATGTATTCACACAGATTACTGGACGTATATAGAGCTTTCATTTTGTTACATAACATGGATCTTTATAATTGATAGCTAGCTCGTTTACTAAATAAATATTACTTGATTCATACACAGTGTTACATTTGAAAGTGAGGAAAAATATTCAAAGCAGGATTATGATATACTACTCCAGACATGACATGCACATTATTATAGGAAACTATGTCATGAGTTATCACAATCAAAACAGAGGTGATAAAACTATGATAAAATGAGCAACTAATTGGAAAATTGCTCTGCTTGTGCATGAAAATAAAGTTATTGAAAACATGCATAATAAGAAGTAATCATAAGTCAGTGACAACAAAATGAATAGAGAACAAACACCATAAATGTGCAAAACCTATGTAAAGCCTCTCTGACTAAAAACAACAACTGTCAAGGTATGTGCAGTTAAAATGACTACACAAAAAGAAGTGAAAATGAAAATTTGTAATTTAATCAACAACTAACAATTTGACTCCAAATTACACGTTTACATATATTTGAGAAGTTGTAGAGTTTTAAAATTTGCTTTCAAGACAGTAAAATATAAAAAGGAAAATGATTTTTCAACAAAATAAATATTATCCATTTCAATTTAAAATTAGCTTTCTTTTCTTTATTCTCTTCAGCTATGCTAATCAATGTAAGTTGTGTAAGTCACTGATTTAGGATCTACTGTGGTTAAGGTCTTACTAACCCTGTAGTATATTACTCAATTAATTTTCAGCTTCCAGTCCCCAAGAGACAATCTGGCCCTGTCTCTGCATGAAACTGCCCTGTTCTTAAATAGAGGGTCACATGCACTACAGTAGAAATAGGAAGAAACCCATTCTATTTATTCATGGCTCACCATCTGGGTCAATTTGCTCATTTGTAAAATAAAGTATCGAACCAACAGCTGAGCTCTAAAATGTAGTCATTCTAATTAATCCAATACTACTAATTCTATTAGTCATTTTTAAAGACTAGATCAGAAGTCCAAATATTCAATCTATGAATGTGTGTATGTTCTCAGTATAAAACACAATCGTACCAAATGTGGCTCTGTTATGTATAATTAAACTTTTTACTGCTGAAATAAGTCCACTTATTCCTATTTTGGTATCATATAATTGAAAATATATCTACATTTTCCTTTATATGTTTTCCAAATCATAGAAAGCAATTTATTTCATGGTCATCCTTTAACATTCACTAGAATAAACAATCATCTTGTAGTAAAATTCTATATCAAGCTTCAATTTCAATTTCCCTGTGAACCATTCTGACTCATAAAATTTTTGGTAAACTTGATCTCATTAGGAGTATTATTTTCAAAATTGTTCCTATCATATAACCTTGGTGTATATTCAGCATGCTATCAATCAGCTGTCTATAAAGATTGTTATATTGATTGTATGTCTACGGATTGTTTAATACCTAAGTTCAGTCTTTTATAATCACTTCACAACATTCGTGACTGTGCAGCTATGACTCTTTAAAAAATTATTTGTTCAGGTCTTCCTACAATATATATTCCAACAGATAGATTAATATGATGATGATTAGTAGTTAAGTGTATAAGTTCAAGAACAAAGCCAAAACTATATATATATGTGTGTGTGTGTGTGTGTGTGTGTGTGTATATATATATATATATATATGCGTATGTGTGTATATATGTATATTAAATACATTATCTTCCTTGTATATTAAATACATAGTAATAGAATATCCTCCATATGGTTTTCATGATAATAACATGATTCATGATTAGAGTATATGAAACACCCAGAACAATGTCTGGGTAACCTGAGTATTTTTCTTTAAGTAAGTATTATTATATTTTAATTACATAAATATTCAATTATATCAAATATTTATAATGTAATATTAAATTACATAAGGTCATCATTGCTTACTAATTTTGTCTTACTGACATTCTTTTATAATATAATATGTAATTATTATAGGTACCATAATATACATTAAATTGTTTTATATAATTAGGAAGAAGAAATACTATAAACCAGAGAAAAAATTCTATATATTTGAAAGATTCCATTTGATGTGTAAAAATATGCTCAAATTTTTATTTTGCGTTACAGATATTTATATATTGAAGTTAAACTTTTTTCAATTTTTTACTGTATTCATATTATCATCAAATGTAAATGCATGTTCTTCACAAATATAAGAGTGACTGAAAGAATAAATTTATCAGATCTACAATACAAAACTATAAATATGTTCATCTATAACTACCATAAACATTTATTTTTCAAATGCTTTGAACCACAATATTTTTGACAGTTTGATCATCATAACTCTGATGATCAACAAGTTACTTTTCAGCTGTGTTTTAAAAATATATACTTCATTATTTCTTAGTTTTTATGTAATTACAAAACAACATAAACAGGATTTGACATAATGAAGCATATTTCAATCCTATGTCTGTAACAAATCAATGCAATATGCAATTCAACTAACATGTATTAAATATTTACTCTAAATCAGATACTTTCCTGTGTGCTAGGGACAGAGATTTCACAAACTCTTAAAGATTTCAGTCTTTTAAAGGAGACTAGAGCAAAGAGTGGTGGTGCGGCATTAAATTTTGTATGAGAGACAGACATAGCAGATCTTACTGATGAAATCTATCTGAGGATATATTTTGGATCTATATGCAATTTTGTGTTCCTGGATCATAAATATAACTAATGTTTCTTATAGTGTCCTATAAGGCCTTATCAAATTTGGCCTTTGGAAGAGCCAGTGGAAGTGATTTTCTGGCCAAAAAAAAAAGAAAAGCAATTGAAGTAATTGAAGGTAAGCAGTATGGGAAGAGCCTAAGACAGAGATTATACTAGTTTGGGAGGTATTGCTTTTATCTATTAAAGGAGGGAAAGAGATACATATAAAAGGTGGCTTTCTACAAGTTTGGAAGAGATAATTTGAAACTAATAACATTTGATGATAATTCTAAGCAAAAAGCCAAATTGATTATATATGGGATGTAAAATCAAGACTCTAGCATATCTCAACATACCAAATATCATCCTTGGTTTTTTTTTTACACTGTAGAATTCCCAAGGATTTTCAATATTTAAAAGCTCAGAGTATGTGTACCCTTATTTTCACTTGACATTGAGAGGCAAATGGCCCTTTTTGAGACTATCTGTTCCCATCCTCTCATAACCTCTGGGTAATCTGAGTCTATGCTTAGAATCAATGCTTTCTACTATCCATTCTCTTATCCAAGAGCTAGATGTCACACAGGCACAAAACACTTTCATGCAGCCTCCACTTCTTTGTCTGCTGATACAGCATTCAGCAAGAGATTTTTTTCAAGTAATACCAAGAAGTGTCAGCTTTAAGTCTTTTGTTTCTTAGGAAAATATGTCATCTTTTTAAAGCTTGGTTGGTGAGATCTAAGTCCTCACTTTTTAAAATGTTTCATATCCATCTAATATGCTTGGTTGCCATGCAAATATGCAGATTTTGATCACATATGTGAACTGAGTTGAAGAATGCAGGTTTCAACGTACTTTAGGTAATTCTCATTATCTTTTGAATTGTGGCATAAGAGTTAGCTATGCTTGATAAAACTGCTTAGTTTTGAAAAAATTAGTATGTCATATTTTATGCCTTTAAGAAGGTGCAGAATAAAAACAATAACTGAACCATGAAGGTCAGCATAGTATTTTATGTGAATAAAACATAGCTTCTTGAGAGTTTTTCTAGTATGATTGTAACACATGTATTTTCTTGCTAAAGTTTATAGGATCTGAATGGAGATCTATTTTATGTGTAAATCAATAGCCTGAACATTTTTTATACATATATATATATATATATATATATATATATATACACACACACACACACATATATATATATATATATGTTTTCCAGTACCATTTTTATGTTGATGATTCCCAATTCTGTATCTCCACTTCTGTCCTATGTCCTGAGCACAAAGACCAAATTTTCAAACAGATGGGGACTAACATACACATGTCCATCACTATCAGAAACTAACCACTTTCAAAACTGAGCTGGTCCTCTTCCTATTCTCCAGAGTTATTACCCTTTTCATTTTTCCATCTACCTATTTCCTAGATTGTATATTTTAGTTGTCCTTTACTCATCCTCTCCTCTTCTTTATCTACCACTGGTTACTAAGTGCTGCCAATTTTCTTCTTAAGTCTCTCACATCTCACTTCTGCAGACTCTTTTCCATCCTAGTGTCACAGTTCTATTTCATATCTCATTATCGCTCACCTAAATAGTCTCAGTCTTACTGCTCATTCTCTCTCTCTCTCTCTCTCTCTCTCTCTCTCTCTCTCTCTCTCTCTCTCTCTCTTTCCCCCCTCCCCCACTTAAATCTATTCACTCCATATGTGCTGTCAGAGTTATCTTTCTAAAATACAGTTATGAGAATATTTTAGGTTATAGCTTATGATTTCCAAGGACTAAGTAGAACAAAGCCCAAATGCTAGTCCGGTCTACAAAGTTCTGTAAAATATGACTCATGTCTACCTTTTCAGCTTACTTTTTCAATCTTTCTGCTTCCCTCTCCTTTCTCTAAATCTTCCCCTCCAATCATTGAGGTACTCAATATTTTTTCATAATGAAGGCATTATTTTATTCACCTTAGAGGTGATGAAACTGAAAATTAGATCATTTATATAGATATCTTAAGGTTACATAATTAGAGCAGTGAAATCAACCATCTTTTGATGCCAAGTTTAAATTATCTTCTCATGGCTTAAACTGAAGAAATCAAAATACTACCAATATATTTTGCCTCAACATAAAAAAAAGTGGAAATTATTTTCTGAAGCTATTTTATGTTACAGGTATGATATCTATATCCATTAGCTTTGGAATCAAGGCTTGTGATTTTCACCTTTACCCAAGCTAATTCTGAAATATGACACATTTCCTTTAACTGTTTTAAGCATCCTTTGCCTCATAGTCAAAGAGGACTAGCAAAGGATTTAACTCAGAACATTACTAACTTCAATCATTGAATAAATAATAAAGATTATTTTCTGAGATAATTTAGTTAAGTTTTAGTTTGAAGGATGTGGAAAACCTAAAGAAAATTTCAAATGTTTCCACGATCCTTAAAAATAAATTGTTAAATGTAACCAAGAGTAAGTTAAAAGAGTTTCTAATACGTTACATGTTTATCAACAATAGACTGTTGGAAGAACATGTGCTTGGCATTTATAACAACACTTTTTGCAGTGATAATAAAAGGTTATTGTTCACCAGCTGTGGAACTTTTAAAGTGTACTTTTAACCTTTACAAGAAGCAGGGATTGTTTTCCCATTTTCATTAAGAGGACACATGATCAGGGTCACATAAGAAAAGTAAGGAAAGAACCAGAGATGAAATTCAGATATGCTGGCTTAAAGTCTAATGTTCTTTCTCAATGTTATTCTATTTAATATTTTCCAGAGAATTACTGAAAAAAATCCTGTCTTGTCCATCTCTGGAGGATTCATTCCTTCATTGTAAGAAATCTTTTAATTTAGAAATATTTAAAACCTATGTTTAAAATACATTTTAAAATAATTGTATTTTTAAATAATTTGGTCAAATTAATATAATTTTATGCAGCACTTGAAACACCTGATCAATTACCATGTTTTAAATATTTCTAAAAGAAGAGATTTAAATACAGAAAGAAATCTTTTGAACAACCACAGGCTGCTTACTTCACATGCTGAGAAATGTAAATAAGTACATCAAGAGCCAAACATGATTTTCACTAAACATTACTTGGTGTGAATAGTGCCCCACAGAGCTGTTTCAGGATAATTCATTTCATCTATAATGAGAACCAATGGGGTAAATTTGCAAGCACTGAAGACACATAAATGGTCCTGCCAATTACCCAGTGCCATCACAACATGTCTCTTCCTTCTGACAAAACAGTGAGTAAAATTACAATAAGCACAGTCTAGGGACATGCAGAAACTACCAAAGAAGTAGTTTGCCTAATCTTGGTAATTATGTCCTAAGTGCATTCTTTTCAACATTTCCATTTGGATGTAGATATTTTTTTCTGTCTTTGAAAACTGTGAAGGGAAAATGCTGTGTTGCAGCCTACAGGCATGGATGTATTATTGGTGGAAGAAATCTTTTCCTCAAAAAGATACAGAAACCTTGGGAATAGATCACTCATGGTGTAGTCTAGGCAGGGATCAAGCTGAATCTCACTTGGGCTTTTCTGAGATCATGACCTGCCTTGGTGAGTTGTTTTCATATGGCTAAGAGGACAATTGGTGGCTTATAAAGAGGAATTTCTGTATACAAAGATAAGAATAAAATTTAATTCCACAAACTTAACCACGTCAGCACTATGCTCCACAGAGATGCTGATTCACGCTTCTCAGCCCCGTGTCTAGGAAAATTCCACCAATTGTGACTCAATAACATAGTTTTGATTTATGACAAAAATCCCATGCATTAGTTTTCAAGTGCAAATAGATGTGGTTTTTAAGAGATTTGTATGTAGTCCTTAACTATCACAAAGACCAGTTGTGTGACCTAAGCCAGATTATATCTCATCTCTGATTTCATTGTCCTTCATCAGTGAAGTGAATGAGTTTGAGATTAGCACAGTCAAAACATGATTCTCTTCCTTCATGTGGGAAGACACTGAGCTATATTTATTTTCAGACCACCTCCCTTCATTGTACTCTATGATAATAGGTTTTTGGGGAAAGACTTTCCAGCTGATTTGTGATGACTATTATAGATTGCCCTACTAGTAATGTATATAATAAAATCGATAGCGTATGCCACAAAACTTTCATTGAACAAACATTCACTAAAAGTCACTAAGCGCTAAGCACTATGTGGAGTGCTGAGGGTAGAAGGAAAAAAAGAGATAAAAATAATATAGACCTTACCCTAAAGATGCTACAGTGAAAATAAAACACGAAAACGAAACAGTCACTATTTCATGTGTTTTACTATGCACTAGGTTGCATAGTTTCAGTTAATAGAATAGCAGAACAATCTGTATTCAAACCTAGATTGGCCCCAAACTCTGTGTGTGGTTAACGATACTAAACTACCACAACAGAGATAGGTGTTTGGCAAATGGTTATGCAGGTTCTTTGCATTCCAAGCCCTGATACCTGATGCCTTTAACCTATAGGCTTATCCCACCAAATTTCTGAACCAATGCTGATCAACTCTGACAGCTCATCATACGGGTAGGTCTTCGTTCCTTGTAGTTGGGTAATTCAGGAGTGAGTTATCTGGCCACACACTGAACCTGGTGCCACAGGGAATCTTCATTAAGACCCTGTCCACTCACTTGCCTAACAAGGACCTCACCACAGGTTTTCACTAAGCCAGTCCCCTTCTCCAAGAGAGTGGAACTGACTCTATAACCAGAGTCAGCATCTGGAGTCTAAGCTATATCTTGGAACAAGTATCTATGTGAAAAACAATGCTGTCCATAATCAGCAAGAAATAGTACCTTCTTCGATCTTGATGCCTGACCTTAGAACGCCAAAAGTTGTCTAAGCTTTTCGTCTAATGACTATTTCTCTTGGGGCCAGTGCTGCTCTTGGCCTCAGTGCTGCTCTTTTCTGAATTTCCCCCATTATCCTCCATCCAGCTGAAGTCTTGAAGATTCTCAACAGTGTTTTCCTATTTAAGGAATTGTGACACTCTTCAATGTACAGTAGTAGTTACATTAACCTGATAAGAATACCATTAATCCAACGTTTGGCTTAAACTAAATAAATATATATGGCTTACGTTACATAAGTATAATAAACCTTTAAGGGGAGGGCAGATGGCTCAGTTGGTTAGAACACAAGCTCTCAACAACAAGGTTGTCGGTTCCATTCCCTCATGGGATGGTGGGCTGTGCCCCCTGCAACTAAGATTGAAACGGCAACTGGACTTGGAGCTGAGGTGCGCCCTCCACAACTAGATTGAAGGACAACGAATGATGGGTCCTGGAAAAACACACTGTTCGTCAATATTCCCCAATAAAAATTATAAATAAGTAGAAAAACAGATAAATAAATAAACCTTTAGAATGTTTATATATTTGTCTTTATGTATTGAAATACAAATGACAACCCTTTGTTGAATACATTCTCTCATGTTCTTCTACTTAGAATCAACACAGTAACTTTGATAACCATACCGTATGGATGCCAAACTCTTCTGAGGCAAGTGTCTTTCTGTGTCATCTATCTGTTTTGTGATCTCTATGGACAATGTTGTTCATTAGTCTGGTGTTAAACTGAAAATGTCTGTGTGACTAGGCAGTTAAAAACAGCCTGTGCTTTGCAGGGTGCCACGTGCTGATGGCTTAATTAGCCTTGATCTCTGAAAGCATGCATGTACATTTTTAATTGATGTGCAGATTTAATTGTTGTACAGATGCTACGTTTGCAGGATCAATGTCTTAAACAAATATACAGTGGATGTTATACATGCCACTATTTAAAAATAGGAACAGGTTTATTTTCAGTACAATTACATTCAATAAATATAAAATACAGTTATACTTTGAAAAGTTTCTTTATCGTAGAAGACAGAATACTTTGTATGAAAATGCATATTTCTTGGCTTTTGATGGATAGTTAGAACTGATACAAAATATATTTTTCTCATAGCATTTTAAAAAGATTCATTTTAAATATTATCAATTAGATAATGACTATATTCACTAGAATTCCATAATTAGGGGTAACAATACCAGTCATAATAATAGGATTTTGATAATAATGCCTCACTTTTCTGGTATTTAAAATTTGTAGAGCTCCTTAGAACATGGGCCTTGTAACATAACTAACTTATACAGGAAGGCTATTCTATTATTTACTAATTTGGTAACCTTAGGATAATCACAACTTCTCAGAAAAGTTTCCTCTCTTTAAAATGAGAATAAACATACCCAAACTTATGGGGTAGCTTTAAGCTTTATGAAAAAGTGAAAGTAAAAGTGAAAATATAGGTAAAAGAGCTCTTTTTTTATTGATAACAAATACTTAGTAAATATCAATTTGTATTATCATAGATTTGATCCACAAAGCAACTCTGTGAGATCCTCAACCAACTAACAAACTCACCTAGAAAAGGGAAGATCCTAGGCACGATACAATCATCATAAGAAAGTTTTTTAATCAATTAATTTGGTGGTATTTTGAGAAGCACTGGTAATACATACTTTGCTAGGGTACCAGATGATACATGTGGGTAACAAAGAAAAGCACTTGAGAACGAGAGTGAGGGTTATGCCAAGTTTTATGGGAGACAAATGTTTTCACTATAGAGGATATCTATCTTAAAATATTAGTGAATTTAGTGTATAGAAATGCAACTTTTTTGAACATTAACTTTGTATCGTGAAACTGCTGAATTCTTTGGTTCTAATTGTGTGTGTGTGTGTGTGTGTGTGTGTGTCTGTGTAGTCTTTATAGTTTTCTACGTATAAGATCATGTCATCTGCAAGCAGAGATAATTTTATTTATTCCCTTTCAGTTTGGATGTCTTTTATATCTTTTCCTTAACTAAGTGTTTTGGCTAGCATTTGCAGTACTATGTTAATACAAATGGCAAGAGTGAGTGTCTTTGCCTTGTTCTAGATCTTAGAGGGAAATTTCTTACTTTTTAACCATTCGTTATGTTAGTTGTGGGACTTGCATATACGGCTTATACTCTATTAGGGTAAATTGCTTCTATAACTAATCTGTAGAGTTTCTATCATGAAAAAGTGTTGAATTTATCAAATTCTTTTTCTGCATTTATTGAGATGATAACATTTTTATTCTACATTCTTGATGTTGATGTGGTATATCATATTAATTTGTGTATATTGAATAATTCTTTCATTCCATGGACAAATTTCATTTGGTCATTGACATGATCCTTTTAATTTGATGTTGAATTCAGTTTGCTAATATTTTGTTAGGATTTTTGCATCCATTTTCATCAGAATACTGCCTATAGTTTTCTTTCTTGTGATGTCTTCGCCCAGCTTTTGTATCAGAGTGACACTGGCCTTACAGAAAAAACTTTGAAGGTGTTCCCTCCTGTTCTATTTTTTGGAAGAGTTTAAGAAGGACTGAATATCCTGAAAAGGAAATAAGAAAACAATCATTTTATAATTGTAGCAAATAAAATAAAATGCTTAAGAATAAAATTTACCAACGAGGTAAAAGACTTATGCACTAAAAAATATAAAACACTAATGAAAGAAATTAAAGTTTCCCAAATAGATGAAAAGATACCCTGTGCTCATGGGTTGGAGCAATTGACATCCTTAAAATACTCATACTACCCAAAGTGATCTAGAGATACAATGAAATTCTTATGAAATCCTAATCCCATTTTTTTTTTACAGAAATGTTTTGTGTATGTTTCACTATCATTTTGCCCCTGGAATGAACCCCATTTGATCATGATATATAATCTTTTTAAAGTATTATTATATTTGATTTGGTAGTATTTTGTTTAGGATTTTTGCATCTGTATTCACCAGAGATATTTGCCTATAGATTTCTATTTTTATGTTATCCTTACCAGGTTTTGGGATCAGGATAATGCTGGCCCCATAAAATGAGTTAGAAAGAATTGCCTCTTCTTCAATATTTTGGAAGAGTTTGAGGAGGACATGTATTAAATCATCTTTGAATGTTTGGTAGAATATACACTAATGAAGCCATCTGGTCCTAGACTTTGGCTTTGGGAAGGCTTTGGATGATTGTTTCCATTTCCTTACTGTTGATCAGTCTATTTAGATGTTCCAGTTCTTTGTGATTCAGTCTAGGGAGGTTATAAACCCATATACTTATGGGCATATAATTTTCAGCAAAGGACTCAAAGGCATACAATGGAGAAAGAAAGCCTCTTCAATAAATGGTGCTGGGTAAATTGGAAAGTCACATTCAAAAGGATGAAACTAGATTGCTACCTATCAATGTATACCAAAATTAACTCAAAATGAATCAAAGACCTAAGTATAAGACTTAAAGCAATAAATTGCATACAATAAAGCATAGACACTAAACGTATGGACCTTGGTTTCAGAGAGGATTTTATGAATTTGACCTCAAAGGCAAGGGAAGTAAAAGCAAAAATAAATGAATGGGACTACATCAAACGAACAAGCTTCTGCAAAGGAAAAGAAATCATCAACGAAACAAAGAGGGAACTAACTGAGTGAGAGAAGGCATTTGAAACAACACCTCAGGTCTGGTGCTAATATCCAAAATATATGAAGAACTTGGAAAACTCATCAACAAAAAAACAAATAATCCAATTTAAAAAATGGGCAGAAGACCTGAACAGATACTTCTCCCAAGGAAACAAACAAACGTTCAACAGATATATGAAAAATGTTCAACTTCACTAACTATTAGGGAAATGCATATCAAATCCACAATGAAATAATGAAATACCACCTCACACCTGTTAGACCGGCTATTATCAACAAGACAAGTAATAATAAGTGTTGGAGAGGAACCTTCATACACTGTTGGTGGGAATGTAAATTGGTACAGCCACTGTGGAAACAGTATGGAGTTTCCTCAAAAAATTAAGAATAGAATCACTACATAACCCAGCAATCCATCTGGGTATCTACCCCAAAACTCTGAAAACATTTATCTATAAAGAAATATGTACACTTATGTTCATTGCAGCATTATTCATAGTGGCCAAGACATGGAAACAACCAAAGTGTCCTTCAATAGATGATTGGATAAAGAAGATGTGGTACATATATACAATGGAATATTATTCAGTCATGAGAAAAGATGAAATACTGCCATTTGGGACAACATGGCTGGATCTTGAGATCATCATGCTAAGCGAAATAAGTCAAACAGAAAAAGGTGAGAATCACATGGCTTCACTCATACGTGGGATATAAAACTGAAAGCAACAAGACAAACAAATAAATAAATAAAAACTCAGACACGGACAACAGTTTAGTGGTTATCACAGGCAGGGAGGGAGTAGAAAAGGGAAAAGGGGGTCAGAAATATAGTGAAGGAAGGAGAACTGGCTCTGGGTGAGCACACAATGCAATATATAGATAATTTATTATAGAAATGTACACTTGAAACCTATATAATTTACTAACCGATGTCATCCTCCAAAAAATTAATAGGGAATAAAAAAGAATAACATAGCATTACATAAAGTAAAAAAACTCATTGGCCTTGTATCATTTTTTATATTCATCTAATGCTCTGTCACTTTATTCAATTGACCACTGATTGAGTTGATCATTCATGAATAGGTATCGTATTAATTTATGAACCAAAATATTCAGGATGAAAATCAAATCCATCTGAATATAATTCATTAATTAAACAAGTCATACATTAAATAATCCATAGGTGAATTAATCCCCCTATAGATATTGGCAGCTTATTATTGGAACTCTTTTCTTGTATTTCTCTGACAACTTCTGACTGTTATTTCTAGCTTTCTTACTGCCTCCTTACCACCTTTTTCACTTAGCTTTGAACTTCACTTTATCGCTGTACATTATTTTGTCCCATACGTTACTGAATTCACCAACTTAAGCTTTTCAATATCACCTCTCTGCTGAAGATTCCCAAAGCTGCTTCTCAGTCCTGACCTTCGTTGTTTTTCAGTTTCAAATCTCTAATAGTCTCCTAGGCAATTTCATTGTATATTCTTTTTCCCTCAAATATGGTATAGCCATAATTAATTAATTAATTAATTAATAACATCACCTTTAACTTTCTTCTGCAAAACTGTGCAGAACATCAAGGTGGACATTTGGCAAAAGAAAATCAGCAACACTTTTCTGGTATCCACCCCCACTTCAAAATTCTGTGCCTACCTTCCACCAGCATCTGGGATTATTCTGTTCCTCAATTTTAGCCAAGGGCAAATCCACAGGGTGTCATCACATGGAGACCTCCCTGTGACAGCACTTTATCTCCATTTAACTCTTGCATTTCCTGCTAGTAAATATAAAGGTCTGTTATTTCTCCCCTCCATACATATCAGTAGTCTTCAGGGAGATTTTAACAGATACTGGTGCTTACACTATGTCCCCCAAAAATTAGTACAAATTAGTTGTTACAAAGTAGTCATGGGGCTGTAGGATACAACACAAAGAATATAGTCAATAATATAGTAATAACTGTGTATAGTGTCAGATGAGTACTAGATTTATTGAGGTGACAGATGAGAAGAGTGTTGGGAGATAGGGTGAAAAGGTGAAGGGATTAAGAAATACAAATTGGTAGTTACAAAATAGTCATGGGGTTGTAAAGTAAAGCACAGGGAATATAGTTGATAATACGGTTACAGCTATGTATAGTGCCAGGTGGGCACCAGACTACTCAGGGGGATTACTTCTTAAATTATCTAAATGTCTAACCACTATGCTATACAACTGAAATTAATATAAAATAATAGTGAACGTTACCTGTAATTGAAAAATTTTAAAAAGTGGGTGGGAAGGTGAAGTGGAATAAGATGTTCAAATTTCCAGGTATAAAACAAATAAGTCTTGGGGATGTAATGTACAGCATGGGGAATATAGTCAATAATATTGTGACAGCGTGGTACGGTGTCACATGGTTGTAGGATGTATGGTGATTACTTCTTTAGGTATATAAATGTTGAAAAACTGTGGTGTGCACCTAAAACTGATATAATGTGTTATGTTAGCTATATTTTTAATAACAATCTTTTTTTAAAAAAAAAAGAGTATTAAGCCACTTCATGTAGCTATGCTTACTTGACATTTCCTCAACAACAGCAACAAAAGCCCATTGGATGAGGACTGACATTTAGGTACTTGGAAATTCCTAGGTTTTGACCCTAAAATACACAGGCCAACAAATACTATCCATATTTCCTCTGACTCCGCACAATGCACTAAAACTTAGAACTGACCTTTGTCACTTCCTTAAAAAGGGACAAGAAAAATAACAACAGCAGAAAAACTAAATCTCAAATTACTATTCCCATACATTATCCTCACCTAGAAATTAATTTTGGTATCTATGGAAATTGGGAGGAGGTATTCAAGGTAACATTGCCAAAAGATTACTAAAATACTAAGGAGAAAAAGTAATGGTTATCCAGCAATTAAGAATGACTTGTCCTGAGAGTGAAAGTAACTCTGCAACTCTGAGCAGATGTTTGGTTTTTATCTATCTTTTCAAGTAATTGTAAACCCAATTCCTGTTCGGGTGATAGAATACAGGGTATAATTATTTTTCTTTTATTCAGTTATTTTCATTACAGGGTTGACATATATGAAAGAAGAGTGAGAGCATCATGCAAATAGTTAAGAAGTCAGAAGACATTCATTGGCAAACAGAAGTGAAATCACAGAGAACATTATGATTCACCTAGGACTTGTGGGCTGCTATGTCCGATAAAAATAATTTCATCATTATCTAATTCAGAAAGATACTACAGATTCACTATAACAAAGTTATGCAAACAATATTTCTATCTACAAATGTCATAAAATTTCTAATATTAAAGATGTTAAGATGTAGTTTTATCATTTTTAAAAAATTTCAAAACATCAGCAATTTTTAAATTTGATTTTAACCTACATGTGCCATACATGCTAAGGTCCCTATGTAGATGAGGAAATAATGAAACATTATCCAACTTCACAATAAATACATTCAGATACAGTATTATGGGAAGCATATGGAATAGTTAACCTTGAAAAAATGACAGAGCCCTGGTTTTGTCCCACCCCCTTCTTAGTTCCAGAAGCCACTTGACATGTCTGCCAACATGTTAACCTTTCTTCTCTCTCCCTGGAGTCTGTAGAAGTAGAGCAGATGTAATGCTTCTTATCAAAGATGAGCAGTGTGTCTGTGGGCTTGGGGGTTTGCACTTCACCTTCAGCTTGATTAGTCTTAACTGCTTGCATCCACATATGAGTTTAGAAAACATGTACAATCCTAAATCATGTTTCTTTCTGAAAGGTAGTAACATAAGAGAGGTGGATAGAACATTACTGTGCATGGACAATGAGTCAAGAGTTGTTTGAAATTATTTTTGTAATCTCATTTAATCATTACAAGAGCACCTCAAGTGGAAGTTCCAGGAGACTCTTAGGACAACTCTGTTATTTGCAACATAACAATAATCCCCATTTCACCTTTTAAAAATTTGATTGTAGTCATGTGTTCTCCATTTGCCCCTTAGATTCATGTTCCATGTTTCCTGATCTATAATACTCATCAGGAGACTGTTTATGAGCTGCATCAGCCAGACTCCATTGTCATCTGACTTCCTCTTGGGTTTGGTCAATTGGAGGTGCTGGCAGGAAATCAAAGAAGGAGAAGAGTGCAAACCTAGGATGTATGTTTTTCTTGTCTTTCTTTCTCGAAGTGTTTCTGACATAGGTTGTGTCCCTGTATGAGAACAGATTCTGTGTGGAAACTCCACTGGCTTCATCCCATGCTTCAATACGTTCCTTACAAATACAAAACTTCAAGTCCACATATACTATTGCTAACATCAGGGTGTCTCAATATCCTAAGCTGATTCTCATAACCTAGCCCATAAACTATCAATAGTCCCTGTATTACAGAAAGCTCTTTAAAATCACAGCTCATGCTAGCTTCGGCAGCACATATACTAAATTTGGAATGATACAGAGAAGATTAACATGGCCCCTGTGCAAGGATGACACGCAAATTCTTGAAGTGTTCCATATAAAAAATAAATAAATAAAAATAAAATCACAGCTCAATATACTGATTGATTCTTCTGGGAACTACACTGAAACAATGTTACTACAAGGCTCTGAAGGTTTCACTCCAAAATAAAATTTATTCAAGTTACAATAAAGGAAGAAATATGAATTATTCTAAACAAATCAACAAACAAACACAACACTTCTGCATTTCTGATTCTTCTGTTCAAAGAAATTATGTGTGTTGACTATTTTGTGATAACTCTATTAGAAAATAGTGGAATTCACCTTTCTTTTTTTTTTAAACATTTTATTGGGGAAGGGGAAGGACTTTGTTGGGGAACAGTGTGTACTTCCAGGACTTTTTTCCAAGTCAAGTTGTTGTCCTTTCAGTCTTAGTTGTGGAGGGTGCCGTTCAGCTTCAAGTTGTTGTCCTTTCAGTCTTAGTTGTGGAGGGCGCAGCTCAGCTCCAGGTCCAGTTGCCATTACTAGTTGCAGGGGACACAGCCCACCATCCCTTGCGGGACTCAAGGAATTGAACTGGCAACCTTGTGGTTGACAGCCCTCACTACAACCAACAACTGAGCCATCAGGGAGCTCAGCGACAGCTCAGCTCAAGGTGCTGTGTTCAATTTTAGTTGCCGGGGGCAGAGCCCACCATCCCTTGTGGGACTCAAGGAATTGAACTGGCAACCTTGTGGTTGAGAGCCCACTAGCCCATGTGGGAATTGAACCGGCAGCCTTTGGAGTTAGGAGCATGGAGCTCTAATCACCTGAGCCACCGGGCCGGCCCCCGGAATTCACCTTTCAATTATCAAAGTTACAAAAAAAAAAAAAAAGAAAAAGAAAAAGAAAAAAATATAATCAGAAATTATCTCTCTCAACCCTGTAGATGAGTGATTTTCAAATTGTAGGTTGTAATCCTTAGTGTGTCATTAAATCAAAGCAATCAGTCAAAACCAGCGATTTTTAAAAAGGTACATAAGGATTTATTTAAAATAGAATATAATAAAAAGGAGTTGCACATAGTAAGGATCTTTTTTCATGAACCTTGATTTATTAAAAACACATGTGTTTATGAATGTCTCAAAATGAAAATGTCGTTCTTACCATGAGTTACACTTTTAAAAGTTTGAAAAATTCTATTATAAAATAGAAATCTGACCTTTCTTCCTTTGGAAGCATTTACAAGGTTGTGTCTACAGAAGTTAACACTGTAAGAACTGTAATATAGCTGTGCCTTCTAAGATTGAATGAGTCATCATTCTTCGGGATTTTGACACAAAATAAAGACAACAGCTGAGTGTTGGGAGAGCAGTGTGAGAGAGAGAGCTCATTTTTACTTAATATATCTTGTGTAAAATATAAATGAAGTTTTGTTTAACTTCAGAGTTCTGAATTACTTGCTCACTGATTAATGGAAAAACTATATTCATACATATATATTCCCCTCATAAACAGAGACAGGAGATTTCAGACCTGGAAAATAGAAACTTCCTCAGATTACAGGCAAGGCTTAATTTTAAAAAGTAGGAAATATCCATGTTTCAGAGAAGAGGAAATTTAGGCACAGTGGGATAATATAATTTCTATACAGAAACAAAGCCAATTTGAATATTATTGACCATTAAATGGAGTTATGATTTATAAGACACACCCCAAGGACAGACGTCCTGGGTTTATAGCCTTGCCTTAATAGGGTTTAGCTATGTGATCTTGTGCATGTTTTTAATCTCTTAATTCCTCCATTTTTCTTCTTAAAATGGAGACAATAAAGGTATCTACCCCTTAAGATTGTTTAGAGAATTATATAAATTAAAGAACTAAGGCTTAGACAGTGCTTGTCATATCATAAGTATCCAATAAAAGCTAGCTACTACTCTTTCTAATTTCCTCATTCTTTTTTAACTCAGAATCTCCATTTCCTGGTTCTTTCCTCTATGATAACATTGGCTCATAATGATTAAAGTCTATATACCTTTATATAAGACCATGTTAAGATAATATAAATGCTTATTAAATATACATTATCCTTTATTTATTGTATATTTGAAGGAGATTGAAAAGATTTTCTTACCAACTATATATATAACATTATATGTATATATTATATATATGTATACATATATGTATCACATAACATAAATAACACACAGCATATCATGCACGTTTTTCTAATTTGAAGATTGTTGCTATCAGAGAATTATTGTATACAATTTGTACAATACCAGGGATATGGTATTTACTACAAGTTATCCAGTAAATATTAAATTGTTCAATAACATTGGACAGAAAGCTTTAGAAAAAAATAGACTATGTTGACCAGGCAGGATGACGTGGTTCCAATGGCACTATGTTGTAAATTGGCTCCCTGTCACTATGAAGTTCTCGTAGCGCCTGGAGCACTCAACATGATGTCTCACAAACACTTCCTTCAAAAGTTAACTGTAAACTATTTTGAATGAGGACTGAAGAAATCAGTTTAACTGGTAGGAATTTCACCCTCCCTCATTCTCACTGCACTAAGCAAAAGCATCTGAAATCCTTTATTCCTGCAAATATACCACTTTTTAAAAAACAATATAGTTGCTGTATACACAAGGCCACATTCTCGACTTAGATTTGCTTACTTTGATACATTATTTTTTAACCTCAGCCAGCATTTCTGAGCATACAGATACTGGCTAGAGAACAACCTGATCTCATGTGTCAGCAACAAAATATTTAGCTATATTTTATTAGTGATGACAGTGTAAGGCGTGAGGAAAGCATATCGTGAGTCACACATTCCGGATTGTGTTTGTCACACTAAACTGCAAATATACAAATTTGCAAACTATACAAGTTTCTATGGAGGATAGTGATGGAGAACAAACATAAAATGCAGAGTATTTTAACACTCTTTTCTGGCTCTAAAACTAATTTAAAGCAAAAAAATATTTTTAAATGAGTCGACAAATAATAAAAAAGCAAAGACCTACCATTTAATGTAGACCTAAGACACATCTTGTTGCACTCCTCTTTGTACTTTAGATGAGGATTCTCAAAATTATCTATTTGCCCTGAAACTGCTCTTTATAAAAGTGAAGAGTTCCCCAATCACTTATTTCCATGAAATAAAAATCATAATAGAACTATATAGAATTTGGTGACCATTTTTTTAATATTTCCCAAACCAAATTTAAAAATCTACTTCCAGAGCTCATCTTTTTATAGCCTTAATTTGTTCTGGTTCGATGAAAGTTTTAAATTAGAATTTGGCTTTCTTGCCTTTGGCTTTAAAATATAGCCTCAGTTATGATTTCTTTCCCCGTGGTTTTAAAGTATTGATCTTAGTGAATTATTTTACAGTTATTTTTGGCTAAGGTTTTTGTAATTTAAACTCATATTATCTGAACTTAAACACATATTCTCCATGTACAGAAATTCCTTTATCATAGATGTCCATACTATGTCTTTCAGAAATAGATACTATTTATTATAGCATAATTAAATCTAAATGTATCTAAAATAAGTAATTAATTAAAGACAAATAAGTAAAATAAGTAATTAATTAAAGACTAATATATATGTATATTTATATATATGTATAAATATATATATATTTATATATATATATATATATATATATATATATATATATATATATACACACACACACATATAAATGCAAAGGCATTATAATTTAGTGGAACGGCCATTGCATTTGGAACCAAAACAATTAATTTCCAATTGAAGCCTCAATGTAGATTAATTTAATAATTTTGACCAATCCATTTAACTTCTTGGCTGTACTTCATTTATAGATAAAAAGCACATTATAAGAAACCTACTTATCTTGAGGAATGAGGTTTTAATGAATGTATGAATGTGAAGACAAGATTTTGAAACTACAAGTTATCATATAATTCCTAGTTATTGGAGTTAATGTTTTCTTGCGTTACTTCCTAACAAATTGACATTTTTTAGGACTTTCAAAGTCTTTATGTAGGACAAAGTGGGGATTTACTGTTTACTTTATGCATATAAGACACTGATAAAAGCTGAATCATACTTAAACATTTTCTTCTTCCTTATTCCCTCATGCATCCTCTCACTCCCTTCCAGCCACTGCCCACTGCCACATGAAAGGCTCATTGTGGACAGTGAAGTGGATTTGGAGAAATGCCTTGTCACAAAACACTGCAAATCCTTAAGGTGCATTTTAGGGTTGACATATGATTTTCATATTAAAATGTAGAAGAATGCAACTGTTTTAAATTAAAAAAAAAAAAAAACTTTAACAGACTATGAACATGATGGCAATCAAGAAATAGCAAACACCTTTGACTCTCCATGTAACGATATTTAAGGTTGTTACCTAAGTCTCATTTAAGATACATGTCAAATGGTATGTTTTTGAGCAATTACAATATATGCATACATCTAACTATGGAATTTTTGTTTGTAGTTTTGTGACCACTCTCATTTATTTGTACATGGTCTCAATATTTGCATTATCTTTGAGTTTTCACTTAATGAAACTTAATGTTTTCTGAGAGATAAATCCAAACTAAATGTAATAAAATGTATTCCATGTACTAATCCCTGTAAATAGTTATATCTAATTTTGGGCTATAAAAAGATTCAGGAAAAGCAAGGTAGCTATTATAGTACATATAATTAATTTCTTGCTTTCATATACTTCAATTTTATGTAGTGAATATAAAAAGTCTGATACAGTAAGTAATTATATTTTATTGGATTAATTTTATATAGATAGAAAATCCATGTAGGGTGAAGGCTTGACATTTAAAATATAATTTAGACTTATTTTCCTAGTTAAGAATCTAGAATTGGAGTTTTATGAGATATTATATCCTATTATGAATGATATTTTATGTCTAATATAAGAAAAATTTCTAAAAGCTCTATCTTGTTTCTTAAACTAGAGGACACCACAGAAAGGAAGCAAATCAAAGCAAAGGAGAGCAAGAGAGAAAGAGAGAGAAAAAGAAAAAGAGAGAGAAAGAGAGAGAAGCTGAGAGAAAATTTTCAATCTGGAAATATACTTTGCAAATATCAATATTAAATAGAAAAGATAAGCACAGTAGTAGAGCTTGTCAATGATGGTATGTGAGGAAAATTTTAGAGAGCAATCGTTTAGAAACTTATTGTTCATAAAAGGACAGCAACAAAAAATACCATATAATATAATTCAGGATAGAAATTTTTAAAGGTTGAGCAAAATAAAGTAACACAAATTAATGAATGCCACAATAGCTTTCAATTAAGATATTGAACTTCAACACAAAAAGTTATGATGTCTGACTGAATGACATGAAGAAACTAAACTAGGGAGACTGCAGAATAAGAGTGTCTTTATAGAGAATTATCAGATACAAAGATGGATTCAAGAGAACTGAGGCTTCTTCTTTCCTACTTTGATTACAGTGACATTGACAGAAACAGACGCACACAAAAATTTGGCATAAGTCTTTTGGCATTTAAGGATCATAGGGACTGCTATTTAATTTATAAGTGAAAATCAAAAAAAAAAAAAGATACTGGTGGGCAGAAATGGTAAGAGGACTACCTTGAAAACCACATTCACAGTTCAAGTTTGGTCAAGCAAAGACACTTGCATGCCTTCTGTGAACCTGATATAGACACTGAAGAAGGGATCTGGATGTGAGTTACTTTTACAAAGAACCGTACTCAGAACAACTGCATTGAGAGTGACCACTGGAAGACGGGGGCAGTAAGGAAGAGGTCATAATAAACTGAGACAGCACTGCCCATGTCAGGGAACTTTGTCTAAAGTACCCAGAAAAGGAATGTATGAGGAACCCCAAAATGTGCCCTCTAAGTGCAAGCACTCTTTGGTGACTATGATCCACCGGATTGCATCTCTCCTGAATGTATAAGTCCTTTCCCATTAGGCCTGACTCCAGAGGGACCACAGACAGCAGCTTGAAAAAAGGGAAGCTTTTGGGGTAGATACCCCAGAGAGGGACTGTTGGGTCATATGATTATTCTATTCTTAGGTTTTTGAGGAACCTCCACACTGCCTTCCATAGTGGCTGCACCAATCTGTATTTCCACCAACAGTATATGAGGGTTCCTTTTTCTCCACAGCTTCTCCAACACTTGTGATTATTTGCCTTGTTGATGATAGCCATTCTGACTGGGGTGAGGTGATATCTCATTGTGACTTTTGAAAACATATATCCGTAAAGATATATGTGCTCTGATATTCATTGAATCTTTATTTGCAGTGGCCAAGACATGGAAACAACCAAAGTGTCCTTCGATAGCTGATTGGATAAAGAAGTCATGGCATATACACAAAATGGAATACTATTCTGCCATAAGAAAAGATGAAATAGTACCATTTGTGACAACATGGATGGATCTTGAGATTATTATGCTAAGTGAAATAAATCAGACAGAAAAAATAGAGAACTATATGATTTCACTGATATATGATATATAAAACTGAAAACAACAAAAGAACAAGACAAACAAATGAAGAAACAAAAACTCATAGATACAGACAATAGTTTAGTGGTTACCAGAAGATAAAGGGGGAGGGAGGTGATAGATGAAGGTAAAGGGGAAAAAGAAAAAAAAGAAAAGAATAAAAGGAAGCAAGGTAGGAGGGCAAGAGTCATTCATTCTTCTCCATTCACGAGTTTCCAGCCTAAAGTAGTATCAACCAGGGTGAAGGATGAAAGTAAGGAGTTTTGAGAATAAACTGGATTTGTACATTATCTAAGACTTACTGCAAAAGCCCAAGATTTCATCCAGATTTTTTTTTAAGCAAGTCAAAGCAGCAATTTAAAAGAATCAACTACAACACTGAATACATTTTCTTTAGCTTGTATTTTTTTTTTAATTTATTGGGGTGACAATTGTTAGTAAAATTACATAGATTTCAGGTGTGCAATTCTGTATCACATCATCCATAAATCACACTGTGTGTTCACCACCCAGAGTCAGCTCCCCTTCCATCACCATACATTTGATGCCCCTCACCCTCATCCCCCACCCCCCAACCCCCTTACCCTCTGGTAACCACCAAATTACGTTCCCCAGATTAATTTTCAAACCCGTGGCGTATTTTATTGAGACCAGCTCATTCAATGCACTAGGGAAAAAAAGTAAGTATTTGGCAAGCCAGCAAACAAGCAAACAAAACCTTTCCATATTTTTCAGAAATAAGTGAAACTCAGGAAAAAAAAAAAAGAATTAAAATATAATTTACTTTTATTCATTTTATAGTGTTTAGGAATGAAGATATATAAGTCTGTAACTAGCTTTCATATTTGCTATCATAAATTTCTTCTGTGGAAGCAAAAAGGGACAAAGGAAGACTAGTCAAAACTATTGTAATAGGGCAGAGGGAACAGAACTTCATTTAAGTTCAACTCCATTGAAACAAAGGAGAGTTTTTAATAGTTGGAATGGGGATCACAGGCCAGTTGTGTTTGCCATTGGCCTCACCCAAAGAAAAAGTAAGCTTTCTCATATCTTCATGGAAGAAGATTTTTTTTTTTTTTACAACTTGGAGAGAGGCACCCACACAAGTAAGGATCCTACCCTCCCACAGAGACATTGACATAGGGGTGTTCTCTTACTTGATAATTACATTTCAAAGACATGGCTCCCTGTAGGGGAAAGATAATTCTGGTTTCTGAAGCAGGAAGGTAACTTTTAAAAAAAATTATATCTCACAGGAGTAGAGAAAGGATTTACAATTTTTTTAAGTAAATGATCTAAGAAAAATGATTGCATATCAATGCATAAGTTGTATTTTATGCATTAATATGAGATGGATTGACATGTTTTCACAATTGAATCTTAATACCCAAATTTCACTTTGTTCCACCTTTTACTCAATTAACTTTCAAATACGTTAGAGATGAAAGGATCAAATAAATTCCTAAAACATACTTTAGTAGCAAACCTACAGGTTTAAATAATCATTATTGAGATTTAAATAAGTGGCCTGAAAAATAAAGTGCTAGAAGCATCTAAAGCTTAAGACAAAAGTGTAAATGACTGAAAAATGAGGAATAATTATGAGATTTTCCAGTATTTTTGTATTTAGTTGATAAAGTCTATCCTTTCTCTACCATTCTTAATCATTTATTATTTTACATTTATTTATAAGCAATAGTCCATCTATTTCCCATCATATTACACATTTTTCTCTCTCTGTTGCCTTCCAATTCCTATTTCTTCCTATTTCATCCTCTCATAGGTGAAAATATTTTTATCTTCTCTTTCCCCAATTTTTCACTTCATTTTTTCTATCTCCAGTGAACTTCCAATGAATCATTGCAAATTCAAAAACAAAACTAAACAAAAACAAACAGAAGTAACATTTTATATGTTTAAGAAAATGGGATTTAATCCACGGAAGTAGGTATAAGGAAAAGGGCTGGAGAGGTGTGGGAGTAAAGTCAGGAGACTATGCAAGATGCCGCTGCCTTTTGTGCAATTGACACGTGATTTGATCTTCCAGTCTAGCTGCTGTTGCCGATAAAAGTGGTTTCTCAACAGTCAAGCCCTCCCATTCTTGCTTGAGAAATAGACAAAGCAGTACAAAGTAAAATCTGTTGCATAAACTTGGCAAGTGAATCTATTTAATGCAAATTTATTTGCATCCATAAATGTTGCAAAGGAGGAGGAGGCGTTTTGTTTCATTTTACCTATCCATCCTCTGCTACACCTGAAAACTCACTAGAATGAAGTAGAAATGGTAAGGGATGCCAATTGATTATACCACGTTTCCCCAAAAATAAGACCTACGCCAAATATAAGCCAGACAGACGCATTTAGTACATTATGACGATGTTCCAGAAGATGACATGACTGTATTTGAACAAATGTAGATTGCTGTACATGAAAAAATAAGACATCCCCTAAAAATATGTCCTAATGCATCTTTTGCAAAAACTCGGTCTTATTTTCAGGGAAATGTGGTATAAGATTTGGTCTTATTTTCAGGGAAACAAGGTATGTAACAAAGTACAGCCTTTGTCTACTCAACAATGAAGTATACATATATGCATATCCCTAAATTTCAACACAACAATAATTAACAGCATAAGGACAAAACACTGCTCAAAGTCTCCCTAAAAATGGATGAGAAAATTCTTATGAATCTTTCAATTTCTTTCTGTATGACATTTATTCCACTGTTGGTTAATTACAATCCTCCATACGTAGTGTATAACCTAAGGGAGAAATTAGATAAGTAACCACAAATAACAATCTTTATATAAAGCACTTTGTAAAAGGAACAAGAGGAAGAAAGACAATTGGTTTATATAGAAAACATACAGATCCAACAAGGTCAAAAATATGGATAGCTATTACATTCTTTGTTTTTGCACTTCATCACAATCTTATTTATAACAATCTGCTGTTTAATTCATATTAACTCAGTTCTGAAATACCTCCATTACTTGACCAAGAATTTTTAACTGATGGGGGTAACTTAAATTATCATACTTGAAATATTTCAGTGTTGAGGGTCCTGCCTGGATGAATTACTGTGGTGATTCATTTTTACCACTAGGTACAGAGGTACTAAGTCATCCCAAATAATTACCTAGACTCCAGATATATAACGACTTCTCCAATCCCACTACTCTTGATAATAAGAGTTAAATATTCCAGACAACACAGAAACCCTATTTGTTTAATGATATGAGGAGTCTGTATTTTCAAAGAGGAGACCTTGATTTCCAGTCCAGTAGAACCACTGTTGTATCTCCTAATGGAAGCATCTCGCTAAGAGAATTAAGGCCTCTAAATGAACAAAGTCTAAAGATGCAAGATGAGAAGAAAAAAATAGTGAAATGGATTATTAGATGTAATGTTGAAAATAATCATCTCTACTTCCACATCTCGGTTCTCAGGCCCATGCATACTGGCCATGGGATAAACAGCACCATAGATAGTTTGCTGATTTTAGATTTAGAACATGTACTAAAACCTTTAAAAGAGTATCCAAACTTGTTTGGTATAGGTTCTTATCTGGTATTTTACTCAATCTTCAAAAAAAGCATACCATTTTCTAATACTAATAGGTCAGCTGTCTCTCAGGAAATCAATTACACCAAAAACAAAGGTGGGGGAGAGAATTATTGCATCATATTAATAGATGCTGAAAGGACGTTTGATAAAACTCAAGACAGCTGCCTAATAAAAACTCTTAAGTATCACTGGACTGGAAAGAAATTAGATAAGAATAACAAAAACTATTACCCAATATCAAAAGAAAATATATAAAGAGGTGACACAATGAATTGCTCTGTTTTAAAAAATTATCTAGACAAGATGACCACAATTATTACATTTTAACGTTTCCTTGGAGGATATAGAGATGAAAATAAAGTGACATATAAACTTCAAAAGAGATGAAATCACTTTGTTTTGCTAAATGAAATGATAAAAACCTAAAAAATCTCTAAGTTAGGGTTGGTCAAGTGAGAGAATTTGTCTTCATTTTAACCCTAAATATTAGGAGTTAAATAAATAAAAATGTTTCATTGGCTAACAGTGAAATTAATACACAAAAATAAAATACTTGATGATACTTAAGAAATAATACTCATGATAGATACAATATCTGTATGAAACACAATTATAAAGTCAATAGCAGACATAAAACAAAATCTAGAAACAAATGTGACATTGTATGCAGCAAGTGCTTGGATGTCATTGTAAAAATATTAGTTCACTCACAATTAATGCAGTCATTTAATGTTATCCCAATGGAAATCTAAAAGAGATTTTCGTGAAATTAAATAAAATTATTGTAACAATGGTTTTGGTTTGTATCCACTTGTACAAAAACCTGAGATAAAGATTCAAGTGCAAGTGATTTACTTGGCAGGAGATCTTAGGAAGCAAGAGTGAAGGAACAGGGAGAATGAGTAAAGATAAAAAAGTATCCATAAGAGGATGCATGATCATGATTTCTCTTTGTGGGCACTACGGACTCAATTCATTGGGGCTATCTGAAAAGTATAAAGAATGTCCCCCAGAATCATATCCTAGAGTGCTGAGAGGCTGGCGTATTTCTCCAGTATCTTTAGTCCCTTGCTCTTTAAGGATGGAACCAGGGGGTCATTAATTCAGGGCTGCACAAAACTTGGGCCAAACAAACTTGAAGACCTGGAGCCAAAAATGGAAAGACTTTGGATGAAAGTTTGACTTTGTCTAGGGTGCGACAGTGATGGGTAAGTGAGTTCTCAAGGAATAATCCACTGCAGATGCTGCTGAAATCAGAGTTGGGCCAAAGGGAAGTGAAAGAGCACAGCAGAAGTATATGCAATAACAACAATAAAAATGAGAATATATTATAACACTATTAAACATTTTAGTGGAGAATTTTCTTACAAAGGTATTAAAATATAAGAAATACACAATCAAATTACTTTAGTGCTGACATAGGAATACACAAAATAATGGAACCGAATTGAGAAAAAAAGAACTGAATTCTCGTTTATGACACATTAATATATATGAGTATTGAAACTGATTCAGTGTAAAGTGAGGGACTCTGTCATAAGTAGTACAAGACACATGACAGTCAACAGAAAGAGAAAAAAAACATTCATTCCCAGCTGTCATCATATTCAAAACTAAAATCCAGATAAATGAAATACTTAAATATTTTTAAAGACAAGCAAAATGATTCAAGGAAATCTAGGAAACTAAATGAATTGAATATAGGAAAATCATTTTAACCAAGACAAGAAATTGAAAAGTTATAAAAAAAAACCAGATATGTGATAAGATATAGTCAATGAACAAAAAACAGAACAAAAAATTATATCACTGTAGACAGACAAAAATTAATTTCTATGTTAATTATGAATTATTAAGACAAATAATGAAAGTAATAAAAATGGCAAAGAGATCAATTGACACTGCAAAGAGGAAAATATTCAGAAGATTGATAGAGAGATGCTCCAATTCAAGAGAAATTAAAGAAATGCATAGTTACATTATCTGAAAAATTGAAATATATCTGAAAAGTAGAGATCATTCAACCATTACACTTTGTGAAACTTATCAAATTACAAAGTACTTAAAATCATGTATTGTTTCATTGTCCCAAGTAAGAAAAGGAAACAAAATGAAGGACAATAGAGAAATAAATTTAGAAAAACTGCAAATGAAACAAATGTTATAATTAAAATGTAATTAAAACTGAAGAAAATTTCCTACCCAAGTTAGAAAAGCAATATATTTTTTTAATTTAAAATACTTACTTTTTTACAAAATTTATGGTCATAATTATAGAGACAATTTTGAAGAAAAAACATATTTGGTAATTACTATGGCTTATCTGTGTGTAGAAATGCAAATCTACTGATACCATTGAAAAGGTGTGGATGGATAATGCAACCAAAGAGAAAAATAGCATCTATGATATGAATTCAGTTAACTAAGGAGTAAGATTGGAATTAATTGCCATGTCTTGGTAAAAATAATGAACTTTTTGCTATGTTAAAATTATCTTGCTAAGAACAAGATATATAATCCTACGAATTTTAAAACACATATGCTGAAAAATAATAACTGCTCTTACTATTTTTATTTTTTTCTAATTATATAAGCAATATGTTTTAAAATTAATTAATGGCTCTTGACAAATTATTCTAAATTTCATTTAAAATATTACACTTATGAGAAGAACTGAGAAAATCTGGACAACAAAAAAGATAGTGATGAATAAATTAAAGTCTTAGATATATAAATATCACATATTTACACTAAAAATATATGACAATCTTTCAGGAATAGAAAGATCAATGAAACAGAATGGAAAGCACAAAAGTAAGTCATTGACATATATAATGTAATGTATGCTAAAAGTGGCAGTTCAAATTATTTGAGAAAAAATGAAATATTATAGGTAATATTGAGATTTTTGCTAGTTGTTTGAAGCATAAAACTCTGCTTTTCTCCTTACATTAAAAAAGGATAAAAGGAAGGATGGAGGGAAAGAGGGGGAAAGGGGAGATGTAGTATTTAAATATAAAAATGGAATAGTAACAGTATTAAGTGACTTATATTTTTATAAATGGGAATGTCCTTTTATTATCATACAAAAATCAATGAATCACAAAGGAAACTAAACTTGACTACCATAAATGTGATAAAAATATGGAACATAACGTGCCAAAACATACAAAAATGTATATAAACTGAAGACAAAGTTTAACAAACGACAATTTGAACAGATAACTGTCATAGTTCACTGAATTTAAACTTATTTCAAGTAAGTTTAATTTTCTTCTTAATGATGTTTTATAGTTTCTGATTCTACATTAATCAGTTTCCAAGGCAGTAGATTAATTTCCAATGGTTTCCGTAACAACATCTAACAAACTACTGTGTAACACAACAGAAACTTTCTCATAATTTTGGAAGCTAGAAATTTGAAATCAAGATGTAGGTTCTTAGGAAAAATCTGTTCCATGTTCTTCTAGCTTTTAGTAGCTGCCAGCAATATTTGGCATCTCTTGGCTTGAAGACACATCAATCCAATCTCTGCCTGTCTTCCCATGACTTTCTTCCTATGTGTCTCTTATAAGGACACCGGTGATTGGGTTTAGGATATTTGTATGTATAATAGTGTTCTCATTGTGGATTAGGGTGGGCTCTATTTCCAAGTAAAGTAATTTTCATAGGTATCAGGGTTTCAAAGGTATCATTTTAAGGGACACAATTCAACATGCAAGGTACTGTAAATATATACAATTTATATAAAAACTACATTTTTTTTCCAAATAGGCAATGCTAGTCTTCTGTTTTGTGCTGCATCACAATCAGAGCTTATGCAACATTCCACAGATGTAATTAATAAAGGTAAATATTTATACATTAACCCATTAAGCCACTTTTTGAAATCATTCTTCTTTACTTTTGTTCCTTGGTTTATCGTCAGTTGCAGTTCTCAAAATATTAGATACATTAGGAAGGTAAATCATCTCATAGATCTAGATATGGCTGTATATTATATGCATACATGTTCACATGCAAAAAAAGAGTATATATTAACTTCCATAGGTTTAAGAATTTTTTTGAGAGTGGAAGGAACCTTATAGAACTGATGGATATGCTTATGGCATAGATGATGGTGATGGTTTCACAGATGTGTACTTACTTAGCTCCAAACTCATCAAGTGGTGCATATTAATTAGGCATGATTTTTGCATGTTAACCAACCCTCAATAAAGTATTTTTGTTTTGTTTTTTAATTGCTTTGGGTTAGTCGTTCTTGCATGTGGTATTTTTTTTCAAAAGTAATCTAAAGTTTTCTTTAAAATGTATCATATAGTTTAGTCTTGTTCGTTAATGCAACAATGACCCTATCTCATGTAGCACACTTACTTCCACACGTTCTCAGTTTCTAAGTAAAATGTGGTTGATCTATTCTGGGTGCAACCTAAGGTATTTTTCTATGGTATCACAATAAATAAATGTCAGTATGCTGTGTAAGAGATTACATAAATACAGAACATTTTTAAACATTTCCTAAGTTATTGATTCCATATTCTAAGTATTTCTCTCACTGATATTTTCCATAACAAGACTATGAGTATTAGAATAAATTGTTCACACAGATATGTTATTTTTAAATGTTTTCTCACATACATATGTGTGGAAATTCTTAATAAGAAGCGGTGAAAGTGAAACCTAATCAGAATAATAGGAAGAAACTCTATGAGATGATGCCTATTTTTGGTTAACTTTTCATGAAATAATGTTCTAGAACAATTCAGGAAAATAGTTATTAGCAGTATCATTTCTTACCCAGATTTTTGGCATTAGAGACCAAACTGTGGACATACTGATGGGTCCTAAAAGCCCAGGCTAAAACACCGCTGCCCAGACAGCCTTTGAGGGATAGAGGGACTCGCATCTGGGTGTGCTGGATGCTGGGGAATAAGAAGGTGGAAACCCTGTCAATCACTCAGAGGTCTGTGTTCTGTCTGAATAGAGAGCTCTATTCATCGAAAGCTTGGGCCCTTTTGTTCCTCCAAGGCATTCTCTTATCGCCAAACCTTATGACAGAGAGAAGAAAGTGCAGGGAGGCCCTATTTTTGAATTTCATTTTCAGTGTAGCTGTGGACAAATTTAAAAATCATTCTTTGATTTTTCAATTTACTCTCCTCTAAGGGTGATAATGCTTGAGGGCTGTGCTGAAGAGAGATTAGAAACAGGTAATAGAAACTACAGAAGAAACGACACCTGTTTTCTTCTGTGGTCAATATGAAAAATTATCCTACTTTGATGAATGGAAACCTGATGTGCTAAAAAACACAGACATGACAAAATGTAAATTAAATGGCTCTTTTATACTCAAAGGAAAATTCAAGTTGTGTTTAGAATTGGGTTCTCTCCAGATGCAAGTGAATGACAATCCCTGTGTGTCCCAAAAGAAACATCTTCTATAAACAGAAGAAGAAAAGGAATGAGGCCTATTTCTTTATTTCTCTTTTTATGCTATATGGTAAAACTTTTGGAAGCTAATCATTTTTATGTATCATAACTGCTAGAGTAGCATTTCCCAAACAGTACTCTGAGAAACTCTTGTTTTCTGAGAACCATTACAAGGAGCCTTTAGCCACAAATTGCCATTTACACACATGCACACACACACACACACACACATATATATATATATAACATATTTCTTCCAATAATTTGTTTTTAACATACATAATGTGCACTCACTACATGCTAGCCTTTGATGAAGTTCTTTGCATGTATGAGTATATACAGTCGAATCTCATTCAGCCATAAAAAGAAGAAAATACTGCCATTTGCAAAAACATGGATGAATCTTGAGGGCATTATGCTAAGTGAAATAAGACAGAAAAAGATACATACTATATGATCTCACTTATATGTGGAATCTAATAAAAAAATTAGAAAAAGAGATCAGATTGTAGATTTTAGATTTGTGGCTATCAGAAGTGAGGAGTGGGGGTGGGAAAATTGGACGAAGGTGGTCAAAAGATACAAACTTTCAGTTATAAGATAAATAAGTGCTGGGGTAAATCAGTAATGTACAACCTGATGACTACAGTTAACACTGATATATAGCATATTTGAAAGCTATTAATAGACCCTAACAGATCTCATCACAAGGAAAAAAAAAACATTTTTTCCCTCTGTTTTGTATCTATATGAGATGATGGATGTTAACTAAACTTTTTGTGGTAATCATTTCACAATATATATACAAGTCTAGCCATTATGTTTTATTCCTTAAACGTATACAGTTCTGTATGCCAATTATATTTCAATAAAACCGAGTGGTAAGAGAGCTGAATAAAATCTAATTGCCAGTGAAGAAAAAGTTCTGCTGGAGATGGTTCCCTTCCTTGTCTCACATTTATAACTTTACCATGTTTTTATTTTTGACAGATGGTGCAAAAAGTCACCTCTTGTTCCAGATGGGAGTGAAATTTCCCCAATGTTGGTAGAAGAGGGGATTTAGTTTTCACCTTTCCATGTTGCGTGATATGGAGGGCAGAGAGTAAATTTTGGGTCAGGGAGCAAATGGCCATCCGGGTGCCTCCAAATTACATCTGGTTGGTTAAAACATCCATCTAGTTTCCAATTGACCTTTTCATATTTAGGGGCTTTCAATTGGCACATTTTAAGCTTCTCAATGAGGGGATCGGTTGTTAAGTAGAGTAGATTTAAGGTCTTGCCTGACTACGATGAGAGTGGAACAGACTGAGGAGTTCTTAGGCTTAGCATATTTATTAGATGGTAAATGTCCTTTTGATCTGGGAGTTTTTACCTTAAATACTGTCATCTCCTTTGACAATAAAAAGGTTTTAAGAGCACAGACACCTCTGGGGAGGAGAAAGTCTGACCAAAATTTAGTCAAAACCAGACAAGGGGTAAGAAATAGGCAATGGTGAATACTTGGTAAGGGGTCTTAGAGTAAAGCCGACTAAGGGTGTGGTGACTGGTAGTTCCTTTATAATAGAAAAAAAAAGGCTCAGGGAAAGGGGATAAAGGGTGTGACTGTCCCATCCAAATATGATTTGCTCAAAATAACTATAATTGAATCAAGAAAGGGAAAGAAATGAAAAGGGTGAAGAGAGTGTAAAAAAAACCACAGCAATCTAAGAAGTTGTTGAAATAAACCGTGATTGTTTATTATTAATTTATATATTATGTCCAATCTGACTTCTATTTACTTTTCAAAATTCCCGTTTAGAACTCAAAACTCAGTGCATATTTCATTTAATCTGTAAATCATTCCCTGAATCCAAGGTTTATTCGTTGTTCCTTCCTCGGAACATTTATCATTCTGAGGAAACTCCATCAAAACACTTAAAATATATATTGTATTAACTGGTTTAGATTTTTCTTTTCTTTCTCTCAGTAGACTAGTTTCCTTGAAATCACACAAACCATGATTTTCTCAACTTTATACCTAATGGCTGATATGCTGACATTTAATATATGTCAGGGTTTTGTTGTTGTTGCTATTGACATGCTTTACATTGTTTTCTTTATAACATTCTATTTTTATTGCAAAAATATCTGTACAGGGGAGTACCTGCATTGCAGTTTCATATATATATATATATATATATATATATATATATATATATATATATATATATCACTAAATAAGCAAAACACCTCTTAGAACGTGGCTTTAACAAGGGAGATTTCTGTCTGGGTTTTTCATATATTTAAATCTATTTAGGCAATGGCACTTACTTCTACCATTATCAAACTGAATGCAGGAACATAATCAAAGAATTACTTTTGTCATCAAAACTCAAAGCCTTTCTTTGCAGAAGTAAATTCCCTGCTCTAGTCTCCCCGGATGACCTTTGTGGATGCTGGGTGATTTGCAGATGCGTTTCCTAGAACGGTGCAAGAGTCTGCTGGGTTTTGCAGTTCTACTGTGGTCACTCTTTGTCTAAGACTTTGCCCCTTTGCAGAAACGTTCAAGGATTCTGGATCCCACGCCTGTGATCCCAGCCATGAGCACAAAGTTGAGCACAGAATATAACTCCGATGACTAGGTTTTGAGCTGGAGAAATGATGGCAACTTTATTACTTATACCTGAGACAGTGAGATCTATTCCCAAGTATTTACATTTCACATAGGGCATGAATTATTATAAATGGTGTTTTGGTAAATTAAAGCCTACTGATCCCTCAAGAAGTTTATACATGCTTCTTTTTAATCCTTACAGTATGCTTAAATCACAGGAATACCAATAATTATTAATACATATTATTCATTTTGGATAAAAGTAAAATAAAATCCCTTATCCTATGTTGCATAAATCTGGAATGTGGAACCATATCTTTAAGTGTTATTTTCCCTTTCATCCATTGCTGTAAATTTTGCTTCTCTAAGCATGTTTTTCTACCCATTTTTCTTCCTCAAAGGAACACTTTGAAAATTAGTTGCACTTCTGTAAATATGATTTAGATTCCTTAGGGAGAAAGCACTCAGAAAATGGAATATGTAATACATTTGTTCAGTAAATTGTTATATCAAATCATAATCTAGAGAGATGTTTATTGAGTTTGCAAAGTGTAGAAACCATAAATATATCATTTTAAAATGAAATCGTATAAAAACAATTTAGGAGGAAATCGGCCACCATTAACTTACCTTTTTAAGCCTCTACTATACACTATTTTTAGCAGGTAGTGTGCATTTATATTTGCAATTCCTATTACATAATTGAGATTAAATTGATTATATTTTAATTTTGTTATATTAGGAATTTTCCTTAGAAATGTTATATAGTGATATTAATTTCCTTTCACAAACATAATAATTACAACTTCCTCTAGCTTTATAAACATGCCCAATTTATAATGTCTGACTAAATAGAGAGCTCCCTTCCTCCTCAGATTGAAATTATAAAAGAAAATTAAGTATTCACTGCAGTATTAAAAATTGTGAAGCTTATCGTGAGCAAACTGTACACATGAGAATTTTTCCATGCATAAAACTCATGAAATCAGATTGAAAGTAAAACTCAATAAAACTGATTAAGAGCCTTATGTCAGCCAAAGAAAAGATCTCAGACTAAAGTAGCTTGTAGCCTGAGCAGTAGCCAGAATATCTCAGGGTCTGAGAAATGGACACTGGAGTAGTGGTGCAATTAGTTGGTTAATTAAGTAAAAGGCAGTGGAGTTAACCGATTCAGTCCCTCAGAACTGCCTGTACTCAATGTTTTCTAAAGGGCTAAAGCTGCAAGCCACTTCCTAAAGGGTGAATTTCAAAATGGGAGAAGTGCAATGTCTCAGGTAATCTAATCAACTGTCAAAGCAAAGAAAATCCACCTTCAGAGAATCATCTCACATAGAAACTCTGCTTAGCTACACATATAGCAATGGATAACAAGTAACTTTTCATAGAAATCTGTATTTTTCCTCAGGCAACAGATATTATCATCTGTGTATGAACAAGCACAATTGAAAAACCACCACTAGTCAAACTAGATGGTTCTTTATAAACATGAATAATCAATGTAGCTGGAAAATATATAAATATATAAAATGCAAATATACATTTTTATATCCGATTCATTTAAATGAGATGAGATTATCAGTATCTGTTTCAATACAAAGATATACATAATCATATTTTATTGTATTGTTTTTGCCCCTTTCAATGAGGAAGAAAAACGTGTCAATGACGTACTTCTGATTTAAAAAAAAATATCATAACTGCTTAACATTCTTTTAATTTTATATTTGTTATTTTAAATGTATATTATATTTCTCTTAATAGTTCCTCTTTTCAGAAAATAGAGATTTTAATTTAATACTTAATAGGGCAACATATTATTAAGACAATCAACATAAATTATAGACTACTTGTTAAAACTTAAAAATTACCCATAAAACAAAGATAGAATTTCTATAATTTGGGTGTGTCACAAGACTGTTATTAGAAACAATTTTTGCAAGAATAGCTTTATAATGTTTATAAATAATATTATAGGAATAGCTTTATAATAGCATATACCTATTTACAGCTATATGGGGAAGAGGAAAATTTTCTCATTTTCATGTTATGAGATTTGTTTCACAAGGAGATAGGAAAGCCTGTGGCTGTGGTTAGGAATGAGAGTCAAACAATATGATTAAAAACCTCACCACCTAAAATATGGAGAGAAAAGGAGCAGAATCAGTCTACGAGCAAATGGATTCTAGAAAAGGCAATATTTTACATGCACAACCTTTGAAAGTCTTGCCAAAACCTTAAGTAGGTAGATGATATTCTTATAAGGATTAATTGTAAGCTTCAACCTAGTTAGTCACTGAATGTTCAAACGGAGTCTTTAAACTAAGCTTGATAGTAGACAGCTGAGTTTTTCTACCTAGTACTTTGTGTGGGCCTTTTTAGGGGAGGATTTTGTTTTAGTCCCAGAAGGAAGGAGTTAGAAATTAGAAATGAGGAAAAGTCATAGAAGGAAAGAGGGGATTTTGAAAAACTGAAAAATATGACAGGAAGCTTGAACCTGATGGCAAAATTTTGACAAAAGAATTGCTAAAAACTGGGTACTTCACAGTAAAATTCAGTTGTTTCTTGCCTAAATAGCTTTCTGATAGTGAAGGTTATGGTAACTATGACCCCCTGGATTCAAATCCCAGCTCCCAGCTCTGCTACCTAACTATATATGACCTTGGGAGAGTGATTTAATCTCTCCACTTAATTTTCTCATCTATGATAAAAGGTAATCATATTAGAACCTACTTCACAGAGTTGTCATGAGGACTAATTGACACGCATTTTAAAAGACAGACTGGTGCCTGTAAACATTTGGAAGACAGGCATATTGCTTTTAATTCCATACGTTCTCTTGGTGCTGAGCTTTGTACTCCAAAATGTCATGACTACAATAGTTATTGTATATGACAAGAATGAGTGCAGCCATGTACTCTAGGCCTGAAGTATTAATTTACCATATGTTAATTTGAGCAGAAACAAACAATTCATACGTCTGATAATTTATTCTGTATATTAAAGGATATTTCAATAGGAAGATGAGAAAATGTAAAATTTTGTAATACAGCTATTTCCAAGTGTTGTTCATCTGTTGATTTCTGTTTATGTGTAATAGAAGCACAATCCATCAGCAGTTTTGCATTGATTGCTCATTTTTCTGCTTATAACATCTGTGATGGAGCCAAAATGACGAAGCTAATAGATGCAGTAGAGACAGGTGATGCACATCTAAAATTTTGGTTTTTTAGAAAACATGTTTTTTGAAGATTTAGCTTAAGTTCTGTTTATTCCAGAGTGCTAAGTATCGAGTTGATAGTAATAATAATAACCACACTTGATTTTTGCTTTAGGCGTCCAACATTAATATTCCTGATACCTAAACTCTAAGAAAACCAATAAATATCACTTTTTCCTACCTAAGTTGAAAATTATTGTTACGCATTGGTTACTATCACAAGCACTTTAAAAAAAAGAAAATTAGAATAAAAGTTACCCTACACAGCGTTGAGTTTCATGTCATGGAGAAGTTATATGTATCTAGCACATTCGTTGTCTCTCTCTCTCTTTCTCTCTCTCTCTCTCTCTCTCTCTCTCTCTCTCTCTCTATATATATATATATATATATATATATATATGTATGTATATATGTGTATATATATATATATCTGAAATATATATACACATTTTAAAAGGAAAAAAACTGTATTAAAATTGTCATACTCAATATATACCAATAACAAAAGATGAATACAAGTCACGTTTGACTTCTGCAATTACAAGAGGTGCTCAAAGTGGTTACCATCAGCATCCAGATACTTCCGATCATGGCGAACTACTGCTTGATCAACGTTAACCAAAGTGTTCACTTGTATACATTTTTTGGCACCACCAGTATAGATAGATAGATAGATGGATAAATAGATACAAGTGTATGTTGTCACACAGCATCCTAACCGTCTGTCCCTTCCATCCTTTCCTTAGGAAAGAGGGTTGCGGGGTTGTCCCCCCTAGGGGTTGAGTTTATAAGTCTCTTCTCTTGGTCCCAGTATGCTGGGTCTGCAGTCAAAGACGAGTAAGTTTCCTCAAGGAGGGGGACGACTTAAGCCAGACGGGACCCTGGCGACCCCCATGAGTTTGCCTTAACACTAAGAGGAATACCCCTTCTCCAATGTTTTCTGGGAAGCTGCTGACGCATGCTTCAAGTGTCCAGCACCCTATTGTGCTAGGAACGTTAATTGAGCGAAACCATCTCACTCCCTGCTTAGCTCATGGGAAAATTACCTTGAAAGACCTATTCCCCCGGGGGTTGTACATACCGCACCTTGGTCACATGGGGACAGCATGCATAGGTTGCTTTAGGACAGTATGATTGGCTATTGGCTATATGCTAATTGTATTAGTGGTGTAAGAGTTTTGCAGACCCTGCTCAGAATCATGTGATGCCTATTGTAAAAAGCTAATAAATACCCACAACAACCCGATTCGGGGCTCCAGTCTTTTGAGGCTGTGAGTCCCTTGGTCCTCTGTGGTTTCCTTGCATTTTGTGTCTTTGTCTTTATTCCTCTTAACAAAACTTAGCCCTCGCCGCCTCCCTTGCCTTTTCCCACTGCTTGTGTTGTGCAGGTCACAACAAGTATAGATATAAGCATAGAGATAAACGATAGAGATGGAGATAGAGGGATAGAGATATGAAACATAATTAAAAATAAAAAAGACATTCAGAATGAAAAGCAAAATATTATGACTTCCGAAGTAAAGTTAAATTGTGCTATGGGGAGATCTACACATATACAAGATTAAATCTCAAACTTCAAAGTTTTCATAACATTTCAGGGGTTCACAGATGCTCTTTCTACCTAAGCCTTTCCATGGATCTCCTTGGAATAACCCTTATAACATTGAATTTTCTGCATCCAAATCCAAATAACTTTTAAAGTTATTTAACTGTGCATGTAGTATAACCTGACAAACATTTGGTCTGGTGTTATCTTAACACTAAATACTGAGCATGGTGCTAAAAACCTTGTCCTATAAAAATTATGGGACTCCAACAGGGAAAGTATCTATATCAAGACCAGTTCATATGGAAGTAAATTGAGGCATTACAGATTCAAAGACAAAACAGTACATAATGTTTGCTTTTTTCATCATGTACAGTTGAATTGATGATTAAGTTTTAGCTCAGAATACAACTAGAATCATGTTATATTGGAAGATAGTTGAAGGATATCTGACCAAATCACCTGAAGTAATAAAATAAAACATCTACTGGGTATCTAACCCTGACCAACATAACTAACATTTTTACAGTCACCAGGTAAGGTGACTGTAATATATGCCTAGGTGAATTAGGATTTTGCTTTACAAAATTATATGCTAGAAACCAGATAAAATTGGAACATATTGCCATGATGAAAAACAGTTTGGCAGTTTCTTCTAAGGTTAAATGTACACTTGCCATAGATCCAGCAATTCCACACCTAGGTATTTATCCTGGAGAAATGAAAATTCAGATCCACATGAAAACCTATACATAAATGTTAATAGAAATTTCATGTGTGATAATCAAAAATTGGAAACAAACCAAATGGCTTTCAATTTGTAAACAGATGAACAAACAATGGTACATTAATATAATGGAATACTAATCAGTAATAAAAAATAATAAATTGTGGTTATATGTGACAATTTGGATAGATCTCACCAGTACTATGCTGAGTTAAAAAAAAATTAGAAAAAGGTTACATATTGTATGATTTCATTTCTATATATAACGTCCTTAAGATGCCAAAGTGAATAATAGTGATGGCAAACAAATCAGTAATTGCCAGGGATTAAGGTTGGAAGAGTAACGTGAAGCAGTTACTTTATGACAATATCTGTATACTGACTGTGATGACAGTTACATCAACAAACACGGGTGATAAAATTTCGTATAACTATACACCTCTCCTCCAAAAAAATGCATGCATGTAAATCATGCATGTAAATCATGCATTTAAAAACTGGTGAAATCCAAATAAGGACTGTCATTTAGTGAATAGCAGTGTACCGACATAAGTTTCCTTGTTTTGATCATGTAATATGGTAATATAGGATGTTATCATTGGGAAAAGCTGAGTAAAGCATACATATGAACTCTGTGTAGTTTTTTAACCTCTTGTGAGGATAAACTATTTCAAAATAAAAAGAAAGTATAAACATTTAGAATATATGTACCAAAAGTAATTGTATTTCAGAATAATTGTTCAGAACTTTGGTTTCTGGCTCTAATTAGATTTTAATATCTAATTAAAAAATATTACATATCTAATTAAAAGATATTAAATATCTAATTTAATATCTAATTTAAAATATCTAATTGGTTATTGACACAATTTATTGTTTATGGCAATAAAACCAAATTATAAGTATATGAATATTGTGGGTTTTGTTTTTGTTTTCTGTTTTCCATAAAACGTAGCAAAAGTGGGATGGAAGACCCTACATACTGTATAATGAATGACATACTACTAAGAGATTCAGATAATGAAATAGACAGTTCCTAGGTATTGGTGGAAATATACTGTATCAAATACATCTCAGCATAAAGGTTTTATTGGTAGAGGTTTTGGCATCCTCAAACTATGGATGGGTATGTGAAAGAAGGAATTGATTTAAAATTTACTTTGATATTGTTTCAAGACTTGAAAGACCATACCCAGGGGAGTACTTTGAAGGTGACCATAGTGGTATTCAGAAATGAGGTATGTAGCACTTTTTCTAGGATGAGTTTGCAAACTTAATTGTCTGACCTCTTACTTATGAAGAGACAGTTGCAGCATTATCCATTCTGTGAATAAAAGAAAAGTACTCAATTTATTTCAGGAAATGTGTTTCAAGCATTTCCTGCTCTTTCTCTTCCAATAATAGCATCAACTCTCTGGATAGATTATTCAAGTTCTATATCAGAATAATGAAAGTTATGAACAACCTATACTATCATTTTCAGCTCTAAAATTACATAATTCTGTAACTTTTATGAAAGAAAGCACTATGCTTAAAATAATGTGTTTTATTTACAACAAAGTCTTAACACTATTTACTATTAACCAGAGGAAAATGATTTATTCTCTTTGAACTCTATTTCCTCATTTGTAACACAGGTAGTAAAATAATACTTATTTCATTGATACTGTGAAAATTAAATGATATAGTATGTTTAAAATCTGTGGCAGACAGTAAATATTCATTATAAATTCTCATTATTAATGATCTACAGATATCTACTACCAGAAACAGTTTATAATAAGGCAGGTTTCGTCCATTGAAATAATTCACCTCCAGAAAATAATAAGCAGATACTAGAGAAAACCACATCATAGCCACAAAGGGAAGTCCCACTTAATTAATCAGTTTTCTTTAAATTTGGTAAACTTTTTTCACTTCATTCGCTTCTGAAAAACCTGGAAGCAGCACTCTGGCACGATGAATCTTTGAGGAATGAAGAAAAAAAAGAAAAAGAAAAGCAACTGCCAACAAAAGAAAATATGTTCTGCACTTGGGGGTAAAAAATGCCAGGAGTGTAAGCTATTCTTTCACTCATTCAATTTATATTACTGATCTCCTAATGCTTGGTTGCAACTTATTTAAAACCCTAGAGTTAGTGCAGTAAACAAAGTAAGAATTACTTCTTGCTCTCCTGAGTTTTACATTCTTGTAGGGCACACAAACAAAGAAACAAACAACAACAACAACAACAAAACAGAATCAACAAATGAAATGCATGATATATTTGACAAGGATACATATATTTGGTAACGATACATAGGTGTTAAGGAAAAAAGCAATACAGGGGAATGGAATAGGAATGTAATAAGCATAATAATTTTAAATCCGTAGTCAGGGAAGTCTCCACTGAGAATGTCACATTTGAGTACAAATCTGAAAAGAATAAGGGAAAACACAAGTGCAAAGCCTCAGACCCAGGGGAATTAATCTCCAGCTTGTGGTACAGGAACTTTGAGGAGAGCGGAGTGATTGGAGCTGAATAGGTGAAGTGGAGAGCACAGAGGTTGGAAAAAAGATGAGAGCACAGAGGTTAACAATGAATCCCGTGAAGCCTCATACTTGTTGGCTGAAAATAAGAAGGCAACGACCACTTGGAAGAATGCCAAGACAGACCTGAAAAACACAGAGAATGTCACACGGACAGCTAACTACCCTGTCTGTGTGGCATGTTTGTTTGAACAATAAAAGTCACTTGAGAGTGGCTAATACATGGTTATTATTTTGCTGCAGATTATTGTTTGTGGAAAGCAAATGAGGAGCTACTGAAACATAGTAACTATCGCCTGGACATTTAAGATGATGATAAGAAGAAGTATAAACAAGGATTCTTAAGCTTATTTCCAAGGGCCATGAATTGCCTAGGGTTGAAAAGAAAGCTATCAAATCCACTGTCATTTTTATATTTATGAGTTTAGTTTATATTCCATTATAGAATTGCTTTAAAAAATGAGGAGACATGTTCTTTAGAGAAAGGATATGAATTTGTCCCCTAAGGGTGCTGTCCTTGATGGATGCAAAGATAAATATGACAAGATTCATGGGCCAAAAGAATTTTCAATCTAATTGGCTGATGTTTTTTGGCCAAATAGGCACCACATATGGAGAATTTTAGTGGTCGAAGTTTAGAAACCAGGAATACTTTATATCTGGTCACTTAATTCATGGAGTGCTTTATATATCTCATCGTCTCTCTTTATTTTTTTAAATGCCTTACCAAGTTAGTAACTTATGCAGATAACATGTGGCTTAGATGGGGTTTGAATTTAGTTCTACAGAATCCTAAAATCCTTGTTCTTGCTCTACACCAACATCTCTTCAGACTTCAGGTGTGAAAAGGATTGGGCTTCAACCACTGTCATCCCAATTAAACACTGAAACATAGAAACGAGACTCATAGAAACGAGATCAAACTGAGGGTTGCTGGTGGGCGGTGGAGGGATGAGTAAAAGAGGTAAAGGGGAATATGGTCAATAATATTGTGAACAGTTTGCACAGTGACAGATGATTACTAGACCTGATGAGGTGATCACATTGTAAAGTATATAAATGTTGAGTCACTATATTGTGCACCTGAAACTACTGTAGCGTTGTATACCAACTATGAGTATACATAAATAAATTAAAGAAGAAATAGGTTTGACTCAACTGACTGACTTCATGTGAGATATTCACTTCTTACCTGATAACTGCATAGTGTTTCTATTGAAATTATAAAAAGAGGTTGATCTTTCAAGTTGGTAGAGAATGGGAACGGTGTGGTCAATGGCATATGAGTGGCTCAAATAGGCAGAGAAAGAGCGACGTAACAGAAAGAATGGGTGGGTTATTTGCCTGATATTATCTAGGGATTCTCATCAGGCTTCTGAACCAAAAAACTGGGACACATATTTTGAAAAATAAAAGTCTATTTTTGTGACAGAGTAAAATGCTTGCTCTCTGTCTCTGACTCAGACTATTAGCTCTTGCTAAAGATACACTAATGGACTAGATATTAGTATATATATACATATATATATATATATATATATATGTATATATATATATATTCGTATAGATATACTAATTCTGCTCGAGGCTTGAATATTTTGCAAAACCAGCCCCTTGTCATAAGGAGGCTTTCCTGAAGAGGTGGGGAAGCTTGTACACAACAAATACTGTTTATCAGCGGTGTACAGGAACCTCAGGACCAGACTCAGGTCAGCGGAGGTCAACGGACTGACCAGAAACAAAGAAATTTGGAGATTTCTTCCTCTTCCTTGGATCCCACCTCTTGCACCACTCCTCCTCCCTTCCCTTGACATAAAAGAGGAGGCTTGAACTTGAGGCATTCTTAAGATGGATTTGAGGAATTATTGACAGCTCCCAACTTTTCAGTGACTGCCTTTTTAAACAATAAACCTTTCCTTACTCCAAACTTTGATCTATTAAATACTGGCCTTTTTGGAGTGCTAGGCAGATGAACCTTATGATGACAACATTTTAGGGCAACAAATTGAATATTATAAATGAGAACTGCAGAAGAATTCTCTATTTAAGTTATATATATAGCTTAAATAGAGAATATATATATATATATATATATATATATATATATATGCTATATTTTAATATGGAAATGAACATTAGAATCAAAAAGGTACATTGGACACGGCAGAACAGAAAGAGAATAAAACTATAATGGCTTTGTTCATTGAAGGATCATAAGGGTAAGATAAACCATCTGCCATTTCATAGATAAAGAGATCAATACATGCACAAGCAGGTCTACGAAATGAAATAATGCCAGGTTTTTTAGCTGGGATAATTCCCAACTTTATAATCTAAGAATATTTTGATGTGTCTTGTATTATTATATCTAAGGACTGCAGTGTGATACAGTAACTCCAAAAGTTAGCAGTCCCACAGCTTGTAACTCATTTAATACATCATGTGTCATCTTGAAGAACTCTAATTCTGTTAATATGTTAGTTTTTATTTTAAAATATATCTTCTTTTGACAGCTGAAATGGAATGAACTTTTTTTCTCCATAAATAAAATCTGTGATGTTAGATCATTTAATTTCAAATTCCATCAAATCAAGTTTTATCTCATGCTGTGGATCAGAAATTCATGAATGTACTCTGTTCTAAACATATGTGGCTAAATGTTTAATATGGAAGTTTAACTGCATACTAAAGTGAAAAACCAAGTGAAAAGTCTTGTTCACCAAGTGAACAACCTTCAAATGACAGTGATCGTAGCTATGTATAAAGCTAAAAATTAGAGTTTAACTATGTTTTATCTGCATTTAAGAACACACTGATAATTTACTTGTCTGTAAAACAGAAGAAAAATGTAAACCACCAGGGAAAATACTTTGCTCTTAAAAGACTACACTAGTTAGTAGTTGTATAATTACATTTGTATTAATCAACGTTTGATTTTAGTGTTCTTTTATAGTATTCTAATATCTATCTATCCTAATCCATACCCTTTCAAAAACAAATTAAACAGTAATATTTTATAACATTTTTATTATATTTTAAATTTGTTAGTTACCAAAACAACAAGTTGTCATACTTTAAAATAGAAAGTTTAACAGCAATTTTAAGAGGTCAGATGCCATTTTTATCAATTTAAAAATTTCCTCTTTATAGAATTTGGAATTAACAGTTCATTCTCAGGAATCTGGAAATTTAACTTTGTGGTGATAGTAATTATTGTCATCGCTTGATAGTTTTCCTACAGCTGCAAGTTTCTACAAGTTTCCTAGAGCTGCAACATGAAATCATGTTTTGGCCTTCAGATAGGCAAATGCATTCTTCAGGTTGGCAAGTGCATTCTTTAGATAATCCAAAGAAAAAGTAGAATGTTCTAAAATGAGTGCTTTGAAATTATTTGTGGTACATTAAAAGTTAAAAGTAAATATTTTCATGATTTTCTTAAAAGAGTCAAAGAAAAGTCATCCATCTCCAAACCTCTGCACATAATAAAATAGCCTACTTATGTATTATATCTCGTATATCCTTACATCATTCTCTAATATTTTGCATATACATAATATATTTAGTTCTCCAATTAGATTCTAGGGTTTTAAGATATAGACTGTCTTTTTACTTCTATTGCATCTTTGTTATTCCTTATAAAATTGATGGACATAGTTTTGGTTCATAAGAATTCCTTTTCAGATAATTAGAAGCCAGTGCTATGTTTAATACTGTCTCTAAAAAGCAAACATGTCACATTATACTTAATCATTTGGTACCAAACGTATTGCCTTCTCAGGCTTTTGTCAGCAAAATAACTTGTTATCAACTCTACGTGTATAATCCATTATTAATAACAGCTATATTTTCTCCTAGTTTATGTCGTTTGTTTATGAAGCAACTTGATTTTCATATAATCATTTATGCACCAATGTTCTAATAATTTCCATCTTATAGAATAGGAAAGAAATGAAAAGTTTACATTATTGTCCAAACAAAGAAGTTCCTCAACTTTAACCATTAATACTACTATACACATACTAGAAATGTTAAAATAAAAATTACATATGTATGTATGTATGTATGTATGTATGTAATATGTATGCATTTTATTCATAAATAGTATTTTATTCATACGTATTATTCATGTGTGTATACATATTTTGTATATATATATACAAAATATACAAAAATTTTATATATATATATATACACAAAATATGTATACACACACTGACAATACAAAATGCTGGCAAAAATACAGAGCAACTGGAACTCTAATACACTGTTGCTCGGAAAGGTACAGAATGGTACACCACACTATAAATTAGTTTGGCACTTCCTAGAAAATTACACTAATACTTAACAATATGACCCAGAAACCCCACTTCTAGGCATTTACCCCAGAGAAATAGAAGGCCATATTCACACAAATACTTGTACACCAAAGTTTATAGTATCTTTATTCATTTGGAAAATTTGGATTTTATTTATTTGGAAAATAATCCAAATGCCCAGTAACTGAGTAAATAAATTTTACAAACTTTGGTGCATCATACAATGGACTACTACTCAGCAATAAAAAGGAACAAACTACTATTGATACACACAACTGGAATGAAGCTCAAGGCAGGCATTATGCTGAATGAAGGAAGCTAATCTCAAAGAGTTGCCTTCCGCATAGCCCCAGTTAGGTGGCATTCTCCAAGAGACTAACTACAGAGGTGGAGCACAGATCGGTGATAGGGAGGGGTTAGGTGTCCCGAGGAGGGTGTGAATCTAAAGGATAGCAAAAGGGAGTGTTTGGGGTGATGGCACTGTTCTTTATGCTGAACTGTTCTGTACATTGTAGCAGTTGCACAAATCTAAATGTGTTAAAATGAATAGAACAAGACAAACAAAAAAACCCCAAAACTATAGACATAGACAACAGTTTAGAGATTACCAGAGGGTAAGGAGGGAGAGGCGTGGTAAAAGAGGGTAAAGGGGTCAAATATATGATGATGGAAGGAGAACTGACTCTGGGTGGTGAACACACAACGCAATATACAGATGATATAGTATACTCATAGAATTGTACACTTGAAACCTATATAATTTTACTAACCTTTGTCACCCAAATAAATTTAATAAAAATTGAAAAAAAGTTAATAGAACTATACACATAAAAATCTAGTCAATGCTATGTGAAAATATAAAAAGTAAAATTAAATATATATGTACATATTATATACATATATATACTTCATGTATACAGTTTCACAGAGATTGCTAGTAAGTAGTGAATCCAAGATTAAACACTGTTCTATGATTCTGTGTATAGCCCAAACTTGATGTGGGGAATTATTTGTGGATAAATTCTATCTGTATGTAATGTGCGCTATATATATATATATATATATATATGATGGCCCTCTAAAGAGAAGACTACGCTAAGGGCAATACGACATATTGGGTTAGTACATAGGGACATGAAATTTGTCAGTAAGCCAAAGAGAAAAAAATACAGAGACCCATAAATAAGAGAAAGATAAAAAAAATCCTAAAATAATAAATAAAGCATTCTATTATTTTTTCATTAGTTCCCTTCCCTTGAGAAGCTAGACAAGATGAAGAGAATACATGGATTATACCAGTCACTGCCATGACAATTCTGTAAATTACATTATTGTTTTAACTGAGCAAAGAACAACTTATATAGTACAGGGATCAAAAAAAAAGGAGAATGGGTCAGAAGAATTATAGTTAAAATTAATATTTTAAATATATGCCATAGAGATATTTGGTTGGTCTATATATTTTCAATTACTCTCTTCTTTTCACAAGTATGTAAATGAATGAATCCTGAAGAACTCTCCAACCATTTCTAAAATATAAGAATTTCTAAAGAAGTCATCCAAAGGCTAACAAATAAATACACTTCCCAAATTTCTATATATTGTTCTCTATTAATATTGTTTGAAGTGTGGCTAAGAATTTTATCTATGTACAACATGAATGGTAAATGTCTATTTAAGAGAATTAATTGGGTCAAAAATACTTGCTAAGAAGTAAGCTTGTTGAGCTTCTTGCAGTTAATACGGAATTACACTTGGCTGTTGGAATTGCTTTCTATCTTTATTCAGATGAAAAGGCCACTGTACGATGAAAACAAAATGACAAGGATGTAGGCCCAGCCTCTGACTATTAATACAGTATATCTACAATTGAATTTGCATGAGAGCAATAACATCAAATAACGATCAAGGACACATTAAATGAAAGACAACAATTTTGTAGCTCAGTTTGCTCCTCTGTACCAAGAGACATAAAGTGTCAATTATGATGTCAATTCCTACTGGGTGCTCTCTGCCTGTTCAACAGTTCTGGAGTTTGAAAAGGTAAAAGGGAACGGAATGGCAGGATATGAGAATACAAGTGATGTAAGTGTCAGAGGCAAAGAGAGTTTGATGCACGATTCACAGATATTTATGTACATAATGTGTCTGCCACTTATTGACTGTCATTGTAGACAAATCATAGAATCTTTCTAAATGCCATTTCTTCCCTTAACAAGGGGAGAATAATAGTAATCCTTATCCTCATAATTTTGTTAGCAGGATCAGAGATAATTAATGGAATACCATTGTTAATTATAAATAAAATACGCTTTAATTGTCTTTTTTTTAAGGTAACCCCATTGTTTAAAGAGATGTGGATATTGCATATGCATAATAGGTATTCTGGTTATAATACAATAATAGAGAATACAAAAGAATACAACAATGAAGAATAAAGAAACTTCCACTGTTTAACTATATATCAGCATGTAATCTATATTCAGCAAAAAAGTTGTAATTTGGTAGTGCTTTAGATGATAATAGTTAACATTATAGGGACTTCACTTGAATCTTTGGGAGTGTCTAATTAAGTAGCTCATCCCAAAGATAAAATGATAAAATAATACCCCCTTTCAAAAACTGACCCTAACCATTCAGACAATTAAAAATGTACTCATAAAAATTGTGATCTATCTCCCTAGATTTTATTAAATGCCAAGTAAACAAAATGAAGTGAGAACCATTTCAGAAATAGTTAGCTAATTTGGACAAGCCTTCTTATAAATATTATTCACAAAAACTATTTAAGTGCGTTTTTTCTCTTAAATGCTACGTGGTACAGGTTAGGATTTAGTTTCCTTTTTTATATTAAATGCATTGGTATGACATTGGTTAATAAAATTATATAGGTTTCAAGTGTACAATTCTATAATACATCAACTGTGTATTGCGTTGTACATTCACCACCCAAAGTCAAATCTCCTTCCCTCACCATTATTTGTTTGTTGCTTTCAGTTTTATATCCCACATACGAGTGAAATCATATGCTTCTCAACTTTTTCTTACATATTTTCCTTAGCATGATAATCTCAAGATCCATCCATGTTGTAATAAACGCCAGTATTGCATCTTTTCTTAGGGCCGAGTAATATTCCATTGTACATAGTCGTATGTACCACATTTTCTAGTTTCTTATCTTAGCTCACTTAATAATGATTCCAAATTCCCAAACAGACATATTTTCCAATTTAAAATGTTAATCAAATTAGATACTATCTTTCATTAGTAGCAAAGTGAAATCAAATAATATTTACTGAGCACTTATACATAAGGTGGACTAGGTTTCCAGGTGGGGATAAATAAAAGGAATAAACTATGAGTTCTCGTCTCAAGGTTGGCATATGAGTGTGGGCTGCAAACTGAAAGTAAGCTAAGTACATTTCATAAAGAAACATTACTAAACTCAGTATTTAGAAAACAGATAAGCAGAAATTATTATAACACATCAATTTGAGTAAATGGTGTAAACATATCTCAAAGGCAGAAAAATACAGGAATTACTGAGAATGACTTAGGCTGGTTTAACAACTGAGAAAGGCAATAAAGAGAGATACATTACAACAGGTTACTTGGGGAAAGATTATTTAGACTTTGGAATTCTAGGTTTAGGTAATATAAGCTGATGCTGTTCTTGAAACAGAAAGTCACTTTACAATTTCTGACAAAGATAAAAGCTTTATCAGAGGAATAATGAAAAAAATAGAAGTAGAAATGTCAGTTAAATTGAGGGTTTTTTGTTTTTTGTTTTTTTTAATGAGTGCAACAGATACCTAATGCTGTAACTATAAGTAGTATTAGAAGAAAGGAAAGAGAATATGGTTGTGAGAATTCCTGAGGAAATGGAGTCAATTAGGACTTAGGAAGCCAGGAGTTAAAAGAGAAGACAGAACTACCCACAAAGGAAGAAAGCCTTTCAACTCCAGGCAGCTTTGAGATTTGGGATATCAAGAAGATGAACTTGTCTGAGCATGTGAAGAGAACTATTTTAAAAGCCTGCTGAATTTGAAGAAGCAGAACACTTAAGTGAAAATATCTGGGGAATCAATGCAAATTGGGAAATGCAGACTAAAACTCCAGAAAAAAGTCACACTGAAAAGAATAATTTAAGGGTCCAGGGCACAGAAGTAAGAGTTGAGGCTGTAGAGTTGAGTGAGACCTCTGACAGAAAGCCAACAAAGAGAAAGCTCCCCAAAAGAAACTTGGGAAATAGCTATACATTATGCATGAGAATTTCGAGAAAAATCATCAAGGAGAGTCACGTATTGTGAAATTTAGGGGGAGTGATACTTTTAACAAGAATGAAATGACCATTGTGTTGCCTGCTACACAGGCAACCATTTCTTTCTGGTCAAAGAAAGTGGGACAAAAAGGATAAAAGTGGATTGACAATTAGAAAGACTCTGCTAAGAGATTAAATTAGGAGAAATAGGAATGAAAACCAGACTAAACCGAGTTAATAAATTATAGTTTTTGATGAGCAACGGGAGGCAGCAAATAATACACTATGCTTTCTAGAATGTTTGCAGTTCAAGCTTTTAATCGGATAATTCTTGAATGAGTTATATCAAACCGGATATTGGAATCATCATCGAAGCCTATCTAACACACAACCAACAGGAAAGACTGGATGTTAGGCTGGAGCCGGGGTTAGGTTCGGGTCACAGAGAGCAGTGAGTGCTGTGAGAGCACATGGTGAGCCCACCTAGTCTGTGAAGGGAGGGTTAGGCTCTCGGAGGAGGAGGCTGGGGACCAAAATGACACATCGCTTCTGAAAGGATAAGCAGGCGTTTGTCTGGAAAAATGGAGATGAATATGGGAAAGAAGGAGTGCTTGGTATAAGTTAGATATCTCAGGACAGAGGGAGGGAGGGAGAGAGGCAGGGTGGTGGGGAAGCAGGGACGGAGGGATTCTCAAACAGCCAGCAAACCACACACAACAGTGTGACGGGAAAGTAGAATGTTGTGAGGGGGTCAGTGAGAAATTCCGAGAGTGGTACAAAGGCGAGACCATAAACGAAATGATGACCTTAGAAGTTTTGCTAAGAAAATACAACTTTCCTTTGAATACCATGAATGATACGATTCTAAGCAGGGGAGTGGTATTCAGCCTGGTCAATCAATCACAAGAGTAGCCTTGCGAGTTCCTTAGCTCGCAAGGAAAAGAAAAAGAAAGACAGAGAATGTGAGCATAATCAATTGCCAATCATGGGACAACAATCTATGTTTATTTCTTCTAGTTTTGCAATTACTGACGCCTTCAAGCATGGAGAATTATGAAACTTACAAATACACTGGATTTCAGGTTAACGTTATTGTCTACCTCTAATTAAAAAAAAAAAAAAATCTGGGTGATCTCTTAAGTTAAAATATGAGCAACTTTAAAACTGCTGGGAATGATTTCCATTACATAAAGGACTTCATTTGGATCTGAGGCCCAAACTACTACGTACAACTCTGAGCAAGCCATTGGTAACAAAAATGAGGGCTACTTAACAGAAAGCTTACCACCTACCGTGTTTCCCCGAAAATAAGACCGGGTCTTAAATATTAAGGTTTGTTCCAAAAGACGCATAGGGCTTATGTTCAAGGGATGTCATCCTGGAAAATCATGCTAGGGCTTATTTTCCAGTTAGGTCTTATTTTCAGGGAAACATGGTAATGATAGCATCCAATCACATAGATGTTAAAGTGAATATAGTGCAAAGTAACTAGACACTTGGGAATCACTTGCCTACACAGCTAGCTGACAAAACAGAAGAAATAAAATACAAGTTTCCACCCAATTATTTCATTTGTTATGCTTCAGAGTTCTGAAAAAGCATCTTGAAATCTTTATGTGCACCAAGAATAAATATATCAATGTAGCCCTGCTATATATCTTCTTGGATCCTAGACGATACATCAACACCCAAAATTTTCAAGAATTACTGCCCAGGGGAGAAAAATCAATTGTAAAAACAAACCGACAAACAAACAAACAAACAAGCAAACTATTTTTACAATCACCAAGAGCTGACTATTAGAGACATGATTTCTTAAAATAAATTATCACATTTGAAATCTGTGACCCGTAACTGTTGCTCTTCTCAGCTGTGACATTAGCTCCTATTACCAAGGTGTGTGTTGAGGGGGAGATGTTTTTTTATAGAACTGTTAATTTAACTGATATAAATTAACTGGCTGAAACATGAAGTAAGTGTAGAATTTTAACATGTAGATAGCTTTATTAACTAAAAAGTCAGGTGCTGAAATACTTTTAAAACTCTGTTATTCTGTTCTCTGATGGTGTAATGTGGGCAGATTCTCACTTGTTAATTTACACTGTGTATAAAAAAGTAGAAAAAATAAATTGAAAGAAATAAAATATCCTGTATCAGTACTTTCGTGTGTGGAAGCTTATGACTACAAAGAAATATGGCACTTGTTACAAAACTAGCTTTGTTCTAAACCACAATCCCATCCATGGTCACACCTTATTATGACAAAATTATCCCCTTTTTTCAAGATACTGCTTTCTACTATAATTAAAGTTTCCTATTATCCTACCATCCGCATTCACCATTATGGGATAGCTACTTAAAAATACCTACCCAGAAACTGTCTAGAATACCTTAACAAAGCTTGACTCTTGTCACATCAGAGAGCAACTTTCCAAAATAGTGTCCTGACACCACTTACAGAGTAACTCAGAATTGCTGGTTTTTCAGACTATACATGGTCACAAATTCTGGCTTTAGAACTATACCCCCACTCCCCTGTATTCCACTGTTAGATTGTTAAATTAAAAGTCTGGATTTCAACTCATCAGTTACTCCTAAAATTTATAATGATGTTTACTTCTGAGAGACTGTAGCATCACAAGTAATATTTGATAGACCTGATTCCTCAAACATTAGACATGTAGCAGTTTGTACTTCTTTCAAATACATTATGAACCTATATATTTTCTATGGATTTTAAATACCAAAAGATACTTCTAAAATTCCTGATCTGATGTAGATTTAGCAAACTAAGTGTTGAAGCTATATGTATATGTTGAATATCTATATATACACACATATATATACATATATATACACATATATACATATATATATAGAGAGAGATATATCAAACTAGATGCATATTTTTATACCTCTTTGTTTCCAGATTCTAATGCTCTTGAGAATCTTTCAGGCGTGTAAAAGTGGATATAAAGATCGCTTCGAAATGTAGATCATTGAAAGATGAAATGAGAATAGTAATTCTTTATCACATGGCAGTGACTAGAAAAATAAGATATGATGTTTCTAAAGTAAATAATTATGATCCATTTAGTCTTTTAATCAAAAAATATGAATGAGGATGAGAAAACAAACATATCATTATAAAGTAGAGAACATATTCTAATTCAATTGATATGAAGAGTCTTGAATTGAAAGAAACAAATTCAAGGCAAATATAAGAAAAAGACATTCCATAGTTAAGTGAAGGGGGCTTGGCAAGGGAGTGAGAGCTGGTGACCTATCTGCAGCTGCGCTATTTCTACTGAGTGTTAGTGAATCGAGTCACAGTGCAAGGCAGACTATTTGGTCCGTGCCTGAAATAGAGGCCAGGTGCAATCAGGACAAACAAGACATCCATCGTGCTTTCAATACCCACAGACTCGGCTGTAAGTTGCCTCTGTCTGAAACTACAAAGACAAAAAGCTTCACTGCCCTAGACCAAAATATTGCCACATGTGGAAACGGTTCAGGAAAAAGTCTTTACTCGCTAAAAACATTGGGAAAATGCTTACAACTCATGCAGATAAGGAATAAGGAAAAAGCACAGGAGTCTTAAAAATGGAAATGGTAGAAAATAATTCAGGATGATGTACTAGAAAATCAAGAAAGGTCCTCTTTTCTAGAAGCATTAAGTCTGCTCAGAAAAGGAGGCTCGTGGGACTGGCAAGCGAGCCCAGGGAACCCAGTGCCTGGAAACTCTGACTTACTGACACTGTCCACCAAACCAGCTTTATGAATAGGCAGATCAGTTAGTAGCCTATGAAGTGGAACATGAGGGGCGATTTCCCTAAGACTTCTTTTATACTCTGTGTTAACATATCAGAAAGCTTCATAGATGGGATAGCATTGTGAATTAAGGATTATCTGAGTTATATTATGACTTTTATTTCTACTTTCCTTATAAAAGTATGTCTTTACATTCCAAGATATTTAATCCTCATCCCATTTTAGAGATCAAGAAATTTTGTACAAAAGTTTGTTTTTCTAATAAATAGTGATTTCTACGTGTCAGACACTACAAGACTTCTCTCAGCCCTTACCTAACTTGGCAGCTTCCTTTTCCTGCTCTTGAAATGCATGATTTTGAAACTCTTGTTTTTGGAACACTCCCTCTTAAAACCCAGGCCCCTTCCTGGAATAAGCTTTAAACACATAAATTTAAAAAGAAGCCACAAATAGGTTCTTTCTTTGAAAGTCCTAGATAAACATCCAACCAAGAACCAACAACAACCCAGCCAAATGGAACCTTCATATCCCTGCAAGGTCCACCTAATATCTAAGTGTACTCACATAAGAAAACGCAAGCAAGAACCTTAACCCCCCGCACAAATGGTGATATGAGAACCCAGCTTCCCTGTCCTCCCACAAAGGTCAACAATTGAACAGCATCTACATCTACTTGTGAAGTTTTAGCAACACTGTGGAACAACAACAACAACAAAAAGCTGAGAGTAACTGCACAAGAAGAGAAGGAAGTTCAATTTGTCTGCAACATCCCATCCAGGACACCAGCATTGTTCAGTCCCAAGAAGAAACTTACCACCCCAAAGAGTTCCTCTCACCAGAAAAGGAAGAGCGGGGTAGCAAGCAACTTCTCCAGCCTTGTGGGACACTGTGCAAAGGTCTCACTTTGGTTTCACTCCACTCACACATGCAAAGGTAAGATGTACTGAACTAGCTAGGAACAAGAAAGAAAAGCAGAGGCTATTATTAGCACACATGCAGCAGGACCTATTGTGGTTCACAGAGACCTGTTCTGCAAACTCAGCACATGTCTCCACGGAGTAAGTCTGTGGCCAGCACAATTTCCATGGATCCATTACAGAGCTCACCACCTTTCGCCCCAGAGTTAAATGCCTTTGTTGACAGCAGCCACCTGAATCCTTTCAGAATCCCTTCTCCCAGGACACAGGCTAGCAGCCATCCAAGAGCTCTGCAGCTGTGCAGGTGTAAGATCCCAGCCACCTGAGTCCCTCCCTGCCCCCAGAGCCAGGAGCCACGCTTACAGCCAACTCAGGTTTCTGCAGCTACAACAATATAAAATAACAGCCTAGGCCATCCCCCTCTGGCTGACCCCCACCACCATGCCCTTGCTGAGGGCTAGTCTCTAGCTGTGCACCTGCACAGCGCTGGCCTGATGCCCACCACTGGCCTCCACTGCAGTGTGTACACATGGGGATTTGGTTGGGAGGTAGTGTGCACCTGCAGGAAAGCACTCCAATAGCCAGGGCTCCCACAGCTTTCCTGTATGTCTGGATCAGGCCCTGCCATCTGTCATTAGCTGGTACCACTGCACCCAAGTGTATGTATATAGCTAATCCCCAAAGCTGTGAACCTGCACGGGCCCATCCCAACCCATCGCCAGCCTTCACTGCAGTGCGCATGCCCTGTGGGAGAGTGCGCAACCACAGGAGAACACATCCACAGCCAGGGTCTCCACAGCTGCCAAGCAGCCCACAGTTGGCCTTGGACTTTGCTGCCTGCTCCAGTCCCCATCATTATAACTGTGTCTTAAACGAGCCTCTGCTATTACGTAGGCACAGGCACTTGGTCTCCACAGCCAAATGTGTAAACACCACACACTCCAGCCGCCACCACTGCCGGCTCAGGCTCCTTGTTACCAGACATGAAGGCAACGCTTAGGCTTCCAACAGCTCTTGGGGTCACTGTGGACAACCGCCCGCCCCTAGCCCCTCCCCCACAGAGCTGGCCAAGGACCACACAGTTGATGATGCTATGAACCACAGTAGCCTGAACTGAAGAGATACTATGTCTGCCCCAGGCCTACTGCTGCCAAATCATCCATACTGGTGTGCTGTACCACTAGATCCAGAGTCACAGCTTAAGCCAGCATGTCCCCACCCACAGATGAAAGGCTTCTTTTATCAAAGTGAGTCTATGACATCTGGAAAAGGTGACTGTTCCTCCAAATGTAGAGAAACATATGCAAGGCTACAGGGATCACAACGAATCAGGGAAACATGTTGCCACCAAAGGTATACAGGAAACCTCCAGGACCTGGCCCCCAACAATGGACGTCTAGGAATTGCCAGTCAAAGAAGTAAAAAGCATTTTTCAACAGATGCTCACAGAGCTACGTGAGAACACAGATAAACAATGTAATCAGGAAAACAATAGAAGAACAAATCGAGAAGGTCAACAAAGAGATAGAAAACAAAACAAAAAAAACCACATATAATAATAAATTTTGGAGCTGAAGAATACAATGAGTGAACTGAAGAATCCAATAGGGCATTTCAATAGCCGATTTGAACAAGAGAGAATTCGTCTCTATAGCATTTATTAAACTTCATATTATGTTTTTACTTGCTTTTGTGTTTGTTTTTATTGTTTATCTTCCTCCACTAAAATACAAGTGACACTAAACCAGAACCCTTTTTTTTTCAGATTTTACTGCAGTCCAGTAGCCGGCAAAAAAAAAAAAAAAAAAAAAGCAGTAGCTGCCAAATCAATACTTGTGTTTCAATAAGTGAGTTAATAAATTAATGGGTGATAAATGGATGGATGAATAAATGGATATGAAAGCCATAGGAAAGGAAAATACCACTTGTGTTTTGCGCAAATGTATGTATAAAAGCAGAAATTATCATTACACAGGACATAAGAAAAGGATCCCTGGTTTAGGAAAAGGATGTAAAGCTTATTTCCCTCAGTGTTGAATTTAAAGGTCTTTTAGGATATCTACTTACAAATTGGCAATTGGAAGAAAGTGCCTCAGAGGAAACCTCTTCCTCTGGGTAAAGTCTAGGTGATGATACAAATTTACAGTACACAGATATCAAGATTTAAGGTATTGCTATGAATAATTTTTCTGAGGAAGGTATCTTAGTCCATTTGTGGTGCTATAACAAAAATACCATGGACTGTGTAGCTAATAAACAGAAATTTATTTCTCATAGTTCTGGAGGCTGAAAGCCCAAGATTAAAGCACCAGCAGATATGGTGCCTAGTGAGAGGCCCCGTCATGGATCGTCATCTTCTAGTTGGGTCCTCCAATTGGGGGAGGGGATGAGGTAGCTCCCCAGCGTCTCTTCTATGAGGTCACTAATCCCATTCATGAAAACTCTGCCTTCGAAAGACCCCCTTCCAAACACCACCACATTGGTGATTACATTTTAATATATGAATTTGGGGAGGACACAAACATTCAATCTGTTGCAGGAGGAAAATAGAGAGTTAAGAGAAGGAGACCTAGAATGGAATACGGAGAGGTAGAAAAGTTTAAGCTATGGTAGAATACAATGAACCAGAAATAAAGGAATGAGAAAAATAAGCCTTGAAAACAGAAGTAAAACCCTGAGAAGTTATATGACTTAATCAAAAAGTCAAAAGCTAAAATGATAACATTTTGATGCTCAAAATTCCTTTCTCCATGCCTGATATTCTTTTTATAACCAGACTGTTGCTTCTGTGGTCAAATAAACAAACATAGCAACAATTTGATAAACTAATATAATGACACCTGTAAATAGCAAGGATAGGCATAGCTTATGACTTAGAAAAGGTATATGTTAACAAAAGAGAGTGTGAAGAAATGTTGGTAGAATGGGCCATTTGCTTCCCAGGGAGACAATTGTGAATTATTCAGTGGGAAGGAAGGAAAAGACTAAGTGACCAGGAAGCAAAATGAAGTAACTGGGTATTGGGTGGGAGGTATGCTAGGAGGCTTTCAAACAGATTGGGAGGGATGTCCAAACTGACAAAAATATGTTTTGAATGGGTTAACCATTATATACAGAAAGGTTAACTGAAACAAATCATTTCTATGTCTAAAATTGGACCCAATACCCAGAGATCAAAAAGCTTGATTTACCTTCATGTGCCTCCAATGCCAGGCACTTAGTTGAAACAAAAATCAATTTGCTGAGAGGTTGGCTTTGACTCAAAAAACTGTACGTTCTGGTTTGGCTACTCTAGTTGTATTCACTCTGTTGCTAGGAAAACAAGGGGGAAAAAAGTGTTGTAAGATACTTCCAAGCTTCTGTCCCTTACAATTCCTTTACAAGTCCTCATACATTTAATTGTTTTGTTTTTGTTCAGTCAGCATTTGTTCTTAAGCTTTGGGGACTTATCTTTCTCTTGAGAAGCCAAAACAAATGTTCCTGAAAAGTATTATTTTAGACTTTTTTCTGTTTCATGTCATAATGATTTGTTTTGTCTATTTTTTTTTTTTTCCCCTCACTGTGCTTTTGGGATTTTTTCGACTGTTGGGATTCTGGGGATTTTAAGAGAGAAGCAAAATATAAAGCATAAAATGATGTTACACATAATTACCAAGGATAGTTCTTATTGTCAGCTTTCATAAATGGTTCATCGCCTACCATAAGATTTTAAGGCCAGCATAATTTCTGTGGACTCCATTTCAAGACTGTTAGGAAAGGCTCAAAGAGAAAAAAAAAAAAAAAAAGTCTATAATTGTACAGCTCTTGATCATATTCTTTACTACAAAGTTCTTAGTTCTTTCCAGTGACACTGGAACTTAATACTTAACTATTTAGATGTTAAAAGTATTACAAAACGGAAAGAGTTCATTCATCTGGCTCTAGTACAGTCAAACATTAAACACCAAGAATCACAGTGGAGAAAGATTGCCTGTTTTATTATGAATGGTGCCACTCAGGAGAATAGAAGCTAATGTTCAAAAGCCCGAACTCCCTGATTTTAATGGTTTAGGGGGACAGGTATGCAGAAGCACTTGTGGGGCAATTTTAACTGGAGGACCTTGGAGCTTGGCAATCTGCGGTAAAGGGACATCAACAGAGGATCTTCCTAGACAATGGACCGTCTTCTTCTAAAAGGGTCTGGGTGTTTTGGTTCTAGTTAGGTATGTCCTGGTCTTTTGGTTGGGGGTAGGGAGCATGGGGGAGGGGGGCTGAGACTTTGGTTCTGGGTGCAGCTGGAGATCAAAGTTCTCTCCTCTCTGTATGTTTTGGCAGCATCACTTGCAGTTTTGGTCTGTTGTCTCTGAAAAGCAACTCGGTATCTTGTTAGAAAAAAGATAGGACCATTTTGAGCTAGTTCTGCAGTTACAAAATGATTCTAGTACCAATTACAATGTGTGTTTGGGTGTGGGTTTCCCCATACCAAGCAATGCTCAGACACCAGTTGGGTGTCATATGATTCAACTTAATTCTGACACTATCTATCTGAAGAGATCATCAGATTCCACAGGTAAAGGGCTCAGTCCCACAAGACCACCTTCCACTTCCGATGCCAAGTGCAAGCCAGGTGGGTTACCTGTAATTTTGACTAACTATAAATCAGAGGTTCCCCCAGTCTCTCCTTTGGGTTCAATTAATTTGTTAGTGGCTCACAGAACTCAGGAAACCCATTTACTCACTAGATCACTGGTCTATTACAAAGGATATTAAAGAGTACAAATCAACAGGCAGACGAGTGGAGCTCCTAGAGAGGTCATGGAAGCTCCCTGCCCTTTCCCCATACCTTGTCCTTTAATCCGATCTATCTGGCTGTTCTTGAGTTACACAAAGGGTTAGGAGAGCTGGGGAACCAGAAAGTTTACACATGCCACTGTGTGGGGCCACAAACTCCACGAGGACAGAACCTCCTGTGTATAAGATTTCTCCCTATGTTTCTCTTCTCTCTCTCTCCAATCACCAAGCATTCACCAACCCAGAAGATTGCTGAACCCCATCCTTTCAGGTTTTTAAGGAGGTTTTGGCAGTGTTGATTAAATCCTTATCTCTTGGGGACTGATTCAACTTCCAGCTCCTATCCCCTCCCCAGAGGTCATTGGGATGAAACAAAGTCTCCACCCTCTAATCACTGGGATGGTTCTGCTGGCAACCTGCCCCATTAGGTGGGATCCAAAAGCCATCTTATTAACATAACAAAAGATAACCTTAGCATTCCCTCACTTGGGAAATTCTAAGGGTTTTAGGAGTTGTAAGCCAGGAATTGTGTACATGAACTAAATACAGAGCGTGCCAAAAAATGTATACACATTTTTAGAAAGGAAAACTGTATTAAAATTGTAATACTCAATATATACCGATAACAAAAGATGAATACAAGTCACATTTGACTTCTGCAATTACAAGAGGTGCTCAAAATGGTTACCATGAGCGTCCAGACACTTCTCATTATAGCAAACTACTGCCTAAGCAATGTTGACCAAAGTGTCCACTTGTGTACATTCTTTTGGCACCCCCAGTATATATGAAAAATATACTTTGGTCATCTGAATGACCAAATATATATTTCTCATAAATCGCAGAGGACAATAATGTGTATTGCTTTGTGTAGTAATTAAGCTCTAGGTAACAAAAAATAGTGGCAATGACGTAGATTTGGGGATTAGGCAGACCTGGAGTAGCAGTCCTTACTGTCTAGATTCCTTTGGGACGACTACTTACCATCTAGTTTTCTCATTTGCACGATGGAAATAACTTATATGTCCTATAATCCTTAAGATCTACAACAACCTGTACAATGCTTAGCACAGTATATGGCTAGTTAATAGAAAGAATGCAGTTATTATTCTGAACAGCAATTGTGTTCCTGCACACTTTTCATGTTTATGATTCCAAATAAATAACCATTCATCCTTACCTTTCACTGCAATGCTTTATTCATTTCTTAAAGCGTTCAAAGTACTGCTTTTATATGCAAGGACATGGAAATACGCATTAAAATGAGAATCAGTGAGGCATAAGGTTTTCCCTGAGAGATGAAGTTCCTGGGTTTTTCTTTTAGCAGAGGTTCAGGGGAAACAGCTCTAAGACAGAAAGGACTTCACTGATTCCTCCTCTGCTTTGAGTTTTGAGAAAAGTAGGCTTGTAATACAGAAGTACGTGCACCACAGGACTGGTTTGGCAGGCGAGCCTTTTGCTATTTCTGAAGCATAATGTTGCTTTCTGTTTCTAACACGCCAGAGGCTCTTCTCATTGCCAAACTTTCTCCTTTGTCAACCTCCACAGGAAACTGATGTAGTCCATGTTCAAAAGACATCCAATACAAAGCTATGAAGCTGCCATTGACTTCACATCTCCACTGGAAGGAAAAAAAATCATTACAGGATTTTTGGGCCAGTCTTAAAAAGTTGTGCTTATGCCATTACAAAGGGCTAAGAATTCAGTTTTTAAAATATTCCTCTAGGTATGGTAGCTCTGTGAAAGAATGGAAGACACTATTGAGGAATGGCTACTAGCTCTTTCTTGTTTTTCTAATCCCTTTATACTTTTCATGAGATGTAATATCATGCTGCTTAGAGATCTTCTGGCTCGATGTGGATTTCATTTAGTGGCTTCCTATCAACCATCCCCTTGCCAGGAAATAAGAACAGATGGGTTTCCATTCAAAAAGAATAAACAAAACCAAAACCAAAGCCCAAAAAACCAAAAACTACAAATATTAATTTTTGTTACCCTATTTTATAAAAGCATTAAAAGCAACAGACACTCTAGGAAATCAGAGCTTTAGTGTAAAAAAAAAACAAAAAACAAAAAAACAGTACTCATGAGCCAGATCTTATGAAAGCAGTATGTAAAAGGTTATGATTGTTCACTGTGGCCTTATCCCGCCAATTAACAGTACGCTGTGTAGATGTATTTTGTATTCAGTTACAGGCAAAGCTCGTAAAATAAAAACACCCGCAAAATGTTGAATTTTAAACGACATTGAATTTTATTTCTCTATCATAAAAAAGTAGGCTATACGATGGAGGGGCTTGGAAACATGAGGTCACACAGAAACCCAAAGCCCTCTATCTTCCTCCTGTGCCTTTGCCCAGAGAGTTAGATAAGACTGAAGCTGGACACCTCCAGGATTGGTTCTAATAACACTGGGCAGGATAAAATGAGACTAAATTCAGGCCAGGAAAGCACATCAAATGACTCTGAACTCAATTTACAAAGTGGCCTACAAGCAAGGACTTTATACATCAAATTGACTATTTTATTAAAATTTGGTTGGAGGAAGTTGCTAGCTCCCAGATGGATGGTGGTGACTATGCACATGAACTTCTGAATTGATCTCCTGGCTCAAAAATGAAAACAGAAACCACATCAGGCCTCTGAACAGAAGCTACAGAAAAGGAGACCATGCCTGGATAATTTTGAGGGTGTTCATATCTTTAGAAAAATTCTCTATAAATATGATTAGGGACCTATAAAGAAGGGACACCTTGCAATAAAAGCAGGGATGCAAGGGGAGTTACCGGGAAGGAAGAAGGAAAGGAGGGGAGCGAAGGGAGAAAAATAAAGGGAAAAGAAAAACTTAAAATACAAAATAAACATTAAATCTTTGGAGGTAACAAAAATTTGAGATAAATAAAACCTTATTATTTTGGAGAACACATTAGTAATTTCACTCATAATACACAGGAAAGTTAAAAATAAAAAGAAAATAATAGATGACTGATAAAAAGAGTAATAGATATTCTATCTAAGAAGATAGCAATGATCAGAATTATGAGTGTCACGCGGGAGACCCTGCTCGCTGTGCCATTTGTCATGTGAGGAGGCCTGCGGGGCCTCTAGTCCCGCTCCCCACATAAGAAAGCAGGATATGGCGAGGCCAAAAAGGAACACCCACGGAGCCATAGGTAAGGGAGTCATACCACTATCGTCTGACTAGTGGCACTATAGTCTCACTGGAGGCTGGATCCACAGGACCTGCAGCCTGCTGTTCGCTTCTCTGCCTGCCAACCAACCGAATGACCAACCAACGCAGCAGTGGGAGTTATATCAGGGGCTAATTGGCTAACTGGTTACAGCTGACGGCCAACTAGCCGCAGCTGACAGCAATCTACTACCCGGGCCAGCACCTTTCACCTGAGGTCGAGAGCCTGGAAACTGCTCTATGGGACTCTGTCCCCACAATGAGTTTTCTGTAGAAGGAACCATGCATGAACAGGAATAATGTCAATAACCACAAATAATACCACTGACATGTATGAATCCTTTACAGTTTGTGTCTACCATTATCTCATTTAATTCCCAGGAAATTTCTAAAAAATACACTCTTAGATCTATTCAACTGATGAGATGAAGCTTGCAGGGAATTTTTAATATACTGCCACAGAGTTAGTCAGGAGCAGATACCACAAATCCAGCCTATCCATTTCTAGAGGTGATGTACATTGTATCTGCTTTTATGGAGTTAAAGAAAAATCTGAGTCTAAAATTTGAAAGGGTTTTGTGCTTTATAGGGGGAAAAAATGATAAAGGCAGTCCTGGAAGAAAAAAAAAGTGATTTAACTAGGCAGAAAAATAAAAGGCTGGTTTCAGAATTCTATTTCCTGACACAGGGAGTACAAGAAGACACTAGAATTTTGTGGGGAACAGTAAGATCTAAGAGGTCTACACTTGACAAGTCGTCATCCACATATAAAGACCTCAAGTTAAAGTGCTCAGTTTCACAAGAAGTCTAGTAATATCCTTGCCTTTGTAAGAAGACTATTTCAAAAACTAATCTAACCAACGAAGTAGCAATTAAAAAAAAGTATCTCAATGGGAAAGCTGTTGTGATAAGTACTCTTAAAACAATGGGTTGAAAATGTGAATTAATGTGAGTTACCTCTCCCAGTTTAAAGAACTATTTTATTAAAATTTGGACAAAGTTACCGGCTCATAGATGGATGGTGGTGATGGATCCACTATTGGTCTCTGTGTTTCAGTTACATGTCCACGGCAATGTAATAAAAATTTAATTTTGTTACTTTCTTCAGTGCTTTTTTGGCTTGGTTTTGTTGCCAGTTTCTGTTTAACCTTGTTGCTAAGAGAAACTTCAATTCATTTTTCAACACCCTTCAAAATCCCTGTGAATTATACATTTTACTACTACAAAAACAGTTCATTCCCTTCGTTTGGTTGAATTTAACTCAGGACCGTGTCTCTCACCAGTGCTCCTCCTTCACTTCCAGCAAATTCACACTCTTTCCTCACTCAAAACCATCCTCTTCCTTGTTAACTATTCATCTTTCTTCTACAGTCTCTTTTGTTAACTTTCAGTCCCTATTCCTTAGGATTACCCTCCTCTGGCTCCATTAAATTGCTCTGCTTCCCAATTTGCCATCCTACCATATGTTGTTACTGACTTTACCCCACCTATGATGAAAAGTCAATGATCTGAGCATCCACCTGAATACTTTAAGGCTTGGTCTCAATCAAATTGGAATGATATTGCCGAAAACTTTCCAGAACCCTGTAAGAATAGGAAAGAATTTAGTAATCAATTCAGGCTGGTCCTCAAAACCTATTTTCCCAGGCTCCCTGATTTATAGCCATTTGTGCAGCTGCTCGTGTGTCTGGGAGATCGGCCATCAAAGAAATTAGAACACAGCTGAAGTTTACATATGAACTAAAACCATAAGGGAGAGCAAACATTTATTGGACAAAGATGCAAGATTGCAGACAACAAAGAAATGAATCCAACTCTAATTAATTATAGACATAGATTAGAATATATTTGAAATAACTGCTGTAGTTTTGTTAAGAGATTACAACGAAAGTTAGAGATGTTATTAAAAAAAAAAAAAAGTAAACGGTGGAATATTCCTATCTCTGAAATACATACACTAGCTCAACATCTAGTGGAGTCCTTACACAAAAAACTGTAAGGACTCCATCACACAAAAAACAGCTAAACCAACACATTGCAAGCTTGTGACTTTACAACTTAAACAAGTAGAAGAAAACAAGCCAGGGAAATCTGTTCCCTACAAAATCACTAGAAGTGGAGACATCTGTAGATGTTATAAAGAATAGGGTCATAGGACCTGGGCATAGAATGCAAAGGGGAGCAAGAGTCCCCAAATCCATCTCCCCAGTGATTCTCCTTTGGGCTATCACCCACCGTGTTCTCACGACTAATTCTCAGTGAACAACGGGAAATAATCACCCCTGTAAATTGATATCCCTCTCCATCTTTCTGGTGGATAAAAGGACAACACATTCATTCCTCTTATTCTCCCACAACCCTTCCTTGGAATAGGCAAACCATATCTGTGTCAGGACTTGACAATCGCTCTCATGACTGGACTTCATTGACACATCCTTTGCATCTCACTAGGACATCTCACTATCCTGCAGAACTTTCTGCTGCACTCTACTACTCCAGTAAACCTTCTGGAAACATATGTACTTTCCAACTGGAATGCTGGGATTCTTATTTTCGTCAACTCCACACCTTAACTCTAACTCCATACCTATACACATTTAATGGCTCTCATTGACCATAAAACAATTCTTGTCCCTTGCAGCCCCCTTCCTAGCCCTTTAATCAAAATGAAGGGGGCTAATGACAGCTGCAGGGATAGTCATCAAAAAGTCGTGCTGTTCTGAATAGCGTGATGAAATCTCATGCCATTCTGCTCCATCCTAACTGGGATATGAATCATCCCTTTGTCCAGCATATCCTTGCTGAATGTACATTACAATAAGATATTGTGAGAGGAAGAGACCACCACATTCATATAACTTTTATTACATTTTTTTAGTATATTGTTATAATTATCCTATTTTATTATTACTGTTAATCTCTTACTGTGCATAATTTATATATTAAACGTTATCATTGGTATAGAAGAAACGTACTATCTATAGGGTTCAGTACTATCTGCAGTTTCAGGCATCCACCGGGGCTCTTGGAACATAGCCCCTATGGATAAGGAGGGCTACTGTACATTGCTGGATATTTGCATTAATATTTATGAGGGATGTTGATATTTGATTATCTTTCCTTGCAATGCTTTTGTCAGGTTTTGGTACAATGATAATGCTCACCTCAAAAATTAATTGGGAGTGTTCCCTCTATTCCATTTTGTGAAAGAATTTTCTAACTTTAGTGTCATTTGTTTTTTAAATGTTTGCTGAAATTCAACAGTGTAGTCATCTTAGTCTTGAGTTTCCTTTGTGGGAAAGTTTTAAATTACAGACACTAAAATATTTAAAACATATAGGGTTATTCATATTTCTCTTATTTTAATTTTGGTGATTTCTATCTTCTAGAAATTCATCTATTCTACTGCAATTTAAAAATTATTGGTATAATGTTGTTGTAATATTTCCTTTAACATCTTTTTAGGATCCGTAGGATTTGAGATAATAATTCCTCTTTTAAATCCCAATATTGTAATTTGTGTTATTTCTCTCTGTATCTCTTTCTCTATGTCTCCCTCCTCACCCCCTCTCTCTCATGATTCTACATAGGTGTTTATTAATTTCATTAACTTAAAAGAGTAACTTTGGTTTCATTGATTTTTTGCAATTAACTTTCCTTCTGCTTTTTTTGCTCATTTTAATTCCTTCTTAAGTGGAAGCTCACATAATGAATTTTAACCATTCTTTTTTTCTAATGTAAGCATTTAAAATTTCTAAGCACTGCTTTAGCTACATTGTATAAATTATTACCTTTAATTTCATTATAAACTACATTGAAATATTTTAAATTTTCATATTGATTTATGTAACCTATTAGTCATATTTAAGTGTGTTGTTTAATTTTTAATCTTTGAGGGTATTCCAGAAAATTATTAGTTATTGATTTCTGATTTTATTTCACTATGGTCAAAGAAAATACTCTTAGGATTTTGTTTTTGTAATTTATTGAGGTATGCTTTATGATCTTGCATATGGTCTCATTTGGTCAAAAACACAAGCTATTTGAATAGGCAGCATTCTGTAGTTTTGGGATATCACATGATATTAATATTAGTGAGGTTAAGTGTTCAGGTCTTCTGATTCTTAATTATTTGTGTAAATAATGAAAGAAGATTGGTAAAAGCTCTAACTCTGGATTTTCCTTCTTTCTTTCTTTAGATATGGGAGGTTTTGCCTTGTATATTTTAACACTGTAATTAAGTGTAGGATTATTTTAAATTATTCAAGGAACTAGTGCTTTTATCAGTAGGGAATGACTCTTTGTACCTGTGATATTACTGTTTTTCTTGAGATCTACTTTTTCTGGCATTAATATTGCCATTCTCACACTCTAATGCTGAGTGTATAATTGTACATAGTTTTTTCTCCCTTTATTTTTAATCTAGTACTGTCTTTATGCTTATAGTGCATTTCTTCTTGGTAGAATACATTTGCATCTTGTTTCTTTACTCAGTCTAACAAAAATTATTATTTAAACAGATCAATAGTGGAAGTACTAGATACACAGAAAGGAAATATAACTCTACAAGAAGTGGAGATAATAAAATGTTCTGTAAAATCTGAAAAATAAGCAGTGAAAATGACTAAAAGGATCAGAGAAGAAATCAAAATCAAATTAAATTAATACACACTAAGAGATGACTTATAGAGACAGATTGCCTAGGTTTAACTTCCAATTCCACCATTTGTGTGATACTAGATAATTTTCTTCCCTTCTATGCTATTCAGATTTCCTATCTGAAACATTGGATAATTATAGTACCTACTTCATTAGGTTATTGTCAGCAAACACTAAAGATCTGATAATGTGAAGCCCATAATTTCTGTCCACAAAAGAATAAACTTGAAAATGAGTAATAAGAATAGAGTCAAAAATACTCTGTATAGTGTTTAAAACATAAACTATTATATAATATATAGGTAAAGAGCACTTACATTATTCCCTCGTTATCTGTGGTTCACTTTATGTAGTTTCAGTCACCCATAGCTAACCGAGGTCTGAAAATATTAAGAGGAAAATTCCAGAAATCATGTTTTAAATTGTGCATCTCACACTGTCCTGTTCTATCCCACCCATGACGTGAATCATCCCTTTGTTCAGGTTATCCACGTTGTATATGCTACATGCTTGTTAGTCACTTAGTATCCTTCTTAGTTATCAAATAGATTGTCAGGATATCACAATGTTTGCATTTGTATCACCTTTATTTTACTTAATAATGAACCCAAAAAGTAAGAAGAGGAGTGATGCTGAGAATTTGGTATGACAAAAAGGCTGGAAAGAAATTGTGTATTATGTATAGGAAAGAAAGAAAAAATATATATAAATATATATAGAATATATATATATATGGTTCGGTATTATTCATGGTTTAGGCATTCACTGGGGGTCTTGGTACATATGTCCCCTTGATAACGGGGGAACATTGTTATAGAAATTAACAGATATGTTTAATACTGAAAAAGAAGATAATTAGAATGTATGTAAATTTGAGGGATATAGCTATATTGATAGCTACACCTAAATTTTTAGTTTTAGATATTTATATTGGAAAAGAAAAATCGAAAAGTAACGAGTTGGCTTCCAAATCTAGAATTTAGAAAAAGAATAACAAAATAATTCCCAAAAAAGTAGATGGAAAATACCTAGGAATAAACTTACCCAAGGATATGAAAGACCTATATGGTGAAAACTATATGACATTTTTACAAGAAATTGAAGAAGACACAAAGAAATGGAAAGAAATTCCATGGATTGGAAGAATCAACATAGTTAAAATGGCCATATTACCCAAAGCAATATACAGATTTAATACAATCCCCATCAAAATCCCAATGGCATATTTTAAAGAAACAGAACAAAAAATCATCAGATTTGTTTGAAACCACAGAAGACCCCGAATAGCCAAAGCAATCTTAAGAAAAAAGAACAGTACTGGAGGTATCACACTCCCTGACTTTAGCTTGTACTACAGGGCTACAATAATCAAAACAACATGGTATTGGCAGAAAACCAGACACATAGACCAATGGAATAGAATTGAGAACATAGAAATAAAACCACATAAATATGGACAGATAATTTTTGACAAAGAAACAAAAAACATACAATGGAGAAAAAACAGCCTTTCAATACATGGTGCTGGCAGAATTGGATAGCCACGTGCAAAAGAATGAAACTGGGCTGCTGTCACCATGTACCAAAATTAATTCAAAATGGATTAAAGACTTAAGCATAAGACCTGACACAATAAACTACATAGAAGAAAACATAGGTACTAAACTTATGGACCTTGAGTTCAAAGAGCATTTTATGAATTTGACTCCAAAGGCAAGGGAAGTAAAAGCTAAAATAAATGAATGGGACTATATGAAACTTAAAAGCTTCTGCACAGCAAAATAAACCATCGACAAAATAAGAGGCAACTAACTGAATGGGAGAAGATTTTTGCAAACAGTGCCTCCGGTAAGGGGCTAATATCCAAAATATACAAGGAACTCATGAAACTCAACAACAAAAAAACAAACAACCCAATTGAAAAATGGGCAGAGGACCTGAAGAGACATTTCTCCAAAGAGGACATACAAATGGCAAATAGACATATGAAAAAATGCCCAACATCACTAATCATCAGAGAAATGCAAATAAAAACCACAATGAGATATCACCTCACCCCAGTCAGAATGGCTGTCATCAACAAGACAAATAGTAACAAGCGTTGGTGAGGCTGTGGAGAAAAAGGAACCCTCATACACTGTTGATAGGAATGCAGACTGGTGCAACCGCTATGGAAGGCAGTGTGGAGGTTCCTCAAAAAATTACAAATAGAATTACCGTATGACCCAGCAATCCCTCTCCTGGGTGTCTACACCAAAAATCTGAAAACGTGTATCCACAAAGACACATGTGCTCCAATGTTCATTGCTGCTTTATTTACAGTGGCCAAGACATGGAAACAACCAAAATGTCCTTCGATAGATGAATGGATAAAGAAGTTGTGGTATATATACACAATGGAATACTGTTCAGTTGTAAAAAAAGATGAAATAGGACCATTTGTCACAACATGGATGGATCTTGAGATTATAATGCTAAGCGAAATAAGTCAGACAGAAAAAGCAGAGAACCATATGATTTCACTGATATGTGGTATATAAACCAAAAACAACAAAAGAATGATACAGACAAATGAGAAACAAAAACTCATAGACACAGACAATAGTTTAGTGGTTACCAGAGGGTAAGGGGGGAAGTGGGTGGGAGATGTGGGTAAGGGGGATCAAATATATGGTGATGGAAGGAGAACTGACTCTGGGTGGTGAACACACAATGGGATTTATAGATGATGTAATACAGAATTGTACACCTGAAATCTATGCAATTTTACTAACAATTGTCACCCCAATAAACTTTAAAAAAAAAAAGAAAGAAAAAAAAGTAGATGCAAAGAAGTAATAGAGTTAAAAGAAGATATTTGCAAAATGGGAAATAAAGAAATGGTAGGAAACATCAAGGAGAACAAAAGCTGGGCCTCTGAAAGAAAAAGAAAGAAGAAATTAAAATAGATTAAATTAAGAAATTAAATCCATAGTATGAAATCATACTAAAATATTAATAACTAAGCTAAATTCAATAAACTGAGTAAACTTCAAGAAGAAAAAAAAATCAATGAAGAAAAAAAAAATGCTGTCCTACATAAACTTCCAGAAGCTAGTAAAATGGGAAAGGATTTAAGTTTATTTAATAAAGATAATCTCATTCAGATAAACTGTCCAGGATAATACAAGAGAAGAAAACTACATTAATGGCTATGTTTAAATAGAAATGTAATGGAAACGTGAATAAGATACAGGAGACAGAATTAAACAATAGGCTAAAAACACATTCTAATCCATTATGGAGTTATTCAAGGAAGGCAAGAATGGTTTACTATTAGAAAGCTCTCTAATATAATTACCTCCTTAACCTTAAAGAAGCTACTGCATATAAAATTTTAGTTAGAAATAAAAATGTACATTTAACATAATTAAACAAACTCATAATAAAAATAAATAAATAAACTCTCAACAACCTACAGATAGAAATTTCCAAAACCAAATAAAAGGAATCTAGCAAAAAATCTGAAACAAACACAATACCTAAAAGTGAAATATTAGACCCAGCCTCATGCTAGTCCCTAACCTGGCAAAGGAAAGACATACAAGTACAGGAAGTGCAGAGTCCCAAACAAGATGAACCCAAAGAGGCCCACACCAAAACACATAATTAAAATGCCAAAGGTTAAAGACAAAAAGAGAATCCTGAGAGTAGCAAGAGAAAGGCAACTAGTAACTTATAATGAAACTCTCATACAATTGTCAGCTGATTTCTCAACAGAAACTTTGCAGTCTAAAAAAAAATTGGCATGAAATATCACAATGATGAAAAGCAAGGAACTGCAACCAAGATTGCTCCACCAAGCAAGGCTATCTCTTAAAATTGAAGAAAAGAAAAAAAGCTTCCCAGACAAGAAAAAGATAAAGGAATGCATCACTGTGAAACCAATATTACAAGAAATGTTAAAAAATTTTTTTAAAAAAGAAACATAAATATGAGTAATAAAATGACAATAACTATGTATCTGTCAATAATCACTTTAAATGTGAATGGATTAAATATTACAATCAAAAGGCACAGAGTAGCTGAATGGATAAGAAAACAAGACCTATACATATGCTGCCTACAAGAGACCTACTTCAGTTCGAAAGACACACAGGTTGAAAGTAAAGGGATTAAAAAAAAAAAAAAAAGACATTTCATTAAAATGGAAAAACAAAGCTATGGCACCAATATTTATATCAGACAAATTAGACTTTAAAACAAATAAGAGAAAAAGAAGAACATTTCATAATGATAAAGGGATCAATCCAACAACAGGATATGACCCTTGCAAACATTAATGCACCCAACATAGGAACACATAAATACATAAAGGAAACAATAATTAACATAAAGGGAGAGACTGACAGTAATACAATTGTAGTAGAGGATTTTAACACCCCATTGACAACAAAGGATAGATCTTCCAGACAGAAAATCAACAAGGAAAGAGCAGCCTTAAATGACACACTAGCCAGATGGATTTAATTGATATTTTTAGAACATTTAACCTCAAAGCAGTAGAATATATATTCTCTTCAAGTGCACATAAAACATTTTCCTAGATAGACCATATGTTAAACCACAAAACAAGTCTCAGTAAATTGAACAAGATTGAAATCATATCAAGCATCTTCTCTGACTACAATGGTATGGAACCAGAAATTAACTACAACAAAAAATCTGAAAAACACACAAACACCTGGAAGCTAAATAACATCCTAGTACATAATGAATGGGTGAACAATGAGATCAAGGAAGACATCAAAAGATATCCTGAGACAAATGAAAATGAAAACACAATGACCCCAAATCTGTGGGACACAGCAAAAGCATTCCTAAGAGGAAAATTAATAGCAATGTAGGCCTACCTCAAGAAACATGAAAAAATCTCATATAAACTATCTAACCTTACATTTAAAGAACTAGAAATAAAACAGCAAGCAAAGCCCAAAGTGGGGAGAAGGAAGAAAATAAGTGTAGAAATCAGTGTAGAAATAAACAAAATAGAGGCAAGAAAACAAAAACAATACAAAAGAGCTATGAAACCAGGAGCTAGTTCTTTGAAAAGATAAGCAAAATTTATAAACCTTTAACCAGTCTCATCAAGAAAAAAAGAGAAAGCACCCACATAAATAAAATCAAAAATGAAAGAAAAGTGACAACTGACACGACAGAAATACAAAGGATTATGAGAAAATATTACTAACAATTATATGACAACAAATTGGACAATCTGGAAGAAATTGATAGATTCCTAGAAAAACAATCTTCCAAGACTGAATTAAGAAAAAAACAGAAAATTTAAACAGACTGATTACTAAAAAAAGAAAATTTGGACAGATACAAAATTGAATCAGTAATCAAAAACTCCCAATAAACAAAAGTTCTGGACTGAATGGCTTCACAGATGAAACTTACCAAACATTCAAAAAAGAATTAATACCTGTTTTTCTCAAACTATTCCAAAGAATTCAAGAGGAGGGAAAGCTCCCAAGCTCATTTTGTGAGGCCACCATTACCCTGAATCAAAAACCAGAAAAAGACATTACAATAAAAGAAAATTTTACACTGTTATTCCTGATGAACATAGATGCAAAAATCCTCAACAACATATCAGGAAACTAGTTCAGGAATACATTAAAAAGATCATACACCATGATCAAGCAAGTTTGGTTCAATATCCATAGGTCAATTAATGTGACATACACATAAACAAAATGAAGAATAAAAAATCTTACAATCCTATCAGTAGATACAGAAAAAGTGTTTTACAAAATCCAGCATCCATTTATGATGAAAACTCTCAACAAAGTTGAATTAGAGAAAACATCCCTCAACATAATAAAGGCCATATATGACAAACCCAGAACTAACATTATATTCAAAGAGGGAAATCTGAAAGTGTTTTATTTAAAATCGGGAACAAGACAAAGATGTCCATTTTCACCACTTTTATTCAACATTGTATCAGAAATCCTAGCCACAGTACAAGAAACAGAAGTCATCCAAATTGAAAAGAAAGAAGTAAAACTGCAGATGGCATGATACTATATATATAGAAAACCTAAAGATTCCACTAAAAAAACTGTTATAACTAATAAATGAATTCAGTAAAGTAGCAAGATACAAAATTGATATTCAGAAACTGGTTGCATTTTTATATACCAAAAATGAACTACCAGAAACAGAAATTAAGAAAACAATCCCATTTACAATTGCATCAAAAACAAAATAAAATACCAAGGAAAAAAATTCACAAAAGAGGTAAAACACCTTTACTCAGAAAATTGTAAGAAACTGAAGAAATTGGAAGATATAAATAAATGAAATCATACACCATGCTCATGGATAGGAAGAATTAACACTGTTAAAATTTCCATACTACCCAAAGCAATCTACAGATTCAATGCAATCCCTATCAAAAAATACCAGTGGAGTTTTTCATAGAACTAGAGCAAATAAACCTAAAATTTAGACGAAACCACAAAAGACCCCAAATAGCCACAGAAATCTTGAGAAAAAACAACAAAGCTGTAGGTATCACACTACCTGATATTAAGCTATACTAATCAAACAGTCTTGTAGGACTGCCCAACAGCCCCAATCAGTCACAAGCCACGGCTACCTGTGCTTCTAACTGACCAGCTATAGATTGGAGGTTCCAGTGACCACCTCCAACTCAGGAGGCCAATTCAAAGTCCAGGGTGTTACCTGTACTTTTGATCAACTGGCTATAAATTAGACGTTCACACGATCTCCTTCTTGCGTTCAATTAATTTGTAAGCATGGCTCACAGAACTCAGAGAAACATTTAATTATTGGATTACTGGTTTATTATAAAAAGATATAACTGGAACAGCCAGCCAGGTGGAAGAAATGCAAAGGGCAAGGTATGGGCAAAGGGCACACAGCTTTCATACTGTATCCAGGCCTGATTCTCCCCAGTCTCCATACGTCCACCCACCCAGTTTCTCTCAAACCCTGTACTTATGGGTTTTTATGGAGGCTTCATTACATAGGCATGATTGATTAAACCATTGGCCACTTGTGTTTGGTTATACCTCCAGCCCTTCTTCCCTCCCCAGAGGTCAAGGAGTGAAACTGAAAGTTCTAACCTCTAGTCACATAGTTGTCTCCATTGGCAACCAGCCCTCATCCTATGGTGCAGTCCTTAAGTCACTCAATAACATTACAAAAGACACCTTCATCACTTTCCATACGCTTAGGAAATTCCAAGGGTTTTAGGAGCTGTGAACCAGGAACTGTGGACAAAGACCAAATATATATGATAAATATACTTTAGTCATCTGAATGATCAAATATATATTTGTTATATATCACAATATTGTACCTCTCTAAAATCCATAGCTTGATATGGTTATCGATGCCAGGGGTTTATAATCAGTATTTACTGGACAGCGGATTCACTAGAGTAAAACAAAATAAAACAAAAAACTAAAGCTAAGACATATAAAGAGAAAAAATATTTGCTGATAATATGACCATTGAAAAAAATCCATTGAAATGTATGAAGACAATATTAGAACTAATAAGAGATTTCAATAAAATTGTTGGATACATATATATATATAAAGAGATGGACAGCATTTCTTTAGGTAATATATGCCTTCATCAACATTAGGATACATAACTGGAAATAAAAAAAGGTTTAAGTCCTTGCGGAAATTTGAAATCAGAACATACAATTAGAACTTCCCAGTCATAGCACGTAAGTCATTTATTTATTTCAATTACTTGATAACCTTTGGTCATTTTTGCCTTTTTTGAGATACAATTCCCCTATAACTCACATAAAATTACAGTGTACACTTCAGTGGTGTTTAGCGCTATTCCCAAGGTTGTGCAACTATGACCCTAAGTAATTCCAGAATGGTTTTCTTACCCCAAATAGGAACCCTTATTCTTTAGCACTCATCTCCATTCCCTTCTTTCCCCCATCCCTGGTAGACATTAATCTACCTCTATCTCTATGAAGTAGCCTATTTAGGACATTTCATTTAAATCAAATCATACGATATGTGACCTTATGTTTTGGGCTTCTTTCACTTAGCATAATGTGTTAGCAGGATGTAGAAAAATTTGAACCCTTGCACATTGCTTCTGGAAATGTAAAATGGTGCAACCATGTGGAAAAAAGTTTAGTGCTTCCTCAAAAAGTTAAATATACAGTTACCATATGACCCAGCATGTTTGCCTTTTTTAGTATGTTTCCAAAAAGTTAACCTGACCCTATTAACCAGCCACTTTCTGACATGGAGTTACTCTATAGACCTATAGAAGGCAGTATTGTGAACAGTGTTTAAGTACCAGGACTCAAATCAAGATTATCTAGATTTAAATTCTGGCTGATCAGTTCACTTGGGGTTGACTTCTGTAAAATGTCAATCACACTGCCACCTTCATTGGGTTGTTGTGAGAACCAAATGGTTAATTTGCATCAATTGTCTAGAATAGTGCCTGAAAGAGAGCAAGGACTTTATTTATTCATTCATCAAATACTTTTAACCTTCAACTCTATGTCTCAACACTATCTTAAGTGCTAGAGATAAAACGATGAAAGAGTAAGGAGAGAAAAATTCCCCACTCTCCTGGACCTTTTATTCTGTTGGAGAAAACATGTTTTTATGTTATATTTTTATTATAGCAAATATATATAAATATGTTAAATACGTTGCATTTATTTATGATACATAAATATAATTAAATCAGATGGTGATAAAGTACATGAAGGAAAATTTAAAAAATTAACGATGCGTGATATATGCAAGTGCATATGATAGATGCAAGTGTGTCATCATGAGCAGCATCTTTGTGATAATGACATTACTATAGGGAAGTGACAGAGAGGGTCAAGCAGATATCTATAGACAAAGCATTAAAGCATCAGAGACAAAGTAAAGAAAAAGTACAAATACCCTACTGGTCGGGGAATAGCGTGGAATCCAATGTGGTAGGGGTTGAGTGACAGAGATGCAGAATGAAAGGAATGAGTCAGAGGTAGAGTCCAGCAAATCAGTGACCTATGATGCAGGACAAGGAACATGAGAGTGTGTTTCCTCCGGTCAAGTAAAGAAAGTAGTTCAAAAAGGAGGAGGTAAGCAACTGTCCTGTTTTGTTCAGAAAACTTCTGGTTTTACCACTAAGACCCCATATCCAGGGAAATCCTCAGTCCCACAGAAACCAGGACATTTGGTCACTCACTGACAGACGACTGAAAATTGACAGTCAAATTGGCAACATGGAAAACTTTCTTGACCTCGACAAGAGTATCAGTAAAATAGTGGGGGGGAAAACCTGATTTTCTTATGCATTCATTTTCTTGCATTATGCATGCAAGAAAACATAGCAAGAAGTACCAAAATTAGATTTATGAAGATTAGACAAGTCTTTCAGAGTTTTTCTATAAAAAGAAACAGATAATGGGAAAGTAGGTCAAGGGCTTTCGATTTATTTGTTTTATTTTTGTTAATTCATCAGGTATGGTGTATATACTACTTTTTAACATTCCGTTCTGCTATAGAATGTTTGTTTCTCCAAAATTCATATGTTAAATCCTAGTAGCCTTTGGGAGTTAATTAGATGATGGGGGCAGAGCTTATAAATAAGACCCCAGAGAGACCCACTTTCTTCTTGTGAGGTCATGACAATAAAAAGGCCCTCTACGAACAAGGAATCAGGCTCTCATCAGACACTGAATCTGCTGGCACCTTGATCTTGAATGTCACAACCCTGAGAACTGTGAACAACACATTTCTGTCTTATAAACTAAGCTACTCAGTCTGTGGTATTCTGCCATAGCAGCCTTAGCAGACTAAGATGCTCCCCAAGTAATTCTTAGGATTAAGACATTTTGGAAACAACACTAATATTTAATAGTCTCATTCCAAAGTCCTCCTGCCTTCTAAAAATGTGAATCCTACATTTTCCTCAAGGCCCATTTAAAATTTTGTTTTCCATAATACAGATTCTACCATACCCTCTAATTTGGTTTTTGTGGTGCTTTTAATTGGCCATGACATATATCACATTCCTGGGTCCCCAGTGCAATTTAAAATTCTAGGTAGTGACACATTTCTATTTCTTCTGTTCCCTGCTTTGTGCTCAGTATATATGTATATTCACACACATACTTGCTAAATTCTTGCTACCTTGATTCAATTTAGGATGCAATTCTAATAATGTGCAATGGTTTACCATGAGATTTTGGAAACCAAAGGAGTTTCAGATTTAAGAGTAAATTATGAAGATATACTGTACACAGCTGACTTCATAAATTTAAAATATGAAATCCTGTAATGGCCATGCCAGGAGTCTCCCGGTAGAGTCCTCTGACTAGGTACTACTGACAGGCTCACTGTACCACTATAGCTGAAATACCACTGTAGCTGCCAATTCACCCACTTCATCCTTATTTAATAGAAAAACATTCTTCTCTCCTTTCTGCAGTGGTGTCCAAACAGTCAAGGCACAATCGCAGCACTCTCTTCTTTTCCTAGAGGTGTAATTTAAATTCTGAGATACTCAGAATGAGATATTAGAATGCCTTTTGCTTCATTTATAAAACCTGACAGCTTAATTCCAAATACTTTGGAGATTTAATTAATGAGAAGGGAATCGACCATTCAACATTAAAAAGAACATCTATAGTGTGGCCTCTTCCAGTGAGCAGAGAGAAATGTCAAATTATTTTAGGCCAACAGACAGGATTTTTCGCAACTTTTATGTTTTAAATGTCTCATAATAATGTCAAAACGGCTGCTCTGTTAAGCCAACATGTAACTGATCCAATACAAATTGCCATGACACTAAATTGTATTGATGTCTTACCACAGAGATAAGCTTGGCTGTGGAAAGTGGGCCATGCTCCATCAGCAGCAAAAGAAAGATCTTTGGGAAATCAAGTGACCAAGCTACTTCCACTCCCAGATTTGTTTGCCTGTAGCAGCAGCTCGGAGGTGTCCCCACTTAACCCTCAGTAACAGGAGTCCAAGGGTCTAAATTGGAACTGACAGTCAGGTTTTCTATGGTAATTCTCTATTTGCTCCAGCTTCTCTTTTTACTCAGCTTTTAGGTATATACAGATTATTCATTAAATAGACTCTAAACCGCAAATTCTGTAGGACCCAATGCCTGGACCAGACAGCAAATGAAAATGTTGACAAATGTGATTTTCACAAGATGCTGCATTCACACTACTTTCCAGAGAATATGTATTTCTCCTTCAATTGCCAGAACTGATCAATAGCTATAAATAATTTAATAATAGCTCACATCATAATACTGCATGCATGTATCTGCAATTATAGATGATTTTGATAGATATTACAAAGCTTTGAATGTGTAAATCATGGTAACTTTTTCTATAATTATATATGTATGGAATATAGAAAAGAAAGCTAGGAATAAGAGAGATAGAATAGTTTGTTCTTATAAGTGGTCAAATGAAATACAAACAGGTTGCCAAGGTAAGACGATGTTGAAAATAACTTTTCAAATAAATTGAAAAAAAACTAAAATGGAGTAGAAATATTAGGCATATTGTATAATGTTTAAAAGGGCAGTATAAGAAGGGAAAGAAAGGATAGGAAGGTATATTTTAGCACAACAAAACGGGAATGCTCTTATGTTTATTTATAATTAGTTCAATATTGAGTTGGTTTTTGTAGGAAGTAGTGAATCTTCCATCTCTGGTGTATTTAAGCGAAGAATATGGGAATAAAGTAGTGGTTTTCAATCTTGTTTCAACTACGTCTCATGTTATGAAATACCTTTAACATTGACTGTCCTTTATAAACGCAATAGGCTTTATAGAACAATATTTATCATTAATACCTATGATGTATTCTGATGTTTTTCCAGATCAATTATGTATAAAAACTAGTGTCGTGACCTTTAAAATTGATTTTTCCATATTACTAATGTTTCATAACATTCTGTGAAAAACACTGAAATAATTATCCTCATCAATCTCTTTCAATCCTATGATTCTATCAAAGTAAAATATTAATATTAGTACCTAATAATATGATACAGAAAAACAACAACAACATAGCCCCTTCACATTTCTATTGCTTTAGTAAACTAAATCTGACTTATAACTGACTCAGAGCTGGCAAGAGATTTTTTTCTCAGTCACATGGTACAAATCTTAATCCTTTCTAGAATCATGTCAGAATCTTTTGAGGCCCATGTCAGAATCTTTTGAATCCAAAAATATTCTAAAATTAAAAATTTACTTAAAATAATTTCTAGAACAAATCACATAATTATTTAATACATATAGTTTGTATATGTATTTATGTACATGTGTATGTACATATGTATACTCATGAGTATTTGATTAAGTATATGTGTACGTATACACATATATATTCAATATATACATATACAGATATTCAGATACTCATTAAAATATACTTATATACATAATATATTTATCTGCACATACAGAAACATAAGAGATACGGATTTCTAAAAAGTTTGTCTCCTCAACTTTTAAAAGTTCTCAAAATTCTTGCACGTTATATGAAATAGAACAGAATAAAGATATACAGAATTTTTTTCTTCAGTTTTAATTTTTAAATTTCATAATAGATTTACTAAGGTTTTCTTGAGTTTCTGAGACCTCACTAATTAAACAAATATGGTTTACATGAATCAGCATTAAAACAGTGGCTAAATCATCTTCTAAAGATGATAACCAATTTGTCTTCTAATGAGGGTACAATTTTAGTAATAGCAGACCAAAGAACTCAACTAAAGGCCAATATTCATAACTCAGCTTAATTGGCTATTAGCAGGTTCACCCTGTTGATATTGTTATTTCAGAATCCTCACTCTTATGTAACAGTTAATTACTATTTGACATTAAAGATAACTTTATCTCACATTTTCTTCATTAGGACTCAAATTATTACTTTAAATCATTAGGTTTGCATTTAGCGACATAGTTAATGTAGATAAATGCACAATATTGGAATAATTTTTTTAAATATCCATTTAATAATATAGCCTGATATCTCTCTTGTTAGATCAAAACACCAAAAGTGCAAAACAGTTTCCTCCTATTCACCCTGCCTCTCCCAACACATGCAGCCAACAGGTGCCACATTATTAGGAATATAATTTGGAATTCGAGTTGAGGAGAGAGATTGCCCCTGTCATATTTGTGTGGGCTTAATTTCCTCACCTGAAGATTAGCAATGACATAAAATCCCAGATATCTTGAAAGGATTAAATAACCACCTGAGATAACATGGCCCGGTCACCTCCCTTAACTTCACCACCTCCCCATAACCATTCCATGCCTGAGTTTTATTCTGTTCATTACTCTTTTCCTTCAATCTCTCAGCTTCATCAGTATTTCCATTCAAAACTCAAAGACAACCTTATCTATTTTCTAGATTTTTGTAATAATCTCCATTGTTCTTCATCTTGCCTGAAATTCAATTTTTGATAATGTGAAAACTCAACTACCCTTTCCTCCAACCAACATCTATTTGCTGATTAAATGTTTATATTGCAGAATTAAGTATGTAAAGAAGAGTGATATTTTTTGAAAGTTAGTGTAGCAGAATTTTCTTACGAAATTAATTGTTTTCTCAGGTGTAGTCTAGTCATAAAAGAATGTCAGGTATCCAGAGGGGAGACAGGGTCATTCATTCTGAAGACAGAGGTTTGTTTACTTCTAGAAGAGATTAACAAGGCTTTATTTCCCAAAACATAGGACCTTAGAGTAAGTAAGCGGACTTTGTGAGAGGGGAAGGAGTAAACTTTGAGAAATAAAGGAACAGGACCTTACATTTCCTGTAAGTTCTCTGAGAATGGACATGGGAATGGAGCTGCACGTTTCTGTGGGTGGTAGAGACTGGAGCTGAGCTTCAATGCTCCAGAAACCACGGATGGGATTAGGCTTGTGGGAACCTGGTAGAACTGCCATTTAAATCCACAGCCTTGGCACCACAGTGAAAAGTCTCCATGGCCCAATGTGGTGGCAGAGGAGGACAGGCGTGTCCAAACCATTGTCAATTTATATTGTACAGGGTGAAACATGCTGCACTGGGCCATATAATTGTGTTGCAGAAGAAACAAAAGTACTGAGGACAACAACCCTGGTCTCTTCCCCATTTTTCTAGAACTATAAATGCCGGAGAACCTTGAACATCCTTTCGATACTGGAAGAACCATAGTATTTTGCATTGCTTAACAACAAAGATGTGTTCTGAGAAATGCATCATGAAGCGATTTCATTGTCGTATAAACACCATAGAGTGCATTTACACAAACCTAGATGGTACAACCTACTATACACTTAGGCTATATGGTACAGCCTATTTCTTATAGGCCACAAACCTGTACAGCATGTTTATGCGCTGATTACTGTACACAACTGTTGCACAATGACATTTGTGTATCTAAACATATCAAAATTTATATAAGTACAATAAAATAGGGTATAAAAGATAAAAAATGGTACACCTATACAGGGTACTTGCCATGAATGGAGCTTGTGGAATTACAAGTTGCTCGGGGTGAGTCAGTGAGTGAGTGATAAGTGAATATGAAGGCCTAGGACATTACTATACACTGTTGTACACTTTATAAATGTTGTACATTTATTTAAAAAGATGTTCCTTCAATGATAAATTAACCTGAGTTTACTATAATTTTTTTTTATTATTAAATTTATTGGAGTAGCATTGGTCAATAAGATTATATAGGTTTTAAATGTACAATTCCATAATACATTATCTGTATATGGTCCATTCTTTGTTCACCACCCAAAGTCAAGTCGTCTTCCATCACCATATGTTTGATCCCATTTACTTTCTTCTACCGCCTCTCCATACCCCTTTTCCTCTGGTAACCACTATACTATTTTCTGTATCTATGAGTTTTTGTTTGTTTTGTTTATTTGTTTGTTGCTTTCTCTTTTATATCACACATATGAGTGAAATCATATGGTTCTTGACTTTATCCATCTAACTTATTTCACTTAGCATGATGATCTCAAGATCCATCCATGTTGTCACAAATGGCAGTATTTCATCTTTCCTTATGGCTGAGTAGTATTCCTATATATATATATATATATATATATATATTACATCTTTTTTATCCAATCATCTATCAAAGGACACTTTGGTTGTTTCCATGTCTTGGCCACTGTGAGTAATGCTGCAATGAACATAGGCGTGCATGTATCTTTCCAAATAAATATTTTCAAATTTTTGGGTAGATACACAGGAGGATTGCTGAGATACACAGTAGCTCTATTCTTAATTTTTCAAGGACCCTCCATATTGTTTCCATAGTAACTGTACCAATTTACATTCCCAATAACAGTGCATGAGGGTTGCTTTTTACTTTATCAAATATTAATTTCTTTTAAACTTTTTGACACTTTTATAACAACATTTAAAATACAAACACATTATATTTTGTAACAGCATTTAAAACACAAACACATATAGCTGCACGAAAATATTTTCTTTCTGTATGTCCTTATTGTGTAAGCTTTTTTTTAAACTTTTCTGTTAAAAACTAAGACACAAACATACACATTAACTTAGGCCTACACAGAGTTAGGATCATCATCACTATCTTCTGCCTCTATATCTTGTCCCACTGGAAGGTTTTCAGGGGCAATAACAGGCATTGTGCTGTCATCTCCTATGATGACAAGGCCTTCTTCTGATTCCCTCCTGAAAGATCTGCCTGAGGCTCCTCTTGAGGAGATGTCACTCTTTTCAGAAATATGTCCATGATGGTTTTCTTGGTTTGTTTCTCCTTCTCCTTCTCTTCCTCCCCCTGCTTTCCCCTTCCTTCCCCTTCCCCACCTCCTGCCCCTCTTCTTCTTCCTCCTTTTTCTTCTTTTTATCATAAATTTCCTTGTAAGCAGATAATGCTCCATGAACATTCCCCTCTGCTAAGAAAAACCTTTTGGTGTTGGGATCTATGTTTTCAAACTTTTTAAGGAGCTTGCTGAGGTCTGAAAAAGCTTCTAAGCCCTTCACTGTAAATTTTCTTTAGGGTTCTTCTTCTTTTTCAATTTCCTTTTGTCTTGACTCTTCTTCAGATATGCATTCCTGTTCTAGTTCCAAAACGCCTCATTAGTCAATTCTCTAGGAATGACTTCTAGAACCTCCTCAATATCATAATAATCCACACCCAGGGGAAAGTGATATTCCACCTCAACCACAGCTTTGTTGATTTTTGCAATCTCTTCATCCTTAGCAAATCCTCTGAAGTCATGGATGAACCTCTTGAGTGTCGTTTTCCTGATGCCATTCATACATTCCTTGGTCACATCACCCCAAACCCAAGCAAAGTTCTTGGTGCAGTCATAAATATTGTAATTCTTCCAGAATTGCATCAGTGTCTTCCTCAGTTGTAGCAATAGCCTAGGCAAAGTTTCCTCAAGTAGGAGGGAGAAACATAATGCTGACATTGGGACAAAGGTCACCAATAAAAGGAGACTGTCTGGGAGCATTATCTACAACAAGCAAAATCTTGAAAGGTATGTTATTCTCCAAAGAGTACTTCATTTCACTGGCATAGCTATTCAGAAGAGCTTCTTGGAAGAAGAACTGGGCCAACCATGACTTCTTACTTCTTCTAGCATGTGCACTGGAAGTGTGTATTTATTGGTATGCTTGAAGGCCCTGGGGTTCTCACTGTGCCAGATCACAAAGGTTTTGATTTATAGCCTGAAAAATTGCCCCCAAGAAGGACTGTTATTCTGTCCTTAAAAGCCTTGAAACCTGACATCAACTTGGCATACTTATGGATGAAAGTCCTTTGAGACATCCGCTTTTAGAATAGGGAGGGTTTCATCCATATAGAACATGTGCCCTGGCAAGTAATTTTCCTCCACAATCAGCTTATCTAGAATTTTTAAAAATTCATCTGCCTTCACTTAACACATGCAGACCCAACACTCACATTCACATTTTGTAATGAATAATGATTCTTGAAGCTTTTAAACTACCCAGAACTAGCAGTAAACTCAACATCATGGTCAGGTCCAGCTTTTTCTTTTAATATCGCAGACAGATATTTTGCTTTGGCTATGATCATGACAGTTCTGAGATTGATATGGCTCTGTGTCTGGTCTTCAATTCAGGTCATTAGAAATTTCTCCACGTCTGACATAGGCCCTTCTCAAATTACTGTTAGTCTCATTGTCTTTAATGAAGTAGATCCTGTAACAGCTTCCATCACTTTGTTCTTGTTCTCTTATGGTGGAAAGGGACATGCTTGACTGGAGAGAAATAAGCATCACTGATTTTCCAACTTTGTAGTCCTTACTCCCTTTTAATTCTGTTTCCAGGTCAGTCACTCAATGTGGCTGCTTACTGGTGTCAGGGCCCAGGGCAGTATTCCCCAAAATGTCCCACAAATGTATACTGATTATTTCAAATTAAAATCACTTGAGAAGCAAGCAGCAGGAACAGGAGGATCTCTCTGACTTTCCTCTGTCTCTCTAAATTCAGGAAGTAAATCTCCATGTGACAGGTGCCCTCCCTGCTCCAGAGAACTGAGACAACATCACAAGAGTTTTAAAAAAATCCACAGACAAAAAAAACCCAGTAAAAACCAACCTTGTAATGCCTTTATTAATTTTGTACCTAAGCCCAAACCTTGCTTAGATTCCTTTCTAACGAGGAGTAACTTTCCTTGTATTGTCAACTTCTCATAAAATTATTGTTTTTTTTTGTCTAAAAAGGTGCCTACTTCGATCATTTCTTTGAGCCTCATTTCCTGGTATGAACATCACTTTGTGATCTCCTGTGGGCATGTATTAAATTGTTTTTTCTCTGGTTATTCTAATCTTATGTTTATCATCAGTCCAGCCATAAGAGCGAAAGAAGGGTAAAGAAGGGTAATTCTCCTTTTCCCCAACACTGGCAACATTAGCAGTGGATTTTGTACACGTAGGGGTCATGACGGATGAGCAAAACAAAATGAGATTACATCAAGCACAGGAGAACATGATGTAATCAAGATATGTGTTAAACAGGAGATATACAAAGCTTATGCCCATATAACATGGCATACTGTTTTGCGGCAATTTTTTTTTTTATTTTAATAAGGAAAAGGAGTACCCTCTAAAATAATGATTAAAAAGTATAGTATACTAAATACGTAAACTAGCAACACAGTCGTTTATTATCATTATAAAGCATTATGTACTGTATGTAATAGTATGTGCTACATACTTTTATTTTACTGACAGCACAGTGGAGTTGTTTATACCAGCTTCACCACATACACATGGTTAATGCATTGTACTATGTATGACTTTACAACAACTATGATGTCACTAGGCGATCGGAATATTTCAGCTTCATTATCATCTTATGGGAGCACCATGGTATATTCGGTCCATCATTGACTGAAATGTCCTCCTGCGGTGCATGGAAATTATGACTTATTTTATTGATTTCGGGTTGGAACCATATTTGATATGATTTTAAGTATTAGAGAACTACAATATTTCTTGCCTTTCAACTGCTGTATTATAATTCATATGTGTTTCATAAATCTGGTGTTTTGTTTTTGTTTCTAGTTTTTTGTTATTTCCCATTATACCTTTGCAAGGCTCACACATCTTACATGTTCATTATTAAACTTCTTAAATATATATTCCAGAATAAATTATGATTATCTTAGCTCTCTTTCTCTAGACATAAAATTGCTCTAATTGCTAAGTATTATCTACATCTCTGAATCTTTTCACAATCCACAATTTTTCTTATCCTTGAATTAGGGGACATAGAATTATGTCAATGTGTAAATTCCATTAGATAAAATGTGACAGTGTAAACCAACAATCACTTTATACTTGCTATGGTAAAATAATATTTAAGCCTATATAAAAGCTGTATCAAATAAGTAAATTTCTTAATTAAAATTATTTTGTCCTGTAAAGAAGTACTAAAAGATGTTATATGAAAATGGCAAGTAAAAGGTCATTTAAATATTAGTTATTTTTACTAAAAAAATATTTAAAATATATCTTACAAAGTCTAAGAAAACGGACTTGGATACAATGCTTTTATCTCCTGATGACTTATTTTGTAATCTTTTGGAACCATCTGTTTCCTTTGCACCCTAAAAATCAGTTTGCCTACAGAAAATCTAGACCAATTTGCATGATATAAACATCAATACAAGCATCAAAAAAGGAGATAAAAGGTAATGATGAATTAGAATATGAGGATAAAATAGTTAACATAAAATAAAATACTAAAGAATATGCAATTGAAAAGAGGCAGAAAAGTGAAAGTACAATGAACAAAGAACATATTGAGAAAATAGAACATAAGTAGCAAAGAGGCTTACATAAACCCAATCATACTGATAATTACAGTAAATTTACATTGTTTTAAAAGGCCAAATACTAGAAAGAAATAATGAAAATGGTAAAAACATGACTGAACAGTGTTATATGTCTATATGTAATATATAAAGTCAAATATAAGTTAAAAGTAAAAAGATGGAAAATATAGCAAAAAAAAAAAATCATAAGAAAGCTAGTGTAACCATATAACTAACAGACAGAATAGATTTGGGGATAAAGAACATAGTACCAGTAAAAGGTATTTGGGACCCAATTTCCAATGTGGTGGGAGGGGGTAGTTTCTCACAAACCACAAAGCAATTCTTTGGACACTCGGCACTAACTACCCAGAAAGAGCATCAGGTCCCACAGTTTAAGAGCTCAGTGCTAAAAAATGAGCGAGCCCCTTGTCTCCCTCAGATGCCCATCGCAATCCCAGTTTTATCACTTGTGCTTCTAACCAACCAGCTCTGCATTACAGGTTCCAATGACCCTACCTTGGGTTCAACCGATTTGCTAGAGCAGCTCCCAGAACACAGAGAAACATTTTACTTACTAGATTACAGGCTTATTATAAAAGAATGCTACTCATAAACAGCCAGCACAAAGTGATGAATAGGGCAAAAAATGGGGAGAGGGCACAAAACGCCCATGCTGTCTCTGAGTGGCCCACTCTCCCTGAATTTCCATATGTTCTCCAACATGGAAACTCTTTAAACCCTCTCATTTTTGAGTGTTTATGGAAGCTTCTTTACATAAGCATGATTGTTTAAATCCTTGGCCATTGATGATTGAACTCAATCTCCAAGCCCTCTCCCCTACCAGGAGGCTGGACTAAAAGTTGCAACCCTCTAATCACCTGGTTGGCTCATCTGGCAACCAACCCCCCACCATCGTTAGGATATTTCCAAAAGTCATCTAATTAGCATAAACTCAGTGTGGTGAAAAGGGCTGGTTACGAATAACAATGCACCCATTTCACCTGTATGGCTCTGAAAGGATTTCAGTAGCTGAAGACAAGAGACCAACTATTATTACAAAAGATGTTCCCATAGCTCTATCATTCAGGAAATTCCAGGGGTTTTGGGAGCTCTTGGCCAGAAATGGGAGGAAGACCAAATTTCTTACTATAAATCACAATATCACAAACAGTAATAAAGAACATTTCATAATGGTGAAAGAATCAGTTCATCATGAACATATAAAAAGCCTAATAATAAGAATTCAAAATACATGAAAAAAAAACAGACTCCTATTTCTCACTGCCATCTTGTTCTCTCTGACATCTCCCTGTTTCTCTTTGTGGCTTCACGAAAAGATAAAATAAGTATCTGGATTCCATTTGATCTTGAATAATTTTACAGTGTTAAAAACAAAATTAACTGAGCTTATTGGCTTTATTCAATTGTTACGGCTACCAGGACTGGAAAGAAGCCAAGCGGCACTCAGAGAGTTAGGAGAGTCAGCTTTATTACACCAGCAGGCTCAGCGGGATCCTTCCCAAAGACTGAGCCCCTAGCAAGGTTTTGAGCAAGTTTTTACGGGTTGGGGACTTCCTTGAGTCGGGGAAGGGGTAGGTGTCGTCTGGTGATTGGCTCGGGGTGTGGCTTGGAGGGGGTTATGCGGAAGTGGGCTGGGGCTTAGGCTGGGGACCTCTCTCTCTGCTCAGGCCACCATTTTAGCTCAGTTCCTCATGGCAGGGAAACATTTTAAGGTCAGTTTCCCCATCACAATGATTCATGAATTGCGCAGCATCCAATCTAGCAGATAGAATGGAGTTGGAGTTGCTGTATAAAATGAGACTTTTATAAACAGAAGGGAGCAGTAACAAGGAAATCATACTGACAGATAGATAGAAATGAGCAGAAGAAGAGACCTAGCCCTGGTTAAAAAGCCCCTTGCTGCAGCTCCTGCTTGGGTCAAGCCCCCCTGCAGCTGCCCTCACTTAGGGCACCAACACCTTCCAAGCCCAGCAGGATTCTAGGCCCCCTTAAATCAAAAGGGTATGCTGCTAAAAGCCTAGAAAGACATCCCACTCATCAGAGTACACATCCTGCTTGTCAGGACCACCAATACCTGACCAGCCCCGCAGAATTCCAGGCTTACACTTACCCCTAAATCAAAGGGATATGTTCACACATACCCCTAAATTGAAGGAATGGATTGTTAGAAGCCAGATAAGGGGAGAAGACATCCCATTTCTCAGAGTCTACATCCTGCTAATTAGGACCATTTTAGTGAGCTTCTCAAACAAATCCTAAAAAGAAACTTGACAGAATCTGCCTTGAAAACAAAAAGAAAGGACTGGACACCTCAGTGAGAGAGGAAGAGAGATAAAGAGACATGAGAGGGGGAGACAAGTCTATCCAAAGAAACAGAACACCTTCACACAATGTAAAGTGGAGCTGCTTCCCTCTCTTGGGTCAGCCCGCTCCACGTCTAGCAGCGTTCTCGCTTTTACTAATAAACTTCTCGCAGCCCTATGCTGCACAAAATCTGTCTCTTGACTGAATTCTTTCCTTCAAGAAGACAAAGAGCCAAAGTGCAATGTCATTCCTGGCAATATCACTAAACATAAAAGCAGGATGGTTATTGCAAAGTCACTTTCCTTTAGGGGATGGCAGGCCTCTACCCAGCAGATTACGTAACTAGTGCTGATCAAGCGATTCCCGATTGACTGTTTTAAGATCCCATTTATGGGAGAGCCAAAAATGTCATTAAGTTAAATTTAGGTTTGGTCATGTGGGACTTAGCATAAGTGACTCCATTTGGGGCCTGTTGTCTTGTTTTTAACAATCGTACTGGTGAAAATGATGTACTTGCTGTGCACTCTCAGTAGTATTTATATATATTTAGTGTACAGGTAATAGGAAATCAAATCTCCTAAGAGCTGAACTCTTCTTTCACATTCAATCTATATGCATTTAGTGTTCGCATTTCAGAGTATTTAGAACAGCCATGCATTAATTTTTTTTTTCAACATATAGACTAGAAGTAGTCCATTAAAGCAAGTTTTTGTTTGTTTGTTTCTGAGTCATTATAAAATCCATTTATTTATCCACCTAAAAAAATAAAACAATCAGAAAACCTCACATCCCAAAACAATGTAAATTCTTCCAGAAGATTTTTATCCATGCTAAGCATCAGATTGTCTGTAGTTTAACAGGCAGAGTGGGACTCCAAAGGCATTTAATCAAAGTAATCAGAAGTGTCACATGCAGGATCTCTTAAGGGAAGCAGAATTTGCCATCTCAAACGTATCTTTTTGGCATAAGGATTATCTAGAGCTGGTTATTTTTAAGAAACAGCAGACACAAGAGAAGCCCTGAAAATCAAGTAAAAGTTAACCCTTTTTGTAAGAGATATTTACATTTGTAAGGAAAATCTCCATTTGGAAGGGTGTCTTCTTCTCTGTACTAGGAAAAGGAAGACGATTAAGCCTCTAGAAACCTTATCCATGGACAAGACAATGACTTAAATCTGCATGACAACCTTACCCTCTTTGCTGTGATTTTCCTGGTAAGCGCCCATAACTGGCTGTCCTCCTCCATCTTTCTTTTGTCTTTAGATGAAGAAGGTATTTAAGGTGATTGGCTTGGGCCATTTCTGGGAGTTATTCACTATTCCCAGGTATCTCCCATGCGTGCAAGAGGTATACATGCTGTTAAACTTCTGTTTGTTTTTCTCCTGTTAATAGGTTTTTTTATCACAGGGAAATCTCAGCCAAGAACCTAGATGGGTAAATGAAAATTCTTTTTCCTTCCTTACATCTCCATAAGTGATGCTGCTGCACTTTTATGAGGATTGAGAACCACTGAAATATAGAAACACAATTTTAAAACTTAATATTGCTTTAAAAATTTTGTTCAGAAATATAATGCTGTTCTGTTGACCAAAATAAAAGTGTAATAGGACAGGGCCATCTCACCTAACTCTGCTCTCACTAATCTTACCTCTGTTATAAATGAGATTGATGACTGCTTTCTCATGTGTTAATACTCTCCTAATTTTGAATCGATGAAAATAAATATATCCAAAGACCTGAAATTCTGATTTATTATGTACAAATATTATTTTCAAATACATAAACCTAGAGTTCACATTCTATTTTATAAATATGCATAATATTCACCTGAGAAGTATATTTTAAGTGTCTCTGCTCAAAAACAGCCACTGATCCATATTAAAATTAAGTGAATACATGACCTGATTTCTGAATTTCTTAAATTAGGCCCCTAGCATTTTGTGTTTGTTGGATAAATTATGCTCTACAATTTTAACTTTCGTGACTATAAATTTAATATTCAAACACTAATGTTTTATCGCAATAGATTTATATTCTGTACTTGGCTGATAGAGTAGATCATTTTAATGCTTTATATGTTATTTCATTTTTCATCCAGAGAATGTTATAGATGTAGGAAAAACAACAGGAATAATTTATATTGATATCATTTAAAATCTAGGATTTTCTACATTGGACACAATTATGTTAACACATCCATCGCCTTACTATAGTTGATAACACTGCATGATACACTTCAAATTTTCTGAGTGTAAATCTTAAGAATTTTCATAACAAAAAAATTGTTAAATTTTTTGAAGAAAATGTTAAATGTAAAAGATGAAAGGTTTTTCAAATTTCTTTTAAGAGTTATGGGAGCTAAAGTTTGAAGACCATTATTCAAGCACTCAAGTGAGTCAACATCATTGTTAAAATGCAGATTTGTCATTCTGCTACCAGAAATTCCAATTGCTTGAGTCTATGCTTGGAGTTTAGAAATCTACCCCTTTAAGAAGCTTCCAAATAGATTCTAAAGTTAGTGTTCTTTTAATTAATCTTTGAGAAATGCTATTTCTCTAAGCGTCTGCTTTGCCCTCTCAAACTACCTCTTTCAGCAAACAGGATATAAGCCTAGAAAACCACAACTTAGCGGGTGTCCTAGCCCAGATCTCCAACACCCAGGACCCACCTAAAGTCAATGTTAGGATGCCAAATGTACAATTTTTCTCGCTTAGTCCATTTTACTCTACCCAGCTTGCTCCCAAAATTACAAGATGTGCCTGAATAATTGTTCTCTGACAGATTTCTTCCTAAGTGGTTAATAAATATGTCAACCCAAATATTATAGAAATATAGGTGTTTTTATTATTTCAATTATTGTAAAACAGGCTTACATCTGTATAAGTATTCATAATGCACCAAACATGTATCACCAACTATTTCTACATTAACATAGTATCTGGAAACATTACATTTGTCTTACTTTGGTTTTGCTGATAAGTAAGTACAGGGACAAAAAGCTCAATTGAATTCATAGCTCAAAAGTTGTATTGTATAATGGCATAAAAATATGCCATTATAAAATACAAATCTTTGAGCCCAATCAAAAAGTTCTAATATTTTAATGGAACCCCTAAGTGTTTTACTTTGAATGTGATCTAATTATCCATCTCATCTGTCTGAATGACAATGTCAGACTTACAAAGGACGATGACCATCATTATTAATCTTTGCTAAGGCACCTACTTATTGATTGAGGAGTCAAAGGAACATGTCACTGTCTCATGCTCTATTGACTGGGGAATTAGAGGTCAGACCAGAAGGAGAGAGTGATGTACTAGTGAGAAGCAAGAGATCTAGAAAATAAACTGTCACTCATGGATTCTAATGAAACAGCTTCTGTATTTATAGAACTGAGACGAAAAATAGAGTAGGTAACTTGAGGAAAGAAGCATGATTCGGCCTTCGAAAAAGATAATAATAAGGTTGATATTATAGATAGGATATACATCACTTCCATTTCCAGTTGCTCACATCTTACGTTTAATAACTTCCTCACTGGATTTCTTGCCATTTTTTTTAATCTCCTTATATTCATCTTATATATTGAGGACAAAGTAATCTTCTGCAAGTTATTTCTTTGTTAAAACCACCATAATGAAAATCTCCAGCATGTTCCCATTTAGCTATTAACTGCAATCTAAATTGCTTGTGATAACAAGGCCCCTCATTATATGGGTCCTAACCAAGTCATCAGAATTCTTCTGCAACGCGTTTCAACTAAAGCCTTTTGCTCTAGGCAAGTTTTCAAAGTTCACATGGTTTACTTGGAATAGTACATCTATTTATTCATCAGTAACTCAAAATGGACTTTAATGCAATGTCTTTTCTGATGCTTTCTCAGATCACACCATCCTGGAAAGACTTATCCCTTTGATTACCTTAAGCCACTTTGTTGTAACACTGATATGGCACGTGTTATATAGTAACATAGTATCTTTTTGGTTTTTGGTTTTTTAAAAAAAATTATTATAAGTTTCAGGTGTACAAAACAACATAGTGATTAGACATTTATACTCCTCACAAAGTGATACCACCCCTCCCAGTCTGCTACCCCTCTGACGTCACATGCAGCTGTTATTATACAATTGACTGACTATATTCTCTATGTTGTACTTTACACTCCATGAAAAAAAAGAAAAAGAAAAAAAAATATATATATATATAATTATAGTTGACATTCAATATTATTTTGCATCAGCTTCAAGTGTACAGCGCCGTGGTCAGGCATCTATACAATCTTTGAGGTGATTCTCCCAAAAAGTCCAGTATCCATAGTGTCTTTTACTGTAACTCTTTGTGTGTGAATGCCCTGATACAATTTCATGGGAAGAATTTATGACAGTTAATCTAGTACTCAAAGGATAATTAATAATTTAAGACATGATAAGACATATGGAAGCTCAAGAAAAGATACAGAAGCAGAAAGGGCAAAGGCATGTGTACACAGCAATGTATAGCGCCCCTTGCTTTCATGAGACAACTGGCAGTAGAAAGAAAACTGAATCAGGTCATATATCATCTATGAGCTTCAGTGTATTCATCTATAAAATGAGGACAGCAATGTTGTGATTATTATACACGAGATTATAAAGATTATAAAAACAGAGCACAGTTACTAACATGCAGTAAATGCCCATTTGCTCCTAGTTTCCTTGCCTCCATCATCTTATCTGTTTCCCTAACTAGATTAATTTGCACAATTTAATAGTACTAAGGGTTTCAATAATTTTAGAGTGGTATTTTTTTAACAGTATAAAAGCAACTATATTAAAATTAGGCAAAACCTACATTCTAGTCTTCTTTAGCTAGAATTATGATCTTGTACAGTTAGTTCACTTCTCTGTCACTCATTTTCTTCAACCCTATCATGAGATTAGGTGCTTCTAAACCTTCCAGCTACAGCATTCCATGATATTCTCTCTGGTATTTTCCATAGGCAAAATAATTCCATTATGAAATACATATGGCTCCTTGTAGGCCAAAGCCATTTTCGAAGCATTCATCATGCTTCTGCGTCCAGTCCATTTTATTCTTGTCTGAAATTACATCAAGAAAATGATGAGTAGTCCTGGATGCAGATATGGGTGGATTTTCTGTGAAGCCAAGAAAGCTCAAACTTCAAGACCTCTCGTTTGTGTGGATCCCTCCCAAGTTCCTAAGGTGTTTTTGATGCTTGTGGCAATCAACTGATTCTAAATTTATAATTCATTGTGTGTGTGTTTCTCTAAAATTCTACTTAAATATTAACATTTGCATCTAATTTTCAATTTATAATTTCCTATTCTTCCTAACAAAAAACCACCCAAATTTTAAAAGATACAGATCCACCATAACTTGGATCTGCCCTGTCTGGTTAGGTCCCTGTCAACTTAACATTCTTTCTTGAAATGTAGCATTAGGAATATAACTAAATAGAGAAGATAAAAATCCCATGGCCTACCAATACGTATGTTAATATTTAAAATACATACTAAACTTTAAAAGAGTTAAAATGAAATAAACATTGACTACATAAAACATTTTGCTTTAAATGGTATGTTATGGGGTAAAATATGCCTTGTTTGGGATACCATTTCATAAATACTTGTTTATTATTAAGCATTTTCAATTCCTAAACAAACAAAAAAATCCCTCTTAAATACATTTGAATGAAGGAGATGTTTAAAACATATTTCATTAATTCTAAGAGATACGTTTTTAACCCAATTTAACATTTCCTAATTGATGGTCAGTGGGCAGTAAAGTTTTACCCACACATGTGAAAACTTGGCTAGTGCTCCGAATGGCATGATAGGCAATGATAACTCTTAGAATTTTCAGGTAAACAAATCTTTCAGAATCATTTGAAGAAGGATTATAATTCCAGGGTATTGTTTCAAATAATCCACGATAATTCTGCATGATTTAAAAATGTGTCTATACATTTGCTGGGGGAATGTAAAATGGTTCCACTACTGTGAAAGACCGTGTGGTAGTTCCTCAAAAAGTTAAACATAGAATTACCATATGACTCAGTAATTCCAATTACAGATACCATATCCAAAAAAAATTGAAAACAGATACTGAAACAAACACTTGTATACACATGATCATAGCAGAATCATTCGCAATAGGTCAAAGGTAGAAAAAAGCCAAATCCCCCAAGATCAATAAACAGGTAAGCAAATGATGGAATTTGCATACTATATAGTATCAATCAGCCATAAGAAGGAATGAAGTCCTGAAACATGCTAAAACCTCGATAAACCTCACACACATGTAAATTAAAGAAGGCAGACACAAAATGTCACATATTTTTACTGCTTATTTACTACTTGTTTTTGGATTTAAACAAAAAGTCAATATGTAAACCAAATATCAACCTAAGTAGTATAGGAAACATAATCTGGTTAGTTGCTAGTGTAGTCTGAGTATGTTTAGTTTGTAATACTAGTATCAACTATACCACTGATATTGTATCTATGGTTGGATAATGATAAAACAGTTAACTCAATGTCATAGAAACCTTACCCAGTTTCTCAAAAATGTCATGCCAAATAGGGTAAGTAAACATGCATAGCAAACAACTGTTCTCAAATATGCAATACTTGACTATTGCCACTTGTACAAAACAATGCTTGGTTATTTTGAGAAAGTCATATAAATTGTCTAAGGTTTATACTAACAAGATATATATAGCACACATCAAAATCAGACATCTGAACACAATTTACTTACGCCTATTGATTTATTCTATGGAGACATAGACATGTCTCAGACTTGTCATTGAAATATTTAAGAATTTCTGTGCCAAATGATTTTAAATTTAAATGAATATGACTAATGAATTGTGCCAATTCTTCTATGTTCTTCTCGGAGTGTGTATTTCAGAGAAACAAGGACATGATAACTCTTGAAGAAGACCCATTGTTTTCTCTCCTCAAATTTTTGGCATAGGTGAAACTTTTGTATTATTTTAGAGAACATTTTCTCTACTTTGAATGTCCTATTTCTGTTTCTACATCTATCATCTATTTGATAATTCATCTGTAGTTATGCTTAGACAGGATAATTTTAGCTTGTTGATGATAGCTGTATAGGAAAGGGACTTCTTGGTCAGTTAAGAAGATAGAGTTTTTTAAAAATGTGTTTTCAAGATTCAAATAGGCACATTTTCCTCATGAACAGATAATAGATTCGAGGAATATTACTAACAAGTTTATTTCTTGCTTGGTTGTTTCTTATAGTCAATTCAACTGTAGCTACTTCACTAAAAATGGTGAATAGATCACGTATAATAAACAATAAATTCTTATATGTTGGAAATTAATCAAATTAAAATGAATATGAACATTTGTATAATTGTGAAACTATGGAACAATGGGATGGTTGTATTAAAATAAATATCACTGTTTTAAAAAGATTCCTTTGGAGAGTCCAAAGGGAAAATTCATTTCTGAAGTTACCCATATATTCTGTTTTCTTGACTCTAAGTCCTAGAACTATGGCAGGAACACTTTACAGAAATGCAATATAAAATATTATCTGCATAAAACATAAAGGTTTACCTAGGCTTAAACTCTACAGGTCTATACTATACCTGTTTCCCAGTAAATTTGCAGCTGTGATATGTAAAATTTTGTGGTGGTGATTTGTGGTTCTTTATATTTCCATTGTCTTCTATATTCATAGTGAAATTCATAATACACAAACAGCAAAATCTTGTTTAAAATACATACATGTCTCAGTTACTTCCAAATACCAAATTTGGACTCAAATATCATGGGACTTTTATACAGCCAAATTATCTCTGTAAATAAAAATGTTTTTTATGGAAATTAAAATAAATAAAATTTCAAAATCAAATGATTTTTGGAAAATGGTATTGAAACCTTACTCTCAATTCGAGAACCGTGTGCTTTTATTAAATATACTTAAAGTTAGTGAGCTTCAATGATGTTGCAGTGAGTTCTGGTACCTTACTTATTTCTCCTCAACAATGTATAGAAAGATGAAGAATAAAGGAGTGTATTTCTGCTTTGGTCTGATTTTTTCCCCCAGAATGTTCACAAAAACTAGCAGGATATTCTGTACTGCTTTTTCCCTTCACTATTTGTCCTCTATACACATATTTAGTAATCAAAAAAAGTTAATTTTTACATTAAAAAAACTTGCCTAAAGTAGTCTTTTGAATGATATTGTTATCTAATGAAAATATAAGCAAGACTTGTTTCTTTCCGTACTGTCATGTAAAAATGTTAGTTTCCCTGCATTACTTTTTTTAAAAAATTTACAGTTCGTTTTTTAAAAAATTTATTTTACTTATTTATTTATGGAGGGTACAGCTCACAGTGGCCCATGTGGGGATCGAACCGGCAACCTTGGTATTATCAGCACCATGCTCTAAGCAACTGAGCTAACCGGCCACCCCTGCATTACTTGTTAATGGGAATGATAGTAGGCTTAATATTCACTTGTTCATATTTCCATTCTCTCCCTCCCTCTCTCTATATATACTCGTTTATTTAATATGCTCTCTCAACTGCTAGTGTAGTCTGCTAGTGTTCTTTTGCATTTCTATGTGGTTTTATAACTTCATTTTCTCTCCCATAATCCCTTTTCACTCATTAACAATATTTTTTTTTCTGTACATGGTGGTAAAGGGAATGGTATATTTAACCCTCTTTGGGATCAGAGTCGTTTTCTCCTTTGAATTCAGATAAAACTGATTTGTCAATGTGCAGTGCTACGCAGCTTCCACTGACACTCCATTACACATCTCTTTAGGAGCTGGGAAAGAGATAAGTTTGCTATTTAAATTATTTCATATCAATATGAAATAATATCCCTTGGACTGTGATATACTTAAATTTCTACTGCTCTCCTTTTTTCTTTCAAATATAAGTAAAAATGGAAATTTTTAAGGAAGTAAACTATTCAAAAACAGAGGAAAATAACCCAAACATTTATTTCATGCTTGCTCTTTCTAATACTTTCTTGAAAACTTTAAAACTTGAAAGATTTAATCAGTTCAAGATGATTCCTCTTTAACAGGTGGCTAAATTACATTTGTGGCTGCTATTTATAATTTTCCTTAACAGAAAATTTATTGATTTCAAGGGTATTATGAGCTATGAAAAGTTAGCATGGCAAGAAAATAGTACATGTTGTATGAAAATATTTGAGAACTAAGAAATTAAGTAACCATTAACACATCTTAAATTATAAGGTTTCTTAACCTGGCTCTAACACATGTGGGTTTCATTCTGTAACCTCAGAATCTTATATTAATCTATTCAACTCACAAAAAGAAAAGATTTCAAATTATTACTTTCAAATTATTTTCTTTTGAAAGCAACAAACAAACAAACGAACAAAAACTCATAGACACAGACAATAGTTTAGTGGTTACCAGAGGGTGGAGGGGAGGGGTGGGTGGATGAGGGTAAAAGGATCAAATATATGGTGATGGAAGGAGAACTGACTCTGGGTGGTGAACACACAATGTGATACATAGATGATGTATTATAGAATGTTACACTTCAAACCTATATCATTTTACTAAGCAATGTCACCCCAATAAATTAATAAAACAGTTATGTTTACAAAGAATTATACAGACAAAATAAATGATAAACATTCTACTTTTAAGTGGATTGTGAATTGATGGATACTAAATATAGTTCTGCAACTGCAAAAAGAAGTTAAATGCATATAAATTATTTAGTTTTTAAAAAGTCTATGGGGGTGTAAATTCTTATTAACTAATAATTGCTAAATGGTCGACCAATATATTTTTGTAAAGTAAAAATGAAAAATTATAAGTAGAGGAATTCTGGTTCAATTCTATCATCCAAGACCTTGGAAGTTATCACTTATATCCTTACAATGAGTAAAAAACTGAACAAACTAAAATTCAATTATTAATATGTCTTGAGACCTATCAAAGAACTACAGTTTTAGGCCAAACTGCCATTCCAAAATCTGGAGACACAGTTGCATCCAGAGAATCATAGCCAAAATATGCTAGCCTGGAAGCAGAAAACAAAAAAGGATAGGAACATTTAAATTATAATTTCGATAAAATGTTAGAGGCTGGGTGTAGATTAGCATTAGAGTGAGAAATTCCTATAAACTATAATATTAGAAAGGCCACCATATTTTCTAAAGGGCTTTGGCTTCAGGAAGCCTACCAGGTTCTTACTCTAAAGATCTGGGGGAAAAAAATCCCTCAAAGCTGTGGCAGGAGAATGGGAAGCATAATCATTGTTAAGTACCCCAAGAGCCTTCTCTATAACAGAGGCCTATTCCTCAGAAAAAAAGACCTTACCCCAAACCTAATATTATCTGGGAGAAGGCCAGTTCTCCTACCCCCGTCTGCTCTAACATTCCTGTCTCACCTAATGGGAGTCAACAAGTGCCAGGATTTCAAGAAGAGTATGGGGCAAGGGAGGAGGATGCCATACCACTGGAGAAACACTTGTGAAAATTACAGGCCTAAAACACAGGCCAATTAAAACACTAAATTTTTTTTCCTTTTCCTTTTTTTTTTAAATTTATTGGGGTGACAATTGTTAGTAAAATTACATAGATTTCAGGTGTACAATTCTGTATTACATCATCTATAAATCCCATTGTGTGTTCACCACCCAGAGTCAAAAACACTAAGATTTAATCTGAAGATCATAGAGCACTCCCATTCCCTGTACCTTGCCATAAGACAAGCAGGTTCCCATGTAATAATAGTGGAATACAATGGAATGAGCTGCAAGACACAAACCTTCTCTGAATAGAAGAGCTTAGAATAGTCAGGACCAAGAGATAAGACAAAAATAAAGAACATTAGAAGAATTTAAGACTCTGTAACCCATTACTGCATCAAACATTAAAACGAGCACAAATTCTAGAAGTCTATTTCACATAAAGCCTATTTTCATCAGTATCTGATACAACATGTCTATGTTTTGTTTCAACAAAAAATCATAATGCATGCTGAATGGCCAGGAAAAAACAAAACAAAACAAAACACACAGTCTAAAGAGCAAATCATTTAACATAACCAGATTCACCCATGCCTTAGACCTCAGAATTACAAAAAAAAACAAAAAACAAAAGAAAAGAAAAGAATTTTAAATAACTGATTAATACATTATGGGCTCTAAGGGAAAAGTAGTCAACATGTAAGAATAGATAGGTAACATAATCAGATATGAAACTGTAATGACTCAAAAGCAAATGCTTGAAAGCAAAAACAATGTAACAGAAATGCAGACTGCCTTCAATGTGCTCATCAGCAGATCCAACACAGTCGAGGAAAGATTCAGAGATATTGACGATAGGAGTAGAAACTTTGCATAGTGAAATGCAAAGAGAAAAATGAAGAAGAAAAAACAGAGCAAAACATCCAAGATATATGGGACAATAATTCCAAAAGTTGTTAGATAGGTATAATTGGAATGACTGAAGGAGAAGAAAGAAGAGATGACAGAAATATTAGACATAGTTATAGCTGTGAATCTTTAGACTTAGGAGTTCAGAGAATGCCTCTCAGGATAAATACTAAAAAGTTTTGTTGTTGTTGTTTTTAATTTTACACTTATGCTTATCATATTCCAAATGTAAGAAACCAAAGACAAAGGAAAAGAAAAATCTTAAAAGGAGAAAAACACCTATCTATAGAATCACAAAGATAATAATTACAGCAGACTTCTAATCAGAAACCATTCAAGATAAAACAGAATAAAGTGAAACATTTAACGTATTAAAAGAAAAATCTACAAACCTTGAATTCTGTATCCAGGGAAATGATCCTTCAAAAGTAAAGAAGAAATAAAGACATGAAGACTTCCTTAGACAAACAACACTGAAGGAATTCATTGTCAGCAGATATTGCAAGAAATGTTAAAAGAAGTTCTTTAGAAAGAGACAAAAAAAAAAAAAAAGAGAGAGAGAGAGAGAGAGACGAGCACCTGGAAGGAATGTAGGAAGGCAAATAAATCTTTCATTGCTCTCATTCTGTTTGAATTTAAAAATAAAGATTTGTTAAAAGTATAATAGCAACAACATATTGGATAAATATAGCATTGTATAAGTAAAAATAATGAAGCGATATCACAAGGGTGTGAGGGAGGAACTGGGAATACTGTTCTAAGCACCTGCATTACTCATATACTATTATTTGAAGGTGGACTTCTAATAGTTTAAAATATAGAATTTTAATTCTAGGACAATTTGTAAAAGTATTAAAAATAAGTATAATTGTTATACTGAGAAAAAGAAAATTAATCATAAAATTTCTATTAAAACCAGATTTGGCAGAAAATGAGGGTGAAAGAAGATATCAGGAAAACAAATGCAACAACTAAAAAGAGTCACAGACATTATGGATATTAACCTGCTATACAAATAATTACTTTAAATGTGATTATTCTATTATAGCAATTAAAGCAGAGATTATAAGAAAATATATTTAAAAATCCAACTTATGTTAATTAAAATAAATAAATTTTAAATATAAATACTCAAGTAAGTTAAAGTAAAGATATACCATGCTAACACTAACCAAGAGAAAGCTGGAATGGCAGGCTATATTAAGTTCAGACAAAGCAGCCTTCAGAACAAGAATGATACCAGGGATAAAAGGAGCATTAAATAATGTATATATTTTTAATGTGTAATTTCTCCAAGAAGACATAACGATTTTAAAGGTGTATGCACCTAAGAACAAAGCATCAACATATGAGATGATTGGAAGACTCACTTTTCTTAAGACAACAGATCTTCCCCATTTTATCTATAGATTCAGTGTCATCCCAATCAAGCTGATTTATTCCCGGTTTGAAAGGCAAGTTTCACATCTTAAATTCATTCAATAAAAACAATATCAATAGGCTAAGAGTAAAATTATATGAGCATTTTAATTGATGCCAGAAAAGCTTTTGGTGAAACTCATTTGTGGTTATAGAAAACAAATTTTGGCACACTTTTTTAGTAGATATTTTAAAAGTTGGTTCTAAAGTTCATATGGAAAGGCAAAAGACTTAGAAAAAATAAATTTGAAGAACGTATACTAACCAATTTTCAGACAAACTACAGTAAAAGTTATAGTAATAAAGACAGTGTTGTATTGGTAAAAAATTAGATACCTACATAGGTGGAAGAGAAAGGGAATTTTGAATAATCCCACTCAAACATTGTCAAATGGTGTTTGACAAAGGAACAAAGGCAATTCAAGAGAGGATTTTTCAACTAATGGTGCTAGAAAAACTGGACATCAGCATGAAAAAACATTAATCTAGATACAGACCTCAAATTTTCAATAAAAATAAGTTAAATAAATTAAAAATGGATCACAGACTAAATTACTTAGACCAGCTCATTTCCCCCTACCTCCGTCAGTGAGGTTGTTTCATACATTTTTAGTACAGTTAAATCTGCTCCATATCCTACCTTCCATTCTGTAACCCCTGGAGCTCCAAAATGATTTTTATTTTAATTTTCATATATTAACATCCAATTTTTGTGCTATAAAGTTCTATAACTTTTGACAAATGCATGTTGTCATGCAAACCATAATTACTGTATTATACAGAATAGTTTCATTGCCATAAAATTACAGTGTATTTCACTTATTCAATACCTTCCAGTCCAAATTTGTGGAAACCATTGAAAAACCATTGGAGAATCAAAACTGTACACTTTCTAAAAGAAATAAAAGAGAATATCTATGCAACCCTGGGCTGGGTGACAAGTTTTAGATATAATACCAAGAGCCCAAGAAGACAAAATTGATGTTGGACCTCAGTAAAATTAAAAAAGCAAAAAGCAAAAAAACAAAAACAAAAACAAGCAAACAAAAAACAAAACAAACAAACAAACAAACAAAAAACTGCTGTGTGAAACACACTATTAAGAGAATGAAAGATGAGCCAAGACTGGGAGAAAATATTTGCAAAAACACATCATAAAAGATGTGTATTTAAAATATACAAATAACTTGTAAAAATTCAATAAGAAAACAAATCAATTAAAAATGGCCAATAGATGTGAATAAACACCTCATCAAAGACACACAAATAGCAAATAAGCATATGAACAGATGCTAACCATCATTTGTCTTTAGGGAAATGCAAATAATATAACAATGAGATACCACTGCACACTTGCTAGATAGTTAAAAAGAGAAGTACTGTTTACTTTCAAGGATACTGAACAATAGAAACTCTCATTTATTGTTGGAAATGCAAAAAACAAATACAGCTACTTTGAAAGACAGTTGGGAATTTCTTGCAAAGCTAACATACAAGTACAATTTGGCAGTTGCACTCCTGGATATTTTCCCAAATAATTTGAACAGAATATTTAAAACCACAATAACACATGCACACAAATACTTATAGCAGGTTTATTTGAATATACCAAAAAGTGGAATCGGTGTATATTTTCTTCATAGGTGAATGGATAACAAGTATGCCTACAAAAGAGGAGATCTAAGATATCGGAGGAGATAAATACTGTGCTTGCTTCATCACATGAACACATCAAATGTACAACTAAACTATAGAGCAACCAACCTGGAGAACCATCTGAAGTGTAGCTAAACAGAAGTTTTATAACTAAGGATATAAAGAAGAAAGCCACATCGAACCTGGTAGGAGGGGTAGACATAAAAAGAGCTGGCCCTACACCCAGGTGTGGCAGTTGAAAATTGGGAGAGATATCTCAGCCACAGAAGTTCCCCATGAAGGAGCGGGGGTCCCCAGACACCCACACCAAGCTCCCCAACCTGGAGTACTGGTGAAGGAAAAAGAAGCTCCCACAACTTCTGTCTGTGAAAAGCAGTGGGGATTCCCACCGTCCAGGTGGAACGGAAAGCTGCGGGAAACCCAGACATCCTCTTAAAGGTCCCACGCAGGCACTCACCCTGGGCTCCAGTGAGGGACAATGACTCTGGGGGGTGTCATTGACGTATAGGGAAGAACTCAGTTGTGTAACTCCAGGTCAAGGATTGGAGGGACAATCTCTGTTTTCCTGTGTGGGTACCTTCTCTCATGCAGCTAGCAGGCAGACCACTATCTTTCCTGTGTTGAACCCTCCCCCAAAGGCCAAATCTGAATCTGATTGGCCTGGTGAACTCTGTTGTCCCATCCTGCTGACTCACTGAGACCCTGCCTCACCCAACTTGCAGCAGGAAGCTGAACCTTACAGAAGCCAGCAGGTGGCAGCAGGCCTTGGAGTGTCCTGGCTTTTTGCAGAGCTATCCCAGACCAAATACTGGTGACAGCTATCTTCAGTTGTGTGGCCGAAGTGTGGTCTCTCCCACACACCTACAGGTAAAGCACAGTCAGCAACCAACGTGGATTGCTTTGTAGCTCCTACCAGGTACTGCCTGGTCAGTCACAGGTAGTGGGTGACTTGGGCTGCACCAGAGCCCCTCCTAAGAGGCTCCAGAATCAACATACTTGGAGGATGCCTTCAGACCACAGCAGAGTACTACCCAATTAGCCCTTCAAGTGGCAAACCAAAAGTGGTACCTCAACAGGTACCAGAGCCTGCTGGGGGGAATCCCATTCCACGAGTTAAGTCTCCTGCACAGCAGCCCATAAACTGTGAACGTGGCTAAATCCCACAGCCAGTCAGCCTGAGGGTCAATCCCACCTACTGATGTGTCAAGAGCAATCAAGGCTCAATTATAACAGGAGAGCACACACAAACCACACAAGAGACACTCCTGGAGCACCTGGCTCAGGGGACCAGGAAGACTCTGCCACTGGACCCCACAGGACCCCTACTACATAAAGCCACCAAACAAGACAGGGAGATGTATCAGCCCTACCTAATACATAGAAACAAACACAGAGAGGCAGCCAAAATAAGGAAACAAAGAATACATCTCAAATGAATGAACAGGAGAAAACTCCACAAAAAGAACTAAGTAAAATGGAGGCAAGCAACCTACCAGAGACAGAGTTCAAAACAATGGTTATAAGGATGCTCAAGGAATTTAGTGAGAACTTCAACAAAGAGATAATAAACATGAAAAAAAGATGCAAAAAACATTAAAAAACCCAACCAGTCAGAAGTGAAGAATACAATAACTGAAATGAAGAATGCACTAGAAGGAATCACCAGCAGAATAGAAGAAGAAGAGGACTGAATCAGTTATTTCTAATAAAAGTCTTAAATAAATAAAAAGTATGTAACAATACTATGCTATTCAGCAATAAAAAGAAATGACCTAGTAAATCACGATAGATGGATGAATCTTAAATATATGTTGCTCATGGAAAAGAGCTGATTAAAAAAGGCTACTCACTGTATGAGTTCATTTATATAATATTCTATAAATATCAAAACTATAGAGATGATAAACATATCAAAGTTTTACACAAATTTGGACTGGAATGCATTGAACAGGTGAAACACTGCAATTTTATGGCAGTGAAAGTATTCTGTAGAATACTGTAATTATGGTATACATGACAACATGCATTTGTCAAAAGTTATAGAACTTTATAGCACAAATATTGAATCTTAATGTATGAAAAGTAAAATAAAAATCATTTTTGAGGTCCAGGGGTTACAGAATGGAATGTAGGATATGGTAAAGATTTAACGGTATTAAAATGTATGAAACAACCTCACTGAAGGAGGTAGGGGGAAATGAGCTGGTCTAAGTAATTTTAGAAATGAGTGGAGTCTGTGGGTCCTATAATGAAATATACAAGGAACAGTAAGTAATCACTCTACTTGAGTTGATAAAGCTTTTTCCCACAGATGTAAGGGTTAACAATTCTGAAATTACTGTACATGTATAATGGAACTGAACAGTTAAGTAAATGGATGGCAGATGGTTGGAGCCAGCTTTCTCTGTTGGAGTGGGAGCTTACAGCAAGAGGGCAGAATTATCCATATGATAATGGAATAGAATCAGAAACATCAGTATGAACTCATAATTGACTTAATATAGGTATAGATGGATACATATAGAAATAATTATAGACATGCTTATATACATGGGTTAGTATACACACATATATTTCCTTGCCCTAGCAACTAATTTTGCCTAGAATCAACAACAGTCCCATAATAATGAGCACCTGAATGTCCACATCTTGGTTTTCAATATTCTTCAGTAAAAAGAACCAGGGCTTCTTGGAGAAATGACTGATTCTGGACTGGGGCAGTAAGTATTTAGAATCAGCCTGGAGCACTTGTAGTGCCAGAAACTGAGGAAGTGTCATAAAAACCACAGATCCCTTTTGCTTGCAAATTTTGACAAGTACTGCATGAATCCATTTTTGAAATGGATCTGTGGAGGAGAAACAGGAGTCAACCGAACGAGCTTGTGGTTGGTAATGTTTCTGTTAAACAGTTGAGTTAAATCTAAATGGGTGTTAATGTGGTTAAAATTTGAATATAAAATAAAAATGGGATATTCTCGTGAAAAATATACTACACAATAATTTACTATTAGTTATACTAAATAACAGGAATATGACCATTTACTTACAGGCATTTTCGAATTGCCAGAAGAAATAAAGGCTAAAAATAAAGAGCTTAAGTGTGCCTATAAAAATTAAAGGATTCATTGGTACAATTTAAAGTATCAAATACAATTCTGAACACTGGATTTCTCCCAAAAACCACTTACACAAAGCAAGCATAGCTATAGATATCTGGATTGACACAGAGATAGACAGATGATGATACGTAGATAGGTAGGTAAGTAGATAGATGGATAGCATTATTTTCTGAAGTTTTTGTGTAGAAAGGTGAGTACTATTCCTATAACAAAGAAATGAGGCTAATATTTGTAACATGACTCTTTCCAGCCCAAACCCTCCCTCTTCCTTCCCATAGTGATGGTCCATAGTATTTGGGAATATATATAATAAAGCAGAAATTGTTTAACTGACAGAATCTGGGGAAAGAGATCCTACCCACCAAAAGATATGAGAATTCCGATATGAAATCTTTGGAACGTAGGAGAACAAGTGAGGGAGAAATGCGGGTTTTGAGTTTAAACATGAAATTGTTAGTTAATAATTAATTTGACCAAGTTATTCTTGAATTGGCTATATAAGGTTATCAGCTATTTCTCAGAAATAATTGCTTAAGGTTAAAAAAAAATAGTTGTTTCTGGACAATAAATATATTTTCCTGCCAAATTTGAGGATTCAGCTATACATAAATGATAAACCATCGTTTTATATTTTATTCAGGCAACAAAGTAGAAACCAAAGTTTAATTCCCGGGGTCTGAGAGATTAGTTTTTCTCTTTAATACGGGTGACTACATATGTGCTAGCAAATTTTGACAAGCACTGCATTAATCCATTTTTGAAAACTATGGCTTTGAATTTTTTTTTTTTTTTTTTTTTTTTTTGTCATTCTGGTTGTTCTCTCTAGATGTTCTCTACTGCTCTCTACCCAGCAAGTTATATTTCCCATTAAGAAATGCCAGGCGCCACAAGAGTGTAGTTATGATCCTTAATCTTTACTTTATTTTGCTTTTCCCTGTTTTGTTTAATGCAGCTTTGAAATTTTAGTAACTCCCAAAAAATGTAATTATGTTTATCTTTTATTTTTGTGTTATTTTAAAAACACAGTGTTTGAAATTAATTATTTTTGTTGTTGTTGGTTTTTTATAGCTGAACAGGTGAAAATTAGTATTTTTTTCAAGCTTAAGGCTCTGATAGAGAAAAGTATATTAAGAAAACTTTGAATAGCTTTCTTTGTTCCATGAACAGAGCAGATAAAGTAGACATTTGATTCCTTCTTCCACTCCTTCTCAGAGGAGGAGGCACTGAACTTAAAAGTCTATAATTTACTCTCAAACTACTAGTTAGCACCATAAAAACATGCATTTGTTGTTGAAATAGTTTCTGTCAGAAGTTGTTTAGTGGCTTTCCTCCCTTTACAAATAAAATGCTCGTTCATTATATGTGTTTCCATTTCTGAACAAAATTCAACATTTGCTTAAAGCACTTTTGAGACTCATGCTACTAAATTACTTGAATTAGGAGTAGTTTTAAAAAGTGCACAATTCTTTATGTTTTCCTTTGCTATAAATGTAGAGTGCTATTTGTAACAATGGAGCTTTTTTTCCATTTAAGGGAAAAATAAATGTAATAGGCAATGGAGTGAAGGACATATTTAAGAAACACAAAATTTTAATAGTTATTTTTTAAATGTCATAAAATTCACAAATCCTTTTTTTGTTTTTATGGAAATGCTTTATCTCACTTTGCTATGCCCTTTTTATTGATATGTGTTCATCTGATAAGTGTACATGAAAAGAGGTTGTATAACAAGACAAAATACAGACACTCCCTAGAAAATGGTAAAGAAAGAAAAGCATTGTGTAAGACATCAAATTTCACTCTAAATTCAATTCCAGAAAGCTTGACAACACTTCTTATGTCAAGTTGCTATTTTAAAAGTTTACTTTAATATAAAGTTAGAATTTTAGTCAAACTGTATTAGTATATAAATATATTTTGAAACAAACAAAAAGTCTGTGAAACTCTGTGACCAAGCCATTAAGAAAATAATTCAGCGAGGAAATAAAAATGAATTCAATCTCTGGATGTCAAAAGCAAGGTATGCGTTATTGAAAAAAAAAATGTGATGATTGTACTATTCCAAAATAATTACATTTGTTTCTAAAATCAATCTTTATAATCACATAATTTTTATGAATTTATACATTAGAACTTTTATTTAATTTTTTTTAAGATTTTAGCATCTTTGATGTTATTTGCATGATAGAAAAATAAGAGAGAAGTGTCCAAGTAGCTGATTAATGCAAATTTTAAATGTTGCTATAGTGTCCAACTCAAATGTGTGAATATTGTGATTTATATGAGTAATAGACTCATAGAAAAAAATCCAAAATTTCTACATTAGACAACTAGACTTTTGGTTATTTTGGTTATTCAAGGAAATAGGCTATGGGGAGGTCTAGTCTTCGGCAGGGGTGAAAAGATAATGAGTGAATGTGATAACATTTATGTGGTTTTGATACAACCAGATGAATGTGTTCAGTAGGCAACTCAAGAAAGCTATCTGCACTGAAATAGGGGTTATTGTATTTATGGATAAGAATGAGGAGGCCCAACTGAATAAAAAATCAGAAACATGACGCTGAAAAAACAACATTTAAAGGTTATATGGGAAATGTTGCTATATAAAGGATCAATAAAATAGAAATAGGAAGAGAATATGATTTGAGAGGCCAAGGAAGAAGAATCGTTTTAAAAACCTTTTCAATCATTTTAAATACTGGAAAAGTTCATTAAAACTTTATGCCACTAACAATTAAAAAATGACCAATATATCTTGTTCTTAATTGACTTCAGCAGGAGTGATTTCTCTGAAAAGTGAAAGCACAAAATACATTCATGAGACATAATGGGAAGATGAGGACATAAGAGCAAGGAATAAAAGCAGTTATTTTTAACAACATTGGCTATGAAAGAAAGTATTATTGCTGAGTCCAAGAAAGGATTTTTTTTAAACCGCACTTGCATAAACCTTTGTGATAACATCTTAATACATCCATCCATGTTATTATGCTTATAAAATTGGTTTCAGTGTTAAAATGTTGGGTACATGGAATTTTTCCTAGTGCTTTCTCTTCCCCGCTTTAATCCATTTAATCAGAATAATGTAACAATAAACCAGAAAGCAAAACTGTATAAAGGACTGTAAATGATGCTACTAACAATTATTCTTATTGAGCAATACACTTCTATGAGCCAACTTTGCCCCACAATTAACATATATACAGCTCTAGGAAGTCAAAAGGGAAATAAATCATAAGGTCACTATTTTTAAATGTGTGGTTAACAGATCACCAGCACCAAAATCATTTGGACACTTGTTACAAATATATATCCCCAAGTCTCCACTAAAGGCACATACAAAATCTTATTTTAAAAGGAACCAAAAGTAATATTTATGATTAAGTAAACAAGGGAAATATGATTCGATGAAATAGAAGTTTTGGGCAGTGGGGCTAAGTAGTCTTATTTGAATTAGAAAGACAGAAGAAATTTGGGAGCCCCATTCTTTAATGTCAGTTTTCTTCTTACAATAGTGATTGGTGCAGGGGAGGTTGTAAAGTACATCTTTTAGGTCTATTCAAGCTCTAACATCCTATGGCGATGCAAAATGCTGGCAAAACAGACATTGTTTAAATTGACAAATAACTATTGTGGGAGTCATGATTTTACATGAGATCTGAAAATATCCTGTTTCTGCTTCTATTTTTCTGTTTCTTGTTTTCTTTCTTATTATTAGGATTGTTATTATTTTAAAAACAGCAACTTTGAAAAACAAGTTTTAATTTCTAGTCTTACATGTCAAAATATTATATCTTTCCCAGACAGAAATGTTGATTATTTTACCTAGCCTCTCTCTGGAAATTTCAGGAATTTTTAAGTGACTAAATGTTTCTCAAGTTTTGTTGGTGTTCTTATTGTACACAAAATAATAGACAAAATAAATGATTAATAGATAAGATAAATGATTCATGGATTAAGATAAAAGGGACTTTGGGGATTTTCCCATCCCAAATGCTCATTTTAGACTTCTACTTTGGATGAAAATGAAGCCATAGATTTACCACATCACCTGAAAAAAAACAATATCTAGACGAAATATAGGGAATGATGTTATTATAAGATGTTGAACATCAGCCAATAATGAAGAGTGACCTCAAGATACGGGAAATAAAGAAAACAACTTCTATCGTTGCCCTCCGAGCTTACTGCTTAGAGAAAATTTCCAGGCAACAATATAGGGCTGGGGGTAAGGGAGTCTGGAATGAGTCCAATAGTTCCCTGAATCAAAGAGATGAAGCTAGGTTTCCAAGGGTGGCCAAGCAGGCTAAAATTTACAGGATAGAGTACCAAAGAAGAGGGACCTATGCAAAAAAAAGAAAAAAAGAAAAAAAAAGAAAATCAAAGATCTCGAGAGGACACCCTTCATGCTTTTTAGCTGAGTACTGATCAAATCACAGAGAGGAGGAAACTACACAGAGCCAGGAAAATAACTGCCTAAAGGAGGAACCTACCCCTGCAACTCCCCTCCCCCGGCCAAAAATAATCTCTAGAATCCATACAGACCCAGTATGAATCTCTGTTCCCATCAGTTACAATGGAAAAATCTCATAGTTTTCAGGGCACTATGGAGAATATTAAGACGGGTTTTGCCTAAGTAATTGGGTGAAGTTAGCCTTAAATGGTATTCTAGTACCATCTAGTAACAAAGTTTATGAACAGGACCAAAAAGAATGAAACCAATTCTAAATAATCTAACTACAACCCAGAATAAAGATTTAAAAAATTATAAAAATACAGAACTATCTTCACACAATCACGATGTTAGGCATCCAATCACATTCACCAGGCATTCAGAAAAGCAGGAAAATACAACGTGTGCTGAAGAGAAAAATCAACCAACAAAACTGAACCTGAACTGACTCAATTGTTATAATTAACAGAAAAGTACATTAAAACAACAACTAACCCTGAATGCGTTATGTATTCCACATGTTCAAAAAGCTAGAAGAAAGGTTGACTATATTAAACAGGGACACACACGGAATATTACAAAAACCCAAATTAAATTTTTAGAGCTGGATACTATAATTTCAGAGATTAGCGAAAAGGAAGAAGTAGCAATAGGAAATAGCCAGACATAAACACAAAGGAAAAGAAGACTGAAAAAAATAAAATAACACAACATCACAGTACTGAGGGAGAATATCAAATGGCCTCATGTCAATATAATTTCATTGTGAATGGAATCTGGAAAAAGAAAAACAGAGAACATCACAGTACTGAGGGAGAATATCAAGTGGCCTCATGTCAGTATAATTTCATTGTGAATGGAATCTATTTTCTGAACGGGTCAGAAAAATAAAAATTGAAGAAATAATGGTCAAGATTTTTCCAAATCTGAGGAAAAATATAAACCCACATATCCATCCCCTTACTTTAGAGGTTTGGTGATATTTAGAGACTCATCTATTAATATCCCTTATATGGCCACTGGTAGACTAAGGTTCATATCCAGAAACTTGTCTACGAATCCAGGCAATTTCCATCACATCATGGCATCTATTCTTTAATATCAGCACTGTGTCACATGAAATTATACTTCATATGAATTAGATTTAATCTGCTTGTTTTTTACTCAATCTCCTTAATTTAAAAATAATAAAAGAGTTTAGCTGGGAGAAAGATGGCTTTTATATGTAAAACGATAATGAGTAACAGAAACCCATGTTTTTTATTTTCCTCTAAAATAGTTTAAGTCAAAACTAACTATTATGACAGAAATATATATATTTTTATATAGCTAACAAAAAAAAGCAGCCTTGTCAGCTACCTGGAGTAGTTTAAAGTTCATGGACTCTGAGGCCAGATTGGTTTCAATTCAGCTCTTTCACTTACTAGCTGGGTTATGTTAACTAAGTTAATTATCCTTTCTGTTGAATCAATTTTCTTCATCTCTAAGTAGATAATAATGTTGTCTACCTTACTGAGTTGATATAAGGATTAAAAGAGTTAATATTTATAAAACAATTAGAACAGTGCCTGACTCATGTTAAACACTACATAGGTTTAATAAATGACAAATAAATACTTGAGATATTATTTAACATATCCCCTCTTAAATGTTACATTTTTAAATACATTTTTATCTCCTTTCTCTTTGTTGCCTTTTATATATTCTTTTGTTTTAAACATTTATCTTACTATAGAAATCACTATAGAAAATTGGGAAATGTGTTATCGTTTTTATATGAGTGAATCCATTCTATATAGAGTATGATGCATCACACCTTGTTACCAAAGCCTTCATGAGTATTTTATATACTATTAATCTGCTAAATTTATTTTGTGATAATTATTTAATATTAGCTAGCTGATTTTGAGAGTTTTGCTTTTTTACATTTCTATTAAATTTATTGGGGTGACAGTAGTAAAATGATATAGGTTTCAAGTGCACATTTCTATAATACATCACCTATATATTGCATTGTGTGTTCACCAGCTAGAGTCAGTTCTCTTTCCATCACCATATATATATATATATATATATATATATATATATTTGACCCCGTTTAACCTCTCTACCATCCCCCGCCCCTCTTTCCCTCTGGGAACCACTAAACTGTTGTCTGTCTTTGTTTCTTTGTTTTGTTTGTTTGCTGCTTACAGTTTTATATCCCACATAAGTGAAGTCATATGGGTCTCGACTTTTGCTATCCAGCTCATTTCCCTTAGCATGATAATCTCAAGATCCATTCATGTCGTTGGCAGTATTTCACTTTTTCTCATGGTGAGTAACAGTACATTGTATATGTGTATATGGACTATTGACGGACACTTTGGTTATTTCTATGTCTTGGCCACCTTGAATAATGCTGCAATGAACATAGGGGTACATATATTTTTACAGATAAATGTTTTCAGATATTTTTGGGTAGATATCCAGATGAGGGATTGCTGGGTCATATGGTAGTTCCATTCTTAATTTTTTGAGGAACCTCCATACTGTTTTCCATAGTGGCCGTACCAATTTACATTCCCACCAGCAGTTTACAAAGGTTCCTTTTTCTTCACAACCGCTCCAACACTTGTTTTGAGAATTTTCTATTATAAACAATGTTGTAATAAATGGTCTTATAAGAGATGCTTATACCCTACTTGATGCTCAAAACCTTTCTCTACTTTGGCTCTGATCAGCAATGCCTCCACTTACAAACACATTCTGGTGCCCTCTTCCCTATGTAAGCTTTCTCTCAACCACTCTAATATCTGGCTACACTTTCTCCTCCTCAGTCTTAACATAATATCTAAAAAAAAAAAAAAAAAGAAAATTTGCCTATATATGCTTCTTATTCTTCTTCTTCACTCATCAACTTCACAGATTCTTACACAGACTCTTAAGACCTTACTGTGACCATTATTTTCTACTGAGACTGTGCTGTAAAACATCACTGATACCAAATTGATGGCATTATTAACTCTGTAGCACATAAAATTGCTAATTAAAACCACACCCCTCTATCTTGAAATTCTGTTCCCTTGGATTTTACGACTTCCTTAAAAATGATTTTTTTTCACTTGTCAGTGACCAAAATCTCCACTGAAGATGGTTTGACTAAAAAGGTGACATGTATCTGTTTACATAACCAAATTGTCTAAATTATATAGCTTCAGGTACTGCTGAACACAGGGCTCACATGCTAATAGTAACCTCACTTTTTATGTTGACTTCATCGAGGTGATAGTTTCCCTTGTAGTGAGAAATTATCCAACAGCAGCTCTACAATCAACACATTATCCTCACAGCAATTCCAACAAAATGAACCTCTCTTTCTATTATTCTATCAACTTTCCATGACAGTTTCATCGGCCTTCTTTCATTCACAAGCATATCTCTAAAACAACCATGATGCCTAGGAGCTACTGATTCACAAGTTTTGATGAAAATATTATATATATGGTATATAAATATTACATGAAATATATGTAATAACACATATTGCTTTTATCCCATTCATATTATCCTACTCCAGTTTCCATAACTCTCGTCAAGAATATTACACTATTCTCTTCATTGGTTTTCATGGCATCTTGTCCAACCGTGCACTTCTGCTATTACACTCTTCCTAAAGCACTGTTTTAAACATGTCACTCTCACATTAATAAATTTTCATGAATAAATTTTCAAATGTTTCTCATTAACTACTGAAGTCTACCCAATTTAGATTGCCATTTAGATCCTTTCATAATGTGGCCCTAAGTTATTGTCTGGTATTTGATCACAACCTCCAGCTTCCTACTTGTGCCTTTCCTGTGAAGTTGTATTTTTTTCTGATTCAAATTAAAACAATGATCCTCCAAGTGACTTTTAACAAGCCACTTGACCTTTTGGTGCTTTTGTAATGAGGACAAATAAAAACGTAGTTCTGCATACTGTTTGGTGGGTTGCATTGTTGAATTTCTCAGTGCAAAGAACTTTGGGCTCCTCGAATTAAACACATTTTATGAGTGTAGCTTATTGTGTCCACTGAGCCAAAAATAACTGTAGGTTAATAACTACCCTAGATTCCTAATTGAAAAACCTGGAGCCATCTAGCAGACAACATTTATTGTTGTGTTTTAATTTCCTACATGGAATTAAACTTTTATTCTTTACCTTTGAAGTACCTTAACAACTTTAATGCCACCATATTGTGCTGTCCATTTAGATAGGTAGTTTTTCATTAAAAACCATGTACAGTTTAATCAGCCCTCTTCAGCAAGCTCAGAATTGTCTTATGGTATGGATTACAATATGTTTAAATGAATCCTTTGGGAAGCGATAGAAACCCAACTGGAGCTTTTGTGTTATTTCAATTCTAAAGAAGCTCTATTCTCTCAGCTCTGCTTTTTGAGTCAGACTGGCAATGTGTTTCCAGCTCCCTTCCTGAAATAAATTACCACATGAACCCCAAAACAACATATTTGATTTATGTACAGAAAACCTTCTTTATGTCATTATGTATAGTTTTAAAGGATATCTCTCTTGCACCTGAGAAAGTGGGCTGTGCCTTCCCAGGGGACACTCATGCTCTATACCAATAATGAAGTCTAACTGTCTATAAAACCAACATTATTGTCAATCAACTTCGTTACCTCTTTAGTGCCAGAGAAACTCGCATTACTCTAGCCTCTCCTTCCACAGCTTAGTCTGATCTGATATTCTTGACTTCTACATATGAAACAACACTTCTGTGCTCCTTTGAGATTTTCTCAGATAACTATGACTCATATTGCAGGAACCTTTCTTTGTACCTGGATTTCTCATAATTCTGGAATACTGTATCTGGCCAAACCAGATACAGCATAAACCAGATACAGTCACACCTGTCTAAATAGCCCTCCTGTTTTACTTAATTTAAAATTAATATTTTTAAAATAATTACTCTACTGTATGGAGTGACATTTGTTCTTGTTATTTTTACAATCATTGCTGTCGCTAGGTCATATAGCATGGGAGAATGGTTACCATCACAGGCTAAGAAAACCAACTGCCGAGAACTGAAGGCCAGCTCTGCCAAGTACCATGTTTCCCCAAAAATAAGACTTAACCAGAAATAAGCCCTAGCATGATTTTTCAGGATGACATCCCCTGAACATAAGCCCTAATGTGTCTTTTGGAGCAAACCTTGATATAAGACCAGGTCCTATTTTCGGGGAAACACAGCACTTGTTATATAATATTGATAATGTAACATAATTTTTCTTGTCCTATGGTGTTCTGTTTTCATCTCTAAAAGGAGACAATTTACAAGAAAGAATTATAATAATCAACTGAAGACATATATGCTAAAGAGTCTGCAGAGTATCTTGTTTATTTAAAGAACACAGTGAGTCTTATTTATTTAGTTACCTGAATTCACTCATTGCCTTTAATATAAAGCCTTCTAGGACCTTCAAGTTACACAAAAGAAACCATAGCTTTCTAATCTTAGGTAGCTAGCTCAGGAGTAGCATGGCACAGTTCAGATTTAATCCTAGGCATTGTGATTTCAATCCCGTTCTTCCCATGTTGATTATATCCCCTCACAATTATGATTACTTGCCAAGGAAAGATACAGATAGAGATTATAAGCTTTAACACAACTTCTTCAGTTCTGCTTTCTGAATGAAAAGCTAAGAAAGCAAGAAAATATTTGGGCTCTTTAGAATGTAATAAAAGGTTCTAGAGATATCTCATAATTTATATATTCTGGTTTGCTTCAACCTTGTATACACATAAATCTAAGAGTGCTGACAAACCTTGTATATACATAAATTTGAGAATGCAAACTACAAATATACATATATATGTATGTATTATATATGTGCATAAATATATATTATATATATATATATATATATATATATATATATATATATACTTGTACTTTGTATATATGTTTGCAAGTTTCATAGTTAGTTTAAAATTGAGGCTTATCTCTGAAGTAGTGGTTCTTAAAATTTGAGTGATACAATCTGACAAGTAGCATTATAGTATCAACATAATATAGTACCTTGTATTATTCTGGTTGTGTAGCCACACCAGAATACCATAAACTGGGTCTTTTAGACAACAGACATTTATATTCTCATGGTTCTAGAGGCTGGAAGTCCAAGATCAAGGTACTAGCAGGGTTGATTTATCCTGAGGCCTCTCTCATTGGCTTGCTGATGGCCACCTTCTCTCTGTGTCCTCACATGGCCTCTTCTCTATGTGCGCACACTCTTGATGTCTCTTTTTCTTATAAAGACACCAGTTCTTTTGGATTAGGACCCTACCACTATGACTTAATTTAATATTAAATACTGCCTTAAAGAGTTAATTAATACAAATACACTCACATTGCACGTAAGGGCTTCAACATATAAATTTTGGGGGCACACAATATAGTCCATAACATTGTCATATCATATTAATCCAAACTAATGATCTCTTTTAAACAGCAGAAATTTCATTAAAAGAAAAGCATCTATTCTTAGATGTTCAGGAAAAAATACGGTGAATTCTAATATTTGCCAAACTTTGCCTAAAATGTGTATTTCCCATATATATTCATTCAGTAATAGACTGTGACAATTTAGATGAATGTTTCCTCACTATTATCCATATTAATATTCATACAAAATTGCCATTCATATACAATTGCATGGCTGTAAAATTATATATGCTATTTAAAAAATTTAAATTCTAAAGTCCCAAGTGAATCCAAAAATAGAAACAACTTATTTTTCATATTTCAGCAGAAATTTTTTCTTCACATGTGTAGCAGTATCTATAGATGACTGAAATGTGTTTTCTGCTAACTGTTGACACTACTTCCAACTGCCAGACTTCAGCTGTCACCCCTCTGCAAAATTGGCCATTGACTTGAGAAAGCTGTGCAGTCCTATAGCACAACCTATGCCTCAGGAAAGCTTGTATCCAATGAGTGATCTGCTCTAATGTTTAAACTCCCAATCCCCTCACCACACAGGACAACTTTGAAGCACCAGTCCAGTTTCGTAGCTCTTGCATCTCAGCCTAAATTCTCCCTCTGTCCAATCTGATTCCCTGTCTTTCCCTTCCCAAAAGCACACTAGGGAAACCCAGCCTGCAAGAGTAGCAAATACTCTTTTTAGCACTGTTCAAGGCATAATGTAATCAGACAAAATAAGTAAGAGCACATTTCTTCCCTTCAAACAGTACAGAGATGTGTTTTCAAAATGTGGCTAATAAAATCATTTTAGTCAGGCACAATTAAGTTTTTTTGTGTGTGTTTTTGGTTTGTTTTGGGTTTTTGTTTGTTTTTAAACCAACAAAATAAAGAATGTCAATGGTCCTCCCAAGTAGTAAGAACAAGAATTATTTTGTGAAATTTGGTTACAGTTTCATAGATGGACTTCTCTAGGAAATCTAACAAAAATATAAAATTGACTGTCTAAGCTTTGTTAAGGGGGAAACAACATGATTTTAGCAATAATAGGACAATAATTCTATCAATAAGCCTTATACTTCATGTCATTTTTATAAGTTGCAAAACTATTTGACTTGCACTGACACATGTGTACGCCAAAATATCTTTGAGTTTTTAAAGGAATGGATTGCATCATGTGTCCCTCCTGTTGCAGAGGTTTTATTGAGGGTCTTTCATGTGCTGGACAACGTGCGTGGCACTGCTTTTGTTTACTGTTGTAATCCCCAGGATTAGCCTATTGCCTGGATGATCACAGGCTATTAAAAACTACTTCTTTCTTTCATAAATGATCAATGGCCACAATGGGATCGTGACACCTGAACTTAATTGCCAGTTCCATCACATGTATGAGTTGTGGAAATTTTCCTTAACTTTCCTGCTCTTCAGGTTGCTTAACTATCAATTAAGGCTGAAGATAACAATAGATTTATCACGGCATGTGTAATGAGACTTCAGTAAGATAGCTTATAAAAATTAATATGAACAATAAATAATAAAATTTTGGCTTAATTTTTACCTCATTCATATGATGTAGAATACAGTGCAATTTGCCATGTTATTAAATGCTGACCAAGATGGCGTTAACATTCCCCCCAGCTAGATTAAAGTTAAGACAGGCTTCTTCCTGACTCTAGGCCTCTACCCTCCCTTTTCTTAGAACTTTTACTTCAGGAAAACTTGCAATTATAAATTCTCTCTCTGCTCCTTTGAGATGTAAATCTTTTAAACATCTTTTTTCCAGTTGTACAACCCAGGGCTGTCTTTCCCAAGAACTTGGGAGCCATTTCCTTGAAATGTAATCATTAAGGAAGATAGAGCCCCTGAATCCCAAACTCTGTGAGGAGGATAGGAGCCTAACGGAGATAGGTGTCTTGCTCCACGGTATAAAACTACCTCCTGTCATGAAGATATGAGAAAGTTTACTTTCCTTCTGTGAAACCAGTTAGCAAACCCAGGTAGCCCTTGATCTCTCTCGCGCGCGCCTCCCAGTGTCTAAAAAGCCTCCTACATTTGCTTCAGGAGAATTGAGTGCAGACTGAGTCCTGGCTCCTGTCTCCTATTGCAGCAGCCTGGAGTGAGTTTTCCTTCTCTGTTTAACTTTGGCTGATGCAATATTTGTTTTGACAGTGCAAACTAAAATGTATTATGAAAAGCTATCATTTCTGAAATGTGTTAATATGTGTAAGGGAAAGAAGCAGAAGGATGAAGTATGCAGGGAAGGAATCAAATGAGAGCCTTAAAAGCAGGTAGAAGCTAGTTGAAAAATATTTTCATTAAACACTGGCTGTTCCCCGTGAAGTTACAGAGATGGAGAGGTGGAAGCTCTCTCAGAAATTATTGTACCGCAGGATACCACAATTTTTAGCTAAAAGGCTCAGACTCAGAATACACATGCTCAATGTTCCAACGGTCGTATTTTTCCCCAGACATATTAGAAAAATAAATAATGAAAAGGAGATACTATTCCCCCCAAATTGTACAAATGTCAAAAAATATAGCCACCCTCCTGAGTGTTATTGTGCCTTGCTGTCTAAGCCAGGCAGAATCATCATTCCTTCTGTCAAAACACAGAAAATAATGTGTGAAGAATACGAGGGAATCTTTCATATTTACAATGATGAATTAACACCATGATGGTTCCTGTACTCAGCTACCTATTCTCAGCAAAGTCAAGCAAATTGAAAGATTATAGAGAGGATGCGAAGAATTAATAACTTCTGGAAATGGTAGTTACTTTTAAGCCATGCTACAAAGTTACTGCCTTTTATAAGAAGGCTGACTAAAAAGAATCTTCTCACTATAAATATTCATGTGTATAATTATTTCTTGCTTCCCAATTGGCACTCAGTGATTGAGAAAATGACATTAAGATGCTTATTAAAAACATTTTTTAATTAAAATTTATTGGGTTTACAATGGTTAGTAAAGTTACATAGGTTTTGGGTTTACAATTCTGTAATACCTCATCTATACATCACATTATGTTCACCACCCAGAGTCAGTTCGCCTTCTATCACCATATATTGATTCCTTTTACCCTCATCTACCACCCCTACTTCTGGTAACCACTAAACTATTGTCTGTGTCTATGAGTTTTTGTTTCTTCATTTGTTTGTCTTGTTCCTTTGTTGTTTTCAGTTTTATATACCACATATCTGTGAAATTGCATGGTTCTCATCTTTTTCTGTCTGACTTATTTGGATCTTGAGATTATTACACTAAGTGAAACAAATCAGACAGAAAAAACATTTTTTGTTATGTTTATTGCAAAAGTAATATTTAAAGGTAAAAAGAAAATTTTGAACATATAAATAAACAAAACTTTGAAATCTAAAAGCATCTATAGACCCACAGTTTACTGATTTAGTGATAGTCACTATTAACATTTTCATAAAATTTATTTCCATGGATGTATAGAATATTTAGCATAGCTTAAGGTTTTAGCTTGTACTATAAAGCAGGCATTGTTGTAACCACTATATCAGTATTAGTGCATTTAATTCTCACAACAGCCTTGTTAAATGGGCACTATTCTTATTCATTTTAATAGTCAAGGAAACATGCACACAAAGGTTAATGACTTGCCCAAGTTCACAGAGTTAGCAAGTGATACAGCCAGATTTTAGTTAGGCAGTCTGGCTTCCTGGCCCATGGCCTTTCACAAAATGATGTTCTTAACCAAACCCTTAATTTGAGAAATTTGGTTTGCCAAAGTTTTTCATTTTTTATACAATTTAATGGTGAATTTCTTATAGTTACATTTCTTTTGCATATTTTTTCACTTATCTCCTTAGAATAAATTTCTACAAGAGGACTGGTTATTCAAAGATCATGCCTATTTAAAAAATGTTGGTACATATTGTCAAATTGCCCTCAATACTGTTTTACCAATTTTATTTCATTTATACTATAAAAAAGAGCCCCTCTTCCCCCCTTTTCACAATAGTTGGTTTCTACTCTACTCCTACTCCCACTGTATCTGAAAATTTAAACCAAAACAACACATCTTGGAAATACAAATTATACTATACTTACTCTTTATTTATTAGTCAGGAGATGGTATAAACACTTGCACAAACTTCGTTTTCTAGTTATTTTCATAGATCTTTGAAAATAACTCTTAAATTAATTTTAGTTAACTTCATAAATTTTATTAATTCAAGACATGGTAGATGCTGGCTACACTGCTGGGTATAGCCAATAACACAAAGATAAATAATGCTTTTTCTTCCCTTAATTAACTTGCAATGTAAGGGAGAAGTTATCTATGTAAAGAGCTAATGTATAGGGCAGAATAAAGGCCACATTAATTATAATACAAGCAGAGTATTATTATATTACAGAGAGGTGAACAGAAACATACTACTGTTAATAATTCTGATTGAAGTGACGTTACTGGGTGTTACCTTTAGAGTTGAGAAATAAATGAGAAAGAGCATTTGATAGGTGTAAAGAAGGTTGAAGGACATACCTGAGCCAGGGAACATGATAAAACAAGCTACAAACACATAAAAGTATATAATGCTTCATTTTTTAAATTAAGAATTAGGGGCAATTAATGGGAGCTGGACTTGAGTTTTCAAACTATAAAAATAAGTTATATCATCTATTTATGTAAACAAACTTGTTCTATCAGAATTCCAATCAACACTGCCCCCAAAAGGACCAGGTGTTTCCATTGATAAAATTTGCTCCACACAAAACATCATAAACTAGTCGTTAAAACGAAAAGTGTATTAATCACTTCTTTTGTGCCCAACACTGTTCGAGACACTAGTAAGAGAGTGATCTGCTCAGATCCTTCCAGGGAAAAGACATAAAAAATAAGCAAAGAGGTAAAAAGAAAAGATTAATAGTAAGAGCCAAATGATGAAAATAAAACCAGACTTGATAGATAAGATATGTCCAGCCAGGCAAAGATCTGGGAAGTGTATTGCAAACAGAATGGAAAGAACCTATGGACTGGAGGCAATTGTCATAAAGGAAGGCTAAGTGATTTTGACAGTGATGATTGATACCTTCAGCCTGTATCAAAATTAGCATCACCATTAACCTTCTTTTCAAGATTATTTGATATCTCTTTATTAATTTTTATTTTTTGTCTGCTCAGGGAGTGTGTGCTACAAATTAAAACAAAAAGTATCATTTAATTTTTCATTCATGTGTGCTGGGGAGTTACTGGAATTATTTCCCAATCATTAAGTACCCTCTTTCTTATCCCTAATGTACAGTAACCAATACCTATTGTCCCTCTCCATCCTGCCATTCTCATCCAGCCTCACATTCCAGCCTCTGCTTTATTCAGTTACATCATATAAGGATCCAAGAACTCTTTAAATATTATACCTCAAGCAATTTGATACATCAATTGCCAGATGATGTTTCTTTCAAGTTTCTTTTTTTTTCTTGTCCAAAATTAGGCTTACTCTCATCCACATCCACATAACTTCATCTCAATTGGATTACTATTGACATCTATCAGTAGCTTGATGCATTCTTTTTTGTTTTCCTTTTATCCTGGGGTTTTATGCATTTTTTAGAATATATTTTTGAATAATACTATCAATGTAAAACTATATTATTATTTCCTTTAGTGCATTTTATTTATCTAAATATGATAATGATACTGCATAAAATTTACCTACATTGTTATAACTATGAACTATTTTGACAGAAAATGTTGCTTTTCTTTACCCTAATGGGCTCTAATATATACCATGCAATCACTACCATATATGATCATGGAATAATTCTAGCAATGAAATTTTTAGGAATTGTGGTGGGGACTTGTACCTAATTTATGTGACTGTCATCTGTAAGGAAAAGGAGGTAAATTAGCTAACAATTTCTCAAATATCTCATTGTACATTAACCTTTGCATTTGACACTATGATTTCTAAAATGTTTAAATACTCTTGCCAGTGCTATAAAATTAATATTAAACGTTTGTACTTGTCTAGCTTGGGAAAGAAAGTTTTACAGGGTTTTCAAGTTGTTTGGAGATTGTCACTTGATGTATTGCTTTAATCACTGTGTCGTTTTAATCAATGTGCACATTTGCTCAGAGAGCTCTGATGAGCATAATATAATGAACACCAAAAATAACAAGCAGGAAAACCTCTGGGTCCTCTTCAATTCCAAAATATAATGTAATCTCTGAATCAAATGACGGTGTCCCTGGTCCAATTTGTTCAAGGCAATATGATCAATTTATCTGGTCCCAAGAGATATAAGGGGAAGGAAAATATAAAGGCAGTTGGAGCCTCAAATATATTCAGAGATGCTCTGAACATGTCAAATAAATGTCACTTTCACCTGAGGAAAAGAACTTTGAAAGCAAATGTTTCAGAGGTGTACAATAGTGTCCTTTTAGTGTTCTAAAGGAAAATAAAAAAATGTTTAAGCATCTGGAAGTGAACTAACCACAGTGGAATCTAGTATTTTAAATTCTTATTCAAATAACATGCATAATTACTCTAACGGTTATGATACCAGTCACCATTTATTATATGTTTACTAAGTGGCAAGCAGAACATTTAAAATGTGACCCCATCGGGATGTAATGAACAGCATAGTGACTATAGTTAATAATACTGTATTGTATATTTGAAAGTTGCTAAGAGAGTAGATCTTAAAAGTTCTTACCACAAGAGAAAAAAAATAAGAAAAAGTATTTTGTAACAATGTATGGTGATGGATATTAACTAAACTTATGTGGTGATCATTTCACAAATATCCAATCATTATGTCGTACACCTGAAACAAATATAATGTGATATCTCAGCTGTACCTCAATTAAAAAAGAAAGATTACAACTTTTTAAAAAATGTTACCCTATTTTAATCCATACAAGAATCTGAGAGGAGAGGTAGTTCTTCTTATCACCATTTTTTAAAATAAGCAAACTGAGGCTAAGAGATTTTCAGTAATAGAAACAGAATTAAAACAAACAAAAACAATTCAACTAAGCTTTTAGATCCTTTGCCATTTTCAGAAAGGCTTTCATAATTCTAATGTTTTTACGTGTGTGTGTGTGTGTCTGTGTGTGTGTGTGGCATGCACGTATAATTATGTTTTAACAGGACATAAACAAAGACACTTCATCTTCAGGTCATCCGTAGTCCTCACCTTCTTCCTCCTCTGTACCTTCTATGCACAGCTCACTTCTACCATATCCCAGTTTGGCAGGTCCTTCAATTTCTCTGGATGTTTCTACTTTCATTGCATTTGCTTGTTTTAGCATAATAATATTCTTCTGTTCCTCTTCTCTATCTTTATGACTATTCCTGTCTTTAATAATTGGCTCAGGATCCTCTTTCCATTAAACCTTTCCTTGACCCTCCCAGTCTATCATCAGATTCACTGGGGATTTATGACATGTTGTAACTGGGATTCTCTTTTCTATACATCCCTGGGATCTTTAATGGTAGTGATTATTTTCTTTCATCTCCATAACCACATCATCTACTTAATACCAAATACATAAACAAAAATAAATGAATTATGTTCTTTCTTTTTGCTTTACTGCCTCTCTCAACAGAAAATCTATTAGAACAGAGCAAAAGATTGAAAAAGGAAATACATTTCTAACTACTGTATTTCCCCGAAAATAAGACCTAGGTGGACCACCAGCTCTAATGCATCTTTTGGAGCAAAAATTAATATAAGATCAGGTCTTATTTTAATATAATATAAGACCGAGTCTTAATATACTATTATATAATGTAATGTAATGTGATGTAATGTAATATAATACTGGTTATAATATAATATAATATAATATAATATAATACTGGGTCTTATATTAATTTTTGCTCCAAAACACATTAGAGCTGATGGTCTGGCTAGGTCTTATTTTCTGGGAAACACGGCATTGCTAATAAGAATGCATTATGCCTGCTTTTCTCTTTTAAAACAGTGACTATTCTAAGGTTTGCAGCATGTCTTAATCAATTGAAATGTTATTGTGCACTATTTCGAAATTGCATGAATAGAGTGTTGAATTATTTATAATGATTTGAGACCCTCTATTTTGCTTCTGGTTTTCAATACTCATGCTCCTAATTTGATAAGGTATTTTCTGCAATTATTATAAAATGGAAGATTATTTTCCATTTTTAAAAACAGTGAGAGTGGATTCAAAAAAAAAATTCTATAGAAAAGGTAGACTCAACAATAAGAAAATGACCAACTCAATTTAAAAATAAGCAAAAGTCCTAAACAGACACCTCACCAAAAAGATATACAAATGGCAAATAGGCATATGAAACAATGCTTAACATCACATGTCATTAAGGAATTTCAAACTAAAATAACAATGAGGTACCATTGCACAACTATTAGAATGACTAAAATCCAAAGCACTGACAACACCAAATGCTGGATAGGATGTAGAGCAACAGGAACCTCATTCATTGCTGGTGAGAATGCAAAATGATACAGTCATTTTGGAGGATACCGTGTTTCCCTGAAAATAAGACCTAGCTGGACAATCAGCTCTAATGCGTCTTTTGGAGCAAAAATTAATATAAGACCGGTATTGTATTATATTATATTATATTATATTATATTATATTATACTATACTATACTATATTATATTATACTATATTATTCTAGGTCTTATAGTAAAATAAGACCGAGTCTTATATTAATTTTTGCTCCAAAAGATGCATTAGAGTTGATTGTCCGGCTAGGTCTTATTTTCAGGGAAACACGGTAATGTAGCCTAGGCTGTCTGCTCAGCTATACCCAAGAGGTACAAGCAAAATGGACTAGTTTTTACACACTACATCAAACATAAATGGAGAATAAAGCAGATATACATATAGATATTTATTCGATGCAGTCTAAAATTTGGACCTCAGGGTTAGTTTCTAGGAGCCATGTCAGAGAGTGAGGACAAAATTCTCACTTATAGCCTCATCAGATTCTCATTTAATCCTTAGTCCCACTGTTGTCCTGAAAACAAAATTATAATCCTTTTATAATACCCTCCTTTTATTTTATTTTTTTATTAAATTTATTGAAGTGACATTGGTTAGCAAAATTATATAGTTTTCAAGTGTACAATTCTATAATACATCATCTATATATCGCATTGCGTGTTCACCACCCAGAGTCAGTTCTCCTTCCATCACCATATATTTGACCCCCTTTCCCTTTTCTATCACCCCGCCCCCCTTATCGTCTGGTAACCCCTAAACTGTCGTCTATGTCTGTGAGTTTTTGTTTGTTTGTTTGTCTTGTTCCTTTGTTGTTTTCAGTTTCATATGCCACATGAGTGAAATCATATGGTCCTCGACTTTTTCTATCTGACTTCTTTTGCTTAGCATGATAATCTCAAGATCCATCCATACTGTCAGGGAGCACAAAATATATAAAGTAATTACTAACAGAACTAAAGGGAGAAACTACAAAATCACAATTATAGTAGGGGTCCTAAATATGCCATTGACATCTATGGATACAACATCCAAACAGAAAATCAATAAGTAAATGTCAGCCTTAGATGGCCCATTAGACCAAATAGACATAGTTGACATTTACAGTATTTCATCCTAGAACACCAGACTGAACATTCTTTTTTTTTTTAATGTGCTTACATTGTTATTTCTTTTCTTTTTTTTTTTTTTTTAAGATTTTATTGGGGGAGGGGAACAGGACTTTATTGGGGAACAGTGTGTACTTCCAGGCCTGTTTTCCAAGTCAAGTTGTTGTCCTTTCAGTCTTAGTTGTGGAGGGTGCCGTTCAGCTTCAATTTATTGTCCTTTCAGTCTTAGTTGTGTTGGGCGCAGCTCAGCTCCAGGTCCAGTTGCCGTTGCTAGTTGCAGGGGGCACAGCCCACCATCCCTTGCGGGAGTTGAACTGGCAACCTTGTGGTTGAGAGGATGCACTCCAACCAACTGAGCCATCCGGGAACTCAGTGGCAGCTCAGCTCAAGGTGCCGTGTTCAATCTTAATTGCAGGGGGCGGAGCCCACCATCCCTTGCAGGAGTCGAGGAATCGAACTGGCAACCTTGTGGTTGAGAGCCCATTGGCCCATGTGGGAATCCAACCGGCAGCCTTCGGAGTTAGGAGCATGGAGCTCTAACCGCCTGAGCCACCGGGCCGGCCCTGAACATTCTTTTCTACTACACTTGGAACATTCTCCAAGGATAGACTATATGTTGGGACACAAAACTAGCCTCAGCAAATTTAAGAAGATTGAAATCATACCAAATATATTCTCTGACTACAATGCTTTGAAATTGGAAATCAACTACAAAAAGAAAGCGGGAAAAACAACAAATATGTAGAGATTAAACAGTATGCTACTAAAGAACGACTGGATCAAAGAAGAAATAAGAGGAGAGATCCAAATATACATAGATACAAATGAGAATGAAAATACATCATATCAAAATTATTGGGATACTGTGAAAGCAGTATTAAGAGTGAAATTTATATCATTACAGGCCTATCTCAAGAAACAAGAAAAATCCCAAATAAACAACCTAATATTACATCTTAAAAAACTAAAAAAAGAACAAAAGAAACCCAAAGTCAACAGAAGGAAGACAATAATACGCCCCATTTAAAAGCCAAAGGTTATGCTTCATTCAAAGTCTCATGTCATTTTCTATAAAAATGATAATAACTAGTATGCATTGAATGCTGAATACTAGATATTTAAATGAATTCTAGATTTTATTTATGTAAAAAGTCTTTGAACACTTGTGCAACGTTTGTGTTTCATAAATATTTTCTTGCCCATTAGTTCCTTTGTAAATGTATAATTTACTTTCAAACTTTCTTGGAAATCCTTTGCTACCCACATTTTTGTCCTGTTCTTTCATTAAAATACACCAACACAAATAAAATTATTTATTCAAAAGTTTATCTAAGTGGTCTTCACTTACTATTCATATATTTTATAATATAATATTAAAGCTAAATTTGTTGGATATTTTTAAAACAAAGTTGCACTGGCAATGTTAAAAAGGCAAGGTCAACTACGGGAGAGAGTCGAAGTTTGAACTCAGCTCCATAAAAACAGAAGATAAAAGAGTTTTTAAGAGCTGGGGTGAGGGGTATTATACTTTATATAGTGCTTCTGTATTTGCTAATTGGCCTTGCTGAAAAGAAAAGAAAACTCTTTCACATCTTCATGAGGAGAGGTAGTTTTACAACTTGGATCAAGATACCCATCTCAGGCTCCTACCCTTTTCACAGAGACTGGGTTACAGGGCCTCTATCTTCCTTGATGATTACATTTCAAAAAAAAAAATATATATATATGACTCCAAGGTCCTTGAGAAAGACAGCCGTGAGTTGTAAAACTGGCAAGAGGCTTTTGAAAAAGATTTATGGCCAAAGGGGCAGAAAAAAAAATTGCAATGACAAGTTTTCTAAAGTGAATGGTTCTAGGATAAAGGATGGAAAGAGACCTCTGTTGCTAGGCCATCTAGAGAAGTCAGGAGCTTTGAGGCAAGAAGAGCATAAGTTTGCATCAAACTGAGAAAAGGGTTAAGGCCTTCTTGTTTAGTATCAATTGTTAAAAATTTTCAAAGTCAATTATGAATACATTTAGCACTTCAGGACTGTTGGAGTAACTGCAGTGGATTAAACTAGAGAGAAATTAATGGGATTTTCACTGACAACCACATCTGATGAAAATTATTTTCTTTATGAATTGGAGGTGAAACAATTTAATGTAAATAATACTTTATATTACAAAATGCACAGAACATGTCTTCAGCATATACATTTTATAAAAAGGGATGCTAACTGCAGTAACCTAAGTTAACACAATGCCTATAAGAATTTCACAAAGAATTTGATTTAATTTGCTTAGCAATTAGAAAATATAAAAGAACTGTATTATAGATAATGTTACTGGAAGACTGACCCTTCTATATTTTGACACTCTCTTTTCCTAAAAGGAACTGAAATTTTGAGAACGTTCTTTTTTTCTTTTTTTTCCCAGTAGGCTATATGAACACATGGCAAGTACGTAGTTTATGGAATCATGTTCAAGCACCATCAATGCAGATAAATAGTAAAAGAGGAAAAAAGTCAGGCAGTGCATTTGCAGATCCAAATTCAAAATAACAGCTTCCATTTACCTGTTATGTTTAAAACACTCGATTGTGAAGATTAATGTGATCTCATTATTATTATCTTAATTTTTCAGATGAAAACCCTGTGAATCACAGAATTAAATAATTTGCCCAAAGTTATGTAACTAATGTTTGTGGGAACATATATCCAATCCAAGCTGGCTCATTGCAAATCTTAAGCTATATCCCATCTCAGCCCATCTGAGACAAACTGTTACAGTGAAAGAATTTTTATTTGTCTATGTTCTACAGACAGTGACCATTATACTTTACAAAATATAAGAACAAGCTTGCTAAGTTATTGACTAATTAGATATTTTTAGGTAAGAGGAATGGATATTGCAACAAATACCACAGGGATATTGCAATCATGATCTACAACAATCCTTTTTAACATAGCTTTTCAAAGCTAAAAAGAAATATTGTAATGCAATATTGTTTCAGAAAGACAATAACAACAACAACAACAACCAAAACAAAGCGAAAACAGCTTTTTTCTTTTTTTTGTTTTTGGTATACAAGTAGGAAGAGACGGAAATGACAGAACCGAATGGTTTATGGTCTGCTCCCTGCCACACCAGCCCCACCCCCATCAAGCAGAACCAAACTACAATACTTAACACCCACACCTCCCCCACCGCCCCACACACACATGCACCTACATTCCGACACAGATCAGCACTATTGTAGCCAAGATCAAACCTAGTTAGTCCCTGAAGGTCTCTAATCGAGAGTACTCAAGTCAGCAAAAAGTCTAAATAAGCTTCTTGGGCTTTGTATTAAAGAATTCCGAGAATAAAATTTGTGGAAAGTTTCCAAACATAAGTCTCCAGCTTCACTAAACCCAGAATGGGTCATTTCTGAGTAAAGTGGAAATCTTTAGGTTTGCATTAATAAAGGTTTCTTCACTCAATTTACTAAGTGGTCTTCTAGCCGGACTCGATTGAGAGGATGAAAATTAAGATTGTGTCTTTAAATATATTAATGAGTGATCAATACAGGGAACAAAAAGAGAATCAAATCATGATGTCAAGCTCTGAATGGTATCTGTGTATCGTCTGAATCTATGTGGGATTAGCTGCAGGGATGGAGGTGAGGGAAACTTCATGTGATCCTGTAAAACTTTCGATTCCTGCCCATTGGTCCTTTGCCTCTATATTTTTGTTTTAGTAACTCTTATGCATCTTTTTTTACAGACGTAATAGTTTAGGTGAAACGTTTGTCAACTACCACTTTTTAAAAAATATTTGATTATATATATATATAATACATACATGTGTGTATACACACACGTGTATATAATACACATTTTTTAAATATTCTCAGGGAATTAGGTTTAACATATTCTGAACTTATGTGGCCCATTCCATATCCGATGTTTATGCCTCAAGACAGAATTTAGTGGAAAGGATTAGAGTTTTAAGTGTGAACACTTGTGAATAAAATGATTTTTTTTTTTCCTCCTGCTGCCACAAGGAGAGGTGCACTGAAGCAAAGGTGTAATTTCCCCAAGAGGGCTGCTCCTTCAGAGCAGGTTGATCTTTGAACTATTTCTATATCGGCAAATTGTTTTTTCGCAGGGTTCTGACTATTTATGTTCAAATCTATTGTGCCTTATTACATGATTTTTGGCTCTGGAGTTCAGAGGCAAACAGAACTTTGGTAAAATTTAGCAACAGTAGCAGCAACAGCAGTAACAAAACCCATCTTTATCGGGCAGATTATTGATTAGCCAACATATGTTATTTGGTGAATTTGTTATTTTTGTGAAATAAAGTGATGACGTGAATCTTAGAAGAGAAAGCATGCTCTTCATTTTGACCATCAGGTTTATTTGGCACTTGTATACATAGATGACCTGGTCTGTGAGTTCAGATATTCTCAGAGAGAGAAATTGATCTGTCCAAATATTAGTCATTTGCAGTCAGGGGCAAGAGTCAGATTCTAATATAGCTTGTTAAATAAATATTAACCACATGGATATTATATAATCAAATGGATTAAGTTTCTAATATGTATAATGAACTACATACAATGAACATGTATCTTATCTTTACATTCTACATAGATTTCTAAGAAATGTATTGTTTATTATTGTGTTTTCATTACATATTTCAAATGTTAGTAGCATATACATACTCTCTCTTGATCTCTCACCTTCTCTGTAATGTAATAATAACAACAATAAATCAGGTGAATATTTTCATTTGCTTCAATATAAAGTAAGTGTTCTTTTCAAAATCTACCTGAAACATATTCGTTATTTCATGCAGCGTGAAAACGACAGAATGTAACAAAGGCTTATATGACAAGAGGTCCCTGAAGAAGGGTGAAAAATACCTGAAATATCCTGCAGTGGGTTTACCCACCTACAAGCACACAGGGACCAATTATACAGATTGAGGATGGCTTGACAGAATCAAAAATGAGTTCAAAGAGCCCCTGAGAGAGAATCGAAGATTAGATCCATACTCTTTCGGCAGGCATAAAAAAAAAAAAAAAAAAGGTAATTAAAACAGGAGGCCAACTAATAAATTAGACAATCGTGTTAAGGAAATGATAGGGGACTTTTACGGTCCTAAAATTTCCCGTGTAATCTCATGGAAAGGTTCAGGTTAGTCTGGATTCTTTTCCGTTAATAAAGTTTCCTCACTTAATTTACAAGGTCTACTAGCTAGATACATGGAAAAAAATGAAAATTAAAATTATGACTTTTAATATATTAACAACTGTTTAGCACAGAAACGAAAATTTAAAAAGCCACAGTGTTGAGCCATGGCAGATACCTGTATGTATGTCAGTGTCAAGTGGATGTTTATGAGCAAAGTTTTCATCTGATTATATTTTATCAGATTATATTCCCAATGTCTGAAAATTTATACCTATAATTCTATATACATAATTCTTCATAAAATCACACAATTAAAATATATAATAACTAAATCAAATTTTATAGTGAAAAATTAGCAAGGATTCAGAAAGATTTTCAAAATTGACATAAAGGCTTCGTAACACATGGGGATTGTTTTTAAACTGTACCATTAATTATAAACTTTATCGCATAGATATGCATCAATAAATAGAGATATAAAAATCACATTTGAAATTTTGACAGTATCTAAATAATATTCCATAAAGCTTTGGGAAGATTTTAGGATATCTTGTGTCTGTACTCTGAGGTAGTTTCTATCACCTAGTGATGCTATTTAAATTGTCAACTAAAAAGTGCGTGTCTCTCTAGGCACAGATGGCTGAAATGCCCAGAGTTGACTGTCAATGGAATATTTTGCTTTCCTTTTCCCAAACCATGAGTGCTCTTTAACATCAGCTTAAATATTAACAGAATTATGTAACCAATAAAAGTTAAAAAGAGTAAAATCCCAACGCAAAATAATAAATTTTCATGTACAAATTATTTAAAAATTTGGAACTGAATTTTTAATTTAGTTGACAGCGTTTCACATATGTACAGGTGATTTACATTAGTAAGAGGCCGCTTGTAGTTTTTATTTTCCATTGCTGTGTAACAGATGACCACAATCTTAGTTGCAGGAAACAACACTGATTTATCACCTTACAGGTTGTATAGGTCAGAGATCTAGGCCTGGCCTAGCTGGCTTCGCTGTTCAGGGTCCTACGAGGATGAAACCAAAGTGTGTTTGCCAGATTGCATTGCAATCTGGAAGCTTGACTGCCCAAGCACCCGCATCCAAGCTCTCTCAGGTTGTTGGCAGGTTGTGTCCTAGTGCTCGTAGACTCGTAACAACTTTCTTCTGGAAATACAACAACAAAGAGCATCTTTACTTCTTCATGTCTCTAACTCAGTGAAAGCCTGTCCCCTCTATTAAAGAGATCACATGCTTAGATCGGCCCACCAGGATCACGTCTCCCTTTTGATTAATTTAGATGCAATTGATAGAGACCTTCATTACATGTGCAAAATTCCTTCACTTTTGTCCTCTAATGGAACCATGTTCACAAGTCCTACCCACACTCAAGGGGAGGGAATTATACAAGGTATACACAACAGCAGAAAGAAATTTTGAGGGGGCATCTTAGAATTCTGCCTACAACACATGTCTAAAGTATCCTTGCCCAGTATATTTCCTATCTCTGAGCAGGCCACCTAGATGGAGGAGGTCTTGTAATTTTTAGTCATTGCTTTTGTTCTCACTGATTTCATATTTGAAACAACAGAATCAAGCACAAAGCAAGTTAAGACATTTAAGTAAATCACTGCTTTTTCTGTTCAAATTATTGTTTATCCTCTCTTTTGATTTAGGTATAACTTACACCGAGCAAAATGTACAGATCTTAATTGTATAGTTTGATGATTTTCACCCAATGCTAAGACTCAGGTAACCCCACACTCATATCAAGATATAGAATATGGTAATCAACCCAGAAAGATCCCTGTTGCTTCTTCCCAGTAAATGACTACTTGTACTCACAGAGGGAAATGACTGCTCTGATTTCTTGCTTCATAGATTAGATTTACTTATACTAAAATATGTTCGGAATCATTCAATACATATTCTGTCAAATGTATCTTGAAGGTTCTTATCTCTAAATTTCAATTATCATTATTCATTGGTAGACTATCACTTTGTTTACTGATAGTTTTAAAATAACACAACTGGTTAGACAGGAGATTTGACCGAAGTAACTGGAGAGACATAAAAAATACCACTGAGACCATCTACCTTGACCTCTCCTGAAGCCACGATTTATCAAACAGCTCTTGGCTGTTCAATCTGGAGACGAAGTTGTCTGTCTGTGAATGAGGACCTTGGGGGGCTTGCCCCTGAGTGTTTACACATACTTTCTCTCTGTGTCCTCAATCATCTGTATATTAGTCAAAGCCAAACATTAATGTACTCCGTGGAGTCTTGTGAGTCTTTGCAAATCTTAGAAGTTCCAGTAGTGTTGTTTTTTTCTTGTTTATTTTTGTTTTTGTAGCTTCCTTTAGATTTTCTAAATTGATGTAGGGCTAAATAAAGTGATTTTACTTTTTCCTATACTATTTGGGTACATTTAATTTCTTTTCCTTGGCTTGTTGTTTTTGATAGAACCTCCAGCACAATATTAAATATAAGTATTAAGAGAGCATGCATAGTCTTGTTTTCTTTCTTTTTTTGTTTTTTTTTTGTTTGTTTTTTTCCTGATCTCGGGAAGAAATCCGACTTTCACCACTAAGTAAGAATTTACTGTAAGATTTTTTTTCATGTATGTTAATTTTAGATATATAAAAGAGTTTCAAAGGTAATACAGAGCATTACTATATAACTTTCATCCAGTTTTCGCTATTGATCACATCTTATTGAAGCATGGCACATTCATAAAAACTAAGAAATGAACTATACGGTTTGTCTAGATTTTACCAATTTTCCGACAAATATTTGTTCTGTTCCAGAATGCAATGCAGAATATCACATTGTATTTAGTCGTCATGTTTTTTTAGTTTCCTTTAATCTGTGACAGGTTCCTAGACTTTGTTTTTCATATCCTTTATACTTTTGAAGAATATTGGTCAGGTATTTTATAGAATGTCTCAATTTGCATTTGTCTGGTGTTTCCTTATGATTAGGAATAAGAAAAGGAGGTCTAAATTAAATTCCCAGAAGCAGCATTCTCTAAGAAATATCAATCAGTGGTTTTGCTAGAATGTGTCTTGGTTTTAACACTTCTGGGTCCATTTCTCAGACACATGGCATTTATTTCAATAGATAGTCTTGTGTGTGCGTGTGTGTGTTTTAAATTTTAATTTTGAGAAAATTTTCTTTAACTGTAGATTTTCAAATATGTATTTTTTTTCCGTTTTCTTATTTGGGTTTTTGAGGACTGTTATAATCCATATGTTCACTCTTTTTTGCTTAGATTTAATAATTGTCACTTTTTCTCAAATATTTTAACTATTTTTATTAAGTTTTCTCTGCTCATTTTTAATCTATTTATCTTAAGGAATCATCTTTTATCTTTATTTATTCTTGTTTCCTTATAATTTAAATGTCCTGGGTCAATTTCCTCAGACATTTTCTGGCACATTTTCACTGTCTGTAAGAATGTTATTCTGCAACTTATTCTCTTTTTTCTTACAGTAATTTTATACAGGACCTAATCTTGATACATTTCTATTGCCAATTATATGAAGTTAGTTTTCCTGAACTTTTGAAATCACCTGTTTCAGGAAAAATGTTTAACATTACTGATCATTCTAAGTGAAGTGTTAAACAATCTAGTGGCTTGCTCTCTGAGTTTTCCTTGCTCTGTTTCTTTATCATTTTACCAGCTCTATCATAACAAAATACCACAGACCGGGTGACTTAAATAACAGAAATTAATTTTCTTACAGTTCTAGAGGTTAGAAGTACAAGATCAAGATTTCAGCAGGTTTGGTTACTTCTGAGGCCTCTCTCCTCACTACCTTCTAACTACTGCACATGACCACCACTTAGTTTTTGTGTTGTCTGTGTTCTAATCTCCTTTCTTACAAAAACACCAGTCAGATAGTACTAGGGTGCACCCATACAACTTCATTTTATCTGAATTACCTCTTGAAAGCCTCTATATCTAGAAAAAGTCACATTATGAGATATTAGGAGTTAGGACATCAACTTTTTTTTCTTTTTCTTTTCTTTTTTTTTTTTTTTTTTTTTGGTTAGGGGCATAATTCAGTTCCCTTCCTCATCTTTTATTTAGAATTCTCTTTCTTTTTCTCATTTGTCCCTATTTTGCTCAATTTGGATTCTAAGTCAGAAGTATATCACCGATATGAGTCACTTCCTAGAAGGAAACCCTAAGAGATCAGTTTCAAGACTTTCTATAAAGTACACTACCCCAGCTTAATCAATCCTTCTAACCCAGGGTCCTTGCAACCACTCAGTAGGAGAAGGCAACACCCTCCAGGTTTCACCTGTTTTCTTAAATTGGTGAAACCTATTTTCCAGGAAATAGTCACTATTTTGAGCTTCTTTTGTTCTCACATCCACAGATCCTCTCCCAGTTGATACTTCCTTCCCATATACAGTCAAAACCATGCAAGACTGGCTATTAGAGGTTTGCCTCCATCAACTTGTGTGTTAGAACTCGTAAACTTATAACAACCAGGAACTAGCTAGGCATTTAATGGCATGTCTTGGTGTTCCTAAGAACTGCCCTAGCCTCACGGGTATGCTGTGGCGTTCTCCTGCGGAATATTAAAAATTTCACAGATCAGCAGCAAGGTCTCTCTGGACCATGATGAAGCACAGAAGAGCAAGAGCTCTCATGAACAGTGTCTGAGCATAGACAAAAACAAGAACATTGCACCAACCAGAAACATTACCAAACACTCCCTCTCCTGGCTACTGAGAGTGAATGCTGCTTCCTTGACAATGAAAGCTTTGGCTTCACTCTGTTCTCTTCATTTCCTAAATAAGATTCACAATACATCCAGTCATAAAATTATTCCAATTTTCTTATATCACTAGATCCAAATCAAATTCCACTTCTTTGGAGCCTTCCCAAATTCATCCAACACAAGCCCAAAGTCTATAACAAACAATCCCTTACTGAGATGCCCCAAGATTCCTCATGGTGCACGATCTCATTTATTTCAGGAAGTCAATAAAACTGACTTTATTTGATCACAGATTTGTTTCTGATGGCATTTAATTGATGGGAGTCACCCTTATGTTTCCATCTTTTTATTTTTAATTTGTCCTAATATTTGATGTCTTTATGTTATAAATAACATATAATTGGGTCTTGTTCTTGATACATTGTGATAACTTTTACCTTTTAATTGGAAGGTTATTTAGTTTATATTTACCATAAACACCGATGTGGATGGGTTTAAGTATACCATAATGCCAATGTTCTCTGTCCCATTTCTTTGTTATCCCTCTTCCCTCTTTTCTACCGTCTTTTATATTAATTGAATATATTTTAATATAAGTTAGTACTCCACTTTATTGCCTGTTTGCTTATTATCTATACCTGCTTATTTTAAGTTCTTTTCTGCTGATTCCATTGTCTTTGTCATTTCACAACTTGTTCCTATTTACTAATTGTGTTCCTAGTTATTGGTGATATATTCTGGATTCTTCACACATTTAGCAATTTATCTATTTTTCTGTGCTTGCTTTAGAGTTTTCAGTGTGTATCTATAACTTATCATTATCACCTTCCAAATAACTTGAAACAATTTCACATGTAATTGTCCTACAGCAATGTGTTTACCCTCTTTCGACTCTTTGTGCTATTGTTATATATTTTTTAGATATGGTATAAACCTTCTGTTTCTGAATTATACAATCAATTTATTTTAGGTTAAGAAACAAACAAACAAATAAAACACTGTTTGCACAGATATTTACCATTTCTGGTGTTTTCTATTTCTTTGCGTAGCTACGAGTTTCCTTCTGTTATCATTTGTCTTTAGCCTGAAGAATTTCCTTTAATATTTCTTGTAGTCTAGATCGCTGACAATAAATTATTTCAGCTTTTGTTTGTGTGAAAACATCTTTATTTTGTTTTGATTTATGATTTTTAATGGATATAGAATTCTTATTGACACTCCCACCCCCAGCAATTTATTGATTCACTTCTTTGTCTCCTGGTTTCTGGGAAGTGACCATAATTTCTTTCTGATGTTCCCTACATACACAGTGCTTTTTTCCCCTCATTTTGGATACTTTTCAAATTTTCTCATTATTTTTCAATGTGATTATGATATACCTTGGTGTATTTTGTGTGTTTGTGTGTGCACGTGCGTGTGTGTGTGTATTCTCTGTTTGTCCCATTTCTTTGTTGTCACTTTTCCCTCTTTTCTACCAATATGTGTATCCTATTTGGTTAGTTTCAGTGAACTTACACAAGTAGATATGTTTTTCATGAAATCTGAAAATTTGTCACCATTACTGTTCAAAAATTTCCCCCAACTCTGTTCTGCACTTCCAATAGCAATTATATTAGATTGTTTGCGCTTCAGGTCACTGAGCTCTTTTCATTTTATTTTCAATTTATGTTTTCTCTGTGATACACTTTGAATAGTTTCCTTTGCCCTGTCATCGAGTTTAATGATCCTTTACAATGTTTGCTTCACTGTTAAGCCTTTCAATGAATTTTTATTTCTGATATTGATTTCTTATTACAATTTTACTTGGTTCTTGTACATAGTTTTCATATCCCTACTGATATTAGTTTTACGATTCTTTCATTATGTTCATAGTTTGTTTAATGTACTTGATTCTAATAGCTGTGTTAAAGTTCTTTTCTACTGATTCCATTGTCTTTGTCATTTCACAACTTGTTCCTATTTACTAATTGTGTTCCTAGTTATTGGTGATATATTCTGGATTCTTCACACATTTAGCAAATTTTTTATTGCATTCTTGTCATTATAGATGCTAAGTTCTTGAGTGATTTTTTTTCTAATTTTTTTTTTTTTTTAAATAGGTAACTTTTTTTCTGCAACAGTTAATTTACTTTCAGGAAAGATTGATATTTTGATGCTTGTTTGTAAGCTTTGTTAGGGTTGCTTAGAGTAGGTTTTACGCTAGAACTAAATTAGTCATCCTCCTATGGTATCACCTTTCTCTGTACATCTGGGAAGTCAGTGAGATCACTTTACTCTGGACTGTCAGAACTCAAACCTCTCTAATCCTTGTATGATCTTTTGTACTTTTCATGCTTACAAATTCTTGGTAATTATTCTTTCCCAGTAGATGTTCCATGTCTTACTTTGTAGTTTTTCTCTGTGCATGTTTACTTAGAACTTAGTTCACCTAGTTCAACCAAGAAGTTAAGGGTATTACCACGCAGATTTCTGGAGTCCCTTCTCGTCATACTTCTCTTCTTACTGGTACTTCACTGCCCCCCCACACACACACCCCTCAAAAAAAAAAAAAAATTCCAGCTACCACAATCCCCTCAGTCTTGGATCTGTGTCTCAGCTCTTCGAATAAATTTTTGGGCTCCCTCTTACAGAGGTCCAGAAAGACTCTAGAGTCAGAAAGCTAATATAATTGTGGAGCTCACCATAGTTGTTTTTCTTCTCTCTGCAGTCATGTTTATGTACTATCTTTTGTATCTGAAAACAGAAATTTCACATAAGTTTCCCAATTTTAAAGTTTTTTTTATATATTTTTTAATGTTGAAAAGCCTTAATTACCAATCCTGTATGTAGGCTAAATTCCAAATTTTGTGTTTTATAAGACTAGCTCTTAGCTGGAGCTTTCTCTGTATCTGGTCGCCATTGAATTCAACATGTGAAAGTACCCCAAATTGACTAAGTAATTTTTAACATAAATCATTAAATATTTATGTTAAAATATATAAACACACAAGATGAATAAATTAAACTCAACCTTGTGTAGCCTATTTAAACTTGGAAAGAAAGTATCGATGCAATCTTTTCACATGAATTAGTTTATATTAACATCTATCTTGAAGAATGACTAGGCTCTTACTATGTGAGGAAGGAAAGATCTGTAGGGCATTCATGCAAACCTTCTAGCATGAATAAAGGTTTAGAAGTCTGTCCATGCATGGAGTCCTGAATAAATATCTATAAACTTTATGTTATTAGACCTTGGGAACCGTGGGCTGTGCAATGTAAAGTGGTTGTTGTGGTGTGGTAAGAGGTCTTCATTGTAGGAGCGAAAGTAAGGAAACGATTGGGCTGCATATGAGCCTTTTAAAGGTATTTTTATTGCTGGCAGTAAAATTTGTGTGACTTCAATTTTTCTTTTGACTAGCATCATAGATTTGTGACAGAGTCTGGGGAAAAAAATCTGTAGTTCTAAAGGAAAAAGCCTCCATTCATGAGCCTGAATAGCTTCCTTGGTGTCACTATTTCAGTATTCTCTTGTAGCACTATTCAAAATGCAAGCATAGTCCCCAGAACGAGGGCAAGACCATTCCTGTGAATGCAAACAAAAAAATCCAAAGACTTATTTATATTTATTTTATTCCTTTCCTCCTTTGCCTCAAGACTATTTTCCATAGGGGGAAAAATGATTTAGAGTAAACTGATCATTTGGAAATACATAAAACACTGGTATCCATCTAACTTGGATCATTTTCATCACTTCAGACAAACCCCATTTTCGTCTTTCTCTAGGAAGACTCGTTCTGTCAAGATAGGCTGAACTGAAGCCAAGGTATGTGATTTATATGCTTCATGTTAGATTGGCAGTTCCTCCCTTCTCCTGGATGACTACCTTTACATCTAATTTTAATGTTCTAAAGTTTCAAATTCCTTTCTTTCCCTAGTAGCATGACTTGTATCTAACTTGTGCCATAATACTCTTATCAAAGCACTTTCAAATGTATGAAACTATAATGCAAATATAATGCAAATAAGGTATTAATTCAGAAAAGTTAAATTAAATGAATTCTAAATAGATAAAAATTAAATTAAATTTTTTCTTGAGAAGATAAACCTCACAAGAAAGAATGTGGTATTACATAAGGCTGAAAACAAAGAGACCTACAAATCATGGCAGTATCTATGTGAATGGGTTGTGACTACACTAATGAGATATCGCTGGTACCCAGGGCAGGCTTTCAGCTCCCCAATAGGGTTGAACACTTCCTTTGAATTTGCAAGAGTAAATCTTGCTCTTGTAAAACTAAAACATAGAAATAACACATTATTTTGTATCATCCATAAAATCTAAAGAAATGTCAGAGCAAGGACTTCCAATACAGCCTTTGGTAAAAGCTAAAACATTACTAAGTGCCCTCATTAAAGATACTACAGCCAAGCTTTCTTTTCAAACCAGATAAAATAATTTAAAAATTGCTAATATATTTTAGAGGGTTAGGCAATTATCAAAATGCATAAAGAAAACTTTTGAAAACACAGGTATTAAGAAGACTAAGATTTTCATAGAAATTTCAAGAGAAGGAAAAAGACTTGAAAAAGCAATTCATTAAGAAGCACAAAAGACATCATTGGCTATGATCTCCATGACATCAGCACCCCAAAACAATGTTCAAAAAGGATTCTTCAGTTGTACGTTAGCAAATACAGGGTAACCTTAAGTATGAGAACTGAAAAATATAAAACAAATGTCTACTTTTCAATAGTAACAGAAGTTGTCCAGTTTACTGCTGACTCTACAGGGAATTAATTAGTAAACTTCCTTTATCACCACCAATTTGAAGTCTTTGGAAAAGGAGACGGGAGTATAGACATGGAAAAAAAGTGTTGGAGGCAAGACATGAAAGAAATAAAGAATAATCTTCACTGAAACAAACCTATCTCGTATTTTAAAAGGGATACTAGCTAGTTAAAAACAGGGTCATTTATTGCACATGTTCTTTTGTGTGGAACAAAGTGTGCAAAAGAAATATTCACCTTGGAAGTTGGGTTTTCTGCTTGAATTCACATACCCATAGTACTGCTCACTTTTGATTTGCCTTAATGAATTTACCGTTCATATATTAAGCAATACTACAGGCAAGCGTCTGCTAAGTGTTACAAGCATACAAGTTCCCTATCTCTAGAACTCAGTCCAGCAAGAAGGGCAGGGATGAGACTCACAGGACCACTACAAATAGTATTTTTTAAAGTTGTACACTGTACATTGGTGCCAAATCTAAGTAGATGCTGTTCTCGTAGGCATCATAAATTTGTATATTTATTAAAACAATGTTTGGCCAGTGACAACAAATTATTTTATGCTCTTGAGTCTAGTGGTAATTTATTTTTCATTTTTGATGTAAGTGTTTGATAGGCTGCAATCAACAAGGCTTTAGGACCAGCTGCAGAAGAATTTAACACATTTAAAGAGGATTTTCTTTGATGAGTTAAGTGGAGCCCAAATACAGCCTCATGTTTTGATGCTCAAAAACTTGATTGGATAAACACAGTATCAATTACTCCTTTGAGGGTCAACTAAGAAGTTTCCAACACTGATAACTAAAATCAGTATGAAAACGCACAGATTTATATGGGCAACAGAACTATGTGAATCAGAATATTTGCATTTATGGAACCAGCACATTCTCTTCCTGCATGCACAACGACAAGGAAAGCCAAGCACATAATTAGCTTGGCTGATGAAAATTTGATGAAAATCAGAATAAGAGTAGTAACACAGATAAATACATATTTACTAGCAACAGGCCTAAGATACCAAATACATACACACACACACACACACACACACACACACACACACACACACACACACAGAGGGTACCAAAAAAAGTATATACATTTTAAGAAAGGGAAAAACTATAAAAATTGTAATACTCAATATATACTGATAACAAAAGATGAATGCAAGTCATGTTTGACTTCTGCAGTTATAAGAGGTGCTCAAACTGGTTACCATCAGTATAATTTTAATACAGCTTTTTCCTTTCTTAAAATGTGTATACATTTTTGTCTCTCTCTTTCTCTCTCTCTCTCTCTCTCTCTCTCTATATATATATATATATATATACATATATATATACATACATACATATATATACATACATATATACACACACACACACATGTCAAGTTGTGTGTATATATACACACACACGCACATACACACACACATATATATATACATATGTAATATTCATAACTGACTTTCTCTTTACATGAAGTTCATAATATTCAAACATTATTGGTAAATCCTAAACCCATCCTCTATAATTAGGATGTCATCATTAAAGGAGTAGTGATACCTGAAGTCTATTGGACACAGCCTTTTTGTTACATAGTATATATAGTATATATCCATGTCTAGCTCTACATCGATATATTTGGATGGCCATTAACACTGTTAGCATCTCTTCTCTTTTTCTTGGTTTTCATTCAACTTTTCTGACTGATGCATATTTCATTTTTATGTGTTAATGTCTTTCCATGGTCTCTGGTTCAACTGCTGGTTTTCAGATCCATAAGATTTATGACTACCATTTAAGTCATTACATGTTGACTTTTTAATTTGTGTCAGAGAACATAGTTGTTGAGTCGAGGATGATATGGAGCTTATTTAAAACTGCAGAATAATCAGAGTGCATATTCCTTGAGGGTCAGTCTTAATAATGATTAATAAAATACATTATTATGGCTACTAGAAACCTTCTCTTTTTTTGTAAATTAAAGTTTATTGGGGTGACAATTGTTAGTAAAGTTACATAGGTTTCAGGTTAATGTAGAAGTTATGAAACTTTGAATTTCTAGTTTATTTAAAATGGAGATTAAGAAAAATGGAGATTAGAAAAAATAATGAGATCTTATGGAACGCATGGTTTCACTACATATGGGAATGAAACAATATTTACTAACACAAGACATAAGAGAAATAAAGAACAACCAAAAAGTTGCCATAAAGATTTTGCAAGTCAAAAATATTACATTATCTTCCTAGTAGCCTACATGATCCACCAACTTATACAACAAAAATTGCACAAAAAAAGGTCACTAATGCTGTCGTGTCTGAAGATGTGCCTCTTCTAAGGTTCCACAACTTATTGAAAATACTGGTATTTTAAAGACCCCATAGTAATTAAATATTATGTCAAAATTGACTAATGCCTGTGACACGGATGGGGGGAAAAATAAGAGCAGTATCCCACGTAATCAGGCAAAGAAAGAATTAAAAAAAAAAATCTATTACCAAAATACTATTTAAAAATATTCAAAACCATACATTTTTCAGATGATAACTAGGTTAATGGGAAACTTGGCACATTTATATGTTTTCTTCCAATATAATGTTACTTCAATTTCTATTTGATTATTAAGCCCTTGTAAGATTACTCATATTAATTATCAAAGGACTACATATACCAAAAAGTGAAATGCAAAATGTGAATGCTACATTAAAATAAACCATTAATCTTCAACGAATTTTGTGCTTATGCTTGTTTGTTTTGACCAACACTTCCAAGACCCTAAAGGGTATGCATTTATCTAAAAGTCCAATGGGTTCTCTCTAATAGAAAAAAAGTAAGTAAGCTCAGATTACCTCTAAGGGCATGTCTAGTTTCACACTTTAGATTATTTTTTAAATCAAGATGTTTTCATTTCAGGTGAGAGAAATGCAACTAATACTTATTTAAGAAAAAAAAAAAAGCTTCTGAAACGTGCAGAGTAATATTGCTTTGGGGCACTGCTGGACACTGGGGCTAGACATAGGACTCACTGTCATTCTTTTCCTTTATTCTCAGACTACATCTCTCTGTGGTGGCCTCTGGCAACTCTGCATCATACTCACCCCTACCTTCTATTTAGAAGTAGTTCCTAGAATTAAATTTCATTCTCTTCATGCCCATCCCTGAATGAATCACTATGGCCAGTGAGAAGAACTACATCATTTGGCAAGGTCTGGGTTATTTAGCAGTATCTTGGATGTGGGTAGCAACAAGTATCTCCACAAAGGAAAATTGAGGTGCTATATCCATCTTTATGATACTGCTTCTCAGAACCTGGCTCGTAGTTGGCCCTACATAGATTGACAAATGAATGATCTATCTGTGTTCCTGTTCTGCAGTATTCTCATTCCCATCATATGTTGGATTATAGTATATTTTCTTTCAGACAATATACCTACACAAAGAAAAACATTGCTATTTTTTGCTTTTGCAAAGTACCATCATCTAGTGAGCAAGAATTATTCCTTTGAATCATACCAAACAAGTGAGGAAAGCACTATATGGATCTGATAAGATATTTCTGTCACTATAACTAGGCTCCCAGAATAATGTATCTTAATACAAATATTCCCTTTAATGCTTTATAATATGGTTTATATGCTTTTCATGCTTTATAATGCTTTATAATATAGTGCCTCCAACCTGGTTCCATGGTGAATCTTGGTCTTATAGTGCTGCATTCATAGAAACCAAGGGGATGAAACCTCCAGAGCATCCTTGTCCAGTAGGATTTTCTGTGATGATGGAAATATTTTCTTATCTATACTGCCCAACATAGTAGCCACTGGTCACATGTGGCTATTTGTTTTTCTCATTAAACTTTGTTTTAATGGGTCTCAAAATTCTGTGACAGATATTTGGTCAAGTTGTTTTCATTAAAAAGTACTGATCTTAAAACCTAATAACTTAAAAACTCTCTCTCTCTCTCTCTCTCTCTCTCTCTCTCTCTCTCTCTCTCTCACACACACGCGCACACACACACACACACACACACACAATGGTCCACAAAACATTCTCCTTTTCTTCTGAAGGTTTTACGATGCATTGTAATCATTAACCAGTCTTTTACTATTACACTTAGATGGCCAATTGAGACAAACAGTTCTGAGACTGTTCTTCCACCATTGATTAAGACTGGAGTGGCAGGTATAGGGGTAATACTCATTTAGCCTTCTGAGCTTTCTGGGCAGATTTGGTGATTTTGCCCGCTCCAGCTACTTCTTGTCCACTGCTTTGATGACACCCACAGCAACTGTTTAGCTCATGTCACAAATACCAAAATGGCCCAGAGGAGGAGAGTCAGAGAAGCTCTCAACACACATGAACTTGCCAGGAAACATATCAACGATGGCAGCATCACTACATTTCACAAACTTTGGGCCATTTTCCAGATTATTCCCAGAATGACAATCAATCTTCTTCAGCACAGCAAATCTGCAAGCAATGTGATCTGTGTGACAATCCAATCCAGGTGCATATCTGGCACTGATTTGGCCTGAATGGTTCAGGATAATCAACTGAGCCATGAAGCCAGCTGCTTCCATTGCTGGATCATTTCTGCTGTCACGAGTCACATTCCCATGGCAAACATCTTTGACAGACACATTCTTGACATTGAGGCCCACATTGTCCCCGGGAAGAGCTTCACTCAAAGCTTCATGGGGCATTTCAAAAAACCTTGCTTCATTTGTAACATTGACTGGAGCAAAGGTAACCATCATGTCAGGTTTGAGAACACCAGTCTCCACTCAGCCCAGAAGGACAGGACCAATACCACCAATTTTGTTTACATCCTGGAGGGGCAGACACAAAGTCTTGTCAGTTGGATGAGTTGGAGGCAGGATACAATCAGAGCTCCAAGCAGTGTCATTCCACTGGCATTGCCATTTTTACGGGTGAATTGCCATCCCTTGAACCAAGGTGTATTAGCACTTGGCTCTAGCATGTTGAGGGTTGTAGACAATTTTCTTAATGTAGGTGGTGATTTCCTTAACAATGTCCTCATATCTCTTCAAGCTATCGGGTGGCTCAGTGGAATCTATTTTAACACCAGCAATTAGTTATTTCACACCCAGTGTGTAAACCAGAAGGGCATGCTCACAGATCTGCCCATTCTTGGAGACACCTGCTTCAAATTCCCCAACACCAGCAGCAACAATCAGGATGGCACAGTCATGTTTTCGATAAATTATCTGTGTCCTGGGACATCCAAAATGGTCACATAATGTTTGCTGGTCTTGAATTCCCACAGGGAGATATCAGTGGTGATCCCAAGCTCACGTTCAGTTTTCAGTTGATCCAAGACCCAGGCAGACTCAAAGAAGCCCTTTCCCATCTCAGCAGCCTCTTCACATTTTTCAGTGGTTCTTTTGTCGATCCCACCGCATTTGCAGATTAGATGGCCTGCAGCGGTAGACGTTCACGAATCTATGTGTCCAGTGACAACACTGTTGATATGAGTCTTTTCCTTTCCCATTTTGGTTTGGACTTAATTGTGATTTACTACTGTGTGTTCAGAATACCTGTGGGGACAGAGCCCCAAAAAGCAGTTTCCAGGCTCTCGGCCTCACATAGAAAGATGCTGGCTCAGGTAGTAAATGGCCATCGACTGTGATCAAATGGCCAGCAGCTGTGGCTAGTTGGCCGTCAGCTGTAACCAGTGAGCCATTGGCCACTAATATAACTGCTGTGGCTAGCAAAAAAATGGGGGCTAGCATGAAGATGGTGGCTGAGCCTGCAAGTGGAGCAGTGAGGGTTGGGAATTGTGTGGCTCCTGTTTCCTGTTTCTGCAACACAGCCGCCAGCGAGAGTATAGTGGTGTGACTCCCCTTCCTATGGCTCCGTGGGTGTTCCTTTTGGCCTCACCATGTCCTGCATTCTTGTGTGGGGAGTGGGACCAGAGACCCCGCAAGCCACCCCACGTGACAACTGGTCCAGCGAGCAGAGTCCCCCGCACGACACATGGTGTAGTCGGCAGGATGACCCCACAGGCCGCCCCGCGTGACAAATGGCGCAGCGAGCAGGGTACGGTGTCAGCCAAAGCTCCCCGAAGGGCAGTGGAGCAGTTTGTGCATATGAACACTCAGTTGCAGGAAGACCAGGAGGAGCAGCTGCCTGAGAGCTGGAACCCCGTGGAGGGGTGGGAAGACGTGGACGTTTCCCCAACCAGCAGAGGCTGGAGAAAGCGAAGGTCCTTGCAGCCCTGTGAGCTGGGAAGTGCTTGCTGAGGCAGCCCGGATGCAGGACTTGTAGTCCCAGGAGGAAAGGCTTGCTGAGTCCTTCGTGGGAGCTGAGGGTGAGGTCAAGGTCATCCCTCACCCCCAGGACAGCCCTGGCGAATGACTATGGACTATGGGGAATTGCCTTCCACCCCTAATTTAATGGACCACTTGACTGTTTGTTTGGGAACATACCACCATGTAGTGGAACTGGCAGATATTTGCTTTTGTGTCTTGACCGGCCGCCATTGAGAATATGTAAGTACCTTGACTGTGAGTCGCTATTGTTCCAGCACGGTATCCTGAGAGCCCAGAGAGAGTGGCAGTGCCCTGAGAGCCCTGGCTGTGTCCAGGAAGTCTGGCTGTGCCCAGAGAGAGTGGCAGTGCCCTGAGAGCCCTGGCTGTGTCCGGGGAGACTAGTGGTACCCTAAGAAGCCCAGGAAGTCTGGCTGTGCCCAGAAGTACTGGTGGTGCCCTGAGAAACCCTGGCTGTGCCCAGGGAGACTAGTGGTACCCTAAGAAGCCCAGGAAGTCTGGCTGTGTCCAGAAGTACTGGTGGTGCCCTGAGAAACCCTGGCTGTGCCCAGGGAGACTAGTGGTACCCTAAGAAGTCCAGGAAGTCTGGCTGTGCCCAGAAGTACTGGTGGTGCCCTGAGAAACCCTGGCTGTGACCAGAGAGCTTGGCTGTGTCCAGGAAATAGCATTCACCTCCAGGCTCCTCACACAGGGCCCCTCGCGGAAGACGCTTGTCGCGTAGATTGTGAGGCGAGAGCCTGTAGGGGTGGAGTGTGGGGACAGAGCCCCAAAAAGCAGTTTCCAGGCTCTCAGCCTCACATAGAAAGGTGCTGGCTCAGGTAGTAAATAGCCGTCGACTGTGATCAAATGGCCATCAGCTGTGGCTAGTTGGCCGTCAGCTGTAACCAGTGAGCCATTGGCCACTAATATAACTGCTGTGGCTATGCTAGCAGAAAAGGGGGGCTAGCAAGAAGATGGTGGCTGAGACTGCAAGCGCAACAGTGAGGGTTGGGAATTGTGTGGCTCCTGTTTCCTGTTTCTGCAACACAGCCGCCAGCGAGAGTATAGTGGTGTGACTCCCCTACCTGTGGCTCCGTGGGTGTTCCTTTTTGGCCTAGCCATGTCCTGCATTCTTATGTGGGGAGCTGAGACCCTGCGGGCCGCCCCACATGACACATGGCGAAGTCGGCAGGATCCCCTGCACTACAATACCTAACATGAAATCTATCCTCTTAACATATTTTAAGGTGAGTATTATTGGATTGTTAAGTATAGGCACTATGCTGTACAGAATATCTCTAGAATGTGTTCATCTTACATAACTAAAACTCTACACCCTTTGATCAATAATTCCCTATTTCTCCCTCCCCCTGGCCTCTGGCAACAACCATTCTATTCTCTCCTTCTATGAGATTGATTATTTTAGATTCCTCCTATAAGTGGAATGATGTAGTATATGTTTTTCTGTGACTGGCTTATTTCACTTAGTATAATGTTCCTTAGACTCCATCATGTTGTACCAAAGGTAGGACTTCTTTTTTAAGGGTAAATGATATTCTGTTTTATGTACATATCACATTTTCTTTATCCATTTATCTGTCAATGGATATAGTGAATACTGTTGGATATAGTGAATACTGTTACAATGTATATGGGGGTACAGTTATTAATTAGGGATCCTAATTTCAATTATTTTTGGATATATACCCAGAAGTAGGATTGTTGGATCCTATGGTAGTTCTATTTTTAATTTGTTGAGGAAATTCCATGGTGTTTTCCATAATGGCTGCACCATTCTACTATTCCATCAACAGTGTAAGGGATTCGTTTTCTCCACATCTTCATCAACACTTATTTTGTGACTTTTTGATAGCAGCCATCCTACCAAGTGTGAGGTGATATTTCATTTTGGTTTTGATCTGCATTTCCCTGATGATTAGCAATTTTTAACATCTTTTCATGTACCTGTTGGCCATTTGAATGTCTTCTTTGGAGTAATGTCTATTCAATGCCTTGTCTATTTTTAAATCAAATTTTTTTGTGTGTGTTTTTTTGTTTGTTTGTGTCTTTGTTTTATTTATTTGTTTTTTGCTATTGTGTTGTAGGAATTCCTTATATATTTTGGATTTAACCCCTAATCAGATAGGTGCTTTGCAAATAATTTCTGTCATTCCGTAGGTTACCTTTTCACTCTGTTGACTGTTTCCTTTGCTGTGCAGAAGCTTTTTAGTTTGATACAGTCCCACTTGTCTATTTTTGGTTGCCTGTACTTTTGGTGTCACATCCAAGAAATCATTGCCAAGTGAAGTAGTTTTCCATTATATTTTTTTTGAAAAGTTTTATAGTTTTAGGTCTTCTGTTTAAGTCTTTAATCCATCATAAGTTGATTTTTGTGTGGTAGAAGATAGGGGTCCAATTTCATTCTTTTGCATGAATATCCAGTTTTCCCAACACAGCTATAACTTAATAAAATCAAATTCTGATTTTTCAAATTTGGCAATGAAGAAAGAAAATTCACACGGGGTAGATATTTAGACTTTCAGCTCCAGTTCTTTTTTTGTGATAAACTATCTCTGACTCACAATTACCACATATTTTATCTTCTGATTCATTAGCACTGTGTTAACCATGGCTATCTGAAAAATCCATGGTTTTTCACTTCAGTGACCTCTCATGATTTAAGGTTGTCTAACCTCAGAGCAGTCCTGGGGAGTGTTTTCTTCTTTGTTGCACTTTGCCAAAATTGAATATAGTATTGTCCTTTGAGAAAGTCTGAGGAAGACTGAGACATTTAAATAAGACTTTACAAGTCTTGAGTTATCAAAAACAAAGCAAAGCAAACAATCAAAAGAAATATGCTGCTACAAAAAGAAACATGATTAGATAATCTCTTTTTACAAAATAAGGCAATTAAGATAAGAATAAGAAAAAAAAAACACAAATTGGGAATGCCTGGGTTTGTATCTCAACCCTATAACTTATCAGACATGAGACCTTTAACAATTTCTTAACCTCTCTATGCCTCAGTTTCCCCATATGTAAACTAGGATAACAATAGTGTCTACCACATATTGTTGAGGATTAAATTGAACACATGCAATATACTTAGAACAGCACCCAGCAAGTGGTAAGTGTTTAATAAGAATTAAGTATTCTAATCATTATCAGTGTCATCAACATGATCAGAATATGGTCTCTATAGAGATGTTTCTCTGCCTACTGACAGAAATTGTCTGCTTTACCTCTGGATTTCACTCAAGCACAACAGAATCCTTCAAAGTACAGAGCATAGATAATAAGTTTTACCCTGTCATTATGTTATTTCCCAAACTCCAGAATTCTTCTCTGTTAATCCCTAAGATGGACATTGGTATAATAACAGCCTTTTAAGGGTGGTCTTTCCCCTACTTTTTAAGGTGTGACTTCAATCAGACAATCATATCAGAGTATTCAAATAACCTATGGAAATTGTAAACATAAAATCAGTCTCAAACTATTTCTTAAAAGGGCTGCAAATTTTATAAAGCACCTACATAGTATTCACTACTCATTTGACCTGATTTTCACAACAGTCTATAATATAAAGTTTCAGCATATACATTCCATAAACAAGAAAACTAAATATCAAAGAAGCCAAGAGTTAGGTATGGAGTCGTTGTCATGATTAGGAAACAGGGAGTTCCATTCTTAAACCCAGGTCTTAAAAGTCCAAATCCACAGATATTTCTCTTTTCTTTTCTTTCTAAACCTTAAGCTTTTTTATAATGAGATTTATGTGGTCAGGGTTACTTTGTGGATAAAACAGAAATGAGAGGTGAAGATGCTATAATTTACATTTTTTTCAAGGCTGCAAGTTCATTCAAAAAACATGAAATTGTACAATTTGCTATTTGAGCTATCTTGCTATACCTCAGAAATCCAAATAAACTCCATAAACTTTAAAGAAAGAAAAAAAAATCGAGCTCACTGTTCTATTAGGAATGTGCAGTTTTAACTTCAGCCTACTTTAAATTAAAAATGTTAAACTATTAAATTACATTTTATTTTGTACTCTAATGTCTTGTTTCTGTTACATATCTGCTACCTAAAAACATACCTTATTACTATTGAAATTTAGACGCGTATGTACTTACTTCCATATCAACTATTATTTTCTCTTTGGGAATAATTTTCATTGTTGTACTTTCATACACATATTTTCTCACAGTTTCTTCTTCAATCTCAAATTCTTTAATTGGGGATTTTACTTAAAAGAAAATGATAAAAGACACAAAGAGATTTGATGTCCAAGCAAAGCACCTAACTGAAAAGTATTCAAGTGAATTCTATTTTTGTTATCTTACAATAAAACTTCAAAGGAAATGATGGAAGATTTTCAGGCACATAACTGTATTAAAAAAATGTTTTTAAATGATGAAAAGCCATGTAGATGAATAGGTCTTTATAATTGCATGTGTGGTTGCCAACTAGACTCCTTCTAGCTTTTCATTTATTTTATCTCTGGCTTTTTTGGTGGGTGGAGTGGCATTCTCAATAACTTTAGTACAACACTTAAATATACTACATAAAAAGCTTTATTTAATCAAGGACTATGATTTTGTGATGCCATTCCTGACCCACAATACAAGACCTGGCTCTTAATGCATCAAGATATCTGGTTACCATGACTCTAATTACCATAATTTTTACACCTATTAATTTTGTCTGTAGAATTAATTTCCATAACTTATGACTTGAAACAAAAACATCAGCCTTGTTCCATATTTTCCAAGAGCAGAATTATTATAAACCTCATAAATGCCAAATGTTATTATCATTTTTTAATCTTTTTTGCTCTGAATCCTCCAAACTGGTTCCCTCTTATTAAAATTCAAACAGCTGTGAAATGGCCAGGCGATTTGAAGATGAAAGTAAATGTGAAGTGACTTTCATCCATGCTGAACAAATAGAATATTATAAACATACTTTCCAGTTGAAGTTACATAAAGCAAATTAAGAAATACCTAGGGCTATAATTTACTACAAAAATGTTTTTTAAATTTCTGACAGTTTCATTTAACTGACTAATTAAATTTGCTTGTAGGCATTTTAGAGATGGAGTCTAATAACTGTACTGTCATTTGGGAAGAAAATGAAAATTACATTTTTTGTGAGAAATATGTTTGTAATGGTCTGGGTCTCCAACTAAACATTTGACAAATATCTGTAAGTATTTATGCCTAGTTGTATTAGATAATAATGCCAATTCTATTAAAAGGTAATTAAAAGAAAATCCCACATGTAATAGCTTGGAAGTATAAATGTGTATTTTTTTAAAGGACCTGCAAAAAGGAGAAGTTCAAATAGAGTATTTTTATCATATGAACAATATGTATTTGTTGTATATTTTGTTTACTCATTTCATAGATATTAACATGTGAAGATGACCCATTTTATAATTCTTTATCTTTGACTGCGCGCTGCTTCTTCCCATGAATGACAGACAAATCCCATCCCCAGGAGTCTGTGTTTCCTAGATGCCAACCAGAATTGTTGTGGAGGTCTTAGAACTCAGTTTCCTAGTACACATACTTCTACGTTGAGAGGGCTAATAGCTTTTTTGATTTCACTCTAAAGAAACCCAAAATACAAACTCTTTTTTGAGGCATGTTTTAAGACTGCAAGGAAAAACATTCAAATAGAGTTTCGCAAATAGTGTCTTTAGGTAAATCTTAGAATGAAATACCCTACAATCTTCTATAATTATACCCCTGGATTGTGAATAATGGTCAAAACACTGATTTTCTCCTTTTATTCTCTTTAGAAACAATCTAAGATCTTGGCATGTAAAATATAAAGCACCTGACAACACTTCATAATTACCTCCTTTCATTATATGTAATTGTGTTATTCATTTCATGAAAATGACATTTAAGAGAAAAATGGGAAACCTACAATTATATAATTATTTTGCCAAACACCAAAGCGTATATGCTCTGTAAAACCCAGACTAGCTCCGGGTTTAAAATTTCACTGAATGTATGTGCAAAATTATCCACTTTTATTTTAGTTCTTCTCTTACCTTCCATTAACCTGTGAACTCTCTAAAGCCATAAAGTGGTACTTTCATTGGGCAATATCCTTCAGCCCCTAGTATAGTACCTGACACACAGCAATCACTTGATATGCATTTACTGGTGTGACTAGACCAAAATGATTAAAACGACACTAAATTAACAGCGTGTGGCATTCAGGAAGGGGAAAGTTTTAAAAATCAATCATTTGTGGGCTTTATGATTCTTGATGCTCTAATAATTTCACATTTTCTCCCTGATTTAAAAAAAAACAGGAAAAAAATCAATGTTCAAATTTGTAGGAAAATGAGAAAATATTTCCATTACAGTAAAGTTTACACTACTATTGTTGTTAATTAGAGAAAACTGGGACAATTCCTGTACTTCTGATTTCTCTTGCTTGCATAGAAAATTTAAATTGACAACACTACAGCCCCTCCTACCCTCCCACTTCATTTTTAACAAGCAACTTGGAATCAAATCATAACCTTGGCCTACAACTTCAATCTACACTCTAAGCCATACTTTATGTAGACATTTTACATGGTCCGTTTTTGCCATGTTTCCAGTGTTGAAGTCAACCAGCCAAAGACTACTAGAAACATAACTGTATCACACAGAGTTAGGTTTATTTAGCTTTCTATAGTAAATGAGAGCATATACCAGAGGAACCATGGGAGTCTCAGTGAAAGGGAATTTGAGGAGGTATCTTATAGGATTTGTGCTTGTTCTGGGTGATTTTAAGGCAAGTTTAAAGAAGTGGTGTCAATTTTGAATTGGGTGGCATTGTGAAGTGAAGATAGTTTGGTCATTGGATATTTTGGTAATTTTTTTTTTTTTTATCCAGGAGACCTGAAAAATTAAAGTAGGATTGTAGCTTTCAAGGGTAGGGAAACAATAAGCACTGACGTTAGCCAGAAGACGGGGATGACTAGTTGTTATTTTTGTTATATATTTTGGTTGCCTAGTGTACTTGTCTCTATCTTATTCCGATGGAGAAAATGACCTAAAATGGTTCCACGCCACGTGAAACTGAGCTAAAATGGTGGCCTGAGCAGAGAGAGAGGTCCCCAGCCTAAGCCCCAGCCCACTTCCGCATAACCCCCTCCAAGCCACACCCCGAGCCAATCACCAGACGACACCTACCCCTTCCCCGACTCAAGGAAGTCCCCAACCCGTAAAAACCTGCTCAAAACCTTGCTAGGGGCTCAGTCTTTGGGAAGGATCCCGCTGAGCCCACAGGTGTAATAAAGCTGAACTTCCTAACTCTCTGAGTGCCGCTTGGCTTCTTTCCAGTCCTGGTAGCCGTAACAATTCCACCATGGTGGCAGGGTGACCTTTTATGAATTTTGTTTATAGTCTGCAAATGTGTGTGTGTGTGTGTGTGTGTGTGTGTGTGTGTGTGTTTGAAAACACACACATAAGTGAGAGTTTCTAGTTGGCAGTATCTAATACCATTTTTCCTTTTCTTATCGAACTTTATCATAATAATTTGTAACTATTATTTTTTTAATGTGAATTAATACTAGATAGGTGATGAGGAGGTTGTCCTTTAGTGACTGCTTTATCTAACACATACCCAGTCGTTATTAAGGCAAGTCAAATCTGCCTTTAAAATGAGTTGGTCAAGAAAACCCATATAGATGAAAAAATTGATCTGGGTTCCACATTCCCATGCCATAAGCAAAAGCAGAATGTTTGATAACAGAAATATAAGGTGCAAATTGAAAATCTACTATTCTTCTTAGAAATCTCTGTTACAGGTAGGATTTCTTCAAGTCTCATCAGACTACAGTTCAATCTAGCCTTGAGAGGTACTTGCTTGATATGATACTATATAATTCTTGGTGCAAAAAAAAACACTTTATCTGATGTAAAAGCAGGCTGAGATACTTCTTTTTATTTCCAGTACTCAAAATAGAGAAAATTAACTGGTATAGATCAGGAGAAAAGAAAGTGAGCTCATATCAAATCGGACTCATTGGGAACAAGAGCTTAGGTTCAGCAGTCGATGTTAAATAAGGGTAAACCAATGCCTGATTTAAATACCCAGGTTGATAAAAGTGAACCATGTACTTTTGACCAAAAGATCGCCTCAATCACACCTGTTGGGTCTTAAGCAGCTTGCCTATGAAAGACGTAGAGACAAGCAATGTGATGGAGAATATGTGTGGGTCCAATATTATTGGAAGAGACTCACCAAAAATGACATTGTCCCATGATATCAATGTCCCAGATATTAATGACTCTAGCTCGAGACATACACACACTGGTTTAAATCACAGGAATAATAAAATTTTCCAAGAGAAATAGAGGGCTTCTAAAATATCTAGTAGCAAATTAACTATTTAGGACATTTTTTCTATTTTAGAGAGTGGCATTCACTTGGCATTTTGCTTTATATTTATCACTATACTGTAAACAACTAGAATGCTAACAGTCTTTGATCCCTCTGATCAAGGTTTCTATTTTATCAGAAGTTAAGTTCAAAAATGAGTTATGGAAATTAAGATTTAAGTTAATCCCAGATGACCAGTACTGTAGAATAATAAATGGAACACAAAGACCCAGATGAAGCAGACTTATTTAATTGTGAAGGCATCATGCAAGTAGTTTCCTTCCTCAGAGAAAAATCTTTATATGAGTCAGTTTTCCTTCTGAAGAGGATTATGGGTCTATTAATTAAAAGGATGTAGAATAAAGGAAATTCTAGCATAAATATTACTTCAACTACAAAAGGTTAATAATCGCAAAATATGTTTTTTTCTAAAAAAAGTTATTTTCATTCAGTATTTTCAAGGGCTTCTGGTTGTGCATTTCCAATCTTAAAGATTGACAATTGCAGCAATTTCCTCAGACTGGTTCTGCCTCTCTCAGATGCCCTCGCACAGTCTCCCTCAAACTCTCACTCACCAAAGCAGAAAATGTTGGCCACATTCATAGAGCTAAAAACTAGAGACAGAAATAAGATTCACATAATAAAATAAAAATAAAGAGGAAGGAGAGTTTGCTTAGCAGCAGGAGGCTCTTCCTGCAATATCTGGTCTATGAATATACATTTAAGATTTCAGGAGGTACTGGGCCTAACAATCCTAATGTGGGTACATAAATCTAGACTTCTTTTGGTCACGAGTTATAGAAACTCACACTAAGACTGGAAAAAAGAAAGTAGTATATTGCTCATGTGATTAGAATGTCCGGAGAAAGACCTTTAAGTACAGCTGGGTCTATGGACCCAAATCATATTCAACTTCAGTTTGTCTCTGTATCTTCTTTTCTGCTTTTCTCTGTTCTGGCTTTAACCCCAGCTGAGTTCACTACTTACGAAGATCCATGTAGCCACCTAGGAGTCTCTTCCTTCCAACTGAGCTATGTAGTAGATTAGTAGATGTTCTTGGTGTCCTGTCCCTATCTTCTTGGCACTCTTAGTTCCCACATGTGTCAGTGGCTGCTCATCCTGGGCAGCTGCAGTCTCTGCCTGGGAGCTGTCTGTGGCTGGTGGAGCAAGGGCAAGCTGGAGTGTGGGGAGTGAATGTCCCCTGGGGTAGCCCTCAGCTGTAAGGTATGTTCTACACCATCACCCAGAAGTTCCCAACAAGACTGAGCTCCAGTTCCCCAAAGCAGTAATCTGCTCAGAAGTACACCCTCAACTGATTCCTTTTCCTTCCCTCATATCTCTTCCCTCTTCTCCTATCAGTGTTTCTTTGGATCACCTTTCAAATAAACTACTTTCCCTCAAATCCTTGCCTCAGGGTGTGCTTTTATGGAAATCCAACCTAACACAAGCAGTCTCAAAAAAAAAAAAAAAAAAAAAAGACAGACTTTTGCTTTAGATACTAGAGAAAGATGTTAAGTCTAGGCTACTCTGAGGGCCTTAGTCACATACCTTCTGTGTTGCTAAGGAAAAAACCAGTATGTATCTATTTCTTACATATATGAATGTGTCTATTATCTAAGGAGTAATACTCGTACATGTGAGGCAGGCAAAATGTGATATCTCCACAAGGGTTTGGAACACCTCATAAGTGAAATATAACTGTATGAGGCAGAGGATAAGGGATGTCTACTTCTGGCTTTATAGGGACAGTGACCAAATTATTAAACTAGTCACATCCTCCACAATTGTTTAGAGTAACAAGCTGAGTCTGAACAATCCAGTCTTAACTGTAACCTATTTTTAGGCTATTAATTTGATTCATGTATCCTTATATTTAATTAGGTCCCTTTTCAAACATGAACTTTAAAAAAAACAACACATGGAATATAAATTTATAGACTATGGGACAAAACATTTTCTATTAATATTGGTTTTAAACAAGGTATCTGTGAGACTGATGAAATTCAGAATCAATGGAGAGGATACTAGTAGTTTGGAAGTACAGATTCTGGTAGATTTGTGGACAATATACATTGAACTAAAGAAATTTTAAGTCAATTTGGGTGGAAAGCACTAGAAGGACTCTATATGTATTGTGACATCCAATGGAAACATAGAAACGCACTAGGATTTTTTGATTTTTTTCTTTTGACGTCTGAGTCAAACCTATACTCTGGAGGCTTATCTCTATTGAAAAGCCACTAAGTCCTGGTTGAGACCCATCCACGGGGTTCTTTGTGGAGTCAGACACAAAAATAGAAGCATGTAACTACATTGAAGGTTTTAGTTGCTGACTGGAGGAGATAGAGAGTAAGATAACTTTTCTAAGACATGTATGTATCAGAAATAAGCTACGCAATGTAGAAATTAAACCTGGAGCAGAAAATGGTCATAGTGAATAATAAGTACTATGATTCAAAGCAGAAAATTCATCCTTAATAATATCAATACATTTGCTAGTTAATAAAGCAAGGAGATGCCACCACTCGTTGAATATAGCTGGGAGAACCTAAGTAAATTTAAGTTCACCTCTGAAAGCTTGGAAATAATTCCGTTAATGAATTCACGGGAAGATATAGGTAATGAAATTCATACGCAGCATTAAAATAAAGAATTGACTCTCCTGACACTAATTACACTAACTGGAAATAATTCCTTTAGCTCGCCAAGGGTAGACATATGAGGAAGAAGTTCTGTATCAAAAAATGAGTCACGTGCTTCACATGTACATTGTCATGGCTTCTTAGGTACAATCTACTGAACAGAGCGCAGATTCAGCAGAGCGGAAGAGATCATTATCCACCATCATAATACAGAACAAACAACATAAACAAAAACCCCTAGTTTTAAGAGGAAAAGTGTAATCTATTTGAATAGCTCAGAGTGCCTAGCAGTCCTCTGACTGAATATTATAAGACAAGTGCATGATGATCTTATAATAATAAAAGGAAATTATGCAAAAGTTAATACCTTAGATCTACTTTTCCTACTTTAATTTCTCTTGGTTCATAGGTAACATTTTCATAAATATACGCTTGCTGTTTCAATTTCCAAGATATTTCAGATTTTAATGTCATTAAGGGGTGAGAGACCGTTGAAAGACTGTTTATGTTCAGCTTAACAGCTTTTGACAGTGAAGACGCCAAAAGTTGGAAATATTTTATATTTTAAGAAGGATTAACAACACTTTATTCATGGAATTAAAGCAAAACAAAAAATTTAAAAACCTGAGAGATAAACAATTATTCTCCCATAGACCTGGAGGAAGAGGATCTGATATGATCCCAGGACAGATGTGATCAAAAAGTCGTTTTGAGGAATTTCAAGTTCTTTGATGACTTGCAAAGTGTTCTCTAGGTTGTTTGGGGGTGGGGAATGACAAAGAATGTTAGCTGTATAGAGAAGCACACTCAGCGTCAGCTCCCTGAAAAGGCAGAGTAAAACACCGCCATAATGCTCTGTGAGTATGAATCTAATAGCTTTGGGAAAAAAATGCCCAAGGTCACACCTAGTAATATCACCTAGCTGATCCTCAACTATAAAACCAGAGTTAAATAAGGAGGTTTTCAATGTTCCTTTTAACCCTAATGTTCTCTGAGTAACCTTCCATGAACAGAATTCTAATCTTTTATAGACTACAGGGAATTTAAAATAAAATGAACATACCATACCTCATGAAGCTATTCAGTTAAATGAATCATTTATTGTAAGCCATTTTGGGAAAATGTGTTTGATGTTCTATGCCTTCTGAAGAAACTAACAGTACCTTAGCTCTGCCTTGGGGTGGTTTTAAAGGGGAGTGGATGTGGGTGTGATCAAACATGACAACACTATGTTACCTCCTCTTCAATAGCTGAACTTCAGAAATAGCTAGAAAGAGGAAGGGTTTTCCTGATGCTTATGCATTAAAGAAAACTGAGACTCAGAATGCCAGGATTTTGTTTGACTTTTGGCATTGATTTGAAATGTAGCCTAAAATAATTTAATAATCTCTTTATGTGAGTGACTTTTTTTTTTTTACATGCAATATTTTATAGCAAGGCCGAGGCATGGAAGCAACAATGCTGTTTGTAATTATCATTATGGTGTTTGCTCAGGGACTCCATTTGACTCAAAAACTCAACATTCCAACAGTAAAAACAAATACACTTTCGCTTTGGAAATGCATTTCTTATACTCTTAGGTAAGGCAAGATTGTCTGTTGGACATTTCAGAAGGTGAAATTTCATGTGATTTCTCCAGATTTATTAAGCTGAAGAGGCTATTTAAAGTTCTGTTTTTCTAATTTTCTTTATTTCTGACATTCAAACTTCATTTCAATTAAATCTTACTAAACAGAACAAAGCATACCTTTATCTGCAGGTTTCAGAAAAGAGCTATAAAAGAGGGAAAGAAAAATGATCAGTAAAAGATTGTATATCATGTTTAAATATCAACTCCTAACACAGTGTCAGTTAATAAATATAAAATGGTGCTAAGGTTATTTCTCCTTCAGAATTAAATCATGCAACCACAGTTTTTTTTGCCTCACGGAACATTTTGAAAACAAATCTTATTTTAAATTTTATTTTTTTATCCAGAACATTTGATTGAACTTTAATTTTATGGCCGTGCATGTGAAATCAACTGGCAATAATAATAAGAGCAGCTTCTTATTTGTAGACACCGTTTTCATAGAGGGCTTCCTATTATTATTTTCCAGGCCCTTACATTAACTGATTCAATCTTCACAAAACACTTGAGTCAATACTATTGCTATTTCATTTTAAATTTTAGAAAACTATATCACAGAATGTTGAAGAGTAAGGCATTCTAATCTTACAGCTACTGATGGCACAATTGGGGTTTGAATTTGAGAGTCCAACTCCACTTTTCTCAATTCTATGAACAGTCTCTACCCTACAGGAGTGTACTGATGCTGTGGGACTGTATTACTGTATATAAATAGTGATTTTATCACCATCGTCATCTACTATGATACATTCACGTAAAGTGTCAACAGCTCTGAACTGAAACACAATACTTGGATGAGAGCTGGAAGATACAATTTTAGTTCTGGCACTTCTCTTAACTTACTGTTTGGTCTAGAACAAGTCACTTAACTTCCTTGGGCTACAAATTTCCATGGGATGGATGCATAAATAAATAAATACTGTAGAAATATGGCATTGATAAACCTTTTACTGTGTGATTAAATGCAGACTCTATTAAGTACTTAATTTGTCTAAAAATAATCAAGGTGACCTTATCCAATTTAGTAGGAAAGTAAATTCCGTTGCTATAAAAATATAGAATAAAATGTACAATGTTATTTCATTGACCTGATTTGGATTTTTGCTAAGGACCAGGCTGTTTCTTAAGAACAAACAAAACAAAATGAAACATCAAGATATACACCACAAGAGGACGTGTGAGCAGTAACAAAAAAAGCAATAGGTCACCTGTTTACACTTTTTGAGTCCAATATTTCTTAACTGAAAAAAAAATTATAGGAATAATGGAAAATGTTACAACAATGATATAATAACCTCATAATATTATAGCTTAATCAAGACAAGGAAAGAGGCTTTTTTTCCTCCGACTCACTAAAGCTAGAATCACTTGGAATAGAAGCCTTATTGTATTGATTGAATCGATAGGCTTGGATGTATAACATGCTTCAGTCTCGAAATGGTAGAAGTGGCCATAGAAGAGGGTAAAAATTGCCAGGGGCTCTGAGATTTTGGTCCATCATTGTTGGGAGAATAAGGACCAACCCACAAGTAGCAACACAACATAGGAACTATTGGATGTTAGATGCATTATAAATATCAGGTTTTATGGGTTTTTTTTGGTACTACTTTTAGTATTTGTAAATGGGAGAATGTAGGTAAACTGGACGACTACAGGAAACATGCTTTCTGTAGTAGAATTTTGGAAGAGACAGGGGCAGATGCTCTACGTTTGTGTAACGGCATCCCTGCAATAGTGATCAACAGGAATAAGGGAGCATCGTCCTCCTACCATCTTCATACTCTGCCATCTCTTCTGTGATCAATTAAAGCAACATTTACTCATATGTCAGGAAAGGAAAGAAGCCACTGGAGTCTTCGGGTGTGAAGGGGGCATTAGTCTTTAGTTTAGACACATTATATAAATAAAGTTTATCAAAGCATCCAAGTTTTCCAGAGACACCATAAAACCTATAGGACAAAGTTCTGGGATACACAGTATTCAAAAAAGGGGCCTGAGTATCACCTTCTTTGAAAAACAGTTGGCAAATGACACGTTTAGGAACAAGTCTTGCCTTCTTAGAAATACCACATATTCCAAAAAGCTTTTATAGGCTTTATGGACTAGGAAACAACCAAGTGAAACAGATAACAATATCCCAATTTTTCAGAAGGGGAAACTAAGGCTCAAATAAACTGCAGATTGTACAGCACTGTACAACCCTAAGGAGAGCTAAGATTTTACGAAAGTATTTTGTTTTGAAATGTAAATCCATTCTTATGCCACTATACTAGTAAAAATTAATGGGTCCTATAAAACTCCATGATGATATAAAAAATATCTTGAGGAGTAAGCTCAGTAAATTTTTTTCCCCAAGTAGAAGACTTTACTTCATGTAAAGGAACAGCAATACCAGCAGGTATTAAATTGGATCAGCTTAAGTTTGTGTTTGTATGTCAGCGGTTTGTTTTGTTTTGTTTTGTTTTCCAATTTGATTGGAAAATAATTGTCATACATCGCTGTGTAACTTTAAGTTATCTGGCATGATGGTTTGATTTACACATACTGTGAAATGATTACCACAACAAATTCAGCTAACATCCAGCAAATGATTTTAATCTGTAATTCATTAAGAAAAAAATAGCTGCAGATGTGGTAATGAAACAATTTTGTAGAATGTATACAGCTTTTTTCCTTTAAAATATATTGTAGGGTGTCAGATGGGCACTTGTCTTATTAGGGAGATCACTTCAGGGACGGTGTAGATACCTGAAGGGTCAGGTATCTACCACTGCACTATACACCTGAGGCCGAAGCTGAATAACAATGAATGTCAACTATAATTTAATATATATTATATATAATAATATAGTATATTACATATATAATAATATATTATAATATATATTATATTAATATATTAATATAATATAGTCATTATATATTACTATATCTAATATAGTAATTAATATATTATATCAATATATTATAATTAATATATAATATATTAATAATATATATTTTATATATATAATATAATATATAATATAGCATATTATATATATAACAAGTTAATATATTTATATATATGGTTACAGGATATGGAGTACAGCATAGGGAATAGAGTCAATGGAATTGTAATAGCTAAATACGATGTCAGAAGGCCAATAGATTGGGGGAGGGGGTTATCACTTTATGAGGGATGAAATGTCTACTACATTGTTTTGTACACCCGAAACTGATTAAATAAATAAATGCCAATAAAAATATCTGGTTCTCAAATTTAATCTGAGATAGACGTCTTAGAGACAGAATATCTGAATCTATCGCCAAAGTGTTAATTTCTCAGTCAGACACGTTGTGATCCACTACCACTGTGTTGTTGGCTTTATGACTGTACTTACAACTACAGTATTGCTTTGGTCAAAGTAGAAAGATTCTGTTGCAAGGAAAAATTTTCAGACTTGTTAAAAGAATAGTTCATTTTAATTGATGATATCTTTATTTCTTCTTTGCTGTAGGCCATATGTTACAGCAGAAAGAATTTTTATGTGAGTCAAGAAGACCTGGAATTGAACTTCTATTCATCCATCTACCATCTGTATGATAATAATAGAGCTGCTGTAATGGACCTCTCTGACGGTCAATCAACAATCTCAGTCTTCCTTCATCCCTGCCTATTGCCGGCTTCCTCTGAGTTCTGCCTGCCTGCCACGAGCTCTCATTTGCTTTGCTTGATCCATCTCCAGTTTTCTCCTCTGGACCTGTGGGTGTACATAATCTTGAGTTATGGCCATTCCCAGCCAGACTGATGCCAATTAAGCCTCAAGTGATAATGCTGTGGGATTAGAAATTCTGGACCCTGATCATCAGTCTGGATACCTTGGCCATTACGTATTCTCTCAAGACTTTCTGCCAAAACTTGGATACTGTAGCTCTTCTAGGCCCCTATTCTGACTCCTCTTCTCTTTTCTCTCTCAGTGAACATGCAGTATAGACAAACTCATGCTTCATCAGGGTTCTTAGCTGTCAGTCTTAGCATTATATATGCTGCTCTATTTCGTCATGAACAGGCAATGACTCAAAATACATACTTAAAAAACCCTTTTATATTTTTGATCTTTGATTTAAGATCTTATGCAGATTCAATCCTTTCCCTTTAAAACTTTCATATTTGTGTTTAAGGAAAACAAATATTCAACAAAATACAGATTTCATAAATATATAAATGCACTTGTTTATTATATACACTATTAATATCTCTCTCACAAATGTTCTTGCACCTGTTCCGAATATTCTGTTTGTCTTTCTAGGTATATTTACCATAATTCTCCACCTTGTGCCTTGACCCAGGAGGCTAAATTCTGCATATTTCATCATTAGGCTACGTGCCTCTCTGGCTTTTAGTGTCTTGGCCAATGGAAAGCTTCATTGACAGGACATCAGCGTGGGAGAGCAGAGAGAGATTGAGGGATTTGTTACCCATTTCTCAGCAGGCAGAAGGTAGTCAGAGGCTGTATTCCTTTAGGTGGGAAGTCCTTTTCTGACACAACAGTTGTCACTAGGTCATGAAAACCACTGTATCTGCTTTCCCTTCCTGGCCATGGCTAGTCCCTTCTTGGCTTCCTTAATCCTGCATACCCTTTTGTAAATAGAACCATCATTAAATTCTACTTATTCTTTTTATATGTGCCACCTGGATTTCATAGGAGCCTGACTCATACAGTCTCCACACACCAAGTTTAACTGAGCAATGTCTACTGCAAGTGATTGGCCCCTTTTTTAGAAATAATTGGTCCCTGAACAGAAAGGGAAGAAGAAACTGGTAGAAATAGTTTACAGCCATTCTGTCAAGATTTAAAAATGCAATTTAAGATAGCATATCCTATAGATACATACAGATATATAAAGTAGTCAAATTTAATAGGACACTTATGTTTTAATGATGTTTAAGACAATTCTATAAAAGAATATTTGAGGGGAAAAAAGGAATGAGTGATATTTTTCCTTTCTTATTCAGTGTCTTTCATACTCAGATTTTTAAATATCTTTTTCAAGTCTTAGAAATTCCCTGCTCATACTCAGGTCTGTAACTATGATCTTGGGAGTCTAATAATTTTAGGTTTTCCCTTTCCCTGTAGCCCCCTTGGAAGATGCATCAATAAATCATCACTTACACATCTTTTTTCTTATATAACTGATGAATAGCACTCATAACTTCTGAATAATCAGGTGAACAATCATGTTAGACTTTCAAAGAAGATATTGTGGCCTTTACTTGAATAATCTGTAAAAGAGGACTTTTTTCTGAATACTGCAATCATTAATTAGAGAACTTTGTCCTACCATCCAACTCAAAATTTCAGCTTTAGAGACATTTCTATTTTCGCTATATCAAACACCTTATGATCAATCAATAACATTTGCTTTAGTAATTATGTATTATCAAACGTTTCCAGTTTTCTTGAAAGGTATTTTGACAGACTTTCGAAATGATAGTATCGCAAGATACTGTTGGTTGACTGTGGCAGCTGAGGCTGTTGGCTTTTCTCCAAGACTAGTTTTCCCTTCTTTCTGAGCAAATCTCTAGCTCAGTTCCCAGGCTCTTGTGATCATTTATCGTCATATGACCGGATTCAAGCTTACTCTAAGGGTAAATGATGGTTTTTTCTAAACCTGGCCTAGGAAAACCTCAAACCATGCAATCCTCACGCTCTTTCTTTTTCTGGCTGAATTACACAGAGATAACCAACAACGTGACCATGGAAGTTATGTGTGAAAGACAGTACAGAGACCATCAGCGTGGGTTGATGAATAACTACATGGAGCAGAGTCCCTTTCTGTTTGGCTAGAATTGTCTTTTATTGTAACGAACAAGAAATATACTTCTGTTTTGTCTGAATCAACACATATTTGGGGTCTACTTGTTACAAAGGTTAACCTACACTAACACAAACACTAGGACTCAATTACTTCTTTCTCATTGACGGTTTCCAATGGTTTGCAATCATTTGTGTTAGTGAATATCCTTAACTCTGTATTTCACCCTAAATACTACATCTTTCTTTCCTTTTACATGAAGGTTATCAAAAAATAAGTCTGTTTTATACACATTTAGTAACTACTTAAAGAGAGTCTTATAAGATCCATGCATTCTGCTAGGCTTTTGGGATAAGCAAAAACAGATATATTCCTTGTCTCACAGATCTTGCTGACTTGTGAAGGAGACAGACATTAATCAAACAATGGAAGAAAATAAATAAATGTTTACAATTGGAGGTAACTATTAAAAAACAAAGAGTACTATGAAATACCTGCTTTGGTATGGATGCCGGACAATTCTTTGATAAAATGAATGAGTGAAATCAGTAAAAGGAATAGGATTAAACCAAGTTTTTAAAAAAGGGTGGAGGCCGCATGTCAAGCAGCAGAAATACCATGTGTAAAATTCCTATGGATGGAGCACACCAATGCAAGGACTTTATAGGATGCCACTGTGCCTGGAGCACAGCCAGCTGTGGGAAATGAGATAAGGCCAGATAAATTGATGGGAACCACGGGATGCAAAACTCCATTGGGCATATTCTCTTTTCCCATTCCCTTTGTAAGGCATTGTAACCTGACTTCCACATATTCAGAAAACTGGCTTTGCCAATGTCACCTATCATTTATCAACACTGTTTTCCACTATTATTGAACATTCCCTCCTTAGAGTTACTTTCTCTTCCACTGGAAACTTTAGTGTCTCACACTCTTCATTCATTTCTTACATTATGGCAGATTGCATTTTCCAAACATTGTCACAGCAGTAATTCCAATCATGTTCTTCCAGAGCCTTGCCACTACCCATCAACAACTGAAGTCTATTTCTTCTTTCCTTGAAATGACGTAAGCTGTTTGGCTGCCTCAACAAGCAGAATGTAGCAAAAGTGATGCTACTTCATGTTCAAGGCTAGTTCTTAAAATGCAATACAACTTCCAGCTGGCTCTCTCTTGAGACCATCACCCTGGCATCCAGACAGTATGTTTTGAGGAAGCCAAAGCCACATGGAGAGGTCACAGTTAGGTGTTCCAGCCAAAAGTACAAGCTAAAGTCTCAGCCAGCAGCCATCATCAACCTCCAGATATGAGAGGGAGCAAGATTACAAATGATTCCAGCCTCCAGATTTCAAGTTGCTCTGACTGACGAGTGAAGCCAAGATAAGCTATCTATCCCTACCAAGCCCTGTCCAAATTGAACATTTATGAGCAAAATAAATGCTATCATTGTTTTATTCCTCTAAATTTTGGAGTAGTTTTTTACATGGTAATAGGTAACAGAACAAATGTTCTAATTATTTCTCAATTTTTTTTTAAGGTAACAGTGTAGAAAACTGTTTTCTTTTTCTTTTTTCCAATTAGCCTGTCTTGAATCATCCCTATCACTTTCTAGCTATGTAAACGAGTACAAGGTACTGTACCTCATTTTATTCACTTCTCAAATTGGGAAAACAACGATAAATCTCATGAGATTATCATAAAGATTGCATGGCATAATTCATATAAAGCATTTATTGTAGTAGCTGGCACATAAGTGCTAAACAAATGTTTTATTTTTAACTCTGAAACTTTGGGGTTTCCTGGCATTATATCCATGATTCTATTAACTTCTTATTTGGTGTGTTCTACCCAGAATCATATTCCCATTGCATCAACTATTACTTTTTCCAAGTGACATATTATTTCCTTTGATTTAAGTAGGTTTTTAGACTATAGTTAAAACCAAATTCATATTATAGTTTTTCATAATTGTTTTATATGCTGCAATATCTATTTTCTTCCTTTTTCAACATATTTGATGATGTTGATTTAAAAAAAAAAAAGAATCAGGCTGTGCTGAGCACTTTAAATAAAAGTATGAGTCATCTTATAGTTAGATGATTTCCTGGTAAAATGAGAACCAAAGAAAACCTGAAACTGAGGAAGAATGAGATAGCAATTTGAGGAAAATTTAATTTTTGATAAAATTTGTTCAGAAAAAGAAAATATCCTTTTCCAAACGAGGTAAAAGTTGGACAGGTATAAAAGCAAAAGTATAATTACCACTATTAAGAATGGTTAAATGGTCACTTAAATTGTGTTTGTTTTTAAACTCTCAGTGATTGCGATATTTGCTTCTTGTTTTATTTTCTAACCTACTTGACATGTTTTTCTGAAAAGAAATGCATATTTCTTATTTTGAATTAAAGAGTATTACTTAGAAAATGCATAACTAAGTCTTTAAATCAGTGCTCTCATAAAGAGTAATCCATGAAAGTGACCTCGCAGAGTTGGCATGTTGAAAGTGATTTCTTTTTTATTTAATCTTATTTTATTTTATTTTATTTTATTTTATTTTATTTATTTTTTTTATTTTAAGAAGGGTGCAGCTCACAGTGGCTCATGTGGGGATCAAGCCTGCAACCTTGGTGTTATCAGCACCAAGCTCTAACCAACTGAGCTAATCGGCCACCTGAAAGTGATTCTTAATAGCACAATGAATCCTCCAAAAGACTAATCCAATAAGAACGATGTCTGTGAAATTTCCCATACCTCACCTTGTCAGATGTAGTCATGTGCATCCCTTTCTGGTTCAAGTCTAATAACGGCTAACGTTACGGGGCACTCCCTATGTGCTGGGCTCTATTTAGCTGATTTAATTGCATTCACTTTCAAAATAACATAATGGTACTATTATCATTTCAATATTTTAGATGGATAAATAGGCACAAAATGATTAAACATTATTTAAACCTAACTAAATACTTGGTACCTATCTAAGCAGGTACTTGGTGAGGGACAGGTTTGAATGACCTTCAAAGCCCTGCTTGTACGTCATTGTGACACTTAATGGGCCAGGGGCTCTGCAGTATGAAGTCCAAACTCTGGCCCCAGTCTTGTTGCCTACCTATCTCTTCCCTCTTTTTCTCTCTGTACCGTCTACACTCCAACTAATCCAAAAAAGTAAACATTTCCCAACTGCACTCTGCATTTTTTTACCCCATTGTCTTTTTTGAAAAACTTACAATGTAGTATCATTTTCTTCCTTTTACTTTGTCAAAATTCTAACAATTATTGTCAACTCAGTTAAGTGGTGTCTTCTCCATAGAAATGTATTTGAGCTAGCCCTTTTTATGAGGCGAAAAAGAGTCCTTTTTTTTTAATTGATGGAAAATATATTTTTAAATAGTTGTTTTATTTCTCAATTAAAGTTAACATACAATATTATATTATTTTCAGGTGTACAACAGAGTGATTACACATTTATATAATTTATGAAGTGATCATCCCAACAAATCTAGTCCCCATCTGACACCATACATAGTTATTACAATATCACTGACTACATTCCTTATGCGTACCCTACATCCCCATGATTGTTTAGTAACATCAATTTGTACTTCTTAATTCCTTCCCCTTTTTCATCCATCCCCTCCAAACCCTCTCCCATCTGGCAACCATCAAAATGTTCTCTGTATCTATGAGTCTGTTTCTGTTTTGTTTGTTTATTTTGTTCTTTAGATTCCACATATCAGTGAAATCATATGGCATTTGTCTTTCTCTGACATACTCCACTCAGCACAATACCCTCTAGGATCATCCACGTTGTTGCAGATGGCAACATTTCATTCTGTCATATGGCTGGTAATATTCCACTGTATATATGTACCACCTCTTCTTTATTCATTCATCCACTGAATAGCCTATTATGTTCCTTGATGATGTCACACTAATCATGTTTTAAAATATGAATGATTCAAACCTGTACAGCACCACTGAGTTGTAGACACTTCTTTCTCTTTCCTCAGGGAATATCCTTATTACCTCTCATGTATTAAATCAATAGGTTATATCCTAAGCTTCCTGAGTATAGGAACTGTTGTATCATCTTTTTTGTTGTTATTGTTTCCCCAAAATGACTTGCATAAAGCCTTGAATAAAATCAGTATTCAAAAGCTGCTGGTTTAACTTAAATTGGGTTGATCATCACATGGCTCTCTACAACACAGCAAACATGCTAAGCAATTACAAAGAATCACTGTTCATAGAAACCTGATGCAGAATCTTTTATATTAATATGTTTGGATATTCTAGTTATCTAGTATCCATGTAAGATACATAAAGTAGCTGATGTCAAAATTATTTTGTGATAAAATGTGAATGACAAAAATGTTTCCAATTATCCAAATATATTATCAAAGATGACTCAAAGACCAAGTTGAGGTAATCAAAAAGCTGAAGGTTACAGTGCTATTTAATTAATCTAAAGTAAGTTTGACATTCAGACACGATAATCCAATCAGAAAAAAACAAGATTATGTTTTGTGCCTTGAGATTATTCAGTTATTTTTCTCCATTCTTCATAATTAACTACATGCAACCAAATACATTTTTTTCAAAATAAATATGTCACAGCATATCTTCTAAAAATAACATAATAAATGTTCATCTCTCTGATAGCACATTTGCATTTGGTGTGCTCTACACAGCTGACTAATTCATCTCTGTGGCAGATGTGTCAAGACAATAATGACATTTTCCTCACTTGGTATTTGAATTCTCCTAACAACATTTAATTTTATAGAAGTACAGACTTGTCCTTAATTTTCTTAGTGGTCATCAGTCTTGTACTTCTTCTTTTCTTTTTTTTTCTTTTTTGGTGTGTGAGGAATTTAATCAGACTATCCTGTTCAATTTGTCTAATATGTTCAATTCTTTCTTTCTCACTTGCTCACTCAAGAATTGATGAACTTTTACAATTAAAATGTTCATCCATAACTCAATTAAATAAAAAATATTTAGTTGATCTGATTTATTATGCAGTGGCCTAGAACGTAACTGATTCAACAAGTACCACAGATATCTCCTGCTGTGCTGACACAGAGCCACTGGTATCACTTGCAGAAACCAACTGCTTTAGCATCAAGAGAAACATCCCCAAAGGCAAAAAATATATTGTGGCTCAACCCTCTATCCCAGCATGAGTGGGAGTGTTTGATTACATGTACTTTCAGGGAGTTGCATAAACCAGGTGGAATGATCAGGGAGTGCTTAAGTTTAAGCACCACTGCAAGAGGGATACTTACCACATGAATTTACCCTGCTGTGCAGAGCCACACATTTCAATCACTTTGAGTTATTAGCTAATCAGTTTGAATGCAGGTTTTTTAATGGTGCTTAATCAGACTCTTATGAAAAATATTTTTATGCAAAATAGTTCACCAAAGAATAGTTCTACAATTTATTTTTCTTTTCTGTAGCGTATGTTAGAGATCTGGCCTCTTTAGGTAGGCTTCTATACACAGAAAGGTGAAGATTTAATATGCTTGGCTTTAAGATGCATGAAGGAAAGCCCATGAGAACATAATTGCAGAGCTTCCAAAAGAGGGCCAGGGCATACATTCCATGGAGAAGAAGACGCCCAGCTCCCAAACCTTTTCCTAACCCCCTTTTTTTTCTTTTTAAGCTTCTTCCCACTTTGATCCTCATCTAAGCCATCCACTGTGGCTCTTAGTCTGTTGTTTGTCATCACTTTGTCCTGACCTGGATAACTATAAGTGATTATGATTATTCTCCCAAAGCATCCCTTGCCATTCTCAGGGGCTTTATAATCCTTTGGAGTGCTTTTGTATTTTGACTGCAGATACAGTTGCTGGTGTATAGGCATCAAAACGCCTTTTAAAATTTTTGTTTTAAAGAGTGATGAGGCTTATAATGTATATATTTAATGGTACAATGTTTTGATTTATTTTCGGGGACGATGTTTGAGCAATTTTAACAGTTGATGGAAATATGTCATTTCTGCCTGGGAGTTAAAACATTGACTAAAGCTTGCCTCACCAACCAAGGCAAAAGTTTGTTCTGCTGTGGTTTGGATGTGCAATAACTATATTGCGTATGTGTGTGTACACATATACACACACACATACACGCTCAAACACATAGAAGTTAACAATCCATAAATTAACTAGATTTTTTTTCTTTACATATTGCCAACAAAATGATTTTAATATATCCTTGGACTGTACTGGTGAATCGATTTAGTCCAAACATTAAAATAAATAGTACTTTATAAACGTACTATAAGTAAGGTTTAGAAGCATATGAGAGTTCTTGATTTACTTAGGCACTGCTCTCACTCAATATAAATATGGCCTGTGGCTGTGTACACTGCATACATCATTTATACTATTCAATAACATCTGATGCATATTAATCAGGCTAAAATAAGAGAGAGGAGGCTAAAGAAATTCAATATAAACATGTAGTAGAGTGAACTTTCTGACCTCCCTTTATTGAACAGAGTGAAATCTATTACTTAGAATTGGGCAACAACAACACAGGAAGGATTTGCTACAGGGTTATCAGATTTCATAACAATCAGTGACAATGATCAGACCATGCTGTGAATTTGAGAGCTGAGTTTAAATTAAAATGAAATGCCCTAGATTAGGCATTAGATAAAGTTGCCCATCATACTATTAATTTTAATTAGATTCTCTGCTGCCTTGTATTCTTTGATCTGAGCTAAGTAATTAAGCCCATTTTACTTTCTAATTGGATTATAGGGCATATCTAGCTAAATTCGAATATAAGAGAATGTATTGGTCCTAAACATATACTGCTTTGATGTGGGTATCCTGCCTATAGAATTGTGCTTTGCATATAAGAATGCATTTTAAAATTTATTTGACTATAGCAATAGTGTTGGTCGTTCCAGGGAGATTGTAAAACATGATTTCTTACACTGACGTCATGTCCTGCTGATTCCTTATTTTTTAAAGCAGAGGCTTTTGGAATCTGGAAGAAAGAAATTTTCTAGTGCAAAAAATTTGAATGATTCCATCACATCAAAAAAGTAGTTAGGGGTCCAGAAGACAAAATGTCGCCCATTTAAAGAGAGAGATGTCAAGATAACTCTAGACTCTGATGGATTATGATTATGAGCCAGATGTATGATTTGATGGTGCAGCTTTATCTTACACCAATTGTCAGACTGTCGAAACTTTGAATTTTATTTGGAAGATGACTTTTGAGGTAGAAAATAGGTATAATAGGTAAATTTGATTGAGCACTTACAATATTCCAGGCACAGTGATAAACATTGTACATAAATCATCTCGTTTAAATTTAACATTGCCTATTGGAGTCGATATTTTACTTCAATACACTTTACAGAAAACTGAAGAATAGAGGCTTCCTGTGACTTGACCCTGCTGCCACGTGTCAGATGTGAGGCTTGAACCTGTGTCTGGATGACTCCAAAGCTTGTGTATGTTTTAACCAATATCCCTCTCTGCAGCAATTCTAATTTAATCACAAACTTTAGGAATCTGCTTTGGACTCCATTTTCCCAGCTGTAAAACGGAACCTGAAGTGCCCTGAAACTCTTAGTAGTGCTGTATAGATTCGAACCATTCATATTTTAAAACATGATTAGTGTGACATCATCAGGGAACACAATAGGCTAGTCACTATTTTTTTTCTGTTTTTGAAAAGCCACAGCTACATATAAGAATTATCTGGTGCTTGAATAATAATAGCATTTATTTGACACATTGATAGCTTCTGCACTGGTCTCTTCTTGCTTCCCTGTTACTCTCTTATGGTTTATTTCCATCCCAAGAGCCAGAATGATCCAAATAAAATGTAAGTCAAGTCATGCTAGTATTTTGTCTAAAACCTAAATGGTTTCCCACTTCACACAAAATATCACTCAAAGTTTTCTTTGTAGTTACAAGGTTCTCCATTACTTGACTGCACAACCTGTGTGAGTCCACGTCATATCACTTACCTGCTTCCCACACTGATTCAGTCAGACACACCTCTGGCATTTCCTCAAATACCAGCAAACATTCTTGGTCCAAGGCTCATTCTTTCTTCCCCATACATACCCTGTTTCCCCAAAAATAAGACCTAGCTGAACAATCAGCTCTAATGAGTCTTTTGGAGCAAAAATTAATATAAGACTCGGTCTTATTTTACTATAAGAACGGGTATATAATATAATATAATATAATATAATATAATATAATATAATATAATGCCAAGTCTTATATTAATTTTTGCTCCAAAAGACGCATTAGAGCTGCTGGTCTGCCTAGGTCTTATTTTCGGGGAAACACAGTATACATGTCTTTCTACTCCTCTTAATTCAAATCTCAGCTCAAATATGGTCTTCTCTGAGATGCATTCCCTGACCATCCTATACCAAATAATACGAAATTGCACACTATTCATTATCACCCCTTAGTCTGCTTGATTTTTCATTAAAACATGTATTATATGACTATTTATGTATTTACTTACATATCTATAATTTTTATGATTCCCTTACTCTTCCTGAAACATAAATTCCACAAGAGAAAAATAAGAACTTTATTTGCTTTGTTCACTTTAAAATCCTCAGAGCAGAAGAGTGTCTGGCATACTATATAAATCTAATTTTAAAAATAATGAATGATGAATGAATAACTGAATGAATGGCTATCTATATTAATGCCCATTACATTAAAGGTATTTTAGGCACTATGAAATAAGTCTGGGTTTATACACATATTTTCCAAGGACCTTTTTAACCACCTTGCTCTATGACACAAAATCTTCTATAAACACTGAGACATCACACTGCTAATACACTTAAGAAAAGGAAGTATTTTTGTTGGGGAGGCCCCAGGAATAGGGATGAGCAACTATCTGATTATTTTTAATACATTCATGTCTCTCCTCTTCAGAGCCAGGCACAGTTAGCAATCAAATCTAGGTTAATCCCTGTTTATCTTTTGAAGGAAACCCTTCTAGTGTATAATGTGGCTTAAACTAGAAAATTAGCAGTATCAGCTTTAATGCTGGCTCCTGTTTGTCCTGATTTCCCAGAATCTGAATCACCTGTAGGAATGGAGTTCAACTTTTACCCTGCACTTTCTGTTGGCATTTTTTCTCCAATCACTCTGTCGCCTTCTCTTACTGTCTGTTTCATGCATGTGGCCCTCTGGCGATGTCCCTAATCTTTGCTGTTGAAACTTCTGCTTGCTTACCTAGCCCTGTGATTTTGTGTGGTATCTCATCTCCATCCTGACCTGTCATCCCACTGCTTTAGTTATGATGTTCATATAACTCCAAAATTTTCAAGGCTATTTTAATTTAACAAACATACATCATCATGAACAAAGCTATCAATTAAAGGGAAAAATCACTAAGTATATTTAATATCAATAGCCACATATGTTTAACATCTACTGGTATTCATTTTCATTGCTGGCTAGATATATATATCCTACCAAGATATACGTGGAATATTTCAACATCTCTCCAGTGTTACGGTATGCTGTGGTAAGTTACCTGGATACGAAAAATGAGGTTTCAGTGAAACTATAAATAGCAGAATAACAGACTTTCTGAATATCAAGAAATTCTGCCATGGCTCACTACAATAGCTTTCTATTAATCTTTAATGAAACAATGGTGTAAAGCACTTTGTAAATTTCCAAGTGATTTAATATGTAAACTACAACTTGATTAATAGAATATATTTCAAAGTATACATGATTTTTCAAGTGAAGCTGTGAATTGTTGAATTTTTTATTTAAAATGTTATTACTTTACCACATGCCTTTAAAAATGTGTTATGAATGAAAATAATATATTTTTATGTGAATCATAATAAAGATTTCCAACGATGATTATGAAAATAACACGTATGACATACTAGGAAAGCTGGACAAGATTGAACTATATTTTAAAATAATAGGTTCTACTTAAATTGGAAAACTTGAGGCTTGCTATATCATAATAGAAAGGAAAAATAATTTGTGCTTTACAGAACATGTCTGTGTTTTTACTTTATAACTGTGTTTTTCTTATGGCAAATAGAAATCATACTTCTTTTGAGCTAGGGAGAAGAATTCAAAATTAAAATAATACCTTCAGGAAAAGACATTTAACACAGTACTGTAGGTTTTAAAATATCATACATGAAATGGGGCACCGATGCATCCCTGTCACACATAAGTATCTGAGAGGGTCAAATCGGGATTTCTGTGCCTTCAGACCAATATTCAATAGAACATCCTGTGTTTGGTTAGCTATTCAAACTTCTCATCTGCCTATTCAGCATGCTCCCTTTCTATTGCTAATATTCATTGTCTTGGGTTGGCTGAAATATGTGCTTTTTGTGTTCTATGAAAATTTCATTTTTTGATGACAAATACCCTTATGCCATTAAAGTTCCTAAACTTTTATTACCACGTGTAAGAAATGCTTCTTTTCTCCAGAGAAATTTTAGGTGCTTGTTTGTGATTTAAATAAATTTAGGCAATTTATTAGGCAATTTGTCAGGGGTTTAGTACTATCCATTGCTTCATCATGTCCTAGGCTTCACAGAGAACACAAAGACATCTAACAAGTTTCAGATCAAGACTGAATAAGAACCTCAACAGAGATATTCAGTATTACTGAATGAAATTTCTCTCTTTAAAAATATAAAAATCCATACCTCAACATAATGAAGGCCATATATGAAAAACCCATGCCTAATATCATAAAATTCACAGTTAACATGCTGAAAGCTTTCCCTCAAAGATTGAGAACAAGACAAAGATGACCACTATCACCATCTTTTTCAACACAGTACTGGGAGTTCTAGGCAGGACAATTCGGGAAGAAAAAGAAATAAAAAGCAACCAAATCAGAAAAGAAGAAATACAATTTTTTTTTTGCTGATGATACAATCTTGTATATAGAAAATTCAAAGGTCCACTAAAAAAACTGGTCAAACTAATAAACAAATTCAAGAAATTTACAAAAATCAACATATCAAAACAGTTGTATTATGATACACTAATAATAAATATCTGGAAAAAATGCATTTAAAAAAAGTATGAATAATTTAGCTAAGAAAGTAAAAGATCAATACACTGAAAACTATATGACATTGATGAAAGAAACTGAAGGACACAAATAAATGGGGAGATATTTCATGTTCATAAACTGAAAGAGTTAATATTGTTAAATTGCCCATGCTACATAAAGCCAACTTTAGATTCAAGGCAATCCCAATCAAAATCCCAATGACATTTTTCACAGAATCAGAAGAAACAATCCAGAAGTTTGTATGGAACCACAGAAAACCCTGAATAGCCAAAGCAATCTTGAGAAGGAACAGAGCTGGAGGCATCACTCTTCCTGATTTCAAACTATATTACAAAGCTATAGAAATTAAAAAACAAACAAACTAACAAAAACAAAAATAATATTGTACTGCCATAAAAACAGATACATTAAAAACAGAATAGAGAGCACAGAAATAAATCCACACATACATGATCAACTAATATTTGACAAGGGAGCCAAGAATACTCAATGGAGAAAGGATAGTGTCTTCAATGAATTGCATTGGAAAAACTGGATATACACATGCAACAGTATGAAATTGGCTCCCTACCATATATCACAAAACTTAACTGGAAATGGATTAAGGACTTAAACATAAAATCTCAAACCATATATCTCCTAGAAGAAAACATTGGAAAGTAGTCCTTGATATTGGTCTTAACAATGGCTTTTTGAATATGAACCAAAAGTACATGCAACAAAAGCAAAAATAAAAATGTGAATGACATCAAACTAAAAACTTCTGCCCAGTAGAAGAAATGATCAACAAAATGAAAAGATAACATGTGGAATGGGAGAAAATATTTGCAAACCATCTACCTAATAAGAGATCAATATCCAAAATATCATTTTTTCCTGTTTCCTCTTATCTTATGTATCTCAGTTCTGTTTAAGCTTGTTTGTTTTTGAGCGGTTACAATTAAGTTTATATTAAAAAAAAACGTTTCACATATAGTTGTCCTTTTTCTTCAGCATGCATCTTATCTACATTCCCCTTTACAAATTCAGACCTATACCAACCCTTTCATGTTTGTGTTGTCACAAATTATCCCTATTTGTGCTATGAGTTCATTTCTGAGTTGTAACAGCAAATTGTCTTCACCTTCTCTTTTTTATTTATTTTTTATGTTTTTATCTCCTTTACCCTTTATGTTATGTTTAAGTGTATAGTGCCCCATTCTGTGTATGAGTAGTCTACCCTGATTCTGTCTGTCTGTTAGTAATCTTACTCATAGTTTTGTATCCTTTTGTCTTTACTTTCAGGTAGAATAACCTACTTCAGTATTTCCTGAAAACCAGACCTTGTAGTGGAAAATTCACTCAGCTTCTGTATAACTGGAAAGGTCTTTATTTCTCCTTCATATCTAAAGGATAACTTTGCTGGATATATTATCCTTGGCTGGTAATTTCTCTTTCAATAGTTTGAATATTTGATTCCACTCCCTCATAGCTTGCAGGGTTTCTGCTGAAAAATCTGATGATTATCTAATGGGCTTTAATTTGCGAGTTACTGTCTTCTTTTCCCTGGTTGCCTTGAGAATGCTTCCTTTGTCATTAATTTGTGACAGTTTCAATATAATGTATCTTGGAGAAGGCCTTTTAGAATTAAGGTATTTAGATGTTCTGCTTTCTTCTTAGATCCAGATTTGAGAAGCCAGTTCTTTCCATAGGTTTGGGAAGTTCTTGTCAACTATTTGTTTGAATAGTCTCTCTGTGCCCCTCTCTCTCTCTCTCTCTCTCTCTCTCTCTCTCTCTCTCTCTCTCTCTCTCTCTCTCTCTGCCTTCCTCCCTCTCTTCTACTTCTGGCATACCCATTATTCTTATCTTGCTTTTTCTGATGGAGTCAGATAGTTCTTTCATTTCTTTTAACTCTCAAGTCTCTCTCTTTTTCCATCTGCATCATTTCCAGATTTCTATCTTCAATATCACTAATTCCTTCCTCCATCTGGTCAGCTCTACTTCCTAAGCTCACTATTTCATTCTTCACGTGTTTTATTGAGTCCTTCAGCTCCAGAATTCCCATTTGGTTCTTTTTTAAATGTTCAACCTCTTTAGTAAGGTACTCATTTTATCCTGAGTTTATTTCTGAGTTCATTAAACTGCCTATATGAATGTATTTCCATCTCATTGAGCTTTTTCAGAAAAGCAGTCTTGAATTCTCTGTCATTTAAGTCACATATTTCCATTACTTTAAGTTTATTTTCTGGAGATTTTTCATTTATTTCTGAGCTGCCTTGTTACCTTGGTTATTCATACTAATTGATGGATTGTTTCTCTTCCTAGGCATCTACGGGAATGAATTCTGCAGCAGACTGATATGAAGAGATATTTCCTTTGTTTTCCAATAAGTGACGCTAGAGCATTTTATTTTCTCTTGCCCTGTTCCAGCTTTTCACGGGTGAAAGATTTCCTGGGCAAGTGGGCATAACTTCTGTGGCCAGTTTGCCTCTGTCTCAAGGCACCAACCCTTGGGAGTACGTGGTGGGTGTTGGCGTTCTGAGTCCCTGAAATCCCATTGCTTCCCCAGCAGTCAGGTGCAGAGCTGTACACCTCAGCAACCATGAGTGCCCCTCACTGGGATCAGCTGTGAAACTTGGGGGTGGGGTGGACTGGGATAGGCGGCTGGTGTGTTTGGGGCCTTATTCTCCTTTGAGTAATAGTGACTTCCATTACAGCTGCCTCACCTCTGTATCTCCTCCCTTGTCACTGGAATTAGCCACATAAGGAACTCATAAACTTTTTAGTTCGATATAGTCCCACTCATTTATTTTTGTTTTTACTTCCCTTGCTTTTGAGGTCAAATTCATAAAATCCTCTCTGAATGCAATGTCCATAAGTTTAGTCCTTATGCTTTCTTTTATGTAATTTATTGTTTCCAATCTTATGCTTAGGTCTTTGAGCCATTTTGAGTTAATTTTGCTATATGGTGACAGATTGAAGTCTAGTTTCATTCTTTTGCATATGGATTTCCAATTTTCCCAGCAGCATTTATTGAAGAGGCTTTTTGTTTTCTCCATTGTATGTTTTTGGCTCCTTTGTCAAAAATTATCTACCTATATATATATATATATGTTTCTTTTTGGGGGGCGGAGGGGCAGGGGTTTCTCATTCTATTCCATTGGTCTGTGCATCTGTTTTTCTGCCAATACCATGCTATTTTGATTACTGTCATTTTATAATATAAATCAGGGAGTGTGATACCTCCAACCTTATTATTTTCTTGCTTTGAGTATCCAGGTCTTTGTGATTCCTCACAAATTGTCTTATTTTTTCTTCTTTTTCCTTAAAGAAATGCCATTGGGATTTTGATGGGTATTGCATTAAATTTGTATGTTGCTTTAGGTAGTAACATGGTCATTTTAACTACATTGATTCTTCCAATCCATGAACGTGGAATAGCCTTCTATTTTTTTATGTCTTTAATATCAAACTGAAAAAAAGTTTCTGCACAGGGCAAGAAACCATCAAGAAAACAAAGAGGCAACCAACCGAATGGAAGAAGATATTTGCAAGCAACACCTCTGATAAGGGGCTCATATCCAAAATATATAAAGAACTCATGCAACTCAATAACAACAAAAGAAGAAACAATCCAATTAAAAAATCAGCAGAAAATCTGAACAAACACTTCTCCCAAGGAGACATACTAATGCCAACAAATATATGTAAAAATACTCAATTTTACTAGCTATTAGGGAAATGCAAATCCAGCCCACAATGTTAGAATGGATGTTATCAACAAGACAAGTAATAACAAGTGTTGGAGAGGTTGTGGAGAAAAAGAAAGCCTTATACACTGCTGGTGGAAATGAAGGTTCTTCAAAAAATTAAGAATAGAATTACCATAAGACCCAACAATCCCTCTTCTGGGTATCTACCCCAAAAATCTGAAAACAATTTTCCTGAAAGATATATGTACCCTTACGTTCATTGCAGCATTATTCACAGTGGTCAAGACACGGAAACAACCAAAGTATCCTTCAATAGATGATTGTATAAAGAAATTGTGGTACGTATATACAATGGAATATTACTCTGCCAAAAGAAGATATGAAATATTGCCATTTGTGACAACATGGATGGATCTTGAGATTATCATGCTAAGCAAAATAAGCCAGACAGAAAAAGTCGAGAACTATGTATGACTCCATTCATATGTGAGATATAAAACTGAAAGCAGCAAATGAACAAGACAAAGAAAGAAACAAAAACTCCTAGAAGGAGACAACAGTTTAGCAGTTCCTAGAGTGTACAGGGAGAGGAGAGAGGTAGAAGAGGTAAAGTGGGTCAAATATATGGTGATGGAAGGAGAACTGACTCTGGGTGGTGAACACACAATGCAATATATAAATGATGTATTATAGAAATGTACACTTGAAACCTACATTATTTTACTAATTAATGTCACCCCAATACATTCAATAAAAATTTTAAAAAAGGAACTCATACAACACAATAACAACAACAAAAATCAATCAGTTAAAAAGAGGCAGAGGACTTGAGTAGACATTTTCCAAAGAACACATACAAATGACCAACAAGTATGAGGTGTTATCAAACAATATGGTGAATGTTTAAATTTTAAAAAGTTTATTATAGTAAAAGACACATTGCCATTAATCTCCCTCTAAATACTCCCCCGTTGCTTTGAACACACTTATCCCATTGTTCTTGCCACCTTCTAAGCAGTTCTGAAAGTCCTCTTTCCTGAGTGTCTTTAGTTGCACTGTTGTGGCTGCCTCAATGTCCTGAATCGATTCAAAATGTTTATGTTTCATGGTCATTTTGACATTGGGGAAGAGCCAGAAGTTGCACAGTACCAGATCCAGTGAATAAAGTGGATGAGGACACATCGTAATGTTTTTATTTGACAGAAATTGCTGTATACCAGAAGTGAAGTATGGCATGGAGTGTTATCATGATGGAGGAAGATTTACTGCACACTTTGAAACACACCTTCTCTCAACTGTAGTTCACACCAACTGTTCCAAACACGTTGAAATTTGTCACACACTGTTACTAAGATTTGATGTGTCACTTCTCGTATTGAGGATCCCTGCCTTTCTTTTGGATGGCACTGGGCAGCAGCATTCACCATATTTTTTTATCACACCTTGTACATGAAAAGGTGCTCAACATCATTAATCATCAGAGAAATGCAATCAAAAGCCCAAGAAGACTTCGTTTCACATTTGTTAGAATGGCTATTATCAAAAAAAGAGAGAAATTCTGCCGAGGATGTGGAGAACAAGAATGTGGAGCACTGTTGGTGGGAACGTAAATTGATGCAGCCACTATGGAAAACAGTATAGAGGTTCCTCAAAAATTTAAAAATACAGTGGTACCTCAGTTTTCAAATGTAATCCATTCTGGAAGACCGTTTGAGTTCTGAAATGTTTGAAAACAGCCGACGGCCAGGCCTCAGGATCTTGCACTCAGCGGAAGCCCCGTGACGTGTTCGACTTCCGAGGCGTGTCCGAAAACAGAAGCGTTTACCTCCGGGTTTATAGCATTCGTAAACCAAAGTGTTCCTCAACGGAGACGTTTGAAAACTGAGGTACTATTGTAGAACTAATATAAGATTCGCCAATCCCATTCCGGATATATACTCGTATTGGAAAAAGATGACATTAGGATCTGAAGAGATATCTGCCCTCTCATTTTCATTGCTGCATTATTCACAATAACAAAGACATGGAAACAACCTATGTGTCCATCAGTGGACGAATGAATGTAGGAAATTTGATACATACACACACACACACACACATACACACATGAATATCATTCAGCCATTAAAAAATAAGGAAATCCCACCATTCACAACAATATAGATGGACCTTAAGAAAATTATACTAAGTGAAAAGTCGGAGAAAAGACAATTACTATATGATCTCATTTGTATGTGGAATCTAAAAACCATCAAACTCAGAAACAGAGAGTAAAACAGTGGTTGTTAGGGGTTGAGAGGTGGGGGAAACAAGGAGATATTGATGAAAAGGTACAAACTTTCAGTTATAAAAGGAATGAGTTTCAGGGATCTAAAGTACAGCCTGGTAACTATATTATATACTGGAAAGTTGCTATGGGAGTAGAGCTTTAATGTTTTCACCACCTCCACAACAAAATGGTAATTATATGAGGTAATGGCTGTGTTAACTAAACTTACTGTGGAAACATTTCACAATTACACCTTAAACTTATACAATGTTATATGTCAATTATATATCATTAACGCTAGGGGAAGAAAGATAGCAAACAATGCATTCTACTTTAAGTCAGCAACTAGCAGTGCAAGTATTTGCTTTATCTATGTTAACTAAATTGGTATGCCATTCAAAGTTAAACTAGGCACTCTGAACTTGTACTTTCATTTTTTGTGTTATCCTAAGCATATATGAATAATTATTTTGAGCAAAAATGAAAGTTTCAGTGAAGGAAATGTTTTCTTTAGATAAATGGTTTAATACATGTTGTGAGATACATAAATGTTTTAAAGCCATAGTTTATATTGTATTCAATTGATGACTGCTGTTCTTTGGACAGTGATCGCGATCTTTAAAGCAGGTGGGTTAGAACGTAACTAAGAGGCAGCTGTTGCTTGGGAAATGCTAGAAAGACTTGAGCAAACTGATGTCCTACTCAAAAGAAAACCATTTGAGGAAAAGGAATATACCCTTTTTCAAAAAAATAGTCAGAAATTGTCTCCTTATCAGGAAAAAAAATCCACTTTCACGATTAGATGATTTGATTGTTTTCACTCTTCCTTCTCAACCAGAGAAAGGGATGCAATGACCTAAAGAAGCTCAGGCCACTGGAAAGGGGCTTTGCCCGAGACTAAGAAAATTAGTGATAAGATAAAATATCCAGAGTTTGTAGGTCGGTGACAAAATAAGAATATTGGCAGCAAGATTTATTTAGCAAACTTTTTAGCTAAATATACAATGTGAGTATAAAGAAATGTGATTAAATAAAAAACAAACAAAACTAAACAAGAAAACAGGACAAAGAATCCAAGTGGTGACTGTCCCCTTTCATAGGGTCACTTTGAAAACTGCACACAACATGGAATCATATTTCCAATTCTCTAAAATATTTTAGCTCCACATCTCAAAAGAAGTTAAGGATGTCAGGGTATAAAAACATGGAAAGAGCTTCTCATCTGAAGTTAGTCACAGTTGGTTATGATATCAGTTCTGATTCTTGCAAAGTGTGCTACAATGACCAGCTAATATGAGCCTTACTTTCACTAACCCTCCTTCACAGTTGTTGTGAGGATGATATAATAACAAATACCAATAAATAAAGCACCTGGTACCTAGTCAATAGTCAATTTCTACTTCCATTTCTTTTATTTCCCTGTCGTAAATAAAATTTAACTTGGCTAAATCCTTAACGAGCACAGTCATGACCTTTCCAAATCTGTCTCTCACTTTCTCACATGCCCACTTTTACATGTAATCTATCCTTTAATCAAACTTAATTTCTTAAACATGCTTCTACTAACATATGATCTTTTGTCTTTTTTTCATGTAATTTCTGCTAATAAAATACTCTCCCCTAAACTTCCATTTAATTTATCGCAATTTTACCTGTCCTTTATTGTTCAAGCAACATGTACCATTGAAAGAATCCCCTACATCCAGATGGAAGGAAGTCCTTCCTCTGTGCCTTAATAGAAATAAATTTCTATCTCTTTGGTTTGGATACTTTTTTACTTCATAGATCACATTTAGACTTTTTTTTTTTTTTTTTTTTTTTTTTAAGGGCAGGAGCAGTTTATCTTGAAGACTTCCACAGTAGATAACCCCAGCTGTTATTCAAAAAACCTGTTTTGGGTAACTGTCTGTGAAATAAGCACTATGAGACTATTGTGCATTCCATTTAAAATGTATAATACAAACATATTCTCAAAAAGCTCCACAATATGAAGAAAGTGAAAGCCAATGCTCTTTTCTACTTAAATAAGAAGAAAATGTTTTGTGCTATTGTGCCATTTGTTAAAAAAAAAAAAAAGTCCGATATAAAAATACTAAGAACAACTTTTTGCTAAACTCATGTTTGCAATTTATTTATAATCTGGGTCTTTTCATGTGATATTTTCTTCTTTTTCAAGTTAAAGGAATGTATCTTTTTCACTGTCTCTGTGTGCTTTTAAGAATCCACAAAAAAATGTACTTGATGTTCTTGATGCTGTTCGTAACTTGACTGATAAAAGACTTGCAGTTGTCATTCTTGACAATTGGATTTAATTAAAATTCTCACACATTGTATTATTATCTTATTTAATTGCTGTTCAAATTTTAGATGACATATGGAGAATAATTGTAAAACCTGATTTTTTTTCAGTGCAATCATTTTTCAAGCCATTCCTCATAAGTACATGTCAGTTGGTTCTCTGTCTTTTTGTAATTAAGACTATTTCATATCTGATTTTATCTTCACAGTCACACATTTTTCACTACTCTGTTGTTAACATGCTTGCTCAGACTTTGCTAGCAGAACTGATCTTGTTGATTTTCTATTAAACTAGGTAGAGAAATAGCCCTGTATTATCTCCATAATTGTCAACCTTCCTAAGTCATTTATCAGTTCTTATTACCATGAACGTAGAGGTAATTGAAATTCTGCGTTATCATTACACCACTGGTGTGACCTGAAGACTTTCCTGTGATACTTTTCTATCTGTTCTCATTATACAATATCTTCTTCTGGTAATTTAGGTACACTTTGAATATTTCAATTCAATTTTGTGTGTTATGAGGTGCACGGATGTTCTGCAGTGTAGCCACAATATATTTCACAGAAGAAGGCATAGACATTTAATACAGATGCTACTCGATTTACAATGGGGTTATCTCTTGATAAAACCATCACAAATTTAAAATACCATAAGTCAAAAATTCATTCAATATACCTAACTTACCAAACATCATAGCTTAGCTTAGCCTACCTTAAATTTGCTCTGAACACAGTAACAAAGCAAAACACTGGTGACACAGTACCTTGTGGAGTATCAATTATTTACCCTCCTGATCATGTGGCTGATCAGAAACTGTATGTCGCTGCCACCGTCCGTCAGCGGGAGGGTATCATACTGCATATCTGTAGCCCAGGAGAAAATCAAAATCTGAAGTACCTTTTCTACTGAATGTGTTATTGCTTTGGCACTGTTGCAAAGTTAAAAAATCTTAAGTCAGACCACCATAAATAGGGGACCATCTGTATATGACAACGATACTATTACTAGATGTGCTCCAAATAGAGTATGTGGGATTATAGAGAAAGTGAATAGATAAGCTCTCTGTTTATCTTTTCTCAGACTAATAATGGAAAAGTATCTCTAGCTCAACTTAATAAAATATGTCCTGCATGGTATTGTATTTTTCTCCACATGGTAGGCAAGTTAACCCATCATAGGCTTGATGATGCTGAGAAATCAAACACAGAAGTCTTTAACCCTAGCTCAGCAAAAATTTTCTTTATATACTAAGGAGTTGCATCACTAACTACTCACTTGTTCTCTCCTTCCAGTCACTTACACAAAAATCATCCAGCGTGGGGTTCTGGTTTTTCCTAAAGGTTGGATTCGTAAAGCCATTTGAGATTGTTGAAATTTTGAAATCCATGGATTGAGATTACTACACTTTAGGTAGACTTCTATGAAGAATAGGGCAAAGTTGTATGTATCCGTGGTATCTTTGAGCTCAAGCATATCCTTTGCACTGCTTGTTTGTTCATTTAGTAGCTGAGTGAATGCAAACTTGAACTCGTCACAAGTCATAATTCACCCCATTTTGTATGTAAACTGCATGCCTAACCTGTTCTATTTTTTTCAAAAATAAGGCTTCTTGAATTTATTTCAGTACATCCTATAATCACACATTTCTAGAATCTCTCCGTTTTTTTACAAATATTACTGCTGCCTTACTCTAAGCACTCATAAACTTTCTCCTAATTACCAGGGGCAAACTAACTGTCTCCTGTTTCCCATGACACGCTGTTTCGGGTAGATCTTTGTTAAAAGAAATTTCAGTAATGTAACTTCAATAATGTCCTCTAATGATTCCCCCGTTGACCACAAAAAAGTCTACGCACCTTAACATACAAGATTCTTTTTAATCAGAACGTTTCCAGTTGCTTTACTTACCGTCACCCTCTTTGAAAATTACTTATAGTTCCCAGTACACTGGATACTCAACCATATCTCTGCTTTTTGGTATCCTACGTCTTCCTAAACTCTCATCCCACCTTTTGATTCTTACTTCAAGATGAGATTCTGTGATTCTCCAATGTTTTAGATAAATTAACTCATTTACACTAAAATTATTCATTGTTATTTTAATTATCACTATACTATATATTTCAATGTGTTTTAAATGAGCTTCTTAAAAGCATAGATGGTCTAAACCACCCTTGCATTCCACGTCTTGCAAAATATCTTACAGATAGTATATGTGCAGTGCAGTTTGATTGGAACTGGACTCAATTTGATTCACCAGATTTTTATTATTCACCTATGGGATAATAATTTATTTTATGAATTATGATATGTGTCAAATAGTAGTATAGTACTTTTACACATGCAATGCAGCTTAGAAATTCAACTATGTGTACAAATAGTGACATCTAATTTGTGCAAATCAGATAATTTGTCCTTTTTTTCTTGAAAAATCCAGAACTCCAAGAGCTGCTCTGCTTAGAAAATGTTGCTTATGCTCTAGAGCCTTTACCAATGGAATTTCTCCAAACCTTATCTCAAAGTTGAAGTACTTTTCCAGACTTTCTCCCTTGCTGAAATCCCCTTTGTTAGAGGCTCTTTTCAAGTCCCTATGATTGAACCCCTGCTTTTATTCTTTGTGTCTCCATTGTAAGTGCAAGAATGGAAGAATATTAAATAATAATATTAAATAATAGTTTTACAGTACCTTCTAAATTATAGTTCTGCTCATTATGAAATTGATTAGTGTTGTTGTTTAACTTGGAAAAATAATCTCTACATGTATTATTATAGATCTACTAAAAAAGATCATCCTGAGTTTTAAACACATTATTTACATTCAGACTTATAATCCAAGAGAATGTTTTTTTAATAAAAATATTGTGTTTTGGAAGCATTAATGAAAATAAAAATATTCTCATAAAACATGAGAAGCTGAAGATGTCTTAGAGACCATACGTTTCTACCTACTACTTTTAAAAAAATAAAAACAAAAACACAAAACCCTAAGAGATTAGTTAAGATGCTCGGCTCAAATCACATATGCCATCATCAAGGTGTCCAGAATGAGATCCCTACTCTCACAGATTCCTAACTGGGGAGTTCATTCAGTATCATTTAGCCTTTGTGGAAAAGAAAAGTAGCTACCTGGATACCTGGTCAGGGATCTGCTCTGTTGTAGCTAAACCTACACAGGGCCTATGATCCAGACTCTTAGACCCTTTTATTCCCACCTGAAATTTGTTAAAAATCTCTTTGCCCCTACTTGTTATATTTGCAGTATATTTGGGGAGTTGGGATTAGGCTTGCTTTGATTGCTCTGAGAAAACAGGTGTCCATTCATACTGATGTTCCCCCAGCCCTGAAATACAGCAATCCCTGCTTCTTCGCAGTTTCAGTTATCCGCGATCAATTGTGATTTGAAAATATTACATGAAAAATTTTAGAAATAACAAAATCATTAGTTTTGAATTGTGCACTGCTCTGAGTAGCATGGTGAGGTGTCCAGGCATCCTCATCCATCCTGCCTAGGCTGTGACTTACTCCTTTGTCCAGCGTCTCCATGCTGTAAACACTCCCTGTCCATTAGTCACTTAGTAGCCATCTTAGTTATCAGACAAAGTGTCACCATATCACAGTGCTCGGGCAACCCGTATTTTACTTACTAATAGCCCCAAAGCGCAGGAGTAGTAATGCTGGCAATTCAGATGGGCCAAAGAGAAGTGATAAAGTCCTTTCTTCAAGCAAATAAAGAAAAAATATCATATGAGGAGGTTTCTACGATCTACGGTATGAACGAATCTTCTTATCTATGCAACTATGAAGAAGGAAACTGAAATTCATGCTAGCTTTGCTATTACACCCCAAACTGCTAACGTCATAGCCACAGTGCATGATAAGGGCTTAGTTAAGATGGAAAAGGCATCACATTTGTGGGCAGAAGACACAAACAGAAAACACGTCCTGACTGATGTTGTGCCTGGAAGCAATGAGCCTACACGAACTCTTTCGCAAGGCAGTCCCTGAAACTAATGACACCAAACCATTTAATGCAAGTAAGGGATGGCTACACAGATTTAAGAATAGATTTGGATTGAAAAAAATATTACAACTACTGGAGAAGCCACATCTGTGGATGAAGAATTGCTGCCATGTATCCCACAGAGCTTAAGAAGTTGATTAAGGAGAAAAGTATGTATGTATAGGAACAACAACAACAAAAAGAAAAAACAGTATATACAGGATTTGGTATTATCTACAGTTTCATGCATCCACTGGTGGTCTTGGAACATACCCCCTGTGGATAAGGAGAGACTACTGTACAGAAGAAACTAGATATTTCCTATTTGAGAATAAGTATAGCTCGATACAAGCAATGGATGCTATTGACTTACTTCGATGCATGTGAATTATGCAACTGCTCCCGGCAACTCACTGTAGCTCAATTTATATGCTCTGTTAAACATCCAATCATCAAGACAGCTCCTGCTACCCTTGCCATCAGAAAGCTATATTTCCCTCTCCTTACATTTAGTATGTGAGTTAAAATCTCACATTTATTCAAGCTTGCTCAAGCCAAGTTTTATATTTCCTCTTAGTGCTGCTGAGCTGATTATTCACCCATGTAACTACACTGAGAATTAGCATCAAAATGGAGATACGAGGACCAACCATAATAAAGATGTTATGAATACTCAAATCTTCAGATCTGAAACTTTCTACTTTAAGAGTCTAGCACATAAATGTCAGAGTAAAGCACTAACCTTTGGATTTATAAAGAGAACTATGATGCCATCCTGTGGGCAGCTATATTTAATTACATGCAGACCAAATAGAGGATGGCATATAAAAATTCCATAAATGTATCTTCTCTAACAGAAACATGTAATCTAAACAACATATATTTCATATATTAATCATTAGGTCATTATGAGGTATATACCTCACACACATATACAAGAGAGTAAGTAACTAAAAGAATAAAGCCAAAATGGCAACAGTGATTATGGCTCAATGATGTTATTTTTAAAACACAAATGTGAGTTACATTTTCTTAATTCAGAAAAAAAATATTTTCAATTTGTACAAAAAGTTATAACATTAAGAGGCAATTCAGCAACATAATTTCTTTTTCATATTTTGAGATAGGTAGAGTAATTTTGTATATAATATTCCACAGACTTTTCTAGTAAAGTTAGACATATCCAGAAACAAAGGAGATTTCTTACTCAATGTGAACACAGTTGTTTGGAAAGACGCTTATGCACTATGAATTCTCAAAGGTCTTACTGTCATCTTATTTACTTTACCCAGCAAGCATTTATGGAAGCCACCAATGAAACACGGAGATGAAAGATAGGAGTAAGTGCCATGATGGACCTCTCTACTGGAGGCAGGGGGCAGTAAAGGCAGGATATCTAACTCAGACAGAATGGAAGGGCAAAGGAAGCTACTGAAGTGATCCCCAAAGATGTTAATTCTGACCTGAGCTGAATTTTGAAGATCTAACAGAAGTTATAGATTTACCCATCAAAACAAGGGAAGAAGTCAAAGCTTCTTTAAGCAGCGAAAATAGACACTCACTCTATGAAAGACTCAGAAAGTACATGCTCAGTCCTCCTAACAAGATAATACTCTTCTAGAAGGACCATACCTTCTACCATAGCCAAGAACCCCTTTCCAAAACAGCTCTTTGACTTCCTGGGATAATTTGAAATATGACAAACCAGTTTGAATCACAGAATCTTTAAAAGTTGTTTTTTTTGTTTGTTTGTTTTTCTTATTTTAAACTAGTGTCATGGTTCTGGGGGGTAGGGGAGATGGTCATGCCTATTCCTAGATAAACACTGTGAGATAGGTTTATGACAAAAAGAGATAAATTCCTCTTTCTTCGTATTACATTCCCCTTCCATTCTCAACAGCCTCCACCCCCAACCCATATGCTAAATTTGATAGAGTTTAGATTAATCATTATTGAGTTGTGGACTAAAAAAAGGGAGTTCTATAGAAAGTAACGTCACAGGGTGATCTGATCATAAATTCCTAACTGGGCAGGTCACGGTGGGTAGTCATGCCCCAGGCATATAACCTCTTTAGTTAAAGGCTTATTTTTGCCATAAACCATCCCTGTCCATTGTGTGCCATTCAGACCCTTCCTTCCAAAGCATGACCACCTTCAAGAGAGAACATAATATTAACTACCCTGTAATATATCCCCCACCTTGCTTCCTTCCACCTTCATGTAATCTTTCTTATGTTCTCTCCTTAATATCAAATGTATAAAAGAAACTGCTAACTGTCATTTCCTGAGCATTTGAGATCTTGCCCGCTGGCCTATGTGATCAGTCTTGGCTCAAATAAACTATTATAAAAATTCTCTGCAGATTTGTACATTTCTTACGTCCACGGTGTGAAATAGCCTCCCAAATGATCTAGCTCTTATTCTAAAGATCTTCAGCTGGGAAAAAGTCATTTATTATCTTGTGATAAGTATTTCTTGTTGAACTATCAGTACCATATACTGTGTAAGTTGAAAACTAGATACTTGAGCTGTTCTGTGAAGAGTAGTATCAATAGCTAAAAATTGTCAGAAAATGAGGAAATGAATCCTTTGAATAACTCCAGGGAAGGGATAAATTAACCACTAAGTCATCTAAGTAAAGAGAATAAATAAATAAATAAATAAATAAATAAATAAATAGAAATATATAGAGGGTGCCAAAAACTGTATACACATTTTAAGAAAGGGAAAAAAAAAAACTCTTAAAATTGTAATAATATATACTGATAACAAAAGATGAATACAAGTCATGTATGACTTCTACAATTACAAGAGGTGCTCAAAGTGGTTACCGTCAGCATCCAGACACTTCTGATTACAGCAAACTACTGCCTGAGCAACGTCTCTTAAAATGTGTATACACTTTTTGGTACCCCCCACCCCACCCCCACACACTGGATTTTCTATTTTTTGTAAAGACAATACAGCTTCCTGATTTGAACAATAGAAGAGAATGGTATCAGGATTCTTGAACTGTCTGACCAACTACATGAATTAGTCAAGAAATTTTGCCACAAGGGACAGAAACCCATCTCATGGAAAGGGAGAAGTTTATTAACTCTTATAACTTGAGTAACACTAATAGGTAAAGTACAGACATGCAGCTCAATCCTCCAAGTGAGGAACAATGGCCACTAACAGCTCCTGAGCCTCCTACTGACAGCAAACATCACTTGAAAAGAATTCACTTTCTCACTTCCAATTCAGAAAATCATCAGCATATGTAATGTGCCCAACCTTGGTCAGTTGGATATTGGATTTTGTAAAATGTCAGGACTTGGATCAACATAGCTGTTTTCAAATCCTGGTGACAACATGCGAGTCATCTTAGCAGAGTTACTTAAATTGTATGTGTCTCAGATTCCTCAGCTGTAAACTAGAGACCTCTGTCTTATATATTGACAGTACACTGAAAATTAAAAAGTACTATAGATATGGATAATATTGTTAAGAGTATTGCATGTCAAAGAGATAGGAATTATTAATGTTTTATGCATTTTTGCCCTTGCTTTTCAAGGGGCCCTTCTAGAGAGTATATCTTGGCCCAACGTTGTGGATACTTCAAATTGTTGGAAAATAATCTTGACATTTTCGTACTTTTATATTGTGTCTGAAGAAATTTTGTATAACCCTGTGTGAAAGCCTATCTTGGACATGGTTTGTGAGGAAAATTTTATATAATTACTATTAATAGCATAAAGGCCCAACTATTTAGAATATTCAACTTTTAACTGAAAAAAAGTCTCAAATCTAAAATGAAGATGTTTTGAACTCCCTTCCCTCCCCTCCCCACCACCCCGTCCCTGTCTCTCGATCACTGTCATCACTCACTACATTCTGCTTATCTGTAAAAGTCTGAACATAACCACTGCCACAAAAGTTCAAATTTCAACCAGCCAGCTCTTCAGCAACTAACTAAATCAATGGGTTTACATAAACCCAATCGTTATGTAATACACCATAAACTTATACCTGTTATATATCAATTATACCACAACAAAACTGGAAAACACCTAATAAAGAAAAAAACAAACAAAAATTATATAATAGTTTCAAACAGACATTTGGGAACAGAAGAGTCATCCACCCTTATGTATCTGGCTGAGTATATTCCTCTTCCCAAACCCTATAGTGCTGTATAAGTGAAGTCATATAGATGTCTCTATGTATCTAGTTATCTGTTGAATGGATTTCATTTACTAAGTTTTATGAGTGGTGAATATTTATTTATTTATTTTTTACTAGGGTTTTTTTGGTTTGTTTTTTTAGATTTTATTGCGGAAGGGGAACAGGACTTTTATTGGGGAGCAGTGTGTACTTCCAGGACTTTTTTCCAAGTCAAGTTGTTATCTTTTCAATCTTAGTTGCAGAGGGTACCATTCAGCTTCAAGTTGTTGTCCTTTCTGTCTTAATTGTGGAGGGCGCAGCTCAGCTCCAGGTCCAGTTGCCATTGCTAGTTGCAGGGGGTAGAGTCCACCATCCCTTGGGGGACTCGAGGAATCAAACTAGCAACCTTGTGGTTGAGAGCCCGCGCTCCAACCAAATGAGACATCCTGGAGCTCAGCGGCAGCTCAGCTCAAGGTGCCGTGTTCAATCTTAGTTGCAGGGGGCGGAGCCCACCATCCCTTGCGGGACTTGAGGAGTTGAACTGGCAACCTTGTAGTTGAGAGCCCACTGGCCCATGTGGGAATCGAACCGGCAGCCTTCGAAGTTAGGAGCACGAAGCTCCAACCACCTGAGACACGGGGCTGGCCCGAGTGGTGAATATTTTAAATCATTAGTTTATGCAACAATTTTAAACTGATATAATAGTTGGTTATCAAACTTTCTAATACAAAGTCACAAACAGAGAGAAAAATACATAAATGTAGAGTTCCATTGGTGATTATATAACAAATGTCCATGTCACCATCTTGCAGGCCAATAAATCAAAGATTGACAGCATCCTTGGAGCCCCATATGTGTTCCTTCTTGATCCAGTCCCTCCTTCCCTACTAGTTTACTGCTGTCATACAGTCTATAACAATTGTTTGCTTTCCTTGAAATTTAATGACCCAGGTATGTATTGTTAAGTACTAAAGTTATTAATTTTTTTCTATTTGTGTAAAACTGATGTAATCTCCTTGTGGTTTTTCTTTGTCTTTTTTTCCACATTATGTTTTTAGGATTCATCTATCTTGTTACATGCATATACATTAGGAAGATTAATTAGTTAATAAATGTTATTTCTTCATAAAATAACTCTGTAAATTAAAGCTCAATGTGGAAAAAAGACTATGGTTGCCGTTGGCAACAGAATGAGAAGATGTTGGGTCTTTTTTCACCCTACATTAATCTTCCACACCCGGGTATAGCTTACTTCTACATACTAGCTGCCTTGCACATCACAACTGTCCTTTCACCCTGTTTGTTATCCTTTGAGGATGAGGACCATATTCTAGGGCTCATGCTGCCAGCTGGCTTTTGGTGCAGACTCACTGGCAAGAAGGAATACCATGGAACATAAGCCCAGACTTTGAAGTAGGTCTCCTTGCTCTAGAGGGCAAATATCAAAGCTGGTTTGGTTGGCAACCCAAAGATATAAAATTTCACCAAGTTTCCCCCAAAGGGTGAATCTCTATTCTATTTGATGTCTAATATCTTCTGATTTCATCTGAGAGATTAGGAGAAATAATGCAATAAATATTATCAGTATAAAAATACTTTGATATTTTAAAAAGTTGAGATATAAAAACAGATGTCATATTCTCCCTCTCATAATAAGTCCCCAGGTGTTTTGATTACAGTTTTGATAAAATAAGCAAACAGCCTATGGTATTCAGCCAACAATTGCTGAATTTTCACATGTAAAAACTTATACTGTAAATATTTTTGCACCAATATTGTAGACAAGACATATTGTGAGATAATCAACTTATTTTACTTCTCTGATGAGTACACATGCTAGGTGTGTATATATAGGTCAATCAGAGAGCTAAGCCAATTCTGAGATTGCCCTAATTTTTTTTTTCTTCTGATTTTGCTTCATGTTTCTTCATTTTCCATTTCAAAAGGAATAATCCTGTCTCCCCAGGTATGCAGTAAGCGTTTTGTTCATCTTTAGCTAAGTGTGTCATGACTAAGTCAAAAAAGAAAAACGGCCATATCTATTGAGGGATGAAGCAAAAACATGTAGATAATTAAGATGACATCAGTAAGCAATACGCATTTTGAAATTGTTGTCTTAAAAAAGTGTTGTTAAACTTGAAAAATAAAACAATTGTAAATCTTGAAAATTATCTCCTTATATTTACACTAGGGTTTTGTACATATTTTTCATAACATTTCCTTAAGGCATTAGCATTAGTTCTTTGCCACTTGTCTCTATTCACATATACAATACAAATAAAGTTTTCAATTTATATCAATTTACTGTTTACAAAGATGTTCGTATACACATCTCTTTTTGATCTACCAAACAATCCTATCAGCCAGAGATTTAGTCAGCAAATATTTATTGGCTGTCCTCCAACTGTATGTTTCACACTGTGGCAGAGATGGGACAGTGTGTAAAGCAAACATAGTTCATACTCTCATGAAGTTTGCCCTTTAGTGGGGAAGCCAAAGGACAAATTGCTTCAATTAATTATAAGTGGCTGGATAATTATAAGTGTCAAATGTTGTAAAAGAGAAGTAATGACTGCTTTCATATGGTGAAGAAAGTGAAAGTAACTTTTTACCGAGCTTTGAAAGTAACATGTCTGTTTTCTTTTCCTTCTTTCTACCTCTCTACTGTGTTGTTATTTTTAAGTCCAGGTAAACATTTTTTTTCTATAAAAAAACTTACCATCTTCTCCCTCTTTCTAGACAACTTTACCCTTCTTTTTAGACAAATTTTTCTAGGAACAGTGAGATTTTTTTTACACTTGACGTGAAGTATTTACAAATGTTAAAATCTCCTAAGAAAGTGGCATATAGCTTTCTCAGATGTGTCTTCAATGTCTATACGATAATGTCATTTTGTTTTTATTTTTATTAATGCCATTATTGTTGTTTTTATTGTTGTCTTATTCCCCCTCTGCCAGTAAGGACGGGAGTGTTGGATTCATAATGATTCTAATCTTTTCGGCCTTCAGAGGGCTTTTTAAAAAATCTTTATTTATTCTGTTCTTATATACTGTGGCATTTATCCCCAGGTTTAGTTATCATTTTAAAAAAAAAGTGGAATAGAGTTGTAGATAGAGGCTTCTCCAAGTTTTGAACAAGAGGACCAAATTTCAGCATAAAACCCAGCTATTGCTAACCGAACTTAATTGAGCCCTATCTAGAGGAGTTTGAGCACATCCGATACGGTTAATAAAAGTTGCTTTAAGCATGAAAGCTCATTATAATTTTCACATAAAGTATTATCATCTGATTACCATCTTGTTTTCAGATGAAACAGACATACCATTATCACCCTACATTGAATGAATATCTGAAACTCCCAGCTTCTGTGGCTTATCCAAGGACAGTGAATGGTGAAAATGATACGCCAGAGCCATATAAGCAAAGCAAAAGACACTTAGAGGGAGTATTTCAGATTCTCAGGTTGTCTTCCTACCAGTGGAAGAACCACATATTAAGAGAACAAGAAATAGACAGAATCCACAGATGTTTTTACTCAATCAAGAAAATTCCCTTTATGAATTTTGCAGTAGAATATAAGGAAATTCACCTTTATATGCTTACCTCACTTCCTTGAGGTAGCAATGCTTGATGGTCGATGCAGTTAATGGAAGCTTGCCAGGATCTCCAGGAGTCAGAAAAATGTACAATAGTACAGAGAGTGGCCTGTTGACATAAACAATCATAGCAACTGTCATCCAACAAGTAGTTATTAATGCCAGGAAAGGGAGGTCTCCTTAGGACTAAATCTATGGTTATGGCTTGGAACAATAAAGGAAAAATCAGATAGGTCAGAGTCACAAGAGAAAATATCTCTATATTACTGAAGTAAAGAATTCCATTTTTATCCACAATAGCTAATGCTTGTTTAGAAACCTCTCAGGTGAGCACAAGGGGATGGGGGGGAAGCAAGCTAGCCACAGATGTCCAGAATATGCACCTTCATTTATTGTGCAGTCATATAAGAGAAATGACCTCTCTGAAGGGTGCAGTGTGAATGATTACAGTTCCCTTTGATGCTCCAAACTGCTTCAAAAGCTCAATGGGAACTCTACACTGAATTTCTGTATTTCTGAAATACTCTACACTGTATTTCTGAAAAGAATTGAGTAAATATAAATATACCATTTTGCTCTTTAGACCTCACTTCACTCCTGACTTTTCTTATATATTTTCTCCAACATAGAAACCACCATTTCCTTTATTTTCCCAAATATTACAGATGCTATAACAATGCATTTTAAAACAATGAGTGCTGTTTTAATCATATCAGAGCAGCTCACCTATTTTAAATACAAGATGTGTTGGTTTTCTCATTTTTAGTGGAAGATAAAAATGTTTTATTTGCTAAATTAAATATGTCCTTAGCTAAATGGATTCTATTGGCTTTTTTATGTATTGGTATCAATACTAAGTATTGGAATTGCTCAGGATGGATGGACTTCAAAGAACATCTTTGAGAGTTAGGGAGTTAATCTCTTGTCTAAGAGATGAATATCAGAAAATATTTGGGATTATAGATTTATCATGAAATAAAATAATGATATCTGGGGAGTAAGGACAAAAAGCGAAAAAATATTTTAAAACATGAGCATCTCTGAAGATAAAGATACACTATCTCAAGCATGGAGTTTTCTCAATTAAAGTGGGTTTCTTTATTTGCATAGAAATCCCCTAACTCAAAGTAGATACACAATAAATAATTGTGGGGGAAAAGGAGGAGGGTAGGGGATACAAACAGAAATAAATAAAACAAAAGCCACTGAAAAACATCCCAAAACCTTCCCTGTGCTCTCTTGACTCAGAATCATCCCTGATACTTTTCTGTCATTTCCTCTCTGTGTCCTGCCTTAGGTAATATAAAACCAATCCCCACTTTCTTCCACTTATATCTTAATGTCTTGCTGTGAAGCACTCCAAGTCGGAAAATTCAGTGAAAAGTAAATTCTTGTCTGTCTCTGACCAGATCTAAGGCAGAAGCCACTGACAGACCCTACAGCCCTCCCACTCTGCAGATAGATAGATAATGGCTGTATTACCACATAACCAGATCATACAATGGGTGGAGAAAGTGTCCTTTTTGAATGGAAGCACTGGACTGCAAAAATTAATTTATATAGAGATTTTTTCTGAGTCAACAAATTATAATTCCTAATCAATAGAGAGCCAACTGTTTCATATGAGAAAATTCCAGAAACAAATCCAATGCATGTCATATTTCAGTCAATAAATCCAGGAAGAGCCAGAACAATTAATCACCATACTAGTGTCCTTTTCATAAAGAACTTTTTCTTTCCTGGAAAAGGGTCTTCTGTGCTAAAGTTTTCTTTCTGACAGACAAAGACAAATTGATTTTCATGGTCTGGAGAGAGATCTCAACTAGTCAAGAAGAGCCACAATGCTCACAGAAAACACACACAGGTATGGGTGTGGAAGCCTTGTAGTCTCATGATCCTTTGTATGATTTATACGTAATTCAGGTGCCAGAACAGGCAGCTGTCTACTCACTAGTTGTACCTATCACAGCACCTCCCACAACCTCACTTAGCAATGGCTAAGTAAGATACACATGCTAAGATATGAACCTTAAGAATAGGTGACCTAAGTACATTAACTTTCACTGCTTAGCTTGAGCTTTTAAGCCTCCTCCAAAGAAAACAGAACTTGCCATGCCTTCATTGACTTACCCATCTTTAATGGCCACAGATAGAAGCAATGCCTGCTCCAGTGACATACTCATAGATGCTTTGAATGACTTTTCGTATTGATAATTTATTTCCTTTCTGATTCTACTTATGGGCAACTGCTATAGCCTGACAAAAAGGGGGTTTTGTAACCATATGCCTCCTTATATGACCTACCACCTTAGACTATAGTAACTGTACAATAAGTCAACAAATATACTGGGAAGCAGCCTTTGATGTAAGCAAGGTTTCATAAAATGAAAAGAGATTAACTACTCAACTTGTCTTTAAATATTTATTTCTAAGGAGCTATGACCAATTCTGGTTCCATACAAAGCCACCGACTCATGGACCATTAAAAATGCAAAGCAGAAATCTAGTACTCTCCTCTATGGAATAGACTTAAAAAATATTCTTAGATCAAATCTCATAGCACATCTATATTTCCTTCAAACTCTAAAGCAGCAATAAGAGAGGAATGATTATATTTTGTTACTTCTTCTCATTATTCAAACAAAAATAAAAGCCTATTAATTTTTTTTCAAAGTTTAATTTCTGTTTTCCTATTTTTCTCATTTATTTTTATTAATAAAATTCCAGTGGAATGGTAAACTGTAAACAACAAAGATTAGGGGCTTTTTCCTTTGATTACTACATTGTTTTATTGCTTTTCTAATATATGAGGAAAAACTAAAATTAACATTTTTACTCTAAATTGTAACTAACTCTCAAGTTAAATTATCAAAATTTCAATTAAGTTATCTTTAAAGTGAGTAAGTAGTATAAAAAATAAAACGTCTTATCTTTGTATATATTCATACACCCATGAATTAGATACTACTGAATGAAATACAATAGATTATATTATTGTCTATAGCTTTGGGAAGTGACATATTTCCTGCTTCAACCTTGAAATTATTACTTATTACTTATTGCTCAAAGCAAATCATTTTATCCATATGTATTATTGGAAGAGATGTGAAATAAGAAAGATTATGTAATGGGAAAGGGATGCTAACATCTGTGCTATTTAAGGGGTTGGTGCAGTTAACCTTTCGGGGCTCTTTTAACAGCTCTGCAATACTGCGACATGTATATTATTCCAAGTGGTTACTCTGTGTACCATATCTGGCTGACAGAACAGACTTTAAAGTAGGGCTCTGTCAGATAGGAGAGGAGCTAGTTCAGAAAGGAATATCCCAAGAGCATTCCTTCACACCTTGCATCACCTCCACACTCGTTCATCCTCACTCTATAACTGAAGACATGCCTCAAAATCCATGATAAAAGAGAATGATTAGGTAAATGTAACAGTAATTTTCAAATTGAAATATTTTCCTATCAATACATGGGTCATATGCCTTATAAAGAAAAATAGCTTCCAAATTTGATGTGACTTCTGCATTTTTTCTTATTCATTTTTGTTGCATCATTTACAAGAATATGAATAATATCTTTACCTGTTAAAGGTGTAGAAAAAGTAACAATTAACATTTTTATTGTAAATATTAAGCATCATATAAGAAAAAATTGTCTAATATAATACAAAGCATACAGAGATTACTAATAAATGTTAGTTTAAATTTTGGTTTAATTAAATAAAAAGTATATTTGTATTTAAATTTTAAAATGAGAGCATCATGTCTATGTTGGCAACATGACTGATTTTTAAAAACTTTTTATTTGATACTTAAACATATAATTTTTCTCCTTAGAAATACCAATATGATAAACTGTATTAAGACAATTTGTATGTAAAAATTAACTCAAAATGAATCAAACACCTAAATATAAGGACTGAAACAACAAAATACATAGAAGAAAACATAGATACTAAACTTATAGACCTTGGTCTTAGACAGGACTTTATGAATTTGACTTCAACAAGTAAAGTAAAAGCTAAAATAAATAAATGGGACAACATCAAAATAAAAAGTTTCTGTACAGCAAAAGAAACCAAAAAACCAAAAAGGCAACTGACTGAAGAGAAGAAGATAATTGCAAACAACATCTCTGATGTTGGGATTACTATCTAAAATATATAAAGAATTTACACAATCCAACAATCCAATTTAAAAAATGGGCAGAGGACTTCAACAGACACTTCTCCCAAGAAGACATACAAATGGCCAACAGATATATAAACAAATGCTCAACTTCACTAACTATTAGAGAAATTCAAATCAAAACCACAATGCAATACCACCTCACACCTGTTAAAATGGCTATTATCAACAAGATAAATAATAACAAGTGTTGAAGAGGCTGTAGGGAAAAATGAACCTTCATACACTGCTGGTGGGGATGTAAATTGGTACAACCACTGTAGAAAACAGTATGGAGGTTCCTCAAAAAAAATAAGAATAGTTACAATATGACCCAGCAATCCCTCTTCTGCATATCTATACAAAATTTGAAAATATTTATTCTTAAAGATATATGCTCACCTATGTTCACTGCAGCATTATGCACAGTGGCCAAGACATGGAAACAACCAAAGTGTCCTTTGATAGATGACTGGATAAAGAATGTGTGGTAAAGGTTCCAGTTAAGATGGCGAGTAGGTAAACGCTATGCTCACTTTCTCTCATGGCCACACTGAAATTATAACTAAACTACAGAACAACAATCATTAAGAATTGCCTGAAGTCTAGCTGAACCGAAGCCCTGCATCTAAGGACATAAAAAAGCCACCTCAAGACTTGTAGGAGACACAAAGACAGTGAACGTGCTGGTCCCACACCCACATGTGACAAATAAACAAAGAGATAGGAAACATAGATAGAAGATAGAAAATATAAAAAGAACCAGTCGGAAATGAATAAATATTGTAAATGAAGAATACATTATAGGGAATTAACAGTAGATTTGATGAAGCTGAGGATCGAAGCAGTGATTTAGAAAACAAAGTAGCAGATAACACCCAATCAGAATAGCAAAAAGAAAAAAAAATCCGAAACAATAAGGAGAGTTTAAGGGACCTTGAGAACAACATCAAGTGTACCAACATTCGCATTATAGGGGTACCAGAAGTAGAAGAGAGACAGCAAGGAATTGAAAATCTATTTGAAGAAATAATTTTAGAAAACTTCCTAATCTGTCAAAGGAAAGAGATATACAAGCCCAGGAAGCTCAGAGTCCCAAACAAGATGAACCCAAACAGGCCCACACTAAAACACATCAGAATTAAAATGCCAAAGGTTAAAGACGAAGGAAGAACCTTAAAAGCAGCAAGAGAAAAGTTACCTACCATGTTACCCCATAAATAAGATCTCACCAGAAAATAAGCCCTAACATGATTTTTCAGGATAACATCCCCTGAGCATAAGCCCTAATGTGTCTTTTGGAGCAAAACTTAATATAAGACTTGGTCTTATTTTTGGGGAAACATGGCAATAGGGAGCCCCCATAAGATTGGCAGCTGATTTCTCAACAGATACTTTGCAGGCCAGAAAGAAGTGGCAGGAAATATTTAAAGTGATGAAAAGCAAGGACCTACACCCAAGATTACTCTACCCAGCAAAGCTATCATCTAGAATCGAAGGACAGATAAAGAGCTTCCCTGACAAGAAAAAGCTAAAGGAGTTCATCACCACCAAATCAGTGTTACAAGGACTACTTTAAGACAAAAAAATTAAAAATATGAATAATAAAATGGCAATAACTGCATACCTATCAACAATTACTTTCAATGTAAATGGATTAAAGCTTCAATCAAAAGGGGGGAGGGTGAATGCCTAGGAAAACAAGACCCTTCCATATGCCGCCTACAAAAGACTCACTTCAGATTAAAAAAGACACACAGGCTGAAAGTAAAGGGATGGAAAACATATTTCATGAAAATGGAAACAAACAAACAGCTGGGATAGCAATAGATATACCAAACAAAATAGACTTTAAAACAAAGACTATAATAAGAGACAGAAAGACCTAGTAATCCCACTTCTGGGTATTTATCTGAAGAAACCCAAAATGCTATTTCGATGGCATGCACTCATTCATATGTTCATTGCAATATTATTTATAATAGCCAATATAGTAGGAAGGCAACCTGGGTATCCTGAATGGATCAATGGATAAAGAAGAGGTGGTACATATATATTATACAATGAAATGTTACTCAGCCATAAAAAATAAAATAAAATCTAGCCATCTGTGACAACATGGATGGACTTAGAGGGTATTGTGTTGGGTGTAATAAGTCAGACCGCGAAAGACAAATGTCATATGATTTTAATTATAAGTGGAATCTAAAGAACAAAATAAACAAACAAATGAAACAGAAACAAACTCATAGATACAGAGAACATTTTGATAGTTGCCAGATGAGAGGGGTTTAGGGGGTGGGTAAAAAAAGCGAAGGAATTAAGAAGTACAAATTGTTTTTTACACAGTAGTCATGGGGATGTAAGATATAGCATAAGGAATAGAGTCGATAATATTGTAATAACTATGTATGCTGTCAGATTGGTACTAGATCTATCAGGGTGATAGATGGGAGGGGAGTTGGTGGCAGGGTGAAAAAAGTGAAGGGATTAAGAAATACAAATTGGAAGTTATAAAATAGTCATGGGGATGTAAAGTAAAGCATAGGGAATATAATCAATAATGTGGTAAAAACTATGTACAATGCCAGATGGGTATAGCATAGTCTAAGCACTATGCTATACACCTGAAAGTAATATAAAATAATACTTAATGCCACAAAAAGATTTCTTAAAATATAGTAAAAATAAATAAATAAATAAATAAATAAATAAATAAATAAATAAATAAAATGTGTGTTACATATATACTACATACTCAACCATCAGAAAAGAGATAATACTGCCATTTGCAGCAACATGGAAGGACTTTAGATTATCATGCTAAGCAAAATAAGTCAGATGGAAAAAGTCAAAAACCATATCATTTCACTCATATGTGGGAGATAAAGCTAAAAGCTACAAATGAAGAAAGAAGACAAACAAAAACTCATAGACACAGACAATAGTATCGGTGATTACCAGATAGAAAGGGGCGTGGAGGAGGGTAGAAAATGGTAAAAAAGATAAAATATATGGTGGAAGAGGAGACTCGATTTGGGTGGTGAACACACAATGCAATCTCCAGGTAATGTATTACATACTTGTATACTTGTACAATTGTATACTTGAAACCTATATAATTTTATTAACCATTGTCACCCTTATAAATTTAATAAATTTAAAAAAGAAGAAAACATGAGAAAAAAAGACATTTCCTAATTTTGTGTTACCCTTGCATTTCTGAAATAGTAACCATTTGTTTAAAACTATATTACTTTTTAAATCTGCTTCTGGAGGTTGATATTTCTGTTTTAATATTCATAAATAAACAGTGGTTTTAATTTTTGTGAAATCATATTTTGTATCGATTTTATACTCACATAATAGAGAGAATTAGGAATCTTCCTTCATTTTTGATACTCTGGGAAAGTTTTTAAATCATTAGAACTATCTGTTCCTTAAATGTTGACAAAATTTCTCTGTAAAACTCTCCACATATTCTGCTTTAATTGAGGTAAAGGAATTGTTCTGAAACCTTCCTTTGAAGTCGTTCAGTTTGGGTGTTCTATTTCATCTAGTGTCAGTTTTCATAAATTATGTATTCCTAAGTAACTAAACTTTTTAATGAAGTTTTCAAATTTATTTACATACAGATGATTAAGAAAGTTCTCATCATGTTTTTAATTTACTAGCCTCTGTCGTTTTTAATATCCTGGATCAATTTTCCTATATTTTGCCCTTTAAAAATACAGCTTCAAGTCCTCCGGTTGAGAAAAGTTAGACTAAATTATATTATTTAATATTTGCTTATGCGACTATTATGGTATTCTCTTTTGAGGAGATCAATCTTGTGTGTGTTAAATGTTATGTTTGTTGTAGCGTGCTGTCTCTCAAGAAGTGCAGGGTTCATAGATCTCAATAATTAGTCTTCTCTGGTATTCTGCTCAGCTGAAGAGAGCTCCTTTACCTAAGATTCATATACTCATCCTAATATAGCCTACCTCCTGATTTCAGGTTCACAAAGTCTTGATGGCCAGGGCAAATTATTGATTACTCTGAATGGCCATCCCAGTTCACAGTGCTTTGATTCACCTGAAGCTTTCTTATGTTTGAACAATAGGACAAATTTGTCCTTTCTTCAATCTTATTTATTTCCCTTCTCTCTGTAGATATTCTGACAGCATTCTCCAATAAATTTCCTGTGTTCTAATCTCCATGAAAAGCCCAGTTTAGAAATGGCCAAAACAAGCAGACACTAGAATTGTATTCTGGTCATGGATCACTGTATACTTATCAATTGCTGCATAACAAATTACTCTAAAACTTGGCAGTTTATATCGACAGTCATTATCTCATGCAAATACTGGGCATCAGGAATCCAGAAGCATTTTAGCTATGTGGTTCTGGATTAGGGTCTCTCATGAGGTTGCAGTCAAGCTGTCATACAGAACTCCATTCATCTCGAGGCTCTACGATGCTGAAGAATGCTCTTTTAAGCTTTCTCATGTGCTTATCACCAGGCTCTAGTTCCTCATTGGCTATTGGGCGAACGAGTCAGTTTCTCACTACGTGGCTATTTCCACAGAGCTGAGTCATGCAATGGCACCTGACTTCCCCCCAGAACAAATGATGAGGGAGAGAGAAAGAGAGAAGAGAAGAGAGAAACATACTACCTCAAGACCAAAGCCATATTCTTAAGCCATAATCTCAGAAGCAACACACTCAAAATGTCTGCTGTTTACCATGGGTCTTAGAGAGCAATCCTGGTACAATATGGAAGAAGACTACACAAGGGGGTAAATAATAGGGGTCAGGGATCATTTGGGCCATCCTAGAAGCTGGCTACAGCACTCACCCCAGGCTTGATATGTGATGATGCACAACAAAGTACCTCAAAACTTAGTGGCTTAAACAACATTTATTATCTCACTATTTCTGGGGGTGAAGAATTTTGACACAACTTAGGTGGATCCTGAGGCTCTGAGTCTTTTATAAGGCTATAGTCATCTCAAGGCTCAACCGGAAAAGATTTGCTCTCTAGCTCACACCTATTAGTTGGTAGGATTTAGTTCCTCAGGGCCTGTTGAACTAAGTGAGGTCTCAGTTCCTCATAAAGTATTGGCCAAAATCATTCCTCATCTCTGCCATGGTAGCCTGAGCCTCTTCATAGAACACTTCATTACAAGCAACTGGCATCAGAGCAAGCAAGAAAGAAAAGGCAGGGGAAAATGCCAGCAAGACAAAAGTCACAGTCTTCTGAAACTGATTCATGGAAGTGATGTCCCATTATCTTACTATGTTCTGTTTATTAGAAGCAATCAATAGGCTTATTCGATGCTCAAAGGGAGGGGATTATCTACGTGTGAATACTGGAGATGGGGAACTTTGGGAGCCACACTACAGCTGGCAGAGCTTGGAGGTAAAGTTAGCTGCAGGCATAAGATGGCTGTGCAATTATAACAACCTGCTGCTGGTGAACTAGACAGTATACGTGTAGAAGGAAATATACTGGAAATCCATAATTCAGTCATTTGAAATATATAGAGGACACAGTAACAATAAAGATAATAGAAGTGAATGATTGTTGCTGGAAACAATTGATGCTTTGGAGAGAGACATATAAGGCTGAAAATGATTAACTGTCAATTAAAGGCTAAATATGGGAGCCAGCAGTCCTACCTGGCAGCATATAAATCATATCTCCTGTAGAGAGAGGGCAAAGAAAACCGAGGATTAGACCCATGAATTAATCATAGCAATAACAAAACTCTAGTGATGGTCAAATCCCCTATCTAGACATGTTTATTAAGCAAAGTTCAGGACCTTGATGGAAAATAATGGAAAGCTTAAACATGAGATGGGGCATCTGGGTTGAGTAACACTTGTGGATGGCTTTTTAAGCAAGTAGTGTTGAAAGCCTGGATATAATTGGAGGAGTTCCGGAGCAGTGTCTCCTACAGATTAGCAACCCCATTGCCTGCCATTCCAGCAGTAGGTCTTTAATACTATAAGTATCAAGTTGTCTTTCCCAATGCAGTGTCTCTGGGTGGTGTGCCATTTTCAGTAAGTCCTTGTCGGCAAGCACCAAATTTAATAAGAAAAGCTTAGGAGTGATTGGCATGTCACCAACTGAGAACGACATGATATTCTCAAGAAGGAAAATAAACAGTAATTCAAGGAGGAAAATGGTGTTTTTTGAAGACAAACTATGTCAATCTTCTTCCCAATTTTGCCAGCCATTACTGACAACTGAGGGTTGAGTGGTGTCTAACAGGAAGCTTGGAAACTGGCCCAAATGTCACCATTGCCAAATAACTGTACATTTCTGGGTCTCAGTGACCTTGTCTATGAATCAGGATATTATTATTTTCACCATGAACATTCTACAGAGGTTCAGAAAACTATTTGTTTAGTATAAAAGTTATAGTCTCTGTCCATGAACAAAGAAAGCTATCACTCAAATGTTCACTCACAGAAAATGGGGGCATGTGTCAGAGAAAAAGCTCAGTGTCTGAGGCAAGTTTTAGAAACTGTTAAAACAAAGGTGAGCAAAGGTTACTGAAAACTCAAAATAGGAATACTCTGAAGACCACCAGTGTTAACCTTTGCCACCTGCCCACTTGGAGGATATGTTCACATTTTAGAAACTTATCTGTGCTGCATTCGTATTTCGCTATAATAGAAGAAAAATGTGTGGAAATGTAAGGTCCGAATAATCACTAGCTGCCAACCCCTAGAAGCAGACCCTGAAGCAATTCTCCAACCCTAGTCATTGAGCAGAGCAATGAGTCCCCATGACACTCATCTGTTTACTCTTTCCAGGTCAGAAAGTCTTAACCTCACCATACAGCCCTGCCCCAGGCATCTCCTGGAGTTTCCTGGCCCAGGCATCTACAAAGTTACACCTCAAGTTGTCCTGCCCCTGCTCTTCCCCATCTCACTGGGCTACATAGTTATTTTCTAGTTTCACTTCCTATTCTCAGCTACATATTGTTAACTGTTTCCTTTAAAGCAAATCTAGTGTAAAAAGGCATTTCAACTTTTTTGTGCAGTGGTGGTAAAAAAAACAAAACAAAACAAACAAACAAAAAATTATATATATATATATATATATATGTATGTGTGTGTGTATATATATATATAATTGGAGGGGAAAAATGACAGTTAATTCTTGTAATAGAGCAATCAGAATCACCCAGAACTGTATTAACTATTGCAATCAGAGTCATTAATTGTGTTAGACTGTAATTATATTAATCTGGCCTTGCTCCACTAAAGAGCTCAAAGCATTTTACAAGCATTGACTCATTATCTAGATATTGAAAAAGAACTCCTAGGAATATATCACATGGAATTGAAGAAACAAATACTTTTGAAACATACTTCATTATTTCCACCATTTCCTTTTTTTATTTTCTTGCTGGGCAGTACAAGATAGAGACCACCATCTTAACATCAGTGTTTTTCCAGGGGTGAGGAACCAATTTTTGATTGACTCCCTCCATGAAGACTTCCTTTTTTGATGGTTGTATTAGTTTTCCAGGGCTTCCAGAACAAAGTACCTCAAATTGGGTGTCTTAAACAATAGAACTTTATTATCTCACAGTTCCGGAAGCTAGAAGCCCCAAATCAAGGTGTCAGCAGAGTTGATATCTTCTGAAGTCTGTGAGGGAAGGATCTATTCCCAGCCTCTCTGCTTGGCTTGTAGCTGGTTGTCTTCTTTCTGTAGAGGTGCCTTCTTCACATCTCTAGATGTGGGTCTGTTTCTGTGTTCAAATTTCTCTTGTTATAAGGATGCTGGTCATATTGGATGAGGAGCCCAACCTACTTCTGTCTTAACCAATATCACCTGCAATTACTCCATTTCCTAGTACAGTCACATTTGGAGGTACTAGTGGCTAGGACTTCAACATATAGATTCTAGGGAGATACAGCTGAACCCTTAACAGTTATGTGAAGACTTAATACAGCTTTTAAAATACTCACCCATGGGAAGAAAAATGTGGCAGATTAAAACATGAAATCTAGAAGGATAAAGTTCCACCCCTACTGGTTTTAGTGTCTAGCTTCACAACCTTAGAAAATTCATAAAATCTAGAGCAGTTTTGTACATACAATTTGTAGGTTCTTTTATGGAAACTCAGTGCTGTAAAACAGATTAATCATAGGGTAGCTCATCAAATTACAGGATTCACCAAGGCATTACTGATTTTTTTTTTTTTAATTCTAGTGCTTCTATCAGGTGATTTAATTATTTTTTCTTTAATTTATTGGGGTGACAATGGTCAACAAATCAAAAAGACAAATAATAACAAGTGTTGGAGAGGCTGTGGACAAAAAGGAACCCTCCCTCATACACTGTTGGTGGGAATGCAGATTGGTGCAGCCACTATGGAAAACAGTACGGAGGTTTCTAAAAAATATTAAGAACAGAATCACCATATGATCCAGCAATCCCTCTCTCCTGGGTGTCTACCCAAAAAATCTGAAAACATTTATCCATAAAGATATATGTGCTTCGATGTTCACTGCAGGTTATTAATTTTTTGAAAATCATCTTTCTACACAATAGACAAAACAGTAAGCATGTACTGTGGTAAGAAAGACCTATGATTGTGAAATAATAAGACATTCAATAGGGCAAATGGAATGTGAGACTCTAATAGCTGAAAACCTAATGAATACTCAAGAGATCCTTTCTATATAAACATGAAAAATTGTAATTTCTGTTCATCAGCTATTATTTTTTACTTTCATCAGCCATTTATTTGGACCAAGTGATAAAGAGCCAATAGTTTGTCCCTCCCTTCTCATTGACTTAGTTGAACCAACTATTGTTTGAATGCCATGAAATCATGCAAACCTAATGCACATAAATTTTTAAAGGCAAAGCCTGCTTAGTAATTCAGTTTAATAAAGCAAGTCATCACTTTACATTCACACCTGTTTCATGCAGATTATATAAAGAACAAAGTCAGAGATTGTTCACTGATAGACATCTGAGTGATGAATGTGTAACACCTGAGTTATTTATTTATTTATTTATTTTCAATTTAGGTGATAACCTGAGAATGCTTATATCACTTTCTTTATGTTCAAAGTGCTAGCAAATTGAATGTTATTTTGATGGAAAACTGTTAGTAGGGAGTTCAATACAGGCTGCTGTCAATTTTAATTAATAATAGGTTCATTTTTCTGCACCTATTGTTTGTTAAAATGTATCCTGATATTTAAATGTATAAGGCAAAAACTATTATTTACTTATTATTTACTTTCCTCACTTCTTGGGTACACAAACTTTCTTTCTTTCTTTTTATTTTATTTAACGTATGTTTTAGACTGTGCTCTCTAATTTAATGGCAAAATGTGGTCAAACCTTCTAGCTCATTTAAAGTGGTCTCAAATAAACTGTTGTTTAAAGTATTTGCTTCCGAAACTGCATTTCACAAACTCTTGATATATTAATGGGAATATATCATCTATCTTATTTTTTCCCTTGACACTACAATTACAGAGGGATACTACTACATGAAGAGGTATAGCTCCCATATGTGAAGTGGCCATTTCATATTAGGTTTGATGAATTTATCTTTAACCTTTCAAATAACAGTTTAGTCTCTGATTACCAGCAACAACTTAAATGTTAGATGTCTTCAAGTAAGCAAACAAATGATAAGATAAATAATTGGTTTATGTAAATAAAATTCAGAAGTACCTGTGATTTCAGACAGTTTTGATCTGAAGATTCATAGTCATCAGGATTCCAAGTATAATTTCTGTGGTTCTCTCACTTTAATACTTTTTCATGCATTGTTTTCATAAACATTGATTCTTCTCAGCTTAAAAAACACCACTGTGGCTTTCCTAGACCTAATGTCTAAGTGAATCATTTTCACCCCCATCATCTGAAGGATTAGTGAACATCATTTTTTACAACTCCTATGGAAAGAAAGAAAAAGTAAGAAAGGAAGGAAGGAAAGAAGCAAGGAAGGAAGGAAAGAAGAAAGGAAGAAAGGAAGAAAATGAGAGAGAGGGAGAGAGAGACAGAGAGAGAGAGAAAGGTCTTTCCCAGACGCCCCAGACACTGTCTCCTCACGTCTCATTGGCTCAAATATAATCACGAATCCTTTTATCACCAGCCTGGACTGATTGGTTTAAAGTAGCTTGATTTAGCCATACAGCTAAAAATAGTGTCCATTTTAACCAAATGACAAATCTGAGAAAAGAAGACAGGCTCTCAAATGAAATCTGACAGCATCAGAATGGGCAAAAGAATACTGGGTATGCAAACAACAAATATATACTCACAGTAGATATTATTATCTCCATTTAATAGAGGAAGATACTGAGATCAAGCTATGCTTGTATCAAGACATTATAACTAGTGACAATATGCTAGAAAAACAGGTTGTCAACACTCGCAAAGATCTTCAACTACACAACCATATCCTTACAGAAGGTTTAGAAAGATTAAAGTTTACTTTTCAGCTGGTATAATCTTGGTTCAATCTCAATACATCAGTTTCTATTTAAAAATTTCATTCATATAACAAAGCATTTACTTACATTTTAAAACTACTGCACAATTAATTATTGACTATTATAGAGTGGTAATCACTATTAAAATATTTATTCCCAGAGTATGCAAAAGCACTACAGTGATCATCACTGGACACCAATTTCTGATTGTATTCAAGGTACATAGATTGTGCCATTTGTTTTCAAGAACTTCAAGTTGATGATACAGTAAGGAAGTTCCAGATAGCACCTGGTTCTGCCATAAACTTGGAAGAAGTCCTTTAAACAGACACTAGCAGTTTCTTTATTGGCTAGGTTATCTTACATGGTCCCTTGCCACTCAAAAAAACCCTGCAATCTGGAAAATCTACATGCAGTTGGAGGAGACCCAGTTCCTCAAATGTGTGGAGGACTGAGACTGGTGTAAAGGCCTAATGTTGTGGCAGCTGAAAAAATGGCCCAGTGCCTTCTTTTTCTATGTTTCTATAATTTTGCTAAATTTCCAACAGGCTTTTAATTTTTTTTAAAGCTTGATTTTGATGAGACTTTCTATGCATCAGGAAAGATCTGCCAAGAGAGAAGCTGTCTGTTCCAAAGAAAACACTTTTTGGTGGTTTATGTGGGAATATTTCCAAAAAGTAATGTAGAACCTTCTGGAAAAGACAGGATCAAAATTTTCCAGGAGCCTAAAGTGAATTATCTAAACCCATTGTCTCATTCTATGTGATACCATTAGCGTAACAAAGTCAATCAATGCATTTTGGCCAATAATCCTCTCAACTATTAACAGGAAGAAATGAGAACTTCTAAATGAAATATCTTGAGCTAGATAAGATGCTTATTATAATAAGAGGAGCAATTTGCATTTTAGCAAGAGGAAATGGGATAGGGTTTTTAAAAATCACAGCTATCTCTTCACTCTCACATTCAATTTGATTGTAAAGAATGTGATTATTGCCTCTTTTCTGTAAATTTCATTTAATAGTTCTTGCATTTTCCCCACCACTTTTCACTAAAAGGCAGAGATAAAGAATCAAAATTGCAGAAAGTAAGCAAAAGTTTTCTTCAATTTTACATGTTGTCAGTTTTCTGCAGTACACATTGCAGGGGCATGTGTTCCTCTCTTACTGTGGGTGGTGGGGAACTCCTGTTTAAACTTAGTGAAGTCTCAGAAGTGGTTGAAAAACTAATTCCCAGCAAAGAAGAGAGACCCCTATTAAGGGCTTAAAACCCACATGCAAAGGTTGTGTTAAAAATAAAGCCACAGCATATAGAACTGACTCTTTATAGCATGCCCCCGCCTCCCAACTAAAGAGAAATTCTAATTAATTTTAAGATGGAGAAAGAGAAAGGGAGAAGAAGAAGAAGGAACGCAGTGATGGCCGCTGCTCCTATAATAAGGAGCCTAATTTTATGCTATTATCTGTTTGATAATTTAAGCGGAATAAAGTGACACTGATCTGGAAATGTGAGAATGAGGCAGAACAAAAGACTGTTTATTATAAGAGGAATAATTTCAGGCACCCTTGGGGCTTCACATAAAACTCATTTGCACATAGACAGGGCTCTCTTATGGATGATGGATAAACGCAATTCCTAGCTACGAGTGTATTTCCTTTTATACTAACAAGACAGAAGAATGAAATTCAGGCTGAAATCGCTTTAAAAATTAGCGCAGTTTCTAAACGAATTGCATTTCTAAATGATTAGAAAGTGACTGTATGGACAGTTCCTTTAGTGACTGCCCATACAGTCACTGTCTAATCATTTAAGTCACTAATGTAGATCCTCTTATCTGTCTTTCCTGCCAGTAGTCAATATTATTAAACAATATTTCTCAATGAAGACCAAAAAAAAAAAAAAAACCACAAAACAAGAGCTGTGAGTTTTAATCAATACATACATGAATGCCTCCAATTAAATTTTACATGAGAGAAAACATATATGGACTTTAATCTTTTCAGCAAAATCTTCCTGGAAAGGAGAGGAGAGGGGAAATTTTAAAACAAGAAACATCAAAGCTGATTAAAAATATACGAGCGCCACCTGGTGGAAGAAATAAAAATACTTGCAGCGCTTAGCAGTCAAATAAATTTCCCTGTTGTGGGCTTATCCCGGTGCAATGGGGTTATGGTATACCCAAACAGTAATTCTTGAAATAGAATTCACTTTTTGTGTAATACCCAGATGTGACTATTTACCGTTTGGTTTAGAACTCAATGAACCTAGGGAAGTGAGGTTGGTTGAAGCAGTTAGTTTGCCATTACTCGTATGTTCAAATTTCAGGCAAAAATTTATGTCTTAACTCAAAACGCCATGTATAATTGCTGAAGTTTTCCACTCTAATATATTTAAGAAAACCTTCTCTGAGATAGAAAAATTGTATCGATACTTTCAAGAGCAATTCCTCTTTAGAAATATAGAAGCAGATGGGTAACATATTTTTAAGGAAGAAACTTTGAGGCTTCTAATGCTAATGTGCTAAAATAAATTTAGCAATATATTTTAAGAAAGGAAATATAAGTACTGGTATTTGACTGTCTTGGAAATTTATGCACATATCTATTAATAGAACTTGAAAACTACACTGCACTCCATCTCATTCTGTAATTAATTTTTACTACATCTGTACATTAAATGTAATAACTTACCCTGTTCCCTTATATTCCTGGTATACTCTGAGCTACAGAAGTTTTCTTTGACAATTTCAAAGACCAAGAGAATGTTTCACAAATGAGAATATTTGCTACCTAAAAACCGTCCGTCCTCTGACATCAAGCAATTCTTAGGCATGCTCTCTGTGGTTTGGCTGTACTAATGTTTCCTAAATAATATTAGTGCTTCTTTCTTTGAGTAATGCACCCTGCAATATTTTAGCTATGCTCTTTTCCTACAGATCACTAAGTAAATACGTAGTATAAAACACAGCCATAAAGAATATGGAAACATAAGTTATGCATCTTATCATATAGAATAAGAGATTCAAATAGGATAATCTGCATCTCTTTAGTTTTTAAAAAAGCAAAAACCTGAACTTTCATTAAAAGATAAAAAATATGTAAATGGTGAAAACATGGTAATTCGTATATTTTTTAGTATCTGACAGTAGATAACTGAGATTATTGCTTCAAAATGATTTCACAAGATTACAGTTACACATTGGCACCTAATTCTCAAGCAGTGATGAGAAGTTTGATGTGTTTTCCACCTGCAGCCCCAAGCAATTATCCCTTCCAAAAAAAAAACTGGACCAAGGGGAGCTGACCACACGTGTCTTGTCTCACAAGAGAACTGAGAGATGTGGCAGCAGAGAGGACTGACTATTGGGCCTGGGATGCCTTAGCACCTGGCAACCTGCTCTGACCTCAGGGCTATGGCTGGCTTGGAGCAACAGTGAACAGGAGGGGGCTTGAATATGATACAAGCATCTAAAAAGGTTCCAGAGAAATGATTATTCACACCAAGTTATGAAACTGAAACGCTGCTCATAGGGAACTTAAGTTTAGACTTAAAGCAACACCAGTAATTCAGTACCAATTTTTCCCCCCCTGGAATCTAAGAATAATTATGTTAGAACTATTGTATTAAATGTCGACCGTGTTCTAGGAACTGCTCAGGAATGAAAAAGTGATGTCATTTGCATGAAATCAAAACTCACTTAATTCAAGATTTATTCCTTCATAGTAATAAATATAAAAGTAAGGGAAATATCTTCTTGGAGTTTTCAAGAAGTAAAGTGTATTTTTTTACGTTCAAACTTGCATTTACTACTTAATAAAAATTTGATGTGCAAATTTTTCCTTTTAATTTCTTTCAAATACCAAGAACTCCTTGTGCCCTAACAAGCAAAAAAATAAGATGGCTTAGATTATAGCAGCATCAATTTAGCAGTCATAGCACAATTTTTTTTTTTAATTTCTCCATGATCTGTATTTGATATAGGTTGATTTTTACAAACTTAAAGTTACATGTCTTTAAAGAAAACTTGAGCATTACCTCTAACATTTAGGAGTACCATCTCCTAAATTAACATTTGACTATGGTAGTTTGGCATTTTTCTTATTATTTGTTTAACTTAATTTCTGATTAAATTTCTGTTAGTTCCCAAATTAGTGATTTTAGATAGTGCTTTTGTCAGCATTAACAATAATGCATTAATTACGAACATCTGGATAAAATTATTATAATATAGTAAAGCTTTAAATTATAAGAATATTTTTTAAAATGTCTTGAAGAAATACTATTGTACGCAATAGTAAGATTTACAGCATACTAACAAAGAACAGGAGATATTTCTATTTACCAGCTAAAGTTATATTATCATATGATAAGAATAACAACCAACAATACACTGACAGTAAAAACATTTGCAGCACTTCCAATTTTATGCATGAAGCAGGAATATTAATGTATCATCTATATCTCACAATTTGAAGTTCACATCATCCAAGTTAGATAAATGTGACCTACATAGCACTCCGTGTTTTAGAAACATTCACTCAGTTAAATTGACAATAGCTCTATGAAGCAAATGTCATTATGCCTACTGATGGATGAAGAAACTAAAACTCATAGAGTTGAAATGAGATCTGCAACTTGTAACAGTTAGTAACTGACAGATCTGTTGTTTGAACCTACTTCTCTCTGCTCATTCCATTAATCAACACTGAGTTTTAAAACCTGGTCCACACTATTAGTACAGTTCATGTGTTTCGACCGGCTCCATATTACCAAAGAGACAGGAGAAACAGACATCAGAGGAGTTCTTTGAGAAGCTTATAGATACACACACACACACACATACACACACACACAGACTCTCACACACACACTCACACACACACATACACAGTTACACACACACACACACAATGATATATATGAAGTGATATATACTTCAATATGTTGGCGTGGGGTGTTGGCCTTTAACATTATAATGCAAACGGATAGGAGTTAATTGGCTGAAGGATCCCTGATGTTAGTCTAACAGGGAGCAATATAAGCTAATATTAAATTACAATGCATAGTAATGAGAACTTTGATAAAGTTTCATGTAGGATCTTGCAAAAGCACAAAAGAGGCAGTTAACGTAGCACTGAGTTTGCGGTACATTTTTTGGAGACATCCCTCAGACCGAAATTCCTGAGAAAAATCTGAAGGTCAAGTAGAATTATTCAGGTGAAAAGAATGGAAATGTTAAAGGCATTGCAGACAGAGATAACAGCATATGAAAAGTTGCAGCAGTGAGAGAGCAGGGGATAGTTGGTGAAAACCCAATTTGGTTCATGACAACTGATCTATACATTGTTGTTAGAGCAGCAAGAAACGAAACAAGAGACAAAAGCAGGGACCAGTCAGGAAGGGCCTTTTATATTTAAGACAATTTGGAGGCATGGAATATTAAAGCCAGGGACTGATGGATCAATTTGACAATATAGGAACAGATTAGAGGGTCTTGGCATGAGAAGCAGAGAAAAGAGATATTGATTTTCAAAATTAGGCAGTGAAGAAAATAATGAGCCTTGGATGATGGATTAAGACAATTAAATGTCCAATATCTATGAAAACAGTGACATAAAACAATCCATTAATAATTGTTGAATGAGAGAACCATATATTTACTTATTTTATTTTATGTTTAAAGTTTTCCATAATAGAAAATAAAACAAATAGCTAAATACCACCCAAAATAAACACAATGAATTGGTAATAGAGTATTCATTATATTGTGATAAAAAAAATGTTACTGATAAATGCAAAGATGTATTAGATAAGATGAGATTAAATGAAAAAATGTATTACATGAGATACTTTGGATGATTTCTAAAACCTATTACAACTATAAATTTCTACATTATGGAATGTTTATAGTTCTACGAGAAAGAGTCTCAAACTCTCTTTAAATAGTTTGTCTGATGATATAATTAACAAAGAATATGTGGGAAGAGAAGTAAAACTTTCATGTCTCAAAAATAAACAACATTTTATTTAGAAATGGAGTCTATTAAAATTTTATCAAACTAATGAACAAAAGGAAGTAAAAGATGATGCATAAATAAACCATTTTCATGCTTAATGAGCCTACAATGTCCTGGGTTTTAAAAAAAATGTGCCATGTTTCTTATATTTTGATGTTGTTTTGTATTTGTCCTCATGAAATCATTTATTTAGTACATCAATTCTTCTATTTTTTTCTAGTTTTACTTTAGAAGTTATCCAAAACACCACAAAATATATAGATAAAATTCTGATGACATTTCTTACATAAATAAAGAAGCTGTTAGTATTCATAACCTAGGAAGTAATATCATATTTTCTCTTACTCGGCTATGACAAAACTCTGACAGTGTACTATGAAACCATAATTAAAAAGCTTATCACAATAATTAAATATTCAATTATGTCATAAAAATGGTGGCATGAGGTGAGCCTCTTGAAATCTCCCCTGGAATTTACAACAAATTGAACAGCTGTAATTCCACAAAGGACTCCCTGCGCAGCAGACAGGCAAGACTAAGACACAGACAATTGAAATAATCTAAAGGTGGGCAAATTGCGTGAGCAGGGAAGAAGGGGAGGGGGAAATGCGGAGGCATGGGCCGCAGGGCCGGCCACAGGATGCAGATGGATCTCCAAGCTCCCTGCATTCTGGAGCTATCCCAGAAGTGGGAGAGGGAAGAACTTGTACTGCTAGGGCTGCACTTATGGCCCACAGGGCTGAGGAGATAGCATATAACACAGCTGAAAACAAACCTCATGGCTGAGAACTTGGAGCAAAGACCGAGGGAAGAAGGCTAGAAACAGTGGTTTAAGCCCTCACTGCTGAGCAGAGAACAGAAGCCTTAGGCACTGAACCTAGCTGCCCCCTCCCCACCCTCCATGAGTTCACCCCACCCCCACCTGCCCAGTGCTAGAAGTGAAAAAGTAGCTGTGTCAGATCAAAAGAACAGAATATTTGCAGTTCTAAGAACTGTGGCCTGCAGCCATGGACTCATCACCCAACTAGTTCCAACAAAGGGGAGAGAGCCTTGTGTGTAGGACTGGCTGTGCTGGTGGTCGCCACCATTGCTCACAGCCACCTCTCACAACCCACTCGGCCACCCCTGCCAGATATCTTGGTGGATCCCTCCAGGGGTAAACAGAACCGCTGAAACACACAGGCTCTGAAATTGGTGCAGGAAGAGTTTTGGAACTTCAGAAACTCTCCACATTCCCCCACAGAGGCAGTGACCTGTGACACAGGTGACCTGTTCACAGAGGAGAGACCTGCCTTCCCAGGAATCCCCACATTGTGTGAGAAGTCAGAACAGTTCAGAGAAAATATAACACTACAGCAGGAGAGAGAATAAAAGGCTGCATTTGGAGAAAAAATAAAACACTCTACCAACACCTAGTGGAAAAAAAAAAAAAAAGACCTCTTCCTATCAACCTGTTGCAGACCCCACTCCTGTAGATGCCTAGGAAGAGAAATAATAATTCATTACTTGCCATGAATAACCAAGGTAACAAGGCAGCTCAGAAAAAAAATGAAAAGTCTCCAGAAAAATGAACTTAAAGACATGGAAATATGTGACTTAAATGATTGAGAATTCAAGATTGCAGTTCTTAGAAAACTCAACAAGATGCAAGAAAACACAGACAGACAGTTTAATGAACTCAGAAACACAATCAAAGAACAAAACGAACATTTTACCAAAGAGATCGAAATTTTAGAAAAGAATAAAATAGAATTTCTGGAGATTAAGAACTCAATAAAAGAAATGAAGAATGAAACAGCCAGCTTAGAAAACAGCATTGACCAGATGGAAGAAAGAATCAGTGACATTGGAGATAAAAATCTGGAAATGACACAAATGGAAAAAGAGAGAGACTTGAGAGTTAAAATAAATGAAAGAACTTTCTGACTCCATCAGAAAGAGCAATATGAGAATAATGGGCATACCAGAAGGAGAAGAAAGGGAGAAGGGAACAGAGAATATATTCAAACAAATTGTTGATGAGAACTTCCCAAACTTGTGGAAAGAACTGGATCCTCGAATCCAAGAATAGTACACCTAATTACCTCAATCCCAACAGGACTTCTCCAAGGCACATTGTATTGAAGCTGTCAAAAATTAACAAAGAAAGAATCCTCAAGGCAGCCAGGGAAAAGAAGATGGGCTTTTCAAAGGAAAGCCCATTAGATTACTATCAGATTTTTCAGCAGAAACTCTACAAGCCAGGAGGAAGTGGAATCAAATATTCAAACTATTAAAAGAGAGACATTATGAGCCAAGAATAATATATCCAGTAAAGACATCCTTTAGATATCATGGGGGAATAAAGACCTTTCCAGACATACAGAAGCTGATGGAATTTTCTAACACACGACCTGCACTACAAGAAATACTGAAGGAGGTTATTTGACCTGAAACAAAAAAAAACAAAACAAAAGAACCATGAGTAGTATTACAAACAGACAGAAGCAGGAAACAGCAACCCCTACACCAAATAGGACACTATACACTTAAACAGAACATACAGAGTAAGGAAGGGGAAAAAAACAAACAAACAAACAACAAAAAACAAGAAAACACTTAAAAAAAGAGGAAGAAGATAACTTGCTAATGTAGCGTAGAAATCAACTCACAGCATAAATAGGGGTAATTTGTGACAGCAAATGCATAAAAGGGGAGAGAGTAAAGACCTGAACCATCAGAAGGGAATGGAGAAAGGAAGCATGCTGAAGAAAATGGAATACTCTACATATCAAACTTTCTTTTACATAAATTTAATGGTAACCACTCAAAAACAATCCGGAACTGAAATATAGAACATAAAAAAGAATAGAAGGAAAAATCATAGAATATCACTACACTGAAATAATAGACAGCAACAAAACGGCAAAGAAACAATGGAGACACCACCCTACCAGAAAATCAGAGATAGAATGATAGGAAATTCTCATATATCAATAATCACCCGAAATGTAAATGGACTAAACTCACCAATAAAAAGTCACAGAGTAGCAGATAGGATCAAAAACCTAAACCCAACCATATACTGGCTCCAAGAGACACATCTCAGCTACAAGGACAAATACAGACTCAAAGTGAAAGGGTGGATATTGACACTCCAAGCAAATGGTATTCGGAGAAAAGCAACTGTATTCATACTGACATCAGATGAAACAGACTTCAGTATAAAAAAGGTAATCCATATTGATATCAGATGAAACAGACTTCAGGATAAAAAAGGTAACAAGAGACAAAGATGGACATTTCATAATGATAAAGAGGACTACACAACAAGAAGACATAACAGTCATCAATATTTATGACCCAATCAGGGAGCACTGAAATATACAAAGCAACTACTAACAGAACTAAAGGGAAAAATTGACAAAAACACAATTATAGTAGGGGTCCCAAATACGTTATTGACAGCTATGGATAGATCATCCAAACAGAAAATAAATAATGAAATAGCAGCCCTAAATGATACATTAGATGAAATGGACATAATTGACATTTATAGAGCACTTTATCCTAAAACATCAGACTATACTTTTTTTTTTCTAGCATACAAGGAACATTCTCAGGGATAGACCATATATTGAGACATAAAACTAGCCTCAGCAAGTTTAAGAAGATTGAAATCATCCCAAGTATAGTCTCTGATTAAAAGGCTTTGAAATCAGATATCAACTGCAAAAAGAAGGCAGGAAAAACCACAAATATGTGGAAATAAACAACATACTTTTAAAGAACAACTAAGTCAAAGAAGAAATAAGAGGAGAGCTCAAGAGATACATAGAAACAAATGACAATGAAAATATATCCTACCAACATTTTTGGGATGCAGTGAAAACAGTTTTAAGAGGGAAATTTATATCATTACAGGTCTATCTCAAGAAATAAGAAAAATCCCAGATAAACAACTTCACATTACACCTTAAAGAACTAGAAAAAGAAGAACAAATGAAAAACAAAGTCAGCAAAAGGAAGGAAATAATAAAAATCAGAGCAGAACTAAAGGAAATAGAGAAAAAGTCTTTAGAAAAACAGAATGCAACAAAGAGCTGGTTCTTTGAAAAGATTAATAAAATTGACAAACCCTTGGCTAGACTCATGAAGCTAAAACGAGTTAAGACACAAATATCAAAATCAGAAATGAAAAAGGGGAAGTTACCACAGATGCCACAGAAATACAAAGATCGTCCAAGAATACTATGAAGGATTAGATGCCACAAAATTCAATATCCTAGAAGAAATGGAAATGTTTTTAGAAACATATAGCCTTCCTAAGCTGAATCATTTTCAATTTTCCAATTGAAAATCTAAATAGACCAATCAACATTAAGAAAATTGAATCAATCATCTGAATCCTTCCCAAAAGCAAAAGTCTGGGACCGGATGGCTTCACTAGTGAATTCTACCAAACATTCAAAGAGGATCCAACACCTGTCCCACTCAAACTCTTCCAAAAAATTAAAGAAGACACAATACTTCATAACTCATTTTATGAGTCCAACATTACGCCGATACCAAAACCTGGTAAGGATAACACAAAAAAAGAAAATTACAAACCAATATCTCTGATGAATACAGATGCCAAATTCTTAAACAAAATTCTAGCAAATTGAATGCAACGATGCATTAAAAAGATTATACAACACGACCACGTAGGGTTCATCTCAGGGGCACAAGGATGGTTCAACATATGCAAATCTATCAATGTGATACATCACATAAGCAAAATAAAGGACAAAAATCATACGATTATATCAATAGATGCAGAAATAGAATTTGACAAGATGCAACATCCATTTATGATTAAAACACTTAAAAAAATGGGTATAGAAGGAAAATACCTCAACATAATAAAGGCCATATGTGACAAACCCTGAGCTAATCTCATAATTAATGGTGAAAAACTGAAGCCTTTTGCTCTATGTTCAGGAACACGACAGGGCTGTCCCCTATCACCTTTGCTTTTCAACATAGTGTTGGAAGTCCTCACCAGAGCAATCAGGCAAGAGAAAGAAATAAAAGGCATCCAAATTGGGAATGAAGAAGTTAAATTGTCACTCTTTGCAGATGACATGATGCTATATATAGAAAACCCTAAAGACTCCACCAAAAAGCTATTAGAAATAATCAACGAATACAGTCAAGTTGCTGGTTACAAAATCAATGTACAAAAGTCCATTGCATTCCTATATATGAACAATGAAATCTCAGAAAAAGAAATTTAAAAAATCCCTTTTGCAATTGCAACAAAAAGAATAAAATACCTTGGAATAAACTTAACCAAGGATGTGAAAGACCTATATACTGAAAATTGTAAGACATTTTAAAAAGAAATTGAACACCTGAAATCTATGTAATTTTACTAACAATTGTCACCCCAATAAATTAAAAAAATAATAAATAAAAAAAAGAAATTGAAGAAGACACAAAGAAATTGAAAGATATTCTGTGTTCAGGGATTGGAAGAAACAACATAGTTAAAATGGCCATATTACCCAAAGCAATATACAGATTTAATGCAAACCCCATCAAAATCCCAAGGGTATTTTTTAAAGAAATAGAACAAAAAATCATCAGATTTGTATGGAACCACAAAAGACCCCAAACAGCCAAAGCAATCCTAAGAAAACAAACAATGCCGGAGGTATCACACTTCCTAAATTCAACTTGTACGAAGGGCAGCAATAATCCAAACAGTATGGTACTGGCAGAAAAATAGACACACACAGACAAATGGAACAGAATTGAGAACCCAGAAATAAACCCACATAAATATGGACAGAAAATTTTTGACAAAGAAGCCAAAAACATGCAATGGAGAAAAGACAGCCTCTTCAATAAATAGTGCTGGGAGAATTGGAAAGCCATGTGCAAAAGAATGAAACTAGACTGCTATCTGTCACCATGCAGCAAAATTAACTCAAAATGGATCAAAGACCTAAACATAAGACCTGAAAAATAAACTGAATAGAAGAAAACATAGGTACCAAACTTATAGACCTTGGGTTCAAAGAGCATTTTATGAATTTGACCTCAAAGGCAACGAAAGTAAAAGCTAAAATAAATTAATGGGACTATATCAAACTAAAAAGTTTCTGCACAGCAAAAGAAACCATTGACAAAATAAAGAGGCAACCAACAGAATGGGAGAAGATTTTTGCATACAACTCAACAAGAAAAAAACAAACAATCCAATTAAAAAATGGGCAGAGGACCTGAAGAAACATTTCTCCAAAGAGGACATACAAATGGCCAATAGACATATGAAAAAATGCTCAACATCACTAATCATCAGAGAAATGCAAATAAAAACCACAATGAGATATCACCTCACACAAGTTAGAATGGCTGTCATCAACAAGACAAATAGTAACAAATGTTGGAGAGGCTGTGGAGAAAAAGGAACCCTCATACACTGTTGGTGGGAATGCAGATTGGTGCTGCCGCAATGCAAGGCAGGGTGGAAGTTCCTAAAAATTAACAATAGAATTACCATATGACCCAGCAATCCTTCTCCTGGGTATCTACCCCAAAACTCTGAAAATATTTTTCCGTAAAGATATATGTGCTCCAATGTTCACTGCAGCTTTATTTATGGTGGCCAAGACGTAGAAACAGCCAAAATGTCTTTTGATAGATGATTGGATAAAGAAGTTGTGGGATGTATATACAATGGAATACTATTCTACCATAAGAAAAGATGAAATAGTACCATTTGTGACAACATGGATGGATCTTGAGATTATTATGCTGAGCGAAATAAGTCAGACAGAAAAAAATCGAGAACCACATGATTTCACTGATATGTGGTATATAAAACTGAAAACAACAAAAGGACAAGACAAACAAATGAAGAAACAAAGACTCAGTGGTTACCAGTGTAAGGTGGAGGGGGTGGTAGATGAGGGTAAAGGGGATCCAATATATGGTGATGGAAGGAGAACTGACTCTGGGTGGTGAACACACAATGTGATATATAGATGCTAAATTACAGAATTGTACACCAGAAATCTTTGTAGCTTTACTAACAATTGTCACCCCAATACACTTTAATTTAAAAAAAAAGAATTACAAATTCTTTACTTAATACTTCACATGTGACTATTGGTTGCTAAAGATACAAAGATGCATAAGACTATGATTGTACGCAGGCTTTGAAAATGGTAGTCACAAAAATGTATATTCTCTATATTGTATAGAAGGCAAATACCAAGAACAATTAGATTCACATTAATAACAGAGCTTACAAATATGTTTGTTTAAACAAAGATTTTTTGCTTTAAGGAAAAAGGTATAGATGTATAGAATAACAGTACTCGAGGAGCCTGCAAAAACACAACGAAGCTACAGATTGTTCAAGAATGTTGAGTTTTCCAAGAAACTCTTCTTAGATTTACACCACTCACTCTTTAATTCTGGGGGGGCAATACGTGGTGCTAAGCAAGGTAATTTAATACAAACAATTCTATATCCAGCTTTAACGACATATGTGTAATTATTAGATATATAACTATTTGGACACATGTCTCCTAATAGATTTGCAACTTGTGGTAATTATATGTAAGAATTATATACAAGATGATTTGACAGGAGCCCAGTAGAATGAAACTGGCCCCAGTCTGGGAGTGCTGAAAAGGCTTCTTTGTGATAAATCTTGAAGGAACACTTTGAGTTTGATGATTGAAGATGTAGGGGATTAGGTATATTCACTATAAATGAATGAATGAATGAATGAATGAATGAATGAATGAATAAATAAATAAATAAATAATCTTCTTAACCAATGAAATAAACTAAAAATTTTTAATCTCCATTTCAGAATGAGTTTTCTTTACTGCTACATACTATCAGAACATAAGAGTATAGAAAAAGAGTGAAACTTCCTTGATTTAATAACACAGGTACAAGAAAGCCAAAAGAATCATCCTTAATGGTAAAAACATTCAAATGTCAAAAACAACTCAAAGATGACCACAAATATCACAACTTTACAGTGTTATGATAAATGTCCTATCTAATAAGATAAGGAAGAAAAAAATATATATACCAGGAATAATAAATACAAGATAAATACGCAAAAATCAATAGCTTCCTAAATAACAGTAACACCCAACTAAAAATGATGGAAAATTACAACAGCAATTTAAGCTTTACAGGAATTAAAATAAATAGGGACATTTACTTTAAAAAATCCAGTTGAGAAAAAAAAAAATGGGGAACTATAACTCATTCTATATGGGGAAGACTCAATATTTTTAAAATGACAGTTCTCTCAATTAATCAAAGGTAATTAAGATAAAAGTGGATAACATAGTTCATACTGTCTCAACCTCCAGATTTCAAAGTTCTTCTGGAAGAGAGAAAAAAGAAGCGGGGGAAGCATATATATTAAAAGAAGAATAATGAGGGAAGATATATCACACCAGAGATAAAATATGTAAGTCAAGAGAAATTAAAACAGTAACATATGGCCTAGGAATAAATGTTTTAGTTTGAGCTGACATAACAAATTACCATAGACTCGGGTGGTTTAAACAACAAAATATTTATTTCTCACAATTCTGGAACCCTGTGATCAGGGTGTCAGCATAGTCCCGTCTAGTGATGACCTACTAGTGAGGACCTGTTTCAGGGTTAGACTGCCAACCTCCAATTATATCCTTACGTGACAGAAGGAAGGCTCGCTACCGTGTTTCCCCGAAAATAAGACCTAGGATGACAATCAGCTCTGATGCGTATTTTGGAGCAAAAATTAGTATAACACCCGGTATTATATTATATTATATTATATTATATTATATTATATTATATTATATTATATTATATTATATTACATTACATTACATTATATTAAGGACCCAGTCTTATAGTAAAATAAGACTGGGTCTTATATTAATTTTTGCTCCAAAAGACACATTAGAGCTGATTGCTTGGGTAGGTCTTATTTTCGGGGGAACACGGCAGCTCTCTGGCCTCTTTTAAGTGCATTAATCCCACGCATGAGGGTTCCACTCTCATGACCTAATTACCTCCCACAGACCCCACCTCCAAATACCATCACATTAGGATTAGAGTTTCAACATATGGATTTGGGTGGGGGTTGGGGGGGTGCGACACAAATATTCAGTCCATTGAAATAATAAATTCAAAATAATTAATAACTTAAAAATAGACCAGTGGATATATAGATATTTAGTATATGATAAAGGTCACATTTAAAATAAAAATAGGAAAGATAGGCTTCTCCATTTATAACACGAGAATAACTTGCTAACCATATAGGAATAAGAATTTTAAAAATAGGTGAGAGACTTACTCTGCAAAATATGCGAAGTTAAATTCTAGGTGATTACAAACTAAATGTCAAACAAAACAAACTTATATTAGAAATACAGAAGAAGAAAATTGTAATTTTGATATATGGAGAGTGTTTCCTAAATCACATATACCCATGAAGCCATAGAGAAAGAGAACGACAAATTTGACAACAGAAAAAAATGAAAATCTTTCTTAACAGAACTATAAGTTGTGAGACTTCTGATGTGCTAAAGAGTTAGAAACTGTTTTATGATTGGTAGAAATATTTGAATTAATGAATTAATATCTAAATTATATTAAAAGCTCCAACGAATCACTAATAGAAAATGTAATTCTAAGAGATTCTAATAGAAAATCATCATAATATTGAAAAATGTTTTTTTCAAATCATAATTACTATATTGTATTCTCTTTTGTTTAATAGTCAAATGCTAAAGAGAAAAAGGAAATGAAAGGTAAAATAAGCTAGTTTATGCCGTAGATGGTGATATTAAAAATTCTAGTAAGTACATTTAAAAAGGTAAAATAAACAGGTGAATTTAAATTGTAATTAATTTATCATTAAAATTAATTTTAATATTACATTTGAGTCAACCAAAATATTATCACTTCAACTATTAGTCAATATAAAAATTATGAAATATTTACATCCTTTTTTTCTGACTGTGTCTTCAAAACCTAGTATTTAATTTACAAATGTAGCACATTTCAATTAGGACTAGCCACATTTCAAGTCCTCAACAGACATGTGTGGCTCATGTCTACCATAAAGGACAGTAAATCTCTGTATTTCATTGGTCGGACATGACTTTCACCCGTGCTTCCTTGAGATCAGTGCTCCACCCACAGGCTTGTGGAGCATGTGTATAACAAAGGCTCCTTTTACTGCCACCACAGCTAACCTCAGAGATTGGCATCAACCCATCTGCTATGCTCTCATTAATGCACATTTAGTACGAAGACCTGAGTGACACCAGCATTACGAACTTGCTTTAGTTAATAAGGAGCAGCATGGAATAGTGAAAAAGAATTAAAGCTTTTGATCAGTGACTATCTTTTGAATTAATGTTGAATGAAAGAAAAGGGGTTTTAGGAATCATAGTCCAATTATGCAAATAAAAGCTGTATGACAGTGATCAAATCATTTCTCATCTTTCAATCACAGGGTTCACAGCTTTAAAATGCCTACCTAATAGGGCAGTAAAACTGTTGGGAGTAATCAATATAATAATTTTCTAAATTTCTTTATTTATGCTACCTTCTCCCAAAATGAATTAATCAACGAACAATTTGAAAACATACATAATATTCAAAGAATATAAGTAGATAATTTTTAAAAAATTGAAAAAATGTGGTAAAGGGAAATTAAGATAGTAAAATAAAATCATAGCAAGGCTAGAATCAGAGCTCAATATGCTATTATAAGATTATTTATAATTATACAAATTTTGCCCAAAAAAGTTAATCTTAGTTTTTGCAGAAAAAGCAAAGCATTTTTTTTTTTTTTTTAAATTAACAAAGCTGTATCTGTAAGGGGTGGGTAAGGTCAGACTGTCCGAGAATGAATCCTGGGCACACCACTTCCTTGGTGTGTGATATTAGGCCTATCTGCAACTCAGTTTCTTCATAGAAAATAAGGATAATAATAGTGTTTTACTTCATAGGGTTTTTAAGAAGATCAAATGAGACACATGTAAATTTCTTGTATGAATGCCTGTTATATAGTTAGCATGATGTAAATGTTAGATGTAATAATTTTTTTAACCATGAGATTAAAAACACAGAGATAATGCATGTGTAGCACTCAGTAATATGTCTGGCATATAAGACTTATTTAATATATATGTTATTTAATATATGTATATATATTTTAAATCTCAATCAAAGTTGTGTTCAGCACATTTTAATAAATACTGGAAAAGCATTGCCAGAGTAGAGGACATAAAAGAAATATCTGTAACTAACAGAGATAAGTTAATCTCTTTGTAAGAGATCTGGATTGCCATCTCTGTTGATTCTGCTGATGTTACAGCCATTATTCCTTTGTAAATGAGCACATGAAGAAAAATCTCAATGAATAGTTCCTAATGGGGGCTCAAAAGTGGAACACGGAAATGGTATTAACAACTTGAAGATATTTTCTCCTTTCAGTAAGTGACCATTGTAAAACAGTGGCATATTGCTAAGGGTAATTTTCATTCTTGAATTTCTTTCACACTGCTATGCTACATTAAATTTTAGCCTCTAACATTCCCCCTACTCTACAATTTAACTATCGACTTAGCTGTATAACCAACTTAGACACACTCAATAAAAAAAAAAAACCTGTTCATTGAATTTACATATGCAGATTGTCAAAGTCCATTATGACTTACCACCTAAAGGAAAACAGAAACATGTGTAATAATTGGCATATCTTTCATCAACACCATTAGCAAAATCAACTTTCTGTCCCTTCTAAAGGCTAAGTTTCTCCTGTATGGAAATTTAATTAATATATACTTATGAACAATTCAGACTTAATGATTTTGGATTCTAAAATGTATATATGACATTTTAAAGGCTTGCATGCCACCTATAAACATTTGCACATAAAAAGTACGTGATGAGAAATGGAGTGTATAGTTCTCTTTCTTACACCAATTCCCATTTATAAGTAGAAGTTGTAGGAAAAACTTTTGATGGAATTATGTGGTCTTTCATTTTCCCAGCTCATTAAAAATCTCCATCTTTAGTACAGTTCCCCTTAAGGCTTTGCTGGACTCTCACTGTAATTTGCAGACACATATGTATGGTGCTTGAACCCGTCAGTCTGTCATAAAAACGAGGAATAACTGCTCTTCTCATGGAAAGGGAGAATGAGGCTGATTGGTTTGTCTTCTCAAGAGTATTGGGACTGGCCCTAATCAGAGAAATAGCTGTGCTGTCACCCAAGTTCCGACCCTGTAGCAGAAAAACAAATAGAAATACCCTCTAATACATTTCACCCTTCCCTCAATTTCAAGCTTGAAGTTTATATTACCAAAATTTTAGAAGTTTTTTTCTTCATTCTAAAATCTTTTAAAATCAATTCTTGTCTTACATTTGTTATTTACTATGTTTTTTTTTATTCATTGATTTTTCTGCAGTACACTTTCAATATGCTAATGTGGACTCTCATACAACCATTACAGGTGAAAGAAATGGCTGAACAAATTTTCTAGACGGAAATTTGAAAATATGTGTTGAAGTCTATAAACCATCCATATCCCTGTCATTCATTCATTCCACTTTTGGTGTCCCAGATAATTCATATGCTGGAGTTTTATGTAATAATGCAACAAAATGTATCCCAGATTATTTGTGTATGTGGAAAATAGTCAAAGCATTATTTGTGATTGCGCCAAGTGAGAAACCAAACCTTATGCACAAATAAGGATCGATTAAATAAATACAATAAGAATTGATTAAGTAAATATAAATATATATACATTTTAAAAATGTATAGCTCTTTTAAAATACTGTAGAATGCATATACATAGAAATCATTTCATAAAATTAAAAAATTACACATTATAAAAATATACCAAACCATATAAAAAGAGAAAAATATAACAAAACATGCTAAATTATAGTAGTGGTTATTTCTGACTGGTTGCTTACAGATAATTTCTATTTAATTTCTGATTTTTTTGTATTTTCTGAATTTCCTATCATAAAGAGGCTTTTCTGAGGTCATAAAAATATATTAACCCTATCCAGAGGGTAGAAAGGATGCAGTGAAGGAATCTGCTTCCAATATTGTAGTTAGCACATTATAACAGCTTCTTTCACATAGAGAAAAAATAAATATGTTTATATATTATTTATTTCACTTGTACTATGACCCTTTAACCTAATTCAAATCCAGTAACTTTAGGTAAAACCAGAAGGCAAAATTGTCCTCTATTATCTCAATCTCACTAGGGGGTGGTGATGCTCCCTTGAAGATCCTATGTGTCCTTGCATTTATTTATTCAGCATTTCTGTTTGTCCTAGTTTCACATTATGTTTATAGCTTTGAAATAATGAAACATAGCAATCAGGTATTCCCACCTATCCTGTATTTTAATGAACGAGGGTAAAATAAATCACAACAGTTTTGCACTGGTTGAAAATTAATATTCATTGTCTAGGTAATGAAGTAAAGGTATGATAGTATCGTGTAAGTCATTAGGTCTGTGGATGTCACTTCTGTACCACCTAAATGATCATATCCATCATTTTTCTGTCCTTAGTGGCTCTTATAACAGAGACTACAAACAATATTTAAGAACTTCCCAGACGCTTCGTGGTTACTGAGAACGATGTTTAAAAACTCAGAAAGTTCTTAATACTTAATATCATCAGGGGCAAGGGAGCATTTGGGAGACTTAATGCAGCAAAATAAAGACAGGTTGGCGGGCTTTCTACCATCTAAAAGTTATAAGGCAGAAGAAAACCTAATTTCTGCATTCCCTTCAGAGACTGAATGAGCAAAGCAAGGAAAACTATAATTGTCTCTTCCTAAAAAGCTACCTTGCTGTTCACTGTTCTCAAAATGCAAACTCTGAAAATGTAAGTAACTTGTAGAGTTTTTTTCCTAGTATATGTGGTTTAATCTCCACACACATTTAAGGGAGCCTTGTCTTAAGCTGGTTTCTTTTGAGACTAAAATGTTCAACTTGTGTCTCCATCTGAAATTAGGTGAATATAATGTCAAAAATTTTTTTTAAAAAATTGAATGTCTAGCTAGAAATCAGATTCAATATCATAATTATGCTAGAAAAAAGCAGAATTCCAAATATTCTAAGCCCATTCTCAATTTTCACCCTCTGTGAAAAGGAGTTTCATAGAGAAAATAAACTCACCCACATTTTCTAGATCTAAGCTCCTTTTCTTGTTAGAGGGGATAACCTTTCTCACCAAACATTTTTAGAAGCTGATAATAATTACCAACACTGGCTGACTCAGTTTGCCCACTATCCTTTTGTCATCTTATCTTCTGACACAATTGCTAATGAGCAATGAAAAGGCTGAAGTTAGGTGACAGGAAGTCAAGGAAGTAATTCATATATTTTTAAAAAAGGGTATATGAAGAAGGAAAGTGTCTACCAACATGGGTAGAAGGCTTCAATACGGATACATTATGGATACATATGGATACATGGATACATTATGACAGGCACATTTACACATATTACTTTATGTAATGATAGTAATAATTATGAAAAGAATGATAGTACCTATATATTAAGTTTTTCTTATGATAGGAGCTGGATCGAGTGCTTTATATATTTATGGATACTGACATGATAATTACATTAAATGATATATGTGTGCATTCAAAGTGCATATTTGTGTATTGATTATACAGAAAGTACCTTAATCCACACATCTAAATGTATTATGTGATGAAATCCTAAAACATCCTAAAATGAGACTTATTATCATAAATTTGCCAATGAAAAAACTGAGGTACCTGAGGCTTTGGAAAACTTCCCCAGAAGAAATAATTGGTAGAGTTATGTGGGTATTTGAATTCAGGTCTAACTCCAACATTCTCTCTGACACGCCACAAAGTTCCTGTGTACTTAAAAACTAAAGAACAGATAGTATTGTGTGATTTCACAAACAAGAATTTGCCTCTATTTGAGCTGACCTGGGAACTTTTTCAGGGAACATGAACTAACAGCCAGGTTGAAGGACGGAAATATTTGGAAGTGCATTTCCCTAATAGCTAGTGAAGTTGAATATTTTTTCGTGTATCTGTTGGCCGTCTGTGTGTCTTGTTGGGAGAAGTTTCTGCTCATGTACTCCGCCCATCTTTTAACTGGGTTGTTGTTTTGTTATTGTTGAGTTGTATGAGTTCCTTATATATTTTGGATATTAGCCCTTTATCAGTGGTGTTGTTTGCAAATATCTTCCCCCATTTGGTTGCTTGCCTCTTTATTTTGTTGATGGTTTCTTTTGCTGTGCAGAAGCTCTTTAGTTTGATATAGTCCCATTCGTTTATTTCAGCTTTTACCTCCTTGCCTTTGAGATCAAATTTGTAAAATCCTCTTTGAACCCAAGGTCCATAAGTTTAGTACCAGTGCCTTCTTCTATGCAGTTTATTGTTTTAGTTCTTATGTTTAGATCTTTGATCCAGTTTGAGTGAATTTTGACACATGGTGACAGATAGCAGTCTATGAGGTATCACCTCACACCTGTTAGAATGGTCTATCATCAACAAGAAAAAGAACAAGTGTTGGAAAAGCTGTGGAGAAAAAGGAAACCTCATACATTGTTGGTAAGAAAGTATATTTGTACAGTCACTCGCTATGGAAAACAGTATGGAACTTCCTCAAAAAAGTAAGAATAGAATCACAATATGATCCAGCAATCCCTCTCATGGGTTATCTACCCAAAATGAAAACATTTGTCCGTAAAGATATATGTACTCTGATGTTCACTGCAGCTTTGTTTATGCTGTCCAAGACATGGAAACAATCAAAGAGTCCGTGATTTATAGATGAATGGATAAAGAAAATGTGGTATATCTATCTATCTATCTATCTATCTATCTATCTATCTATCTATATATATATAGATAGATAGATAGATAGATAGATAGATATATAGATATGCAATGGAATACTATTCTGCCATAAGAAAAGATGAGATAATGCCATTTGTGACAACATGGATGGATCTTGAGATTATTATGCTAAATGAAATAAGTCAGATAGAAAGAGTTGAGAACCATATGACTTTACTCATATGTGAGATACAAAACTGAAGGCAACAAAGGAACAAGATAAACAAATAAAGAACAGAAACAGATAACAGTTTAGTGGTTACCACAGGGTAAGGGGAGAGGGGAGATAATAGAAGAGGGTAAAGGGGGTCAAATATATGGTGATGGAAGGAGAACTGACTCTGGGTGGTGAACACACAATGAAATATATTGATGATATATTACAGAATTGTACACGTGGAACCTGTGTAGTTTTTCTGACCACGGTCACCCTAAAAAATTTTAATGAAAAAAAAATTAAGAAAATAAAGTATTTGGAAGTGGATTTGAAGATGCAGGCACACATACAAAATTAGAAATAAACAGATGAAGGAAGAGAGAAACAGCCAAGTGAAAAACTTTGTGGAGAGGAATACCCAGGCACCTTCTGAGGAGGACTAATGAGAGATGAGACTTAATCCATATGTAGAGAGCAGAGAGATGTCCAGATTTATCAGGAATTTAAGGCTAAATCCAAGAAGAGGTACTAAGGATACAAAAAGAAAAATAAGAGATAATTTAAAAGAAAACGTTAAAATTCTGTGAAAGAAAAGGAGTACTTCATTTTTGTGTCCTGGGAAGCTTAAGATAAGGAGTAATTTTAAAAAGGAGGGTGTAATCAGCTATATCATGTGACAGAGAAATAAAAAATAATGATGATATAACATCCAAGCATTTCTCCTAATCATTTCTTTCATGATATTTGTCTACCTAGTATTTGTTTGTTTTAAACATTTTTGGTGTGTGTGTGTGTGTGTGTGTGTGTGTGTGTGTGTGTATGCTTAAATTACAGAATCTTAGGTTCTGAGATCTTTCCCCTAACTATCCCTACAGTTTTCTGTAGGGATAATCATTTGTGAAGTCCCACTCACTGTTTTGCTACATAATTATTTAATCAATTTCCTAATTTAACTCTCCACTATGGGCCTTGTACTATGTTAAGAGTTTTAGACATAGATAGGGAGACAGATGTGTGTATAAATATATGTGTGTGTGTATACACACACACACACACACATGTATGTAGTATACACATACACACACACGATTGACCCTTGAACAACATAGGTTTGAGCTGTGTATGTCCACTTATATGAGAAATTTTTAGAACAAATACATACAGTATTGAAAATATATTTTCTCTTCCTTCTGATTTTCTTAAAAACATTTTGTTTATTCTAGCTTACTTTGTTGTACAAATATGGTATATATATATATATATATGTATGTGTATATGTGTATATGTATATATATATGTATATATGTGTATATGTCTATATATATATAGACATATACATAGACATATACAACATATACATATGACATATGTATATGTCATATACATAGACATATACATATATATAGACATATACAAAATATGTATCAATTGACTGTTTATGTTATTGGTAAGGCTTCCAGTCTACAGTACGCTATTAGTAGTTAAGTTTCTGGAAAGTCAAAAGTCATATACAGATTTTCAACTGTGCGGGGAGTCGTCACACCTAACCCCCCATGTTATTCAAGGGTCAACTGTGCACGCACACACACACACACACACACACACACACATGCACTGTACATACATACATAGATAGTATATTATGCATAGTTTGTATATATGTATGTATTGTACATATGCATGTATTGTATGTATGCATATACAGTATACACATATACTCTATATATGTAGATCAATTAAGGCTACTGAAATCAAACTTATAGCACTCTCCCCTTCACAAGCATACTCTTCACATTCTTTTTCACACTGTAGCTTCAATCATATGTTTGCTTAACTTGCTTCTCATATTAGAGTAAAAGCTGTTTTATCAGCAGCTTGTCAACTAGAAATCTCTATTTATGGGTACTCTTGCTCATTTGCAGTGCTCAGTCACTCTCCAAGTTATGAAATGTGAGTATCCTATATATACAAATAACGATTTACACAGTTCTTTCTCCTCTTCCCACTCAACTGAGACTGCTCCTTCACAGCCACAACTCATAAACTCTCCCAACATGAAAACAACACCCAGGGAATTCACTGCCTTGAATTGCTACATCAATCTGAGAAATGTCAATATCCATTGAGCATATGTTATGTGTCAGGCTCTGTGTTCAGTGTATTGCATGCATTACTGCTTTCAAAACTCATAGGAACATCTGAAGTAGAGATTTTCACCTCCATTTGTCAGTGAACAGAAACAGGGATCAGAGACATAATAAAAAAGACTACAAGGTCATGTACCTCTAGGAGTGAACTAGGATTGTGAGTGAGGTTATGCCTGGTGATTGTTGCACAGTTGAAGGTGTTTTGATTTATCAGGCTCTGTGAATTGAAAAGCCCTACTACAAGACATAAAAACAATATACCAAGACCTCTGGTTAATGCTGTCTTTTAAAAATGCAAATGGATTATTTTAATGAATTGGGTTATTCTAATAAGATACCTGGAAATGTAAATTTTCAATACTTAAAAAGAATCCAAAGTCATTTTCACTAACTAGAGCTTTTTATAATTATTCCACCTTTTTTCTTTCTTTTCTTTCCAAGAATATATAAAAGGTCACCTGGCACTCTTTTACTTTGTCTGCCTCATAAATGTTCATTTCAATTCAAATATGCATGCATTTTAATCACTTATAATTTCATGTCTCAGTGTAAATGAAGTTCTATTCATAAACAAAACCCTCTGCAGCAATCCTAGTTTAGTTTTACTCTGTTGTCACTGGAATCACATTACCCTAGTCTGCTCATTGGTCTTGCTTGCATATTTGCCAAAAATGTGTAAGAAAAATATTTAACTAGGTTTTCAAACGAAGGTGAAGCATCTGATATTTTATTAAACATATTGAAGAGTATATTTTTTTGCCAAAGAGATATGAATAAAATTAATTAGGTAAACAAACAAGCATTCTTTATTTATAGGGCTTTGAGGTATTTTCCATCAAGCAATTGAATGTCCTAATTCAATAATTAAAGATCTTCTTTAGCAAAGAATATTTCCAAGTAGCACCCAGTGACCCTGAAGACTCTAATGTGAATTAGAGAAAAGTCTATTGAAGTGGGCAGTTAATCATAAAGAAAGAAAAAATAACTTTCTGCAAAAGGAAAAGCAAAAGATAAGGGCTGTTTTTGTAGCAAAAAGAGTTTTTGCTTATTTCTTCAAAGCACTGTCAAATTTGAGTTTGGATTTCTGGGAAAGTTGATAGAGTAAAAGAATTTCCTCCCTGTTTCAGGGACTTGCTTTGACTAACTGAACTTTTCTGTTTGGAGTTTATTTATCTTAAGTTACATACATGGTGGGAGATCCCTTTTGGACCTTTCAATAGTATGATGAAACCAGCACAGTGCCTGTCTTCATGAGGCTTACCATCCAGTGAGGGACACAAATCGATAAACACTTATAATCAACCATGATGGGTGGTTTTTAAAAAGTAACAAACACAAAGACAGTTAATCTTGGAAACTCAATAAAGTCTTTCTGAAAAATATGAGTTCTGGACAAACAGCTGAAAAATCAGTGAGAATAACTTAGGTGACTAGGTGATGAGAAAGCAAAGTACGGGAGTTTCCCAGAAAGAGACTATTAGAAAGTAAAAGGACCTATGGAAAGAAAATGCATGGTATGTCCAAGAAACTATTACTGGATCATTATGGCAGAGTAGTAGGCTTAAAGATAGTTGTTATTTGGTTTTGTTTGATTATTTTTTAAGCTGTGGGACTCTTTCTTTAAATGCTCAGACGGAAACCCAGTATAAATGATTGCCCCTTCCCTGCATATGTAAGTACTCTGATTGAACACAGTGCTAAAGTAAGGTTCTGACAGTTGCCCCTGCACCCTTTAATACAACACAAATTCACAACACATGAACACACACACACACACCACCACCACACAGGCAGCACACACACTCAATAGTCCCTGAAAGTGTTTTGTAGAAGCCTAGCATTCATTGGGACATGGTTTTCACGCCACTGAGCTAGAGGCTAGAGGGTTATGGAAAGTACTACAAGAAAGGGAGATAAAGGGGTACATAGATAGTGAAGGACTTTACAAATTATCTTTGAAGTTCATATGTGAGTTCATATTTGAGGTGACACATGAGTTTAAAGCTCATACTGAAGACAATAAAGAGGTAATCATAACTTTTCTGGGCATTTTTGATATCTTTTACATTTATTTCCTTGTTCACATCCTCTCTAAATTAGCAAAGCCTCCATGTCTCAGCAAAAAAAAGCGATACTTATAAGGTTATTAGCAAAAGAGAAAGTCATTCTTTTATTTCTACCCTCTTGGTGATTACCATCGAATCTGCAGGTGTGGGGAGATCTGCTTCAAAGCATACAGGTCTGTGTGCAGCTGTGGAAAGCTGTACTACTTTTGTGGTTGTGGTCCTGCTCACTCCAAATGGTAGGGATATACGTGAGTCTGACATAACAGTGAGTACTGTTATGGTGGTTATCCCTCTACTCTATTTTAGGGCCCGTTTTCTGGTCACTGGGGACCCAGAAGACCTTAATCACAGGCTAAATATCAGAGACAACACGGGAGAAATGTGGGTGCTTCCTTTAACCAATGCCAGGCTGACTGTACATCCTCACGTTGCTGATCTGTCTTTGGTGCATTTTTCTTTTACCTTACCTGAGCCCACACAACACACAGATTTGGCTCTTTGGAAAACTCTGGTGAACAATAGTTGCTCTTTCCCAGATTGCTATGCTGCTCTACCCTCTTTCTAAGTTCTTCCTCCATGTTCAGACAGCAGTGATGTGATTCAGCAAACAATCAGACAGGAAATAGGATGGAGACATACCCAATTTCATGAGGTCTTCTCTTGAGGTGTTCTGCAATTTGAAGTGAGCACATTAAATGTATTCCCATTCTAGACCTATAAATTGAAGGATAAAGGGAGTAAAAAGAAATGGTTTCTGCCTCTATGAACTCATCTCTCCTCTATTATATCTACCCCCATCCTTCAGCCCTCATTCTATTAATATTAGTGAGAAGGCAGAGGGCAAGAAATTTGCCAAACAAATTCTGCAGGAATGCCACCTCTTCCCAAACCTGAAGGTGGTTTATCTACCGAGAAGGGTATTTCTTTAACCTTAGAATAAGAAATACATACACACTTTTATTTTCAGCTATGAACTGTCTTCAAGGTAAACCTTACATTGGTCGTTAAGCCTATAGATTAGAAAAGGATAACAGTTCTTATTTTTAATTCTAAAGATAAGCAGACTACTATAGCTGTGTAGATAAAAAGCTCTACCAACTTCAACTCTGGCAAGAAACTTTGCTCAGCTGGTTTGGAAGGGATGGACATCTGATAATGGATATTCCCCCATGCTCTTCTAGTTGCTTTACGTTACCTTATTTCCAATATTCTCCTGATGATATTTAGACCCACTGACATTACTCATATTAATGTTCCCCAATATTCTCCAATAGAATTGAAAAAAAAACACACAAATAACTGTATTGGAACACACTCTCTAATCACCTGATCTGGCCCCCAATGACTTCTTTCTTTACCAGAAGATAAAGGAAATATTGAAAGGAAGACATTTTGATGACATTCAGGACATCAAGGGTAATACGACAACAGCTCTGATGGCCATTCCAGAAAGAGTTCCAAAATTGCTTTGAAGGGTGGGCTAGGCGCTGGCATCAGTGCATAGCTTCCCAAGGGGAGTACTTCGAAGGTGACCATAGTGATATTCGGCAATGAGGTATGTAGCACTTTTTCTAGGATGAGTTCACAAACTTAATTGTCCGATTTCATATTTTTACTTTAGAGAAGCTGAAAAAGAAGAGCTCCTGAGGGAAGTAAACTAACATTTTTTTGTTTCTTTTTTTCGAGCCAGTATTGGAACTCAATTCCAAATAGAGGGGAAAATACTTAGTGTAAGCAGACCATAGTAAGAGCCAGAAAAATATGTTAGTTCAGTCCTCTTGCAGCCATCCTTCCCAGCTCCAATAAAGTAAACACTGATCTTTCAGTCCTTACACAATACCAATTTGGGAATTTGGAGCTGTTTATTCCCTTTCATGGAAGCTGAAGGAAATGCTGAGGCCAGAAAAATAACAGAGCTGGTCAAAAATCAGCTTTTGGGATCCTCTGATGCTACAGCACATCTGCCAGAAGGCCACACCATCTCCTGCCACCTCATTCATGCTGCCACCCTGTGAAGTATTTATTACCCGCCCGCCAATCCAATCATGCTTCTCTCATCTCCTTAACCCATGTACCAAAGAAAAATACACACTGCTACGTTTTCCCCAATTTAATTACCTTTTTCATTTCCCTTTGCAAAGCACCTGCAAAGAAAGATCAGAACCTTCTGTGAAACACAGCCAGGATTCCTGCGAGTGGGCTGAAAAGAGCTGGGGACAAAGGGAGTGTGAAACACCATAAAGTTTACAAGAACTTAAAAGACCAGGAAGTGGAAAAGAAAAAAAAAAAGAGTTAAAAAAATCCTAACCCCTACTCCCAATACATACACACACAATTTAAGTGCAGGCCATCATGAATTGTAATGCTCAAATCTAACCAGATCCTTTATAATAATAACTTACGGTTGCAAAACACTTCCCATTTTCATAGAATTTTTATATATTATGCCATTTGATCTTCACAACAACCTACATATGCAAGTCAGACCACTGTTTTTTTCCCTTGTTGTAAAGATGAAGAAAGAAATGCCTATGTATAATCAAAACAAACTTATGTGTACAAATCCAGTTCTTTGTAATAAGCCTAAAATTTTTCTTTCTTTTTTTTTAAGAGTTTCAGTGAGGTACAGATGGCAGAAAAGTAAAATAACATATATTTAAAATATACAGTTCATTAAGTTTTGCCATATGTATATACACACAAAAACCATCATGAAGATCAAAATAACTAACGTATACATTACCAACAAGAGTTTCTGCATGCCCTTTGTAATCCCTTCCAAACTCCGTCTATTCCTTCAGTCCCAGGCGACTACTGATCAGCTTCTTTCACTACAATACTGTAGTTTTCATTTTCTAGAGTTTTATGTAAATGTAACTATAGAGTATATACTTTCTTTTGTCTGGATTTGTTCACTCGTAATAAATATTTTGAGATTCACTCATGTCATTTTGTATCAATTAGGAATTATTTTTAATTGCTGAATAGTAGTCCATTGTATATGGGTACTATAGATTTACTATAGCTTGTTATCTGTTCACCTGATGAGGGACATTTAAATTGTTTCCAACTTATGGATATTACATATAAAACTCCAATGGCTATTCATGTACAAGTTTTTCTATGCATATATATTTCTTTTTATCTTGAGTAAATACCTAGTAGAATGTCTGTGTCACATAGTAGATACATTTTTAACTTTGTAAGAAACTGTGAAACTATTTTTCAAAGTGATTGTACCACTTTTTCACAGAAAAACCTACAGTATATGAGAGTTTAGTTTGTTCCATATGTTCCCCAGCATTTTGTATGGTCAGCCATTTTAATTTTATCTATGTCATTGAGTATATAGTGAAATCTTATTGTGGTTTGAATTTGCATTTCTCTAATTACTAATGATGTTGACCATCTTTGCATGTGCTTATTTGCCATTTATCAATGTGGAATTGGAGTTTCCCTGGTGGGATGGTTTCAATCACAAATTTAATTCCATTAGTAAATATATGGATACTTAAGTAATCTATTTTTTATTGACTAATTTGGTAATTTATATATTTCAATGACTTTGTAATCAATACCCCAATGAGATGTCACCTTACACATATCAGAATGGCTAGTATCAAAAAGTCAAAAAATAATAAGTGTTATTGAGGGTATGGAATAAAGGAAACCCTTGGGAACTGTTGGTGGGATTATAAATTGGTGCAGCCATTATGGAAAATAGTATTTTCCTCTATGGAAAAAAATCAAAAATAGAACTACCATGTGACTTAGCAATCCCATTTCTGGGTATTTATCTGAAAAACAAACAAACAAACAAAAAACCCTCTAATTTGAAAAGATATATGTACCACTATGTTCATTGCAGAATTATTTACAATAGCCTAGATATGGAACAAACTTAGTGTTCACTGATGGATGAATTGATAAAGAAAATGTAGAAATATCACTCGACTATAAAACATATTAAAATCTTGCCATTTGCAACAACATAGATGAACCTAGAGAGTATTAGTCTAAGTGAAATAAGTTAGACAGAGAAGGACAAATACCATACAATTTCATTTATATGTGGAATAAATAAATAAAACAAAAAACAAAACAAAATCAGACTCAGATACAGAGAACAAACTGATGGATGCCAAAGAGGAGAGGGAATGGGTGGGTAGGGGAAAAGGTGAAGGGGAATAAGAGGTATAAAATTCCAGTCATAAAATAAATAACCCTCAGGGATGCAGAGGACAACACAGGGAATACAGTCAATAATACTGTAATAGTTTTGCACCGTGACAGTTGGTTACCAAACATATTGTGGTGATCACATTGTAAGGTATATAAATGTTGAATCACTATGTGATACATCTGAAACTAATATAATTTTATATGACAACTATAATTTAATCAGTTTTTTAAAGAAACTAGAGGTGAAAGACAAATTAAACTCAAAGTAAGCAGTGCAGAGGAAATAAGGATAAAAGTAATCAATGAAATGGAAAACAGAAATATAATAGTGCACACAAATGAAACCTATAGCAGATATTTTAGAAACAGATCTCAAGTTTTGTACAATTGAAAGTGTTTTACTCCCAATGATTAGAAAGAGAGAAGAGACCCAAATTACTGTTAGGAAAAATGTCATTAATAAACCAATAGAGAGAGAAAGAATAATAAGAAAATATTACGAAAATTTTCATGCCATTTTATAATTAGATAAAACAGAATATTCTTTTAAGACACGATATACGGAAGCTTAATCATGAAGAAATTTAAAATATCTGTAAAATCATATGTACTTAAAATATATATTGAGAGTTAAAATCTTCATATGAAGCAAATTTCAAACTCAGATGGTTTCATTAGCAAATTTGACCAAAAGGATAAGGAAAAAATAATATCAATTTTGCATAAACCCTTTCAAAGGACAGAAGGGGAGGAAAAACTCCTCAATTCATTTTACAATGCCGGTATAACCCTAATATCAAAACCAGAAAATCATTACAATAAAAGAGACCCACAGACCACGATGTCCCATAGGAACAGACACAATATTCTTAATTAAATATTAGCAAACCTAAATTAAAAATATGTGAAAAGCATTATACATCACACCAAGGTAGGGGAGTTTTCCCACAAAACATGGTTTAACATTTGAAAATCAAGCAATATAATTTACGACATTAACAAGCTAGCAAAGAAAATCCACATGATAATCTTAACAGATGCAAAAAATCATTTGGCAATGGTTAAATGAATATTTGCTAGGATGAAAAAGATCATATACTTTGTCAATGATTTCTTTTGCTGTGCAGAAGCTTTTAAGTTTGATACACTCCCATTCGTTTATTTTAGCTTTTACTTCCCTTGCCTTTGGAGTCAAATTCATAAAATGCATTGACAAAATAAAGAGGCAACCAACTGACTGGGAGAAGATTTTTGCAAACAGCTCCTCCGATAAGGGAATAATATCAAAAATATACAAGGAACTCATATAACTCAACAACAAAAGCAAACAACCCAATTGAAAAATGGGCAGAGGACCTGAAGAGGCATTTCTTCATAGAGGACATACAAACGGCAAATAGACATATGAAAAAATGTTCAACATCACTAATCATCAGAGAAATGCAAATAAAAACCACAATGAGATATCACCTCACCCCAGTCAGAATGGTTATCATCAACAAGACAAATAGTAACAAGTGTTGGAGAGGCTATGGAGAAAAAGGAACCCTCATACACTGTTGGTGGGAATGCAGACTGGTGCAGCCAATATGGAAGGCAGTGTGGAGGTTCCTCAAAAAATTACGAATAGAATTACCATATGACCCAGCAATCCTTCTCCTGGGTATCTATCCAAAAAAAATCTGAAAACATTTATCCATAAAGACAAGTGTGCTCCAATGTTCATTGCAGCTTTATTTACGGTGGCCAAGACATGGAAACAACCAAAATGTCCTTCGATAGATGAATGCATAAAGAAGTTGTGGTATATATACACAATGGAAAACTATTTGGCGGTAAGAAAAGATGAAATAGGACCATTTGTGACAACATGGATGGATCTTGAGATTATAATGCTAAGCGAAATAAGTTAGACAGAAAAAGTAGAGAACCATATGATTTCACTGACATGTGGTATATGAACCGAAAACAACAAAAGAACAAGACAAGAAAATGAGAAACAAAAACTCATAGACACAGACAACAGTTTAGTGGTTACCAGAGGGTAAGGGGGGTGGGGGGTGGGAGATGAGGGTAAAGGGGATCAAATATATGGTGATGGAAAGAGAACTGACTCTGGGTGGTGAACACACAATGGGATTTATGGATGATGTAATACAGAATTGTACACCTGAAATCTATGTAACTTTAATAACAATTGTCACCCCACTAAACTTTAATTAAAAAAAAAGAAAAAGAAATAAATATACAATAAAGAGTGCTTTAGAAAAAATAATAAAAATTCTAAAATAAATCAATAGAAATCTTAAACTGCAGATTAGACCTTTCTAAAGACATAATCAATGAACTAGAATAGTGATCTAGAGAAGCAAACTAGACTCCAATTTAGAGATATAAAAAGATGATAATTTTTAAAAATGAAGAAAAAGGTACAATATAGAAGTTTAACATATTGGTAAAAAGTTATGAGAGGAGATCATAGATATAATGAGAAAAAGGAAATATCCAAAGAGACAATGATTGTGATTTCTTATAGGATTAAAAAAAACATGAGTGTTACACCAAAATATCAGATTGATTCCCAAGCAAGCTAACTGGAAAGGAATTAGCACCTATACATATGGCAGACAAACTGCAGAACACCAAATACAAAGAGAAATCAAAACTAAACTGAGAGAATAGATACATACATCAGATTCCTCATCAACAATAATACATAGAATTAAATGAGAAAATGACTTTAAGTTGGGGAAATAATATAATTGTTGACTTAAAATCTTAAAGCCAACAGTATATCATTCTAAAGTCTATGTATTGTCTTCATGTGAAGTCCATGAAATATTAATAATAAGCTAGTAATAAGCAAGAGGAGTTTTAATTCATGTATGCATAAAGTATAATCCTAACTATTAAAACAATAAAATCGAATAACAACCAAACCAATAAAAGAAGCAAAATACAATAAAACTTGATGAATTCAAGAAAAACAGGAATGGAAAATAATCTAAGAAAAAAATATTAAGTGGAAAACACTGAAATGTTAGAAAAACTCAAAAGATATCAATAATTGCAATAAATGTAACAGAATAAATATAAAAAGGCACTCAGATTGCATAATAATATGATAATTCATCTTTAAAAAATGTCTCTAAAATATAAGGTAACCTGCACTTGAAAATGTTAAGGACGCTTGGTCCAATGAGAACAGGAATGGTTTTCATCCTTTTCCATTTATCGTTTTTTAGGCAACTAGAGTCTCTGGGGTTATGAGTCTTGTAATGGCACATAGATAATATACAATGAACTATAATATAGCTTGTAAAAATCAATGAATTTGGTCTACGTATATCATATAAATATTGAAATTATAATATTAAGGGAACAAAGCAAGTGGCAATAATACAAACAATATGGCTAATTTACATACATCTTAGAAACACAAAAAATAATCTGTAGTATTTTTGAGGTATTCCTATATTATGAAAGCATTTTTTTATTTGACAGGATATATATGTGTGTGTGTCCTTCTAGATAATAATTGCTTCCAATAAAAGTGATGAATTGAATACTTTGTAGAGACTTGACCTCATATTTCATTTCTTAACAATAATCTGAAAACTATGTAGTTTTGTTGACCATTGTCACCACAATAAATTTTAATTATTTTTTTTTAAAAAAAGAAAGAATCCAGCAAAGAGATCAGGTTCCAGATTGTTGGAGAAATTCAAAAATAAAAATAAAATATTTTAATAATTATAAAAAATAATCTGATGCAAATCCATCAAATATTACAATTAAATTCTTCTTGTTGGACAGATAGGTATAAGTTTGTTTCTCTGTATATTTCTGTATATTTATATGTAATTAACAGTTTTAAGAAAGAAAAACGGAACAATAACAAAGGTAAGGCAATATACAAAACCATTTGCTAAAATACAAACTATTTGTTTGCCATCATTTAATAAAAACAACAAGAAAATCTTAGAAGTTTCAAGAGTTCAGTTATCACCATTGATATTTCCACTGAACTGGAATTACAAATGGAAATAAATTGTTTAAACTCAAAGAGAAAAATTATGAGACGATAAAGAATAGTTGTGCATAAAATCTAATGTGATCAGAAACTTTTCTCAAAGATTTATGAGAAATTGCTCAAAAACTTTTGTGTTTATTCTTACATTTATCAACAACATTTTTTAATATTGTGTTTGTTTATTTAATATTGTGCTAACTTTAACTGATTAGTTGACTCCGTTTATATCAGAGAAAGTTCAGGAGTCATAAAACAATTTTATTAATACCAGACTAGTCTTTCAGAGACTCCAGGGGAAAAAAAAAACAACATTATTACTGTTTGGATTGGGTTTTGTTGATGTAGATACTGGACAGAATTCTCAAAATGCTGCTCAAATACCTGACTGTCTAATTTTTTTAAAGGACAAAGCCAAAGTCTTCAGACTGGAGTAATATTTTTGTAAGATTAGAGATCAGTGTGGGTGTTTAAGGAAAGTAACAATAGATTTTGAAGGTGTGCTGACCTACCAGGTAACCTAACAGTAGGAACCAGCAATCCCTTAGTCTTCACTGATGAGGATGGACCTGGACGTGAAGGTCCCATCTTTCCCCTAGTAGAAGGACAGAGGCCCATCTTTACACAGAATCCATGAGACAGAACCCAGATGGGCATTGGTACACATCTGCCTAATGCCTGAACAGAAACTGAATTTCAGAGTGCAGAGAGAAACAAGAGTGAAATATTCAGTCAAACCTCTTGTTATGAAAATAAGGTAGACTGTTCTTCTTCAATAACTAGGCATTTAAAATGGAAAGACTTGGAAAAGGTATACATGGTGGTGGAGGTAGCAGTGGTAATGATTCAGTATTAACAGGAAACATAGGAGAAAGAGAAGTGTTAAGAGCCCACTGAAACTGTTGTATGTGCAAAATATAGAACATTTGAAGCGTCTTTCCTTATGTAGTACAACAGACATTCTAAGTCAATCAAAATTAAAACAATATAAATACAGTATTATACTAAATACTATATATACTATAGTATTCCTTGTAGTGCTAGCAATGGAGATGACCTCACCCTGTGGTTATTTGATGGAATGATGTAGCCTCAAGTGAAAAGGGAAAAATTATTAGCTTTTGAGGAGGGTTGTAATATAGATTTTCTAATGATTTATTACATATCTAGAAAATTAGCATTAAAGACATTAAGAACAATATTTTTGATTGCCTCAGTAGTTATAAAAGACACTCACGGAGAAGTGCTATGTGATGGACCTACCAATATCAGGGTTTGGTATTTTTTATATACACATTGTGTTTGTGTGTGTGTGTGTGTGTGTGTGTGTGTGTGTGTGTGTGTGTGTGTATACACATATATATAATATTCCAAAAATTGTTATTTTGGCATAATTAAGCATGTACAATTAACATCACCTTGCTAGGAGTTGAGATAAGATATTGATCCTCACAATGCCTATTTATAAGTTTTAAATACACTTAAGTTTTTCCATTCCCATTTTATTTTGGGGTAGGTTTTAACATTTATTTTTAAATGCTGTCATTTAAACTCACAGAATTTTATTATAAGCTCTTATTTGTTCATGTTCTCCTCCTTAAATACTTTGAAACTAATCTTGACTATTTTCATGTCTTCCTCGGTGGGGTGGAGGAGCATTTAAAATAAATATGGTTTATTTATTTATCTGCAACACGGGCATTTGTCTGCAAACATAAGCAAAGCAGAATTCTTCAGCAGCGTTAACTGGTCAAACAATTAGCCCAGCCCATTCCCTGAAAGCTAGGGGTTAAACCCAGACATGATTTCAAGATTCTCGTATTCTAAATAGCCAAGGATATGACAAGATAAATCTTTTTGCTTAAATCTTAAGAGACTGATGTTAATATTCCAATTATGGGTAGATACTCTGACATGGGCATTTCTTTAAATCCCTGGCGTTCTATCATAGGGAACAGCCCTCTTCTGGAAAACACTATGTCAGCTAAACTACAGAACATCACAAAACCTGCATTTTACAAGAGTGGATGAATTCTTGAAAAACAAAAGAACAAATATAATGTGTTTTTTTTTCCTAGGAAATATCCGTACAAGCATTTTTTATCTTTAAGTGAAATTTCCTAGTGAGGATAGATGTGGGGGTTGAGGGGAGGTTGAAAGAATCCTGTTTCAGCATTTGCTAGAGAAAGCAAGGAATTTCTCATGTGATTTTTAGGATGTGTCTTGAATTAATTTGACATTAGTTTTTCACTTGATAGTCCAAATTACACATTTTCTTTGCATAAAAACCAGGTGTGCTCCAAACACTCAAAGCATCTGCTCTCTTTTGCACACAAGTCGGGGGTTGGGGGGAGGGTAGCAGTGTAAAACAAGAACACTGCAAGTTCTGGTTTTTACTTTTAGTGGCATGAAAAGGCCACTGAATAAAAAAAGGAAAATTTTCTCTCTTGTTCTGTGAAATGGAATACATATGTACTTTTAGTGATAAAACAAGTCATGCAAAATTTAATGCAGATACAATGGTATTTACTTAAAACATCAAAAAAATTATTTTCATTTAGTCATCAACAAATCCAGTGACAGGTTTAACACTCTATTTTTTTTTTTAACCACAGGCTATTAAAAATGGCATGTTCATAATTGTGTGATCCTGAGGAGGATTACTGTCCTTTTGGAAAGAAATTACTGGTTTATAATTGTTTCAAGACATGAGCCCTTGAGATGAACTAGCTTGAATGATTAATCAGTGCAGTTATCCAAAATGTCAGTTTTGCTGTAGAAAGCTTTATGTTCTTAAAGCCCGAAGTCTAGGACAACAATTAGAAGGTAGGAAACTCCATGAAAAGCACAGATGGAACAATGGAGAGTTTGCCTAGGCCTGTGTTTGCAAGGAAGATTGCGTACTTTTGTCTTCCTTTGTTCACTTGCGAGTCAACAAAACGGGACAAACTATTTAGTATGGTGTGGCTGCTGAGGTAATTCCACAAAGCAAAATTAGTTCAATGCTATCCACAACATGCTCTCCCTTCTCCCAGATACTATAATTAGTCTCTTTTACACTTTTTGTAATATAAAATTTTAACCAAAAAAAGTAAAATGTATATTAATTCATCCACAAGTCATGTGATTTCAATTCAGGCAAGGAATAAGTAAAATGATTGATTCTACTTCCTAAAGTGATAAGGGACATATCTGCCTGGAAAAAATAATTCAGGCAACTTATATTTGCCTGCCCAAAGAGGTGTTTAAAATAAGTGGGAGATGACCCACTTCTTTAGATTGCCACAGTGGATTATATTTCAATATAGGTGTTATTTTTTGATGATGATAGCATTTTGTAATTTTTCTAAACTGCATTATTTCCATTTCCAGCCTTTCTGGAGCAAACATAATGTTGATGAAGACTAAATGTATCTAAGCACTTTGAGGAAAGAAAAAAACATTAAGCTCACAATGGTGCTTTGTTACACAAAATATGTCAAAAAACTACATTAGTTAATGTAAGAAAAAAAATACAGATTTCAAATATGGAGTGCAGTCATTTTTAAGTGCAGTTTACAGAAAACAACAAGAATGTTCTCGGTCAACTCCAAAGATAACTCGGTTTAAGGAACACGTTTGCGTGTGTGCGTGTAATTTTTATTTTAATTAAATGTATTGGGGTGACATTGGTTAGTAAAATTATATAGGTTTCAAGTGTACAATTCTACAACATATCATCCATATATTGCATTGTGCTCACCACCCAGAGACAGTTCTCCTTCTATCACCATATATTTAACCCCCTTTACTTTCTTTTACATCCTCCCCTTTTCCTCTGTGACTGTTGTTTGTGTCTATGAGTTTTTGTTTGTCTTGTTTATCATTTGTTGCTTTCAGCTTTATATCCCACATGAGTAAAATTATGTGCTGTTTCTTTCTTTTTTTTTTTAACTTTTTCCGTCGAATTTATTTTTCTTAATGAGAATCTCAAAATCCTTCCATGTTTTCACAAATGGCAGTACTACATGTTTTTCTTATGGAAGAATAGTGTTCCATTTTATATATGTACCACATCTTTTTTGTTCAGTCATCTATCAAAGTACACTTTGGTTGCTTCCATGTCTTGGCCACTGTAAATAATGTTGCAATGAACATAGGGGTACATATATCTTTACAGATAAATGTTTTCAGTTTTTTTTTTTTGTAGATATCCAGAAGAGGAATTGCTACGTCATATGGTAATTCTATTCTTACTTTTTTGAGGAAACTCCATTCTCTTTTCCATAGTGGCTGTACAAATATATTTTCCTACCAGCAGTGTACGAGGGTTCCTTTTTTTCTACAACCTCTCCAACATTTGTTGTTACTTGTCTTGTTGATGATAGCCATTCTAACTGTTGTGAGGTGGTACCTCATTGTAGTTTTGATTTGCATTTCCCTAATAGCCAGTGAAGTTGAGCATTTTTTCATATATCTGTTGGCCATTTGTGTGTCTTCATGGGAAAAGCATCTATTTAGGTCCATTTTTTAATTGGATTGCTTATTTTTTTGTTGTTATGTTGTATGAGTACTTGATGTATTTTGGATACCAGTCCCTTATCAGAGACATTGTTTGCAAATATCTTCTCCCATTCTTTGGTTGCTCTTTGTTTTGCTCTTTGTTGCTCTTTGTTTTGTTGATTGTTTCTTTTGCTGTGCAGAAGCTTTTTAGTTTGACACAGCCCCATTCATTTATTTTTGCTTTTACTTCCCTGCTTTTGAGGTCAAACTCATAAAATCCTCTCTGAACCCCAGGTCCATAAGTTTAATACCTATGCTTTCTTCTATGGAATGTATTGTATCAGGTCTTATATTTAGGTCTTTGATCCATTTTGAGTTAATTTGGGTGTATGGTGACAGATAGCAGTCTAGTTTCATTCTTTTCCACATGGCTTTCCAATTTTCCCAGCACCATTTACTGAAGAAGGCTTCTTTTCTCCATTGTATGTTTTTGGCCCCTTTTTAAAAAATTATCTGCCCATATATATGTGGGTTTATTTCTGGGTTCTCAATTCTATTCCAAAGGAACACATTTTTTTGTAAGTTCAACTTTGTCAGAAGTTTGACAGTGATAGGAAAAGTAAAGTCATTAAGTCATTACCAACATTTTAGTGAAGAGATTAACCAAGTAATATTTCACACCCTGTTCTTAATGTACCTCATTATCAAACTTTAAAAAAAAATGTATCAGCCAATTTGTTAGTTAAGATTACATTTCTTTATCACCAATGAGAACAAATGAAAAACTAAGGAATTTAGTAAAATAAGCATTTCAGGTTTTTAAGTGTACAAAACAGAAATAAGAGAGGGTAGAACTTCCACTCAACACAATAATCTGATTGAGCTGACAAAGCTACTCACACCTGATCTAACATTAACATGCTCCCTCAACTGATATGTTAATATATTTACACAACTACAACATACTAGACATAGTTATACTCACTAAATGTAATGGTGAGATGAACAGACATTGTGCAGACACACAAGCATTTTAATAAAACATAATAATTAATCATAAAAATAAATATAAAATTGTTAAAGTAATATTAATAATAATAGCTTAATAACAAGGGGATGTCAACATCGACCACTCAAATAGCGTTCTTGAAAAAGAACATATTCTGCTATAATATTCCACCAAATTTTGGTATAACCTCTTATTTTTAAGTATTTAACTCTTAAATTCAGAATTTTTACATAAAGATCTATTGCCTCAGTTTATACTTACAAGTTATACTCTAAAGTAAAATTGTAATTGGAGAAATAATCATGTAACTGGTGCTTCATCTATTTTGTACATATAGAAACACATATAAACTTCATAGGTATTTTATGGAAAACAATTTGATACATCAGAACTAAAGGATAATCAAAAGACTACATTCATTTTGTAATATAAGGAGACATGCACTATAGACCATGTATATTCAAAATGTGTCATGTCCTGAATCACCAAATTCATGAGTAAATTACAGTAAAATGTAGTTTTCCTTTGATTTGTATTTCCACTATTAGACTCAAAATATTAAAAATAATGTGGATTTTAAGGGATGAATTGAAAATAGGAAATTAAATGTTAAGTTTTATAAAGTATTTTAAAATTTGTCTTATTTCACTATTATGTCTTTAGTTTATTGGATCAAACTGTAATTCTTTGCAATCTAAATCATGAGCTAAGAGAAAATATGAGGTGTTTAATAGGAATATATTGACACAAATAACTGTAGAAAACTATTTTATCTCAGACAAATATTACTGACATGATTTTGCTTTTTACTTATTAAAAGCATGCCAAAATTCTGCCTTTGCAGTTTTCCAAGATATAAAAATTATTAATAAAATTCATTAAAGTGTATTTTTTTTATAATTTTAGCTTTCCTCCCATGCAAAATAGAAAGGTGCAAAGATGCAAACATAGAAAGGTACTATTAAATGGTTAAGTGAGAAAATCAAGTTTCAACGAGACAAACTAATGTATTCAAAGTATCAGAAATGTTGAGGTAGAATGCATATGTCTTAACTCCCATTCCAACTATCTTCCCACTGAACTACCTAATATATTTTCTCTATCTTTTTTTTTTTTTTTAAATTTATTTTAATTTATTGGGGGTGACAATTGTTAGTAGAATTACATAGATTTCAGTTGTGCAATTCTGTATCACATCATCCATAAATCACACTGTGTGTTCACCACCCAGAGTCAGCTCCCCTTCCATCACCGTACATTTGATCCCCCTCACCCTCATCCCCCACCCCCCAACCCCCTTACGCTCTGGTAACCACCAAATTACGTTCCCCAGATTAATTTTCAAACCCCGTGGCCATCCTGTGGTCTCTATCTTTTGAACTCCTCCTCATCTCTTTTTTAAAATTTAATATGAGTCCACTTCTTTTGGAAGACTTTTCTGACTCTCCACCATTGTCACTCTCAGCCTTGGTTTCTCCTTCCTCTGTGATCTCCTAACACTTGTAACCAACTCTATAATAGCATTTACTCAGACATACCATATCATCCCCTGAAGGATAGAATATGAACTACTTGGGAGAAGGTGTCACGTCTTACTCCTTACTTATTTTACGTACATTACCCAATTCCCTAGCAGCCTTGAGTCCACATGCTCAAAAAGACATTTAACAAATATTAAATTGATAGTGTTTTCATTTTTAAACAGTTTAATAGTTAAAATAGGAACCACAGTGTAAAGAGGGATGGATGCAGTGCATGCACATTTCTCCTCACATGTAAAACCAGCAAAGTATTGATCAGTACCACTTTTTAAATTTTGCTTATGAGGAGAAACAATTACAGGAATTGCTTCCTCAGTACCACGGAATGCCCAACGATGATTTTTCAATGCCAGAAATGCTAATTTACCACTGTTAAATCATCAATTGTTGAAGCACTTCTCTTAGGAGTGATGTTACTGCATGGCAAGTTGGCAATTATTTGAGGAGTTATTTCAATAACTGCACAGCTCTTTGTCTGATTAATGAAACTGCAAGTGGATTTACAACTCCTGTTACGGAAATGTATCATTGGAGATTTGCAGAATGATGTGTCATAAATTCCAAACACCTGAGAAATTACAACAGAATCTCATCTTTTTTCACTAAATTCACTTCTCATTAACTACTGCTACCACTGTCTGCTCTCAGAGAGAGGAAGAGGGATATTTGTGACAAACTATTCTGTTTGCTAAAACTATTCTTTTTTTCACTGTCCACACTATCCAAATTTCCTGGTGGACAATATTTAAACATGCCAAAGCAGATTCAAATAGGAATGATGTCAGACAAGAAAGTTTCCTTGGAGTCTCTAATGTTTCTGGTGACGAGGCAGATCCAAAATAATTACAATAGTACACATATTTTTGTTGTTCCTTTTCAAAAAGAATATGGTATTTTTAAAAATGACTTTAAAGAAGCACTACTAATATTCCAAAATAATTTCAAACATTTATTTATTAATATGACGCAATGAACTATGTTGAAAACAAAGACTCATAAATTAGCAAAAATCTTGAATCTTAAATATGTCATATATATAAACATTATCACAAATTAATGTTTATCTCACAGGTTATCAATATGAAATAAGCTTTACTCTTAACACGAAAATTCATTTTAAACTAAATAGGAAGTTATTAAGATTATTAATTACCAATAAATTGTTCATAAAAACAAAATAATACAATATTTGGACTCCAACAATGACTAGCTTTTACAATATGGTCTCCTTGATACAAACCAAATAAAAATAAACACCTCTTAAAAGCTGAACCAGTACAAAGAAAAAAAAACAAACACAAAAACGCTTAGGATGAATTCTGAATTCCAGTTCACAGCAATGGAATCAGATTATCCAAAGACTATAATAATGTTTCTTCACATTTAGAACTAGACAAAAATAGAAGCAAACTCCAAAAATGAATTGATTTCCCTTCATTTAACTCACACCACATAGCATGATTCTAAGAATTATGATGCAAGCTAAAATGTAAATTTTAGTGAGCATAAGAAATACCCTAAAATACACAGGAGAGGGATGTAGCGGGGACATGATAACTCAGGTGCAATAAAGGATGTCAGCCCAAGAATTCCACCAATCCTCCTGCATTAACAGCCAAAACCGTATTCATCATACGCCAGGTCTCATGGTATCCTTATTTTTGTAGTTGAGGAAACTGAGACACAAAGATCTCACAGTTGGTACCTCATGGAGCAGGTATTTACAGTATAACATTCTGGCTTCAGAGTCCATACTCTTTTCCACTCTGATATACAGACTTCAACAGCCTCATTCTTCAGAAAAGCTTGTGCAGAAGCCATTCAACGATGTATCTTAGTTAAATTTCCTCCAATATGCATTTCATGTATCAGAGTGACAGCAACTGACACCTCCTAGATGTTCTAGGCCACTTTTCTTTATTTTCCATTTCTCTACCTCCCATTCCCTTCCTTCCCCCACATTCTCAGGTTCACATTTCATAAAAATGTTACTTTTTTTTTTTTTATTTTTTTTTTTTTATTTTTTACTTTATTGGGGTGACAATTGTTAGTAGAATTACATAGATTTCAGTTGTGCAATTCTGAATCACATCATCCATAAATCACACTGTGTGTTCACCACCCAGAGTCAGCTCCCCTTCCATCACCGTACATTTGATCCCCCTCACCCTCATCCCCCACCCCCCAACCCCCTTACGCTCTGGTAACCACCAAATTACGTTCCCCAGATTAATTTTCAAACCCCGTGGCCATCCTGTGGTCACCGACTGCCCTCCAATCCCCTCACCCTCCCCCCCACCCCCCACTCCCCCCGCCCATCTAGCAACCCTCAGTTTTTCCTCATTGTCTCCCAAACAGTTTCTGATTAGTTCATTCACTTATTCTTTTCTTTAGAATCCGCAAATAAGTGAGATCATATGGAACTTATCTTTCTCTGTCTGACTTATTTCACTTAACATAATGTTCTCTAGATCCATCCATGTTGTTGCAAATGGTAAGATTTCTTTCTTCCTTATGGCTGCATAATACTCCATTGTATAAATGTACCACAGTTTCTTAATCCAGTCATCTACCGATGGGCATTTTGGTTGTTTCCATGTCTTAGCTATTGTGTATAGTGCTGCAATAAACATATGTTACTTTTTTAAGTTGCAAGAATACATCCCTGAGAATTCCAGAATTATTCCAAGTAAGAAGTACATGGTATTTGTGAGGCTCAGCTAGGACAAGCTGAACAATATTTAGCTACATCCTCATGCTGGAATAGGAGCTGGTTACTTAAGAATTCAGCTGGGAATCTTGCATTTTAATATTTTGTGAACTAAAGGAATAAAAAATGGAATTCAAAATAGTGTTGGTTTTTATGGAGTTAAACTATGTTCACTGAACATATATTAGAATTCCAGGCAGCAACAAGTGCAAATTATCTGTGTTCATTCTATGAATAACCCTTCTGAGTGATGCACTCAGAAATCACCACCAGTCAAAATACAGTTAAATAGAATCAACAACAACGAACTTACTATTAATTCTATATTAAGTAGAATTAGTAGTTTCCTTACATAGTTAATAAAGCTGAATGGAAGAAATAAAAATAAAAATTATCATTCAATCTAGTCATATTATGTATCTTGTAAGTGAGAACCTCCCTCCAAAAAAACGAATCGTCAGGTTAGTTAATAGGATATGTTCCCCTTCCTCAAATCCTGAAGTCTAAAGAGAAGGCTTTAGAAAGGTGGGGCGGGGAATAATAAATGTTCTCGTGTTGTAAATGTGACAGATCCTCTTTAATGAGACACTAGGTGTAAACAAAGCAGCCTGAACCCTGTAACTACAGACCTGGAGCTGGAGAAAACATTTAGAACCTCTAAACAGCTTCAGCACTCTCAGACACAAAAATGACGAAGTTTCAAACCTCCATGAGCATATACCTTTTCTCAGCAAGGGCAGTGGTTCAGAATCAGAGAACGGAAATAACTGAAGGAAAAAATGAAGTAAACCATCCAAACTTGTCCCATACGCCTCACCAGTCATGCAATAAAATGAAAAGTTTTTAGAAAGGCCAACGAAGAGTAGTAAAATTCCTCATATAATTGTCACTAGAGCCCCAATGCCTTGTAAGCAAAAGAGCTCATTTGAAATAGTTCACAGCACATGGTGTAACAAATTCCTATGTTCATTTCTAAGGGCCTAGAGTTTCTTTGAAGGCGACCACAGTAAATAAAGATCTGCTTGCCCACACTGGGCAGGTCCAGAGAATGTCCCTTCCACCAAAACTCTGAAAAATAAATTTGTGACAGGAGCCCCAGTAACCCTGAAGAGCTCTGTGGTTACTCCTCTTTGTCCAAACCTTACAGCAGGAACTGCAGCCACTACCTTGGAAAACTCAAATGCACTGGGTCCTGGTGTGGAAGGGACTTGTGGTTGCACCACAACGATTACCGTAACGGAGAGCAGAGTCAACACAGCAATCAAAATCATCCAACTTAAGCAGCTCCATGGTGTTGACTAATTGATCATGGTGTTTCTAGAAGTAAAATCATAGGAAGCTTACTAAACTCTTACCTGCTCTGTATGAGTAGAAAGCTCTAGGTTAAGTGAAGAAAAGTCTAACCCACATCATAAAAATTGAGTCACAGTCACTCATTCATTCCCCAGAATTGAGCCAGTTTGCAGACCCGTAAACCCTTGAAGAAAAGGGTTTCCCTGAGGAAAGACTGATACACTTGTAAAACATAGTATTGTTGATTTTTCTGTGAGCTTTCCACGAAGGCACCAACACATTTTACTATGGTAACTGTGCTTTGGGAAGAAGGAAATAATAATCTTTCAGGGACTACAAGAAACTGGCTCTGAACTGACACTGATTCCAACAGACCTCAAATATCATTGTGGCCCATCAGTCAGTAGGGACTAATGGAGAGCAGATGATCGATGCAGTTTTAGCTCAGGACTATCTCACAGTGACCAAGTAGGTCCTTGAACCCATCCTGTGGTTATTTTCTAACTTCTGAAATGTATACAGGCGTATCTCATAGATATTTCAGGTTTCGTTCCAGACAACCACAATAAAGTGAGTATCACAATTAAGTGAGTAGTAATCTTTTTGCTGGGGGAGGACCTTGGCTTCAATTTGTAAAAACGCAACATCTCTAAAGTGTAAAAAAGTGAAGTGGGGTAAAACGAGGTAGAGCTGTAATTGGAATAGATATGCTCAGCAGCTGTCAGAATCCCCACGTCTATTCACTGATCTGTGCAACGTGGGCTATCAGAGTGGGAAAGGCCAAATTGAAGCCAAACTGGCTTTACTTAGCAAAACAGCACATCAAAAGCATATACCACATTTCTGAAGGGATTGCAGAGATGAGTGGCATCATCAGAGACTTGAAGGATGCCGGGGTGGTGATTCCCACCACATCCCCAGTCCACTCACCTATCTGGTTTGTACAGAATACAAATGGAAACTAGAGAACAATGCTGGATAATTGTAGGCTTAACCAGGAGGTGACTCCAATTGCAGTGGCTCTATCAGGTTTTATTGCTTGAACAAATTAACACATCCCCTGGTACCTGGTATGCAACTATTGGTCTGGCAAATGACTTTTCCTCCATCTCTGCCAATAAGGTCCACCAGAATCAATGTGCATTCATCTGGCAAGGCCAGCAATACACCTTCACTGTCCTACCTCAGGGGTATAGTAACTCTTCAGCCCTATGTCATAATTTAGTTTGCAGAGATCTTGGTTTGCCTTTCCTTTCCACAAGATATCACACTGGTTTCCTACATGGATATCGTGCTGACCGGACCTAGTAAGAAGCAGCAACTATTCTACTTATTGGTGAGATTTTTGCCTGCCAGAGGTTGGGAAATAAATTTAAGAAAAATTGGGGTAGGGGGGAGGGAGGCGGTACTTCTACCTCAGTGAAATTTCTAGAGCTCAGTGCATATATTGAGATATCCCTTCTAAGGTGGAGGATACAGTGTTGCATTTAGTCCCTCCTACAACCAAAACAGCCTCTTTGAATTGTGTAGGCAACGTACTCCTCATTTGGGTGTGTTACTCTGGCCCATTTACCAAATAACCCAAAAGGTTGCCCGTTTTGAGTGGAACCCAGAACAAGCAGCTGTACAAGCTGCTCTGCCACTTGAGCCACATGATCCAGCAGATCCAATGATGCCTGAAATACAAGTAACAGATGTCGCTGCTCTCTGGGGCCTTTGGCAGCTCCTATAATGTGCACTGCAGCTCAGATCTTTATGATTTTGGAGCAAAGCCTTACCATCCTTTGCGGATAATTGTTGTCATTTTGAAAAACAGCTCTTTGCCTGCAACTGAACCTTAGTAGAGACTGAATGCTTGACCATGGGTGAGTAGGCCACTATGTGACCTGAGCTGAACATTATGAACTGGGTGTTATGCGAGTCTTATGTGGATTTCCCCACCATCAGTTAACAGAGAAAAAGAAGAGTTGAGTCTGGTTTACAGACAATTCTGCGTGATATGCAGGCACCACACAAAAGGGAACAGCTACAGCACTGCAGCCCCTCTCTAGGGCATCCTTGAAGGAGGATCGTGAGGGGAAATCCTCCCAGGACAGAACGCTGAAGAGTGCACCTGGGTGCTCAATTTGCTTAAAAGGAGAAATGGCCAGATATGTGATTATATACTTATTCGTGGGCTGTGGCCAATGGTTTGGCTGGATCATCAGAGATGTGGAGGGAACATAATTGGAAAATCGGTGACAAAGAAATTTGGGATGAGATATACAGATAGACCTCTCTGAATGTGCAAAAACTTGAAGATATTTGCATCCCATGTGAATTCTCACCTGATGACCTCGATAGAGGAGGATTTTAATAATCAAGTGTATAGTGGGATCTGTTTTATGGATGCCAGTCAGCCTCTTTCCTCAGCCACCCCTGTCACTGCCCAGTGGGCTAATGAACAATTGGCTATAGTGGCAGGGAATGCATGGGCTCGGCAACCTGCACTCCCACTCTCCAAGGCTGCCCTAGCTACAGCCACTACTGACTGACCAATCTTCCAACAGCCGAGAACCACGCCAAGTCCCTAATATGGCACCAATCCCCGGGATGATCAGCCAGCTACCTGCTGGCAGGCTGATTACATTAACTGCTTCTATCATGAAAGGCACAGCATTTTGTTCTTACTAGAATAGAGACATACTCTGCATACGGATTTGCCTTCCTGGCATGCAATACTTCTGCCAAAACTACCATCCAGGCACTTACAGAATATTCATCCACCATCATGGTATCCCACACAGCATTTCTTTTGATCAAGAAACTCAGTTCTCAGCAAAAGAAGTATAGCAATGGGTCATGCTCGTGAAATTTATTACTGGTATTACTATGCCGCGACCCCCAACCCCCCCACACACACCCCCTGCCACACACACACACACACACACACACACTATCTCGAAGAAGCTGGTTTGATAGAAAGGTGGAATGGCCTTTTGAAGATTTTGAAGACTCAGTTACAGCACCAGCTAGGTGGCAATACCTTGCAGGGCAGGGGTAAGGTTCTCCAGAAGGCTGTATATGCTTTGAATTAGTAATATGTGGTGCAATTTCTGTCATAGCCAGATTCCCAGGTCCAGGAAACAAGGAGTGGAAATGAGAGTGGCACCACTATTATTACCCCTAGGAACGCACTATCAAAACTGTTGCTTTCTGTTCCTGTGACCTGAGGCTCTGCTAGGCTGGAGGTCTCAGTTCCAGAGGAAGGAATGCTTCCACCAGGAGCTACAACAACAATTCTACGGGACTGAAAGTTAAGATTGCCACCCAGCCACTTTGTTTTCCTTGTGCCTCCAAATCAGCAATCAAGAAGGGAGTCACAGTGCTGGCTGGGGTGACTGATCCAGGCTACCAAGGGGAAACTGACTACTCTTTAACTGCGGTAAGTAAGAGCATGTCTGGAATATAGGAAATCTAGTAGGGTGTGTTTTAGTATTACGATGTCCTGTGATTAAGGGTAATGGAAAACCACAACGACCCGAATCAGGCAGGAAAACTAATAAGCCAGATTCATAGGAGTGAAGGTTTGGTCATTCTACCAGGTAAAGAACTATGCCCAGCTGATGTGCTTGCAGAAAGCAAATGCTATACAGAATACATGGTAGAAAAAAGTTACAAACACCAGCTACAACCACATGACAAGTTCAAGAAACAAGAACTGTAATTTTCATTTTGTTATGAACTAATTTTGTTATGAACATGTTGTATGTGACACACACACACACACACACACACACACACACACACACCCCAAATATACAGGCACATATTGTTTTATTGCACTTAGCTTTACTGTGCTTCACAGATGTTGCAGTTTTACAAATTGAAGGCAAGACTCTCCACCAGCAAAAAGATTACATCTCTTCACTGTAATATTCACTTTATTGTGGTGCCTGGAATGGAACCACAGTATCTCTGAGGTATTCCTGTATATATAAATAGAAAATACATCTATACACACATACACACATATATACACACCTATATATACATATATGTGTATACAAACATGTGTGTACATGCACATATATATTTATATACACACATATGCACATATACACTTGTACATATACAAATATAAACACATATAAATAAAAATATTTATATCAGATATTTTCATTTTCTTCCATCTCTTATTATCACGTAATATAAAATGGAGGCTCCTCAAAACATTAAAAATATAATTATCATATGACCCAGCATTCCACTTCTAGGCATTTATCTGAAGAAATCCAAAACACTAATTTGGAAAGATACATGCTCCCCTATGTTCACTAAAGGAGTATCTGCAATAGTCAAGATCTGAAAGCACCTAAGTGTTCACTGATAGACAAATGGATGAAGTGGCACATATGTAAAATGCAATATTACTTAGCCATAAAAAAGAATAAAATCTTGCCATTTGTGACAACATGAATGAACCTAGAAGGTATTATGCTAAGTGAAATAAGTCAGATAAAAACAAATACCATCTGATTTCACTTACATGTGGAATCTATAAAAGAAAAACACACAAACTCATAGATGCACAGAACAAATTGATGACCCCGAGATGGAAGGGGGCTTTGGGGGGATGGGTGAAAGAGGTGAAAGGGATTCAGGAATTCAAATTGCCAGTTATAAAAATAGTCATGGAGATCTAAAGTACATCAAAGGGAATATAGTCTATATTATTGCAATAACTATGCATGGTGCCAGGTGGGTACTAGACTTATAGGGGTGATCACTTCATTAGGTATATAAATATCTAATTTCTATGATGTACACCTGAAACTAATATAATATTGAAAGTCAACTATAATTGAAAATAAATTTTTAAAAAATGTATTGACTTTATAGTATTGTTAATTTTATATCATAGTATTTAAGTCATGGGATATTAGGAGAAAAGTATACATTACTCAAGTACTTTACCTCCTATACTAGGGAAAGGGTTACTGCATCTTTGGTTGTATACAGGATAGTTGTATCATATTAGGCAGGATTTTCATCTTGTTATTGTCATTATTCTGAGATTAGGTATGGTTTAAAAGGTGCATATGTGTGTCAAGTTGACAAGAGGTGGACTTCTGATAGATAATTTTATGTGTCAGACTGACTGGATCATAGGATGCCTGATGCCCAGATATCTGGTTCAGCATTACTGCTGGGTGTGTCTGTGAGGGTATTAGCGGGACAATCAGCAGACTGAGATAACTGCCCTCCCCAGCGTGGGTGGGCATTGTCTAATCCACTGAGGGCCTGAGCAGAACAAAATGTGAAGGAATGTTGATACTGTGCTATGCCTGACTGGGGCTGGGATATCGATCTTCTACACTTGGCACTCCTGGTCCTAAGGTTTTCAGACTCAGCACGGAATCTACAAAATCACCTCTCCGGTTCTGAACCTTGGAACTACGACAATCTTCTTGAGTTTTCAGCTTACAGACAACAGATCATGGGACTTTTCAGTCTCCATAATTGTGTGAACCAATTCTTTATTTATTTATGTATGCATATATGCATACATACACACACACATATGTATCTTTATATATGTGTATACATGAGATCAGACAGTTAAGTTTGTGAACTCATCCTAGAAAAAGTGCCACATACCTCATTACTGAATATCACAATGGTTACCTTCAATGTACTCCCCTTGGGAAGCCATACACTGATGCCAGCACCTAGTCCACCCTTCAAAGCAATTTTGGAACTCTTTCTCTGGAATGGCCATCAGAACTGTCATCATGTTACCCCTGATGTCCTGAATGTCATCAAAATGTGTTCCTTTAAATATTTCCTTTATCTTTGGGTGAAGAAAGAAGCCATCAGGGGCCAGACCAGGTGAGTAGGGAGGGTGTCACAATACAATTATTTGTTTACTGGCTAAAAACTCCCTCACAGAGAATGCATTGTGAGCTGGTGCATTGTGGTGATGAAAGAGCCATGAATTGTTGAAGAAAATTTCAGGTTGTCTAACTTTTTCACACAGCCTTCTCAGCACTCCCAAATAGTAAACTTGGTTACCTGTTTGTCCAGTTGGTACAAATTCATAATGAATAATCCCTCTGATATCAAAAAATGGTTAGCAACATCATTGCAACATGTTTGTGAACTTAATTGTCTGACTGCACGCACACACGTGTGTGTGTGTAACTCATTCTAGACATAAATATATATGTGTGTGTGTGTGTGTGTGTGTGTGTGTGTGTGTGTGTGTGTGTATCCTGTTGGTTCTGTTTCTCTGGAGAACCCTGACTAATACACCTTGTGCACTCTATGCACAGCCTTAATGGTCCATCTCTTGCTATGTATCTTTACATGCTATGAAATGCTACTTATCTTTATCTTTGCCTGAGCTATTTCCAACCAGGACAGAATGTTTATGAAAACAAATCTAGTCTATGTTCTGATATGTATCTAAATGGAACTATTTTCTTATTATATAGAACACTTAAGAAAGTGTTCTATAAGAAAGTGTTCTATATAATAGAACACTTATATAATATAACACTTAAGTAGAATATAATACTTAAGAAAGTGTTCTATAAGAAAGTGTTCTATATAATATAGAATTATATATTATATAGAAGTCTCTGAATACTAAAAAGCATATATGAGATCTACGACTCATATAGTATACTTCTGGAATGTCCTGTCACATCATTAAATCACATCTAAAAGTTTTATAAGACTAGAAATTATTTACATCAGACTTTAACAAATCTCAGGAAAGGACAAGATGTGACCCAATAAACTATCTTCAATGTGAAATATAGGCATTGTCTCACATGAGAATTTCAAATAATACTTTGAAAAATGAACCCATGTAAAATATCCCTGTACTTTCTATTAGACAGGTCATAGATTCTTAGGCGGTTTCATTCCTTTTGATTCTGCAAGGAATCAACATGTGGTACTGGTAACTGTCCTTATGTCAGGTGACTTAGCAATCAAGTGCCCCTTTTCTGGACTACAGATACTAATGCTCGAAGGACAAGAGACATGTGAGATCCTATTTTTTGAGAATTCAACTTGTGGGATCAGTCTACCTTCCATCTGAAAACAAGTAAAACAAATTCTAAATTGGAAATGGCCTCCAAATGTTCTGTTGTTCTTCTCTATTTTCTCAAACATTCTTTAAGGTCTCTACACGAATGGAGCTTAATTTTATCCTCAATTCTCCAACTAAATACTATGTCTTCAGAGTGGCTTTACACTGACCCCGACCTAAAGCAGTGTTTATTCCTCCCATCATCCTATATCCCAACTCATTATATTTGTATAGCATTTGCATCTTCCTAATTGATAGAGTCAGATAACGGAAAGGATTCACAAGATTCTATCAGGTATACTAATGTAAGGCTTTAACAAAAGTAACGTGTACAGTAAAGAAGGATAAAGAAAGCATAGGCAAACATCATATCCAGAAGCAGTTTCCGGAGCCTTTCTCAGTTGCTCTGTCCACTTGGGGATCCTAACGTAATCCCTGTGCTCTTGATCTTTAGATTATAATCACCATGATCCATGCAAGATACTTCTGTCTCAAGGCGCAGACTTACTATTCTTTACTGGTCACAGAGCTAAGGCCTGGTTGTGGAACTGGCTAAACCAAGTGCCAACTATTAACCTATACAATTTTAATAAACAATGTAAACAAAATGTTCCCGCATGCCTGCAGGGGAGTTTTGAACAATATAGAGCACATCATAAATCATTATTTAGTGCACTGCATCCCTCTCTTGGCCAAGGGTCAGCGCCAGCCTTCTAGCCATCCCTAGAAAGAAGCATAAAGCGACCACAGACGAGTTGCAAATAACCCTGTCTTCACGTAATATCAGTTTTAATAATATTATGCTATTACTTTCATATCTCTATATAAATTATCTTACTCACTTCACTATCCATTATTTGTAGGGCCTGGGACTAGAAAACAAATAAAGGCCTCAGGCCAATGATCTGCCTCATTCTTTTTATACCTGCAATCATTCCAGTACCATAAGGGACCTCCAGGTTAGATCCATGACCTGTGAACACCCTCAGGCCTAGGAGTATGAATAGCACTGGGTGCTTGGTGAACCATTAGGGTATTTATACAGGAAAGAGGCTCCAATGGGAATTAAGTGGGGTTTGAGGTTATTTGAACAGGGAATACTGGGCCGCAGGTATCCAAAGCAGGATCTTCTATGTATTAGGTGTGTGGCTCCATACACTTGGCCCTGTATTCTCCTCACCCTTTAAGGAGGGACAGAGCCAAAAGGGGATCTCAGTGTGGCCCGTTAAAAAACAGGGATTAAGGGAGGGGCCCTAGATGCCCACATCCATTCCCAGTAATGTGCGTCTCTTGTATTTTAATGTCAGCAGCCCACACAGCAACAGGGACAATGATGGTTTTCTGTACAGTCCTGAGCCCAGGGTCCAGCATGTTGTACAGTGGGCACCCAAAGGATGCTGGCTGAATGGATGAACAAATGTCAGAAGCAAAATAGCTTCTGAGAATATAAATCTGTATCTGTCATGCCATTTTTGAATGTGACACTGGAGCACAGAATAGAGTTAGGAATAGGAAGATTCTAGATTACCATGTAAACGAAATTCTTACAAGAAAACTGGTATTATTAATAGAGATATTTATGTTTAAAGGCTAAAATATGAATTCGCATCAGCTGCATGACTTGAGATGTTACTTGTGTAGTTCATCTCTCAGTGACAAACCTAATGAATTAATGATATAACTTGAATATGAGAGATACAAATTAGAATTCCACTGCATGTTTTCTTTAAAATTTGATTTACTGTGTAAATAAATCTTTAAAATATACTCTTAAATCAAACTGTAAATAAAAATGTAACAAATAGCAGTTTCTATGAGTGAGGAAGGAAGATGATTAAATCACCATGGATATTAAACTTGCCTGGAAAAGACAGGAAGCTTCAAATGAGGACAGAGAAAGACTAACAGGAGAGGAAGTTAGAAAGGAACATTTACCATAATCTCAAGTCACCACCATCAATATTAATTGAACTCAGCCATTCTGCACTTTTCATTAGGCTAGATACTATGAGACACTGTTCTATCAACCCTGGTGTTGCCGAATCATCAGGAACTAGGAGTGGGCCAGATAGCACAGAACTCGGTTGTCTAAAAAAGTTACTTTGGGTATTTATAACGAACCGGAAAAAGCAAACACTTCTAGACTAGATGCTTTTGCAAAGCAAAACGCTGATTGATGCGATGACTCAGACATTTCAGATTTTAAAACAATCTAGCAAATATCGTTCCTCTATGTTTTGTCCATGACTATCTCTCTGCCGTACTTTATTCTCCTCGGGATATAGTTACTACCTCTTAAAATTACCTCTTTCAGAGAATGAAATTTCAACATTACAAAATTAAGATCAATGCTTTCTCTGTGAAAATCTTCTTCTGTGTTTGCTTATCCTCATCTATCACAATTTTATTTTGTATCTCAATCCAACCCCCATTCTGCTATTCCTTAGATAGCTTACATTCACCAGAAGAAAGGAAAGAAGAATCCCTGAAGATCTTCAACAGATCTTTATTCTTTTTTCAGGAACTCAGTACAGATACTGCATTTTATTTTAAATTGCTTGTAAATATCACAAACCTGATACGTACGATACCCATAGCGAAACGTAATGGAGGATTTTGTTTTATTGCTGTTGTCCCTTCACTTTTCTTTTTCTACTCAGTTTTCACCACTTGGCTTACTTGATTTAGCACCAATAGTAAAGGACTATAAGTAGAATTTACCTTAATGAAATATGTTCCCTCATTATTATTATTATTATTATTGTTGTTGTTGTTGTAATTTAAACTCATCTGTTAATAAATAATCTTTTGAAAACAAAGACTGAGATTGTTAAATCATTAAGAATATGCGTTTCCAACTTAGAACCACATATTTTTTTAAAAAATATGTATTATATATATAATAATATAATATACATATATTATCACTTTTAAGCCTAGGAATAGGTAGGTAAAATGAGAAGTCCAATTAACATATATTTTATTCTTAACTGCCACGGTGCCATTGCTTAAAGCCTTCCCTTGTATGAAAGGCCTCAAACCAAATACTCTTTGACTATCCAATTCCATAAGGTCGAACAGATTCCTCTCCCCAAAGCCCATTTTCCCCCTCTACGATCTTTCACCACACTTATTGCCCATATCATTTGTCTACTGAACATTGATCACTAAATGACTTGCCTGCTACTCTTGTATCATGCTTTCATTCAAATACTGTTTTCAGATGTGCATTATTTCTCTTATTCTATCATAAGTATGGTTTCATGAACTGGCTCATACGCTACATTTCAGCAGGGGCATTACCTCCTATTTCTTAATCCTGAACAACACAGCAAAGAGCTGTGAACACAAGTAACAAATCAGAAGTTTTAAATTTTGACATTCTACTTACCAACAAAACATTTGGATAACGCTTTATATTTTGAAAACTGACTTTACATAGTCTAGTTTATGCAGTCCTTATAACACCCATTTAAATTTTTCAGACATATACTGGAGATGATTAAAAAAAAAAAATCCTTGCAAGGCTGTGTTACACAGTAAGTGAAAGAACAAGAAGCAAACCAAAGCAAACGACTCCAAGGGCAGCAAACTTCCTACACTACTGAGGAACACACAAGAACTACAAAGTTCTAACATCGGGGTCAAATGTGGAGGTAACAACCCCACTGTAAAGTGCAGCCAACAACGCACAGGTGTGCACCCTGTGAGCCCATGAAAATAGTATAGCCAGAGACGGTGCAGTTGTGCCTCTGTTATGCATTCACTCTGCAAGTTACATTTGCATTGGCGCTAATTATAAGGTGGTTTTATTAACACATTTCTTGATAGATGTGCAATGCATACAATTAATAAAATGCAAAAAAAAAACGAGAGAAAAATCACATCAGTGCTGTGGGGGGAAATGGAATGGTGTTATTATGGTACATGGTATATATAACTACACAAACGTTTATTTATTACCGTATGTGCATCTCTTCTAATAGCTATGAGGATGGACATACTTATTCTAAGAAAGGCCACAAGGTCTATTTGGAGATGGGAATATACAGCGGCCACATAAAAACAGCATGGTTTATAAAGCTAAAAAACTAATTTGTGCTTCAGCAGTGAATGATCATCACTTTTTCCCCTGTGTGGCAGAGGGAGGTGCTACTCTCTTCATTTGACAGATAAATTGTTATGCCTCAGGTGATCAGCAAAACTAATGGCACAAGTAGAAAGGAGTCTGGACCATTGAACTGTCAGTTGTTCATTTCTACTACAAAATAAAATTCAAATTTTGAGACTGGCATCCTCACGTAAAGGCATTCTGATTCTGTGTACATGCAATGTCTTTCTTTTATGCAGAACTGATTGGTGTGAAGTCGAGCAAATAAACACTAAAAACATTCTGCTGTTTCTCCTGGCTTGACTGATCAAAAGCAATTTCACTACAGCTAAAGTTTTTCTTATTTTTCCCTAATCCAACCTTATGTGTCTGAATATAAGAAATACATTAATTTGATGGTCATTAAAATACCAGGGCTTTAACCCTTCCTTGGAAAACACTTCCCATATGAGTCTATAGCACTTTCTCTTTAAAAATACCTTTCATTAACATAATAATACATAATAATGAATGGATGTTAAATTTTTGCTAAGTGTTTCATTAACTTTATATCACTATTAAGCTAATGGCAGTGATTCTTACCCATCAAAATGCTATATGCCAGTTCTACACTTTCAGCCCCCAGAAGCATCCTTTACTAGGTTCATTATCTATTATAACGTTCTCTATTCCACGTTTGGCTTTTATCTGGTAATTTCTCTAATTTTTAGAGCTACTTTTTGTATTTACCACCCAGTACATTCATTTGCTTTCTTTATTCTGTAATTTCCTGTCATCCAGTTGACTTTAGCTTTATATCTCTATCCTCTTTTTCCAATTCTGTCTTTGATATCATGGGAAAGCTACTTGTAAAAAATTAAAGCAGAGGTTAAATGACTTAGCAGGACAAAGCTCTTACGTTTCTGGTTGTTAAGTAGATCAATTTTAAGCTAGGACTTTTAAAATAATATATGCATAATGCACAAAAAAATAAAATACAGAAAAGGAAAATGCCACATACTCCACTGATAACTGGCAACATTTTTGGTATATAGTATGTCTATTAGATGTATTTACAGTCTTCAACTTATATCTATATATCTTTACATCTACATATAGCACACTTATGTTGTGGTTTTCTTTTCTTGTGTAGTTAACAATTCATTATATATAACATTATATATAATATGTTGTATTTTTCTTTTTTACTTTGTTATTTATCACACACATGTCCCCATTTCAAAAAGGGGTCTTCTGCAACATCACATATGCCATCATCTTATGGCCTCTTTGTTATTCCTCCAACATACCAAGCATACTTTAGTCTCAGACGTCTTGTTTGTTTTTTTTTTTAATAACAAAAGTATGTATTTTATTTTTAATACATTTTTAAATTTTTTTTCACTTACAGTTGACATGTGTTATTGTATTAGTTTCAGGTGTGCAGCACAGTGATTAGACATTTATATACCTTACGAAGTGATCATTCTGATAAGTCTAGTACCCATCTGACACCATACAGAGTTATTACACTATTACTGATTATATTCCTTATGCTCTACCCTACATCCCCATGACTCTTTTGTAACTACCAATTTGTACCTCTTAATCCCTTCCTCTTTCCCCCATTTCTCCAAATCCCCTCTTATCTAGCAACCCTCAAAATGTTCACTGTATCTATGAGTTTGTTTGTTTTGTTTATTCTTTTATTTTGTTTTTTTAGATTCCACATATAAGTGAATTCATTGGGTATTTATCTTTCTCAGTCTGACTTGTTTCACTCAGCATAATACCCTCTAGGCCTTTCCTTCCATGCAGTTGCAGTAGTCTCAGACTTTTTTGAATTTGCCATTCCTTCAGCCCAGGATTCTATTTTCCACAAATATTATCACCCCATAGTCTCTTGCCTCATTGAGGTCTCTCTTAAATATTACCCTTAAAATAGCTTCCTTGAGAACCCCATGTAAACAATAAACTGGATGTTACCCATTCTCACTGAATCTCTTACCATGGCCCCAACCACCATCTGACATCATAAATTGTTTACATTATATCATATATCACAATATAGTTTTATTGGTTTGTTTCCTATCTTCCCTACCAGCATGTGCGATACATGAAGGCATAGGCTTTATGTTTTCTTTACTACTCTTTTCCCAAAACTTTGTTTATAGCACATAGTTGAACATGGATTTTTAAAATTAATAAATGAACCAATATTATTCCAACACATGATTTTGACAATAATTTATTTAAATAGTTCAAGAAATTAGTGTCTTGTAAAATTTTCCATATTATCTTCTAATAAAAAGTGGGATAAATTCCAACATCAATTCCAATTAGCAATCAATCCTGTCACCTTCGGTGCTTACATGTTATATTGTAACTGAAAATGACTAAGTACATCTATCACAGATAACAAATGTTCAGGAGGTTTCCTTGATAACTTGCTGGAAGGATGAATGAATAGTAAATTTATTTTTCAACTACATCGACAGTTGTTTTGTACAGGTTACTAGGTTCACTTCCAGTCTCTACAAATCCTTGTATTTTATTATGTATTATTCTTTCAACATTTTTGTAAGAACCTTTAGAACAGGTACATTAATTTTTTTATGTTTATTTATTTTTTTTGTTCTTCTTTTTGAATAACCCCAAAATTAGAATAATAGGAAACTCTCAAAAAATATTTAGTTTTGTTTGTCACTTGCTAATTACTCCAACTGTGGATTCCAATAACCCAATAAACATTAAAGTAACAGAAGATAGAAGACAGTGTACTTCATCAGAAGATTTCAGGAAAATTTTATTTCATTTATAAAAATTATGTTGCTAAGATATATTTCTCCCTATCCTAAACTATAACATTAAGTCAACAAAAAATCTTTCATCCATTATCTATGATAATTCACATTTTAAAAAGTATCTCCATAGAATAAGGACATGAAGCAGTACCCTGTAGCTACATAAATGAGTGAGACCATGTAATGTTAAACTCAAGGTTTCTGGAAGCAGACTCCTTGGGTTCAAATACCCCATTAAATTTTATATATATATATATATATATATATATAGTATTTGAATACCATATATATATAATTCAGAAATAACACTCTTATTTATTTCTGACTTTGAACAAGTTACCCAACCACTGCTCAATGTCAGTTTCCTCATCTATAAAATGGGAATATTAGTAATACTTTCCTTTTAGGGTCATTGCAAAAAATGAGTTGAAATACATAAAGTACTAAGAATAGAAGTATTTAGATGAAAATACATAAAATGCCTGGGACATAGTGTTTACTACTACATATTAGATAATAAACACTAGTTATTATTTAAACTTGGCTGGAAACATGCTTTGTGCCCTCAAAATAATTTTAACATTTATAAAAGCTCTAATTTGTCATATGTATCTAGACAAAAAAACAAAGGATTGCTTTGAGAATATTTGTGAACTCTTCCCACCACCACCTTTGAATCTTCTTTGTAAAGCAGTCCATAAAAAGCCTAAGGGAAAAGAATATGTCAATCTACTTAAAAGCTGGGAAAAACGGAGCTGGGGGAAGAAATATGGAAAGAACCAAGTGAATAGGGGTTAGAAAAAATGAAATCTTGTAGAGGGAGGTTTAGGCTCTGTTTGTCAAAGAAGAAGCTCCAGAGAGTTTTGGAGGAAAAAATACTGCATAAAGTTAATTGGGGGTAGAGAACAAGGAAATCCAGGAAGTGTTGCTAGGATTCTTCTGGTTTAGATTCCTTTTAATGAACTTCTAGAGATTTGAGTAAAGAATGGAACTATTTCCATGCCTCTCCTCTTCTCTTTTGAAATGGTTTTGCATAACACACTGATCTAGAATGGAGCAAGTCTAAAACTTCAATAAAATCCACCTAAAATATTTGTATTGGCCTCACTCAAAGCTCACCCTCTCTCTTCCTCTGTTTTCTACTGAAAAACAGATATGTCTATAGTAAGCTACATTCCTGAATCTCCATCAATTTTTTTTCCTGTGCCACTTTTGGTCTTTAACTATAAGTGAAAAAAACAGTACATAATGAGTTAAAATTAAGGACTTGGTTTATTTTCTCTACCTTTATGCCTCCATTATGTTAAAATTCCCATTTTTGTTTTTGAGGCCAATTTGAGGCATCAAGAACAAGAACTAATGTTTATTTTTCATGGATCCAAAGGCACTGCTGAGACAAGTCTCCACAAGTGTCCCTGGATTATTGTAGCAAACAGTCTCTTAAGACAACCAGTCAAGTGATGTGAAAGCAACACGAATACATTCAAGCATCTTATCTTGTCAGTGCTTTTATTCCCCCTGCAAATGTAGTTGAAAATCTCAAATCATCAAAAGAGACATAAAAATGTGCCACAAACTTGACAACTTCCCTGGGAAATGAAAACAATGATTCTAAGCAGACTCAGTGATGAAGACAGAGAATGACTCTAGAGATGTTGTCTATTAAAAGTGAGAATCTTCCTGGAGAGCAATTTTCCAAATATAGGAAGTAAAGACTAATAAATTCAAGCAAGCAAAATGATGCTAAAAAAAAAAAAAAGTTTTTTTTTGTTTGTTTTTGGTTTTTTTTGTTTTTTCACTTAAAACATCACTTAAAATTGTTATGGAGTAGTGATAAGAAATAATAATAAGACTACTGTTGATTAAAACCACTGAAGGCTAAGGTTCCAGTGAGAAAAAAAGGGAAGCTTTAAAAAGGATTTTTTCTTATTTGGTAAAATATCCAATAACGACAGCATATGTAAATATTAACTAATATACCTAAAAACTGTGTGTACATGTGTTTGTTTTTTTAACCTCAAAGAGTAGGATGATTCAGTTGGTTAGTTGTAGGTATGGTGGTGTTTATCAAGCATTTTTATTTCTTAAGTTGTTTTTGTATTTGGTTGTGCTCAAAAGAGAATTTTAGTTTATTTCCAGCTTGGCAAAGTAAGATTCATAAATACCAGGACATATCTGTTATACTGGTAGGATAGATCCTCCAGAGGCCTATCTTTGCATGAGAATTTCAGAGTATCTTTAAAGAAGAACCAAAAGCCAGATACAGTGAACTCAATACTGTGTAGAAACAAGTTTCCTCACAAAGTTACAATGGATCAAGGACTAGTCACCCATAGTGTTGGCCAACCCGATAATGTATTTTGCATTGTTTGTTCATTTGTTTTTTGTTTTCCTTCCCTGTTTCTCTTCTCCCTATACCTCATTCCAGATCTCTGGAAACATATTCTCACATGAAACACTTATATAATATCATCTGTTGTCTCAAGCTCTGCTTTGAAGGAAATCTAGGCCAGAAGAAGGAAATGCTGCTGCAGATCACCCTTTAATATACTGTCATCACATACTCTTAGAAATATAACCCAAATCGTGTTGTGGAATATAACCTTATGAGATTACCATTCTCCATCCCACCTCAAATAAAAGCAAGAAGAAAAGGGGGAAAGAAGAAAAGTCTTCCACCCCGCCCATATATAACTCTCAAGAAACTGAAAGTGTGGTGGAGATAAGAATTTACTATGAAAAAAGTTAAAAGAAACAAATAACTTAAAATATGTAATATTAACTGTTTACAATAACAAAGTGTATAATCAGTACTGCAAAAGATTCAGGGAAAAGAGGAACTTGTGGAATTTATAAAGAAGGCTTTATTACAAAGGGTTGGGTATGGCCTGACCAACTGGTAGGGAGAACACAAGTAGAGAAGCTTGATAGAAGTTATTCTGGGAATAAGGTCTAGAATGGGAAAATAGAAGCATTGTGCAAAGAGAGGAAACGTACATCATAAATGCATGTGGGGCTGAGTCAGGTCTGTGCTTCACTCCTGTCCTTTCATAAGCAATGTGCTCTTTCTTTCACTTCCTCCATCAGCTATGGACAACACTTGTTACATTCTCAAACACTGTTTTCAAATACCAAGTTCAACTTCTTCTTTCCATAACGGCTTCTTAGGGCTTAACAGACAAAGTTACTGGAGAGATGCTTGAGGCAATAATAGGACAAAATAGATTGAAGACCTACTTCTAAGGAAGAATGAACACAGATTAGGAGAGAATTAGAGGTGAGTGGTGAGGGAAACTAAAAATGTCATGATTCCTAGGTTTCTAATTTGGGCAGGCCTTAATCTTCTAAAAGGGAAAGTAGAAGGATTAAATCATTAAGCTTTGCACTCTAACTTCTGGCACAGAACTGTTTGGTAACACTTTTTACACATCTTATTTGTCATCTGTGATCGCTGATTCTACTCACTCTGGATCCTGAATGACTTTACAATTATAGTACCTGGTTAAAGGCATAGATTCTGGAGTCAGCCTATGTGTAAAACCTGATTCTATCACTTTTTTAGTTGTTTGCCCTTGATCACCATGCTTTCCTTATCTGTGCCTCCATTTTCTCATCTGTAAAGTAGTCATAATAATTAGACCCAACTCATAAGTTTGTTGTAAAGAATAAAAACTTCCCACATAGAAAAATATTTGAATCCGTACCTGGCCTGCCATAAATAGTAATTGTTAACTATTAACACCTAGATTTCAAAAAACAAAACAAAAATTATTCCTTTGCCAGCCCCAATCCTACAAAATCCAACCTAATTTGATTAGTACCAGTCACCTGTTTGACTAAAAGATTAGAGCAAATAAATTGAAGAAAAAACATTAATTATTTATATTTTGATTATCTTGAATTTAGTTAGTTTAGTTTTAATATACAAGGGTATTGTAACGTTGGGAATTTTGTTATATTTTATTTATTCCATTTTTAAATTTTTATTTAATTTATTGAGGTGACATTGGTTAGTAAAACTATATAGGTTTCAAGTGTATATCTCTATAACACATCAACTGCATATTGCATTGTGTTCACCTCACAGTTCTCCTTCCATCACCAAACAATTAACCCTTTTTCCTCTTCTACCGCCCCCCTCTCTGCCTTATCCTCTGGTAACCACTAAACTGTTTTCTGTGTTCATTGCAGCATTACTCATGGTGGCCAAGACATAGAAACCACCAAAGTGTCCTTCGATAGATGATTAGATAAAGAAGATGCAGAACATAAATACACTGTAATATTATTCGCCCATAAGAAAAGATGAAATACTGTCATTTGTGACAACATGGATGGATCTTGAGATTATCATGCTAAGTGAAATAAGTCAGACAGAAAAAGTTGAGAACTATACGACTTCACTCAAATATGTGGGAATTTTAAAGGTCACTTTCCAGCATTAATTTTTCACAACAGAATGGACCCCTTGGCAATAGCATAGCAGTAGGGCTGCCCCACCACCAACTGTAGAGAGCAGCACTATAAAGGGCCACACAGTGAGGCGTGCTGTGCTTAGTCTGGCAGCTAAACAAGGACACCGGCGATGGATTCACAAAAAGATGAGGACACACCACTGTCTTTTGTATACGTGGCACTTTCTATCCAAATAACGTTAGCATAACCAGAACTCCTTGTGTCTATTGCTTAGCATGTACAATCCTCGTACTCATATGTAGAATAAGCTAAGTAGTTCTTCTTTTCTTCAAAATCCATCAATTCGTTGGAATTGGAACCATTGTTACTGTAAGTTAAAAAAGTCAATTTGAACATGTTTTTCCTGTTTCGAAAGGTTGAATTATTCATTTTATGCTTGGATTTTTTCAGAATCTTTTCTTAGTGTAACTTTTAGAGTATGAATTTATAAATGAATATTGAGATATGAAACCATGAAATTGAAAATATTAACAAATCAGTGTAAGCAAGAAGTGCCAATTGACAATAATACAAGAAGGCTACAAATAAATATGGGGTTGTTGTTTTTCATCTTCTTTTTAAATTGCTTCATAAATAATATGTAAATATGCTACAAATCCTTTAAAAATGTTTTGTAAGGAGAAGATATTCCAATGTGGAGGACATAGCTAGAATTTATCTCTTGAAAATATGAATTTTATACAGCTCAGGGACCATCCTGTCACAGTTTGCACCAATTTTGCTCCCTTAGACAGGCTTATTTCTGTCGGAATTTGCTAGAAGGTATGTCAGCACAACAGAAAAAAAAAAAAGGAAAAGAAAAATAATAATAAGAAGGAAGCAGTTATTTATAATCCCACTGCCTTCTCAGGAGAATAGATACCAGTAACTGGAAGTTCCATTCTTTCCTGGGAGTGCAATGAATGAAGTGATACAAGATTTGAGGAGCAGAGGTCAGGCAATATACAGATAATTTATATACATTATAGAATTACATAAAAAAGAAAGACTTAGAAATATAAAACTGGGCCCAGTAAAAATTCAGAGCTGCAAGGCTTTGGGCACAGTGGGGATATTCTAAAGTCCTTTGCTGTGTGATTTGAAATGTAAACTATATTCTTCATCTCCCTCCCAAAACTTGTGTAAAATGGGAAACAATCACTTATGCTTTGTAGATTGAATCTACAATAACGTGCTCTTCCTCTCAAACATCAATGTAACAGAAAAAACCTGGAGAACCAAACCAGGCGCTGCCAGAAGATCCCTCCACATAGAGGTTACACGAATAAAGGATCAACAAAGAGAATCTGAAAGGGAGGGATCAAACGGTGCTTCTTCCAGTATTGCATATCTGAAAACTCTAATACTTTCTAGAAAGGGCCTTTCTTCCACAACATATTTCATTATTATTTATTTTTTTTTTTAAAAAGGGATATTAGTAACTGCTTAAGCAGAGAACACAATCTGCATGAAATGGAATACTTTCCATCGTAATTCAGTAGATGTTGGGAAAAGGCACTGCATGCACGGGAAACAGAAAGTGTGTGTGAAAAGCATGAATACACAGCTGGTGTATTTAAATGATTGGCTGTTTTCCTGTGATCACTGTCAACAGCTACAAAAAGGGGTCTGCAGTTTCTCTAGGAAAAGTGCTCAAATGGCAATTCCTCTTTTAGCCACAAACCAAAATTGCTGTTTATTTGTTTGTCCTGGTTTCACTGGATACAAATAAAAGACAATACATTAAAACAATTTACTCAAACACATAAAAGATTTAAAATAGGCTGGCCGCTAGGCTCATCAGCAAATCATTCTAATTGCTGCTTAAATACTATTTGGGAAGGTCAAAAGGAGAGCCTGCAGACGGACATGCAACCTATGCCCGCTGGCTGTAGGGCTACAGATCCCAGGATAGCGGCAGTGCTGGGGTCGGCTGCAATCTGCTGCCAGGCTGGTCCTCTGCAGCTCACCAGGGAATGTACCAGAGAGAAGGACGAGCAGAACAAGGCTGCCGACCAGATGGCACTAAACCTGTCTCCTCTGGTAAGAGAAAAATCTGCCAAAACCAGGTGTTTCACATTTTACTATTTTTTTCTTCCCTTTCCCTTTCTTTTTTTTTTTTTCCTGGCATATCTCTGTGCGAGTCCATTGCAAAGACCCTGACATAAGCACAGCTGTCTAGGAATTATCTAAAGAAATGAGTTTTGTTTTGTTTTTTTAAGTGTAAGAGATTTTGGAAACAGCTTTCGGGGAGTATCCCTATGTACTGCACACTCAGAGTCCTTTGATCAGGATATTTCCAGGCACAGTATGAGCCTAAGAGGACTTTCAACAATTCCCCCTAATGGTTCTGATATGAAAAGAGGCGGGACTAATTAAATTCCTTCCTTGGTGAAGCCTGTGGTAGAAGCTTGAGAATAATCAGATTAACTATATCAATAATCTTGCATATATGTTCAACAAATCTTCTCTTAGAACAAGAGGGAGGGTGTCTTCTAATGAATAGGGACCCAGATGTACGCCCTTCGGTTCGTGATGCACCAGTACAAGGTGACAGGGGAATAAAAGAGGATTAATAAAAACAACTTCATATGGTGACAGGCAGGGAGCACAGGGTGATTCCACATTTATTTTAAAGTTCCTCAGCTTTGGCCCATGGGAAAAGAAAGTACAGAGCTCATGATTCAAAACCGAGAACATCTACTGAGCCACATTTTACTGGCGTTTGGTGGGGGAGGGGAGGGACACTTTTCCAAATATGTCTTACTCCCTCATCTCAGAGAAGGCTAACCTGTCCATCTCCTCTCTATTCCATATTTCCGGCTGGGTGAGTCAAGGCCCAGGCATGTCTCCTTAAGTAAACATGAGCATGAAAATCCTAAAATGCAGGCTGGGAACTCGTTGAGGCAAATAGGAAAACTCTTTGGGGACTTGAACCATTTTGCCAACAAATCCTACATTTGGAGGGTTATGAGATATAGACAATATAAAACAATAACATGCATTCACCAACTACTTATGAGGTTCTGTATGTTTTTCTAGTGTTATACTACTTCTAGTCCAACTATCCTATGATTTCTTGGACATTGAGCTGCTTTAGGAATGTTGTAGATAGATTCAAATGATGCCCTGGGCTAAGCATCACAGAAAATACATTGTTTTGTTATTGGGAAGTACATGATTTAAAGTATGCACAACATCTGGCAATTAACAGACACAGGGTCGTTGTTAGTTTCCGCTCCCTTCATTTTGAGAAGCAGTATGCTATTGTGCAGTGAGTTTCAACATATCCCAGGTAGAGAGCAAGCTGGGTTCTATGGAGATGCCTCAGGCTGATGCAGAGAGAGATGAGAGGCATGAGTGAGTACAACTTCATGCCACTGTTTTTCAAGCAATGTTCACCTCTGATATTTAACTGTTTTCTATCTTAAGGTTTAGCATGAGATTGTATTTGGAGGACAATGTTGGAAAGAACTATGTAGAAAGAGGGAGGTTATGTTTAAGGCCATTAGGAGAGTAGAAAAAACACTGGTTTGAACTAAGAAAAACCTAATTTTAATCCTGATTTGGCTGCTTACTAATTTTGTGAAATGGACATATCATTTAACTTCTTCAGTATAAATGGCCTCAAGACACTGAGGGTATATATCACTGCTGTGATTCAAACTGCATTGCTGTAATGAATCTAATATTTAGATTTTCCATTTGTAATCAGAATATGTGAGTTAGTATAATTAATGCATTTTTTTTCCCATTTCGTATTTCTTATAATCCCACAACTGAAAACACATTTGAAGCGGGCTAATCAGAGGTATTCTAACTACTGAAGAACTGGGATAGTACATATAATCAGCATGCCATCTTTTGTCATTACTTTTATTTTCATATTCCAAGACCCATATAACTTACCAGATGTATCATTACGAATGTGTTGTTAATATGGATAAGAGTCTCATAATTTCTGTCCTTAATGATATTAAGAATTGATATCCTTTTATATTAAAATAAATGTTTTTAAATTGGTTAGTTCTAGGGAATGAGAAGCCATGCCTCTCTAATTGTTTACACTATTCATTGTCACCATGGGATTATATGCTTGGGCCTTTGTTCAATAAAATTGAATTGAGCCATTGGACCAACAGTTGAACATTGAAATATGGTTCTAGGTATTTTTAAACTATTATTACTCTTAGTACTGTAAACGCTCACACTTCTTCAAGCACTCAGATCCCTCTACCTAACACTCGTGCTCCTATCCACCCCTTCATCCCACACATACGCTATTCAGAAGCTCATGCTCCTCTCTGTGGAATGCTTACCACTGTCAGTTATAAAGACAATAAGAGGTCCAAATCTCCAAATTCTAACTTGACCAATGGCATTACTTAGGTCTAGGCTAATATTTTTTTTTTGCTTTGTATACTATATGTAAAAACTCTTTTCTGTCTACTTTTTACTTAAATTTTAAACTTTATTTTCTTCTGTCCTCTCTCTTTATAAGTCAATTCCAAATTCAAATAAGTTACAAAAGACAATACTATAAATTGATTTAATACCCAATGAAACATATTGACATTTATTTAAGGTATCCTATATAATATTATCAATCCACAGAATATCAGTTAATCAGTTAACATACATGATATTAATATGGAAGATTATAACATCCCTCTAAATTAATTTGTGCATACACAAACACACACACACACACACACACATACACACACACACACACACACACATGCAGTTTACGCTCAGTGGGACTTCAGGTGTTTTTCAGAGAACTATAAAATTACAACATTTAAAATTACAGAGATCAAAATTAGAACATTGTTTTTTTCCAACCTGTTTAGACACTGAGTTGTTACAGTGAAAGCTAATTTCAGCCTTCATTTTCAGCCTGAAGGAAAACAACAGTAGCTGCACTATAACCTTTCTTCTTGCAAATCTGTTCCCCCAAGGCAAGTAATGGGCTGATTTTACCATTCACAGCCTGTCATTCATAATGTCCATGGTGTTATTAGTAATCTGAGCTGTAAAAAAAATTCCACAGTTTGAATATTACGGCAGGGTGTGCAGATTTAGCCTTGACCTACATCCAAATTTTACAGAAAATAATGAGAAAACTATTTTGTTGGCCCAAAAAAACAAAAACAAAAACCCAACAATAAACACAACCTTTTTAAGTGTTACTGAACTCTAAAGATTTTTTGAAACACAAATACAGAAGGTGAAACAGAAGAATAAACGGAAAGGAGGAAAGAAGCAAAAACGACAACAAAAAAAAAACATAAATAATTTCTCTAGCTGGAAAGACTTTTACAAAATTAGAGAGAAAATCTTTCTAAGCAGAGATCCTATAAAACCTTAACCATACACTTTCTGTCAAAATGAGATTTGTTATGTCACACCTCTATAACTCAGACCTGCCGTGCTTGGAAAATAGCTTGTTCAGACTCACTCCATAATGATTTTCTTAGCACTACTTTTAAATGCATGTTTCTTAACTTGGGGAAAAACCATAGTTTGTTATGAAGCTGTTTTTTTCTGGGTCAGTGAAGATTTAGGGAAGCTGGAAATATCCTTCAGAATGAAGACTCACACACCTGTCTCCAGATGGTCAAATTAACCAGCATTTTTATACTCATCATTGCTCTATTAAAAAGGATCCAGGCACCTCAATTAATTTAATGTATCATGGTTTAAATAATGTTTTATTTTGGAGGTAGGGACCATGAATTGCAACTGACACGATTTCAGTAGAGGAGTATTGTATGAAGATAAAATCAAATAATAAAACAGAATCTACTTTGGTAGAAAAACATCCTTAACTTATTCAGACTTTTCCTCTTCATGAATTTTGATAACTAAAAGAGTCAAGGCTCATGGATAAAACCATGCTATTAAAAAAAAATTGCTTCAAGGGATTGATTTTATTTTTACAGATTTTAAAATAACTTTTATTCATCTCCATTTGTTTGACTTATATCCTGCCTCCCATGAAGGCACTGGAAAGCCATTTTCCAAAACTCTGGATTCTTTTTTAAGGTAGCACATGATATACTTTCATAAACTAACAGTAAAGAAGAAAAGGAATCACTGCCATTGTCACTTCCCCAAACCCACATTTCTCTCAACAATTATCTAAGCAGCTTTTAGGGTGAGCTCTTATTATTATTAACTGTGGTTACTTCACCACCAGAGTCAACACTGATCTTGGGCAAATAACCAAGATGTGAAAACAGCAAAATCCAGAATGTTTTCCTGGTTCCTCTCGATAAGACTCAATTCCTGGCTGTAATAGTTCTATGAATAGTGATAGCCACCCAATCCTAGGCAATGGCAATTACGGTGACAGGTCCTGAATTTCATTCTGATTAATTTAAACAACATAAACACCCAAGGAGAGCATGACTTCTTACAAGAATTGCAGTCTGGTTTATTAAAACTTTGGTAGTTTGTGTAAGCATTCAAAATGTTCTGCAAAATGTCTGGGGTTTACTTCTGAGTTCTACATATTCAGTCAGAATGGTCTCTTTGTTAGTATATTATTGACAAGATGGATTTTTTAGTAGCTGGTCCTTTGGTTTCTGGAGCATGTCACTATGGTTTATTTCGATGCATTTAAAATGCTAAAGTTTATAATTCCATATATTCATGATGTCATCTCAATTATTGTTTTAATAAGATTTTGCATCAGGAAAAAATATGTCACAATAATGCTGCTTTTAAAAATACCCCAATCTTTATACTTTAAAACTACAATCATTTATTTTTTTCTCATGGATCTGTGGGTTTGCTGGGCAGGGCTGCAAGCTTTAAGTTGCATCAAGTTCTGCTCCCTGTGTTTCTCAACTTCCTTGGAATAAAGGGGCAGCTGGGTCATATTCTTTTCATGCCAGTGGTAGAAGTACAAGAAGGATGAACAGAGCTGGCAACTCTCACTCCCATCTACATCTTATTACCCAAAGAAGGCCACATGGTCAAGTCCAAGATTAAAAGGGTGGAGAAATATACTCCAATGCTAATGTTCCATACCAAAAAAAGGGCAAAACATTTTAAACAAAGATACAGTCTTCTAGTCTTTATATATGGTAGTTTATGTTCTCCCATGTTGCTTTAAAAGTACCAAATTTGAGGTGTTGAAATAAATAAAAGATTTGTAAAATAGCAGACCAGCCTATATCTGTTTTATTTGTAGAATTGAATTGCTAAAGAATGAATGATTAAACTAATCAAAAAGTGCTTCTTTAACAACTTAAAAATGTTAGATCAAGACGGCGCAGTAGGTAGACACTGTGCTGACCTTCTCTCATGACCACATCTAAATTATAACTAAACTACAGTACAGCCATCACTGAGAATCACCTAAAATATTGCTGAACCAAAGTCCTACAACTAAGGACATGCAGAAGAAGCCACACTGAAACTGGTAGGAGGGACAGAGATGTGGGACAGACTGGTCCCACAATCTCATGTGACCATTCAAAATTAGGAGGGATATCTCAACTGTGGAGGTGCCCTAGAGGAGTAAGGGGTCCCAACACTTCCTGGGCCCAGTGTTCCAGTGCCTGGGAGAAAAGCACCCATAATTTCTTCCTGTGAAAACTGGTGGAGATTGTGGCTGAGTGAGATGGAGGGTAGCTGGAGTCCCAGGCCCTCCTCTTAAAGGGACTGCACATGGACTTACCCACTGATGGAATCACTGGTTCTGAGCCCCAGCTCTGGGGCAGTGGCTGGAGAGGCAACAGGGACAGTAATAGGGAAACTGAGTTGTCTGGCTTCAGGATAGGTTCTGGAGGGGCAGCTTTCTCCTGCAGGGAGGAGTTGGCAGAGGCCACTGTTTCTTTGTTGAGCCCCTCTACCCTTGTGCAGACACAGGCAGATACCATATCTGAGTCTCCACCAAACTGGCTAAAGCTGTTAGTTCACCACACCCAGGTGACTAGAGACGCCGCCCCACCCAACTTTTGGTAACACTCAAGCAGCTTCCAGTGGTTCTTTCGTATAAACCTCCTGACTTGGCTCTTGCTGCCAAGGATTTCCTAAAGGTTTGCAGAACCCATACAAGCAGCATCGGGCTTGAGCATGTTCTGTACCTCGGGCTGAGTAGCCTAAGCCCGGCACTAGGGGCAGCCAGCCTTGGTTCGAGGCTTGACCTCTCAATGCACTTCCAAGCACAGCATGTGCGGCGAACATCTGTGAATTTCTTTGTGGCTCCTGCCAGAAGGCCCTAGTTGGGGCAAGGGCTGGAGCTGAACTTGACCTGCAGTGGGTCCTCTCCCCGATGGTCCTGGGGCAGGCTCCCCTGGTGGCCAGCTTCAAAATGAGATGGAGCATCACCCAGCCATCTCCAAAGACGACACACCCAAGGGGCAGATTTGGCAGGGTCCAGAGTCCTGCTGAGGCAGGTTCTACTCTGTAGCATCTACTCCTGCACCACAACTCCTCCACTGAAGTCATAGACAGTCCTCACAACCCATGAGCCCGAGGGTCAGTCCTTCCCACTGATATGCAAATAGTAACCAAGGCTCAACTATAAGAGGAGGGCACACACAAACCAAACAAAGGAGTGTACGGCTCAAGTGACCAGGAAGATTGCGCCACTGAGCCCCACAGCACACCTACTACAAAAGGCCACTCTACGAAGACCAGGAGACAGAGTAGCCCTATCTAATACATAGAAACAAACACAGGGAGGCAGCCAAAATGAGGAGACAAAGAAACATGTCCCAAATTTTTAAAAAGAGAAAATACGGAGTAAAGATCCAGAAAAAGAACCAAACAAAATGGAAGCAAGTACTCTACCACGTGCAGAGTTCCAAACACGGTTATAAGGATGCTCAATGATCTAGGGAGAACTTCAACAAAGAGATAGAAAATGTAAAAATGGAAATATAAAGCATAATTAAGAACCAGTAGGAAATAGAGAATACAATAATGAAAATGAAGAATAATTATAAGAAATCAACAGTGGATTAGATGGAATAGAGATCAAATGAGTGATTTAGAGTATAAGGTAGCAGAAAACACCCAATCAGAACAGCAAAAAAGAAAAACAAATCCAAAAAAAATGAGGAGAACTTAAGGTGCCTCTGCGACAACTTCAAGCATACCAACATTTGAATTACAGGGGTACCAGAAGGAGAAGAGAGAGAGCAAGGTGTTGAAAGTCTATTTGAAGAAATAATCACTGAAAACTTCCCTAACCTAGTGAAGGAAATAGATATCCAAGGCTAGGAAGTACAGAGAGTCCCAAACAGGCCAACACCAAGACACATCATCATCAAAATGCCAAAGGTTAAGGACAAAGAGCAAATCTTAAAAGCAGCAAGAGAAAGGCAGTTAGTAACCTACAAGGGAGCCACCATAAGAATTTCAGCTTATTTCTAAAGAGAAACTCTGCAGGCCAAAAGGAATTGGCACAAAATACTCAATGTGATGAAAAGCAAGGACCTGCAACCAAGATCATATAGAATTGAAGGACAGATAACTTCTCAGACAAGAAAAAGCTAAAGGAGTTCATACCACCAAGCCAGTATTACAAGGAATCTTAGCGGACTTCTTTAAGACAGAAAAACAAAACCAAAAATAAAATAAAATGGCAATAACTTGATACCTATTAACAATTACAGTCAATGGAAATGGATTAAATGCTCCAATCAAAATATATGGAACCTGAATGGATAAGAAAACAAGACACTTACATGTGCTGCTTACGAGATTCACTTCAGATTAAAAGATACACCCAGACCGAAAGTAAAGGGATGGAAAAAGATATTTCATGAAAATGGAAACAAACACCCCCCCAAAAATTTGGGGTAGCGATAGGTATACCAGACAAAGTGCCTTTAAAACAAAGACTATAACAAGAGACAAAGTAGGACCTAGTAATCCCACTTCTGGGTATTTATCTGAACAAACCCAAAATGCTACTCCGAGGAGACATGCTCATCCACATGTTCATTGCAGCACTATTTACAGAAGCCAAGATATGAAGGCAACCTGGGTGTCACTGAATGGGTGAATGGATAAAGAAGAGGTGGTACATATATATTATACAATGGAATATTACTCAGCCATTAAAAATAAAATAAAATCTGGTCATCTGTGACAACATGGATGGAGCTAGAGGGTATTGTGCTGAGTGTAGTAAGTCAGACGGTGAAAGACAAATGGCATATGATTTCACTTATAAATGGAATCTGAAGAACAAAATAAACAAACAAACAGAACAGAAACAAACTTATAGATACAGAGAACATTTTGATGGTTGCTAGTTGTGGGGGGTGAGGGTGGGAGTGGGGGTTGGGGGTAGATAAAAAGGGAAAGGCATTAAGAAATAAAAAGAAATAGATGTTATGGGAACTTAAAATGATATAACGTAGGGGCCCAAATTTAGGAGTATAAATCACTGTTTAATCAGTGCTGATTACAAGACAGAAGGAAAGTATCTTGGTATATAAATCTTAAGATTCAGAGTAGGTTCTTTCTCATCATTATTCTCCAGTTGCAGGGCTGACAGACAGTTAACCACTGTGCATTGGTCATTAAAATATTCAAATGATTCCATAATAGTGATGAACAGCCAACACCTTGAGCCGCAAACACTGAGCATACACTCAACCCAGGCCACCAAGTTCCTTCCCCTGGCATTCTCCTTCCACAACCTTCTTACTGTCCAGGAGCTAAGGGTGTCATGCCCAGCTCTGCAGGGATCCACAGGACCCTGTTTTGATCCTCAAATAGCATTCAGTCTGATCAGACAGTGCCATTGTCAGTGGCCATGCTATATTGGAAATCAAATATTTTGAATATAACCTCCTCAGTTTGATCAAGAGCAAACATTTTAAGTTTATGATCTATTCTGAGAAGAGGCTAAATTCCATTGCTCATGATAAACACTAAAAAGCAGGTTTATTCTTCTTGATATTACCCAGCTCACTTTCTCTAACTATTCAATCCTTGTTAGTAAACAGAAAAGGCTGTGCTTTCAGTCATTAGGAACAGTAACAAAAATAATCATAACATGTGCCTCTGAGTAGTCTCTAATAATCATTTTTCACTTTATTACCTAACATAAGCAGAAAACATTTTTATTGTGGAAAAGAAAAGTATTGCTAATTAAAAAAAAATAATTGATATTGTATTTGAAGTATCAGTAACAGCCAATGATTGTTTATTTTAAAACTATAGTAATTAAGATAAATATTAAATACCTATTCACAGCCTTCTACTGGAAGTACAAAATTATAGAGGGATGTATACAAAGACAGAAACCAGGGAAAATACGACTCACAGATAACGTGGCGGTGACCCTAATTTGCAATGCATACCAACTAAAAGCATAGAATACAAAGTTTCTGTATTTTGATAATTGTTGCTTAACCACAGTTTTCTTTTTTTGGACAGCACATCTGTCATCATTTAAGAAGAAAAGAAAATTGATGTTATACGATAATAAAAGTAATTTCAGAACAGATTATCTAAATGTGGGCCTGATCTATGGCCAGAGTGCTCTGGGCACTCGGGATTAGTGAGAGAGAGGAAAGTGAAAGATCTGGGAAGTGGATGTGTTTCGTAAAGTCTGAAATTCCATGTGCTGCCTTGCCATCTTTGACCTTCACAAGTCCCCAAAGGCGTAGCAATGGGTTCCCCTGCTTTCACCCGATATGCCCCTTGACCCAATAGGAAAAATTCCCACACGACTGGCTCCCCTATAAACTAGACCAGCTGCAACTCACCTGGTCCTCGGTCTAAAGGGTTTTAACCATATGGTTCCAGAAAATTATTCAAACAAGCCAATCACAAGCTCCCAAGGAAATCAAAGGTCACTTCACCCTCTTGTCACTCTAATGCCTGCCTCCCACAAGCGCCTGCTCGTTCCCTCTATTCCTGAGTGCAAACCCCAGAGGGCTCTGCATGGTCCTCCTTCCCTGGGCTGTGAGTACATGTGACTAATAAACTGTTTCTGGTGTCATCTATCCAGTGTCAGGTATCACACATTCAGACTTTTCATACTATTTGGAGGAGAGAATCCCTCCTTCACCAATAAAGTGAATAAGAGGTAATGGGACTAGAGTGAAATAGACTGAAATGATAACTATTTCAGGAGAGAGGGTATAATTCAGACGTCACCTTCAGTTATACAATTCCAATCCGTTTTATCTATTAGACACAGTGTTTAACTTCTGTGAGCTTTTTCAATGTCTGCAAAATGTTTGATATTTGAAAAGAACTGTTAGCTCCAAGTGCAAAAATAAAACTGTGAAATTAAATTTAATGAAAGATTAAGTGTCTATAATACATAATTACTAAATGCTTGTAGAGTTATATATAAATTACATTTTATGTCGAATATGGTTACATTTTACCATGTTTAATATGATGTGGGATGAACGATTCTGATAATAAAAATTATTCAGAACTGGGAAGACTGTGGCTGAATAAGTAAATATTACTTTCTGAAAATTTAATAAAAAACAAACAAACAAAAAAAAAAACTTTTAGAACTGGCTTGAGGATGAAAACACTGGAATAGAGTAGAGAAGAAAGGAAAGACTTTGGTAAGAAGAAAGGACCTAGTAGTAAAAGACAAAATACATCAATACAGACATATGGAAAATTGTTTTCTGGAGGGCTAAGGAAAGGTCATTTTGCTTGCTACACAGTATCTGGTTATATCTAATAGTAAACATTAAGAAAAAGAAAACATTCATTCCCTCTTATCTAATGAATTCTTGGGTGAGAAAATTGTGAGATTCCCATATTGGGTCACAGTTTCGTTATATGTAACATATATTCAAGTCTTCCATACAACAGCCTATTTCAAGAAAACAAAACTAAACTAATATAACTGCATAATAGCATAGAGCTATGTCTATAGGGCTATTAATCTAGCTCCTTTCAAACCAATTCAACTGAGAGTAAACAAATAGTAAATGAACAGGGCCAGAATGAACACCAGAAACTGAAACTCTCAGCATCTTTTTCTAACTAATATAATTCAAAGGAATAAACTATATGTATTTTTCACGCAGGGACAAATGTGGTATTAGTCAACACAAAGAACCAGAGTGAATATATGTAATATGGCATAGTATTTTTGTTAAAGATTTATTTTTACTGATTTTCTTATCTTTTGAAACTAATCTTCATCACTGCTAATTTTTTCACTTTTTTCCTCTACCTGTCACTGTTATTTCTTTCTTTCTTTCTTGTTATAAATAATTATGATTGTTATTTCCTCAAACTGAATGAAAGTATTATGGTCTGTACAAAACCATCAATTTATTACATCTAAATTGTCATCAGTGATTGTTGTTTATATTCATCAAGCTGCAATATAATGCAAAGAAATTTCCGTTAGCATTTATTTTGAAAGTCACAAAATACTTTTATTTCTTGTGGGAGCGATAATATTTCTCTTAAAACCTTCAGTTTTGAAAGTATTGTAATCATTTATTTAAATAGTATGATTGAGACTGAAATAGCTATAATAAGGAATGTTTCTGATTTAAATATGGTGACAATTAGAGGGAAAATCTGTTTGCAATTATAAGGATTTTTGTTTTTGATTTTGTTTTAAATTTCTAGAACACTTTCTCCTAGATACTTAACATAGAGCTTTCCTTTCAGCGACAGATAAGGAGAAATGGTGAATTGGTGTATTAGGAGAAATGGTGCCTTTCTTTAAAAGTTAGAGCAAAAAACGATTTAAGTCACCAAAAGGTTGGCTGCTAACTTTGATTTAGTCCCATTTATTTAAATGGTTGCATTATAGCCGACAACATTTTGTGACATATACTGAGTATAACAATTCATTTACTTTTTCTGCTCTAGTAACTGCATCATAAATTATCATTAAAATCCACCTAAAACTCAGTAACAATCATCCTTGGCATATTACTCTATATTCTAGTAATACTTGTCGACAAATTTCTATGTCCAGTATAAATCTTTTGCTTTCATTTTCATAATGCCTATGCAGGCTTAGAACATACGTGAGATTCTAGGACCCTTTATAATACACAAAATATTTAACAGTTTAATTGTCTGAAAATATAAAAGAGCTTAAGGTCCATTTTCCTATTTGTCTACAAACACTGAGTATTAAAATTCCAGTTATGTGACAATTTTAACTAATCTAAACGTTTGACTTTTGTATTCTTGATTGACTTATAATTTTAAAATTATGTAGTTTATAAATGAGCAGGAATAATTAAGCTAATGGAATAATGATGTATAACTAACTCTGAAAATAGTAAAACATACCATAAAGACATTATACTTTAAAAAGTGTAGTACAAGTACAGGAAAAGGCAGGCAGATACATCAAAAGGAGAGAGAGCGAGAGACAAAGCTAGAGCAAGAGAAGAGAGCCTGAAAACATATCTTAGTAATGTAGGAATTAAGAATATGAGACAGAGTAACATTTCAAATCATTAGGGAAAATATAGGCAAATTAAAGTAACAAAAACATTAAAAATACAGAAAAAAACACCTCCAAAATCTTTTAATTGGTAAGTAGACATCAATTAATTCAAATTTATTAGAAATGACTCTAAAAATTTAAAGTTCTCGTCAGGCAAAGGATTAACGTCTTTGATTTTAAAGAGATTTATGAAAATGAATGTATCAATAATTGATCAAACAGTTTATAAAAAAAGAAATGTAAGTAAATAGTGAATGTGAATGAAAGTGTTCAAACTAGTAATTTAAGTGAAATTGAAAACAGTAATGTGCAATGTTTTTCATTATGGAATTGGCAAAATGGAAGAAAGAAATAAAAGTGGGTAGAAAAAGAGGAGTGGAGAGAAAATAAGAAAGAGAAAGAGGGAGCAGAAGAGGAAAAGGCAGGGAAAAGGAGGGGAGCAAGAAGGAAGAAAACATATATAAGGTGAAAAGAGAAAAGAGAAAATCTCTACCCATTGTTAGCCAGCGTATTTAAAAATGCAATATCATACAATGCTAAGAAACATAGAAATTGACACAAGATGTCTGATACAAAATTTTGCAATGCACACAATATATCTCATATACATGCATATATACCTCAACCCTTTAGGAATTCATGCTAAAGAAATCAAAGTGTGTACACATATTTAGCTCAAAAATGTTACAGCATCTTTGTATATGGGGGAAAGTTGCAAGTAATCAAATGACAAATTCAAGGTGTTAGTTAAGAAAATTATAACATGCACATATAAGAGTTGCAGTCTTTTAAAATAATGCTGTTGAACAGTAATGAAAGATGTTCAACATATATCATTTAGTGGGAAAGGCATAAAATCAATGTTAATATTGCTTATGAAATAATAGCATATCCCATTTGATAATATACATTTGTGTATTATATGTATATGAAATCACTAACACTGGTTATTACTGGAGGAAACAGTATGGTTGATTTTTCTACTCTTCATTTTTATGTATTTCCTATAAATTACTGTTCAAATTTTAAGCAAGAGAAGTTGCCATCTGAGTTTCAGCAAATCATTAACAGAGATTTTGTGCATACACCCCTAAGTTTTATTTAATGTTTTTCTCTTAGCTAACAATATTTTCTATGTGAATAATCTATTCTTATTTTTATATCTTAAAATTTCTAAAAACTGGAATGTAGTATTTTATCCAGATATCTATCACTAGAAATATAACTGAAAGTACATACAGTACCTTTCTCCTAGTAAACATGGCATTTCATAGCAATTAACAAACAGCAACAATAATAGCTGATATTCATACAGTACATCTATTTACCATGCACTTATCCCAGCATTTTACATATATTTTCATAAGTTTATAAAGTTTAACTATTTTTATCTGATTTACTATTAACATGTATTTTAAAATATAACTTCTCTTTGAGGAAAAATATTGGATTACTAAATGTTATAAAGTTATACTTAAGAGTAGAGAAACTTTATTTTACCTCAATTAAAAAGAGAGAGAGAGTAGAGGAACTTATAAAGAAGAAATAAGTTAAACAGTAAGACTAGTCTCAAAACACTATGAGCATACTCACAGTACTATCAATAATTAATCAGAGTTAAGTAAAATAAATAAATAAATAAATAAATAAATAAATAAATAAATAAATAAATTTAAAAAAAGACCAAAGAAGAAATATCAGCCAAAGAAAAAGTAGGACATCATATACCAATTCTTCATATACTAGACACATACATCACATACTATATATACTAAACATCAAATATTAATCCCATTTTCTCACAAGTTGTTCTTACCCTTAAAATTAATACCTCCAAAATTGAATATTTCACAGTTTGATCAAATTTTTCATTGTCCTCAAAACCCCTATGCAATTCCAACAAAGTATTTTTTTTCCAACTTGTTTCCCCTGTCACTTCAATTCAACAGCCCCTTTCCATTAATGTTTGCCCAGCAGCAAATAACTGCATCCTTTGTTCTAGTAACTCTGAGAGAGTAGTCATTTCATAGAGAAAAATGACTGAAATTCCATGTACTTGGTTCATAATAGATATAGACCGCATCCATTCTAGAAATATGAACATAGAGTGACTAGTAATTAGTACTAATGGATTAGCTTAATTTATATTCCATACTGTCAAATGATCAGGATCCCACAAGATCACAAAAAAGACTTGTCAGATAATTTTTTTTTAACCACACTTTGTCTCATTAGGGTTTACAGATCCTTCTAGTCAAGAAATTAGTAATTATTTCAACATCAAATGCCTTTTTGAGAAATGAATGAAAAATGTGGAAATACTTCCTATAAAAATGCACTGTATCACTGATAAATAGTTTAGGATGAAAGAGAAAATCCAAAACTTAAAAGAGATACAAGATCACTTCTCCTTCATGTAATAATTTGGAGATAAGCAGTGCAGGGGTAATTTGACAACCACAGGCGGGTAGGAAAACTAAGCCAGTTCTATTGTATGGCTTTACTGTGCATAACTTTCATTTCTCAGACCACTTGTGAACCCAGGAAGTACTTCAACTCCTGCCATTTTGCCTACATTCCAAACAGCAGGTGGGAAGAAAGGATAGATAAAGAAGGGCACCCTGTTTTTTTTGTGTTTTTTTTTTTCAAACGGCACTCCACAGAATTTTCATCTCACTCTCACTTATATTTCATTGGCTGGAATGTATGACCATACTAACTGCAAGAGAGGCTGGGAAATCTAAGGAAGGTTGGGAAGATGGACGTTAAGAGACCACCAGCTGACTTCACATGTACTCAAAAATCTTTGCATTCAAATTAAGGTGGTTTATGAAGACCTCCCACCCCAGAAATCTATCCCAAGAATCTGTCACACAGATCCAATATCAAGAACGCCTGCTCCCATGATGAAAATGTCCATAGTCTAAGAGGCTGGGTTTAAGACATACTTAGTCTTGTTTTGTTGCTCCACATAGTATAGAACCCTGAGAAGTAGAAATTCTATGGTAACTATATGGAACATCTATAGGTCATGTCTGTGTATTTTCTGACTTTCACTTTATCCTGTATGGCAAGAAGTTAGCCTCACTGAAAAATCCTTGGGCTGGCTGGATGGCTCAGGTGGTTAAAGCGCGAGCTGTTAACAAACAGGGTTGCGATTGGATTCCCACATGAACCAGTGAGCTGTGTCCTCCACAACTAGATTGAAGACAACGAGCAGCTGCTGAGAGGCCAGCACAGCAGCCAGATGTCTCAGTTGGTTAGAGCTTGAGCTCTTAGCAACAAGGTTGCCGGTTCAATTCCCGCATGGGATGGTGGGCTTTCGCCCCAGCAAATAAGATTGAAAACGGTGACTGGATTTGGAACTGAGCTGCACCCTCCACAACTAGATTGAATGACTTGGAGCTGACGGGCCCTAGAAAAACACACTGTCCCCCAATATTTCCCAATAAAAAACAAAACCAAAACCAAAAAACATCCTTCTCATTTATTTTGAGAATACAGGATATGTTTCTCATGTACCTGCCATCAAGTCGTCTCAATTATTACCTGGTGATTGTCATTTTTTCCCCTCTTATTTTAGCCTTTGTTGTGATTTCTCCTTCTAGAAATCACAATTTCAAGCATCTGCCATGTAAAGCTCCTTGAAGGGTCTTTTTTTTTTTTTTTCTGTCTCTCTGGCAAATGGCTTTTTGTAGGTTTTTGGGGATTTAGGGACAATCTAGGAAAAAGATATGCCCAAGAAGTGGTAGTAACACACACAGACTCTAGCTTTGACATGTTTGCATGTGAGGGCAGCCCAGACGCTATGGCAGGGGCTGGAGAGGTTGGAGGTACGTGGGGGGTGGATGTGTCACTACCCAGAGGAGAGGAAGGTAAGGGAACTTCCCCTGGGAGAGGAGGGTCAGAGAAGGAGTTGAAACATCTAGGTGAGGTGCTCAGCCAGGAATCTCTGGGTCAGGGAACTCTGAAGTGCAGCTGGGACTTGAGTCCCTATAATTGCAACAGGTCTTTTCACTAGGTGATGGCTGTCAAGGTAGGGTTTTTCACAGGGCATGTAAAACAAGCAGGATTCAAATGGCTAAATATGCATGTTTGAATGATTTTTAAAACTATTGTATGTGTAAAATTTTTAGTTTGGCATCAGTGGGCTTTTGAGCTAAAAGGTCTCAGCCTGCAGTGAGGAAATAATCTAGGGGCCAATCACTTATCAACATCACAACAAAAAATGCCTCTACTGCTAGGAACTGCCCTTGCCCCTGAGTTGGGGAGTGGGGCAGTTAATGAACGAGACTCCAAGTCTCCAAATGGAGGAGACTGCTTCCGAGTCCTCAGTCAATTCATGTCCACTGGTGTTCCGGGTGGAAATGGGAAGAATGCTGAGGAGTAAGGAGTTTGTGCAATCACATGGTGCACACAGTTCATGCTAAAACCCAGAGGCAGAAGGGCTGGTAGATTGGACAGTTTCCCAGCCTTTGAGTATACCGTGGAGACACATGATTGCAAAGAGCACAATTATGTGCATTTGCACTCTTGTGACGGGACCTTGCCCTTTTGATACTTTTGCTTTTTATAGTGTCTCTGACAGAGCCGGTGTGAGAAGGACAGGCTACAATCCCTTCTCTCTCTTTACTGGTGAAAGACTCAGGAAAGAAAGAAGCCTGACGAATGTAAAATTTGGTATCATGTTCATTAAACCAAACAATGGCATCTGATAAATCTAAAATGTAAGGATGAATTTCAAGACAAGTTGATTAAATTCCAAACTGTTTGCAGATCAGGGTTTTCACCTGCATTTCTGAAACCCATTAAATGAATGCTAAAGCTGACCACTGAGAAGTCAGAAAGAGCTAAATAATTTGATAAACATAACACTCGTATGCTTGTAATATGAAGCCTATATCACAGTGAATAAAACGACATGGGATGCTTGCATATATTTCTAGACTGATAATAATGTCCTGATCTGCTTTTTGAAAAATATTTCTTTCAATTTGCTTTGAGATTTACAGACTATCTTTCCCCTGAGCTCCATAAGGCATTCCGATACTACCTATCCTGAGTACAGTTATAATATTATTTTTTAAATGTTTTCTCTATTTTATGCTTATTTTGCAACAATCTATTTGCTGATACTGAATTTACATGCACTGTTTTGGAGAGATAGGCATCTATATAGGATTGAAGTTATACTCTTCGTTCCCTTTATCTGGAGATGTGAAGATTATACAACCTTAGAGAGTAACAGGGGCCAGAAATTTTTAGGAGTCATGAATATAGGAAGAAACAGTTATGCTGAGTGATATACACAATGTATTTCTGATAATATCTTGAGAAGAAAAGATTACACTCTCACTTTTCTACACACTTAAGGGAAGTTCTTTGGTATCTTGACCTCCTATGTCAGGATGAAATAGAAGTCTTATGGTGATAAGCATATAGAGGTGCTGTGCAATATGGATCCGAAAGGCAAAGTACATACAGCTTACAGGTGACAACATCGGTAGGCATGAAATAATATATATTTAAGTGTTCATATATACTCTTTTCAACTATCATTGCTGTGCTGCCAGTAACTTTTTAAGTGCTGAAATATTTTTCCTAATTTTTTTCACAGATATTTTCTACATGTCCTGTTCATGTAGGTAGGTTACTTGGATGTGCCTATTTTAAAGTAAGTACAAATAAAAATACTGTTCACCAGAAAAAAGTTTTGGCCAAGTCTTCAGGCCAAAAAGTGCTAAGCCTGATCTTGAAATTATCATGCTAAGTGAAATAAATCAGACAGAAAAAGTCGAGAATCATATGATTTCAGTCATATGTGGGATACAACACTGAAAGCAACAAATGAACAAGGCAAACAAACAAACAAACAAATCATAGACATAGACAACAGTTTAGTGGTTACCAGAGGGAAACAAGGGAGGAAGGAAGGTAGAAAAGAGTAAAGTGGGTCATATATATGGTGACAAAAGGAAATTTGACTTTGGGTGGTGAACACACCATACAATATAGAGATGATGTGTTATAGAATTGTACACTTGAAACCTATATAATTTTATTAACCGATGTCACCCCAACTAACTTAATAAAAATAAAATTTAAAAAAGTAAATAAAATAAACTTTGGAATGAAAAAAAGCCGTGTCTGCAGTTATTTAGATAATGTTCCAAGCTTATTTTAACACATATTGCATCAGAAAACCTAGTTAAAGAAGTAATCTACATCCACACTCTAGTCTGCGTGCTTTTTGACATCAGGGAGCATGCTCTCTTAATTTTCCCCATCCCAACATTTAGCACAGTGCCTGGTCTCTAGTAGTATTCAATTGACATGATACCACATGTAAGACTGGAAAGTACAAGATTAATTCCAGCTCCATGGCAATAGGGAATCTTCTGGGTCGTTTACACAGAACAGAACCGGGCATTAGCATTTGTACTTTCTCAGAATTTTTTCAATATCCCTATGATCAACATTAGGATTTGGAATTTTCAAAAAAATACAATTTACTACAGAAAAGTGAAATATTTGCTCATGTCAATTAAGGAAGCCAGATTACATAAATTCTCAGTATCTTCTGTCACTGGTGAGAAAAAATATATACAAACCCCAGGTTCATGAGTGAGAAAGTGGTGAGACTACAGAATCCCAGAGTGGTAAATAAATGATACTCCAAACTGCCAGCTGCCAGACAGAAATGATATGCAATTAGTTTAATAAGGTCAATCTATAGCCCAATGTTAAAGTTAATTAAAGTTATAATAGTCTACTGTATTGAAACAGAACCTTGACTTCAAATAACTTTTCTCTAGACTTCGAGTCACTCTAGTACTGAATTATAGGTGATATTTCTATTCTCTCATCACTATGAATAAACCTTGTGTTGTAATGGAAGCATTTCCCAGACCCTTTACATAGCATTGACCATGTTTAATTAGGAAAGGAATTATCAAAGATATGGATTCAAACCAATAATGCTTACATTCAGTTAGTCAGTCTAAGAAAATTCTTTATGGCACCAACGTACTGAAAATGATTACATTGGCACCTTCTAAAATATTTCTAGTTTTGCTTTATTTTCCTATCTTTAATTATCAGGTAGCAAAGCATCAGCCAGCTGTGTTTGTTTCCCACTCTATATTTACTTACATTTTTTTTAATATCATCTTTATAACTTTGTGCATTGAAGAGCTATTCTCAGAAACATCTGTTTCCATTTCTATATATACCTAACATTGTTCCTCATGTCATTAATGGGGCTGAAACTAGGGCATGATATAACTTTTGCCAATTGATTTAAGCAATAAGATTTTAGATCATGTATTCCTTGATTCCCCTATTTATTCAACAATTAATAACTAAGGATGTGCCAGACACTGTGCTAAGTGGTAGTGTTACCATTATGCACAATAGAACAGAGCTCTCTGATGACAGTTGTGACAGTATCCCTGGAATGAGAGTACTTGCTGCTATAAACACAGATAACAGGAATTGACCTCACAGAGAAGACTTCCTTGAGATAAAAAAAAAAAAGGAAAAAAGATCATAAAGCTAAAAGTTAATATAATCATAGAAGTGGTATGAAGAGCATTCTGGGTAAAGTGGAGAGGGAAAAAAAAGAAATCTCCATTATAGGAGGAATATGTCATTGTCAAGGAACCTGAGAGAGGCTGTTGTAGCTTCAGCACAAAGAACATGGGAAAAGGTGGCAAGATTGCCAGATGATCTCCAAGATTCCCTTTCTTTCTGTCCATAAGCTAAAACAGATTTTTTAGCGATTCTTGGGGTAGCTTTGGCAATATGGCTGAAACTAATCAATGGAATGTATACAGTCTGTGCGATTCTCAGGTCAAAGATTTTAAGAAGAGATTGTATCCTTTCAAGTTCTCTATCTCTTGTATGAAGACGATGACAGGGCTTTGGGACTAGATGATCTGTAAGAGAAAAGGGGCCTTGGTCTCTAAATTAATGACGGGGAAAAAGGCTAGCTTAATCATAACACTTCCTTTGAGCTATTATAAGTGAGAAATATGCTTCTACTATGTTTGATATATTATACATGTTGGTGTTTATTTGTTACTGAAATTTAGCCTAATATAACTCATTCAGAAATATGCAACTTAAAGTAAGATATTACCATGACAAAACTTAAATACATGGCACTGAGTGGAAATCAATGACATATTTCTCCAGAAAGCTAGAGACCTATGCTATGCAGTGGCAAAACATATGATTAAAATATTGCCTACAAGTTTCTGTTTCTTTATTGGTCTTGTTCCTTTGTTGCTTTAAGTTTTATTACCAAATTGTACTCTAGAAACCTATGTAACTTTACTAACCATTGTCACCCCAATAAGCTTTAATTAAAAAAAAAATGCTGCCTACAATAATTAGGAAGACAGACTGTGTGCCTATAGAGCCTCTAATGTTAGGTAGGCTAACACAGCTACTAGAAAGGATTACGTTTTACTGCTTGGCTTCTTGTTGCTTATAACAAGGTGTTTAAAGAAAGAGATGTAATAAGGCAAGGGATTTCTGGTTTGCAAACATACATAAAAAGGAAGAGAATATGGCCAGAAACTTGGATTCTCTCAACGCTGGACTTCTTCTGAGAATTCCAAAGACTAGGAAGTAAGACTAGAAATTTGAACAGTGAAGACCCATTAAAATCTCTGTTTTTACAAAGAAATTAGTTCAGACTGTGGCAAATGTAGAAAAAGAGTAGAGCCATATCTGTTGCTTTAGATAGTCTCAAGGTAATCATCAATAAATTGAGAGAGAAAGGGAGAGAGGGGCGGGGGAGGAGAGAGGTCAGAGAAGAAAGCAGGGTTAAGAACTTAACTAAGAAAGAACTTTAAGTGTTCTGGAGACGACTGAAATCAAATGAATCAGATGTCTACAATGTTTTTGAGGAATTTCCCTGGTGGCCAAGGGGAGAACAAAGTCTAGAACTTCCTTTGAGCTGTAAAACAATCCTTGGACTCTAGGCAATGCTTGAGAAAGAAGTAGTATCCATAAGATGTGCAGCCCCCACCCTCAAAGTGGGTACACTCTTCCATTGTCACTTTATGTGTTCATGGTGGAAAATAAACAAGGATGAACCTCCAAGAAGCTGGAGCCTCCTACAGACAGCATCCTACATCTAATTAAGGAAATGCCTCTACGGCCAAGGCTGGAGACTTTCTCATTGCCTTGCCGAGAGTTTTCCATCCTGGTATTGACAAGTGACTTTGTATGTTGCATGTTGTCGTGTATGTATGTGTGTATGTATGTATGTATTGCAATAACCCTGTCCTTGCTTTATGATTATAAATTGGTAGTATGGGTTGTGGGGCAGAGACAGATAATTTGTACTTGATCCACTGCAGGCCACCAGACTATGAGGAAACACAACCTTAATAGATGGACAAAATGTATGCATTTTCAAGACACCTTGAATTCTGAGGTAAATACATGTATTCTGCACATCACACACTCAATGCAACTTCCGGTTGCCATTCTTTAGGATGCGATCAATTTGTTCCTAGTTGACAAAGAATATTAAAAATTACATTTGTTGATCAGAGAGTACCAAAAAGAGAGAAAAATGTCACTATTTTCAGAGAGTTTATGTGTTCACCAAAACTCATATTCTCCTTTTCTTGAGCACATCCTAGACTGCATTTTCCAACTTTCTTATCATTTATATGTGCGCATATGACTGAGTTTTTAATGGAAGGTAAGCAGAAGTGATGTATGCCTTTTACAGATCAAGATCAAAGCTTTTATAAAAATAGTATGTCATCTCCATGCAGACATCTCCCTTCCACAGATGGATGAAGACATCAACAAAGCGTTTGGGAGAGGCGGTTACAAGAAGAAAAAACAATGAATCCCTGAGTTATTGCAAGGAGAACCACCACCCTCTCACCAGCGATACCCACCTTGGTGGGCTAAGTGAATGAAAACTAATATCTAATATAATTGAGCCATTATACAATTTTAGTCTTTTTTTAACACTAGTTTAGTTTATTATGACTAATGTCAGGGACGTGGCCATACAAAAAATAAGACTAGAACAGAGAGAGACCATCAGGGGCTTATAAAGTAAAATGATTGTATGTCCCAGTTTACCGGGGAGTGTCTGATTTTAAGCTTACCACCCAGAGTCCCATCTAGTTCAACTTTTTCCCAGAATTTTAATTTTTAAATGAAGTATTGTTATTAATATTTGTACGAAAATAAGCCATGTGTCCAGTGGTGTGTAAAAAGCATAGATAGTTAACAATCTCCTTTTAACATCTATTTAATCCTGAAAAATGACCAGGAATAAGCAGACCAATTCCAGATGTAATGCTAACAAAGTCTTCCCGACAAGGACACTACAAAGGGTGTTCACTGATAAAATTAAATGTGTTCAGTCACAAGCAGCTAGGGAAAGCTACCTCACAGCCTGGTCTGATGAATTAAACTGTTTCATACTGCTACCCATGCCTGGCATTTTGTTGTGGTTTGGTAGCACTTTTTTTTTTTTCCTCCTGTAAACTCTTTAGCAGCAATGGACTTAAAAATTTCATGATTAATAAAAATCACTAAGTACTGAGTTTGTGTTACTGGCATAAAATATGGTCCTAACTTTCCTATCCACCATGGGGGCTGTGACGATATCACTGACCACAGAGAAGCCAGAAAATGCAAGTTTACTGAGGGAACATCCACAGCTATTCCAGAAATTAGCTATGTAGAGAAGACTGTACCTGAAGATGATGATTTAACACATGCTGCAGCAGGAGGTGTATTTATACATCACTCTGTGAAGCATAACACTTCATTTAGATCAAGTGACTACCCTATTAAATAATTCTGCACATTTTTAATTTCAAGGTTCCATGTGCACTTTAGAAAGATGAAGAGAAAACTGTTAGTGTGTCAGCTACATTAGCAAAAGAAAAAAAAAATTAAACAGATAAATGAGCTCAGTGTTATATACTGCCATTAGGTGTTTCAAATTGAAAATCAGTTTTCTTAATTAAACAATGATTTGGTATTTTTCATCTAATATACAGAAACAAAGGAAAGCTTTTCAAAACTTCATTGTTTTGAAAGTGAAGCCATCAGACCGATATGAATGCTTTTTAAAATTCCATTTAAAGTTCAACACTGAAGATAAAATTACGAAAATACAAGTTTTGATGGAGCATGATGTCTTGCTCATATACTGCGTGGGGTCCAAGAATTGCTTTATATCTCAATCAAAGGATGTTCTAGACTTTTATTTTCCCAGTTAAGTTCCTTTCCCAGTAAAGTTCCCGGTAAAGTTTTAAACATACAATCCATTTGATTCCAGTCATCTCCATATACTAATAATGACTCTCAAAGTTCTTTCCCATCTGAGATAACGGGAAGGTTGAGAGGACTGGCAGTCCAAAACAATGGACTCTGGCATTCCAAAGACCAGTTGTAACCTGCTGTCACCAGTAGACTGGGGAAGAAGATCAGTGCCTAGGAAACAGGAACCCCCCTCACAGACTTTTCTCTCATCCCATGAGCATGCATAAGCTTTCCCCTAGGCTAGGGTATCATCTTAAGCTAAAGGAGGGGAGAGTCAATCATGAGAGAAGAAAAAAGAGGAGGGCTGAGCTTTGAGTATATGAAACATTTAACTGCAAAACATCAAATTTTGAAGTACAAGTTTAAAGTATGTCTTACTCTCCATCTGTGCAAATGGGAACTTCAGAGAAATGCGAAAAGTGACAGAAGATAAGCTATGACGTTGTTGTCCATTAAATGTAGTACGTTAAATTATCAACACAAGTATAGCATGTGCATAACTCTGCATAATAAAGGTAAACACCATTCTACCCCTCACTGTATTACCCGTGCCTGTGCCAGGTAAATCTTTATATTTCCTACTCTATTTTATATAACCAGTGAGTGGCACAGCCATTTTCTTTCTTTTTTTTTTTCTTTTTTTAAGTTGGATAACAAAAATAAGTGTAATTAAGAACAGATGTAGTCAGTTTAGATCTTTCCTTATTCCCTGTGGCCATATTCCCTTCATCTCCCTCCTTTATAAATCCAGTGGCAGGGCTCCCATTCCTTTTGTCACCTCAGAGGAACTGCCTGGATGGAAGCAGGCCTCCCCGTCCATGCATCCCTTCAATCAGGCTTAGCAACACTGTCCATAGAATTAATGCTGAGAGCTTTAGAAAGGTCAAGAATTCGAAGTTCTTTCCAACTTACTTTTGGTCCTGATCAATGTGAGGAGAACTCATATTTTTGAGATTAGATCTTACTGGTATTTCATAAGGTGATTATTTGGCAGGCTTGCCCTCAACCAAAATGAGATATCCCATACATGCCAAGCAAAAGACCTAAAATTTGGACAAGAGGGCATTAATTTGGTAAGACCTGTGAGAGCAGCAGATAACATGAAAGCCCAAATGAAGAGTTAATTGATCAAATGATTTGTGGTTGGAACCCATGCCTGAGAGGCAGATCTGCATATGTTCAGACTCCAGGAGTTGTGTTATTTATATTGTATGTTATCTAATTGCTTTTTAAAAATTAGTTTCAAGTGTAAAAACAATGTACAGACATTTACACCCCTCAATAAGTGATAAACCCCCTCCCTCAATCTACAACCCCTCTGATATCATATATAGCTGTTACAATTCCATTGACTCTATTCCCTATGCTGTACTCCATAACCTGTGATATATATCAACTATATATAATTATAGTTGACATTCAGTATATTGTTCACCTCAGCCTCACGTGTACAGTGCAGTGGTCAGGCATCTACACAATCCATGAAGTGGTCTCCCTAATAAGACAAGTGCCCATCTGACACCCTACAAAATCTTTACATAATTGATTATATTCCCCAAACTGTCTTTCATATCCCCGTGGCGATACTGTGACTATTAATTTGTACTTTGTAACCCCTTTACCTTCTTCCCCATCCCCACGCTCCTTACATATTACTCGGACATAAAGAAGAATAAAATCTTACCATTTGCAACAACATGGATGGACCTAGAGAATATTATGCTGAGGGAAATAAGTCAGATGGAAAAAGACAAATATCACATTATCTCACTTATATGTGGAATCTAAATAACAGAATACATGAGCAAATTAAACATAAAGTCTATATTTCTGAGTCTTCAGAGATATAGAGAAAAAACTGATTTACTAGATGTTTTATCTTTAACTTAAGCTGATGAATAAATTGTGAATGCAGGCTTCATAATCGAAATGGAAATATTTAATTAAAAAAGAACTTCCACACAATGCAATATATAGATGATGTATTATAGAAATGTACACTTGAAACCTATATAATTTTACTAACCAATGTCACCTCAATAAATTTAATAAAGATTTAAAACAATAACAACAACAACAAAAGAGCATCCAGTTTGGATTTTTTTTTTTTTTTTTTTTAAGGAGAGAAAGGAGAATGGATACAATAGAAAATAAGCAGAATGCTCCCAACAAACAAAAACCCTAGACCAGATGGCTTTACAGGTGAACTTTACAAAACATTCAAAAAAGAATTATCACCTATTCTCCTCAAACTATTCCAAAAAATTCAGAAGGAGGGAAGGCTGCCAAATTCTTTTTACAAGGTCACTATAACCCTGATTTCAAAATTAGACAAAGACATTACAAATAAAGAAAACTACAGGCTGATATCCCTAATGAACATAGATACAAAATTTCTCAACAAAATATTAGCAAATAGAATTCAACAATACATTAAAAAGATCATACACCATGATCAAGTGGGATTCATTCCTGGTATGCAAAGTTGGTTCAATATCCACGAATAAATTAATGTGATACACCACATTAACAAAATGAAAAATAAAAATCACATGATCATATCAATAGACACAGAAAAAACATTTGACAAAATCCAGCAGCCATTTATGATAACTCTTAAGAAAGTGGGAATAGAGGGACCATATCTCAACATAATAAAGGCCATATATGACAAACCAAACAGCTAACATCATACTCAATGGGGAAAAGCTAAAACCATTCCCCTTAAGATCAGGAACAAGGTGAGGTTGCCCACTTTCTCCACTTTTATTGAACATAGTTCTGGAAGTTCTAGCCATTGCAATCAGACAATAACAATAAATAAAAGGCATCCAAATAGGTAAGGAGGAAGTAAAATTGTCATTATATGCAGATGGCATGATACTATATAGAGAGAACCCCAAAGACGCCACCCAAAAACTATTAAGATTGATAAATTAATTTAGTAAGCAGCAGGATACAAAATTAATATTCAGAAAATAGTTGCATTTGTATATATCAATAATAAACTATCAGAAGGAGAAATTAAGAAAACAATCCCATTTACAATTGCTCCAAAGACTATAAAATACTTAGGAATAAATATAACCAAAAAAGTAAAAGACCTGTACTCAGAAAATTATAAGACACTGAAGAGAGAAATTAAAGAAGATACAAATAGATGGAAACACATACCATGCTCATGGATAGGAATAATTAACATAGTTAAAATGTCCATACTGCCTAAGGCAATATACAGATTCAACGCAATTCCTATCAAACTACCAAGGACATTTTTCACGGAAATAGAACATATAATCCTAAAATTTATATGGAACCATAAAAGATCCTGGATAGCCATGGCAATCTTGAGAAATAAGAATGAAGTGGGAGGTATCACGATTCCTGACATCCAATTATACTACAAGGCTATAGTAATCAAAACAGCATGGTACTGACATAAAAACAGACACATAGATCAATGCAAAGAATAAAGACCAGAAATAAATCCATGCCTATATGGTCATTTAATCTATGACAATGGAAGCAAGAATTTACACTGGAGTAAAGACAGTCTGTTCAATAGATGATGCTGGGAAACCTGGACAGACATATGCAAAAACAATGAAGCTGGATCACCTCCTTACACCATATACAACAATAAATTCAAAATGGATTAAAGACTTAAATGTAAGATCAGAAACCATAAAACTCCTAGAAGAAAATATAAGAAGAAAGTTTGCAGACATGACCCTTAGTAATATTTTTACTGATATATCCCCTCAGGCAAGGGAATTAAGAGAAAAAATAAACATGGGATTACGTCAAACGAAAAAGTTTTTTTCACAGCAAAGGAAACCATCAATAAAACAAAAAGGCATCCTACTGAATGGGAGAAGACATTTGTCAATGATATATCTGATAAGGGGTTATTATTCAAAATTTATTAAAAAATTATTCAACTCAACACCAAAAAAACAAACAACCCAATTAAAAATGGGCAGAGGACATCAGGAGACATTTTTCCAAAGAGGACATACAGATGGCAAACAGACATGTGAAAAAATGCTCAACCTCAAATCATTAGAGAAATGCAAATAAAAACCACAATGATATGCTACCTCACCTCAGTCAAAATGGTTATCATCAATAAATCAACAAACAACAAGTGGTGGCGAGGATGTGGAGAAAGGGGATCCCTCGTGCACTGCTTGTGGTATTGCAGATTGGTGCAGCCACTATGGAAATCAGTATGGAGGTATCTCAAAAAAATGGACATGGAATTACCTTATGACCCAGCAATTCCACTCCTAGGTATCTATTCACAGAAATCCAAAACACTAATTCAAAAAAAATGCACCCCTATGTTTATTGCAGCACTATTCACAATAGCCAAGACATGGAAACAACCAAAATACCCATTGGTAGATGACTGGATTAAGAAATTGTGAAAAAAAAAAAAAAAAAAAAAAGAAATTGTGGGTACATTTACACAATGGAATATTACTCGGCCATGAAGAAGAATGAAATCTTCCCATTTGCAACAATATAGATGGACCTAGAGGACATTATGCTAAGTGAAATAAGTCAGATGGAGAAAGATAAGTACCATATGATCTCACTTATATGTGGAATCTAAAGAATAGAATAAATGAACAAACTAATCAGAAATAGTCTCAGAGATATAGAGGGAAACCTGAGGGTTGCAAGATGGCGTGGGGGGGGGTGGAAATGAGAAAGTGAAAGGATTAGAAAGCACAATTGGTAAACACAATTGGGGCTACGAAAGACAGTTTGGGGAATATAATCAATAATGTTGTAAAGATTTTGTAGGGTATCCGATGGACACTTGTCTTATGAGGGAGACCACTTCATGGACAATGTAGGTGCCTGATCACTGCACTGTACACCTGAAGCTGAAGCTAAATAATAATGAATGTCAACTACAATTATATATATATATATATATAATTATATATATATATATACTTGTCAACTACAATTATATATATATATAATTATATATATATATATATATATATATATATATATATATATATATATTCACAGGAAGTGGAGTACCGCATAAGGAATAGAGAAGACAGTGGAAATGTAATGATTGTGTGCGATGTCAGAGGGGTAGTAGATTGGGGGAGAGGGGTTATCACTTTGTGAGGGGTATAAATGTCTATTACATTGTTTTGTAGACCTGAAACTAATAATAAAAATACTACTACTACTACTACTACTACTACTACTACTACTACTACTAATACTAATACTAATACTAATAATTATAATAATAATAAAAAGAAAATAAGCAGAATAGAAGCATGTCTGGATAGGCTTGTGAAAATAGTAGAGATTTCCAATATGATCCCCGCCAGATCATTTACAATTAGCTTCAACTTTTCATATTGAAGCTGGGAGTTGTTATTGTTGTTTTTGCTTGTTTTGTTTTTGTGGGGGTGTTTGAATTTGTTATTTCAATAGCCTATTGCCACTTTTCTTTGAATCTGAGACTCATAAATGAATCCAAAAGTTTGTTTAATGCTGAATGGATTCTGGTATTCTGCAGGTTCCTTTGGATATTGTCTTTAAATGGGGATCGATGGAAATTTTAAAATACAATAACAAGTAAGAACTTATTGAGTCTCAAACTGGCATACGCCTCACTGAACGTAAATTTCAAGATCTATAGTAAGTAGTGAAATATTATCTATCTTTCCATCATTATAACCTTGATTTTTTTTTGCCTATGCATGAGAGTGCATTGAATCTGAGTAATTTTTTCTTAAAATTCAAATGAGTATATGGTTTACTTAAAAGATTAATTTGTTTTTATGCTTTCTGTTCTCTTTAGCTTGTCCCTCAGACATACTATTAAAAATAATTTTTAAATTTGTATGAGAGGATAGATATATAACACCTCTACCCTTTCAACTACAAAAATAGCAAGTGTGTACCTAATATTTTTCCCCCTGCAGGTGCATAGGTCTTGAAGTAGCATTTCTATAAAAAGGTAAGCAAACTGAGCGACTAAGAAATGACATAATTTTACTGTTAATAATTCCATTCCTGGCCATTTTTAGTAAATTGGAAAAGAAGGTGATATATATTTTTTGGCTCATCAAATAGCTTTAAAAATAGATCAGATTCTGTCAAAAAAAAAAAAAAGCAACTGATTGTATACTTCAGAAAAAAAAATATAGCAAGAAAAGTTTTTCTTTCTTATTAAAAATATGTTGAATTCTGAAATCCAGAAGTTTTCTTTTACACAATTTCATGGAAGTTGAATATTGACTTGTAAAATTGATGGTCTATAATCCACAAACAAAAACTCATAGACAGTTTAGTGGTTACCAGACGTTAAGGGGTAGGATGTAAAAGACGGAAAAGGGGGTCAAATATATGGTGATGGAAGAACTGATTCTGGGTGGTGAACACAATGCGATATATAGATGATGTATTATAGAACTGTACACTTGAAGCCTGTATAACTGAATCAACCAATGTCACCCCAATAAATTTAATAAAAAAATAAATAAAATAGATGGTCTATAACCTGGGAGCTGATCAGTCGATGATTATAAATTTAACACACATTGTCAACTTCCTATAATTGCAAATAGAGAATTTGGAAGTGATTAGAGGAGGATGAGTGTGGCATTATGAATTCAGGGTAAAATATTAAAACCGAATGTTCATGTAAGAAGAAAAAATATACACTTTCATTAAATCCAGGTGGTCCAGCAAGATCAAAAGTTATCTGAGTGGTAAGAAGGTCAACTTACATGTCTTTCTTCATTTGTTCATTGAGTAAGTAATCAGTAAGTGCTTACTATGTGTAAAGCACCTTACTAAGCCCTGTGATAACTATATGAATGAAAAGGACACAGTCTATAAAAAATTAATAATAAAGAACCCTGACATAATCTATATGGGTTGGGAATATTTTCCCAAGAAATAGACATTTAAACTGGGATATAAAGAAATATGTAGGAATTGGTGATATATCCTAGTCGGTTGGAAAAGAGATCTTTCAGACATTGGGAACAGCCCTTGGGAACAGAGGGTTTGTGACGCATTAAAAAAATTAAAAGAAGCCCCAGCAGACAGAATGGAGACTGTGTATGGTGAGTTGGTGACAGTTTATATAGATCTTCCAAAAGGAAATCAATGACTTTTTGGCAACTTCAATATCCATACTAATTCTGATTCTAGATATCTATTCTTCACTGATTGATATTTGAAAATACCTTGATGATATTTGAAAAATTCATCACTTAAATTGAAAACATTAAGCTTATTTTCAAAAAATTAATATCTTTCAAAATTATTTTCCATAACCCTTTTTCTCCCCCAGCATATGTATGCATGTACATATACACAGAAATGCACACAACTGAGTTTTATTGTCTCATATTTCCTGGTGATCCAAGGCATCTTTGCTTTCTTTTCCCATTGCACTACATTTAAAGAAAACATTCATTTGATGCAAACAAAGACATTCCAAATTCCCCTATAACCACAAAACTCCTTGAAAGCAATGAGTAAATGAATGAACACAAGATGGAGTTGCTTTCATTTTTTTCAAGCCTGTGAATTTTATCCCTTCCCAGAGTTTGATTATTGCTTCCATGGATTCATGTTTTAAACTGTAGGCTATTACTGTAGAAATACTACAGCTTCATAGGAAAGGAATGGAAATGAAAATGTCTATATATCAGATAACACAGAGTCACATTTTATATAACAGCTACACAAATAGGACTATTTTAGTGACAATTTGCCAAGTATCAGTCAGATCTATACTATGATATCCAAATATAAATAGCCTAATAAATATGGGTGCTATGGTGATATAACAAATATGTCAGATAAGAGAAAGCATTTGAAAACTGCTCTTTGAAGTTATTATTTTCTTTAAAAAAATATTATTGAAAGAATACTTTGTAATGGCCATATTACTCAAAGCAATATATAGATTTAATGCAATCCCCATCAAAATCCCAATGGCATTTATTAAGGAAATAGAACAAAAACATCATCAGATTTGTATGGAACCACAAAAGACCCTGAATAGCCAAAGCCATCCAAAAAAAAAAAAAAAAAAAAAAAAAAAACAGGACTGCAGGTATCACACTCCCTGACTTCAGTTTATACTACAAAGTGATAACAATCAGAACGTCATGGTATTGGCAGAAGGACAGACACAAAGACCAATGGAATAGAATTGAGAACCCTGAAATGAATCCCATTTATATGGGCAGACAATTTTCAATAAAGGAGCCAAAAACATACAATGGAAAAAAGAAAGCCTCTCAATAAATGGTGCTGGGAAAATTGGAAAGCCATGTGAAAAAGAATGAAACTAGACTGCTACCTGTCACCATATACCAAAATTAACTCAAAATGGATCAAAGACCTAAATATAAGACCTGAAACAATAAACTGCATAGACGAAAACAGAGGTACTAAACATATGGACCTTGGGTTCAAAGAGGATTTTACGAATTTGACCTCAAAGGGAAGAGAAGTAAAAGCTAAAATAAATGAATGGGACTATATCAAACTAAGAAGCTTCTGCACAGCAAAAGAAACCACCAACAAAACAAAGACACAACCAATTGAATGGGGGAAGATATTGCAAACAATATCTTCGATAAGGGGCTAATATCCAAAATACATAAAAAACTCATACAACTTAACAACTTAAAACCAAAAAATCCTATTAAAAAAATGGGCAGAGGACCTGAACAGACACTTCCCCCAAGAAGACATATAATGAGCCAACAGATATGTGAAAAATGCTCAACTTCACTAGCTGGTAGGGGAAATGCACATCACAATCACAATGAGATAATACATCACCCCAGTCAGAATGGCGATCATCAAGAAAACCAATAACAGTGTTGGAAAGGCTGTGGAGAAAAAGGAACCCTCATACCCTGTTGGTGGGAATGTAAATTGGTACAACCACTATGGAAAACATTATGTGGGTTCCTCAAAAAATTAAGAATAGAGTCACTGTATGGCCCAACAATCCCTCTTCTGAGTATCTACCCTAAAAATCTGAAAACATTTATCCATACAATACATGTACCTCTATGTTCATTATAGCATTATTCACAGTGGCCAAGGCATGGAAATAACCAAAGTATCCTTCAAAAGAGGGCTGAATAAAGATGATGTGGTACATATATACAATGGAAAATTACTCAACCATAAGATGAAATACTGTCATTTGCGATAACATGGATGGATTTTGGGATTACCATACAAAGCAAAATGAGTCAGACAGAAAAAGTTGAGAACCAAATGACTTCACTCATATGTGGGCTATAAAACTAAGAGCCACAAATGAACAAGACAAACAAATAAAAGCTCACAGACACAGACAACAGTTTACTGGTTACCAGAGGGTAAGGGGTGAGTGGGGATGTGGTAGAAAAGGGTAAAGGCGGTCAAATATACGGTGATGGAAGGAGAGCTGACTCTGGGTGGTGAACACACAATGCAATATATAGATGATGTATTATAGAAATACACACTTGAACCCTATGTAATTTTATTAACCAATGTCACCCCAATAAATTTAATAAATATTAAAAAAAGTACACTGTGTGTCAGTATATTAGATGCTTCTCATGTGTGATTTTATATTAATCTAAAGATAACTCTAGGAAATAGATAATAGTATTCTCATTTTATAGATGAGGAAAAATGAGGCTTACAAAATTTCAGCAACTAGCCCAAGTTCATAAGTGAGTAATCAGAATTCAATCCTAGGACTTTCTAATTACAAACCCTAGAATCCTAAGCACATTGTCATGTTTCCTAGAAGATTCCTATTTCTTTTGTTCTTAATCTTCGATTTTAGAAGTGTTTTGGCAATTGGATGGCAGTTTCTCTTACACAGTTAATTTCCCTATAAATGATATGTAATTTGAGTATAAAATTTGGGAGCATATTGATTCTTTTTTAAAGGGGATCCTTAGGGGATAAAAAATGATCTCTTTTTCTGCCACATTATTATTTTCTCTTTCTCTTTCTTCCTCCTAAATATAGGAATCATTATTCCTTCACTGACTCTGAACTTTCCCTCTTAGTGATCTCTTCACAACACATTATTTTAAATGTGACTATAATAAAAGTTTGTCCCCAAATCTACTACCCTGAACTTTAGTCCTCTATTTTCAGTCTCCTGAATACCAACCAAATTTACCAAGTCATTGTATTCCTTCTATCCTGCCCCTTATTGATAATTCTGATAGCATTGTTACAATACTGCTTGCTCTGTTCTTATTTCAAAATAAACCCTGGACTCAATTTAAGAAAACTTAATGCACCCTTAGTTAGCTATATAAGCCAGTTTCTCAACAAATTACCATAGTTTTATATGTGTGTGAGTGTGTGTGTGTGTGTATGTATATATATACAGATATATAAAATCTCACAACAGACAACACATCTTGACCACATCCTTTTCATCATCTGTTTTTCTTTATGATTTCTATCAATGGTAGAGTGATGCCTTTGCTGAATCTATGACCTGGTATGTTTTATAAAGGACAAAAAAATAATAAAAATTTGGTCCAATATCCCATGTTTGGAAATGTCATTTTGTCTCATAATTTTTGAAGGAGTTTCCAGTACAGTCAAATAGCTCTGATTTCTTTTGCTCATCACCTTTTCTCTTGGTCCACTATTCTTATCTTGGGTAAAGCTGCCTTCTCACTCAGATTTCTGATAGCCCCCAAATTGCTCTTTTTTCCTGCAGTAAATATATATATATATATATATATATATATATATATATTTGGTGGCCCAACCACCTTTTGGCATACTTCCATTACTCAGCACTCTACTGTATCCTGTGTGGGCATTTTTAGGAGGATAATATGTGAAGATTCTCTGTTCCCCGTGCCCCCAGCAAAGGGATGTGCTTGTGATGGTCAAGAAGTCATGCCCATCGGCCTTATGGTGCTCCATGATTCCTGGGAGTTCTTATACCTGGCTTGATGAGCCTTTCTGTCAGTTCTGTGAGCTAAACTGAGACCCTTGCAACAAATTCCTTTTTGTTTATGTTAGAATCCTAATAGACACACCTCTCTAGGACATTCTCTACCATCCATTTTGTACACAGCTGCCTACTTTGTTTTCTTACTTTAAATGTCATCAACATTTGCAGCAAACACTAGTATTTACCAACAACACTAATGAGTACAACGTGTACTCAGATTTCCCTCTCTAATAACATCCTTCACTAGAAAAGAGGGATGATGATTCATTTCGTGAGGCAAGAAATTCAGATTAGGTCTAGAACTTCCAGTTGTTATACATTAAGATTACTTCGAAGAACGACAAAGACAGAGCTGTAAATAAAAAATAGCGTTTTAAAGGGTTTACTCCTGACCAGATTAAGCAATGTGAAAATGAAATAATTATAGATCGCTAAAAGTAGTTGAATTGATGAAAGGGCCATAAACTCACAAGGCTACTAAAACAAAAAATTAACATAAGTTACTCAAAATAAAATTTTAATATCTAAGTATAATGATTATGATAGGATATACTTATGCTGTCATTAATTTTTTTCATTAAATTTATTGGGGTGCTTAGTAGAACTATATAGGTTTCAAGTGTACATTTCTATAATATACCATCTATGTTACATTGTGTGCTCACCACCCAGAGTCAGTCCTCCTTCCATCACCATATATTGGATCCCCTTTTCCCTCTTCTACCACCTCTCTCCCGCCTTGTCATTAATTTTTAATAAATGGGAAAGCGTTCACTGATATATCAGCATTTTAAAACTCTTTTAAAGGCACTTTGATATGTAAATACACATTAATACACAAACACATATATGATGTAATCATATACAATATAAATGTATCTGATTTATGAGATATACTCGTATTTAGCTTTATAACTGGGGAATTAACCAAAAATTATTCTAAGTAAGCAAGTGTGAATACAGGCATTGAACCGAAAACAAGAAAAAATGGTTACCACTGGTCACAGTATTTCAATGACATCCTAATAGTTTGGTAGGGCTAACATATCATGAACTGGGTGGCTTTAACCACAGAAATTTATTGTCTCACAACTCTGGAGGAGAGAAGCCCGAAATCAAGGTGTCTGCCAGGGTAGGTTCCTTCTGAGGGCTTTCAGAAAGAATCTGCCCCATGGTTGTCTATCTTCTGGGTGGTTATAAGGCAATCTTTGGCAGTTCTTAGCTTGTAGAAGCATTAGCCTGATTTCTGGCTTCATCTTCACACGACATTCTTCCTGTGTGTGTGTATGTCTGTGTCTAAATTTCCCTTTTTAATAAGGATATCAGTCATATTGGATTAAAACCCACCATAATGATCTTAACTAATTACATCTGCCACAACCTTATTCCCAAATAAGGTGCCATTCTGAGGTACCAGGGGTTAGGATTTCAACATATAAATTTTGGAAGGGACACAACTCAACCCAGAATAGACATTCAATGCCATAATACATATTAAAGAAACAATATGTGAATATACTGAGTGCTGAACGTAATTAAATGTTGATATATCAAATTAATGAAGTAGCCTGCAGCAATTAAAATTGTAAGGATGATGACTTCACAAAATGAATTATTTAAAAAAAAACACATTTCTTTTTCATTACTGTTAACACTATGAAAGCTGCCTATATGTGATACATGATTGAAAAGAAATGTGAAAAAATATATACTTAGAGAGCTAAGGAAAAAATTAGGGGTGAATTGTTACAATTCTTTTTATAATGTTTATTTAAAAGTAATGTAAACGTTGAAGAGGGAGTGACTGTGGTAAACCTTGGAACATGGCTTTCCTGGGAGAGAACCTGATTCAGACGGAGAAACCTGGGTAAGCCAGTCCTGATGATGCCTAAATCAAAAGCAGTCGCTGAGGAGCAAGGGCAATAGACTTCTAACTGTGTGAACACAAATTGAGTATATTCAATATTTGAGGTGTTATTTTCTTGAAAATGACCTACACACATAAGAACTCAATACAAGTAGCGGGAGCCAGTGAGCACGGGGGAGCAACTGTACTTGCCACAGAGCGGTCAAGTAAACATTTCAGTTTGGAAGTGATGTGGAAAGGAAAGGTTGTCCTTGCCTAAAGAAGGAAAATAAGCTGTGGTCAAAAAAGACTGCATAACAGTCCCACGATTCCAAAACCTAACCACAAAGGCGGGTGAACTCATGGCGCCAAGAGATATTGTAACTGGGGTTTAGGAACAAAGATCACTCGAATGCCCAAGGCTTCTCTTCATAGAATGGATGTGTCTATTTGAAAATATTGCTTGTACTGTAGCTCCCCTCCCCCCACCCCTGCCCTTATCCACGGTTTCACTTTTCTTGGTTTCAGTTACCCATGGTCAACTCTGGTCTGAAAATATTAAGGTAAAAATTCCAGAAATAATCTCTAAGTTTTAAATTAAGCACTGTTCTAAGTAGATGATGAAATCTCACGCTGTACCACTCTGTCCCACCCAGGACGTGAAGCATCCCTTTGCCTCTCATCTCCATGCTGTATACGCTCCTTACCCATTAGTCACTTAATAGCCAGCTCAGTTATCAGATTGACTGTCACAGTATCGCAGTGCTTGTGTAACCCTTATTTTACTTAATAATGGTCTCAATGCACAAAAGTAGTGACGCTGGTAATTCAGATATGCCAAAGAGAAGCCATAACGTGTACTCACGTATAGGAAAAAACAGCATATATAGGATTCTGTAATGCCCACAGTTTTTGGCTTCCCCTGGGGGTTTTGCAATGTGGAATGAATGATCATTTAGAATTGAAGGAGCTTATACGGTTCTCTGTATAAGATTTAGAAGAGTCTAGAATAAGGCTTAACATAATAGTACCTTTGATCTCCATGTTTAGGCACTATGAACCTCACCTAGTAGACCAAACTTCTTAGTGAAAAATGTGCATTCCCTTCAATCTTAGAGTGCTTTTCATTTGGCTTTTCCCAAGCTGATCTGTAATATATTTATAATTTGGCACTCGCTTAGTTAATTAATTTCATACATGGAGTGAGATACAAATGAGTTCCATGGTGCCAAGATATCTAGAGAGCCCAGAAACTAGTAGAAAATTTTCAGTGCCATTAGCAGTTAAAAAAAATGAATAAATAAAATAAAATAAAATACGCAGCTTCAAAGATATTAAGAAAAGATTCCTGAAGAAAACTACTTTTACGTTGAAAGAAAAGGTTTCAATTTTAGGCTTATCATTTTAATTTTTCTTAATAAAATCCCATCTGTTCCCATCTCAATAATATCCCATGGAATATGAGTTTTATGCTGAGAGGGAACATGACAAAGGAAATAGGAGTGAGTTGAACAGAATTGAAGAGGGCCTAACTAACATAAAGTTTTGCAGAATTATTCACTGAATTAGACTTGATATATTGCATTGCCAAACTTTTTTTTTTTTTTAATGTCAGAGGACATTCATCGGTCTACATACTGTCTAAAGTCTGTGAACTAGTCTTGTGTTTTCTGCCTGCTCCCTAGAACTCAAAGGGCTACAGACATTACAGGAATTACAGGAGTTACTGTTCGCCAATATCATGGACAATTACTTGACTGATTTAATATAAAAGAAAAACTCTCCCAAGGATTCTAAAATTATATTCAGAATCTGATAAAATAAGCATTTATTGAGCAACCATCTGTCTGACACCAAACTGGGAATTGTAAAAAATGAATAGATATATCAAACATGACTCTTTAGAAGGGTGGTTTCAAATTATACTGTGAATTGGATTTACCTGGCACATATTAATAAGGTAGTTTCTGACCTCCGCTAAGATTTGACAATTCAGTAGATCTAAGATAGCAACCAAGAATCAGCACTCAAGCAACTAGCCTGGGTAAATCTGATGCTAATACTCCATGACCCATGCTTTGAGAATCAGTGGTCCAATACAGAAAAATACTATACATATAAATAGTGAAAACACAAGGTAAGCTAGAATGTAAAATTATACATAGAAAATAATCTGATTGGTGGAGGAGATGCAGGCTGTGGAGTCAGGAGAACTCTATTTAAATCCGCTTATTAGCTGTAAGACCTTGGGGCTGATAGTTACTTCCCCAATTTTTAATTAACCCATCCAGAAAGTGGAAAGTGTGATCATTTCTTTTTAGGATTATTATAAGAATTGTATGAGGAAATGTACATCAAGTGCCTAACAGATACAAAAGTCAAAAACTTTCTTTAAAAGATCTCTTCCTTCCTCTCCCCCATACAATGGAGTAAGTGAAATGCTAGAAGTCAGAGACTGTGGACATCTCATTTTCAGTAAGGTTCCACCTACCCTTAGATGCCAAATAATCTTGAAGATATGGAAAATCCACTAGCCATGTATTTACAGTGAAAGCTAACCAACCTGGACTAATTGTTAACATATTTGACTTGCCTAAGTATTTTAAGAAACCAAAACAGAAATTGGCAGGTAAATAGATAAAAAAAAGATGCCTTATAAAGATATACTGAAACACAAAAGCACATCCTTATACTAATTTGGCAAGTCACAATCTTATAGGAATTGTAATCAGTAGAAAATTTGATGATAAGCAGCAGGGAGTAAGTACAAAGACCTTAATCACGGGACAGCATAAGATTTCAGAAAGTAAAATGGCACCTCTGGAAATACAGATATGTGGAAGTAAAACTAGATCAATGTTTCATAACTCAAATCAATATATCATTTGGTAAACTATCTAAATATTTTATCCCTTGAAGTGAAAAACCAGAGGGGAGCATAGCTGAATTCCACAGCTGCCCTTTTCTGAGATGAGTTTTGTACATTTAAGGTTAGTGAGAGTAAGTCAATGAGGCTTGTCAAGTAGGATACAATGGATTTAACTATCTGTATTAAAAGCCTCAAAGTCTATATAAACCTCTTTCAACAAATTTATCACTAGACACAGATTTCACAAAAACCAGCATGAAAACCAATGTAAAAATGTGAAAGCAAAAAAACCAGTTCAGTTTTAGAGTGACTGAGCAGATACACCGAGAAAAGTCTACCACAATGAAGCACCTGACTTACAAATATGGACAAAACAAAGACTAATAATTAAAAAGTTGAAAACAGAGGCTCCTGAGGGAGGAAAGTAGATGATTCACACAGGCCTGGATCCTGGAAAAAATGAAGACTGACTGTGAATGGGATTTTAGTCACCACTGATAGACTTCAATGCAAATAGGAAACACATAGCTATTGTATTTTATATAAATATACATATAAATAAATATATATATAAATACACACACACAGACACTCACACACACACACACACACACATATATAAATATATATATATATATATATATATATATGAATTGAGTATAGAAACATCTAGAGTTAATTATACTGTCTCTACTGTGTCTATACTGTTGTGAATTCGAAGTTGATATTTTAGCAAATTAGTAGATCTGTGAGCATCCCCTATAGACTTACTAACAGGGTTGCAAGGAATTGATGGTTGGTTCTGACTCAATGAATTCAACTGATTATCCACAAAACAGAAAAGCCATGAAGAAATTAACAAAGAAATTAGTATCCATTCTAAACTATGATGTTTGTAACTTTTTTTGAATGGTTGCAACATGGTAGACCCACTCTTTGTGTGCCTTGGTTCAAGGGAAGACAGGCCATCCATGAATCTGAAAGTGCCAGAAGTTGCACCACTCGTAAGTTTGCCTTCCCTGTAATTTCTCATTCACATGAGAGACCTTGACAACTGTCCTTCCTGCAGCTCTGCCTATTTGCTGGAAATAGTGTATGTCTGTAACTCATACAGAGACTTATATTTTAAGGCCAGGTGTAATGAACTATTTGGAGCTAGCCAATAAAAAACTAAAATTTGTTAAAATTTATCTTGGTGCTTTAAATGTGTCTTCCTCCCCCACACCCTTCCAGTAACCATGTAAAATAGTTCATCCTGAACTATTTAGGCCAAATCCTGACTGGATGTGCCCTTTTTGCTGGAAAATTACATGAACATATTGCTGAGATAAAGGAGACCTGCCATTCTGGCACCATTAGAGGATGAATTAATCTTACTTTAAACCAATTTTTTTCTTTGTTAAATGAGACACAGTGTTGGCGATGATGTCACGATGGATGATTAAACATTATTGGACCTTGAAAGATCTCAAGTCTGCACCAAAATTGGCAAAATGAATATCCTGTACAACATTAAACAACAGTTAAGTTTTAATTCCTGGGGAAGAATGGCTTTTAGAAGAGTAATGAAGATGGATTTATGACCACAACACATGGTAAGACCTTTAGAAGGAAAAAGAAAATAGTTTATGTACTATTTGTTTCACAACAGTTATATACTATATGCTTTTAAAAGTCAGAGGTTTTATATACCATGAAGCATTACTAGCCATAAGAAAAGATGAAATACTGCCATTTGTGACAACATGGATGGATCTTGAGATTATCATGCTAAGTGAAATAAGTCAGACAGAAAAAGTGGAGAACCATATGACTTCACTCATATGTGGGCTATAAAAGTAAAAGCAACAAATGAAAAAGACAAACAAACAAACAAAATTAGACACAGACAACAGTTTAGCGGTTACCAGAGGGTACGAGGAGGGGGGTGGGAGATGAGGGCAAAGGGGATCAAATATATGGTGATGGAAGGAGAACTGACTCTGGGTGGTGAACACACAATGCAACATATAAATGATGTATTATAAAAATGTACAATTGAAACCTATATAATTTTACCAACCAATAAATATCACCCCAATAAATATAATAATTTTTTTTAAAAAACTTAAAAAATGGGAACAACTTGACAGTTTACATAATGGAATATTAGGCTAATAAGACAAAATAGAATTTAAAAAAAGAACACATTAACTGCTCTTTATTACACATAACAAGGGTGAAGAAACAACTCTTAAAGATCATGTTCTTTGTATAATATGAATCTCTTATTTAGAATTGAGTTATTGGGACATTGTTAAAGTTGTTTACAAAAATGATGAGAACAAAACTCTATTTGAGATAAAGTGATTGAAACCTTGGCTAAAGAATATTTATTACCTAAACATTATTTGAAAATGGTAGTTAACAAAGATAGAGCAGAAAAAAAAAACTACTTTCATCTACAGTTTTGATTTTTTGGCTTTAGAATATAATCTTTGAAGAATTTTATGCAGGATGTTGAGATCTTCGTAAACAGTATTCTATTTATAACACTTACATTAATGTTTAGAAAAATGAAAAGTTTCATCATATGATCTAAACTTTGAAATCTAAGACCAAATGTGCACATCCTGACCCCAATGACACTGCTCTATCAATTGGTCTATGTACTATACTTGCATTATAGCTGACTGTCTCTGAATTACATAAATCAAATATCAATATTTAACCTTAAAGATGAATGCTATGCTTTTTCACATTCTTGATTTGCCTGAAACCTTTGCATTAAAAAACAAACTTGAAGAAAATACAAGAATGAATGTTACATTACAGAAAATTTTTATTCTTTGTACTTAACTTTGTTGTTCTTAATTTTCCAAATTGTGTCCAATGAACAAGTATTGCTTTACTAATTCAATAAAGAGCATGGCATTAAAAAAAAAAGTACCATGCATGTTGCTTGGAATATTATAGGTATTCAATAACTGGTGGCATTTGTTTGTGGTAAGTTAGATTATCTGTTAAGATGTCAAATAATATGAAGATAAAAGCAACCCATATACCTTTTCTTATATACCTCTTAGCATGTTTGCCTCAGACTGATTTCTATTTATAATATTTTATATTTGCTCATCATCCAGCTATTTTTAAGTTAGAAACTGTAAGACAATGTGTTGCATAGACTCTATGTTCTAGAGAACTACTTTCCGAAGTGCACCTCAGAACATCACTTATGACATCCTCTGAGAAGAATATCTAAATACAATTTGTTGGAATTTATTTCTAACCTTTTGTAGAAACTTAACATTATTTTGAAGAATTCTAACTTGATTTATTTATGAAACACTGAAAATATTTAACTTCCATGTACCATGTAGTTTCCAAAAATATATTTCATGCACGGTAAACAATGAATAACATACCACAGACTGCTATTCGGAGACCCACTCTTTACACACATTGACTCTAGAGAATGGTTACAAGAGGTAAATAAACCTTTTTTGGACATTTTATAAAAAGCAGCAAGATTTTTACAAAAATTTTGCCTATGTTCTATCTACACAGATTAACTGAAAGAATGTACAGTATCTATTTCATCAAAGTGTTAAATATTTGATCTACATTTAATATCCTATCAAATTTAATGTGAAGTCAGTAACTGATTGCATCAGTTTCTTAGGAGTTATTCTCATTCATACTTGTCAAAGCCGCAGCCCCATGTAGACTCCTCTTAATATACTCATACTCGTATGAAAACAATCAGCATTGTGATTTGTAAGAAGTTGGTGACATGACCATAATAAATCTAAAAATTAGCTATGCTTCTGAATTACTGAAAAGAGTTCACCACTGAACACAATTATAGTTAAAATGCAGAAGTGACTGAATGGTATAGCCTAGGTAATTTCATATCTAATCATTACAACCAAGAGTTTACAATCATTACAGGTAATCTTTGCATTAAGAGATCAAATTGGTTTTTAAAGTAAACATTTTCATTTTGTTCTTCTAAATACTCCTGTGGATGGACTGGAATGAGCCAGACTTAGCAAAGGATTTGCTTTGATCAATAATACTCAAGCAAGGGGAAGATCGGTCCAGTGATTAATTTCATGCTGTACTCATGGGAACAAAACAGCTGAGAATATTTGTCTCAATAATCCCTTTTCCCAGATGTAATTACAAATGGAATTGATCAACTCATGTCTTTCTATTGAGGCAGATGCAGGCATATTAGAATTGCTAGTGTGTGTAATAATTTAGTAGAGATCCTCGATCCTTGGGGCTACAGGGAATTAGATGTTAGAATCTTATTTTAAAAGAAAATACTTTTTCTTCTTCAAGTTCCTTCTTGTCAAGGTTAAATACTTCCCCTTTTGGCATCTTTGTAGAGTCTTGTGAAGAAAAGCTAAGAACTGAATGTTTATCAACAGCATAGAAGATTTGGAAGAATACTAGGTTTGGGAGACAGACTTCCTAAAGATACTTAAGTTGCTATAAACTCACCTTCTTGGAACCTCAACTGCCTCATCTTTATAATGTGGACAATGATATAGATATATTGCAGAGCAGTTATGAGGATTACATGAGATCATCTCTGTAAAGCAACCAGACACTTCCAGAGAAGTGGTAATTAATAAAAGCCATTCTTCACAGTTCAGATACTTTTGCTGTGTAACTTCTATAGCACATCGTGATAAAACTTGTGTTTAATATACATGCCTTATTTAGCAATAATTAAATTTAACATCCAAAAATATATCTCAGATGTCAATTTGTTAAGCTGGGCTTGCATACCAAATTAATAATGGGAAATGTCAGTGGATTGAATTAAAACCGACCCTTGATGTCTATTATCTCCTCTGAAGTATATTCATACCAGCATATTTATAGATACTGAAATCACACACATCAGTCTTCACTCAGGAATATGACCAAATGTAGGTCTAACATAAAGAACTAGGATATAAGCACTGACTAAATTACCTTTTTGACATTGCATAAAAGTGAAAGAGATCCAACTATCTGGGTTAACTAACCTATATTTTTGAAAACTTAAACATAGGTTGTTTGTTTTTAAACACATACATATTTCATTTAATAATACCTTGCCCAACTCTGATTCACGACAGTGCTACTGTTTCTGAAGTTTCCTAAAGTGTTTATAAATATGCATGTATATGTTATATATTTCACTAAGTGGGGAGGATTTGCATACCCTCTCAGCTAATGGGAGGCAGAGCTAGTATGGCATCTGTGTTGTAAATTTTCTGCCAAGGAGCTTAATACACAATTGTACAAGCACCCTCCGCCAATGAGCAGTTCATCACACAACTATGATGTGAGCAAGTTCTTCAATGTGTGTTTTTATGCTACAGAGGCCTTTCTTTCTGCCATTTACTTTGCACTGGCTAAGAGTTTTGATTTTGAATAGCTGACAAACATTGTATAGATGAGAAGTTACACTTGCCACAAAGAACCATCATTCTGGATATTAAAATTCAAGTTTTACAGAAGCTCATAATGTCTGCAAGAGCATGATTGATGAAATAGAGTGAAAAATCAGTAGGCAACTAGGTAGCAGGTAGAAATACTTTGATGTTGTAAAGGGCATCATAAAGCTCATTGAATCCTGGTACAGAACAGACAAACAAACATAGAAAAGAAGACATGGATGTCACAGTTTAAGGGATCTAAAGAAACTGCTGATAGAGAAACAAACAGATCTTCAACAAAGACTCTGTTATAAAGACCACCCAAAGCTCTAATTCAATTAAAACATACACTTTCAGGTTCCATATCTCTCCTTTTCTCTCTCTCTCTGCCCCTGCTCCTTCTTTCCTTCCCTCCCTCTATACACACACCCATCCCATCAGTTTTCCAAGAAATGGGTATAATTATTATATTACTGTCCTCTTAGTCATTTTACTTTGATATCAAACCAAAACATACTGGAAAAACAAAAAGAGATGAGTGCTATTTTTATTTAACTCTTATATTAAAGATGGTCTTTACGAACAAAATGATAAGAAGCCATGAATCCATCGTTACATCTGAATTGCCCTGGTAATTTTCCAGTGAATTCTATCCCTTTGGCCATAAACACACTCATGATTAATTATTTTTCATTGCTGGTCTGAACTGACAAGTGACAGTTTTCTTCTAAATCTTGAAATGTGAAAATTGATTTTGAGAGAAAAAATTACAAAAAGTTTTGTCCCAGTATAATTTCCCTATCTTATATGCATAACATCATTTGAACTCAACAGTTTCAGTGGTTTGGAGGGGTTTTGTTCTCTTTACAAACCAATTGCATACTTCCCTGCATAGTTTCTTCTTGTAGTTCTGGAAGCCATTTTTATAAACAAAGCCAATATTGGTTGTATCAGTTAGGCCACCATTAGTTGCCAGTAACAAAAAACAACCAACACTGGCTCACGATAAAAAAAAAATGTATTCACATAACTGAAAAGCCTGCAGAAAAGGCTGACTTCTGGTGTGATTTATGATAGGAGATCAACTGACTTCTCCTGAGTTTGGTTTCTCTATTTTTTGTTTTTATGACCTTTTTGTTGTTTCTCTTCTGGGAGAGGTAGCAAGAAACTGTAGCATCTCTAAATTTAACACCTTGTTTTGTCCAAATATTCCCTAGTTTCTTAAAGCAAAGGCTTCTGGTTAACTTTGAAATGTACTAATCAGAATGGCTTTAGCCAGGGTGTCGAATGCATTAATCTTTTAAGTCTAGGTGGCATGTCTTACCCTCAGAGATAGGAGTGGCATCAGTTTAATGAAAGCACAACCACTGAAGTTACTGTACGGAGAAGTGGTTAACCCAAAACTAAAAGCACATACACTTACTAAAGGAAGAAAGGGTGCAGAATTACCCCCAACAAAAAGTAAATAACCTCTGCTCAAAATCTCATTTTGCCAAAAATATGTTTTCAAATATGTAGATAGGGACATTTAAATATGATGCGCTAAACATTGTTTCTTCTTTTCCATTCCCTCTCTTATTTTCCCCTTGTTAATGTACCTACTGGTGGTACATATGGGGGGAAGAAGAATGTCTCTGCTCTTGGAAGGGGCTGAATCACAAATTAAGATGGATCTGAAAAACAGGAGAATGAGTACCTCTCTTAAGGGATCAGAAACTTCTGATCTCACGAATTGATTAACAACTATTTGAGTTAACAAAAAATCGGGAAGACTTGCTCTGAAGTTTCAGATTAAATGACATCTGCATGAACAAGGACTTTGTCTCTTCCTAACAATACTGTTCTAAAAGATTGTTGCATCTAAGATGCCATTGATTATGAAGCATACCAGTATTTCATGTTCCACTGGGACAAGGAAAAAACAGCCAATTAAACTATAACACAGCATTGATTGTAGGATGCTTGCAGACATAAGAAATGTTACAAAGGGAGGAAAATGTGCTTCTTTGCATTGATACCACATACGGTTGAATGTAATTTACATTGCACGAGAATATTGTTTAGGACATATATTTGGAAGCAGACAGACCTGGGTTTATGACCCAATGCCTCACATACTAGTTGCATGACTGTTTCAAACTACTTATTTTTGTCTTCAGTTTTCTCATATGAAAAATAGGATATCATCAATGTTAATGATATAGGGTATGAAGATTTAAAGTAGATAATTTGTGGAACGCCCATCACTCAAAATAACTGTTACTTAGTAAACATTCAATAATTCTAAGTTTTAATATCAGTTATTTGGGATATATAGAAAAATTTAAAAATAAAAATATATAAATATTCAAACACATTTTAAACCATAATTTTGGAGTGCCAACCCTCCTACCACAGTACTTTATAGGAAAGTGCCATAAATCATTGTCCATAATGGTCATTCTTCATTAATCACTGCCCACACTATTCTTCCTAGAACAACACTTCCTCCCTCAGAGCTCTCTTTTCCAAACAAGATATTTTCCTTCCATGTTCTCTTCATATTTCACTTCTTCACCCCCTTTCCTAAACTTCTTCTAGTGATCATTAACGCTATTTATAAATATCTCATTTTATTCCCTTCCTGGTTCATATGAAGATGGAAACTGCCTGACTCTTTGACACTAGGATCACCCAAATATTTTGTTTTAAGGAAATATGAGCAAAAGTTCAATTCTTGGCAGAGCTGTTAAGTAAGGGCCAGCAAAGGAATTCTCTAATTTTCTGGCCTCAGTTTTTGGAAATATGTAGAGGTAGCTCAGATGCTTGAGCAAATATCATGAGCCGAAAGTTCCTGCATCGAACATAGATTGAGAATGGAGAAATATAATTTTGCTGTGTTTATTCTTTGAGAATATTTTTTCTGACCATAGCAAAACCTAAGCCGATAGTTCCATACCCCGGGGTAAATTTGGTGCCCTGCGGACATGTGGCACCATCTGAAGACACGTCTGGCTGTCACACCTGGGGGCAGGGATGTTACTAGCATGTAGCACACAGAGGCCGCTGCCAAATACCCTCCAACACTACAGACTCAGAATTAAGAATTATCTCTCTGAAAATGTCAATTGTGCCAAGGCTGAGAAATTTGATTTATGCTATCTTGACAACACATTTTAGTTTAAAATTAACAATTTATATAAAGAAGTCCCTAGATTAATGCTTATATATATTGGTGGTTAATTAATGTTCATTGATTAAAAGTTAATCCAACAAATTTATTTCAAATATTCAGGATAAACTGTTCCAAATAATTTAAATATTGTGCTTATTTGTGGTTTCAAAAAAGCACAAATAGGATTTATTTATTTAAGAAGTTTAGGCTAGAAGAAATTTTAGAGCCCCACAATAAGACCAAGTAAATATAGATGCTGAGCTAAAGACTCTGCTGCCGTTTCAGGAACTACACTGGGAACACAATTTACCAAACATCGGTCATGTGCAGTTTACAGCCTTACAAAATCAGAACTAAACTAAATCAAAGTAAATGCATTTAACAGTGCTATATGGTAGCTTTCCTCCCTTTAATTTTTGTGAAATGCTTTTTAGCTAAATAGTAGAGTTCCGTGTAGAAGAGAACTAATAAGATTAGTTTAAACCTCTTCTAGGCTTTGAGATATTTTCTTCTTTGAAATATCTAGTTTGTCTTCAGAGATTAATGAAAAGGAAGTCATTTTTTTTCCTGTTACTATAACTTACCTGCAATTTATGGCATAATGTGTTTCCCCAAAAATAAGACCTAGTCGGATCATCAGCTCTAATGCATCTTTTGTAGCAAAATTTAATATAAGACCCAGTCTTATTTTAATATAATATAGGACCAAGTCTTTATAATATAATATAATAATAATATAATATAACATAATACTGGGTCTTATATAAGACCCGGTCTTATATTAACTTTTGCTCCAAAAGATGCATTAGAGCTGATGGTCCAGATAGGTCTTATTTTGGGAGAAACACGGTAGCAAAATAAGCTTTCAGTTGAAGAAATTTCAATTGATCTTCAAAAGGACTTTTCAGGGGTAATAATAAATTATCTAAGTGTCTAGCTTTTAAGCAACTGTGCCAGCAGACTGACAGTCTCACTTGCCCCATGGTGAAGGTGGGCAAGAGGGTGAGCAGCTTCCAAAATAGGGTTCACTTAGGACTACACAACCCTAGTTTAATGTGTGTTTCATATTAGTTCATGAACACATATGTTGAAGAATATATGAGTTTGAGTATGTTCTGTGTGGGAAATTGTAACAACTATATCAAATAAATACTATCTGTCTTATAAATGCAGCCTCTTTTTTAAATTTCTTTTCTTTTTCTAGTAAACTCTTCCTTCTTGAGTAAACTCTTGAGGAATCACTTGAGTTCCACAACTATTCTACCTAGACCAGTGCTATCCAATAGAAATACAAGCAAACCACAAGTCTGAGACACATGAGTAATTATAAATTTTCTAGTAGCCACCCTAGAAAAAGTAACACAAAGCAGACAAAATTGTTTTAATATTTTGTTTAACTCAATATATCTAAAATATTTTTTCAAACATGTAATCAATATGAAAAGGTTATTGAGAATGTTACTGGTTTTCATACAAATCTGAAGTCAGGTGTATTTGTTATGTTATAGGACATCTCAAAAGAAACTAGCTATATTTCAAATGCTCAACACTCACATGTAGCTAGTGAATACCACTGTGCATATTATAAATCTAGAGAAATGAATAAAGAAATTTGCCGAATGTGGATAACAGTGGGAAAACTAAGAGGAAAAGATACATTCTTCAAAAATAAGAAAAGTCAGCAAGTGGAGAGGAAACAAAATAGGTTGTGTTGTTCCAAAGAGCAGATGTAGGACCGGTTAATGTGTGGCATATGGGCTTAAAAAGATTTTTAGTCACTAGTATTATTCCAATAACAGAACAGTTTGCATTTAAAGTATGGGAGGGATTCACACTATTCCAAGTATCTATCGGGAGTGCCAAAAAATGTATACATTTTAAGAGATGCTATCTATGTATTAATTTTTGAAGTTGAACTGAATTACACTAGCAATGTGTAGTATGACATTTGCTCAAAAGATGGCAGTAATCAAATGAATGCTAATGTTATTCACTGTATTACAATTTTAATAGTTTATTCATTTCTTAAAATGTGTATACATATTTTTGGCAACCTCTGTATTTCCCAGGAAGAAAGATAATATCTAAATAAAATAATTAAATAAAGGCTTAGCCCTGTCCATTTTGACTCTATCACAGCCAACACACTACCATAATATTTCATAAACTTTTCTTAGAAACCATGCTAAGTATCATATAGTATCTCACCCAATTCTTTCATCAACTTTGGTTAATAAAAATGTTTAGTGTTCTCATTTTCACATATGAGGAAACTGAGGCTTCAAGAGGTTAAGGAAATGTTCAAGGACATATGGCTAATGAATAGGGGAGCTACAATCTAAGTTCAAATACTCTGAATCTTTAGCTAAACCACTCTGCCATTAGAATATAGGTCCACCTACAGCAGCCATCTCACGTATGAACCTGCGTCCTAACACTGAACTATACTCAAAGCAGTTTCAGGAACTAGGTGTACTTTTATCTCAGCTCCTTTTATCTTCCCCCAAGGTGATTTTCAAACCAATCTATTCAATTAAATGAAAAACTTCACTTTTACTTATTTTTCCTCAGTTCTAACCTGTAGTTCCTCTTTAATGTTCTTCATAAAAGAAATGTAAGAAATCAATAATTAAAAAGAGAGGAAATTATAGTTATAGTTAGTGTGACTATAAAGAATTTGTATTTAGGTTGGATTATATTCAGGATATATTTTTCAAAAACTTATCTTCCAATTTAAAAACATGTTACCGTATTTTACCACGTATAATGCATACCCATGTTTTTGGCCCAAACTTTCAGGGAAAAAATCTTTTGTTTCAATTTTTTAATTCAGATTTTTATTTGTTTATATGTAGGTACTTGTTTTTTGTATTATAAAGGAATTTTAGCATCTATTTATTTATTTATTTATTTATTATTACACTTTTAACCCATAAACATAAATAAAATACTAAAAACATTTATATGGATATGGAATTAGTACTACCCATGTATAATGGGCATCCTTATTTTTCCCTCACAAATTTGGGCAAAAAAGTGTGCATTATACACATCAAAATACAGTATTTGGTTTAAAACTGAAGAAATATTTTTAGAATAAAAACAACTGACTTATTTGCCCTGTCATTAGCATTTTTTTTAATTTAACATGTTGTTTTTAATCCTCCTATTCAGCTATTACATATCAGGTGAGCCCACATTCATGAGAATATTAGTCACCGTGTTCGTGCCTTCATCATCATCCCTGTAGACTGTTATAATTGTCTTTCTTTAATCTATCAGTTCAATCTGCCAAGTTCTGGCATCACCTCTAGCAGTTTGGGAACTCAACATTCCTCTTAAAATCTTCTTATAAACATCCAGTCCTTCTTTTTCCTTGAGAAACTTAACTTGTGAATCGTCCCCAAGACCAGCCAGCATCCATGAGTATACCGTCTCTAGACCTCTGCTATCTTTACCCTGAGGAAAATGTGAACAAAAGAAGGAATGGGCTCTAAATATTATCTTATCTCAGTCCTCATTTGGAACAGAGTAGTAAGATTGAAAAACAGTAATTTTTTGACAGAATGAGATGCATTGTTTTGAGATTCATCTCAAACGATTTGAGACAAATAATTTTACTTTGATTACTCAAGCTATAGAAGTCGCATGCTCTTTGCATTAACAGGACTTTGAAAACAGTGTGTTGTTGGCTCTTTGTTTTACTCAAGCTCTTATTTCTGAAGTACTGAATAGAATTAATAAAAAGAATTTTATGCTTTGCATTTATATTTGTTGACATTTGAAATGTTTTAGCAAGGAATGATTCTCTGAAAACATCCATAAGTCCATGTTACATGTGTATCATTTGTTTATAACCCTGAGGAGACAGCAGAAGCTTCTGAAACATCTATCCAATTATACAATTATATCTGATGATCACCCTTCAGCATGTGCTTATTATATAGAAGAAGGATTTTAGTGGATACATTTTATTTCCCTTTAGAGTCCTAAACCATAATGCATAACCAAACGTGAATGTAGACCTAAGAGAAAGCTAACATTCCAGTCTTGCACTTCTGATAACCTTATCAGCCACATTCACAATACATTAGAGTGCAATAGATGAAGACACTTTCTGCAACTAAAACTAATTGCTCTATATTTCTCTTAAGCTCTTGCCGTCTATAATTCATGTTAGTCGGACATTTTCTCTAACTCAAAGTCATGCTCTACTTTGACAAATTGCCTTGCAGGTGATTTCTTTATTCCATGAATAATTATTTCAACTCTGACTCACTGTTAACTAAATAGGGCAGTGCTTTCCTTTATTTTTGTTTTGCTGTCTGAAATGAATAAATGAGTATAATTCTAGCCAACTTGCTCTTCATTAGCAAAATATTACCTTACATTCTGTTTGGCAGATGAAAGGCAAACTATGCTCAATGTGGGGTCAGGGATGGGGTGAATTGGAGAACCTTTAAAGACTTAATACATCAATAGGAAGAGAATTAGTCTATAAACCTGAAATAGGAAATGTGTTCAGAATATATTTGCATCTGTTCCCTAAAACAGTATTTCTCACTATGATCTTTTCTCACTGTGATCTCTTTTAGGGGAAGAAAAAAAAAATAGGTTCTAATTCTACCGTATGTAGCAAGAAATTGAAAAAAGAAAAATATGTGTATGGTTGTTTAGGCTCAAATGAGACTCTAAAACGCAGTACACCATGGAATAGGCATTTTCCTATTTTGAACCTACTAAAACTAAATTATGACGAAAAGGCACCCCTGTTTTGGATTCACACCAGGCTGGATGTCAGAAGGTGAACCTGAATGCATGTATCTACTAAGAATGTGCTTAACAAAAACCTCACTAAAGCCTTAAGTAAATAAAGGGTAGATTTGTCTTACCCAGCAAAACATCCAAGAATAGGTCATCCAGAATATGTATGAGGGGTTGGTAATGTCATCAAGAAACTTAGTTCTTATCTGGATTTACCTTTTATTCCCACTGGCACCACAATTGGTAACGTGTAAATCTGTATCCATGCTTGTTGCTTCCTTCCTTAGTTGCAATCTACACCTCTAGCTGTTCTATTCATGTAGCACATGGTATGTCGGCTACACTGGTCAAAGCAAGTTATAAAGCCACATCTACCTTCCTTAAGAACTGTAAATACTAGCGAAAAGCATTAATATCTACTAGAAAAATTCAAAAGCCCTATATAACTAAATTGTAATTGGAACAAAGACACAGGGAAAATAAATATCTCAAGATATTATCTCAAACAATATCTCAATATTTTCTTAGAGTTAGTTGAATTGGAAATGATTGAGTCACTGATAAAAATTTTAAAAAAGCAGAAGTAACTTTCAATAGAAAGAGGATAAATTCAATTTAAGTTATCATCAGTTTGAGGCAATAGCTATAGACAGAGCTAAATGGAAATATTCAGCATTCCCTGAGAGTGGTAGCCCTGAAGAGATTAGGAATAGAGATGTGGACTTGAGAGGCACAGGAACGGAGCATATAGTTTAAGCAATAATAGTGGATAAAGTGTCTGAATAAGCGTACTGGAACATAAGAGCAGATAGAGAAAGCTGAAGGCTGAACTTTGCTTCTTACAATGAGGGAAATTAGAACCAGTAAGGGAGGACAAAAATGAAAAGGTGAAGAAGTTCCACAGAAGCCAAGTATAAAGAATTTCAAGAGTAAATTGTGAACTGCTAACTATAAAAAAAAAAAAAAGTGTATGTGTAGGAAAGATGGAGCCAGTCAGGCTTCCCTCCCCCGGCACACTGGTGACCCTAACTGGTGGCCCTCTAGTTTGATAAGATGAAAAGCTGTGCAGGCACTGTCCATCTTGTAAATACTCTTATGTAAGTACCTTGGCTGCGAGCCACTTTTGTCTTGGTGAGTTATAAAAGGGTTCCGGCCATTTGATGAGGGGGTACGGGGGCCATGGGCTGCTGAAAAAAGGGCTACTGTGGGCTGCTGCTGCTGGCTGCGGGTAGTAACCTAAAAATGTCCAGCTGTGTGCAACAGAAGAAACCCTGGCTGTGTCCCAGAAAGCCTGTAAATAAAATATGTCTACTTTGACTTCGGCTCCACACATCTTCTTCCAGCTCCCTGAGTCGCAGACAACTTGCCCCCGGGACTCAACCCACTGGGACAGTATGTCTACTGACAACTGAGAAAAAATGCTTAAACAAATCAACTGGTAATAACTGAAGCCATTTACACAAGTTTCAGTAGATTATTAGAATGAAAATACCTGCATATAGACAGTTAAGAAGTTACGAAAAATGTATTCTTTAAGGAAAAATGAATTGTTTATACCCAGCAGAGTTCATGGACATAGTAAGCATTCACCTACATGTACATGAATGTGAATCGTAAAACTCAATGATTAAAAGTTCTAAAGATATAATTGACTTTATTTTTCCCAAGTTTCTAAATGATAATGATGACCATAACACCAATATTCTGTAATTATAGAGTAGCTCATAATATCACTATTAAGTAGGAAGAGGTTATGGTCCTTAATTCAGAAAGAGAAGCACAAAGGAGACCAATTCATATCATTAATTCATTTTTAAAAAACACACAAGTGGCAGCAGAATAAGGAACGGAGCCCTGAGTCTTTGTCTCATACTATAATACTTTGCCAGATTATCTTACTTCACCTTCACTCTCCTTGCAGTGTGTACCTGTCAATTTCTGCTGTGTAACAAACAACCATGAAAATCTCTGGGTGTTAAAACTGTACACATTGATTTCTCACTCACATCCTCAGATTGGTGGAGGTTTGGCTGGCTTAGCTGGGTTTGGCTGGACTTGGTTCTGAGTAATGAGTTCTGTATAGCTTTGCTCCATGTATCTCTTGTCCTCCTTTTACCAGAACCATGTTTTTCTGGTGGTGACGGAAGAAGCATAAAACAGCAAACACAAACGCATAAGCACATTTCAAGCACTTGCTTGTCCGCTATAATCCCATCTGCTAAAGCAAATCACATGCTCAAACCCAATCTCAATGTGGTGAGGAAGTAATCTCTGCTTCCAGTGAAAGAAAATATAAAGACACATTGAAGAAAACAGGGATAATGGCGTGATGGAGCCAGTTTGTGTAGACTCATGAGAGCTGATCTCACCTCTGAATTCAGTGATGTCATATAGGTAGTTTGAAACTGGCCATGGTAGGTTTATTTATACCGTGCAAATCAACAATGGCTAAACATCACAGGGTTGTTTGTTGCTGAGAACCAGTTGCTAAACATTTACCAGCACACCCCTGGGAATCAATAGAGGGAAGGGTGGACAAATTTGGAGAATCAGTGATGTTTACCAAAAATTATACTTCATACTCCATATTTTCCTTCATTCGTTTATTCATTCCTTCTAATTCACTGAGGACTTACTACAGTTCTACTACTGTATTAGCATGGTGTGAGAATAAAATGATGAATAAGAAATTAGCTCTCAATTAGTTCTGCTTCCTCCCCGTTTACCTCTGGTAATCACTAAACTATTATCTGTAACTACGAGCTTTTGTTTGTTGTGTTCATTTTTAAGCTATAAAATATGTGAGCTCACATAAGAGTGAATTCACATAGTTCTCAACTTTTTCTGTCTGACTTGTTTCACTTAGCATAATTTGAAGATCCATCCATGTTGTTGCAAATGGCCGTATTTCATCTTTTCTTACGGCTGAGTAAATATTCTATTGTATATATGTACCACATCTTCTTCATCCAATCATCCATCAAAGGACCCTTAGGTTGTTTCCATGTCTTGGCCACTGTGAATAATGCTGCAATGAACATAGGGGTTCATAAATCTTTATGAATAAATGTTTTCAGATTTTTTGGGTAGATACACAGAAGAAGGATTACTGGGTCATATGGTAATTCTATTATTTTTTGAGGATCCTCCATACTGTCTCGATAGTGGCTGTACCAATTTACATTCCCACCAACAGTGTATGAGGGTTCTTTTTTCTCCACAACCTCTCCAACACCTGTTACTAGTTGTCTTGTTGATAATAGTCACTCTAACAGGTATGAGGTGGTGTCTAATTGTGGTTTGATTTGCATTTCCCTAATAGCTAGTGAATTTGAGCATCTTTTCATATATCTGTTGGCCATTTGTGTCTTCTTGGGAGAAGTGTCTCTTCAGGTCCTGTGCCCATTTTTTATTGGATTGTTGTTGTTGGTTGTTTTTTTTTGTTATTGTTGTGTTGTGTGTGTGTGTGTGTGTGTGTGTGTATTTAAATTGTGTAAGTTCTTCATATATTTTGGATGTTAGTCTCTTATTGGAGATGTTGTTTGCAAATATCTTCTCCTGTTTGGTTGGTTGCCTCTTTGTTTTGTTGGTTTCTTTTGCTGTGCAGAAGCATTTTAGTTGGATATTGTCCCATTAATTTATCTCAGCTTTTGCTTCCCTTGCCTTTGAGGTCAAACTCATAAAATCCGCTCTGCACCCAAGGTCCATAAGTTTAATACCTATGCTTTCTTCTTTGCAATTTATTGTTTCGGGTCTTATATTTAGGTCTTTGATCCATTTTGAGTTAATCTTAGCATATGGTGACAGATAAAATCTAGCTTCATTCTTTTTCACGTGGCTTTCCAATTTCCCCAGCACCATTTATTGAAGAGGCTTTCTTTTCTCCATTGTGTGATTTGGGCTACTTTGTCAAAAATTGTCTGCCCGTATATATGTGAGTTTATCTCTGGGTAGTAAACACAATGCAATATATAGATGATATTATTACAGAAATGTACACTTGGAACCTATATAATTTTACTAACCAATGTCACCCCAATAAATTTAATACAAATTAATAAAAAAGAAGATATAGCTCTGTTCTGGTGTTTTTTGTGAGAAAAGAGAAGAAGTACACATATATACATATATATGTATATATATACACACATATATATATATACATATATGTGTGTATATATATATATATACACACACACACACATACATATATTTCTAAGATGTACTATACTAAGCAATATGTACAAGACGTTATATCACCCCAGAAAAAAAGAGAAACAATATTTTGCTACTTGCTCCTCCAAATGTTAAGAAGAGTAAGATCTGAGGTCACACATAAACCTGAAACATTTAAAGCTCAGAAGGTACTGGAGAAGACACTTTGGCATATTCATAAGCAGGCCTACGTATTGCCATGACCCTTTCAGCAAGTGTAATCATCAATGACTATTCAGTCAACACAATAGCACAGGTAATAGGAAAATAGCAAGGAACTATGTTTTAATTAGCTTGTATTAAATGATTGAATGCTTCCTATTGAATTGGTTTTATTGTATTATGAGTATGATGTTTTATCCTAAAATATTTCTGCTATCCTTTGGCAGATTACATCATTTTCAAAATATGTCTACCCTATATATGGTGTTCTTATGTTACAGTTTACCTAGTTAACAACTTTGTAAATGTTTCTCAAAGCTGTATATGAAAATAAGCAAGGGCCAGGAGTATATTATCCTCCAGGTTTTAAGAGACCCAGTTATGAGCCAGTTATTTAGGAACTTCAATTTGTCAGGTTTGACAACATTGTAATTGATTGCAATAATAAAACTTAACAACAGCTGAATAACTATGGAGGGATTAGCCTTGTTTTCTTAAGGGTTTTGCAAGTATGATAAGTAGGTTGTGGTGCTTTTACTGACATAAGTGCACAAGAGAAATATGATCTCTTTTAGTGCACAAAGTGACAAAAGATCAAGTTGTTGGGCTGCAGGCTACAACAAATTAAACATATTGAATTTCAACTGTGGTCTAATGTAGCCTTAAGTTTGTTTCAGTCCATTCAAGTGATACCTTTCCATGCTAGTGATATAACTTTATCAGTAAATCTGATGGAGTGGCATTGTAGTTCATTATTTTAAGTAGTATTTACGGTTTAAATGCAATAAGGCTTTACTTATAAGCCTTTATTTATGACTGGGTGGGATTTAAACAATAAATCTCGTTTGAATCACTGTACATCTATGCCAAAACTTCATAATGCAGTTTGCTATGCTAAACAAAAGGTGTCTAATTTCAATTATACTACTGACTTTATTCAAATCAATCAAATAAAACAACAAAAACATTACTGTGGCATTTATTTGTATTTAGATTTTCTAAAAATGAGAGGTACTAGCATATTTTCTTCTTGAATTTTAGTGACATATTTAAAATGATAAAATACTACTGATTGACCTTGAGGGATAGCTTTATAATCTGATGCAAATTAGTGATTTTCTTACTTGCAAACATTTTCATTTGTGAATGGGAGAGACAATTTATTGTACTAACTGCTAAGCCTGGGTTGAAAATGATAACAGTTTCATCTAAAATTGGAGGGAATCTAGAGTTTCTCTTAATAATTAGGTAAGTCTAGGCAAATTTAAAAGGTACACAATGTAAAATCTTAGGAAATATTTTCCATAACTGTCGACTAAAAAAAAAGTACATTATTTTGCACCAATAATGACACTAACCTGCCAACAATACATTTACAAGAAGCTACCAGGTCATAAAATCAGTATAAAGAGTCTTCTTTTTAACAACATTTTATTAAAATTTCAGCACCTACTTCTTAGGCATAAATAATAATACCTTTACCTTTTACCCCATATATACGTCAGATCTATGTAATAATAAGGATAAAACCTTGTAATCTAGTATCCACCAATCTGATTCACTGAAACTATCACTCAAAGTCAATTAGTAGCATTTATCATTTCAAATATGCCACTAACATTCTAAGAAAAAAATACACTGACACCTCTCATTTTTAGAAAATCTAAATACAAAAAACTGCCACAGTAATTTTCTCACTACTTTATTTGCCCGGCTAGTATAATTTAAATTAGACACCATTTTGTTTAGCATAGGAAACTGTATTATGAAAGTTTGGCATAGCTCTCTTATATAGTGGCTCAATCAAACAAACGTATTGAACTCTAGTTCATGGTATATATGCTGAGGTATTTATAAGTGTTTATATCTGCCATTTTATTTAAAAATACATCATAAAGAAGATGCTTTAATGGATAAATAGAGGGATGGATAGAAAAATAGACATGTAATAAATTAAATACAGGCAAATGTCAACTGTAGAATCTAGGCTGTATGAATATATTCACTGTATGATCCTTTCAGTTTTTCATTACATTTAAAAGTTTTCTTAATACGTTGCTTAAAAAAATCCATATGTTTGGGCTTAAACAATGTATTTAATAATGCCTGGTACATAATAGTAGTCTAATAAGTTTACATGGAATAAATTAGTAAATAGATAAATTATTTAATAAATTATTAAGAAAAATAGGAAAAAAATTCTTAATGGCAGGTCATGTGAAAAATATCCTTGGTTTTAGATAACCTTCTGCTTATTTTCCCAGTAATAGTCCATAAATATCAAGGAATTAAACACTATTATAAATGGTAATACAATAAATACAGTGTTCAAATCAAGAGATAAAGAAATCATTGCCCTGGAAATAAGGCCAAGATAGCTGAGTAGGAAACTCTGTGCTTGCCTCATCCCATGAACACATCAAAATGGCAACTAAATTATAGAATAGTCTACCCAGAGAACTATCTGAGTCTAGTTGAACAGAAGTTTTATAACTAAGGATATAAAGAAGAAGCCACGTCTAGACTGTTAGAGGAGGGGCAGAGACGTAAAATGGGGTAGTTCTAAACCTCCATGTGGCGGATGAAAATTGGAAGGGATATCTCAGCCACAGAGGTTCCCCACAGAGGAGCCAAAGACCCCAACTATACACCAGGTGCCCCAGCCCAGAGCACTGGTGCTGGGAAGAGGAGCTCCCTCAACATCTGGCTATGAAAAACAGTGGGGATTCCAACCTCTGGGTGGAATGGAAGGCTACAGGAAACCTAAATGTCCTCTTAAAGAGCCCGTGCACAGGCTTACTCACAGGCACTCACCCTGGGTCCCAGCGGAGGGATGGTGACTTGGGAACCTCAGAGGTATATGAGAGCAGACTGAGGTGTGTGGCTTCAAAAGAGGGCTAGAGGACTCTTGCCATTTTCCCTGAGTCGGGTCATTCTCCCATGCAGCCGGCAGGCAGGTGCCATCTTTCCTGTGTTGAGCCTGCCCCTTATGCTTATAGCCAAATCTGAATCAGACTGGTCTGATGAACTCTGCTCACTCTACGCTGGTGGCTCAGTGAGACCCCACCACTCCCAACTCTATACCTCACAAGGCATTATCAGTGGCTGATTCTTACAGGAGCTGGTAACTGGCAGCAGGCCTCAGCGTATCTTGGCTTTTTGCAGACCTACCCCAGACCCGGTGGCAGCCATCCTTGGTTCATAGCACGGCCTCTCCCACACACCACCAGGTCCTGCACAGGCAGCAAACAACCATGGATAGCTTTGTAGTGCCTACCAGGTAGTCCCTGTCCAGTCACAGGCAGTGGCTGACCTAGGCCTGCACCAGAGACCCTCTCAAGAGGCACCAGAACCAAAATACATGGAGGTTGGCTTCAGACCACAACAGAGAACCATCCAATTAGCCCCATAAATTATACAACAAAAGGGCGGTCTCAACAGGCACCAGAGCCCTCTGGGGCAAATCCCACTCTGTGTGGTAAGCTACCCTGTACAGCAGCCTGTAAGCTGTGGACATGGCCAAAACCCAGAGCCAGTCAGCCTGAGGGTCAGTCCCATGCACTGTGTGCCACACACACAATCTCATTTCTCGGTGAGAGTCCAAGTTTCTGAGAGAATGTGCTGTTTTATATATCCTTGCAGCCCTAGAGCTTAGCGTAATTTTGCTAATTTATTTCATAAACTTATTGAAAAATCTTGTGCTAAGTACTGTGCTGAGATTTCAGCTAAAAAGTTGGTTTTAACACTGACCCTGCTCTTAAGCAGCCTGAAATTGGAAACAAACATATGACCCAATAATTGCAAAGCAATGTAGTGAGTCTAGTGACAGGGATATGCACAAGATGCTACGGAACCTAATAGGAAAAGAGCATCTGAATCATACCAGGGAGAAGGAATGGGAGAAGCAGGAGAACAGAGCAAGTATTAAAGGGTTCATGAAACTACTGTTGTGCAATTGTGAGTGTACTGAGGAGAGATGGGCTCTGTAGAGAATCTGCATGAGGATGAAGAAAGGGCTGCATCTGTGTTGGGCACACTTCTTGGGAAAATAATTTGACTTAATAGTAGACTGCTCATGTTAAGTGACTATTAATCCTTTCAAGCAACCAGCTGCTCTAGATTAGGATGCCTCATTGGCTAGGTTAATTTCAGGATTCACTCCAACTCTCACCTGTGAAAAATACCAATTCGAGATGCTGCAGTCTGTTGCTTGAGAACAAAAAACATAAAAGGCACTTCTGTAACCATAATCTTTGACCTAATAAGGAAACGTAGCTACCATCTGTAGTTGCTACAATACAAAAGTTGTAGAAGTCTCTAATATTATTTACCCAAAGATAACTTAGTTATCTTTTTTGTAATCTGCAAATAGTACAGAAGTTCTTAACCTGGATTTCATGGACTCTGGATTTCAAGAGGTCCAAGAACTCAGGTGGGAAAAATTGACATCTTACTAAACATTAAATGAAATTTAGCATTCCTTTTGATGTAAACAGAGGCAACAAACTACACTGGTATTAACAGCACCTGTGACTTGTCATCAATAGGAATCACATATATTTTCATATCACATTGCAGTTATGGCAGATACATCAAATATCATTTACTTTCTTCATAACTTTGAAATTACAGTAAATATTATAATCACTGAGAGTCTTGCTATTGTGAGAATAAAGAATCATGTTCTTTACTATGTCATAAACTTTTCATAATGGTTTGATAACTATAAGGTATATAATTAGTAGCCTTTGAAATCCTATGTATGTCATTTTATACATTTAAAATATTATTCTAAGAAGACATTGGCTTAATCAGGACCAGCAAAGTTTCCATGTGCCAACAAGATAAAATTAAGTTTAAATTTTAAAAATAATAATAAAGGAGGCTTCAAAGGAGTCCTTTGGGATCATCTCTTTTGTTTTCTTGTTTTTGTTCCCTTGTTATTTGTCCCCCTCCCAAAATTTTAGGGATAGGGACAAGTCAAATGTGGTCTGATATATCTCTCATCTATCCAGCCTACCCATACCCATCTCTACAGAGAATCTGAGACTCTCAAGCCATACATAGCTCTCTGTGATAAGATTGCTTATGTGTCTTTCTTCCCAACTTATTCGTTGACATTTTTTTCTACAAGTAACTGAGGGCTAAACATGAGAGATTTGAATGAAACTATTCTGATGTTTCCTCTAAGCTGGCTTTGACTTTGGGGTTCACCTGGTGCTGGTTCATTGAGGTGGTATGCCATCAGATGCACAGTAACTGCAATGCTACTGCCATTCCCATGGTGATGTCTGCTGGTCTAGGCTTCTTACAGCACTCTCTGGTTCTATTTCATTTGACCTTGGAGTCTGACTACCTGAAGCTTAGCAATAAGATGATCCCACATCACTGTTGACTCTCAAGGGTGTCCATCCTCCATGGATAAAGAAGAGTGGATAATATCAGTAGTGCCTTTGGTGCCTCTGTAGGCACATCCATCCACATTTAAATACACGTTTTTATGTTTAGCCATTTATTCCCAGCTTTGAAATATTGCAACAGCTTATACATTAGCATAGTAATCCAGACCTTAGGTCTGGGGGAAATTTATGTTGAACGTTTTTAATGCCATTATTCACACTATGTGTGAAGCTGAGTAAGACTTTCTTCCGGATCAGAGCAATATCTAATTCATACCCCACTGGCTACTCTGCTAAAAATCTAATTATTTTGACTTCAATTATATTGCAGTGTTAAAAAGAAAGTTTAAACCAATGATTTCAGCGTGGCACTTGCAAATGTAGATGGCAGCAGAGTCAAAGAGAACCAGGTCAAAATCTCGGCTTTGTCATGTACTAATCGTGTGGCCTTGAGTTAGACTTAACCTCACTTAACCTCAGTTTCTTGACTATAAAATAATGAATGCCATGGGATTAAATGAAGAAATCAGAGAATAAAAATTAAATGAAAATACAAAGCCCGCTATGTAGTTGGGTCTCAATGAAAGAAAGCTATTATGATAATGATTGTCTTTAAGGAGGCACTGAGAGGTTAAGGAGTTTCTCCAAGGTTACTTAGTTACTCATCTAATGGAAACACTAAGACAAAACCTATTTCTTCAGCCTAAATTCTATTCTTCAAAGTTTAATACCTGATACCAAGGAGTCAGAGGCAGAACACTTAATCACAAAGTAACTGATTTCCATCTCCTGTGTACAAGGAAAAGTTCAGGGAACTGTAAGAGCAATGAGTTTGTTAAAGAAAATAGCTGCACCTTCACATAATCCTAAAGCTCCTCCTTTATGTATTTTGCTCCCATGGAGCAATGGAGTCTAACATCACAGAGAAGTCGCCTTCTCTTTGCTTAATATTAGGAACACAGATTGGATTAAGTTTGTACACATTTCTCATCCTGGACTTTTAAATTCAATCTTGTTCCAACTGGAAGGCTTTTCCCATTCCATCTAGTACCTCCATCTGTCTTCCGTCACCAAGCCCTCTTTTCCAGACTTTATCCACTCTCTGTATTTTGTGTCCCCATACCCTTCATTATACACTCAGCACAAGCTAACAGGTCCTCCATGCTTCCCCCTGCCAACAGGTCGTGATACCCTGTTCACGTTGTGAGACTGAAAATGTAAAGATGTTATCTAGTGATTCTTTGCATCCATATTGCCAAGCAAAGCCCCTAGTGATAACACTCAATAAAAATCATACCTGCTCTCAGATCTGCAGCCGCAGAGCAAATGAGCAAACCAGATCATGTCACTGCACTGCTTAAACCTCAGCAATTGCTTCACACTGCCTTTAGGAAAAACAGCAACATCTTAACATTTACTACACTGTCAGCGGCACACTGACCTCTCCTTACCTCTCTAGCCTCAACTCTCAACACTTAATTCTCAACTCTATAGCCACCGTTATTGCCGCCTTCAATGAGCAATTCTTTTTCTCCAACTGGAGACTTGGCAATGCTGGTCTCTCTGCAAGAACACTCATCCCTCCACCCTACATCCAGCTGTCTCAGAGTCATCCTTTGTATATCAGCTTAAATATCAGTTCCTTGCCAAGGCCTATCTTGATTCCTCAGAGTACTTTATAACTTTAAATGTCTGTGTTCTGACTTCTTTGTTCAATTCTTTCCTATACACTCAACTGTGATTTGTTTTTCCTTCCCACTTGTTTATCACTAGACTTTTAAGATGTTGGCATGGTGTCATGTCTCATTTCTCCCCATGGCTCTTAACCAAAACATCTGTCATCTGCCCCAGAGAGCTGCTCCTGTTAGCCAGTCATTCCTTGAAACCTTCTCTTCCTTGGTTTGTGGTCTGACCCATGGACCCTGCTCAAGTGAATTCTTTCCCAACTTGTGCTTGACTTAACTTTTTTTGAAGTATTTTTTTAAAATTTTTATTCATTTTTTAAATTAGTTTCAGGTGTACAAAGAAACATAATAGTAAGACATTTACACCCCTCACAAAGTGATAACTTCCCTCACCTAAGCTACTACCCCTCTGACATCTTATGTAACTGTTACAATACTATTGATTATCTTCCTTGTGCTATACTCCACCTTCTGTAAATATATATATGTATATATATATATATATATATATATATATACACATATATGCAAAGAATCCATATTTGTATAATCATAGTTGACATTTAAGCCATTTTGAGAACAAGTAGTGGTTCTGAAGTTTGCACATATCTATAGCAACATGCTCATAATAGGGACAATGAAGTTTTTTATACAACTCAGCTTATTCACTTTAAAGAATCATTCCATCACTAGGCATTCATCCAGTTATTCCACAAGTATTAGTTGAGTATTTATGTGATGATCACTAGGATAAGCATGAGAGAAGTGACAAGCCAAAGGCCTATGCCTGTTTCTCAGGGACCTCACATTCAATTGAAGAAGACAGACCCTCCTTATCACGCCCTACATTTACACAACACACACACACACACACACACACACACACACATACACACACACACACACGTACCATTTAAGAGCTCACAACATAACTAATTTAATATGGTGGCCCAACCTAGACTAGAAGGTCAGATAAAGCCTTCTTGAGGAAATAGCTATTACCTACAATAGGCAAAAGAGTGCCGCTATCACATCAGAGTCGAGATCCAGACAGACTGGGTTTAAAATCCCTGCTCTTGCCACTATTATGCAGCCTGCTAAGTTTTGTAACTTCTCTAATGCTCAGTTTCCCCATTTGTAAAATAGGGTTAATATTACTACTTACTTTACTGCATTGTTATAAAGATTAAGTGAACTAACGTATGCAAAAATATTTAAAGCAGTGTCTGGCACATGAAGTACTATAAACTTGGCTATTGTCATTACTTTACAATTCTGTCCTTCCAAATTTCTTAGAGTTACATTTTCCTTTTTTTTCTGAAATTATGTTAATAGACCATGGCAATAATTTTCTAAATGGACTTGGTTGACAAATGCCAAATTGGGGAATTTTAGATGTGTATGGGGATTGGTAATCTTACTACTTTAGATTTTGAAATGTTAAGATGAAATATCCAAAATCCTTAAACTAACATCCCAGGCCCTCTATCATTTTGCGCTTGAATAGCTCTTTAGCTTCATATTCTACTGGTCTCATTTTCAATTGCTATGTAACAAACCACCCCAACACTTCATGGTGTGAGACAACATCCAATATATTATAACTCATGATAATATGGGGTCAGATATTCTGTCAGCCAAGTGATCCTAGCATTGACTGGGGTCACTTGGTGGTATTCAACCAGTGACTTGTCTGGTCTGAAGGGTCCAGGATGGTTTTACTCATGTACCTGGGGCATTGATGGAGATGACTGAAAGACCAGGCTCAACTGAGCCCCTCAGCCTCTCGGCGTAGTCTCAGAGTCTTGCCACATGGTTTTCCCAGTAAGGTAACCAGGCTTCTTATATGGTGGTAGGTTTCTTCTACCATGAGTGTTGCAAGATTCAGGAAATGGAGCTGCTAGTCTTTTAAGACCTGGTCCAGAAACTGATAGAGTGTCACTTCCACCATATTCTATTTAGTTATATTGACAGGGACAAAGACTGCTAAATTGAAGGTGAGTGGCCATAGACTCCACCTCTTGAAAGGAAGAGTACCAAAGACTCTGTGACCATCTTTAGTCTGCCACACCTACCAAACTCAGCCTGGGGTGATTCATTTAAATAATGTTGAATTCTTCTAATTTCTCAAACCCCTTACTATTCAAAGCCTCAATTCCTTAATACATCCTGATCTACCTTTCTTCTTGTAGCTAACTTTAACTCATCCTTCAAATTCCAGTTCAGACATAAGCTACTGCTGTCCCCACCCCTAAATAGCCTCTGACTGGACAGCATGCTGATTGCATGCCTATCTTATCTCTTGACATATTTTATTGAAATGATTTTTTAATATGTTTTCCTCACCAGTATATCAGCTCTTTGGTGGGGGGCAAATGCCATGCTTTATTCATATATTATTTTCTACAGTCTAACACAATACATGGTATATAATGTATTCCATTTTATCTGAATGACTGTCATTAGTTTTATTTTTATTAAATATGTACCAAGATTAGTATATAAAATGTTTACTTTAATTCAAATGACTAAGGCACTTCACCAAGAATATTTGGCTTCGAAACATTTTTAAACAGATTAATTTGTAAAATTTCAGCTTTTATATAAGAACAAATTATTTTAAAATATATGAGGCTGGGTAGATATAGATATAGATGACATAGATCTAGATCTAGATCTAGATCTAGATATAGATATAGATATAGATATAGATATAGACCTTTACTCAATTACAATATGCATTTTTTAAGGGTTGAATTGGCATAGGCTAAGAAATAATGTTTTTAAAGTTAGACATTACTTGGAAGACAGTAAAAATGATGAAGAAGCTGTCTTGAGGCTGACAGAGAAACAAAATTATGTAGGATCTTTCAAGTGTAGAAAATTAAACGATATCTGGCTATCGGTATATTTGATCACAACCTAAAACTTAAAGTGCAAATAAGCCCCAAGGAATTTCCCATTATTTCTAGAGGTAACAAAAACAGCTTGCCAAATTGCTCTATTTGTAAAACTTTTCAGCCAATCTCCTCTTATACCTTCTATCTTTCTATTTATTCTTTCAGTTCTCTGTCACTGATGGTAGAAAATGGCTTTGTGAATATATATGGAAAACAATGTGTTTACATTTTTTGAGCATTATTATATTCTAGGCACTGTGTTAAGTGCTTTCGATGGAATATCTCATTTACTATTACAATGACCCTACACATTACTTGCTATTGATATTAGGAAAATTCAAGCTTAGAGAGTAAGTGACTTGTCCATGTTCACATAGTTGAAAAGTGGGAGAGACAAAATCTCCCTAAGTCCAAAGACCCTGCTTTGAATCTCTCAGCCTTATTTCATAAAGGGAACGAATCATGACATTTAATCAAATATACAAGGCTGCTCTGTGGACATCAGTGTTGCCTCTCACATTGCTGAAATAAAAGTCAATGAACTGTATAATATGTCTTATACCCTAGTTAGGTTTTTTTTTTATCATATCTCAGTGTATCTCTAATTATAAACGTGTATGAATTTTTCACTTGTTTTCATTTATTTGTGCATAACTATCCACTGGTGTAGATATATATTTCTACACCCAATGTTGGCTCTAAATTCAATCAGGTATTCCTGTTCCAAATACACAAATTTTTTTTTGGGGGGGTAACAATGGTTAGTAAAGTTACATAGGTTTGATGTGTACAATTCTATAATACATCATCTATATATCACATTGTGTGTTCACCATCCAGAGTCAGTTCTCCTTCTATCACCACATATTTGATCCCATTTAGATTAGGGTAAACAGGACCAAATACACAATTTTACAGGGATGTTAGAAGTAGACCAACAAAACAAAAAGCTTGGACTTCAATACTCCTTAAGATACCACAGCAGTAATCCACTATCATTTACCACAGTCTTCCCACAAAACTTGTGTTAATTGCATCATCCATTACTTCAAGCAGACAATATTTACTGTGCATTTTTATGTGACAGAACTGTTCTAGGCTTTGTGCATTGAGCAGTGAGCAAAATAAAATCTAAGGCTTTATAGAGCTTATATGTTGATGGTAAGACAGAAAGTAAATTAACATGTAATATGTCACATGGTGATAAGTACTGCAGAGAAATTGAAAGCATTTTAAGATTATAAGGAATATTGGGGGTGCAGGTGAATTTTATGTCACTGAGAGAAGACATCTGAACAGAGACCTGAAGGAAGCAGGTAACAAGCAGATAGACAAAGAGTGTTCTGGGGAGAGGAAACAAAAATGCAAAGGGCCTGAGGTGGTGCACGTTTCATATGTTTCAAGAATATCAAGGGTGGCCATGTAGCTGGAGTGGACTGTTAAAGGAAAGAAGAGAAGAGATAACACCTAGAAGATGGGGGGTGTAAGTCCCCCATCTTCAAAGGTTATGTGGATCTTGGGAAGACTTTGGGTTTTACTTTGAGCGAGTCAGAAGAGTAATCAGACAGTTATTAAGTAGACTTACCTCATCTGATTACATTACTTATAGATCACTCCAGCTACATTTCTAGAATATACTCAGGAGATGAAGCAGGGAGATTAGTTAGGAGGTTATTCAATAACCCGGATGAGAAACGATATCTTTGACTAAGAGGAGGTAGCAAAAAGAGACTGAAATCTGGACCTGTTTGGAAGTAGAACAAATAGGTTTTGCTGCAAGAATGTGGGATTGGGGACAAAGTGATGAATAAATGATGATGTTAATGGTTTTACCAGAGCAGCCTAAAGGCTGGCACTGCCATTTACTAAAATGAGGAAGACTGTGGGAGATATCAGTCTGAGAAATGAGGTTGGGATCAATGTTTGATATTGCACATGTTGTGTTCTTAGATAGCTGTGGCCTCAAAAGATATCTTAACACGGACTCCAGAATATCTCTGACAAGCAACTGGAATCAGCACCAAAGTAGAAGAGTATTTATTTTCCTGCAACTGGGCATCATTTTAAGAGATAGGAATTTGTTTTGCATATGGGGAAATTAACCCTGAATGTCTCTTTATTTCCAGGTTTTACATGGGGTGGACAATGTGCTACCCTTCCCACATCCCCTGGGATCACTTTACTGGTTTGGTGTACCCACACCATCAACTTTCTCCAGCAAGTTGTTTTTGGGAGACCAGAGCTTCCTTCCCATCCCAAGGGGGTGGGGATTATACTGGATCCCACTCAACCCCCCACACACCGCCAGTAGCCAATGCCTACTGGTGTGGGGGTGCCTCTGCCTCAAGGAGGAATAAACTTTGAGGTATACTCCACACCCAAGAGCTCCCATCAAAATCAGTTTCTCCGTACCTTTAGGCTCTTACTACTCCACTGTAGGTTTCCCAGGGAAGCACACACTTAAAAAATCACTTACAGTTCTCAAAAAAAAAAAAAAAAAAAAATTCCAAGATCAGTGAGTTCTACCAAATATTTAAAGAAGAATTAATACCAATCCCTCTCAAACTCTTCCAAAAAAACAGAAGACTAGGAAATACTTCTAAATTCATTTTATGAGGCCAGCATTACCCTGATACCTAAGTCAGACAAGAACACTACCAAAAACAAAAATAATAATAATAATAACTATAAACCAATATCCTTGATGAACATGGATACAAACATCCTCAAGAAAATACAAGCAGAGGAGAACAACAAAGATGCCTCAGTAGGTAAATGCTGTATTTACCTTCTCTCACAACCACATCAAAATTACAACTCATCTACAAAACCATTATTGAGAATCACCTAAAATCAAGCTGAACTGAAGCCTTTCAACTAAGGACGTGCAGAAGAAGCCACCTCCAGACTAGAGGATAAGCCCCTGCACAACAATTCTTCCACTGTAGTCAAGGCTAATCCTCAGAACCAGTGAGCCCAAGGGTCAGTTCCTCACATTGACGTGCAATTATCAACCAAGGATCAACTACAAGAGGAGGGCACACACAACCCACACAAGGGATACACCTGGAGTGCGTAGTTCAGGTGACCAGAAAGACTGTGCCACTGAACCCCACGGCACACCTACTACATAAGGCCATTCTACTAAGACTGTATGACATAGCAGCCCCACCTAATACATAGAAACAAACACAGGGAGGCAGTTAAATGGGGAGACAAAGAAATATGTCCCGAATAAAAGAATAGAACAAAGCTCCAGGAAAAGAACTAAGTGAAACAGAGATAAGCAATCTATCAAACACAGAGTTCCAAATACTAGTTATAAGAATTGCTAAATGATCTGGGAGAACTTCAACAGAGAGATAGGAGGCATAAAAATGGAGCTGGAAACCTTAAAAATAAAAAGTCAGAAATAAAGGATGCAACAACAGAAGTGAAGAATATATTACAGGGAATCGACAATAGATTGGATGAAGCAGAGGATCCATCCAGCAATGTAAAAGATAAGGTAGCAGAAAACACCCAACCAGAACAGCAAAAAGAAAAAAGAATCCAAAAAATTAAGGAGAGTTTAAGGGACCTCCAGGACAATACCAAGCATACTAATATTCGTATTACAGGAGTACCAGAAGGTGAAGAGAGAGAGAGCAAGGAATTGAAAACCTATTTGAAGAATTAATGACAGAAAACTTCCCTAACATGGTGAAGGAAATGGACATATAAGCCCAGGAATTGTGGAGAGTCCCAAACAAGATAAACTTAAAGAGGCCAATACCAAGACACATCATAATTAAAAGGTTGAAGGTTACATACAAAGAGAATCTTAAAAGCAGCAAGAGAAAAGCAGTTAGTTACCTACAAAGGAGCCCCCATAAGACTGATTTCTCAACAGGAACTTTGCAGGGAATAAGGGAGCAGGAGGAAATATTCCAAGTGATGAAAAGCAATGGCATACAACCAAGATTGCTCTACCCAGCAAGGCTGTCATTCAGAATTGAAGGACAGATAAGGAGCTTCCCAGACAAGAAAAGGATGAAGGAATTCATCACCATCAAACTAGTATTACAAGGACTCTTACAGGGACTTCTTTAGGATGGGAGGGAGGTTAAGGATGGGTGAAAAGGGAAGGATTAAGAAAAACAAATTGGGTGTTATACAGTAGTCATGGGATGTAGGTTATAGCATAAGGAATATAGTCAACAATATTGTAATAACTAGGTATGGTGTCAGATAGGTACTAGATCTATCAGGTTGATAGATGGTATGGGGTTGGGGTCAGGGTGAAAAAGGTGAATGCATTAAAAAATACAAATTGATAGTTAGTACAGTATGCAGAATATAATCAACACTGTTGTAAAGATCATGTAAGGTGCCAAATGTGTACAGAGGGATCATGTCATAGTCTGTGTAGATGCCTGACTAATACGCTATACACCTGAAGAGCTGAAGTAGAATAATATTGAATGTCAACTATAACTAAATATATAGGTATATATAGTCATGGGATGTGGAGTACAATATAGGGAAAATAGTCAATGGTATTGTAACAGCTACATATGACATCAGAGGGGTAGTAGCTTAGGATGTGGGTTATCACTTCAGGAGGGGTTTAAATGTCTAACTATTACATTGCTTTGTACACCTGAAACTAATTAAAAAAAAGTAAAAAATAAAATACAAGCAAACCAAATTCAACAATACATTAAAAGGATGATATACCATGATCAACTGGGATTTATTCTGGGGATGCAAGGATGGTTCAACATTTGCAAAGCAATCAATTTGATGTACCACATTAATAACATGTAGGATACAAATCATACAATCATTTCAATAGACACAAAAAAGCATCTGAAAAAATTCAACATCCATTCCTAATTAAAAAAAACTCTCAACAAAGTGGGCATAGAAGGAATTTACCTCAAAGAAATAAAGACCATATATGACAAGCTCACAACTACATCATACTCAATGTTAAAAAACTGGAAGATGTTCTTCTAAGATGAAGAACAAGACAAGGATGCCCACTCTGGTCATTTTTACTCAACGTAGTATTGGAAGTGCTAGCCAGATCAATTAATGAGGCAACAAAAAAAAAAAGAAAGAATAGAAAAAGCATCCAAATCAGAAAAGAGGTAAAACTGTTGTTATTTATAAATTATATGATGTTATATATATAGAAACCCCTAAAGACTCCACCAAAAACCTTTCAGAACTAATAAGTAAATTCAGTAAAGTTTCAGGATACAAAAACAATATACAAAAATCAGATGTGTTTGTAGAACAAATAACAAACTATCAGAAAGAGAAATTAAGAAAACAATCCTATTTACAATTGCATCAAAAAGAACAAAATTCCTAGGAATAAATTTAACCATGGAAGTGAAAGCCAAACTAAAAACTGTATAACACTGATGAAAAAAATTAAACTAGTCACAAATAAATAAAAAATATTCCATGCTCAGGAACTGGAGGAATTAATATTGTTAGTATGTCCATACTACCCTACGCAATCTACAGATTCAATGCGATCCCTTTCAAAATTCTAATAACAATTTTCACAGAAACAGAATGAACAATGCTAAAATTTGTATGGAATCACAAAGAACCCCAAATACACAAAGCAATCTTAAGGAAAAAGAACAAAGTTGGAGACATCATACTTCCTGATTTCAAACAATATTACAAAGCTATTGCAATCAAAACAGTAAGTTATTGGCATAAAAACAGACACATAGATCAATGGAACAGAAAAGAGAGCCCAGAAATGAATCCACACATATATAGTTAATTAATTTATGACAAAGGAGTCAAGAATATACGATAAGTAAAGAACAGTAACTTCAATAAATGGTGTTGGGAAAATAGAAAGCCACATACAAAAAAAAAGAAATTGGACTACTATCTTATACTATCCAAAAAAATCAACTCAAAGTAAATTAAAGACTTGGACCCTAAAACTCCTAGAAGAAAATACAGGCAGTAAGCTCTTGACATCTTGGATGTCAGATGATGTTTTGGATTTGACACTAAAAGCAAAGGCAACAAAAGCAAAAAATAAACAAATGAGACTATGTCAAACTAAAAACCTACACAGAAAAGTAAACCATCAACAAAATGAAAAGGCAACCTATTGAATGGAAAAAAAATATTTGCATCACATATCTGAAAAAGACTTATAAGAGGTTAATATACAAAATACATAAGAACTCATATAACTCAATTATAAAAAAGAAATAATCCGATTTAAAATGGGCAGAGAATTTGACTAAATATTTTTCAATAGAAGACATATGAGGTATGACAATTAAGTTTGCAAACTCATCCTAGAAAAAGAGTTACATACCTCCTTGTTGACTATCACTATGGTCACGTTCAAAGTACTCCCCTTGGGAAGCTATGCACTGACACCAGTGTGTAGTCCACCCTTCAAAGACATTTTGGAACTCTTATTCTGGAACAGCCATCAGAGCTATCATCATATTACCCTTGACGTCTTGAATCTGATGTCACTAAAATGTCTTCCTTTCAATATTTCCTTTATGTTCAGGTAAAGAAAGAAATCATTGGCGGGCAGATCAGGTGAGTAGGGAGGATGTTCCAATACAGTTATTTGTTTACTGGCTAAAAACTCCCTCATAGACAGTGCCCTGTGAGCTGGTTCATCATCATGAATTGTTGGTGAAAAGTTCAGGTCATCTAACTTTTTCATGCAGCCTTTTCAGCACTTTCAAATAGTCAACTTGGTTAACTGTTTGTCCAGTTGGCACAAATTCATACTGAATAATCCCTCTGATATCAAAAAAGGTTATCAACCTCATTTTGATTCTTGATTTGGACTGACAGAACTTTTCTGGTCATGGAGAATTGGCTGACTTCCATTGTGCATTTTGATGCTTTGTTTCAGGGTCATATTGGTACACCCATGTTTCATCCATCAGCAGTGATAACACGGCCCAAAACATTGTCTTGCCTCTCCAAAAGGTCTTGGCAAACTTCGACTCTCCTTTGCTTTTGTTCATCAGTGAGCTCCTTTGGGACCATTTTTACACATAACTTTCTCATGCCAATGTTTTCAGTTAAGATGTTCCTGTTTCTCTATCAATGTTTCCTTGGACTGCTATGCTTCTCACAGTCAGCCAATGATTTTGATGCAAAATTTGACAAATTTTTGCAATGTTTTCATTAGTTCTGCTCGTTACTGTCCACCCTGACCTGTCTTTATCAGTGACACATTCTCTCCCCTCAGAAAAAAATGTTAAATACATTTGCACACTGCCATTTTCTTCATGGCATTATCCCCATAAACTTGGACCAACATGTCCCTATATTTCAGTTTAACAAGAAATATAATGTTTGTTTGTTGCTCTAATTGAAGCTCAGACATGCTTGCAATGGCACACAAAAACACACAACAACAATAATGCACACCAGTCAGCAAGACACCACCACACTTTGACATGAACACAGCAGTGAGACACTGATATACCAAGGTTATGAAACCTTAACTATCTGTTTGAACAGTGCTGCCAGTGTAAGCACATGGTGGCAAGTCCTCGAACTTAATTGTCAGACTTTGTACACATGGTCAATAGATACATTAAAAGGTTCTTGTCATCACTAATCATCAGGTAAATGCAAATCAAAACCACAATGAGATATCACCTCACACTATTAAAATGTCTCTTATCAAAAAGACAAGCAATAAAAAGTGTTAGAAAGGGTGTGTTGAAAGGATGCCCTTGTGCACTGTTGGTGGGAATGGAAACTGGCGCAGCCACTATAGAAAACAATACGGAGGTTCCTAAGAAAAATTAAACATAAAATTACCATATGATGCTGCAATTCCACTTCTAGGTATTTATCCAAAGGAAATATAGACACTAACTTGAAAATATATCTACACCCTATGATTACTACAGCATTGTTTACAATAGACAAGACACAGAAAACACCAAAGTGTCCACTGATGGATGAAAGGATAAAGAAAATGTGATATATATCTATAGAGCGAGATATTATTCAGACATAAAAGGAAATCCTAACATTTTCAATAAATGGATGGACCTTGATGGCATTATGCTAAGTGAAATAAGTCAGAGAAAGACAAATACTGTACAATCTCACTGATATGTGGAATCCAAAAACAAACTCATATATACACAGAACCGATTGGTGGTTTGCCAGAGGTGGGGGGTAGGAAGTTGGCAAAATGGGTAAAAATGGTCAAAAGGTACTAACTTCCAGTTATAAAATAAATAAGTCCTGGGGATGTAATGTACAGTATGGTAACTATACTTAATAATAATCAGTTGCATATTTGAAAGTTGCTAAGAAGTGAGTCTTAAAAGTCCTCATCACAAGGAAAAAAACATTATTTAACTATGTGTGGTGATAGATGTTAACTAGACTTACTGTGATGTTCACTTTGCAATATATACATGTATTGAATCATTATGTTAGATACCTGAAACTAACATAATGAAAAAAAAATCACTTACATATCTCCTCTTCAGGCTCTACTTCTAAGGAAACCAACCCAAGACAACATGGGTGAGGGTCATAATCCGCCCTATAGTATCTTTTTCTAAACTAGGTGGAAATGAAGTCATGCTCGATTTTTATGGTGTTTCTGCTCTATTTCATGAATGTATTTCATTCAACAAATTTCTTTGATACGTTAATAAATAGAAGATCCTAGGTTTCAGTGAATTTGTGAGTGATAGCTACTATTTACAGCTTCAATAGCAATACCTGATCTAAATAACAATTTCAGAAGTAGCACAGGTGGCATGTGATTTGACAAATGATACAAGCACTACACGGTATGATGGTGAATCCTAACCCACACTCCTGGAATCCAACAGGGGCTATCTTTCCATTTAAGCAAAAGCAGTATTACATAAGCATGAAACATATTCAACTTGTAGTAGGGGTAAAAGAGGGAAAGGGTTAAGGGCGAAGACCTGAATCTAAATCCCTTCCAAACACAGTCATGGGACTCTGGGAATTTTTTTCCTGTCTTTCTGAGCTTAAATTTCTTAATTTGAAAAAAACAAAAAAGAAAGAAAGAAAGAAAAAGAAAAGGAAAACAATTAGGAAGCTTTGAACATTAAATATGTAACATTTTCTAATAATGCCTGTCTGAATGTCATAACGAATGTCTTAAAAATGCCATTAGCTAAAAGGGAGTATAGGTATGGCCCATATCCAACATGTATCAATGAGAAGAACAATGAAGGAAAATTTTGTATACACTTGGTCAGGAAAACAGATGGCTAATATCTTCCAGATCCTGAAAAGATGTTACTCATACTCCTAACCACCCAACGCAAGACCTTGTAGTACGTTTAGACACCTAGGAAATTATTAAGTCTTCTTGAAACTTCTCACATTTCTTTCTCCTGCTCCTCCTAGGCTTAACCTCCACCATGGCTAGCCTCAGACACTGAATACTTTAATATTGTAATATTGTAATAACCTAAAATATTGTAATAACCAAGTTATTTGGTTATATTGTAATAACCTAAAAAATTGTAATAACTAAATTATTTTTCAAAAAATGTCACTTTATTCATATAATTTCGTTGATCGAAAAGGTTTCTATGAGTCTTCAGTGCTTGTAGAATAAATTCCAGATTCCTTAGCCTTGATGATCTCATGACAACCTACTTTTCCAGTCTAATTTCCTACTAGCCCCTGACACTAACCCCACCTTTCAGGCCATCTGGTCTTTTCACTGTCTCTGCACCTGCTCTGAGCTTTTTCTGTACTGTCTTTGTTCATTATGAACAGAATGCCCTCTCTCCATTGCCACTTCCCCAAAGCCAATCAATCCTCCAGTGGCCAGCATAAATGTCATCTCTTGCACAAGACTTTCCTGATAATCCAGACAGGAAAAAACAAAATAAAACACTTCCATTTTGGTATGCAATTCGCTAATTCACTATGCAATCACAATAATTTGAATCTATGGTCACCATTATATCTATCTATGACTTTATTGTACTTCCTTGAATTTACTATTCCTAAGGGCAAACCATATGTGTCTTGCAAACTTGTATGCATCAGAGTGCCTATCCCACTGTAGGATGCATACAGGATGGTTCATTTATATTTATCAAAACATTGCATACATGTTACATCTTATTTATTCTTTTGTAGCTTTAATCTATCAATTTCCAGATAGGCACAGAAATCTGATTTTAAATTTTTAAACTTCAGCTATTCCATTCTATGTATAAAATATGGATCTTGACTTACTAATTTGGTTACTTACTGGTACAGCAATATATATAAAGTAGAAAATGGGTATTCAACCAATGTTTGTTAAATGAATAAATAAATAATCGAGTATAAATTAAGTTGTATCTGTTTCATGGGTACCTAAATGTACCTAATCCTGCTTAGTTCTATTCCATTTTTTAAAATGTGGAAATAAAACCTTATTTGGGGGAAAAAAAATAAGTCTGGCGGTAGAAAAAAATCACTGAAACAGGTGAATATTATAATCTTAAAATTCACTGACTAATAAAGAGTAACTAAATGCCAATTTATGAAATATCAGACTTTCAAGTGTCATCATGGAAGTCAGAAAACATAGGTAGATAAGAAATTTAGGTTGAGTTCAAAGCCTGCTCTTTCTTTCAAACATTCTGTTCTCAATAATAAACCTTCAGTGCCAGTTTTATCCTTCAGTGTCAGATTTTAACTGTAACTAAGAACAGACTGTAACATGATGATGTCTGCAGACCCCACTGTCTTCTAAGCTGGCCACTTTCATTAGTGTGGCTGTACATGGTGATAAGCCATAGGGGTCATTTATATGACACTAAAGAACTCTACAGGACATTCCTCTAGTCAAGATTTTACTCAGGTATTCTAGGTCTCTCTCTCTACTGCTGTTAATATTTCCTTTTTTTTTTTCTGTAACATTTATTCACACTTGACCCTATGTTTTAGAAAGTTCACACAAGTCAGTATTCCAGACATTCCAGGAAATTGAAGAGCTGATCTAATGCCTGTGTTGCAAGATGAAAAACAGAAGAATTTTGTTGAACCTATAAAAAAGATGACATTTTGCCTGGCCCTGAGCTGCTCTCTACAAAATTGAAGCTTTTGCAGCTTGTGTCTCTTTGATTTGTGATCTAGAGAGTATCCTATCTTGGCCATTACAGAATCATAAAAGTTCTCTGCTTCTTCCCAGCTCATTTTATTTCAAAGCAAAAGAGAAACCATCTATCTTAAAAAATGTGTTTTCTTTAATTTTTTTTTTTCATTTTGCACATTGCTGAAATGGATTCTGTGAGGGTTCAGAGAAAACATGTAAATGGTCATATGAAAAGATCATTGAGCTGGTGTCAAGTGAGACTATTTGGGTGGTTGGACTGGAGTGGGTGTCATGAGAATAAAGGACTGTGCAGCACTTTCTCTGCCATAGCACCTTGTTAAAGACAGGAAACTTGCACTCATTACTTTTTTTCATCTATAAAACAGTCATAGAGAGCCACATAGCACATCCGGGTCAGGGCCTGGCTTAACCATGAAATCTTTATCGGGCCAGGAGGGAATGGGCTGGGCCTGAACGAGACTTCATTAGAAATAGCCTTGCATCCCATACTCCTTGGACAAGAGGGAGGGAGGTACATGGAGCCTGTCTTAACAACATCTGAAGTAGTTCATCTCTCAGCTGAACTATAGTACCTTTACGTCAGCCCATCTTCATAGTTTGATTATGCAGTCATCCAAGAAACCTGTGATCAGTGCATTCTCTATCAGCCACTATCCTAGCTCCTGGGAATTGAAAGCATAACCAGACCTCTTCTTCAAGAAGTTCTCAGCCGACTTATAAACATAATGCTATGTCAAATTGAAAAGCACTATTTAAAATCTTATACTAGGGATATTCCCAGTTTCTCCTACAGATAAGAGAGAGTACAATATCACTTCATATGAAAAGGATATCGGTGCTTCATCAAAAAACAGGAAAAAATAAAAGCGTGTCAAACAGTTAATTTTTTACATGCTATTTTCATGGATTTTCTGATGTTTGTTGTGTTTGTGAGCTTTTTTAAAAAAAATCTCTGTTTTATTGTGATGTATTTTCTCATCTTGAATATTTACTTCTATACATAACTTGGATTCTTGTTTTTTAAAGAGGTTTCTCAAAAGAACTGCAGAAGTTTGAGACACCATATAGCCTTTATCCAACTCGGCTACAAGGCTGTACTTGAGACGATCTACACAAAGTACAACACTGTACCTGGCACAGAAGAGGGGATTAAACCTCTTGGTTTGCGATTATTATGATGATAGCTCTTTGCTGGTTCTCTCACTATCATTCTCTCTAGCCCTGGAAAGGTATTTTCCTGCAGAATCAAGAAAAATCACAACATCCATGACTGTCCTTATCAGTTCTAAAAATTGTTCCACTGCATAATGAAATCAATTGTTTTAGGAGTGTCATACGAAAATTCGTTTTCTATTTCATTTTGTCCGAAATTTATTGTCCCATGTAAGAAGTATGAATCCTTTGAGAAAATAAGTCTGGAAACTCTAAGGTTACTTAGTATGAATGGAAAGCACAGCCATTGGCAGATAAAAATGGAAACAAATATTCTACATAAATTTTGACAGTTCCTTTCTCCATTTTAAAATATCTCTTGGGATAGTGGAAATAAATGAGTGTGAAAGTAACAGTTTTTCAGATTGGTGGAAAAAACTCACAGGTGTTTAATGTCCTCTGTAGCAAGATGTCCTTGATAGCAATTTCTCTCTTTTCTCTCTCCTGTGGAAGCTGGAGAACGAATGCAGTGCTAGGAAAGAAAAATACAGCCATCCTTTTCATTGGCTTCAAATAGCCTAAATAGGATGAACAAACCCACTGCAGCTGAGTCAGAAGGAAGATAGCCATCTGTTAAAGATAAGCAGCCCTGGGTAGCTTTGAAACTGAGCCAGCCCCGAGACTGAGGACACGCTTGAAGGGAGAACTTTTGACTTCAAGTTAATCACTTGGTGCTGGTAGATAACGGAAATGGAAGGGTCAGTGAGCAAGGCACTGTCGTCCGTTAGAAGCATTTATGTCTTTAAAAAGAAGCTTTAGAATTGCCCACCTGTCAAGATGTTATTCAGGTTAATGTAAATACAGCCTTATATTTTTAATAATTGTGTGAGATATCTGGGGCTCCGTGCATTCGGGAAGTACCTGTATAAGTGAAGCAGAAGAGTACAACAGTACTGTAGTGATGATGCTGGCTGCAGTCCGACTCTCTGCATCAAACCCTGACTGCTTAGCTCCATGACCTTAGACAAGCTCCTGAACCTCTGTGAGACTCGGTTTCCTGAACTGAAGAAATTCAATAAATGTTAGTATCTACCTCATCAGATAGCTATGAGGATTGAATGAGATGATCTCTATAAAGATATTAGCTGAATGCCTAGCAGACAGTCAGGACTCCATAAAAGCCAATGCCCCATTAAACTTGAATTCACCCATTTCCAGTATCCTTCTAATATATTGATCTCAGCTTCAAGAGATTGTGTATTTCTAGTGGTTTCTAGTAGCAGTTAATGGAAACTAAAGAACATCAACAACATTTTCCTATTAATTTAAAAGTGTGTTTTACCTAAGAAGAATTCAAACAGCCCCTATAGATGGTGACAAACTATGGATCCTTCTAAAAAAAGTTAAACTCTGTTTTGTTGCTGGGGAGCTGGCCAGAGGCAACTGACACACCTCCTGAAAATCAATTCAGGTTCCACCTCAAAAACAGAGATATCCAAACAGACAGGCCTACTTCATTAATCCCAATTCGAAATAGATATTATAAATTGCCAGGTTCTTATGAGGTACTTCATTGGGCCTGGAGCTTTTAATGATCCTTTCTCCATTGTGCAATAAGGAAAGGTGGTGCAGATAGTGGCAGCAAAAATCAAGCAAAGATGATGGGAGACTATCTTAGAGCCATATCACTTTATGTCAAGGCATCTAAGGAATCTTGGAGTTGAATACCAAGATGAACAGCTTGACAGTAGCAATACATGCAAGACTTTATGATATTTTGTTGGATAAAGAGAAACAATCTGGGAATAGGTAGGGTTTCGATATATATGCTCTCAGAGGAAAGTAGCCAATGAATATTCACCAATCACTGTGAACACGGACGTGGTGAATGCTGAACCATTGTTCCTAGGGAAATGCAGGGTTAGGTTCTTGCAAGCCTCTGGTAAATTCATATCCCTGTTTTATGTGTTTCTGTTTAGAGACACATTATTAATTTATGATATATTGTTGTTTCATTAACATTGGACTTACAGCACTATAAGTCATGCCTGAACAAAGCTTATCTAACACACATTTTCTCTGTTAGACACATCACAGCCTTCTTGTACTTAGGAACACTAGACAGCACTTCAGCACTACAGTTGGGAGCCACTTTAAACAGCAAAAGCAGAAAACAGCATTAAACAGATGGCAAAAAGAACAGTTGTTCACAGCATTAGAGCTGAAACAAGAAGGCAGAGCATTATCTTTTTCAACCTTAGCTGGGAAGGAGTGCATTGGGTGACTCAAAATTTCTGCTGCTCTGAGGACATCCATGAATGACTAAGAAAGCACCACCTGGACTGACTTTGGGGTTACAAATAAATTGCTAACAAACTTTCAAAACTGGAATCTAGGAATAATATGGATCAACTGTGTTTGTATATTATCCAGAGGAAATACTATTTGAACTTGTATACTCAATATGATTCTAAGTTTATAATAATAGATCTTTATTTAAATGCTATATTGATGTTTTGTTTTAAAGATAGTCAATATTGAAAATATGATTTCAGAAGAAGAAAATGGTCTGAGTCTTCTAGTTGTAAATTAATAATGTGGCATAAGTTTTAGAAAAATGACTCCAGGTAAGTCGAGAGAACCCCAGTGTAACTGTCGATACTACCAAAGGTATTTAGGGGCCACTAGCATCTGAGTACAATTTAAAAGAAGTTAAAGTTTCTCTGAAATTATAAAGCAAGTCAATATGTTGATATAATTCAACTCATAAAACCAAAATAAGGCTCCAGCTTATATAGACATAACCTGTATTTAACAAAGGTAAAATTTAATTACAAAAGTTTCTCAGGATTATCTGTCAAATATGAGATTTATGAAAAAAAAATTAGAAGGGCTAAATTTTAGAAAGAGCCCATCTTCAGAACCATAGTGAGTTTCTATCTTCTAGGCAATAATACCATTAAAAAGAGTCATGATTTGAGTGTTACTGTTATACTGTTAAGAAGGTTATACTTTTGGAGAATGAACTTAAGGGAAGCAATTACTTCTTCTTACACTCCTGAACTTTCCGACACCCTTAACTATAGAAGTCACAGATGATGCTACCTCTCCTTTCCAAACCCCACTTTTATGACAAACGCTGTTATTTTCAATTTGCAAGCTAAACATCACTCAGTACTAAATCCCACCTGATCAGGACAGAAAATGCATTCCTATTCTTACAGGTATAGACCTTAGGAATTGTTCTGCTAGTTTTAAGTACAGGAATTGGGGTTTTCTTCCTCAATTTCTGCCTAGAACTACAATTTCTTTCTAGGCCTAAATCCTTGCTCAAATCTTAGATGTCTGATATCCGCACTGCTCATACCAGACACATCTTCCTGAGGTCTGTTCCCTTTAGACTCAGCCATTCTGTGTAATGCTACCACTCACCTAGCATCACGTATCACTGCTGCTTGAAGAGACCTAATGTCCATCCCACTGGTCAATTCAAAAGTGAATAGAAAACAAAGCTGGTCTGACAGGAGTCTTTAAATAATGATTTGGATTGCTAGTCCCCCGCCCCAGGGGCCAGCCCACTCACACATCCTCCTCCGTAATCCTACCTCTACTCCCACCATTCCAACATTACAATCCAATTCTGCCTCATCTTGCACAAACATTTTAAGAGGGTATGATAAGGTGCCATTTCAGAGACTGAGCAGAGAACAGCTATAAGGAATAGAGTAAGACAATAGATCTGTGAAGTACATTGTCTCCATAAATCTGTAGAGACATTTCATTCAATCTGTTCCAAACCTATAAAATAAGAGCAATTACATTTATCCTCCCACTTGGGGTACTTAAAGTCTTTATTTAGTGCTTTAAAAAGACAATGAGTTCCTTCAAACAAAAAGTGTTTGGTAAGTTGAAAGGATCAATCTTATAAAGAAAATGTCAAGTCAATTTGTAAATCCTTTTTAGCCAGAAGTCAAAAAATTACTTTATAATGAATTCCTTATTTAAGTAAAATTCATCTTTTCAGACACTGGGGTCTTCATCTTTCCTTTAATATTTATGTCATTCTTCTGGAAAAAAAAGACTTATGAAATCTGCATAACTTATAATAATAATTACATTTAGGAAAAGAAAGCACTGCTTTCACATTTTACTGTTACATGTTTCTCTTATATACTCATATGGTTCATGAAACACATGAGTATATAAACAGAATAAGATAAAAATATATTTGATTTAATTGTATAAAATAATTTATTTCTTTGGAGAACCTCAATTTTCTCTCTATTTTAAACCAAAATAAATCAATTTTCTCATAAATACGAATTTATATAGTACCAGAATTCAAAACATCAAAATTGATTTTTAATATGTGAATGTGGTGTACCAATGCTTACATTAAGTTAAATTCAATAAAAATGTCTATTTCTACTTTATAGCACTTTTCTATGCTTCAGGTATATCAATTTTCTTTAATCAGGCAAAGATCTAAACTATCATTTCAAAGGAAATATTTCCACAAACAAATAACGTCTCTAGCATGGAAGCATTTCTATCCCAAAGATTTGCTGTTTCTGTTTGACAATTCTAAGCATCAACAATGTTCAGATTTATGTTACCCAGCAGGATTCTACAGAAAGAGCCTGATTTTTTTAAAAGACTAAAAGTAAAGTACAAAGAACATTAACCACTGAGAGCTTTTTAAATAGAACTGTTGGCTGAAACCCTTTGGGTGGAAGTGTTTGGGTAGAAAATAACATTTTACCAAGATGCTGTGATATTTTGTGCTAATATTTCACACCTAAGGTGTTGTTTTCTTCATGCAGAGGAAGCAATTGGTTGGAAAATAGACAACATAAACTAAGTCACATTTTTTTTAATCTTAAAGTTTAAGCTAATTTGCTACATGGTGATTAATGCTTTAATCAGGATTCTTGGGTTTGAAAATTAATCATTTCGTCAACTGAATATGGCATATCTGTGGATGAAAAATGCTATAAATCAAAAGGAGAAACATTGGAACATTTAGACATTCTAAAATTTTTAATTTTTCCAAGAAATCTTCTATCCACCTACCCCTTGGGATGTTTCTGGCTGAAACTCCAATCCACTATTTAGCAGCTCCAATGCCCTGAGTAAATGTTTAACCTCTCTAGTTGTTTTGTCTTCAATGCTTAAAAAGCAATGTTAGAATTTATAAATTGATTCCTCTTGTTGGCAGGAGCAGCAGTCATTTGCAAAGGGTCATGGACACAGGGTGACGTATTCATTGGGAGCCATGATTATAACAGTCTGCCATAAAGCCACAAAGACTCAAAGGGAGGAGGATTCAGTCTGGACTGAATCCGGTACTATCTTGTGATATAGTTCTACTAGAAGGTGATGGGGAAGGGAGAGAGGCAACAGATACATGTGTTATAATATTTTATGAACAGAATTCTTTCATATCAACAGAATTATCAGACCAGGGAGATAAGTTAAATAGGAGAAAAAAATAGGAGGAGAAAAAGTCAGGAATAGAGATGGAGCTTAGGACCAGTATAGTATCAGAATTTCTGGAAAGAAACCACCTCACAGAAGACCCACACACATGCACCAAAATAGAGCAGCTGTAGCAAAATAAAACCAGCAGTACAGGACAAGTTTAGCTGGCCAGTACATCCTGGTTCCTAGGTAGTGTTCAAGTTCCCCAGTGGCTTACATGTGCCCAATAGAAGAACACAAGTACTTACGGTGTTCCGTAAGTACATTGCCCTCAGTGAAAATATCCAGGGAGAGCTGCTGAGGTGCGTGTGCAGGCGCATGCGTGTGCGTTTGTGTGTGTGTGGTGGGGAGAGGAGATTGAAGGGATTAAGGGGTGAGGATTTCAGGTCAGACAACTTCAGTCTAAGCTACACGCAGTACCACAAGATAAAGTCAGGCTCCCATTCACAACGATGACCAGCACTCTGCTGAGAAACAATAGCTCTGGGTTGACAAGCTCTCGACTGAAGTACCGGGTATCAGAAGGGCAACAAGGATTTAAATGAATGTGCAAAAACCTCATGAGTGGGTTCCAAACCTCTTCTTTCCCACCACCTCCTGGACACGTAATGTTCCTAGCCTGCCCGCCTCAAAGAGGCCATTAGAAGAGCTGGGGAAGAGGGAGCGATTTAAAATTCTGCACATTTGCCTGGAAGAGATTTAAATGTTGTAATGAAAATGAGATAAATTTCCCAAATGGGAATCAGTTTAGCTCCTTCTTGAACCATTCTCATTTTCTAATACTATGTAGGTTTGATTAAAGACGGGCAAATCAATTATAAGAATCAAGTAGCTACCTTACTTTTCCACTTCCAAATGTAATATCTAAAATTAACAGAACCTTGATATACTTCTCTTCCAGTGTGTTGACAACAATTAAATGAAATGAGTTAACAATTAAGTGAAAAATCTGCGGTGTCTAACGCAGTGTCTGTGGCTTACAAGTCATCCACAAGGTGGGAGCTTGTTATTGTCAGATGGCTGGAAAGGCAGGCTCTCAGACCAACTTGTACCTTATAAAGAACTCGCCCCTCCCATCTGCAGTTTGACAGTGGTTACGAACTAGTTGTGGTGTGATTGTCGCATGCCATGCCACAAATAACACAGTGTAACTATATGCTGGCAAAGAAAGTAATTACAATAGAACCTTGATGAACGAGCCTGTTGACTAGTAAATAGATTGTTAAATGCCATTTTTGAAACCATGTACATTATTTATGTTGAACTATCAATCTCATGTGATTGGGCATATAAAAAAATTGGTAAACTCTCACATGGAATTTGCCAGAAAGAAAATCACCCAGAGAGGACTGACTACCAGATTAACGTCAGCACAACCTCCAGCACATCTCCCGAGACAAGGAAGAGGCTTGGGAAGCCACACTACACTGAACAAACGTCCCACTGATACTGATACACTTGGTATGCATCACAGACAACTATAATTTTTATATCACCAAAATTGTAATTTTTATAACATTGATGTGACAGTGTTCACATTCAACAATACAGCTACATTTCACACCAGTCCCTGGAGGTAAGAATGGCCCATCGGTATCACCATGGAGAGAATGAAACATGCCTCAAACCTGTTTCACAGCCTGGTTATTGATTCTGCTCCCCTCCAACCCCAGGATTCATAACAGAATTCTGGTGGACCCACCCCCTTGAGGGACTCTGAGCCCATTAACAGATGACTCTGCTTCTCTGCGCAATGTGTGGGGAGGTGCATTAGGTAAAACCATCATTTAAAAGTATTGACAGAAATTGTTTTTTATATGGCAATAAAGAGTGATATTTGAACATAACTGAGGTTTTGTATCTGTAATTTTTTGGGGACAACTGAATAACTGCTGCTTGATTCTGTCATTTAAAGTATGCTTTTGGGAGGAATGGTTTAAACGTTTGAGCGAGTTAGAATGCAAAAATGATGGCTTCTTCTTGTGATCCATTTTCTACAACACTCAAAATGCCTGCACAGAAAAGCCACAGTGGTCCCAACAAAACAGGGCGGTTCCCTTAAGCAGATCTCTAAGTACCTACCATAATTAAAAATTATTCTAAAATAAAGAGCCATGCTATCTGATCCTCATTTTTTGGAGCCCAGTGATTAAATTCTGTCTAGTGCCCACAACGTGACAAAAAAAAAAAAATAAAAATCTTCCAAACAAGTTTAAAGTATACTCAATATACTGACAGTTCTATGATTATATATTTGGCTGTTCAAATACCTGAATCCTAGGGAAGAGCTGCCCCAGTAAGATAGGCCCAATATTTAATGTATGGGAAGTTACATTCTCCCTTCCATATTAATACAGTATAATTAATGAGATATGTGTTTTCTAGCAGATTTGTTGGTTGTCTGGTAAGGATTCCCATTGTCTTCATCTTTGCTTACATAACCTTGATTGGTTTAAACCAATCAGTGCATGGCATTTCCCTGATGGCTGTTCTCAATCTAGGGTGGAGCAAAAAATTTAAGCAGGCCCTGTCAAGCTAAATAAGCAGATTTACATTGCATGCTTATAGAAAATAACTTATTAGAAATGCAAATTTTCGGAACTACTTGAGACCTATGCTGATGGTTAGCTTTATGTGTCAACTTAGCTAGGCCATGGTCCCAAGATCTTTGGTCAAACACCAGTCCAGATGTTGATGTGAAGCTTTTTCTTAAAGATGTGATCAACATTCAAAACAGTAAACTTTGACTAAAATCTTCATCATGTGTCTCAGTCTCATCCAGTCAGTTGAACACCTTGAGAAAAAGACTGAGGTCCCCTGAGAAAGAAATATTGCCTCTAGACTATCTTCAGACTCAAGCTGCAATATCAATTCCCTGGGTCTCCGACTTCACAGCCTGCTCTGCAGACTTCAGATGTGACAGCTCCCATGGTCTCATGAACCGATTCCTTAAAATCTCTCTCATGGAAGATGAAAGATATACTATAAATGTGTGTGTGTGTGTAAATATATGTACGCTTTTTTTTGTTTTTGTTTTTGTTTTTTTTGCTGTAGTTAAAAATAAGAAGCTTGATGATGAAGAAGAGGAAGTGGCTTCACACAGCAAGAGAGTAATTGAAGGATTTTTTCTTTATCCAAGGAAAGAGAGATTTGAGCATTTAGAAGATGAAAAGGAGAGCACTGAAGAGAGAGAGCTGTTGGAGAGATGGGATCTGGGCCAGGTGGAGAGAGTGGCCTTGGATAGTGTGAGCTCACCCTGGGCAGAAGGGGAAAGGTATGTTCCTCTGAGCACAGCTAAGCCCCCTGCAGTCTGATGGCCTTGTTTTGTTTTGTTTTTTTCTGGGGAGTAGGAGGCAAGGTGCACGCTAAGTGAGCAAAGGAGGGGCTGGAAGATGAAAGATATACTGTAAGTGTGTGTGTGTGTGTGTGTGTGTGTGTGTGTGTGTAGACAGAGAGATTTATTTTAGGAATTGGTGAATACTTATATTCACATTATATTGTTCTGTTTGAACACATTATATTGTTCTGTTTTTCTGGAGAAACCCAATTAATATGCCCACTAAATTGGAAACTGAAGGAAAACCCCAGAAATCTGTGTTTTAATAATACTTCCAGATGATGCTGATGCTCCTAAAGTTTCAGCCCTAAAAACCATATTAGAGCATCTTTAGCCCATCTCATTGGCAATTTAATGGAGAAAGCCTGAAATTATATTGTGATGGATTTGCATTTTATCAGTTAAACTAAGATGAAGCCGTGTTTTCCAGAATTCCATTGCCTGCACAGCTCCAGATTAGTGTGAGCCACAGAGACAAATTTCCTGAGATTTGGGAGGCAGAAGTGGAGCAGCAGCATCTTGCTTTGTATACTCTGAAGTCTGGAGCAGAGTACGGGGCTTGTTGTACCTTGGGGCTTACCTGCTGGCTCAGCTGCTTGGCTAGAACAGCAGCCAGGCCCATACTGTGTTTCCCCGAAAGTAAGACCTAGCTGGACAATCAACTCTAATGTGCCTTTTGGAGCAAAAAGTAATATAAGACCGGGTATTATATTATATTATATTATTATATAATACCAGGTCTTATAGTAAAATAAGACCGGGTCTTATATTAAGTTTGGCTCCAAAAGACACATTAGAGCTGATTGACCAGCTAGGTCTTATTTTCGGGGAAACACGGTAGAAATTGCACTCCTTCTGGATCCTCCTGGATTTTTTAACAGCTGGGCCAGGAAAAGGGTGTCGTTTTTTACCTATAGATCACTTGTGTCACTGAAATTGGAGCCATGGAGATGCTGAGAAACAGAAATGCATTCCAGCCAACACTCATGGCTCTCTGCTCACCCTCACAGGTTGCAGTGTGTACTTGTTTGTTCTACATCCCATCCTTCTTCCTTTTGCACACCAAACATGCCAGCTTCATCAAGACTGTTTCACCCGTTCCCACAGTTGCGCAAAGTCAAGTCCTTATAAAACATCCTTTATATCTCCAGAATTTCTGCTTCTCAGATCAAATATGGCAGATATATAAACAGAATCAATTACCATTGTAGTGAATATTTTATGAAAAATAGTGTCAGAAAAACGAGGAGAACATCGAATGCTTTTACTTTTAATAAACTCCCTACATTATCCTGGCTAATATAGTGTATGTTCACATTTTGTTTTCTTTTATCCCACTACTCTTCTTTCCCTTGGCTTTAGGCCATTGCTCCTTGTTCTATAATCTTCAGAGACTGTGAATAATTCTTTACCTTCCGTATGTTGTTTGTGCCCTGGAAGGTATAGAATGTCCAGTGACCAGGTCTCCACATTGCACCCTCGTTCCTAAATAGTGTCAACTTATTTTCCCAAGTTCCTTCCACTCTCTTATCATCTGATCCTCAATTATTTTTGTTGCCATTTGTCTCATTTGTGCTACACTCTTATTTGTATTAAAACATTACATTGAGACCATAGAGAAGACTTCAAAATACAAAGAGACTTAAACATCAATGACTTTAGAATTGGTTTACATTCATCTTCAATAACCATTGTTTAATGACTTCGATTTTTAAATGTCACTGGAACTTTCACATTTCACCTAGAATGTTAACTTTGTATTTCTAAAGCGTTATCTGACCTATCATCTAAATGGTTAGTGAATGCCTTATATTGTCTTTAAAAGCACCTAAAATGTACCTTATACAATTAGAAATCACTGTAGTAAAAGGTTTTGCCTATTTAACATGAGCAAGTCAATTGTGGTAGACTAATTTATAATATTTAGTCATTATCAGGTGTCTAGAAATTAACTGCCTGGTATTACTTTTCCATCATTCCCATAAGCTCTACTTTCTTCTCCATTCTATCATCAGTTATTGGTGGTATTGGTAGATGCTCTCTCCTATTTAGGGTTTCCGGGCGGGAATTCCCCCGTTCTCAGGAATATTTTTCACTTTCCCCTCCCCGAATCCCAAGATATAAACTGTTTTCTGTTCTCCATGATGAATCGTTTCCACAAAGTGACGGCTGATACTACCAACCACCTGGGTTCAAGGAGCCGATTTTCCCGATTACCCGACCAACTTTTCTTGGGATTCGGGAATGGGAAAGCGAAAAATATTCACGAGAACAGGCGGGAATTCCTACCCGGAAACCCTACTCCTATTACAGCATGTTTTGAAACTACTAACCTACAAATTATAGCATAGTGTACTATATGATAGTATAGCAACATATAATACAAAATATCAATTTTGTCACCAAACAATTAAAAGACAATCCATTTCAGTTATTCAGGAAGGCATTAAACAACTTAAATGTAACCCATCCAGTTTTTAATACTTAATGTAATCAAAGCATTCACTGTTTAGTAATAACACCAATGTGATTTTAATTTTAAATACTATGATGCGATAGAAAAAGAAAGGGAGGTTTAAGAAAAAAATTTATTCATTCCAAAATATAAGAAAAAGTAGATATTTCAGTTATACTAATGATCCAATTGCTATATTTCTATGAAAATCAGTCTCTAAAAATGGTCAGGAAAACCTTAGTAAATAGTAGATTTAGTACTGATTCACAGACATAACTTAGAAATTTTAATTTCTTAATAGAATGTAATTGCTTTTAAAAATCAATGTAGTTTGCTTTACAAATGATTTTTTTAAAATCCAGGAACCCATAAAATATCCATCCATCGTTTACCACACTTGCCTTTTTCGTTTTTACTTTCTTTTTTATTTTATTTTATTTTATTATTATTAGTTTCAAGTGTATTAAACAATGTAATAGTTAGACATTTACACCCCTCACAAAGTGATAACCCCCCTCCCCCAATCTACTACCCCTCTGATATCGCATGCAGCCATTACATTTCCGCTGTCTCTATTCCTTGTGTGTGTGTGTGTGTGTGTATACACACACATATATATTAAATTATAGTTGACACACTTGTCATTTTTATAACAGTGATACATCTCATGTATATCTCAGATACATGAGAGGTATCACTGTTGTATATATTACTGTGTGTACACATACACACAGTAATACTACTAGGGAATACTTTCAACCATTATCATAATCCCTTTCTACAACTTGATTTATTTAGGACTCAATACCTAGCAGAACCCTGATTTGTGGGTGCACATAAATTAATTATAGATTCTGATTAGTTCACTTTTATCTCCATAAAGTTCATTTATCTTATTTCACAAAAGACTTTTTTATTACATTGTACATAGTCATATAGAAATGAATACATGCAGAAAACCATCTTTAAATCCCTAGTCAAATAAGGAGGAAAAAATGGCGTGTTGAGGTCTTGGACTGTTATTATGCAGTGCTTAATAACCCCAAGGACATGTGCTTTTCAAAGAATACAAATTACTACAGATAAGAAAAGGCTTATGTAGACTAATTGCTTAAACAAGCAACACACAGGACTGTTACAACAGAAATATTTAATTAGAGTGAGAGGGAATATTACAGAAAATATTTATACCAAATATTTTTTCTATTTATATTTTTACCGGAAAGTGCTAATTTATTTAAAACTAGGTAGGCTTACTGAGCCCTCTACTATTTCTACATTGCTACCTAAGTATCTGTAACTGTGCTGTAGGTCAGAGGAATTCAGAGAAACAGAGGAAGTAATTACTTTATACAACAAGATTTGAAACAAAACTTTCCCTATTGTCTCAGAATTTCATCTAAATCATCAAATCAGAGGACAATAACTGACAGACACTTTCAATTCTAAAGAAAAGCACTAGACACTCTCTTGAAAGATTTACTAAGAGGTAATCAATCTGCCCCATCAACCTGACTCCTTCCTTCATTTGATATTCGAGAAGGTTAGGGATTCATTGAAGGACTCTTCTTTGAAAAGACTGATAATATTTTAGGCTGCCTGCTTTACCTACTCACGTGAGCCACAGACAGAACACAGAGTTCTAAAGATGGCAGATTGGAACCTTACAGCCCAGCAGAATATTTGTAGAGAAATTTGTCAGCCTGCCCTTCACTGCCACAGGAGCACAATGAAAGAATGTTTTGGAGAAAGTTTTAATTATGTCCTCTGGAATTTATGGTACATTGACATCAATGCTTGCATGTTCCTCTCTCCTAGAGAAGTCTCCAAGCAAGAGGCAGGTTGAATAGAGAGGGAAAGAGTAGGAGTAGTGTTTGAAGAGGCAAGGGTAACTGAGTTTTCCCTTTCACCAAGTGTCCCGACTTTAGTGGTTTTGCAAGTATCCCACTAGAAAATGCTGTCTGATGAATGAGGCAACACTATCATCAGGGAATGGGGTTTTACAGGAGGGAAGACAGTGTTTGCCTAAGAACCTAATAAATGGCACACAGGAATCAGCATGTTTGTTCTGTTACAAAAACAAACAAACAAACAAACAGGAAGGGGAGGTCTAATTGTTATAACTAACATTAGTCATACACACCTTCCTGTAATTATTTCTTCCCTTGATCCTAACTAGAAGCTAGAACCTACATAGAAATGATAGATGAGGAAGATACACAGATAAGCAACAACAACAATGAAATCTAATCCAGCTCCATTCTTCTTTCACTGGCCCTCTATCTCACACCAGGCATGACATGGGAAGGAAGAAGGAAGAGATGTGAATTGGATCTGAGATGCAAGTTTGATTAAGTTGGCCCAGATGCTCTGGAACTAGACTGAGAAACAGACGTAATCAGACAAGCTGTGCTGTATGCCTGAAAAGCCACCGATTGGAATGGAAAAAGAATCACTTTACCTGGTCCTAGTGATAAGAAAAAAAAAAGAAAACAAGGAGGTTTTCTGATTTTGCTCTACCAAGTTCAGCCCATACAAAATAAATCAATTACACTTAAGTATAACAATAATTCAACAATGCTCAGGAAGATACTGTTTCAAAGAAAACAATTGGCCTCTCACCTATGGGAAGTATCTAGAAATACACAAAGGAAATTTGAGCATTTTCCTTCACCATTTTTAGGTGATGTGTACATGAACACACACACACACACACACACACACACACACACACATTTTAAGAGGGCTTTTCTAAACATATGTGGTAGTCTAATAATCCAGAGAAACCAGGGCAATGAATGATTGCTGTATGTAGAAGATAATCTTTAAACTGAGTCTTGAAAGATGACTGGAAATCACCCAGGCAAAAAGGGAGTAGAGGTAAGACAGTTGAGATATTTCAAGGTGTGAGAAGAAAGAGCATACTTAGAAATAGAGATTTTGGAAGGAATGTAAAAAGCCAACAGGTTACTTAGCTTAGCTGACACATGAGGTATGTTCAAAACAGGTGCAACAAATGTAAACGGAGGGAAAGATCAAGAGGCATGATTTTTCAAACTCTCAAGTACATGCATTGAGATAGTAAGAGAGAGGAAAAGTAAGTAGACCTCAGAGTCCTGCACTTCAATCAGACAACTCTACCGTCATGTTTTACATGTATGTTACCATCCATGTTAGATTTTAGTTGAAGTCTTTGTAACTTAAAAAAAAATCAGAATTTGTGGATATTAAAAAATAACTGAAGGCACATGGACAAAGAACACCAAAAATAGAAAAAAATACCCAAATAGAAGATAAAGAATTCTAGGTCACACTGCGAAGGATTTTCAATATCGTTGATCTTTCTTGAAACTCTTCTTCCTTGGTTTCTTTGAGTTCTGTTTTCTGTTCTCCTCTTATCACAAATTGACTCTTAATATTCTTTCCCTTACAACTTTTCTCAAACACACACCTTAAATATTCTCTCATAAATTTATTCTTACATTAAACATTTTTGAGTGCCAGAAAATGCAAAACTTAATCAGAATGTTTAGGCTCATAAGGAACTCCCACTTTAGTGCAGGGAACAAATATGGAGACTAGATAACCTACAATACATGCTAAGTGCTGTGTCAGTCCCATGAATAAACAGCTTGATTCCCAGAAAATGAAACAACTGACCTAAAACAAAGAGCATGATCTCTAGAGTAGGTGACACTCAAAGTCTCATCTCTGCCATTTCCTAGCTATGTGCCATTGCTTTTATCATTTTGTTCCCCTATTTATTTTATTTTATTTGAGGTATTCACATCCATGTGCTCACTTGCATTTCCTTTTATTTGTATCTTCCATGAGGGAGGAAGAGAAGTGAATTCCCCAGGAACAAAGAACTGGATCAGCTTTCGCTTTCCCCTTGCTATTGTTCCAGAAGAGCATTCTGCAGCTTGAGTTATCAGTATCTTGCTTGTGTGTATAGTTTTTCTTCTCATATACTAGATATACTGTGTGGCTTTGTCTAGGATTTGGACCTAGATGCCTTCCCTGCTTGGAATGATGGAACCAAGTCCCGCAAACTGTGAAAGCTGTCTTTGATGTGCTTTCACACCAACGAAAAGGTAGGGACCTTTTCATTCCAGTGCATTATGATAAACCCATTTGTCAGCATCGCTCTCCACCTAGATGTTGTCATGGCTCATTTCCTATGGCCCAGGGAGCCGCCACTGCTCCAGAGGTGTAAGAGGAAAGGGTAGAGGAGAGAGGGAAGTCACTAACACAACATGCCGGGTCCCCCCCACACACACACTCACTTACTCACTCACTCACTTGCTCTCTCACTCACACACACACATACACAAGACGGGTGAGAACCACCTCCTCACTTTGCCCTTGGTTTTTTTTTTTGTTTTTTTATTACGAGCTCTATCTGCACCTCCATTTTCTCTGTACAATTTTCTATGTACAATAAAGAATAATAGAAGCACCTGCCTCATTGCAGCCCAGTGAAGAGTGAACGCCACTATGCTTGTAAAGTGTTCAGCAGTGTGATTAACTTACCCCAGATAAAGACTGGGTAAGTTAATAGCAACGAGGATCATAATGGAGAGGAGAAGCAGCAAGAAGAAGAGTGAGAGGAGGAGGAAAAATGGAAGAATAAAGGAATATTTCACAGAGAAGATGAAGTCTACGTTATGTCTCTATCAATGAATAGGAGTTCACTGGTTGAGTGAGGTGCGAAAGAGGTTCCCAGGCACAGGGTCTGTGGTGTCCCAAGGTTGCCTCTTCATGAGAAATGACATCCACCACATTTATGGTTTAAACTCTCAACTAAGCTAATGCCTCCTAAGGTGACAAAAATTGTATTTCTTCTGAGCTTCCTTTCTACTGGAACTCACTATTTTGATCTCCTGTAACCACCACAAAATCAAACACTTGAAAAGTAACTAAATCCTTCTCTGCACACATGTGGATTCTCTTCCTATATTCTCTTAGAGAATACAGAAATTTCAGGGCCATCATAGACTCTGCCTCCCTTTGCCCCTCTGCCTTCAACATTTCAATCATCACCAAAGTCAGTTGATTCTATGCCAAATTTACCTTCCAAATCAATCAATCAATATGTTGAACCAACTCAAATCTTCACTGTAAGTTCAAAGTAAAAACAGTATTAAATACACAATAATTAAATAATCATTTAGCTGACATGTGCTCCTGATTTATTTAAATGAAGGGGATTTAATGACTGAACTTAAAGCTCCTCTATGTAGTGCATTCCAGTACAATATTCCAATCCAATATGGAATTAATTTGTTCATCTAATAAATATTCTTGAGATGATCATATGTGCTAAGCACATTGCAAGGCCCAGGGAATATGGGGTCAAATAAAAAGTCTTTGTTCCCAAGGTACTCACAGTCTAGTAGACAACTGAGAAAAGGAATTCAAGAAATATGGCATAAAATTGTAACTGCTATAATAGAAGTCTACATGGGGAACTGTGTAGTCCAGAAACTGAACTTATAAGAAAGAGGAAGACATGTAGATGAAAAGAGTACTCCAGATACAGTCAGGACAGTTGTCTAGCACACGAAATTACAGAATAGAGTATAAGTGTTCAAACAGCCCAAGATAGGTGTGTGTGTTTGTGTGTGTGTGTGTGTGTGAGTGTGTGTGTGTGAATTTAAATGTAGTCTCTCACGAATTGTAAATTCCTAGAGCTCAAGGAGGCATCTGATTAGCCATTGTTTCTCCTACAGTACGTTGAGTAGTAGGCACTCAGCACATATTTCTTGAATATAACTTATAAGAACTCATGAGAAATTATAGTTACCAATTTATTTGAAAGTTCTAATATGTGACATGGGATTGAGGCCTAGGACTAGAAGAAGTAGTGTTTATGTGAACACAGATTTTTAAGATGGTTTTTAAGGTTTGTTTTGGACACTGCAGATTATCAGATAAGTTTGACAAGAGATCCTACAACAGAGAATACCAAGAATCTTAGATTAAATTCATTATGGATCAGGATTTTCTTGTTCAGACAGCATGTGGCAGACATAAACCAGTGCAGGGGAAATTAGTAATTTAAATAAATAAATGAGTGTGTGTGTGTGTGTGTGTGTCTGTGTGTGTGTGTGTGTGTTTCTTTTAAACATAATAAAATAGATTGGTAAAGTAATGATTTGGAAGAGCTTGCCACTTCTGCAATTCAGCCTGGAAACAGTCCTATAATGCCAGGCAGAGTTGGCCACAAGGCATGTTTTTGTGACTAGTGTACTACTGGTATTGTCTTCCTTTCTTTATAACTCTGAAATTGTAGAGAAGCTCACAGAACAACAGGTGAATTCTTATTATCCTTAGATTGGTTGTTAGGGACAGAGCAGAACAGTGTGGGAAGAATATGGATGTGGGAGTCAATTAGACCTGAGTTAAAATTCGAGATCTGGACTGAGCAGCTTTCAGCAAGTGAAGCTCCATCCCCTCATTTCTCCTCATAGCCCTGGCTTACTAAGTCTTACTCATCCTTCAGTTTCAACTAAGGTCACCACCCTAAAAGTCAGTATTTCCAAAATGGAACTCCTGCCATTGTTTCCCCACTTTCCTTTCCCTGTCGCCTCAAAACTTGCTTCCTTAGGTAGTAAAATGACCTGCTTTTCACGCAGTTTCTCCGGCAAAATTCCTGTGTGACTATGTTGTTTTCTTTTGTTCAAATACCACATCCAATCCATCAACAATTCCTGCCAGCACTATCTCTGAGATAAATCCCGGATCTGATCACTTCTCATAACCTCCAGCGCTGCCACTTTAGTCCAAATCCCCATCGCTGCCTGGACACTGTTACACCTTCTGTCTAATCTCCCAGCTTCCATTCCTGCCATCTTGCATCTTATTCTTTGTATGATGATTAGACTCATCACTTAAAATATAAATCATTTTATGTCACTTGTTTGCTCAAAATTTTCCAGAGGTTTCCCATTCCAATTGGGGTAAAAAAAAAAAATCCAAGGACTTAATCATTGCACACCAGACCCTACATAACCATGGTAACATAATGCCCCACAGTCACTTCCTCCCTCTAACCTGGTCTTTTTGCTCCAAGTAGAGCAATACCAAGCACACCCTGACCTCCAGGCCTTTATACTGACAGTTTCCTCATATCCCTCCTCAGATCTCCACGTGATTTGCTTCCTCTTCTCATCCAGGTCACTGCTCACAATCACCTTCTCAAAGAGTCCTGCCCCGACCCCCCGAGCAAGAGGACTCTGCCTTCCCCAGCTCTGTGCTTTATTACACTGCTAACTTTTCCTTGTCCTTATCTACTATTACGCATCTGTGATTTTGTTTAACATACATCTCCCCTAATGGATAATAATATCCGTGATAGCAGGGATTATGTGTCTTGTTTACTACCCCAGTGCTAATCACAGTGGCTTGCACATAGTCAGCAGTCTGTAAATGTTTATTGAATGAAGAACGTGTCTTCTGAATTGTTCCCTCGTATCCCCTCCAGAGACCAATTTCAGTGTTTTCTGTGATGTTGTGTCCAGTGTAACCAGCACATTTTTTTTTTCCTAGCACTCACGATGCACTTTTTACTTTTCTATATCCATCACTATATTATATATGCTCCTTAGGGTCAGAAGACTATCTATTTTGTTCACCATTGTATGTCCAGAGCTTATCGCAAAAATCTAGTGTATAATAAATGCTCAATAAATATTATTCAATCAAATGGTGGTTCATCATAGTGTCCAGGACCCGTTCAGTACAAAAAGATGAGAACCGTGTTATCATAAGATAACACATATTCTTATTTAATACAACTGGAAATTTCTTAACTAACACCTGCCTAAGGAGAGGAAAAAGCTGATGAGGAAGGTGTGAAAAACAAGCCATTTGTCATTTCTATTTTAATTTTAGAAGACACAATCAACTTAATTTAGATTTATCATCCATAGGATATTCACACTGAGACAAAGAAGATGCCTGTAGTTTGTTTTCTGCATGTTAGTAAGTATTTTCCCAGGCAAGGAAAATAACAGGCATTAGCAGCATTGTATTTATTTCTCTTCTCTTCTCTATACAACTGGGGACTAAAAGGAAGTATACTTTTAGTCTAGGGCTGTTATAATACACTTGCATTCAACACAGGGCTGAATTTAAGCATGTGTTTATACAATGTTTTTTGCTAAATAGAAAAAATAAAGAAAAATAAAGAGGTAAATTATTTTGTGACTGAAAAAGCAGTTCCTAACTTATCAGGAAAGCTGTCAAGAGATTACACCATTATTTTCAAAAGTAGAGACAGTAGATGCTCTTAATCTCTAGAAAGAGCTGAGTCAAATGACTGTCAAAGCAATGAAGTAAAGTCTGAACTGTGCCTCCAACACTGTATCATCTTGAATTGCTGTTCTGGGCATGAAAACAATGCGTTCCTTGGAAAGCTATCTAAGTTTTACATTAGAGTATGTAGAATTCAGGGTATGATTTATTTTTGCTCCCTCATAGAACTTTCTAGTAATATAAAGTATTAGAATTACAAATTTTATTATTAGCCCATGTCCTTGGACAATGCAAATAGTCTTTATAAAAATTTGGAAAGAATAAACATTATGGACATCTGTTATGTCATTACAGTGTATGTCAACAAACCATTTAAAGGACAAAACCATTTCAATTCAAACCAGGGTAACAAGCATTATTGCTTGGTTATGATGACACAAGGAACCAGTGGATAATTTCAGATCCAACACTCTCCATTTGCAATTAATACCTATGTGAACACCATCAGAAAATCTTGCTTTCTGGCCTCAGACTTTAGGAAAACCTCAGTCACTATCTATCCTTAATCACTCCAGAAATCTTCAAGAAAAAGTGTTTTCATTTTGAACATGTTAGAACACACTTGGAAACTACCATGTTTCCCCAGAAATAAGACCTAGCCGGACAGTCAGCTCTAATGCGTCTTTTGGAGCAAAAATTAATATAAGACCCAGTCTTATAATAAAATAAGACCAGGTCTATATAATATAATATAGTATAACACCCGGTCTTATATTAATTTTTGCTCCAAAAGACGCATTAGAGCTGATTGTCCGGCTAGGTCTTATTTTCGGGGAAACACGATAACAAAAAACCTCTCTCTCTGCTAACACTGAAGGGTAAGTCCTATGAGGCCAATTGAGTGGACTGGAGAGTTCAGTTCAATAGAGTTTCTCTAGATCTCTTGATCTTTGGCATTTCAAATTCTAGATATGATTCCAGACTTATTTAAATGCCATGTTACAAATCTTTCAGTTGGAATCTTGAAAATACTTAAGTAGTTGATGATTATTTCACCCATTAAGTAGTTGATCATTATTTCACTGCAGGTAACATTTTCCAAATAATACATTAGACACTCCAAATGACAGCAGAAATTCTGTGGAAACCAAAAAACGTGCATTGACTCCTTCTAAATTAATAAATGTCCCTGCTTTATTTTTTTCTAGCAAATCCCCCTTTCCTCTCTATCTTTGCTTTCCAAAGTCTCACTAGTTTACCATGTAATCACATAGTTAATACTCTCAGATCTTAATTCATTTAATAGTATGTGATGAATGGTTTTAAAAAGGATTAGTTTATGTCAACTTTTATACATGTTTCTATGACATGAACCCAAAATACATGAGGAAACATTTGATGTTTTTGATATCTATTATTGGATTATCAACAGATCTTTCCTACAGAATGCATATAAATCTTTGGAGGCAGCATATATGCAATATTTGATGAAATTGTTGTACACAGGTATTCTTTCAAATCTATTTCAGCCCCTCAGGGTCTCTTTTGTTTCCTGAGCTCTAAGCTATCTCTGGTGTTCCAGAAGACATCCTTTCACGTGTCAATTTAAATTCTAATGCACAGACGTACTTGCATATAAAAACAAAGCATCAAATCTAACTTAAAAAGAAAGGGGAAAAGCCCCTTAAATGGTACAATTGCATAGTAATAAAATGATGGAAGTCAACATTTGTGAATCTTGTCATATAATGTTACTGTGAATCAGATAAACCAATATATTTGGTTTTTATCATTGTTCACTTGTTTTCAATTTTCAGTTCCTCGCACTATTTGAAAAATTTATTTTAAACAAATTCTTAAAAGACCTAAAGAGGACAAGAAGGCTTTAACCTCAATACATCAAATCCACTTACCCCCAAGTTACTAGTTTGAAAAGATATTTCTCAGCCTATTGTTCTGAAAGATAATTTCTAAAACTTCGATTTCTACATTAATTTCTCTGCCCGTCTCACTCTCTCACACTTTCTGTCTCTTTCATTACCAAAGGTACTTGGAAATACATTAAAATTCTTAGGGGATAGGAACCATTATTAAATAATTCCAGATACCTGACCTGACCAAGTATGTCCTAAATGTATACTTTCTGAGCTCATATCTAAGTTCAGTTCAAAGCTCAAAGCTCTAAACTAGCAGCTGTAGTATCTTCATAGATTCTAAGGGCACATATATGAATTTTTTACTTCTAGATGTATTTTTTTAGTGTTCATAAAAGTCGGATCTCATAAATCTGCTAGTTTTGAAAATCTGCAGCTTTTTGAATAGTGGTCCTTGTATTTCTATTTAAACCAGATGGGACCAAACTTATTATTTCTATTCTGAAAGGTCATTTTTCATCAAGACTGTGTTAGAAAATAAATCATTTAAAGCCACCTTTTGGATGGTCCCTGGCATGAATGTCTTAAGAACATGTACTAATAAGAGTCTCCCTACAAAGCAAAGCCGATTTGTTAATACAGAATGGTCTGAAGCTGCCACCTTCTGGCACTTAGGCAGTATTTCTCTAAATTCAGTATTGTGCTGCGGTAACATGACAATTAGAACGACCTGCACAGTTCCTCCATCAATATCCCAGAGAAGTCTGCTAAGCACAACAAGGGCAACATGTTAACATCAAATAGAGAGTGTATGAGTGTGTGTGTGTGTGTGTGTGTGTGTGTGTGTGTGTGTAATATTAAAACACTATTAATAGAAACAGATTGCAGTGATAGAGCTTTAGGAACTAAGGACGTACTACTAAAATAAGACAAGCTCTAGTATTGGAGACCGGGGCATTCATTTAAACCTTAGAAAACTAAAAGTTTACGTGGAATGGAGGTTCTGATGATAGTCTTCTCAGTGTTCTCTCACTTCACCAGAATAAATCAGAGCTTGGTTAATTTATCAGTATCCTGCTTTCAGACTAGTTAAATTAATTCCTTACTGAAGAAGCATAATTTCAACTGGGAAATAACTTAGAAATATAATACAAAATATATCTCTACTTACTAAATATTCAAATATGAAAATTCATAGTGTTAAAAGATTTTAAGTGTATGTTTTTTTCTGTCAAAGATAAAATGGATTGTCTTTGATTATATTGATAATTCATGACACATGTCAGATTTTTCTCTTTGAAACAAACTCTTGTGATCATTCGGAAGCAAATCCTACAGCCTGAGGAAATGGGTCAACTGTGAAAACTCACTGAGCTCCATGAATGACCACTTTCTTGTATTTTTGAGAAGGCCTTTTTCTTTCTGTAATATACATACAAAATAATAAATTAAGAGTTTTACTATTTTTTTCCACTTTCCTATCTATCATGTAATGCTTTCTTCCAAGTGAAAGGGCATCAGGGTTAGATATTTAGAATGAATAAAATAGCTCCACAAGAAAAGAAACCAGCAACTTCTTCTGTGATGCTTAGTAATTAAACAGACCTACAGGGACTGCTAGAATTATAGAACATAAGCAAAGATTAATGAGGCCTGAAAATGTAGGGTCCCATGGTCTCCAAACCACGTGCAAGGTGTCTCACCTCAGCTTTCTCCACATTGAACAGCTGCCCATTTTCAAGGCAAGCAAAATTGAATGCGTTCCTGCTTTGATTCAGAAACAGTTTAGTAAAATCTAGGACACAAGTTTTAGTTCAACAAAAGGAACTTTTTTTGGTTCCTACACCATAGTAGTTGGCTTTGTCTTCTGTCCTAGATTACAGGGCGCCCATGAATTGGTATGTGTGTTCTGAGGCAATTTCCTAGTTTCCATCCTAATCTGAGCATTCAAGAGCCAAGATCTTATACAGAGCCCAGTTTATTAGGGTACAGCAGTCAAAATAGGAAATGTGGTATAGCTTCGCTTCTCTTCCCTCATTACTTTGTCCTAGAGGTACATTACTAGAGGTAGGGTGGTCAGGGAACTTGGAAAGTTTGTAATATCTTTAATGAAGGAAACAGTGATTGCAGTAAAAAAAAAAAAAAAAAAAAAAAAAAAAAAAAAAAAACTGGTTTTCTCAAGTTGATTCCAGATTCCTGACTGTTGCCAGTGCCACACAATTATTCCAAGAAGACATTAAAAAAAAAATGGTTCGGTCTTAAATTTAGATAGTTACAGGGTCACACAATAACTCCATGTGACTACACTGTGATAAGGACTTTACATAGAAAGTGAAAGGACTTCAATGTATCTTTTCTTGTTATCATAGATAGGGACATCTTATAATGGCCTCTAAAATGCTTTTAGCGTGTGTGTGCGTATTTGTGTGTTTAGCATATACTATATATTTAAACTAAGATTCTTGTAGGATTTGTGGATTATTTGTCTCATCCCCATAAATATTTATTGAGCTCAAACCACTCAAATGTTGGATTACACAAAGATTCTTAGTGTTAGACCAAAATGGCCCAAAGCATGCAAATATTAAAGACACCATAAATTTCAATTAATAGCAGACAGCATTCTATAAACCATAAATTCCAAGCAATAAGGCATATGAAGGCTGATTGCTTCCTCAGATCATTTCGTATAATTTCAGTATGTGTTTAGGTCTCCCCCTTTGGAGGGGACTTCACACTCCTACCTCCCTGCTATTTTCTATAGGCTCTTGAATATTCCTTGGCTACATCTTCTCTTCTACTCCCTTCCCTTTCTCCTTCTCCTTTCTCCCTTCTCCTCTCTCTCTCCTCTCTCTCTCTCTCTCTCTCTCTCTCTCTCTCTCTCTCTCTCTCTCTCTCTCTCGGATATCTAATAAAGAAAAATCGAACTATAAAGATTGCATATTTCATGAAACTTTTAACTCTCACATAGTCTGTTGATTTAGTATATATTACATACAGTGTACATTTGATGATACTCATAAACACTGGTGATCATTATATTTCTAAAGATTTATATAGTGGCAAGAATATTGCTTTTGAAATATAAATAACTCCATTATCAAATGTGAGAGGGTATGTTCTAGAAAGTAAATGTCCTCCAAATGAGAGATCCCTTGAATAATTCTTGGTAAGGAATGTTTAAGGACTATTAACAGAGACTCTAGTCCCTTTCCCTCTCCTAAAATTATAACCATATAATAACATTTCTTCTATTTTCAAGAAAAGTTATTTTCATCATTTGAATTTGTATAAATATGCAAAAATCAGAAGGCTGACAATTCTATATGGTATTCTAAACCAGTCCCTTTAAGGATATATTGATTTCATTAGGAGAGACAACAAAAATTCTGTGTGTGTGTTTATAATTCTATTTAGTTTAGACATTTTTTTTTAAATTACTTGAATAAACACATGATAAGTTTACTTAAAGAGATATTTTTTTATAAAGGTAGTTTTCATCCTTACATTCTTTGTTTTATTGTCTAAATACCATTTACCATGCTATATATATTTTAAGCTCATTTGTAAAACGCTGTTCTTCAATTTTCCCATTTAGGATCTGAGTGTAAGAAGAGTTTATTTTGATACATGGTTTGATAACTCTCATAGCTAGAAAAAGTTATGCAAACCCAAACAAAAAGTCATGCTTGGCTGTACTTACTTAAGATATTCATTTTTCAATTTCAGTCACAAACTAGTCAAAGAATGCTGGAATATGGCTAGTAAGTAGATATCTTTCTTTATATCTTTTATATTTTTTGAGCCGGCTAAACTCAACTATACTATATGACCATAGGATATGCTGGCCAATGGAAAGAAGCACTGTCAATCCATATAGTAATACTGAATTACTTTCATTTCATCAAAAATATATGAAACTAGTTATATGTGTGTGTATATATATATATATATATATATATGTATATATATGTGTGTGTGTGTATATATGTATATATATATATATGTATGTATATCTATGTGTGTGTGTGTGTGTATATATATATATATATATATGAATTTAAAGTCTAATATTTACTTAAATACCCCAATAGAAAATACTGCCCCCTGATGAGAAAACCAGACCCTCATAATCAACAAATCTTTATGTCCTATATCCTGAAAGTTTGAAAACTCAACTAATAAAAGGGTTAACGAGCAATATGCCTTCACACCAGTCCTGGGTCTTTAGAGCTCTTCAGTGATTTAGTCACCAGGACAAATATCGTCTCCATTTATAGATTCTAAATATCTATAACAAGCACTGTGATTTCTTTTAAATTCATGATGTCAGTTCCCTTTCAAAGAGCCTTTTTGGTTTTTACTATTTTAGAAGTCTAAATACATTTTTTCCCTTCTTAATTGGTGGAACTATTACCATAATCTCACACTCCCTCTCCTCCACTGCTAACCACGGGCACATTTTAGAAGGGATCTTAGCTGCAATTGGAAAGACAATCTGAAATGGGGATCTGTTAAGGACCTGGGGTGTAGAAGTTCTGGCTCAGACTGATGAGTACTCTCCTGCCATCCTGCAGCACAGTTCTTATCAACAGGCTAATCTTACATTTAAATGACGGGCCTGTGCCTGTGATATTTTCTCCACGGCAACACAATTGTGGGGGTGAGGGTGGAGGGATAGGTGGGAAGGGGATTTTCTCACTTACTTTGGGATTTGCTTCTCTAAAAATGGTTATTTAAAAAAAAAAAGAAACTTTAAAAACAATATGGCCATTTGTGTTTAAAGAATAATTAAAGTATCTCTTCATTCTCATTAGCTAGGTTACAGGAAAGCTCTTTAAAATGAATAAAATAAAAATTAAAATGTCAGTGAGTGGTTCTGAAATCCTAGCCTTGTTTAGTAATTTTGCTGTGTGCCTTTTTCCATCACATGGTGAAAAGGTCACATGTGATGGAAAAACCCATCACAGTAAATGTCAGATTCAACAATACAATAACAAAAAGATAAAGATGTATAATTCAGCTGACAGGCATGTTGGGATATTTGATGCTTGTCAGCTCCCAGAAGCCTTATCTTTATTTGGAAGTACCTACTAAAAGATTCTTCAATGACTTCCTATCACAACAGAGGCATTATTGTGTATTTAATGTGATTTCCTGCTGTCTCTGGGAAAAAATGAAAACGAGTTCAAATCAAGATACGAAATGATGTGAAAGGCATATCAGAAAGCCAATGGCTAAGCTTTAAAAACTGTTTTCACTGCCCAATAACACTACTAAAATGACGAGACATTTTTTAACACTATATGCAAAACAGACACAAAATAGACTTCTATAAAACAATTACATACTTCAAACAAGGGGAGATGAAAATTCTTAGATTTTGTTTTTTTTAATATTGGGAGAAAAAACCTAACGTCTTGGTTGAATGATTTCCACATGCACAGCAGACTTGTTCTGCATCATCTAGAATGTGCATCAAGATTGCACGATAAATCACTGCTTATTCAATCTATTTCATGCAAGCATAAACAAGAAAACAACAAATAGCTAAGAAACTATTGCCAGACTGTATCTCCAGGCCTCCTGAAAATTATTTTACACTGTATGCTGAACATATCAAATCCCACAGGAAATAGGAATTGAAGAAATTAGACAATTGTCCAGATAACTGAGTTTCAAATCTTACACAAATTCATAAAAGTTAATAAGTGATGGGCTTGGTTCTCAGAAGAGCACTACCTGTAGAGACATAGTCTGACCAAGTTTTATTTCCCGATGCCAGAGTGCACCTCTCTTGTTCAGGGCTTGCTAGGCTGGGGCCAGGTCTAATCTGAAAAGCCTCAGGTCACTGGCCAGGACCTAACTGGCCCAGATCTCAAGAACACCAGAAATGGGAGTGTTTCCTTATATCTAGGCCCTCAAAAATATATTTTTTGGAAAGATATATGAAGTTTAAGTTAATTAAAAGTGAAAAAAGTATATTAGTAAGGCATGTTTCTTTGCTTGATTTTTTTGTTTTGATCTTTGTATTTGTTTGTCTTATAGTAACACAAATAAATAGTCTGAAAATACCAAAAAACAAAACAAAACAAAACCAAAAAACCTCAAAGAAAACCTATGTTCGCAAATATACAATCATACAATAAATTTTTATTTACTGCTCGTTGTGGAACCAGGTTTGTGCTAAACACGGAAATTCCAGTGAGCAACACCTAGTCCCTGACCAGGGACTATCGTAGCTATGGCCATTCACTTTAAACACAATAAACTCTCTTTAGCAACTAGCAGTAAAATGGACAATTTTAAAAAGATAACACATAATCATTTAAAACCAGTATTATAAGTGACAGAGGGGAAAAAATTTCTTTGCTCTGAATTTAAAATGTCATATCAATTTTGGAAGGTGGGTGGCAACTTCTCTTGTTTTGTCTCCAGTACCGTGTTTCCCCGAAAATAAGACCTAGCCAGACCATCAGCTCTAATGCGTCTTTTGGAGCAAAAATTAATATAAGACCTGGTCTTATATTATACTATATAAGACCCGGTATTACATTATATTACATTATATCACATTACATTATAATATATTATATTATACCCGGTCTTATGTTATATTTAAATAAGACCAGGTTTTATATTAATTTTTGCTCCAAAAGACGCATTAAAGCTGAAGGTCCAGCCAGGGCTTATTTTGGGGGAAACATGATAGTAGTCCAGCCTTACTACCCCTCCTTTGGCGGCTGTAAAATTTCAAACTCATTGACAAAGAAAACTCAATTGAATCAAATAAAGGGCTTTGCACTTTTTTTTCCCCAATGATCCTTTCTTATCACTTTTTTAATGTAAATTCTTGTTGAGGAATATCTAATAATCCTGACTTTAAAATCTAAATCTCTTTTTAAATTACATCACAAGTAAAATGCATACTCTTTTAAATGTGAAACATATGACTATCTTTAAAGAATTGGCAGAAATAATGGTAAGCCCCCAATCATTTCTAATCCTTAACAGCCAAATAGGAAATTTTCTTTTGAGGAAAAAAAATTGTAACTAACTAAACTAGAAACTAAATTTATGCCATCGTGATAATTAAACAAAATTAATTTTTGTTATATATTTTAATTTGTAATATTTGTGCTCCACAGATGTCAGAAGTCTTGTGCTTTTCCTAAGAGCTCATATTTCTCTGTGGTACCCTGTTTCCCTGAAGATAAGACCTAGCCAGACAATCAGCTCGAATGCATCTTTTGGAGCAAAAATTAATATAAGAGCTGGTATATATTATATTATATTATATTATATTATATTATATTATATTATACTATATCATATCATATCATATCATATTAAAGACCTGGTCTTATATTATAGTAAAATAAGACCTGGTCTGATATTAATTTTTGCTCCAAACGATGCATTAGGGCTGATTGTCCGGCTAGGTCTTATTTTTAGGGAAACACAGTATTAGTTACATAGTATTGTTAGGCTAAAGCCTAGGTCCTAGCATTGCTGGAATCTGGAGAGTTAATAGTGGGAAAGAGTTGAGCTTCAGAGTGGAGTGTCTCTGGATGTATAATCTAAGATTGTCATTCTCCATGTGCTTCTTCTTCAGAGAACTTGGCCCTCATATAAGGCCCATTTTTTCAACTGTTTACTGTTTTAACAAACATTTAATTAATACATGCTAATTAACTAACATATACCAGAAACTCCTCCAGACACAGAAAGAGATGGGACACTTTGCCAGTATAATACTGACAGAAACACCTGACAAGGATATTAAAATAAAATAACAGATTAACATCTGTTGTGAACATAAATTTAAAAAAGAAATCCTGAACAAAATATTAGCTGAAGAAAACCAGTAATTATATATAGCAAGTAAAATACATAGCAAGTTTATCCCATATATGTTAAATAGGTTTAGCATTAGTATAAATCAATGTAATTCACTAAATTAATAGAATGAAGGTGAAAACCATGATAATCTTAAGAGATTTAAAATGATTTAGTCTCCATTTATGATCTTTAAAGCGTCTCAGCAAATTAGTAATGGATGAGAATTCCCTTAATCTGATTACAAATTATCTACTAAAAAAATCTACAAATAATATAATAATAGAGAAATGTTGAGTGCTTCCTCCTGCATTCAAGAATAAGACAAGATACCTAGTAACACCACTTGCAGTCAACACAGTATTGGAGAGCCTTATCAAGGCACTAAGGCTAGGAAAACATAATAATAAAAGGTAAGAAGAATGAAAGGAAGAACTAAAATTGACTTTGTTGCATAGAAAATTTGAAAAGAATTTACAAAACACTATTAGAATTAATAAGGGAATTTGTCACCTGACAATCATCCAAAAGACCCTAATGTTTCTCAATACCTAAACTAAGGGTCTGTCAGGAGTTATGCTTGCTTACAGGACCTGAAAAAGGATTCCTGATGGCAAAAGGAAGAGAGCAGAGCACAAAGAGCAAGATGGCGATGGGACATTGTGAGCAGAAAAGGCTGCGTGCAAAACGGCCAAGTGCAACACAACGATGCCTAAAAGATTTTTATCATTTCACACCACCGCCTACAAATACCGAAGGCTCCGTCCCAATAGGGGAGAGGATGCCATTGGAACAGGAGCTCACCCTTCCCCATTCCTTGAATAAAGTTCCTGCTCTGCTTTACCCCAGTCTCGTTCTATTGGCTAAAACTGCGCTGCGCTCAAGGACCTTGGTTTGGGTCCCTGGCCTGGATGGGTCAATAACAAATTTAGTGAGGTGACTGAATTCAAGGTCAATATAAATAAAAAATAAATTATATTTCTATGTAGTAGAGACCAAAAAAAAAAAAATGAAAGAATAAATTGCACTGTTATTTAAAATACCATCATTAAATATAAAATATCTATAAATAAAAGTAATGTAAGATATATAATACCATTAAACTAATAAACACATACATAGCTGAGAAAAACTAAAGACCTAAATAAATGGAAGCTATAGAGCAAATGATAAATCTCTTTCATTGCTGGTATGAGTCCAAATTTGTACAATCTCTCAGGGAAACTGATGGGCAATATCTACTAGCACTATACATATATGCACATAATCTATGGCCAAGCAATTGCACTTTGAAATATATACCCAAGAGAAATGCATGCTTTTGTGCATTAAATATAATACACAAAATGTTCATTCACAGAAGTACATCTGTGAATGTTCCAGCCCCAAACTGGAAGGAATACAAATGCCCATTTAAAATTGAATACAAATAAATTGTGGTGTATATATACACATTATTATATAGAAATAACAAAGAATATAATTCTGCTACATAAAACAACAGTGATGAATTTCAAAGACATATAATAATAACAATAATAGCTAAAATGTATAATATAAAATATTTCCAAATAGTTCAGGAGTGATGGAAATCTAATTCAATTAGATAGTCCATTCATTGTAACTGAATTGGGAATAAGAGATTGATGTTCTCAAGCCATTCCTAGAATTCTACCTGTTTCTATTATAATTCCTTCTAGGTTATGTAGCATAAACAATGTCTTCTTTGCATGGATTTGGGGCAAGGAAAGAGTACATCTAAAAGAGATAAGCAATCAGCATTAAAAGTAGCTGAAACTGAGGAATAGGAGATGCCCTTGTATTTCCAAATCGGAAGTACATGGTGTGATTCCAATGTGAGCTTTAAACTGTAATTCACAGGGACAGACAAAAAAATTGCTTGCATTAATTTGTGATTACACTGCTGCTCACTGAGCAACTCTATGAAGCATATTTCTCAGGTGAGTAGCATCAAGAATATATTAATTTTATGATGGGAAATTATTTTCCTAGGAAATGGCTGGAGAGGTCACCTTATCAAACATAAGTTCACATGGCTGATAGAAGAGTTAGGGGAGTTATAACTGTGCTATGAAATAAGGAGTTATTCCAAAGGTTTTAGCCATTAGAACATGATGCTGTGTTGTTGGGTCACTTTTTCATACTATACAATGACTGCTCTTTAAGAAAATTATTTTCAAAGTAGACTTTTAAAAACATCTAGCAGAGAGATCTTATGACGACCGCAGTGACTTGCCTGGACTATCCGCGTAATTTACTAACTCTAGTTTACATTGAGCAAGTTGTACTGTGTGAGTGTATATGTGCGTGTATGTATCTTCCAGTCAAAGACACTTACTTTATCTATGTCATGCACGTATAAGAATGCAGAAGTAATCCCTCTCTTTTGACATATCTCTACATATTTTCCTTTTATTAAGATTTTTGTACAAGTACATATTTTATTTGTTTTACAAATAAACCAAAGATAAACAGCCGAAAAATAATCTGGGCAAGTTATTGCTACTGCCCAAAACAAAACAAACAAAAAAATAGTAGCATATTTCTACAAGAGAACAACTGATTTCTATTTTTTTTTAATAATTTTCATGTTAACATAAACATATTGTTTTCCTACTTCTGATGGTCAGAACAGCCTATCTGTTCTATAGTAGAATCTATGGAAATGGTAAATACCTTAAAAGGGTTTTCAAAAGGTATATAGTTTCTCTAGACAGCTACTATTCAAAAGCAGAAAGAGTGGGAACCTTCTCAGCAGATGGGATGGTGTAACATGTCTGGGGCTGGGGATTTGCATGAATATGAATTACAAATAAAACAGATAACATGGTGTTCAAAAGCTGTTATGAATCTTGAATGTCAAAGTCATTTAGCTGACATTTGGAGGGACATAATTACCTTAAGAACATGGAAATGGGTTGGTCTAAATTGCAATGGGCAGAGAACCATAGGACACACAATGGCATTGCTTTGACAATAATTGTGACAAGTGGGCATGACCAAGGAAGCTAAGAATGGCACACATTAATGCAGTGACATTTTTTTTCAATGTGTGCTGCCCTTTCAGAAATATGCATATGAGGCCTAAATAACCTCTCACCCATTATAAAATAACAGGATACATACATACATACATACATGCATACATAAAATCTACCATCAGCCTTATAACTGGCAGTCTAAAGAAAAGAGTTCATTCACATTTCATACACAGTTTTACCTATCTCAAACATTTAAAATGCATTTAACAATACCAGACTTCAAAGTTTCATCATATGTAGTAGGTTTACTGCAAGTCATTAATGGTACTTAGACTATTTGCATTGAAAAGACTGACAGTTCCTGATTGTAGAATATGATGTTGTAAACTAGTTTTCTGTATTAACATAAATGATCAGTCAAAAATCAAATACGCAGTTATAAAGGGAAAAAAAAATGTCTTCCATCACTTTCTCATTATCCAGATGTATAAAAAAAGATGTTTGAAATGTCAGGCACTGTAAGTTTTTGAGCAAGTGTACTAGACACAGTATACACAATACAGGTAAATTCATGGATCTCTGGAGGAGGTAATTCACTACACCTGGTAGGGATGACAAGAGAGCATATTTTATTCCCTAACTTTTGTCATTGATACTAGACCTTCAGTATAAACTACGATATTAAAGGACGCCACTAGGAAGCAATGCTCCATTAACATTTCGTCAGATAATTCACATATAATTTCTGAAATATTGATTACAATTCAACACTAGTGATACAATGAACACTTTAATATCTACCCACTAAAAGGAAATTTGTGAACTCTAGTTAATAGTTCATTTTCAAAAGTGAATGAGATACTTGATTTTTTTTAACAGATCAATATGCCAGAATGTAATAACATTTGGAGCCCAGCAAGTAGAATTCAATTTAAACTTCTATTTACCACAATTCTGATTCCAACCCTAATGAACCATAGCCTCATGGATCACAATTTACCCCTATCTTCAATGGCACTCGTGGGCTGTTCCACACTGCTTACAACTTACTTCTGTATTGTTTGCTTTTTTTTCCATATGCATCAGTATTTCTTCCTTAGTGGAATTATATAAATTATTTATGGAATGATTAATATCATCTAATATTACATTGAGGATATAGTATTTACTGATAGAATTTGTTGATAGATTAGTAAAACACTAGTTGTTTTATGGTGAGGAAAACAAAAATCATGAACTATTGTATGCTAAGAACTGTGTTAAAATATTCAATAAAAAGACAAATAACATGTAGTTCCTTTTATAATGGAGATCACATGCCATGGATAAGTCAGAAAGTAGATAGATACACAGAAGTCAGAGTGATTCAGAGACAGAGATGATAATTACTACAATACAAAAATATTATTACCGTAAGCAATGGGGAAGACCCAAAGAGTTTCTGCTAATAAAAGGAATAAAACCATTCATCTTAGACAAGCCTATTTGTTAATCATACAATATTTCAATGTCAAATTTCAAAAATAACTCAAGATTAGAAAAAATTAAATTGTCATAATATTTGATAGACTGAGGGAGATAAAAATCAAAATTAGATTCTCTCTAACTTAATCTGAATTGAACAAATACTGAAGTCATGATAAGATATTTTTAAGGCATTCTGACCTAAAGAACTTGATTCTTAAACCGAATCTTAAAAATGAAAACTGGATCGTTCACTCAATGAATGAATACTGAAACAGTATTCTGAGCCAGACAATATGCTAAGGTGTTAAAAGAGAAAAGTGAGCAACATTGACCCAGTCCTCATAGCAATCATAGTATTTCTCTTTGATCAGTTGCATTTGTTTTATTTAGCTCAGTGTAAACCTAAAATTTCAAATGATTATAGTTACATTTTTCTTATAGTAATAATGCATGAACATGTGCTTATCCTCTCTCACAACATCAAAATTACAACTAAACTACAAAAACAACATCATTGAGAATTGCCTGAAATCTTGCTGAACTGGAGCCCTACAACTAAGGACATACAGAAGAAGCTACCTTGAGACTGGTAGGAGGGGCAGAGATGAGAAATGGGTTGGTCACACACCCATGTGAGATCATTAAAGATCAGGAGGGTTATCTCAGCTGCAGGCCCTCTCACCAAGGAGCTAGGGGTCCCAGTGTCACACCAGACTCCGAGTCCAGGGTTCCAATGCCAGGGAGAGAAGTCCCCATAATTTCTCGCTGTGAAAACCAGCGGAGATGGTGACTGAGTGAGACGGAGGGTGGCTGGAGTCTCAGGAGCTTCTCTTAAAGGGATCGCGCATGGACTTACTCACTGACAGAACCACTGGCGCTGAGCTCCTGTGTTGGGGAAGCAGCAGGAGAGGCACCAGGTACATATAAGGGTGGCGGGGGGGGGGGGCGGAATGAATTGATTAGCTTCAGGATGAAGGCTGGAGAGGCAGCTTTCTACTGGATGGAGGAGCTGGCAGAAGCCATTGTTTCTTTGTTGAGCCCTCCCCCTTCCCAGCTGCAGACACAGGAGGCCCCCATATCTGGGTCTCCATCAAGCTGGTTGACACCATTCATTCGACACACCCTGGTGATTCTGAGACCCTACCCTAGCCAATTTTCAGGCACACCCAAGCTTCTTCCAGTGTTTGTTTGTTTTTGTTGTTTTTTTTTTTTTGGTATAAACCACCTGCCCTGGCTTATAATGCAGACTTTCCTAGGGTCTCTCAAATGTTCATGGAACCCAGACAAGCAGCATGTGGCTTGAGCATGTCCTGTACCTCTGGCTGAGCAACTGTAAACCCGGCATTAGTAACAGCAGGCCTTGGTTCATGGGTTGGCCTCTAAAGGCACTTCCAAGCATGGCACGGGTGGCAGCCATCTGCAGAATGCTTCGTGGCTCCTGCTGGGTGACCCCTGGGTGGGGCACGGGCTGCAGCTGAACTTGAAGTTGTATGGGTCCTCTCCCAGATGGCCCTGAGACTGGAGTACCTAATGGCTAGCTTCAAAATGAGCTGGAACATCACCCTCTAAGAATGACACACCCAAGGTGGGATTGAGCAGGCACCAGAGCCCTGCTGAGGCAGATCCTTCTCTGTAGGGTCAGCCCCTCTACCACAAATCCTCTACTGTAGTAGCTGTAAGTCCTCACAACCAATGAGCCTGAGGGTCAATCCCTCCTAATAATGTGCAAAAGGCAACCAAGGTTCAACTGCAACAGGAGGGCACATATAACCCATACGAGGGACACACCTGGATTGAACAGTTCAGGTAACCAGGAAGAACTGTGCCACTAGCCCAACAGCACACCTATGACATAAGGCCATTCTGCTAAGACCAGGTGACATAGCAGCCCTACCTAATATATAGAAACAAACAAAGAGAGTCAGCCAAAATGGGAAAACAAAGAAACATGTTCCAAATAGAAGAACAGAACAAAGCACCAGAAAAAAGAACTAAACAAAATGGAGACAAGCAATCTACCAAATGTAGAGTTCCAAATACTGGTTACAAGGATGCTCAATGATGTCAGGGAGAACTTCAAGAAAGAGATAGAAAATATAGAACTGGAGGTAGAAAACATAAAAAAGAACCAGCCAGAAATAAAGAACAGAATAATGGAAATGAAGAAGACATTACAGGGAATCAACAGTAGATTAGATGAGGCAGAGAATTAAATCAGTGATTTAGAAAATAACATAGCAGAAAATACCCAATCTGAACAGCAAAAAGAAAAAAGAATCAAAAAAAAAAAATAAGGAGAGTTTAAGGGGCCTCTGGGACAACATTTGCATTATAGGGGTACCAGAAGGAGAAGAGAGCAAGGGATCGAAAACCAATTTGAAGAAATAATGACGAAAAACTTCACTAACCTGGTGAAGGGAATAGATATACAAACCCAGGAGTGCAGAAAGTTGCTAAACAAAATGAACCCAAAGGGGCCAACATCAAGACACATCATAATTAAAATGCCAAAGATTAAAGACAAAGAGAGAATCTTAAAAGCAGCAAGAGAAAAGCAGTTAGTTACCTACAAGCGAGCCCCCATAAGACTGTCAATTGATTTCTCAACAGAAACATTGCAGGCAAGAAGGGAGTGGCAGGAAATATTCCAAGTGATGAAAAGCAAGGACCCACAACCAAGATTACTCTACACAGCAAAGCTATCATTTAGAATTGAAGGACAGATAAAGAACTTTCCAGATAAGAAAAAGCTAAAGGAGTTCCTCATGAAACCTATATTATAATGAATCGTAGAGGTTAAGACAATAAATAAATAAGAATAAAATGGCCATAACTACATACCTATCAACAATTATCTTCAATGTAAACAGATTAAATAGTCCAATCAAAGATAGGGGGGCTGAATGGATAAGAAAACAAGACTCCTACATATGGTGCCTACAAGAGACTCACTTCAGATTCAAAGACACACAGAGACTGAAAGTAAAGGGATGGAAAAAGTTATTCATGAAAATGGTAACAAACACAAAAATCTGGGGTAGCAATAATTATACCAGACAAATAAACTTTAAAACAAAGAATATAACAAGATAAAGAGAGACATAGTAATTCCAATTCTGGGTATTTATCCAAAGAAACACTAAGTGCTACTTTGAGGGGATGTGCTCATCCATATGTTTATTGCAGTTTTATTTACAACAGCCAAGATATGAAGGGATCCTGGTGTACCTGAAGGGATGAATGGATAAAGAAGAGGTGGTACATATATACAATGGGATATTACTCAGCCGTAAGAAAGAATGAAATCTTGTCATTTGCGACAACATGGAGGGACCTAGAGGGTACTGTGCTGAGTGTCATAAGTCAGATGGAAAAAGACAAATGTCACATAATTTCACTTATACATGGAACCTAAAGAACAAAATAAACAAACAAATGAAACAGAAACAACTCATACGATACAGAGAACATGTAAATGGTTGCCAGATGGGAGGGGTGGGAGTAAGGTGAAAGAGGGAAATGATTAACAAGTACAACTTGGTTGTTACACAGTAGTCATGGGGATTTAGGGTATAGCATAAGGAATATAGTCAATAATATCATAATAACTATGTATGGTGTCAGATGAGTACTCGATTTGTCAGGGTGATAGATGGCAGGGGGTTTGAGGGCAGGGTGAAAAAGGTGAAGGGATTAATACACATGGTAGTCATAAAATAGTTCTGGGGATTGAAAGTAGAGCATAGGGAATATAATGAATAATACAGTAATTACTATGTATAGTGCCAGGTGAATACTAGACTAGTCAAGAAAATCACTTCATCAATTATATAAATGTCTAACCACTGGGTTGTACACCTGAAATTAATATACCACAACATTGAATGTGAAATTAGAAAGCAGAGAAAAGCAAAAATCTAAAACAGTTAACTACCGTGTTTCCCCGAAAATAACACCTAACTGGACAATCAGTTCTAATACGTCTTTTGGAGCAAAAATTAATATAAGACCCAGTCTTATTTTACTATAATATAAGACCTGGTCTATAATATAATATAATATAATATAATATAATATAATATAATATAATATATAATATAATGTCAGGTCTTATTTTCGGGGAAACAGGGGTATTTAATAATTTTATTGTTCCCTGAATACCTTTTTATTTAAGTGAAAAGAACATGTTTTAAAGCATGAGATCTCACTGTATATAGAATTGTTACCATTTTCCTATAGCTTTATGTTTTAATTATTCTCCCCATAAATTTTCACAGGCATGAGTATTAATGTTTTCGTACAATTACAATTAATTCCTTCAACAAATAGTTATTCAGTGCATACTGTGCTCATGACAAACATTCTAGATTAGGTGATACTGCAGGCAACAAGGCAGATGAGATTCTTGCTCTCGGGGATCTTGCAGTGGCTCATATGGCTTAACCATAATTAAGTTTTTAATTCACTCTTTTGGACACCTATTTATTTATCACTAGAATGAGGAAGTGTAATAAAAGCCTTATATAAATATGTCATCTCTTACCTGATTATTACTTAATAGTAGAGTCTTTGAAATAAGTCATGTCATAAGTATGTGCAGTTTAATACTTTTGATATATCCTGCCAATTTTCTTTAAATAAGAAGTTCATACATATCCACATGCCTACCTGCTGTGTATGAAAGTGGACAGCATTACAAACTCAAGGCTATAAAGCATGTTTTCAGAAGTCTTCACCAATTTAATAGTCAAAAAACAACATCTGAAATTATCTCTACTGATTGTAAAATTGCATAGATTTTCCTAATTATTGGTAATAGGTCTATTATTTTAATTGCCTGTGCAAAACTACTTTTTGTTAGTCAATTGAAGGTATCTGTAATGGATTGGTTAGTTAAATTTGTGTGGTTTAGTCTGTAAATTTTATATTTTCCTTTTAATAAAATGTGCTGGAAAAGTGTTTTCCTATTTATTTCAATCATTTACCTCTTTTTAATAGAGATTTCTATTTTTCATTATCTGCTTTAATCCACTTAACCTATTTTCTTATTGATACTATAAGATGAACATCTAACTTGATTTTTCTCCCCATTGTCACCATCAGCATAGCAGGAATATCATAAACATATCTCTTTATTTCCAGTAGGTATATATATGTATTTTTTCTATTCATGTTTCATTGCATTAGAAAGAAATTCTAAAACAATGTTCAAATACTGGTGGCAGTAACCACACTGATCTCATCTTGATTTTAATCAAATTACTAAAATGTTAACTGCATAAACTGTTGACTTATATATATGCATTTTAATAAAGTTAAGAAAATATTATTAAGTCATCAAGGTTTTATTTTTATAAGAAACAGTTATTTTCTCAGATGTATTTCAGACATTTACTAAGAATTCCAAGATATTTCTTACTTTTATTTATTGATAGAATATATTATTCATTTTCTTAAAATTAAGTTCCCATTTGTATATCTTAAGTAAACTGTTGATTAAAATTTATTGTATTTTAACAAGCGGCTGGAATTTATTTACTGGCATTTTATTTAAAATGTTTATATGTATATTCCTACCTGAAATTTGTCGATAGTTTTGTTTTGGGATTAAGGTTTTTAGATCTTCCTTCAATAAATTAAAAGAATTCAACATTTTTCTGTTTTCCAGTGCAATTTAGAATGCTAATGGTTTTCTTTTGACTTCAATCACTCAGAAGTTAAGTACATCTTGCCATTTATACATGGAAAAATTTTATCAAAAATGGGAAAATGTCTGTCAATATTTGTGGATTAGTGAAAATCTACACAACCTGTTTCTATGATAGAAAGACAACAGTTGGGAATAAGGATATCCTCATTCTTCTTACAAGTTTTTAATAATCACAAAGGTTAAGTTTATCAGGAGATCCTCCATGCCTAGAAAACCAAGAATTGCTGTTATTTAACAATATGTAAAAATGTTATTTTGTATAACACAGAATTTAGTCTCAGAAAACCAATAACCATAAATACAGTCATATATTTATATAAACATTTTTGTGTGAACTAAGTCAGAAGGTTTCTCTTTAATGTGAACCCAAACAGATATTAAATAAGGCATAGTTAACATACATAGATTTTACACCTGCCTTTCCATACCTTTCCTGCCTTTATTTGTTTCTTATGTGTTTTTTTAAAAAATATATCTGTACTCATTAATGTAGCACTCCCAGTCTAGAGTTATATGGAATAGATTTATTTTCCAGTTTAAAAATTCACAGTTTTACCATATACATTTTGAATAACTAACATAATTTTACATTTTACAGTGGTTCCTTGGCATTAATTGTTCCCAGAAGTTAATTTTTCTTAATGCATAGTTAACGAACTAACATATAGGTGAGGTGTCACTTCAGTAGTTGGCAGATTGTCTTTAAAACAAATAATCTTTTTCTCCAACTATTGCACTTATTTCAAGGTGCTATTTTCTTTTTAATGCCTTTAAATCTCAGATAACTACACATGAATAGGCTCTGACTGGGTGCCTGACTGTGGCATGACAAACTTAATTAGAAAAGAGTGCTGTTGAACTTAAGAGAAACAACATTTTCAAAGTTTAAACTGGTGACTTTCAAGCTTGTGAGGGAAACACAATATTGCATTCTTTGTTTTGCAGATCACGGTTATACTTGCACACATGCGTGCGTACATGACTGACGTCACTTGGCTCAATGAACAATACCAAGTTATCAAGACATCCATGAGAACTAAATTTATGGAATTCATCCAGTTATTTCCTTTTGTATATATCCACTTGGCATTTCCTTCTATTTTCAAAAACATAGAAGAATTTTAATTTTGTTACTTTGTAATTTCTCCAATTTGACTTGGTCAATATAATTAATTCATTCGTGTCCTTTGAGTTTCAGTTCTTCATATTAAATAAGTCCCATTGGATTTGATGACTTCCAAGATTGAATCCCTTTCCAACGTGATGTAATTTGTAGTTGATAAAATATATTGGCATTTCAAATCACATTAATAACCTAAAAGTGAATTCACATTTTATTTACTTACACTTATTCATAGCTATTTATTTAAGTCTTCTAACTCTGAATATTTTCATACAGCAAACAATAATAATAATAGACCCTTCCTCATAGAACTGTGGGGATATTTAAAAAGATATGTCTTGTAAAACTGCTTTGACAGTACCTAGCATATGGTAGGTATGCAATGACTATTATTATTATTATTATTATATTATTATTATTATTATTATTCCTTCATATTGATGGGGACAATTTTAATCAAGTACTAAAATCAATGTAAGTGTGCATAGTATCTTAAGCAGTATTTTAACAGTTTTTATATTTAATGCCACAAAAACCTCCCTGATCTTCTCATTGAAAATAAATGTTTCCCAACCCTCCCTCATTAGGCTCTTTCCCGTCCCTGTATCTGTTTCCATCACATATGACAACTTGCAATTATTTTTATTTAAATATGTGTTTGTTTGTTTACTATCAGGTTTTGGAATTCTATTTATTTATTTATTTATTTCTGTGTGTGTGTGAGTGTGTGTATGTGTGTGAGTGTGTGTCTGTGTTTACACAGGTTCCTCAATTAGAATGCAAGCTTCTTGAGACCAGGACCACTTCTGCATTGTATATATCTGTATTCTCCTTGTATTCACAGTGCCTGGCACATACATGATCAATAATTTGTTGAATAAAATTAAAGGTCCTAGATCACTAATAGAAATTAATCATTTCATGCTCTATATTCCCATTTCTTGGGTGTTTATTTACCTCCATTTTAACAATATTGCATGCCATTTTTAAATGATTTGAACTCCTTGAGAATCGTCTTGGTGTGCTGATCTCTCCCGCTGAGGGGGCAGCACATCCATCATTTAAGGCAATAACCTCAGCTGAGACCTCCAGCTGGGCCCTAGGTTGGACAAAGGACACAAATTCCATACATGAGCCCCTAACCCCACTCTTCCAACCCTACCCCGCCCTTTGAGAGACTTGAATGAGGAGTAGTGTCAGATTACAGAGGAGCCTTAATGCTCAGGCTCTGGGAAGACCAGCGTGCAGCTCTAACCCAGGGAAGAGGCTGGGTAGAGTGTGACTTTTGCTGGGCTAGGAGAGAAGAGACTCCTCCACCCCCAACCCCCACGCTTTCTGGCCTGCCTAGGGCAGGGCAATTACAACTGCAGAGGCACTCCTAGGATCAGCAGTAGGCGGCAGACGAAGCTCTGGGCTTTCAGCAGCTCAGAAATCTCCTGCCCACCACACACACACACACATACACATACATGTGCACATGCGCACGCACAAAGAAGTGCCCTAAGACTCAGGAGAACTGGGCACAGGACTGGTGGTGCTACTCTCAGTGCGCATATGTATAGGCAAGGGCAGAAACTGCACTGACTTTATAGAAACTACCATCCAGACCCCTCAGCCCCACTCATCTAAATCTGCAGTCCCAAGGTCACTCTGGGCACCAGGTGACTGGCTCTGCCTGCACAATACACAGAGGACTCTTTGACACAGCAGAGGACAACCTGGAGATTACATGGTGGGCTTAAGCCAAGATTGGCGCTGCTTTTTTTTGTTTTGTTTTGTCTTTATATCTTTGATATCTTTGTCTGTGTTGAACGTGGGTTGTCTGTTGTTTTTACATGTGAATGCATTTGAGTTTTTTTCTTTGTTGTTGTTGTGTTGTTGTGCTTGGTGATTTGCTTTGTTCTGAAATTGCCCTACCAGGGCCCAGCTTAAGAGGCATACGATTCAACACACCCAGAGGCCAACTCCAGACCAAACCAGAGTACTACCAGGTTTGACTTACAAGTGACACACCCAGAGGGAATTCTCTATAGGCACAAGAGCCCATAGAGGGCCAAACCACATTTACGTGGTCAACCCCAGGTGGGCAAAGCCAAGTCTCACAACTAGTCAGCCTAGGAGTTGACCCCACCTACTCACAAGCAAAAAGCAATTAAAGATCTTCTTAACAGGACAATATACGCAACACAAGAGTCACCTTTGGAGCACATGCAGAGAAGAAGAAGGCAGTAGTGCAAGTCAAATATAAAGGACACATACTACCTAAGATAACCCAGCAAGAACTAAGAACTCTAGGGGATCTACCTAATACATCAAAGCAAACCAGAGAGTCAGCCAGATGGGAGGAAACAAAGAAACATGTCCAAAATAAAAACAGAAGAACTCAGAAACTCCAGAAATGGAACCAAATGAAACAGAGGTAACCAACCTATCAGAGACAGAGTTCAGAACACTGATGATAAGAATGTTTAAGGAGCTTAGAGACGACATAAAGGAAGGATAGATAGAGAAATCCATAATGAACAACCAGTTAGAACTAAAGAACACAATTACTGAAAATAAAGACTCACTTGAAGGAAATTAACAGCAGGTTAGATGAAGCAGAGAATCGATCAGCGACTTAGAAGACAAGTTAGCAGAGATCACTCAAACAGAACAACAGAAAGAAAAAAAAGAATAAAAAACAATGAAGATGGTTTAAGAGACCTCTGGGATAACATCAAGCACAACAACATGCACATCATAGGATACAGAAGGTGAAGAGACGAAGCAAGAGATTAAGAACATATTTGAAGTAATAATGTCCGAAAACTTCCCTAACCTGATGAAGGAAACCAACATACAAGCCCAAGAAGTAAAGAGAGTTCCAACAGGATAAACCCAAACAGGTCCACAACCAGACACATTATAGTTAAATGGCAAAGGTTAAAGACAAAGAGAGAATCCTAAAAGCAGCAAAAGAAAGACAGAGGGTTGCATACATTAGGGAACTCCCTTAAGACTATCAATAACTTTTCTACAGAAACATTGAAGGCCAGGAGGAGGTGACAGGAGATATTCAAAGTGATGGAAAAAACGGCCTACAACCTAGATTGCTTTATCCAGCAAGTCTAACATTTAAAGTTGATGGAGAGATAAAGAGCTTCCCAGAGAAAAAAATAAGTAAAGAAATTTATTACCACCAAGCCAGCATTGCAGAAATACTAAAAGGACTTCTGTAAAGAGAAGAAAGATGAAAACAATCTAACTACAAATTTAAAATGGCAATAACTATGTACCTATCAATAATCCACTTTAAATGGAAATGGATTAAATGCTCCAATCAAGAGACATAGGGTGGCTGAGTGGATAAGAAAGCAGCAAGACCCTTGTATATGCTGTATACAAGAGACTCACCTCAGATCAAAAGACACACACAGGCTGGAAGTGAAGGGTTGGAGTAAGATTCATTGCAATGGAAATGAGAAAAAAGATGGAGTTGTAATACTTATATCTGAAAAAATAGACTTTAAATGAAGAACATATTAAAAGACAAAGATGGGCACTATATAATAATAAAGGGATCGATCCGACAAGAGGACATAACCCTAGTAAACATCTATGCACCCAACATAGGAACACCTAAATATATAAAACAGATATTGACTGACATAAAGACAGAGATCAACAGTAACACTAATCTAGTAGGGGACTTCAACACACCTCTGACAACAAGGGACAGGTCTTCAGACAGAAAATCAATATGGAAACAATGGCCTTAAATGACACATTGGACCACTTGGATTTAATCAATATATTTTCCAAGTATTTCACCCCAAAGCTGCAGAATACATGTTCTTCTCAAGTGCACATGGAACATTTTCCAAGATAGACCATATGTTAGGCCACAAAACACGTCTTGGTAATTTTAAGAAAATTGAAATCATACCAATTGTCTTCTCTGACCACAGTGCTATGAAATTAGAAATGAACTAAAGGAAAAAAAACTGGAAGACACACCAAATCACGGAAGCTGAATAACATGTTTACTAAATAATGAATGGGTCAACCAGGAGATCAAGGAAGAAATCAAAGATATCGCAAGACAAATGCAAAGGAAAACACGACAACCCAAAATCTATGGAATGCAGCGAAAGCAGTCCTAAGAGGGAAATTCATAGCTTTGCAGGCCTACCTAAGGAAACAAGAAAAAATCATTAATCAACAGTTTATCTTCACAATTAAGGGATCTGGAAAAAGAACAGCAAAATAAGCCCAAAGGGAGTACAAGGAAGGAGATAATAAAGATCAGAGCGGAAATAAATAAAATAGAAACCAGAAAAAACAATACAAAAGATCAATGAATCCAAGAGTTGGTTCTTAGAGAAGATAAACAAAATCAACAAACCTTTAGCCAGACTTATTAAAAAAAAAGAGAGAGAGGACCCAAATTAATAAAATCAGAAATGAAAGAGGAGAAGTGACAACAGACACCACGAGATACAAAAATTTTAAGAAATTACTATGAGCAACTATATGCCAATAAATTTGACAATCTGAAAGAAATGGACAATTTTCTAGAGGCATACAACCTTCAAAGGCTAACTCAAGAAGAAACAGAAAACCTGAACAGACTGATTACCACCAGGGAAATTGAATCAGTAATCAACAATCTCCCAACAAACAAAAGCCCTGGACCAGATGGCTTTACAGGTGAATTTTACAAAACGTTCAAAAAAGAATTACCACCTATTCTCAAGCTCTACCAAAAAATCCAGAAGGAGGGAAGGTTCCCAAACACTTTTTACGAAGCCACTATCACCCTGATCCGAAAATCAGACAAAGACACCACAAACAAAGAAAACTACAGGCCAATATCTCTAATGAACATAGATGCAAAAATCCTCAACAAAATATCATCGAACAGAATTCAGCAATACATTAAAAAGATCATACACCATGATCAAGTGGGATTCATCCGTGGTATGCAAGGATGGTTCAACATCTGCAAATCAATTAATGTGATACACCACATTAACAAAATGAAAAATAAAAATCACATGATCATATCAATAGATGCAGAAAAAGCATTTGATAAAATCCAGCAGCCATTTATGATAAAAACCCTTAAGAAAGTGGGAATAGAGGGATCATATCTCAACATAGTAAAGGATATGTATGATAAACCCACAGCTATCATACTCAATGGGAAAAGCTAAAACCATTCCCCCTAAGATCAGGAACAAGGCAAGGTTGCCCACTTTCTCCACTTCTATTCAACATAGTGCTGGAAGTTCTAGCCGCAGCAATCAGACAAGCAAAAGAAATAAAAGGCATCCAAATCGGTAAGGAGGAAGTAAAATTGTCATTATATGCAGATGACATGGTACTATATATAGAGAACCCTAAAGACTCCACCAAGAAACTATTAGAGCTGATAGATGAATTTAGTAAAATAGCAGGATACAAAATTAATATTCATAATTCAGTTGCATTTGTATATATCAATAATAAAACATCAGAAGGAGAAATTAACAAAACAATCCCATTTACACTTGCTCCAAAGACTATAAAATACCTGGGAATAAATTTAACCAAAGAAGTAAAAGATCTGTACTCAGAAAATTATAAGACACTGAAGAAAGAAATGAAAAGAAGACACAAATAGATGGAAACACATACTATGTTCATGGATAGGAAGAATTAATATAGTTAAAATGTCCATACTGCCTAAGGCAATATACACATTCAATGCAATTCCTATCAAACTACCAATGACATTTTTCACAGAAATAGAACATATAATCCTAAAATTTATATGGGACCATAAAGACCCCCGATAGCCTCAGCAATCTTGAGAAATAAGAACAAACTGGGAGGTATAACGATACCTGACATCAAATTATACTACAAGGCTACAGTAGTCAAAGCAGCATGGTACTGGCATAAAAGCAGACACATAGATCAATGGAACAGAATAGAGAGTCCAGAAATAAATCCATGCCTATATGGCCATTTAATCTACGACAATGGAAGCAAGAATGTGCGGTGGGGTAAAGACAATCTATTCAATAAATGGTGCTGGGAAACCTGGACAGACACATGCAAAAAAATGAAGCTGGACCACCTCCTTACACCATATACAAAAATAAATTCAAAATGGCTTAAAGACTTAAATGTAAGATCTGAAACCATTAAATTCCTAGAAGAAAACATAGACATCACCCGGAGTAAGATTTTTACTGATATACCCCCTTGCGCAAGGGAAGTAAGAGAAAAACTAAACATGTGAGATTACATCAAACTAAAAAGTTTTTTCACAGCAAGAAACCATCAATAAGACAAAAAGGGATCCTACTGAATGGGAAAAGATATTTGCCAATGATATATCTGATAAGGGGTTAATATCACAAATTTATAAAAAACTCAACTCAACTCCAAAAAAACAAACAACCTAATGAAAAAATGGGCAAAGGACATGAAGAGACATTTTTCTAAACAGGAAATACAGATGACAAACAGACATGAAAAATGCTCAACGTCACTAATCATTAGATAAATGCAAATACAAATCATAATGAGATACCACCTCACCCCACGCAAAATGGCTATCATCAATAAATCAAAAACAACAAGTGCTGGCGAGGATGTGGAGAAAAGGGAACCCTTGTACACTGTTGGTGGGATTGCAGATTGGTACAGCCACTATGGAAAACAGTATGGAGGTATCTCAAAAATCTGAAAATGGAACTACCTTATGATCCAGCAATTCCACTCCTAGGTATCTATCCGGAGAAATCCAAAACTCTAATTCAAAAAACTTTATGCACTCCTATGTTTATTGCAGCACTATACATGATAGCCAAGACATGGAAACAACCGAAATGCCCATTGGTAGATGACTGGATTAAGAAACTGTGGTACAATTATACAATGGAGTATTACGCAGCCATAAAGAAGAAAGAAATCTTACCTTTTACAACATAGATGGACCTAAAGAACATTATGTTAAGTGAAATAAGTCAGACAGAGAAAGACAAATACCATATGATCTAACTGATATGCGGAATCGAAAGAAAAGAATAAGTGAATGAACTAATCAGAAACAGTTTTGGAGACATAGAGGAAAAAACTGAGGTTGCTAGATGGGCGGGGTGGGGGTAGGGGGAAGGTGAGGGGATTAGAAAACAATCAGTAACCACAAGATGGCCATGGGTTTTGAAAATTAATTTGGGGAATGTAATCAATAATTTTGTAAAGATTTTGTAGGGTATCCGATGGACAATTTCTCATTAGGGAGACCACCTCAGGGATGATGTAGATGCCTGATCACTGCATTGTACACCTGAAGCTGAAGCTGAACAATAATGAATGTCAACTACAAGTTTGTATGTTATATGTGTGTGTATATATGTGTGTGTGTGTGTGTGTGTGTGTGTGTATGTATATGTATATACTTACAAGAAGCGGAGTACAGCATTAGGAATAGAGACCGTGGAAACGTAATGGCTGTGTGCGATGTCAGAGGGATAGTGGATGGGGGGAGGGGGGTTCACACAGAGTAAGGGATATAAATGATAAACGTCTAAGTATTACTTTGTCTTGTGCACCTGAAACTAATAAAAAAATAAATAAATAAGAAAAAATGTTTTAGTTGTGTGCTGTATACATTGACATCTTTTAGAATGTTTATGCTTTCTTCAATATTTCTTTGCCAGTAAAATCTATAACTATATTTCATTTTTTGTTTTTTCATTATGAATATTATCACAGAAGTTAAAACAGGAACGGTGTCAACATTATTGATATAGATTGTATATGCTTGATATTTTGCTTTTACATATTTTCAAAGTATGGTTAAAAAGTAAAAAGTGAGCCAATCTATAATGTATATATAATACATTATAGCTAAAACATATATATATATATATATATATATACACACACACACATTTTTATATATGTATATTAAACAATTTTGTAAGCACTTAGGGTATAATGACTATACTTCCATTGTTTTCAGAGCGTCAGCTCTGTTGCAGCCTCTAGCACACAGTAGAAGATAAATAACAGAATGATGACCATAATGGTGACCATAGAGATACATCTAGAAATGTCAAAATAATGGAAATTATATATTTTGTTATATTTTACCAATATTAAGCACAGACACAATCTTTGTAAATGAGCACAATAATTTTAACTATAATAAATGCATTACTTAATTCCACCCCAAACACAAGTATCTGATTGTTTTGACTTTGATGCCTAACACACATGTACTTAGACATGTTCATTTGCTAAAAGAAGCAGAATATAAATCATCAGTCAAACAAATATTTTAAATGCTTTAATATTAACTTATCCAAAGAGAATTTCACTAAACAGAAATCAAATTATTAACTGACTCTGCACCAATATTTGAAATATTTTGTTCAGTTTTGATAACTCAATTAAGGAAACAATGGTGCATTTTATCAGCGACCACATTATCTGAGACCTCAACTTCAAATATTCTACCCCAAAATAGCAATGGTATGTTTGACAGAATCGTTGCTCAGTGACACAAAAACACAGGCCTAACATTCTTCAAGCCCTTTGCTTTCACTGAATGTAAGCTTCTTCATGAGGTAAAATCACATGACTGGCCTAATAAAGGGCTCTGAATTGTCTTAATGCCTTTGGAATTCTAACCATTAATTAAGCTTAGTACAACGAAGCATATCATTTAATAACATGTAATCCGAATGCACAATAACTATAGTCAATATCATTTGCCATAAAGGATCACTAAAGATATTAATATTCATTAACAATTTTTCTGCAAAAATAAAGATGCTCCTGAAATTTTTCCTCCTCAATGTAACCTAAATTACTGTCTTTTATTATTAGTTTTTTCCTTACTTCTTTTATAAATGACAATTATTAGACTTCAAAGGTAAAAACAGGGAGGAAGGATCAGTCCTTTTTTTAAGACATGATCTTGCATCATCTATGAACGTGTGACACACACACTAATGGCGTTTACTAATAAGTCTTATTATGCTGCTTTGTGTTTTGCTGAACAGCACAACTCTTAATTTTCTGTTAAGTACTCTTTCTGTGCATAGTTCCTGATATCTTCCAAGCTATTTCTTTTGTTTAATAATGCTTTAACATGAAGAGATAATTTATACAATTCAGCAGTATCATTTATTAAGGATCGGATCTTGGAGCATTTGCAATTATTAATTAGAAATAATAATTATTCTTTTTTTATATATGAATGTATTGTTAGGTGTATGTGTAGACAGATACATGAAGGCGAAGCTTCAGACTTAGCCCATTGTCCTATCATAAGGCAAAATTACTGTATAAACTTTAATTTCCACGAAAGAAACCCTAGAAATGGTTTCGCAGTGGACCAACGAGTGTTGCACATGTATTTTGACAATCATTGCTGACCTATACTGTGAAAAACTGCGAAGGATTTTGGCATTTTAACCACTTCACAATGTTCAGTCAAAGAGCAGAGACATAAGTACATTTTTGTTTTTTACACTTTGCATCAGCCTCCTGCATTAGAAAACACCAGTAAGGTGAGGAATTATGTCACTGTGTGTGGTAGACTATACTACTGGTGGTCTAGTAATGGAGAGTTCCATTTCAGCTTTTCCTTTCTCTTCAATGTTTGAAATTCTTGTTTCACAGGACTGTGCATAACACTGACTGGGTATTTATTAATAATGAAGGCATTGTGTAAAATACATTTGCATCTAGTTATGAATTAGGTATTGATTTTAGCATTTTTCATCTACTTTAAGATTTCTTTGATTCATTTACTTATTAAACTAGTATTGATTGATTGCCTGCACACTACTGGTGATTTTTATCTGAGCTTATTTACCCCAACAATATATATTATTACATGTAATTTACAGATGAGGGGCTGAGACTCAGAGAAACTTAAGCAATTGCTCACTGAAACAAAGTCGATATATTTTATAACTCAAAATATGGCACTCTTTCCATTCTCCAGCCTTCTTTTTTTTTAGACATGCAAACCACAAGCATTTTGGAACCAAACTTAAGTTGGCTTCAAAATGTGAAATTTCCACTTACATAATTTTAAAAAGGTTTTCATTTTAAACTCCATAAGTTCTGTTTCCTCATCTGCAAAACCAGAATAAAAGTAATTATTTTGAAAGAAGGAGAGATTATGTATAGCATTTAGGGAAATAATGGATGCTCATTAATAGTAGCTAATAAAAATACTGGAAGTAGGTTATATCTACTCCGTTCAGTGAGAGTACGTTTACCAGTAGACTTGGAGTAAATAAATCAGATGCCTGCCCTAGTTCATGTAAAATATGACTATGACTGTATGGCTCCCTAGAGATCGCTTAGGTCAGTACTAAAAAAAAAAAATGACAAAAGTTTGCCTTCTAATAAATGAGACAAACAATAAGTCAGTGAAACAATGCATAAGTAATAAGAACTTCAGGCAGTGTTTATTACTATGAAAAAGACTGCCTTAAAAAGAATGCAATGAGGTATAATTTGGGTGGGGCTGTTAGGCAAGGTCTTTCTGAAGAGGTAACATTGGAACCGAGACCTGAGTGAAGTGCCAGAAGAAGTCATACAAAGACTTGGGAAAACGGCAGAGGGTATAGTATAGTAAGTGTCAGGCACAGAGGCTGCGATAAGGCCATTGAACAAAGGAATTACAGGGAGGGCAGTGGGAGGATGGGAGGAGATTGTCCGAGATAGTCGGAGCCAGATCTTCCATGTGGTTAAGCACGGAAAGTGAGGGGATAAATTAAGTAATTGTCATAGCTAGGTGAGAGATACTGATGGCTGAAAGTTAGACGAGACTAACTGATGAATGCAGTTTGCATGAAACAAAGAGGAAGAAACAATGGCTTTTGCATGTACTCTACCAACCCCACTCCCAGCAAATAGGATGAACAGCGATTTCATTTACTGAGCTGGGAAAGACTGAGGAATATGATTTATAAATGTCTGACTTATTAGACATCTAAGTGGTCCCAGTGAATAGGAAGTTAGATATATGAGTCAAAACCTCTGAGGAAAAATTGTTATTTAAGAGTTACTAACTCGGGATTGAGCAGCTCATAGATGAACTCCATGTAACTGAATAAAAGCACCCTTCGCAGTGATCTCCTATAGGGTGCACAGATCCATGAAGGTCCAGAAAGAAAATATCAGATCATGTTTTAGTTGTTCTTATGTTTATCAAAGATTATGTGATTTAATACAGATGCCCTACATGCTCCCTACCAGTCATTTACACATCACACTGCACTCGGTGTCCTGAGGACTACGGAAACTATATAACCGACAGATGTGATGGGCAGCGCCTCATTTTTGCTTTTGTTTGTTTTTGCTTTTGTTATGACACATGGTAGTTTACTTATATTTGCACACATGAATATATATGAATACTTAATTTTGAAAATAGCTTTTTACTGTAAACATTTTATTTGGGATAATTTTAGATACACAGAAAAGTTACACAGATGATACAGTGTCCATATATTGTTCACCCAGTTCCCCTAATGTGAACGTACATGACTTTAGTAGCTTTGTGAAATGAAAAGAAGAAACCAAGACGGGAACCTTGCTGCTAACTTTAATCAAGAGAGAAAAATGATAATGTACTTCAATCCAGCAAGAAGTCAGATTTAAAAATCAAACCACCAAAAGACTAACTAAATGCCATTTAATATGCATTATCTTTCACAATTAATTTTGCCCTAAATGAGTGTATAGAAACCTTGAGATATTGGTTAATGATTATGTGAAGCCATTAAAATTAGCAGCATTTAAATAATTTAAAATTAGTGACATTGGCTGAAGATTGCATGCAGAGAAAGTACGAAAGAAGCCATTTAGTGGTTATCTTCTAAACCACAGAAGTAGCAGTGACCCTATAATGCTTTGTAGAGATGTACCCGACCCCAATAAAGGTAAGGGAGTTGAGGTATTCGACTGTCAACACCAGCAGGCACCATGAGAACCAATGTCATGTGACTTGGTGCAATTGTATCTGATGCCTTTTCAGCAGCTATTCTCTCTAGAAACTGTAAGAATCACAGCCTCTGTTTTCAAGACCCTACACAATCTAAAGTTACCATCAGGTACAAGCATAGGCTGAGTCCACAATCACCAAAAAGAAAATACGTAATCACATTTCATTCTCTAAAGATATGTGTCAAAGGAAAAAATAAAATCTCTACAATGGAAACAAAAGCTCTCTAGTTTCTCTGTTCTATTCCAAATTACTGCCTGTGACCTTTTCTTAAAACTTTAAGCATCACAAGGAAATCAGTGGGAAGGGAATCATGTGCTAACCAAGTACTTACAGGGCAGACAAACTCAGTGAAGTGAAAGGGGATTAGTAAGTGTGGAGAAAAGGACCTGCCCCTCCCTGTTTGGGTGAGCAGATTTGTGAGTGGTTATTAGGCAGACAAACTCACATGCAATTAACAGCTCTGACATCAGGGGACTAACAAATATAAAACACTCAGCTGTAACAGAGGTTCCACAAAGAACCCCCTCAGAAGTTGAGGTACTGGAGAGAAGCTCTATGGGAAGTGGGTGGACTCCCGCCAAAACTATAGGGGGTTTCAGAGATCTGCTCCCCATTCTTCCTTCAGCTTCATGGTTAAATGGAATTAATGGTGGTGACCTGCTAATGGCTGCTTTTGATAAATGACATCCAGGATAAGTATTTTTTATATAAATAGAAATTAAAAATGAAGAAAACGAAAAGACTAGGACAGAGGATTTAATTATATAGGTATTATACATGTCAAATTTTTAAATGTAAATTACTGTTTTATTATTTGTTTGAAATGTCATTTTACAGATTTGAAAAGCATTTTGAAGGTAGGTTGGAAAGGGCTTATGCCATTTATCACAATACGAAATAAAAAACTTGCATAATTCCCTTTTGCTTTCTCCTTTACAGCTTGATTTTTATCTATGTGCCTCAGTCTCTACACTGCAGAACCAGAGCTTCGCTTCAAGCAGAATGAAAGTTCACAGACTCCTCTCTCTAGGATACATGTTGCCCCTGCTGTTTTTTCAGCAGGCTTGGGCTCAGTTTCCAAGAGAATGTGCCACCGTTGAGGCTTTGAGAAACGGCGTGTGCTGCCCAGACCTCGTCCCCCTGTCTGGGCCTGGGACTGACCTCTGTGGCTCCTCGTCAGGGAGGGGCAGGTGTGAGGCAATAACTGCAGACTCGCGACCCCACGGCCCCCAGTACCGGCACGATGGCAGAGATGACCGCGAGGGCTGGCCCACACGGTTCTTCAATAGGACATGCCACTGCAATGGCAACTTCTCAGGACACAACTGTGGGACTTGCCGCCCTGGATGGAGAGGAGCTGCCTGCAATGAGAGGGTTCTCACCGGTAAGTGGGGATAGGAATGGATAAACAGTCCTGCATGAGACCCAAATCACTGAGCTGAAAGGATACTTGGAAATCATAGCTCAGTCCTCTCTTCACAGATGCGGAAACTGAGGCTTAGAGAGATTAAGAAATGTATTCAATTTAAAGAGTTGATGGTGAAGCTCAGATCATCTGACTAATATTTCTTTTCCAAAACATTTGTTGAACGGCCACTATATGCTAGGAACAGTGCTGGATGTTTATGACTATACTTTCAGTAATTCCTCACGGTAGTTACATTAAGTATTTAGGTGTGGTTCAGCAGGATCAGATTCACATAGATGGTACTTGGAAAACCTAGAATTCATACTGAGATCTGTCTAGCTGTAATACATTAGCCTCTCCTACTACCCTTGCTGACCCACAAAGAAATTTCTCACTGTGATGATCAAGTTCAGCCATTTTAGATGATGAGCCTGGACTGAAGCCTAAATAGCAATAAATAGCAAAGCATTAAACAGTAACAGCCAGGAAAACTTCATTGCTTTCTATGTGCCAGACCTAGGGTTTAACAAAATTTTTATTGAGTCTTTATTATGAGCTAGGCTCTGATATAATAGTTTTAACTCTGTAAAGCGATACTATTTTTATAAACACTTTATGGATGAAAAACCAAGGCTTAGAGATGTGTGTGCAGTGGTAGAACATGTCTCTGGCCTTAACCACTATGCTGTACTACATACCTCATTTTTACAAGATTCACAATATTAAAAATGGATAAAATTCCAAGAAAAATGCCTATAGTAAACAGAAATAAATAGAACATAAGCATAAAGTCCAGAGATAGATAACAGAAAGCTAATAGGATTTCTAGAGTAAGTTTGTGAGGGAAGGAAGGAGGAAAAGAGAGGACACAGGGAGGGAGAGAGGGAGGAGGACAGGGAGGAGAGGGAGAGAGGAGGAAAAGGGGTATTTTACAAAGTATTAAATTATGTAACACATATGCAAATTATCATTATGGGTAAATGGGATGGTATGTTACAAAATTATTTTGCTCAGTCTCTACCCATCTCCACAAGGCTGAGGTTCTCATATTTGAATTTTGTATCCCTCAAGTCAGGAGAAACCTTCTGGACTTAAGTACAGAAGAAAGAAACTACTTTGTCCGGGCCCTGGATATGGCAAAGAATACAACTCACCCTCAGTTTGTCATTGCCACCAAGAGATCAGAAGAAATATTGGGGCCAGATGGCAACACACACAATTTGAGAACATTTCCATTTATAATTACTTTGTTTGGATACACTATTATTCTGTCAAAAAGACTTTCCTTGGCGCAGGACAGGAAAGCTTTAGTGAAGTGGATTTCTCCCACGAAGGACCAGCTTTCTCACGTGGCACAGATACCACCTACTGCAGTTGGAGAGAGACATGCAGGTATGCAGGAAACATTTCAATGTTCAAATCGTTTATAGACAAGGTGCCTTGTTTGTAAGTCGTTTGATTCATTGTGTTCCAAATGATCAAAAAGTGTGATAACAAAACAATTTTAAGTTATTCACCTGCCTTTGACATTCTAAGTTTCTCCCTGTATGAAATGTTTACTTATGAATTGATCTTAATCTTTTGTAAAGTGAAAAGAAAGTAATCTCAATGATGAGGAAGCCAAATGAGACATTCTAGGTGTGAATTAAGGCATTGGACATGTTCTACAGATCTGTAATTGAAACAATGACTCTCACATAGTTTGCAACAAAAGAATCTCATTTGATATATCCTCTCAAATGTCAAAAAATGTCCCCTCCTGGTTTGGATGAAACAGTGTGTATGGATTTGTCACTCTTCCAAGTCCCAAATGTATACTTTACCATACCAGTGGATGATTCTTGCTAATATAGGGGTGTCCAAACATTTTTCAACATTTTTCACCAAGGACCATATGCGGTAAAATACACAAACAGCCGGGCCACTCACTCAAGGTGAAGTACGTATTGCCTCACCTGGTTTATTTAAGTAAACTAAATATGTTTTTGGAATTTGCTGTAGACCAATAAAAAATGGATCGCAGGCCGCAGGTGGTCCACGGACTGCAGTTTGGACACACCTGGTATAGGGTTTAAATGATGAAAACAGTTCCTTTCCATTTATATTGTCATATTTTCATTGAATACCATTTTTTTTTTTGCCATGCCCTCTAGCACTTTAAGGCTTATAGAAGAAATCTATAAAAACATCATATTATTTAGATATAATTTTTTATTTAAAAAGCATTGTTTTTTATTTGGCATAAAGTGAACCTCAACACAAACAGTTATTCCTCGCTTATGTTTAAGCAGATAAGCTCAAAACATGTTAAAGTATCTGTGAACATAAATACTATATTATTGTTTCTTTTAGCAATTGCTGTTTCTTAAGAAAAGTATTATAATTTTTGAATGATTAGATCTCAACTAGAAAATCCACAAATTAAACCTGTTTTCTATGTGAAATGACAGCAACGAATCCCTCCCAAGTTAAAATCTAAAAGTTAACCTGAAAATATCTAAAAAGGTGTTCATTTATTGATCTGTAGTATGTGTGTGCCCAGCGTTATTTTAAGAAAATAAATAGGAAAGAATTAATGGACTAAAATACAGAATATTTATATAAAAGTAGTGTATCCATATGTATTTGAGAGTGACTGAATGAATTCATCTGATATCCTGAACTTTATTTTATAGCTCTGATTACAAGTAAGACATTTAGTAGATTATGTGTAGATAAATCTGTCATTTGGAATCGACTCCAGATCTTCATGCCTTCAGGTCATTTTCCCATGAGCACACCAAAATGAAAGGGCAGCTGGAAAGTATCTAAAAGCTTCAATTTTGTCTGTGCAAACTTCAACCTCTATGACTTAGATTTTAAACCCCACAGCACAGGAGATCCAACAAATTGCAATGTAAATGTAATGCACTGTTGAAATGCCACATGAATATGCTCCAGCACCCAAATGTCAGTTGTTGAACCACGAACTGACTCTTAATAATCCCTTGGAAGCTGTCATTAATATTTGTGAACCAGAACATTGGCTTCTAAATGAGGACTCTATGTCCCTGGAGATCAATAACTGGAGATGCCTTGGAAAGCTTTAGGCTCTTTAAAACACCCCGAAGACAAGGAAATGCTTCCTAGAAAGGGTTTAAAGTGAAAAGGCAGTAAAGTACCAAATGCATGCGAGGCGGAATAAAACAACGGCAATCCCTACATTTAAATCCGACACTATAAATAAAACTCCCCAAAGGCCAAAAGGAATGGGAAATAACAAGCTGAATAAATATATGTTTTAAGGAACCCAATAAAATAAGCATGTGATCTTGAGTGCAGCATTTTTTAAAATTGTTGAGATCAGCTCTAAATGGAAACTAGGTCTCCGGTCTAAAGAGAAGTATGCACAGAGAAATATTCTGTTTCCCTCTAGCGTTTCCTATAGGTATGAGTGTCAGGCAGAAACTGGAGTCTTCACAGTGTAGATTCTGAAGCAGAGGTCTCTAAGTAAAATACCTTTAGAGCCCAGGCATGTAAGGTAAGTGTGAAAGAGCCTGGTAGCCTGTGGCTAAACTAGAATCTAAACACCTAAAGTCATTCAATGTCAACTAAAAACAGAAATGAAACAAAAAGTATTGTTCCACATACTATATTTCAAGGCTGGATCTGGCTCCATACCAATACTTAGTGGTGCTGGAATTGGATACAGGAAAATGGAAGGGGGTGGAAATGTCAAGGACTAGAAGTTATTATTGACAATTTTTGGCATAATCAATAGAAACCTAATTACTTGTCTAAAAAAGAAAAGGAAGACCTTTCCCCTGCTCTGCCTCCCCCAAATCATTTGCAGGAACTTCTGTATAATGAATTGAGTTTCATTCCCTCTAGTGCCTGAAGTGACTCCATGTAGTAAATTAGAAGCTTTGTTAAACTTAAGTCCTCCAACCCCTCAGACACACTAACTGGTTCCTAAGTGGCTGAAAAGAACTAATAGAAAGAGACTGCCAGGGAGTAAACCAAGCAAAGTGGGAGAACTTCAAACAAAAGCAGGGAATGCTAACAGAGTTTCTGTGATCTAGGAAATGCTGCAGGATCCTTCTTTCTCCCTTCCTTACTGGAATTTCGCCACTGGGAAGAACACCTGTGACATCTGCACTGATGACTTGATGGGATCGAGAAGCAACTTTGACTCCAGTCTTATAAGCCCGAACTCTGTCTTTTCTCAATGGCGAGTGATCTGTGAATCCCTGGAAGATTATGATACCCTAGGGACCCTTTGTAACAGTAAGTTCCAAATGACACCTAGGAGTGCACATTCCCTGTTAGACAGAGATTAAATGTGCTGCCTGATGGCCCTTCATTCTACTAAGGATTTCAGACTAAAATCTGCTTTCATTAGAGAAAATCAATGTACAGATATCCCTGGAACAACTAGCATATTTGAGGCAATCTATAAGGTGTGCCAAAGGAAACAAAAGTGCCTATAAATTTTCACATTGCTTTTCTTGAGCAATCTGGTCAGTGCAGGCTTACTTTTCTTATTTTGGAAATGTCCAGTTGTGTAAAGTTCTCCTCTTAGTACTCTCAGCACTGCTTAGTAGTCATGGGCTTTGTATCAGAAAATGTTTGCCTACAAAATCTGAAATATGCAGATAGAGTGGGAAGTGCCCCTGGAGTAAAAAATTATAATAATTGATACATTTACAGGTATATGATATGATATGATATATTAATCTAGGCAGAGGTTTAAAAACCAACAGTGATATGGAGAATACCTTTAAGAAAAGGAAGACGTACAGAAGACGTCTGCCAGCTAGCTGCGTTCCAGCTTTCAAAAAGTGAACACAAAAAGAGAATGCTTAACCAGTGTCCTAGCAGCCTTTCTCTGGTGATCTGAACACTACCTCTGCCGTACCTCAAATTTCCGTTACATGTGGACCTGTTCCTGAGCTTTCTATTCCCTTCCTTGGATCATGTTATCATCGGCCCCTGTGCTACTAACACAAGTCTTAATTATTAGCATCTCCATAGCTCATCTTATTTTACGTATTCAGGCATTTTGAAGTATTGAACTTCATCGGGCTATTTTGAACTCTTGTTCTTCCATACTAAAACTAGAATTATGGGAATTTATTCTATTCATAACATACTTATTCTGCATATATTCTTCAAAGCATCCACTGTCAAATTATTTTCTAAAGTTAAAAAGAGAATAATCTAAATGGAACAAAGGAATTAGGTAGAGTTTCACCATTAGAAGATTATTTAGCAGTGTTTAGGAATAAGAGAAGTAATATACTGAAATTTTCTTCTGTAGAAGCTTAAAAATTAGAATCAATTTTTATTTGTTTGGCATGCTGAGTAAGTGGTCCCACCTTGGGTGAAAAAATGAAATTGAGGATCGAGATCTCTTTAGATACCAAAACACTCAACTCTTTATAACCAGGCTATTGTACTTTGGCCTGGAAGTTTTCCAGACACTGTCTGATCACCCTGATGATTGGATACTAAAATACAGCACAATATAAATAGGTAAATAAAATTACAGCATAGGAAGTGATTTTGTTTTCATCACAGTTTTTCTTGTCTATTAACATAACACATCTTATAACTCTGTCACACATTTTCATGAAAAATTAAAGTTGCATATTTTAGGTGAAACAAATTTTAAGATTACTCTTTGACTTAGTTCAAGATATAATACCAGATATTTTATTTATTAGGCCAGTGAAAGGAAAAAGGAAACTAACATTTTATTGAACACACATTATGTGTCTGATATGGCATTAAATGCCTTAATATTTTATTTAATCCTCAGTTATTCTTTTTCTCTTTCTACTTTTCTTCTTTAATAAAATTATCCATTCCTGTGGTTTCTTTGATCATCTTTTACAGGACAACCGTACATGTACATCTTTAAATCAAATCTTCCTTAGACATTCCATCCCTAAGTTTTCATATGCTTGTTGCATGGTCTCTCTCCAATATTCCATCAATGCATGAAACTCGGAATGTAAACTGAAAGAGTGAATTATTTACCCCTAACATTTTTCTAGCCACTAAAATATTCTTTAATTCATCATATGAAAAACATTGTTGTTTCTTCACAATACTTCTCAAACCAACTTTCTCTTTCAGACACTGAGAACTTTTCTTTCATTTCTGCGTGCAAATTCCACAGGACTACAAATCATAGGCTGCTAATAGGTGCAAAGGAATGGAGGTGTAGGGTATAGCATAAGAAATATAGTCAATAATATTATAATAACTATGTATGGTGTCAGATGGGTACTAGACTTATTGGGGGGATCACCTTGTAAATTGCATCAATGTCTAACCACTATGCTGTACACCTGAAACTAATATATTTTTTATTAGTTTCATGTGTACAAAACACTGTAATAGTTAGACATTTATCATTTATACCCCTCAAAAAGTGATAAACCCCTGACCCAATTTATTACCCCTCTGACATCGCATACAGCCATTATATTTCCACTTTCTCTATTCCATATGCTGCACTCCATTTCTTGTGAATATACACATATGTAAAATTATAGTTGACTTTCAGTATTAATTCAGCTTCAGCTTCAGGTGTACAGTGCAGTGATCAGGCATCTACATCATCCCTGAGGTGGTCTCCCTAATAAGACAAGTATCTATCGGATACCCTACAAAATCTTTACATTATTATTATATTCCCCAAACTGTCTTTCGTATCCCGTGGCCATCCTGTGGTTACCGATAGTGCTTTCTAACCCCCTCGTCTTCTCCCTCATTCCTACCCCGCTCCCATCTAGCAACCTTTCCTGTATGTCTCTGAGTCTGTTTCTTATTAGTTCGTTCATTTATTCTATTATTTAGATTCCACATATAAGTGAGATCATATGGTATTTGTCTTTCTCTATCTGACTTATTTCACTTAGTATAATGTTCTCTAGGTCCATCCATATCACTGCAAATGGTAAGATTTTGTTCTTCTTTATGGCTGAGTAATACTCCATTGTATAAATGTACCACAGTTTCTTAATCCAGTCATCTACTGATGGACACTTCAGTTGTTTCCATGTCTTGGCTATTGTGAATAGTGCTGCAATAAACATAGGGGGGCATAGATTTTTTTTGAATTAGCATTTTGGAATTCTCTGGATAGATACCCAACAGTGGAAGTGCTGGGTCATAAGGTTGAAACTAATATAATATTGAATGTCAACTGTACTTGAATTTTTTTTATTTTAATTTAATAAACAGGCTCTATGGCAGAAGTTGTTTATGTAAAAATATATTTTAAAATCACTGGATTAAAATTAAATTCGTTCAACTAGTTTCTTACCATCAAAGTCCTGCACTATAAAACTCCATGGGGACGAATTAGGATGCAGTGTTTTTGAAGCTCATTGTAATCAATACTTTTTTTCTTAGGCTGTGTCGATAGCTCCATGAACAGTAATCCCTAAAATATGAGCTTAAATTGATAGTTTAGAAAGCGTTATCAGAAAGTTTTGATAATGTACACCTAAAAAATGTACATGCACTTTGCAGTACCAATACAGGCATATTTTTATTTTTATATTATATAAAGTTAGCTAGACCAACTCACCAGGTACTAATCATTATGTTAACTGTAAAGCATACAGTCAGGAATTTTTATGAATGAGGTACAATGAAAATGAGCAGATATTGTAATATGTCTCCAACCCCATTGGGTTCTTCTGCACGTCCCCTCTAGGGCACCACATTCCTCTCTGGAGACCACTGGGGAGGACTAATACAAAATGTTCCTAACCTGTCTCCTCTCCTCGCCCCTACTAAGGTTTCTCCCCACTTCCTGAATTAAATATAACTTTCTCATCTTGCTTTTTGATTTCTTTACATTATGTTTCTTGTTCCACTTTCCCATCTTTATGACCATCGCTGCTCTCTTACATTGCCACATACCCCAAGCAAGCTAGTCCCCAAACAGGCCCTCTTTTACATCATCTCTCATATGACATACACCAAACAACTATTTAGCGACCATTATATGCCAGACACTGCGCCAGGACTGGGGGATATAATGATGAGCAAGAACAGACAGCATTCTTGCACTGAGGGGAGCTTACATTATAGACAGAAGAAAGCTTATCATCTCGTTACTACCTCTGCCTAAAACGTTTGACTTTTAAAGTACCTCCTTTTTCACATATGGCAATTCTCCTCAGTCCTTCAGGCCTCTTTCTGGAGCCACCCAACTGGGAAAGATATCTCTCTCCCTCCCTCCCTCTCTTAAGAGACATCTATCGTAGTATCCTTAATATCACAGCTCTTTACCAGTTTGCCTTGCTGCCCTTCAAAATTTTTAATTATTTCTGACATCACTTGCTGGAAAATGCGTTGACTGAAATTGAAGATTGGTTTCCTTTATTTTTCTGAGGGTTTGAAACAGACAGCATTCAAGTACAAAACTTTATATATATATATATATATATATATATATATATATATATATATATATACACATACACACACACACACACACATATATATGAAATATAGATTTCAGTGTGGAATTCAGGTTTATGAGATTATTTTGGCAAAAATCAATTTTAATTGGAATTAAATGGAATTTCCATTTTAATACATTCTTGTGAAAGAAGCATATGTTGATTTAACAAATACCAGGACCTCTACCTATTTACCAATTGTTGTCATCACTTTTTCCATCAGACGATTTTATGTATCACATGTCTACTCTTCTCAGAGAAGTTGACATGATAACTTAGACTTTCTCACTTTAGTGCCCCTAAATGAGCATTATTTTTTAATTTTCAAAAATTTCTTCTATCAAGAAAAACCTTTCTTTCAGTGTTCATTCTATATATAACATTTTAAAGAGCAACGATAAGATCTCTAAGCATTCTATAAACGTTTGCACACCCTATCTTTTTTCCAGGCACTGAAGGTGGGCCAATTAGGAGAAATCCAGCTGGAAATGTGGCTAGACCGATGGTGCAACGTCTCCCTGAACCACAGGATGTCGCTCAGTGCTTGGAAGTTGGTTTATTTGACACACCTCCTTTTTATTCCAATTCTACAAACAGCTTCCGAAACACAGTGGAAGGCAAGTAAACAAAAATCTGTGCTTTAAATTGATCTAATTACTATGGTAAACTAAAATATTTGAATTCAGATCTCTTTGAAAAATTGTGGAATGCCATATTGATCCTGGGAGTTTATGCGAATGATGCTGTCTATTATGATGCAATCACAATTCTCTGCTCAGAACTTTCTCAAAGTGTCAGACCATTAAAACTTAATTATCATAGGAGAAACTTTTGGAAATTGTTCTTCAATCTCTTAAATACCTAAAAAGTATTTATGTTGACATTTCTGGTAGGTGGCTGGCTAATACAAGTATATCAAATTCTAGTATAGGCAAGTAATGTTCAAAACTTTGAAAGCTTATTAATTTTTTTTTCTTAATAATTAAGAATAAAAATTCTGAACAATTAGTTGACATTCAATAAAGCCTGGTTTGGGCGAAATACTCTCGCCACTGGGAAGAACATCTGTTTTATTTAGGTCTGTATCGTCCTGCAACTTTTTTTTAAAGGTCTATGAGAATTCCATTAGTATCTAGCGATATTTAATTGTGTTTTCCTTACTTAATTCAGTGTATTTTGAAGCTGAGGAAACTGAGTTCCAAATAAGTGAAACAAATTTCCCAAGATATTCAGCTACTTAGTAACACAACACAAATTCAAAATTTTTAATTTTCTAAGTTCATTTTCTTTATACAATACATTTGGATACCTTGAATTCATGTTTCACACATATTTAAAGTTTTAAAAGAATAGAAAAACATTTATCTATTATAAGCTCGTTAATGTTCAAATTTACCTTAAAAAAACGGGAATTGATCTCTTCTGTCCCAATGACCTGAGATAGTCAATGTATAAATCAGATAACTATTTTCAACTCTCTTCCCTTTCATTATCAAAATTATATGCCTTTCTGTTCTATCATTAATTTCAATAACATTATATGAATCACTGACTTGGAGATAATTCAATAAATAATCAATATATTATGACTAACCTCGTATATATAAACTAAGACTATAAGTACCGATTTCTAAAAGAATAGGTAGAGTGTGTCTTATTGATGTCTAATCAAAAGACAACATATACTGATTGCCTGATAGAATTTATCAAAAGACTAGTCCTAGCCACATGCCATGTATATTATAGGCATAGAATTTATCAAAAGACTAGTCCTAGCCACATGCCATGTATATTATAGGCAATCTTTAAACTTTTTTTATTAAAAATAATAGTGGAACAAATGTATGAAAAATGAATAAATGAATTAGTATAATTATGCAAGTGAGTTAATGTATTTTAAATTCTAATTTTATTTTATAATATATAACCTTTCCCTGACCTCCCACTTCTGGTTCTTCAAGCCAAACAGACACACATATAACTCCATCTCATATCATAAACTCTCTATTTTTGTTTGTGATCTATCCTCATCTTCTCCTGTCTATATATAATATAGGTGTACATACATGAGAAACATAAGATGATATATAATGAGATATATAATATGTGACATGTATATTATATATGATATAGGGATATATAATATACATGTGAAACATACATAATATATAATATGGAAATAATACCGAAGAGAGACCATTATCAAAAGTTCTATAAATGTTTCAACAGGAGGCTTTCCAGATGTTTAAACCAGTACAGAGGTGTTAAAAAATCTCTGAGAAATTGTAACTTCTCCATGAAAATAACTTTCCAAAAATAAACATGCTGATAGTCATTCAAAAGCAATAAGGTAGGAAACTAAAGTAACATCTGGCAATGTAAGTTCCAGGACAATCAGAGCAGTGTTCTCCCAATTGTGTCAGCAGTTTTTAGTAGAAGCTAGAGATTTCCATTATTATGTAGAACAATGTTTGCCATGTTGAAATAGAGGCTTCTATATATTTTGACTGGTATCCTTTTGCAGGTCATTATTTTTAACCTGGAGGCTACATTTAGAATGTCATGCCACCAGCTTAAAACTAACCTAGTTCTGGGTATAAAAAACAAATGTCATCCAGCCATAGGCACAGAGAAACAATGCTATTATATTTAGGCAAAAATTGGCCTGACAACCTTAGGAAAAATTGTTTCTCGATATAATCATCGCTGTTAACTTGAAAAGTAAGATATAATGGTTTTTACTATTGTCATTCTATTTTTATATCTAGGTTACAGTGATCCCACAGGAAGGTATGACCCTGCTGTTCGAAGCCTTCACAACTTGGCTCATCTATTCCTGAATGGAACAGGGGGACAAACCCATATATCTCCAAATGATCCTATTTTTATCCTCCTGCATACTTTCACTGATGCAGTCTTTGATGAATGGCTGAGGAGATATAATGCTGGTGAGACACTTTCATATGCTTTTTGCAGGCTCAGCAACAAAGATTGTTCGGATGGCATAGTTATCACTTTGACACACATAAACTACACTTCAAAACAGCTGTAATATGTAGCCATTTCCAAATATTCCAAACCTTTTGAAAATGCAGACAAGAAGTCTCTCAGAATTCTTATTATAAGATAATATTTATTAGCTTTGATTAGGAGTAAACAGGTAAATAATCCTTTCTCATTTTTACTATATTGCCCAATGTTTTCTTCCTCATATCTTCCATATTCTCCTTGCTTTTTAATATGAATAGGAAAATCATACAGAGCTCTTCTAGGATACAACAAAAGGCAAAAATTTATACTCATGATCCACAGTTTTGATTTTATTCCTTTATGTCCTCTCACAAAAGAAAATATTGCTCAACGTGAACAGTTAATGTTGGTTTCTATATCACACGGTAGAAAATCTCTTTTAAGTTCATTTTAATGCATTCTTTAAAATATTATTCACAAAGTTACTTTCTCTTCACTTCTACTCAGCTGAGAAGCTCTTATTACTTTTCCAACACAGAATGTTCTTTTGGTTAAAACAGCATAAATTTTCATATTTTAAAAGTGTTCTAAATTTGGCTTCTGTGCCTTTATTTCATCATGCCCATAAACATAATATTGGGAGATGAACTATCTATTTATTTATCTAATTCAGCTAGTCAGCTATTTTCCTGTGAGTGTTTCCGTATGTGTGTGTACAGCAGAAACCTTTAATTCAACTGATTAAACCATTATTGATGAGTTGATAAAAAAAAATAGTTTGTTCCATCAGAAAAATCATTCAACAAGCAAATAAGTTATGTATTTTGTTATTCACCTGTCAATCTGCTATGAATTCACTGATTGGAGTTCCACCTCATTTTTTTCATGTATTTATATACATAGATACAATCATAATGAATTATCTGTAATTTATAGTGTTTATTTCTTTCAAGCAAAACAAGAAATTAACACCTTCAGATGTAGTCTGGGCTCAGTATTATTCTAGATTTTCATAATGCTTCCCTAACCCTTTATAATCACTCCTAATTCTATAGCAATATTTCAGCCATTCATCTTTTAAAATTCTTTCAAAAGCATTTATTTATTAGAAAAACAACATCTCTTACTTTTAAAATTATAATCATCACTTTGTGTATGTTTGTCTAGATTACTTTTTATTACAATAACAAGTAAACTGGAATTAATAGGTTTAGGAATGAACAAAACAAACTTTGTTAAACATACCATATACTTCTGGGACCGAGACAGCAATGTACAGCTTTAGCTATTCATCCATGCACAATGTGATGGACGTTAGCTTCTCAGAGGAATGGAGAATCTTGGGTAAGCTAGCAATCTCTATGTGAGCTTTCTTTCAACATAAACTTAGTGGACAAGCCAAAGTAAACTTAGTGGACAAGCCAAAGTAAACACAAGTTGAATGAAAGCGAAACTAAAAAAATAAATAAATAGTCGTAGAACAACTATGTTAGGAAGGCGGGGAACAAAACGGAGAGAATTTTTTAAACATCCATACAGCACAAGTCTTTGTAAAAAATAAGTCTACGAGAGGAGGCCAGAATTATTTTTCAAAATGTATCCAAGGTAGGTAGGTAGATAGATTATGCTTCAAATATTACAGAATTATTGGGGTCAAATGAAACAAGAACTACATATTACAGATGAAAGAAATTACAGTCATTCACATTGTAATGTATATGACAGAATCCTCTCATTAGACGTTAAGAGTTAAGTACAATGCAGACATCCAAACTCTATTTAATATATGTTAATGTCTAGTCACTAAATTGTGTGTACATGTACACATTTAATTCAATTCCATTTTTTCGACTGAGAATCATATGAATTTAGGTTTAAATATAGTAGCATGGAAGTTCAGTGCATTTTCAGAAGAAGCACTTAGTCCATTTCCAAGCCAATCACTGCTTATTAAGTCCCAAGAGAAATAATCTCTCTCTCTCTCTCTCTCTCTCTCTCTCTCGCTCTCTCTCGCTCTCTCTCGCTCTCTTTCTCTCTCTCTCACACACACACACACACACACACTTAAATCCCTTAACAAATATTATTTGATTTCATATTTCAGCTATTGTGACTAATTCTTCAATGAACATCGGTATGCAGATGTCTCTTTGCGATACTGATTTCATTTCCCTTGGATATACATCCAGAAGTGTATTGTTGGATCATATAGTAGTTCTATTTTAAATTTTTTGAGGAACCTCTATACTGTCTCCCATAATGGTTGTACATTTTGGTTGTCCAATTATTGTTGAACATAATGGTTTAATAATTACATTCCGTCAACAGTACACAATGGTTCACTTTTCTCAACACGCTCGCCAACACTTACTATCTCTTGTCTTTTGGATAACAGCCATCCTAACATTTTTGAGATAATATCTCATTGTGGTTCTGATCTGCATTTTCTAAGTATTAGTGATGTTGAGTACCTTTTCATATACCACGTGGCCAGCTGTAAATCATTACATGTACACCTTAATATATACAATTTTATTTGTCAATTATGCCTCAATAAGGCTATAAAATATTATTGAGCACCTACTATTTCCTAGGTAATATTCTAGGAAATATGGTAGCAAACAAAACACAAAAAAACATTTTCTGCCCTGGAACTTTCCTATCTGGTGGCAGGAATGACAATACGTATGTGTAAATAAATAGTATGTAGATGGTATATAGGCTTTGTAGAAAAATAAAACCAGGAAAAAGGATAGGGGGTACTGTGAAAACATTGAAAGCCCTCCTGAAACAAAGGACGAAAGGAGCACACTATGACTGGTGCAGAGTGGAGAGGAGGAGAAAATGGAGGGAGATAACAAGGTCAGAGGGATAACAGGGGGCAGATGCTGACGGGCGTTGCATTTAATGCTAAGAGAGATGGAGAGCCATAAAAGGGTCTTGCATAGGGGCATTACATTATAATCCAACTGCTATTGTTTGTTATTTTACTGTCATTCCTTCATTCTTTTTAATGGACATAACTTTATCACACAGCTGAAGCTGAACTGGGTTGAGGCTAATTAAGTCAGGATTCAGTAAAGGTAAAATGAGAAATGTAAAAAACTAAGTTTTAACTTTGCTATCTAACTTCAATAAATAATAATAATATACCAAAACCTTAAGGACAGGAATTTTATCTGTTTTGTTCAATGCCGGCACCCACATGACTAGACCAGTGCCTGACACTAGTGGGATCTCAACAGATTTTAATAGCTAAATACTTAATTAGCATTAATACATAGTAAATTTAAAGTGACAAAATATAAACACTACCTGCCATTTCTATAATCAACTGTTCTTCAAACTAGATTATAAAATATTCTTCTGTGATTCACGTGATCACAGTAACTGTCCAGATAAACAGAATCTAATATTTCACTAGCTTTCTCACATATTCCACCTCTTCTAATATATATTCCACGAATGTAGTGCCCAAACCCACTTCCCACTCTGGTTTTGTAACATTCCATTTGGTATTTAACTGTACTAACATAAATATAGAAGAACAACCAAAAACAACAATCTTTTGCCACAAAGAACATTTCAGTACTTTCATCCCTGATGACAGAAACTCACTAGTGATATAAATGCCTGTGATTTGTACTTAAATAGAGTAGACCCTCCTTATCCCCGGAGCATATATTCCAAGACCACCAGTGGATAGTACTGAACCCTACAACTGTATACACTGTATTTCTTCCTATCATACCTATGATAAAGTTTAATTTATAAATTAGGCACAGTAAGATGAACAATAATAACTAGTTATAAAAGAACAATTATAACAATATACTGTAATAAAAGTTATATGAATGGTTTTGGGGTGATTACTAAGTAAAATGTAGGTTACTTGAACACAAGCACTATAATACCACTGTACTTACCACTGTAATATCTATCACAAACCTGTGGTTGAAAATAATAGATTGAGTTACTAACTATATTTCCTTTCACTCTGTTACTTTCTTTCTTATGCATATACATGTTGGAATTAAAGTTCCAGATTTTATTTTCCAGTTGACAATAATTGAGAGGGCTGCTAAGGAACTCATAGGCAGGTACCTATAGACTGGATATGCTGGACAAAGGGATGATTCACTTCCGAGGCAGGACAGAGAGGGAGGTCACAAGGATTCATCACACTACTCAGACAGCACACAAATGAAAACTTATGTATTTTTTTTTCTGGAATTTTCCATTTAATATTTTCGAGCTATGATTGACTACAGGTAACTGAAACCATGGACGGCGAAACTGAGGACAAGGGGAGACGACTGGAGAAAGAAGAAGGGTCGCAGAAAGCAATTAGAATTCCAGGACCTTGACTCAAAAATTTAAATGTGTTTGTTATCAGAGTAAAACCAGAGGAATAAGTTAATATTTGTTTCTCTAAAAGTAAAAAAGAATAAATGAATAACACTAAACAGAAATATTCACAGTCAAGGAGAAACCTCCATTAGATACACTGCCTCAAATTTAAATTACAGATGATGCTACAGCAAATTAAAGGTCCATCTTTCCTTTAGCTTTGAGAAATGTTTAATGAATTTTATTCAAATTAAATTTAATGTAACTTAAAAGTTTCTGTAACTTAAAAGTAAAACAATCAATGGTCATCATAGATGATAAACACTAAAACTTTCCCGCTTTTGAACTTTCTTTTTTCTATTAGATGATATGTTAGTGCTGTACTCAAAGAATTTGAAATCTGTTTTATGGAATTGTCGGTTTTGCTGTAGTAAAACTTTATGTTTTTATTCAGTGTGAAATATGAAAGAATGTGTTAATGTTATCCTTGAATATTTAAGGACATCAGAACATAATAATATATTAATATTAACAAGGTGTCTTGGCATATTTTAGATATATCCACATTTCCAATGGAAAATGCCCCCATTGGACATAATAGGCAATACAATATGGTGCCATTCTGGCCGCCAATTACCAACACAGAAATGTTTGTTACTGCTCCAGACAACCTAGGATATACTTATGAAGTTCAATGGCCAAGTAAGTATTGAAAATCTATTTTACTGTGGAAATTTCCAAAGCAAATATGTTACCTTTAAAGTAAAGTAAACACAGTATTTCTGAGGCTTATATTTTCCACTTGGATGTAGTTTTCATTTAGACTTTTATTTGGGGACAAAGAGAGTGAATTTGACATTTGTTGCGTGCCCACTCTGACCTGATATTGAGCTGATTATATAGCATGCTATCTCATTTAATCCTTACATTCCTCTGTGATAAGTATTATAATTTTCATCAATACGGAAGACAAGGCTTAGAGAGGATAACATTTTTAGTAAGCAGAGAAAATCAGTTTTGAGCTTAGGTCTGTGTAATATGCCCTAATTTTCTGCTATATAATTTTGTCTCCATTTATTTATCCTTTAAAAAAAAAGAGAGTGAGATACTCTGAGCTGTTTTTTTCTGACATTTTGAAATTCAAGACTTTCTTGTTTAATTTTGTATTTATTTCTCAAGAAAGGCAGTAGAATATAGTGGAAGAACATAGGATTTGAATTCTGAAAGACCTGGGCTCCAAAACCAACTCTACTACCTACCAAGCAAGTGACTTCGGGCAAATAACTCAGACTCTGAGCTGTCATTTCCTGAGGGTTAGAATGAAAATAATAGTAACTATCCCAATAGGGTCTACTCATTATGCTAAATTAGGAAGTGCCTTCAAGAGGACAAATGCTATAATAGGCAATGTGACTTAATTGCCTAATCCTCAATATGAGGATTTCTGTAAAGTGCCTAAATTAGGATACTGAATTTTTGGTGTCAACTATTTTATCAACTGTTATACTATTTATTTTTTGCTCTCATTTTATCTTTCAAATAGGTCGGAATTTTAGTTTTTCAGAGATTGTTACCATAGCAGTAGTTGCTGCTTTATTACTGGTTGCAGTCATTTTTGTGGGTGCTTCTTATCTGATTCGTGCCAGAAACAAGATGGATGAAGCAAATCAGCCTCTCCTCAGTGATCAGTATCAACATTATACTGAAGAATATGAAAGACTCAACAATCCTAATCAGTCAATGGTCTAACGATAAAATACTTATTCTTTTATGCATTAGTATCTATCACAAACCTGTGGTTGAAAAATAATAGATTGAGTTACTAACTATATTTCCTTTCACTCTGTTACTTTCTTCCTTATGCATATACATGCTGGAATTAAAGTTCCAGATGTTATTTTCCAGAGCTGAGGAGAGCCACAATCTTTTCAGTGGGCTCTGTTTTCCAGCTCTATTTAAAATGGTAGGTTGCACCAACTCCATGGTATTTAAGCAGAAAGTGTCAAGATTTTTGGCATATTTTAAAGGTCTACTATATAACAATGTAAACAAGCTGCTTCTGCTTTATGTGTAAGGAAAAGGCATGATTGATAGCAAATCCCTGTTTAAAATACATGAGTAGGCATTTCTACAATGTTAAAATGTATATACATTTCCATTCATTGGCATTGACCAACAGATATAAAAGGAGCCACATTTATTAGTTAAAATAATTTATGTGTTGTTATAAATGGATTCCCGATTAACTTCTTCAAAATGGTCTTCCCCTTTGGGCATCAGCATATATTATTTAGTGTAAGGTTCAAGGCCTCAACAAAAATCACAATCTTTGCCACACTTTGGAGAGATACAGGTTTCATTTTGTTTTAGAGATAGTTGATACTGCCTATTTGCCACTATGTTCTCCTACCTCTCAATGCATTGAAGAAGGAACTCCCCATTCATACATTTCACCTCCCAATTCCTCTTCTAATATCTTAGAGGTCCACAGGAAGGCATAAAGGTGGAAAACATGCATCATAGTTCTTTATGAATAGCATTCAGGTAATCGTGTATAATTCACATAGCATTCTTATCATTTATCAGCCTTTTAAGTATTTTCAAAATAAAATATTAAAATATTATTTTATTGTTCCCTTTTCTATACAATTCTGCAAGAATGTCATTCTTTTCTTTCTATCTTCTATCATACAGTATTTTTTTCTCTTTTGATCTTGTGTTACTGAAACAATATCCCCAATTAAGAACTCTATAAGCTGGTCATAGTGAACAAATATTTTAATTAAAATTGTTAAAGAAAAAAGGAAAGGCAAGAAAAAAGAAATAATAACAATGGTAATCATACACTACAGAAAATGGCTAGTCTATTATTCCAACTCAATAAATAGAAGCAAGATTAAAGTTATGTACACCTGACTGGTTACTGGGTTTCCCTATATTAAGCCTTCTTAAGGCTATATATACAAGACAGACAAAAAATGCAGTAGTAAAAGAGAATGCATATAGCAATAACATTTTTTTTAAACTTTCAAATAGCACTACTCAATTCATTCTCTTGGGATGCGTTTTAATTTATACACTCAGATTTTTCAGATAAGTCATTATATAATGTAGGTTTGTTTTTTTATATATATAAACATCAATGAAACTAAGTCCTCCATTTCATATTCTTGGAGTGATTTGGAGTAATTTACTAATTACCCATTTCATAAACATTTATTAAGCACATGCTAGGTTTAAAATCTAGTTCAAGAAAATGTGGGTTTGGAGTTGGGGGAAAGTCGGGAACGTCAAATTGAGAAGGTCACATTTGACTTGGGCCTCAAGGAATGCCAGTGGATTTACCAAATATAACATTAGAGAAGGGCATTCCATACAGAAGTGACAGCATCAGCAAAGTCACAGAAGTTTGAAAGAGCGTGGAACATTCAAAAATATAAAGTAGGTCAGTGTGCTTCGAGCACAGTTCTCATGGAGAAGAGTAGAAAAATACATTAGGAATAAAACCAGAGTGTTTATACGCAATCTTAAGAAATTTAGAATTCATTCCATAGTTACGAGGGAATAGGGGCAAGTCACAATACAGCGTATTTGATAAAGAGAATGGCGGTGGTGATATTTGCAAATAATGTTGATTAACAGTAAGAATAGAGATTAAGTGACTGCTTAATATCAAATAGCTCCTGAGAGAAGGCCCTGTCTCAAAATATAAACATTAATTCTAAGAAACGCTAACTATAAGAGAAAGTTATACCCATTATCTTCTAGATATAACTTTGATAATTTCTTCCTAAATGTATTTCTTTATTTTTCTTTCACTCAAGACCTTTATTTTACAGCTCTGTAAGATCTTATGACTTATCTTGATCTAGTGAACATTACTCTTCCTATAATATGCTACATTATTCATTGCCAATAGTACGCACTTGCAATCTTGGATATTTCCCACTGTTCTCAGTCCTCCAGTCCTCTTATAAAACTTAGTAAATGAAGTTATTAAGTGCTTGCTGGAAATTACATTCCACACCACTTAAACCCATTCTTTCCTGTTGCTTAGCACCCACTGCATGCCAATGCCACAAATTGAGCTAAACTTAATAGTCTAAACAGAATCAGTAAAAATGCCTGAGTGCACCTTCCTATACAATCAAGTATGAAAACCTATTACATTTGTGTCCCTCCGAAGTTATATCCTGCCTTCTCATCTTCATTCCTAGAAGCAGATTTTAGAGATGGTACTCATTTACAGTTCCATGTGATCTTTAAAATTGAATGCAGGAAAAAAGATTTGGGCTATTAAAATAACGATTCCAAGGTTTGGTTCTGAGACATGTGTTCCGAGCTCACTCCATGAATAGTCAAATATGCCATGTATTTTGTTTTTTGCCATTTCCTAGTCAAAAATTTTTATCAACCAACCAACCAAGGAACATCAAGGTGAGCAGAGAGAGCTAGTATGAAACTAAAAAAAAAAAAAAAAAAAAAAAAAAAAAAAATTAAAAATACATTAACAAACCAAGAAAAAAGTCTGACATGAAAGAGATAAAATTTAAAAGGGAAAATGCAAAATCTAGCACTTGAAAAGCACAATTGCAAAATTAAACGGTAGGAAAAAACCTGGAGATTTTAGTGGGTTCAAGTTTAATATAAGCCAAAATTGCAATAAGACCAATAACAGGGGAAAATGCTATGCAAGTGCTAGTGTATTGTGTTTCATTAATACAGATACAGAAATCTGTCATGTTTGAGTCACATGTAGAGTATTTATTGAACTTTAAGGCCACCATTTAAGGAGAATGTTTACAAATTGGAATGTGCCTTATCATGTTTTAAGTGATATAATGATACAATTACTAGCCCAAGAGAGAAACTTGGAAATCATCTTTGAATTCTACCATCTTTCTCAATCCTCATTTCCAACTAATTAATATTTTGTTAATACAGTCAATATCCATTGATCATTATATCCTGAGCACTAACCCATCTTCTAAGACAGCAGTTCTCCATTGGAGGACAATTTACCCAGGAGACATTTGGGGGAAGGGCTGCTACTGGCATATAGTGGGTAGAGGCCAGGGGTGCTTCTAAACATCATGCAATGCACAAAACAGACCCACTCCCCAACTTCAGAAAATTATCTAGCCCAAAATGTCAATAGTGCTGAGGTTCAGAAAACCTGATATAATGCTATAGGATAAACAAGTTTCATCATGTTCCTGGCCTCACAGAGCTTAATATCAAATGGGAGAGAATGACAAAAACCAATATACTCAATTAGAGACGCGTTACTTTCTCACAAAATAGATAACCTGTAAGGTAGAGGCCAAGGTAGGTAAGGTAGCACGATGATGCCTTCAAGGGTTCAGTCTCTTTCTAACTTTTCTCCACCACCACTAAAGTGTGCTTTGAGTTTTACCCTTTTACTTACACTGTCAGGCAGGGCTGTAAAAATGTCTGTTACATCTCCAGATTTATAGCTGTCCCACACAGAAATTTTCCTTTCATTCAGAAATGAATATCCTCCCAAGAATCCTGCCTCTATCTCATTAGCTGTTTATCGCATGGCAGGGGAATATAAAAAAATGAAGGATTTTGCTGTTGATTGGTTGGTTGGCTGGTTACTATCCTGAATAAAATCAAAATTCTAGTAGCATGGGATAAAAAAAATGCAGTTGAGATTGTGGTAATATCTTGAGTATTACCACAACAAATAAACAAGAAATTGAGATATTTAATTAGAGCAATATGAAAAAAAGCACACAGTGTGCATTCCCTAAATATATATATATATATAAATATATATACACATATATATACACGTGTATATATATACACATATACACGTATATATATATATATGGTGGGAGGTATCTGATTTAGATAGGTGACTAGAAAAGATTAGCTGAAGAAGTGAAAGTTAAGCTGAAACCTAGAGAATGGGAAAACTGCTAGGGAAGTTAACCCAAAAGGGCTATGATAAAAGCAAAGTCCTCTTTATCCACAATAGAATGTTAAAACATGCTATCTCTAAATTTTTTAAGATAAGAAATACAAGTTTAAATATACTGTATAGAATTAAGAAGGCAAAATCAGAAGAATCAACCGGAAGAGCTGACAATTACTGAATTTGGGAAGTATGATTTGTGGAGAGGATTGGGGCAGAGGACCTTTGTAGTTCATGCAAAAGTTCTTCTTTTAAAGAAGAAAAGTGACTCTTCTGGAAATCTGAGTAAAGAATGATGGATTTCAGAATATATATCACTAAGCAGAAGCGTGTTCTTAACTTTTTCTCCTATGAAATAAGAATCTTTAGACTTTTCTTTTGGGGAAGAGGGAAAGAAATGACAATGAATAAAGTCTGCCATGGTTTTCAAATAGAAAGTGTTAGCAAAATGAGTAAGACCAGTTATTAATCAATCAGATTAAGCAAATTATACAGGGAAATATACTATTACATTTATGAAGCCTTCAAAATACAGGCTTCTAACATGTCCTAAATGTATTCCTACAATGTCCTTTCCTTTTAGTCTTCAGATTTAGCCAGGCTTTTATCAACATACCTGCTAAGCGTTGAATAGAATGTTACCACAAGATGGCAGCTTTGCACAGATTTCAAAATGTTGTTTATGAACGTCAAATGCTTCCAACTGAAATGAACAGTGAAGATATCTGCTATTCCTCATCTGGTTTAAAAATGTTTATGTGATCTTTCAAAGTAGAAGAAAGGCAATTTTTCATTTTGGTGGAAAAATGTCTTGTGAGATTAGTCATCTTCACATGGCTTAAATTCCCAACGAAATAATAACAAAAATGTGTCTTCTTATTGACTAGAACTCTCTTGGACACGTTAACCTCCTTCATAGCGATCAGTTATCATCAGGCTCTACCAGGCCACAAAATGAAGAATGAGTGGCATGTCACCCAAAGGGTTTCACATGTAACAGCTGATTATGGCAGTACCAAAGACACTAATAATTTATGACAAGGATGAAAGGGCTAGCAGGCTATGGGAACCAGCTCTATTCAGCCACTGAGACTACAAAGAATGAAAGTTACGGTTAACTTTGTAAATGTACACCTAAAGCTGTCAAAGAAAAACTGGCCTCATAGAGGGCTAAAAAAATTAACAATTCATATTTAACTTACTTTGAAAATAAACCAATTTATAGAGAAGTCGCAGAATTTAATGAACTCCCTCATACAACACACCTAAATATACCAATTGTCAATATTTTGCACATTTGCTTTGTCACTATTTCCACATATACATATGTACATATTAATATCCTACAAGATTGAAAGTAGGAGATATCATGACCCTTTATCCCTATTTCCACGGGTCTCCTAAGAAAGGCGTTCTCTTACATAACCACAATATGACTGTCAAATTCAAGAAACATAACATGGATGTAATACTATGTTCTAATATATAGTCCATATTAAATTACTCCTATTGTTCCAACAGAGTCCTTTAGAGTAAATTTTAAAATAAACAATTCAACATTTTGAAGTAGTATGACATCGAAATATCAAAAATATTAAAAAAGATATTTTAATTAAAGCCAAGTAAACCCAAAGAGTAGGGGAAATGGGTGGGGGGCATACAGTACCAACTATCAAATTCCCTTTAAAAAAAAAAAAAGTCAACACCTATTTGTGATAAGCAGCATTATAGAATCAATTTTGTATCCAAACAGCCCTAGGTTGGCTTTATGTCTCCTCGATTACTGGCAATCTGTCACTGAGCAAGTTACATTACTTCCAGAAGCTTCGGTTTTCTTATCTGTAAAATAAGGGCAGTTCTTACAATACAGGGATTTTCTGAACATTAAAAATGATGGTGTATGGCAAGTATATCTCTTAATGACTGGACTATATTTAAGTGTTTATTAAATTTTAAGTTTCATTCCTAGAATCATATGAAAATGTAACTTTCTAACAAACTCCTTATAAAATGGTTTGGCAAAAAAGAATTTATGCTCCAAAGTTAAATCTCGTGGTCCACGATGCCATGTTGCACACTGGTTTCCAACTGAATGCTCTCATCCCACTGCCATCAAGGGGCATGTCACAGCTAATTATCTGTCATCACGCCCTGTTGCATAGGCAGTACCTTGCCTGCTGCTGCTGGGACCTCCGTGCTGTCTGTTGATTCATTTGCATTGCCTCCTGAGTGTCTCTGCTGTGTATGGATCACACAGAATGAAGCCCAGGGGCCAACTGGCAGGCCCATCTGAATTGTGGAACATATCTAAGGCCCCTCCTCATTACTTAGTGAGTAATGCGAGGGATGTTCGCTGGTTCACACACCCTGGCAATGTAAGCGGTCATCTGCTGCCTCATCTGCTTTGTCGCGTCTGGGGTGCAGGACCAGATCGGCTGAGGAACTTCGCTAGCACTTATGCAAATAGCTATGGGAGCTCCTGGGTTTGGCAACGTTTCCTTTCAGAAGCCTCATTTGTGGCTGCACCGTCTGCCTCTTTTGTGCTTTCACAGCTTTGTGAGGCAACCTCAAAATAGATCTCTGCCATACTCGTGTTGCATGTATGTTCCTTTACTGTGGAACGACTAAAACTCTTCTCAATATGTTTAATAGTCCCTGTTCAGTGACTGTGATGTTTAAAATGTAAATGAACATATATTTAAGATAGAATCAGACTACGCATATCTACGTTTCCAAAGTAAGAGGAAATGCATTTCCTTAACTGAGTCCCCAGTTTAGATTTAAAATTCTTAAAGCATGGGTAGACATAGAACAATGAGTCATAAACTGTTAGGCATACATGTAAAATATTATAATTTTGTTCCATTATAAACTTATTCTTCCAAATATACTGCATAATACATTAAAAATTAAAACCAATTTGACTCAATTTTTAAAAATTATCATCAAATTAATAACTTCACAAAGCAACTATGAAACCTGCAATAGAGCGTTACTAAGTGACAAGGATACAGATTAATCTTGGTATGAATTTTTATTCCATTAATGGATGAAGTTTCTTAATGTTTCCTTCTCATTTCTCTACGTTATGCTCTACCTTTTACTGTGGGATACTTGTATAGAAACTAAATTCAAAGTTTGATTAGAAAGAAGGAAAAAAAATAAAGCATTATAAATAAGGCCAACCATAGGGAATTTATTTACCAGGGACTGTGAAAGCCACAGGAAATAAGTGATGCTTAAAAATGATTTCCTCTAGATGTCAGTATAATCCCAGAATTTGTAAACCCTAGCACTAATGAAAAAAATGGGAGCACAGAAACTCAAAAATGTTTGCCAGTCCATACAATGTAAACATTTGAAAGACTTTTCTTTTGAAAATTGAGCTAAAGTTGCAACTGTAAATGTTCACCTGCAGACGACAAAATGTATTTTGTACTAGAAAGAACAAAAGGCTATGATGTATTTCTGCAAACACACATTGTTTTCCATATCTTTTGTGGCTTTAAAACCCTATCATCCATTGTTGAATGTCATAAGTTGTTCTCTCCTTTATGGAGCCAATAATGTTTTTAAAACTTTACCTTAGATAATTATTGATATCCACTACAATAATTGGGCTCAATTCAATAAGCCCATTCATATGGAGTCTTGACTTACATCTTTTATCAACAACAGTGTACATTTATTAATTAGACTAACCTAGAATTCAGAAAGTAATACAACAGCACACAAAGATTTGAATCCGTGTGTAACTGAAATGTATCACAACATGTACTCCACTAAAAAACTGAAATCCCCATCACTTCAGCCGTAGAGAATTATTTTGTTTTTTCTCTTCAAATTAAGTTTTCTCAGTAGGCTATATATCACCTGGATACCTCCCATTATCAGACCAGAGAAATAATAGTGACATCTCTACCTATAGAATTACTGCATTTCACAAATTCATTAAATCTTACCTCTTAATTTTTCTCCACACTTTATTTTGAAAAATGTCAAACCCTCAGAAAATTAAAAAACCAAAAAAATGAATACTGACATAAACTCATCTATTTCGTTAGTCATATTTTATCTAAGCAAATACTTTGACATTTAATTTTAAGTAGAACATATTTCTGAGGCATAGAAAATTGTTGTTAATCTAAAACTTCAATAGTATAAATAACCCCGTTTCCATGAAGTCTTCAGCCCAATTCTTTCACTGTATGACATAGAAAGCGTTCATGTATGTATATACGTCTCTAGATGCCAACTGATATGATGTGTAGTCCCCCAGAAAGTCTGGTGATTTGAATAAGGCAGATAATCACACAGCGCAATCAGGAAACCATAAGATGATAGGTGTTTGCAAACCCTTCCCGAGCTCACTCTACAGAGCCAGCACAACCTCTGTCTCCTCTGAATACCCAGGGCACTTTAGGTCTCATATCACTGACATTACTCTATCATCGAAGGAGGGAGAAATTATGGAAGAAGGCTAGATGACCTGAGTTACCAATCTATAAGGGTCTGGAAGACATCACTGGAAAATTCAGAAATATGGTTCTAATGACCTCATAGACAACTGTTTCCATTTATGGCAAAACATAAAGTGGTCCCTCTCTGATAAAAGGAGACATAAACTTTAAAAAAAAAATGAAACTAAACTTCATGATGGACATGACCAGTTCGAATGGCTGAAAAACTATTAGCCTATCCTGAGCACCAAATTTTAGTCTATTCAATTTATTTCCATAGTCCTATGGCCAACTCTGTTGATTATGTCATTCTCATAGTTGAAGGTTAAAGTTCATTTATCAAATTTCTCCAGAAAACAAAATTGGAATTACGCCTACTTTTTTGAGACTTTATTTTGCATTTTGGCTAAACATTATTTTTTTTTCTATTTTGCTTAAGGATTTTTTTTTTCCTTTTAAAGAATATTTTGGGAGATCTGCAGAGCAATTATTTTATAAGTTTAAAATATTGTTTTCGTTTCCTACTTGCCACTGTAACAAACTACCACAAACCTGATAGCTTAAAACAACACAAATTTATTCTCCTCCAGCTCTGGAGGCAGATGTCCAAAATCGGTTTCACTGGGCTGAAATCAAGGGGTAGGCAAACTGTGCTTCCACAGGAGGCTTTAGGGCAGAATCCTTTTTCTGGCCTTTTCTAGCTTCTACCAGACTTCATTCCTTGCATTCTTTGGCTCAAGGCCCCTTTCTCCATCTCCAAAGCCAGCAGGGTGGTGTCTCTCTGATTTTGCCCCGTCCCAAGGCCTTCTTAGCTTCTGTTCCTCAAATCTCCCTTTGCTGTCTGTGAAAAGGATGTTTGAGACCACCTTTACATGGCCCACTCAGATAATCCAGGATAATCTGTCCATATAAAATGATCCTTAATTTAATCAGGACTGCACAATCCATTTTGTCAGAGTAGGCAACATTCACAAGTTCCAAGGATTAAGACCTGGATATCTTTGGGGGCCATTTTACAGCCTACCACAAATACTTTCTTTGTGTGCCCATTTTAGGAAATTGGCTCAGTTATTACTAATTGAGAAAAATGAAGCCAGTTCCAAATTCTTCATTTTTCTTCTTTAAACTATCAGAAAAAGTTTATCCTTACCCTCTCTTCTGGCAATGACAGAAGACACTAAATCAAGACTGTAAATCTGACAGAGGAATTCTGCTATATGCTCATAAATCTTCCATGAAATTTCCTGTTCTCCAATTCTTTTCTCTGCTGTCCACCTAGAATCCTTACTTTCTGCTATGTTTCTACTCAAACTACTTCTATGATAAACATTTTTGTTTAACCACTTAGCATACATTTTCAAGTTCTTCCTCTTAATTCTAGTTTTTTTCTTCTTTAAATGTTCTGGTAACCCAGATGGCTTTATGTGGCACAGCTTTCACAAGAAAGGTAACCCATTTTCCCTCGCAAAAATATCTTTCAGTGGTAAGAACAGTCTCAAGGGGGCACCCTCAGACCACTTCTCTTCACAGACTAAGAACTCGCCTTAGGTTTGCTCAACCATTCCACTAGTTTTAATTATCTTTCTACACTGATAATCCCAAATCTCTATATTTAGCCTTAGGCACTGCCAAGAGCTTCAGTTTTACATACTTAACTGTGGGCTAGACAAATTCTTTTGACTCATTATCAAGAACTTCAAACTATATACCCAAAATGTAACTATTTCTTTTTCCTACATAAAAGTGTCTCATCACCTTTATGCGTGCTTCAGTTTAAAGTTCCACCATCCATGCATGAATTACTTAGGCAGAAACCTAGGAGCCATTTTGGATTCTTCCTTTCTCCTTCATCTGCCAGTTGGCTACCCCATCTTAATAATTAACCGACACCATCTCTGCTCATCTGCCCTCCAAAATATTTTTTTTTTCAATTCTTTTCTCTTTTTCTAATCTTTTTACCACTGCCTAGCTGGATTTTTTTCCAACAGTTAAGAAAGGCCTTAGATATTTTCATTTTATGATCAGTATATTAACAAGTGAAAAAATAGCAAATCAGTTATAAACCATAAAGTACATATGAAATATTTAGATTGAATAATATTCTCAATACAAATAAAAGTGTGTTATTCACAGACAATCATAAGACATAAAAAAAAGTCAGACTGCATTAAAGAAATATGACTAATATCGGAACACAAGTTTAAAATTGTTGGATAATGCGTTCTTTCAAACCTGTCAATGTTTATCAGAGTCTGGAGCATAATCTCATTTGGAGATGTCATCAAAAATCTATACTTGAGCCTCTTTGCAAATGTGAGTCCAGTACCAGAGGGCCTTCCTGTAACTTCTCTCTGCCTTGCCTCCCCCTCATTGACAGGACCTGAAGCTTGATCAACCACACTCCCCTTCCCCTCCCAAATCTATCCTCCTCTCTGCCAACAGACTAATCTACTAAATCTCAATGATTTCCCTGCCCCAGTTAGAAAACTCAGTAAATGGCAATCTCCTTAGCATGGCAGCTCTGCCTTCTGTGACCAGTCTGGGATAGCTTCGCCAGATCAATTTTTGTCTCTCCCTGTTCCCAAATTTTAAGTTCTAGGACTACAAACTGCCCACTTGTCTGAAAAACCAATGCTTTTTCTTACTCCTGTGCCATTGTTCATGATGTTCCATTTAGCCCACCATTTCTGCACCAGACTATTTCTCAGGAGTCTGCTCAGGCAAGAGTCACATACTCAAGGCAGTGTGGAAAGTCCAGCTAAAATGCACCCCTCCGCGAGGGTGCAAGTCCTCCACTACACCGCAATTTGCCCAAGGCATACATATGCTTGGCCATTTCTGTGCTGGCAGCCTCATGGTATTGCTGTTCTTTGAGGGCAGAAACTATGTCTTACTTACTTTTGTTACCAGATAACCTTAAGATTACCCAGCAAAGAGTAAAAGCAAGAAAATATCAAGTTGAACAAAACTGAGTAGAATGAACTTGAAGGAGTCACTTTCAAATCTTCTAATTTCCACCAGATGGCACTATTTTATTTTCAATAGAGACCACAAAAAATAGGAAATACAAGGATGGTATTCAATGTATTTGTATACACACAAGCACGTGTACATGAGTGTACAGAGTGGAACTTTTCTCACTGCTACCTATTTAAACTAATGCAAACTACAGACAGTCAATTTGCGTATTTCCTTTTTGCTCTTTACAAAAGCAAAATAAATAAAATATTAAATTACCAGGCAGTTATCATAGTCAATATTTCTAAATAGAAAGGACATGATAACCCTTTCATTTATAGTATTATTACCTAAAGGTTTTCATGAATAGAGATGACAGTGCATTTCTACTCTTGAGATGATTCAAGTTATTCCCAACTAGAGAGACAGGATGGAAAGATTGGGGGACTATAAACACAGAGCCCCTGCTGGTACAGATTTAACCCTCTGAGATTCACAGTCTCAATTACAAAAACTGGATAATAAGGCTTATCTCTAAATTCTGAAGTAAAGATTAAACATTATGCAACCTATATTTAAAATACCCAGCACAGTGAGGAAACTCAGTATGTGATAATGTTTATTGTTAGAGGAAGTTAGATGGATCACAAAAGATCAATTTCATCTGGCCTTAAAGTTTCTTAAAGATAAGCGGAAGCATATTAAAATTTTTAAGAGTTTATTTGAGCAAAAATCAACTGGAATTAGGGCACACCAAACCAGAAGCGGTTAGGAGCACTCTGTCCCAGGAAGCAGGGGACTTATACGAAGAAAGTATGGAAGCAAAGAAAGGAAATTATTTGCTTGGTTATAGCTTAAAGCCCAGTTGGCTGTTTGTGATTGGTGGTCTTTCATGTTGTGATTTGGTAACCTTGAGGCATTTAAAGGCTTAGATTTTAGTTTGTTTACACTATAGACTGCCAAAGAAGTAGAGCCACATCAAGCCTCCTTGTTTACTTAATTTAACAAGTTTAAAGAATTTGAAGTGCTTTTTTATTTTTCAACAGACTGCATGACTGGAATCTATTTCAACCACTCTTTTGACTTGTGACAAATCACCTAAGCCCAATTATTCTCAGCTATAAAATAGACCCTGTAGCAAACCCTACTTCATTTAACTGTGGAGGGTTGACTTAAAAATGAGCTATCAGTCTAATGGCAATAGTGAGCAAGACTGGTAGACGTCTAGGATGTGGCAAAGTATTCGTCCAAAGCTCTATCCATTAGTTCCAAACCTCACATTTCAGTTCAGAATGTTGACCCCACTAATGGCTAGGGGTTCAAAAAAGATGTATTGAAGTCTTTCCAAGGAGTTTAAAAATCGAACTTAATGTATATTATGTGACCACACTCATCTGCAAGAAAGTATTCTTTCCCTTTAAGGAAGCAAAGCTTTTTCGCCTGATCTGCATATTCACATGACATATGTGATCCTATAGATGTGCCTGAATTCCTACAGTAGTTCTTCCCCTAGTTGGGGGGTTGGCAGGGGTGGGGGGGAGTTTGATAACAATGTCACTGTTAGCAATAATATTTTATTTGGCAGTTCTGCCCTTCCTATATAAAGAAGGTGCTTCTTTCTTAAACACTGAACAGCCATAGGAAAAAAAAAAAAAAAAAAAAAAAAACAGAAGAAAGCTCGTGTCTTTAAAATAAAAACATAATTACCTAGAAAATGTTCCTTTTTTAGTATTACTTGTTAGTCGTCATTGTGCGCTTAGATGTTGGCTAATCTAAGTAGGCAGATGGCCCATCACTTCCATGGCCAGAACACAAAAGCATGGGGAAGTGAATATCTCAGCAATGATTATCTCTTTCAATAAGTAGTTAATTCCTAAAATTCCACAGCTGAAGATTCATTCTTTTGATTTAAAACCTTTGACCCCTGATAAACACAGGATGACAGGAGACTCTTGAAGTCTTATCAGTTATTTGCACCAAATATGAGTGACCTTATCAGATCCCTTCCCCTTAAGCAGTTTTGAAAAGGTAAGGGTGAAGGAAGCAGAAAGTCACCCAAACCTAGAGGGCAAAGGCAGGCTGTTTTGGGTACACGGATTCCATGATTTTCAATAGTACCAACCATGTTGGGAAGTTCATATGAAGTTCATATTTGTTAAGATATTTATTCACATTTTATAGGTAAAATGCAGCTCAGAGAGGCCACGTAACATCAAGTGGTAGACCTTGTTTTCACATAAAAATCTGTAACTCCAAATTACAGATATCCAAACTCCAGACTACGAGACCAAGACAAGACTGACTTATCAATGCCATAGGTCTGCGCTGGGTACTCCGCCTTTCCCATCTCACACTACCACAAGCTGCCAGGTTATGGACATTTAAAGGAAAAGGAACTCTCTAAATAAGGAACCCTTGTTAAAATAGAAACCCCAACTTTACAGCTCTTATCCACACATCTGGATCTTCCCACTTGTCATTCCACACATGTTAATAAGTTTAATTTCGTATGTAAGAAAGTTGAAGACTGTTTTAAATTCTAGACATCTTCCAGCTACTATGAGTGTTCATAAAAGATATCGTTAACTAGGAGTTAATTACTTCATGAACATTTCTCCACAACCAAAAATTATTTCATTTGGTATCCAGCATTTTCTACCCCTCCCGCCTGCACTTATAGCAACTACAATTATAAGATGTGTTGTAAGAGTGATACTAAAGTGATACTCTACTGCCTTACTACACAAAATTAAATATAGAAGTTAAAACTGACCACTAAGACTCTTACCAAAATTTCATCATCACCGCTTGACATAACTAATACCATTTTCCAAAGTCAAGACTCTACCACAATGTTTTCAGCATTTCTATCACTGTTTTGTTTGACAGTGGAAAAATACTTCATACCAATAAAAGGACAAAAGAGAATTAATCAAAATTCTCTGTAAGCAAATAATGTTTGTTAGTACAATGCTAGGCCAGATCTCACATATCACCTTTCAAAATCCACCGCTTTGTTGAAATTCAACAATGATACAGGGCCTGTTCAGTAATTATGATCCATGATGCAATTTTCTTGTTTGTCTCCCAATGCGGTTTTATAATGTGCTCTCTTCAGTTGACTAATCAAAGCAACTATTAAAAGCAAACAAACAAACAAACAAAAAAACACCTTTTCAAGTAAAGAATTTATAGATTGTGGCAAAGATTTCACTTATATGTTCCTTTGTTCAATTCATTCAACAAGTAATGTACTACAAGCCTACTCTGCATAAGGCACTTTGAATTTACAAATATGTGTAAGGCATGAGCCTACACATGAGAAACAGCCATGCAAAGCAGTGTACAATAAGAGAGCACCAAAATAACCTCGCTGTGCTTAGAGTCCTACCAAGCTATGGTAGGAGTCAAATGTCTACAGGAGCCAGAAGATAATATGAAAGGATGAAATTCTTCAGGAAACACATACACTTTAAAAGGGCAGCTGCCATCCAATCTAAGCTAACTGTTATCATGCAAGTGTAGAGGTTCAGAACACGACACCCCAAGGTGTGACTCAGTGATATGCAACAGAGATTATTTTTATCTAAAAGCAACCGAGACCCAGCAGGCTCAAGAGAAAATTCTGCCCCCACCCCCTACCCTTTACTAATTAGAAGAATTTAAATTAGGGGTCAGGACCATGACAAGAGTAATCACCAGAAATGACTTCATACCTATCTATCTGGCAAGGCCAACTAATTATTACTGAACATGTGTTCTCTCAGCAATTAACTTGTGAAGCCCCAAGGTGCCTTACCTCATCCCTAGCTCAGAATGTCATGTATACCTCATTTGCCCTTTCTTTCTTTGACCCTCTCATGTGTTTGGTGTTTCTGACTCTCTCATGTAAGCGGGGTTCCCATACATATGTATGTAACTAAATGTGGTGATTTTCTTTTGCTAATCTGTCTCATATCTCTATGATTATTAGATGAGCTGAAAGAACCTCGAGGGTAGAGGAAATTTTCTTCCTCCACTACAGTTGGCACAGGCCAGAAAAGGTGAAAATTCTTGCCAAGTAAAACTCTCAGATCTCTACCTGCAAAGTTTGCTGGATGCAGAGTAGTGACACTTTTTATTTTTCTTCTAAATTTAGGTTAGCAGGAGAAAATATTTGTGAAGCTAGTTTCTTGGACTTCATGACTCTTGGTTATGAGTACTCATGGCTGTTTTCCTCTGTTCTCTCTCTTTGGTGCCTTTCGTCTTATCTTGTTATATGTCCTGAGAGTTTGGCCTTCATGACCAGCGAGAATATTTTCTCTGGTTTCCACCATCTGAAAGGTGCACTTACCAAGGTGTATCTGGTGGTCAGTAAAACAGATGGAGGTTCCAAGCCTTGGTTCAGCCATAAGAGGCTTATTGGTCCTCTTTGTCCAGTTATGCAACTCTCAGGGGAGTTTTAGATAAGAGGTCCTAGGCCATAATGGGCCTTTGTTGTCCCAACCTTTGTTTTTTGTTAATACTGGAAAAATCCCACTCTAGTAGTACCTGCTTGGTGCCCCGGACTAGTGGGTTTGTGGCTGGAGGCATCTCACAATTTTGTGGGAGACCATCCTTACTGCCTGTGCAACAGAAGTTTTTGCAATCTCTACGTTCTTGCTTCCTTGGTTAGGCCATAAAAGGCTTATTAGTTTAAGATCCTACTCATCAAGTACAAATGATGATGTATCCTTTGAATTGGAAAAACTTCTAAATTGAGAAGGAAGAAAAAATTTTAGAGAGGTCTCATATTGTTATAATGGCTACGCATTCGGATGCCCATGGAAGGGCAGAAATTAGAACAAAAATCAAAGTCTACTCAGACCCCTTCCTATATGCCTTCAGACATTTGCAGATATTGTAAAAATTAGGACATTGGAAATACAACTGCCCTGCACTTAAGAAGAAAAAGAAGAAAAGGAAGAGCAAAATCTTACTAAAAGACAACTTAAAAAAATGTATGTCTGAAGAATTCAACTTGGTAATTGTCAGGTTGGAAGCTCCAAAATATGGCCAGACACAAAGGTGCGCTAAACACCACTCATTGTGGAGTCCTACCAAACTGCTGCTAGACCTCAAGGAAATTATAACCTAAAATTAAAAGGCAATTATAAGAAATGTTCCAATTAAATTAGATCATTTAAAAGTACACTTAGAAAGCAAAGGCTTCCAAATCAAATAAATAGAATGAGATACCTCTTTTTACATATTGATAAGGGTGAAACAAAGAGAAAACAGAAAGGAGAGTGACAGAACTTGTCCCAGCAGGGTGGAAATCTTTGGACTGTAATTTAAAAAAAAAAAAAAAAAGTGTATGTGTGTTAATGGGGTTAACACAAAGGTTTTACTACAGCACTACCAAAAGCTGAATGGGCCAAACGGACCTCCTGTGCGTCCCCCAAAATTAAAAGGCCCCAAACAAGTCTGATTTCTTTACCCCCATGTGGAGACATTTAAAAGACTAGAAGGAAGAGATTACAAGGAGAAACCTGACCAGTAATCACTCGGGGCAAGTCAGGCGGGTTAAATCAAGCTAAAAATTGACAACTGGGCCATGGTCCCTTGGCTTGACCCCTCACTGTGGGCCCAAAGCCTTTTCACTCAAGAGTGGGTAAAATGGCCAGGGGCTAGAAAGGAGAGATTCCAGGATTCCTTGATATTAGAATTCCTGAACTGTGGTACCACTGGTGAAGCCCCAAGGCAGGCTACAGTTAAATTAAAATAACATAAAATTTTAAGGGTTGGTAAGATTATGAAAATTGGAATGTTCAAACAGGATTTATGTTTTTAAAAAATCATGTCAACTTTACCTGAACGTTTTATGGGAATGGATGTTATGTCTGGGCAGAAGACTTCTCCTACCCAGTATTGTAAAACCAAAACTTGTTCGTAAAATAAGGTGAAAATTTATAGGCAAATTGTTATATCTCGAACAGGCTCTATGTGAAGCAAATGTGTCTCTTTTACCTGACTGCACTGTGGAAATGGACGTTGTGTCTCATGGGGAAACTGAGACATGAAGGGGGTCAGTTCTTTCTTTTGGCTTTCAGAGGGAATGACTCTGGAAGGTAATGACCTTTGCACCAACCTAAGTCTATGTAATTGTCTAATACTGTCAGAATTATTTACTGTTTGTCCCAGCTGAAACCTGGTAAGATGTTTGAAAGGATTTAATAACCTTTTTGATCAGAAATTTGGCAAAACTGGAATCTAAAGATTCAAGAGTCTGATACAAATTTTTATTTTTAAAGAAAGATCTCCTCCCCTAAGCTAAAATAAAATTATACCCAGAAAGAAAGAAGCAAGTGAGAGATTACAGCAAGTGAGAGTAGACAGCTAGGTCAACCCATGATATCACTTAAGTTACAACCCAAATTTTGAGAGCAGTTGTTCTTATCTTACAAATCTTTGCAAAACCAGAAATGCAGCTCTAGAGGCAGTTCAAAGCCTACCTATCTTTATCATTCCCAATTCCTAAGACTAAAGAAAAAATGGGAGACAAGGGTATTTTTTTCCAAAGTATAAACTGCTTCTCTGGTTCCAAAGCTGCTTCGCTAATGTCAAATACAACTACTAATTGTTTTTTTCCACAAATACAAATAAGAAAAAGCTTTAGTCATCTAAACAGATAACCTTAATTTATTCCATCTTCCAGAAACACAGTTTGGATCCAAATGTTCTTTTACATTATCTTTTACGTACCTATCTATGGCAGCAATTTAAAAAAATGAAGCTAGTAGTTCTCTGTGTCTGTCTCTATGTTCACGTGTGTTGTGTGGTATTTTCCACCTCTGAGTGGTACTGTTAATTTATAAAAGAGCCCCATCAAATTGGCTTAAACAGACATGTGCTTTCATGAGAATTATCGAAAATATAACAGAAACTAACCCAAGTGCTTTTCAGAATCACGTGAAATGGGAAAATATTTGATATTAAAGCTGGTTTGAGTTTGGTTTGGTTAAATAGGCATGTCTTTAGGATCATCAGCATTAAGTTTAATATTTTTATTCTACCTGTGTTTATTACTCAATAAGTTTATGTTATGTCTGTTGCAAAAATTTGTCAGCAAGAAAAATAACTCAGTATGATGAAATCTCATAAGTAATCTAAACATAATTGTTAAGAGCAAGTAAATTAAATAAATGCAAGTTGGATAAAATGTTTCTTTATAGGTGAACTCTTTAGCAATAATTGTATGCACTTTTAAAAGATGATCCACTAAATCTCTCTGGTAAGTTGAAACTTTAAAGTTTTGCTAACTAAATTAAATGGATAGTCACTGAATATCTTTTAATAGATCATTTCCAAATAAGATAAAATAATGAAACATTAATTACTGAGCATAGGTTTATCTATTTTTTGCTTCTTCTTATAGAGGCACTAAAGATATTTGGGTCTATTAGTAAATAGTTCTCGTGCCACATTGAAAAAAAATTGTGCTGTGAGGAAACATATATTTCTAGATATTATGAAACATGTTCATAAACTTGTCAATCTAAAGAATACTGGGGAAACAGACAGTCCACAATTGCTTACTTCTTAGCTTCATTAGAAATTAAGGATTTTAAAGGTTAAGAACTCTAATACATGTAATTACAGGTACAAGAATTAATACTAATAGGGAAACCACTATGTATAAAAAAGTGGCATATGTTTTAGCTTAAAAAATAGGTATGAAATATGGAGATGTGTTTCCATTAAGGGAAATGAAGTAATTTTTTCCTGATTTCTGAATGGGTAAGAAAACAAGACACATTAAAGGGACACTGAAACTGTAGAAAGTTTATGAAAAAGAAATCTTGAGAAAGGAAATTTTGTGTCTGATCAAGTTGAATAAGATTGAAATAAATTTAATCAAGTAAGTGAATGTAAATATCAAAAGTAAGCTGATGCCAATTAGAATTTGGTTTTCTCTCTCTGCTAAAAGGACAAAGTTTTCTTGGACTATTGGTCTGCTGCTGGTAAGATACTGTGAAAAAGTTTTCTGCCTAGAAAGCAAAGATTCTGTGTTTTATCAAAATCAATTTTCTGTGTCTTCTGCTGTCTTAATCACATCCTTGATTACTTAAGAACATTGAATCTCCTCAATAATAAGAACTAAGTTATGCTAACAATTATGTAAATTTCTGTATTTGTCTTTGAAGTAATTTATTGTCATTTCAGTTAAACAATTAGTATTATTTCATATTAAATTATTATCCTATTTAGTCAAATGTCCAAACCTTTTGATATATTTTGACAAACTTCCTAAAATTCAAATTATAAATAGACTCTGGACCTAGTAATAACTTTGAGGTATTCCAGAAGGGCCCCTGGAACACGTCAGAAGTTTTGTTTTCTCTCCTTACCAAGGAGAAATTTTAAACTAATTAGGCTTATGTGGTATGTTAAATTGCATGGGAATCATTGCAAAATAAGTGACAATAAACTTCTAGGACATATTGTGTGGGTAAGAAATGGCTGTAAATCAAATCAATAATCGGAGTTGTGGGGAACCCAAAATAGCCACTTGGTTCTTTCTAGCTTTCTAGCAAACACCTTTTTTTGTTTCTATCCTTTTTTTGCATTCCTTCTCCCACTATAGTACATTTAAGCTGGACTTCATTCATCCTCCATTTAGAATGGGTTATCAATATGTTCTCGTCCTATGTCTTCTAGGTGGGTTGAAGCCTTCCCCTGCCACAAGGATGATGCCCTTATAATGGCAAAGAAACTGTTACAAAATGTATTTCCCACTTGGGGCATAACTTCCACAATCTCTAGTGATCAAGGCTTCCATTCCACTGAGCAAATCATACAAGCCTTGCAAAATTCTTGGAATTATCACTGTCCCTATCACTCTCAATCAGCAGGCAAGATCAAGAGAACTAATGGAAAAACTGTAATCAAGCAGAAAAATTTTAATTAGCAGGACTGAATGAACTGATAAGAATGATTAAAATTTTTGTGACTTTTTGTTTGAAACACTGCTGGCTCTTCAGTTTTTTTTCTTTTCCAGATATAAGGATTTTTTTTCCCATAAACTACCTATGACTTAAAATAATAAATTAAACTCGTGTAAACAGAATTAAAACATTCATCTTTCTCTCCCTACCTGATCCCTCCAGAATTTGGAACTTTTAACAAGTATTATTATTTTCATGGCAATATTGTTATTTGCATAAGTTTAATAAGAATCCACTCTCCTTGTAACAGGACACAATTGGAAAATGGTAATATACCAAGGCTTTGACTAGAATGTCATGTTTAAGAGAGACATGAATACTCATAGACTCAGATATGACAGGGCAGCTTTAAGAAATTAAGATTAATTTATAGAAGTCAATAAAACACTTGGAAATACTGGCCTGATACCACGTTTACAGGTTCCCCAGCAGCCTTACCAGGTGAGTAAAGATCACTTCCTGGCAGGAAATTCAAGATATTTTGGAGACCTCAAGAAGAGAGGAAGTCACCCAAATCTGTAGGTATCACAGGCAACCTCTGAGGGCAAGTCCTTGCCTTGGCTTTTCTGGCTTCAAGAAGCCATGTTAAGTTTCATCTGAAGATTCCTTAAGAAAAATTCTAGCAAAGTAGATTTAAAAGAGTCAATATGGTTAATTACTATCCTTTCTGTACTTACACAAATAAACAGGCCAAGTTTATTGAAACTAGACTTATTTTGCAAATAAATCAAGTCTCAATGTGGCTATCTTTGGAAAATAGGGGTTAGTGTAGAGAGAAAAATTGAATTTCAGTAGAATCTACAATACACTTTTGTTATATTAGATTCTAGTGTTGTTTATTGTCTGTTGAGGTGTTTCGTTTTATTTTGTTTTCTACTTGTAAACTGAACTGGATCCCAAATTCTTCCAGTTTCCTCCAATATCTGCCAAAGACTCTCCAAACTAAGGTTTCCAATTTTTCTCCCATCCTTTGATTTGGAATCATTGAAAACTAACACTGCTCTTTTCCCAAAGCCATGCAAGGAACAGTTGGAAAACTTGATGTAAACTTCAGAGAAATCATCTCAACAGCTCACATATGGACAATCTTAGTGCCTTTTGCAGAAAGATCATCAGAGACATTCAAACTGAAGACCAGAAGAATCTATTAGACCGCCACTGCCTGCCTTCACTTCATCTGAAGATGCTTTAAGACAAACATTTAGAAACCTTCTTGAATGCCTATCTTCAGAACTCAGAAGCCGATATTATAGTCTATTCCAATGATTAACTTTTGTTTTTCCCTTGATGTTTCCATAGCGATGCCTTTTGTTAAATACATGACTGTTTGTACCATAGGCTTAACTTTGGAGCCCACTGGCATCACTGCCTCCTGAAATGGGACCCAACCGTTTAACCAAACTGAGTGTTTCTCAAGATTGAGCTATAGAACAATCTATCATCTCAACTTCTGGAATGTGAAACTTGCCAGGAAGTTTCAGAGGAGGGAACGATAGTGGTTCAAAAGGAGCCACCCCAAGATATACTTCAGTGGTATGCCGATTGTTCTGAGCCAAAGGCAACGGAGACCCTGGGGACTCAAGGGAAACTTCTGTCCCCATTAATTATCTAGAGGAATTTGAACTAGGTGCCTTGCCCATAGTAAGAGATTATCAGAGATAACTTATCTATCTGGCAGGGCCAACTACTGATTACTGAACATGTGCTCTCCCTGAAATTGCCTCCTGAAGCCCTCAGGTGCCTAGCTTGGAATGTCATACATACCTCATTTCCCCTTTCTGTCTTTGAACCTTTATGTGTGAGAGGTCTCTGACTCTCTCTTGTATGTGAGGTTTCCATACATATGTATGTAATTAAATTTAGTCATTTTCTTTTGTTAATCTGTCTCATATCTATTTGATTATTAGGTCAGCCAAAAGAACCTTGAGGGCAGAGGAAAGTTTCTTCCTCCTCACAAAGGCAAAATTGATTACTGTATGTATACTGTTTTTGAAATCATTTATACACAAAAATATCACGAATATTTGTCTATGTCTGGAATATCACGAATATCACGAATATTCGAATATTGTCTCAAATATCACGAATATTGTCTAGTGTCACCTTTAATTCCTGTTTGCTATTCCACTATATTTGCAATTACTTATTTAATCATTTCTCGTTTGGTAGATATTTAGGATGTTTGCAGTTTTACCCACTATAAATTATCAATTTAGATGGATTCAACCAAAAGAGAAACTCCAATTTATATTTCTTAAACAACATTAAGTGGGTTATTAAGGCTCACCTAAGTGGTTAAAATCCAGAGGTGGGGCACTGGTCAGCTATGGTTCAATCAGAGCTAAGGCTCCATTTTTCTGACATCCTTTGACCCTGCTCTTCTCAAAGGGTGTGCTTAGTCTTTTGGTTGGTGGGAAAATGATAGCAGGAGTCCGGGGGCTCACATCCAAACACAACAACATCCAAAAGAACAGAAACCACCTCTTCTAGTGCCCCAGCAAACGTTCTCTTCTGTCTCATATATCCACTTATAAACAATTTTCTGTGATGGTTGAAGAGCCATCAATAGGTCAGTGTAGGCCATTGTTTCTAAATTAATCACAGAAAACAGAAAGTGGGTTTACCCTACAATCAAGGAGACTCAACTTCAGGACTATAATAGGAAAATGTCAGCCCTGAAACAACAGAGGTGAGATGGATAATTGAATGTATATGAAAAAATATTGGGAAGGGTAAATAGATTAGATAAGCAACCAATGACCTTCACTGCAATAATAACAATGCTACAGTACACCATTAGACAAGGAAAAGTAGATCGATCATGTAGTTGTATACAACAATTAGTTCTTTAAGATTCATTGCAAGAAGAGGAACTCCTAAAGCAATTTTTTTTTCAAATGTGGGTTTTGTTTTGGATTTGTTTTTGTTTTTTATGCAATGCCAAGTACCAACCAGAATTGCTACACCAATATGTACTCCTTCAAGTAGTGTCTGAGTTCCAGGAAGGAAGGGTCTGTTTGTCTGGCACAAAAGTGTAAGTGGTTGATACATCATAAGACTAAAAACACAGGCCGAGCTGACCTATGGACATCTTTAAATGCCAGAATGAAGAATTTGAACTTCAGTAAGAATTTAAATATATTTAACTACTGTTGTATTTAACATGCTACTTTTTCTTAAAAGGGTTTTGAAACAGCTTAGAGTGAAAAATATATAAATAATATTAATTAAATACAAATGTGGGAAAATGAGAAGACAAGCCACACTGGGAGAAACTATATTGAAAAGACACATCTGATAAAGGGCTATTACACAAAAAATACAAAGAATTCTTAAAACAACAATAAGAAAACAAGCAGCCTTATTAAACTATAAGCAAAAGACTTTAACAGACCACTCACCAAAGAATATATCCAGATGGCAAATAAGTATATGAAAAGATGTCCAGCACCGTAAGTCATTAGGGAATTGAAAATTAAAACAATGGGATAGCACCACATACCTATTAAAATGGTCAGATTTAAAACACTGACAACACCAATGCTGATGACAAAGTGAAGCAACAAGACCTCACATTTATTGCTGATGGAAATGCAAAATGGGGCCGCCACTTTGGTAAACAGTCTGGCAGTTTCTTACAAGGCTAAACATACTCTTATCATAAAATCCTTCAATGATGGTCCTTGGTATTTACCCAAGTGAATTTGCAAACAGATGTTTATAGCAGCTTTATTAATAAATGCCAAAATTGGGAAGCAACTAAGATGTCCTTCAGTAGGTGAATGGATGAATAAACTGTAATGCGTCAAAACAATGGAATATTATCCAATGCTAAAAAGAAATGAGCTATACAGCCATGAATAGACATGGAGAAAACTGAAACGCATATTACTAAGTGGAAGAAGCCAATCTGAAAACAGTCCTCTTCCAACTGTATGACATTTTTGAAAAAAGAAAAATAGGCGATAAGAAATCAGGCGCTGCCAGGGGTTTGCAGGGAAAGAGGGATGACTATGCAGAGCACAGAGGAGTTTTAGAGCAGTGAAACTACTCTGTCTGGTACTATAATGGTGGATACGTGTCATTGTATGTTTGTCAAAACCCACAAACAACAGTACAACACCAAGAGTGAACCCTCATGGAAACTCTGGATTCTGCATGACAGTGATGTGTCAATCTATGTTCATTAATTGTAACAAGTATACTGCTCTAGTGGGCTGATAACAGGGAAGGTTGTCAATGCGTGGTGACCGGGGTATATGGGAACTTGCTATACTCTACGCTCAATTTTGCTATGAACTTAAAAACTGCTCTAAAAAATAAAGTGCGCACACACACACACACATGCCGACCCTAGCACCCTCATTTACTCTCTACCCAGCTCCTTTTAAAAACATGCTGTCATGTGACAGACACATAGCGTTCTTATGTTCAGAAAGTTACAAGCAGGGAATCATATCCTAGCCACGCCATGAGCACAGTGACTGCATGACCCTTCCCTTACTACTGGGAAAGCCACATGGAAATGATGTAGTCTCCTGCTATCACAGTAAAGTTCATTTTCCTAGATCTTTGGGCAAAAATTCTGCATGTGTATCAGTGCAGTAGTTTTGATAGTAAGATAACATTGCTTTGGCTAATCTATTCTGAGCACCTTTGCGTGTCCTTACAAAAAACAACAACAAAAAAATGGACATGTCTGGTCAGTTTACAAATAGACTTAAGTGTGTATACATGAAAGGTTCAAAGGTATTGTGAAAAGGAAATGGCTGGACACCTATTACTAATGACATACTTAACCAAAGGTTTATATTATTATGCTTTCGTGAGGTCATTTTATTAGACTGAACAAACAGCAAACCTATCTGGGTCAGCACAGGAGAAGATATACTAAAGATTCTTCTTTTCTTAATATAGTCTAAGTAAAATTGCCCTCCAGATGCAGGAAGTTACAAAAATACTTTTGGGGGATTTCCTAAAGGTGGTTATTCAGAACTAATTTTAATTGAAAAAACAGTAGCATTTGGCAGAGGAGGGCAGCAGCAACAGGATACAATGCTGTACACAAAAGCACATGCACGAAATATGGGCAATGGGACAAAGACCATTGTTCCACCTTCCCAATTCCATCTGCTCACACTCAAAAGGTAATTTGAATGCTTTACATATGACACCTCTAGGCATCAAAAACAACAAAACAAGAATGGAAAATATAAGATTATTCAAAGTTTAATTGCCTCAATATTTTGGCCATATTCCTAAACATGCATATTTAATCACTTTGTTTTGTTTTGTTTTGTTTAACATTTAATCACATTGTTCCCTGTGCCACTTACTGCTATTTAACTTTTTAATAAATAAATCGTGTTCCAAAAAAAACCTATAACCAACCACGGTGCAACTTTTTTAATCCATCAATATAAGAATGAATGATTAGAAATTATGTACAGATTATTTTGATGAATTATTAATGGATGGCTTTCCAAAAAAAAGTTAACTTTTCCGTTCTATATTTATTCTGCTACATTCATATGAGATGATTCAAACTGATTTTTTGTGCATGTACGAGGGGGTGGAGGGTAGGAGGCTATTATGAATCTGTAGAAACCTTCCAGTAGGTGGTCTAGTTATGAGGTTGAACTTCCATTTGCTTTGAGTATATCTTTCATTTGCTTTGGGCATATCTACACATCTCCAAGTGTAAAGACAAGTTCTGTGCAGCCCTAGAACTTTAGAATCAAAGTACCTGATCTGACGTCCCACAGTCCTTATTAAGGGAATTAAATTAGACACTCGCCTCCCAAGGAGTGCTCATCCAGATATCTTGGTACCTCCAAGGTTAACACTGAGAACTGGAGATTCTCCTACAACACCCGCTAGAGTTCTCCATTTCACATCTGTTTTCCCATCTGAATAAACCATTCCTACAAGGTGATTTGCCCAATAGTGATCTCATTTTTAAGGTGAGCCTCTAATACATTCATGTAGAGTATTGCATTGATTCACGCACGTCCTTATAATTACAGCTTAACTCAGCAAACCTGTGGCTTCACTCATTCTGGTGAAAGAGGACCTAGAAGAGATGGATATTTTAGCAATGCTCCACAGAACATTTATACATGATTAAAATAAACAAACACATTGTTTTATTCTAAATGAGTTGTGTGGAGGGTGTAAAAAATAACTTTCCTCCTACTTTCTACATTCGTCTAGCTGGGCTAATAATCAAATTAACATGAGACAGATTAGCAGAAGAAAATGTATTACAGATGTACAAAATTTATAATGGATGCACAGGTGGTGGTACCATAAGCGTACGAGGCCTAAAGACGCACTGGGCAATTGAAATTTATACGGCATTTTGGACAAAAGAGAAGGAAGGCAATGTCTGAATTTCAGTAGGCAATTTACAGATAAATGGGAAAGAGCAAACAGGTGGTAAACAAATTCTTGCTGAGCCACCCAGAAACAGTGGGACATAGAAGGAAGTTAAAAAAAAAAAAAAAAAAAAAAAAGGCTTTGCTACATTTCTCCCTGTCTGCCACAATTAGTTTATATTATGACACTAAGGTGATATTCCCTTCCATTAAGCAAGGTTTTCTATCTTAATTCCTTTAGGCAGGTAAGGGGGAAGGATCAAAGTTTCCTTCTGAGTCTTTGATTTCTTAATAACCAGCTAAAATCACAAAAGGCATATTTTGGGGTGGCAAATTTGGTCTGCCCCAGTTGCAACCTGACACTGGATGTGTGGTGGCAGACATTAATGTTTTCAAAAAACTTATGAGGGAAAAAATTTGATGTTAAGAAAAATCCATACATTAATTTACTGTGTTATTTCCCTGAGTATAAGAAAGGCTCCTGTTGTAGAATTTTATTTCGTCATGAGACACAAGAATTACATCTGAACATAGTTTGTGAATGACCAGCACCCAATAAACATAGTGTAACACAATTAGTAATGTGGACAGAAAGTATGACGTATGTAAGATTAACAGAGAAATTACAGAAGGGAAAGCTGTCCTTTGTCCATAAGGATATTGACTGTAGGGATATGAGCTATCTGACAAAACAAGTGTTTCTCAGCCTCCAAGTTAGGCCAAAAATCTACAACCCAATAGACTCTAGTTCTGTTTAGCATTAGTAAAAAAAGGCTCTTTCATCCTATTTAGAGCCATTATACAATGGTACCAATACAAAAAATGTGTGGTAGTTTAGGATAATAGAAACATTAAAGTCTGAAGAAACAATGCCTCTTCAGTTGAGTTAATTTTAAGCCAGAGCTTGACTGGACTTTGAAGGAAACTTGTGCCCAGGGTGAATCAGTTTGATGATTCTGATAATATATTTCTAGTACTGGTGGTATTATTATTATGTTGTTGCTGCTGTTGTTGTTGTTATTATTATTATTATTGTTGTTAAGAAATACATTACTCTCCATTAGTGAGCTCAGTTTTAAATGAATCTAGTCTCTCTTTCCCTCAGGGATCCTTTAGGATGTGATTAAGCATGGTTAAGCAGAAACATCTGGTGCTCATTTTTAGCTCTCCTTAATGGGCTTTGTCCATTTCTTAACAATAGAGTAAGAGCATTTCATACGTAGCCTCAGTCTCCAATAAGACTCTTTAAAAAGAATGTTTAAAAGTACTCTTGAACTATTTATTTCATTCTAAAAAGACTGTAGTTGAGCTACAGTCATATTTACGGTAGGTATGGACTGAATGAGGAATATCATAAATCAAGTCTGGGATAATACCATGTTTCCCTGAAAATAAGACTTAGCTGGACCATCAACTCTAATGAGTCTTTGGAGTAAAAATTAATATAAGACTGGGTATAATATAATATAATACTGGGTCTTATATAAGACAAGGTCTAATCTAATATAACATAATACCGGGTATAATATAATGTAATATAACATAATATAATACTGGGTAATATAATATAATACTGGGTCTTATATTAATTTTTTCTCCAAAAGACACATTAGAGCTGATGGGCTGGCTAGGTCTTATTTTCAGGGAAACATGGCATTATCTTGTCAGGTAAAATAGCTGTGGTTCCCTCTTCTCACAAAAATCTGTGAAGAAAGAGGAGAGCCATTTTATTCAGGACTCACATAGGTCTTTCTTTAATGATTGCTACCACATGGAGAATTTCCTGAACCACGCGCCCTCTGTAGGAAAACTGTGCTTCTCCCAGGTCACTGCCGTGTTTCTGGCTCGCATGGCCTCATATGTGTGTGGATGAGGAAAGTCTGTGTGTCCGTGCTCATTACTGCTGGGCTTGCAATGTTTCCTCCAAGGGTGATCCTGAATCAGAATCACTTGGGGGTGCTGGCTAAAAATACAAAGTATTGAATTCAACCCAAGATCTACTGAATCACAGTCTCTGAGTGTGGTGCCCAGAAATCTACTTTTTGCAAGGTTCCAAAGAGAATCTCGTGAGTATTCACGTAAGAACACAGGAAAAGTAGGATGATAATATTACAGCCCAGAAATACACTAGTTACCTGATGTGCTAAAATAGATTAACTGGGTCCGAAAATAAACTTAAATGGAGAAGAGTTTATATTTCCTTCTGTGGATTTACAAACTCTCTAACTCAATGAAACCCATGTCTTCATAGTAGCTTTAAATCGAGCATATTGAATACTGGTCCATCTGAGTTTTAGGATTTTTATGCTCCTTTTTAAAATTGATTTCAATTTGACTCTAGCAGAAATCTATGAAAACATTTACATGCTTTCCAATTATTCATTAAATCAGTTGTGTAACAACAGTATTAGCCAACAGGAACATCTGGGAACTAAGCTTTGTTACAATCAAATTTTAAGTTTCTTGCCACTGGCATCAAGGAACGAGTTTTATGTTGCTCTAGGAGACCACGAAGAAAATACCAGTAGAAAGGATGCTTTAGTGGCGGTACACGATTCTGTGCCCGTTTTATGGCCCTCAGTACAATTACTTGATTATTTGTGGGGAGTTACACTACCTTCGCTTAGCAACCATTTTTCTTGTGTGCTCATTTTCATGTTAACATGCAGCTGGTTAAATATTTCTTTAACAACTGGTAAAAAGTAAACACTTGATACAGTGAGATTGTAGCCTGGATAAATTAAAGAGGGCAGGAGGGAATGAAAAAGAGAATGAATGGACTGGGCCACTCATTGAACACTTGGCTAAGGAATCTGGTCTCTGACCCCATTTTTGAAAGGGCAGTGTATCAAAAGGAAGCTGAGGGAGATGGAAGGAGCACTGGACTAAGATAAGACTTTAGTCTGTTCATTGTACTCTCCCACTATTTGTGTGCTTAGATAAATATTTTAAATCTCTCATCTATCATTTCCTTTAATAAAGAAATTAAACTGAAGTATCTCAAAGATTTCTTTACTTTTTAACATTCTAGTATTAAATATAGAAAATTTTATCCATCTTAGTAAAAAAGTAAAACATAAGAATAAATTAATTGTAACTTATTTGTAATAATATGGAGCAGTGTTCAGAACATTTTCTGGATGGGAAACTCGTTTCTTAAGGAAAACACTACAAATACCATGTGATAGTATTATTGTGTTTATAGATTAAAAAACAATATTAAATTCTACTAGAAATCCAGGAATACACTTAAATAAAATTTTATTTTATTAATCATAACAATATCTACATACTCTTGAAAAACAGCATCTGTGGACATAAATATAAAAATGATTCAATGTAAAAGCAATTTTCAGTCCACTTAACGTTTCTTGGGTCCCTTGCAATAACTCCAAGGATAACTCCAAAAATATCTGGGGAACTACCAAAATAGAGTATGAAAAGCTAAACGAGCATCTCTAAATAGAAGCTAGATCTTATTCATCTAAAGAAGATATCAAAAGTTGGGAAGCATTTAAACATAATGGTCAGGGAAGTCTTCCTGAGGAGGTGATATTTTATGCTGAAACTCAAAGAACCAAAAGAACTAGGCACACAGAGCTGGGGGAAGAGCATTTCGAAGACAGGTACATATGTCTGGGAAAGGCCCAAAATGGAATGTGCAGCACTTGCAATAGTATGAGTGGGATGGCATGACTTTAGAGAGGTTAGATGAGTGCTGTAAGGCAGATTCTTATAGTTTATCAAGGGTGTGGATTAAGACTAAGCTCAAGGAGAAAACAATGCAATTTTAAAGCAGGGCAATGACACAATGCAGGTATATTTTGAGAAAAACCACTTCTGCTGCTAAATTGGTAATGGATTGGAATGGAGAGAGACAGAAAATGAAAGGAAATAGACTCGTGCATTAGTCCAAGAAAAAGATGATAATGGTCTGGAACAAAGGCCAAGACAGTAAAGACAGAAAGGAAAGGAAGAATGTGAGAACATTTGGAATTAACAAGACCCGATGATAGGTTGACTACTTGGGGTAAGGGAAATTGGGAAACCAGAAATTACTCCTAATTTTCTGGTTTGTATTACGGGGTGGTTGATCATCTTCCTGAGACAATGGAAGATTGTGAATGAAGAATTACTGTGTTTCCCCGAAAATAAGACCGGGTCTTATATTAAGTTTTGCTCCAAAAAACACATTAGGGCTTATGTTCAGGGGATGTCATCCTGAAAAATCATGCTAGGGCTTATTTTCTAGTTAGGTCTTATTTTCAGGGAAACACGGTAAGTGCAATGGAGAAAAATATATGACGTATACATGAGTTTTCTAATAAAATTGTTTATGCAACTTATTACAAGTAAGAGAACGAGTAGGAAATAAGTAAGAGAATGAATAGGAAACACTAGATGCTACAGGAAAATTTGACTATAATATATTAATATATATTTTTTCAAGTTAAAAGCATTCTAATAGACCTCCAAGATTGCTATTAACTTGGACATGTCAGTCTTTTAGTGAAAATCTTCTTCCCATGGTTTGTTAGCAGAAACTTCAACCTTAACTGCCCATACTGGCTTGATTTTTGTCCTTTCATGTATAGCCTAAGTTCAAGTGGAGGCTTGTGTTTTGGTTACTGTCAGCCCTGAGCCCTGAGGAATGGGAATGGCAAGAGACTGCTTAGTAACTAGTCATGACAATATCCACCCACCCTATGACTTCATTTCTGCTTTAGTGGAAGGAAGGGTAAGTGGGTGGATATTGCTCTAGGGTTGTCTGCCTAAAAAAGTGTGATACTAAGTTATAGATCTAAACCTGGCACATGCGGAAAAAAATGCAAGAAGTTAACATTTTCCACATTTTATTATGAAAAATTTCAATATACAGCAAAATTGAAAAAAAAAATTACAGTGAACACTTATATACCCATCACCTAGATTCTGTCAGTAATATTTTAGCAAAGGTGCTTTATAATGCATATTTTAATTTATCCATCCTTCGATCAATTAATTCATCTTAATTTTTTATGCATTTCAAGGTAAATTGTGAACAGTCCACTTTCCGCCATACATACTTTGGCACGTATATCATAAAATAAAGTTAACATTTGTTCAGTTTTTTTTCCTTTTGATGAAAATAATTATATGTATAATGCACAAGTCTCAAGTGTACATTCACTGAATGTTGACAAATCTATGCATCTGTGTAACACAAACCCTGTAAAAATATAGGATATTACCATCGCCCCAGAAATATTTCTCAAACTCCTTCCTGTTCAATCTTTACTTCCACTTCACCAGAAGCAACCACTGATTTGAATTTTTTTCCATTCTAGAACTTAATAGTAATGAATTCATTATATATATATATGTGTGTATGTGTATATATATGTATGTATACATACATATATACACTCTTTCATGTCTGTTTTTTTCTTTAACTCAACCTTTTTGAAATTCATCCATTTTTTATGTATATCCCATTCCTTTTTATTTATGAGTAATATTCTAATGTATGAATATACCATGGTTTGTTTGTCCCCTCTCCTCCTGTTCCAGTTTCTGCTCTAGTGAATAAAACTGTTGTGAATTTTCTTAAAGAATTATTTTTTTGGACGTACATATTTATTCTTTTTGGTAAATACCTAAGATGAGAATGCAGGGTCATGACAGAGATGCATTTTTAGATGTATAAGTACCGTGTTCCTTGAAAATAAGACCAAGCCGGACCATCAACTGTAATGTGTCTTTTGGAGCAAAAATCAATATAAGACCCAGTCTTATTTTAATATAAGACCAGGTATATAACGTAACATAATATAACATAACATAACATAACATAACATAACATAACATAACATAACATAAAACATAACACCATGTCTTATGTTAATTTTTGCTCCAAAAGATGCATTAGAGCTGATAATCCGGCTAGGTCTTATTTTCGAGGGAACATGGTAACCTCCAGAACTTCTTCCCAAATTAGTTGTACCATTTTACATTCCAACCCGTGAGAGTTCCAGTTACTACACACTCTTACCAACATTTGGTTTATCCATTTTTAAAATGCTAGACATCTCAGTGAGTGTATAATGATACACTGTTGTGGTTTTAGTTTGAATTTAGCCTGATGAATAATGATATGGATTGTTTTTTTGGTTGTGTTTGTTACTATTCCTGCAATTTATTTTTATGAAGTATCTGTTCAAATATTTTGCCTATTTTTTTAATTGGGTTGTCTGTTTTTATTATTGAGTTGTAAGAGTTCTAATACATCTTTGATATCAGTCCTTTGTCAGATATATGTCTTGCAAATATTTTCCTAGCCTATGACTATTTATTTTCCTAGTGGTGTTTGTTAATAATCAGAAGTTTTAAACTTCAATAAAGTCTAATTTATCATTTTTTTAAATTTTATAGTTAATATTTTCTAGGACACAAGTAACCTTTGTTTATCACTGAATCAAAAAGATTCCTCTATGTTTTCCCCCAAAAGCTGTATCGTTTTAGTTATAAGATTATAGGTATATGATTCATTTTTATTTATTTTGGGGTACAGAGTAGGGCAAAGATCTCGGTGTGTGTTTTTTGTTGTTGTTATTGTTTTTGTTGTTTTTAATATGGATATCCAGTTATTTGGTACCATTTGTTGAAAAGACTTTCCTATCCCAAGCAAGCAATTACCATCTCACTAAATATTGTTTACTTGAATTGTAGTTCTTTAAAATACCATTTGTCCTGCAAATTTTATGTGCTTTTTTATTTTTAACAAATGTACAACAAGCACTTTTTACATTGTGTCAATAGTATAAAACCTGCCTCATCCTCCCCAGCTAAAGCCAGTCATGATAGACCAGTTGAAGCTGGCTCATGCTGTCATTTCCCTCTCATAGACAAAGGCTTTTATTACAAAGAGTAGAACAACAACTCTATACACGCTGATAATTCAGAGATCCAGAGAAATGATGAGTTAGCTTTGATTCATATGGTACTTCTTTAATGCTTACTAACTGTGGTTTATGGTTTATCCCCTACCACTTCCTGACAGACATCCTGCCCTAAACAATTCTAAAATACTTATTCCCAGAAAAGTCCAGGCTTTTCTCACTTCCAGGGATCTGCATGTGCTACTATCTTTACCCATAATGCCCTTCTCCCGATGTCTGAGGAACTCTATTCATATCAGATGAAAGTTTTCTGGGCCTCCTCGTACATGTTAACTAGGCCCTCCCAGATGCTCCCATGGCACAGTGGTCATCAGGGCATTATATCATTCACCTGCATTCCTTTAATTATTCATCCTGTATTTCTCTCTCCTCCCCCACACAGCATCTGAGCCTCTAGAAAGCATAAATCTAGTCTATCTTTCTTGGTACCCCAGTAAGTTAAAACAATAAACACAACAATAGATTTGTTGGATGAAAGAATTTGAAATTTCTGACATAATTTAAATTGCAAATCTCTTTTTATCTTACTCATAAGTACATTTATATTTATAAGATCATGACAAGATCTGACATCCTGATCATTTGGTTTGGAAACTTGAATCGTCTTCCTGTATCATAGAATGGAGGAAAACAACGCCTTTGAAAGAATAAAGAACAAAATGTGTAATTTTACCTAGTATATATTCTGAAATGTTCTTATATATGGAGACTGAAATGCTGATTGTAGTAGGACTTATGAAATATACCTTCGCTAAGAAGTATATCACGTGTAGCCAACTGTTTTTCAAATTACATTTCTTTTAGCACACTATTTGAGATTCTGAAAAGAAAGTATACTAAGAAGCAAATGAAGTCCCAACTCTTCTATTTCCTAGCTCTGTGAAAGTATCAATGAGGACAGGCTGTTTTGCTGCAGTAACAGTGACCTTGAAAATCACAGCTGTCTCCTTCACAAGACTCATCATCATGGATCCTCCACTGCACAATTTTACGTTGCCATCACTCTGGGAATCAGGCTAGTTGAGCAGCCTGTATTTGGTATATTGCCAATCATTGAGGCAAAGGGAAAAGACACATGGCAAACCATATCCTGACTCTTGCAACTTGGGAATGTCACCCACATTACTAGCAGCCACTCCAGAGTTCATCAGGGCAGGATGCGTAATCTTCCATTACTTCCATTGGCAGAAGTAATTAATCTACCAAATAAACAATCTTGGGGAAAACACATTCTATTTTTATCTCAGTTTCTTCATCTATAAAATGACAAAAATATAATGACAATAGTAATTATTGCATAGGCTTATACAGATCAATGGAGACGATACAAAACAGCACAGTACTTGGCATGTTATTATTGCTCAGTAAATGTCTGTTTAAAAACTTAAAAGGAAAGAACATCAGTTTCTCTGTCAACTAAGTAATAGACTAACAGAGCTACATAGGATCTGAGGTTTTTAGGTGGGTGGTTAGACTAGCTAGAGATGACTGGGATGGCTCAGTTGTGAACATATGGCCTAGAATCTCGGTTCTTTTCATGTGGAGTCAGTTGGGCTGAAATATGAGAGATGACTCCTGCACTCACATGTCCAATGCCTAGGCTAAGATAACTGTAACTTCTGGGGGCTGGTCAACATCATTCTCTATCCACACATGGTGGACGTAAGGCTTTCATGGCAGCTGGCTTCTTTCAGAACAAACATTACAAGAGGAAGTGTTCCAAGAGGCCCAAGAAGCAGATGCAAGGCTTTTTCTGAGGTAGCCTCAGAGGTCCGGAATACCACCGTAAAATTCTGTGTATTTCATTAGTCAAGCACATCACTAAAACCGACAGTGTCTCTATATCAAAATAAGTTAAAGATATCTCAATATTAAAAGAAGTTAAAAAAAAAACTAGGGTGGGTATTTCTGTGGAAAAAAGTATTATCATAGGTGTGTTTTATGGATTTTGCATTTCCCCAATGGCTAGAGATTGAACATCTTTTCATGTGCTTATCTGCCATCCATATATTTTCTTTAGTGAAGTATCTTCTCAGATTGCTGACCCATTTTCTAAATTGTGTTGTTTTCTTATTATTTCAAGTTTTGAGAGGTTTTTATATATCCTAAATATAAGACTTTTGTCAAATATGTGATTTATGATTATTTTTTTCCCACTCCACAGTTATGTCTTATTCTATTTGTAGGACTTTTGTAGAACAAATATTTTTCTTAAAGATTGATAAAGCCCAATTTACCAAGATTTTTTTTTTCTTTTATGGACCATGCTTTTGATGTCATAGCATAGCAAACTTTGCTTAACTCAAGGTCACAAAGATTTTCTCCTATGTTTTCTTTTAAAAGTTTTGAAGTTATAAATCATTAAATCACTTTAGGTTGATTTTGTATTTTGTATAGTGTGAGGCAAAGATTACATTTTTTGTTTTTTGCAGATGGATGTACAATTGTTCCAATACCACTTACTGAAAAGACTATCATTTTTTCATTGAATTGCCTTTGCACCTTTGTAAAAAATAAACTGACCGTGTTGGGTATATTTTTGAACTCTATTCTATTCCATTGATATGTGTCTATCCCTTTCCAGGTATCACATTATATTGATTAGTGTGATTATTCTTACATTATCTTGAGAGCTTTATAATACATTTTAAAATAAGACAGTTTAAATCCTCTTCGTTCTTTTCAAAAAATTATTTTCCTCATTCTAGTTTTATTTTGCCTTTTCATATAAATTTTAGAATTAGCTTATCTAAATATGCAAAAAACATAAGTTGGTATTTTGATTTGTATGGCATTAAATCTATAAATAAGTATGGGAAATATTGGTATCTTAACTATGTTTAGTATTCCAATCCACGAGACCTGTATGTCTCTACATTTATTTAGGCATCGTTTTTCTTCTTCTTTCTTCTTTCTTCTTCTTCTTCTTCTTCTTCTTCTTCTTCTTCTTCTTCTTCTTCTTCTTCTTCTTCTTCTTCTTCTTCCTCTTCCTCTTCCTCTTCCTCTTCCTCTTCCTCTTATAAAATCAGAGTTCTATAGATTTTAGTATACAAATCTTGTACATTTTGCTGGATTTATACTTAAGTATATCTGTATTTGGAGCTACCATATGCATAAAATGCATGTTTTAATTGCAATTGTTAGTTATTCATTGATATATGGAAATATGATTAATTTTTTGTATGTTGACATTGTATAATGAGAATCTGTAGAACTCAATTATTAGTTCCAGGAGTTTTAGTGTGGATTCTTTGGATTTTTCTATGTAGACGACCATACCATTTGAAAATACAGACAACTTCAATTTTGCTTTCCTATGTGTATGTATGTTTTTAATTTTTGTTTTTCTGGTCTTAATACAATGACTAAACCATCTGATAAAATCCTAAATAGGCATGGGGAGAGTGGACATCCTGCCTTATTCAAAATCTTAGGCATAAATAATTTGGCCTTTCACCATTAAGTATGACACTAGCAACAGGTGTTTTATAGATGTCCTTTATCAGCTTAAGGAAGTCCCCGCCCTTTTTATGGATGCATATTAAATATTGTCTGTATATTAAATGCTATCTCTGCATGAATAGTTATAAACATGCAGTTTATCTTTTTAGTCTACTAATATGGTGGATTATATTAATTGTCTTTCAAGTGTCGAACTAGCCTGGCATCCCAGGAAAAATCTCACTTGGTTGTTGTATGTTATTTATTTTATATGTGACTAGATCTGAATTGTTATCATTTTCTTGATGAATTTTGTGGCTATAATTATAAGGTAAATTGGGCTTCATTTTCTTTTCTTGTTCTCTCTTTTGGCATCAAAGTAATTCTGTCCGCATAAAATGAGTTTGGAAATATTCTCTCTTCCTTAATTTCCTGGAAGATATTGTGTATAACTGGTGCTATTCCTTCTTCAAAAGTTTGGTAGAATTTACCACCGAAACAATCTAGGACTGGAAATCTCTTATTTGAAAAATTTTAAAGTACAAATACAATTTCTCTAATAGTCATAGGTCTTTTCAAGCTACCTACTTTGGTGAATTTCAGTATTTTGTAGCCTTCAAGGAACTGATACACTTTATCTACATTGTTGAATGTGTGTGCATAGAGTTGTTTTTGGTATTTCCTTATTAGCATTTTCATGCCTATAATGATACATCCTTTTTAATTGTTGACAGTGATAATTTTGTCTTTTCTCTTTTTTAACTTGGTCACTCCAACTGGTAGTTTATCAATTTTATTGACCTTTTCTAAGAAACAGCTTTTGATAGCGATTTTTCCCTGTATTTGGTTCTGTTTTCTATTTATTTCTGATTTTATCTTTATTATTCAATTCTTTCTGATTCCTTTCAGTGCTGTGTTTCCTTGAAAATAAGACCTAGCCGGACAATCAGCTCTAATGCGTCTTTTGGAGCAAAAATTAATATAAGACCTGGTCTTATTTTACTATAAGACTAGGCATAATATAATACGGCATCTTATATTAATTTTTGCTACAAAAGACGCATTAGAGCTGATTGTCCGGCTAGGTCTTATTTTCAGGGAAACAGGGTATATCGTTCTTCATTTTCTAGTTACTTACGGTAGAAACTTAAATTGTTGATTTGAGATTTCATCTTTTCTGATATAAGCATTTAACGATATAAATTTCCTCCAGAGAACTGACATAGCTACATTCCATATATTTTCATAGATTGCATTTAAAATTTATTTCAGGTCAAAATATATTCTAATTTCCCTTGAGGCTTCATCTTTGATTTCATGGATTATTTAGAAGAATGTTTTTATTTGGGGATTTTCCAAAAAGCTTTCAGTTATAGATTTCTAGTTTAATTACACAACTGTCAGAGAATATACGTTGCATGAATTCAATTCTTTTACATTTGTTAAGGTCTGTTTTATGATGCAACTATCTTGATGATTGTTTCATAGACACTCAAAAAATATGTATATTCTACTGTTGTTAGGTGGAGTATCCTATGAATATTAAGTAGATCCAACTGTCCGATGATACTATTCAGTTCTTCATACTTGCTGACTTACTGTCAATTTGTTTCATCAAATACTAAGAAAGAAGTATGGAAGTCTTCACAGCCATAATTGAGGATTTGTCTATTTCATGTTTCAGTTCTATCAGTTTTTGCTTCATGCATTTTGCAGTTTTTTTAAGACCATAAAAATCTAGAATCATTTGGTCTTCTTGAGGAACTGATCCTTTTATCATTATGTGACATCTCCCTTTGTTCTTTGAAGTTTTCCTTGCTCTGAAGCCTATTTTGTCTGATGTGAGTTATATCCCCTCTGGCTTTTAATTGTTTACTGAATTGCATCTGTCTTCATCCTTTTACATTTAACCTATGTAACGTCCAGTGGAGAATGTTGATGTTATAGCTGTTTTTGCTGTTGTTACTGTAGGCTGGTTAGGTTCTCCGCATATTTTGACTAACATTCTGTGGACTGTGGTTCCAATATTAGTTCACTATCCAAAGCCTTTGCCATGCCATTTACCCTTTTTCTGTGAGTCCACAATCCAGTGGCCAGTCCGGGGCCTGGGCTGTAGTGTACGCCATAGTTCAGTTCTCAAAGCATTTGATATTCTATTTAGCATCAGATCCCACCCCTGACTCAGGGGTGAGCCCAAGAGTTCATATGCATTTTATGGGTTCATTTTCTCAGGCTGTCTCCTGCATTCAATCTCTCCAGCACTCTTCAACTTTCTGAGGTCCTTCTTTCTGGTCTTCTGTCTAGAGAGTCAAGGCTTGAGTTTCCATACACTATATACTTTCCATGACTGAGTTGGCTTCTGGGGTTTGGGTCTTTGAAAGACTAGAAGAGTTACTGATTAGAGGCTATGAATCTGTTGAAATTTTAGGCTATTTTGTGTATAAATGTCAAAATATACCATTCTTTTCTTTTTTGTTGTTGTTGTTGAATGAGTATTCTTTGAATAATCAACTTCGTGTCCCCAGTGATCCAAAAAGTATTAAGAACCTTCTATCAGAGGTAAAATAGAATGGAAGCAAGAGCATAGACAGAGACTTTATGTTCCTGGTTCCAAGTGTCCATGTAGCTTTTGACAAGTTACTTTTCGAGGCTTTCATTTTCTCTTCTGGAAGCCCTGAAAAACCTCTGATTCTGTGGTTCTGGAACTTTACCTATTTTCAGTCTTCTCTTTCCAAACTAGGACCAAACTATAGCCCATCCTTTCAACCTCTCTTTTGCCAATACTACCAACTTTTTTGCTTATTATTTTTTTAAATTTAATCTTACCAAACTAGCAAAACATCAAATTAAACATCCTTGTTCTTCAATCAACTTAAGTTGTACTGAGGTTGTTAGACAAAATCACCCAAACTTTTATATCCAAGCTTCACAGTCTCCCACTCAATTCTGTCCTCACTGCCTCTTAGGAATTTATTCAATGTTTCCCTAGAAAGCTCCTTTTTTTCTTTTCTCACTATAAAAACATCCAGCAGAAGAGACTGGACATTTCTCTCCTGATAGATAGACTATCATCTATCTATTACCTATCTCCTATGACTACTGTCTGACTATGCTTTAATATTGCTTTCTCAAAACAAGTTCATCAGAGGAAAAGTACTTCAACACCCCACTGGATAGCCTATCGTCTTTTCACGAAAAGTGAAATGTTGTTCTTTGTGCACACTATAACTGAAGAATGCACCAGCTGAATACCTGAACTGGTCCTAAATCAAACTGTTTAAGTGGGAGATGTGTCTTCAGTTTCCTACTTCATTCGGTCTCTGCTTGCAGGTCCTTTTTGTGCCCTCTGAGCACTTAGCTCAAGCTATTTAGCTGGCCAGAATCCTCAGACTTGCCTGCTCTCTTCTATAAAAGGCTAAATTATTAGGATAAATGAAATCATACTGAACTGTTAAAGTCATACTCCAGGAAAAATTCACATTTTAAATAAGCTTGTCAAGACAAGTTACTCCTAAATTATAGATTTTCTAGCATGCTGATACTTGAAAAGAGGAGCTAGTATGAGGTAGAGGCCCCCTTAAAATAAAGGGGTGGGGGAAACCTTCTGACATAAAGGACTGAAAGTAAGAAGAGTATTTTGTCTTGTTTGATGGTGCGGTATGGGGTATGAGAAAAATAATTTGTACATTTTGTTGTTTACAATATTCTAAGCTTCAAAATACTTATAAAATGAGATGGATAAATGAGAGAAAAAATGTATTACATTACCTTAAAATGAATCTCTAATCAAACAGAATGCATAAAAACGCTTCACAAGCTGTGTATAATGACAATATAATGATCTGAGAGGATTTGTAAAACACTTCCTATTCTTCAGTCATATTAATAGTCTTAATAGTACAGAGAAAAGATCTATTTCACCCACAAATAGCAATTATAACTGATTGCATGTGTTACCTATTTTTATTTAAGCTGTAGAAAAGTATATTACAAAGTGTTTTATGTAGAACAGCCGTCTCACAAAGGTTTCTAAGAAAAAGAGAACACATGGCTATATAAGTTTAAGAAAAGCTATAAACTAGTCCCCCTCTTGGAGATTTAAAATGTATTTGACAACATGAAAAGCTCTGAGTGGCTGTGCAATAAAGAAATCTAACTTTTCTTGGCAAAACTTTCTCCAAATTGATTAGACTACTGAACTCTTCTTTTCACATAAGGCCCATGAACACTGTGAGCCAGAATACTGCAAAGCATATTTTGGGAAACACCCTAAAAGATTCCTGTCAGTTGGGAGGGATATATTTTTACAAACCTCCAAATTCATGAATACCACTGTAGCACATCATTTCTATCATAAAATACACAAATGTTGATGTTCATTGGAACAAGCACTAAAATTCAATTCTTTGAATTGTTTTTCCTGTTCCTGTGAGGAGTACATGATAGATTAATTCATGTTGTAAATCTCAACTACCTTCCACAGAATTAGGCGTTAGACTCTGCTTTTATCCCAAAATTCTTTGGTTCAAAACACCACTTGTTTAAACGTCTTTACTTTTTCTGTATTTCTATCATAAGGATTAGCAAAGGATAATTTGGGGGACTATTTATATCTCTGACACACTTTCTCCCACGCTCCATACACACACACACACACATACACACACACACACACACACAACTTTTGGGTTTTTGTTTTTTATTTTGTGAAGTAATAAACAGCAAATTGTGGCCAAAGGCACTATGTGCATAAAAGCAGAAAAAATACGTAAACCAACATATATAATCAGCTTTATCCTTTAACACACAATGACTTATCTAACCATAAAGCAGAAATGTACGGGAAACGTTAGTATCCTATGTGAGATGGTTTTGGAGTGTGCATTCGAGGTGACCTTGAGCAAGTTACTCATTTATCATTTCTTAAATAGGAATATAATAGTTATTTGAAAACTGGTTGAGACAGAGTATATAAATGCCTGGCACTTAGTAAGTAATAAAACAGCAGTAGTAATTATGTAAAGAACAGCCTCGTGGCACAAATGTTATTAAAATCTAAGTTTTTAAAAATTGCATGTTTGCCCTTATATACAGAAATCAAAGGTACAAGCATGTTTGATTTTATCCGTGCCTTTTGTAAGCTAATTCAGATTTATGTTACATTAAAGATTCAATAAACATCTATTGGAACACTCTTTTCCAGGCCTAAATAGAATGTTATTTTCTGACCCAAATTATGCAAGCAAACAACCTCCCTGCAGAAGTCGTCTTTTCTGAGTAAAGACAAATAGCACACTTATTTTACATACTTCTCCTTATCTTGTATTTCTTGAGAAATTAACAATAATTTTCTTTGCAGAGATACGCTAATGTTTTACCTATTCCTATTTAGGTCAGCTCTCAGTAAGTATTTTAATAAAGAAATGAATAGTAGATGAAAGTACCATTAGTATGAAGAGCAGAGATTTACAGCAATGACTGACACAGAAAGAAAGAGAACCATACCCATATTCTATTTTCCTAAATACAAGTTACTCTTTTTTTCTTTTATTAGATTGGTGCAAAGCGATTGCGGTTTTGCAATTATTTTAACCTTTTAAACTGCAATGACTTTTGCACCAACCTAATAATATCCTCTATTTGACCTTTCAAATATTCTATATATGACCTGAAACAAAACAAGGTGTGAATAAAACGTAATGGTAGAAAACCTTCATATTTAATTTTCCGTTGTTCAACTTCCCTGTCCTGCAGCAGTCAAATGGGACAGAATCTCTCTGATGCAATGTCACAAATGGCAGAAATATATTATTTAATGCACTGCCATCTCTCTCTGTCTTACACATACACACACACAGAGATGGAAACCCATAAGACACTACGTGGTGTTTTGTAACTGAAATCAAACAAAACACAAAAAATGGCTGGATGACTATGACAACAGAGTCGATACCATGGTTTCCCGGAACCTTTAGCAACTGCCTTTCATTTAAAGTATTTGCTCTGCTACCATATATATAGGTATATGGGACTCAAAATGTGTGCCTCAGCCATTTAAAGAAGTTTCCTCAATCCGTGTGCTTCGAGACATTCACAAATAAGGCCATAGCAAATGAGCTGTGCTCAGAGCTGGGCCACTTCACAAACTTCACTCATGGAGAACCTAGAAGGTCTCTTCATTGTCCTACAGGCTACGGAAAAACTGCAGTAGTGAGACTGCACTAGTCATCCTTTTTAAATTAAATACCACAGAATTCCTAATTTCAGAGGGGGATGGTGTGCATTTCATGTACTATCATCTTTTCTTTCCTGGAGAAAAAATTCTGATATGAAATAAGAGGTCACCTTTCTTAAACAAAATTGTTAGATAAAATCAATTTACCCCTCCAAATAATCCTGTAGTGTAGGTCTGATTAGCTCTATTTTATGAATGATGAATTTTATGAATGAGGAGGGAGGTTAAGCAAATTGTACCAAGTCCACAGTTTGAAAATAAGAACCTAGATAACAACACAGTTACTCTGAAATCATATTCAATATTTCCCAATTTGGACCCTTCTATGTCTTATACTGCATTTATGAGCATGGTTCAGAAAACAGTGTTTCAGGAACATTCTGCCTAAGAAATATTTAATGAAGGCAAACAGTACAACTAAGAATAGTGCTATTGTTGTAAGCCTCCACTAGTTCTATGTGTACATATGAGAAGGTAACAATAAATAAGTAAATAAATAAATAAATAAATAATCCAGTGAATACTTTTGAAAGCCAATAGATGCATTTAAAAGGCATATAATAATCTTCTTTCAAAGACATCTTGAAAGAATCATAATGAAAAATGTAAAGATGTGTTTTGATCCCAGATCACATTGAGAATTCTTTTCACACTAGTGAAAAATACTTGATTATTTAATCCATTTATATAATAGTTTTTCCCAGGAATAAAATAAAAATTGCACAACTTGAGTGAGTTATAAAAGAATGAGTAACTTGATGGTGACAAATTCACAATATTATTGCCTGTATAGTTTTTCTGCTTATACTCAATTAACTGACAATCCTTTATTGCTCAGGTCAGTTTTATGCTCTAGGAGACATAAAAGCAAATATATATGGCACATGTACCAACCCAGAGGAACCTCCCAGGAAGTTGTTTAGACAGAATTCAAAGACATACAAGAGTTAGAATGCACTAGAAGACAACATATAATCAAATGTTATGAAATATCTTGCCCCCATCTAGGCACTATTGCTAGAGACATAATTTCCCCAAAACCAGCTAAATACTCATTTACTCTGTGAAGCCTTCCCTGAATTTTCTAAGTCATAGGTTCCTCCCTTGATCACTTTTTATTTGAGCCACATTTTTGTCATTTATCATGCACATCTCTGAATTTTAAAATTTGTTAACATATAACCTGTTTTCCCAACTAGATCATAAATTTCCTGATCAGGAACCAAGTATTATTTTTCTTATATCTTCAAGTCTAGATGCTTTATTTTGCATAAAGAATTACTACTGATTTTTTCCTAATTATCATAAAAATGATGACAATTCTTAGTAAAATATGAATTCACAGAATGGAGCAACCACAGGGGCAACTCTGATGTGAAGTTGTTATGCTGCAGGCACACTGGTTATTTTGACTGTTAGCTCCTCAAGCACAAGGATTATATCTTTTTCATATCTATTCCTGTGTCCTAGCATGAGGCCTGACGCATAGCAGAAATGGCAATGTTTGACTGAGGAAAGAAAGTAGAAAGGGAAGAATTGACAGGAAGGACAGATGAATCCAGTTATCAAAGAATAGATCCTAATAAGAAAAAAAGTAGGGAATTCCAGACAAAAAAAACATTATCAGCAAAGGCAGAGTAATTACAATTGGCACAGTGTGAGTGTGTGAGAGTGTGTGTGTCTGTGTGTGTGTGTGAAACGATGTGGAAGCTGTTCTAACTGAAACAAGAAATTTACTTCATGATGGCATGGCACAATATGTAGAACAGGAAAGGCATTTTGCACGCTGTGGAGATCATAGTGTGAAAGTTAGAATAAATAATTTAGAATTGAGGCTAGAGGCAATGGAACCATTATAGGTTCTTAAGATGATGAAAAGCATTTTTAGGAAAACTACTTGGAAACAGCATCTTGCAAGGTAGATGAGAAAGGAAACATTAAAGAAGGAAAATCCATTTAGATTCAATTATGATAATGTAATCATGGGGTGCTGAACCTGAACTATAGCAGGGTCACCAAATATAAAATCTTTTTTGAGAAAAATCAATGGGGGTTAATGGATTAACTGAATGTAAAAGGGACAGAGACATAGTAAATATTCCCAAACTTCTAAATGCACGAGACAGGTAGAGCTCACAAATTGTGGTGCTATAAATTAAAATAAGGAAGTACAGAAAATAATCTTGGACACGATGATCTTATGTGGCATGAGTTAGCAGAAGAACCTCATATTAGAGATAAAATAAGCAAAACCTCTAGTTCTGTAAAGAGCATGGAGAAGGTACTCAGATGTTGACTTTTTATTTTCATTAAGTCGCTTAACATATCTGAGTATTTATGTTTCCTGAAATATTAAAAGGACACATAAATTCCTGTTATAATGATGACATTGTGAGGATAAAATAATATGGTGATCTCAGAATTCTTGGTTATTGTCGAATCTTACATAAGTTATAAATCAGAGATCAGAGACAAGTATAATTTTTTTCCTGGTCCATATAGAGGTGGTTTATCTGCTTTTTCTAGAATCTTGCAGAAGAATGCGCTGTCCCATATTCACTTTCAAAGGGATAGAAGATAACAAAATTATAGAGAACACAAAATTTATTTCCTGATAAAAAGAAAAGAAAAATCCTAGAATTGGCTGAGGATTCTTCTGTCAACCCAGTACCTCTATTTTCCTAACTATAAAACAAGAACAGACAAGCCATAGACATTTAACTGATTTGGTCTACAAGCTTCAACAAACACAAGAACTGGAATGCCAAATAAGTAGAAAAGGGAAAAGGTGGTACTGGATGGTAAGGATTTACGGCTTTTTAAATTATAGCAGATCCACAAAGAGCTAGAACCAAGTAGAAGGAAGGGATCTGATCACAGGGGGATTTGGATTAAAAGTGGAGAAAGCATTCGGTAATGATGAAGTGCAAGGACTCAAATCAGACAGAAGAGTGTTCTTCTTGTGGTAAAACATATAGATTCTAGACTGTGGCTATGGGAAAATGGCTGAATTTAGCTCAGTCACAAATTGTAACGTGGGCACAGTAAGAGAACCTAAATTTGTGAAGATATGGTAAAGTACAAAATAATTACTCAATAAACAGTAGCTAACATTATTAAAAGAAAACAGAGTGAAATCTAATTTAATTAGCATGAGGACACCACTAATTTCTAGTCTTTAAATATAATAGCAAAAAAATGGAAGAGAAAGAGAGAGAGAACCAAGAGGAGGACAGAAAAGAGATGAGAGGAAACAGCAAGGATAGGTAAAGGAGAAACGGGACAAAAATAACAGAATGAGGGAGAAAAGTATTAGGGAAAGTTGAAAAGAGCAATGGTAAAAAGAAACATGGAAAAGATTCTTAAAATACTTATAATTTGAAATTCTCATATATTATTTATTTGTTGTTTAAACAGAAGCAGAACAAAATAAAAATGTAATTCTGAATGAAACTGGAAAATTCATTGTAAAGCTTAATTGGAGAGCAGAAGGATAATAGAGGAAAGAACGTTGGTTTGGGGCATATGAAAACTGATTAGAATAAAATATGACTTGATCTAATTATTTCCTGTCTTCTTTTTTCATATATCTATAGCTATATAAAAAGCTATATAAAATGCTTAAGCAATGTGCATTGTAAGTTTTCCTAATCAAATATGGTTTGACCTTTATACACTATTTTAAACAAAGTACACTTATATAATTAGGAACCGTACTATAACACAAAGCAAAGATATTATATTACACCAGGAAACTTAAGTTCTATAAAACAGAGGCTACATTCCAGCAAACTAGCAAATCTTTCTTTATAATCTCTATTCATACAATTTGGAATGATGTAATGCCAGGTTATATATCAACTAAACCATTCTTTTAATGAATCTCTGACCCAAATGCCTGAGGAATCTGTCTGGAGTTGATGGCACGTTGAAGAAATAGATATGCTGTGGTCTATCTATTATAGATTACTACAGTTCTTACCCAAGAACCAAAAAAATAATTCAAGTTGCTCACATTGTGCTTAGAAAATGAGTATCAATAAATGATGAAAGTTCATTGAGTTAAGACTTAATACAACTTTTTATAACTAGAGAAATCCTTTATACAGACTTAAGATTTAACGATTTAGTGAACAGAGACTTTTGCAAACTTTTAATGTGTAAGTCATGTACAATTCATGGTTGGCCACAGGGAAAATTGTGTAGAACCTGCAGTTACATTTGATGATCCATCACCTCTCAAACCTCCCTCCCTGCCACACACCCAGATGCATACACCCAGGGACCCATTAACCTCTCCCAACACAGGGTCCCCAACCAAGTCTCTCCCGTCTAGTTTTGGCTTTGACACTTTCCCACAATATTATCTTGTATCTTAATCCCTCCTACCCAGTTAGGGATTGCTACCCAACATGGCACAACACAAGCTAGGTTAAATGGTCCCTAAACATTCATGGATTGAATTCCTTTCTTGCTGATATGTTTAAAATTGAAAGGTACAGTTTAAACAAGAAAATTCAGTGGTAGTGCTGTGGGGAAGATAATTTTGCTACATCATTTATTAAAAAATATAGAGAACTCATTATTTTGTTACATGTAGTCAGTCTGCTTTTGACTATTTTATTCCATGTTGCACCAAGTAATAATCCTTCCCAGTTTCTAGAGTTATCTTTTGCTCCCTAATTAAAGAAGTTATTCCAAAATCATATACTATGCCAGAGTAGGCAACCTACTTCACTATGGAAGAGGTAGAACACAAATTTGCCACGTGGTAGTCAGATGGATTATTGGCACTGTATAGAGTTAGGGTTTTAATATCTAGCCTTAACTAAGGCTATTTAGGAAATTCCCTATAATTAAGATATAGAGTTATTGGATACACTACATTTGCACTTATTAAAATACCCAAGATTCCCCTTCAAAAAATTCTACTTAATTTCTTTCTTCTAGTTAAAAAAAAAAAACCCACTTGTTATAAGGTATGCGTAAACATTTAAGAATAAAGTGGAAAGCACTAAAAAGAATTTTTAAACCAATGTTCTGAGTTCCTTTTATAATTAAAGTAAATATAGAAAAGCATAAGATTTAATTAAACCCTCCCATAATCTCACCACATAGTGATAGCTTCTCCATTATTTGATAAATACACATATATATTATATATGAATTTAGATGAATGTTGTATATCTCTGTGTATATGTATGAACGTGTGTGTGTATTGCTGACAACTGCATTTTTTTAGTTTGTTTTGCTGTTGTTGTTGTTAACAACATATTATATTGTCAATATTTCCCATGCTGTTAAGTATTTTTCAGTCACTTCCCTTTTATTGGTTGCACAGTTGTCCATGCTAGGGCTATATATAATTTATTTAACTAATTCCTTATTGTCAGACTTTTATGTAGCAGCTTTTGCTTGCGTGATTATTTTTCTTTGGGCTTTGTATTGAACATATTTATAAATAAATCTTTCCACATATTGCTGCTTGCCTTTTTAGAGATAAATTCCTAGAAAATGAAATGCTAAGTGTAACGCTATGGCTGACTTTAAAATTTTATCATTGGCCCTCTAAAAATGTTACCAATTTACATGTACCAACAGTATATTTAATTCACCTCAGATACAGTCACAGCTCAGGTGTTTTTAAAGTAAATAAGAAAATAAATGAAGAGAGAGAGAGAGAGAGAGAGAGAGAGAGAGAGAGAGAGAGAGAGAGGTTTTGCTTTCTGTTTTTCTTGCAAAGGAGTTGTAACAACCTACTTACAAGTAATCAAAATTTGTCTTTTCGGAATCCCAGTATTCCCCAAAAATCATCTCTAGCACAAAACCAAAACTGAGAAAGAGAAAATGAGAATGAGAATGAGAGGTGTTTCTGCTCCAAATTTCTACACAGCTGTCAAATGAGATTGGTTGCTATTGTTGCTACTGTACATACATGTCTGCATGAAACTATAAGCTTTTTACCTATCAGAAGAGCTCTCTCTTCCCTAACCCCTTTTTTCCCTTCTTCCCTCCCCATCTTTCTTTTTGAGAGCACATCTTGTGCTAAGGTACCTCAGATATTTATGATCACATCTTTTTAAATGACCCCTTAAGAACCAGCATTAACTACAAACCCAATCTGAATATGAAGTGTTTCTGGTAGAGCATAATGAAATTTAGATGGAACTTAGCAATGTTCTTAAAACAAATGTTGAAGTGTTTGAACTACCAAAGTATAGCCTAGGATTAGAAGCCAAAGGAATTGAGGGTCAGCCACCACAAAATCAGTTACAACACATGGGTTGGGTATAGGAAGATTACAAAAAGAGACAAGAGGTTGAGCAATTGCACTCTCACTGTCTTTTATCTTCTGGAATGGCAGGATGCCTTGGGCTTTTTTCCCCCTGTAACTTTGCCAGGCCTTTGGCATTTTCCACATCAGATTGGCAAGGAGAAGTTTCCGTGGTCAAAAGGTCATACACTTCTGTCCAGCCCTGATTATTGCATAAGCTTTTATACATACAGCACCCTTTCATGATTGCTTTGCTCCTCTTTCATTTCTTTTAGGGTCATCACTTTGTAAACCAAAGGATTTATTCCCACAACTATTCAGATATGGGCTCCATCAAGTGCCATATTCAGTTTCCAATACTAGCCCATGCTAGAAAAGAAGGTGGTAATTCAGAGGAAATGAAAGGTGGAGAACAAGAACAGTCTCCTAAAATACACGAATGTCCCTTCATGATTCACTATAAATGAAGCGTCCATGAAGGCACTTATCTTTTTTATCTACTTTAATTTTTATCTCTACCTCATTTAGAATATGAATTCCCCCAAAACATCAGAAGCAGTAAGTCCATGTTGGCTTCTTAAAAATACATGTTCAGCAATGGAACCCCTTAACAGTTCTGAAAGAGCGCTAATGCCCATCTGTACGTAATGGAAACAACAGGAGTTTGGGATTCAAATATTTGGGGCAAATCCCAGCTTCACCACTTGATGCCACTGGAACACTGGATGAGTGTTTCACATCTTGGAGCTTCAAATTCATCTTATGACCAGAGGGTTAATACTGCTTCTCGAGGTTATGAGGATTAAATAACACAAAATATGTGAAGAGTCAGTCCTAAAATGTTTAATACACAGCATTTCCCCTTGTAGCGAAAACTGTTGTAGAGTTTTCCCCACTTTATCACCATGATTTCTGCTGCTCTGATTTAAAAGTGCTTTTCTACTTCAAAAAATGTTCTGCTGATTCATCAAATGGATATAATAATCAGTAACTATCTGCCTTTATATTTTGAGGATATAATTATAGTATTTAGCTTTAATAGAAGTTGCATATACTCAAAATATCTCATTAGAGTCACAAAAGCATTCTCATTGAATCATACCTACTTCTGAGAGAAAAATCACGTTTACATCTCTCTTCCTCCATCTCCCCTTCTCCCTCTCTCAGTGTCTCTTTCTGTCTCTATACATGGAGCAAGGCTACTATAGCTTAAGAAGGCTAACTTTTAACTGTAGAGTAGTGCTCTTCACTCAGAAGGCTACGATCTGCAATTCCAACATGGGGAGTTTTAATTCCCAGATAATTGATTCATATATGCCTGCGCATAGAATCATTGTGATCTTTTTAAAATTAAAAAATGTGTAAAAACATTTATTCCTATTCTGTTCCTCCTAAGACTCCTGAAAGGCATTTCTGCCTTTCCTTCCACACCTATAACACTAAGGACAAAGAGAAGCTAGAAGCCTAAAGTATGGAGAGGAATTGAGCTAATCCTATGACATTGCCAGAAATGAGCATTGACCATGAAGCCATGACATTCCAGTGGGAATTCTGTGCCATGTGTCACATCTACAGGTCAAAGCCTTTTTGGAAAGTCACAGTTCTCTCTAACCTTCGTAAATACCGCTCTCTCTGTAACTGGTCTCATTGCTTTTCTCTGCCCTCACTGGAGTTGTAGGTCAGTGTGCTTAGCTTTCATGTTGAATAAAAGCAAGGCTTCAAATAAAATCTGTCAAGGCTTTTTCAAATCAAATTCATAAGATTGTCTCTAAGCTAGACATAGAAATAGGATATTTATTTAGGCCTTTTATGTTTATTTTAATGTTTATATTATATATTGTTAAAGCCCGCCTCAAATTCAATTTTAGAAAGTGTCAAGGTATGTGGTGAAAGACATCAAAGGGGGATTATATGAATTATGTCCAGGACTATGTCACTAGATTGCAGGATAAGGATTTCTGTGGTCAAAGTTTTCTAGCCTTTAAAAGCATACTTGAAAAAAAAAAAAAAAGCTAACAGATATTATTATCTAACTCACAGGTGATTATTAATAAAGGGGCAAACTAGCCTGTCATTTTTAATACATTTGCCCTGGTTAGGAAAAAGCCTATTATCTATTTTCTTCCCTGTGACTTGAAGCCTTCAAGGCTATACCCCCATACCTCACTGCCAAATATAAAAATGTACCAAGTAAAAAGAAGATTCCAGTTCTCTCATATTATTCACCGTCTCATATCTGAAGTGTACCCCAAGACTAAATGCCATTCATTCTACAGTGTTATGGGTTGAATTGTGTCCCCCCAAAAGATAAGTTGAAATCCTAACCTATGATACCTCCAAATGTGACCTTATTTGGGAATGGGGTTGTTGCAGTTTTAATTTGCTAAATTAAGATATACTGGGGGGAAAAAGGATATACTGGAGTAGGGTGGGCCCTTAATCCAATTTGACCCATGTCTTTATAAGAAATATGGACACAGATACAGAAGGGAAGACAGCCTGGTGACAATGGAGGCAGAGACTGGAGTGAAAACAAAGAATACTTGGGGCCACAACTTGCTGGAAGAGGTAAGAAAGGACCCTCCCCCAAAGGCTTCAGAGAGTATCTTGATTTTGGATTTCTCATCTCTAGAACTTTAAGAGGATATATTCCTAATGTTTTAAGCCACTCAGTTGGTGGTACTTTGTTATGGTAGACCAAGGACACTGACACACATGTTTTTATGAGGTCTCTAATCTTTAGACTTTGGGACTTAATTTGCCCAATTATCACTTTTCCCAACACTTAGACTTACAACTGCACTCTTTTTTTCTGTCTTTAAGTTGTATTTCCTTTCTTCACTATAATTAATGATCATCCTCCAATATTTTACAAAACAGAGGTGCACTGGAGCCAGCCCACACCAGTTTGTAGGAGTCAACTGTAAAAATTTAGAAATTTTGCAGCCAATTGCTAACCACAGCTATTATTTTAAAAATCATACCGGATGAGTTTTAAATTAGGTAAGTTATATTAAAACAAAGGTAATAAATAATGAAAACTCGTCACTTCCTAATTCCCTGACTACATTTTCCTATAATCTATACTCATCAGGCTATTCATGTCTAATGTATCCAAATGGTAGAAATGCTCTATAATGCTGCACTACTGCCCATCTTTTCCTAACTCACGTTGGTAGCTTGAAATCAGCCATGGTGGAATCTTTACACCATGAAAACTGTCAAAAGCTACAAGTCAGTTATTTTCATACTTTCAGAGAGATGGATGTAAACATTTATCAGCACATCATTGAAATAACCTCTACATCCATTCTATAAGCCAAATGGGGATGGTTACAGAGGAACAGACCCAGGTTAGCTTCACTGAAGAGATCTCTTTTCAGATCCCTGTTTTGTACCTTTCAGCGGAATTCAGAGTTCAGCAAAACAAGTAAAAGCAAATAAAGGACTCCTGAAAATAATAAAGGTAGAGAGATTTGAGAGGGATTGTGAAGAGGGGATAAGGCCGACTTAGATTCTGGTGACCTACTTTTGGTATTGTCTACTAAATCTCCCAGGGAAGTGTTTAGCTCCGATTATAAATATTAATTAGATTCCAATCAGAGTACTATTTAGAGGATCTGTGCTCCTTGGGCAGAGACATTTCAGATAGACAGATGATAGATAGATGATAGATAGACAGATATAGATAGACAGTGATCGATATCACCTACACATGCATAAATTGCTCAAGTTGGTAACAAACTAGATGATTTCATGCTGTAAAACAGACTCTACCCAACTACAAAATGATAGGTGAGTTAAACAGCTCTATAAATGGGCAGGGTAAAATCTTCGTAGCTCTAGCAGATATATAATTTCACTTTGTATGGATAGGATCAACATTCTTGGGTTTTGTTATAGACGTCTTCTCTGTGAAGCATATCATCAGCTGCACAAAAATATTTATAGAAACAGCACCTCTACACATTTAAAACAAAGATCCAAAGAAGCTGATTCCCATTAAATAAGTTACTTCCTAAAATTCTGAAGGATAATTGAAGGCTGTAAACTGCTTGATATTATTCTGCGTTGTGGGGAATGGAGTCTCTTATTAGACAATCTGCCCTAGTCCTTGAACTCTGTGCTAGCAAGTGTTAGGAGTGCTACAAACTTTCAATCAATGCCAGAGAGAAGGTGGAAGGCCTTTTCTCTTTAAAGCAAAATGCCAGCAGCAGAAGAAGGAGTGGCATTACTCACACCATACTAAGTCTTGCTAAGTTTACTTTTGTTGTAACTACTGTGTCTCATACCGGGAAGTGTTCTAAGTGTGGAATGTATGAAGCATGTATCACATCACTGTTTTTGTGACTGAGACATTCTTTTAAAAGCTGTCATCTGAAGTCCAACAATGTTCCTATTAAATTAGCCACTAGCTTTCTTTTAACAATAAATAAGAGGCTCCCTTTCCTTCTCTATAAACACAATTCAACTGGGGAAGAAGCTCAGTCTCCTCAAGTTCTCTAGCTTCACAGCCATTCTAAGATTTTTCAGGCAGTCTCGATAGAACAAAGGCATATCCAGCTCATACATAAAGCAGTCAGAAAAGAAAGAAAATATAAGGTAGTCTGGTTCTAAAATGTATCACAAACACAAATACTATAAACTACTTTCATCATTTTACTTTTCAATATATTAGGCTTGAGGAAATACCCTGAGTATAAGTTGCTGCGGGCAGACGCTATTAATTAAGGAAACGAGGTGGCTGGAGATGGAGAGAAAGACAAACAGGAAGGGCTCAGCAAAACATAAAATGGTTGCTCTGCAGTTTCCCCCCATTTCTCTCTCAGTTCTCCCTATGTGCCCTCTTCTTCTCATTGATGACCCTACTCACTCCTACCCCAAGCCTCCATTCTAGATCTATTACCGCCAAGTTCATGTCAACCAGTGCCCCAAATCAAGATGTGTAATTATGTCAGGCTAATAGCAACTGGTTAAACCTCTCACACGTTTTGTTTTTAAATCATAGAAAAATCTTTAAAGCAAACAAAAATATTCTCAAGACCCAAAGGTAAAAAAAAAAACCTCATTATTATTATTATTATTATTATTATTACATTTTGGATAAGGAATGTTCTCAGATCAGACCACATAAGCAGTAATGATAGGGTTAATACAATCTCTTAGAGGCTTAATAAGAGTTCTGTGATTCTAATATGTTTTGAAAATCAGCAGTTTGGCCTTCAGAATGACTCTATTTTAAACTAAAATTGTCAGAAAGCATTAAGAAATTGTCAAAGTCTTAACTAAGCATTTCTTACAACGTTTATGTTCATTTTATATTGCACTAGCACAAAGTATTACTTTCCATAAATGTCATATTTTTAATTTCAGAGGGTTTTTTCTCTGCAGACATTTAAAATGCAAAAAAAAAAAAAACTTCTGTTTTAGTTATCATCAGTATCAAATACTAATTTTACTGTCTGTGACTAAGCAAAGGAGGCGTTCTTTTTTTGCAGGTCATGTTGATGATAATTTGACAATAAGCTCTTTTTATTGACCAAGGTAGATAACAGCATTTGTATGCGACTCTTCTCAGCCAGCCTTATGCTGAACTTTGTAAGGGTTTCATAATAAAAAGCAGTCCTTGACTGAGATGCAAGCCTTCCATAATTATATGTCACAGTGCAATTCTTATTCAATGAGCTTGTGGTATTCCAAATTTAGGACAAAGCATGTAGGTTTATCAGTGAGTTGAGATTTACTCTTATTCTCCTTTGAGTCCATAAATGGTTGTTCCAACTTTCAAATGGCCACTTAATTTATAACTCTTTATTTTAAGAGTAAGAAATAACATACAAATTTCTGACATGTTGACAAGAGAACTTGAGCAACTTTCTCCCCGACATGAACTATTTCATCCAGAAGGCCTGTTTCCTATCCCTATGCTGCCTAGATATGGCTGTGTTAAAAAACAAACGCTGAGACGTATGCATATCTGCCCATGAGTCTACAAGTGGAACACCTGAATGATGTCTTTTAGAATGAAGGCTCAGGACCAAGAACACAAACACTTATTTTTCCCAGAAATTGAAGAGCCCTATTTTGAAATATTCCAATGGAACCCCAAAATCAGAGTTTACCGTATTGAAAATAGTATCCTCAACTTGAAGATTATTAGCACAAATTCAATGAGGAATCAAACCTACAATCCATATAGCTCATCATAATTTACTTGATAGAGGTATCTCAGATCAATAGGTGGCATTCTTTTATGAAAGACAACTTTTTCACTAGTTATGCTCAATATTTTTCCTCCATAATTAAAGTAGCTCAATAATTTCCCCCTTTTAAAATCCACCGCTACCTTCAATGGCCATATAAATTATTATGGCTATTTAATTCTTCATTTTTGCTTGCAGGGAATACTGTTGCATTTGGTAAAGCGATTAATTTAGGTTGTACATTCTCACTGAACTTTTGGTGAAATATTGACACTTTTTATAAGTATAAAATTATTAGTAAAGACTTCTAAGGCTAGATTTTTGCCTCAGGAAGATAGGGGGCTGGGGAATGACACTAAATTTAATGTCGTATAAAGTCATTTCTTTGCCTCTAACTTTTGTTAACTGCTGTAAAGGTTTCAGGTACCAAGCAATTTCGCCGGTAAAACTGAAAATCGAATACCCATATTAGGAACTCCCAACTAAAACATGACGCTGAAACTACCACTAGAAGCGGATGTGGGAAATTTTCTGTTGTTCGTCTTGCCAGTGATATACGGTACAGGGGTTGGCCCTGGTTTGGTCCACCTGCCAGAGGAGTTTAAAGTTTCCGAGGCTCGGAAGAACACAATGACTTGGATCAAACAGCCTAAATGGAAAGAAGGATATTTCTGCTGCATCGAGGAAGCCATTCAACTCCTGCTAAACTATCTCTTTTTTTATGCGTCCATGCACGCGACTGACCTTCTCTATCACTGACTAGAGATTATTTCTGACAGTCCAGGCTACTCCGAAAGCTTGTAGATTCATGGATGGAAAATGAAACGACGCGGGAAGTGTGGCCACATCATTATATTGTGTCGCGTGGTAGCAGATGGGCAGTCCGTAAATTGCGCAGGGATGTGAACGGATAGTTTTGTGCGTTTATTCCTCCATAAAGCTAAAACAGACCTTTTTTTTTTTTTTTTTTTTTTTTTTTTTGCTCTGTACTACTTGCATTTTCCCCCTCTGCAACATCAATTAACTCAACTTTGCAGTGAGGTGGCCAAATAGAAAGAAGACGAAGTGGTCTCTATAGTCTTAGTTAAGAGTCAGAGGAGTTACAGCGCCCAGGGAACTGCAGCTGCGACCCACCGCGTCCTGTGCAGATTGCAGGGTTGAAACCGCGCAGGCGGTTATGGAGCGGACAGTGCACTCGATCTGCCGAGGATAGAGACCGGGGCGGCGGAAGGGTGCTCTGATCTCGCAGCAGCCTTGGAGGCCGCCGCTGCCTCTCATCCATAGCGTTTTATTACCATTATCATCGTTCTTGAAAAGTCATGGAAGACGGGCCGCTGCCAGACCTCAGAGACATCGAGCTGAAGCTGGGACGCAAAGTACCTGAGAGCCTAGTGCGCTCGCTCCGTGGGGAGGAGGCGGTTCCCCTGGAAAGGGACAGGGACCCCTGCGGGGGGAGCGGCGGTGGTGGCGGCGGCTGCAGTAGTAGCAGCAGCAGCAGCTGCTGCAGCTTCCCTCCCTCCTTGTCATCCTCCTCGTCGTCCTCCCCAACCTCTGGCTCCCCACGACGTGGCCACTCCAGCGCCCTGGAGAGGCTGGAAACCAAGCTTCACCTCCTCAGACAAGAGATGGTGAGTGTTGTGTGCCGGCTGTGGGAGAGGGGCCCCGGGCCGAAAGATGCGGCATCAGAAGATGGGGCCGGGGAGAAAGGGTGGCTGGGGCTGCAGATCTGACTGCTGCGCGCGTGGGAAATGAGGGGGAGAGGAGCGCGTATGGGGTGCGCGTCTGGAGGCAACCGCTGCGAGGCTTGTTTACCACGGACTTTGCTCGGTCAGGGTTAGCTAAGCCAGCAGAATCTGCTCTGCTCTGTGTACTTTCTGATAGCGCGGACTCGGTGCTCCCACGTCTGACCATTCAGCTGCCAGCCCGCAGCCTCGCCTGCACTAACCCGGGGAGGGTTTGCAGTTACTACACCCATCCGGGGCCTGCTAAGATCCCTTCACACTTTCGGTTCGAAAGGTGGCTCAGTCCGTTGCACTTACTGCAAAAATACTTCCTGGTTTGCCGAAAGGTGGCGCGGCGGGTCCCCGCAGCCTTCCTTCCTTGCTCACTCCCCTTCCACCACTACCGCCTCCGCCCCTTGGTGCAGCAGTTGCAGCTGTTCCGAGGCCACTGTTGAACTGATTCTCCACAGCTGGTTCTGAAAACAATGGCCCACTCGTCCTTGAAGTTCTTACGAATAGAATAGACGGTTACACTGTTTTGATCCAAGAGAGCAGGTGATCCGCAGGCCTAGGGATTTGTTAATGACCACTTACGGGTTCTCCCTCAGCCCTTGATCTGCAATTGTTTTCTGTGCTGTTTGCAAATATTAGCCTAAGAATTGGAGGATGGGACTACTAGTACAGGGTCAGAGAATACTCATTATTCCGGATGTATTTAGATGGAGGCACTTATTTACTTGCCATAAGCTCTTGCGCCAGTCATTTCGCCTCAGTGGACCTGTTTATAACTGATTTGAGGAAATGATTCCTTCCTAAATCTTTTGAAGAAAGTGGCCACAAAGCAATAGCACTTCCTACCAGCTTCAAGAGGAGGAAAGTTGAAACAGGGCTTCAGTCACTCAGAGATGGTGACAAGAATGTTCTACATAAATGACCCTGTCTACTAGGTGGGGCTTTGCACTAGAAAGTAACCAAAGGTGTTTCCCAGCTCCTCTCCTTCTGCAGTTGGAACACTTGGGAGGAAATAAATTCCACTGCATAAAGTCATCTTGGCAAATATATTAGTGCAAAAAGCCAGTCTTCAGAGATCATGTCCTATGTTCAGAATTTTCACCATGCTATCCACACAAAGATTCTAGGATAGCCCTCTAAAAACCTCTCTCAAGATCTTTAAAGACAGTGTATAATTTTTATGTCTCAAGTGTTCATTTTCTTCCTACTTGAAATGCCCAGATGTGTGTGTGTGTGTGTGTGTATACATTATATATGGGCATTTGTGTATATATATTCATACATCATGTGTAATGCAAATGATTTTATATGTATGTTTCTCTGTCTAAATACATACACAGGTTATAAATATTAGTTATTCAGTAATTATTATTAAGTCTTTACCATACCTGGTAACTAACTGGGTGCCAAAAATACAAAATGAAAAAGTCAAGGATCTTGTCTCTTTAGGGTTCTTGAATTTCTTGCACTCATTTGCCATTTATTATTTGTAGTATATCAAGCCACATATGTTCTAGAACTCTGTAGGGAAAAAAAAAATCTGATTATTATCAACTAAAGACACTGCTGGGGAGGAAAACTTTTGCTTCTACTCTTCTTAGTTCCTTGGCTAGTCACGAGTACACTGACGTAAGACAGATTAACAGGAGAAAATAAAATTTAATTTTGTACGTACTGTAGTCCCATTAAAATATGAGACACAAGTCGGGCAAGTCGGGTAATTGTGACTTATACGCCATCCTAAGAAACAGAATGGGATAAGGACCTGGGGCTTCCAAGGGGAGAAGGGTAATTCATAGATAATTGATAGTAAAAAAAGCAGATGTTTGGGCATTAGATGTTTGCCCTGCTATACAGATAGGTCATTCAGATAAAAGATATTTCTGGTAATAGCTTTTTCTCTGAACCAGATCAACTGTTTAAATTCTTTTAGGTAGTTATGGGAGAGATAAAAGTTTTTGTGGAGCCCGCTGGGTCTTGATTGTCTTCAGCTCAAACTAATCCACATGCCAAAGTGGCATATATTGGTGTTACATATTCTGTCCCCTTCAACACTTTCTATAACTATTTTTCTTAAGGAAAATGTCATAGAGTTAATAAAAATGTTTCCCCAAACCAGATTTTGCTATGTATAATTATTATTGTATATTAATAGATGTTTTTTAAAGCATATAGAACCAGTAACAGCAGAGGCAGATTGCTAAATTGACCATTATAATTTCTATGTGAAGCATCTATATCCATTAATTTAGGAGATTTTATGCCAGTACAGATGTTAAGTGTTTAACTTTGTACTCTAATAAAAGTTTCCACTGAGAAAATGATAACATTGGCTATGGAAATTTAGAAAGAAGGGATTGAAAACAGGTACACTCCCTTGTCAATGAGACGGTTTTCCCTCATTTTACATGATTCTTGTGGGTACTAAAAATCCCAGCTTCAGCATAATTGCAAAGCAACAGATTTGCTTTTATGTAGACGTGGCAGTTTTGTTATAAACACTGAACAGATGCAGTTTTGCAGTTCTTCCTGTCTCCTACCATTTCTATGTAGAAAAGTCGAGCTATGAGCTCCTAATCATGACTTTGATGTCCTTTTCGACCCTCTACATGGAATTAACCTCCTTGGTATTGTGCATGACCACACATTTCATGCTCATTATTTTGAGTGGTTCACAGATTTTTTTTCCTCTGGATAGTCTGGACTTATCAAATTCTGGTCCTGCCCTCAGAACTCCTTCCTAAGAAACATGTTAGCCATGAACAAGCCTTTCTAGAGACTCCCAGGAACTAAGCCTTCCATTTTTTCCTGTTAGAATGGATAGTAGACCATTGACACAATACAGCACAGATTTTCAGGAAAGAAAGCGCAATGCTTAAAGTTCTTGACATACATATGATTTTATCATTGTTTCTCGTATCTCCTTTTATGCTTTTATGAATAGTTTCCATAACTCTTATCTGTAAATGTTATAATCAATGATCTCAGAGGTCTGTGCAATGCAGTTGTAATGGAAACAAGTTGAAAGAGATTGAAGAGGGGGGAGAAGCTGTTTCTGTGGTCAAATTTCTTAATGTTGAAACCCTTATTAACAGCATTATACACAATAAAGGGTATAGGATGGAAAATATTGGAACAGAAAAGTTTCAGAAATATATTTGGTACAATAGGCCAATTCAAGGTAACTATCAGGATGTTTTGAGGTAACTATCAGGATGTTTTGAGGATGTTTTAGATATATGGAAATCTGACAATACAATAGGCAAATGAAGAGACACACAAAGGAAATTTATAATGAAATTGGGACTAGATTTCAGACCTCTTGCACAAAGTCTGCCCAATAATATGTGTTCACTACTTTTCAGTTCACAGAGTGTTTTAATATCTGCCACATCATTTGAGCCTAAGGCATCCTCGGAAAGAGGAACTATTTTCATCCATATTTTACAAATGTGATTGCTGTAGCTTAGAGATGGTTGAGAAAGCAGGCCAAGGTCACAAAGCTCATTATTGAACAGAATCACAACTTGCAGTCATATCATCTGACTCTACATACTGTGCTTTTTCACCCATTCCATCTGCATCCCAACAATTTCCCTTCAAATTGTAGTTTTTATGAATCTGTGATATCTTAGCACCCCCTCGAGTACTAAGGGACCAACAAAAACAATCCCTCAGGATGCATGTCAAGGTTGTTTGAGATATGGCTTCATTCGATAATCAACAAACCTTTATAAAGTGCCTGCTGTGTACCAGTCCTGCCTCAAGACCTCGGGAATACAGAACAAAATGCCTACTTTAGAAAGTCAGTCTTCAGAGATCCTGTCCTATATTTGGATTGTTCATCCCACTGTGTATACAAAGAATCCTTTTGCAAAATTATCTTAAGAATGGGACTTTAAGCATTACTTATCAAATAGTTTTACTCTAAGTTTTAGAATATTTCATAATAGCCAAAATATTTTTCCAATAACTGTAAATAATCTCTGTCAAAACCTGTGTTTTACCTATGAGTGATATATTTTATATCACACTTTTACAAGATGTTCAAAGTGTTTTAATGTTCTCTTAATATGTCTATAGCATTCCTTTAGTTGAGAGTGAAAGTTGTTTTCATCAATTTACTGTGGAAGAAATTGAAATATAAAGATTATAAAAGCAATCCCTAAAGAACAATAACCTGGGATTAGAAGGAGTCTGATGCACCCTCCCACGTCTATCTTCCTACATGATTACTGGTCATGAATTTTAAATACAGTTTGAAGTAAAGTATATACTACCTGCTGATGCCATCTTCTGGATTATAGTGAATTCTTTATTATTTGGGGATGGTTAATGTGGTGCTATTATGGACACTAATCTGAAAAGATTGTGTCCTGATTTCCATATTGTGAGCAATATTTGCACAGCAGCTATATAATAGTGAGGTATAAACAATCTCAAGCTAGTTAGTTATCTTTTCTTATTATTAAAACATTTAAATACCTCACCCAACCCCTCAACTCTTGCTTTAATAAAGTTTTCTGGGCAATAACCAGGACTAGACACAAACACACATACATACAGACACATACGTGATACTAGAACATAAATCAAAATGTCAAAATTTTTGAGAATGTTGTATTTATTCTTTGTTATTATGGATACTTTCACTTACTGATATTTTTCATGTATTTACCCCTGCGTTAAATGACTTATTTTGTAATACAAAGAAAAATAATTAATTAAAGTTTATTGGGGTGACAATTGTTAGTAAAGTTACATAGATTTCAGGTGTACAATTCTGTAATATAACATCTATATCTCACATGTGTTAACGACCCAGAGTCAGTTCTCCTTCCATCACTATATACCCTCAAAAATAGAAAATAATTTCATTAAATTAACTTCACAGTTGCTTCAGACATACTTCAAATAGCCTAGAAGACTTCTATCATTTGTTCTATCATTGAGTTATTTTTAAGTTGGACAAAATTTTAAGGAAAACCCTTAGGTACATAATTGAGAAGCTGTAAAGTGGAAGGCACCTTCCTTGATGAGTTCACAAGACAGCTGAAAAGATAAAATGGAAATATAAAAAGATAAAATGGGAACTGGCCAGGGAAAGATTACAAACCAACACATCAGCAGATGCATGATGCCACCGCAGAGATCAGACATAAGTGTTGAGAATAACAGATAAAGCTGAGGAGATTTCTCATAGCAAATGTGCCTTGTACAAAGAATTAAAAGTGCTGATAACTATGCAAATTAAGAGATTAATATTAGGGAGAAAGACATCAAGGAGATGAGGAAATGTGATTCCTAACAGTGTCTTCTTCTGTCATTTTGCGAACAGAATGTCATTACACACTTACTTAATCTAATAAATAAATCTTGTTGAAACATGTTGCCTTACACAGTGGCTCAAAATTGACAGCAATGCGGACAAAGGCAGTAATCTTACTTCACTAGAAACATATAAGACAGAGTTTAGAGGATTTATACATACCTTGAAAACAGTGATATTTTAAAAAAAAAAAAACGATGAGCCCTGCCATGTCCCTAAGAATGTACGTTGAGTGATTGGTACACACACGGGGAACATATACTGACAAAAAATAATTACCTCCCATTTTATTCAAGTTGCATAACCATACTGCCCTGATCTTGAGAGACAACACTTCCTGAGAATTTTAAAACCGGTTCTGTTCACTTCCGTGATAGCATAAGAATACATATTTCACCTTCCATTTTGTAGTGATGAGTCACAATTAAAAGACTTTTTCAAATACTGAGACTTTAGTTTTTTAAGGTACTACTTGTGAAAGTGGAATTCTTTGCTAGAAATCACTGGGGGGGGGGTCCCCGAGAATTTGTTATTTATTTCTTTTCTTTGTAGGACATTCCTTTTTGTTCTTCTTAAAAGGTTGTTCATTCACTACTCAAGTGGTGGACCTCTGAGTTTGGAGGACCCTTCACAAGCTTTGGAATCAGACAAGCTGGGATTCCAGTCATGTCTATAGCAAATCAGGATACAACCAACAGGGTCAGCAGGCTGCCAAGGCCCCACACCCTATCTCTATGTAGACTTTTGTCCCATCTTCCCTAGTGGGAGGGCCTGTCCAGCTGTCATTGGCCCTCATCCTAGTCTTGACTCTTTCACTAACCGGTATGTGGCATTGAGCAAATTATATAACCACTAAAAAAAAAAAAAAAAAAAAATTTATATAACCACTTTAGGACTCAGCTTTCTTGTTCACACAGGGATAAAAGCATCTCTATAAAGGCATTGAGAGAACTCAATGAAATAATATAAGAAAATCAAATATTACATAAGCATTTGAAAACAGTGAAGATGCGGACAGTTAATAGGTGTTATGTCATTTACATGGCTGTTCTTTTGATTTTACACAAGTAGCCCTAGAAGGGCAGTGTGGCTTTGTGATTGATCCAAAGTGTAGGCACCTTTTCTATGAGACTGACCACATCTCCCATGTCATCAGATCTTCCACAGACCACATTTCTATACAAAAGCAAAAAGGAAATATGTGCGGCCAGTTCAATTCACACATGGGCCAATGAGCTGTGCCCTCCACAACTAGATTGAACACAATGACTTGACTTGGAGCTGATGGGTCCTGGAAAAACACACTGTTCCCCAATATTCCCCAGTTTAAAAATAAAAATAAATAAATAAATAAAATAAAGAACCTAATTTCCAGGAGCCTCAGTAGTCTGAGGAACTGAGACTGGTATTTGGTTCCTTACCGTGAGACCTTTCTATATGTAAGGCACGGTTAAACATCTTGCGTTTATCTCATTAAAACCTTGTAATAACCTTCACTAAACATAATTTTCACAACTATTTTATAGACAAAGCTTTGAGGTTTATTGTTAATGCTCATGACTTCCAACACAGTCAGAGGATGAGCTAGGTTGGGGTCAGAATCTGAGCTTTTCACCATGACTGTGGGGTTACATCTCATGCGTTGGAGGACCGTGATGCTCCTGTTGACACCCAGGGTTACATGTATATACGTGTTCTTCTTCCAGAATTTCAAAATACTAAACATGTTAAATGATATGCTTGTTTTCCATAAGCCCTCCCAGGAAGAACAATCACAAAAGACAAGTCTCTGTCTTAGGAACACTCAAGAGTTGGTTGCACACGTTCAGGTTGCCTGGTTCTCAGCAATCATACCCTTTTTCTGCCACTATCGGCAAGATCTTCATAAATACTTCTTCCCACTTCAAAAGAGCTGCTAGTGAAGAATTCCCTGCCCTGATCAGTTCAAGGCTTAGAGCTTCGTAGTGAAACTCAATTGTGTTTATGACGTAGAGTTTTAAAAGCCTACCATTCGTAACATTTTAGTTCCGTGAGAGATTCTGTTCAGGATAAAGCATGAATCTTAGATAACTCACAAGAAAGAACTGGAAAGCTGACACCTGGCATGATTTCTCAAATGTGTACTTGACCCAAACTGTGCTCAATGTAAACTATGTTTATAGAATTCACAAGGAAAATAAGTTATATTTTCAAAACATGCATTTCAAAAGTCTCAGTCTGAGACTTCAAAATAAAACGTAATAATTCATCTTTCTAAAGCAGCGTTTGATGTTTACATGTAGCTATCATTATGTTCATTTTATAGATAAGGAAACTATGGCTTACAGGGGTTAACTTACTAAGTCACTAGAAGTGGTTCCCCAGCCATTTATTCAAATAAGAACAACTATAAGCCTAGCTATGTGCTGGATCCAAATTAGTCCCAAATCATACTATATCTAAGTACTAGAAAGTGTGGTCATTTATTGTGAACATTTTCACAGCAATTTCATAATGGATCTTTTGGTATTCCTTTAAAAACATTATTTCTTTTTTAAAATTAAATCTATGCTTTCTCACTATAAAACTTCCAGAAATATAGACATATTATAAAAAGAAAAAAGTCTCCCTTCACCTCCCCCAGGTACTACACCTCCCCCATTTTACTCTATACCCCAAAGGAAACCACTGCTGAGAGTTTGGTCTCCTTTTATGGCTCTGCCTGCATGTATATGCACACATACACTTACACAAGTTTGGTTTGTTTAGATTTCATTTTCCTTATTTTACATAATAACATTTTACTATGTTATCTGACATTTACTGGATGATTACAATATGTCAGTTAGTACTGTAAACAGTAGTATGTCATTTCATTCTCACTCCTCACCCACTATGAGGTGTTAGGTAATATAAACAGATTCCTGCTAGAGCTTAAGAAATGTTTACCTAGTAAATTTTAACCTTATTTTGTCACTTCTCTTATATGAACCTCAACTAGTAACTGATTAAAATAAAGAGTAATTATGTCACTTTTTGTAATAAGTGATTCTCCAAGTATTTAATAGTTCTTTTAGAAAGTAAATTCCATCCACAGATTTCTGACTTCATCAGAACACTTCATTCTACAATTGAATAAAAAAATCTTCAAATTGGAATGTACATCTTCTTAATCATACACTGTTTTAATATAACCTTGTTGAGTTTTGCAGGTGATAATATTCATAAAACCTTTACAGTTGGACCCAAAGGCTAACATGGCACAAGGTAATCCATGCCACATGGAAAAGGCAAAATGGCCCCCTAAGAATTTAGTGTGTCTTCTGTCCTTGTGATTCAAAAACATCTGAAATTTGTTCAGACTTTGGAATGCTCATTATGACAAAAAACAACAACATTCTGTTTCTAGAGGTCAGACATAATCAGAACATTTTATTCTTCCACTGGATAAATACTTAATATCCTTCAAACTGGCTCTTACAAGAAATTGATATATAAAACTAGAACCGTATTACTGACTAATAAGCCATATCTGTAAAGGCCTAGGTCATGGAAAGCTAGAAGACTGGCGAAGCGAGGAATCAGGGCAAGAGTAAGACAGGAATTGGATTGTGTCTCGGTTGGGTCTGCCAGCATGTCCAATGCAGTCAAGCCTATATTCTGACTGACATATCTTATTCTTCAAGATGTTAATCCCATCAATCAGGAGCGTGGCATATCTGGACTGTCTGTAGGGATGAGTTTTCAGTTTTGGCCTCTGTCTTAGGATCGGTTTCAGATTTTCAGAGGATAATCAATCCCTCATTTCTAAGTTCTAGGGGACACATCAACAGTCACATGCATGCCCCTTCCGCCCCACTATCACATTGCTTTTGTAGAATAATTTTTCTTTTTTTAAAAAATATTTGATGAATAATACAGCTTTTTTTTATGTTAACTAAAACATGATCCGGATTATTGGTTTGTAATTTAAAAATTATGGAATTTTCTTTTTTTTCCGCTGTATTTTAAATTAGGACACTTGAAATGAGCCAGGTGTAAGTCTTAAACTTTCCGTATATTTAGTGAGCAGGATAAAATTCTTGCTATATTAATACGCTCCTCAGTAAACTCATAAAAAGAGTTTAACACCAATATTCCATATGGTGAGATATGTCTATTGCAATTCAGTAACTGCTAGCCCAGGATCTTATTCTAAATTTCCCTGATTTTCGTTTTGTTTTTTTTTTTTGCAAAGACATTTAACTAGACTTGCCTACACTGATTTGTTGTTTTGATGCCAACCAAACAAAGCTTGATACCAAAACTGGAAAGAAAAGTCTCTCCTCGTGGTGATAAAGTCCAACTTTTAAGGCTGCTCAATTCAGAGAACCACCTTTAGTTCCATCACTGACAATATAATCATAGCTACTACTGGCTTTTTATTGATGTGAAGTTAATTTTGTTTCCAGGTTTTTTCTTAATTTCATAAAATTATTATTATTAAAATGATACAATTACTAAAACATGCAAATGGTATAAAGGGATTTAATGTGGAAAATAAAAGTTCCCCACATCCCTTTTCCCAATTTCCACTTCTTAGAGACAACTACTAAGGATATGATTTTACACATCCTGCTAGAAATTTTCTGAACATGTGAAAGCATTGCTGTAGTTTCTTACATAACTTTTATTATAATTATAGACATATATTTGTGAATGTATGTGCATGCATAATTTTCTAATTGAGACGCTTAGGAGTTTATGTTGCAGCTGTTTTTTCCAGATTCAGCAAATACTCTGGTATTGATTATATATACAGTGCTTCAAAGCACAACTTATAGTGTTGCCACTTTGGAGAGACGACTGGCAAAGGACAGCAGTCACAGAGAGTCACTTCATTTGTATAAAAATACTGCAGTGGATGGGGCAAAAGGACAGAATCAACAATGTGTAGAAATAGAAAAGAGCATCACAGAACCCTAGGGTAGGAAGAAATTGTAGAGGTCATCTAGACCAATTCTCCACTGGTCTTCTGGCCAGTTGGTCATCCATTCTTTGCTTGAACTTCTTCAGTGATGGGGACTTCACTGCCTCCCAAGACAGAACGTTCCATTTCCAGAAACCACTATTCATTACATTTGTTAATTGGCAATTCCAGTTATTCCTCAAAAGACAAACTCTATAATCATTCACTATGGGGGAAAAAATGCTCCAGTGTGTGTACCTACGAGCCATGGATTTATAACTTAAGATGGAAGCACTATCAGGTGTAAAACATAATAAAAGCTCAATAAATTCCCCTTAGATTTATACGTATATGACTAAAATGAAAGACTTTCTTGCCTTTCTTGCAAAATGAGAAAGGAATGGCAATGCCGTGTATTGGCAAGGATGGAGAGAAATGGGCACTCTCCCGCACTGCTGCTAGAAGGCACCTGTAGAGGTCAACTTGACACTACATTAAAAAAAGAAAACAAGAAAGATACCATTTGGCACAGCAATTATGATGCCAGTAATACTTGAGATAAATATAAAAATGTATCCTAATGAAAAATCAATGAAATCGTACAAAAATATCATTCAGGTGTGTACTTTTGGTATTATGTATGATCGAAAAATTGAAATACTTTGAATGACCCATAATAGTAGATAGGTTATTTATGTGCATATGATAGAAAATTCTGTAGCCATTAAAATTATGTCATAAACTTATTTATGGAAGAAACAAAATGGTTTGAGATATAACATGCTCAGAACAAAGGGCTAGAAGTAAAATATCCTATGTCAATAGTGGTATCTATTGGACAGTAGGGTTATGGGTGACAATTCTGTTTGTTTTGTTTTTTTGTCAAGTTCTTTTATTTTATCCAAGTTCTCTGCACTAAGTATATATTGCATTTTGATTTAAAAAATACATTTTTTTAAATAAAAGAATATGTGCTTTAGAATAAGGTAGAGCTAAATTCAAGGAATTATAGCTCTGCCTTTCACCAGCTAAGTATCTTTAAGCACATAGGAGTTTAATATATGTAAAATAGCTGGGATTCTGCCTGCTAAATACTAAGTGCTCATTAAGCATTAGTTTTCTTGTCCTTCCCATTTGATTAATGGCTTAACTCTGTGACAGTTACAGGAAATGATGAGGCTAGAAGTGTTCTTACTATTCATCTTTATATTTCTTCCTTTTATTCCATTTCATAGAAGACGGGGCATGGCTACATAAAAAATAACTTCTTGTCCTGCACATATTGTGTCTGAGGAGCTAAATTTGGCATTGAGCATCCTACTCAGAAGCAACACCTGTGATGCTTAGTGCCCAAGTAAGAACTGGCCACTTCAACTCTGGGACGTCCTCTCTGTAGAGTAAGATGAATTAAACACCAACTGACCGTTCAGGACTTTAGTCATAATAGCTGATGCTAATCAGGGACAAATTCAGTATAAGGCAATGAAGCTGACGACTACTCTCTGAAATAGTTACAAAGTGTCCCACAGTCTGTTCATATGAGCCTTATGCTTCTTGATGCTTCTTGCCAGAAATAGGTGAGTAGGAAATATTAAGACTCAGATACATGTTCATATATGTTTTTAGAAAGAAAATTAGTCACTGTTCAGAATGCAGGAAAGGATAAGGAAATATCAAATACAGGCAAAGCACTTTTTCTAGGATTTCATGGGCAAGAATCTGAAACCATAGCATCTTAAAAGGTGATGATAAAACTGTATTGTGAAGAAATAACACACAAGAAGCTCCCAAGTATAACTTAATGTAATCACCGAGACTAGTCATTTTCGTCACAGTATAAAACATAATTATTTAATGGAAGACTAATATTGTTTATTGAAAAAAGTACTTCTTCAGTAAAAGCACAATATTTAAAATACATTTATAAGTCCCCGGGGCTGAGTATTTCCACAGAGTGAAAGTCTGACAAAATTCTATATGTATATGACTTTATATGTCACTTTCCTCCTGTGCCAAGTTTTAGGCTATATATTTCAACTTGGTGAACAGTATTGCTCACTCTCTTTTCCTCCCTGTCCACAATCACCTTGTGGGCAGAGGCTTGTATTTCCCTAATGCCCAGACAGTTAGTTAGGGACTCAGCATTTAATGTCTAAAGTATAGCCTAGTCCTGCTTCTAATTTTTGTGTTTGCAATGTATTACCAACATTTCCTTTTTGTAATGCGGAACCCAAATCCCTCCTCTGCCTCCCACCAGACAAGACCAGTTACCTGGATCTTAAGTTCTTGGTTAAAGAAAAACTAAAACATCTTTCTAATATCTGTCACTGTGCCATTTGACTAACGGAGGGAGGGAGGGAGAGAAAAACGGAGGGAGAGAAGAAAGGAGGGAACTTTCCTGCCTTCCTTGAAGTGATATAGCAGAATTTCTTCCTGGTTGTAGGACCTATTCTATCCTCAGATATCATCAGTCTCAGGAACCACTGTTCTCAGGAGTACTGGCAGAATGCAGAAATGAGTTACTTTTCTTCCCCAATAAGTGCATAAAGAAAGTACACATTTTAGTGTCTGTCATCCTCTTTTCCTACTCTGGAATGAGGTTTTGAAATTTCAGAGTGAAAAGAAAGAACTTAAAAGACAAAAAAATAAAGCACTATTTATATTATTGTACAGTATGCATATTGCTAGATAGTACAGTCTGTGTGGTTTTGGTTGAATACAAATAATCATTTATTTCAGCAGCCTAATTTAGTACCTGGGTAGCATTAATCATTAGGGCATTAGTTCTCTGACTATTCTTGGCACAGCGCTCAACATGGACTTGGGGATTTATGAGGACAGTGTGACGTGAGCACATTGTATCTGAGGTGTGGAGATTGTTTAGCAAAGTTGCACTGAGCATCTCTTTATCAATGTCCAGATGGGTAAGCTCGATGGACAGAACGAAAAAGCCAGGTTTCCTGAGTGTTCATTATAAGATTCCAGAATTTGAAGGAGTTTCAAGGAATCAACCCATTTTTCTGTTTTTAATTGGGACCTAGATTCAAAAGATGAAAAATGGCCAGAAATACCCTGGTACTGGCAGAGAAACCAGCAACTGCATGGGCTTTCTCTGGACTATTTTGTCCCTATGTGAATTTTTTAAATTATCACTTCCCAAAAGCATTAGATTTACCACCTTCCAAGAAGCTACACTAGTGGGCTTTTGCTACTTTTATTCATCCTATTTCTTATTTATATCATCCACTGGAGTTCCAAATATGTGGCAGGCATTTTAAAATACATTTATTTTAAAATGTTAGACACTACATAAAACCTACAAAAATAGTACCAAAAATCACTTTGCACCACTTATCCAGACCCCCCATGTTAACATTTTACATTTACCTCCTCATTCTCTCTCCCCTTCCCTTCCTTTGTCTCTGTCACTGTCTGCTTCTCTCTCTCTCTACACACACACACACACACACACACACACACACACACACACACTTTTCCTTGAACATTCTTCAACTTAAAAGTGGCACATATGACGTTACTTTACCTCTAAGTACTTTAGTGAGCATTTCTCATAAACGAGAACAGTTATGGGTCCTAAACGTTTTCCTTCCTCTCTCCTGTATATACTGCAGTCATAAGTAACGACTTAAGTCACTTTTTCCTGCAGAGTTCAGACCTGTCCCAAGAATATCTTTCAACAGAGCACTACAAGTGGACACCTCACCTCAATCAGAAACCTAGCCGAAGCCAGCATCAGTTAGGTAATAGAAGCCGGTCTAACTGAAGCCTAGTAGGGGCAATCAGAAAAACATGCCCTCAATTTCTCACCTTCCTGTTGACTTAAAGCCAGAAATTCTGTTCACACAAAATCATCTTCTCAGCCAGATCTTGTGATCCATAAGAAAATATAAAATACTAACTGGAAGGTTTTGGACTACAGGTGGTAGTCAGTAAATACATTTTGAATGCTGGATACAGTAACAACACTATTGCCTTCTACTATTGAAACTGGATGGGAACAAAGATTTGAAGATCCAGTTTTGTTAAGAGAGGGAAAAGAGAGAACATGACACAGGAAAACGAAATAATTTTTTGAGCATTTCTGTCTAAGAAAATTTTGTACTATACTCCAGGTTACAAAGTATTTTTACATATGCTATCTTCTCTCCGCTAAAGTTATAATGATTAGACAATGAAAATAACATTTGCTACCTATGTTTCAGTACAATGTTTATAGCATATGTTTGCAAGAATGTAATGTTTGCCCAATAAATGTGACTATGAATAATAGCCTTCTACCTGATACTATAGTTACTTGGCCAAGGAAGCAATGAAGGATGTTATGCTATCACTATCATCAGGTGCTATATTAAATTTAGTTTTTAAAACTCAAACTCCTTTTGAGAATAATATTTCATAGTAAAATCCATATGTTAAATTAACTCTTGAAAAATATCCACTTGTTTTTCATTAATCTGGCTATGCTTAGAGTTTTCCAGAAACTATGGCTCTGACCACCCTGATGAAATAAAATAGAATTTTCACTTTTATATTCTACTCCTTAACTTGGAGTTTACTGCTTCATTTTTAAAAATATATTTTGTGTGTTTGCTTTGTAATGTAATACTTTTTGCAATTATTCCTTATTTGGAAATGCCAGAATTAGTATGTGAGAAGAAAGTCAGCATAACTAAGAGATTTATGGTCCTCTTTATATGTGCACTTTTGTCTGTGGGGATAAATTGAACTAGAATATGACAAGGATTATTGGGAAGACATTGGATTCGTTATGATGAACCCAGGTTATATGTGGTTTTAATAGCGACGAAACTTAAATAAGGATATAAAAATGGATTTTGAAATTTCCCCCCACTCCGTCAGTTCCCCTCCCTCCAATCACCATCCTTCAGTAGCCTAGGAAATTCTATAAATTACCACAATGCCTACAAATATGTGTTCTGCTTCAAGGTAATCTAGTACCACAGGGAAATTAAATCTGCATCCTCTACACCAGTATGCTTACTGTAAAATAAAAATATTTTCTTAGATGCTTGTATTGGTATAAGATCTTTGGGTTATCACTTAATCAGGTTGATTTTTATTAGCGTACATATTTGTTGTTCATGACCTTGATCTACACTTGGGAGTACATTTAAACTGATAAACATTCATGGTAAACTTTTGAGGGGCTTATTCAGTTATTCAATGGCAGGAATATTTAATTGCCCTCCTTTCCAACCAGGTTACAATTTCTAAGTGGGATTAAAAGAGGCTCATTTCATAGAAGATGGAAAACTTATTCAGTGAAGCAACTGACTACTTCCATTCAAAGCTAAAATCCTAACATGGATCCACACATGATAAGATCAGAAATTTTGAGAAGATCTTAATGTCATGTATTATATTGTATACTATAACTTGAAGCGCAGTTTAAAAGACACAGTAAAAAAGCTCCTTCAAACGGTACTCCTTTCAGTCATGATACAAAATAATCTTTTTAGTGAACCATAGCTTTACTTGGCACCAGACATGGAAAATCAACATGCTTTGAAGCACAGTGCCAACACAAAATGGAACTTCTTGGATATTTTGATTTAATTAATAAATGAAATGAGTGCAGAATATGATCATTAGCCGTCAATAATAAATAAATAACAACATTGAGCTCACAAATGGATACTACTTTCTGTGTTGGAGTCTTTTAAGTAATCACAGCACAACCATCTTATTTTATCGGCATTAATAAGCAAGTGGGTTGACATGATTATTGTTAGAGTCTGTAACACCGTTATGTTCAAAACCACTAACCAGTAAGTCTCCTAGGAGCACCGTCAAATGCTCACATTGCTGAGTTGGAAATGGAGATAGGGCAACCGTGATTTACAGTACATAAAGACAAGGCCAGGTTTTCCACTTTCCATAGTGGTTGTTCTAGGTGCCATGGAGCAGCCAATGTAAATCAAAGAACTTCCATTTACATTTTAATTCCAAAAGCCCAGACATCATTACTGGGAATGCTCAGCAATTTCGTAACATTAAGCACTGGGTTATTTTTGTTTGCTTTCAGCCTTAAGACAAATTGATTCGATTTGTGTTTCATCCCAAATTCTTTAGGGAGAAATACACTTTTACTTATTTATTTATTTATTTATTTTACATCATTGAGTTGATTCTGTGTCATCAGTATCAAATAACTTGAAAAAGTTATCCTCTACACAAAAATAACCCAAAGCCTTCTTGTAAGCAGAATTTGGTGCTATTCAAGTTTGCTAACTCTTCTGAGAACAAATAAAATAAGTATACACTAAGCAATTCACACACTTGGAAATGAGTCCAACAATAATCTATTTGCCATCTCTTGACTTTATACATGATATTAAAATGGACCCAGGCCAAAATATTGGTTGTTCCAATTAAACACTGATGATGCATATCTATAGTAAACACACAGATTTCCAAATCCTCACTTCTCATTGGGCCTTAAAGACAGATGAAAACTCTCAGTTGCATACCGTTTAAATATAAATATTCACCCTGGGCACTGTTCTGCACCTCTGCTTCTAGAAATGTTACTATCATAGTAATCAAGTGAATACAATATATATTTTTAAGCATCAACTACATCCCACTCCTGTATAAGCCCCAGAAGAAACACATGTGGAAGTTCATGGATCTCAGGTTACTTGCAAATCAATCAGGTCAGTAAGGCACGAGGTAGGTTCTACTAAAACAAAACCAACATTTAACCTCCATGGTATTAAAATTTATGGTCTCATTCCAAAGGCCCATGACTTTTTTAAAAAAAATTTATAAGAAACAAATTAAAATATAACCATTTAATACTGTGCCACTTAAGACCTAGTCATTTACATCTTCACGTACAACCCCAGTCCCACCTCAGTTCTTCAGATGCTCTGTGTGCACTCTTATTTCTTGACATTTGTGTATGTTGTTCCTTTTGCCTGGATAGTTCTTCCTCCCGTGCTCCTCTCTCTCACACCTTGTTCAGTTAATTCTGACTTTTTATCCTCCAAATCATACCACTGATAACACTGTACTGTATTTTCTTAATTTTTTTTTTTTTTACTTTTTATATCCCTCTCTAGACTATAAGTTCTTTCATAGCTAGAACCATGTCCGATTTAGTTCATCTCTATAAATTCCGCAGAGTATAAGAGCTCATTCAGCATTGGAGGAATAAATTACTAAAGCTATCTAGAAAGTGACTTTCAAAGAAGGTAACTGTAGGTAGAGGTAGGGGTAGAACAAGCATTGATTACCTAGGAATCTGTAATGAGACTGATTGAGGTAGGTGGGAAGGTTATGTTGGATTTAATCAAAATAAGAAAATAAGACAAGGGAAAACAATCCCAATTAATAGACAATTCTGAGCTAACAAGTTTGAATATGGTTGGATAGGCAATAAGGACCAAATGTACTTGTTATTTTAGGGGAGTTATGTAATGAAAGCTGTGTTATATTTTTGCATACTTACTCCAGTTTTTTTCTTAAAACTTTCTTCTTGAGAACTAAACAGTTTCCATGTGTTTTGTATTATGGAATCCTTAAAGTATGCTGCACTTTTGAAATACTCATAAACAAGAAAGCACACTGTTGATTACTGAAGAATGGAAGTATGCAATAAAATAAAAAACTGACAAAAATATTTTTTGGACAGAAAGTTATAGTTGTACAGATATAAATATTTCAAAAATGTTTGTTTTCTTCCTATCAGATATAATTTCATAATTACACAAATTTTATAATTACACAATATGTCCTAAAGAAATCAAAGTTGCCTTTATCAGTATGTTGTTGCTTTCTAAACAAAAAATTAATGTTTTAATCATTCAATTGACACTTATCCATGATTAGCTCTTTATATAATTCTGTTTACCATTGTATGATTTATTTTGTAATTAACTTCTTTTTCTGACTAAAATGCAATATAAACTCCTGATAGACATTTTAGAAAGTACCTACATATAAGGAAGGGGGGAACAAAAATTCACGATTACATTACCCGAAGCCATTATTGTATATTTTTTGTCTTATTTTATTCAATGATTTTTTTCTGTAATTTTCCTTTGGATTCTTGGAATTATAATATATACCTTATGTTTTTTTGTAGGGCCTACTTTTCTGCTTGACATTGTATCATGTGATTACTGAGGAATCAGTATGCAATAAAAGATCACATATGATACAATGTGATTTTTCTAAACCTAATTGTTATTGCCTGAAAGCTATTTCACTTTATGAGCATTTCTCTCACATTGAATATTTAACTTCTTCCTTATATATTTGTTGTGGAGACATTTGGGTTATTTCTTTAATTCCTAGGCTGAGGGAATAAATGCCATTCCTTTGCAATATGATTTTCCAATTCTTGATTTTTTTTTCCTTGTCAGATTGAGTATTCTAATAGGTGTTTGGTTTTTTCCTTGTTTGTTTGTTTTTTGTTTTTTTGTTTTTGAAGGGGCATATGCATGCTGTGTTTTCTGAGCTCTTGCAATAGGGGAAAGGGAGCATGAAAGCACACCAGGATCAGAGCCAGATAGATCGAGGTCTGAATCCCAGCTCCATTACTTTGTAGTTACCTGACATTTACAAATTAGAGATCCTATCTGAGTTTCAATTTAAAGATAATAATATCAACCATTGAGATTAAGTGAAAAAAATATATATATAAAGTACTTGTCATAGTGCCTAGAACAAGCGCTTTAGTAAAGGCTAGCTATTATTGTTTATGCAACTATTGTTGTTGTAATTCTTTGCCATCACTATGGAAGTAAACTTGGGTTAGTTAAAATTTCTAACTAAACTTGGGTTAGTTAAAATCCCTGTGTGGGATTGGGATTACAAAAACAATAAGAAATCAAAACATAAATACATTATTAAAAACAAAACCTCCTCCACTATCCTTAAAAGGCACTGCTGCCAGGACTCTCCCTATACCTGCCATCAATGCAAAGGAGTTACTAATGGGAACTGCTTTTTTCCCAGAATTCAACACACCCCCTGCCGGTGCTCTTTACGGCACTTCCTGAGCAATGACTTCTGATACCTGCAAAACCAGCCCAGAAAGATGTTATCACTATTATTAAAGATTGGCAATGGGCATCATATTCTAATCAGTTCAAAGTAGCACATACAGAGTATTAGGAGAGGCCAAAGCTTGAGTTTTAGGTGATTGAAAAAAAATGACATTTCGGAATCAGTAGACAGATAGTGGGGAAGGAAAATAGGCTCTTTTACTATTTTAGAGGAGCCTAAGTATAACGCTCAGTACATTTTTAAACAGCATCCACCAAGATTTTAATTAGTAGAAAATAACCTCAAATTCTAGTGATAGTTTGAGCTTTTATTGTAACTTTGTCTTCTTTTTCTGTATTATAATTTTATTAAATTATTATCATAATTTTATTCTATTATTATTAGAATAAGCTTTTGAGTTTTAACTTCAGAAAGTTCTTTAAGGATTTTTTTTTTTTTTTTTTTTTTTAAGGAGGGCGCAGCTCACAGCCCATGTGGGGATCGAACCGGCAACCCTGGTGTTATTAGCACCACGCTCTAACCAACTGAGCTAACCGGCCACCCTTTAAGTATTTTATTTGAGTAGGAATTATATATTTTCTTTAATAGAGAGAGATTAAATCAAACCAAATAGAGTCTTATTTAGAAAATTCACACCCAAGGGAAAACATGATTTGGTATCATCTTTGCTAATTATATGGCAAACAGTTATATCCAACAAAATCCAGCTACTGTTTAGTTTACCATGTATGAATATGCTTTTCTTTTTTATCATCTGAGTTTACAATTATATTTATGGAACCAATTCCAGATAGACAAAGGAATATTCCTTAAAAATGAATAGAAATTATACGCTAATTCTTCGGGCATACATCCCATCTTAGGTTATCTATGTAATGTTTTATAGGTATTAGTCAAAATTTTATCATAAGCATCATTCTTATTTCTAATTTACTAAAAAAGCCATGTGTAATTATCAATTGTAAATGCTTCGTGAATGAAATTTTCAGTGTAATGTTAAGATCAGACATCATCTGAGCAAAAATAGTAAAAAACACTTGGTAGTGTTATGAAATTGGGTGTCTGGACATGTCCTGATGAATTCATCGTGTACCATCTGCTCCAATAATTCATGCCTCCAGCAGCCATATTTTGCTAGTTGGTGTTGTAGGTTCTTACTTATATTTGCTTGACTCTTTCCAATACAGATTTTCTACGTGGCTATGACGTGAAACATACTAGCAAACTACAGGTCATATATTTTAATAGGACACTTAAAAGCTATAGGAAAATTAGGACCCAATTAAGTCTGTATTGCCTTGATTGTCTTCTTCCCCATCATTTTCACCTTATGTGTGATAAGAATTGAGAAAAGTGAACCACCCTATTCCCATTGGCTCTTTTGTATGTGGTATCATTTTAGCTAATTATATGGCAAACAGTTATATCCAATAAATTCCAATTACTATTTAGTATAACATGTATGAATATACTGTTTTCTTTTTTATCATCTGAGCTCTTTTTAAATGTGACCCATCTGTTGCCATATGCCAGGCATCTGCTTTTATTATCCTCATTTGTGATCCTTCAAAGATAGAAGTGATAAATTAACATTGAGTGTATGCTAATTTTTACTGCAAGAGAACAGCGATTTGCAAATCATTTAATCTGGCAGCAATGATTGTCGGACGTAAGAGAATACATAAGGATATGAATAGAAATCAGTAACGTATTTTTATTCCCAGCTACCTGTTTTTGCATAGCTATAAAACTTTCAGATAATCGTAATCCCGCTGTGGCTCCATTTCTTAACAATAAAATGTGAGGAGTGATCCTTGATAATAAAATGTGTATAATATTCACATTAAAATGAATATGACATTGTCTAACATGGTCGAATTGTTCATGAATAATTACGGAGGTCAGTGCCTGTTCCAGCCAAGTTGTAGAATTGTTTCTTTTTCAAAAGATGATTCATTTTCACCCAAACCTAAACTGTCACCAGAAAGTTAACAGAATATTAAAGGATAATAGAACAGAATATCACACTTATCAGACTATAATGTAATATTTCTCAATTACTTAGTATTATGGAAATATCAATGAATTGGAATCTGAAGACCAAAGTGTCAGGCCTATTATCTTTCAGTAAGTGGCGATGCAATTTTGGGCAAGTCATTAATCTTGAGTCTGAGCATGCCTCATACAATGTGGTAGCATGACTTGATTATTAACTATAGTATCTTTTAGCATTAGCAGTATGCTCCTGCTGTTTTCTCAAATTCTTTCAGCTTTAAATAGTCAGTATACCAAGGTGCCATTTTGGGGGAAGTCTATCCTAAATGCCATCACAGGTCCGTTTACATTTTTTTATTTCTTTATGACTCAGTCTTGGTAAGTTTTATGCTACTAGAAATGTATCCACTTTTACTCGATTATCTAATTTGTTGGCATATAATTATTCACCATAGTCTCTTATAATTCTTTTTATTTTGTGGCATCATTTGTAATGTCGGCTCTTTAATTTCTGATTTGTTATTTGAGTGTTCTCTTTTTCTTAGTCTAGTTTAGAGTTTGTCAATTTTGTTGATCTTTTAAAAAAATCAACTTTCTATTCTCTATTTCTATTGAAATCTTTTTTCCTCTTAATTTCCTTCTTTCTGCTAATTTTGAATTTATTTTGTTTTTCTTTTCTAGTTTTTTAAGGTGTTAAGTTAGGCTGCCGTTTTGAGATCTTTTTTCTTTTCTAATGTAGGTGCTTACCACCTACAAACTTCAGGAGGTAACTAATTTTACTGAGTATCATTGGGCCAGGGTCTATGTTGTATATACACATTATCTCACACAGTTCTTCCAATCCTACTAATCGAGTAATCCATTTTATGGATTAAAAAATTGATGAAGAGAAAATATTAAGTAGCATGTCCAACTGACTAAAATCCAAGAAGCTAATCCTGGGAAGAATTGCATTTTATTCCTGCTCTTTCAAGAGCCAAACCCATATTTTTTCTAGGGGACCAATCTGTCTGAGATACCATTTTCATAACACTGTTTTCATTTCGAACGTCATAAGGATACAGCAAAGAAATGCCCAAACATACTGAGTCAAAAAGGAACAAATAAGACAAAATAAAGCAGAAAAAAAAAAATTGTTCCTTAGTTTGTTTAAGAGAAAGCACATAGGTAAACTCTCTCTATATATATGGTCACACACATATATATGAATATTAAATTATAGTATGATATTATGATTATAGCAATATAATCAACATGTGAGCAAGAATCTGTTAAGATCATCTGAATATCTGATAATTCTATAATTTTCCCAATGGAAAAGAAATAGTGTCTTTCTTGATAAGGTCAAATAAAAACTGATAACTCTTATTTTAATTTTTTTATTAGTTTCCGGTGTACAAAACAATGTAATAGACATTTACACCCCTCAAAAAGTGATAAGCCTCCTCCCCCCATCTATTGACCCTCTGACATCGCGTACTGTGTTTCCCCGGAAACAAGACCTAGCCAATCAGCTCTAATGCGTCTTTTGGAGCAAAAATTAATGTTAAGACCCGGTCTTATATAATATAAAATAATATACTATACTGTAATATACTATACTGTAATATAATGTAATATAATATAATAATATAATACCGGGTCTTATATTAATTTTTTTTCCAAAACACGCGTTAGAGCTGATTGTCCAGCTAGGTCTTATTTTCGGGGAAACACGGTATATTGCTGTTACAATTCCATTGACTCTATTCCCTATGCTGTACTCCACATCCTGTGGCTATAGATGTATTAAATTACAGTTGACATTCATTATTATTCAACCTCAGCTTCAGGTGTACAGTGCAGTGGTCAGGCATCTACACCATCCATGAAGTGGTCTCCCGAATAAGACATTTGCCCGTCTGATACCCTACAAAGTCTTGACAACATTATTGATTATATTTCCCAAAGTGCCTTTTGTATCCTCGTGGCAATACTGTGGTTACTAATTTATGGTTTCTAATCCCCTTACCTTCTCCCTCACACCCACCCCCTTCCCATCTAGAAACCCTCAGTTTTTTCTCTGTATCTCTGAGACTGTGGAACTACCTTATGACCCAGTAATTCCACTCTTAAGTAGCTACCCAGAGAAATCCAAAACGCTAATTAGAAAAAATATATGCCACCCCTATGTTCATTGCAGCACTATTTACAATAGCCAAAACTTGGAAACAACCGAAATGCCCATGGGTAGACGACTGGATTAAGAAACTATGGTACACTTGTTTTAATTTTGACTAGGTATAAAGTTAATTATGATACCTAACGTGTAAAAGCAACTGAAAATATTTACGGCTTTTACATAACGATAAAGATCAAATTCTTATCTTGGTACAAAAATATTTTCCCAATGAGTTGCATAAGCTGAGAATGTGATATCCTAATTATAATAATCATAGTGCAGTTCCACATAGCACCTTTCATCCAAAATCATCTACAACTAATTGTTAAAACTATAAATTATCATCCACAAGTTCTAACTAATCTAGCTGCATCTCTCTGAAGTAACATCAGGATATTATTATTTAAAAGGCGATTAAGTATATTAAAAATGGCTAAAGCTATTGCTCGTAGTGAAGTGAATTAGGAGTACCTGGAACTATTTCTTAGGAATCTGTATTCTTGTTCCTTAGAATGGAGCACCAGACTATTTTTTCCCTAATGGGAAACATGGAAATGTTTCTTAAATCACCCATCATTTTAGGAAAATTTTACTGTATTGCATTAATTAAACTGCTATAAAAATACAATCTAAGAAGGAAATCTTGCTTTGAGAACATTTAAAAAGAAAGTGTGTTTACCAATTAAGTTAGGAACAATTAATGTTATTGCATTTGAAAGTCATGTAACAAACTTCCTTTCTGTCCATTTAAAAAAAAAAAAGTCAGGATAAACATTGACTTCAGAGAAACTCAAGTATGTCCCCAAATTGGAAGAACAAATCAAAACCCAACAGGAAGAACACATTTGTCATGAGAATTCTAACAATAAGTTGGGGTTTATGGGGAGGAAATGGGAGATCAGAATAAGAATTTGGAGTCAAGACCTCAGCTTTTCTATGTCATATACTTGAAAAACACTTGAGCCTGTCTTTGCTTTTCATGGAAAAATGGAAAACAGCTTTGCTTCACATATACAAATGGGCTCTCTTTGAATTGTTAGCGTGATTCCCCTAAGAACGAATCTATCACTTTGTGTTCAGGAGAATGAAATAGGAGATTACTCACAGTTTAGCAAAATAGCCCTGGAAAAGTTAATATCCATTCCAGAAAGAGCTGTACATGACAAAAATGGCTTGGTGTCAATCTAAGCTGCAGTCCTTTTCTAACTTCCCTAAACAATCAAATTATTTTTTAATATCCTTTGTTGTTGCAATTAATAAATTTTTGCCCACACTAAAGAACGGGCCTAAAATGCTAATGAAACCCCCTTATATTTTTTTTTTTTTTTTTTTTGTTTCAGGTGCACAAAACAATGTAATAGTTAGATATTTATCATTTATATCCCTCACACTGTGTCAACTCTCCTCCCCACATCCACTATCCCTCTGACATCACACACAGCCATTACATTTCCGCTGTCTCCATTCCTAGTGCTGTACTCCACTTCTTGTAACTATTTACATTATATATATATATATATGTATATATATATATTTATATATATGTATATATGTATATATATTTATATATGTATATATATTTATATATATATGTGTGTGTGTGTGTATATATATATATAAACTTGTAGTTGACATTCATTATTGTTCAGCTTCAGGTGTACAGTGCAGTGATCAATAGTGTTGTAAAGATTTTGTAGGGTATCCGATGGACACTTATCTTTTTAGAGAGACCACTTCAGGGAAGATGTAGATGCCTGATCCCTTACATTCTTTTGAGGTCAGTTAGAAGTCAGTAACCTAGAGCATAGCAGTGAGGTAATGCTCTGATCAAGAGCTTTTTTTGAAAACAACATGGTGAGCTCTAGTGTGGAATGGACAGACTGTCCCAACATTTCTCAGAGTTCCCCTTGCGCAATATTTCAGATAGAATATGGTTCCAAATTACCTTTCCACCTTTACCTTCTATGACATTCTAGATCGTCAGTCCCTCTGGTTGGCTTGCTACTTCCTGAGCATGGAATGAACTTTTACATATCTAGGCCTTTGCTTATTTTCCTCGTTGCAGGCTCAAATTACAATGCCCTTCTTGACATAGGCCATTCATACACGTCTCTCTACATCCAAATCCATCTTATTTTTTCATTGTTTAACTGACATATACCTTCTTTTCCCAAAGAAAATCAACCCATACTTATTCTCTGCTACATTACCATATACATATATTCCTGTGTTATTGTTTTTTTCCTTTCTTATCCATTTCTTCATTCATTATATGTGTACTGACTTGCCATGTACTAATAATCCTAGTTAGAAACTGGAATTAAAGGACAGGATAAACCCACTGCTGTAGAGGAGTTTTTGCTTACCACTTTTTTGTAATCTGTTTTTATATTCAAAAATTCTCTATCTTGAAATATCCCTTTTGTTCATATGCAAACTCTTTGTACCAACATAGTCACCTCCCAGAGTAAAACTCTAAGATCATTACAAATACGCTGTTGGACACATGGAAAAATCTCTTTTCTTGGCAAACTGTATGCTGATCATATACTGTTAAGTGCTGTATCTAAGAATCAAGACATTTTAGGGCAGGAAGGAATTTTAAAGATCATCTTCAGTATTATCATCTAACAAACAGGAAAACAAAGGCCTGGGTGGTTTACATGACTTGTTACAAGTCCCAGGTTAAGTGAGTAATGGAACCAAGACTAGAACTAAAATTTTAGGTTTCCTTGCTATTCTCACTGAGCACACGATCAATAGGTAGTTGGGTCCCAGGGCATCACTGGTGTAAATAAATAACAAATCAGCCATCACTACTGTTTTAAATGTTTTGCATATTATTTCTGATGGAAATGGGTCAATATAGACATAAACATGACAAATTGCATTACATTCAAAGGAGGGCAAACTCTCACATATGCTGGTAAATCATCTACATTAATGAGACTACAATTGTAGGAGAATGCTAAACTGGGAAAATGAATATATTTTAGGCGGTATCATTTCAATGACTGTAATTAATTTCATTGAAAATAAATCAAACACAATTTTTCAAAATGGTATCTTGCGAAGGGGCAGTTTAAACACTTTAATTTCTGAAAGACTGAAGACAGTAGCACATAAATTTAGTCCTTGATAATCTGTAGCGCCAGAGATATCATCAAGCTATTTGTGGAAAATAAAATGTAAACAGTTTAAGATTAAGGGCACTGAATTATCACAATACTCCCGTGTATGCTGAATCACACATACCCAGAGCGATTAAACCATTGGAAATAAAGAGCAAATCCAGTCCTCGGGGAATTCACGTTGGTTCACACTGAAAAGATTAAACTTATTTATTCTTGAAGTGTTAAATTTACTAGGGTATAAATGTTCTCTTATGCAATAAGGGTAACTTTTCTAATAAATAGTAGCTAAGAAGTGATTAAATAAGGGTAAAAGGAAGTAAAAAAAACCTAGAACAGATATTTAACAGAAAGTTTTATTACAGCAGTCACAGTTTTTAAGTTCCTTCCCATCATCTGCTTTATCTATACTGTTCTGGGCCATCTGCATTTGTGCTGGGCCTAACAAGATTTCCGCCTGTGGCTGTTATGTGATTCTATCAAAGCATATTTTTCAAACAACAAAAAAAAAAGTTAAAAACATGACTCATACACATAACTCAAGTATATGCTGAAGATTACTAAACTTTTTAATGAGGTGAATATCAGGATGGAAAAGATAAAGGAAGAAACAGGGGAGCAGAGGTCAAATAATTCGTTTAGGAGAGATATACTGAATTAAATTCACCTGGAAGTGCCTTTTTGGGTTTCTTCTTTTTCTTTTTTTAAATACCTGTAACACTGGGACCCTGGGGCAACAGAATGCCTAAATCCCACTTGCCTGTTTTTGTAATTCCATTTATTGGAACACAGGCATGCCCAGTCTTTTACTATAGCTGCTATTACTGCTATCTAGCAGTCTTCATCTAAATCACTTGCCCAGGGGCTGTTGCAGAAACCTCAAAGACATCTTAAAAATTTTTCCCCTTTAATTTAGGGTCTTATCTTGGGAAGGCAAAATTAAAAGGGTTTCAATATTATTTGAGTACATTTAGTTATTTGATTAAAAACACTATCATATGTGTCGATAAACAATGAATGGTTATAGTTTGGAGTAAGAATACAACACAATTTTAAACAACCCCCCACCCCTAAAAAAAAAAAAAAAGGAAAAGAAAAAAGCAAGGACAAGCCAGCGTCAGCACAAAGCACGGAAAATTTTCAGGTTGATAAGGAATCTCTGCTATCTGGGCAGATAACACAGAAGAATAACCTTTTACTATCTCTTGTTAAGAGCAAAGCAAATTCTTCTATGACAATTTTTCATTTCAACAGATGGAAAAAAACCTAGTTCTAACTTTGCTTTAATATAGTATTCAGCAGTCATTTATTCACAAGCTCCTTTGAAAATTTATCTTCCAATAAGTCCACCTTAAACTGAGCAAACTTTACCAACATTTTTACACGTTTTATTATTTTCAGAATTATTTTTTGTAGGTACTATAATTCAAGTCAAACAAAGCTTTTTGTTTTTTTTCTGTATATCTAGCTATCTGTATCAAGTCCAGTTCTGTCCCTCACTTTCTTCTTTCCCATTCTGGAACAATTTAATTAAGAACAAAAATACTCTCCTCTTTGATATACAAAACCTTATTTTAGTTATAGTTCTTTTTCATGATTATTCCCACTGTAGTCTCAACCACCCAGATAAGCCATAATTTTTAATAAAACTTACTAATCTTTCAGAGAGAAACTGGAAATAGAGTAATCACTGCCTGTCATATACAAGCATTTCAGCAGTGCAGCAAAGCTTACAACTACACAAGATCTCCACAGCCAAAAACCTACTCTTCACACCTTAGTAGTTGACAAAATTTATATGTTCTTTATAGTGACCCAAAGATATAGTCCCTTTATTACTATTAAAATAAAAAGCAAAGATATCCATAAAAATTAGGGACCAGTGTTTCAATATTCGATCTTTGATTATCAGTAAACCAATACAAGAAATTTAGGAAGTTAATATTAACTAGTCTCTTTATGAGAAAATAAATCCAAAATTCAAAAAATAAAATAAGGTTTATTCTCTATACTGAAGAAATCAAGAAAAAGACATTTAACTATTTACAACCTAAAATTACCAAACAATTCATGTCTGAAGATTCACTTTGATTCTTCTACAAAAATGCTTCTGAACTAGCATTGTCTGTAAGGAATGTTTTTTGTTTTCTTTTTTCTTGTTTCTGCTTTTTCTGTCTTTTTTTTTTCCTTAAAAAAGTCAATACATTCAGTGTATTAGAGTTTTCTTTTTTCACTTTCTGAAAATCTGAGAATATTAAATTTTTGCAAGTATCTATTAGCTTCTATAATTAGAAATTTACTTTTCTTAAGAAACTTTGTAATATATTAATGTACTCTAGAAGTAGGAAACTATTTCATTTTCCTAGCAGTGAGCAGTAAAAGTTTTTCCTCAGTTAAAGATAGGACTTTGAAACTTCAATTTTGAAACTTCAGGATTTTGAAACTTCAATTTTACCACCTCAGGCACAGGGTTTTGAAACTTCAATTTTACCACCTCAGGCACAGGGCACAAGGAAACACAGAGCACACATTCTCAAAGGTTTATTCTCCTTATCAGTAGAAATATTTTCCATGGATTTGAGCTCACCAATAACAAACAATATAGACCAACCAATCATGTTTTGTGTCATCTCTCACCCAACAGAGAACAGATTCTTATCATCCTAATGGGGATCACCACATGATCACATCATGAAACTACACTGTCAATTATTGCTACTCCAAATGGGGAATAATTTACAGATTATGCGACCTTGACTGGCCTAGTGGTTCAGTATCTACGAGTCCCTGGAATTGGCTAATTTACTGGAATTGGGCAACTCTGTTTAACTAACGAGTTCTAGCTTGTGAGTATATTGAAAATCTTTGGAGAAACCTCCAAATCCATCAAAGTATAATTTTCAAGAAGTTGAAAACATGACTCTCATATAAACATAGAGGGAGCACATGTCAGAGATTTATTTAGCTCATTCAGTGAGAGAACCAGCAAGATGGTATCAATACCATGTTTCCCCAAAAATAAGACCTAGCTGGACTATCAGATCTAATGCGTCTTTTGGAGCAAAAATTAATATAAGATCCAGTCTTATTATATCATATCATATCATATCATATCATATCATATCACACCCAGTCTTATATTAAAATAAGACCAGGTCTTATATTAATTTTTGCTCCAAAAGATGCATTAGAGCTGATTGTCCGGCTAGGTCTTATTTTCAGGGAAACACACAGTATAAGAAACGCCCCAACCTGTAGAGAATTTTCACAAGAGTTTACCTGAACCAAAACTGACATCAATTGCTGGGAAACAAGATCTCAAATGCTCCAGAGAATGACAGTTTATAGTTTCTTTTATGCATTTGAAATTAAGGAGAGAACATAAGGAAGATTACATTGAAGGTGGGAGAAAGCAAGGTGGGGAATGGATCACAGGATAGTTAAGATTATGTGCTTTCTTGAGAGTCGTTATGGCTTATTTTAAAGGTGTGTTAACCCAGATGCACAAAAGCAATGGACAGGACTTGCTTAAGGCAAAGATAAGCCTTTCACTAAAGAAGTCATGGGGTGTGACTACCCACTATGACCTGCCCAGTTAGGAATTCATGATCAGATCACCCTGTGAGGTTACCTTCTGTAGAACTCCATTTCCATCTGTAATGGTATAGCTGGCTCAAAAGAGAATCAGAGGAATGGATGGTATATTTTCTCAGGAAAGACCTGTGAAATCATTTTGTTAAGTTAGAGGCAAAGTGTTTAATGTCCAGCAGGACAAAAAAGCCATAGCCTGTGAGATTATTTATTTTTTAACTAGACAGAAGTCATTTTCATGTCTTCCAGACACAAATCTGTAAGTCAATTTATAACTCCGTAAGTCTGGGCCAAATTAGTAGTAAATGGGTCACATAGATAATTAAATAATACCTCAATGGGCCTCTTAGGCTGTGCTTCAGCATATTCTTAGAGGCATTCAAACTATTTACATATATTCAAGCTCACTGATTCTTTCCTTGGCTGTGACCAGTCTACTGATATATTCATCAAAGGCATTCTTCATTTACATTACAGTGTTTTTGATTTACAGTATTTCCTTTTGATTCTTCGAATGTTCATCTTTCTGCTTACTTTACCCACCTGTTCTTCCATGTTGACCAGATTTTTCATCAGTTTCCTTAGCATATTCAACATTGGAATTTTTAGACTGGGAATTTAAAGTAACTAAATCTGTGCTATATCTGAGTCTCTCATTTCTTCTTCAAAGTAGTAAACCACCTTTTCATAGGAAGAAGGAAGGTTGTTGAGTGGGAGATGCAGATGGCCTCCTCAATGAAGACCTTGACTTTCCATGAACACTTTTTGTCTCCATCATTAAAAATTTACCTACTTTACTTTTTTTACTTTTTTCAAACTATAAAACAATTTTTCAGTAGTGTAGCATTCCACAAACAGAGTGATCCAGCATCCATTACCCAAAATATTAATAATACACAAACAAGTAAAAATATGTCTAGGCCCTTGCTACTCAAAGTGCAGTCCATTTACCAAAAGCACTGGTGTATTCGTTAGTCGTGCTGCATAACAAATGCCCTAAAACTTAGCAACATGAACAACAAATACATTATCTCACAGCTTCTGGAGTCAGAAGTCTGGGCACAGATTAACTGAGTACCTCTGACTCAGGGTCTCTTTGGAAATCTGCAATCAACATGCCAGTTGGGGCTACAGTCACCTCAAGGCTGGATTCTGGGGGGATCTGCTTCCAAGCTCATTCAGGTAGCCTGTAGCAGCTGGCAGGCCTAGCTTCTTACTAGCTGTTGTCCAGAGATTTCAGTTCCTTATCATGCAGATCTCACAATAGAACAGTTCACATCCGGAAGGATGGCTCTCATCAGAGCAAGTAAGAGAGGGTGCCCAAGACAGAAACCACGACCTTTCTGTAACCTTTTCTCAGGAGTCACATCTATCCCATCATTTCGCCATACTGTTCCTTAAAAAACAAGTCATTAGGCCAGTCCACACTCAAGGGTAGGGACCTACACAAAAATAAAGATACCAGGAGAGAGGGAGTCATTGGGAGATATCTTAGAGGTTGCCTACCTCTATTGGCATCAACGGGGAACTTAGAAATGCAGGGGGACAGAACTAGTGAAGAGAATCTGAACTTTAACAAGAATCCAAGGTGATCCATATGCGTATTAAAGATTGAGGAGCACTATTCTGTGGAGCAAAGCCCAGGCACTTTATTCTGTTGCAGAGGCTGCTTCCTCACTTAATTTTACTCACTAGTTAATGCTACTTTCTAAGAAGTACAAAGATCCATTTGCTTTGCAATTCAGTTCCTCCCTACTCAACAGATAGGGAAAAAAAAAAAAGACAAAAAACTTAGGGTACTGAAGTACTACTGTACTTAGAAATAGAACTGGAGATGGAAGAAGAAAAGGGAGTCATAAGGACTGTGACAAACAGATCTAATACCAACATCAAGAAATTACTGAAAGAGAAGATTAAGTATTTGATTGGGGAGGGATATCTAGAACCATGTAAAGAAAGGACTAGAGTCCTGTTTGCTCAACAACCCTTAAGTTCATTGCTGAGTAACTGCATTAGAAATGCTGTTTATAATATGGTCCCTTACTACTTGATTCTGCTTGGTTCTGTTTACCAACATAGATAAGTATGTAGCATAGTTTAGAAATACATCCATCAAAAATTATAATAAAAATGCAAATGCTAAAGTTAGTTTTAGATGTCGATTACTGCCTTTCCAAGTACATTTTATGTCTCAATGATGCTTAAAGAATAATTTATATTAATATTTGAAACCTTTCCTTAAAAAACACTAATAACTTTGGCATAAATATTTTACATTTTCCTCAAATTCTTAGTGAGAAAGATAAAATTCCATTGAGCTTTTAATCTTATATAGGAAAACGACCTAAGGGGGCAAATGAAAGTCTCTAATCTATTTATCACAAAAATGCAGTAGATTAGGTAAAGCCTGCATGCTGTACCTTCAAGGGTGTATTAAAGCCAACTGCCACTGGGGTGTGTGAGCTGTTTGTTAAATTTTCAGTTTTATGAACTAGTTTTTAGTCATAGTCATTATTAAAACAAAGCATTTATATAAACCTACAAATTAAAAAGTTATATGAAAAATAAGGCAATAAATACTCAAAACTCATAACTTTATAATGATTTTACTGCATTTTACTGTTAAGTATTTTCTTGAGGTTATTTAAAACATTTATTGTAGCTATAGGTTGAAAATACTATATAATGCTGTGCTATTGAGCATTTCATACCAACCCTATGTGACATCACATTGTTAGCTTGACATTGACCATGCTAGGAGTAGTTACAGCACAGAATTGGAAAACACTATAAATCAGAACTTAACTTTTATTTTGTCATAAAACAGTGATGGGAAAAATGTTAATACTGCAGATTAAATTTAAAGGTGTGTCATATCTTTAGCTATTACACTATCAACGGCACAAAAAAATTGGAAAATATTCTTCACGTATTCAAAAACTGTTAGCCAATTTAGCAAAGAAGCTCACCTCACTGTCAAATGAGTATAGTTCAGGCATGACTAGTGCTAAGGCACATAGCTAGTGTTGCAACTGAAAGAGGTTTCAGTTTAACGAATATAATCTGCACTAGGGTGAAAAATAGTTTCACAGTAGATCACATATCAGATTTAATGACAGAAAATTACGGAGAAAAGAGTTAGTGGATCGGGATCAGTTCTGTGTGTTGAAGTATGGTTGAACTGCAACCATAGGTTCAGTTCAGGAAACATGAACAAAAAGAATTTAGCAAAAATGAATGAAAGCATTCTCTGAGAATCAATTAGTTATATGAGATTTACAATGAAAGGTGTTGTATATTTTAGTATTATTTGTAAAGTGTGTGCTGCATGTTTTGTATCTGAATAATTTCTATTATACACACACACACACACACACACACACACACGTAGTTTTCCCAGGGAGCCAGTTGTTGATTATTTACCATCACGTCACCCTGTCCCTTCCTTTCCTTCCAGTGTAAGCACGGCTACTACGTATCACAGAGGGACACATTACCATATCCTAATCTTCCATGTAATAATACTATTTAAGCTCTATATTAGAAAAATGCACACACAGAAAGAACATTTCTTATAAATGAGTGGAAACACTTTTTATCTGGCCTGTATATGTGAGTTTCTCAGCTACAAGTGTGGGGAGTCCATGTTTTTGTTACATCATTCCAAATGATTTTGAGTTCAGTTGCTTACACTTTGCATGTACATATTGAAAGCATTCAGGGAAAGAGTTTTTCTGTATTAGGATATGGAAAAGGAATTGACTGCACAGGCAGCCATGTATCAGTTGGGCCTAAAACCTGATGGAATAAGACTGAAAAGCTCCCTGTCTTACTTTGTTAATCGGAGGACTCACCCGCAGAAACTATACAGATTTCATGAGCAGGCAGGAATTTATGTTTAAGATTCAGGGGAGTCATATGTGCCCCTTTCAAATAAACCTGATGCAGCTTCCTAATTTATCAAAACAACATCAGTCAGTCAGCTGTGCTGAGAACAGTGCTTTTTATATATGTAATTTAGTCTTTGGGGAAACTAGTCTTCTATAATTTGGGGAAAAGAGTGAACTGTGTTATTGTTCAATTCCACACACAAACAAAACAAATGGAGGAAGACAAAGTTCACTGATATAAAAATGGAATCCTCTGTTGACCAGTTAAGACACAAATATTGTTGTAAATTTTGAACTGGCTGAGAAAGCAGAGGAAAACTTTGGTGGAAAAGCACTGACTTGTAAATGGCCGCAGGCTTTTCTCCTGAAGCTTTCCAAACCAAAAGCAGTGGGTGGAAATGTTGCAGAATGTCTTCTGAGACTGCAAATAGACAATAATATCCTATGGACCCCTGAGAAACGAGTTAGAGGAGTGCTTTACAAATAAAGCTATTAATAAAACTGACAGAAATTTTAAGGATGGGTAGGCAGAAAATCTTCTGTGATTGTCAAATTGAGGATGTGGTCAAATTCGGAGAGGAAGCAAATTTGGGCCCAAGAAGGTTATGCAAAGTGAATATGCAGATAAACTGGAATAAACTGCTGGAAAAACAATATTCCAAGCACCTTTCCAACAGCTCTTTAATGCATGCATATGCTTTTGATTTTTTTTGCTTTTGTTTTAAAATAAATATGTCTAGAAAAGAGGCCTTCCACCAATTACAAATCTGAAAAAAAAATGCTGATTGGTTTCTTCTAATTTGAAACATGGATTAGAGCATCACGTTAAAAGGCAAATCTAATCTGTTTTGCTTTCTTCATGTACATGATTATGGACTTGCTTGCAAAGTAGTCTGTCTAGCTTCTAATTCATATTACAGCTTGCTGGACATTTGGGATTTAGGTCATGGATATTGTGGGTTTTACAGTAGGAATGCATGGCTAAGAGATGGCTTGCTTTTGTCTGATTAGTCAATTTTCATAAATAAAAGGATAAAAATAGTGAAGAAGAGCTTTGAGAGAGAGATGTGTACATGGTGCTATCCAAGCCTGCAGTGTGACAAAAAAAAGGGAACAATGTTACTATCTGGACGATGCAATTCAGCAGCTCATGTGCCTACTGCAGTTAATATATAGACATCTTAAAGATGATATGTATGTTTACCTTGGAGCAGAACAAAAATATGATATTTATTTAAACCCAAATGTCAACAGCTAAAATTACTATTACAGCACAATTTCTGATAAGGTGATAAAAATTCACATAAACCTCGAACTTCTGGCTTTAGCTATGAGTTTTTATTAGTGAAATCTTTTCTTGGAGATACTGAACAGCAAAATTGGTTGTTCTGTCTCCTCTATAGCTTGCACACTTTTCTCATAGCAGATGCAATTTAGTAATCCAATGGCCACAGGAATGACAAAGAATCGGAGAGAATGTCAGAATGGAGGGGAATCTTGAGATGACCTTATCTACAGAATCTTCTTACCAAATAACATCTCAGATGAAACCTCAATAGGAAAAGCAGACAAAAGGGATAACTGGGTTCCTCAGCCAAATTAAGTCTTCACTACTGGGCAGAAATCAGTCTTTGTTCACAGACATCTTTACTATCTCCACTGAGTCTGCTCAATGCAAAATAAAACCCCACGATTTTGTTTTTAGGTATATGGAACTGCGGTCCTATGTGCCAAGGCACTTTGCGCAAAGGTCACACAGGTAGGTAGGCAGTGGCAGTGGCAGAACCCTGTACCGTGTTCTTCCTGCAACGCCACAAAAGAAGTTGACTTGTTTGGCAAGTCCCTTATTAATTGCAAATTTGACCACATTCTCTCTTTCTTGGATTCTATTGAGCCAGTTCAAAACCTTTGTGTTCTTTCAGGATTAAAATGATAGTCTGGAAGGAAACATAGATCAGGAAAAGTTTATTATTAAGAACATTTGCTCTTTGAAGATCCCTCATTTCAAATTTTACCACACACCCAATTCACCACCTGTTCAAAAACGACATGAAATTTCAGCATTTATTCTGTCTAGAGTCCAGATCTATTCTGCTACAATCGTGAAGCATGAGAGACTTAAGCCTGAGGATGAACCGCACTGCAGTAACTAATGGGCAGAGTGGGAGAGAATGAAGAGGAAAAGAGGAAAGGACACCCACACCTCTTCAGATCAATTAGTGCAGACGTGTATTTGTCTCTGTAAATGTCCTATTTGTTCCCTCTGTTTAACTCATTTCCCCATGTGTTTACAGAACACCTGTGCTGTGCTAGTTCCAGTAATCACCTCGGAACAAACAGAATAATGTTTGAAGAGTGATTCACACCTTCAGGTCCACTTCCTTTCAGAGATACTATCTCATAATATGTATATTTAAGTTAGGAACAGCCTTGCACCCTTTTCTCAGTCTTGTTAATGAATAGGAATGGGACTGCATGCTGAGAATGCTTCAGTACAGAAATGCTCTTTCCAGAAGCTGCCTCTTTCCTTCCTTTCAAGTCATAAATCACTGGCCCACAGCCACTGGCCCACAGAACCCAAGGGAGGGGTGTTCCTGACAGATGATCCAACCTGAAACCACCTTTCAGCCCTTGATTAAATACTAATCAAGCACCTATGAGATACTTCTAGGTCTTGGACACAAAATGGTGAACAGGACAGATCAAGTCCCCTGCACTCTGTGGTACTCACATACTAATGGAAGAGACAGAAAATACGTAAGCAAATAATAAGCGAAATGATTTCAACTAGTCATAATATTATGAAGGGAAGAATAAACAAGAAACCACTGTTTTCCTGCCAACGGGACAAGTCTACTCTCTTCTTAACGGATGGCCAGACTTCATAAGGACTGGCATGAATAATAATGAGGAAAGGTGAGGCAGGTACTGGAGACAGAAGTGACCTTGTGATTTAGTTCTGTGGTAGATTGCTCTTACTTTCAAGTTTCATCCGAAGCAGCATAACCACTCCTTGGTTCTAAGAGAAAGCAGTGAGTGTGGAGCAAGCAGCCTGGAGCTCCATCCAGGTAATGGACGGGTAACCGTGTGAACCGGCTGGCCTCATTTTCCCACCGTGGGAAGCTGTTTACTCTGCACAGGGAGGACAGAGTTAGACCCAGTAAATCTGTAATCATTATCAGCCGGATCAACACGTTCTAGCTGACTTGCTTTCTTCATATTTTTCCCCAATCAGTGGTTCAATGGCCTGCGAATGTTTGCTTTCAGAAGAAAAGAATTTTTCTTTTCATTTAAATAAATCATGTCATGGTTAAAGGAAGCTTTTGTTATTTCATAGTCTACTCCCCTCTTATTCATAGTGCTCAGTAACATTTAAAAAGTTTTTATTTGATGCAGCCACTGTGTAGCTCAGACAGAAACTGCGAAAAATCACCCGAAGTATGTTTTAACCCCTGAGTGACACAGATGCTAGGAATGTGTGTGTATTATTCATGTCTTAAGAGCTGAACTTCCACAGATCCTAAAAGTATGGCTATTTCTTAAAAGAAAAAAAAAATGATCAATCAATGCTTATGACAGACCTGAAGAGATAGAAGAAATGTAAGACATGGTTTCTTTCTTAAGGGAATTTAAAGCTTAATTGAAGAAATGGCTAAAAGACAGTAATAGATTACAATGTCAGGCAGTACAAAAGTAAGCTATACCATGAGATACAAAACTAAAAGGACCGCAGAGGAGGCTGGAATCAGCAAGTAGTGCTTGATGGAAGAAGTACGACTTTAAGAAAGGAGAGGATTTAGAAAGGAAGAGGGTAAAGGTATTTCAAGTGAGGGGCAGAAGTATAACAGGGAGAACACCCAGAGCTGGCTATGGGCTGGAACACTTTCAGGGGAAAGGGTGGGGATGTGAACAAATGCAGCTGTGGTTCATTTGGGGTGCTCTCAGGAAATGGTCACATTTACATTGTACCATGCCTACAATGGGCGCAGTGAGTTTTATCAGCTACTGATGCCTAACTGAAGAATTTTGTAAGACTTTGGCTAATATTGATTTTCTAGGCTCCTCGTGGGACTGAGGTAAACTGTCACTGATTTCTAAATATTTGTTATATTTCATGTAACTTGAGCAGTATTTTAATAGCTCATGGGGTGTGTGGGTGAATTTGAACATGGAGACTGCCAGAAAGCCTCCTTCCCCAACACAACATTACTGCAAATTCATTGAGATGACATCAGAAGTAAAAAACGATCTCAAGACTTACTAAATTCACACCCTTCTGTTCGTGAACACCTCAGAGAGAAATGAGTTTCACTGGTTACCTTCTACAGAATTTATTTTCGGTGCTTTTCGCAGAGAAGATAAGGAGATCACCCAAATCACTTTACTCAATATCCTAGCAAAATTAAGGTTTTTAAATTGTACTTTGCACTTTTTATATTTAGCCATGTATATTTTAACCTGTGATCTTACATCTTTGAAGTCACTGGTAGAAATTCCATCTCTCCTAATGTTTGTTCATCAGATTCACACAATCCAAAGTTCACCATCAGTTATGGATTAACTCCTAACCAGGAAATATTTTTACAATATGAATGCATACATTTGAAGACAATAGACTCCTTTCTCCTTTATGGCTTGAGTCACTCATGACTAATTCTAGAAACCCACAAATCTGAATTAGCCCTGGATCCTTTTTTTTTTTTTTTAAGATTTTTATTGGGGATGGGGAACGGGACTTTATTGGGGAACTGTGTGTACTTCCAAGACTTTTTTCCAAGTCAACTTGTCCTTTCAATCTTAGTTGTGGAGGGTGCCATTCAGCTTCAAGTTGTTGTCCTTTCAGTCTTAGCTGTGGAGGGTGCAGCTCAGCTCCAGGTCTAGTTGCCGTTGCTAGTTGCAGGGGGTGCAGCCCACCATCCCTTGTGGGAGTCAAAGCAGCAACCTTGTGGTTGAGAGCCCACTGGCCCATGTGGGAATGGGACCGGGAGCCTTCAGAGTTAGGAGCATGGAGCTCCAACCGCCTGAGCCACCAGGCTGGCCCTAGCCCTGGATCTTAAAGAGAGAATGAACAAAGCCCAGCCTCTTGGGTTAAAGACCCCAACTGAAAGAAGAGGAATCCATTTGAAGCCATAATGAATGACTAGGACCTCTAGTGGCCAAACGTGTCCCTGTCTCCCAGTCCAGGCACTGGAGACTTTATAGGAGCTATGTCTCTCCAACTCCAAGAACAAGGGCAATCCTGAGAGTTCTTACAGCATTCCCCTCCCCACCTTCCCCAGTATCACCACACCCTTGATGTTCCCATTGAACTGTAAGGCCTACAAAGCCTTGTGGCTTTGAAGACACATTTCTCTGAAGTTCACTGAGAACTACCAGAAGACCTACACACCTTGAAGGCACTTAGGGAAGTTTTAGAACCTTCTCAGAGTCTCATATCCCAATTTTGATCGGGGTTGCCCTTGAGGTCTCTGAAACAAATAATAATATAGATCTACTCTTCAATATCTATACACTTCATCTTTTAATGTGTATCAGCCTATTGTATTGGTTCCCTTTTGGATTCAATATTAAAGCAATTTGGTTCCTCTTAAAAATAAAAGCATTATTCAGTACTACATGTATGTCAATATAGTCATAAAGAGAACAGACCTTTTCTGTACTCTTTTTCTTCATCTGTAAAATGGGGGTAAATATAATAATACCTGTGGTACAGGATTGCTTCTATAATGGATGTTGAGGTTTTATAATGATGCATGGCACGTTATCACTCAAAAAATAGGAGATGCTACAATGATGATATGACGAATCCTTAATTTCTCCACATTCTTCTTCTCCCCACCTCTCAGCATCCACACACATATTCCCAAGTAAACTTGGATAAACCATTAATCTGGCCAGAGAGAGAATAAGTTTCTTAGCAGAGATGCTGACATTCGATATGGTATTTCCAGGCATCTTGGTCAGGATTGGGAATGCAGTGGGAGTTTTACTGTCCTTTTCGGAGTCTGGCAGGAAGGGAGTTATTTGATTATGACTCCTACCATCGGTCAGCAGTTTTCAAAACAGCTTGAGATCAAGAGAATTTATATTTTAATTTTGTAAATTTAAGATTATGGACTGAAGAAGACAGAATCCAAATGAATTTTGGGTCTTTCAAAGATGTCGAGTAACTGTCATATCTTTCCTTTCCCCCTCTCCTCCACAGGTTAATCTCAGAGCCACAGACGTCAGGCTCATGCGCCAGTTGCTCGTTATCAATGAGAGCATTGAGTCCATCAAGTGGATGATTGATGAGAAAGCCACGATTACTAGCCGAGGTAGCAGTCTCAGTGGCAGCCTGTGTAGTTTACTGGAGAGTCAGAGCACCTCCTTGCGTGGCAGCTACAATAGCCTACATGATGGCAGTGATGGGCTGGATGGTATCTCTGTGGGAAGCTACCTGGACACTTTGGCAGATGATGTCCCAGGCCATCAGACCCCGTCAGACTTGGACCAATTCAGTGATAGCTCCATAATAGAGGACTCCCAGGCATTGCATAAGCATCCCAAATTGGATTCTGAATACTACTGCTTTGGCTAATGACCCAGTTTTTTGCATGGGATTGGTGTGCAATTAACTCGTATTTATCTTTCTTCTCCGCTGCTATATTTTTGGTGTGATTTTTTCTTCTTTTTTTATATGACAGCCTTAGGGGGGAAAAAGCTTATTTTGAAACTGCTTGATGATATTTCTGTTGCTCCTAATATTTCTGATCTGGACTGATTTATCTTTCTCTCTTATATCTCTATTTTTATTTATTACAATGATTTTTCTCCCTTCTTTTATAATGGCACAAATAAAGAAGGGGGAAAGAATAAGCAATAATTATGTTTTTACTTTTGTTTTCAGAGCAAGGGGTCAGGGATTACAAGAAAAACTTTGCTAAATTTTACAATAAACCAAAGTCTAACAACAGTTAATTTTGTTGCTTGTATTCTTAAATGGTTCAAAGTTTCATTTTCCAGAAGAAGTTGAGGTTTATTACTGTTTGTGTATCAGGTTGAACAAAATGTTTGAGATAAAAGTTGGGCATTATTTCTAGGCCACCACTTCCTAGGGTAAAGTCAACAATCCTTTTAGTCACACACTTCTTATGACAATCATTTGGAAGCCCCAAATATATGCATTCTGTTCAGCTCAAACTGTGTTCATACTGTAGATCAGCATTTTGTCATCAGTAATTCTAACTCAAACTGTAGATTAACTTGTCTGATAATATATATGATTCTCCTAAATTGCAAATAATTTAGATCAGACGTGAAGGTGATTAGAAGTTAAGGTGTCCTAAATTAAAGTGTGTTTTGAGATTTTGTTGACATTTACTTGTATACATTTTTCAGTTCTAATAGGATATGCAAAAACGTGGATATATACATATGGATGGATGGATGGATGGATGGATGGATGGATGGATGGATAGCTTGGGAGGCAGAATTCATTTATGAATTCTAATATAATATCCTTTCATCCTGCGATGGATACATAATCTCTCAGCTTTCTGCAATGACATGAAAATTAAACTCATGTAGTGAACATTTAGTTTTGATGTGTTATTATTAATCCTCCACATTTCTTTTGCCTTGATGATTCCTAGTGAATGCATCTAGTGAGATTTCCAACTGTTTTTTGTAATGATCCATGTTTCTGCACTTAGTATTTCACAGTATGAATCCAAAAATCTTCCTATGTATAACTGAAAAATGCCCATATTCAAGATATGGTTCCCCAAAAATTTCCTTTGTTATTACATACCTATTATATACTTGTCAAATGTATTGTTTGTTTCCTGGACATATATTATTCATTTTTCAATTAAAACCTATAGGGTCTATATTTTACACTGGTCCTTTTCTACAATTTGCCCCGTATAATGCTCATCACAACAATTTCATGACGTGGGAACTGTCCCTTCTCTATTTGAGGAAACTCAGGCACATATATGGTAGGTAACTGGGTGAAATCACCCAGAAAAGTGTCAAAGCTCAGATTTGAACTGGGCCTGTCTTATTCCTAACAACACTCCATCCGTAACCCCATTCGTACCTATTGAAGTTAAATAATAAAGTGTAGATGAGAAAGCAAATATAAGCCTGTGACAAAAAAAAAAAAAAAAAAAAAACAGTGACCAAATATTTTCCTTCCAGTCAGAGGGATCTGCATTTTCCAATTCTGAGCTTTCTGAACCCTTTCCTGACATCACATGTCTGGAGTCAGTTTGTGCCTATAGGTGAACCAGGGTGTTGGCCACAGGCCAACTGTCCCTCGTCATATATTTCCTCTTCTCTGCTTATTTTTACATCCAACCTAATAAGGCTGGTTGGTTGGCTATTTTGTTCAGTTTTAATCTGAAATTAAACCAAGTAATTTTGGTGCAGATTGTTTACCAGATTAAAATCCAAGAGTATGAGTTATGACCTACCAATAAAGCATTCTTAGAACAAAGACAGATGAATTTCGAACAGAGAGTAATGAAATGTGTAATCATATGTCTATGGCATTGCAAGCCCATCCCCCAAAAGAGGGAAGTGGGCAGACAGCAAGAGTGTGAGAGGTATCAAGGGCAAATTCTAACCCCTTCACAATCCAACGTTTCCCTAGATCAAGCCAGGCATGCTGAAGACATGTCTGTCCTCAGATCACACTTTCAGATTATAAATTCAATCTGGCAAATTTCATTTACACCCTCCTTTTCCAAGGCAGCTTCCCCTGCTATTTGTCCATCCCATGCCCTCTATAAATTTCCCCTGTGTGGAAAGGAAATGAAAAAGCATAAGAGTATAATATGAAAGAAGTACGCGCAATAGTTTTCATTTATATGTTATATTTTAAAGAATCTGTAATGAACATTGGCAAAATACTTAAGAACTTTTTTTTTTTACCTCTATGAGTTTCCATATTTTATGTGCTTCCCAGTTATGCCTGTTTTTTCAAAAGTCACCAAATACAGTCTGGGACACATATATGTGGAGTCACATGTAAGCCAACAATGTTTTGATACTTGATTTTACTAAGAGGAGGGGAATATTCAGTTAAACAACATTAATTACCATCCCTGGTCTGAAGAGAATGAATGCGTTTTCAAGTAAAGAATCCCCATAACTAATCTCTGACCTAGAGGATTTGATCTTGTCAGCACCATAAGGAAAAGGAGTTAAATGTTAAAGCAAAAGTGCCTTTCAAACTATTCTGCATGCACTGAGTTGTGTTCTCCCAGAGAAATGGAATTTTCCTCAGTTATATTCATCTCACCATTTTTATGGACTTGTCTTATAAGGAGAGGGAGGATAATTGAAGGTAAGGAATTTAGACAATTTAAAGCTAGTACATTTTGGGGGTTCAGCAAATAAAGGAACTCTAGGTGACTAACTCAGAAGTTGTAGTTAAACTTCAAAGAAACTGCAATATTTATACTACCAGTCAGACACAAATTGCATAGCATAAAGTTTGAAATATTTGTCAATGTTCAGAAATACAGTAAGGATTCTTTGCTGTTGGGTGGATGATAAAGACCCTTGGAACTCCATGAATAACTTCAAACAGATATTTGTATCCCCAATTGAATCAAAATGTGATCACCTCTTTATGCCAAAATAAATGGTCGTTTTGAGGGATTCATCTTACTGACATCTCAGCAACAGGTGACACACATAATGGCTCCTTTCTCAAAAGACTGTCTTCATTTGGCTACTAGGACCTCACTCTCTCGGATCCCCTCATTCCACTGCCTGGTTGTTGGCGCACTCTGTTGTTGTTTTCTCTTTAAATTTCTGACCTCTAAACACCAGAGTGCCTCTTTGCTCAATGATGGCAACGCTTCCCTTCAAAAATGCTTTTCATCTAGTTTCACAGTTTAAATGTCATCTGTGTGCTGAGATTCTGGAAAGTGTATCTCCAGCCACAGTCTCTTCCTTAAACTCTGGTATGCCATGTTCATATAACTCCACAGCATCTGTACTTAACATCTGATAAGCATCCGAATCTAAACAGATCGAAAACTGAAATTTGATGCTTGTTCTGTCATCTTCCCCAGGGCAGTAAATGGTGCCTACACTAATCAGATGCTCCGGCCAAACCCTTGAAGTCATCCTCAATTGCTCTTTCTCTCACACCACATCCAGTCTGTCATGCAAATCTCATGAGCTCTACTTTAGAAATATATTCAGAATGAGCTACAAATTCTCACACTGCCATTGCCACCATTCTAATCCAAGGCAGTGTCATCTCTCCCTGGGACAGCGATAAAGAGCAGTCCCACGGAGAAATAGCCATCTTGCCTCCTTGCTTCCACCCTTACCTTCCGGGAGTTAGGATTCAACACAGCAACCATAATAATCTTTTAAGATACAAGTCAGATTTTGCCAACTTCTGTTCTAACCTCGTAATATACTTGCCCTCCTTCTATGTATAAATCCAAATCTTTATCATAGATTACAAAACCCTAGGCAATTTGCCACCTTTCTACCTGTTTGACCTCATTTTATTCCATTTTTCCCCTTCTTTCTTTGTGAACCTAATTTTCATCCTTACTATTCCTTAAAAAATCTACAAGCTCGTGCGTGTTCCTACCTCAGAAGCTTTGCACTTATCATTTTCTCTTTCTGAAATACTCTCCCAAATATTCATAAGTCTTGATCCCCCAGTTCTTTTTGGTCTCCAATCAAATGGCATCTTGTTGAGAGGATTTCTTACATAGCACACCTGGCACATTCTGTCCTTACCCTGGATGATTTGTCTTCATACCACCATCTAATACATATTTTGTGTGTGTACTCTCTGCTTCCGCACAGTAGAATGGAAGGTCTATGAGACTAAGAACTGTATTTTGTTCACTGCTATATCTCTTACAAAAGTGTCTGTTACAAAGCAGATACCAAGTACATGTTACTTTTATTACAACAATTATTAAACATTTACTGAGTGCCTTGTAGGTACCAGGCAATGATTGTGCTAGGTTCTGGTGATGCAAAAAGGAGGAAAGTATAAAACTTGCTTTTCAGGAACTCATTTGTACAGTATGTTTCTCTAGTAGGAAAAACAATGCTCCACCTCTCTAAAGATGTCCGTATCCTAATCCCTGTAACCTGTGAATACCTTACATAGCAAACGGAACTTTGCAGGTGAGATTAAATTAAGGATCTTGAGATAGGATGATGACCCTGGATTATCTGGGTGGGCCTATGTAATTATAATGATCCTTAAAAGAGAAAGGCAGAGGTGCCAGAGAGAGAGGTGTGACTATGTTACACTTCTGGCCTTGAAAGTAGAAGAACCATGATTCAAGAAATGCAAGAAGCTGAAAAAGGCAGACATAGATATCCCCTAGAGACCTACTGACACCTTGGTTTTAACTGAGTGAGACCCATTTTGGACTTCTGAACTCCAGAATTGCAAGATAATACATTAGTGTTGTTTTAAGCCGCTAAGTTTACAGTAATTTGTTAAAGCATCAACAGGAAACTAATACATATCTCAGTAGGTTGAAGTAGGAAGTTGTTGTAACAAATACCTACAAATGTGGAAGTTGCTTTGGAACTCAGTAAAGAGTAGACACTGAATGAATTTTGAGGAGCATGATTTAAAAAAAAAAGCCTAGATTGCTTTGAACAGACTCTTAGTAGAAATATGGATTTTAATGACTTTGCTAGTAAAGACTCAGAAGTAAGGAACACAGGAGAGAAAACCCAAACTATTTTAGAGAATACTTAAATCATCATAAGCTCATGATTGGTAGAACAGATAGTAAAAGCACCTCTGGTAAAGGCTCAGAAGGAAATGAAAAATACATTATTAGAAACTGGAAAAAGAGAAGTCTTGTCATATAGTTGCAGAAAGTTTAGCAGAACTGTATCCTACAGTTATATGAAAAGCAGAACTTGTAAATGATGAACTTGCGTTATTTTTCTGAGGCGATTCCAAGCAAAATGGTTAAATATGTGGCTGGTTTCTTCTCATTTCTAATAATAAAATGCAAGAGAAAAAATATAAGGAAGAAGAAATAACTTACTCAAAGAGGAACCAGGACTTGATGAAAAGGAAAATTCCTAGCTATCCAGAATATAAAAGACACTAAATTTAGCAGATTTGCTGTCAAGAAAACGTGCTGTGGCAAGAAAGGCAACAGGGTCACTGGACCTTATTCTAATGTCTCATGGGTCAAAAGATCAGAGTATTCAGTTACAGAGAGGTCTCTTTAAAAAGATTAAGCATGTGACTCCTGGATCCCCTCAACCATGTCAGCAGAAACCAAAAATAGTCATGGGATAATCTAAAAGAGGCACGTGGAGGAGTTTCTTGTATAACGGGGTGAATTCCTGTGACATACACAGGAGAATCATACGGTGCTTGATAATGTTATACCAACAGAAACATTGCCAGTTTGGACTGGAAGAGATAGATCAAAATGAAGAAAGGCTGGAGGATCCTTAAAACTCCAGTAGTCAAGAGACAAGCTGATAAAACTATTCAGGACACATACATGCCACTCCAATGAAACAGGGAGGATGATACCAAGGGCGGGTCCTCAACCTCTGAGGGAAGAGTCATAAGCCCAGAGGACAGAACTAAAAACCACAGAGGATTATTCCCAGGCTTTTAAATCTAAAGCTGATGTCTCATCTACATTTTAAAATTGCTTGGGACTGGTGACCCTTTTCTTTCCTTCCCTTTTCTCCCTTTTTGAATTGAAATGTCTACAGTTGTTATTATATGCCTGTCCCAGCACTGTGTTTTGGAAGCAGATTAACTTGTTTCTTGAGTTTCATAGGTTTGACAGGAAGAGAAATTGTGCCTCAAGATGCATTATACCCAGAGCTTCACCCACCGCTGATTTAGATAGTATGAAGAAGGGTGGGACTTTTGAGGTGAGATGATTAAATGAGATTTTGGACTTAAAGTTGATGTGGTATTGAGTTGAGACTTTTGGGGATGTTGCAATGGGGGTGAATGTAATTTGCATATAAGATAGACAGGCATTATGTGGATCCAGAGAATGAACTTTGGTATGCAGTGTAATGACTCTCCAAAGATGTTTACATCCTAATCTTCAAAACTTACACATGTTACCTTACAATACAATGCCTCTACCTATATCTTTCTCTGCTCTAGTTGTATGCCTTTTCACTGCCAAAGAAGAAAGTATATATCTGAACAAGAAGGAGTTCTGGGCTAAATTATAAGTGAGAGGGTACATTAGGATTTGGCCAGGTGCCCACAATTTTCATTAATCATGTCTTAAAACAATTCCTGTGGGACCAAACTCCCATTCCTTCCAAATTTATGAATAAACATGATGAATGCTACAAATACCCCTGGGCTCCTAACAGCTAGTGACACAGCACTGGCAGCCTGTACTCTAGGAGGAAGCCCTGAAAGTACATCTCCCTGAGAAGCACACAGTACACGTGGGAGAATAAGTTAAACCATTTTACATGGGCAGATCAGTCGTTTTCTCTGTAATCTCCTCAGCACACTGGTTAAGTGAAAAATCAGCCATTTTTTAAAACTGGGCATTTTAGTGTCCACGAGATAATAATTCTCATTTACTTATTTCAGTGATTCATAACTCATTCAGACTTATCCTATCTTGAAGTGTTTACCATTTGATGGCCATTTGTTTGAAGAGCTGTTAAGCTTCAGATGTATTTTCTGTACTGTCAACATGTATTATAAAAGTACTTACAATTATTAGTTTCAATAAAATGCATTTGTAGCTAGTAACACTGCCTCCTTTTGTCTTTATTTTAAGTGCTACTTGAACTACAGTAAAAAATAAAAATAATTTCTAAAATATTTTTAGTTATTTATGTTGATAAGACATGTGTCTTGCCCATATGGAACATATAATCTAAGGAGAAATGAAGAAAGACAATTATGAAACATTATGCTAGTTACTAAATAAGAAGCATGGTGCAATGTGGAAAGAGATATGGTTGAATTTATGCAAAATCAGTAAATTATATCCTTGGGATATATTTAAAACATTTTACTATAATATAAGACCGGGTGTTATCTAACATAATGTAAGACCAGGTCTTATATTAATTTTTGCTCCAAAAGACGCATTAGAGCTGATTGTCTGGCTAGGTCTTATTTTCGGGGAAACACGGTATTGTATTCTTCATTTCATTAAGAGAGATATAATGTAATAAAATGATCTCTGCATAAATCTCACTGCCATTAAATTGTGTTTTAATCCTGGACCATTTTCCAAGAGAACTATTTAAGATAATGCTAATAAATTGGTGGTTCAGAGTTTGTCAGTAGAGTCCTTGCTAAGATAGCACTTACTTGTTACCTGTTCTGAGGAGATGGATTTATTAAATAGAGTCAGTATCAAATACAAAAGTGAGTGAACATACTTATGTCCTTGATTAATACCAGATACTGAATACCAGATACTACATCACATGGAATACTGTTCTGCTGGGAGAGTCTGATGACCTCAGGTACAATAGCAAACCCATGCTCTTTTCATCCTAGGTAAGTCTTTAAATAAATAACTTAAGTTCATTCAAATAGTAATGGTAAGGTCTAAGATTTTTAACGTAAGCTTTACAGACTCCAGAACTTCTTGCAGCATGCAAATTATAATACAGAATCATTACACTTAACTCAAAATGTCTTTTCTTGGCTTGAGAGGTACCAAAAGATTTGTCTGCAAACACTTACATTGTACAGCCAACTTGCCTTTGCTATGGTCCAATACCATTTAAGTCTGGAAGATTCAAATCCAGTTTTGCAAAGAAGGATTTCTCAGGAAAGTGTGGAAATAAGATAGAGGTATGATAGAAGGAGAGAGAAGAAAGTAGACAGAATTTTCACAGGGTTTTAATTCCTTGCATAATAGGATACAGTTTCTATCTGAATTTTATTCACTGATGCATCATCAGTCTTACACTGTATCTATGCAATCATAGTTATCACTGTTTAAAGGTTTAGCAGAGCACTCCCATTAAACGCTAAACAACATTCTTTCAAATCTTCTCACTTGTCGTTCTGGATTACTGTGCAGCATGATTAACCTAAAGTGTGGTCCAGCCAAACCAGAGCCAGCGCTAGGTTCATATCACATCTACCCGTATGTATGAGTGCTTGTTCAATTCCAAACATTGCCCAAAGTTGGCAGTCTTTCCAACCCTTAACATCGTGCATGGGGCCTGCTTATCCAGTGTGGGAGGAGAACTGTTAGAGCCTGCATTATTTCATTCTTTACTAATGAGGGATCGCAGACAGTAGGAAAATGCTGCATTCCTTATGTTTTTAGATTATTCTCAGAGTAATTTACTACAATTACTTTTACATTAGCCAAATCCACCCATGAATCAAATATAGTTTTAGCTATCAACTCTGCATTTTTTCCTTTTCATGCAAAGGAATACATGTGAGAAGTCAAAAGATCTCTTATTCCTTTATTACTGATTCATTCCAGCTTCTTGTCACTTTGCCTTCCTCTCAAAGCATCATCTTTGTATTTTTTTACTGAAGATTCTTTGTAAACTTACCAGTGATGACTCTCTCAAACAATCTGAAAATTTTGTCCTTCATAAAAAATGGACTGAGGTAACTATTCTGCTGAACCCTCAAAGATTTTTTTTTTTTTTTAATTCAGAGATTGGTGTTAGGTCTTAAAGAGCTGCCAGAGGACATGTATAATAATCTATTACTTTGCAAAAAGAAAAAGGAGGCATTTTGGAGTAACATGTACCATAGGATAGTGTAGCCAAGTTGTCTTTCTAATTATGTTTCAGAAAATCATCTCATCCACATTTGCTGCAAATAAAAATAATGAATTCCACTTAAAATATAAATAATGTACTATAGGATAAAAGAAAGACATTGAAGGAGTACCATGCATAATCATTAACCTACAATTCAGGGGTGGTATAAAGTGAGAGGCATTGGTTTCAAGAGTGTTTCTGTTCCTCCAATTACTACATGCATGAACCTGAAATAATTCAATTCTGTGTGTCTTGGTTTTCTTATTTGTAAAATGGGCATAATGAAACTTTCCTCATGAGATTCTTGGAGAATTAATTAACATTAGGAAAGTGCCAGGAATACTACCTTGTACACAGAACTATTTCATAAATTATGTTACTGTCATTATAATAAATAAAGGAATCTGTTTACATCTAAGAAAGAAGAAATTAAGACTGGTCCATCATAGGGAATAGAATTTAGGTACATATACTGTTGTATGACCAATCTATTAAGTTACTGCAAAAGAAACTGCAGTTTAAAAGGTTAAAAATAATTGCAGAAACCGCAATTACTTTTGCACCAACCTAATAATAATCATTTCCAAACAATTTCTCTATTGACTACTTCCTCTATAGAGGCTGTGGCAGTTAAACAGTTGCATTTATCACCACCCTTGTAGCTAGCCATGGCTATGGGACACAATTTTAGCCTATGAGCTGTATGCAGAAATCTGACAAGGGTTTCTGGAAAACCTTTTGCTGACTTTGAGCTGTTTATATAAACCATTCCTGAACTCAGAATATTTTGAGGTTCTCACATCCTTATTTCCTATGGCAGCTGGAAAACTTGCAAGAAAAGGCATTCAAAGTGCAACTAGCATTTTAGGACTGTTAACACACAGTGCCAGCAGTGAATAAATAAACTAAACACAGTTGTTTTTCTTCGTCCTCAGGCTCACCATAATGCTGCTAATAAATCTAGTTTTTTTGTTTTTTTTTGTTTCAAGACAGACAAGATTTTCCTTTATGCTATATACTTTACAGTAATAGTCGTCAGAATGATGAAAAGATGCTAAATTCAGATTTTGTTTTCTAATATTTAGTTGCTGGAAATCAACCAACGTGCACAGAGGAGTCTTTAGATATCAAGGCTTTCTAAAACATTGTTAATTTGCTGTCTTAAATTTCACTTGGAGCTCCGTTTAAAAAAATGCAAAAGAAATATTTACATAATGTGTCACTTTCTTCTTTTAGGACCCTTAAAGATACAATAGCAGGTAAATGATGACTGACTTTTGTAGAATTAGTGTAGAATGAAAAACAAAGCCAGTATAAATAAGTGTACAGTTAAAAATGTAGCCATACCTGGCCTACTTTCCTGCTAGGTTTATCAAATCAATCAGTGAGAAAATAATATTTTAGGTGACAAAATGATGGCTGGTGATATCATTTACAGTCACATGTACCATTTATCATAGAGATCATATAGTAAATTTAATAGACATCCACAAATGATTTACCAAAAATCTATTATGACTCTATGTTCTTCCAAATTTTGACTACCCATAGAATTTTGGAATATTAAAATTCTTGTGGCTTTTCACTGGCTCCAGGCTTGAGTATCTGCCAGCAGTTAGGGGGAAAGTCCTCATTACATTGATGACTAGGAATTTCCACCTAACTTAATGAAGACACAATGCAAATATTCTCAAATTCTGAAAGACTGGCAGATCTATAAAAACGGCTGAAGTCTCATGCAGTGCATTCTAATATGACTGACTAATTAGAAACGTTAAAACCCTGAGTCCCTCAAAGAACTTGCAAAGTTAGACAAGTTGGACCCACTGAATGATGTTTTGGAAAAATGAAAATATCACTGCAAAAAGCAGTATTTCTTTTTTTCCATTTTAGGTTCCTATGTTTGATGAGGAACATAGATGAACTCACAGGCTTTGAAGGCCTTAAGAATTCAATTCAAGATTTTGCTCAGGAACTGGGGACAGAAAAACAACAAATATGCAGTTTTTACCACAAGATTGTATCTTAAGAGTTTACAGAGAAATCCAAATTACTAATCGCTGGGGTCACTGTGATTGGGTAACTGGGACTTACTTGGTTTGGTTTGAAGTTAAACAACTCACTGTTAAATAAATACTGTGATCCACTCTTTCTTTTAGTGATGCAAATACTTCCACATTCATGCAGAAGCTTGTTTTCCTAATTATGAAAGTCTACCTTATTTTATATTTCACATAAGATTGATTTTGAAGAAATCACTATACAGCATATTTTTAATGTAAAGCATCCTTTCAGTCATAGTTATTCTATAGTTCTAAACTGTAGCATACGCCCTTTAAGAGCTTTCTATTGCAGAATAATTTTCTTATCTTAGCATTCAAAAGCTTCATCTGCCCAGTATTAGCTTTGCATGTTAAGAGGAGAATTCCTCCCCAACGGGAAGAGCAAAAAGACTAGACATGTCATAAATATTTAAGGGATAAACCAAATAATAAAATATTTACTAAAGATTTTCTTAATAAAAGTCAATACCAAAACCAATGATAAAAAGTTGCCAAACCACAAATCATGCTCAATAGTCGAGCTCCAGAGGCCAGGGAGATAATTAGAAAGAGGCTACATTAGAGAGTAAATTAGAATACAAAGGAAAAAGTGTGCAATCTTGATAAAGGAAACCAGGGAAAGAAGTTGGGGTTCAATTTGGGAAAAGGGGAAAACTCTCATCCAAACTCACTATCCAAAATATTAGGCAGTTCTAAGGACCAGCAAAAGCACGGATCCTGAGCGAGTCAAATTACATAAATGAGCTAGAGAAAGGCGAACACCCACTGTTCTCACCTGGAAGACTGACTGATCTGCCTATTCTCTGAATATGCCTTCAGAATAAAATATCTGTGTCTTCGCTTTTCTTTCTCCATGCTCAAGAATGCCTTTCCTTCTGCTTTCTATCCATTCAAACCCATTCGTCGTTAAAGGTCTACCTTCTCCAGGTAGCAGTCAGCTTTTCTGTTAACCCGTAGTATTCACTGACAGTACCACATGATTTGGTACTTATGAATTTGCTATAATATGATGTGAGTACATGTATGTGAGTATATGTATGTATAAGCAGTTTGAGGGTGGAACCATACATTTTTAGCTCCTCATTGCCTAGAATGTTATATATTTTGTAACATTTATTTTCAGTATATTTTCAACCAATATTTCTAGAAGTAATTTAATTGACTTTATTGCTAAGCCCTACCAAATAAAGGTAATTTCACAGCCATTAAAATCAACAGAAAAAAGTACTGATATGCCATCAACATGTTGCCATTCTTCATTGTTCACATGGTAAGAGAAATAAAAAGTATCAAAAGAATCAATTGAAAGTTATGTACTATGTAATTAGAAAATCCAAAACTACCAAATTTAAAAAATGAAGTTAATAAAGGAGTTAATAAAATAAATGAATAGATCAATATTTATATATACGTATATATGTACATATATTGTTTTATTATGTGCCAGAGTCATTTGAGATGTGCCAGGACATAACAATTTACAATAAGAAAAAAACATAAACTGGGCCAGTCTGGTGGCTCAGGTTGTTGGAGCGCAGTGCTCCTAACGCCGAGGTCACTGGTTCGATTCCCACATGGGCCAGTGAGCTGTGCCCTCTACAGCTAAGTTTGTGAGCTGGGCTGCTGTGAGCAGCCAGAGATCAGCATGAGCTGCCATGAGCTGCTGTGAGCGGCCCACATGATGACCCGCGACCGACTGCCTCAGTGGGGGGAGTGCAAGGCTCATAATACTAGCCTGGGCCAGGGAGCTGTGTCCTACACAACTAGACTGAGAAACAACTGGCTTGAACCACAGTGGGGGTAGGGGGAAGAAGGAAGAAGGGGGGAAAATACATATACATATAAACTAAGAATAATTTTAATTATATGAAATGATTCAACCTACCTGAAAAAAAGAAAAACTATGAAGTTTTCAGAAAGATGTAATATAAAACTTGGAAAATTGTATAGATTGTAAATGTATAAATTTTTTCCAACTACTTTATAGAACTAAACAAGAAGGTAATACAGATTGTTGTAGAAGAAAAAAAAAAAGAATCAGATCTAACTTTCACCTAGCAGGAAAATGGACAAAAATATGAAAGAATATATTCAGCAAAGGAGGAAAAAAATTCCCTACCATATAATAAACTTCTTAAGATCAATAATAATTAAAACAATGTGTAAAAAAAAATCTCCTGGAATAGATAAAATAATACATAAATATTTAATATTTATAAAAGAAGCATCTGAAAACAATAGAAAAGAATTTTTATTTAATCAATGACACATACATGTTAGGAATTTGAAAACAGAAGCTATTATAGACCTATAACTCACACTATAAACTAAAATAAATCCACGCGTATTAGATTGTTACTTTCAAAATAACTATAAAAGAGTTAGAGAAGAAAACATTTAAACATCTAAACATTTTGGGTTAAAAATCAGATATTAAAAGAATGAAAAACTTTATATGTAAAAGTTAAAACTCTGAAATTCAGAAAAAGATTAAGTAGGTTGAGGAAAATAGTTGTATCAAATGGAATGATAAAAGAATATAATCAGAAAATCATCAACATCCCAGTAAATAAATGACATAAAAATGTTAAAAAGAAGAACTCAATTAATAAAATATATAGGAAAGAAACTTTGGTAGTAATTAAATAATGATCAAAAATAAGGTTCCATTTTGCTATTAAATTCTCCAAATCTTCAAAAATATATTGGTATACATAAATTGCTGATGTCCAAGTAAAAGTGTTATTATTCTTTACAATTTGGAAGTATCTAAATTTAAAAGTTTTGAGAGCAAAAACTACAGAAAATAATGCTAAGGAAGGAGAAAGCCGTTGAGTACAAAGATGTTTACCATGACATTAATTAAACTAATGAGGTAGAAATAACCTAAACATCTAGCAACAGAAGAATGTTAATTAAACTGTACTACATACACTGGACTGATATTGTTAATACAACTATTACTACTAATAATTATGACATTTACACAGTAAAATAAAAACATTTTTTTTTATTTTATAAAGTAACAAATATTTATACTGTTTACGAAGAATGGCTACAACTGTGTCAAGAAATACGTGCATATGTGCAATTTATCATATAATCATTGTGGTATTTTTCTCATTTGTGTTATGAAATATAATCCTATAATATTACAACTACATTTTTTTAATTACAGGTAACTTTAAAAGGCTTGTCAAATTACCTTCTAACTAGGTACCGATTAATCAGTATCAATTAATTCATTAGAGTCCATTTTTCAGCACCTTCACCATCTCTGGATATTGTATCACTTTTTAATAACTTTTTGGTTTAGTTTAAATATTATTTTTCATTGTTATTTTTTATTCTGTTTCCTTAATATTTAATGCAGATTAACATCTATTTGCCATAGTTGGCCATTTACGTTTCTTCTATGACTACTAGATTATTTATCTTTTCCCATTTTTATTGATAATTTTCTTATGATTAAGTAGATTATTTTCTATATTAAAAGTAAAAAAGGTAAAAACAAAAAATGCATGCATTACGTTTTTAAAAGGCTATTTTAAATGTGAAGACTCTTAATTCTGAGTGTCATCTGTCCATACCCTGATCATCGATTCATGTGTAGATATGTATTTCTATTGTTTTCTAGTTTATAAAGCATTTTCACATAGACTGTTTAATTTTATTTTTACAGATTAGAGTTCATGAATTAAGTTTTAGGTTGTTCATTATGGGAAATGTCAAATTTACCTAATTATAAGTGTGACTTTCCTATATATGTTCTAGTGAGAAGTTTTTTAGACTTATAGTCAACTGTCCTAAATTTCAATCTGAAGATTTCTCTTGTGAGCTATGTGATCATCTGCAAACTGTTTCCTCATGTATTAGATTGAAAAGTTATCTTTGAATGCTGTGTGAGGAGTAAATCAGATAGCATTATTTAACTGTCAAATCCCTGACAAATATTAGGGAATATACTTCCTTTTTTACCTTTCTTTGCCAAGGTTCTACAGTACTCTGCAGAAAGCAGCTCTACATGGAAGCTCTCATACAAATAATTTTTTGTTTATTGTTTGGTGGTTGTGATATTTATTTGCGATTCACTTGAAATACTTTGTAATGAAATATTCTATAAAGCAAGATTACCTTGAAAATGCTATAGTTCCGAAAACTAGATAAGATAACCAATTATTATTGAAACCTAAAGTTGATTTGTTTTGGTTTCATTCTCTGAGATTATCACCAAAGAATATCTGGTATCTACCCATGAGAAGACTTTTTAAAAACTTGTCAAGAGCTATCAGCCCTAAGACTATATTCCTATCAGCAGTAAGAATGATTGAATCTGTTTAACTTAGTTCAAAATAAATTATAGATTCTCAATAAATATGTATTATGTGATTTAATACCAGAAAAATATCCCAATAGTCATTTTCCAGAAAGCCTTTTAATGTTGTCAGGTTAGTTTCAAAACATGTTTATAATTTGATTTTGTACAATTTGACTTTGTAATAATGCTTTTCACTTCTCAGACTGACCCAGTTACCTTTCTGATTTGTACATTATTCATGTGTGGCTCTGCTTGTGTCATAATTGAACTGAGTAAAATGGCTCTCACTGAAATTGCACTCAATGACGAGTGTGTATATACAACTGCTTATGCATTTGTTTTCATCTTTTAACTTACCAAGTTAACTGCCATTTTAGTTTCTGGTTTAGGCTTGAATTTAATTTAATCTGAATCAAATTCTCACAAAAGAACTGAAAGCCTCATAGAGCATAGTAGAATTCCTTGAATTTGTGAAGAGAAAATAAGTTTATATACAGATAAAAGAAACTATAGAAATCTGATCTACATGTGGTTTTATGACTTAGAATATTACACTATTTAAGATTTCTGTCAAAACAATTTGCAACTAATCTATTTGGATCTACACTTACATGTTTGGAAGAACAGTGAGATAACATTGGAAAATGAGAAATAGTTTTTATAAAGACAAATCTAATATTTCAAGTAGTCATTTACTCAGCAAACACATTTATAATGTGCTCTGAGGTGGGTGCTGTGTTGGAATGAAGTTTAAAGGGCATAATTTGATTTTAAATAGTTCACATTCACATAAAAAAGGACAACGATAAAGTGTAAGTGCTATAAAGAACGTGGAAGAAATCAAAATAATTTAAAAAACACAGATATTTGTCTTTTTCTCCACCTTCTAAGGAGTCTCATTAGTAAGTTGCTTATTCTGAAAATAGGTGAGTAGCATTAGGGAAAGACGTAGTCTTTGAATAAAATTTAAAGATGTCAAGAAAAGAGAACACGTGTAAAGAAAGGCTGATGAGTTTCCAGTTTAAGGTTAATGGATAAAATTGGGAAAATCAGACATTATGAACCTAATGATGGTATGCAACAGGAGGTGAATAACATCACCTAAATTTTAGTATCTACAAAAGAAAGAACCACATTACTGTAATCAAACCTCTAGATTTAACTGTCAGATTATAGGATATATATGAGGCATAGAAGAACAAGTTAAGGCACATAAAAATGCAATCAACCCAAACCCGAATATGGACATTCTATAGGACAAAAACCAAATTTCTCAAAACAAGAGAAGAAGGGGGAATTGTCAAATAAAGAAAAAAAGAAAAAAAAAAGACTTAAGACAAACAACAGCCAAATACAATGGGTAGACCTTGTTGGTTGGAATTAAACTGAAACAAACCAACTAGAAAAAGCTTCCTTTGAGACAATTGAGTAAATTTGAATATTTTACTGATATTAGATAATATTAAAGAAATAATGGTAATTATCTCAGGTATAAACATGGATATCATAGATAAATTTTTAAAATTTCCTTATCAGAGACACATACTGTGTTATTCATGGATAAAATGACAGGACGATTAGTTTACTTTAAAATACTCTAAAAAATGTAGGAGGAAGAGAAGAGACAAAAAAATAGTTAATGTTGGTCCTTTTTTTGAAATCGGGTGATAGGTACATGGATGCTCACTACATACTATTTTTACCTTTTGTATCGTTTTAAAATATTTCATAATAAAAAGTTAAAAATAAAGACAATGAAGTAAAGATTTCCCTGTTCCTTTTTAGCTCTCTGAAATCACAGTTCTAGAATTTCCATTTGGTTGTTTATTACATACTCTATTTCTCTGACAATATTTTCTATCTTCGCATTCACTGTGAACATATTATCCTTTATATATTTGAACACCAAAGGAATAGCTGCTTTAAAATTCTTGTTTGAAAATTCCAACACCTGAGTTATGTCAAAGTTGGTCTCCATTATTTTTTCTCTTGAGAATGGGTCCATTGTCTAGCTCTTTGTATGCCAGGTAAGTTTAATTTTATGCTGGGCTTTGTCAATGTTATGCTGCAAAGATGCTGGATTCTCTTAACTTCTGAAGAATCCATTTGTTAGTACAAGCAGGTCATTAATTTGGCTGGACTCAAAAAGTAAACGCTTCCTTTGAGCTGCTCGAATCTCCTGTCAGCCCTTTATCCTTTGCTGTATTGTGTCCTGTGCCTAGTTCAGACGAAGACTTGGGCAAAGTTTTACACAGCATTTGAGCCTCCTCATTTCTGCCTCTCCTTTCTAGGATCCTCTCTCATTTTTAGTGACTATGGTTTCCTTAAAGTCTGTATTATGTTTCTTTATGCCTAAAAGCGTGCAGGTTCTTATTAGAATTTTAACCACATCACAAATAATCAATTTCAGCTTGCTTTCAGGCTGAAAGTCACAAACTGGCAAAATCTTCATATGTTATTTCCTTCTTCCAAATGTCAACTTTTCTCTAAAATCTGCCTGTTTTTATTTTCTCCCCAGTGTTTCACATGATTTAAAAAATATTTTATCCACTAATTGTTGTTATCCATGGAAGGGTTGTATTTGCTTGGAGTTTTACGTGGCATAATACACACACACACACACACACACACACACACACACACACACACACACACACACAATTACCTAAGGCTGAAATCAAGTAATGAGGGTATAAGACTATTAAAAGGTATAACATTAGAAGCCCCGAGAAAACATAATAAATGCAAAGATTACTGTAGTGGTGAAGAATGGATATGGGAAGAAAAGAAAATATTACAAAAGTTCTCATTTCCTACAGATATGATATTAGTGCTAACAATAATAAAAATACGTTCAAATTCTGACGTTGCAATACATGGATTAGTGGGTGGAGATGTGCAGACTAGCTGAAGATAAATTTGATAAAGTGGGTTAGTATCAGACTGTAATGAGCTGCATGTAACATGCTAAGATATTTGAACTTTATCCTACAGAGGGAAAAGAAAGGATTCCTAATGGCAATGGGAAAGGCTATTTATATAATGACTAGAGTTTTTTTGGGAGAAGATTTGCAGAAGCCCTCAAATTATGTAAAATATTTTCCCTAAAACAGAAACAGAGTCTTATGGTGATCATTACTCATTGTATACAAATACTGAATCATTATGTTCTATACCTGACATTAGAATAATGTTGTATGTCAATTATATCTGAAAAAAACAACAGTCAAATTTATTTCCTGAGTAAACTTTTCTAGAGAAACCAAGAGTTATTGTTTTATGATCCATGTTCTTTTTAAGCAAGCAAAGAGCAAAAAACAAACAAAAACTGCACCCCTAACACATTGAACCTATCTATCAAGAGGAAGGCTGAGAATAAATTGCCATTTATTAGAAAGAAACTGCTCATTTAAAAAATAAAACTAAATGTTACTGAGATATTACAAGTGTGACTTTCTCAAGGTAGTTTTGGATTTACTAAAGCAACAGTGAGCTGCAGACATCCTCGCACAAAACAAATAGCTATTCCACAAATGGCTAGTAATAAAAAAAAAGTGAAATTAATATTGCCATTATGAACCTTTTCCTTAATATAAGCTTTAGCATGTAATTTTTTTAAAAAAATGGTTTACCTCTGAAAGGAAATATCACTTTTTTTTTAAAATGGGTTGTGAATACACAAAGTATACTATGTGGAAAACATGATAAAAATTGACATATAGTAAGTGACTATGGACTTGTTACAACACACATTACTGCTAACCCTTCCCTCTGCACTTTTTCTATATGGCATGGATCAGTTTTAAGTTCCATCCTATATAAATAAAATAATAGTGATAATTTTAAGCTACCATTATCGAACACTAATTATCAGAAACCATATGAGGTATATTAGTTTTAAATTTAATTACTGATATGCATTTATAATGAAGATAACATTGCTTCATTTTACAGATGAAGAAATCGACAGGGGACAGGAGAAAGTATATCAATGTGTAACCAAGATTATAAAGCCAATAGACAACAGAGCTGGGGGTGGTATATATTCAGTGTAGCATGAAAGACTTCTGTCCTTCTCATCATACTGCACTGCCATCCAAGCTGTAACACTGCTACAAGGCTGCCTGCACTTCTAGGTAGACATCACCATCAGTAACACAATTTAGCATCAGTGGTCCAGGTTCACCACTGTCATCCAAAGCAGCACACGCCACCTTCAACCATTCATCCTGCTGGGTTGCTAGCTTTATAAGTAGCTAAGAACCTTAAATTGTGGATGATTCACCTTCCCATTAATGGGTTACCGCAGCAACGCTGATAAAGCTGACTCACAGTTTAGGCATTAAAAAGAGATGGCTGTTTAAATAACTATACAGGGAAATGTATATTCTGTGATGTCCGTATTCTGAAAAGAGAATCATCATCCCTTAATTTAACTGTTTGTAAATCAAATATTTCTTCAAGCTAGGCATACTTTACAGCCAAAGTCAATTCTCAGTAATATCGTGACTTAAATAAAGTATGTTTTATTGCATTCCTAATCTGCCTTCAGCAGGACCAGTTGGCTTTTTTACATTTAGTGTCTGGCACCCTAACTGCAGAGTTTCCACTGCAGGCTTTCATGGCAATCTGTTTCCCGATCCCAGGCACTCATGCTATAGACCAGAGATTAATTTATTTTTTAAAAGAAAAAAAAAGATACAATGCTTATTTTTGAGATATAATTTAGTTTAATGTATTTAAGGGTATAGTGTCTTCCAGTTTCTGTCTGATATTGGGTACTTTTAAATGCCTATAAATAGTTGTATTTAATAGTGTGTCCAGATTACAACTGTTATACCTGGGAGGTTTGGTGCAACCACATCTCTTCACCCCCATTACCAGAAGTTGTCTAGACCAACGTCTTCATATGAGACTCAAAGAGGATTCATGCATTGACCTGTAGAGGAGTAGATTCAGGAATATTTTTAACTGATACAAAATTACGTGTGAATGTATTACTATGAGGAGAGAGACTCACTTTCTTCAGATTCTCAATGAGGTTTGTGACATATAGAGAAAGGTTAAGAACCACTCACAGCCTTACCAAGATTTAGATATGCTTTCAAATGTCACTACAATTATGCTACTAAAGTAGCTTTCATCTTAGCTATTCCTTTACAGATAATTCAAGTGGATTTTAAACTATTTTTAATTGACAAGGGGAAGCAAAAAGCATAATTGCTCCCGAGGTAGCAATTTCTCCTTATTTTTGATGATCTGAATGCCAGATGTTTATATTTATATTCACCTCTATTGCAAGTATGATACCGGAAAAAACACAGAATTCTGGATTCTGCATCTCAGGCCCCTTATGTGCTCCAGGAAATGGACAGGGTTTTGCATAAAAAGATGTGAGAAACTCCTTTATGTACATCAAGACAGAGTGGTAATAAAATCTAAGCTTTGATTGCTGACTCTGGCCTTGAATGCATTATATTAATCTGATTCATCAGAATGGAATGGGGCAGATTTAGTGTTTTCCTCAAAAATTATGCATAAAGTTTCATTTTAATCTCTCTAAATAAGACTACTACTCCATTCCATTTTAAAACTTGATAGAATCATCCCAGGTTTAGAATTAGCTGTACAGAGAGTTCAAATTGAATCTACATTATTTAATTATTGGATTTGAAAGAGTTTACTTGATTAAAAACAGGGAAACAAATGTGTTGGTACTTTAGTTTTCAACTGTCTGGACCTATACTATGAACTTTGGGGTTGAAGCTGTATTTCTGTTATACAGTGGCTGGTGACTTTCAGTGATTCATTTGTTTTATAATTTTCAACACCTGCTCTGAAATGCCAGACACTCTTTAATCGAGTGCAGTATTTGTGCAATAGGAGAAAAAGATAGATGACCATACATACTGTAATAATTATATCACAAGCACTATATTCACAGAAAGCACAGGGATTTGTGACATGACATTAACAAGATAGTTAAGAATATTAGGGATAACATCGAGGAGGGAGACAATTCCTGAAATTATTTTTACTTAATTACAAAAGGTGATAAGGCTTTTATTCTTGCATGATTAGGAAATGGGTGACAGAGCTTGTCAGAATGAAACTGAGCAGGATGACATGTCAATTGTAGTGAAACGGGAGGCAGTCAGAAAGCTTAGGTACCATACGGACTGAGGTAAGCGTGGCAGGAAATGAGGCTGTAGAGTTTGGCGGGGACAAGATTATAAGCCTTAGAGACTTATGGGGGTCCATGACCTTTAAAGAGTTGAGATATAGAAGTAACAACAAAACAGTGAAACAATTTTAAAGTCTCATCTTCATACAATTTCAAGATTGACTTGTGTAATGATGAGAAGAGGATCATGCAATCTTTAGCCAAAAATGTCACTGCTAGCAATTTGTGAGCAATAGTACAGAGGATAAGAGGGTATTTGAGTAAAGAGTTAATCCATGTTTAACATGCGACTCTGGTGTTCTCACCCTTCAAGTGGCTTTAAATATATGTAATGTTCTTACTTCCCCCACCCCCAAATCCTTTAATTCTTCTTCTCAGGTGAGCTTTATTTTATGGATAAGAACTCTTAAAAGCCAGAAGGGAATTTAGATGCTGCCTGAAGGAGAGAAGAAAATTAAGCAAATCATTCATAGCCTCTACTGGGATACAATTAATTTCAAGATAATAACTCCTGCACTTACAACAACCTAGAAACCTCCTCTGTAGCCCTATGAGCCCTTTACATCCAGGACCTCCAGTAGGCCCCGATCAAAAGAAGCAAGTTACATTCTTCAAGCAAAAGAGCCACGCCAGTTGTCTGAGAGGTGAAGACCTCCCGATAGACGATTAGGTGGCTCATTTGTCAGAAAGAATCCCTTTCAAGACTAAAGCTAAAAATGTGGATCTTGTATTTTAAATATTAACTTATGCATCTAAGAAAGTAGTAGGCATGACATGATGGTCAAAATATACAAAAAGCATCATTTCCAGTTTTTAAAAAGATGGAATCTAAACTCATATTGCTAAAAAGTGTTCATACACACACACACACCACACACACACACACACACACACACACACACACTTTTGTCCTTTTGTTATAACAAGCAAAAGACAGTTGCAGACTTGAGATAGAAAGTAGGGCATGTTTTAATTGGGAGGCACAAACATAAGATAAATGGACTCTTCTCGTGTGAATCCTACGTAAAGGAAAACTATTGAACTCACCCAGTTCGCCTTATTAGGAGTGGGCCTGGCACTTCATGTTGTAATCATTGTTTCATTGCTCCTTTCCACAATTGTCACAATTGCAGAGACTCGTGATATTTACAATTGTTTAATTTGGGGTAACAAGCAGTGCCATTTATCACCTTGTATTTTTCACTATTTCTAACCATTGATTCTAACCACTGAGGGAAGTAAGCAAGATGTACAATGATGGTGAGCCTGAGAAGCCTAGTATATGATACTGGAAACTGGCAAATGGATTTGGGAAGAATGCAATCAGTTGGTAAAAAGGACAAAAAAAGATTCCTCCTTAACATTACTTTTAAAGCATTTGTCCTCTTCTTTTTCGTTAAGTACAATTTTACATGTATATTTGGTGTTTATGTGCACCAATCTTTAGCAAAATTTTTGGTTTGGAGACATTCCTGAACTAAAACGTATTCAATTGCTTAACAGACAATTGCCATACATATTTATTCTAATGTATTTCTTTCTCATCCAGATGATTAAAATTTTAGGTGGCTACATTTACAATCAATCCCATGTTCTTATCTTCCATCTAAACACTGATTGTGATAAAATGCTAAGGAGAGCTTGCCAAAATTTTGGTCAGAGAGAATTAGGCAGTTCCTAACAACCAAGAAGCCTTTTCTGATTTATGTAAGAAGAATGCTTTCCTGACTTATATAAGAGAGAACACATAGATAGATGGTTATAATGTAAAGATCATTTTATCCTAAAGTCAACTAATACGTTGAGTCTCCCTTCCAAAAATAACTTTCAATGAAAAACAAGTAGTCAATATAAATGTGTGCAACAACCTTTACAAGTCATTTGTCTCTTTTAAGTCAAGAACCTTTAAATGCTTGTATTCATAACCTTTTGCCTAAAAAATTCCTATAAGTGAATGTTTTCTATAGAAATAACCTAATTTCGGTAGATAATAGATTTCTGAAAGTATTAATTAGAGGGTTATTTATTATAGAAAGAAATTTGAATAACCAAAAAGCCCTAAAATAGAGTAATAATTAGGTACATTTACTACAAACACAAGCTAGAATATTATATTACAACTGCAATTATTTTTATAATAATACTTTTAAGTATGGGACAAATATTAGCTCATCAATTTAAATAAAAATGTATAGTTAAATAGTTCAACAACTCACTCACCTGCGCACTGGATATCTACATGAGAACATTCATAATAGCCCTGAACTGGAAACAGCTCAAACGTCCATAGACAGGACAATGGAAATACATTGTGGACTATTTAGACCAAGTAATACTTTATAAAACCTAAATGAACTGGAGCAACAAGCAATAACATACATAAAAATTATTAATATAATGTTGAGCAAAGGTACAAAATACATGTAGTAAGACACAATTATATAAAGTTAAACAACAACGTTACTTAGAGAGGTATGCTTAGGCAGTAAAAGTCCAAATAAGTAAGTACAATAAAAGGAAGGACATAATTATCACAAGGTCAAGATAGTGATTCTCTCCAAAGAAGAACAAAAAGGATACGATCAAGGAGTTAAATTACATAAGAGGCTTCAAGGATGTTAACAGTGTCCTGCTTCTCTAACCAGGTGGTGGTTACATAGTTTCTTTTAAATTAATTATCGTTAGTACTTTCAAATTTGAAACAATATATTTCACAATGCCAAGTGTTTTGAAAAGGAATTCAGAATACCTCATTTATTCCAAACTCTGTAGGATTAGCAGAAAACAGAAATCGAAGAATCAATAGAATTAATACAAGTAAATATGAGAGGGAAGGAATTTCCAAAGATATGAAACTACACGGCCAAAAGGAAAGACTTAGTGTAACAAAAGAGACAAGTTAGGCTGTATTGATGGGTATATGAAGGAGAATAAAGGGAAATTAAGCTGGAACATTATAGGCAAAAGAAGGCCCTGAACACTTAAGCACATTAGACACAGCAGTAGGAGTAAGGTGATGGTATTTTACCTGAGTAACAGACCTAGATTATTCATTTGCTTTCCCTATGCCCCATCCACAAAATCAGCATCATCCCAACAGCCTGACTCTTTGGGATGTAGAAAAGGCAGGGCTGAAACAACATTAGCACTGTCCTCTTTCCAGTTTGATACATCCACTTGCCAACACTATGAAGTTTTAAATCCACCAACTCCTATCTATGAATCTTGGTCTCTAAGATGAAAGTTCTGCTTTGGTTGCTGCTGTACATATACTGTTGTTTCATTAGTTCCTGTTCCTGATTAAGCTCTAAAGTGGTTGAGCTTTTCAGATTATAACTCACATTTATAACTCATAATTCACATGCACCGTCTCCGTATTCTTCTGCCCAGTAGGGAAACCTTTATGGCATTTGGAGTTCGGTGCTCAATACACTCATAGTTTGCCTTTTTTTTTTTTTTTAAATTAAATGTATTGGGGTGACAATGGTTAGTAAAATCTCCCTGACAGCCCCTCGTATCTAGGCCTGCTCTCTAGTTAATTGGTGCCTCGTGCTTCCTCCTCAATAAGCCTGACTGTGAAAATATGGACAAGTTCCATGATTTATTTGCATCTCCATTCCTGACTTTAAAAATAGAAATGACACTTGTTTTTCAACAAGTAACAATGGGGATGAAAATCAACTGCTACATATGTGAAGAATTAATTCTATATTTTTGGCTAAAATAATATCCTTACTCCTAGAAGTGATGGAAAAACTGAATAAATATGTTGCAATTATCAAGTATACTTTTTAAATAAAAAAATAAATAAAATTTTCATGTTTCATGAAAGTGAAAACATCCCTGCCTAAACATTTAACAAAAATTATCTTTGAAATATACCATGGCAGTATCATTTCTTGATAAGAAATGAGAAAAATTTAAGACTAATTTCTAATGGCCTATAACGTACTATTCATTACTTGTGATGACTCATACATAATACTTTCCTTTCCCTTAAGAATAAAAAGCCTCCGCAGCACAAAACCAAACAAAAAACCCACCATGAAGACATTTTTTAAAGTCTTGGGTGTTTATATTTTAGCTAACTAAATTCTTGATTTAAAAAAATGTATGAAGAGTGTTTTGTTTTCAGATACTTTTTAAAAAAAATTTAAATATAATACTTTCCCAATAAGACAATCACGAAAGAGGGTGGTACAAACAATTAAAATAGCTTTGGTTATAAATTATCCCTCCAGAGACTGTGACTTGTAGTGATACATCTGTTTTTACAAATAATGCTTGTAATAACATTGCATTACTGAAGTTTCTTCTATGTAAATATTTGTTCCAGTCCAACTTATCCCGAGTCACTCCCACTGAAGCTGCTTGATGGGTGCTCCTTGGGAACTTCATTTTTTGATACGTTTCTGTTCTCTAGTTCCTTGACTGTTGCATGAGTCAATGTGCAAGCCAAGGGATCTGTCAGCTCTAAATTATTGTTTCATGTGCTGTATATTATTAAAACATAATGTCTTCCCTCTGGCTGTTTTCTGTGCAAAATTGTAAATCAATTTCAGTTTCTAAGTGGGAATATAAAAGAGTATCTACTTATCTTATGTATTAGTAAGACTCTGACTACAAATAACTGACAGTTACTTAAGCTAGCTGAAGCAGAAAAAAAAGGGGGAAAAAAAGGAATTCAGGAATCCTCAGATGACAGGAAAGACATCAGGAACCTTGGTGGAATTCTCTCAATTTTATTTATGTACCTTTCTCTGTGGAAACTGACTTTCTCTGCTTCAAAGCGCATACAGGAGAATATGGATGCCCCTTGCTCCTGAATTCTACAAAGTTCCAAACACTTGTAGAATTCAATGGAATGTTTCTTGGTCTCTATTCTCAATTTGCGAGAGGGAAAGAGGTTGCCCCAATCCCATCGCAATTTAAATGCTGGTCATTACAAGTCAAAACAAACCTAGCTGCTGGAAAGCAACCCCTTTAGATAAGGGTGGGAAACTGTTTAAATATTTCTACTATAAGCTGTCTAGTCCCAAACTAGCCTTTTTGTTGCTTGAAATACAAATCCTCACTGTTAAATATGTCTACTATAAGCTGTCTAGTCCAAAAACTAGCCTTTTTGTTGCTTGAAATACAAATCTATTACCTTTGGCCTCAATTTGAATTCAGTCCTAGAGTCTGAGAAGAGGCCTACAAGCCTAAACAGATATATTTGTGGTAATTAGTCCCTTTAGGAGAAAACACAAAAGGCTTTCCGATCTACTCTGTGATTCGGTTCCCTAAGGTAACTTTGGCATCTACAATGTGTAGCTATTCAAGGCCACTGCTTCAAGTCTCATACCCAGACTTACTAAGCAGGTAGACAATCTGAAACAAATGCCAGGAATCTATGTTACAAGGGAGAAGCTGTGAGTATCAGGCAAAAACAATGTGCAATTCATTCCTCCTATTAATGAGCCATTTCCCCTTCAGGCAAATCATTTCACCAAAGTATGATACTGAAGGACTTCAGTCAGACCTTCTTGACAAATTGGACATGTTGTTGGATAGGTGCCACTGTTTTAGAAAGAAACACAAGGCTGTTTTCAGCAGAGCTTTCTCACAAAGCAACCTGGAGAGAGAACACACAATTCCATCAGTCCCAGATTATCTGATGTGAAACTTCAGAGGATTTCCTTATGGGACCAAGAAGAGAAGAAGGCATTGGGGCAGTAAAGGAAAACTAAGTTTACAGAGCAGAAAGTCAGAGATGGATTTAATTAATGGCAAGAGATATTGACAAGACATATACTACAGAAAATGGAAATTAAAAATATTATGCTCTTAACCGATTTTTCCTGATTTTTATAACAGCTATAGCTCAGAGGCAGGAGAGTCAGAAACAATGAAGCTAGGTCATCAGCACAGCAAAGTACTTCCGCTGATAAAGCTTGGCTGTGTATGTGTTCCTTAAAAATACTGGAGCATATGTAACAAAGTCAACATATTTTGATGGGACTAAAATTCTTATACGAGGAACAGGATAAATTTAAGAAAATCATCCTCTTTGTTATGTTGCAAAATTACAAAACATTTCTCAGGAAAGTATTCTCTTTCTTGTAATACCATTTAGGAGATGGGGAATGCATGAGTGTAAGACAAAACTGGAAGTCAGAAATACCTGAAACGTTTCCAATGGGGAACAAAATCACCATACTACTATCATACTTTTAAAAGAGAGAGAATAAAGGGGAAATGGAGGGAGGGAAAGAAGGAGGAGTGAGCAGTAAGAACTTTGCATTATTGTTCTGAGAATTCTCATAACCAATATCAGTTTGGCTGTTTCTCCCTTTATTCTGCCCTATTTTATAAAATGTGGCCTTAATCACTTTAGGAAAGGAAGTACAATAAAAGTGTGTGGTTTTCTAAATACACAGAGCCCAGTAATTCCTATGAGACCCCTATCAGGATTTTGGAATAGAAATCATGACTACTCTATGAAAATTATCCATTAAAAAGAGATTATTTGTTACTCTGATTTTTATAAGCAGTATTTACATTGTACCAGACAGTATCAGAGTGTTAACCCATAAAAACAAAAAAACGAAACAAAAAAACCCCCCACAATGTTTAATGTGTCCTTTGGCAGTCCTGCAAACTCAAATTAGGATACCTGATTCAGAGTGTATGTTACCCATGTCTTTCATCCTTAAATTCTGCCACTGTAACTTCTGAAATATAAGATACTGATTTTTCAGCTCATGGGATTTTCAACTTCACATCAAGGACAATGTATAAATATTTGTCCAGCATAAGGAAGCTGATTCCCTCCCCACTCCCATGCCAACAACCTTACTTCAGGACAACATATGAGAAAACCGACCCAGCTGCATCCTGGCACAGAGAATTAATTCTCAGTGAAATGATGGTAAAATGAGAGGTTTAGACAACAACACTTTATCTTCCTTCTATTAATATGCGGTATCACTGCTGGGAGATCACATTAGATCCAACCTTCCCAAACTCTGAAAAACATTCTACCATAAAAACTGTATTATCTTCCTACCTGACCTGATTTTTTTTTTTTTAGAACTAGAATCCCTGTTGTGGGCTATCCCACTATATCAGTTGTAAATTAACTGTTCTGTTTTTTTCATTTAAAAATTATTATACAGATGGGAAATGATGAGAAATGACTTTTCAAAGGCTATTGGTATTTGTAGCAACTGGTTTCTGGATTAGGAGTTCTTTGTGAGGGAGGGTCACGTCTCATTTATTTTTGCATTTTCCAGTTTCCAGCACAGTACTTCACACACAGAAAGAGCACAACAAAATTCGAAGGAACAAATGGACTCCAAATGAAGCATCATGTGGAAAGAGGAGACCCTCTATCCCATTAGACAGTGACACCATTTAGGAAGCTCAAATACAGTTTGAATTGAGTTTGAATTTTTCTGTTTCAGTCACGGACCAAGATCACAAGAAAACAGCACACTTACAAGGGTACCCAATGTTGAAATCCAAGCGTTAAGCCTGGGTTATGTATGAAGAAAGTATTAGTAAGGCATTCAAACTAAGCTTGATTACTATGACCTGTATTAATAATAGAAGGAAAATAACCCATCTAACAATCGGGGGAGAGTTTCAATAGGTCAAGACAGGCACATCAATGAAATAATGAAATGAAATATTATACCGTGTTTCCCTGAAAATAAAACCCAACTGGAAAATAAGCCCCAGCATGATTTTTCAGGAGGACATCCCCTGAACATAAGCCCTAATGCATCTTTTGGAGGAAAACTTAATATAAGACTCGGTCTTATTTTGGGGGAAACACGGTATATTTAGACAACTATGAAAATGTTAAAGAGTCTTCAGTAGCATGATGTATCAAATTACTTCATGCCATACTTGAGATCCTAGTCTCCTATTAACCTTGTCTTTTTCTCCCTATAATTCTGCTGTAGTGACCGGATTTGCCTAAATTCTAACTGATTCACATGAGCTCAAGGTGACACAGGGTGACGGCCAATACTCACACGTAGCCCCCGCCTTCTACCCTAAGACTTCCTGTTGGCCTGGCTCACTGTAAGACTTGCTCATACTCATGCATATGAGGGAGTTACTATCTTGTGGGGCAAAAGACCTCGGGAAAAGAGTAGCTGGTGGATAAATTCTTCCCCTTTTCTCCCCCATGATTGGCAATTCAATGATATAGTTCATAAGACTTCTTGGAGAATGTTTCCATGAGACAGAGCTTAAAATTTTGTGTTGGTTCTGCCTGCTTTACGTACCTTTTTCCTCATTTCTGCTCTCTGGAATTATACTTCCTAATGAAATAGTAGCACATAAACCATTGTCTCATACTCTGCTTTCTGGAGAAACCAGGTAAGACATTTAAAATGGTCTGAGAAAGTAGACTTTCAGGCCAAGATTTTGGAGCAGGAAGACCCAGTGGCTGGCTAGCAGCAAGCATTTTGCTTCACATGGTCGGGACAGCAGTATACTTTCAATTTCTTTTCCCAGAGAGGTTATTATTCTCCTGCTCCCTATTATATTATAATCTTCAGAGTCTTTGATCATTGTTGACATTTGAGTGAACATCAAACAAGTCCATTAATTTGACAGAATTCTACTAATTTGGATTGATGAGCAGTAAGTGACAAGTATGCTAATGCCCTCGTAAGATGCATGCACGTCGGAGGACTAAAAATAAGATCCATGAATCCTCAGGTTGTGCCATATTGGTGAGGTTTTTGGGGATCTAATGGCCTGTGACCTTTAAGGTAAAGTGTGTGGTTGCACCTTGCACCTTATACCAAGAATAGAGAGACAAGCACTTGCACTCTTTGGATTTTGAAGGAAACAGGTATTATACTTGTGCTCAAACCCATGTATTTGGAGACTCAGAAGACTACTAGTTTTGAATGGCACTCAGAGTAAGAGGAAACTATAGTAGACACGAGCTGTGGTGTATGCTCCCCCAGTACTTGGACCATCAGACCAACTATTCCAGTTGTGTCAGAGGTTTCTGTGGTAGATAAGAACACTGTGCGGAGTCTCCAGAAAACCCCTAGAGTTATGAAGCAACACTATGTCTTTATGGACAAAAACTACTCTGTGTTTAATAAACAGTTCCCAGGGTACCTGGGCTGTTGTAGAAGCTGAGTAATTGTGGTTTAGGAATTCACCAAGTGGTTTAGGAATGACGCATTATGAACTGACTGTTACCAGATCTGAGTTATAATGCAGGCTAGCAGAGCAGAGTTCTGGTGTATTACACAAATTATATTTTGGGGAGAAGGGGTCTTAGTAATTACGAGAAGAGTGAGTAACAGATAATCAAATTCCATGTCAATTATCTATTATACTGACATCTTGACTTCAACTCACTGATGCTCATGTGGGTTTTTTGTTTGTTAGTTTTTACAATCAATAGACAGAGGCGAAATGAACTTGGGCCTGGTTCACAGATGGGTTGGCACAATATGAAAATAGATTCCTGCCATGCTAAAGCCCTACACAAGGTGGCCCGAAGGAACAGTGGGGATCTGTGAGCAGTATTAGGCGATCCACTTTGTATGGAGGGAGCAGTCGCATGAAGTCCAAATATACAAAGATTCCTCGGCAGTGACAGATGTTTGGGGTAGATGATAAAAGGCCAGGAAGAAAAAAAAAAGTGATTTTTTTTTTTCTGAGTAATTGTATACTTTCAATTTCTGAGTATACTTTTTTTGGGCAATTTGAGACAAGAAAACATGGGAGGACACTAGGAGACCTCCTAGTGTGAGGGGTTTGCTGTCCCAGACACAGAGGTGCTTCAGGTTCTCTCGGCCATGACGGCCTCTTGCTCTAGCTGCCCCAGTGGTGACAGGGTATGTGGGTATTCTGACCAAACTTCCAGATGCGAAATGACAGCTGCATGGCAGTAGTGTGCTCTCTCATCCCTGCCTGTTGATATCTAGGTTTGAGACACAGTCAGACCCCACTGAACCCCATTTTGTCCCCAAGCATGCACAACACAGAAGTTTAGGGGAATGCATAAGCTGTGGGGGAACTGGCTAGTAGGAAATGGAGCCAATGTATAAATTTTCTCCCTTTCTCCCTGGACAACAAAGGTCCTAATGACAGTGTGTGAACTTTCTCACATGATGGACCCCGATACCAAGTAATCAATGAACTTATTATCAGTCAGTCTGCCATCACATCTTTGTATGAGCTTTTCTTTATCCTGCTTTACTTCCTCTGCCCCTCCCTGTCCTGCTCCCTAGATTATACTCCAAAATAAAACTACAGGCTCTGATTTCTGGAAAACTAGCTTAAGACACATGGGAAAATCATCATGATATAAAGTTATGTGACAATAATAGGATACAACATTTGATATAAGAATGACACTAGCTTTGTAAAAATTGATATCTAGAGAAAATATTAAGAATAATATATAAACAAAGTGTTATTTCTTGGGAGCAAGATTAGAAATGGTTATTTATTTATTTTATATTCTATAGCTTCCAAACAATGAACACATGTAACCTTCAAAACCTAAAAAAAAAAAAAAAAGAAAGAAAGAAAAAGAAAGTTCTATGGAAAACACTGTCAGCAGGTTTCTGCAACAGATAGGGGTCCAATGGCATAGTCATGGTGAGGTACCAAATTTCACACAAAACAAGTATGGAAGTCAAAACCAAGCAAATCTAAAGTAAAATGTCAGAATCTATTGAAAGGATAGGAGAAGTAGTTTACAGTGACAGTCTTATTTGAGGGCTGATGTCTCTTGATATTATTACTGTTACAGGAAACCTAACATCAATATGTAACAGAGGTACGAGGTAATGAATAATTTCTCAATTGACAAATTAAACAACATCTATGAGTATAAGTGGAAGATGCTCATGAAGACCATAGGACAAAATGTTTGAAATTTGAAAAAGTCTTAAATTCCTGGTCTCTGAAGTTATGAAATATAGGAGGAGCTAATTTCAGTAAGGAGAAATTATAACACAGGTACAACTAAATAAAAAATACTACTACATTAGCATTTGTCAAAGCAATAAATCTTCGGAAATGAATTGTATTTAGACAAGTTGATGAAGACTTAAGGAAACAATATAAGACTCCAAGGAACTAGTAGATAGGTTCTTATTTTGCACGAGAAGAGGAGGGATTGTGTTCCTGCTTAGAGGAAGACATGGAGATGTGAAGAATTAAGTGGCAGAGATAGGATGAAAATAAGTGAGGGGCAAGATGGACAAAGACAGGGACTCTGATGCCAACCTTTCCTTTAAACCTGTAAGTCATGTCTCTGGAACCTGGGATGCTGCGTGGGAGCAGAACAGTGAAGAAGGATTCAATTTTAGAACCAGCTGTTTGTTGCAAAACTGAGATGGCATTCAAAGATGCAGGAGTGCAGAAGCAGAGAGAGCTGAGCGCCTAGCAGAGACGGAACAGGGGCTGCGAGCTGTCACAGGAGATAGGACTGGGGAGGATGGGTGTTGGTTGCAGCACTCATGACAGTGAGATGTAAATCAAAGTAAATTTGTGGTTGTGGGCTCAGGATAAAAAAAAACTCAGCTTGAGTGGATAGCCAGGAAATGTGAGGAAAGCACATATCAGGAAAGACGGTGCCCCCTCAATTACTTCTTTATCATCGTGCTGCCTGTCATCCCTCTGCCAGATCTGTAAGCTAGAATGGGAATTGTAAAGTAGCCATCTGGAGGGATATCTTACAGCCATTTATTGTTTTAAAAAAAATTAAGCTAGACCCTTGTAGATGGGGTGAAGTAAGTCATTACAACTTGGAAGTCCATTCAAAGAATACAGTTTTAAAATAAAATATTAAGCACTCAGTGACATTGATGTTGACTTTCCCCAGACAGGACCACAAAACTTCATTCATCCACTTTTAACTTGAAGTGATTGATCTTATTTTGCCTAATTCAGGAAATGGAAATATTCACGGGGGGGGGGGGGGGGAAACAGACTTGGCCATGTTTGTCAGTGACAGAGAAGGAAATGGGGGTAGACAGCAGGAGACTGAGGGAAAGAAGGGGCAGGATAAAATTAAGGAGAAGCAAGGCCAGCGTCCCAGATGTGTGGTGGATGCAGCTGCACAGCCCCGCACTTAGGAAGGTCCCCCGTTTGGGTCTAATGCCCTGCTGTCGGCATCTTGAAATTCTTAGTTTTTGCTTATTTATATTTTAACAAAAGGCCCCCACCTTCATTTTGTACGAGGCCACACAAGTTACATAGCTGACCCTGAGGAAGACAGAGAAAGGGAGCAAGTTGAAACGGAAAGGAAGAAACAAAAATTATGTTGCTCGAGTTATGACTAAAGAAGCTGGAGGTGAAATGGGCTTCATGTGGCAGGTGCTTGGTGACTATGACACAGTATTGTGCAGAGTGGGATGGGGAGAAATTGGAAAGTTGAGGATATCTGATGCTGTTTTATTGTCATAAACTGCTCAATGAAGCTCACATGTGCCATCCTCTTCGTTTTTCTGGATCCATAGCACAGTGAAAAAGCTAAAAAAAATATGCAAATATGATAAGGGAAATAAATGTGAAAACAAGCTGGATATGTACATGTGCATGTGTGGGTGTGGGAAGGATGGATGGGGGGGTCAGCGCTTCATTCTTCAAAGAATGAGACCTCTGGCATCTCTAGGACATTGAAATCAGTGACCTGGAGGACTATGGGGGTGGGGGGGGTGACACAGAGAATAAAGTGAAGTGCCTTTTACCATAAAATGCCAAAAAATCCAACTTGAACTAAATCTACCTTATACAAATTTTTCTAAAAAATGGGATTATATTATACAATTTTCTTTGTCCTAGGACTATTCTAACTCTGGGTATTTGTGGCAAACAATAAAGATCATGGTGCCCATCCTAAGAGAGCTTGGAGCCTAGTGGGTCTACGTGAACAAGAAACAATCTTATTAAAGTTGTAATAAGTGCTCTGATGACTATATGATGAGTTATAAAAATTCTTATATTGGAAGCCTAATCTAGTATTAGGGAGAGAATTGAGAACCTTCCTGAAGAAACAGCATATAAGCTGAGATTTCCACAAACGGGGGTCAGCCAGGCATGAGGTGAAGGAACTAAGGGAGGATTTCACACCCACTGCAGAACCATGGAAAATTACATGTGGCCAAGGGCCGCAGAGCTGAGAGTTTGCTTTTCTTTTGGTTCCTGTTATACCTTACCACCTAGGACAGTGCCTGGCACACAGTAAATGCTCAATAAATATTTATAAAATGAGTGAATGAATGAATGATATGTCCTAGGATAGCATTAAAGTTTGAGAAGCACTGAGTTCAAGAGATCATGGTAAAAGCAAACATTCAAAGAGTAAACAGATTGTAGTCACTAACAAGAAGATGAGCAATAAATCCAAGAAAGAGTGTGAAAGGCACGACTAATGAAGTATCTAGGTCTGAAACAGCTTGAATCACTCTGGTTCAGAATCACAATCCTCAGAGACCACCAGTTTTTAACAGGCCATACATTAAAGAAGTCTATAGTTTAAAAAGTTGTATCTCTTACATATACGTTATGCAACTCTTAAGTAATGGATCACCCTTTACAGAAAGCAGCTCAATCCAAGTAATTCCATATACCTTTGAGTAAACTATAGCATGCATTGCTTATGAGTTGTTAAAGCTTGGATAGAAATGGTATTTTATTTTCTTTCAGTCTAAGATAGCCTGTCCACTGACCAAGACAGGGGATTTTTATTACATAATTCTTAAGTCACTTTGCTGGGTTGTTTAACTTGGACAGAAATGTAAGGCTTAACACAAACTCACTGTGGTGAGTAATTCAGGACTCGTTCCCCTTTCTTTTCTATGATTTCACTGTCTCCACTAAAGGATTGCCCCACCTACAGACTTAATTTTCTGAAAGAGTGATTTTGTAATAAAAAAGAAAATTGGAACCCTACCTAAATTATTGTTTGCTCTTTCAGACTTTATAATCACCTAAATGATAATTTCCTGTTTAAACCACCTAATCTTGCTATCTCTAAGGGAACGTAGTATAATTTAAAGTATTTATTTTGTTAATTGACATTCTTTGCCTTTCACAAATGCCAGTAGGATCTATTTAAAAATCACAATATCTTTTCGTGATTTATTTGATGAAGGCCAGTACATGTAATAACACATTGGGAGCTTCTGACGGCAAGAACTATGTCGTACCCATTTTTAAAGTACTTTAAATCCATTTCTAAATTGCCTAATACATATCCATTTCCTATCTACAGCCTATTTTCTCATTGAACAATTTTTAAAATCTATTTTTATTCGGTGCCATTTATTTGGTGCCAAACATTGAGCCAGGCACTACATTCACATGATCTCGTTGACTGACTCCAGATATAAAGTTCTAAAAACAATACCTGGTACAGCGTGAGCACTCAGTAAATACTGGCTGTTACTTTCTCCTTTAATCTGCACATATCTAATAATAGCTGACATGGTTGGTACTGTTACCCCACACCACAAATGAGGACGTGGCACTCGGGGTGGGCGGTGAAGCATGAAGCAACACGCCCAAAGTGACCCAGCTAGTATGTCTGAAGAAGTCAGGTTCACCTGCTCTCATGCAACCTCTTCTCACCACACGTGATTTCAGAATATTCTTGGAAGGTGTTTTGTGGCTCATCAAAGAAAATACATGCCCTGAAAATATGGAAACCTAAGCCCCAGTTCAGACATATGGCGTAATAAAGAGTCCACGTCGAAGGAAGAAGATTGAGGCGTTTTGTCTGGAGAAGTGACGTCAGCAGGATAAGAAATGCAGGATGCAGAGGCTGCTGTAAGACCGAAAGAGAACCCAAGCTGTTGTGTATGTATGTGTCCTTTCTCATGGCACAAACCATCTGCAGTGCTCATTCTTCCAGCACAATTCCGTACGAAGTATTAGCTTTGCATGAGGCACTGTGCTGACACTGGACAGTGAGACAGAGGTGGGTATGTGACAAACAGGTACTGCTCTTAGGATGCAAAAAGATTAATAGCAAAAGAGACCCAAGATAGACAAATAATAAACAAACTTCAAACTGGGTTATACCCTATGAAGAAAGGGAACAAGATGCTGAAATAGAAACGTGGTTACAACTTTAGATGTTCAGGAAGCAGTCCTTGTAGTTTTCTGATTTGCATATTAACTTTTAAAATATAATTAATGCTATTCTAAACCATAAAAGTACATCATGAATACTTTTTTTGATGTAGAGATTGTCCCATAAGTACAATGATACTTTAAAAAATCCATTAATATAATCCATCAAATTGATGGGTTAAAAACAAAACATCATATGGTCTTACTAGATTCAGGAAAAAAAAAAATTATAAAATGTACCACATCTACATGACAAAAACTCACAGCTCTATTTTAAAACAGGACTTGTCTAAGCCTAATGAAAGGTATTCACAGAAATACCTAGAGCATTGGTTCTCAAACTTTACTTTGCATGAGAATCATCTGGGGTGGAGGGACTTGTTAAAACACAGATTTCTGGGACGATCCCCTTTCCCTCAGAGTTTCTCATTCAGTAGGTCTGGAGAAGGTCTCAAGAATTGGAATTTGTAACAAGTTCCCAGATGATGTTGACCTTGCTGGTCTAGGATACTGGCCATACTTTGAGAATCTCCAGCTGATACTTAAGTGTAAAATGGCAAAAGCATTTGCTGTGAAGTCAGGATAAAAATAAGAATTCTCATTTCTATTTTATAATTTATAGATCCTAAACAGAATAACAAAAATAAGAAGAGGTTCAAAAATTGAAAAAACAAATCCATTTGTCTTCATTTGTAGGCAATATGATAAACAACATAGACAATCGAAAACATTCACTTAGTAAATACGAACATTCAGTGTTAAATATGTGTGTGTGTGCGTTCCTATATGCCAGCAAAAACCAATCAAAAAATTAATTAAATACATGGTTTACATAAAATTGCCTCAAAAATTATAAAATTCTTAGGGATATAGCTAAAAAAAAGATGCAATATCTTTATGTAGAAAAATTGTTTAATTTACTAAAGCAGGCAAGAGAACCTTTAAAAGTGATGGAGAGATATACATTATTAAAGATGTTATTAATCTATGAATTGAAAGCAATACCAATCAACGTCTCAGCAGGGCTTTTCATAGAACGTAAGAAGTCAACCTCAAATTCATTTGGAAGAATACAGAAACCAGGAATGTAAGAAAGTTTAGAGAAGAAATAGGAGAAAATATGTAAGTCAGAACTATAGGTATAATCAGATAGACCAATGGATCAGAATAGAGAGCCCAGACATAAACACATACACAGATGGAAACTTAATATATAAAAGACTGGCATTACAAAATGCTGACTTTTTAAATAAATGATGGGGAAAAAAAGACTTCCTATACGGAGTAAATCTTTAAAACTTGTGGAAATAAAAAATAATATAGTATTTTTATAAGCCTGGATTAAAGAGGATTTCTTACAAAAGACACAAAAAATGACTGATCATAAACTTGAAGATTAATATATTCAGTAACATACATTTCAAACTTCAAAACAAAAGACCCCTCAGCAAAATTAAAGTCAAACAACAGGGTAGGTCACGATTATTTAAATGCATATAATTGACAAAGAATCACAACCAGAATTATGATTAATCAATGAAAAAGAAGACAAGCAACAGACCAAAAAAAAAAAAATGGGCAAAGGATATGAACACCCACTCGACAGAAAAGGAAACAAAGATGGCCAATAAACTCGTAGAAAGATGTTCAGCATCACTGGTACTGAGGAAAACGCAAATATAATAATAAGAGGCCATTTTCTACCTCTCAGATTTATGAAATTTTACAAAGAGTCTAGAAATCCCAGGTGTTGGAGAGGATATTAAGAAATGATATCTCTCATGCTGGCAGAAGTACAAACTGGTACAGACACTATTAAAGAGCAGTCTGGCTGTATCTACTGTTCATATTCGAGAGAAATAGATTAATGGTGACACACATGTAAATGATGATAAACATAAAAACAGGTTCAATGTAGTACTGATAGCAATAGCAAACATAATGAAATGATTTGATTCCATCAGTAGGGTAAAATGTGGAAAATCATATCACAAACAATACATAACTATACATTAAATATTCCTACTAGCATAGTTATATGTTTTGAGTAAGGGTAACTCAAGTTCCAAAATTAGAACATTTGTGGATATTTTGAAAACCTACAAATGAATACAATGTATTCAATTTAATAATAAAAAAAATACTATCAGAACTACTGGGTTACCCACCAATTTTAGAATAGTAGTGCCATTTGGGAGGTGGGAGGATAAGCTCAGGGTATCCAGCTGTATTCCCAATACAGTGTGCCTTACAAAGTTTGCGTTCATCAGCAAGCTCACCGTGAATACATGTAAGCAAAGATTGTGATTGAAATAATTCTTACTTCTTATTGAGGATGGTGACTCGACACGCTTTGTAAACGATCTCGGCTCTTTCAAAGTTTCTTTGGGAAAATTCAATGAAGCAGAACAGTTCTGTAACCCCTAACGTTGGCAATTTGCCTTGATTAAAATTGTTACCATATTGTGATGAACTTCTGATAGTTGTGTTCATCAAATTGCACGAAAATGTCATGCCCTTAAAGGAAATATTTGGCTTCACCAGCCTGTAAATCTGTATTAGCTATTCTAAGTCACTGGTTCAAACAGCAATCCAGTACCTGGTTCATAATAATCAACTGCAGATAAATCAACGTGAGTCACAGTCATTTGGCTATCCTCTCTAAAAGACACTGTTAATATTAAAATACTCAATGGCACCTGCTTAGCATGTTTGCCTTCATACGCTATTTCCAATTTCTTTGTAAGTTTGCCAAGTGTTTTCAAATGAGTCCCCTGGGAAAATGACCTATCAGTAATTTTTCCCTGCATTTTCTCAGGCTGATAGGAGAGCAGTTCTTTGATCATGCTGAGGGTTGTACTTCTTAGTTTTCCAAGTACAGAGAAACCTTATGCTTGTGTAGCTAGGTAGAGCTTTGTGCCAGCACTGGAGAGTTTTATGTCTTACATAAAGCTCAAAAGCTGAAATCATGATCTACAGGTTGGAGGAATAGAGACTGACTGTCTCAATGATTTGACTAAAATTACACTAAGTTCTTTTCAATTTTATTCTTTAGAATATGCCAGTAATTTGCCCTCTTCCATTACTTTTCTCAACTATATCCTCTTCCCTTCCCTCTGAATTCCTCCTATCATCCACTACCCCAAAGACACACAAAAAATAATTATAGATCTTTCACAGACAGAGGAATATTTTGTTTCCATTATCTGAGGTAAAACTCTAATAGTAATAAAGTCATCATTTTTCAATGAACTGAGATAAAAGTTACATTCTTTTTCCTTTGTTTCTTACAGTGGTGGGAGAACACGTTATTCAGAATTGACACACCCTGTCATTATGGAAAACACTAGAAGAATGGGTTTCACATCAGGAAATTAGGAGAGGAAAAAGCCCTTCCTCTGTGATGGTGTTAAGTTTCTTTTTCCAACGAGGGCAAAAGATCCACTAATTAAAATGAAAGGAAAACCAGGATGCGTTTGACAGCAGTGAAGTTCATTTATTTTCCCTTAGGCAAAAAAAGAAATCTGACAAATTAATTCTAATTTTTTTTGGGGGGTCGTATTTCATTTTCTGATTGAGATTCACCATATTTTGATTTGATTTCCCTATATCTTTTATATTTTGATTTTTATTTCCCTATATCTTTGCATTTACAACTAAAGCAATTTCAATAAAAAACTTGTTTAATTGTTTGACTCTGGTCCATCATAACGTCATTGAGAATTGGTTTCCCCACCTGTGAACTGTGGCTGCTTTTTTTTTACCTACCTTACAGAATAATTATAAAGATCAGCTGTTAGGAGAAAAAGAGCTAGTGTAAGACAGGAATACCCAAACATTTGCAGGAGTTTAGAGGGTCAATAAAATATGATAATCGAGGTGAGAGGGGGATGGGCTCTGTCGGATTTGGGATAAGCAAGTGCGCTCACACAAGCATTTCATCCCTTAAAAAAATGTTAACACTGTGCTGGACAAATTAAAAACAAAAAACAAAAATCCATATAAGTCTTTGACAGCTCCCAAATAATAGTTTGCATCCCTTGCAGTAATGAAAAAAAAAAAAATGGGTTCTGGTTTGAGACAAATAAATTGAAATTACCTCAAAGTACAGCTGCTACCTGGTTCTTTAGTAATTTAGGGAAGTTACTTAATTTTCTTTTTCTCCCTAGCTTTATGGAGATATAATTGACACACAACCCTGTGTAAAGTGTAAGGTGTACAACATATTAGTTTGATACATTTATAAACTGCAAAAGGATTAATACCTCAGCATTAGCTACCTCCTCCATCCCTGTCACATAGTTAGCATTTCCTTTTTGGGATAAGAATATAAAGATGTACTTTCTTGGCAACATTTAAGCATATGATACAGTATTGTTCGCTATAATCACCATGCTACACATTAGAGCCCCAAACTTGTCAATCTCCTAACTGGACTGTACCCTTTGACCAATGTCTCCTATTTCTTCTAGCCCTCTATCCTGGTAACTACCACTCCACTGTGTTTCTCTGAGTTTGTCTTTTTTAGATAACACATATAAATGTGATATCATACAGTATTTATCTTTCTCTGACTTGGGTAAGTACTCAATTCCTTTAAGTGTTGATTTCCCCCCAAATAATAATATTTTCACATAATGTTTCCACACTGAGACATAATAATAATAGTATATCCCTCCTATGATGCTTGTGAGACTTAAATCATATATGCACATCCTACCACCTCAATAAATGGTATTTATTGTTACTGCCTCATGCGAGTGCTTGTACACAATAATGTCCCAAACAGATAATAAGGAGTGTTTGTTTTGTTTTACTATTATTCACTATAGGATATTTAAATAATAAGTTATAAAAATCAAATAAAAAGTTCAGTTAAATTAATTGCTTCCAGAGTCCAGCGTGGAAGTGGGGGGGCATTATTTTAACTGCTATAATTACTTAACATGCAGATAAATTTAATTATTATATCCTTGTGGGATACATTCTTGTGAATACTATCAACAGAAAAGTATTCTGTTCTGGCACAAATAATCTCAAAATTATAATAGAAATATTTTTATGGACTCATACTGATTGTTTTGTATAGAAATATAAATAATTCACAAATCATATATTGGCCATTTCCACATTTTACATCATATGTTTTATGTTTGTTTTTTTAATTTTCAATGACAATAAAACTAGATCTAAGTAACAGAAACTTGTGTTTTTAAATTTCGGACAGTAAGGAATACTGGGCATAATCCATCAAAAAAAAAGATCTACGAAGCCCCTTTTTTTCTTATAAAATAAATCATACCCACAGACATGCATATAAAAATACATGATTTGAATAAAAAATGAAGCAATCACCCTTCCAGCCATGATCCAAGTTAAGTAACAGAACACTGTGAGTACCTTAGCAGCCTCCTGTGTGCCCCTTCCAATGGAATTTCCTTCCCTCCCCACAGAAGTAACCACAATCCTACCTATGTGTTAACGATTTCCTTTCCTTCCTTCTATGCATGAATATTTAAACAATATATTTTTCAGCTTTATGTGTTTAGAACTTGGGTTAAAATGGAATCACATTGCACGTATCCTGTATCTACTTCTTTCTACTCAACAGTATATTTATAGAATGTTCTTCCATGTCGGTGTATGTTGTTTTCCTTGTAGTACAATATTATAATGTATGCATATAGCATGATTTATTTATCCAGTGTATAGTAGATGAACATTTGGGCTGTGTCCATTTAATAAAAATTGTTCTGAAAATGTTTGTGTGAGTTTTCAGGTAAAAGTGAGTAAGAATTTGTCTATAATACGGACCAGCAGTGGAATTCCAGGGTCATAAGAAATGCTCATCTTCAAATATGCTGAAAAATGTCAAACCACTTTCCAGATTGGTTCTATCAACTGACCACTGCAGAGGACAAGAATTCCCTTTGCTGCCCTTCCTCACCAACATTTGATATAGACCACCATGTTCTTTTCCAGGTTCAACATAACAATCAGAGTAATCTTTTCAGAATTTTAATCTGATCACATCCTTGCTTTCAACTCTTCACTGGATCCCTTTACTGTCAGAATAAATCCTCAAATCCTTGGTTTAAGCCACAAGGCTGTGCCTTATCTGATCCTAGCTGTTAGACATTTAAATCTTACCACTTCTGGAGGTGAATAATTATGTTATGGTAGGTTTAATTTGGATTTCCCTGATTACTAATAGAATAAAGTACCTTTTCCTTAGTTTATTGGCCATTAGTGCTTTACCTTTTGCAAAGTACTTGATTATATATTCTGCCTAGTTCTCTACAGGGCTGTATGTTTTTTATCCCTTTATATGAGTTATTTTTTTTATGTTTCAAAAATCCACTCTGTCATTTATATGTGGTTGCAATAATCTTTCACTCTGTGACTTCTATTTTTTTAGTTTCTTTATGGTATCTTTTGATGAAGAGAAGTTCTTAATTCTAATGTTGTTAAATTTATTGGTCGTTCCTTTATAGTTTATAGTCTATGTTTTATGAAATCCTGAGAATATAAAAATATTCTTCTACATTAACTTCGAAAATATTTATAATTTGTTTTCAAGTTTATAATTAAAAATCACCTGGAATGATTTTTTTATAAGGTAGTGATACAATTTCATTTTTTCCTGTATGCATACATAACGAATAGTCTCAGTCCCATTTACTGAAAAGTCCAGGTTTCTTCACTAATCTACAATACCTCCTCGGTGAAACTCCAAATGCCTTTCTAGCATTTAATTTTTACTGGGTTCAATTTTCTGTTCATTTGATCATTTTTATATCCCTGCACTTATACACACTGCCTTGATTATTAGAGCTTTTTTAAATCGTCATGTCTGGTAGGGCTAATTTACTGAACTTGCTCTTCAAGATATCTGGATGATTTGGGCCCTTGGCAGTTTTATATAAATTTTCCACTCATTTTTCCAAATTCCATTAAAAGGATAAAAACTTTAAGTGCATTGGCTCATAGAGGAAAACTGACACATTCACAATACTGATTCTTTTTTACTATGAAAATGATATATGTCTGTTTATTTGTCTTTAAAAAAATTATTTCAATAGAGTTCTTCAAGCCTTTACATATAGAGTTTGGACATATTTTGAGATTTACTTCTAGTGACTTCACGTTTTTATGCGAATATAAATTAGATATTTTTTTTAAATATTCATTTTTAACTATTTGAGGCTACTATATTAGAAATACAACAGATTACTGTACATTGATTTTACATCTAGACAGTTGCTGAACTCTTATTTCTAACAATTTATTCTTTTGGTATTTTATTCTTGTAGATATGCTATATGTCATCTGCAAGTCATGACAGCTTTGTTTCTTCTTTTATAATTTTTACACCTTTTACTTACTTTCCTTGCCTTGCAGAACTCTCTCATGCCTCTAGTACAATATTGAATATGAAGAGTGATAAAAGGCATCTTTGTGCTTTTCAGAACTTAAAAGGAAGGGGTTTCAGTCACTTACTATTAAATGTCCTATTTGTGTATGAATGAATGTTGAATTGTATATGAAAAGTTGTGAGAGGCTTATATTAAGATACATTTAAATACATATTACATTTAATCTGTTCATACTATTTCCTAATTTTAAACACATTTTGTATTCTTAGGAAAAACATGATGTCATGATGTATAATCATTGGTCATGATGTATTATTACCTTTGTTTTACATTGCTGGATTCCATTTGGTAATATTTCATTTAAGCATTTTGCACTTATACACATTAGTAAGCTTGACTTGAACATTTTCTTACTCCTACTCTCCTTGTTGGTTTTGGTATTAGTGTCTCATATGCTAGTCTTAAATAATGAATAGGAGAGGATGATATTTTTGTCTTTTTCTATGTCTTGAATATTGAAATTATTCATTTGTTTAGCACGTGGAACAACACTGTGGTAGTCATAATGACATGTGACCCACAAATCTTGTTTCCTTTTATGCATGGCACACAGATAACATTTGCTTGTCTCCTTGCAGTTATGTGGGGCCATGTGACTACATTCTGGCCAATGGAATGTAATCTACATCGAGAATAAATGGGATATTGTATGTGAAAGTGCTTTGTCACAATAAGTATTCATATCTGAGTCATCTTTTAAGAAAACTGTCTTTATTCTAAAGTAGTCAATTATAATATAAACAACAAATGGTAGCTGTTTGGGTTAAAATCTGTATGTAAAGGACCTAAAATAATAAAAGCCAAATTTGTGTTTAATAACTGTAAATTTTAGTTACTATTAATGGTATTTTGGTAACAACACTATTACAGTTTTCAAAGAGATTTCAGTCTGAATCTGTATGCCATATAACAAAACAAGTCCATAACACCAGTTTCCAAAGGAAATAAAATGGAAACAAAAAAATATAGCTGTGGAAAATAAAGTCTTTGGGATTAAAAGTTACTCTACAACTATCATACAAATATTCCAAATATTTTATTTTGAATTGAGTGAAATGGATGAAAATGTGGTTGGGGAGCATTGTGAAAACTTCAGAGCATTTTGCTCCATTCTTCGTCAGGCATCAGAATGGCCAAAGTAATAGCTCGAAAAGCTAGGCAATCAGCCTTCGTACCCTTCTGCACAAGTTTCCCTTCTGTATCGATAGATATCAAAGATCTGGGAGACATCTAAGTCTTTCACAGACTGGAGGGTTTCCCAGTTCTGGGACTGTCACCTCCTCTGTTCCATACAGAGCAAAAATAGGTTGAGTTTAGGCAGGAATACTACTCTTCTCTATAAGGCCTGGTCCCTGACGGGTGAGAATTTGACAAGTGAAACCAGACTATTTTGAACCTCAAAGATAGCCGTTGGAAAAAATGGGATACACATGAGATAAGTGTGATGAATATTTTTATTTTGTTAAAATTAGCTTTCTTTCCTTCTCCCCATAATCCAGTGCCCAGCTAGCAGTGTCGCTGGGTAAGGGATAACACAGACTCTGTACTAGACCAAAGAGTCAGGCCGAGATGTATGAGCAGTCCTTCATGGTGTGGTGACCATGTTGCTTTGGGGAGGGTGATAATTATTGACGTGTAGTTCTGGGCACAGTAAATAGTCACGGAGGCAGTGTGGACACTAGTAAGGAACACTAGGTTTGGATGCTGTGGAAATAAAATAACTAGATTTCATGCCTACTACTTTTCATTGTGAATTATCAAGAAATCATATTTCTTCACTTCTAAAATGGGGTCATTAGGAGGCCTGAGTACCTTACTGGTTCACAGCAAGGAGCCATGGGATAAAGGAAAGCTTTGTAAACTAGAAAGGCTTGGACACATTAGGGGACAAAGAGGGATTATGTGATAGCGAAAACCACCTGGAAAAAGATCCTGCCTAGCAGAAAACTGGCTTTGTAGAACAACTAGCTTGAGTATTTTATAAACATAAATATATGTTAACATATAACATATAGTATATAGTATCCAGGACAGAAAAGTGGCAGTCAGTTTTATATTCCCAATATACTCTAAGTTCTGGGGCTAAAATCAATGTTCTTTCCAATGTGACCTGTTCCAAAGAGTTTCTGATATGATCACTCAGTAAATTGCTGATATTGATGTGCCTGGGTAATTTACTTACTGCTAAAAATAAAAATTCCTATCATCCTCATCAGTGATGAGAGTGAGATCTTTTGTACAAAACAAAAAGCCATAAGCTCTTTACTGTTAAGAGTTTACCTCTTGATTATGAAAAACCTTTTTCAGTGGGATTAGAACAGGACTGAAAAAGATTTCATTCATTTAAAAAAATGTATGTAACGTAATTATGGGGAATCATTGCAAGGGTTAGATAAGGCCAGGAAGGAAATTTCTAATAAAAAAATAGAACCCAAATATCTAAAACTTAAAAATTTATAAATTTAAAAATTTAATCATTGTTAGAAAAACTTAAAAATTTATAGTCACTGTAGAAAAATTAAAATATACCAAAAGAAATATAAAACCATGTATAATAATCACACTTTGACTATCCTCAGATTTGTTATTTATTAATGTTTTAACCTCTGTCCTCCTAGACATTTATATGGGGAGAAGGATTAAAAAGGACAACTTCTGTGCCAGGGACTTTCCTCACAAAAGTTCTAGGAGTGACAAGATATTATCTCCATGTCACAAAGTAGGACACTGAAACTCAGAGAAGTCAACCCACTTGTTTATAAACTGAAAAGGAAAAGTAGGATTCAGATTCAGGTAAAATGATGTCGAAGTTCAAGGTTTTCCATGAGTGCAAAGACACGGAAATGAATAACGATGCTCATTACGTCACCAGCAAGATGTTAGAATAGAAAGCCCCAGACCCCCCTCACTCCCAGGGTGATACCAATTTAACAACACTGCATGGACCAGCCTCTTTGTGAGAAATCCAGAACCCTGTTAAGAGGCTCCTGCAGGCCAGGCAAGTGTAACGCCAGACACATCAAAGCCAATAGGAAAACATGGGACAATATCTCCCATAGATTCTCCTGTCCCACCAGCACAGTGCCATGTCATTAAGAGGCAACTCTCAGTTCCCAGCTTCTTCCTGGGAAAGGAAAGAAAGGACTGGATGGCATTTCTAACATTCTGACTATTCTGAATGGGCTTCCTTGAGGGAGTGGCTTCTGACTTGCCCGCCCGACTCAGAGGGCTGATGGGACCCACAATACTTTCTCTGCCTGTGTGAGAACAAAGAAGATCTGGGTGGCATGCTACTCCTCCAAAAGACCAGCAATACAGTAGAGAGAGGTCAGTATAACTCAGGGGCCTTTCCCTCTGGGGGAAAGAGAAGACTATGGAACATGTGTCCAAGGTTGTGGCTTTTCAGTACACTGACCAGGGGCTGGTGTCTGTGTCACCAGTTTGGGAATGCTGATGGGACCTGGCCGACTCTAGATACCTGGGGCCACTGAGAATAAAAATAAGTGGAATGGTACGCTGCTGCTCCAGAGGACACATGGTAAACCAGACAGACACCGGTGAGAGCAAGAGATTACAAACTCCTAAAAAAATAAACCAGGAAGTCCCTTTTACTGAGAATCTACACACATTAAGTGCAAATAAGATAATCCACAGACAGGGTGTTAGAGGGCCCCAGAATCAAGAGCTGTGCTGATTGGTGAAGTTTCTTCTGTATATAACTCCAGACCCTAAGGACCCGGAGAGGTGGCTGTTTTTCAAATGTGTGGATACCAATCCAAAATTACAAGGAACATAAAGAAACAGGGAAAAAGAAACAAAATTAATTTCCAGAAACCAACCACAATCAAATGGAGGTATATGAATTATCTGAATGAGAATTCAAAATAACTGTCATGAAGATATTCAATGCCCTCTAGAAAACAATGCATGGACAAAATAAGAATTTCAAAAGAGAGAGAAAATGCATATATTGTTTAAAGAAGCAAACAAATTTTGGAGTTAAATATTGCAATAACTAAACTGAAAAGTTCACAAGAGGGGTTAACATCAGACTTGATCAAGTAGAAAAATGAATCAGTGAATGTGAAACTAAGTCATTTGGGACAATCCAGTAAAAAAGAGAAAAGAAAAAGGAATGAAAAAGAAGGAAGAACAGCTAAGGGACTAACAGGACACCATCATGTGTACTAATATATACAAAAAGAGAAGAGGGTAGGGAGGAAAGGGTAGACGTCGTATTTAAAGAAATAATGGCCCAAAACTTCCCAAATCTTAGGCAGAAAAAGCATTTGACAAATCTGGAGAATAATATGGACGTACATATTTGAGAAGTCTAACAAGTCTTAAATAGGCTAATTCCAAAGAAGTTTACACCAAAGCACATTAAAATCAAATTGTCAGAAGTCAAAAACAAACAGAGTTTTAAAAGCAGTAAAAGAAAAGTAACTCATTGCACACTGAGAAGACCCTATAAGATTATCGGTGGATTTCTCAACAGTAACTTTGAAGGTCAGAAGATAGTGGGTTGATACATTCAAGGGCTGGAAGAAAAAACTTCCAGTTAAAAATACTATATCCAGAAAAACTCTCCTTCAAAAATGGAGAGCTAGACTTTCCCAGGTAAACAAAAGCCTAGGGAGTTTATCACAACTAGACCTGCTTTACAAGAAATGCTAATGAGAGCCCTTTAAGTTGAAATAAAAAGACACTAAGTGGAAACTATAATTAGTAAGGAGATGGAATCAGCTATCAGAAATATTTCAACAAAGAAAAGCCTCGGGGCAGATGGCTTCACTGGTGAATTCTACCTAATATTTAAATAATTAATACCAATTACTCTCTTTCAAAAAATTGAAGAGAAGGGAACACTTTCAAACACATTTTATGAGGCCAGCATTATCCTGACACCAAAGCCCCGCCCCCCCAACCCCCACAAAACATCAAAAAAACCTACAAGGAAACTACAGACCAATGATGAACACAGATGCAAAATTTTCAACAAAATACTAGCAAATGGAATCAAACAGCTCATTCATTAAAAGGATCAAACGCCATGACTAACTAGGATTTATGCTTGGGATACAAGGTTGGTTCAACATAAAAATCAATCAATATGATATACCACGTTAACTGACCACAGGAAAGAACTCACTTGACCATCTCAATAGATGCAGAAAAAGCATCTGACAAAATTCAACACCTTTTCATAAGGCAAGGATGATTGTTTTTGCCCCTTCCATTCGACGTAGTACTGGAAGTCCTAGTTAGGGCAATTAGGCAAGAAAAAGAAATAAAAGGCATGCAAATTAGAAAGGAGGAAGTAAAATTATCTCTAGATGCAAATGGCATGATCTTATATGTAGAAAACCCTAAAGATCTCTCTCTCACACACACACACACATACACACACAGAGAATAAATGAACTCAGTAAAGTTGCAGTATAAAAAAAATCAACATACAAAAATCTGTTGTGTTTCTATACACTAACAACAAACTATAAAGCAAATGAAGAAAACAATCCCCTTTATAAAAGTATCAAAATGGATAAAATTAAAAAAAAATAAAAGTTTATTTCTAAATAAACTCAACTAAGGATCTAAAAGACTTACACACTGAAAACTATAAAAACGTTGCTGAAAGAAATTAAAGAGGACCCAAATAAATGGAAAAATATCTCAGGTTCATGGATTGGAAGACTCAGTATTGTTAAAATGTGCATACGACCCAAAACAAACTACAGATTCAATGGAATTCCTATTAAAAAACCCAACGATATTTTTACAGAAATAGAAAAAAATCTTAAAATTCACATGGAACCACAAAGGATCTTGAACACATAAAATAATCCTGAGGAAGAAAAACAAAATTGGAGGCCTCACATTTTCTGATTTCAAAACATACTCCAAAGCTACACAATCAAAACATTATGGTACTGGCTTAAAAACAGACATACAGACCAATGGAACACAATAGAGAGCCCTGAAATAAAACTGCACATGTATCAACTGCTCTTTGACAAGGGTATCAAGAATACACAATGAAGAAAGCATAGTGTTTTAACAAATGGTACTGAGTAAACTGTATCCAAATGCAAAAGAGTGAAACTGTTTCCCTATCGTACACTATACACAAACTTCAACTCAAAATGGATTAAAGATTTAAACGTGAGATCTGAAGCTGTAAAACGCCTAGAAATAAAACAAGAAAAAAGCTTCATGACATTGGTCTTGGCAATGATTCCTTGGATATGATACCAAAAGCACAGGCAACAAAAGCGAAAATGGACAAATGGGACTACATCAAACTGACTGTGTACAGCAAGTAAACTATCAACAGAATGAAAGGGTAACCTATGATATGTTAGAAAATAGTGGCAAACTATACAATTATAAGGGGCTAATATCCAAAATATATACATAGCAAAAAAAAAAAAGAAAAAGGGCAGAGGACTTGAACAGACATTTCTCTGAACACACACATGATAAATAAGCATATGAAAGGATGCTCAACATCATTAACTGGCATGGATATGATCATCAAAACCACAATGAAATATCATCTCACACCTGTTAGTATCAGCACAGCTGATAGGAATATAAAATTACAATTTAACTATATATTATAAAATTTAACTATATAGTAATTAATATAAAATTAAAATTTAAGTATATGTCAATTATATATGTATTCTATATAATTAATTCTATATAAAAATTTTAACTAGAACTACTATAGGATCTAACAATCCCACCTATGAGGATTTATCCAAAAGAATTGAAATCAGGATTTTAAAAAGATATTTTCACTCCCGTGTTCACTGAGACATTATTCACAATAAACAAGAGGTAGAAGCAACCTAAATGTCCACGGACAGATGAATTGATGAGGAAAATGTGAGATACATACAGTGGAATATTATTCAGACATATAAAAGAAAAAACTCCTGTCATGTGCCACAGCATAGAGGAAACTTGGGGCATGATGCTAAGTGACCCAAGCCATTCCCAGGGCACATGCTGCATGATTCCATTTACATGAGGTATCTAACGTAGTCAAACTCATCAAAACAGGAGGTAGAATGGTGGTTGTCAGGGACTTGGGGAGTTAGTTTTCAATTGACAAAGTTTCAGTCAAGTGAGCAGAAAATGTTCTAGAGATCTATTGTACAATATTGTGCCTATAGTAAACAATATTATAATGTACACTTAATAGTTGAGAGTAGATTTCATGTTATGTTTTTTGCAATAATAATAATTTTAAAACATGTTTTAAAAAAGAATGATGGCGCTCTTCTCTTTCCTCTGAATTCCCAAGACAAAGTCTGTTACATTCCTCCTGGTGTCTCATTACTGTTTTACTCTACCTTCATTTTATAATGAAGTACTGTGAGTGCTTTGATTGAGCCCTCTGAGTGTATTTTATTTATTTCTCTTATATTACCTAGTACAGGATTGTATGCATAGAAGACACTCAACAGATACTTGTTGAATAAATGCATTTGTACATATGTAAAGGACAATTCTATTAAAATTTTCCAAATGTTAAAGGCTGGTTTTCAGAACTTTATAAGCTATAAGTTCACCAGGAATTCAAAGAAGGTAGTATCACTACTGAGAGAAAAAATTGGGAAAGACTTCATGGAAGATGTTGGTCTTCATTCATTCATGCATCACATATATTTAGGAACTACTGGACGATGTGAGAATAAACGTAAGCTCACTGTTTAACGAGTAGCCGGACCATATACAATACAATAAGTGCAGAGAGAAGTCAACACAATTGGTTATAGGTATAGCAAGATCAGAGCAACTGGCAACTATTAACGCCGCAGGGGTCACTGAAGGCTTTACCTATACGAGTATATTGAATTTTAAAGGAAAAAGATATATACTCATAGGTAAGAGAAGGGCATTGTAGGCACAGGGAACAGTGGGTACAAAGATGAGAAAAACATGAAAAAGCCTGGCTAATCAGGGAATTTGTAAAATGTTCAGAAGTTCTGGAGTATAGGACATAGGAAGTAGAAGAGTGACAGGGAATACGACTATGTGATAGGTAGTCAAACTGTGAAGGACTGTAAGGTCTAAGTTAAGGAATTCAGTGGATACACACGGACTTATGTCAGAACTAGTTCCATCTTCCCTCCAATCTCAATTAAATGAAAGAACTGAAAACAACAACAAAGATGTTGCTAATAGCATATCAGTTGTCAAGATCAATGCATGTGAAAACTGTACACATTTGTTAAGTTCTAGGCAATGTATTTGATCTCCTCGAGCAGAATTAACCTCTGCCTCTCGTTGTGTATTTCATAGTACTCTTTACTATCGTAATATTGTCACGTTTAAATTTATACTGTACATATAAGTGAACTGTACTATTTCTCCCAACTACATTGTTAGCCCCTTATCTCTGTATTGACCACAAAGGTTGGGTTAACTGAATGGCGCCAAATGGAACTGAGCTAAAGTCTTCTCTCATAAATTTTGCAATTGTGATATTTATTGAATGAATGCAGTCACAGAAAAGGTGTCTTTCCCAATGTGGTTAACTTACATTAAACACACACACACCACACACACACACACACACACACACACACACACACACACACAAGAACACCGTGTTTGGTTACTGACACCTAACCCTCTGTTTTTCTTAGACTTGAGTCAGCAGAAATATGAAACCTGGTAAAGACTGCCTGTATTTCCAGCTTTTGTGACCCTTGTTTATTCATCAAACTATTGTGAACTTTGGCCCAGTTATGTTCTTTTGCAGCCTGTATATTTGTGTACTATTCACCTGTATGGAAGAGATACTCCTTGTTCTAAAGAATCTGTTTGCAGAGATTTTGGAGGCATGGAAAAAAGAGGCTGGTCGACATATACATTTTGTGTTTCTGTAGAGAATGACCAATTGATTTGTTTCAAGGTACTCTCAGCTCTCACTGCTAATCCGGATAGGAAGCGCCTAATCTTTACAGAACTACTGGAGAAAAGGGTATGTTTTTCTTTGCTTATCACAGGTTCAATTATAGGATAAACCTCAAAGAAGTGTGTGCCAAGCCACCAAAGGGCTCAGTATAAAAGAAAATAAATTTCTAAAAATTTAAATGCTAAGGGAACACAATAGTTACATCAACTAAATCACAAATCAGGCTTTAAAGGGGACGTGGAAGTCAGAAGTAAAAAACGACAGATTTTTATCTTTGTTTTCCAGAATTTTGATTTCACTTTTTATAATTATTACATCACACATTTCCTCTTAGAGATACTTATTTGAATTTATCTTGCCATAGTTAGAAGTAATTTCAGGATTTTTAAAATGCTGAATTCAAAAAGATATAATTCCTGTTATTGAAAATCTACATAGCAGAATATATTTAATTTCATAGTCAAATATTTATGCTGAGTTCTTGATAATTATATCTATCACTTTTATGCCATTATCTTATTTGGTATACAAATAAACTAGTGATGCTTTAGTTTCCCAAGAGAATTAATATAATTTCTAAAAGTATTCATAGCTAGAAATGTTTCTTAAACTCTGGAAAAATTTGATTAACTTAAAGCAGTGTCGTCATTGTTCTTGATGAATTTTACAAGAAATCAACAGTTTAATTTGAAGATCACTTAAGTATGTGATTCAAGTAAAGGGAAGTACCATGGAAGTGAGGTTGTCTCAGATAAATAAAAGGTTTCAGATTCCACAATTGCAAAGAATTTAGGAGGAGAGTCTTAAATCTCTGATGCTTGCCCATTACCTGTGAAAAGTTATATGAAAAGATCTAAACGGATACCTTTGGAAAAATGATATGTTTGTTTTTATCATCATTTTGCTACCAGGAAACTCAGTGTAATTTACTTTTTTAATTGTGTTCATTCTTTTACATCAGATTAAAGAAAATGAAGTCCCTTCTCTGGTCTCTGTGTTTTCTAAAACCAAATGGATTTTTCTGATCCCTCTTTTGAAATTTCTTGTAACATATGTACTGTCATTATGATATACACTGATTATTTTTAGAAAGGAGAAAAGAATAAATAAAAATATATATATTAAATTACAAATATATGGGAAAATTTGAGGTTCCTTTCCCTTTTGTTTTACTTTTTTCTTCTGTTTGTATGAGAAATAGTTTAATTATAGAAACCCTCTTTTCTTTCAAAGAGGAATTAATTCTCTTCTAATGAATTTTATATTAAACAAGATAATGGAAACAAATGATGGGAACGGAGTCAGATGGAAAAAGAAACTAGGAGTTGAAAACTCTCAGTGAGTGGAAAGAATCAATGACTCCTAATTTGTAGTTTGCAAAGCTAATGGAAATCGGTACCACCAACTAAGGTACAGACTACAGAAGGGCAAGAAATTTGAAAAGGTAATGAGCTCTACAGTGGTGAGACAACACAGTGAAACTGGAGGAAAAAAAAAAAAAAACAGGGAAAATGTAAGCATGTGTGATAATTCACTGAACCCTACCACAAACTCACCTCCTCCAAACACTAGATGGAAGACCCATTTCAAAGGTCAGTTTCCAATGCTAATCTGAAAAATGGAACGCACTTCAGGGAAACACATAATACCTTATAACTTAGATCATCCCCAGGGGTTGAAAGGTAAAGTATAATGTAACATACCCCATAGTCAGAGGATAAACCAGCTTAGGTTACCAGTGCATTATTTGGCTGCCCTCATCAGAAACATAAACCTTCTCCACAAGTTTAAGATAAAACAGGAGAGGCCTGATCATTTGACTCAAACAAAACCATCCTAAGTGCGACTGCTATCTTCCCAACTGATACGGCACGTGACTCCTTGTCAAGGCCAGCTGGAGACTATATCTACAAGAATTACAGTTGAGTTTTTGAAGCTGTCCTTTTCTTTTACACACACTCACTATTATGTTAATCATCTTGTTTTTATTGAAACGACATGATATAAGTTGTATAAAATCTGCAAATGGTAACTAGACATGGACAAATTCTTCCAGAAGCAGTACCACCCTGAGACAAGTCCTGAAAGGTAATAGCTTTGTGGGATTTGGCTGCCTGTTGATAATATTTCATTTAACTTTTCACAACCAAAAAGAAACACATGAATCCAAGGGATTTTTGCAGCCTTCCCCCCACCTCCCCATCCCCAGTACATAAACATACAGAGAAGAAAAGTGAATACAGTCTTCTAATAAAATTTGGAGGATCATTTTTACTGAGCTTGCCACACATCTGTGAATATTAAAAATAAACTTTAGCACTTTTATTCCTTATTGTAATATTTCCATCACTTACTTCCTTCCCTAGGAATATTTTTTACCCCACCCATTCTATGACCCAACCCAAAATAAATCTACTCCAGGCAAACCATGTGTGTTTATCTCAACAATGCAAGCAAGTATAAAAGATTAAGACAAAGCTCCCACTGAAAAATGAGAATGTTAAAAAAAAATTAAATAAGTTAAACTTTCTTTTTTAACAATATGTGTTTGTTTTACATATTATTCTCCTGGATTCACTGCAAGCATTCAAGATTTCAAAAAAGAAGCATTTTTTTTTATAGTTTAATAAACACAAAAACATATTTTTTCAGAAGCATATGTGTAGATCAGATACACATTAAAAAGCAAATTATTTGTAAGATTCAAAGAAAGTAGGTGATTTACTTTTTACTATAGTGATAATTGCTTAAAATGATTCTTGTCTAATAATTAATTAATTGGTTGTAGAGCATCAATTATATTTCAGACCTGTGCTGGAAAGAATTATAAATGCATATTTACACACATGTATATAAATGCATATGTGAAGATGTACATAATTTTAAATAAGAAAATGTAAAACATGGGACCAAAGGACATCACATTCTAAAAGTGATGTCCTGATTCACTTGTCACTTTTGATGTTTAAGAGTTACAGGACAAATATAGACTTCAGAGGAAGGTATTTCTTTGTGTAGTGAAGTTGAGAGAGAAAAATGCATAATTCTACTAAAAGTGACTCTGATAATTAAATTGTGCATCCTCTGTGGTCTTAAAAACCACATTTGGTTAAAAAGAAAAAAAAAACAAACTCCTCAAAACCAAAAACAAGGCAAATATTATTGATTTGGCCTCTTTCTCGCTGCATAGATGAAGTCTGGTGCTATTCTGACATGAAAATGATAAATCAACTTTAATTAGTCCTATGCACTGGAATGCAACACTGCTTATGATGAGTTGACAGACTCCATTTCTCCAAATCCCCCCTCTGATCCTTTAATTCGGAGTTTTACAAAGCCTTTTGTGGTATCACCAGCTGCAGTCAGGAACAGGCTATTTGGAGTTCAATATGGAAATGAGACCAGAGCTGGAGTGGGAGCTTGTGGAGTTTTATACAATGTCAGCCCACCCTTTCCCTGTGGAATAAGAATTGTTGGCAGAGTAGACATCCTTTCATAGTCAGAATAATCTCAGCTTTCTCTTTGGAAAATACACAAAAAAGAAAAAGAGCATTCTAACATGCAGCCATGAGGAATTTGCATTAGGATACTGCTTAGGGGGATCAAAATCTGTATCTCCAATCAGGATTACTGACTGCCCTCCATGTCTGTATCAACTAGTAGATAGATGATCCTTTTCTTCTTCCCTTTTTTTTTTTTTTTGTCTAATGATGTTTGAAAGCCTATGGCATTCACTGCACTATATTAAGTAGTCAGTGAAAGGCTAAATTGAATGGAATGTTCCAAAGTTATCCAGTAAATTCATCCTAAGAAAATAAACAACCAGAATAATTCAAGTTAAAAAAATTCCATTACCACTCTTTTTTCTCATTATCAAGTTTATTTTGGCTGCATCACCCTAACATCTATTGTATCAGGATCAGAATATACCAAAATAACTGTACTGAGTTATATTTTTACTATGAATAACAGAATTTAATAATCTGTTTTTCTGTATTGGCAAACTCATTTTGGAGCTATTTTAGTGAATGACCTACCCTTTTATTTTCCTAATTTGCAAACCAAACAAATTCAATCACCTCAAAAGTTGTGCCAAATAAGGTGAGAAATAGTGCTGAGGAAATCTGAGGTTTCCAAACCCTTCAAGGATTTCCCAATAACTTTTCATCAGCATTTGCCTATTATAAGTACTTTTATCCCTCTAAAATGCTACCATTCAATTGACCAAGTCTAAAAGGAAATTTTTATTAAATTTTCCTAGGATGGTCATATAATATTTGCATATTAGCAATTGCAGAATATGACAAAATTTTGGCATTGACATCTGTGTAGTATTGCTGAGTTTTGTATTTTATGATCATAAATTCTATTGCATATGAATGAAGCTAAATTGTTCATTGCACTAGATGCACAGGAAGCACATCCTTTTAAATAATGTAGGGGTACTGATTGTAGCTTCCTTCAAGAATGGGTGTATTGTGATGAAATAAGGATCTGATACCCTAAGTCCATCACTGAAAAATATCTGGTTCATTCAGTAGTGCATCATACAGTGGTCACGAGAAAAGAGATTTCTCTCTGCCTCATCGCTCTAGCTTGCTTTCTCTTCTCTGACAATATTTTTTTCACCATTTTGCTTAATGCAACGTACTGTGTTTCCCCGAAAATAAGACCTAGCCGGACAATCAGCTCTAATGCATCTTTTGGAGCAAAAATTAATATAAGACCCAGTCTTATGTAAGAACCGGTATTCTATTCTATTCTATTCTATTCTACCGGCATTATACTATATTGTATTATACTATACTATATTATATTATATTATACTATATTATATTATATTATATTATATTATATTATATTGTATTATATTATATTAGACCCGGTCTTATATTTTAGTAAATAATACAATCGGGTCTTATATTAATTTTTGCTCCAAAAGACGCATTAGAGCTGACTGCCTGGCTAGGTCTTATTTTCGGGGAAACACAGTAGCACTGAAAGGTGATTCCAGGATATAGGCTATACATACAAGGGAATGTAGTATCAGCTCTATAGAATTAAGAAATATTACATAGTATGTTTTACATTACTCAGTTCATCTTTTCCTTTCTCATAGTCATCCTTGACCCAACCAAAAGTATAATCTTTTTAAATGAAATTCTATGCTCTGTTGCTTAAAATTTCCCAATGGCAGCATACTGCTTGTAAGGCAAGCACAAGTCTATTGCAGGGTCCATAAACCCAACTATTATCCGGTAGCTACTTATCTTCTCCAGCTTTTGCTTTATAATGTAGAAATACAATACCAGATTACTGTAGTTCTTCAATCACATTACTACGAATCATGTATACTGTTGTCCATAATGTTTCCTCTGCCTACAATCTTACAAACCTTGACCTTGCTGACCCATACCTAAGACTTGGCTCATGAATATCTCCTCCAGAAAACTGTTTATGAACCCATGAACCCTCTCTGAACTCCTCAGACAGAACAATGGGCCCTTCTTGTTGATCCCATAGCACCCGCTGCTTTCTTCCATTATAGAATGTATCATCATGGGTTTTCTTGGTCTTTCCTTCATAGGAGATTGTGAACTCCTCAAAGTCAAGGACAAATGTGTTCACCAACATCTTATTCATATCTGTGCTACCCCCTACCTTCCAGATGTGAATGGGTAGAAAGAAAGAGACAGGGAAAAGCAAGGACAAGGATAACAGAAATGTCGAGAGAGAGAGAACTGTGACACCAGGGGAATTCTAGAGCAGAATAATTTGCTTAACATAAAACAAACTCCATGACAGGAGATTGTCTGGTATGTCTCTGTTGCCTGTAACCTGAAAAAATAAAATGCACATAACACTCAGTGAACGCTCATGGAGTAGCTTCCTGGTGGATGATAAATATCATCTCTGCTTCCACAACATGCTCTTTCCTCCTCCAATCATTTTTTTTTCCCCATCTGGATTTCCTGTTCCATCTCTCTTAGCCCGTTTACACCTAGCTCTTTAAGCCTGAGTAAAGTCCCATTGTCTCCATGATGCCTTCTTCGATTACTCCAGGAACCATTACTTTTATCAGCTCTGAAATTCTAGAATATGGACCCTTTATTCTCACCATTCATAAATATTTTAGGGCTTTCTTTCCTTCATGTTTATTTAATTTCAAAAAAATGTTGTCTAATTAAATATATTGATAATTGTGTTGTAGCTAAAACCACTCACACTCTTACTGTGTGTTGATAATAAATACAATTATTGCTTAATTAAATGTTTTTTTTTCTTTTCTCTCATTTCCCTTTCAGTTAGAACATTCATAAATCTATGGAGAACAAATGATTAGATTCAAATGTATTTCAGATTTCTTTTACCCATCCATGAGTTCTTACAAAAACTGGAATTCCAACTGTCTGAGAGTAGATAAAGAAACTGTTCATAGGCTGGGGAAAGTTTAAATCTTACTTCCCCGAAAACAAGTGAAAATGTTTTATGTTCATATTTGCCACAAATTCTCTGTGCGACCTTGGGAAAGTATATTTCCAGTTTGGATTTTAGACTTCTCCCCATAAAATGAAGCATTAGATGATACAGGAATCTTTCCAAATATAAACGTCCAATGTGTATAAACCCATAATTTCTTGATTTGATTTGCATTAGTTTTAAATGATTACATTATTAACCAATAGATTGTTGAACTCACGTAGCAGATATGAGTCTCAGTCCACAACTCAAATAAACAAAAACACGTTTACTTTTTATAAATGTCAATACCTGAACAATTTCTATTTTGTGCTTCATTCTATCTACATGGCATAAACTTAAGTCAGCTTGGGGTTTCCTCCCATCTTCCCTGAAATGTACCTAAGTACATTTACAGAGTGCCCGAGCAAGGGAATACAGTGGGGACAAGCGCACAATAATGGCTATCCACAGTGGTCTTCAATGAGGTTCCCCATATTGTCACATCATTCTCTACAGGTTATACTACACCAAGTCATCCATCCCTCAGTTCTGTCTACCAGCCCCCTTGAAGCCCAGGACCTCTCTCTACATGTCAGAATGGAAACCATTCTGCTGTACCTGGGAGATTCTGGGTGTCAAGAAACTCTACAAATCTACCTCAAGACCCATCAGTCTAAGCACACACACACACTCCATTCTTCACTTGGTTTTTAACCTCTTCCCTGAAGCTCTCTCCCCTGGAGTTTTTTAACTGCCTTCCCTGGAATCCATACTTTTTTTTTGAGGTCTCATTAGTTTCCATTCTCTCTCTCTCTCTCTCTCTCTCTCTCTCTCTCTCTCTATATATATATATATATATATATGTATATATATATATACACATCTGCACACACACACACACACACACACACAAGATCTGACAATTAAGTTTGCAAAACTCATCCTAGAAAAAGTGCTACATACTCATTGCTGAATATCACTACGGTCACCTGCGAAGTGCACCTCTTGGGAAGCTGTGCACTGATGCCAGTGCCTAGTCCGACCTTCAAAGCAATTTTGGAACTCTTTTTCTGGAATGGCTATCAGAGCTGTCGTCGTATTACCCTTCATGTCCTAAATATCATCAAAATGTCTTCCTTTCAATTTTTCCTTTATCTTTGGGTAAAGACAGAAGTCACTGGGGGCCAGATCAGGTGAATAGGGAGGGTGTTCCAATACAGTTATTTGTTTACTGGCTGAAAACTCCCTCACAGTGTCGTGTGAGCTGGTGCATTGTCATGATGCAAAAGCCATGAATTGTTGGCAAAAATTTGAGGTAGTTTTCGTCTAACTTTTTCACGCAGCCTTTTCATCACTTCCAAAGAGTAAACTTGGTTAACTGTTTGTCCAGTTGGTACAAATTCTACTGAATAATCCCTCTAATATCAAAAAAGGTTAGCAATATTGTTGCAACAAGTTTGCGAACTTCACTTCAGACCTGGTATATTCCTAAACACACAATAGATACTCAATAATTGCTTATTGAGTGAACACATCATTTTGCTTGTGCTATACGTTTAGATAAAGCTTCAATTCAGAATGAAATAAAACTCACTGTATATTTTGAGGAAAGTTAGCAATTTGAAATCATTGTAAGTTATTGACATGATTTGCATACCACCTCATAAGACAAATACAACTTGAACAAAGCTGGAAATAAAGTACTAAAAAAAATAATTTAAAATTCATTTTTTTAAGTGAGAACTAATAGAGAATTATAATTTCAGAAAGAACTCCTATGTTCTAGGCCTGATTTTTTCACCTTCTAAGAAAACCTCAGGAAGACACACATTTTAATAAGTTACTTTCACTCTAGGTGCCACCAATTATAACTAGATTTAATTCTCATCCGTAAGATTTGCTCTATGGTCCATCAGAAATTTCTCAGAAAAAATGGATTATTATTTCTTGAGTGTGTTTCAACATTAATAGGTTTCTAGTCATGATCTGGAATACTTATAGAGTAGGAAGAATAGAGAAAGTAAGAGTTTCCTGTATAATTTTTTCCTCTTTGATTCTGGCTCATTTATAACTTTTTGATCTAGTCTTAAGGTGACATAGCCAGATCTAAGCATCTTCCCATAAAATGATAAACGGCTTCAATCAAGGTGAAACTGCGAGGAAACAGTCGTTAAGTCATTGCTTAACGTCATTAAGCAATTAAGTCATTGCTTAAGTCATTGCTTTTTACTGCTGTGGGTGCATGTTTTCCATTTCCCATGGGATTGGCAATACAGTGTCTAATGTTTATCCTTAGCTTCTTACATCTCTGAGAGCCTTCTAAGGTTCTGCATGGGAATACACTTGATTAGTTTATTATGAAAAGAACACACCAAAAAAAAAAAAAGGCTTATTTATTCTTTTCTGTCTGATCTTGAGTTCATCAAACTAGTCTATTCTAAATTTAGAACAAGTTCAAATATTTAGCCTTGCCCAACACAGAGCTTCTAATACTTTAATTGAAAGTTGAATGTTGCTAAACTTTGTTTTGATATATAATAGCTTAAGGATCCAGTCAAGGGAAATCATAATTCCTTTATGTTCAAGGTATAAGGCTTAGAGTCAAAGACATTTGAAATGATTTCTATTCTTGCAGGAAATTTAAATTCTAAGTTTGCACCAACCTCCAACATGCAGGTCAATTCACCTTTTATAAGGCATTGTTCTCTCAGCCAGTAGAATTGTGCTCACCTACGTACCTTCAGAGAACACAATGGCAGGTTTTACTGAGGAGCTCAAGTGACTACTGGCTATGAGGAAATTCCTGAGCCTCTACCCTTACTCAGAGTCCATTCACTGACCTGTTGATTCAGCTGGACTCTTCAAATACCTAAATCCAATAGACTTCTGAACATCAATACAGCTTTGGCTTTTTAGTCAAGAAGAGCCTGAGAATGAATGAAGTAGGAAAAAATGTGGAGACTGGCAGAGGGACCACTGTTTCCACGCCTATCATTTTATAGTGAGGCATTTTTGTGGTTTGCAAGAAATGTCAAACCCCTGATCTGGCAGAGACTTACCATTCTAGATTGATTTTGCATCAGTAGTGTATTTGGCACAGAAATAGTTATTTATATGGATTCTACTTTTCCAACTCTTGAATATCATTCTTTAATTACTTATAGGAATCTGCTATAGTCTGTCCATAATTTTGTTTAGATCATATTGTTTCATTAGTCTTTTCTATGCTCATTTCTTCCAAACTCTACCTTCCTTGTGGGCACCCCAAGTTCCTCTGTAGGCTCTCAGACGCTTCCTTCTTTATTTGTAGAGGAGGAAGAACTTCAGGTTATCCCAGGGTGTGAATGGATGAGGGTAGGAGGAAGCCATTAGAGTTTAGCAACTTAGAGTTTGCATGCTAAGTTGATAGAATACAAACATAAAATGGGGGGAGAATTTTCCCATAGTCATGACTCACTTTCCACATGTATAAATATTTAAGTTACAGGTGGTATTTTCAGAATTTACAACCAAAGGCAAATCTCCAAGTTTCCCACAGGCAGACTTCACTATGCTTAATGGTTTAGGAATGCATACTTGTCTAGTAAGTTAATCACTTAGTTAATTATATACCGAGCTAATATCTTACCTACCAAAAGTTAAGGAGTAAACATATATCAGTGGAAATAAGCACAAAAATCCCAGCTTTGTCAATAATTAGATTTTTAAAATACGAACAAGTCTAGTTTAGCACTTTAACATTCTGGGCTTTATTTTCCTCTTCTTAAAATGGGAAATAACTCTGGCCTCTTAGATGTGAGAAAAATCTAGAAGTAACAGCTATCAACACATGGATAGAGTTGATTTTGCGGGTCAGATTAACAAGGCAGGCATTCCTTCTGCCCCTATGGCTCCACATGGATCCGGAAACTTGGTTGATGAAAACAACTTTCCAGTTTAGAATACCATTCTTTGAAGACTACAACACCACTGAACAAAGTTGCTATGAAGTACAACTAAGAAAATAGATAAAGTGCATTATGGTGTACCTCAGACAATGGGCTCTTCGTAATGTTAACCTTTCATCTCCATAGTGTTAATAACTACAATAATAAGCTGTGGTACAAAATATAGGCCATAATCAAAATGCAATGAGATTAGTAGTCCAATCAGATGTCTGGGGGCAGGACATCGATCAGATCACCATAGTTTGGGGTTTGGTTGGACCTGCCATGTTGGCTCAGTAAACACAGTACCGGTCACTACTAAGGGAAGATACACAACCACCAAAGTCACAAACAATAAATGTAACACTTTACAATGAGAAATGTACTTATCACACACAATGATCCTAGTATTCACAATTTAATTCAGCAGAAGAAATCAGGGTAAGCTAAGGCTCATAAGGGACTAGAATCAGAACCAAGGCAGGAAGCTGGTTGATCTAACAATGGGGGTTATCCCACTTACCAAGCTGATGAATCCACAGCCACCGTTGGAAGTAATTTACTATACGGATAGGACAAGACATTATATAGGGGAGTCAGAACTTTCTATCACCTAGACACTGCTGGTGATACACTGTCAATGGATCTTACTTTTTTTCTCCCCCTTTTCTGTTCCCCAAGTTGACCAATTAACTCCTTTCCTCTGCCACTCATTCTTTCCTCTATTCTTCCTTTTGCTTTTTGTATTTTTCTTTCTGTAGTCTTTCTTTTTTTTTCCCCTCTCCTTTTTTTTAGGCAGGATAAAATATATTTCAATAGCTTACCACCTGTATATGTTAATGAAGCCATTCTTCTGTAATCCTGTTCAGTGACCCTCCTTGGCTACTCGAGATTCACATATTGACACTGTGAGGTGTATGTGCCGTTTACTGCTCTTATTAAATGTACAGTGATTTTTTTATTTATTTCTTACAGATAAGATTAACGTCATGCTCTGGAGGTCACATGCATTACTCCCACCATGTACATTAGGAATGTACTCCTTATTAAGTCAATTAAACTCATAATGCATCTGAAGCATACCATCTCCATAAAGATGAGTGAGCGACGTGTAATAATTTTTTATGGGAAAAGGCTTCAGAGTTGAAAGTAAGATATTAGAAACTTAGGTTCTCTGCACCTCCAAATGTTCCTATCATCCCCAGCTTTTATGGTCCAGCTGGTCAGTCATGATGGCTCCCATGTCTGAGGGTGACAAGATTTCTCACTGTGAAAAAGAACAGGACCAGTCTGTAGGCTTCCAACCAGGAATTGGTCTGCTTGCTTCCCTTTTCATTATGTTTTATGACACCCATACAGAATTTTCCTCTTTCCCTACCCACTGTGGCCTCGTCTAAAGATTACTATATAAAATATTTTAATTACTTCTAAACTATTTTTATTTTAGTAACAATAACATCTACCTCCATATAATTATGTGGGTAAGTGGGTTAAAATAATATAATACGTGGAAATCATTTAAGACTGCCTGAAAAATATTAAGTGCTCGATAATCCTCTCCTTCCCTCATACTAAGCTGTAAGCACCATGAAAGTGAAACGGCATTCCCAGCACTTCAGAGAGTGATGGTCAGTGGTCAAACATAGTGGTTGGTTGAATGAATGAATAATGAGAGGGAAAGAGGAATCAAAACACCCTTTCATCTGACTTCTTTCTCTTTTTTAAAATTTAGAGTCCCAGTGGTCGTTTGTCCTTTCCCACCAAGGAAACCCAAAGGAGAATGAACATGGCCTGGGAAAACAGAACCTAGCCCAGCTCTGTTGGCTCTAGCACAAAAGGTTTTGTTTATCTTTTCCTTTATTTTTGCTTAATCTAAAAATCTTATTAAAAAATTTAATACTCAAATTATGGCTTTACCTATTCCATAAACTCTTATTCTTACTGATATTTTTGTTTGTCTTTATTTATAACCTCTAGCATCAAACCTTTACCCCAGGAGTTTAGAAAACTTATGACAGTGTTTATCAAAAGCTGCATCAGACCACTTACATCAGAATCACCTGAATACTTGCTTAGAAATCACATGTAAGGGGAACATTTCCCTGCTTTATTAAATCACAATTTTTATGGATAAAACCCAAATCTACAAATTATTTTTTACACATAAGTGCATGTGCCACTGCTTGAAAAGATAAACATGGATACTAATGATACTTTTTTTTTCTTCAGGATTAAAAACTGTTTCATCTGCCACTAAAAAAAAACAAAGAGTAGGACTTTCTTGAGTATTAATCATGACGACCAGAGCTATAATACACTAGACACTAGTGTTAAAGAAAACCAGAGCTAGATAGTACCGTGTTTCTCTGAAAATAAGACCTAGCCGGACAATTAGCTTTTATGCGTCTTTTGGAGCAAAAATTAATATAAAACCCGATATCATTTCATGTTGTATTATATTATATTATATCATATTATGTAAGACCCGGTCTTATGGTAAAATAAGACCGGGTCTTATATTAATTTTTGCTCCAAAAGACACATTAGAGCTGATTGTCCGGCTAGTTATTGTTTACAGGGAAACACGGTAGTTAAAGCAGTAAAAACAAATTTTATTCAGAAACTACTGCAATAGGAGAAAAGAGACCTCAGTATAGAATTGGGCCCAATTCTGAATACAGCATGGACAAGTGGGGATTTGTAGCAGGAGCAGGGTGGAGGTCAGTGCTTGGAAAATTACTAAGAGGAACCATCAGGGGTAGAGGGTATTTGGCTAAATAGACATAACAGGATATTTGCTAAAGTCAGGCCAGGGTGATCACACATCGAGGATGGGGGATGATGAATCTCACCAGATAGTGTGGGCAATCAAATATCAAGGGTGGGGATTCTCTTTGAACTGATGTAGCAGAATCCTTGCTCAAACTAGGCAGTGCAGGCCTGACAAGGACAGACACCAAAGTCAAAGCTTAGAGGAGCCTGACTAACGTTTGGCAAAGGAGAGAGTTTTGGTCACTAGTCATATGTACCTATTTAAATTTAAATTAATTAACATAAAATTTAAATATCCAGTTTATCAGGCACACTAGCCCCATCTCAAGGCCTCAAAACCACTTAAATCTAATGGCTATAGTAGAAAGCTGCACAACATTTCCATCATCACAGAAAGTTCTATTAAATAGTACTGCTCTGGAGAAAAGAATTTATCAGACTTGGGGTAAGGTCAGTGAAGACGATGGCACAAAAGCTAGGAAAATTATAAAGAGCTATAAGAACATTGCCACCCTAAATTATCACACAGGGCAGAGGATAGGAGAGGAATTGCAAGAGAATAATACAGTATATGCCCGGAAGCATGTCCTGGCTAGGCAGTTGCTTCCATAAATCACTGCTCCAAGGAGGGGGAAACACAAGTCTTTGGTGGACAGTTAGTCTTCTCTGCCACAAACATCTACAAATATTCAGAAAAAAGACCGCTGAGTTTACAAATGTATTGACTTTGAAAGCTGAAAGAAGAGCCAGGTTCCTTGTTGTGTTGGGAACAGTGTGTGGAAAACAGCAGTTCAGCTTCAATTAGAACTGGAAAGGCAAAGATGGCCATGGAATCAATTCTACCTGCCATAGACCTGGCAGGCATTTCCAGGTCTTTTGAGGTCTCAATATCATGAATTGGGATCTTCTGGCAATTTCATCTAGACAGGTGTAAGGACTTTTAAAACTCATTAGAATGAATATTGTGTATGTAAATTGGACTTCAACAAAAATTAAACACAAAAAATGTACATATGTTGTACTTCATCATCAAAAATCATCCTATGGGAAAACAACAGGTCATCAGGTGTAAGAAATTTGCCACATTATTCTGTGTATGGGGCTTACAGTAACTTTTTTTTTTTTAAATGGTAACCCTATATAAAATATCCATTCCCCCTCCTATAGGACATGAGAACAGGTACCTCCAGGTAATTACTATGGAAGAAAACTAAGCAAACTGCAGATTATATATGCAGAGTACCGGTATCTAGAGTCTGACCCAGGAAATAAGGTACTGAGTCAGCACAACTGTGGCCTACTTTTAAGAACAATGACCTAACAGGCATTTAGAATCGAGGTCCTCTGAAGTTTCAAGCATTAACCATCTTAGTGTGTAAGTCATCAGTATAATCAATATTTCTATTATTCAACCTTCAACTGGATCCTCAGTTACATCTATCTAAGACAGGGAAAGGACTAAGCCAAAGCTAAATTACAGGCACCACTATGGAGAGTCACAGTCCCTCATTTGAGGATGAAACAAAATATCAGAGAGCCACTGAGAGTAATCCGGACTTCCGAAATTAGCAGGCGAAAAACTGAAAAGTCTAGTGATTGTTCTCTATCAGCTGTCAACAAGAACCACTTTCCTTTCTGTTTTTTCACATCTTCAATTTTCAAGGATTAGTTTAAGATTACAGCAGGCAGTGAGTTTTAATTAAAAGTAGATTGACTAGATTAGTGGGCTGGAAAATGGAGCAGAGCACTGATGCTTAATAAAGCAATTATTCCTGATATTTTCTTATAATTCTATAAATTTACACTGTTGTAAGGCTAAGCCCTATTTTTACTATCTTGCATTTTTAATGTAATATATGTATTTATAAATATATTTCATGGATCCCTCCTATAATTACAGCCATTTAAATAATTTTGTTAGAAGTCTTTATTAAACAAACATGTTATATATATCTAATCCTTGATAGCACATTGCTATTAACAAAAGTTAATATTGTAGAAGGTTTACTATCTAATTAAGGAACAATAGTGCTTCAAAGAGGAAAGGCAATCACAAACTCAGATTATTTATATATATATATATATATATATATATACATATATATATACACACACACACACACACACATATGTATATATCATAATTTCTGATTATGTGACATCTTATATATGTATGTATATATGTATATATACCAGGGGTGCCAAAAAATGTATATAAGGGGACACTTTGGTCAACGTTGCTCAAGCAGTAGTTGGCCATAGTCAGAAGTGTCTGGACGGTGATGGTAGCCACTTTGATCACCTCTTGTAACTGCAGAAGTCAAATGTGACTTGCATTCATCTTTTGTTATCATTATCTATTGAGTAATATAATTTCAATAGTTTTTTCCTTTCTTAAAATGTATATAAATTTTTTTGGCACCCTCTGTATATATATGAATAAAATCAGGAAAGTCCACGCTACCAATAAGATGCCGTGAAAGAAGAGATTAAATGGTAATGTCCTAAGTCACTTTGCTTGTATTTATCTACAGCTAATTTGTATTATATACTTAGTTAATTTAATAACTATAGACTGAGAAGCTACTTTATAGTAGGCTCTGTAATGACAAATAAGATGTAATTTTTGACTCAACAGGCTGAGAGGAGGAAAACAATCAAGGAGGCAGTTTTACTACAGCTTCCCCTGCGCTGTGGTATGGAGGGCCATGGGGTTGGGTAGCACCTAAGAGAAACACTGAACCTAAATGCACGACGGTATGGGGGATGGTTCTCTGAAGAGGTCAAATTGACGCTGATCATCATTTCAAACAACAAGAGTTCTTTGATTTAGGAAAACAAAATCCACTTTATTTGTTTCTAGCTTCTTAGGTGCTCACCTAAGTTCTCCTGAACTCCCAATTCACAAACTTTTCTGCCTCCCTTCCTGGCATGACATCTCATTGGAACTCAGAGGATTCGTCAAGAGATTGTTCACTATAGCTAACTCCCATGTTCTCAGTATTGTGTGTAAAGATTCATATCACTGAATCCAGCATTTACTGGTCATTCCAAACCATCATTAAAAAACAAACAAACAAACTTGTCTTACCTTAGTGTGCGACATCATAGACTTGCTTTCTTAGGTTTGCTCTGCTGTTCTCAGTAGTATAGTATGGAAGTGACACAACTGTAGCAGGAAATCTCATTTTCATTTCCTGTATTTCTTTAGTTCCTATAAGGAAAGAATCACATCTTTACAATTTTTATCACAAAACCTGTTGGTCCATATGAGCAAATTGAACTTTTAAAATTACTCCACATTTTATAGGTACATGGAAACAGAAAACATTTACTCTACATCAACTGTAAAATACCAGAAATGTTATTGAAGCAGTACGTGCGTGTGAATACTTGTTTTCCCAAGGCTGAATATTCTGCCAGTGGGTGCTTGTGAAAAGAATTTGAGGTAGCTCGCTGGAAGATGAAAAACAGAACTAATTCATCTAGTTCCAACCTAGCACATGAACTAACAGGAAAAATGTATAAAATGAATCAAAAATTAAAGGAGAGAAAAAAGGAGGAAGCTGACTGCCTTACCTACACCCTGTTGTTAAATGTAATGATGCTGAAAAGTGCTAAATACAGTCCTAGCTAAAGAAGCTTGATCTCAATACACTTTGGCGGAAATGGAGCGTGGGGCCGTGCATCAGGACGTCCCTAGCATAGGCTTGATGCAGCGTTTGTGCATCAGCCAGCCGGAGGGTGCGTGTGCCTGCGCGGAGGCTGGTGACGGGATGGGGCAGGAGCAAGAGTGAAGAGTGACATCGCCAGGCTGCCGGCACCACGAAGATCTGGCCTTTGGAGCACGCCTTTGACCCCGCCATGGGAAATTTACACCAGCAGCAATGCAGAAATACCCAAACCCTATGAACCCCAGTGTGGTTGCAGTTGATGTATTTTTTTTGGGGGGGGGGAGGCGATGGGCAGTTGACGTATTAGTCAGACATATAGATCCCTCTGGAAAGTTGCACAGCCATAGCCTTCTCAGCACAGATTGGGGACTGCCTTCCATTGTGAAATATCTTATTGGTGCTGCAAGAATCAAAACATACTAGGTGTAAGAACATTCTATAGTTGATTCTGTAGAGAAAACAATGGAACTTAAGTCCACCAATATATTTTATTTACAAATGTGGTTTTAATAGATGAGAGACTTACATACAAACCACATGCTTAGGACACAGAAAAAACTGTTTTGACTCAGGCCATAATCACTGTGAAAGGAGTCAGTCTCAGTAGTCATCTCAAAGGACTGACAGCAAATATGGTATCTTCAAATGCTAATACAGACTGATAAGCAATGTATTATCATTTAGTTATCGGGAATGCATAAATGGAGAAGTACCTACAAATAGATTAACTGTAATATCTTTTATATTTTGCTGTGTGTCACTTCCAATAGAACGTAAGCTCCATGAAAGCAGAAATTTTTGTCTATTCTGTTCAGTGCTGTTTCCCAATACATAAAACAGTTTCTGGTGCACTGAAGATATTCAATAAATTTTTGTTGAACACATGGTCAAAGTTTTATTTAAAAAAGGATTTCACTGTTTCTTAACATAAAAATTTGATAATAAAATATTTTCCAGAGAATATAGCTTATCATTTTTGAAGGATTGTTATACAAGTTGAAATAGTCATAACTCTCACCACCAATTTTTAAGGACCCATATATCATCACTTATTCAGTGCAACTGAATACATCAACAAAATCTATTTTCACAGTGTTTAGAACACCAATGTCCTTTGCCTTTAAGTTTCATCTTTCTGAATAACTAAAGAAGGTCATCGTCTTCTGTATGGTCTAAATTATTGCCTTCATACTACAATCAATTTTTAAATGTGAGCTTTGATATTTCCTACTAATTTACAGAGTTAAGTAATTTGGTGGTTCATTTTCTAATATTTATTTGAATACCTGCATGAAAGAATCCCATCTGACTACAACATGTTGCATGTGCTGCCATTAGTAGGGTGGGGATAAAGAAGCTATTGAATAAAATATGCATGAAACATCTGTTTTATTTAATCTCCAATGCAATTTTATCACCTACACAGACTGCTACCATGTTTCCCTGAAAATTAGACCTAGCCGGACAATCAGCTCTAATGTGTCTTTTGGAGCAAAAATTAATATAAGACCAGGTCTTATATAAGACCTGGTCTTATATATTATATTATATTATATTATATTATATTATATTATATTATATTATATTAATTATATTATATTTATATTATACCGGGTTTTATAGTAAAATAAAACTGGCTCTTAAATTAATTTTTGCTCCAAAAGATGCATTAGAGGTGATTGTCCAGCTAGGTCTTATTTTTGGGGAAACACAGTACTAGATCTGCCATATATTAACATCAAAGCCAAATAAAATTTCTGAGTTTGGCTCACTGGATTTTTGGATACTTCTGTGTCAGTGGCTGAAAAGCTGCTCAAATTTTATTATATTGCTTGAAGTAATAACAATATTTAACACATTAAAAAGTATATTTAACTTTCTACTTAATTTACATTTCCACTAACTTTAACAGAGTTAGAGTGATTAGTGAGTTTCTTATTTCTAAATACTCATGTTCCAGTTTCATTTTTCTTAATATAAAGTTTCTAAGCATACAAAAATGTTAAATAGCAATGCATATTATACTATTTGCTGAAGCTTATTTTAATGAGAAGGCTCCCCTGCTAGACAATACTTCTGAAAAGCAAGATATGCAATATCCTTGGTACGATACTTAATGAATGCAATCAAGTCAATAAATGGGTACACAAAATTCACAGTTAATAAACACCCAGACACTAAATAAAATATTTCTGTATAAGTAAATAAAAAAAAAAGATTGTGGGAGGATGGTAGCAGCAGTGGCAGAGTTTGTTGTTTCTTTCTTCAGTCTTTCCTCAATTAAAAATAGAGTGAATATGATAGAAAATAATTCCATGGTCAACATCTACAACAAACCTAGGTGGCAAGGAATTCCACAGACCCCAAAGTACAAATAGAAAGGAACAAACCAGCAACAGATATAAGATAGAGTATAAGTGACTAAGCAAAAAGAAGCAGAAAGAAGGCAAGGAACCTCTAACAGGTCTCAGAGTCAGAAAACTCCAAATGCCATCTGATACTACTATAATATGGGCCATTTTGAGAAGAGCCATAGTAACTAGGCAAGGATACTGAGTCTCCAATTTGGAGACAGGAGCAAGGAGGCTTTGAGAAATTCTGCATGGAGTCCGAGTCTGGACCAAATAACTCTAAAACTAATAAACTGTCATATTTTCCCAGGATAACACCCTATACTCTGAACAACTACAAGGAACAAAATTCTAACTAAGCATTACAGGGACAATAATGTCAAGGGGGGAGGGATAAATAAAAGGTGCAGGGTATAGAGAAGGAAGATTTGAAAAACTACAAAGCCATATATTCATTACTTTGTGGATAGGAACTCTAGAGTTGCTCCATTGATTATGCAATTTGAACTTTGGCTAGCCCAAATTGTTATATGCTATATTTGTAAACTAAAAATTTGTTATGAAGACTCAGTATAATAAAAAGCAAAATATTTAATAATTGCATATCAATTTACATTGAACTATATTGTTTATATTGATAACATATTGCTTTTAATACTTTATATTGATTTACACTATGTAATCAATACTTTTGATATTTAATAATTTACATGGTATTCAGATGATAATATTGTGCACATTTGGGTTAAATAAAACATTATAAAAATTAATTTCACCATTTTCTTTTTACTTTTTAAAAAATATGACTGCTTGAAAAATTAAAATTATGTATGTGCTTTACTGTAATAGAATACAAGTTTCAGGAAACAAAGAAGCAAATGAGAGATGGACTGACAACCTACAGAATTCAAGCACTATAGGAGACATTGATCAATCACAAGGTATGGTCCATGTTTGAGTCACATTACAAATAAAGATTATTACAAAACAATGTAGCAATGTAAATACTGATTAAATATTTGACATTAATCACAATTGTGATGATTAAAAAAGACTACTTGTCTTTTAGAAGTGCATACAGAAATATTTATAGATGAAATGATTACCAAGAGGGGGTTGAGAGAAGTGGGTGGCAATTTAGAAGAAACCAGACCGGTCATGAGCTCCTCATATTGAAATGAGTGGCAGGTACATAGAGATTTGCTATACTCTTCTAATTTGAAAGATGTTTGAAATTTTCCATAATCACAAGGTAAAAACCCAACAACAAGAAACAAATCTATGATAGATTGAAAAACACTAAAGAGAAATAAAAGTGGCTCTACAAGGTGCAAAATGAAGAAAAAATGTCAAAATAAGTCTCCTTTTGGGTTACTTTAGTACTAAGATGAGAATTGAAGGAGTCTTCACTATAGTGGTCAGTGTTTCCATTTATGGAATGTTCTAAATCTTTATAAACCTTCTGGAGAGCAAGGATTTGGCTAGATTTCCATTCCACTACAATAATGAGACTTTATTGAGAAAGAATGTCAAAAAGAACAGCTTTTAATGTGGCTATATGCATACACCAGAAACTGAAACACTCATAGCAATCTTCATCTGATTTTTAAAAAAACAAACATATAAAATACTGTATTTTGCCGTGTATAATGTGCACCCATGCTTTTGGCCCAAACTTGTATGAAAAAAATCTTTCGTTTTATTTTTTTAATTCCAATTTATATTTGTTTACATTTAGGTACCTGTTTTATTTTGCTTTTTGTATTATAAAAGAATTTTAACATTTATTTTTTTAACATATTATGGTACAAGGAATTTTATGTAATAAATAATTACAAAACACAAGAACAGATACAAGGTACAAGGAATTTTATGTACTGGTAACAAACTTAAAATATTTACACATCATAGAAGGCCAAGAACTCTTCGCCGTTGCAACTTTGTAGTAAGTTCAACAAAACCAGTCTTCCAGGGTATTACTTTGCATACGGATATGGTTATTGTTCTTGATTTCTAGAGTTACACACTTAACTCATAAGTATAAATAAAAGAATTAAAAACATTTACATAGACATGGAATTAGTAATACCCAGGTATAATGTGCATACTTAGTTTTCCCTCACAAATTTGGGCAAAACGTATGCATTCTACACGCCAAAATATGGTATATCATGTCCCTCATGTAAGTTATACATGTATATGTAAGTCTCACTTGAAGATCCTTGTGAGGTACATAAATATTTATCTATATTTTACTGGCAAGGACATTGTTGAATAATATTCTGTTGGTACTTCAATTTAACTTAACAAACCTTCAGCAAGTGCTTACTTTGTGGGCACTGCTGGCGGTGCTGAGGATTCCGAGAAAAATATGGTATTGCACTTGCCTTGAATTTGCTCCCAGTTTAATCAGGAAGGTAAACTGAAGAGGAACTGATTAGAAAATATTGCATGGTAAGTGTTGGGGAAGCACAAATGATACCTAGCCCTTTCAGGCACCATGAGGTAAGGTGAGACGTCCAGCTGGGCTACAGAGAGTGGGCACAGGGTCTCCTGATAGAAAAAGGGAAATGAGCCAGTCTAAGCAAAAAGAACAGTATGTTTTTCCTAGTAAGAAAAACAAAAGTGGATGGAAATAAACTACAACCATCCGGGTCAGGACCCAAGAGAAAAAGTAGAAAAGAATGAAGGATATAGAATAAGAAAATATAGAAAGAAAAGCTCAGAAAAGGAGCTTATCTGACATGTACTTGGCACGACTGGATTTTTTAATCAAGGGGAAATAAAAAAAATTTGCACCAACCTCTGGCTTCCTTAAGTGTGCTTGATCACTAAATAATAAGCTATTTTCATAAAAAGCAGTATCTCTCCATCCTTCTGCACGTGACGGGCATAGCTATGGTGCTACGTGCCCAGGAAAGAGATGAAAGAGCTACGTCCTCGGTGCTGAATTTCCCCACCGTGAACTCATGTGTGCAGCTACGTGCAGGGAAGCCAGACTCCTTCCTTTTTCTCATGCAAGTGTTTCACAGCATCAATATGCATTTTCACATTGTAATCTCCACATAAAGTGGGTGAAACAGTCTGTGCTTCCTATCAGCTGACAGTTGTTTTTACCAACCTATTAGACTTAAGTGCGTTCTACAAAATGCTAGAGGAATGACGCAATAGTGGAAAGAATTATTTCAATGTTAGAGCAAGTGCAATTGTCACTGCCAACGTGACTCCCTTAATAATAATGGAAAGAAAAGCAGTTAGCTGAGAGGCCAGGTGAGAATACTTTAGAGAAGCCTGAGTCCTGTCGGAGTCTACTATGAGTACAGCACGGAGAACAGTTCTGCCAGGACTCACATATGCAGCTCTGGCTCTCAGAAAGCCACACATGCGCTCAGTAAGAGCCAACGAAAAAAGAGCAAAGCAAGTTTGACAGCATGTACATTCCTATTTTCTCTTAAAAACACACTGGGTTTCACAGGCTTAGTTTCATCATTTGGAGTTAGAATTTGGGATGTCAAATTCTAAGCAAAGTCACTGAGAACTGATCAGAGAGAGAATTAAGTGAAATATACATTTCTGCATAATGAGCTATTAATGAAGGAGAATCGGCATGCTTAATACGCCAAGTTCAAAGACATAAAGTTGTTCTGTCAGTTTTTTTCTTTTTTTCAATTTGGTTATCAAGTATCAGTCAGCATTTTGGCATTATGAAAGGAGCAGAGATTCAGTGAAAATGACATTTAAGTTGTTTAATTTCCTTCCTCTTCTCAGACAAGAAGGTAGCAGACTACCTGAAGCCCTGACCAAGCAGAATGTCCTCGAGACCTGGTCCAGGCAATAGAGATGGGACTGCTGCCTGCCAGTATCAGAGTGGTGCCAAGGTGTGAGTTCCCAGACTTGTCCTTCTCTCCAGGGTAGCTGATCAGCGCTGGGAAAACAGTCTGCATTCCAGTTCAGGGCGGGTGGTGGTAGTGGCTAGGGGTTGTGGGGAGAACAAGCCAAGCAAAACAGAAAACCAGGACAGCTAACAAAGATGAAGGTTTCACGCCGACAGTGGTGAACAGGATCTGGAGACAGTCCTGAGATGAAGAACAAATGTCCAATTGTATGCAGTTTCTACGGTTATGGCCCTGAATGCACTGAGAGCTTAACGCCTACAAATAGCAAAAAAAAAAAAAAAAAAAAAAAAATGTATCAGCTAACGATGATTTAAGCTAACATTCTCACATGACAAGAATTCTGGAAGTAGGCAGAATTCTGGCTTTGGGTTTAGCTCCTCCACCACGGCAGAGCTCCAGGCCCATGTCTCCGGGGTTCTCTTGACATTCCTCTCATGGTTGCACATCATGGCGGCAGCAACAGTCACAGCATCACATGGCCATGTTTCAAGTAAGACAGCGGGATGGTCCATGGCAGAGCACTTATCCTCAAATCAATCTCTCAGTTTAGGAAGAAATAAAACTTTTCTCAGAAATGTATAACTCATTGACAAGATCAGAGTCTAGGGTGACCAACTGGATCTTGTTTGCCTGGGATTTCCTCAGTTTTAGCACTGAAAGTCCCACATCTGTGGAACTCTTAGTCATGGGATGGTTGGTCCCTGTATTAGTGTGACGTGGCCATCTTTGATCAGTTTTCTGGAGACCCAGGGCTTTCCTTACCTTAAATTAGAATCTCTTAACCAGCAAGAGGGCAGGATGGTGCTTTGTTAAAACAGATTCTCTCATCCTTGGCTACACTTTAGAATAAAGTGAGGAACTTTTATAAAAATGCCAATACCTGGGCTCTACTCATAGTGATTATAAATTAATCTGGGGTATTTCTTGTGCATTAATACTTTTAAAAAAATTACCCACATGTTTTTAATGCACAACCATGGTTAAGAAATAAACTACTGGAGAAGTCCAACAATGGGATCAACCACTGAACACTTAAAACAGTCCTAGAGCAAAGAATATAACTTAACATGACTGGCAACATAATAAATCCTTAAATAAATGTGGTGTTTAGTTTAGTTTCTAAAAATTTTTGTATATTTTTTTCTTTTACTTATACTTAAAGGAAAACAAGGTACATGTTATTTCCATTTACAGATTAGAAAGTTGAAGCTCAAAAACGTTGCTCAACCTTGAGAGATCCCCCTCATTTACATTACATTTGAGGTATCCTGCAGTGCCAAATTTCCATTTTTCAAAGCAAGTACACTAAATATTGAGTTACGTGCTTGAAAACACTCTAATGTATACAATAGTCATTTGCAACTTTTTATTTAACTCTCAGGTCTATCATGATTGTAGAACAGATTTAACTCAGTGTGTCCTAACTAAAATTCTTTATACAAACAAACCTTAAAAATCATCTACCGTGAGTTTCAAGAATGAAATAAAAACAAAGGGGGTAGAAAAATATGAGAACCCCACTAAAATGATATTTTTCTATGTAGGTAAGAGAAGGGACGAATAGAGAAGAAGTAAATTGTTATGCGCATGAGCAGTTTGCTACGTCAATCTCTGAGTTGTCAGTTGGACTGGTAGACCAGCCCTGGAGTCCTTTCCATTGATAACAATTAGATAAGTTCTTGGCTTACTTTGGGATTCCCTTCTTACCCACCGCTCTTTCCACTTGCTCATTGGATTTCTCTATTAGCAATAACACTGCTCTTGTCTGTGGCTGAGTGAAAAGTTGGTCTTGGACAACTGTGGGGTGTTAGAGGTAAGAAATGTAATTTGAGATGTTCACAAAAAAACCTATATATTCTGTGGTAGGATCATGTTCTCAAGTCTCTCCTTTCCTTAATCTTCTGGGTAGTAGGAATGTGTTAATCCTTGTAGACTGAGCCAAAGGGAGTTATATGAGTCTGTGTTTCACATGGAAAGTGGTATTACTCCGTGTGGTGAATGTGTGCCCACCATAGTTTGTTGAAGTAAGAGTAATTTATAGAGATTTGCCCAGAACTCTAGAAAAGCAACATAACCAGAGAGAGAATCCATAGAGCTGTTTGGCCAAAGACTACTGCCAGAAGTGTTTCAAGCATCAGATCTGGGGAGTAAGACTCGACCACAAACGGAAACATCAGCTACAACTTGAGATGCAAAACGTGTGATGGGTGGTTAACAGTAACGACATCCTGAACTGGTACCAACGAGGATGTGCCAGGCACTAAGCTAAACACCTTAACTAATTATTTTGCTTAACGGTCCCAATAGTCTCATGAAATCAGTAGCATAAATGTCCCATGTAACAGATAAAACACTGTGACTCAGAGGAGTGAACTGCCCAATATCACACGACCAATGGTGGAGCTAGGATACATACCCTGGCGGTTAATTCCACAACACTTCAGAGGCCAGGGGACATTTCAGGAACTTGTGGCAGCTTTCTCCTCATCAGACCCTCTCCCAACACTTAGGTCTGTCACTTCTTTCTATTGGGTGCCCAGGAGGGGACCAATGTTCATGCAAGTTTAGGTAGTTGGCCATGTTTCAGTCTGAGGGTTTGTAATGACAAGACAGGAGAATTAATTTCTCTTGGAAGATATTCCTGTTAGCAGACATTCGTGGCAGAATAATTTATTAGGCAATTAATTGTTCTGCCTACCTCCTGTTAGAAAAGACTAGCAGAAAGATGAAAAGGTAACTTTGCTCTCCACCAAGCTAAGAAGTTCCGAGTTTCTGATTTCTCTCAGGGGTTGCTAATGACTTTTGTGTGACCTGGCCCAATACGAAAGCTACTAGGCACCCTCTGACCAACCTCATCAAGGCTTTTTTTGTGGGAGGGAATTTAGCTATGTGTTCCTCCGAGGGTAGAGAAGGGGCTTGGGTTGAAAGAAGGGCATTGCCCAAATATAGCAGAGGTTCCTAGGACTGGAGGAAAGGGATGGGTTCCATAAAGGTTCTGTCCTATGTGGAAGTCCCTAAGGAGGCAGCAGGACTTCTGATGGGGAGAACTGATGTGTTTCCAGAGGTGGACAGCTGCTAGATACCTAGCACCATAGTCTCGGGAATTGCAGCCAAAGATGCTGAGACCACACTGGCATAGAGGCTGGGGCATCACTTGCCTTTTGAATGGACAATTTTTTCTTGACAGTGAATGGCTTGGTGGTATCCTTGAAAGACCAAAGACCAGAGGCTGTTTTCCTCTGAAAGTGTACATCACTCTGAAGAGAATAAAGAATCTCCATAATAAATTATGTAGTTTTCTTCCCACCCTTATAAATAGGTGCTTAGAGCCAGATACAGGTTAATTTATAAAAATTAAATATCACCTTACTTACACCTCACATTTGTGGAAAAAATTCATGCTTATAGATTGATGATTGTATTTAATATATGCAAATGTTTTAAGTATTTAAGTATTTAATGTAGTTAAGTAGTTATCCCCTGGTACAGAAGAGGAAACTGAGACATGGTGAAGATATACAGAGGGGGCCAAAAAAATGTGTACACAGTTTAAGAAACAAAAACACTGTATTAAAATTATAATACTCAGTATATACTGATAACAAAATATGAAGACAAGTCATGTGTATACACTTTTTGGCTCCTCAGGTATATCTCTAGCCCTATACCTATGTTTAGGGGGCTGGAGTAAAGGAAAGAACCATAAACAAAGGACCCACAAATCTTGTGAGGAATCATCTGGTTGTACAAAAAAAAAAATCCAAGTCGAAAACTGACCTGAGGAAGTACAATGGAACAGCATGATTGTTTTGCTGCTTTTGCCATACATCTTGGCAGATGTTGAATGGGACCACAGGGTCTCCTGCGAGAGCCCATGTCACTGCCTGGGGCCTCCCAGCTCTTCGAAGGCTCAAGATTTCAGCCCGCACATACGCAGACCATTCCCCTGTTGGACCTTGGGCGGTCACACCCCTGCACCGCGTATGAACCACAGCCCATACCCCACACCTGCAACTAGCTGTGCCCTTGAGGCAGGTGGCACTGCACTTTGAGGAGAAAGGTGGCGGGCAAAGCTTCCATGGCTTTGGGGTTTGCTTGATAGATGGCATGGGCCAGACTCCTTACAGAAGATTCCAGAATGAGGGGCCTCTCATACTCGAACTCCCAGCCCCACAGAACTCCTGAAGATCCCCTGATATTGGCTTCCTCTGGGAAGAGTGGATGCAATTGTGCGTCAGGCCTTCCATTCTCTGAGCTGCCCCTAATGTGCAGTCCATCGTCTCCCTACCCCTCTGTCTAGACCAACACTCACCCTCCTTCCCACACACACTGGAAGCCACATAGAGGACCCTGCGGGTTCCTACTGTGCCGTTTGTCTTCCTGGTGTTAAAGTTAAGTACAAAATGGAGAGTGGACTTGAAAATTCCCTGTGCAGACAAAACCATTTAAACCATATAAGTGAAACTTAATTTAGCGTATTTTGCAAAACAAGCAAAATTTGGGGTGCTTGTAAATGCCTCTGATGATCATAAAAGAAACTTAAATCATCTTCCTAAAAATAGTATAAGATAATCACTTTTAACCACTCCCCTGTCATCTGGAATTCCCCATTGCAATAATAGCCAATCATTATAAAATTAAACAACTTCCTCATTTTCGCTTTATAAGCCACCCTGTAAAGTCAAGCTTCCTATCAGTCTTTTCAGTTGAAAAGCTCCCAATTCACAAAGTGTTCTTATACACAATAAACTCAAATATGCAATAAGCTTCTTGGAAGAAACCTTCAAGCTGATCAGGAAGACAGGTGATCACAAAAAAATTTAGTCACGGCCTAGACAGGCCCCTCACCTGTGGGAGAGGAAGAACAGAGAGCCCTGAAATGGTGTCTCTCTGATATTGGCCATGGATTCACAGACCTCTCAGACAGGGAAGGAGAGCAGACTTTTCATGTCCTTATACCCATTACTGTCGCCAAAACACAGTACAGTGGGCCTATGCTGGGTGAGGTGGGGGTGGGGAACAATGGAGGCAATTTAGAGCTGCCTACCAGCCAAAGAGTAGCAGGGAATGAACCAAGGAATAAGACCGAGAATTATGTCCCAAGAGACTCTGGTAATAGAATAGCAAAGTTCCCAGAGGGTAAGGATGTGAGAGATGAAACTAAGAATTCTTTCAAGGGTCAAAGGGTCAAGGGAGATAGTCAAGGCTGAGTTCCCAGATCCTCAACCATAATCAAGAGACATCCTGAGAGCCAGTGAACCAGGAAACCTTCAAAATCTAAATGGAAATCTGAATAGTCTAGTGGCTCAGCAGTTCAAAGAATGCTCCCTTCTACCAAGAATATCCAGCAAAGCCATCTCTTACAGAACTTCTTGCTGAGAAATTAAAGCTGCCATTGCAGGTATAGCTGCACAGCCAACCAGCAGCTGTATCTTTGAAAAGCCTCTGGCTTCAGATGGCTTTGCTTCCAGGATCTCAGGGTCTCACCCTCAGACTGTGCCCACTGGGACTTGGCAGTTTCCCAGATGGGGGAGGACCACAAGGAGGACACCAGGAGCCCTGGATTCCTAAGTGTCAGGTCCCATGGGAGAGTCAGGACAATAATTTAGATCCAACTGAAGAAAGAGGGGCCCCTAGGAGATCCAAATCAGCAGAGTGTCAAGAACAGGTGGGATTGAGACCATCCTGTGCCAGAGTGAAGAGGCACCCTGCCCAGTGCATGGGGTTAGCAGAGACGCCGGTGAACAAGTACCTGACCCAGGAGAAATGGACTCCTCCAGAAAAGCAAAGTCCAAAAGAGAATGACGCACATGTTTTAGGGACTTTGTTGCAGAGATAAAGTAAAAAGACAGGAAAGTTCTCTGTGCAAAGCAGGCCCAGTTGAAAGCAGAGCTGTCATGATGGATACAGGGAAATCTAAAGTGCAGGAGCACTGGACAGTCCAGGGTCTTATCGTGGAAAAGAAAGTGGCATTAGATGTGGACGTCGTGCATGGTGGGAAAGTTAGTTCAAGGAGGAACTCTGGCCCAAGCAGACCTGTAACTGGTCATTCCTCTAATTAGAGGGCTCCTTCCCACCTAAGCAAAGCTAGAAATTATGCTTGCCGCTTTGCTTTGGAAAGAGACATTGTCTCTATCTTCCAAGGCTAGTCACCATACGAACATCCTTGAACATACGGTCTGAAATAAAGGTAGTCCATGTCTGCTGTAAGAGATGCAGAAACATAACAGACACATGGAAAGTTGTCTCCCTACAATAGTTGGAAATCCACCTTTGTGTGTCTTATCTTTCCTTTAACTTATTTCTATCCAAGATACTTCACTTTATTCATCCATACAGTGGAGTTAGAAGCACTCTAGTGTTTGGGACTGATTCAATTATATAGATGAATCGTCTTCAAATGTTCTCTTTAAATGAATATTCTTTTGATTTTATTGAATTCAACGCCTTTTATTATTCATTTATGAATTACATTTCACTGTGGGTAAATTCTGCCCACAGCCTTTGTTATTTATTTGTTCCACTCTTGGGCTAGCATATGCTGTTCAGTGTTAAAACTACAATCTCAAACCTCAAAAATAAGGTCTGGTGCTGGTCGAACTTGCCTAGGCTGGGTCTGAGCAACTGCTGTTGGCAGGATTTCTGGGATAGGGGCCCTACGCCACGCCCCTCTTTTCCGTGCCCCCAGACATTCTCAATCCCTTCACTTATCTGGAATTTAAGGACTCACCTTTCTTTGCCTAATTCTGGACAAGGACAGACTGATTATAAAAGTACACTATGTCCAAATGCCAATAAAGATGAAATACTTCCATAGTTTTTACAAAAATTGCCAAAGACAAAAGGAAGTGAAGTGTTCTGTGGTTTTAGAAAAGTTTATACACACTAACCAAGGGTATGCAGTGAAAGTTCTCAAAAGAGTAGTTAAGCACATAGAACAGAATTTTCATTCACAATAACAGAACTAGGATATATATTTTCAAATAAATTTATTACATAGAAAGTCATTATGAAGCATATGCTCTATATACCGTATTGTTTTGGTATTGGAGTTATGATTTACACAAGGAAATATTCCTTTCTTTCATTTATATGGTTCAAAAATCCGAACACAAAAGGATACATGGTAAAAAAGACTCCCTCTCAACTCTGTCCCTATCTACTCTACACATATTTTTATTAGTTCCTTGTGCATCTTTCCCAAATAAATCAATCATATTTTATGATTCATCTCCCCACCTTACATAGAAGTTATATACATTGTTCTGCCCCTTACTTTTTTTTTTAAATTTAATATCATACCTTGAGATGGTTCCATATCAGAATATAGAGCATATCTCATTATTTTTGCACTGTTTTAAATAATTATTTAACCTACAGACTTTTGTGTTATTTCCAATTTTATCTTATTTCAAATAGTGTAACAAATAATCTTCTGTATTTGTTCTGTCATACACATGTAATATAAATTCCCAGAAATGGGATGGCTGGATCAATGGGTTGGCAACGTGGATAGACACCACTGTATTACGACACACAGGAATTGTAACACTGCACAACAACCCTCAGTAGTAGCTAAGCATGTCTGTTAGGGTGATGTGAATTTCGGCATATATTCATCAAAGCTAGTGGAAATGTCCTCTGATATAATTACTCACCAGGTTGATCAAAAGCTTTAAAGTGATAGCCATCTACATGTACATAGAACTAAGACATTGATTTAAAGCCTCAGAATATACTACTAAGCAGTTTATATCTTTGAAGGCATAATTGTGGATTTCTATAAAGTTGCAGAAAACAGAGAATGTTCATATGTTACAGGAAATCATCAGGTATCTGCCAAATAATTAAGGATTTTATTACCATAGCTACAGAAGATATTCTTCTATATGTCAGTAAGTAAAATTACATTACTTTCTTAAATTTATGTCAATTATTGAGAAAACAATCAGCAAATTTTCCCTTAACTAGAAACTTTATTCAGAAAACACTAGTGATAAACCCAAAGGAAGATAAAGTTGATTCCTATTTATTTAGAATAGGAGTGAAAACAACAGTGCTTAAATTTAGACAGTCTTGGGTTTGAAGCCCAGTGCTATTACCTAATGTACTAAATTCTTCCTTCCCTCCCTATCTTTCCTACACTTCCGTGTGGGCAGAGAATATTTCCCTGATTCACTGACTTTGGCCTTGACCTGTGACTTGCTATGACCCTGGAATGTAAGTACAAGTAACAATCTACCAGCTCCCATCAGGTAATTCTCCTCTCTCCTTGAGCTTCTTCCTTTCTGCATGAAAAGGCATGACTCAGACTGTGGGTCTTTATTCCAGAATGAAAAGAAACTCAAAGAAGACGTGAATCCAACCAGCAGTTGGAGCCACGCCCAGCTGAACCCAGACAACACAGCTTACCAAACAAGCCTAGTCAAACCAGCTCATCCAAAGTTTATTCACAGATTTGTGATCAAGAAACAAATAATGGTGATGTAATCCTGAGATTTTCAGGTTGCTTTGCTGCAGCAAAAGCTGACCGATACATCTACTAACTGTATAACTTTAGAAAAGATCCTCAAACTCTCTACATCACTATTTTCTTATTTGTAAAGTGAAAATAATGATAATACACAATTTATTGAGTTTTCAGGATTAAAAGCAATAAGGTAGGCAAAGTACCTAGCATGGCACCTTGCATGTAGTAAATGATCAATCAATAAATGATCAAAACATAATCAGCAGTAACAATTCCATACAGCACGGCGATATAGTTACTAACACTGTATTGCATCTTTGAAAGTTGCTAACAGCATAAATCTTAAATGTTCTCATCACAAGAAAATAAATTTTGTGACTATGTCTGGTGATGAATGTTAGCTAGACTTCTTGTGGTAATCATTTTGCAATATACATGAAGATCAGATCATTATACTGTACACCTGAAACTAATATATCAATTGCACCTCAAATTGAACAAAATAAAAGAAGTAACAATCCCTACTTAGACCATAAGTTCCATGAGGGCTTTTCCTGATGGCTCTGGAATAAACGACAACAGTTCCTGGGACAGGGCGGTGCTTAATAGATTCTTCTGAATGAGTAAGTGAATGTATCAGTGGAGTAAACTTACTCTGTTATGAAGAAACATCTTGTTCTTTTCCAACATAAAACATATGCTTAGGCATGGGTTAATGAGATCATACCTTGTAAAACTGGGAAGCAGGTATCTAGCAAATAATAGAGGGCTCTGAGAACAGCACTGGTAAAACTACTCATGGCATATTGGAAAGAGCCCACATTTTGGAGTCTGAGAACTTGTACTGACCCAGAACTTACCATTTACAACTAACGTCACTTACAGATTAATTACTAAGACTTGTAGTGCCATTGTTTAAAATAAGGATGACACTTGCCTTATAGACTTATTAAAAGAATTAAAAAGAAATCATATATACAAGTTTCCAGGTACCTATGAAGGGTATAACAAATCTTAGATTCCCCCGCCTCTGGAAATACACTTGTGACAGAGAAAATAATGGGAATATTTTAGAAGACAGTGATATAGATTTTATGTTATTTCACTTTAAATCCTAATTCTCAAGTACTTATACCAGATACACTATTTTACTGATCTACCAATTTAAAATGAAGTTCTTATTTAAAATTCATTTGCCTCTTAGACTATTTAGTAGTTTCATGCATAATGTACTTAAACTAAAAAAAATGCACTTTTAATTACGGGGAGTTTAAAGGAAAAGAGTAATTATGAGTAAAGATTTAATTTAAGCCCTGGATCTTCAAAACTCCCAAGAGAATAAAATATGGCTACATATTCTATATTTTCTTACCGACTTATATGAGGTCTTCTGTGAAATAAAGGTAACTGCTTGTTCTGAATGTGCCTGTCAGGGTGCTATTGGCCTACATTCAGCAGCCTTATAAGAAACAGACGGATGAGACTCACAGTTGTGTCAGTTGAAAGAAAATTATTGAGAACATTGCTCAAGAGCATTACAGGGTGTCCTCCTTAGGGTGGGCCCTCAGAGAAAATTCCTTTCTGGTCTTGGCAGGAACATGTGTGCTTCACTTGAGTAGTCAATATGTTTTTAAATTACAACTGGAAATCGGGTAACTGTCCAAATTTTCTTGGCAAGACACCTAAAGCCCAATTTGTGACTTGCCCCCCCCCCCAAAAAAAGCAATAATACCACCAATACTCAATGGTAAATGTAAAGGATTCTGCTTTGTTCTGACCATTTGTGTCCCCACCCTCATTCCTACGTTAAAATCCTAAACACCAACGGGATGGTATTAGGAGGTGGGGGCTTTGGGAGGTTATTAATCCTCATGAATGGGATTGGTACCCTTATATAAGAGGCTGAGAAAGCTCCCGTGCTCTTCCACCTTGTGAGATAACACTGAGAAGATAAACGTCACCAGCCCCTTGATCTGCTGGCACCATTATCTTGGACTTCCCAGCCTGCAAAATGGAGGGAAATAAATATTTGTTTCTAAGCTACCCAGTTTGTGGAATTTCTGTTAGAGTAGCCCTAAGGGACTAAAAGACACTCTGTGGTATTTATTTTTATATTAGCCTTCGACCTTGGTTAAATACATACTCTTCTCCTGGTATTATCTTATATGCCGTGTGTGTGTGTGTGTGTGTGTGTTTGTGTGTGTGTGTGTGTATCTTTCACCCATCTTAAAAATATAGACAAAAAACACTATTTTCTAGTTCTTTTTTCCAAACATCTAGATTATACTACCTAAACTCATTTGTCTGAATATTTTTTCACTCAAATATATTTCAGGTACATATTTCCATATCAATATCTAAAGATGAAAATTATTATCTTTAGAAATTTCTAAATAGATCTTCAAAAGCTACTGCATATATTCTTAAGAATAAGATAAACTCTGAGTTATCTGCTTAATTAAAGTGATGTCTAGGTCATTAAGTCTGTCCATCTTCTTCTTTCTGATATCTTTTAAGTTCATCAAGTTATCATGCCTCCAAAGACCTGATATTCAAATATTTTTTCTGAATTTTAACATGATTGACTTTTAAATGTTTATCTTTCTGACTTACATGTTATTTGTTTTGGGATACATGTGATAAATGGAAAATGAGATGATAAATGAAGAATGTCCCGTTTATGAACTATGAAGCTAATGACAAGGCAGTCATCGGTGATCTTCACAAAAAACACTTGAGTTGTGTGATTCAGCAGAAGCCAGGTGTGAGGCTTAATAAAGGTTTCTTCTAGATCTTGGATATGTTTGGTTGTAAGAGTCTTGTAAAAGAAAGTACTACTAAACAGATCACATTGCCAAGTAATGACCACATAGAAATTGATCATGAAAATAAACCTGATGTATTTGGCCCCCACTGTTAAAAAGAGCTTACCTTACTAATAAAAAACGTGTTGAAAGTAAAATTATTAACATAATAAAATTAATGGTGTACAAATATAATAAAGGATAAGTTGAAAGAAATAGTAATGTCATTAAAGTAATCAAAAAAGATACGTAATACCACAATAATCAGACCTGAAGGATAAATGCTGGCACGAGCTAACGGTCCTATCAAAATGAGAATTTATCTTACATTTGTCATCATTTCAAAGGCAGACATCTGTACAGTTATCATATACAGAAAATATTTTTATTGAAATAATAAACTGTAAAGAACCTATGATCTTTTAAGACAAGATTTATCTGAGAAATAGTGTAATTATCTTCCCAGTATTCCTGTGAAATCCTGAGTCTCAAAATAAATTATTGTTTGTCAAACTGAACGTGGCTTACATTATCAAATACCTGTACAATGAATGGGCTGTCACAGTACATCTGTTTTATTGTCTGACTTTTCCAGGGTCTTTGAGTCCCAAAATTGACCAATAAGAGAGAATAGCTATCCTAAATTCATTTTATTGTCACAGAATAGACTATGTAGTATTGAATTAATAAAAGAATGAAATCTTCTAATTATCTTGTTTTCATACTTCCATACAAAGAGTTTAAATGATTAATCATAAACCTTGAATCTCACCATAGGTCATAATTGACAAAAAAAATTGAGTTATTTTTCCCAAGGAAAATATCTAAATTATAATTTCCTGGAGGAATTATAACAATAATTCATTTGAGTCCCCTAGTCAACCAAAAATGAGGTTGTAAACTCAAGTTTGAATGAGATTTATGAATAGTTCAATTATGCTTGTAAATAAACCTAGATCGCTAATTTTCTAGCAGTTCTGAGTTGACAGAATTATAGCAGTCTCTTCATATTGTCTAACTTTGATGTTTTCCTTTATTTTTTTCTTGACATGATTATTGATTACCCAGATGTTTTAAAGTTATTACTAACTTTAGATTTACAGTCACAGCAGATGGTTGGAAACAAAAAGATAAATTCAATAATTCTATAAGTTTGATGTCTTACAGCACTTTTTTAAACTATCAACTGCAGTTACACTATCAGTGTTTACCTTTGGTCACATACAATCTACCTAGAAGTAGCTATTCCCTTAATAAATCCATTATTAACAATTTTGGCTGGCATTTAAGACCACGCAGAAGGTCAGGCTGATCTCTTTCAAGCCTGATCTCACTACTCCTGTCTGTGTGCCCTGCCCTCCACTTAACTGGCCTTGCTACACAATTTCCTCCTTACTCATACATGGCAGTTTGTTCATTCAGCCAGTATTCATTTATTAAGTACCAAGTATTGTGTTCACTGATGGAACCGCAGTAAGGTGCAGGGTATTCAACATTCTTGTTCTGGTATTTTAGAGAAACTTTCTAACAAGGAAGCAGCTAATGACAACATAGTGTGATATGTTTTTTCCCCTCTTCCATGATGCACTCCCTTGTTGCATTTCCTTTTCTATATTGAGTTTCATAATCTATAATGATTTGTTTAATTTTCATCTCTATTTGTTGTTTTGCATGCTATTGCATGTAATTGTATGCCCCAAATATTTCTAATGGAATGAGGGAGTATAAAAATGTATGTACACATGATATATTTTCATTTGAATCTTTTGCTACTTCAAAAAAAAAATCTTTGGAATTAGTGATTGGAAGAGGGAGTAAGGTTTCTAGGAATGTTCTCGTTCTTAACTCACATGATCACTTTGTGATAAGCTGTAATTTTGTTTACTTTTCTGTATTCTTTATTATTGTTGCGTCATATTACACATTAAAAAGGTTTAAAATTATAGATATTGCATTTTCTATACTCTTCTGCATTGGTCTTTTTCAAACCTAATACAAGATAGTAGTACATTCTCTTATTTCATGTTCAGGTCAGCTGAGTCATTTTTCTTCACACCAGGCTTCGAGGCCAATTCCATCATTTAAAATATTTTCCGTTGCAAGTAACAAAAATCCAACCCGAACAGACTTAAATAAGAAAGATAATTTTTCTGATCATATAACTTCAAAATCCAGAGGGAGATCATGTTTCCAACAAGGTTTTGATCAGAACTCCTGCTGCTGCTCTCTGCGGACCTTTTATCAATCTGCTTCTGTGGTTCACGCTTATCTGCTGCCTGGCTTCCCCTACGAAGCCAACGTGGTTCCCAGCAGCTACTGAGTCCACATGCTGTCCCAAGTTCATCCCTAAGCTCTACAGAGAAACAGCATTCTTGAGTTTCTCTCTGACTGCAACGACTTAGATAATGTAATCCCTAACGTAATCACAGTGTCAAGGGAAATTGTCTAACCCTGATTGAATCAACAAATCAATGCCCCCTCAGAAACTGAGTGCAGCAACAACCCCACTCAAAAGGCTTGGGGGTTTTATAATAGAAACTGATGAAATGGCCTTAGGGTAGAAATTTTTTTATCTATCACTGCTATTTTTATATTTCGAGTTTGTGATATAAAACCATTTATAGTGGCAAAGCCATTCTAAGGTATTAGAAACAAGAACAAATAAATTGATTATTTAACTGATTCATCCATTCCTTTATAGAATACAATTTTCCTAAAACTTCTATATAGACAACCATTAGTATCTACAAGTAAGACTGGGACAGAAAGAGTCCGATAACTGGCTATGGTAGTGTAGTAGCAATGATGAGTGTTAAAAACAAACAAGCAAACAAAAAAACCTAGCTAAAATGCACATCAATGTGTGCCCAATTGTATCAAAACTTCCAAAACTCCCACTATGAGTAGCATCAAAGCTTAACTTTATTCTCCTTTACAATTTTGCCCTTGAATCTCCCTTGAATTGTGTGGCTGCTGTTGTAATTCAAGCATAGTTATGATGAGTTTACTCAGAACAAATTCTTAACCTATTTTATGTATTCCTATGGATTAAACAGATTTTAAAGTATGATACAAATCAACTACTTCCTAATAGCATTTTCTAATTATAAAACAAGTGACTATAGAAATCAGGCTTCTTTTAATACCAAATTCATGGGTGGTGTTTCAATAAATGATTGTTTCTATTTTCACACATTAACTTCTAGATAAAATATAATATCTCCTGAAATATGTATTTGCCTCCAGGGGAAGTTGCAATTTATTTCCTAGCCTGTATATACTCTCCTACAGGTCTAAGCTTCATTATATGAAGGCAATAAATTAACAGTTGATTAATAGGGACTCTTAAAAGGTCTGAATTTACTTTTCTAAACAAATCGGTTTTTAAAGTCTCAGGACTAATGATCCATGGATTTTAATGAGAGATTTTCTTGATGTTGTCAGAAATGTGTATGTCAATTATAACAAAGTAAAATTGAATTATTATTCATTATACTTACCAAGAGAGAAATACAATTTTTAAAAATACTCATATTAAATTGGTCAAATTTTTAGAAGTTGTTTCCTTTCCCTCTAAATGAATGAGCTATTTGTCCTCAAGAAGAAGCATGTTCTCAAGAAGAAGACATGCTGTGACAGTCCACAATACTATATTCTGGGTGCTTTTTCCATTTCTGTTATTAACAACCAATGAATACAATCAAGTCTGGCAAATACTATCATGTTTTACTAATTTATATTCCACTTGCTCAATTCACTGTTCCAGATACTGATATCCATGTGTTGCTGATCAAACACATGAATATCAGTATCTCTACATACATTTTATTTATAATCTTCAACTTTAAATTCCATTCTTGATTTTTTGTTTTATATCCCACATATAAGTGAGATGATATGTTTCTTGTCCTTTTCTGACTTTTTCATTTAGCATGATACTCTGAAGATCCAACCATGTTGTCAAAAATGGCAATATTTCATCATATTTTATGGTTGAGTAGTATTCAAGTGTATATATGATTTCATTAATATGTGGGATATAAAACAGAAAAACACACAAACAAAACAAAACAAACAAACTCATAGACACAGATAACAGTATGTGGTTACCAGAGGGGAAAAGGGGTTGGGGGAGGATAAAGCAGATCAAGGGGATCAAATATTTGGTGACGGAAGGGGACTAGACTTTGGGTGGTAAACACATGATGCAATATAAAGATGATTTATTATAGAAGTGTATACCTGAAACTTATATAATATTATTAGCCAATGTTACCCTAATATATTTAATTATATATCTTTATTCCATTCATGGAATAAAGATATTAATGATGTTTGTATTTTGTTTTCCCATAGCAATGATTATATCACATATATGATGAAAGTTTGCATTCATTTCTCTTTTTACAACAGCTAACTAATCATGTAATGGCAGTATATTGCAGAATATACTGATAAACGGCCTGCTATTTTATAGATTTTTATAATACAGAAAGAACTTTGGTGGATAATGATAATTTTAATTCTCCTTTCTATTTACTTGATTGCATTATTGCTTTTTAAGGATCATACTGGCAAGGGGTGGATGAGAGGAAACTTAACTGACTGTAGTCAATTTCGTACAATATTTGTTAGCCCACATTTTGGCCAAAGAATGATGTGTGTCATTCATCCATTCTAATAAGTATGATCTGACTTGAACTTCTATTGTACTTCTGTTAGTTGAGATTTTCTTCTCATTTTTTATAACTGAAAATGATCAACATGGGATTTTAAGACATGTAACATCATGGGATAAATTATTAAATTTATCAAAATGACAATAGTCAATAAACATGTTTTAAAAGTTTAACTTCACCTGTAATAAAAGAAACGCCAATTAAAACATACATATCCTTTTTAATCCATCAAATTGCAAAAAGGATGATGGTGAATATTTTTATAAAGATTTGAATAACATATATATGTCTATATACATATATATACACATATATATATGTTCATATATGTTGAATACATTTTTTATAAAGCTAAAAAATATTTAAACAGTTTAGTGATCCTATACTCAGAGCTTTTCTCCTAATTAATTGGTGGGTTATTTTTTCATTCTATCTCTTCTACAATTTCCCTTTTGGGTTATAACTTTTTCTCTGGCTCATAAATGATTAATATCACCTTTAAAATGTTTTATAGGAGTAAGTAAACAATATATGTAAGGATCTCTTTTTTAGGAACTTAATCATCTAGGCACAAGCACATCAGTTTGTGCGACTTATTCTTGTCTTCATAATGTAAAATCAAGGAAAAAAATTTGGGCAATTTTTCTGATTCTTAATTTTTAAAAGAGCAATCTTCTGATTATACTTATCTTTTTCTGAGTTATGGAAAATTTTAAATTATTTTCCAAAGATAGTTTGACCTGCCTGCAGGCACTTCTGCTCAGTCTCATCAAGTTTTTATACACATACGTATCCCTAAGATAGTCACCAATTTTTACAAGTGGTTGTCAGTTTATTTTCAGTTTTGTTTGTTTTTAACGTATGTAGTTCTATGGTTACCTGGCAGTAGAAGAGCTAAATATGAAACTCACCTCCACTGAGGAATTTCCAAACCACAGCTGGAAGAACCAACATCTATGGAGGATTGCCGGTAGCTGTCCTTTACTTAACACTTTAAAATCTTTTGGCTGGAGCCTCACTTGAGAGATTCATGCCTGGTTCAATCTCAGTGACCACTCCTACCCCAATATAATCACTTTCATTCTGTTGTGTGTTGATGTAATTGATCAATACTTAAAGGAATCTTATGAGAAACAACTCTGTGGAACTCTGTGTCAACTCTTAGAACATTGCTGAAGATGTTATACTTTATAGTCTTCCATACGGTCCCATAGGAGAAATTTCTTTCTGTCTCAATATTGAGCATGATTGCTCTTTTTAGAGATATTGATATAAAGACGATTTGTTTTTATTAAATGAAAGTTAATTTGATAACTAAATATTCTGTAACCATTCATTCATTCATTTATTCAATGAATATTCACTGAGCACTTATTGGAGCTATTCACTGTTCTCGTGCTAAGGATACTGCAGTGAACAGAATAGATGAAAACAATCCTGTCATCAACCAGTTTTCAGTCCCGTGAGTGTTCATTTGTATTAGTCAGGGTTCTCTAGAGTGTATGTGCAGGTGTATGTATGGATATATGTATAGTTATGTATAGATATGTATACAGAGGGTGCCAAAACAACGTATACACATTTTAAGAAAGGAAAATTGTATTGAAATTGTAATACTCAACATATACCAATAACAAAAGATGAATACAAGTCACATTTGACTTCTGCAATTACAAGAGGTGCTCAAAGTGGTTACCATCAGCATCCAGACACTTCTGATTATGGTGAACTACTACTTGAGCAACAATGACCAAAGTGACCAAAGTGTCCACTTGTATACATTTTTTTGGCACCCCTGGTATATGTATATGTGTATAGGTGTATATGTGAATGTAATATGTATAAATAAAGGCACACACATATAAGATATATTTATATGCATACTATATAAAATATATATTCTTTCATATATCTGTGGAATTGGCTCATGTGATCATGGAGGCTGACAAGTCCCAAGTTCTAAAAGGTAGTCGGCAAGGTGGAGACCCAGGAGAGCTGAAGGTTTGGTTCTATCTAGTCTGAAGGCCAGCAGGCTTGAGATCCAGGAAGAACCTATGTTTTAGTTTAAGTCTGAAGCCTGGAAAAAAGCCTGTGTCCCAGTTTAAAGACTGTCAGGCAGGAAGGATTTCTCTTACTCAGGGAGGGCCAGCCTTTATGTTCTATTCAGGCCTTTAACTTTTTGGGTGAGGCCCACTCACAACAGGGAAGGCAATCTGTTTTACTCGGTCTATTGATGTAAATGTTAATCTCACCAAAAAACACCCTCACAGAAACACCCAGTCTAGTTGACACATAAAACTAACCATCACAACACTTATGAATCAAAGTCTGTAAATTCTCAGATTTGAGTTCCAGACACACATATCCATCTGCTTCCTGAACATGTCATTTTGGAAGTTAGTTACTAGGCATCAAAAGCAAATAGAATCAAAAGAAAACACCTGACTTGAAACTCTTGCCTTCTAAGAGAAGGTCCTGAGAGTTCCCCTGCTCTGTAAATGGCACCAGCACTTGCCCAGGCGCTCAGCCAACAGCTTTGGGGTATTTTCTAGTGCACTTCTTTCCCAAAGTCCTTATTAAATGTGACTATTATTATGATGACAAAGCCCATCTTTCTCCCGTATTGCTTCTTCTAATGCATTATTTATTGACAATAGAGCAAACTTATTAAAAGAACAAAGCTGTTGATGTTAACGCCACCCCGTTCATTACTTACAATATTCTTCCATAGCTCCCTGTAACCTACAGAATAAAGTCCATTATTCTCAGGGTAATATAAAGGGCCTTTCATGAAGCAGGTCTCTTCCATCTCATCTCTCATCATAATGCACTCAAGCTATTTGTATCAGCCATTGAGCTGTCCTAGGTTCTTTGTGTTTCTCTGAATGGGCTGAGCACTTCTGCTCCCAGGTGTTTACATTTGAATTTTTCTCTTCTTAGCTTGCCCTCCCCCAGCCTTCTCTACTTCATTCATTTTTGTCTTTCAGAACCCATCCGAATACAGTCGTTCTCCGAATTTGTCCTCACCTCCTAAATCTAAGCTAGATGCATAGCACTCAGTGGTACTTCCATTAGCACTTTGTACAATCTGATAACTATGTGTTAACTTCTCTGTATTCATTCTGAACTGCAAGTTTCTTATAAGCAGAAACTGTCTGTACTTCACATAAAAATCACCAGGCTTAGATCCTGATATACATTAAACATCCAATTATTCCAGAAGGAAGAAAGGAAATGAGAGAGGAAAAAAGAGATTGTGTGCTCATGGGTTGTTAAATTTCTGAAGTTATAATCCCACGTTGCCACTGGGAAAGCCACAATTTCCTAGGGTGTATAACTGAAAGGATCCAAAGGAATCAATCAGGATACAAACAGTGGAAGGAAGTTATCTTCTTCCAGGCTGTAAGATTCCCTGCAGATGCAATTTTCCTACCCAATGCGAAGAGCAGTACCATTCCAGGAATGGTGCTAAGAATTTCCCTGGTCCAATAGGACAAGGCCTAACAGCATACCAAAATTCAAGGAATAGAGCATTTAAATGACACATCCATGGATAGCCATGGATTTGCTTTATGCCCCAGCTGTTCCCCTACCAAACATCAGTTTAGAAGGGGACATGATACTACTAAGGAAACAAGTCAGTATACCAAAGTTAGACTCATTCCCCAGAGTAACAAGGAAATCAATGAATCAATTGATGGAAATTGTACATAAGTTTCCAAAGTGATCCAAAATAATTTTCTAGGAAAAATAGTTCCAGCTAATTATAAATGTTCTGATGGTGCCTGGAACCACCATCTACTTTTTAATCACTTCTCATTAAACTTACTCTTTCTTAAGTACCAGCCCTGATGATAAAATGTGAAAAATTATCATTCAGTCATTTTATCTACTGCTACAAAAAAAAATTACCCCATACTTACAGCTTTTAAAAAAACCCAACATTTTTATCTTACAGTGTCTGTGCATTAGAAAATTGGAAGTGGCTTACCTGAGTGGTTCTGGCTCAGCATCTTTCATGAGGCTGCATGGCAACATGTCAGCTTGGATGGCAGCTTGGAAGGCTTGACTAGGGCTGGAAGACTCACAACAAACATGGCTCACTCACAAGGAACTCTCAGCCACTTCCTTGCTGGCTGTTTGCAGGAGGCTCGGCTCCTTGCCATATGGACCTCTTCAACAGGCTGTTGGAGTGTCCTTATGACATTTCCTGAGAGTAAATGATATAGGAGAGAGAATAGCAAGGAGGCACAATGCTCTTTATGGCCTGTTGTAGAAAATAGCATATACTAGTCATTTCTGCTCTATTCTATTCATTCGAGTCAAGTCACTAAGTCCATTCAGAACGCAAGGGCAGCTGAATTAAGCTCCACATTTTGGAAGGAGAAGTATCAAGGAATTTGTAGACATATTTTAGGCATATATGGATAAAATTAAAACAATATTGTTTTTTTACTTAACACAAATGCATACAGTATTTCAGCTTCATTAAGTCTGTTTTTGAAATGAAACCTATCAAATGATAACATACATTCTATAGAAACAGACTCCAAATTGATATTCTGGAATACATTTTTTTATAATGTGTATCTACCTCTTTCTGTATTGAATGATAAGGAAGAAAAGTGCACAGCTGTTTCTATCCTCAGACTACAAAAAAATCATCGAATTCATTCAGTCTTCTATGCCCCTCTTTTACTTCTCAGAGTTGAAAATACCTGAATAAGAGTAGGTATTTGATAGTGAATACACAACAAATAACAAGTAACCTGAATAAGACTTTCCATTGTTGCCTGGTTGAAGAAAGAGGAGTATGTTTGTGGTTCAGATTTTTACCTACCATTTCCTCCTTTCTCCTCCTAACTCCCCCTTCTGTACTCCCTTCTCCTTCTCTTTCCTTTTCCCCCCTCCTCTTCCCTTCATTGGGAACCAAGATTTCAGCTGACATATCCAACAGAGGGGTAGGAGGCTAGCATTTTGGAGACTGAGCTTTTTAGCTGCCTTCACTTTTCTTAATTTATTCTGGTCATACAAATTAAGCAATTTGCGTGTTGTCCACCCATTTATCTTGCCCCTGGGGATATTGTTTCTTTTAACCATTTCTAAGCTCTCTGCACGTCAGGATCCTGGTGGAAATTCTGATCCTTGGCACTCTTAACAGCGATTGCACACATCTTACTTCCCGGCTGTACTCTATTGTCTCAGATCCTCTCATCATAATAGTATTAAGCAACTTAATTCTTAATAGCATCTCCTCCCCATGCTCTGTAGAACATAACTGGCTGGTGTTTTTTTTTGTTGTTGTTGTTTTTTAATCTTTATGTAGGATGTCCACTCTAACACATCACATTCTCTAAGTCGCTTGATCCCTTCCTCCTCTAGTTGCCACAGAGTTTTTGGCTTTTCTACTTTAGTTAGTGTAGGACTTGTTCCAAGCATCCAAAAACTTAGAATCTTCCAAGTTTATCCTAGCAGCATATTAGTTGCGTCTTCTAGAATCCTTGTCAGAGCATTAAATCCCATAACAGGAAAATGCTTTCATATCGATAAACTCTCTCTTACATTGTTTTCTTTGATCCAGCATTCTTAAGATCCAGACTCCTGTTTATTCTGTACTACAGTTTCATGTTACATCTCAAGCTCCTTCAGCAGGATATCCCTTTCCGCCCCTTAGTATGCCCATAATGTCCCTGGCCAAGTATTTTTTTGTAAAATTACCTTTGCTATTGGTCCGGTATTGGCCAGAAGTGAAGAGGAGAGTAGGTCAGTAGGTCCTGCTTGGTCAGGTGTTGTCTTGCAATGCAGAACCCTCTGCATCCTCTTCAGGTTAAGGAGGAGCATCAGTGTTAATTTGGAAAGCCTGGGCTACTTTTGCAGGCCCAGAGGGTTAAGGGAAATATAAGGACTTAACATTTTCAGTGCATCAACCCAGATGTCTCCATTCCAAAAGGGCCCCATTCAAACCCAACTATGGACCTGACCTTGATAGAGTAGACTTGAATTCTCAACCAACTTCAGCTCTCCATCTACTTGCCTTTTAATTAAGTCCCAGACCTGGTATTCAGCTTTTGCTATATGGATGAAAGACTATTAGTGCTGTCAAGGAGGTCCTCTGGCTTTCTCACTTGCCTTAAATTGGTGATTAATTACCCTCAGACATTTATTAACTTTTTCTAATGCTTGATCGCCTTCAGCCATAATCATCCACCTTCATAGTCCTAATAAATACTTCTTACCCCAAACCTCTTAAAAGTAAGATATTTCACCTGCCATTGCATTCATTTACAATTCTATCATCAGTTTACAGCACTGATGAAAATTGAGCAATTGTTCGGGTACAGCACAGGTAATGTGATTCTCACTTCCAGTCTACCAGTGGGCAATCCAGCCAAAGTGTGGTTTCAGAATATGCTTCTTCAAACAGCTTCTGGTGTCAAGTGTCTTATGTTAAGTTCCTCCAGGAAACCAACTCTGAAACAGAGATTTGCATGCATGTAGTTTCTTGAGAGTTCTCTCAGAACACTCTGCAAGGAAATGAGGGAAGCCGGACTGAGTAGAAAGTAAGGTTGAACAGTAATACAATTGTAATAGAGACCTCATCTATCTCCTCAGAGAGCTCTGGAGCTAGAATAGACATTTTAAATTGCTTTCAACTGAGGCAAGGAAACCCTGTTTGTACCCCTATTTCAACCAGTCATTGATGTGGGCTGACTTCTCCTTGCAGGGGGCCCAACCTTAGGCATGGGAGTTCCTTAAGCAGAAGAGAATTCCTGGAGGGTCTCACCTGTGAACTGCTTTTAATCAATACATCAGCAGCTGAGCAAATGAGAGCTCCTTGGGAGGAAGGGGAGGGGATAGATTGGGGTAGTTAATTTCTTCATCCATTACACCAGGAGTGTCCAAACTTTTTTCAACGGTTTTCACCAAGGGCCATATGCGGTAAAATACACAAACAGCCGGGCCACTCACCCGAGGTGAAGTACGTATTGCCTCACCTGGTTTATTTAAGTAAACTAAATATATTTTGGGAATTTGCTGCGGGCCAATTAACAATGGATTATGGACTGCAGTTGGCCCACGGGCTGCAGTTTGGACACCCCTGCATTACACTATGCTCCCTGTAGTGACACAATTAAAGTACCATGGAAGTTAAAAAAGGAATAAGTTTTGTAAATAAAGAATAATGTGACATAGATGTAGAAAAACATAAGTACTTTAGAGGAATAATAACAAGTAGTTCATTTGAACTGGAATGAAAAATGAGTGAAACATGCCAGAAATATAGTAGTGGGTATAAGTCAGAAAGAAGTCCCTAGGACAAAAGTGTGAAGGGCTGTGGCTAACAGAGGAAGGAGTTTAGGCTCTCTTTCGTCGTCGATAGGCAATTTTGTTTTGACTTGATGTCATAAACTTTGTTGAGTTGAATATGACCAAACAATTTTCTGATGTTGTCAAATTTAGTCTATGCATTGCTCAATTTCAGTTTTTATAACTGAAATATATAACACGTTTTTATATATTTTAAAAGATACTTCTCATATTTTTACCTCCCCCACTTCCTCTTTTTTTGTACATTATATACATTGCATTCTTCCTTTAGTAGCAGAAAAAAAGAATTGAGTGCCTCGTTGTCTTGCAAAAAAGAGATTTGCATAGAGACAGCCTACTAGGAAAAATATATTTGACAGTGTTGAATAAGCAATAACATGTGATGCTTTTCATATCGTTCTTCAATTATCTGAGAGGTATAAAAACCATTACTCGAGTCATTAAAGTTAGAATGAACATTAGGGAATTCACTCTAGGCAGCAATTGTTTCCGTTGGCAGAATGCTGAAACAGTTGATCTCATAATTATGTAACTCCTCATTTCTATTTAGCTAAACTTTATTTAAATTAATATGACTTTTGTCTGTTCTTTTGGAATAGCAACCTCTAAAGACATTTGGTAGCTACATAGTGTAATCTAATAGAACACTTACTAAATTTCTATGTCTTCTGATTCTGCTTTTAGTCCAGGATGTGCTGACATAACTTCCTATAACTCCATCTCTGCTTTACTTTGGAACACCACGATAATCAGCAATTTCTAAAAACTGCTTTCTAAATGGAAAGCAAAGTAGTATTTCCACATTAAGTGCAAGAAAATTATAATGCCAGAAAGTTTACATCCTCATACTCTGTTTATCGTAACTAGACCCAAAGCATGACTATAGTTGGAATATCTTGACAAAATACCTGCTTATTTTACATTTATTAATAATAATGTCATAAATACCAGAACAAGATTCTCAGGTTTATCCCTCCCCACATTTACCCCTGGTGGGGAGACAATTAGCATATTAACATATCGAAGTTGTACTATGAGAAGCTGTCTGTATCGACATATTAGCAAAAAAATAATTTGTATTATAGCATTTCACTTTGAATAATAAGGTTATAACTTGCTGATGAAATATAACTTATTGATACAAGTTCAAAGAATGAAAGCCCACAAGAAAAGTGGTGCGAGTGGAGACTCTGCCTAGTATGTAGGCAATTCTTTGATTGCAAGGCAGCCAGAAATAAATAATAAATGTCTGTATGGTCCTCAGGACAGTAAGTGTATTCCTGATCAGCTACCAGGAAATCACGGTCCTTTCCGGAGATGTTTTTCATCATATTGACATGAAGGCAGAGTCACACTTAAACTGTACAATGTTTTAATGTCCATGTTCACATATTTATCTCATTTGACCATGATGATAACCTCATGGGATGGAAAGAGTAGGGATGATTCCACTATATACAGATGGGGAAAATGATCCAAAACAAGTTATCCAAGATGAAATAATTACTAAGAGACAGCAGAATCAATATTGAGCCTAAGTTACCTCTTCCAAACTGTGTTAATTTCACTCTCCCATTCTCCCTCTGATCCCGAGGATTTATTATTTGCCCTAAATTGTAAGTTAGTAGAAAAGACATATCTCATATGCTTTTCTGCTTACACACTGAGAAATAACTCTTTAAGGGATGATTTGGTGCTTCTGGTTATATTTCTCATTTCAATATCAGAGACAAAAAAGCTGAATCAAAATCCCCAACTTAAAATGAAAACCTCTGTAGAACACCACGTCACCTATGTACTGTTCTTATCAAATTGTGACTCTAATCATCATTTGAATATGGAACAGTTTTCAAAACAGCTGGTCTCGACTCATCAAAATTTTCAGTGTCATTAAAGACTACAAAAGGAGGTGACTATTTTGGATTAATGGAGAAAAAGAAATAGGTCAACTAACACTATATAAGTGGATCTTGGATCAAGAGGGGGAAAAATTATTAGGATAATCGAAGAAATTTGAATACAGACTTTTTGTTTGATATTACTGTAGTGACATAAAATTGCTTGAAAGTAAAAATGGTGTGTATAGAATGCCCTTAGAAGATACATGCAGAAGTACATAGAGATGAATCATCATGATATCTGTAACTCACTTAAAAATGTTTCAGCAAAAATTATATAGATCTATCTCTCTATATATATAGATACATACATGTGTATGTGTGTATATGTATGTATATGTATGTATGGGGAGAAAGAGAAAGAAAATGAGGCAAAGAGGTAGCAAATGAGTCTAAGCAAAAAATGATATATGGGTGTTCTTTGTATTCAACTTTTCTGTTGGTTTGTAATCTTTCAGCATAAAGAGTATAGCAAAACTAGAAACAACACCACAGTAAGATTTTTTGTGAACTGTAAAATTAACTTGATTTGGCTTATAGCAATTTTCTATAATTATTAATAATACTTGGAAATTTGATGAAGATACAATACAGTGTTGTGTATCTGTACAAAAGGGTAAGACTTACTTTATGTTTTGGGATAGTATTGCTTTATATTGTTATTTCTAGCATGAGTATTATGCTTTTACTTTAGTAGTAAAAAAATAAATTAAAAGATGGGGAAAAAATAGGAATGGAAAAAGAAAAAGGAGAAAAGACGGAAAAACATGTATCCATGTTTTCATTTGTTAGTTTTATATTTGTTAGCTAAATTTCAACCATTTTTCAAGAATCATCTCCAGTACTATTACTACAGAAGGTCGTAAATATAGAACGTATATTCCTGGCTGTCCCCCTTTCTTTCTGCCCTTAAGATTCTTCAGCATCTCATAATATGATATTGGGCAAGAAGTGGTGAAAAACTGTATTTCCAGCTACTTTGGCTGGGGAAATCTTAAATGATAGAACCACACATTTCTGAGTAGATGCTGGTGATATTAGAGTACACTTCCCCTTCCAGCAATCCCACAGCATCTTTTTACCTCCATTCACATGCCTGAGAGTTTTTGTTTTGTAACTAAGGAATGAAAGAAAAGGAAGGACCCAGAAACAAAAAAGGGAGAATGGATAGGAGGCCTTGTAAGCTGTTCCCTCTTCAGCCCTCTGGTCAGAGCTTGACAAGTATTATTGAGTGTTGAAATTCATAAGTTTTTAAAACTTCTTCAATAAAAAAACTACTTGGGTCTCAAGGAACAAGGAGGATGCAGAAGAGGAGGAGGTGAGTGGCACAGAGGTAGAAGATAGTCTTTCTTGTACCTCTGAATAGAACCCAGCACCCTGCTGGCATCGTGATGAGAGAAAATCAGGGAACTTGGAGAGGTAACACCTGATCATTGGCAATTTCATGATGGATGAGACTTTTCTAAGTAACTTCACAGGTAAAGAATAGGAACTAACGGGAATTGGAGCAAAAGAGAAAGAGGAGGGAAGACACAACTACATGACTGCAGCTAATAGAATGATCCGTGGGCACATTTAAGGGGTTCCTTTGTGGTCTCTTCTGCAGAGGTCCTACTTTGGTTTTGGGGTAAGCTAGCTAAAGAACAAACCCTTGTGTTACAATGATGTCATAGGGCAAGAACCATGATCCTGTATAATGCCTGGGGTTTACTTTTAACTCAATTTTCCAACAGGAATTTGCTCTTCCCACCAAAATCAGCTTCCAATGCCCTGCTATCAGCAGAGAACACAGAGAATGGACTCTGCTGGGAAAATGTCTCCATGTGAGAGCTGAAACACACACACAGAACTCTAATCAGGTTGGGAGGCCAGAGAACTGCAGCCCCCACAAACATTATTATTAACAAATTTGGCAAGCATTCATTATTTAGCAGAACATATTAAAATGGAGAAAATCCTCCCACAGATATCACCGATAATGTCTCCTTAAATAAAGACTGTGCTTAGAGCAGCTGCAAAGTCAAAAAGAAAGGACCTCCTAGGGTTACAAAGAAGGATCCCAAAGCAAGAGGCTGATGTCCCAGGAGAGACAGAGAAACACACCAAAACATAAACCGCAAAATGAACTTAAAAACCAGTACATCATATGACCTAGGGGTTAAGAAAGAAGCTTCTACAACCAAACCCCCAGGTTTTGAAATCTAGCTCTTTCATCTTTCATTTGTGTGGCCTCAGAGGAATTATTTAAGCTTTTGGTGCCTTAGTTTCCCCATTTGAACATGGATATAATAGAAGCTGTCAATAGAATTTGTGACAATTGAATGAGTTAATTTTTCTAAACAGTGTTTGGCACATAGTAAGACCCAATTAATGACAGCTCCTGTTAAATTACAGCTTTTATTAAACATTAAGTACTGTTGCTGACAAGTAACCAGAGGCTGAATTATGTCTAACATATCCTCTTTCTGGGGGCAGACAGAGCCTTAAATACTATGTCTCCCTGTCTTTCCTTTTGTTTGTTATACCTGATAACGTATACAGAATTGCATATGATTTTTATCATTATCGTTGTCAAATACAGTCATGATTGTTGTCCTAATTGAGCTAATCCAGTTGAGCAGCGCCATTTATAGAAGTTTACCTTTAGGAGGATTTTTCCTGTCTGAGTGTTTGCTTATTAAAACAGCACCTAGACACACCTCCATCGTAACACTCACCACACCAGTGACCTCCTCACAAAACAGGAAGCTCACCTAGTCCAAAGCAATGACCTTAATTGGGAGCTGCATCCATTTTACCTGAACAAACACAGAGCCTGACATTCAGTAAAGGCTATTGGCTTTAACTCCCGTTCCTAATGCCCGTTCTTGTCATAAACAACAAATTTGATATTATTATACATTTCAACAAGCTGGAACAGACCAGTGAAAGAGGCCATTCTGGAATCCCAAGGATCAATTTTATAACACTTCCCTTTGTCATAAAGAGCCTTTAAAGTAGCTAAGTCCAGTGGTATTGTTTCTATGGCTTTCCATTTCAATATTGGCAAAAGTGATTAATTTCACTGGATAATAAACAGATAGAGCAATTGAGCGAAACATCACATTACCCAAGGTACCAATAGGAAAGTGTCCTCCTGGGTCATCTGCTACTAGCATGCAACGTCTGCCCAGGACCATCTAATATCTCAGTCCAACCAACCTGAGTTCAGTATTTGTTAAATGCCAAGAGTTTACTACTATCAGAGGTCTAACAGTACAGTAGAATTACAGTGAAACTGAAAAAGTATAAAACTTTCACATTTGACCTCTCTCCCATTTTCTTCCTAGAACTACACATTTATCTTCTGGTAGAACACTTCCTTGTCATTGTTGTTCCTATGATTTCCCTGAAAGTTAAGTTATTTGCTCAAGATCATTCCACAACTCAGTGATGGACATAAAATCAAATTCATTATTGTTAATAATTGAATGAGTTGTGAAATGTTACAGCACTGATATTCTAAAGGTTTACATTTTTTAATTGACTATGTTTTTCTATCTATGAGATATGAACTTTAAAAAGTTTTTATTTACTATTTACTTTTCATTGATGATCAGAGTTTAAATTATGATGGATTTCTAAAATGCTTTGCAATTATATATCAAAAATAAGGAGATACTTGTTTTCCTTTCATCTATAATGTACATTGTACACACGTGGCTCAAGATTTCTACTTTAGAAATTAGTACTCAGTTTGTTTCCAAATCTCTTTCATAAGCCAAGATGCAATGACCTAGAAATTCGGTCAAATTATACAGTATTTATATAGGAAAAATTACCACAAATATGTGAACTGATTTATTGAACTTGAGTCTCCATTTCACATTTGGTAGGAATTGGTGCTGACTTGAGAGTTACGCTATTCCCGACTTAGCTCTTTAGGCTGAACAGGAAATTAAATTATATACCTAAATGTCCATAGTGTGTGGCAGTACAGAGATATTACCAGGGAGAAGGGGAATGCAATGACAGAATTTTCGATGATCCTTTTCTTTAACAATGTCTGGACCTCCATTTAGATCTTTGCAAGCTTGGGATGTGCCTGAGGTAAGGGTTAGATGCTTTTTTGCCCTCCCCTATTTTCTACCATATTTGACTTAGAGTACATAAATTAAGTAGGTATATCCCAATCTTCAAAAAAGATAGGGAAAAAAATACACATTACTACAGTGAGGTTTTGAATATTTGATAAGGAATCAGATACATGCTGACTGAGTTTAATGAAAATTCAAATATCATACTGTTCTAATTATCTCTAGCTGCATAGCAAACCAATGTAAATTTAGTGGTGTACAAAAACAACAATCATTTTACCATCATCTTTCACAATTCTGAATGTGGACTACGCTCAGCAATGCAGTTTTCCATGAGGGTCACTTACGCAGTTGCCATCACGTACTGTTGAGCTTGACGTCATCTGGATGACCTTCTCACTCACCTGTTTGGTGGTTGATACTGGCTGTTGGCTATGGCTTCAGTGGGGACTATCTGCTTGAATACCTACACATGGCCCTGGGCTTCCTTGCAGCATGGTGGCTGGATCCCAAGAGCTAGAGTCTCAAGAGACTGAGAACCAGGCAGACACTATATTATCATTTTTTGCTCTAGCCTCAGAAGTCACAAACAATCACTTTCACCTCATTTATAAAGGTCAACCTTTTCAAGGTAAGGGAAAATAGACTCCATAAAACCACTGCTGTACAAATATAGTATTTAAACTTTTCAATAGATAAGATTTTAATTTAAAAACGAAACAAAGAAAAACAAAGAACTGTCAAAACAGCTAAGAAAATGGGAAATTTGGAATCTTTAGAAAACTTAAAAGGGCTTACACAATGTGTGTGTGTACGTGTATAAACTATAAACAGAGTTATGCATAAACTCAGGCAGATTATTATCATCACAATACAGCCTCATGGAAGAACATATTTTGCACAGATTTTCCTTCCTTTACTGTGTATTAAGTGAAAAATCAATGAATTAACCCGAGGCAGACAATTTTTTTTTTTGAGGAATATATCATTTCTATAAATGGAAAAATATATGACTCCAGGACGTCTGGAAGAAAGTTGAAGGGTAAGCATCCAGAAACCTTTGCAAAGATTTAATAAAATTGAGCCAATTTTCTAAGCAATCACAGGGAGAAAAAACTAGAAAAATACCAAACTTTGATACAAATATATACATATATACATATATATGTATATATACATACATACATATATATATATACACACACACATATTACATATATATGTGTGTGTATATATATGTATAAATATGTGTGTGTGTGTATATATATATATATGTATATATTCCTGCTTACTTATGGACAAGGTTTGTGAACCAGTCCTTTTCTGAGACTTCTCCATCATTTTCATTTGGCTAAATACCTTTGAGCATTTAGATCCTGGCAAAGCATTCTATTTGGAATTTTATCACTGTAGACTGCTTTGAGCTTAATTTACATTTTGCATGTCAACAGCAAAAAAATAAAAATAAAAAACCTCTGCCATGTAGCCTTTTTTTCAGTGTTGAAAGCCTTAGAATTCAGTGACCACTGAAATAAGCCATCGGACTACGGGAGCAGTGGGATGCTCTTTATATGGCCTTGAGGACTTACTCAATGGCATACCTATCATAGAAGCAGGCCCCAGAATTTGCTGAAAACTTGCTATGCAGGACCTCTGTTAGTTTTATCACGTAACAGCCCAGCTCCAGCTTCAGGTCCAGAAGACAGCAGTCAGGCCAATTATGAGAAAATTGATGTAAATGCCCCCAAACTAATTGTCTGCATCAAACAATTAGAATAGGATGCTTTGAGTTCAAAAATCAACATGGACCTTTCAAAAAAGAGTAGCAAAATAAATGGAGCCAAGGGCTAAGAATATGCTGATATTCAGGAAAGGTAGAAAATACCTGTTTTAGATACAAACAACATTAAAAACAGTTATTGCATTAAATAAGAGGAGACCAAAGTAATAAGAAAGCAATTAAACTAAATTACAGTAACAAAAATAAAATCAATGTTGAAAGCAGTAAATGACCGAGCTTAATGACAAGATGAAAGAGCACATCCAGAGGGCAAATGATATTAACGCAGATTGGTAAAGATGAGAGCCAAACTACAATAGATATTCTCATCAAAAAGGAAGCAATAATGAAAATCTAATGAAGAAAACTCCCAAGTAGAGAAAAAGACCTCACATTGAAAATTGAGGTGGCTTACAATATTTGAGAAAAATAACTGAGTTGAGATTAATTCTAAGATATGATGCAATGAAAATTTACATTTTGAATATTAAGACTACCTCTTGAGATCATTCATTCATAAAATAAAAAAGTCAGCATATTTTTAATTCAATAATAAAATGATACCAAAAAAATGTTCCTACCAGGATTGGAGAGAAAATGACCATACCACAAATATTATATATCCAACGAAGACAATTTCAGATATGATTAAAAAGATAATTTCAGATATGCTACCCAAGTATTTATTCCACTTAAAATGGTTTAAGCATTTTTATCCAAGTAAGAAGAACTGAATTAAGCAATCACTGAAGATTGGGAAATTGTGGTAGCAAAGATTTGGTAGTAAGAATTGAATACAAATATAGATAAATCATGTTAAAATTAAAATTACAAATAAAACCTAAAGCTCATAAATATTAGTGCTGTAATAAAACACATAAAAGCTAAAAACTATTAAAAATTAATTATGTAAAAATTGATGTGACTTATAACCCAAGATTAAATAGTATCTGAAATTAAAATAATAAAAGCACTACATTCCTAATATTTCATTAGAGTAAAAACTAACATTTTAATTACTGTACTACAGATTTATGATAATTTAGATCAAATGTTTGTCTTCCAAACCACTAAAAGAAATAAAAGCAGATGAAGCATTTTCTAGCAAGATAGTGCTAAGTAATTTTTAAATGACAGCAATAAAACAAATCTTAACATAGGTTGACAAAAATCAGACACTTTCTGAATGAGTCAAATTGGCTTTAGAAAGAACATTCAATAATTTGTTTCATACAGAGAAACACTCAGAATGGTACAGGAAGGCTTTTCATTGACAGATGAGGAAATCCATTCAAGCAAACATGCATATATGTGGCTATCAAGGTAAAATTAAAGCAAAAAAGCTTAAACCAAGGTAAAAGTGCTGTTTTATGTTGATAAAATAAGAATTAATAGTGTAGATGTAGCAGTATTGAAACTTTAAGCAAGGGGAACTAGAAATACAAGTGAAACAGTAAAATTTTAAAATAATATCAGCTCATAATAAGTCATGTAGGTAAAATATATAGAATATCAGGATATTTGAATAATGAAGTATGTCAAAATATTTACCTTGAAGAGAATCTCTCTTCTTTGGAAATATTTATGCATCACTTACAAAAACTGATTATACAAGATACCATAAAATATATTTAAAGGTTTATCCCCAGATAGTTTATCCACAGTTTCACATCACAATGAATAAAGATCAAGATTAGTAATGTATATAAAAAATAAACAAAAGAGAAAAAAAATTTTGAAGCACTGAATACTCTCCTAAGTTATCTCAAGGAAATAATGCAGGAAGATTATTCAGAAAATAATCAAAAGGACTATTACATTGTAAACCACTGTTATTGTTGACCATAGTCAGAAATAAATTTATGTCCTCAAATGTCTTTATTATAAAAATGAAAAAAGAACTCACTTTATTCTCTAACTTAGACCAAAAGAAAAAGACTTATAGAAAGGACAAAAGTCACCCTGAGAAAATATCAAAAAGTAATAAAAGATAAAAAGAGAAGTAAATTATAAAACAGTAGAAGTGGAATTTATAAATTAACCCAGAAACTGGGGTGAACACCAACATAATAAATGAAGTTCTAGGAAATCTAACATAAAAGAAAGAAAATAAGGAATTAATAAAAATATGAATATAAAAGAAGAAGAAATGAAGAGTATAAAGGAAAAATTCAAATTATAAGCAAATAAATAAAATCATATAAACCCATTCTCAAAACCCAAGAAGTCCTGGATACAGAAATGTCCTCTTCCTTCACTATTTTATAGGAAGCACTGTAGGCCATTTGCTTAATAATGTCCTAGGATTACATTCTAATATAAAAATCTGTCAAAAAAGAGATGAAAGAATCAAATACAGAATGAAAACACATGGAAAAAATAAAATAGGTATTCTACAATATCCAGGGCATATATCAGTTAATATTGAAAAATCCATATGAAGTGAAATAGGAAAATAATTTGTAAGTTAATAAGAAAAAAATAATTATACTTCTGTACATGCAAAAATCCATTCACAAGATTCAAGATCCAGTCCTAATGATAATACTACTAAAAATTTAGGATAGAAGAGTATTTTTTCAACACCAAAAATCTTCATTCAAAACAAATAACATTATATGTATATATACATATATATGATTCAATATTAAAATTATTCTTAATAGAATAAGAAATAGATGTGTTCTCTGTATCATATATGGGTAATACTGCTTTGATGATCTTATTAACAAAGCAAAATACAATTAAAAAGCATAAATTATTAACAGGAAGAAACAAAATGATATGTAAATATCTGCATATGGTTGACTATATCTCTAGAAAACAAAAGGAATTAATTAGAATCTATTAGAATGAAATAAAATATTCAGCAAAATTACAGATAAAGCAGGTCTTTCAAAATTTTAAAATCCCCGATGTATTTCTCCTCTAATTTTTCGCCTTTGAACGTGGCCTACAGCTACAAGGAGACTGATGAATTGCTGCTTGGGGACTTACACAAAAATCAGAAAACTATATTAGTTTCCCAGAGCTCCCATAAAAAATTACCATAAACTTGGTGACTTAACACAACAGGAATTTATTCTCTCACGGTTCTGGGGGCTAGAAATCTAAAATCAAGGTGTCAGCAGAGTCATGAGCACTGCCAAGCCTCTAGGAAAGAATCCTTCCTTGCCTTCTCTGCTTCCGGCGGTTGCCAGCAAACCTTGGTGTTCACTGGGTTTTGGCTGCATCACTCCAATTTCTGCCTTCATCTTCATGTGGCTTTCTTCCCTCTGTGTGTATCTGTCTCTGTGTCTTTCCTTGTAAGAACATCAGTCATTGGGTTTAAGGCCAACCCTAATCCAGCATGACCTCATCTTAACTTCAGAACATCTTCAAAGACTCTTATTTCCAAATAAGGTCATATTCACAGGTCCTGTATGAATATGAATTCTGGGGGAACAGTATTCAACCCACTATGGAGAGCATCCCTAAATGGTCATCGAAAAGGTATAAACTTACAGTTACAAGATGAGTAAGTCCTGGGGACGTAATGTACAGCATGGTGACCATGGTTAACGTCACTGTATTGTACCGTGTTTCCCCGAAAATAAGACTGGGTCCTATATTAAGTTTTGCTCCAAAAGACTCATTAGGGTTTATGGTCAGGGGACGTCATTCTGAAAAATCATGCTAGGGCTTATTTTCTGGTTGGGTCTTATTTTTCAGGGAAACACGGTACATTTGTAAGTTGTTAAGAGAGTAGATCTTAAAAGTTCTCATCACAAGCAAAAAAATTTGTAACAATGTGTGGTAATGGATGTTAATTTATTGTGATAATCATTTCACAATATATACATATATTGTCATTATATTGTACACATAAAACTAGCACAATTTTATACGTCAATTATATCTCAATAAAAAAAAGAAAGCATAAGAACACATCCATAGCCTGCTGCAATCTCACCTACATACATGAGTATCAATCAAATCTTGTCTTTGCAACTTGCTCTCAGTTTCCATCTAACCTCAACTTTCAATATGGCCACCTGTGTTTGTATTCTTTACAATAACTTGGACTGTGACCCTATATTGGGGTAGAAGTCCCCATATTTGTATATCTGGGCTAGAAAAATGTAACTTTAAAAATGAGACAACCCTCTTATTCTTTTAGTAGTGAGCTTTAATACTTACTGTGCATCCAAGTTACCAGGTGACATTTTAAGAACACAGTTGGTTGGGTTCCCGCTCTTCCCTCCCAGACTCTGATTCAATCAGACGGAGCTGGGGCCCAAACATTTTCCAAAGCCCCCACCCCATCTGATTCTAATGTGCTGCTGAGGTTGAAAGCCACTACCTTATGTCTTTAACTGTGCCCCAACTACACAATGAACAGAATGATCATTTAGAAAATGTGGTCAGTATAGATTCACAACAGCAATACAGAATACATAAAATTAGTACCTATAATTAGTATACAAATAATACATATAATTAGTATATAAAAAGTACTAATAATGATATACTGTGTTATATATGTATACACACACATATAGCACACATTATAATGTACACATTATATAAATGGTATCATATACATATATATGAGATATATATATATGTATATGATACCATATTGATGACTCCAAATTGCTGATATTGTATTATAAATGGAAGTTCAATATAATTAAGATACTAAATCATAAGCCAAGGTTATAGGACAGCATTTAACAAATCATTAGTCTGTGACACACTATGGGGGTTGCTGGTATTGAGGAAAGGTGAGAATCAATATTGCTTCAGTCCTAAGGAAAGTGCATTTAGCATTAAGATGGACTATAAGAGAGTAGAAAGGGAAAACACAGTCGTGTTCATATGATAATCAAATCTTTATTCTCAGAATTAAAGAACAATCAAGTATGTATTGCAAACCACATAGATAAATAGGAAAGAGCCCATGACCTCTAGAAACTCAGTCTAATAAAGGAACGAACAATCATATATAACAAAACAAAACAAAACAAAAATTAAAATGCCTTGTATTATATAAAAGTAACATGTCAGTATACATTAAAATTTAAAATAGGCATACCCTCTGACCTAGAAATCCCATTTAGGGAGCTCTAATGAAATACAGTTTTATGGCAGTATATTTGTATAATAAGGCTTATTATGTGCACATTAATAGGGGAGTAGGGGAAAGGAATAGAAAAGAGAGAAAAACATGTATGTCCACTAATAAAAGGCAGATTGAGTAAATTATGGAACATTCATCTAAAGGAAGACAGGAATATTCATGACATATTGTTCAACGAAAAATTAAGTTGCAAAGGGGGTCAAATACATGGTGATAAAGAATTGACTCTGGGTCACGAACACACAGTGCAATACATAGACGATGTAATATAGAATTGTACATTGAAACCTATATAATTTTATTAACCAATGTCACCCAATAAATTTAATTTAAAAATTAAGTCAAAACATAAAGCATATTGTATGCCCATATTTTTGTTAAAAAATAAGGAAAAATATGTTTTTAAAACTTAAGTACATATTTATATTAATATAGAGACAAAAGAGTTCAAAGCAAGTTGCAAACATCGTGTATGTTGCATTACCTTTTTTCCCAGTACACATATTTTTTTTGCTTTTGACAAAAGATGTATTCTTTTTATAACATAAATTTAATACAATAAACTTAAATAAGAATATGCACTCTGATAGATAGGTACTGTTACTGAGGTATGTACAATGGAAGCAATTACATTTTATGCAGTTATGTTTTCCTATTTCAAATTGATTGGGACTGTTGTATAGACAACAACAGAATCATAAACTATATCAGTAGCAACAGAGATAGATAGTAGATAATAAAAATACAAAACACCATTTTTCAAGAGAATTTGCATATGAGAGGAGACGGAAACTAGGTTGAAAATACTTTATTTTGTAAACTGGTGACTTCCACCCACGATGGGTCATATGGGTCTCATTGCTCTTTCTTCCAAAATATAATGTTGTACCTATCTGTCATTTTTTACCATGACTAAACTACTAAACTTACTATTGGTGTGACCCAAATGCATTGATACTCAAACACATGAATGATTTAGAAAAAGCCCTCAGAGACTTGTCCACATATTCTAATAATCTCTCTCATTCCAGAAGCTTCAGCCCCTCCTCAGTCCTGAGAGCCAGGAATGGCCCAAAGAGATTTCAGGTCCTGTTAGGACCCATTTCATGACCATTAGGCTGCGAAAGAAGCAGAGAGAAAGACATCCAGTAATTCGTCCATGACAGTTATTTACCCTTTTAGAGATATTGTCCCCCAGAGAACGCTTACTCACATGTCAATTAGAACCTAACTGCCATTCTTCAAGGCAGAGCTATTTTATTGCAGAATTTCATAACAAACTAAAATAGTCCAATTTTTCCCATAAAATAACTTTAATTTTCATAAAATTTTGTAAGCTGATTATTTAGTGTTACATTTGTAACAGCAACTCTATTCATGTGACAAATACAATTTAACCACCATAAATTATTTTCCATGCATTATAATAATCACACACTCTTTCATGGACATACATGAGCAGCGCACTCCCGAGTGTTTAGACCCTCACAGGTGGATCTCTGTTGTTTGCTGTTGCTGTTGCTGTTGCGTGTTTTCTATTAGATCAGTTCTTAAATAATCAGAAGTCCTCAAATTAGAACTAGGTTGTATTATCATGTATCATCAAAAGACAGTGTCCATTCTTTTTTTACAGTAGCAAGTCTTCAATTTTTAACAGCCAAATTTTGTTGCCATCTGAGAAATTCCAGCCAGTAGTAGCATAGAATATTTCCAGGGAAATAGGGAACTTGTATAAATATGGGTTTGGCTTTCAAGTTGAAACTGAAAGCCAATTTCATGAATTTAATCTTTGTTCTCCAAGGTCATGAACTTACGGTAAAACCAAGGGATAATTTTAAAACAACATTGAGCCTATATGGGAATTTTGGTGAAAACTGTGCAAAGCTGGGTGGTTTATGCTGAATTAAGGTGTATTTTCAAGATGAAGTAAAATCACTGCCTATTTTGGAACTCTTTTCAATGTCTCCATGAGACTAAGTCAAACTTAAACAGTTTGCCCAAATTCACTTTGGGGTGAGGCTGTCAGATTTCACACAGCTTTCATTACTAATGGCAAGTATTTCTCAGAGCAGACCACAAAGTTGGCATTTCTCAGAGTTAAAGCTTACTCTTAAGAGAAATGTAGCAATGGATCAAAAAGTCAAATACTTATGTCCATAATCAACCCAATATTTAGGTTTCATATGTGGAACACACACACACGCACACACACACACACACACACACCCCACTGGTAATTATATTCGAAGGCAATAAAATTAAATGTAAAGGTTTATATTGCTTTTTCTAATAATACTGAAGACCAAGCCAGGCCTTTTCAGGTACATTACCTGATGAATCACACAACAATAGTATGAAATAGCTATAATCCTAGTTTACGGTTAAAACAAAACAAAAAAATAGTGAAAAGATACAAAGCTTCCGTTACAGAAGATGAATAAGTCTTAGAGGTCTACTGTACAGCATAGAATACTTCAAAATTTGGTAAGAGGGTAGAGCTTACGTTAAATGTTATTTTCATAATAATAATAATAATAATAATAATAATAATAACAGCAATAATAATAATAAAGATGGCAAGAGGAAACTTAGAGGTGATAGATATGTTTATATCATAAATTGTGATGATAGTTTCATGGATGTATACTTGTCTCCAAACTCACCAGGTGGAGACATAAAATATGGACAGCTTTTTGTATGTCAATCATGCCCTAACTAAACGTTTTCAAAAAACTGAAGCAGAACTTCAGGGCCTTTCATAAGAAGCAACAAATCTGGGTTGTAAAATGTGGTACCACAACTTGAGATCCTGTTTCTTCTAGCTTTTAACTTTTTATAAGTCTATGATTCTACTCCTTAACTAAGAGAAAAAGAATTATGAAAACACCAGGCTAGGCCAAGTGTACATATTTTTGATCCATTTTAAATGAGGTAGCTTTTGGATAGAACACAAAGCCAAGTTTAAGGAACAAATAGATAAGAAGAGAGCAAACATTAAAAATTCAATTAAAATATTTCACAAAAGGTTAAGCAAATACTAAGGGGAGGGACTGTAAGAGGAAAATTCAGGTTTGGAAGAGATGGGCTAGACTGCTCTCTGTAAAATGTTATGGTTTTCTTAAATTAAATATATGGTTCTCCCAAATTAAAAGAAAAATAATTTAAACAAATGGAATAATAAGTTAATGTTACATTCGAATAAACCCAAGTTATACTCTTATACCTATTATTTATTTAAACTTAATATGCCAACCTTCCCCTGTAAAGCAAAAATAAATGTATATAATGTTCCACTTTTCTGCATGATGAAGTTGTATTCCATTATGTCACCAAGTGGATATCATGAGCCATATGCATTTTATTGAAAAGTAACCTGCTGCTGAAAAAGGAAAAGGAGACTTTAAGGGTATTAACAACTTTTGCAGATATATTGAATAATTGCTTAGTTAAAGTAAAGCTTTGAAATCCAAGATTTTTTAAGATTAAGAAAAACATAATAGATGCCTAGTAACAAAATTCCCACATAGATATAACTACTAATGTTTATAATCAAGAATAGAAAATCTCTTGAAGTTACATGGACTTGTAAATTCTCAACTCAGAGAAGGCATGTGAACACTTAGAATGCAATAAGCTTTGCAATGAGAAAGATTATGGCAACATTTTCTCCCAATTCCCTTATAAATGAATCCAGTACATTACTCATAGGACATTTTATGAGAACACATTCAATGAAAAAATACAATGTTGCTTTTCTGCAAATATAATATATATAAAACTTATCATTCTTATTGTCCTTTTGGTCAATTATAGTTTTACAAATAAAATATGACCTACACATAAAAATGTGAAAAATAGTAGAAAAATGAAAATAATTTATGCAATAAAGAAACTGAAGTCGGGGAATGACAAGAACTAAAACACATTTACTCCCTTATTTAATATAATGTTAAAGCCTATACACATTTATTGAAAAAATGTATGTGAAACTATTGCATTTAAGGTGGAACTGATTGTGGGTATTTGTCTAGAGAGAGGGAAAATTCAGCTGATGTAGGATGAAGAGGCAAGAGTCAATACATCAGAAGCTACTTGTGAAAGAGGATTTGGGTATTTCCATAGCACTCTAAGAAAATGGTACTCAAACTTTATTAAGAATCTTCAAGAAAACTGTTTCAAGTTCCTATGTCTGGACTACATCCGCAGAGACTCTGATTCCAAAGGTAGAAACGATTCCCAGGAATTATCATTTTCAGAAGAACCAGCAGTGATTGTGATGAATGTGATTGATAAATTATACTCTGGAAAACTAGTGGGCAGAAGCTATGGGATTATTTCCATACATGAAAAGCAAAACATTAACCAATAGTCTACCTGACATCTGTTCCCCATCAGAAATAAAACTAGCCAACAAAACATTTTTTTCTTATAGAATTAAGACTTTATTTCTAGGTCACCTGTCTCCTCAATCAGAATCTTCAATAATACCCCACAAAGTCGAGGCCTGCTAAAACATACATCCAATCACTTACGTTTACCAAACTCTACAAATTTTAAAGTGCTTTTAAACCAGACTTTGCTGGCTTGGAACTTCCTGTCTTTTGCATTTGAATTCGCACTTGCATTTATTTCACGATTCTCAATGAAAACTTGTTTAAACATATTGGTATGAAGGACATTTTCTGAAATTCCTGTTGTATTCATGTACTAAAAGAGCAGATAAATCACAGGTCTCCTTTTCCTTCAGCTTCCGAACTAACCACAGAGACTGGTTCATGGGATCAGGTACTAATTGCTCTTGCCTTTAACCATTTCACATAAACTGCTCTTAACCTCCAATGTTGTTAGGAATCCAATGATCCATTCTCAGTCTTCTTCCAACTTTATCAGTAGTTGACACAGTCGGTCATTCATTCCTCCTTGGAACACTTTTTTCACCTGTCTTCTAGAAAACCCATTTCCCTGGTTTTACTCCAACCTGAATAACTGCTACTCTTTAGTCTCGTCTGAGAATTCCTTCTCATCTTTTCTCATGGCAAAAGCCCAGTGCTCTGTCCTTAAAACTTTACTGTTCTCTATATTTGCCCCCTCCCATGGTGACCACTTGCAGATATCCATCAGCAAAAACTGAATGCTCAGTTTTCAAAATATATACAAAATTTGAACACTTTCCACCATGTCCGCTGCTATCACCCTTGCCTGTGATCTCTCACCTGCATTGTTACAGGAGTTGTCTTATTGGTTTTGCTGATTTTACCAGTGTTCCCTACCGTCTTTTTCTCAACAAAGCAAGCAGAGATCAATGTAAAAGATACATCAGATCATTTCACTCCCCTACTCAAAATTGTACTCAGTTAAAAGACAATGACTTTATCATGTCCCCCAAGGCCCCACATGATCTAGCTTTTCATGACGACCCTGATCTCATCTCCCATTGCTCTCGACCTTCCTGGCGCCATCCCAGCCACACTTACCTCCTTGCTGTTTGTCCTACCAAGCACGTACACCACAGAGCATTTGAGTGTGCTGTTTCCTCTATCTGGAGAATTCTTCCAGCAGGTAGAATTGGGTTTTGCTCAGATGTCACCTTCTCAATGAGGTCTGCCCTAGCCACCCTCGCCAGAGATGCAATCCCCCCATCCCTGTTTAGTTTTTGCTCCATGTTATTTATCACAATCTGCACAATCACCACCACATATTTTATTAATTGCATTGCATTTCACTCCCCACTAGAATGAAAGCTTCGTGAGGGCAGGGATTCCTGCCTGTGTTGTTCATTATAGTATCCTCAGCATCTAGGAGTCCAATAAATAATTACTAAGTAAGAGAATAAAGGAAAGAAAGTTGAATTTTGAATGGGTAAAACTTATGGATTAAAATATTGCTGCATATATATCCAAAACTTCTCAAAACCACGGATTATTGCAGATCAATTGGTTTTGTCTGTCATTGTAAAGGATATTTAAGGACACAAAGGAATGAGACAATATTACCTTTAAGATATAACCTTTAAATATATTTCCATAGTTAAAATTTAGCTACAAATTCACATGCCCCCAAACGAACACATTTTGATACTACTAATTACCCATCTCTCATTCCTCTTATATACCACGTTATTTTCCTCTTCTTCTATAGCAGCAGACGTTTTAGCTGAACACATAATCTCTTAGCTGAAGAACCCAGTCTGCAATTCCCAACCTCTTTTCCATTGATGTATTCCATGTGACTAAGGTCTTGAAAACAGGGTGTGTGTGTGTGTGTGTGCGTGTGTGTGTGTGTGTGTGTGTTTATTTCACTCGTCTTGAAAAGAAATGGACATACCCATACATTACTGTGTCCAGGGTTTCACTGAAGTAAAGATGTGTGGTAAGCCATCTTATCTCAACTACTGGCAGAATATAACACCTTAGGAAAGCACAATTGCAAGATGAAAGGACCTTGCCTCACCAATTCCATTAAACCATCAAATCTGTTACTTTGAACAGTTACAGGAAAGAGGAATGAAATAAATCTCTCTCTTGTTTAAGCCAATTTTTTAGAAGAGCAGCCTACACTGAATTCTAAATAATATACAACATTTTCATAGAAACAGAATCCTTAAACTCTAAAAGAAATAACAATTCCAAACTAAAGGCAGGGAAATTGTGGCAATGATTCATTGATTTACTTAGAGGTGTAAGGTAGAAATCAATGACAACTCGAGCTAGAAACTTAAAAATGCATCAAAGTAACTTGTTTAACTATTTAGTAAATGTAAACCACTGTGCTGGGATTGCACGTAATCCCATTTCAATAAATAAATGACATTATGCCATTAATGTCAATAAATGACATTATGTCATTAATGTCAATAAATGACATTATGTCATTTAGTCATTACAGTAACTTCCAAAGGTAGGTGTTATTATACGCATTTTACAGGTGAAACTGATGGGGTTCAAGATGTTTAGATTTTTAAAGGAAGCACTGCAGGTAGGTGCTGGAACTAAGGGCCCAATTCTCTGAGCATTTCTTAAAGTGTATTTTCCCACTCTCTGTTCTTTAGATTGATACATGCTCTCCCTCCAGAGGTCTTTGAGAACTTAAAATGGAAGTAGTTGATTAACCACTTGACAAATATATCTCCACTCTTCCTGCTCCAGAATGGAGTTCTGTGGAAGCAGTGTGATTCAAAACCCTGAGCAGTAGATGGAATAACTATCAAGTTGAAGTCTTATCCCCAATTTGGACGAGGATTTCCAGAGGAAGATATTCAGTCTGAACCTGAACCTATTGGTCTAGTTCCTACTGTAAGATAACTTCATTAACAGGCTGCCTACATGAGCTACAAAAATATTGGCAAATAAGTAGACTTTAGTCAGAATCCTCACTCATCTGAGCAGTCTGAAGTCAAAAGTAAAATCCAAATCCAAAAAACACATACACAGTTCAGATTCAATAATTCCACAGATGTGGTTACAAAGCAGATTCAAAATTCTATTTTTTTTTCCTGGCTAGGAAGAAGAGAAGTTATTCAAGAAGTTTTATAAAAACAACAAAGAAAATTAAACTTATAGAACCAAGACATTTATACACGTACGTGCATGTAAATGTGTGAATATACATATACACATATATATTTTTATATATATAAAACCTGGGGAATTTCTTGCACCGGGGTAAACTACAGTTGATCAGGCTGAAATCCACTCTAATGGATAATCAGTGCATCAAGTGTTCAGTTGTCTTCAAACCTCAGAGACAACTTGAGTACTCAGGACATTTTATCTCTTGAATCTGGATGCTTTCCACATTGGTAAGAGCTCTGTCTCACTCTCTGGAGAGTACTAATAAAGCACAGAAGATTTGACTTTTTATATAGCTGTACCAGTCTTGGCAAACCTTGGTTTGACATCCAATTTAGAACAGAATCTGTGGCCTTAGCATTGGGCTATCTAAAGAGAAAGAGTACTCTTCCCTTTGAAATCTTTATCATTATGGCACTTGTATCAAGGGAAGCATTTCCTTTCCTGGCCATTTTAAGAAAATTGTTATACCCTGTTGCTCCTTTTCTCTCTCATGTCTTCTCTCTCCACTTTCCCTCCAACCTCTCTTTATATTCTCAAAGATTTTGTTTTCCTATAGATCATACTAAATCAAGGAAACATTTTGGGACAAGCTAAGGGATACTGTACAAGAGTAGCAGATACTTATGATTTTCTTCTCCTTGCTGGAATGGTTAGATTATATGCATCATCTTCCAAAACCACTTTTAGTACGTATCCCAAGAGTTTGGAAAATGCCACTTACTGTTTTATTTCTATGCAGTGCTGTGTCCCTACTTATTCTATATTGGGAAATCTTTAAGGTGCTCATGGTCATCTGTTAGATGTATATCAGACAAAACTATAGTACAGGATTTCCTATCAAAATCATTATGTGAGCTATAATATGTGTTTTGAGCAAATAAAATTTGTTAGGGGAAATCATAAACATTCTCTGAAGATTAGTAAAGTATGTAAAAGGTTCCCAGAATTATTTCCACGTTAACAATTTTGTTTTATCTTGTTTTTTATATGCCTGCGCATAGGAAATGAAAAACAATTCCAAGTGTAATTTCCAAGGTAAAAAAAAAAAAAAAGGTTGTACAGGATGTACAAAATGGATCAAACATTTAATAAGCATTTTCCTCACATCTCTCAACATATTTAGATTTCTTGATACATTTAGTAGATGTGGCTGGATAGGATTCTTTCTTCAGAAAAAGTGTACATTGTGGAAAATGTCCAGATAGATCTTAAGAATTCAGGTATCTTACCATAAAGATGCAGTGTGGTCCTTGGGAAAGAATACCCTGTGAGAGAGTTAAAAAGATACAAAGTGCCTTGTAGATGGTATACCTTACAGGGCAACTATTATTATTACTAAGTCTCTTATTTATTTTGTTTTAAGTAGTTACAATCTATTTAGACCTCTGTATCATTTAGCTATAGCCAAGTAACAAATCACCTCAAAAATGAGTGGCTGAAGACACCAATCATTTATTATTTTTCTTGAGTTTATGGGCCAGCTGTGCAGCTCTGCTTATCTAGGATGGGCTCAGCTGATCTCAGCTGGGCTTTCTTATGCATTTGCATTCAGCTGATAAGTTAGCAGGAGGCTTAATGCTCTAAGATGGCCTGAGGTGCGTGACTTGACTCTGCTCCACCATGGTGGTCACTCTCGTGGCAAAAGCAAAGATCCAAAGGAATGCGCGGAAACTTTTATGGATTTCTGGGGCCTCAATTCAGAATTGGCGTATCCTCATTTTCACCATATGTTTTAGCCTAGGGAATTCATAAATCCGGTCTACATTCAAGGGGTCTGGAAATGGATGTCACCTCTCTATGGGAAGAGTTACAAAATAAACGGCAAATAGCATGGATACAGGGAGAGGTGGACTGGTGGGATTATTTTATTTTTGCAATCAATCTACCAATGTATCTCTAACATCAGGCACTTAAAATTACACTAAAGTTCGTGAAATGTCCACATTATTTTGCATAGAACTTTTTTTTTTTTTTTTTTTTTTTGCCATATATCAAGCAAGATTGCTTAAGCTTGAGAGCTCTAGATAGAAATGCAGCTTTGCTGTTCAAGTCTAAAGTTCTCTTTCTTAAGGCTGGTCCCTTTCTTCATGGAAAAAAAAAATATGTTTCTGAAACTGTATCACTATAATTTAGTCTCCCTGTAAAATTTACTATCCACTTTTTTTTTGACCAAAATTCTCTGAAGTGTTTCATTTGTTAGGTAGCTGTTAGCTACATTGTAGCTACTGGTTGCCTAAAAGTATTGGCAAACCAAAAATGTGTACGCTAGAGATGACATTTTAGAACTGAAACAGGAAGTTCAAAATATAGCATGGCCTTTTACACGGAAACATGTATGTTATCTTTTATATAATTGCTTACATTTTGCTAATCTTGTCTTTCAAGTTGATGTGCATGAGTCCCCAGTGTCTGGACTCACAAAAGGACGTAAGAGCAAAGAGAAGAGCATCTCCTACAGTTTACTTTATCATGCAAGGGAGGCTGAGTCAAGGGACTCCATAATCCTTCAAGACTGTTGGAGCTAAAATAATTTCCTTTGGCTTCAAATTACTGAGTAAGGCCACTACATATGACTCGTGTGCAGTCCCTTTGCAATGGCGTCTTTGATGACTTCTGCCTCTTCCATATTTACCATGTCAGTGAAGGAGTGAAAAATTTGTATTTTGTACCTGGGGTCTTCTCAGCAGAAGTAAATCTCAAGCGTGCTTCCTGTTTCTAGATGTCTGCTGACTTCTATGGGCAGAGAAACTGACAAGGCCTGGTTACTCTGCACCAGCCAAAGAAGCACGTTCCCAGCACTAGAAATTCCACACAACCGTCCTCTAATCTCTTTTCATACAGTGTCAGTTTGGCAAAAGAGAACTCAGTGTTTCAACAACATCCATAACACTGATTGTAGGACCCTCAAACAAGAGATTTATCTCTTTATTCATAAAAAAATATTGAATGAATGCATTCATAAGGCTGACTCTGTACATATGCCATGTTATGAATGAAATCATTCTTGTCAAATTATTCAGAGGCATTTTGAGATTCAAAGAGAGTGAAACTTTTGCCCAAAGGTCAATGAAGCACATCAAGATCTGATCCATGAGAAGTTAGTGAATTTCTATGAATTAAAGAATAACTGGGTATTTTTTTTTTGTCCCATTTATTGACAAGATGATGATTTATGGGTCTAGTTCTCATACTGTCAGCAACCTTCATGGAAAGAGAAAAGGCTTATTTCAGGGTTGCTGGCAGTATTGTTTTCATTATAATGTATATTGATGTAGAAAAGTCTTAAATCACAACGGTGAGTGAAACTTTTTTCTTCACAAAGTCATGAAGAATAAAAGCTGCCAAGCTCGTAAGGTGCTACATCATGCACAAAATACCAAGAGTTTCATCCAGACATGATTTTGCTTGGCAAAGAAATTTTTACCATTTGAAAACCTTTGAATATTCCCAAAGAGATGCACAAAAATAGGAATTCTTCCTTAATGACATTAGTATGCACATGACAGATGAAAATTAGAAGCTGGCTTCACCCAGAGACAAGAGCAATCTCTTTCAATTGTTGCCAATTCTTCTACAACCTTCTTCCAAGTTACAAAAAATTGTCCATAATTCTCGAGTTTATGGCACTGACTGACCAAGGCATTGCTTCATGTTTTTCTTCTTGTTCTAGTTACAAACCATCCATTATTTCACCGAGTTCTTTCAGATCGTGACTCCCTTTGTTAAGGAATCTCCTGAGCAGCACTCTCAACCAAGTTTTAACGTTGCAACAAATTCGCGATTTTTTTCACATTTCATGCATTTCAGATTGAAAATTCTTCTCATGGAGAAGATACGTATAAGTCAATATATTTTAAGGATGAAAAAAACATATCCTAAACAAGCACATTCTTTGGTTTTCTTTTTCCACGGTCATGCACCTCACCTTATGTTTTCAGTGATAGAGTATGTGAGTTTCTTTCCTCTTTCTCTTTTTAGTACCTTCTAATTAAGTTGATAGAATGCAAATAAAAGCAGATGTCCACAAGTATATCAGGACATGTTTTACTTAATTCCTACAAACAGAAATCCATTGTAAACATTATAACATCTTAACATGATAATTACCACTGTCCAAATACAGAGAAGCTTCTCCTAGCACTTTATGATTGTTTGCATGAAAAGTTGTCTCCATAGCATCATTTGATACTAAACTAATTTGTTTCAAAAAAATAATTTTCACTGTAACGAGAAAAACATCAGAAAAAGTAAAATATGTATAATTGAATGTGGCTCAAGAACCCCTAATTAAGAACCTTTGGCCTAACACAGGCCTTTTATTATTTCATTATCTGATATTTTCAAATTTTTTTAAAGCAAATGGGCTACTCATTTTAATTAATTCCTCTGTCTGGATTCAGGGGAATAGAACACAGCCTCTATAAACTTTGGAGGAAAGAATAATCTTTTTATTTTAACCTGGCTAACATCCATATACAGGAAACTCTTGAGTCTTTTATTAAGTAAAGAAAACTATTAGCTGGATCTTCCCAGAACACTGCTGTAGTAATAATTGATAATCATGATAATGACTATGTGGTTCACAAAATTTATACAAGGTCAGTGAATCATCAAAAAACTCCTGAATCGTGCCCAATGTATTTTTAACTTGGAAACTCTCGGGATTTCAAATACTGCTGGCACTCCTTACCAACTAATGTCTTAACCAGCCAGGGCTGCTGAACTATCTTCTCTAATGGGTACTTTTGGGAGAAAGTACCTAGGAAGTATTTACTTCTTTTTTGACATGCTGCAGAAAAGTATTCTGCAAGCATTTTGATCAGGAAGCCCAACAAGGAACACATCTCATTGATCTATCCAAAGCACACATGTGAATATGTATATAATTTAGCTACATTACCCATAAAGCCATTCACATCATTAAGTGAAATGTACTATGATATTTTCTATTAAGTGCTAGTCCACTACATTTTGTTAATGCTGGTCTAAATTTATTTCACCAATCAATAACGGGCTACAGTTTACAGTTCAGATGATAACAGCCTGAACCCAAAAGAATATGTTTTATTTCCTCCCTGCAAGATCAATGGATTTATTTATTCAAATGTGTTTCCTTTGAAAATGAGGGGATTTTATTCTATTATCTTTTTTGAAAATTTACAATTCTCATATACAGGAATATTCTACTATCCAGAACACACTATTCTTTACATAATCAACCTAAATATAATAATTATCATTGCTAGGAACTTTGTATATTTAATTCTAATGTTTGCAAGTAGCCTAACATATAGGATATACGACCCCCATTTTGTATTTGAGGAAACAGAGGCTCAAACAGGTGAAGAACCCTGCTGGGTCTTCTTGCCAGTAAACGCCAGTGCCAGGGCTTGACCCCAGCACCTGAAGTGCCCATTGCTTTCTCTGCCCTGTGTGTGACACTGCCCTGTAAATTGGTCAGCTAGCATTTTCAGGGGCATTGCAAAATAGCTTTCTAGACCACAGTTTAAAGAGTTAGGATGATGTCTCCTGTGTTTCTCTATTCATTTGTTCAAGATACTTCTAGTAAAAATTCTGTTAGGTATATTGATGATACGTAAATGAAGAACATAAGGACCCTTCCACCAAGAAGTTAAAATCTTCTAATTAAATCCCATGATAAAAGGACCAGGCAAGTGACCTGGGAGTACAGAGAAGGGCTGACTTGTGGATTAGTCAGAATTCTGTAAAAATATTTTTCCATTATCCACAGTAGAAGGAGTGATCTTTGGTCTTAGCCATAAAGCAGACAAAGGACTTCCGGGCTGGGGGTGGGGTTGGGGTGAGAAACAAGATTATTTTAGGCTTATAGAAAGAGCTTGAGGCAAAGTATGGGAAGGAGGAGAGTATACTGTGTGTTTGAGGCTCTAAGCAGGTAGCCCAATAAGGCAAGTGAATAAGATAAAGGAGGAGTAAAGTAATAATAGGAGATGAGTTTGGAAATTCAGGAATCAGCCTCGTTCTTGAAAGGACTGAAAACCATAATCAAAAACTTGTACTGGATTCTGTTCTTTATTAAAATGTACATATACCCATATATTTTTGTATTTTATATATAAATATATATACATATATTCACACACTTTCTTGTTCTACAAATTTCTGTTTAAAAAGTAGATTTTGACTCTATTTCTGTCAGTCTTTAGTTAGCCACAAAAAGCAGAGTCAAAAAATACAGCATGATTAAATTTGAGCTCTTATACAGAGTGGCTATATAAAGTCTGGAAACATAGGTGAATATATATAATGGTATAAACACATATGTAGGTTTCTTGATATTACAATACATAATGTGTTGAATAACATTATAGTAACATGTTTTCCAGGCTTTATGAATATCCAGTATTTTATAGCTCTACTTCATAGTTTTCTATGACTTGATAGCAATAAAAAGATATCACTGTCTAAACAACACGCTCGTTCACAGTGGGAAGAATGCATGCTCTAGTCTGAAATTTGAAGTAGAAACCAAACAGTCTTTGAATTTCACATAAGCTCACAAACATAAGGCTCAAAGGAAACTATGTCATATCTCAGAGTATCAATCTTGCTGATTGGAGGTGGGAACCAAGTTAAAATTCAGCCTCTCTTACCAAAGTTTTTAATTTAGTCTGTTATTTACCATAACCAATCTGTTGTCTAATAACACCGATACAAATTAAGACCAAAATTAAACCTTTTAAAAAACTCTATTCTTAAACTTTTCTGGTTTTACTATTACAAAACGTTCCCCAAACCATGCTTCCCATGGATATATTCAGAGTTGAATCCAAGTTCAGGTTTGCCAGCCAGGACTTCATTCCATACTCACACGAGGTCCGACAATTAAGTTCGTGAACTTGCCACCGTGCACTTATATTGGCAGCACTGTACAAACAGCTCGGTAAGGTTTCATAACCTTGGTATATCAGTGTCTCACAGCTGTGTTTGTATTAGCGTGTGGCAGTGTCTTGCTAAGTGGTGTTCGTTATTGTTGTTGCGTGTTTTTGTGTGCCATCGCGAGAATGTCTGAGCTTGAATTAGAGCAACGAACAACATTAAATTTATTGTTAAACTTGGCAAGAGTGGAAGAGAAATCAGGAACATGTTATTCCAAATTTATGGGGATAATGCCATGAAGAAAACAGCAGTGTATAAATGGATTAAATGTTTTTTCTGAGGGGAGAGAACACGTCACTGATGAAGAGAGGTCAAGGTAGCCAGTAACCAGCAGAACTAACAAAAACATTGCAAAAATTCATGGAAGGTGTATCAAAATTGTCAGCTGATTGTGAGAAGCATAGCAGACCAAGTAATCACCAATAGAGAAACAGTTAGGAAAATCTTAACTGAAAATCATGGCATGAGAAGTGTATGCAAAAATGGTCCCGAAGGAGCTCACTGATGAGCAAAAGTAAAGGAGAGTTGAAGTTTGCCAAGACCTTTTGGAGAGGCAAGATGATGTTTTGGGCTGTGTTATCAGTGGTGATAACTTATGGGTGTACCAATAGGACCCTGAAATAAAGCGTCAAAGTGCGCAATGGAAGCCGGCCAATTCTCCATCACCAAAAATGTTCCATCAGTCCAAATCGAGTCAAAATGATGTTGCTAACCTTTTTTGATATCGAAGGGATTATTCATTATGAATTTGTACCAACTGGACAAACAGTTAACCAAGTTTACTACTTGGAAGTACAGAAAAGGCTGCGTTGAAAAAGTTATATGAAAACGACCTGAACTTTTCACCAACAATTCATGGCTCTTGCATCACGACCATGCACCAGTTCACACGGCACTGTCTGTGAGGGAGCTTTTAGCCAGTAAACAAATAACTGTAATGGAACATCCTCCCTACTCACCTGATCTGGCCCCCAATGACTTATTTCTTTACCTGAAGGTAAAAAGCAATATTGAAAGGAATACATTTTGATGACATTCAGGACATCAAGAGTAATACAGCAACAGCTCTGAAGGCCATTCCAGAAAGAGTTCCAAAATTGCTTTGAAGGATGGACTAGGTGCTGGCGTTGGTGCATAGCTTCCCAAGGGGAGGACTTTGAAGGAGACCGTAGTGATATTCGGCAGTGAGGTATGTAGCACTTTTTCTAGGATGAGTTTGCAAACTTAATTGTCAGATCTTGTCTCAGTGTACAAGTGAAAAATGACGGCATTGTAATGGATATAATGATCAATCCCTTTCAATTTATAGACAAAGTAAACAATTCACTAACCAGGTATGAACTTTACGAAATCAGGCATTATTTGTTCAATGAAATTGTGCATCATATCCCTACCACCTAACACAATGTAAGTACATAGTTAACACTCTATAGGTATCTATTGAATAAAGCACTAATTGAAACAGTATAATTTTCATCTGGGATAATGTGTGAACATGTCTAGGACTTTCAAAGGGATGAAAGACACAGACCAAGAAAGAGAGACAGATTAACTATGTGTGCTTTCAGTTTTTCTTATTTCGGGAAACAAATGAATAATTTAAAACTAATGGATGCTCTACATAGGGATGCTTCCTATTGTGAAAAAATTTGAATTTGTAATATAAGAATCTGTTCTTTGCACCTGAATTAATTCTGTCTTTTTATCTTTGCTGCCCTCCTCTGGAATTTTTATATCACCTGATTCTCTTTTCCAATTTTATACTTGCCTTCAGAATTGAACTATAAAAGGAAATTCAAACTTTTTCATTTCTGTTTTGCGGTACATGTTTATCCAATTTGACAGCACTGCCTGGGGAAATGGCAATGTAAACAATTGCAAATTCTCCTTATGTTTTGCCCCATGGCACATCTGTGCTACTTTGTAGAACACTCAATGCCACCTTCCGAATAATCTAGGAAACTGCTTATTTTGAAATATCTTCTGTAAGGATACTATACTTTTTATTCTACTATTAATAAAACATTTCTCTCTTTGCATTTTTTATTTAATAATCACCTTCCTTTCCCTTAACCATTATGTCACCTGCAGTGCAATACATCATATGTATCGCTCAGTGTTTTAATTATGACCAACAGCTTTAAAAAGAATTTAAGAACTGTACAACATTTATTCTCTAAATGTGAATTGTCAGGTATATCTTTCCGTATGTATTCTGATCAGTCCCAATATATTTCTCCATTCTACCTTATTAAATAGGCTAATACATCTAAAACACTTAGGACAGTGCTAGACAAATAGAGTGTGGGCTTCACGCTCCAGAAAAAAGTTCAATATAGAAATGATATCACTCAATTAATTCCCTGAGAGTAGACTATATTCCTCTGTCCCATCACCCTTGTCCCAAATCTATCACAATTATTTATGTCCCTTAGATTAGTGATTCTTAAACCTTAATTTGCATGAACGCTACTTGGGGATCCTGTTACAATGTGGATTCTGATCTGAGAAGCACTGATAGCCTCCATTTCTAACAAGTTCCCAGGTGTTACTAATCCTGCTGGTCCAACAGAACACTAAAGGACCTAGATTAGTGCTGTTTAATAGAAATATAATAAGAGCCACGTAGGTCATAAACATTTTTCTAGTGGCTACATTTTTAAAAAGTGAAAAGAAATAGGTGAAGTTGATTTAAATTATATATTTTATCATATTAACCCACACCCATATTGTATGATATATTATCCCATATCATATTGCATAACCAAATATTCTACTAAACCTATACATCCAGCATATTATGATTTCAATATAAGAAGTAATCAACATAAGATGTTACTGAGGTATTTTACATATTGTACATTCTCTGTCACTCAGAGCACAGACAACCAACCACCAGATGCATAACCACCCAGACAAATGACAGTTAACCATGATGCATGAGCGAACTCCGCCAAGAGCAGAACTGACCAACTGAGCCCAGCCTAAATTGCCAACCTACAGAATTGTGAGCTAACATCGTGGCTGTGGTTTTGAGCCACTGAAGTTTGGGGTGCAGTGATACCAAACTGATACAGAAAGGCATTATTGTCATTTTTTGTTGTTTGTTTTAATATGGGCGATATTGTGGTGTATTTGTCAATGAGAATAACGCAGAGGAAGAGAAAATGTTTATGATGAGAAAGGGGGAAATTTTAAGAGCAATGTTCTGAGTGAAAAACGTGAATGTGGAGTTCAGTGCATCGGTGGGAGTACTGCCTTATATAGGGAGATGGACAAATCACACACGTAAAAGTACGTGACAGAGTGCCATGGACACCGTGGGTGCTCACCATGTGTTAAATGGTATTATTATCCTGAGGACATTAATTTCAGACCTAGCATTTGAAATAAGTCTTTCTGGTTCCAAAACCATTTCTAAAAGCTGCCATATATCTGTTCTTTGCTTTGTTTGGAACTCCTTTCTTCATTATCTCCATACATCCAATCCCACCCATTCCTTGAATACAAGTGTGGCCTTTCCATGAAGTCGTCCCTCATTTCCCCAACTGGGATTAATCTTTTATACCTCAAAGGTCCATAACAATAGTATCTCAGTGATTTCATATACAAGTTACAAATTTCTAACTTGTCGTATAAATACTTGGGATCATAACATCTCTTCCTTACTGAATTATAAACGATTGAATATAGAGTTTATATCTGGTTTATGTTTGAATTCCTGGAAGATCTACCTAAACATAGTGTATAATGTACAAATATGAATGAATGAAAAGGTTAATGTTCTTAAGCATTATATTTAACATTGTGGCATACTGAGCCAATGGAGATAAATTTAAAGGTTGACACAGTTTAACAAATTATTCTAGGTGATTACTAATTGCTACCGTTAGACAATTAAAAAATACACTACTAATTGCTTTATGCACATGGATAGATTAGATAGTGCGGAATAGTTTCTCAGTAATTTCCTACAAATGACAACTGCATCTTAATTTCTAAACAGGGGAATATTAAGTTCAGCAACCACTCTTTTGCAATCTTTTGTCGATTTAAAGAAAGACTGTTGATCCTCTCTCTGATTCCTCACAGTTCGTTTAAATTATCTGAAAATTGCAGCAGCTGAATATAGAAAGCTATCTTTGTGGACGTCAGCCAATTGCAACATACAAAGGGATACACAAAAATGCTTAAAATAAACATGCAAAATAGTGAGTATGATACATCCCATATGCAAAATTGCTCTTCCTTCCTCAGTTTTGCAATAAAAATGTACTCCAAATCATTAAATTATTATAGAAATCAATCTCAAATAATTCTTCTTAAGGCAAGAGAATAGAAAACATGTGTCACACAATAACCGGTATGCGATTCATCGTAGCAGCTTAAGTCACAGACATCTATAAACAATGCAAATGTCCTTCAGCTAGTGAATGGATAAACAAGTTGTGATTTACCTGTAAATGGAATACTATTCAGCAGTAAAAAGTAACAAACTACTGATACATGCAACAAAATGGATGAGTTTTGAAAGTATTACACAAAGTTAAAAAGCCGGACACGAAAGACATATACTATATAATTCCATTATATGACATTCTACAAACATCAAAACGATGAGAACATAAAACAGATCAGTGGTTTCTAGCAGCTGGAGATAGAAGAAGGGGATTGATTGAAAAGGGGCATGAGGATACCTTCTGGAATGATCAAAATTTCACATCTTGATTGTGGTGGACATTAAACAACTATATACATTTGTCAATACTTATAAGTGGACTTTTTGTACATAAATTTTGTCTTAATAAAAAAGAGAAAAAAATTAAAACATTCAATATCCGACTCTGTTTACCCAGGGCTGGGTACCTACCTCTGCCATAGTCAAGTAAACGGTGTTGCATTTGTATGTGAGTAGAGGTTGCTGACCTTCCAGTTGTATCTGAAATTTCTTGGCCACAACGTATCCCTGGAGATGGACCAGGTACATCCTGATTTAACTCAAAGAAGAAGGTGTGACTTATCTGACATTACTTTTCCCCAAAACAAATGAAGGAAATTGTCACTATAAGATGTGTAACTGCTTAGAAAAACTAGGTATAAGAATAAAGGTTAGCAGAGAAACATTGAAGGTTAGTGGAATAGATTCTCAGAGAGAAATAATAAACAAAGTTAAGAAGAAAACTTTCCTACCTTTGTTCTTTCATATTATCCTGGGTCAAAATAAATTCCACCTAGACTAATTTGAGGTGTGTGTGTGTGTGTGTGTGTGTGTGTGTGTGTGCGCGCACATGCACACCCCCACACACACACCCCCACACACATTTCCTTGAAGGTTTTAGCAAAACAAAAATTTTAAAAGTCTATGCTTTCAATTCCTGTAAAATTCCTGAAAATAAAAAGACTCGTTGACCCTAAAGAACCAATCTTTGATTTTTTTTTTTCCTCCCCACGTAGAGAAAAAGGTATAAAGTAGGCATACAAGATAAGCTCTTACCCTTACATTGGCTGCCTCACACAGCAGTGTTCGAGGCAGGAAGTGGGAAGAAGGAGCTCTGAGTATTCTTGTTGTGGTTCTCTAATGAAGATGCTTCCGCTTCTGAATTACAAAAGCAGACACAGATTAGCTGCCTGGGTTCCTGTTAGAGTTGGTTCAGGCAGAACACATTTATCTAGAGACAATATGGCTAGATGAGACCGCCAACAAATGCTGACAGAGCAGAATTTATTGTGTACAACCCTTATTGTGAACTCCTTTTCACTAATACCCAATAGATTATTTATATATACATATATTATATATTTATATATATATATTATGTATTATTATATATTTATATATTATGTATTATTATATATAATATATATATTACATATTATTATTTATTTTATCTATCTATATATATATCTATATATATATATAAAGAGAGAGAGATATATATCTATATCTCACTTGCCTGAAATGCTGATGTGTGCTTATAGATGCTTTGCCACACCCCAGAGTTAACTTCTAGTTCTCCATTAACACACCTTGCAGCTTTTTGCATCTTTGATGTATTTTTTCTTTTGAAAATATCTTATTGTATGTTTTTCTTGTTGACTTTAATATAAATTAAAACTCTGAAATCAAAGAGACTCCTTCCAGCTCTAAGATCCATGAATACAGAAAATAAACTCTATTAAAATAAATGTATTCACTAAACAGGTATCTAAATCAGCAGAAGTATTGAGTAAATTTTTCCGTGCTACATAAAAATGAACTTTCAAAAAGGTATAAAAAATTCCGACTGTATATGAAATACAGTTGTATATCATCTTGAGAAAATGTTCACCTAAGGGAGGTTTATAGACATTTGATGTTTTATTCAGGTCACGCAAGCTATTTTTAGTGATTGTCAAAACCAGTAAGTATATATCTGATTACATTTTGTAATATAATGCCTGTTTAATCACAAATTGCCTATTTGTGTTTCTTTTTCTTTTCTTTGGCGGCCCCTAATTTTAGCATAGACTAAGATGTAATCATGAAAGGAACTCACCATATCAGAATTTATATCTAAAAGTCATAAGCAATAAACACAGCCATTCTTTGCCAATGTTATCAGATGTCCTAAAGTGACTTACAGGTCTCTGATAACTTTATTTTGAACAAATAATGTATTAAGTAAGGGCATTTAACTCACATTTGGAAAATACTTCGATTATATTATATTCCATTCTCTGAAATCAGACATCGTGGGGTTTTACCATTTTTTTCTCTTTTGGTATTTGTCACAATTTCATTATGTGCAATGTTAAAAACAGATTAAGTGCCTGACACAAAAAAGTCGTTTTAAAAATTACGGTGCATCCACAAAATACAGTATTGTAAAAGGATCCTTTAAGTCTATAAAGATATGGATATTTGTTCATGATGTATTACAAAGTTAGACATTTAGGCTGTATAGTAATATGTATAATAAAATACAATTTTAGGAGAAAAACATTGCATTGTTTGTACATGGGGGTAAAGGAATTCAAAGAAGGGATATTTAAAAGAACACACACTAAGTTGTTAACAGTGGCCATCATTCAGTTGCATTCTGGTTAAGAGTTTCTTCTTTTATTTACATTTTCTCATTTTTATAATGAACATGAAATACTTGTGTAATGAAAACAAATATCTAAAACTCATTAAAACCTCCAAGTCAGATTCTTGGGCAAAAGAAAATAACCAAAACCAACTTCTATTTAAAGTAAATACAGAAAGCCATATTTTTAATCTGTAAGTGCTATATATGTGCTGAATGATTTATTAAGATTATGTTTTTCTGCATGACTAAATGTAAAGTCAAGAATCTGGCACAACAAATACGCCGGTTGGAATTGAAAAGGTAGTTTAATGCCTTTTCTCAGCATAATATCATCCCTCCAAAACTTTTCTGTGTAGTTTCACAGGATTATTCACAGAATATCACCTACAAGTTGACTCTTGCCTCCTAATGACCCTGGAAGCTATCTGTGGATTAAAGATAAGGTACAACTCCTACCATGAAATACAAACTTAGAAAGAAGCGTGTAATTGTACTAATAAAAGCACTTGCTCAGTGCTTCACTATGTACCATGAAATGATCTAAATGTTTTACATGTAAAATCCATTTAATCATCAAGACACTATGATATAGTATCACCATTACCCCTTTTTAGATGAAAAAACTGAGGCACATAGAGGTTAAGTAATTTATCCAAAAGCAGTTCATCAGTGGGATCCAAAGAAGGATCCAAATTTAGGTAGCCAGAGCCTGTGATTTTAACCACTAGGATATACTAATTCTTAACAAAAAATTAATAGCATATTAGCAGAAAATAATATCCACATGAATACATCATATGCATTTATCTTAGAAAATGATTTTGGCGGACTGTCTACAATTGCAGACTTCCATCAGGCAATCTCATGTGCTTGTTCTCAGAAGCTTCTGTGCTAGTTCCCAGAAGTTTCCTCTGTGCCCAGAGTCACCCAAGCCCCTCATGGGGCTTGCATGTTCCAAGGCTAGATAATCTCCTGCAAGGTTTCCATGTTTCCCACAGCATCTGTGTGTCTCTTCCCTTTTCTATTCCTTCTGACATACACTCCCCACACTGTGTCTTAATGGAATAATCTCAACAAATGGAATAACTGCAGTAAAGAAGAAAGTAGTCCCTCCAGTGCCTCTTCTGGAGAAGCTGCCATGAATTCTCTCTCATTGACCCTTCTTCCATATTTTCTGGTCTTTTCAGTGAACACAGAAGATGAGAAAAAATAAGGTCCCACTGTGACACTCCTCCCCCCATCCCCATGTAAGGGAAAGTCCTGAACTTAACTAACACTCCCTCTGGTAACAGTCTACTTAATCCTACCATTTTTACTGGGTTTCATATATTATAGTTCAAGACCAAGTCTAACTAATGATTGAAATTTTTAGCATGGTCAAATCTGTTCCTTATGAGACCCAGGCAGCAATAGCAACACTGATTTAAATAACTGGCCAACTTAAAAGTTAATTCACAACACAGTTTATAAAGCTATGAATCCTTTCCTCATTAATAATCTTAACTTTTTTTTAGTTTTTTGGGAAAAAAATACACATTTAATAATCTACAGAAATTCAAAATAATTTTTTTGTTGCCCTTTGACCATTAATTAATGGCTTGTAATGTCCCAGCCACAAATTTTTATAGTATTATTTAGCTAATAGATTCTCATAAATATTCTATGTGTTCTGGATACAATAGCTGAAATGACAAACACCTGAGTCTCCATTCCCCTTATCAATCTTAAATTTTGTGGTGATGTGTGTGTAGCTTCTATAGCTGGTACAAATAGGAGAGTTGGGGAAATGCAGCAGCTCCACCAACTTCTCCCTGTTTCTACTTAACTGTGAATTTTCTATAACTAATTATTGATTCTGACCATGCTCCAATCACTAATTTCAACTAGGCTAGACCTGGGTAAAAGTCTCAGAGTCAGAATTACTACTTTCCTGTAGGTGAAATGTGAAATCTCTGAGACACGAGATACAGCCTAATTGTTTTTGCCTGTGTCCCTGGCCTGTTTTATGCTTTGAATTCCAGCCTCTTTCTCAAGGTTAGTATTCAAGGAAATACTTAGGTTTAAAGGTATGACAAGAAATCTTTATGCTGAAGCATATGTAGGTGATTGAGCTCCTAGATGATTCAGCCAATTTTTTTGATAAAACAGAATACTTATATTTGAAAATCATGTGGAATAAATATAAAACAGATTAACTTTTTAAAAAGAAATGTGTTTTTTAAAGAATATTTGAAATTTTCTCAATGACAAATACTGTTTGATCTTTGGGGTGGGGGCAATAGTCACTAGAAGGTCATCTTAGGTTAATCCACATTGCTGTGGTTCTCTCTACTGACTCAGTACTCCCCCAGTCTGAGTAATGATTACAGTTACATGACAACCCAAATTTTCCGCCTCCAAGTTGTGCATTTGTCCTAAGGCTATTGCTGAACAACAAAATTGCCTCAGGTGACAACGCTCCTGTGCATGAAATTATTTTCAACAGCCTGAAGTATAACAATGTTTTATGTGACAAGTTTAAGAAATGTGTCTTATCAGAAGGCACAGGACTCACTTTTTACCTCTGTTGCCAATCTGATCTGCCTGGTTTGAATTTTTGTGTAAAAAAAAAACAAAAACAAAACAAAAAAAAACTTTCATCACACTTGCTCTTTTTCCAGATACGGTGTCAAACTAATACACAAATAAAATTGTTTTCTAAAGCATGAACACCTTAATTTTTACTTATCCATCGAGTTGTGCCTAAGACATTTACCAGCTCTCCTGGATTATGATAAACTTTTGAAGAAATGCAGAGTCAAACTCTGCCAAAGAACATGAAGTGAACAATTACAAGACAGTTAACTAATTAAAAATGACTTTTTGTTTACTCCCGAAAGAAACTAGTTTGATGCTTGACAATATTCAGATATGAAGGAGCACAATTTGGAAGAATCATCTGCTCTAGAATTACATGATGCCTTTCTTCAGAAGACTCAGAGCATTTTCAAGTGTAAGCTTGTCTAAAACAGAATAACAGTGGGACTAACAGTTGAGAATGAACAGAGGCCCATGGGCATGTCTGCTGTTCTCTTCATTATTCTTTGCAGGCAGGTGATTTACCTCAGGGACTTTTAAGGATGAGCAGTGGAGAAGAGACTAGGCAAGCATCACTGGGAAGAATTCAGCTGAGTTTCTTCTGCTTCCCTTATGATTGGTGTCAATTAAACTATTTTCATCTTATCAATCTATCATGCATTTATTCAAATGTATACTAAGAAAATATCTATCATATCTGGTAACCTGGCAGTTTTGTTAGTCAAAATTTTCCACAATGATTCCGCATGTCAATGCATGATAGTTAACATCATACTTCCATGAGTTTTTGTTGAGGAAAGGAAGTTAGGTGAGAGAAAATTATGAAAGGAAATAAAAACAAATGTGAGCGAAAAGGGGGCTGTGTAATAAACCTGAGAAATTCAGGGGGGCCACATGGCAGGCCTTACAAAAACTCAGTAACCGAAGGTTACCACACAGGATGGTTTTATCATAAATTCCTAACTGGGCAGGTCACAGTGGGAAGCCACATCCCAGGCCTATTACTTCCTTAGCAAAGATCAGTCTTTACTGTATGTGAGTCCTGACTATTGTTCTTAGGCATCTAGGATAACATATCTTTGAAATGTCAGAGCAATTCTTTTCTAGACCCATCGAATACCCAATTGCTGGTACCGCAGTACAAGACCACCAGAGCATAGACCACAAAACTCCTCATTGTTATCTTGTTGCACACATACCATCTCTATATGCTACAAAGGTTAAGTGCTAACTATCTATAACCCACCAATGTTAAAAAACCATGTGATTCTCCATTTTGCTTTTTATTCAAACCTAGAGACTTAACTGCTTTGCTTTCTCCCACCCTCTTCAGCTACCACCAATGGATTTCATGTAACGCCCTTCACTTCTAATGCATAAAATAAGCTGCAAAACTGCCATTCTCCAGAGCATTTTCTCAGTCCATTAAGATTTTGCTTCCGAGCTTGTCCTCAAAATTTTGACTCAAGTAAACTGTTACAAAACTTTTCTATAGGCTGGACATTCCTCCATCAACACAACCATACACAAATAAAAGGGACATGAGTTAGAATGGAAATGGTTCATTGAGTTTACTACAACCTAGTAGTGATTACGAATTTGGAAATGTATAAGACATATTTGTCTGGTTTCCTGCATGATTTTCAGATTCAAATTCTGAATTGATTTGTTCTCTTTTTTCCATTTCTCCCTCTCTATTCAATCTTTTTCATTACTGGCTACATTGTATAAAGTCTATACTGATTTTGAAAGTTATATGCAACAAAATAGCACATCAGGCTTCAGGAAGAAACACATGAGGCATGGAAGTCATTTGAAACTTATGGAAGAATATGGGCAAAGGAAAAAGAACAAGGATGTAACAGCAGACACTCTACCTGTGAGCAGTGAGCAAAGAGAACATACCGATTCAGGTAGGAAAATGGTGAGAAATTATATTAGGTAGATATGAGACAACTTTTAGAGTAGCTGACACCCGTATGGGGAATTAAACTTCAGGCATGGTATTAGCTTTCTATTGCTGTTTTAATAAATAACCACAAATTCAGTGGCCTAAAACAACATCCATTTATGATCTCATACTTTTGTAGGTCAGAAATCCACATACAGTGTGACTCAACTGTATCTTCCACTTAAGAGTCTCTAAGGCTGAAATCAAGGTGTTCAAAAGGCTGTGTTCTTTTTTGGAGGCTCTGGGGATACACCTGTTTACAAGCTCAATCAGTTCATTGATTGAATCTACAATTGTAGATTGTAGACTGAGATCCCCATTGCTTGTTGGCTATCAGACAGTAGCCTGCCTTTGCTTCTAGAGTATGCCCACATTTCTTCCCATGCCTGCCATGTGGCCTTCTTCAACAATAACAGGAGAAGAACTTTTCATACTTCAAATCTCTCTGACTCTCCGTTCTGCCACATTCCTCTAAGTAGAAAGTTCTCTACTTTTAAGAGGTCATGTAATTAGAATGGGTCGACCCAGATAATCCAGTATAATCTCCCCATTTTAAGGTTCGTAACCTTATTCCATATGCAAGGTCCCTTTGCCATGTAACGTGACATATTCACAGGTTTCAGAGACTTGGCCATGGACATCTTTGGAATGCCATCATTCTACCAGAAGGACTTTCTCTCTGAGTCCCTCGGCATCCTTTTCTCTCTCTCTATGTCAGTGGCCTGCCCATTCAGGTTGCCCTTTCATGGTAGGACTAAATTGGAACACTACCCTAAAGCCACTGACAGAAGGCTTCCTGAGTGACTTATGTGAGAGTATTGAGGGCCCATCTGCTATACACTGAAGTGTGAGGAATTATGCTTTCCAAAGGATAACTATTTCTAGGGAAGTCACCAGTGTAGGGTGATCTGTGTGCTAAGTGACCCGTGGTCTCCATTTAGCATAATATGAAGTGGTAACAGCTTGGTAAGGTATCACATTCCTTTACATCTTTATTAGCTTCATATCCTTTTTATCTTTTTTCTTTTTTGTATCCCCTCTACCCTAGGCTTCCATCTCCTAAATAAAATATCAGCCCTTAAATCATGGCCTCAGGTCTTACTTACCAAAGGGTACTGACTGAGACCATTCCCTTTACAATTGTCCCTTCATAGAGGTGGACTGTATATTTATAAGGCAACATTTGATCTATTGGCCAAAACTGATCGCAGGGACCTTCAGAGAATACCTGTCTCCCAGAAATATAAACGTGGGCTAATAAACACTAATATCTCCTTGCCTTTTCAGTCTCCTTGCAGTCACAACCGAGGTGATAATGCTTGCTTTGTTCCTGATGAATTTTCAGTTTCTGTTTTCAAGCCTTTATGATGAGATATACTTGTAGCCTCACAAGAACTGCCTTCCCTTGAATTGAGCTAGTTTGGTTCTGCTACTTGTAATTAAGAAGAATATTCTAATTATTGTTGCTAGGTAATAAACCATCCCCAAACATAGTGATATAAAACCACCATCTTCTGATACAGATTTGTGGTCAGGAATTTGGACAGTGTACACTGAGGACCACGATCTGTTCTTCACAATACCTGGGGCCTCAGCTGGGAAGAACTGAAAGCTAGAAGTGAATCAACAGCTAGAGGCTCAAATCATCTTGAGATGTCACCACTCGTATGTCTGGTGAAAGATGTTGGCTATGAGATGGCTGTTAGTCAGAACATCTAAGCATAGCCTTTCTATGTGGTCTCTCCACATGGGCTAGTTGAGTTGCCTCACAGCATGGCTTGAACATTCCAAGAGAACCAGAAGTGCATGACACTTTTATGAGTTAACCTCAGGAGTCACATAACGTCACTTCTACTATGCTCTAAGGACTGAAGTAGTCACAAAAGTCCCCCCAGTTTTCAGGAGAGGAGACATAGACCCCACCCCTCCATGGGGGGAATGTCAAAGTCATATTGTAAGAATAACATGTGGAATGTGAGCTCTTGCTACAGACAATACTGGAAAACACAGTGTGACACAGGAACTAACCCTAAGATAGTTGGAGCCAGATTCTGGAGGTTTCAGTGATCAGTAGGAGGTTTGGGGTCCATCCTAGAGTCTGTGAAAAGTGATGATTTTAGAGCAGAGAAGTGAGATAGATACAGAGGACTGGAAGAAAATGACTAGATAAAAAGGAATGAGAATTGTAGTCTCTGGAGATTGTCCCATTGAATATGGCCAGGATTTTTGTTGTGCTTTGAAGGCAAGCCAGACTGTACTACCATTATCTGTATCAAATGCTTCCCAGTGATTTTGTGCTACTCTACCAATGCCGCTACATAATTTGAGCCTGCATTTCACAATACGAGAGTGCAGAGTAAATCAGTAGGTATCAGGGTTTATGGAATCAACTTAAAACTTACATTGTTTTATTCTATTAGAAAGATGATTTTCATTGTTTATCATAGCACTGACTGCACACAAAGAAAGTGCTACTCCCTCACCCCCATTTAAGCTCTACATTAAAGGGTAGTTTTGGCTTAAGTGGAAAATTTTTGAATGATACGTGACATTCTCACACACATACAGTCTGACTGTGATTTCATAATTGGAATTAATGCTTAAAAGCCAGTAAGGAAAAGCAATGGAGTAGATTATTAGAAAATTTTCATCAAAGAAAATCCTCTTAAATCCTTCACTAGCAGCATTACCTTTTCTTTTTTCCAAAACGCTATTTATTTTTCACGCTATAGAAATACATATTTATCCATCACCAACCTGTAAAATTGCATCTAAAGACTTTTTAAAAGAATCTAAATGAATAAACTGAATTAAAGATACCATTAAGAATTTTTTGTATCCAAAAAATTTCCTAGTATATTTACTTCATCCATGTCAAAAGCTGTTTAACCAGCTTTCAATTTACTAAAAATTTCTCTGCTTAAGTCTCTCAACTGCCTTTATTCATCTATTGCTTAAAAAGAAGGTATAAGGATAAACTCAGCCTATTTGTTTTTAAAGTATTCCTCTTAAAATATCACAGGGGATGATTCCGGACTAAAATAGAGGTCATAAGTACTGAATAGATTTTTCTATTCAGTACTTATATGAAAAGAGACCTATTGTTTCATGAAAAGATACTGGTGAAATGGGCTACGTGGAAGTAATATTTCATTTCCTAAAATAACTCTTTAATTTTCATAAGGGTTTCAGTTTTGCACCCATAATATGCTTCACACTGGGGAAATCTATTTCCATTGGATTGATCTGCATAGTCTTTACTTCCTAAGCTAAGGCAGTGAACATTTTCTCAGAGCAGGCACATGGGAGAATAGCATGTCCTATTTATTTCACATGTTTAAATATTATCTTTATCTTCCATGTGTTTTACATTTTTAAAGTCTGAGGAAGTATGTCTTCTTCGTAAAGGTATAATAAGAAATTACAAAACGGTTGGTACAGCAAGAAATACCTAAGTTTACTTCAATCTGGCTACCAATTGGCTATTTGCCATGCCTTTACCATCTGACTGTTAAACGTTTTGATGACTTGGGCAAAAATTGCAAGTGTAGGTCAGGTTAATATGTACAATCTTTAATAGCCACAGTAGAGGATGTATGTATAACCTTTTGTTATGTTACCCGGAGTCAAAATATTTGATGCATCTTGAGCAGACTGTGACTGGACAATCACAATGCAGGAAATTAAATTGTAAATAAGAATATTGGTATTTTCTTCTTTTGCCATTATTGTTAAGAATCTATCTAGCATGTAACACATGGCCCCAAATTCTATGCCATTACTTGAGATTTCCATTTATAATTCCTCACAACTGTGGACTTCCTGGGATTTTTTTAAATGGGGAAAACAGATAAACAAGCCATTGTTTGCAATACAAAAGCAGCATGATCTGTGGGAAAAGCATAGCTGGGTTAACCTAACTACTCCTCTTCCTTGCTGGGTAATCTGAGGCAAACTGCTTATTCTTGCCAAGCCCCAGTTTTCTCCGCTAAAACAGGAGTATAATATAATCCCCCCATACACACACCATTGAAGAGTGAGTGTGGAAATTAAGACCTTCCCCACATTTAAAGTGGCAAGCACAGTGCCTGGATGCTAATAGATATTCAATAAATGATATGTGTGATTATGACTTTATTTACCACGAAAAGATTTTACTCATTCATTGCCAAAAACTTATGGATACCTACTTTCTAGGTGATGGGATAATACCCTCATAGAGCTTACATTCCAGAGAGCAAGGCAGAAAAATTAATAAATAAATAACCCAACAGGTTGTTTTTTCTGTCTTAAAAATGAGGTCTAAGGCAGCAATAAAACACCATGGTCTGCTTTCTGTTGTTGCTGCCTTTCCGCTCTCCGCCACATCAGACTAGAAGCTTATCCAATTTTTTAATCTGTAATGAGGCACCATGTGTGAAGCTGTGGAAATAAATCACTCAGCACTGGTTCGTGAGACAGAAACAACGGCGACCTCGACTCTAAGGCACACTCAAGGGCTGATGCATGAAACACACTAAAGGATTAGTCATGGAGATAAAAGGCAAACTGGAAACAGAGAAGCCACGTCCACCAGCCTGCCGGAAATGTGAGACAGATGCTTACCTAAGAACAGATGGAAGTAAGGACCGGGTGTCCTTCACGTCCTCAGAGGCGTCTCTATTCCTCCGCGTGTTTCTGCACGGCTTCATACGAACGGATAACTAGAGGATAGAGATGAGTGGTGAACAAGCGGTTTTATTTCCTGTTCCAATGAATTCAAATAGTGAAAACACTGTGATCTAAACGCCATCTAATTTCTGAGGTCAAAAATGTTAACTCACAGCTTTCCAACGTGTGTATTTTTGCCATGATACTTAGTGGTCACAAACAAACAGGGACAATATTTGGCCCTGATTAAGGTACACACCGGCGACATGATTTTTCTCCCATCACTACCTTCAGAGCTCTGTGGGCGCCCTGTAGTCCACATTTACAGACAGCTCCTCACTTTCCGGCCACATCCAGGTATCATTAAAATGTCCAGTGTGGTCCAATTTTATTCAAAGTGGGGTCTGTTCCTATGTTCCTTTTCCACCTGCTTTCCTCAGGAGAGAAGACTGGGAATGAGGGCAGAGGACAACGTGCATACGAATGCTGGGATGATGGAGCGCCTGAGTGGGCCCTTCAGAGTCCCTGATGGGGACAGTGCACTCGTTATCTGACCACTTCGCATCTTTCTTTAGCTTGGGTACATCTCCCCCCACTTAGAGCTAGGGACCTGCCGGCAGGACCCTCTAGATGGCGCAAACACACCTGGCATCGTTGCCATACCAACCGTGGATCTACAGTTTACCATGAGCCCCTCTCGCTCCACACATGTCTATTTCAGCCAGTTAGCACTTCTCTAGCTAAAAGCAGGCACTGATGGAAATCATGCTCCCAAATTCCTGGAGACACATCAGGTTCTCTTGTGAGAATTCTCTCACCAAGCTCCACCCCAGTGGCTTCACAGAGACAGGGACTATGAGCGGTTAAAGCTTGTTCCTTCCCATCTGGAAGGGACAGGTCCGGTGCTAGTTTTTATAAGCAGCTCCATTTTCCACATTTGATTCTCTTAGAGCTTCCCTGATTTGGGCCTGAATAGGAGTGGGGATCATATGGGCAACCTCTGCCAACCTCAACCCCTGCAAAGGGAAAAGTCAAAGCTCTCTCTAGTCCTAAGCATTCCTGTCCAGAAGTCCTCCTCTTGGATGTCTAGAGATGGATAACAGTCACTGGACCAATTCTTCTCTTGTTTATAAGTCCTGCATCCATGCAGCTAGCTCTTTCTAGAATATGGATATATTACCATCTATTATCCTAAACTTGAGGCTTACCTAAGATTCCAAAACAGTAAGAAAATCCCATTCCATACCCTATTACATATTATTAAGTTTATGATTAAGAACTATGATCTAAATTGAGATACAAAACCAAGGATTCTAAAGGTGGAATTCTAATAGAGGAATTCGTAAGACTTACCTGTTTTGTTTCGTTTTTTTCTTTAGAAAGGAATTTGAGTAAAAATCTGCTTGCATTCTACCTTTTTCCTCAGCAATGTGTTCCCATTTTCTTCCATCATTATTTGTAACATCAGAGTTTTAGCATAGGTTCATGGGGGGAAAATATAGAAAGAAAACGGAGATAATGCTTGTGAATGAGAGATTGGGAAATTTTAGACGATAATATCATCTATTATTTTTAATTCTTCATGCCACTTTTTCCCCAAAGAAAATAAAATAGCAAGCAGCTGGTATATGCTGCTTCTTACTTTTCATGACATGACCTACATATTTCAATGGATGTGTGCTTGTAGGGGTATTTTGGAAACCATATGTGTGAATTTATCCTCAATAACCTTCTCAGAAGCAATATCATTCTATTCTGAGTATGGCAGCGTTTTCCCAGCTGAGCCTCCACTGGCTTTGAGACGCAGAGCCTGGCTGACTGCTGACTATTTGGGATGACACCCTCAGGCATTGATTTGCAAAAGTTGAAAAGCCTGGGGACAAGCGAACCTTCAAAGATTTGTGCTAGGTGCCTGGAGATTTTCATAATACATAAAGCTGAAGGATGAAAAACATCAATGTCCGAGCCTACTTGGCTAGGTCAGATCCCCACCAGAGAGGTCTGAATTTCTTAGAGGATTTTCCTAACCAGTTTGTAGTTTTCTTAATCCTGCTAACCTTGAATCAGACAACATGTTTGCTTTATTTATGGTCTTCTTCCAATACACTTATACTCTACATTTGAGTTGGATAAACTATAAATATCATATCCTTATCTTGAGACAATGATCTTGCCTTCTGTGGGTAACTACAGTGTATTTTAAACAACAACAAAATAAAAACCACGTTTTTGTACTTGAATATGAGATATGGACACTGGCTTGTTAAAACTTTTATTCCATTAACACCCCAGTGTGTGAACAATACCTTTGCACTTGCTTTATGAACTAGGCCTGAGATAAGGGAAACTGAAAGTATTAAACGTGCAGGAGCTGTAGCATGTGTTTTCATCGACAAGGAATTACATTAATTACAGGACTTAAATTACAACTAATTCCATGTTTAAGATCAAAAACCACTATGTATGTTGGGACAATGTTCAAGTAACCCGACTGTCCTCAGACCTCATCAAATATGAGGTGAAATGAGTGAAAATGAGGTAACAGTAAAAATCACTACCTAAATCTTACTCTTTACTTTCCTAACTGCACACCCTTGACTGTCCCCATCACCCTCCTTTTTCCTACTTTTCTCTTTAATAGCTTCATTATTTTCTCAGAGTAGGCTTGTTTTCCTCCTCTGTGTAGCAAAACATACGGTCACTGAGAACCCCCAAGCTTTACATTTTATAGGTTCAACCACATGGAGAAAGATTAGACCAACTACCTCTTGAACCAAGGTGTAAAATCTAAAAGTACAGACTTACTGGACCAGTTAGGGTAGCATCCAATCCCTGAGCCAGTCAATTGTAGTCAGGGAACCAGCCACATTGAACATAGGTTGCTTCCATCTCTGCGGCAGCCTGAAGATTATGAGATGTGGACACCATTTCAATAAGAGTAGAACTCCCCTAATAAGAAAATAAGGGCTTAAGTTTTCATTCTTTCATTCATTTTACAGATTTTGGAATACAACCATTACTAACAATAGTTCTTGTCTAATAAAGCTGATGTGTTATGGCAGAAAATAAAGAAGAAACAAAAACTTAGTAAAATAATAGCTACCATGAATACTTTTTAAAAAATCATTCACAATGATAAACACTTTATATGCATTATCTTCTCAAATTTTCATAAAACTTCATAGGATCATTTTACAGCTGAAGAAATCCAGCCTCAGCCCAGCAGTGTAATTCCCAAATCACACAGCTAAGAAAGCACAGATTGGAGATTGTGAGAGAGGTCCACCTGATCTCAAAATCTATACCCCTCTACACTCTAAATGCTATTGTGATAGGAGAAACACACAGGGACATGTAACAGTGACTCCCATGGTCAAGGAAAGATTCTCAGTGGAGCTAAAGTATAAAGTAGAAACTTAAGGATGAATACACTTTAGCTAACTGAAGTGGTGTGTTCTAGACAAAAATAAATAAACAAAAAGATGGGAGTGAAATGGTCACAACTGAGGAAATGAAAGACCTAAAGGACCAATGAAAGATACCAAAAGAAAGGGGACAGTGTTATCAAGAGACAAGCTACAGAATTCATCCACGTTGATGTATCAATAGTTCATTCATTTTTATCACTGAATAGTATTTCATTATGGATGTACTACTATTTGTTTATCCATTTGCCTGTTGATGGGCATTTGGATTGGTTCCAGTTTACAAATAAATCCACTATGAACACTTGCATGCTCATATGTCATTGTATAAACATATCTTTTATTTTTCTTTCAATAAACATCTAGGAATTGAATGGCTGAATCATATGGTAGTATATAATTAAGTTTATAAGAAACTGCCAAATTGTTTTCCAAAGTAGTTGCACCATTTTCTATTCCTACCATAAGTGTATGCAGGTTGAAGTTCCTCCATATCTATTTTGATGAAGAGTTTTTTCAAGTAATTTTGTCATTTTATCCTGGGTTGACTGTTTTCTTATTATTGAATTTTGATAGTTTTCTTTTTTTAATATTCTGTAATTCAAGTCTTTTATCAGACAAACGATTTACAAATATTTCTCCTAGTTTGTGATTTTTCATTCTCTTACCAGTTTCTTTAAGAAGTTCTTAATTTTGATAAAATATAACTTAACGATGTTTTCTTTGGTGAATCATGCTTCTGGTATCATACCTAAAAGTTATTTGCCTAAACTTAAGGTCAGAAAAATTTTCTTCTGGGTTTTATTTTAGAAGTTTTACAGTTTTAAGTTTTACATTTAGATCTATGACCCATTTGGGGTTAATTTTTGAATCATATGGAAGTTCAAAGGACCCAGAACAGCCAAAACAACTTTGAAAAAGAAGAACAAAGTCAAAGTAGTACCTGATTCCAAGAGTTATGATACAGCTACAGTAACCATAAAGTGTGACATTGGTCTCAAGACAGGCAAATATATTGATAGAATAGAATAAAGAGTCCATAAACAGACTCATTCATATACATTGTAAAAAATGCTGTAAATTAGATCAAAGGGCTTTTAAGAAGGAAACGTCATCATTTTTTTAAAAACAAATATTTTATTATTCCAGTTGTTTCCAAGCTTGTTTTTAGTCAGGGAATCCTTTATTCAAGGGAAATCTTAAGCAGAATTAAAAACAAATAACTCTATTTGAAGCTAGAGTGAAGGGCCAAAAACCACATTAGCTTACCACTCTCCATCCCCATCTTTCTATACATACACATGGACATCGACCATTGAGGTCCCTAGAATATTTTAGGGAGACCTCAATTTGCACTAGAACCTTTTTGTGAATGCAGAAGAATCTCTCTAGGGTAAGGAGTAGAATTGTGGATCATCAGTACTCACATTTTTAACTTTACTAGATAGATGAATTAGTTTCCTAGGGCTGCCATAACAAAATCCATCAAACTGGGAGGCTTAAACAATAGAAATTTAATTTCTCTGTCCAGGGGCTAAAAGTCTGAAATCAAGGTTTGGTAGAGCCATACTCTCTCCAGAACCTACATAAGAGTACCCTTTCTTGCCTCTTTCAGTATCTGGTAACCCTAGACGTTCCTGGTGGTAGCCTAAGCCCAATCTCTGCCTCCATTTTTTCTTGATTTTCTTCCAGTCTCTTCATATGGCCATATTTTTGCAAGTACATTAGTCATGTTGGATGAGGGGCCCACCTTACTCTAGTGTGACAGTATCTTAAATTAACTAATTACATTTGCAATAACCCTATTTCCAAATATGATCACCTTGTGAGGTACTGGGGGTAAAGACTTCAACATATCTTTTTTGGGGGGTGGACACAATTCAACCCATAACACTAAATATTTCCAAATTGTGCTTTAAATTGGTTGCACCAATGTTCACTTGTAGTAACCATGTATTAGAATTCAGTTGTTTCACATCATAAACATTATTCGATTTTATAATTATGTATATTTTAATGGCTAATAAAATGGTACTTCTCTGTTGCATTCTCTTGTTTACTAATGAAACTGAACATTTTTTATATGAATAATGGACATCCTAGTTCCCTCTTTTGTGAATTGCTTGTTCGTGTCCTTTGTCTACTTTTCCATTGGGTTGTTGGCATTTTTTATTGATTTGTAGGTGGTCTTCATAGTTTTGGGATATTACTGGCAACAAACTAAATGTCTGCTCTATTTTACATATTTAACAATTAAAACTTAATCTTTAAGGCAATTGACTTACTCTAGTAATTTTAGAAAGGCAGGAATGGTGAATCGGGATGGAGGAGTAATATATAGCATTTGTCAACTGTGGTGGGAGCGTGGGGATGGACTTGGTTTACCATCATATTTGCATACAACCTTCTCCATACTGATTAATTCTTTTTATTCCCAGGGGAAAATGCCACATCCAGGTAAGCAGAAAATCTTCAGAAGATGTTTGGTACCTTAGCAGAGGACCCAGAGGGAGTTTCCATGACTGAAAACAAGATTAAAAGGGGAACCAAGACAAAGCTCAATAATCAGTTTCAACAATTTCCTCTATTCTTTAAATAGGGCTAATAAAACGACCTGAGTGTTAACATGTGAGAAATAGCATATATGTTTAAAAGAAACACTGAAACCCTTTAAGGAACCACTTGAAGGAAATCATCAATAAGAAATCTGAATTTTGGCAATAGATAAAAGCCAGCTTACCTTTAGAGTTCATTCTATTTGCAAGCATTTAGGAACATGACTAGATGAGAGAATACAAAGATCTCGAAGAGTAAAAGGTGGTTTTCTTCACGTTGTGTTCAAGAGGATTGTGGAGATAATGACTTTTTAAAGTATAACGTGTTCATTCATAAAAGTAGTGAGATATATATATATCTCATATATATATCATATATCATATATATCATATATGTGTATATGTATATCATATATATGTATATGTATATATATCATATATATATCATATATATGATATACATATATATTCTAATTTAAAATTGAAAAAAGTATATAAAAAGTCACACTTATAGTCAAGTACATTTCTTTCCAGATTTTTTGGTTTTAAAGTTTTGTTTGCCTATTTATTTGGTTAACAGGTACATTAGTCAGGGTAGGCTGTAGGTTATACTGCAGTAAAAAATTACCTCTGGTATCTAAGTATCTTAATATAACAAAGGCTTATTTCTAATTAACTCTGAATGTTTAATAAAAGAGTACTTTGCTCTACCCCACATGGTCTGCAGCTGATGGAAGCTCACTATCAAAAATGTGGTTTCAGAGCTTTCAGCAGAAAAGCAGAAATAGAAAATTACACACTGGCTCTTCTGCTCACATTTCATGGACAAGAACTATCAATGACCCAACATAAGTGCAAGGGGTCTGGCAAAGGTAGTCAGTCCCCTTATGCCCAGGAAGAAATGAGAACTGGATATTGGTAAGCATTATAATGTACATCAGAGGTAATATGCTTTTTACTTTATTTTATTTTATTTATATGTTTTTGGAGTGGTGGTGGTGGTGGTGGTGGTGGTGGTGTGTGTGTGTGTGTGTGTCATTTTGTTTGGTAATAATTTCTGAGGAATTTGGCCTTATATCTTTTTATCTTACACAACTCCAACTTGTCTCAGAATCGTTGGGAATTTCCATGTATAATGTTATGTTGGCACTTTTTAATCTAAGCCTATTACTTACTAAATTCCTTTCTGGAAAGGATCAGCTTAATATACTAGCAACATAACTGACAGGAGCAGAATGCATCCCTGGAAGGTAGTAGGCAGGGAGCACTCCATGACCATAACCTCTGTGAGGTTACCTCTTACAGAATTCCAGTCCTGACATCCCAACAAAACAGGACTTTCTCAGCCTGCAAGATTAGAAAGTAATGCATTTTAATTTATTAGGAATTTGAACTTTATTTCTCCTCCACTAATGAGGTCTTTTGCATTTCATTTTACTTTTCAATAAATATATAGCCCTTTTTCCTTTCTTCTAAAGAAGAAGCAATTAATTAACCACAAGAAAAGTTTAGATAATCCAAAAGATATATGAGATGGGAAAAGTCATTTTCAGGTTTAATAATGTGAAATGTGCATTTTCACACTTTTAGGAGGAAAAAAAGAATTAGGCTAAAACCAAATTTTAAGTAAATCTGATTTTTGATGTTCTATAAAATTTGAGAACTGTTGCTTTGACTTTTGTAAATGGAGAAGTTCGATAGAAATTCAGACTTTTATCACTGGACAGAGTGGTCACTGCACATAGTATCCGGTAAGTGACATTTCAGTTTAATTGCAATCTCTGTTTTTATACATTATTTTTATTTGAGAAGGGGGACGATATAATGTGTTAATCATACACCTATAGGTTTTGTCACCTGAAAATTTAAAATATGCTTAGTTCAAACTAATTGTGTTTGACTTAATGGCCCAATTCTAATATCATCTTGACCACATCTTAGAAGTCACTAGAAGAGATGATTTGTTCATTCTCCTGTCAATTCATAGCCATTTGTTAACCGACTGATTTAATAAGAAAATTCTTACTTCCTTTTAGTTAATCGGGTGCTTGATGTTCTCATCTAATTGATTTTGAACTACCTGGGAGCAGAAAGTATGGTTTATTTCACGCTTTAAAAAAAGCCCTGTATTAGTTCCCTATGGCTGCTGTAACAAATAACCACAAATGTGGTGTGGCTTAAACCATCAGAAATCTATCATCTCAAAATTCTGGAGGCCAGAAGTCTGAAATCAGTTTCACTAAGACAAAACTGAAGTGTCAGCAGGGCTGCACTTCTGTACAGCCTCTAGGAAATGATTTGTTCCTTGACCCTTCGAGCTTGTGGTGGTGGCTGTTCTCATTCCTTGATTTGTGGCCACATCACTCCAATCCTGCCCCTGTGGTAACATTGCCTCCTTCTCTTCTCTGTGTGTCTAATCTGCCTCTGCCTCTCTCTTTTAAGGATGCTCAGGATGACATTTAGGATCCACCCAGATAATCCAAGATGATCTCTCCATCTCAAGATTCTCATCACATCTGTAAAAGGCCCTCTTTCCAAATAATGTGGCATGTCCAGGTTCCAGGGATTAGGACATGGACATATCTTTGGGAACTATATCAGTCTACTAGGGATTGTAGCCCTTGCCTATCTTGGAGCACAGTGCTTAGAACATAATAGGTACTCAGGAACATCTTGAGAGCAGTATCTTTCTGTTCTCTGTCTCTCTGGTTACAATGTCTCTCATCTCTTCTTCTAGATTATTTCCTCTTCTGTGGACTGACTTCTTTGCTCACCATCAAAGCCAAGGAAAAGTGGCAGTCTTCATCCTCGGGACGACAGTGGTACCTCGGTTTTCGAACATAATCCGTTCCAGAAGACCGTTTGAGTTCTGAAACGTTCAAAAACAGCCGACAGCTAGGCCTCAGGAACTTGCACTCAGCAGAAGCTGCATGACATGTTCGACTTCCGAGGCGTGTTCGAAAACCAAAGCATTTACTTCCGGGTTTACGGTGTTCATAAACCGAAATGTTCGTCAACGAAGACGGTCAAAAATCGAGGTACTACTGTACATAATTTTCCACTTCAGTTCTCCACCAATTACTAATTCATTCTTTCAATGGCTTTATTTCAAAATTCATGAGACATGAATTTTGTATCTAGTATTAACTAATTGTGCAGGCAGCTTAGACAAGAAGAAAGATCTCAAAATTACAGATTTTTCAGATTCTCTCCTAAGGAAGTGGGGCTGGTGGGAGAGATAACTCGTACCTTCATAATGGTGGAGACGTATGATAGACCCTTCTCGAACCTTTTGGATGCAATACAAACTTCAGTCTCTAGGCTTGCTGATCAGAGTTTTTGGACCTAGATTAGAGGAAATTTACTGAATCACACCCCTTTATTTTGTTTTCTACAAATCCATTTTCAGAAATCTGGGAACTCTCTTTTCTGGTCACACTTTGCTGGTCATCACAAGCATTGAACCTTGGAGTTTCTATGGGCTCAGGGCAAGACATCTGATTTCTAACCCCAGTTTAATCCCTATCTCTCTATATAATGTCTTTTGGCAAGATACATTCCTTCTCCTTCTAATTTTCTAAGCTTCAGTAGGGGAACATTGTATTTCAATGTATCATTCTCCACTAACTTAACCAACTTTAAATTAATGTAAAAATATACTTTTAATGAGTAATTAGGAAGTAATATATATTTCTACATGAATGCATTTTATTGTCACTCCAAAGTAAATCATATGATGCATTGTGAAATCCAATAATAGAAACAGAAACAACAATTTAAAAAGACAGAGAAAATCTATTTTGTTGCTGCCAACAGGCTGGAAGTCCCCTTTAAGAAATATTTTAAAATTAAGATAGCAGCTGGAAGTAATTAGATATTCCAAAATACTTCAACATTCCTTATAGACTGTCATTTATAGAAGATTTTTAATCATGTATTTAAAAAAAGAAACAAAGAGTGGGCCTATCAGCAAAGGATTTTTGGAAAAATGGCTTTCTTATTACTAAGCAAAGCAGAGATTATAGATACTTGGCTGTAGGCAAGCCTTTTTCTTCTGAATCCTCAAGAAAAGTATCTCTGATCTGTGCCTGCTGCTCCCCCCTCTCTATGCTATTTTCATAGGGGTATAGGCAGAAAATGGAAGGGCATTAATTTCACATATATTAAACCAGCAATTAAGTAAAAAACGTTTATGGAATTTCCTCTTAACATTTTATACATTTTTGGTCTGCTAGTTTATAGTTTGATCTTTTTAAAACTTCTGTTTTCCCAAGAGACTCATAAGTCTCTTCCTTTAAATGCTTCTATCATTTTTGTTTAATTCCTCTCAAAAATTCCCAGGACATTCTTTTGCTCCTTTAAAGCAGAGACAACAATTTTAGGGAAGTTGGTTAGATTCCTGTGGGTCAGAGTTATCCTGGCCACTCAACACAGGATGTCTACGACCTAATTGAGGTGGTGCCTCGTCTGAGGTCTGTGTTACTTTAATGTCTCTGTTTGCCTACATCTAAATTGAGCATAAAATATATGTCACATGACTCTTAATGATTGCTAATTAAGCACGCTCACTTTCTCACATGAAATACAGTACTTACACAGTACTTACAATTAAACTATAACATTTATATGTTAGTTGTAAATATACTTTACGAAGAAAGCCCCATAAATTCTTTGAGAAAACAAATTTTTCCTGACAATATTTTCATTTTTCTTTCCAATTGAGAAGCTTCACCAGCAAAGACTGATATAAGAATAAGACAAAAAAAGACTATAGTTTAAAAATTCTAGAGTCTGCACGGGAACAGGACCCTTGACTAGGGAAATGCTGACTGTCCTCCAGTCCTCCTCCTGCAGCCACACATGTCAGTCTGCCCTCTGGATGTCTCTAAGGCCCCCTAAGTCACCATCCCTCTGCTGGAGCCCAAGAGATTCTCTGCTTGTGCACGTTGTTTGCACTTGAAAAATAAAAAAGGAAAGTGGTGCCTTCAATTTGAGCATCCACAGGAAGAAGGCAGTGTGTGTGTTATATGAGAAACCAACACCATCCTGCCACAAAGGAGAAACCGACAAGGTAGCTGAGGGTTCAAAGCCAAGGGAGCAGAAGACCAAGAGGAGCACAACATACAAAAGTGGAGTGTTGTTCTGATTAAGTCCAAGTACTACATCACTACACGCTCCTCAAACGGGATACAAAACAAGAGTACCTCATACATCCTTCTGAAGCAACAAGTTTATTGCAAGATTTGGAAGAACCAACTACTTTAATAAGAACCATCTTCCTCTAAGAGCAGGAGAGGGGAGAAGGGCACCAGGAAAAACAGTCCAGTCTCTGAAGTCTCACCCAGGTAGGGGCCAAGTAGTGGACCTGCAGCAAGGGCAGCCTCTCCTCTTGTCCCCCAGGGGGCTAGAGACCGTCCTCCAAGCTCACAGTAATTTTGGGTACGATGTTTTTGAAGGCCACGGTGATGCCAAGTACCCTCCTGATACGAATCCCATGCAGCGGACACCATGGCAGTTTGTACATCTCCATCATCCGCTGGACAAAGTCCTTTTGTCCAAGGCTCCTTGCACACACAAGTGTACTTCTTGCACTACTGCCAGCTGTAGTTTCTGTCCTGCCTCTAGCCGATCTCCCGCACCATGTGGCTGGGCTCCTTGGACTTCAGCATCTGCGAGTTCAGCATTTAAAATGCAAGGAGTCTGGCTTGACCTCCCCGGAGTCTGGTTGTAGCCCTGCTTAGCTGTCACAATCTAAGTGGGCTTCATTTTATTGAGTTTGGACAGTCCCTTTTCGGACAGCCTAAGGCAGAGCTTTCTTAGGCAGTTGCAGTACCTCCTAGCCATCCATGCCTGATTTTCTCTGTGGTTCCGCTGCTGCTGCTGCTGCTGCTGCTGCTGCTGCTGCTGCTGTTGTTGATGCTGGGGTTGTGGCTCGTGAGGGAGACTCCAGAGCTACTCTGGGGGGCTGGACTAAGGGTGGGGGTCCTCCACCGCGACCTGAGTCTGGGAGAGGCAGTCCTGGGCTTCGGGCTGGCTGGCAGAGCAGCAGACTCTATGGCCTTCTGCCCTGACTCGTGGTCGTTAGGCTGCTGCTCTGCCTGTTGGAAACTGGAGCACTCTGGCTGAACCTGAACTGGGGCAGGACTGCGGTCAGGGGAATGGAAGGGCCTTACCTGAATGGTGCACCACTGGAATTTGAGCTTTTTTGTGTTGAGGATCAGATACGTGGCCATGACATTGTTGAATGTTTTGTTAGTCGACGCATCCTGAATCTGGTCCCACTGAAAGCCAAGGTTCACCATCTCCTTTGTTACCGAGGGTCTGTGTCATCACGGGGTGGCTCACTATAGGGCCTGAGTTCCTCCTGCTCACCCATGTTTAGCCCTGGGTCCGGCATGATGTCTATTAAATTTCCTCTATCCTAGGACTTGAAGGTTATCAGTTTTTTTTGGAAGTTTTCCACTTCAAGGATAAAAAGAATGGTATGGCGTACTTCCCCTGTAGTACCTGCTGACCCAGTTGCCTCCAGGTGCTTCCCTTGAAAGGGAGGGTCCCAGGGACCACCCCATACAGCATCACTCCCAGCCTCCAAGTGTCCACTGCAGGACCATCAGACTCGTGGCCCAGGAAGAGTTCTAGAGCAGCATAGAAGGGGCTGCCACAGATTGTGCTTAGTTTACTGGCACTGAACTTGGTACTGAATCCAAAGTCTGCAATTTTGGCATTCATTTTACTGTTGAACAGCACGTTCTGCAGCTTCAGCTCCCTGTGAGCAATGCCCCTCTGGTGGCAGTAGTGCATGGCTGGTACCAGTTGCCGGAAGACACCTTGGGCCTCTTTCGCTTTCTTACAGCCATGGGTCTTCAGGTAGTCCAGCACATTCCCTCCGCTCATGTGTTCCATTATGAGGAAGAATGGTTCCTCGTTGTCAATCACCTCAGATAATTGCACTATATTGAGATGCTGCAAAGCTTTCAGTCGGCTAACTTCTCGCAGGAGAAGCCTGTGGAGGTTGGCGAAGCCCTGCTGTTTTACAATTTTGACAGCCACCTCTGTCCCAGTGGGAATGTGCTGACCCCACTTCATCTTGGCATAGGTGCCCTCGCCAATGGTGTTCAGGAGCTTGTAATGGCCACTAAGGTGTTCCCAGTTAGCAGAGATGGCTACAAGGTCATGTGACATGGTGACTCAGGTAACTCCACTCACTGACAATACTAACTATGCTCACTGTGCTTACTAACTATGCTAATAAATAACATCTATACTAACTACGCTGACTAAATATACTAACTATATATACATATATATATGTCAACAATATTACTAACTATACTAATAAACAATAACTATACTATGCTGACCAAATATACTAACTATATCAACAGTATTACTGTGCTAATAAACAATAACTATACTAACTATGCAACTAAACATAACTATATCAACAATGCTAACTATACTAACTGTACTAATAATGCTAAGAAAAAAAGAATACTAATTAAAAATACTTAAAAAAAGTGAGAAAAAATAATGAAAAAAATTGGAAAACAAAAAATTGAGAATATTAAAATAAAAAAAGAAAAAAGAACAAAAGAAAAATGGGGAAAGAGCAAAGAAAAATAAGAAAAAGGAAAATAAAAATAAAACAAAAAGTGAGAAAATTAAAATTAAAAAATTAGAAAAAAGAAAGAAGGGAAAAGAGAGCAAAGAAAAAATAAGAAAAAAGAAAATAATAATAAAAAAGAAAAAAATGAGAAAAAGAAAACAAAGTGTAGAGGAAAAATAAAAAGGAGAAAACAAACTAAGAGGTCCAAGTCCAACAGGTCACCACAAATCAGTTTCCTGGGCTTATACGGACAAAAACCTCAGCATAGTCAGGGCCTTATATAGGAATTTTTTTTGTAGTTATGTCACGCTGGGGCTTTATGAGGTCAGAGCCAGAAAGTGACCAATCACGGCTGAGGATAAACCAAGTGGTTTTTCTCAATTTTTGGTCTCAAGACCACTTTACTCTGAAACAAAAGGGGGAAGGACGCCAAAGGGCTTTTTGTTTATGTGGGATATTGAAGACTGATATTTACTTTATTAGAATTTAAAATCTGTAGGACGCTTAAAAAACAAAAAAATGAGGTATACTAGAATGTTCTTCCAGGGGTGGGAGGGTGGGGTGGTGAATAGTTTTGTATTTTGAAAACTCCCTAAGATATAATGTTTTCACTCCCTTAGCCAAGAAATGGTACTGCCCTTTCAGAATCACTGCTTGGGTGTATAATGAATTAACTTTTTATATAAAATGTTCATTTAAAATATATCTACAAGCAATTGTTCTTAAAACCCATCTTCTGCTTATTAATACCATGGGTTAGCCAAGTAGTACCCCCAGAAAATAATTTCAGGTGCGTATTCATTTTGGATACTTTAAGGTTTTTTTTTTTTTTTTTGTTTTAAAACATGGAACCTTGTTAAAAGTGAAAAAAAAAGGAAAGTGGTAATAAAAGAAAAATATTGGGGGGATCACTTCATAGATTATATTTATGTTAATCTCTGTGCTGTACACCTGAAACTAATACAAAATAATATTGAATGTCAATGAATAATTTTACATATATACACACACACACACACACACACACACACACACACTGTGTTTTCCTGAAAATAAGACCTAGCTAGACAATAAGCTCTAATGCATTTTTTGGAGAAAAAATTAATATAAGACCCAGTCTTATTTTACTATAAGACCCAATATATAATATAATATAATATAATATAATATAATATAATATAATATATACCAGATGTTATATTAATTTTTGCTCCAAAAGACGTATTAGAGTTGATGGTCTGGCTAGGTCTTATTTTCGGGGAAACAGGGTATATTATATATGTACCCTGATGATATATATATATATATATATAGGTGTATATGTATATGTATATATATATATATCATCACAGGATGTCAAGTACAGCATAGGGAATATAGTCAATGGTATTATAATAGCTATGTATGATGTTAGATTGGTAGGAGACTTGGTGGGGTTATCACTTTGTGAGGGGTGTAAACATCTAATCATTATGTTGTTTTGTACACTAAAACAGATAAACAATAAATAAATAACGGTACCAGGCAAAAAAGGAAAAAAAAAGAATTCTGACTAAGTGGAAAAAGGTCTGGATTAGCAACATATACATAAATATATATGGTTCTTTTTTTCTGTTCTGAAAATTCCAAGTACCTAAATTTGCCCTTTTCAAAGCTGGGTATTAGGTTGCTGTTAGTGAATCATACATGCATTTAATGACTAATAACCCATGGCATTTAAAATGTGCTTTTGTGCAAGTGTGTTTAGGGATGTCTCTCTGTTAATCTACATCAGGCTGGGATCTATGTACAGTAATTCCAATAGTTCAGTTCACACCCATATTTCCATTGTGTCCCACTACAATACCCCCTTTCTCCACAAAGAAAATGATACTAGACTTACTCAAATTTTTACACCATATACAATAATAAATTCAAAATGGATTAAAGACTTAAATGTAAGACACAAAACCATAAAACTCCTAGAAGAAAATATAGGAAGTAAATTCTTTGGCATTTCTCTTAGTAATAATTTTTGGATATGTCTCCTCAGGCAAGGGAAACAAAAGAAAAAAATAAACAAATGGGATTACATCAAACTGAAAAGTTTTGCACGACAAAGGAAACCATCCATGAAATGAAAAGACACTTTACCAAATGGGAGAAGATAGTCAACAATGATATATCAATACGTAGTTAATATCCAAAATATGTAATGAATTCATACAATTTAACACCAAAAGACAAACAACCCAATTAAAAAAATCAACAGAGGACCTAAATAGATACTTCTCAAAAGAGGACATACAGATGGCTGGTAGACATATGAAAGGATGCTCACCATCACTAATCATCAGAGAAATGCAAATAGAAACCACAATGAGATATCACTTCATACTTGTCAGAGTGGCTGCATCAATAAATCAACAAACAAGTGTTGGGGAGGATGTGGAGAAAAGGGAACCCTCCTGCACTGTTGGGATTTGAAATCTGATCAGACACTATTGAAAACAGTATGCAGGTTCCTCAAAAAATTAAATAGAACTACCATAAGACCCAGCAATCCCACTTCTGGATATTTACCTGAAAAAATTCAAAACATTAATTTGAAAAGTTATATACATCCCTATGTTCAATGCAGCATTGTTTACAATAGCCAAGCTATGAAATGACTAGATAAGAAGATGTGGCAAATACATATATATAAACTTATATATATATATATAATGGAATATTACTCAGGCATAAAATAGAATGAAATCTTAACCATTTGGGACAACATGGATGGACCTAGAGGGTATTATACTAAGTGAAGTAAGTCAGACAGAGAAAGACAAACAGCAACTGATTTCACTTATATGTGGAATCTAAAAACCAAAATAAACAAACAAGAAAATAAAAAATAAATTCATAGATACAGAGAACAGACTGATGGTTGCCAGATGGGAGGGAGCTTGGGGGGTTGGATGAAAAAGTGAAGGAATATAGGGAAAAAAATGATTTTGTTTCTCCTCAAAAATAAAAGGAATTAAGGGAAGGAAAATACGATATAAAATGCTCTCCAAATATGATATCAAACAAAGCTTAAAAATCCTCTCTGCTCCTTTTATTCGTCTTTCATTCTGCCAAACAATGATCTTTGTACTGTCTTCATAGTTTTGCCTTTTGTAGAATATCATGATTGCAATAATACAGTATGTAGCCTTTTCAGGTCGGCTTCTTTCACTTAGTAATATGCATTTCAGTTTCCTCCATGTCTTTTCATGGTTTGAGAGTTTTGTGGGGTGTGTGTGTGTGTGTGTGTGTGTGTGTGTGTGTGTGTGTGTGTGTGTTTTAGCACTGAATAGTATTAGACTGGATATACCAAAGTTCATTTATCTGTTTACCTACTGAAGGACATTTTGATTGTTTCCAAGTTTGGGAAATTGTGCATAAAGCTGCTATAAACATCAGTGTGCAGGTTTTTTGTGTGCACATAGGTTTATAACTCCTTTGAGTAAATACCAAGGAGCACAATTACTGTGTCATATGGTAAGAGTATGTTTAGTTTTGTAAGAAACTGCCAAATATCTTATTAATTGGCTGTACCATTTTGCATTCCCACCACATGCTTGCCAGCATTGGATGTTGTCAGTGTTCTGGATTTTGGACATTGTAATAAGTTTGTAGTGGTATCTCATTGTTCTAATTTGCATTTCCCTGATGACATATGCTGTGAGACATCTTTTTCATATGCTTATTTGCCATCTGTATATCTTCTTTGGTGAGGTGTCTGTTAAGATCTTTGGCCCATTTTTTAATTGGGTGGTTTTCTTATTGTTGAGTTTTAAGAGTTCTTTGCATATTTTGGATAATATTCCTTTATCACATATGCAAACATTTTCTCCCAATCTATGGCTCATTTCTCATTCTCTTGGTATTTTTTATTGTGGATCAGAATTTTTTAATCTTACTCAAATCCAGCTTATCAATCATTTCTTTCATGAACCATGTCTTTGGTTTAGTATCTAAAAAAGTCATCATCTTGCCCAAGGTCATTTAGGTTTTCCCGTATGTCATTATCTTCTAGTTTTATAGCGTTGTGTTTTACATTTACATTCATAGGTCTATGAACAATTTTGATTTCATTTTATGAAGAGTGCGAAGTTTGTCTATAGATTTTTTTTCCATGGGAATTCCTGTTGTTCTACGACCATTTGTTGAAAAGACGATCTTTGCTCCATTGCATTATTTTATTCCTTTGTCAATGATCAATTGATTATATTTATATGGACCTGTTTCTTGGCTCTCTGTTATTTTCTATTGATTTCTTATCTATTATTTCACTAATAGCATACTGTCTTGATTACTGTAGTTTTATAGTGAATCTTAAAATCAAGTAGTGCCAATCCTCCAACTTTGTTCTTCCCCTTCAGTATTGTGTTGGCTATACTTGGTCTTTTAACTTTCCACATAAAATTTACGGTCAGTTTGTCAATATCCACAAAATAACTTAGAGAGATTTTGGTTGGGATTGTATTGAATTGATTGATCGCAGTTGGGAAGAACTGACATCTTCACAATATTGAGTTTTCTTATTCATGAACATGGACTACCCATTTATTTAGTTCTTTGATTACATTTATTAGAATGTTGTAGTTTTCCTCATATAGATCTTGCACATATATTGTTAGATTTATAAGCTACGTATTTCACTTTTTGGGGTGCTAATGTAAATGGTAATGTGTTTTTAGTTTCAAATTCCACTTTATCCTATCTGGTATATAGGAAAGTAATTGACTTTTGTACATTAACTGTGTATCCTACAACCTTGCTATAATCGACCATTAGTTCCAGGAGTTATATTGTTAATTCTTTGGATTATCTGCACAGATGATGTCAGCCGTGAACGATGATAATTTTATATCTACCTTCCTAATTTGTACACCTTTTGTTTTCTTTTCTTGTCTTATTGCATTAGTTAGGACTGGACTGATTTTAATTTAATCAAATAACTCAATCTTTTTCCTTAAAATATCTATGTATAAGGTAAAGGAAGAGAAAAATGTGAGAATGACAGAGATTCAAATTTAATAGAATATGGAAAAAATAGCATCTTTCTTTTAAAAATTATATGCAGTCTAGCATATGTATGTGTTTGCTTATGTTTGTAGCTGACACCAGTTCGTGAAGTAAAGAAATAATTTTAGATCACTCTGAGTCCAGAAGCAGTTTTCTCAATTAGGCAGGTGGGAGAAATCATTCTCAAAGGAATGAAAGATTGGCATTGCAAATGCCAATGAGACTACCAACCAAATATATTCATTTAAACTGGAAAATAAGTTCATAAGCAATCAGTTAATCTGTCAGCTGTACAAAACATCTCCTCCCTAATATGTGAGAGCGATAAATGAATGTAGGAAGTTCAATACAGAATGTAGAATTAGAGAAAAAGGAGTTTGGAATGGTCCATAGCCTAATAGCTGCCCAGAAATGTATTGAGTGAGATTCCGCCCTTAATAGAATCTTATTATGATTTAATTACTATGACTATGAGTAAACTAATTTCCCTTCTCTTATCATCCTTTCTATGACTTTTAACATAGTTTTTATCAGTTAATACTTGGAATATTTGATGAATTGCTTGCTGCCTTTTTCAAAGGCATTCAAGTCAAATGTAAGATTCAAATTATTAGTGACATTAATGAATTGACTTGTTGGTTTTGTGGGGTTTTTTTTGGGGGGGGGTTTCCCCACACATCAAGTGCCATGTTAAGCAGGATTTTCCCCTAAAGGGCAATTTTATGGGGCTGATGGATAGGTAATGCAGGTGTGTAGAAATTTCAAAACTAATTGAAAGATAATAAATGTTCCACTGCTCTGCCCTGGAGCCATAGAACAGCAGGTATCATATCTTTGCTTTTCTTTATTCCTTTTTTCAACATGTTCTTTAGCAATAGAGAAATCTCTTCATTTCCTGTGTATTTACAGTTTGGCATTTTTAAATTTTCTCTTATTCATTTCCAAACCCTATTAAAATTGCCAATTTTATTTTAACCTGTTAAAAATATTGGTTTGTAGTTATTGCTTTATATAGTCACTGGTTTCCAACATAGATAAGAATTGTATATAAACACCAGTCCTAAGCAGAAATATTTCTATACCACCAGTCAATAACCCCCGTGTCCATTACCAGACCTGACTATAACTAGGTGATGAATGGAAATTAAAACTCTAGGTTTTCAATATATCTTTCTAATTAATTATCTGAGTACCCATTGTGATGAACATTCTGCTTTGCAATTCTAGGAAATTTGTGCTCTCAAGATGGTTATTAACTCTGAAAAGATGAGACATCCACACATGAAAAGGTGCTAAATAGGAGAGTTAAATAGCCTATTAGAAAAACGAAACAAAACAGAAGAGACGTTCCCAGGTATTACACATTAATATGATACAGAAAATAAATACAATGAAATTCAGACAAATTCAGGGTAAGCTGTAAGTAAACTCAATCAGAGGATGTTCCATTGCTGATCAGACCTGAAGGATAGGTAAGAGTCAAAAAGAACACAAGATAAGGGTGAATATGTAGATGGATAAAGAAACTAATGGAGGGGTACAGAAATGTTGGAAACAAGCATGCTGTATGAGAAGTGTGACTTTATCAGTCTAACTAGTTATGGATGTCAAAGTCAGAATGTTCTATCTAATAAACATCTAATGGCACACCTGAACATGTCATCCTTGGTGTACCTGGTACGATTTTAATAACATTATAATGAAGCATACCATATTGCTCAATGTTTTGTTTTATAGGTTTGTTCTTCAACTCAACTGAGACTTCCCAGAGGCAGGGATTGTTGTCTTTCTCTTCATTACCACTAGCCTTTAGTGCATTACTTTTATGGTACATAAAAGTCACTAACTAGACACTCATTAGATGCATGAAAAAAGGCAAAATAAATACTGATAGATTTTCCTATTAGTATAGAACATAATTTGTCATTAACGACAGAGTGTACATTCTCAATAAGAAAGGCATAGGATTTCTGAAGAGTCTCTGGCTTCAAAGGCGATACTATATGGCTTTCCACTAAAGTTGGGATCAATTGAATCACACCTTTGAAAATGTTGAGTTAAACAAAGTTAAACGGGCTTATTTTTAGGTATTCAGTCATTCAATGATATTCATTGAATATCCACGATGCACTGGGCACAGTTCTAGGCAAAGTCGACTAAAGATAATGTAATTAACAAAATAGATTTTAAAATCTCTGCTTTCATGGAGCCTATATTCAAGCAGAGGGAAACAACAACAAAAAATTAAGTTAAAAGTTTTAATGTTTATGGTATTTTGAAAAAAATGGCCCAAATTGTTTATCTCTTCCTCTGTCCACACCCCTTGCTGTGTAACATTATACTGAAGTCACACTCTGATGCTGTGCTTGATCATGTGATCTGCTTTGGCCAATAGGACATTAACGAATGGATTTAAGCACATTGAAAGGCTTGTTGGCTTTTGCTTCTCTGTGACTGTCAGGAGATTATGCTGCTGCTAGTTTGTTGAGGATCAGGGATACATGCTGCAGAGCCCAGATGCTCCAATCATCTTACCGGGGCCCTCCTAGATTAGCCACCATCCAGGAGACTCGAGAAACATGTAAACAAGCCTTGCCCATAGCAGTAGAGCTTCTTAGATGACCCACGGTTGGCCATACACACCGGCGTGAACTCAGGGCAGATTAGATAAGGGACATACTCTTGAAGCTAAGTAAATATTTATGAGTATACGCCATGAGAATTTGAGGTTTTTTTGTTAATGCAACATTATTGTGGTAATGACAATTAGTGTGATAGGGAAATATAAAGCTGAAAAGGCCAGGAGGGAGTGCCAGAAAGGGATAGTATTAAATAAGGTAATCAAGGAAAGCTTCACTGAAAAGATGCTATTTCAGAAAAGACAGCGGAGGTAAGAGAGGGACTCATGTAGGTATCCAGGAGGGAAGGAGGGGAGCTCAGGCAGAGTGAACAATGTATGCAAAAAGAGACCCTGGTGTAGTGTGGCTGAGGAATCACAAGACGGCCAGCATAGCCAGAGACCAGGGAGTGAAAGAGAGACGTGGGTGATGAGGCAGGGAGTAACGGGAGCAGGACAGACCCAATTCTGTACAGCTTTAGGAATTTTCAAAGCCTTGATATACTAATAATCTTTGTGCGTTTCCAAAAAGATTTAGAATTCCACAATTCCTCAAATGTATTTGGTGATCCAACACTCCCCCCACCCCCCCGAGTATCTCAAAGCCCTAGAGCTCTGCAGAACCCACCTGTGGGTAGTTTTAATCTTAAGGTCCCAGGCAAGGCTGAGATAGAATGGTCTGAGGCAGGCTGAAACGAGCACCCTGACAACATTCCAGAAGATCCAGGCGCTTGGGTAAAGTCTGTTCCAAATCACGCCCCTGCTAGCTATGCGATTTGACATGCAGCAGATATATTAGCTTTTTTCATTAGAAAAGTTTCATATGTGGCATATTACATCATCACATAAATGTTCCAAATGAAATAAAAATTCGACCAAGAAAAAAAAAATTGGACAGTGTGTGAAAATGCACAGAAGTTATAAATCACTAAAGCCTTCCAAGCTTTCCATTAATAAAAAAACAAGGGTAGGTTTTCCAGATGTTCCTAATCCACATTTGGATGGCGAGCCAATACTTTAACCTGTCTCAGCAAAGAACATCTCATTTCTAAATAAAAGAAAGAAATGGAATTGCTGCGATGATTTTAAAGATGGATTAACATTTAAGTGACTTACATAAAAATGCACGTGGCTATTGATTTGTTACAGGAAGAATCATCTCAATCCAAGGCCCCTGATGCCAGAGAGGTTTGCTGTTTCTGTTGAATTTAAGACCACATATAGATGAGACAAGCTTTTTCAATCACACTGTATTATTTGGTCCCAAACTCCCTTCTTCCCCTTCTTCATTACATCTTTTCACCCCCACTAGTTCCAAGTACAGCTACTTCTGAGAGTAAGAAAAAAATTTAAAGGTGAGGATGTGTAGCATCTCCACTGAGACAGAATCCACTGGGTATTGTATTTACTTTTAAAAGTCTCATGGCCATCAGCAAAGCTATTTGATCAGTTATGCCTTCTACATTTCCCTCTGTCATACTGTATATGAAATCGTCTGTAGAAACATCTTGAAATCCTGCAAATTAATCATTTTTGTAAGAACATATGCACCTTAAATAGCATTATCACATACATTCAAAACAAATTGCTATGTAAGTGCAAACTACCTGTCTGCAGACTGAGAAGAGGCAATTTTTCCTTTGCTCTCCTTAAAGATCCATGTTCCTTCCCTCCATGACAAATCATACTCTTCTAGTTCTTTTGCTGTAGGCTAGAAGGGACACTTCCCCCCCCCTGCTTCTAGTCCACAGAGCTACTGGCAGGGAAGACTTACCAACATCTGTAAATGTCAGAAAGCAGTGTGCACAGGAGAGCCAAAGCAAGCCCCTCAGATTCTCCTGCTGTAGAAACCTGCTGATGGCCTCCTTCCCAGCGGGGGTTGTACTTCCTGCTAGGATGGAACCACTTCACACAGTAGCATGGCACCGCATCCAGCATCCTTCCAGAGGGTGGGATGGGATTATCTTCTTAATCAAGTAATAGATATTTACCGCTTACCTGAGAAACCCTGTCTGCTAGATAGATACTCAGAGATACCCACAGTGTGACACCAATCCCGGCCACAAGGCAAATACACTATAGAGAGGGGAGGAAGACAGTATGAATTCCTGGGTAAAAAACAATGATTAACTGTTCAAAATAAATTGAGTGGTTCAGATACTAACATGACAGAAGTTCAGTAGAGTAAGATTTATTACTTTGGGATGAGTCAGGCCATAAGGGAAAACTTCAGAGATGAGCAAACTTATTATTTCAGCCTTGTAAGCTTAAATTCAGTTAGGTAGGTCCAGAGACATGGAGATGGATATAAGCAAGGCTTTAAAAAAATTGTTTTTGTGGTTCGGGGGTGGGGGTGGGGGAACATATATTCCTTCAAAAAAGAAAACTGTATTAAGTGTATCAGGCATTACCTTAGGTGGAAAGATAGTAACAAAACAAGACTAGAAGGCCAGTTTCCCTGGATCTACTATCCTAAAGGAAAAAGCAACAGACAAGTGATGAAAAAACAGTAAGCATGACATCAAATGGTGGTATTACAAAGAAAATCGAAGAGGATGATGGCACAGGGAAGGGACGGCTGCTGTCACCCAGATGGTCAGAGAAGGCCTTCCTGAGGAAGTGGCATGTGCAGAGAATGCACAGGGCAGGATTTCCTCACCTCTAAATTGTAGAACTCTTGAGGTAGGTCCTGGGAAACCTTGAAGAGATTGACGGGGGTGAAAGAGTGGGGAGGAAAAAAACCCTTTTCCATTGAGATTCTTTTTGGAGCCTTAATAATGCACATTAGCGTATTAAGATGCTTGAAAGTCCTATGGTAAAGAGAACCTACCTGAATGGAGTGCTTCCCCAATATGCTTGACCGTGATGGTGTTTTTTTGGTGGTGTGCATGTGTGTGTGGAAGCTGGGGGAGTAGAGGGGCAGGCTGTTACATAATAACATTTCCACTACTGGTTCTCAAAATGCTACTGAATGCCAAACTAAGGAGTTTCAAGGCTCCCACAGATTAAAACCTAAATGGGGCTTCACCTAGTTGTGCCACATGGCAGCCTGTTTGGAGTTTTATTTATAGTAAACAGGAAACCGTTTTCTTTTTTGAACAGGAAATTCACAAGGCAAAAGTATGTGTTTTGTTACCTTGACAGTGATAATGCTGAATGGGTTTCACAAAGCAAAATAGAGAACTAGGGAGACTATTCAGGAAACTATTATTCTAGTCTAAGTAAGAATGCTTGAACCAAGAAATAGCAAAAGAAAGAAAAAGGGGAAGACTTAAAAACTTAGGAAGGCTTGGCTAAACAAGTGGATATCTCATGTGGAACACAAGAGACACTAGTTAGTGAGTTGGAAGCAGTGGGTTAGTACTGGGTGGTAGATCAGAAATAACAGAAAAAAATTAAATAACATTTTACAAGCACAGAAAGGATAGGCAAGGATAGAAAGATGAAATGACAATAAGGATTGAAACAGAGTTGAGGTTATGATATGAAAGGCCTAGAGTGGAAGGCTTAGGAGATTACTATTCATTTTATAGGCAAGCTACAAGGGTCTTCTTAATAGGAGCCATTTTGAAGTATGTGTTAGAAAGTTTCCTTAGGTCCTAGCATGCAGGATGAAACGAAGATAGGATGAGACATGCCAGGTTAATTTCAAAAGCCTGCGTGGAAGATAAGCAGTATTGAAAAGAGAATGCAGCATGGGAATAGGAAAGAGGAAGAAAAGGCTAACGCTGTTCACAGGTAGAATATGGAAAGGACCAAGTGGGTAGCAAGTGTTGATAAGGAAAGAAGAGAGGAGCACAATGGCACCTTTATCAGAATTCGGAAGGTAGGTTAAACAATTAAAGTTAAGGGTGGAGGCAGCAGGTACCGAGGAGCAGATTTTCCATTCAATCGGGAACATGCTGAGTTTGACTGTCTGGTGGCTTATTCAGGAGAGATGTTCTGCAGCCCCATCTGAAGTTGAAAGATTTCAGGCCTGCAGGGAAAGACTAGAGAGGATTAGTTTAGCATAGAGGTTAAGAGTGACTAATAGACTCTGCTCTGCTTCCACACTCACCATATGACTCTGAAATTCAGTTATTTCTTTCTGTGATGTGGTTTCCTCATCCACAAAATGGGGATAATAACAGTACCAGTATCATAACTTTTCTGCAAGGGTTAAATAAATTAGTATATGTGCGGTGCTTAAAACAGTATCAGGCACACAGTGCTTCTAGGACCAGAGGTATGCTATTATTTTTACTATTGTTATTAAATGACATAGATAAGGGACATTTTAAGTCATGAACCAAAGCAATAATCTTCAAATAACTCTTGCTATGCTCAGTATTTAATTATACAAGCCTTTTTAGTCTTCATCTTTCATGAGAATGAGTAAGTGCTGCATATTGCTATGGAATTTATATTTGGATTTTTAAATTCAAGCTCAGAAGAATAGCATATTAAAGATATGACATACTATATTGTTACCTTGTGCACAAAAAAGCGTTATTTTCTTTATAACAGTTGATTAATTAGACCATTATAGTAATACATAGATCAGACCTAGATTTTGAAGTAATTTTTAAGACAATTCAAGACTCCATTAAATTGGGATAGACTTGGAGATTCAAAGGGATGAGTAGAGAAAAAGCTACTTTGTTCCTGAAGATTCTATTTCAAACTGTTTCCATTATTGATGATCTTCATGAGACTAAGCTCAGACTCCTCAGGGTTAGAGCTAGGAAAATTTTAAAGAAATATGTTCTCCAAAAATATATGATTATGGGAATATTAGCCATTTTTAATAAAAAAAAGCCTATTTATTTAACATCAGAATGTTCACCATTTATGTTCCAATAAAACTGAAAAGATTATTAATGCAGTTTAATACAGCTGGTTGGGAACTGCTCCTTTAAAAGTGCATGCCAGGTAATCCAGCCTGTCTCTCAGAGTGGCCCTTCACAAAAGACAGGATTATCTCGTCAGTACATCCTGTTATATTGCACAGTGAGGATGCTTCACCAATCCAGCTGATGATAGTTTTCTGGAAGCAGTTAATACCCTGAAGAAGCGTGCTAACAGGAGAATAGCACAGTTTCTCTTTCAAAAGGGAAAACGGTTGGTTCATGTGTCTTAAAAGCATAAGCCTCAAAAATAAAATTGCAAAGCATGCTTTTGGGTGACATTGTAGTGTCTGAAAAAATATTTTTAATGTGTCTTTTAAAGGCACATTCAGTTATTTTATTGAACTTGTCCTAATAGTAGCCAATAACATCTGTTAAAAATTCTGATGAAACATAACTGTTCTATCTCATGTACAAGCACATACAGATTAGATTTATGCCTTTAAAGGTTTAAATCAGAGATACACAGAAGAATTTTTTATTATTTAAATTTTGTTATCAAAGGTATGTAGACTGTACATCTTTTAGCAACTGTAACCAGGTCATATAAATATATAAGGATTTAAGCACATGATTATGTTCAATTGTTGATCACAAGTGTTGTTGTTTTTTTTTGCTTCTGTATATCTTTTTTTTTTTTGCAAAGATTGTTTCTTTCCTCTTAAATAATACTGTGAATCAAAAACGATGTTTTCCTTTAAATTCATAAAGAGCATAAAGACGGTTTCATGTTTAATGTTGGAAACACCTGGAGCTAAAAGAAAGTTGTCACAGCATAACATTTATAATTACATTTTATATGAAAGAACACATAATCTCTATCTTCAGTTTTATAAAAATCTCCCTGCAAAATTGAATGGAAGATTCTTTTCAGAATCTTTCAAAGAAGCGAAACAGGAAGCTGATACCCTTACAAGTACTGGGCGCTGGGCTGGTTAATTTGGCAGAGGAAGTAGTTGAGTCTGAAGGGGAAACAGAGCTTCCCGGCCCTCTCCTCGACATGAAGTCCACAGTGACAGCACAAAGCAGGATGGAAGGAGTACTCTCCACATTTGTTTTAGTGGAGATCACCTCTGTACAAACATCAACTATGAAGGCTGAACACATAGAAACAAAACCTCATGAAATAAACCTAACACAAGGTGAGATGCATTCATGGCTCAGCGAGGGTCTCAACTCCTTGAGAGCATAACCATAAAAGAGGTTTATTTTCCCATTAATTGTTAACAAATATACATTCTCTGTTCATTAAGCCCGTATCTTTTTCTATCTTGATAGTGAGCTTAGCCAGATTATTCATCGTAGGTCATTACAAGAGTCCCTCTTTCCTGCTCTGACTCCCTGAAGTTGGAACAGAATGAAAGAGCACTGACGCTTTGTGTGGTTGCGAGCTGAGGCTGCAGCACTCTCCTGACAGCTGCTGAGGCCGCCGGCTGGGTGTGGACACCGTGTGCTGCCTCCTCCCAGTACCTGCTCATTTGATTATAAAATTCTGAGTTATTCATGCTTTTATTCACATGATCCTAAAGTGGCCCAGCAGAAATTGAGACTGGGAGGTAAGCCCGACAAACAAAACATCTGTAGAGCCAAGATTAGAAATCTCTTCCCAATTTCTCACTTTGTGGCTTACCTAAGAAACAAAACCCAAGTACTCTTCTGAGCAATAGGACTTGAATTTCCCAGAACCCTTGAGAAAGTCACGTTGATGTAAAAATCTCAAGCTAACTTGAAATAGCTTGAAACAACTGTTTACAATCTAGTAAGTGGGGGACAGACAACATGGGTGAGAAATATAAAATAAAAACAACAAAAATAAACAGGCCACAAATAAGAAAACAGCTTATTATCTTCATATTTAACATATATAACATTTTTCCTTGATGGTTCATTTCCCACACGAAGCTTAATGAAAGAAGAAACATTTTCTGTCTTTGCCCTCTGTATCTGTATCTCCCAGCACTTACAGTAATGCCCGGAACACTGAAGGCTCTCAGTAAATAATTATTGAATCAATTAATCAATTAATGAATAATTATAGCCATAGTTTAAAAAGGGTATGGGCAAGTGTACAAGTAAGAGGACCAGCACAGGTTTTCAAGGCAACTGATTAAAGCGCCAAGTGAGGAAGCCATCTTTGATAAATATTAAAGACTCCCATTTGGCTCCTATAGAAGTAGTATGTCTCCATCATTCCTGCATAGAGTATTTATGACATTGCTCTAACGTTTTGTTCACAGGTTTGTCTGCCCCATCAGACCACCATGGCTACTTTTCTCCTGCTTCACACTGTGTCTGACACAGAGAGTTCAAAAAACATTTGATGAATGAAGGAACAAATAATAGGTAACTGGATAGCAAACATGATTCCAGATTCTTTACTAATTGATATGTCAGGAATCCCTTCAGTTATTCTGTGGAAAAGACTGACAGGGAGATATCCTTCTCAAGGGTTTTCAGGTCCTTTGGACGACTTTGGTTTATTATTTCATTCTTTAAATGTAGTGAACTGGTTTCTTCCTCTAAAGTTCCAACGATGACCACATGATGGCGCAAGTGTTGCGCCAAAAATACCTAAGCAGCCGGGCAGTGTGGATTCCCTTGGTCCCCCCAGGTGCCTCCCTCTCTTCTTTTCCTGCCCCCACTCTGGCTGTGTTTACCCTCAGGTCCTCCTTACCATCTAGTCAAGCTTCATACATATAATACTTGCCAAGAAGCTGTCAGACCGGAACTGGGTCCTGCCCACCTGAAGCTGGTATTTTCTTTGTTCTCTGACAGGCCAAATTCTGTATATTCCTCTTATCTGAAAAAATATCTAAGAACATTTTGAATGCTGTTTAAAGCTGTGCATTCTTAGTTTGAGGTATAGGTCTTTGTATTTTGCACTTGATTGGCCCTTGCAAGTAATCTGTTCCTTCCTAAACAAAATAGCCAACAGAGCAAATTATGTCCAGGTAAATTATAATAATCCCCTCAACTAAGGAAACTGAGATCTAAGGCTTTGCCAACATATACCAAAGAGGTATACTCGTACCAGGCATATGGATACTTATATTTAAAGTAGATTGGGAAAAAAATGAGAGAACAAAAATAAATTACCTACTTGCTAAGAATTAAAAGTGAGTTCAGAAAACAGGTAATTAATGTGGTTTTCAAAAACAAAAGTGATAAAGTTTTCATTAAATTAAATGAAGATCTTTTTTATTTGAGACAAATATTATATATGGTGAAATGCTCCAAGATTTATGTTTATTATAAACAATTTTATTGAGATATATAGTTTACATTTAATAAATACGTCCACTTAATAGTCCAATGAATTTTGACAAATGTATATACACTAATGAAAACACCACCACAATCAAGATACAAAACTTTTCCAATGCCGGAGATGGTTCCTGCAGTCCCTCTCAGATCAATCCCTCCCCTCACTGGTCTTTTATGACCTGAACACAATTTTGCCTGACCTTGACTTTTATATAAATGGACTCATACAATATAAATACTGTTCCTGAGTCCGGATTCTTCTGCAGTTTTTGTTTTGTTTTGATGTTCACCTATGCTATAGAGTGTATTAGCAGTTTATTCTTTTTCATTGCTAAATAGTGTTTGACTATATAAATATAACACAATTTTTTATTCATTCCATTTTTAGACATTTGTTTCCAGTTTGAGGTCTCTGCTATGAACATCCTTACACAAGTTTGTTTTTTTTTTTAATTAAAGTTTATTGGGGTGACAATTGTTAGTAAAGTTACATAGATTTCAGCTTACACAAGTATTTTTGTGGACGTATGCTTTCATTTCTTTTGGTTAATAACTAGGATTGGAATTGCTGGGTCATAAAGCAGGTGTGTACGTTTGAAGTTATAAGAAACTGCCAAAGTTTTCTGAAGTGGTTTTATCAGTTTCTTAGGACTGCCAAAACAAAAGTTTCACCAACTGGATGGATTAAGACAACGGACATGTATTCTTTCACAGTTCAGGAGCCCAGAACTCCTGAAATCAGGTAGTATGACATCAAGGTGTTGTCATGACCAGTCTCCCTCTGAAGGCTCTAGGGAAGAATCCTTCCTTGTCTCTTGCAATTTCTGGTGGTTGCTGGCAATCCTTGGCTTGTGGAAGCATAATTCCAATCTCTACTTTCACCTTCACATGGCTTCTTCCCCATATGCCTTCTGTTCTGTGTTTCAAGTTCCCTCTTCTTACAGGGACATCTGTCATTGGGTTTAGGGCCCATACTAATCCACTATGACCTCATTTTAATTTAAATACACCTGCAACGACCCTATTTCCAAATAAGATGACATTCTGAGGCTCCAGGTGGACATGAATTTGGGGGGACACGATTCGACCCAGTACAGTGGTTGGTTGAACGATGTTACACTTCCCACCAGCGTGTATGGGATTTCTAGTTGCTCTGCATCCTTGACAATCCTGAGCATTGCCAGTTTTTTAAGTATTGTCAGCTTAGCTGTTCTTGTATGTGTTTTGTGATATCTCATTTTGGTTTTAATTTGCAATTCCATAACCACTTGATGTCGAGCATCTTTTTACATGCTTACTGGTCACTGAGAAATCTTCTGTTGTCAAGTCATCTAAGATATTTTCCCATTTAAAAATTGGGTTGTCCTTTTTTAATTGAGTTGTAGGAGTTATTTATATAATTTGGATATCAATCATGTGTATCAGATATGTGTATTGCAAATATTTTCTCCCAGTCTGTAGCTTTATTTTCCATTTTCTACAGTACCTATTGATGAATGGAAATTTAATTCTCCTAATGCCCAATTATCAACTTTTTACATTATGGTTACCACTTTTGTGCCCTCCTCTGAGAAATCTACTCCAATTCAAGGTTGTGAAGATGTTACAGTTTCCCCCAGAAGCTTTGTGGTTTTAGCTTTTATGTTGAGGTTGTTCATTTTTTTCCCCACATTCATCTAGTTGTTCTGGCTCCATTATTGAGATGACACTTCTTACTCCATTAAACAACTTTGCCTGAAAATTAATTAACCATGTATGTTGTGCTGAAAATTAATTGATGGTACATGTTCTGTTCCAATGATCTATTGCCTATTCTTGCTACATTGTTTTAATTACTGCAGTTTTTTAGTAAGTCTTGAAATCAGGTAGTGTGAGTCTTCCAACTTTGTTCCTCTTTAGGATAGTTTTGGCTATTTTAGGTATATTTCTTTTCTATATATATTTCAGAATTAGCTTTTTAATTCTCCTCCCACCCGCCAAAAAACTGGGCTTGAATTGAGTATGTTGTAACTAGCCTTTTTAATATTTACTTTGTAAAATCCATTTCTTCTTAAGAAAACTTCATTTTCTAATCTTTTAAGTTTTTACCAAATTGCCTTGTCTTTGAAAAATATATATAACAGTCTTAAGCCAGATCAGATTTTATTTTGAAAATCTTGGAAATCATCCAATCAGTTTTAAGCTCCTCTTCCTTGCAAAAAAAAAATTAAAAAAAAAAAAAAAAAAAAAAAAAACCTTTGCAATAATTCAAGCCTGGGAAAGTTTTTCTGACATTAGAAAAAAAATGTACATACTTATGATAACTAAAACCATAAATTCAAAAATGTTTTAGAAGCTTTATTTAAAAACAAAACATTAATTCCCATTTAATTTAACTGTTAACTTCTAAATACTTCCCCATAGACTAGATTTAATTGAAAAAAACAAAAACTACTATCTAGTTATTTTAATTCAGCATATTCAAATTAGTGAACGTTAAAGACAAATTAAATTTTTTACATGTTTGTCATTCCACTATCCACTCTAGTTATACATTTGCAATGTATATATATATATGACAGAATATTTGAAAAATAAACCACACAGAAGAAAACACCTGGCATATTTTCCTTTTCAAATACTTTCCGTATTCTCAGTCATGTTTGTATTTCCTTCCACCTGAAATATTTCAGTGTTCAGCAAGTGAAAACTTGAAAACAAAGTCTTAATTGTTGTCCTAGCCCTACATTTCTTTCAGGTATCTTATTCCACAATAGAGACACATTTTGAAGAAAGCAATTCAACTGCCAGACTTCCCAGATATTACTATTCACTTTACCCCAACCTCTCACAATTTTTCAGTGAATGAAATATCTGGATTGTAACATCATTTTTTAAAAATCTTCGCAAATCCAAAGTGATGAAAGCTGCAAAACTAAGGAATTATTGTCTACACCATCACAATGATTCAAAGAAACCTGTAGTCCTCACCAGATAGTTTCCAAGTTAGTCCACCTATGGAAGCCTTCTGCTGGGATTGTCAGGGAGCAGAGAACTACAGTTTGCATCTTCCTCACTAACTACAATATTTGTGATTTCTGTATTCCTTCCATTGTAAGATGTCTTTTTCCCCTTGGTATAATATTTCCTGAAATTAGGATGCATTGGAAACTCTGTGTAAAAATGTAACATGGTGACCAGTGCTTCTTCCCCTAATCAGAGTAATCTATAATGCAGCTGACTATAATTAAATCAATAGAATAAAGCTTGCAAAACTAGATTTGTTTGGAGAACAGTATAAAACTATTTATAAAGAAATTAATTTAATGAATTACAAAAACTCCATATCATGAATGCTTCACAGTTAAGGATTATATTTATAAATGATTAATGACAAATAGAATTGTTTGTATCATTACATTAATGGGAAAAATAAAAAAACACAAAACATATGTACCATTTAAGCTCAGACTAGGGCACTATCTTATCCTAGTTAAGAAGACAGGATTTAACATCCCTGGGTTCAAGTCCTTCCTTGGCCTTTTATTTCCCGTATGACATTGAGAAAGTTCGTCAGTCACACTGAGCCTCAGTTTCCTCATCAAAAAAGGTTGAAAATGATAAAATCCATAGGGTTGTGAAAATTAAATGAATGAGAAGCACTTAGAAGAATCCCTGGCATAGATTACATTCTCACTGAAAGTATTTCTGCCTTTACAGGAAAATAAAATAATTCAGGGCAAAAACCAAAAGATAATTTATGAGAACCATCTTTACTTCTTCATAAAGATTTTTGCATCTCCTAATTTTTTAGAGTGAACATATTTTATTTCACTAAGCAGGGAAATAAAGTAAAAATCAAAACAACATATATTAATATTAAAGCTTATAGGCCAATTACAAATAACAAGAAAGCAGTAACTGCTATCAGGTCCAAAGGCAAGTTTAAGGAGTGGTAGGCCAGCTACTGGAAATGGAGGTGCTTACAGGCCAATCTTGTATCAGTCCTAATATGTTAAGGCGACCTATCAGAAATGCCGTGGGCACCATTCAAAACACCTGGGCAGCTGAGAACGTCAAGAAGGACAGGCATCACGGTTAGAATCTTCTATACAGAGTTTTGAGAAAGCACAAAATAATACAAAAAAGTGACGGGTCCATACTTGCTGCAGCGAGAGACGATGTTTTTGAATTTTACAAATACTTGTAAGTGCATGAGCCTAGTATCATCTCCTAACATGTGCCTACCAATCAGGGAGCGGGGAGTAAATCTATTTCTTGTGCTGGTAGTTAATATCTTCACTTAAGATCCCATGAAAAGAAATATTCTTAAGCATATCAAGATGACAGTGAAAGTCATAATAAAACATTATTAGAAAGGTATAATGAATCATTGTAACGCTAAACCCCATACTATGGATTCTAGGAAATGCAAAAGGTACCAGGCTTAACAATCTTTAGCTGTTCACATATATTGTGGTTGTATCACTCCTAATAATGTAAAGGCCTGTTAAATGTATACATAATGAATATAACACTGCAATTTTATATACTTAAAATTACTCCCATGAGTGAATACGTTTCTTGGGATTAAGATTGTCTTAATATATATATATATATTTTTTTTAGTGTCAAACAGTGATTTCTGTATATGCAGCAGGTATGAATTTGCAACCTCATATTTAGGTAGCAGAAATAGCATACTTTAGTTTTTAAATTAACTTAAATTTGACCCCATGCACCCATCCCAGAAGGCTATCAGGAAATCCAACCTCAGTCGGTATTGGGTCTTTCTTTCTTCTGCTCTAAGGCCAAACACTGCAGCAAAGCTTGGGAGTTTTGTTTGGCGTGGGGCATGGGGAGAAAGTGAGCACCAGTCATCTGGAAACATTGGCAGCTGCTCAGATGCTGAAACTCAGGCTCCCACGGTCATCAGTGCTTCTGTGTCATTGATGGGGCATGTGAACTTTTGCCCAGCATGGGAATCGCAATGCCAGCAGGCCACTTTCCCCTTCAGGCCCCTCTCTGATGTCTTCCTGTCACAATCCCTCAGGCTAGAAGGAATTGGCTTTGGGCTTCCATATCCTTGACAGGATTTTACCCCAATGTGGGGTATAGAATAAAATTCATAAAACAAAACTTTAATCAGGGAAAGATGAAAAGAACATAGAGAATTTTTGCCACTCTCAGTAAATCCTGACTTTCCATTGCCTGGTTGAGACACCAAAACTTCCTTATTTAATGACTGAGGCTAAATATTAACTCTTTCCTTACATGTAACTAAAATAAAATTATTAAATCTTCTGTACTCCCCTTGCCCCCACACACACACCTCACTTGGTTCAGGCAGGGATTCACCTGAAGACACCAAGGAAATAACATACACAGAAAGCAAAGAGGAGTAGAACACTCATTTTCCTAAGGGTTGATCCATCTATCATGATTTCTCTCCTACAACCTCTGCCAGGACAAGTTAAATAATTGGCAGAGCCATGGCAAAATGAAAATGCAGGGTCCCTTTTTCAAAAATAATTAAAAGTTTCAAGAGGTAACAACAGAGCATTAAAGCAAGCACGGCCTTCCTAAATGTGAAGCTCTCTGTGACTGCACAGGTCACATGCCCGCTTAATCCAGGTCCTCATCACCTTGCTTGTTATTCAACAACCCCCTAAATTATGTTTTTTCTTTAGATTTGCCCCCTTCAGAATCATCCGATAAACACCCCCCACCCCAAATGAAAAGTTCCTAAAGCAGACAACTGGTTCTGTCACATCCCTGTTTACACCCTTCAATAAATCCACTACAAGATAATGTCCAAGTTATACACATGAACTTCAGGGTGCTCCTCCACCTGGCCTCTACTTGACTGGTTATCTATCTCCATCTCTTCCTACTCCCTGCTTCACACATTATGCTCACCTCAGTGTCAAAATTCAATACCTTTTAGGTATCATGGATTCAATCTTCAAATATCCAGAGAAAAAAGGTAAGACAACGCTGGTCCATGCTATATATGGACGCTTCATTTGATGGTGATAGTTGTCTTTCCTTTTAGAAGACATGTAACTACCATACAGGTTAATTTGTGAGCACAGGAAAGTTCAAGAAACAGAAAATCAAATGGTGTTTGAAGTATGCTTGAGATTTGTAGACACTATCAATGGCACTGTTTCTAATCCTATTATAGTACAAATTCTCAAGTGTCCTAAGATTTAGAGATTTCATCATTCTTATGTCCTTTATTTGTTTGTTGATCCATTGAGCAAACCTTTATTGTACACTTGTGTGTGCTGGGCACTTTGTTAGATGCTGAAGCTACAAAGATGAACAAGAAAAAAATAAAATATAACCCCTTTTTATAAGGAGATAGTAGTTTAAAGGAGATGAAGGAGACAAATCAGTTAACAAAGTAATTACAATATAATATAATGTGGCTATCATTTACTGGGCCTCTACTATGAGTCAAGTACAGCATTAGGTATTTCATATATGTTATTGCTAATCCTCATAAAAGTTGGGCACTCCGATTTCTAATGACAAGTGGAAAACTTGGAGCTCCAAGAGTATACACAGCATGCCATAGTAGGTCATGTACTAGGACTTAAATCCGAATTTGTTTGAATCCAAAGCTCTGTTCTTTATGCTCTGTTACAATGCTGTGTTTCATATATATTGAGAATGCTTCTCTAAAGCTGGTATGTATCAAGAGAAGTGACTAGCAAACCCTATTCCAAGTAATCTAATAAGCTAGATAGAAGAAGATACGAAGGGATTGGCTTCGTGGACAGGAGTGAAGAGTGAAGGAATGGCACGCCAAAGGAAGAACACGTTGTCAGACTCCAAAGAATGTCATATTCTTGGAATTGCAAGTAGTCTGGGAGGAAAGGACCATGTGTGGAATTGTAACACACGGAGCCAAGAAGTTAGGCAAAGAGCCATATCATTAGGGCTTTTCAGGCCACCTAAAGAACTTGAGCTTTGTTCCGTAGGTGATGAGAGGTCACTGAGATGTCAGTGGGAAATGACACACAAGTCTAAATTTTGTAAAGACATTCTGTTACCATTTGGAGAACATGTTAAAGGAGAAAGAGAACAGTGGTCTAGGCAAATAACGAAGTTAGCCTGAACAAAGTCAGTGGGAAGGAGAATAAACAGAGGAAGCTCATTTTAAGAGATATATAACAAGAAGAGATTTGGTGTCCAATTAAATCATAATTCTGTGATGTGTGAAAAAGGAATTCTAACTTAAATATTTGAATGAATGGGTTTTTTGACCCAAATACTCCCTCACATCTACAGCCCTGACTGGACTTTTGAAATTTTATCTTCTGTTATAATTTTCCATTTAAGCAATAGTGATTGCCTTATCATTTTCTTTTCTTCATGATTGAAGCAAAACTTCATCTTCTATTTTTTGAAGTACGTTATTTTGTTGTTGTTTCTTTATTAATCGAAGGCCTGTTTGAGTTCAATAATAACGTATAGGCAGGTTTTCCTTTTTTTTCAATTATTCTCTTCCAGGATAAATGTTCTATAGCTTATCCATATGGAAAGTCTTTACGTTGTTATACAAGGTCTGACACAACTTGCTTCAACGATGTTGCTAACCTATTTTGATATTAGAGGGATTATTCATTATGAATGTGTACCAACGAGACAACCAGTTAACCAAGTTGACTATTTGGAAGTGCTGAAAAGGCTGCGTGAAAAAGTTAGACGACCTTTTAGCTAACTTTTAGCTAAACAATTCATGGCTCTTGCATCATGACAATGCACCAGCTCATATAGCACTGTCTGTGAGGGAGTTTTTAGTCAGTAAACAAATAACTATATTGGAACACCCTCCCTACTCACCTGATCTGGCCCCCAATGACTTCTTTCTTTACCCGAAGATAAAGGAAATATTGAAAAGAAGGTATTTTGATGACATTCAGGACATCACGGGTAATACAACGACAGCTCTGATGGCCACTCCAGAAAGAGAGTTTCAAAATTGCTTTGAAGGGTAGACTAGGCACTGGTGTCATCAGTGCATAGCTTCCCAGGAGGAGTACTTTGAAGGTGACCATAATGATATTCAGCAATAAGGTATGTAGCACTTTTTCTAAGATGACTTCGCAAACTTAATTGTCTGACCTCGTAGATCTCTACAGTGTACACAGCATTTCCATGAGCATTTTCCGTGGGATCCCCTTTGGGACAGCTGGGGAAGATTTACATTCTTATCTTAAAATGAAAATGAAACTTTCAGAGAGTTTGTGTCATTCCTGTTCAAATAGGGAGAGAACCCAGGTGGCAGGTTTTCTGGAAACATGTTCATTGGCTTCAATGACTCCTCCCTCTCCCAGCCAGATCTGAATTTTATTGACCAGAAACAAAGTCACTGACATGTGCATTATAACTAAGCATGAGAATTTCTTTTTCAAAAAATAAGGGCCCAACAAATTTCAGGATCTGGGCAAGCTAAGGCTCAAGCCAGTTTCTATTAAATAAGAATTTATCTGGTCACTTGAATTTCCTACTCACCCTCCTGAGACATTATGTGTGGTTGGATTCAAGCAGTTTGCACAATGCAGTGATTCTGCTAATTGCTCCTCTGCTTACTATAAGCACAATTGGCTACATTGGTTGGAAAGCCAACCCAGGGAATAGATTATGAAATTGGTATTGAAGCGTTGGCAGTGTACTGGCTGATCAGGATACTGAAAGAAACACTAAAACACAAAGCACAGCTTGTTTTGTTTGGTTTGGTTTTTTTAACAGTAATTTCCAGTGGCAGAGACAGATGTTTCTTGAAGTGGCAAGAGATTTGCAAAGCAGAATGTTATAGCACTTACTGTAATTGCTTTATTAATATTGTATGTGTTTATGGCTTCTATCTTTTGGCTTGTGGCACCTCTTACTTTAAATGATTTTGGGTTTCCTGATGACTGGCAGTTAATCTTTACTTCAGAGATCCTTTGAGCCACATACCCAGCTTTGCTCCTGCATAGTGAAATATTTCATGTGAAGTTGCATTTGTGTTTGCTTTTATTTCACTGAAAAGCCCAGGGGGCCCTGGAAAACCATCAGACACAGTGGTCCTATACATGCAAAGGAACTCCTCCTTTGCTGAGAAATGAACACCCAGCTACATGCCCACCCCAATAACAGAAATGACTTATCATACCCATAGCCAAGTCCCAGAACTTAATGTCAACTGCAGTATTATTATGAGAAGGAACCAAGAGATTCTAATCTGGGATCTTGAAAAGACTGAATCCATTTGGAGAAGTCAAGTTTGCAATGGGCATATCCTAAAGAATGTCTTTTTTGGTGCTTGGTATATTTTGCTTTGAAAAGTAGCGATCATATTTTAAGTTTTCTCCCATGTGTTACTAAAAAGAGGGAAGAAGAAACGAGTAATGAAATAAACCAAAAAATGAACATTAAATTTAGAGTTGATATTTCGTGCGGTTTGTTAGTTTGGCCCTCACTGTGGCTCCCAGGTGTCCTGCATATTCTCTCCTGGGCTCTTATTCTTCAGTATGCCTGCTCACTGGGCTTTCCTGGGTGAGGAGGGATAGGGGCTTCTTTCAGGGAGTTTTAGTCTGAGTTTCGAAGTAGACATCATTACTGTTGTAATTTGCTTCAGAATAGCGTCTAATGAGAGCCTGTGGGTGCAGTGCAGGCCCCATCAGCCAAAGGCCATGAGAGATGTGTGGGAAAAGCAGCAAAGCTACTGGCCAATCCTGATCCGAGTCATTTCTGAGAACTCTTGGAACTTCCTTCTGAAACCAACCAGCAGTGAAGCGCTGAGCCTGGCATTATGTATTCAGCGCTTTGCACTGGGTTGTGACAGTCAAATTCCGTTGTGCAAATACAACTGAAGGCCTCCATACTTCACTCTTGAAAAAGAAGCATCTTTCTTTAATTCATGTCTCTAGGAGAAAGCCTACTCAATATTTAATTTTAATCGAATATGTCACATTTTTTTTCATGCCAAGAAATCGCCCTCCAGTTATGCATCATTCATTGTAGTGGGCAAGACGTACATCAGGGCTAGAGGAAATGCTGTTGAGAGGTGCAGTGTAGCAGCCGGCAGGCTGGCCTTCCCAGGGACGTCTGGATTAAGGCATTTTTAAATCCATCACCATAGACTATTTATATAGAGACAAATTATTTGACAGAAAAAAAAATACTAAAATGGCATAAAACCATGTAGATTTTTACATACCCCTTGTACAAGAAGCATAAATAAGTGCAGCTTAGAGTTAAGCACTGACAACTTTTCTGTACGACAGACTTTTCATCTGTGTCATTGGCCCTTCTTTAAGAGTGTGTGAAATGGCTTTTAGAATAAAGAGGAAGAAACAGGATGGCATATTTTCCAAGATGCTCCATTATTGTTGCTTCTAGTTTGCAAATATTAAGAAATTGAGCCAACATTGGTTTAATTCTCATGGTCAAAAAATATCAAATGATAAAGAATTACTGGATTCTACATTCAACCACTGACAACACTAGGGTCACCTCTTGTTTTTATCTTCAATAATCAACATTCCCCACTCCAAAATCTAATCTAATTCCTCTCCTTAAAATAGACTTAAATGCCACTCTGCTAATACAAATAATAAACAGGGGGGATAAGTATCTATAGAAGTTACATTTCAGGTACTTAAGCTAATAACATCTTGCAGGTAAACAGATTATTCATAAAGTCCAGGTTAACATATAATATTATTAAAATACTGCCATTCCCTCAAGCTGTTCAACTGCACAACCAATCTGACACATTAACATACTGCATAGCGAAAAGGCTGCACTTGCTACACTTTCCCCAGATTTTGTTTCATTTAAAATATTGTGTACAAAAAAAGCCATATTCAAGATATTGCTTATCCACAACAGCCTTGAAATGCTTTGACAGGTATGAGACTTTTTTCTTTCTTTTTTTTTTTAAATTAACTGAGCCATGTATACATGCATTTGCTCCCCTGCAATGCCTTTTTTTTTTTGGTACCACTTCCCAGCATTTAATTTTACTTTTCCTTATGTTTAGTTCTTACACTGTGCGTTTTTTTCTGTGTTCAATTTTCCAAATGTATACTACTGACCAGAAGCTACCAAATCTTACCTGTACTTACAACTGACACTTTTCTGGTCCACAGTTAAATTATTTTTCATTTAAAAAAAGGAAGAAAGGAAGGAAGGAAGGAAGGAAGGAAGGAAGGAAGGAAGGAAGGAAGGAAGGAAGGAAGGAAGGAAAAAAAGAAGGAAGGGGGGAGGGAGGGAGGAAGGGAGGAAGAAAGAAGGAAAGGAGGGAAGGGAAAGAGAAAGAAACTCACGGATATTTTCCCTCTAATTTCTCATTTTTTTCAATTCCAAGATGTGCAATTCTCAAGAATATTATGTTCCCTGGGCTGATCAGTATTCCTTTTCAATAAAACCACAGGACATAGCTGCTGGGCACAGAAACTAAATGTCATGAATTCAGTGCCCTGTTACTTGGCAGGAAACTCTGGCTGCAAGCTTTTTATGTAATGTTTTTTTCACCTTCACTCCCTTATTGTGCTTTTTTTCAACAAAAGTTAGGCAGTAATAACTAGTACATTTACACACCACAGTTAATGATTGTAATAGTATAAGGTAAGAGGATAAATACTTATTAACACAAAAAAGTACAGTATAACCCTACAATGAATAGAAAAAAATTATTTCAGCAGTTAATGAAAACATGGATACATTTGACAGAAATACTTAAGGGAAGAAAATCACTTGCATGCCTCCTGGGGGCAAATTAACTGGGTGTGTATGTGTTTAATCCTTTCAAGACTGTAAAGTATAATTGTTATAAACTGCCAACCTCCTTGCCTCCTACCCAAGTCTGACTAGGCACCCCCCAGTTCTATCTTACCTTTTGCAGCTAATTTGAGTTTCTCTTCCCAAGATGCACCACAATGTCTGCAGGAAAGGAGGTTAATAATGCCTTCCGAGGAAATTCTAGATTCTGTTCCCTGGGGTTAATTGTTGATCGAATAATGGACAATCAGAGTGGTAGCCATTTGGATGAAGAAGAAGGGGGTGGGGGGTGAGGCTGTGGATAAAATAAGGAAACAAAAGACACTTTCAGAAAACATTCTATAGGTTATATAAACTCATTTTTCATTATTAATACTTTAATGTCGTTTGATACTGCATTCTATATTACTTTGCAGGCCTAGTCTCATTAAATAATGTATATATAAATGGGCTTTCCATGAACATCTGTTCCTTGCTAATCTAGCCACTGACAAAGAGCTTTCCCTGGAATATATGGAATATATACCCTCAAGGAGAAGGCACTCAGTCACATACAAGGAGCTAATCTATCAAACCTCAGGGAGTAAAACAATCTTAGTTAAATACATTAGGAAGTAATTTAATAAGATTAGTAAATGAGCAGGCTAGCACTAGAATCTGACACTTTCTGATGAGAAATGTCATGAGAGTGAAGAAATTCTCCTGAGACAATTAACTTATAAAGGAAATTCATTTTATAGTTCTAGCAATTTGAGATGAATCACTTAACTGTTCTGGCCCTCAGCTAAATCACAGCATTATAAAAGAATGAGGTTGGGCAAGGTGGCAACTCTGGAATTATTTGATTTAGGTTACATTTAAAATTTGGAAAAAAAGGAAAAAAGACTTCAGAAGATGAAGACATAGATCATCTTACAGTTTTTCATAATACGGATTTCAGTAAGTTATGGGTAAAAATATGTGGGATTCTAATGCCAGAGAATCTAATTTCCCCCAAGAAAGGACAGGAGACACTCAAATTTTCAAGCAATCACAGAGAGGAAGGAAAGAGAAATGATTTTAAGGAACAGTGTCACTTGGAAGTAGACTCGAACAGAATTTGGACAGCAAAAGGTTTATTGGGGGGAAGTGTCATCTGCTAAAATAACTCGCCAGATAATCAACCAAAAGAAAACGGTTTATTTGGGAAGAAAAAAAGAAAACGGGAACTGTGAAGACACGCGCGCCTACACACACACAGGGCAGTCCTCCTGGCTCAGAAAGAGAGAGAGGCTCGGCCCCACATGGCTCCCTCCTATATTGACCTCCCTCCCCCTGGAGGTTACCACAGAGTTCAACAGGAAGTTAAGACTAGAGAGTCATCAAGGGGCCCAACTCCACCCACAATCCTCCCACCTCCATGGTTAAGCATCCCAAGGTGTCAGTTTACTTTCCACAGACGGGTGGTGATGTTTGTGAAAGATAGAAGGAGAAAGAGGCAGGTTTGGGTAAGGAAAGCCATTAGACGACAGTGCAGATCTGAAAGGAAAGCAAGGAGGGGGCAGGATAGAGCAGGGGCGCCTGGGACAAACTCTGGACTAACCCAATAGATGACTGCTAATTAGACACATCCTGCAATGGCCAGGTCCTAGAATCCCTTTCACATGCTCAGACATTGGCTGGGGACTTCCCCAAAAGTCTGTGTCCTTGGGCCAAAGCTGAGGTGGTGATATCTCACTGTGGTTTTAATTTGAAGTTTCCTGATGATTAGTGATGTTGAGCACTTTTTCATGTCCCTAGGGGTTGCACACGTGCATTTCTTCTTTGGAATAGGACAGCTATTATCACAAAAACCAAAAGACGGCAAGTTTTGGTGAGGATGTGAGAGAGAACTGTTGATGGGAATATAAACTGGTGTAGCTACTATAAAAAACAGTAGTGAGGAGCCTCAAAAAATTAAAAATAGAACTACCATGTGATCCAGCAATCCCACTTCTGGGTATGTATATCCAAGGGAATCGAAATTATGATCTCAAAGAGCTATCTGCTCTCCCAAATTCATTGTAGCATTATTCACAATAGCCATGGAAACAACTTAAATATCCATCAATGGACAGTGTAAACTATTTTGTAATTTAATAAAACTTAGTCCTCTACTTTTCTAGTATCATATATAAGCACACTGCTGATCTAGTCAGTGCCAATGGCTTCAATTCAAATGATTTTTTTTTTGTTTTTTCCAACACTTTAATGAGTTTATTTGAATATCTTAAGAAAACACTGCAGGTTATCATTATATCTATGTAAGTTTAATTGATGAGTAAACTGAAATGAATGCTTTTACAATGATATTATTAACATATTTTTCTAGTTCAGCAACATATGCGTAAGTATGGAAAAATTTCATAATTTGAAATAAAGACTAATGAGTGGAGGCAATAAAGCTAGTATTATGATTGGAGCAATAAAAAAAAGAAGGAAGATTTGTCATAAATATCATATTAAATGGAAACTGAAATTTGTTGTGGCAAAATGAAATAAAATGGCTGTTATGTAAAATAAGAAAAACTAAGACATATGACTCTGTGCAGTTGTAAAAATCTATACAGAGTGGATGTTTTAGTGAAGGTGCTTTTGGATGAAATTAACATTTAAATCAGTGCACTGAGTACAGACTATGGCCCTGCATAAAGTGGGTGACCTTCATCCATTCAGTCAAAGGCCTTGATCAGAACAAGTCTGACTTCCTCCAAGCAAGGAGGAATTTTCCCGCAGATGGCCTTTGGACTTGAACTACCACATCCACTCTTTCCTGAGTCTCCAGCCTGCTAACCCACTCTGCAGATTTTAGGCTTGCCAGTCTTCACAATCAAAAGAGCCAATTCCTTAAATGAATCTCTATGTACACATCCTATTGATGGTGTTTTTCTGGATAACCCTGATTAAAGCACACTGAATCTCACAGTGCAACCAAGCAGGCAAGCCCTTTGCCTAGCTTCATCATTCTTTCTTTCCTATGGTCAGAGCAGGGAAGCTGAGAACTCCTAGGTTCTAATTTCCTTCCTTTGGATCTCCCTTCTGAAGACTGTTTCTGAGATGCCCTCTAGAAACTGAGGTCTTCAGGGATTGTGGAACTGGGCCCTCATGGAAAGCAGAGTTAACACTTGGAAAACACAGAGTTGAATGGGCAGAACCTTACCTGTTAATGTTCTATCTTTGATCCTCTTCCTGGCACTGCACTGATGCTGAAAGACAAGAAAAGAACAACAATCTACCACTTAATTCTCACCCCTTTCTAGGCAAGCTGCAGATATTCATTAGTCATGAATAATATGATTTTCTGGATTGAATTAATTAAGATCAGTTTTCCACCCCTGTTATTAATTTTTAAAGTGGATAAAAATAATTCCCCATTGTTTCTTCTCTGACATCTTAAGAAACAAAGGTTTCCTGCATGAAGTCTTCAGTAGGTATTTCCACCGGCAGCCTTTCCAGTTCTTCAGATCTTTAGAAACACCTGTGCTCCATTCAATAGGATACTGTTCCTTGAGCACAGACAGGATAACATCTGATCAGAGGTTTTCAGAGGCTTAGCACTGCCCCCCAGGTGATGAATATATTTATTACCTTGATTGTAATTATGATTTTACAAGTGCATGCGTATGCTCAAACCTATCAAATTGTATACATTAAATATGAGCAGTTCTGGGATATCAATTCCACCTCCATAGAGCTATTAAAAAATAGTTGGTGGGATCATTTATATCATTATGTGTTTATGTCTGTTTTATCTACCCATGTTAGCCAGACATTTAAGAGATTCATGCTAGTTAAGATCTGATTCTTAAGATTTTAAGCAGGAAAATTCAAGTACTGTATAATTTCCTTCCTTTGATTTCTTCACTTCCTTGTTTAATGCTAACAAGTCACCTTTGCCCAGGATCCCTAAGCCTTTCCATCCATGGGATGATGCTTCAGCAGAGTTGACAGCTCCTCTTTCATAGTTTCCTTCTATATCAATAGCTTCTCCAAAGTCTCCTACCCACAAAGGACTGACATTTCAAGCTCTGCTTCACACTTATCTACTCTTCTTTCAGTGCAAAATAAATTTCTATTCAGAGAATTCCCTCCACACATCCTAGTATCTCTGGCATTATCATTTATGGCCTAACTCTATCTATGATTGATCGTATAGGCCAAATGACTCCTATATTGAAGAATTCCCTTCAAAGTTTGAGCAAAAATAAGTTCCAAGAAATCTATTTCCAGATGAGAAGAAGGGACTCTAAAAATATCCCATTGACTGCATTCTTCAAAAATGCCAAAGTCACAAAAGACAAAGAAATCTGGGGAACTGTTTCAAACTAAAGGACACTAAAGAAACACGATACGTAAATACAATAAGTCAACTATTTGTAAAGGACACTTCTGGGTAAGTAAATTGACAAAGTTGAAATAGAGATGGTAGAAAGATGAAAGTAGAGTGTTTATGTTAAATTTACTCAAGTTGATAACTGTACTGTAGATTTGTAAGGGAATATTCTTTCTCAGGAAATGCACACTAAAATATTTAGAAGCAAAAGGTCATGATGTATGAAACTATTTCAAAAGCTTGGGACTAAGAATAATGTTTATATAACTAGAAAGAGAGCAAATAGGACAAATTATAAATAATAAGTAAATCTGGGTAACGGTGAGTATTAGGGCATTCTTTACTATTCTTGTAACTTTTCTAAAAGTTTCAAATTGTTTCCTAATTAATGGTTTTAAGAAATGGCCCATTGCTCAGTCCCACTGAGTTTTAAATCTCCTGAGATAAACAGACTTTGATGTCCACAGCCATCGCCATCAAACCCAACTCCTTAAAGTGAGAAATTTCAACTTTAAATAGTTGTATTATATGAGGTTTTGTCTCAGACAAAAACACTGGAATCTTCTTATTATAACTGTGCTACTAACATTGCCAATGTGAGTTTTCAAATATATTGGAGGAAAAAAAAACCAAAGCAAATAAAAATGCACACTACATATAAAAATACAAAAATTAAAAGACCCACATAAATGTCATGATTTCAAACCCTTGGCCTGTAACATACCAGCTGCGTAACTTGGGAAATCTCATTTTACTTCTTTCTTTTGCAGTTTCTTTATCTGGAAAAGTAGAGATAAAAATCCCTGGTCACATGATAGATAGCAGTTATGATTAAGAATACTAATGGAACCAATAGGAGCTTTACTGCACCTGAAATGTCTTTATTTAGAAAACTCCCTTTTTTTCTGAGTATATCTGACACAGCTCCTACCTCAATAATCCACTGGACCCAGTCTTACAGGCCTACAGACTGGTTCTCCTTGCCAAGATGGGGTGTTCCATTCTTTGTATTTCAGCAGGTTTCTATCATTGCCCTGAAATGCAGATCAGCTCAGGACCAACATCAAGGCAGATCCCACCCCACTTTAGCCTTCTCATAAAGATTCTCCAGAGAGCCATTTCATCTCAGGCTTTCCTCTTCCTTTGAGACCCCCTCCCAGGGTTGGGTTAGCAGATTTCACTTAAATTCTATTTCTCATCAAAGCCTTTCTACATTGGGATAAACCTGCCCTATTTTGCTTTACCATGCCTCATGTTGACTTCTAGTACTCCTCCCATGTTTTTCATTTCTTCTCTGAAAAATTATTTTGTAATTGTAATTTTCTACTAACAGAAACAGTCTGTTGCTAGCCTTTTACAGATGAGAAACAAATATTCAGGCACAGGTATGCATTACTCCACACTCTGGGTGTACACCAGTAAATATCCAGAAAAAAATCTATAGTTGCATGAAGAGTATGAATTGTATTTGTAAATTACAGACTGCTAAATCTGGGGATGAAGGATGTGCTTCACCAGAATCTTCATTGAGGAGATGGAAATTCCCAATTTGGAAGCTTAGGACAATAAAACATAAAGCTCTATCATGTAACCACATGTTAAATATTACTGAATGATTTTTATTAAAAAGGAAAGAATACAAAGGCTTCGGCACTTGGCATACATACTTGCAAACGCATACCAAAATACAGGCATGGATTTAAAGAAGTTTCTTTTTAAGCTTTTTTTTTTTTTTTTTTTTTTGGTCTCAAATCCAGTGTTTTCTTTTACATCTAAGAAATCATACATAGGGTTAGCATTTTAGGGTTTCATATAATAAAATACATTGAGAAAAAAGAAAAAACGTTTCAAATCATAACATAGCTGGAAAACAATATGATAACCAATATCTCTGCTCTCTGCCTCTTTTCCCCAGAAGAGATAATAGATATTATGTCCAGGGAGTCAGATGGGGATTTCAAAAATAGAGCATAAGGAATGGAAACATGTATATCAAACCTTGGAAAGGATCTCAGGGGTAAATTAATTTCACACTCTCTTTTCTATAATAAGAAACTGAGGCCCACAGGTTTGTCTAGGACGTCAAGGCCCTGCCAGCTTCACCCATTCATCAGCCTTGTGTCTAAGATCCTTTCCTCAAGGCCTCTTCAGGGCTTTCGAGACAGGCTGCTTTACAATAACATCTTGAAGTACTACTTATTTCCAATCTAGTTGTTTTCCTTCTGCTACATTAGAGTCTTTTCAACTCTAATGGAAAAAGCCCATTCTTGTTCCCTGATAGGGAATTCGATAGCATTTGCATCTAAGAGTCCTTCCTAATTCCTTTTACCTCCATTTATCCAACATTATTAAACCACCACTACATCAGAGGAACTATGAAAGACACTGAGGATAATAAGAAGAGTTAGTTCCTGCCAGAAAGGACTCAGAATGTTGCTTGAGTTACTTCTACTGTCATTAGTGAGTTTGCAATCCTCTTGGTTTTTCTAACTTTTTTTTCTATTTAACATGGACCTGACCTAGTCAATATTAGGTGATATTTGTCTACAGGAATACTGATATTGTCTGCCCATCTATCCATCAGTTCATTCTTCCGTCTGTCCATCCAACTATTTATCCCATCATTCCGTTGCCTAGGGCAGCAAATTGTCGGATTTATTAGTTGGCCTAGCATAGGCATGTTTAATTTTATCACCAATTTCTCATAATAAATGGTCTTTTGTCCATAGGGTAAATAGTTTTGAGTTATGTAAAATGAAAATCTGGCATACAGTTGATTTTATTCTTTTTCCCTCAGGGATGATAATTTTAAGGTGCTTTCTCTGTCATTTTTTTTTAAAGCTATAAAATGACATTTAAAAATAGTACCATACAATCAAATCTTCTCAAGATACCAGGAAAGAATCAGTAAACCTTTAGAAACTTGAGTCTTCATGTCCTTAATGGTTAGTCTCTTAATTAACAGCTTAGAGATCCCTCCTGCTGTCAAAATAATTATGCCATCTTTTCACTTAATTTTTATATGACCTCAAAGGACTCCCAGTTGTTTTCCTTCTTGGAGATTCACTTTACTTCCCACATTACTTTTCTCATAAAGTGTTTCAATACACATTTTGAGTGAAAAGAAGGACTGTTTTCTTTGTTAAAATACAAGAGCCTTCTTGGCAGGGAGGGGCTCTGAAAGAAAGGGAGCAGCCTTGTTAAAACTTTGAGCTGTGCTCAAACACATCCTAAAATGATTAAATTGTCTGTTCCGGTTATAAATTATAAGCTGGGTAGTTTAAAGCCAACTCCCATTGACTAATAAAATGAAAAGTATTGGGGGAGGCCAGATACCAGTTTTCTGTGAACTGCTTCTTTATGAATTGCAATGCAAAATGTTCAGTACAAGTGACAGTAAACAAAAGTTAGATTAAAAGAACGCCTGGAGGGTATGTGATTCATAAGAATTATGGAATCTGTTTCTGACTCCAGATAAAGACGACTAATAAATTATATGCACATCAAATGTAGCTGCTGATACAGTAATAAATATTGATGTAAAACAAAACGCAGAATATTTTCTTTTGCAACCTGAAACTTATAGGCCAGCCTGGCAGCTCTCTGTTATTGAGTTTTAATGAAGGGAAATCACTTTGTCCTTCTAGATTAAACAACAACAACAGGAAACTCTGTGTCTATCTAATAAGAAGACACTACAGTTCACATGAAAGAAATGGATTCTTGGGAAGTCAAGATTTTATACAATGCTAAGTCCCCCAAAAGATCAAATAATTGGTGACACGAAAGAAACTATCACATAATAACAGCAATAAAAGATGAGCAGAGATGCTTGCATTCTTTTATGTAAACCACAACATGTGTCTACTTCCACTTTCCTTCACAAAATAATACTATCTGATCTTTTATTGCCACCTGATTATTTACATTCTTGCTCTTTGCTTTCCTCCCCAAAGTACTCCCATTTTGAAAACTCGGATGGAAAAACTAACCTTTTGTGATTGGCTTTGATTTTCACTGTCTGCTGAAAATCTGGAAAGTGGTATGTAATAAAAGGACCCCCCCATTTTGGAAAGTGGAAAACTGGTCCAATATCTACCTTGAGTTAGCCGAGACACCAGGGGAGTTCATTTACTGTCTCTGCACCTCTCTGTTTTCATTTATGACATGAGCATATTGTCTTGGATGACCTGTACAACACCTCCTAATTGAGTACAAGTTTTTAAGCTCCAGTTTTGCACTTCCAAGGCTCATTAAAATTACCTCAAGAAAGTAAAAATAAGAGAGACATGTCCAAGTCCCATCCCTAGGTTTTCTAATCTAACTTATCTGGGCTGGGGCCTGGCCATGCATATTTTTAAAAGGCTCCCAAATGATTCTAATGTGCAGCCAGGGTAACCCCCACTCCAGGAAACCCGCTCAGGCCTCCCATCTCTCAGTACTTGCTCAGTACCTCTGAAACCCTACATAGTAGTCTGAATCATTCGATTCGTTTTACTGCTAGCTTCGGTTTTCCTTCCCAGATTGTAAATGTTTCTTCCTGTGTTGATCACTGACTTTACCACTGCTCTATGGCAGATTCTGGAAAAATTTTTGATGACTGAACCTTTCCACTTATTGTATATATTCTTGCATTGCAAAATATTTATAGTTTTTGATTTTATAAACCCTAACTCAGGTGAGGTTTGTTTGGGTTTCGATCTTATATTAAAACCATCACCATTTATTGTAGTTCGTCTATTAATGAGATTTCTGTGAGCTCCATGAGAGTGGGGCCACCACTATTCACGTTTTTATCCCTACCACCTAGTACTTAGTCGGACACGTGAAAGCACTGAATAAATCATTGTTGAATGCATAATTTAATGAAGGAATAAGTACTTGAATAAATGCATGCAACATTATACCAGTGCATTGTCTCGTTCCTGGATAATGAGCATGCAGTCATCTGTATGTTGAGATGGGGTGTGTATGTGTGTGTACATGTGTACAAGTGTGTGTGCACATGGGTGTATGTGCATGCTGTGGCTGTGTGTGTGTGTGCTTCAGATGCACAACCACTGTGAGCATTCTTAAGAGGATCCAGAACTTGCTGAGTATTCCAAAGGATCCCTCGGCACCTCTTGGTTCGGCACAGCTGGTAGCTCTGCTCTCCATAGCTAGAGTCCTGGGAAGCATGGTATTAATACTGAGTGAACAGATGGTGTAGGGTGTGTTACTTAAGACAGTTTTGCCAGGAGGTAAATTTATGCTTTATAAATGTACTTCAAAACTATGCTATTTGATTTAATCACTTAATGCAAAGACAGCTGCATACTATATTTGCCTTAACTGCAGTTATATGGGTTATCTGCCAATCTGTTAATTATAGTATTTTAAAAGGCTTCGGGAAAAAAACAGTAATTATACAGATTGGGGTGGGGGGAGGAACATTTCTGAAGCCTAAATTCAGACATTCATTTCCAGCTAACACAAACTTATTGAAGATTTAGAAAACCTGCTAGGAAAGTGGGAGTAGATGTGATAGTTTTCCTTTGAAAGGGACTTATGTTTGTTCTCATTCTGCATTAGTTACCATGGGTAACTGCCAGGAAGATGAGGACGGAGTGATGGTGCAACTGGTCAGAGCTCCAGCCCACTCTCTGAGGTCTCTGAGCAACTGTTCGACTCCTTAAAATTAAAAGAAAGAGGAGGAGGAAGATAGGAAGGATGGGGAAAGGGAGGAAGAGGAGGTTCTACTTGAAACATGATTTTGTCCTTGACTTCTCATATTTTTCTACAATCTGCTTGCTCTCTGAGCTCTCTATACCTGTTTTCTCTGTGAAACAGTTACAGCAATGATTAAGCAGATTTAATTAATACTCTATCAAGGAAGAGGAATATTTTAAACTTAGTCTGGCAGCTTCCTTTTCTTGCCAAGGACTAGATGCCACATATTTGTAGAAGTCTGGCCCATTTTCCCTATCCCCTGGGAATTCATGTTCAATGAATTTTGCCATCATTTTGAAATCGAGATTTCCTCTCTGTAGGCACCTGTACCAGGATAAAAAGATTAAATGGGACCCAGGCTGTAAATCAAAGAATTCTGGAAAGAACATTACAGATTATCTGGTCCAGCTCTCTTATGACAGATGTAGACAGTGGGGACCCAAATCATTCATTGATTCATCTTCCCAAATTAGTTAAAGATAAAATGGGGACTTTGACCAGGGACCCTGTTCCATCAGTTTAGGCCCTTTTTACCCATCATGCTGCCTATGGAGGCTATAACATGACAAGAAGTAAACAGAAAGAACAAAGTTTATTTTCCTGTGCTATTCCAATACACAACTGACTAGAGTTGCCTCTGGGCCAAATGTGAAGCCAGTAGTAATAACAATTGTTATCCTAATTGGATGCCCAGGGCCTCCGCATTTCACAGCTCCCTGTGTCACCGACACTGAGAACAGCCCTTACAGAATTGTGCACCCAGCCTGAGTGCTGCCTGCTACGCGCCAGGCACTGTATCAAGTACTTTCCGAGCATCATGTCAATTAAAACTGCTACCACCCTATCAGGCAAACATCATCTCATACACTTCACAGAGGGGGAAACTCCCTCTCAGAGACAAGTGATCTGCCTAGTCACACAGCTGATTTCTAGCAGAGTCTCCTATGCGGACATGGACTGACTGGACCAAAAGGTATTGCCTTCCCAGGAAAGCATCCTTTTTCCAAAATGGACTGAAAATATTTCCCCCAGTTGTCTGAGGTCCTATTACTGAGTCTGCTGTCCCTAAACTAGCATGCATGGTCTTGTGACTTCCTACTCCCACCTGTCCAATGTCTCCTCTTCAAAGCGAGGCTTCCTGCAACGTTCAGCAAACCTCAGCTGATAAACTGACCTGTGCTTAGGCCAGGCCATCAAAGCAGCCACTTAGGTCTCATCTCCTTTGCAGGAAGCATGCATTTCCATGTGGTCCTGGTTATGCTGATACACAGGTGACCATCTGATCCAGAGGCACATCACTACTTCTAACTTCTTGGGTTAGGTGGAAGGAGAGGATAATGCCAAGGTTGGCAGGTAGAGGAGGAATTAAAATGGGATGGTTTAGATTTTGACACTTCTCAAATCATTTTACGTGATTATGGTACCTAATCCATGAAGGCGTTGGGTGGAGGTACTTACATCTTCAGAGAGCCCTAGTATTTCCATTTCCTTGAGGCCATTTACATCAAAATTATAAAAATGGCAATATCTATGAGTCTTCATATTTCTGCTTTGAACCTTTTTTATAGAAAAAAGGCAAGTGTTTTATTACATTTTTTTACGCATGCCTATGTTTGATCACAATTTTCATATGTTTGTGGCAATACGTTTATCAGTATTCTTTGGCTGCTGTTTTATTTCTTTTCTGACTTGTTGAAATACCTTAAGTTAAAAAAAATATTAGTCATCTTTGAATGAAACAAGTATATTCTCTAACAGTTAATTAAAGGAAGTTCATGTATGGGAGGCCAGCATTCCAAGATAGGAGAAATTATTTCTGGTTTATACTGATGTGTGTTATGGCACAGGGGAGAGAGGGAGGGAGAGAGAGAGACAGAGAGAGAGAGAGAGAACAATTCTTTGTGGTATACAATAGCTTGCAGGAAAGTTCTGCCACTAGCCCAATTACCCATTTCTGTTGTTCCAAAGAATGCATTATTCCTAGGAGATATGTTGACTCTGGGGAATTCCAGCTGTTTACAGATTCACAGCCCCACACAAAATCTAGGTGTCTCCTGGCATCCTCATTTAACCCGCACTACATTTGGCAATCCTTTATCTTAGATACTGCAATTTAAAGTAAAAAGAAAAATCTCCTACTGTCATCAAAGTTATAATCTGTGTCTGCATCTGCCATTATCCTTGTTGCTGGAGTGATATCTGAAACAAGGGAGCAAAACCAAATTTATTCAGTCATCTACCAAACGGAAGCCCTCTTTTTCAAAAACACTTGTGTTTTTCTTATTTACATTTTAATTTCATTCCTTTAAAATGTAATAAGTATTTTTTAATACAGAAACACCAGACCCACTCAAAAATAGCCAGCTGATCTTTGTCCAGAAAAGCAATGGAAATTCAATAGAAAAAGGATAGTCTTTTCAATAAATGGAGCTGGAACAATGGGACGTTCTTACACAAAATTCTGAATTTAAACACAGACCTTACATCTTTCACACAAAATTAAGAATAGAAAAATTTAAGAATAGAATTACCACATGACCCAGCAATCCCTCTCCTGAGTATCTACCCAAAAAAATCTAAAAACATTTATCCATAAAGACATGTGTGCTCCAATGTTCATTGCAGCTTTGTTTACGGTGGCCAAGACGTGGAAACAACCAAAATGTCCTTCGATAGATGAATGGATAAAGAGGTTGTGGTAAATATACACAATGGAATACTATTCGGTGGTAAGAAAAGATGAAACAGTACCATTTGTGACAACATAGATGGATCTTGAGAGTATAATGCGAAGTGAAGTAAGTCAGACAGAAAAAGTCGAGAATCATATGATTTCACTGATATGTGGTATATAAAACTGAAAACAAAAGAACAAGACAAACAAATGAAGGAACACAAACTCATAGACACAGACAATAGTTTAGGGGTTACCAGAGGATGGGGGGTAGGGGAGCTCTCGAAGAGGGTAAACGGGGTCTAATACATGGTGATGGAAAGAAAACTGACTCTGGGTGGTGAACACACAATGTGAGATATAGATAATGTATTACAGAATTGTATACCTGAAATCTATGTAACTTTACTAACAATTGTAAACTTTAATTGAAAAAAAGAAAAAAGAAAAAACTCAAAATGGATCATAATCCTAAATGAAAAATGCAAAACTATAAAGCTCCTAGAAGATAACATAGGAAAACTTCTAAGTTACTTTGAGTTTGGAAAGAAGTTTTTAGATGGAACATCAAAAATATGAGAAAATGTAAGGAAAAAAATTGATAAGTTGGACTTTATTAAAATTAAAAACTTCTACTCTCTGAAAGATATTGTTCAGTGAATGAAAGACAAGGCACAGACTGGGAGAAAATATTTTCAAAACACATATCTGATAAGTGAATGGTATTCAAAATAGACAAAGAACCCGAAAAATTCAACAATAAGAAGACAAATAAACCAATTTAAAAATGGGAAAAATATCTGAATAGACATCTCACCAAAGAAGATATACAGATGGAAAATAATTATATGAAAGTACTCTCAACATTATATTTCATGAGAGAAATTGCAAGTTAAAACAACAAGATACTACTACACACTTATTAAAAGGATAAAACCCAAAACACTAGTGCATTCTTAGGTATTTACTCAATTGTGTTGAAAACTTACACCCACATAAAAACCTGCAAACGTGTGTTAGGAAGTTTTATTCATAATTGTCAAAACCTGGAAGAAATCAAGAAGCCCCTCAATATGTGAATGGGTTAACAAACAGGAACATCATATAACGGAATGTTCTTCAGTTATAAAAGAATTAAGGTATTAAGACCCCAAAACCATGAAGGAATCTATTCTTTAGATAGATGGGAAACACTGTGACATTCCCAAAAAGGCAACAACATGGAAACAGTTAAAAAAGCAGTGGTTGCAAGGGAGGCACGCAGAGATGACTAGGTGAAGCACAGGGATAGATTTATAGGAGGATGAAACTATTTTTATAACATTGTAATGGTGGAAATGGCCGAATGCATTTGTCAAAACCCTTGAACAGTCCAACCCAAAGAGTTCACCTTAATGTAAACTATGGACTTTAGTTACTAATAATGTGCCAATATTGGTTCATTAATTATAGCAAATATATCACACCAATACAAGATATTAATAACAGGGACAACGGTGTTAGGTTGGGGGAACGCATATATGGGAACTCTGTACTACCCACCGTGTTTCCCCCAAAATAAGACCGGGTCTTATATTAATTTTCGCTCCAAAAGATGCATTAGGACTTATGTTCAGGGGATGTCATCCTGAAAAATCATGCTAGGGCTTATTTTCTGGTTAGGTCTTATTTTCAGGGAAACATGGTACTGACATTTTTTTAAAAAATTGAAAATATCAGTTTTATTTTGCGAGGCCAAAGCTTTGGGCTGTGATGCTATCATTCATGAAATGCTTTTGAAACTCCTTTTTAAGACTACCTTAAGAGGCTGTGCTGCATCGTTTTGAACTTTTTCAAATGCTAGCTAGCATTTTTTTTCTTAAGAGTTTCTGAAACAATCAGAAGTCATTAAAAGGTAACATACGTGGAATCTTTTGTTTATAAACATTTGGTTTAAAAAAACAAAATTAAATATGTTTATGGCATAACCTAACTGTAAAAGTTGGATTCTAAAAAGGTTATGAGCAATGACTATATTATTAGCATATTGCATAATTTCCCAAGACAACTATATGGAAGATTGCCTTCATTTAAATGCCCAAATACTGAATTTAATAAAATCTTTCAGATACATTAACCCATTCTCTTATGCATATATATAAGAAGGAAAACGTGGTTAAGAGAGATGAGGGGCTGGGAAACAGGATCGTGACTGAAGAGAGAATGTTTCAAGAGAAGAAATGCATGGGATAGTAGTGGAAGCAAGGAAACGGGAAGTAATACTTGTTTATTTGTAAGGCAGTTTAGTCCTGGTGAAATAAATAGTGTTAGAACTTGGTTAAAATTAAATTTATACTATGCATACTAACATTGTTTTCTTATAGATTACAAATGCTATTCTGCTAATGATCGGAAAATAAATTACATGTATAAAACAATTTTGGGGTGATCATCTCTAATTCTTAGTATGGCCTGAGGGCCGACTTTACATATCCTTTGTTCACAAATCTCCTCTTTTTCATAGATTCTGCTAACAGAGAGCCACACCTTCTGTACTTTCTGTTGCCTTAGAGTACCTCTTAAGTATTCACACGAAAATGTTCAGATAAGTGATTTAGAAGTGGATTAATCAAACAAAAGGTGTTCATTAGCCAGTGCATGCCCGTGGCTGTCCAAAGCACAAGCTAGGGCAGAGAGTTTCCCATGCAGCGTCTGAGTACCTTAAGCTCTCTTTGCCCAGGAATAGTAGAAAGGACGCCACTGAGCAGAACAACAATCCTTTTTGAAGAATGAAAATGGCATTCAGCCACATAGGTGTTGGGGCATTTTGTTTTGTGTGGCTTAAGATTCTGACAAAGTGCCTTATCATAATTCAATCCTACTGGATTCTTGTGGATACGCTATATAATAATAATAATTCTGAGTTCTCTACACACTATAGAGAGCGAGGCATACTGTTAACACATTGATTGGGCACTACCTGCCGTTTTTGTTTTGTTTTTTCTGACTTATTTCCCCAACTAAATAGTGAATTTCTTAAAGTCAGGAAATATGTTTCTTCTATTTTTGGCTCATAACACTTACCACATTCTCTTAAATGAAGAAATGCTTAATTAATTTTTTAAGAATTAATTTAATTAGATTTCATTTAAATCTAAGTAAATAAATTCAAAAGCACATGTGGTACAGGTTGTAAAATTTGTTGTCCTTCTCTTTTTCCTTTTTAGAAGTATTATTCTTATCCTAAACTTCATTTCAAAACTGTATCTTAAAAGAAACATAACTTCTTTTCTCTTGTTATTTTCTCCAAGGTTTTTACAAATCCTCTCATATTAATATCATGTGTTATTCACTGTACTCTTTACACACAGGCTCAGGTATGCATGAAGATAGCTATTATAATACATAATTATGTGGGGTTTTTAGAACGTCTACATACTCTGTCCAACTCAGGGGTGTCCAAACTGTGGCCCGCGGCCCGCAATCCATTTTTAATTGGCCCGCAGCAAATTCCAAAAATATATTTAGTTTACTTAAATAAACCAGGTGAGGCAATACGTACTTCACCTCGAGTGAGTGGCCCGGCTGTTTGTGTATTTTATCGCATATGGCCCTTGGTGAAAAACGCTGAAAAAAGTTTGGACACCCCTGGTTTAAATGAACACTTAGGTGTACTTTTTTATTTCCGCATTAATTCATATTTTGACATGTATCTAGAAATAAAACATTAAATCTGACAAAGACATAAAACAAACTTTTCATAGAACTGATGCCTTTCCCCAACACAACTCACACATAAATTTCTGAAAATTAAATCCTATTTGTAGGCTTTCAACTTCTGGCCATGTTAAAGTAACTGGTATTGGACTTGCCATTCTGCAAGTAAAGGAAAAATAACTTATAAACTGGACAAAACAGAAGAGACAACTATTTCACTGCCTATAGTGGAAAACAGGCAGTACAAGAGTGTGATCCAGGAGGAAAAACAATTGTGATAATTCCTACACTCACTGTGATGACAAAGGCTTTAAGATTTTTCATACGGACTGTAGTGTGGGGAAACGGAAATCAAGCAGAGCACAGACAACAAAAACAAGACACTGGAGAGGCGAGGACAACCTGAGTTTTCAGGCAGATTACAAGAGAGATGGGAGCTATGCAGAAAATATCTCCAGAAACCTGCATAGGTATCCTCTTGAATCTGTTCTGAATATAACAATGTACATGCATAGAATGAAACTCCACAGGGAAGCCCCCCTGGAGCCTTGTCAAACGAAGAGTTTTCAGGCTCATACATGGCTTGGAGGCAAGTTCAAGTCAGCCAGAGTGTAGAGTCCTTGTTGGAAATTCAGTGTATTCAGTATTAACCCTAAAAAATTTTTTGTGTTAATAATAAAGTTTAACTAGCTGTAGAGTAAAAGCAACTCTAGACTAGCTCTAATAGTGCTTAAAAGCAAGACTCTAAAAGATCAAGCTGATGTATAAGCTACTTAACTACCTGTCAGAACCGACTCCATCACTATTTTTAAAAAGGCAACAAAATACAAATCCATTTATGTGTAAAAATAATCTATACCAAACTTCTAGAAATGAAAATCACATTGTTGAGACATCCAGCATATAATCAAAATTTACTAAACATGCAAATAAGCAAAAGAATATAGCCATTATCCAGGGGGAAACAAAATTCAGTCAACAGATATTATGCAGAAACAAAAATAATGGTAGAATTAGCAATGACATTAAATTAATTTTTATAAATCTACTCAAGATTTAAAAGAAAAATTAACATCATAAAAAAAGAAAAGAGATATTAAAATATTACTTCTAGAATTGAAAAAATATCTGAAATTTAAAAAATTCACTGGACATGGTTAATGACAGACGCTACAAAAGAGCATTAAAATTGAAGGCATATCAACAGAAACCAACAAACTGAAGCACAAACAGTAAAATAAAATGGGAAAATGAACTGAGACTGAAGGACCTGTGGTATAATATTAAGTAGTCTAATGTACATAGAACTGGAGTTCCAGAAGAAGGGCGGTGTTAAGAATATTTTAGTAATAGTGACCAATTTGTTTTTCCAAATTTGGTGAAATCTATAAACTTAACACACGCCAAGCAGATAAACCGAAAGAAAACTACATCAATGCAAACCACAATCAACTTGCAGAAAAACAGCCATAAAGAGAAATTCTTTTTTTTTTTAATTAAAGTTTATTGGGGTGACAATTGTTAGTAAAGCCACATAGATTTCAGATGTACAATTCTGTAATACATTATCTCTATCTCACACTGTATGTTCACCACCCAGAGTCAGTTCTCTTTCCATCACCATATATTAGACCCGTTTACCCTCTTCTAGAGCCCCCCTGCCCCTTACCCTCTGGTAACCACAAACTATTGTCTATGTCTATGAGTTTTTGTTCCTTCATTTGTTTGTCTTGTTCTGTTACTTTCATTTTTATATACCACGCAACAACAAAAACGAACAACCCAACTGAAATATGGGCAGAGGACCTGAAGAGACATTTCTCCAAAGAGGACATACAAATGGCAAACAGACATATGAAAAAATGCTCAACATCACTAATCATCAGACAAATGCAAATAAAAACCACAATGAGATATCACCTCACCGCAGTCAGAATGGCTATCATCAACACGACAAATAGTAACAAGTGTTGGAGAGGCTGTGGAGAAAAAGGAACCCTCAAACACTGTTGGTGGGAATGCAGACTGGTGCAGCCGCTATGGAAGGCAGTGCGGAGGTTCCTCAAAACATTAGGAATAGAATTACCATATGACCCAGCAATCCCTCTCCTGGGTATCTACCCAAAAAGTCTGAAAACATTTATCCATAAAGACATGTGTGCTCCAATATTCATTGCAGCTTTATTTACGGTGGCCAAGACGTGGAAACAACCAAAATGTCCTTCGACAGATGAATGGATAAAGTATATCCATTCTAAAATATAGATGTGATATATATACACAATGGAATACTATTCGGCGGTAAGAAAAGATGAAACAGTATCATTTGTGACAATATGGATGGATCTTGAGATTATAATGCTAAGAGAAATAAGTCCGACAGAAAAAGTAGAGAACCATTGATTTTATAAAGAGAAATTCTTAAATGCAACTAGAGAAAAAGTGGACACACTACACATTGGGCAATAAAGATGAAAATAGTTTCAAGTTTCTTGACAAAAAATATACAAGTCAGATGTATTAGTCTGCTACAGCTGTCATGACAAAATACCACAGACTGTGGCTTAAACAATAGAAATTTATTTCCTCACAGTTCTAGAGTCTAGAAGTTCAAGATCAAGTTGTTGGCAGGATGGTTTCTTCTGAGGCCTCTTGCCATGGCTTGTAGATGGCCATCCTCTTCCAGTGTGTTGACAAGTTCTTCTGTTTGTATGCCTGGGTCTGAAATTCCTCTTCTTACAAGGATACAAGACATATTGGATTAGGGTCGATCCATATGATCTCATTTTCCTTTAAGCACCTCTATAAAAGGCCGTGTCTCTAAATACAGTGGCATTCTGAGGTGCTGGGAGTTAGGACTTCAACATATGAATTTGGGGAGACCACAGTTTAGCTCACAGCACCGAATAATTAAATGATGCCTTTGAAAGGGTAAATGAAAATTAAAACTTTTAATCTATAATTGTAAAAATCAGTAAAAATATTCAAAAATAAAGGGAAAATAAGCATGTTTCGTGCAAATAAAACCTAAGAGAATTCATTACCAGTAGGACTGTGTTACTAGAAGTTATTCAAGCATAAAGAAAAAAATACCACTTAGAAATTCAGATACACAAAATTAAGGACTTCTGCTTCTGGCAAAGATGGAGTAGCAGATCACATTTATCCTCCCACATGAAACTACATACATGATGTGGACAAAATATATGAAGTAATGATTTGTAAGACACGGTACATTAGGTAACAAAAATCAATGACCCTGAGAGGTAGGAATCAAAGTGAGTTTCCAGGCTGTAATTCAGGGAACGGGAACCCAGGCAAGGTCCAGTGGAACCAGTGAGTTAAGAAGATAGAGGTTAGAGTCTAGGGAGACCAAGGTGTTTGGAATTGTCATGGCAGAATACCTGAGAGGAGAGGGCTACCCAGAGAGAAAGCTCTGGAATCTGAAGAGAGTTATCTTCAAGTATTTAACTGAGTTCTGATCAGTGTATGTGTGTGAGAAAACTACTTGAAGTTGTGGAAAGAACCACTTAAAAGAATTAAGGTAATAATCCCTGAGACTCACACAAAGATTGGAAGAATTCTTATTGGCACCAGCCGTATGGAAACCCTCATGAATCACGAGGCATTGGGTACAGTACACAAAAAGAATAATTAGCTCTGAACTGAGCATTGTTCCATTACCACCTAACAAATCTTTAAAGTCATGACCTGAAAGGATCTAATTGTTTTCAAATAAATCAACTGTTTCTCAGACAAAACTCACAAATATCTATAGAAATAGAAAAAATATCCAGCACCTCACAAAGTTAAATTCACAATTTATGATATCCAACCAAAATTTCCACACACACAAAAAGATAGGAAAACTTGACCTATAATGAGGAGATTAATCAATCAGCAAAAATAGCCCAGACCTGACATAAAGAAGAGTTTTTAAATATTAATAATAACAAGGAGATAAAATATAATTATAAGAAATATTTAACTAGTACCAAAGGAGGTATAAACAAACAAACAAACAACAACAAAAAAAATGGAAAAAGACCAGATGGAACAAATAGAAGACAAAGCAAGATTATGGATTGAAAAATCAAATCAATTGTCTATATACCCAATTTAAAGGAAGGGATTGTCAGACTGATATAAAAGTAATACCCAACTATATACTATCTACAAGTAATACACTTCAAATAAAAAAGACAATTAGGTTAAAATGAACAGGATAAAGAAAAATATAATGTTAGTACTAATCAAAAGAAATCGGAGTGGCTCTATTAATATCAGACAGTAGATTTCAGAGTAAAGAATATCACAGAGATTAGGAGTTTCATTTAATAATGACAAGAGGTTAATTAATCAAGATTAAGCAATCTTTAATGTCCTTAGACCTAATAATATAACTTCAACATACCTGAAGTAAAAACTTAATAGATCTACAAAAAAGTAGACAAATCCACAGTGTCAGTAAGAGACTGCAATACCATTCTCTCAAAAATTAACAAAACATGTAAACAGAACATCAGCAAGGAAACAGAAGGTCTGAAAAACATTGTTAACCAACTTGATGTAATTGACATATATAGACCATTCCACCAAGTGAGAATGGAATGCTTGTAATTTGTAGTTAACAGCCTTTCCACAAAGGAAACTCCAGGCCAAGAAGACTTCACTGATAAATTACGTTAAACATATAAGGAAGAAACAATACCAATTCTACATAAACTCTTTCAGAAACTTGAAAAGGAGAGAATATCCTCCAATTTATTTTATGACGACCACATTACTCTGATATCAAAACTCTGACATCAAAATATGAAGATAATACAAGAAAAGAAAGTTATAGACTGATATTCCACATGGACATAGAAGCAAAGATTCTAAACAAAATTTCAGCAAGTTGAATCGAACAATATATAATAAGCATAATATGTTATAACCAAGTTGGCTTTACTCCAGGAATTCAAGGTTGGTTGAACATTTGAAAACAAATAAAAGTACTTCACCACATTAATAAACTTAATAATAATGATCAATTCAATATATACAGAAAAATCATTGGTCAAAATCAAGATACCTGATAAATACTTCCAGCAAACTAGAGGGAAAAAGTAACTTCCTCAACCTAATACAAAGCATAAACAAAAATTTACAGCAAATTTTATATTAAATAGTGAAAATTAGACACTTTGGAATAAGACAAGGATATAAGCTTTCACTGTGCCTACTTAATATTACACTGGACAGAAAATAAGACATAAAAAAAGAAATAAATTCATCCAGATTGGAAAGGAAGCAGATGACATGATTTCTAATGAAATTTACAAGAAAGCTACTAGAACTAATAAGTGATTTAGTCAGTTTGCAGGATACAAGATCAATACACAAAATCAATTTTATTTCTATATACCACCAACAAAAAACCAGAAATTAAAATTAGAAAATACCAATTCCTATATCAAAAATATAGGAAAGATAAATACAACAAAAGATGCAAAAGATTTTGTACCTTGAAAATTACAAAACAACTAAAGATTGCTTAGAAAAATCAGAGAGACCTAAATAAAGAAGAAATCTGCTTTGTTCATGGGTGAAAAGACTCAGTGTGGTCCTGGTGTCAATTCACCCCAAATTGATTTATATATTCAACAAAATTTCATTGAAAATCTCCAAAGGCTTATTTTGTAGAAAATCAAAGTTTGATACTAAAATGCATATGGAAATGAAAAGTGCCCAGAATAGCTAAAAATCATTTTGAAAATTAAGAACAAAATTGGAGGAGTCAAATATATGGTGATGGAAGGAGAACTGACTCTGGGTGGTGAACACACAATGGGATTTATAGACGATGTAATACAGAATTGTACACCTGAAATCTATGCAATTTTACTAACAATTGTCACCCCAATAAATTAAAAGAAATATGAAAAAGTAAAATAAAAAGATAAATAAAACAAAAAAAAATTGGAGGAGTAATGCTACTAAATTTCAAGGCTTAATTTAAATCAGCTAGAATAGTCAAGACAGTGTGATATTAATGTACCGATAAAAAAATACATCAATATTACAGACATAAAATTACACATATATGGACAACCGATTTTCCACAAAGGTTCAAAGATAACTCTATGAAGAAAGGATGATCTTTTCAACAAAGCTGCTATATCAATCAAATACTCATATTCCAAAACTGAACTGGGATACATACCTCACACAGTATATAAAAATTGGCTCAAAATAATTCACAGACCTAAATATAAACTAAAACCTATTAAACATTTAGAAAATAATATAGAAAGAAACAATCTTTGTGACTTTGAGTTAGGCAAAGACTTTTAAATATACACCAAATGCATGATACATAAAAGAACATATTAATAACTGAACATCAAAATTAAAACTTCTACTCTTTGAAAGACACTGGGAAGAGAATAAAGAGAAATGCCACAGGAGAAAAAATTTAATTTTATTTATATATATATACATGAAAGGACTTCCATCTAAAAAATACATAGAATATACAGAAAGAAAGAACTCTCAAAATCAATAATAAGAAAAACAAGCCATTTTTTTTTTAATGATCAAAAGAGATCTGGATAGACACTTCACCTAAGAAGACGTACAAATAGTAAATAAGCACATGAGGAGTTGCTTAACATGATTATTCATTAGGGAAATGCAAAGTAAAATGGCAAAGTAAAACCACTACACACCTATTAGAATGACTACAATAGCTGTGTAGTGACTGATCATGCCAAGTGTTGGTGACAATATGAAGAAACTGAAACTCATATTTGATAGTGGGAATATAAAGTGTTACAGTTTGGAAGTTTCTTATAAAGGTACATATGTACTTCCCTTATGTCCCAGAAGTGCTACTCGTAGGTTTTAACCAAGATAAATAAAAATGTTATATGCACACAGAACTTTTTCATGAATCTTCCTAGCATCTTTATAGCATAATAGTTGAAAACTTGAAACTGTTGTCTATCACAGTGATAAGAATAAACAAACTGTCCCAAGGATGGAATACTACTCAGAAATGAACTACTGATCCATACACACAGATGATCTCACAAACAGCCTGAGTGAAAGAGCCAATACATAGTTTATCTGCTTTTATTCATATGAGATTTTAATAAAGAAAAACTAATCTGTACTGACAAAAAGCAGGTCAGTGGTTGCCTATGACTAGGTATGGTCACTGTGGGGAGGGGAACTTGACTGAAAACAGACACAATTGAACTTTTGGGGATACTGGAAATAACTGACACATAGATTTGTCAGAATATTAAGATCTATTAAATCTGGTATATTTTATTGAATATAAATTATGCCTTATTAAGGATGAATTTGGCTATAGTTTGTCTCCCCAAAACATCCTAACCAGAGAACACCTATTTAATAGCGAGATCTACATTATTTTCTATACTTAATGTAGGTCAATTTGTCCTTTACTTCAAAAAAAAAAAAAAAGGAATCAATGGGCATCAAAGAAAGGAAAAAAAGTTTGTAGAGATGTGCCAGCTTGCTTTACAAACAATCATTTATATAACTGAGATTAAAATGTAACTGGACTTTTCAGCTGAAGCAGATAAAGATCTAGAATGTTGAAACTTGTTTAGCTGCTCTATAAAATAGCTGCAGTATCACTGGCACTTATTAGGCGTGAATCATGGCGCAATCCTCCTGTTTAAAGATTTTAGAACAGTTGCATTCTGAGCTTTAATGATGTGGTTGAGGGACACGAGAGTCTGTAGGTACAAGAAGGCTTGTGGGGGTCCATGCAATTGTTCCCATTAGTAATGATGACCCTTTAATTATGCTGGTACTTTGCAACCCTGATTTAGTCCAGTTTATCACCTCTGTCCGCTCGTTGGGATGCAACTGTGAGACCTTAAACCAATTATTTAACTAGCTGATCTTTAATTTTCTCATCTGTAAAATGGAGATCGTTGTTCCCATCACATAAGTGTTTGATGTATTTAATTTTATGATGCATCTGAGTGAATCAAGTCATCATGAGCTCTGAGTCGGAAATGGTTGAGTAGGAAATCAGAGTCTTGTGCAAAAAGCTAACAAGTTGGAGGCCATCTCCCAGAAATAATGCTATAGATAACAGAGGACTGAACTACTATACTAGGCCACACTAGAAGGGGATTGACTGACTGTTGCTCTCCAGGACAAGCTGGCTCTTAAATCCAACAGAGGGAATTTGGTGAAGTAGTACAAGTTGGAATGTTAGTGGAACTAGATTAAACATTGGGTTAACTAAGGTCATCCTCTTTCCAGCTTAATGTTATTAAGTATCTCATTTTAGCATAATATTATCCATAGAAAGAAAGAAAAGAACCCCTGGCCCCCCGCGCAATAAAACTTCCTCAGTAAAAGCTGCCAAATAAAAATATCTTATTAAAATTGGGCAATATTCATGAGATAAACAGGAGTTCTGATAGGTTTCCATTTCTGGAAAAAAATCATTTTACAAATGCAAGTCTTCCTATCTCAAATACCAATGTTCTGCTTTCCAGTCTAAGGATTTCTCTTGAGCTCTAAGTAGATAAATGTGACATATTTGAGTTGATTTGGAGTTTTTTTTTTTAAAAAGTGTTAGAATCCACTATGGCTCTCTCTGAAGGAGTCTCTTTTTAAAATATTATTACTGGGTTGCTTTGATAGAGCACACTGTCTCTTTAAGATGTGCCCTTGTATTTCCCTGAGAAGGGCCAATGTAAACTGAACCATTGCAAGAGTAATAATAGACTTACACACCAGGGAGAAAGTTAAACTGAACCAGGATGATTTTTGTCTAAAACGCTCTTATTGCAAAGCCTTTCCAGGAAGTTGCTTGTCAAGCCCTAGCCACATTCAGAGTTAAATCCCTTGCAAATCTACAAAGTGAATTTGTGCAGGAGGGGCAGAGTGCCCAAACTATTTGCCGGAGTTACACAAGGAAATTTTGGTGACAACATACAGGCCATTTAGAGACCATCACCTCGGCCAGTAATTGACAACACTGTCTTTGAGAAACTTCAGTTTGCTTGCAATAATCTCAAACTTTGTTTAAAAATTCTCCACCAAAATAATTCAGTTCACTTTAATTGGAAAAAAGAAAAAATGTGTGTCATGGAGCACTTTTGTGAGGAGAGTGGAAACTTGAAAAAAATTAGCAAATACCAGTGTTAAAATTTATGTATCTTAGAATTTCAACAGCAAACATTTCTTAATCTAGAAACTCTTAGCTCCAATAAGGAAGAGGTAAGAGTTCCCAGCATAGTGTTTAGAATTTGGATATATCCAACAGATGCTAATTTTTGTTAAACAAATTGAGTATCTGCTGTATGCTCAGCATTGTTTTGGGGAATAAATATTCAAAAGCATAGGTGAAGGATCTAACCATGTCTAATCAAGTTTTCTAAGGAAAGCTCCTGTTTCTTCAAAACTTTCTGTATAGGATTCTATTCTTCAGCAAGTAAAATTATCACTTCTTTATGTATGTATATAGAAGAATTTAATTCTAAGTATTTTCAGGCTAAAGATCCCAGTTAATTTTACTTTTTTTCTGTAGAGGAAATTTTATGACCAAAATGCTAAAGAGTGCAATGACAATCACTAATAGATCTGGAAGCAGAAACAAGAAAAATGATTTTACTTCTATCAGTGATGTATTACAACATAACCTTTCTTCATTGGATAAAACACAAAATAAGCACTCATAAATCCATTTCAACATAAGTCAAAGAAAAATTTCAACCAAATCTTTCATTTCACCAGCTTTTGTTAGAGGGATGATAAAGTAACTGAAAAAAATTATTTTAAAAAGTCATTTTTCTCTTCTAAATTCTAGCAATTATATGTAATAACATCAATGAAAAGCCAGGCTTCTAAATATCAAGAATTTCATGTGGCTATTTTTTTATATTCTTCATATAGAATTTATTCTTCAGAATACAAAGAGCTAGGCTTTATAACTTTTATATTTTCTCACTTTAAGTTAAATTTGTAGCAGTGGGTTATTTTTTCTTAAGAGCTGACTTAAGAAATAATTGATTTAGTGCTTGGTATTTTTTCCATAACCACAGAAAAGCCTGTGGATATACCTTCCTTTTTGACCTCAGCATTTACTTCCAAAAAGAGCTTATTTTAGTCGAAACAAAAATAATACAATCACACCCTCAAATTTGGAAAAGGGTGTATGTCACATTCTACTGCTCTGCATCTCAGGCATGTTTCTGAGAAAATATAATGGTCCAATATTTTAGAGATGAGAAACAGCCGTTTTGCTGAAGAGTCCATTTTGCCACTCAGAATGAAAAGGATTGGCTGGGGACAGAATTTGGGTAGGGGGCGTGGGGGACGGGGGGAGAGGGGGAGGGCAAAGGGGTAGGTGGGGCCCAAGGGGTAGGTGGGGGAGCCCAAGGGGTAGGTGGGGGGGGCCAAGGTGTAGGTGGGGGGGGGCCAAGGGGTAGCTGGGTAATGTAGAACAAAGTGCATGGACTCTACTGCCCTCTAGTGGTTGGCCTCCAGAAAAAGTAAACTGTTTCATGGACGTCTTGACTATCTAGTGGGTGTATTTTCCCTTTGAGAATTTAAATTAAATTGACATTTCCTAAAATATCAGGAAAAGCCACATTTTACTTCACCATTCATAATTATCACGTGGTCCTTTTTCAGGTCGGTGAGGAAGCACACGAAACCCAGAATCAGCACTATAAAGGCATTGCTGGAAAGTCCCGTCCCCATCATCCCAATGCAACAGTTTAGTTTCATAATCCTATTTTCCCCAGTTGCCTCCATTTCTCGTGAACATCTTTCTTTTTACACCTTGAAGCTCAAACAGCAAGCTAAATCTGGCCCAGAGGTGTCACTGTTGCACTGAATGTGCCCATGTGAACTGGCACTAGCTATAGAAAACTAAAGGGTTGGTGCCCCTGGGGTTAGCCGCACATCTTAATGTGGGTGTAAGGGTATTTCATCGGTTGCATTTATTTATTGTGTCTCAAACACTGTAGGCGAATCCTTAATTTATTTATTACTTGAACTTTTTAAAAACTTACATTGAACCATCTTCATAGTGTTCATTGCTAATCTAAATTTAATCAATTTGTAACACACTTCCATGCATTGAATGTCTTTTATAATCACATTTTCCCAATTGACTGTACATGCACAAATACTTTTTAAACTGCACAAATTACTAAATTAGCACAAAATGACTCTGTCTTATAACCTGATATTGCAATCACTATTACATTAACAGAGACATTTAATCAAACTTATGTAGGGGACTTGTATCAATAGTAACTGCAATAATAATAAAATATAATTTGGTGTTTATGGAACTGTCCCAAGATTTAGTAGCTGGCATGATAATAAACTGATAGGAGGATCTGCCCTATATCACTATTGGAAAGGGCAGATAAACCTTAAATCAACTCCAACTCACAGACACAATTTAAGAAACAGTGAACTTCAATACTTGCTGAGCAAGTTCTTATCTGCAGCTTCCTCCTCTGTCAAAGAAAAGAGTTGAATCTAACAGATCTTTCACGTGGCTTCCTGCTGGAAATCTGTATATATTGATGACTCTGAACTCTTAATGGTTTAATGCCTGAACTTTTGAGAGTAAAGCTCAATAAATTAATGATAATAATCATCTATTATTCATGCATCTCCTTTACCCCAACTTCAAATGTACAAGAGTAATGCTTGGCTAATTTCCTTCAATTAAACTAACATGATAAGATACTATTATTATAAATTATTTAAGGATTAAATTCTTTTAAAAACATCACTTTCAAATACTTGTGTTAAATTAAAAGAGTCACTCATTACCAGAAAACCTGAGGTTTAGTCCCAGTTATACGATAGATCATTGGTAACTTTGAACATGACTGATATATCTATATTAATGGATTACATTCTTTCCAAATTTGCAAATTTTAATCTTATTTAAAATTAAGACTTTTCAGACTTCTTATTTAATATTGACTTTGAAATGATACCATGCCAAAACCCATAGTAGATGATCAAAGTTTGGTCAAATTTAACAAGCAAGAGAGATGGTAGATCCCTGGAATACTAAAATAGACCCATGTACAAGATCTTTCCCAGTGAGAACAGCCAACTTGGAAACATATTTGATCATTAAAGGACTGGCTTGTACTCTACACACTAATCTTCCAATATCAACTAAAGTATTTTGCTACAACTCAGTGTGTATGCCAAAAGCTGACCCAGTATTTCCCTCTCCAGGTCTGTGTTTCCTGAATAGTGGATGATTCACAGAGGGCTTCCTTTTCACCACTCACAGCTAAGTTAATTCCTTAAAAATAACAAACGCACCCTCTTTAACTTCCTTGCTTTCAACTCCTGTCCACTTCCTTTAGGGGAAAAAACAAAACAAAACAAAACAACTTTCTCTCTCGAGAAGAAAATAAATGTATTACGGCCTACCACATGTTATATCTTACATTTTATGGGGGTACAAAACTGAATGATGCCCAATCCTTCTGTCCAGAATTTCAAAATTTATTGGAAAGAGAATATGTATCTAAATAACTTCATCAGATTAAAATTTGTCGTGGTAGAGGTGTGTTTCCTGAAAATATATTCCTTGGAAATTGAGTCTCACTAGATGTCTTTGGTCAATTGGGTTTGGAAAACAATATTCTATATTCAGTGAAGATTTACAATATATTGCTATACTTAACTATTCTGATAACTATGACATGAAACAAACCTCTTTAAATGTGTTTAAGCAATGTTCCAACAAATTTTTGGACCAGAAATGATTTTTCTTTTTAATAAGTAATACATAACATTTGAAAAATGCTGCGTCAGAGATAAAATTTTATAAGCATAAGAAGAAAGATGAGTTATGATTAATAACAGTAATTATTTTCTGAGTTTTCTAGGTACTTTCCATGACAAGCACTTAAACAAGTATTAGCTCATTAAATAGAAAACTTTGTGAATAAAAGATTTGAGGTAGGTCTTGAAGGATGAAAAATCCAGGAATATGCTGAAGAAAAGGTCATTCTAGGAAAAGGTAAGTATAAATAGAAACATGGAGGCCATTATAGCTCAATCATGTTTGGAAAATTATAAAAAGAATACTAGGACTAGGGCTTCACTGGAACAAAACTGGGGAATGAGATTGGAAAATCTGGGGCCAAGTTGAGGATGCCTCAAATACTCAGCAAAGTATGCACTTATTTTTCTATGCAGTGGAAAGTCTAAGACACATTTGAGCAGAGAAAAACAGTATTGTCACTGATACACATAGATCAAAGAAAATAGAAGGCACACCTTAGGATTCATAAAGAATCAGTACTTTTCACTTCTAGAGCTCTTGAATATGCCTATTGGTTTTCTTCAAAATCTCCACAAAAGTATATTACCATGTTTCCCCGAAAATAAGACCTAGCCGGACAATCAGCTCTAATGCATCTTTTGGGGCAAAAATTAATATAAGACCCACTATTATATCACATTATATTATTACATCATATTATATTTATATTATACCATATTATATTATATTATATTATATTATATTATATTATATTATATTATATTATATTATATTATAGAGATCCGGTCTTATAATAAAATAAGACCGGGTTTACATTAATTTTTGCTCTAAAAGATGATTGTCCGGCTGGGTCTTATTTTTGGGGAAACACGGTATACTCATCCTCATCCTCCTCTTTTAATGAAGCTGAGTTTTCCTCAACCACTATCATCCAACACATCTCAAATACTAGTTTTTCTATGTAACTTACTTTTAATGTTAATAGAATATACAACATTAGTAGTGTTTAATTTTTTTAAGTGAGAACTATAAATACTTTAACCAACTTTGTGGGTTGAATATTTGTGGATAAGCGAGCACATCTTTTGAGCGTCAGAGAGGAGTGGCCAGTGAAATGGCAGAGGACCCCCTCCAGTCAGGAAAGATGGGCACTCCACTGCAAGCACCAAAGGAAGACATTCTGGTCAGTGGACAAGCACAGAGCGTCATGGTAATGTGTACTCGTAATCCAAACAAGCTGCACAAGAGCAGACACATTAAGATAAATCAGAGGTGTCTCTCATTCAGAGCATGGACAAAAGACAACAATGATAAGTAGGGCAGACTGTACTTAAAAATGTAAAGCATGTACTATCTGGGCATTAGGTGAGATCTGGTGTTTTGCACAGAAGTAACCTGCCTGGGTAGGAAACTAACAAAGTCCTGCAGATGACCAGAACAGACAATCAAGACCAAAGACAAGGACCAGAACAGTAAAAGATCTAGGTAGAAGAGCTGTGGAGCATAAAGGAAGTGGGGCTTTGAAACAGGTAAGACTGGTAACTAAGATAACCATTTTGACCTGCAGACTCTAGAAAAGGTGGGGAAAATCTTCCCCTTCTTGTCTCTCTCTGCCTAGGACATACCCTGAGCTACATGGCTAGACATCTGGCAGTGGTCACCTAACACTGTCTTGGAAAGGAGGGCACTGCTGAGCTATCTCGGCAGTCCAAGGGAGGAGGATTCTGACCCTGACAAACCAGTCTGGATCCAGAGTCCCACCACTGCCTGAGCAGTGATAAAATATGTCCTAAATTCTATCTGCAAACACCACCCTCATCATCCTCTACTATTCCCAAGTAAAATTGTGAAACGCAAGCCACTTGGGAGCTGGAAACATTCTCTGTACGGGGAGTTAAATGCCTGCATGTGGGAAACAGAAGTGTCATGGTTCTCGCTGCTGTACCTCTTACACAACTTCTCAAGTGGCAATGAAATGCGACCCTCCCCTTAACCAGGGAGGAAGCTTTAGGCTCCGTGTCACCAAACACACCCATGGTATTCAATGCCCCCTCCTCCAGTTGGTGGACTTACAGTGACTAGTTCTACAGAGCGTGGGTTGTCCACAGGTGATGGGGTGGCGCAGGGGGCAGAGTCAGGGTCAGCTGTACTACTGGCCAACTGCAAGTGGGCTGGCAACTGGGGCCATCATTCAAGGACAACACGGCACTTAGTCCTCCTCCCCTCAACTTCCCAGTCCTTACACTAGAGGATTCTTCCCTCTTCCCACTTTAAGGCCTTTTATTCCTTCTTTCCATGTCTTCTTTTAATCCTTCTCCCTCACCAGCCTTATTTTGATGTATTTTGGGGAGTGAAAACACTATGAGACGCACCTAAATTTTTTCTTCTAACCTTTTTTTGCCAGCAGCTACTTTTGAGAGTTTGCTTATATTTCTATGCGGATTTGGGAGGGGGGAAATGGCCTTTTGATTAGGAGACAGAGGAAAAAACAGAGAGAGAGAGAGAAAAGGGGAGAAGGGGAGAGGAAGAGAGAGATGCAATGAATAGAAAACACAGACTCAGTTCCAAGGACAATCTCCACGCCTTCCACAGGCTTGTGCCCTACTCTGCTCATGCTCACGTATGCCCACCGTGCCTTCCCTACACATCTCCCAAAGCAGGTAGCATTTTTTTATGCTTCCTTAAAAAAAAAGAAGTAACAGGTTCCAAATGGAAACATCTGCCCTAGCAAACTGAAGGCTTAATTGCAACTTCAACCTCTCTGAGAAAAGTGAACTTGAAACAATCAATCTGCAATTTCCTGATTAACTAGGGAGGTAATCTGCTGTGATGAAATGCCTGCTCCCCAACACCCCCTCCAAAGTTGTGGAAATAATCCTTTCTTTTCTTTTGCTAAGGAGACGTTCTTGCCCCACCCTTCTTCTGCCTATAAAACCCTTCCCTTTTGTACAATTTCTCCCACTGTCTCTCTACTTGATGGATGGGTTACTACTCAATTTATGAACCGCTCAATAAAGCCAATTAGATCTTCAAATTGACTCCGTTGAATTTTTGTTCCTTAACAGTTTGCTACCCTTTATTTATGTGATGAAGCCAGGTAATGGGATGATTTTGCCAAGAAAAGTGGTCAGAGTTAGAAATTAAATCTATTTCCTAGGGGTTACTCAGAGCTCCCCTCCATGACAGTCAAAGAGTGTATTGAGTTTCTGGGTTGTTCAGCAGTCCTCAGTCAGCCTGATATGCATGGCACACGTGACCATTCCGGTTTGAAGGTGGAAGAAAGAAATAGTGTGAAGAAAGTAGGGGAGAGGGTGGAATTTTTTAATCTCTTCCTTAAGAGTGGAAGTTTAGGAAATAATAAAGGCCAATCAAAAGATTTTTAAGAAGGTTTAATGAGCAAAACAACTAAAATTTCATAAATACCTATTTACACATGGGGACTATCGGCTATATTATAATAACTATGTATGGTGCCAGGTGGGTATTAGACTTAATGGGGGGATCACTTCATACATTATATAAATGTCTAACCACTATACTGTACACCTGAAACTAGTATAAAATAATATTGAACATCAACTGTAATTGAAAAATTAAAAAAAGAAAAATAGTTACACTGCTTTTAGTTATACTTTTGGGTTGTCAAACTCTGCTTCTTTGAATATGGCCCATTTATCTTTAGGCTACATATAAATTATGCTTTACCACTTTAGATTGTATGTCTACCATATAATATGTATTGGGAACTTGGAGAGGGCCCACAAGAAAGCAAAAAAGATTGAAAAGTTGGTAAGTAATGGGTAGAAAAGGCTTAGTCATCAGGAATGTCATGTTTAGCTATGGAAGATCAGGACATGGGTAGGGAAAATAAGACTTAAACACACCCATACACATAGTTTTCTTCACTTATCAAGAAGGAGTTGTAAGCATCAATTCTAGGTAAAATATTAGGAAAATTCTCAGAATGACTTGTGGTCCTTTAGCCTTTGTAGTAAATCAATGGGTTGGAACTGAGATCTTCCCGTTACAATCAGTTTGCCCCTTCCTTTTTATTTACCTTTCTCAATTTAGCCTTAGGCAATTAACTCTCTAGTCCACTCATCTTAACCAGGGTCCTTAAGGTTGTGTGTGTTCCTTCTTGAGGAAATACTTTCCATCACTGCTACTTCCCACTTCTTTCAATCCAAGACAAAGATCACACCCTTTTATTTCCAGAAATTTAGCTCTTATCTTTTTCTCTTGAGGAAAGGAATCTTTTTCTCCTGCAGTACTGAACAAGAGTGACAACGATAAACACATGGACAGAAAGCAGGTCAATATTGCAAAGGAACTACTATAACGGGGTGTGAAGAATGCACAAACAGCTTCCTTAAAGGGAGAGAGTTGTCTGGAGCAGGGAGAAGGAAGGTTGAGAAAGATCCCACAGAGGATGTCCTTACAGTCACTGAACCTCTAATCAATCATCTATTTCTAGGAAACCTTCATTGTCTAAAGAGTTAATGAAGAATGCAGAATAAATATATATATATATATATATATATATACACATATATATATATTTATATATATATATATTTATTTATATATATATAAATTTATTTATATATATAAATTTCCCGGACCAAATAGTACTCTTGTTATCAACTCTTATTTATTAAAAATAAAATCCACAGCCCTGGCAGTTCAATTTTTTGTTAATAGTTTATTTTGATTATTCCGTGTTTCCCCGAAAAAAAGATCTTGCCAGACAATCAGCTCTAATGCGTCTTTTAGAGCAAAAATTAATATAAGACCTGGTCTTAGATTAGATTATATAAGATTGGGTCTTACATTACATAAGACCAGATATTATATTATATTATATTATATTATATTATATTATATTATATTATACCCAGTCTTATAGTAAAATAAGACCAGGTCTTATATTATTTTTTGCTCCAAAAGACGCATTAGAGCTGATTATCTGGTTAGGTCTTATTTTTGGGGAAATATGGTACTTCAAGCCAAATCTACACTACAGACATATCTGGGATACTGCAACAACTTACTTTATAATGCAATCCAGAACATGAATTTCATCTGAAATATCTAGATTTTGGCTTTACTTCACATCTCCATCTAATGACATTTGCCATGACGCTTCCGAGAGGACTTCAGATGGTTCACGGACTAAAGGACAAAGGAAATATTGTTTTCCTTGCATGGTATCAAGTACCATTTGATGGACTATTTTGATTATTAATATCACGTAAGGTAAAAAGTCAAAGAGAAAAACCAGGCCTAAATGTTAAGTTTTATGAAGATTTATTGTTTGCCCAACAGCTGCTGCACCCAGTTTGATACGTTGTGGGAAGTGGGTTTGAAAAAAAAGATTCACATCAGATACTTCCTTTTTTATAATAAAGACTCTCTTGGAGAGCAACTCCAAATGATTAAGAATTCACATCCCAGAAAGGTTAGAACCATATTGCCAGCATCTACCTAGATACCATGTGTTCTCCTGGAAACCATTCACTGGGCCTAACTTGTGGGGACGTTTGCAGAAACAAGAAGCAGTTGCATCCTGCCCTTCATGCCCTTGAGACCTTTTCCATTTTTTTCTACTTTCTCAGAGAGTGAAAAATATCCAGGACTTTTCACTATTCTCTTAGTCTCCTTTTCTCAAAGTTGAACAAAAAGTTTGAAAAGAAAGATCTAAACTAATATTGTCCTCTATCGGCATTATTCTCAGTTTCTTTTTCCTTCATCTGTCCAACTCTGTCCCAAAATGATTCTATCATTCATTTATAGTCACTTATGAAGCTCTTAATTATATGCAATATGTGAAGTTTCACAAATTCTGCCTTTTGTTCCCAAATTAGACTTGTAATTGACTCTACCCTTTTGTTTTCCGTTGACTCTGAGAAAGTCCATATTTAGCTTTCATATACAAGGGTACACATTTTATCAGAATAGGCTTAAGGGTAACGATCTTCCCCCTTCCTCTGAACTAACTTTTTCTTTCATCCTCCCTTTTTGCTACTTTCTCTCCATCACCCACCTCTTAATTGCTGAGCAAAATTCTTGTGCTAATATTATTTTCAGTATAGCAACACAGCATATAATGTAGATGAAATAAAACAACATAGTGTCACCATCTGTTATAAAATGGCTATGTTCAAGATACAGTGATGATAAAAATGGTGGAAATAAACTTGGGACTGAATGTGAGTTTACTCTTTAATGGATCAATTGTGAATATTATTTTAAAATTATACACCTCAAAATAAAAAAATATAGTTCATACTTTTGGAAAAAATTGGATATATGTTATTCACTAATAAAGCATTGGATCAGTAGAAAGATTTCATTAACAGGGCTATGTAACAGGAAAATATGATTGACTATATGGTTAGACAGTATTGATCAATTTGATAACATTTAATCAAAATAGCCATAAATGTGTGGTTTAGCTAATATATAATCACAATGATCTATAGTTTAAAACTTTCGTATCTATTATATAATTTGACTTTCAAAGATGTGGGGGAAGACATTATCCCCATGAAGAAATACATTTAGAGAAACTAAATATCTGGCCCTAGTAAAGAAGAGGTCTATTGCTTCAATCCCTTTTTACTTCGTCCTTCAAATTTGGAACATTTTCAATAATCCTATTCAAATTCCTTAATAGTTAAATTTCTAGTCTCTCCAGTATTCAGAATCACCATATGGAAAGTTAAGGTGCTTTTAACAATTTTTTCTTTTTTTCATTTGAAAGTTGAAAAATAGGTAAGCTCTCTAAGGAGTCCATCAAAAAATAGGTAAGCTCTCTAATAGTCCATCATAATGAGCACAACACACACACACATATGATCCATGGTCATAAGGGCACATTTACCAAAGATTTTCACACTTTAGGACTTTCCATCACAACTTTCACATGAGCGTTATCTATCTGCAAGTGATCACTAATGCACTGGTAGTTATAAAAACCATCCGTTCTTTGGGATCTCAATTCTTTAAATGTTTAAGGATGATTCTTGGCCCTTTGCTAGTTTCCAATATTTGGGTCATTGAAAAGTATCATTTCTTTTATACATATCCATGAAATATTTTATTAGCAAGTAGGGATTAAGAGTGAGTCATAAGAAGACGCCATCCAATAAACAAACCTACAATTAGGCTTACGTGTTCTAGTTGCATTCTCTCCAGTTCAAAGAGCATCACCATTCATTACACCCAAAGAAAAGCATGATGCAGTATCCCAAATAGAATTTTCTATCCTCCCAACCCTAACTGAAATCTTCAACTGAATGAACTTTCAGAGCCAGGTCTTCAAGGACCTTGAAGCTTATTTTATAGTTAAATGTGATCATCACTTCACAGAAATCCTCTTTAAAAGTAAATTCCCTTTCCTTGATTCCTTAGGAAAAAACATTCTTAATTTTTAAACAACCAACCACTAGTAGTACATACAATCTCTCCTTCCATTTCCCCAACTTATTTAGTATGAATCACTTGAGAAATAATATGTAATATGGAAGAAAGGAGTTCTGCCAGACAGCCTAATCTCACCAACTTCTTTCCAGAAGAGTGTTTAATCTACCAAACTAATTTCTTCTTTGTTCCCTACCTTCTGAAGAGGGAATGCATTTAAAAAGGAAGATGAAAATAAAATTTATTTATCCTAATATGAGTGATGGATATTATCCAATTTCCCATTTACTTTTAAAATTAGATACTTGGTTTACTGTGTAATGGATGGGGCTTAGATTGATGATAAAACCTCTCATTAGGTTTAGTAACTCCCATCCCAAATACATCTTATTCAAAAATTAAGGAGTGGCACATTCACTTCACCAACCGAGACTGCAGTTCTCCGTCTCCTGGGATCCTTTTTGCTTTTGCTTTCCATTCTAGTAGAAATTATGAGGAAATCTCTAGAATGAGAAAGAGGGTACTTTACACGTTTATTTTTAAAGTCAGGACATAAATTAATACTAGAGATAGCCCACTCTACCCCAGATGACCCCGACAATTCCACTATACGTACTATCATAGCTCTTAAGTTACGATGACTTTGGAAATGTTATAACAATATTTCTACGATTTATCCAGTACCACCAAGTGCAGATACTTCATCTCATTTGATACTAATAGAACGGTGAGGAAGATGTTCTCAATCCCATTTTACAGTCAAGGAGGTAGAGAATCAGAGAGGTCAGCTGCCTTCCAGTCAGGAAGCAAGCCAGAGTATGAACCCAAGCCCTGAGACTGAGAAGCCAATGTTCTTTATACCATATTTCAGATAAAGCTAGAGTTCTTTCAGCATAAGACATCAGCTATGACTTACATTCGTGCAAGGCAGTCAAAATATGTGTTGTGACACTGATGACTTTATTGCATAAATACCTGTAATGCACAGAAAGGAAAAGCTTTAGAAAAAAATCAACTACTGAATAGAGTATTAGTCAGGTCCTTACAAATAAATGTAGATGGATGGGATAAAAATAATTCCTACAGTTCTAGTTATCCAAATAGCAATAAAAATTACAAATGCAAATTTTAAACATATAAGCCCTTTACTTATTAACCCTGAAATAAAACAGTAAAAGATAAAAAATTTATATATGCTTCTTACCTTTAAAAAAAAAAAATCACACTAAAAAAAAAAAAAAAAAAAGAGCCACCATTCTTTATTGTAAAATGAACACCTGGCACCGGATCTTCTATTTTGATGGGAACTATTTCTGAAAAAGAATTATTTTACTTACCCTTTGTTTTTACAATGTAACAAATATAAACCTAAGGAAAATAAATTGAATGTAATAAATATTATCAAAACATTTAAAAATCATTCTCAAGCTAAAACTAAAAGACGCTCGTTGTGCTTTTAACAGCACAGATATCCAACTGCAAAAAACAAAGTTCATAAAAATTCACATTTCTTAAATGAAGAGAACTCATACTAAATTTTAAAAAGTTCAGTGAGATTTTTTTTTTCTGGTCACGATGGCGGAGTTAGGTAAATGCTAGGCTTGAATCTTCTCACAACCACATTGAAATTACAATTAAACTACAGAACAACCATCATTGAGAATTGCTTTAAGTCTAGCTGAACAGAAGTCCTACAACTAATGACATACAGAAGAAGACATGTCTAGACTGGTAGGAGGGAGAGAGATGTGGAACATGTGTGTGGCAGTTAAAAATCGGGAGGGATATCTCGACTGCAGAGGTCCCCCACTCATAAGCAAGGAATCCCAGGCCCAGACTGGGCTCCCCAGCTCAGGGTTCCAGTGCTGGGAAGAGAAGTCCCCACAACTTCTTGCTCTGAAAACCAGTGGAGACTGTAGCTGAGATGGAGGGCTGCTGGAGTCCCAGTTGCTTCTCATAAAGAGCATGTGCACGAACTTACTTGTTGACGACTCACTTGTTCTGAGCTCTGGTGCTGGGGCAGGGACATACCAGGAGATCTCAACTGTCTGGCTTCACGGAGAGGGCTGGAGGGGCAGCTTTCTCCAAGACAATAGTGCTGGCAGAATCCATTATTTCTGCGTGCCTCCTGGCTTGCAGCAATAGAAATGAAACATATCTGAGTCTCCAACAACCTGGTCAACACCTTTCACTGTGTGCTGGAGATACCCTGAGACCTCACTGCAGCCAACTTGAGGAACCACCCAAATTGCTTCCAGTGGCTCTTCCATACAAATGGCCTTGGCTCATGCTGCAGACTTTCCTAAAACCTCTCAAAGGCTCACAAACCCTGAACAAGCAGCATCTGGCCTCGGTGAGAACCTTAACTCTTCCTGAGCAGACCCAAGTCTGACACTAGCCGCAGTTAGTCTTGCTTCATGGTTTGTCCTTTCCCAGGCACCTGCAAGCCAAGCACAGATGACTGCCATTTACGGATTGTTCTGTGGCTCATGCGAGGTGGCCTGTGGCAGGGCACAGGCTGTGGCTAAACTTGACCTCCACTGGGGCCCCTCCCAGGAGGCCAGAGAACTGGCACGCCTGGTGACTGGCTTTGGACCCAAGCTGGAGCACCACCCAGCTGCCTCCATGAACGACACACCCAAGGGCTGACTGGGTAGGCACTAGAGCCCTGATAAAATAAATCATGCTCTGTAGGATCAGTGCCTGCACACCTCCTCCACTATAGTCATGGCCAGTCCTCATAACCAATGGGCCTGAAGGTCAATTTCTCCCATTGACATGCAAACAGCAACCAAGGGTCTACTACATCAGGAGGGCACACACAGCTCACACAAGGGACACACCTGGAGCACCTGGCTCGGGTGACCAGGAAGACTGTGCAACTGAGCCCCACAACACACCTACTACATAAGACCAGGAGACATAGCAGCCCTACATAGAAACAAACACAAGGAGGCACCTAAATAGGAAGACAAAGAAACGTCCCAAACAAAACAACAGAACAAAGCTTCAGGAAAAGAATTAATCAAAATGGAGACAAGTAATCTACCAGACACAGAGTTCCAAACACTGGTTATAAGGATGCTTAATGATCTCAGGGAGAACTTCAACAAAGAAATAGGAAACATAAAAATGGAGATAGAAAACACAAAAAAGAACTGATCAGAAATGAATAATACAGTAACTAAAATAAAGATTAGAGAGAATCAACAGATTAGATGAAGCAGAAGATACAATCAGTGATTTAAAAGATAAAGTAGAAAACATCCAACCAAAACAAAACAAAAAATCCAAAAAAATGAGGATAGTTTAAGGGGTCTCTACGATAACATCAAGTCTACCAACATTTGCATCATTGGGGTATCCAGAGAAAAGAAAACTAGGAACTGAAAAGGTGAAGGAATAATGATCGAAAACTAACCTGGTGAAGAAAATAGACACTCAAGTCCAGGAAGTGCACAGAGTCCCAAACAAGATGAACCCAAAGAAGTCCACACCAGGACATTTCATAATTAAAATACCAAAGAGAGAATCTTAAAAGCAGCAAGAGAAAGGCAATTAGTTACCTACAAGGGAGCTTCCGTAAGACTGTCAGCTTATTTCTCAACAAACTTTGCAGGCCAGAAGTACTGGTAGGATATATTCAAAGTCATGAAAAGCGAGGACCTATAACCAAGATTACTCTACCCAACAAAGCTATCAGTAAGAATCGAAAGAGGAGGAGCTAGAAAAAGAAAACAAACAAACAACAAAAAAACTAAAGGTGTTCATCACCACCAAAACAGCATTTCAAGAAATGTTAAGAGGAAGAGAAAGAGAAAGTAAAAAAAATGAGTAATAATATGGCAATAACTAGGTATCTATCAACAATTACTTTCTATGGAAGTGGATTAAATGTCCCAATGAAAAGATATGGATGGTGGTTGAATGGGTAAGAAAATAAGACCCTCACATATGTCGCCTATAAGAGACTTATTTCAGATCAAGAGTCACATACAGACTCTAAGTAAAAAATAGAAAAAGATATTTCATGAAAAGCAGGGGGAAAAAAAGTTGGGGTAACAATTCTTATACCAGCTAAAATAGACTTTAAAGGAAAGCCTACAATAAGAGACAAGGACCCAGGAATCTCACTTCTGGGCATTTATCTGAAGAAACCCAAAATGCTACTTTGAAGGGATAGATACATCCTTATGTTCATTGCAGCATTATTTACAACAGCCGAGGTATTGAGGCAACCTGGATGCCCATTAATGGATAAATGGATAAAGAAGAGGTCCACATATACAATGGAATATTAGCCAGCCATTATTTGTTTTTCTCTGACTTAACACCACTCAGCACCACACCCTCTAGGTGTTAAGTCAGAGAAACACAAATGCCATATAATTTCACTTACATGTGGAATCTAAAGAACAAAACAAACAAAACAGAAACAAACTGATAGAGAATATTTTGATGGCTGCCAGATGAGAGCGGGGTTGAGTGAGTGGGTAAAAAAGGGGAAGGGATTAAGAAGCACAAATTGGTAGTTACAAAATAATCATGGAGATATGAAGTGTAGCATATAGTCAATAATATTGTCATAACTATGTATCGTGTCAGGTGGGAACTAGATTTATTGGGGTGATCACTTCGTAAGATATTAATGTCTAATCACTATGTTGTACATGTGAAACTAATATAATATTGTATGTCAACTGTAATTGCAAAATTAAAATTTAAAAAGTAAAACAAATTCAGTGACATCTCTGAAATATGTATAACAAAAACGTATTTCTATATGCTAATTATATTTTAGCAACATTTTCTAGAGCAGCTATTTCTTAAAGCATTGAACAAGTTTATAAATACCTGAGCAATAATTGGTCTAGTTTGTACCTAGAGTGAGAAATCAAATTAAATTATTTATGATTCTATTATCTTTTTAACTAATGTGTACAAATTAAAAAGTAAGTAAAAATGTAAACTTAAGTACTTCCTGATCGGTTTGAGAATAATCTTTTTCTAATGGGGCAGGCATATATTTTAATAGTCACAGAAAAAAACAAAGACCATGATTGTAACAATGACTTGCTTTAAAAGTCAGGTAAATATTTATTTCATCTAACTTACAGAATTGTGGTTTCTTCTGTTAAAAAGTACATTAGGCTGTGTGTGCTACCTTATGCAAACTTGTCTGAGGCCAGTGAATGAACATATTTTATACTCCGTTGAGAGATTTTTATCAGTACACTTAAAGCAGCAGGGTGCATAATTAGGTATGCCTGCCATCTGCATAGCCCCCTCCAGGTGCTAGAGGCATTAGCTTTAATATTACCACAACATTAATTTTACTCCATTAATTTATGTCATTTGTCCTTTATTTCAAACTCAGATTGCCAAAACTAAAGCATTGAAGGTGATGACCCAATTCTGGTTTTAGTGAAAGCCTTAGAAACAAAATCTTAAACAACCTCATTAACTAAGAACACTTTTAAGAACAGAAATCGACTGGCTTGCACTCACATTTTAAAAAAGGAAGTCAATAAACAAAACCTTTCTGATTTTGGTGTAATAAGAGTTTTTCCAAAAAAAACAGTACATCCTGAGATCATTGTTTTAGGTGGCATTGACAAGGCACTAGAAAATGCTGAATCACATAATGAAAAAGATACTTTATTTTATTCCCTTTGAGTCCAGGGATGAGTCTACACTGAGTCATTAACACCATTCTAACATTTGCCGTTCATTCTCCCTTTCTAATGAGTTGAGCAGGAGTCGAGTTCTGATCCTTGTTAGGCCATAGTATCCTGATAGAATTTAATAACATGGCTGCTGCTCATAGTTACTTTATACTTATGGCAAATGATACTGTTTTTCCATTTAAAACACTGAGGTATAATCCCTCTTTTAAGCATATTTAAGTTAAAAGTTCATGTACTTTAAAGAAAAAAATTTTAATAGTAGAGCAATATGAGGATATGGAAAATATCACGAATGTTGTATGCAAAACTGAAATTTTGGTATAAGTTGATTTGATCTAACTTCACAAGAATAAGACATGATCATATAAAAATGAAAATTGAAGGCTATTAAATAAAACTATTGAATTTATATTACTCTATGTGTTCTAGGATATAACATGGACAACTACTATCATTTCTTGATAGCTTATCCTATACACGGTATCAATGGCTTATATACAGCTATCTCCCTTAATTTTCCAAAGCAAGGCGGATTTGCCAGTTTTACTGAACGGAATAAGGTATATTTAGGTTAATGAAATTTAGGGAAGTGGAGCATTGAATGCCAAATATTTCAAGGTAAACTCAAGCGCAAAATCTTAGTATCTAGTACACTGACAACAAAAGAAGAAAGAAAAAGTATGCTTTCCAAGGATTACTGTATCTGTTTCTGAAAATACGCACACACAGAGGAGGAGAGTGGGGGAGCTATGAAGAAAGGATAAAGTATTTGCAAACGACACAACCTTCTGAAAAAATGTCCAGGTTAAATGAACACATACAAGCTCCCTCTTCAAAGCTGCCTAAAGCAACCTTTTGATAGTACTTTTGGAAACCTCAAGAAACATTTCCAGTGAGAGAACTCTGAGACCATAACCACAGATTTTCCCTCCTTCTAGACAGAATTATTTTTAAGGGTCTACTACTGAACTTCAGTACTAGACTGATGAATACAATTCTTAGACAAATAATATAACGTAATTATTTTATAATTTACATCAAAATAGACAATATGTAATGCCTGTATTCTGAAGGGAAAGAGAAGCTGCAATGTGAAGTATACAAAAATTACTTTATGAACATTTGTTATGATTTTTCATGTTCTTTCATTTAGAAATTTTCTTCCTGCCAACATTTTTTTTCCCTCTTGAGGTAACAGAGGCCAATCTCACCCTTTAGAAAGGGGTAAAGTTGAACATTAATTCCTAGTAGACAAAGTTGAGGAACATCTTTTCACAAATCAAATGCATTCCAGAATACTCGTCACTAACAGAAACAACACACCAAGGCTGCTGAAAGCAGGTGATGATAGTTTTGACATTCCCACACCTCAACCAAAAAAAAAAAAAAAGGAAAAGAAAGAAAAGCCTATTGACTCCTCCCTGCAGGCATCCTTTCAACTTCTCCATTCTCTGACAAGAGATCTGAAGAAAGGCTCTAAATCATTGTGTGGCAGTCATTCTCAGACAATACAGATCCAAGGCCGCTTAGTACAGTATTGTGTCTCAGAGCCAGGAAGAGTTTCCTTTGCTTCTTCAAATCAATCAAAATCTGCTGTATCAAGATTCTCAAAAATAAAACAAACAAAAAAACCCTCTCTTTTTGCTTGTCTTATCTTTCATGAATTATAATCTTTTAATGCTTCCAATTCAATCTTTGTTCTGATGTATAAATTCTACGAACTTGCTACACACGTCATTGCTACTCCTGCTGTTACATATCAGCCAGAACTGAAGTTAAAACAGTTTATCATCATCCTTTTGGAGGAGTCACAAAGAACACCAGAAGTGTGTGGTCTTCTTCAGTGTGATTTAATAGTACAATCATTTATATTGAACCAATTATGGTCAATCCATGGTCTTGAGTTGTACATGGCATTAAAATTACAATGCTCATCTATTCAAACTCTTTACTCAAACATCTCCTTTTTTTAGCACATAGAAGTCTTACATTTCCAGGAAAAAAAAAGAAAAAAATATATATATATGAAGAATACATTATACATTTCAGGCACTTCTCTCCAAGGGTGATGAATCTATATTCTTTTCCTCTCAATCTTTTTACCCCTCCCTTCACGTTCTCTAATTTTATTAATTAATAGCAATTCAGGAGGAGAGCTTTTCCCAAGTGTTTTTATATCCCTACAATAGCATTCCCACTGTTTGTTTTTTGCATTAAGTATGAAGGCTGCAGCTAGCTACCTGAACAAGGTAATAGCATGAAATGAATCATTACTATATTTTAATCATTCATATGTTCAACATGCATGTATAGAGCCACACACAATAATAGCTAAGGATTTAAAAACAGTGAAGATACTGCATTAGTTTCCCAGGGCTTCCTAACAAAATGCCACAAACTAGATGGCTTATAGCAACATAAATTCATTCTTTCATAGTTCTGTAGTTCTGGAGGCCAGAAGAAATCGAGGTAGAAACAGGACCACGTTCCATCTAAAGACCTTAGATAAAAATCCTTCCTTGCTTCTTCCAGCTTCTGGTGTCCCTTGAAGTTCTTTGGTGTTTGTTTTTGTTTTCTTTCCTTCGTCTTTACATGGCTTCCTTTTAAGGATTTAGGGCCCACCATAGTCTAGTATGACCTCAACTCAGCTTAACTATTACATCTGCAAAGACCCTATTTCCATAGGTCATGTTCAGAGGTTCTTGGTGGACATGAATTTTGGGGGGATGCTATTCAGGCTAGTACAGGTATCCATCCAGCTGTTCTTCTTGGGGTATTGCCACATATTTACTCCAACTTTAACTTGGTTGGTTAACTTCCACAAAAATCTCGTTGGTTAAAACTTGCACAAGAGGGTAGTGCAGCTTTCAGTAGCCTAGTTGGCATATCCTCATGACAGACCTTTAAGTGATGACTAAGAAGCCAGATGTCTCACTGGGATACTAAAATAAATTCTGTTCCATCAAGTACCTGGGTTTACAATGAACGGTGAAGGACAGTATTGACCGAATTGTCACAATGTGTAGTTTTGTTCATTCATTTCTTGTAACTAAGAATCACAGAATTCTTATATTTTAGAACGAGATACAAGGTTTGAGATAAAGTAACCTATCATTTTACAGAGGAGATGAACCAGAAGGAATGCACATGTTCATTAGCTAATTAGGTGCAGAACCAGTAGAACAAAGGCTCCCCAATTCCTTGCTCAGTTTTCAAATTAGACTTTTCATATTTGTTAATATAAACAATTTTCATTAAGATTTTCCATCTGAACAGACTTCAGCTCTTGACAAACCTAAAGAGCAAGTTAAAATATCACTGCATTAATGGCATCTCTGAAAAATGTATACAGGCAGGACACTTCATTTTCTACAATGCTGTTCATCTTCCTCTGCTCCACGAGTAGTCTACACGAATCTTTAGCATTAGTAAAATTTCTGGATGTAAAAAATACTGAGCTTTTCCTAATAATGTCCAAAATTCCTGTAATTGTAACTATGGACACCATATGTTCAATTAAACATAAAACAATTTTAAATTATAAATCTTGAACAATGTAATAAAGCTTTTCCCCAGAAGAAAAAACAAACAAAAATATACGTCTGCTTCTTTATTCGTGCACCATGAAACTTCTTATTTATTCACTTCAAATCTGCATTTACACAAAAGTGGTGTAATAAAATATCTGTACACTACTTCTGTTACAAATATAGATAATATTTAAAGTGACTTTATATATTCTAATGTAGGAGTTTCACGCTCTAAAATGGGAATGAACACATGATAATTCCTCACCAGTTGTCTCAATAAACAGCTCCATCTGTTTCCCTTAGTCTTAAACTATTGTATTATAAGATGTTAATATAAGGCAATGAAATGAAGTTATGTTAATCCCCTTAATTTTTCTATCAATTTTCTAGTGGCATACAACCAAAATAATTACTAACACATTGCTTTTTTCTCTGTCATTAAGATTAATACTAACTGAAAACCAACTGCACAGCGCGCTAACACATTTTTAGTGTTGCATCAGTTAAAACCAGCACTAAAGATTCTGAGAGGGTTCTATGTTTCCCCATGGTTAGCACGGCTGCTTTCTAGAGAAACAACAGTCAATGAGCGCAGCATCATCATTTTACTTATAGAAACATGGAAATATTTTGTAACAGGTCAAAAATGAAAATGAACATTGAGATGTGCGTTCAGTATTTTCTTTGCAAACGTAGAGACGTTGCTTTAGATATTTGCTCTTTACTCAATCTTAAGACTACCATTTTAGGAGGAAAATACATATATATATATTAAAGGTGGGGAGTTTCAATTTTTTTATAATATTCAAAATTTTTAAAAACAGTATTTTTAAAGATTCTCAAGATAATTTTTTTTTGTTTTGTTTTGTTAGAAATAGGGAAGAGAAGGTAGACTGAGAAAACAAGGTGTTTTTATAAAACTCGGTTTTTATCTTTTATTTTATATTTTCATTTTTCACCCTAGTGTACCGAAGCCATTTCTCTTAGCTTAGCTTCAGAATTATTTTTTTCTTCCTCTACTAACCAGTTTAGCACATAATAACTTTTGCCCCATGATGATAAAATGTCAGCTATCTTCATGAGGACAGACTGGATTTAAGTATGCAAACATTCCTACCTTTGAATTTATGTTCACAGTACACAAGGAGAAAGGAAAAAATGATGCTAGGTTATAAGAAAATCATTTCCATATGAGAGCAACAAATTTAAATGATAACTTTTCCCTACAGTTTTGAAGAGCACGATGAACAGAGCATGGGAAAAGTGATCAAAAAGACCAGTTCCATTCTCTTTCCAGGGTGGGATGTGAGTGAGGGGTTGAGTTGGTTCAATTCTGGCCGCCGCTTCAGGAAAGAACCATCAAAGTGACGGTGCCTTTTGTCCGCTTGAGGATGGCAACGGCTTCTTCATGGGTCACCCCTTCTAGACTCTGCCCATTGACAGCGATGATCTGATCACCCCTCTTTAAACGCCCATCTTCAGAGGCTGCTCCCTGAAATTATAAAGTAGGCTTGTTTACTTCTCAAAACAAGTAGTTTTGTGAGCAAAAACTACTGCCTCACAGCTATACGGCAGAAAGGAACTGAACAAGAATTTAAATTGCTATGCATGCACACACACATTACTCTCAATGCTGCGTGGGTGAGCCACAGCCATTAAGCAATGGTGACCATACACAAAGGAGGCCTTTCTCCCAAACGGTTTGAGCACCGAAATTCTTATCTGAGAGAGAATTTAGCAGTAGATACATGAGTTGGATGTTTTTTTTGGCTGTTCGGCACAGCAGGTAGGAACTCAAATTAATAACACTATTTGGAAATTTGCCTAGTAGGGATGATTTCAAAGAATCCAGTATTTTTTTTGTTTTGTTTTTATCCTTTTAAGAAGACCTATAGAAAGAAAACAATGGATTAGGTACGAACAAAAGCAGTTTTACAGGAGAGGGCATGAGGGCCATGGAACCCAAAGATATGCAGAAGCATACAGCCCACATGCAGTTGACCAGGGCAGGACAAGGCACACCTCCTCCTAATTTTAATTCTATTTCTTTCTGTGGTTTTAAAAAGGCAGCTCAAGCTTGTTGGTTCTTTACTTCCCAAGGGTAGATGGAGTCTTCCGTATTTTTTACGGGCCCTAAACGATTAAGATTAAACACAGACATTGCTGTTTAAAAAAGAATCCCATCTTAAAGCATGCTTATGGTAGGCAATTATGCAATTAAATATAAGATTAAAATATGGGAAAGTTAATGAGGAATCCATAATGATGAAATTCTTAAAATATGTTCTAACTAGCATGCCTTAAATAAATTGTTCCAAGGCTGAAGAAAAGGACTGCATGACTCTTCTATTCACTGGCAAATGCTGTTTGTATTTTTGGACATACCAATGGCTGTTAAAAATCTCATAAATTAAGCCTATAGCTTGACTGCTATAGATTCAGCACTTTAAATTGGTTAAAAATAATATATTTTTTTCAAAACAATAAAACAAAACTGCCCTTGGTAGGCACTTCACAGGACCATAGCACTAATCTCAAGCTCCTGTATCAAATCTTTTAATAGGTTTTATGTAAGTTTTATCCCTTTGCACTGTAAAATTTTGAAATTCTGGATTTTCTCCTACAGGAAATTTTGCCCAATTTTGTAGCTGCTCCTGAAAAAATGTCTTAAGAACATATTAACAATAATTATATGGGTTTAAATTACGTTAATAGCTTCACCAGTGTTGCAATAACTTCATCATATTCTAAACATTCTTAACATAGAATAGGTTACTATATAATTACAACTCTATACTAATGGTTTTCCTCTTTTTTTTTTTTTTTTTTTTTAATTGAATCCCTTAAGTGCAAATGCTGATTTACTGTAGGTGATAGAGCTTCTGGATACCCTTCACTTTTTTTTAGTTATTATTTTTCTATTTTATTCAACGAAATTAAACTGCAAAATAAATGCCCTATTAATCTGCATATGTTTTATGTACATTTCCGTGCCTGTTCTATATTTCACAACAACAATGCAAAGAAAAAGATATGCCAGCAGTTTACAGCATACATATTTAAAATGTCCCATTTTCAAAAGATATTCAATCATATGCAACTTGTGTTCAAAGGGGAAAGAAAAGGCATTACTGTCTAACTGTAAAGTCCATTAATATTTTCATGTATATTGTCAAGAATTCCCATGGAATTTCAACTTGGGCCTATTTTTCTTTAAACACTACTAACCCTCAAATTGGACAAAAATATTTAATGACCTGTTCCTACAGGGACTTCCAAAAGAAAATGATCAACTGTTAACCATTTGGCGTTACCTCAGGCCATAAACTAATAAGCCAGCTGCTGACCACTCTTAATGAATGTTCGGGGGGGAGAGGGTGGTTAAAATTTGCAAGCTTACCTTCGCAAACACTGTTTTAATATAAATGGGTAAGTCTCCATGAGGGCTGCCATATCCTCCCACTATACTGAAGCCTAAGCCATCTGGTCCTCGGTCTAGTGTAATAGACTTACACTGTGGAGGTCTACAGTGAAAGGAAGGAAAAAAGAAGTTTTTGGATTAAAAAAACAGGTTTTATGGTGATTCTGTAAGTTATGGATTATCTGACATCCACATAGAACTAGCATCATTCTTTGTGTTACTGCTAGCATGTTATGGGTATTTTGGGGTTGCTTAAATGGTCAGTCATTGTATACTGTACTCAGCATTTCAAATTTATATCAACTAATGAAATTCTATGTAAAACCCAAATTCTATTACTCATTTACAGTTCTCCCACACTAACACATTCACAGCATGTTTTCATGGCAAGGAGAAGCTCCTTCTTTTCCCAGTTTATTTAAAGTGAAAGGGTTAAAGTGCAGATGACCATCACGGAATAAGTCATCAGTATTCCCAAACTCAGAGAGAAAATCGAGTATAAACAATGTAAAAGCTGCATCAAATTATTCAAAAAGTTCTAATATGCTCCTCCCTTCTCCTCTATGTTCTAATTCTTTTCTACTCAAGCGTTGACTAACTTGAATTTTTTAAAATCAAAAGATGACTTATGAATAGGCAATGGTGGCATTTTTCAAAGGGCAAATCTGACTTGTTCCGTGTCACACAGGATAGGATATCAAGAGTAAAACGTTTGCCCCCAAAAATCTCAAGAGATGAAAATGTTGGATGGGCAGTGATGCCTATCTATCTTTAATAAACTAAATCCATGCCATAATTATTTAACAGCTTAGAAACACTTAGTTTTCGTAGCTCATACCTCATCGCCTATTATTTCACCTTTATGTGAGTCGTAGGGACATACAAACCATAAGACATGAGCGTACCCTAAATCATCCTGAAATATACTGCTTGATGTCAACCCAGTGAAAGAAAGGCTGGAACTGGCAGCCTCCTGCTGATGCCCTGTGACCACACTCACATCTCCTCCAGCAACCACCTGTGCACAGGAGAAAGACAGAGAGAAAACACATACTCATGTGGCTGGAGACATCAGTAATTCTTCTTCAGAAAGAGCACTCGGATTAAATCATGTATTTTACTCTCCATTTAATCATTTCTGTTAACATAATGTACAACTAAAGAAAAGGAAATTTCACACGGTCCAGAGGCCTCTTTAATTGACAGTACAAATATTCTACTAATTCAATTCTACCAAATTCTCTGATGCTTTTCAAACATGCTCTCTTATGCAATTAATTTTTAAAGATCTTTAGAATACAAGCCAGTCACTCACATCACTTAAAATTCTAACAATTGATCATTTACTACTAAGACCGTGTATTTTTTTCCCTTAGATAAATAGCGTGAAACAATAAATGCATCAGAATAAATGCGGCAGAATGTGTTTTCTTACAGACTTTCTTGGAACTCTCAATGTAATCATTTATGTGCAAATGAAATATTAAATAATAGCAGGATATTTAAGCATTTTTACTGCTTTAACATCAAAGCTCAAGTGTCCTCAAGCTACCCATATTCTGAATAGTGCGTGGGATAAAAATCCTACCTGCATCTCAATGGAGCCAGAGGCATTTTTCAGTAAGTTAACTGCTTGGGTGTGAGTCATCCCCTCGGTGGATGCGCCACAGATAGTAACAATCCTATCCCCAACCTGCAAGGAAAGAACCATCTGCTAAGGCAGCCATGGAGAGAGTGACACTGACACCTGAACAACCATTTCCTTCTCTACCTTGCACATCACAATATACTGTTATCAGCAATGGAAATCTACCCAAGGAAACCATTTATGCCAAGAAGCATAAAAAGAAGCTGCACATAAAGACTGAGCTCTATATATAGTCTTTAGGAGAAGGGGGAAAATCATTCTTCCTTTATCTTCATTTTTCCTTGGTAAGACATTGCTTCCAATTAAATGAATACAATATCTGATGTCATTTGGAAACCAGAATTTCTCTGGACATCATTATTATACACATTAGATGTGACTCTATGGCAGGGATGTGCAAAGGGTGGTCCAAAGGCTAAGTCTCTGGCTCACTGATGATTTTGATTAATAAAATTTGCTTGGAAGACAGCTGTGCTTATTTACTGGCTTTCACTGCGCAGAGTTGAGTAGTTGTAACAGAAACCTGTATGACCCACAAAGCCTAAAATATTCACTATTTGGTTCATCACGGAAAAGTTTTCTGACCCCTATGCTACGTGTAACAATCAACTTTTAAGTGTTGGTCATAAATTTAAATATCATAGGAGATTGAACCATTACCAATTTAGAGACTATTTTAACTAAGAGGTGGTTACATTTCGAGACCCCCTCATGTGTCAATTGACACATGAGGCCATACAAGATATTACTTTACACTTTAAATGGAATATTCACATGATTTTGCAGCTGAATAGCTAGCATAAAGCTCTACATTTGGATAATCCCTCAACTTGGAAGAAAGTTTTGTACAGTTTTCAACAATTTAAGTCACATTTATATTGAACTTCTGCAAAATTGATAAACTAATCCAACATAAATGATAAATTTTCAATTTAATAAAGTTTAATTGGCATCTAAACCAATGAAATATGTAAGGAAAAAAATTTTCACCTCATACTGGTATTCATAAACACTTTCTGTTATCTTTTAACTTTTTCCACAGAGTTTCAAACAGGTAAAAAATATTATGAAATAACAGTAAACAACAGTAGGGGGGAGGGAGGTGGTAGATGAGGGTAAAAGGGATCAAATACATGGTGATGAAAGAACTGACTTCTGGGAGGTGAACACACAATGTGATAATATAGAGGATGTATTACAAAATTGTATACCAGAAACCTATGTAACTTTACTAACAATTGTCACCCCAATAAACTTTAATTAAAAATAAATAAATAAACAAACAACAGTAAATCTTCCCATTTAATTTACTTGCAAATTTGCATGCAATAGCAAATTCTACTCTCTTTTAATTTTCTTCATCTTTCATTCAAAGCAAGTCCTGCTGTGACTGGGTTACCTGGTTCAAAAGCAGATAGACATTTAAAACTGCCTACAATAGGTGGCCAGATTCAGAGGGATTATCAAAACTCTTGCCAAATTTGCTAGGGATACCAGGGCTATTAGTAACACTTACTCTGAGTTTCTGGGTCTGAGCTGCAACACCATTCGGATGCATCATTGCAATAAATATAGGAACATCACCAAGTGGGCTGCCCACTCCTCCAGCAATGCTGATTCCCAGTGAGTCACCAGGCCCCTGTCACGGAAGAGAGAATATTTTGGTCAATGTGATATTTTTAATTGACTTTTGGTTCCTTTGGCACAATATTCTATAGTTTACTCTGATCCTCTAGGTGTGAGGGTGGAAAATAAACCTCAAGAAAATCGCATTACTTTACGTGACAAAGGTCCTTGGTGAGATTTAAGAAAATAAGCATCTGTTCAGGAAGTAAAAGAAATCGCACATAGTAAGTGAAAATCGTGTTGTGGGACTGATGAAAAGAAGTTAAACTGATGAAGTGAAAAGGGCACCATATCTGGAATCAGAGACTTGCGTTCAAGGCCAGGAACCCACACTTACAAACTCTGGGACCTGGACCAAGTCTGCTCCTCTCAGTGAATCACTAGATCGTCACTGACAAAGTGGAAAGGACATTACCTCTCACAAAGGGCTGCAGGAAACATTCAATGAGACAGTGATGGATAGCACAGAGTGTCTCATGAATGTTCAGCACATGGTAAAGGCTCAATACATCATAGCTGCTTTTATTTCTCTCTTGGGCATGGCTGTCAGGGAAATCTGTTTCAGGAGAATAGGGAGAATCTGTTGAAGGCAAAGGCCCACTTATGAGAAGTATGAGAAGTGAGAGCTGGGCATTCTACTGTATGGAGTGAGCTGTTGCCATTTTTGGCAATACAAAATATGCCAACACTGATTTTTCAAACAAGGTACTACGGTCAGGAAATTCAGCAAAGACTGTATTGTGCTATTTCGATTGTGTAGAATACGTAATTTTTCAGATGGTACTATTGAAAAAGTAAGACAGCTACCAGGAAAATACACATACAGATGCCTCTGAAGTCTACAAAGCTTGCATTGTTTTCTTTCCCAAGTTACCTTTTTTATTTCAAGTGTTCTTAATCCCTGTATTTCAGATGTCACTATAAAGGTAAAAAGGAGATAATATGGTTATTAAGGCATTTTTTTATGTCCATTTAAATTTTAGTCAATGTCTAGAGCTGGATGGGACTAAGTGAGATACTCTTTTTTTAAGGGTTTTCAAAGTTGCTAGTACACGTGATTAAATTTGTCTCACATAGGAACTCTTTATTTCTCCAGCTGGAAAAATGCACACACCATCCCATTTCTCCCCTCTTATTTTAAGCATTGATTATATAACTGTATAATCTACTTTGCGTGAATCAAGGACAGAATGTGCTTTGGATAGAAAGACAAATGTGCACAGCTGAGAAGAATAAAGTCAAGGGTGCGTAAAAAAAAAAAATTCATGGTCTTAAGTGCCTAAATTTCTAGACTATTAGTCATATTGCAAACAGAGAATGCCATATGGTGAGTTTCTTAAATTTGAACAACTTTCAACCAATGCTTCAAGCCAAAAAACCCTCTGCATCATGACTTCATGTAATTAAAACACAGGAGAATCATATTAATTTTCTCAATCAAAATTTTTGCAATCCTCATAGACAAAGAAGGCTTCACTTAATGACACCTTCTGATTTATTGGTGTTACGTTAAACACAGAAAGGAAGTAAAATTCAAGTACAGAAAAAAATTACAGACTCCCGATTCTAATGTTTCGTATGTCTTGTAGGGTAAACAGCAAAAAGGAAAAGCTGCCATGTTGTTCAGAATTTTTGCTAACGCACATCTTTGCACCTGTATTAGGATATGGAATAATTCTGGGAGAAAGAGAGCTCAGAAGTAAATTTAAAAAGGAAAGGAAATCTGTGTTAATGGCCAAAATTTAAACCAGTAAATCACATTTAAAATATCAAACCATTCTTACATGCATTCTTTGAGCTAGTTTCCAGTGCCTCAGATGTACTGGATCCAGAAAGTGGAAAAGTGAACGATGACAGGCTGCCTTCACTCATCTACAAATATATAACAATTATTTTAGAAAGTTCTGGAACTAATAATGGCCCCTCTGTAGCACTTATTTCAGAATTCAATTCTTTTAATCTAGAGAGAAATACCTGTTAAGTAACACTGGCATTTGATAATTTGATGGACAATTGAAACGGTCTCTACTGATTTTTTTGTTTTGAAGGAAGAATTTGCCTAGTGACCTAAATCAATTGAAGCTAAAAGGATGAATGAAACTGATTCCACCCTCCCTAAACTTCCAGTGGAGTTTCATAATCTCATTCAAGCTAATCCTCTCTAAATTTAAACCAATGTCATTCATAGATGGAGACTTAAAATCTGCAGACTTAGGGCCAGTCAACATGAAACTGACGGTAGTCATTAAGGGGTGAGTAAGGGGTCTTTAAGCACAGATTGATGACAATGTGGCTTCTATCATCAGAAGACAAGACTGAGGCGAGGGACCTGCCAAGTGACGTGAACTACGTAACACCGTACACAGGGTGGCGAGCATCTGCAGTTCACCTATATGGGATTTTCTTATAACCAACATGAATATTGATTGATAAATGTTTGTTATAAAATACTTCAAAAATACATTATCTTGGTAGGCATTCATATATTAATCGGTTAACTTTTGAGATTATGGGAAAAATAATCATGTCAGGAAAGAAATGAGGTTCCTTAGAATACCTGCAAACTACTCAAGAGCTATACAGTGGTACCTCGGTTTCCCCATAGAAAGTAATGCAAAATGGATTAATCCGTTCCAGACCTTTAAAATCAACCCCTAAAACTGCAAATTTAGCATGAATTTTACTATCTAATGATACCATGGATCCATAAAATTTATGGCATTCGTAAACCAGAATGTTCGTCAACGGAGACAATCAAAAACTGAGGTACCACTGTACTTTGCTTACCTGTCCAGTTTCAGCTCTTGCTCTTCCCTGTTTGAATCTCCACACCCCACTCCCCCAAGCTGCCAGAGAGCTAGGCTGTGTCCATGACTCTGACAGACCTACAGCCAAAGCCAACTTTGAGCTCCCTTTGGCATGTGGAATGCATCACCCCCATGAATCCCACAGCTACGTACCTGGCTATTTTGAGAAGGCCTCCTCTCTGAATGGAAGGAACCAGCTTTGATTCTTCCGACTTCCAAGGTCACAGTACCTAGGGAACACTGGGGGAGCAGTTGTTTTATAGAAATGTTTCAATAAAATGCTACAGCAATCTTTAGAAGCATATTTTACTCTTCAGGACTTAGGTTTTGAAAGGCATGTTCCTTTTGGAATTTCCATAGGCAAGGATAGCTCCAATGCTTTGTAGAAAAAGGCTTTTATAAAACATTAAAACAATTCAAAATGACAACAAAAAGCACCTGCAACAAGACCAAGTGTCTGTCTTATGACCTCATACTTTTACATGGAGATTTTTTTTTCTTCTGCCAAGGTAATGAGAAATTAAGAACTGAGCAATTATCTCAGGAAACACTGATTTAGATTGGCCAAATGAACTAAATAATTCAGGTCTAAAAGCTAAACCAGTAAAATAACTTGTTTTGCCCTTAATAGTAGAGGTACTCAGACAATTGGGTAAACTCTCTATATTTACATTGTACCTAAATATACCTATTCTATGATACTTAAATAAGCCATACTGCTACAAACACAAAACAAGAATTAAAGATAATTTCCGTGTGGCCCTTTACAAGAAGTGCATTTCATCACAGGCATGCAAAAATGCTGTATGTAGTCTCATGTGGAAAGAGGTGTTTGCGATCCTGGGTTTTTGCAGTCAGAAACACTGGTTTAAATCAGGCTATGTGAGCTTAGTAGATGTCTACTTTGATAAGTCTTTTATGCTGCATTTTTAAAATGGAGCCCATTATAGGTTGTTGTGATAAGATAATCCACATATAATGCTTATGACAGTGTCTAATGCAAAATAGTATTTACATAAATATTGGGCACTGATATTATTACATTGCTTCTGAAAGAGTTTTCAAGGGATGTGTTCCTCTTAAAAACGTTAATCATGGATCAAAAAAGTTTTGGAAAGTCAAGACTTTACCTAGAATATCTATAAGTGGTTTTGTTTGTTTGTTTGTTTGTTTGTTTGTTTTGGGGAACCAGGAACTTATGAAAACCTTCTTGAATCTACTTATATTTCCAGCTTACACAACTGCAGAGGTTAACAAATTCCATATATTAAGTATTCATTATGTAAAGTTAGAACTCTTTCATCTACCTACAGCATATCCCTTTTAAACCTCAAGGGTATCTATTAAAATTTTTTAAAGATAATTTTTCTGTTATAAAAGCAATTCATCCTCAAAAGAAAATTTTGCAAAATAAAATAAAAAAAGAAGGAAAACAAAGGATTCCATAGTTCTAATGATTACCTCATATTGTTAAAAGACTTACAAGATTTTATTTTATAGTTGTTTCTACACTGTATATACAATTTTGTCTCCCATTCTCTGCTGATGTTTCTTCATATTAATTAATAATTATCCTGAACATGATTTTAAAGATACATTTGCCATGCACCTTTGCTGTATTTACCAAACTTTGCAGTTATATCAACTGTATTGTTTCCAGTTTTTCTATTATTACAAATACCACTGCAATGAACCTTATGTGCATGAAGTTTTTTGTGTATTGAAGATTATTTACCACTGAACTATGGTCTTTTTCTTATATCGTATTTGAGAAAACATTTTAAATAAAGAATAGTCAGTACTTATTTCACTGTGATAGCTTGATGTTAAATTCTCTTTCTTCTATACGTTTGCACATACTTATTTTTGGCATTTGACTTTTACCTTTAGCAAAGCAGCAACAGCTTCTTGTGTGGCATTACGGACGTCTTCTCCATTCACCATTAATATCTGGTCTCCCTGCATCAGTCTTCCATCAGCATCTGCAATTCCTCCTTTGACAATGTCTGACACAAAAACTCCAGTGTCATTTCTGCAAACATAATTTTGAATTTCAATATTATTATCTTTTTCTCAACTGTAACGTAATGCTTGTTTAAGGAAAAGCTAACATTTTTTAACTGAAAATTTTACGTCTAATTTTATGACTTTAAAAGTTTTGTTTTCAAAGCAACACTAGGGCAGCATTAGAAATAATTTTGGTGATAAATAGCTTAATATTTCATAATATTGCCATAATATTTCATAGATCAAACAGGTCTTTCATAAGCATATTTGTTCAACAATTATATGCTGTGAGTAGAAGTGGCTACTATTACAATCACTTTATGGGTCACACAGCTAATGAATGGCAAAAATGGGACTTACGAGTCCGTGTAAGGGCGCTAAATGTATTGTTCTTCCTGTACCATAATGAAGCGTGAACAGCTATTGACCGGTCGCTATACAAATATGTTGCTATTATCATCAACATCATTAACATTACTGAAAATGAATAACAAATGTATATCTCAAACTGAAACCATTTGTTACCCAAAACTTAAGTACCACTGCTGTGATGTCTTTTAAATCAAATCATTATGTATCTAACTTTTCGTACAAGACAGATTTATGCAAAATGAACAAATACTAATTTTATTCCGGTCTTTTATTCCCAAAACCATAAATAAACCAGTAAGTTCTTGTTAAGATAAAGATAACTGTCAGTAGAAATGTTTAGTGAAAGCTGATTACACCACTGTTCTTGTCAAGGTCATGACCTCAAACAAGCCATTTCACTGTCTGATCCTCTGCTTTCTCATATATCTGTTCATATTACTTATATATAAACATTTAAATAAATTAGGCATTGAATTTATGTATATTCACCAATCTACCATCCCAGTCTCTCACTTTATGCTTTCTGTTCCCTTTTGATGGCATACTCTTGTTCATGCTGATCCTTCTCCCTAGAATATCCTCTACCTCCTTTAACAGATCAAGTATCACTTATCACTTTTAGCTTCAGCTCAGGTACCTCTTTTTAAAGAAGTTTTCCTAATCTACTTTCCTTAAATAGTGTCACTTTGTACCATTCTTCTTTGCTTCCATGGATTCTTCCACAATGCGTTTCTGTCCCTCATCGGAATTTAAGATTCCTTTGTTGCAAGAATATATTTCATTCTCATTTACCAAACTGTGAGTTTTCTGAGGTCAGGAACTATGTCTTATTTAACTTTATTCCTCAGAACCTAATGTATCTCCTGGCACACAGCAGGTACTTAAAAATACAAAACGGCTTTTTGTCTAGTCCCTTCAAAATCCTCCAAAATACTGACTGAAAATTTTCAAAACAAATCTCTTTGGCTGTTCCTCTGTGAGTGGGCTGGCAATAGCTACATATAGAACATTAGCAGTTGATAAAGAATCTACAACTACTAGTACTCTTTAGAAGAATTTAAAGTCAATCCTCTCCAAAAGGTCATTGGGGTTGCCCTCTTCGGTCTTACCTTTTACCAACAATACTTAATCCCAGGCCTTTTCCAGGCTTCTTCTGCAGCTCAATGGTGAGGGTGTCACACACGTCCTCCTCTTTGTATGGGGCCTCATCTCTGTAGAGCGTCAGGCGCACTCTTTGTGGTGTTTGTCTCAGGACATTTATTGCTTCATCATGTGTGGCCTTTCTCAAGTCAATTCCATTCACCTGTACAGAAATGGGACACAGACTGTGAGGAATCAGGTGAGTTAAGGAAAGTGAAGAAAAGTAGGGCGAGGGGGAGGAGTTGGAGGAAAGTGAGAGGGAAGGGGAAGGAAAGAGGGAGAAAAGGAGAAAGAAACACACAAACTCACAAAGACCACCCTCCCCAGAGTAGTCTTTTTTCTGTTTACTGTAAAGATCAAATACACATCATTCTATACCTCTAAAATCTGATCTCCAGCCCAGAGTCTTCCATCTTTACATGCTGCTCCTTCTTCATAAACTTCGTGGATAATAATGGCACCCTAAGGACCCAGACAAAAAACACCCATGCTTTATCCCATTTTCCCTAGGAATGGTGAACAGCAATGGAGTCAGAACACTGTACTTTTACAGACAGCGATAAGGGTTATACACTCACTGGATCCATATGTGAGTCATATATCAAAATTCAAAGAAAAGTGTAACAACTTTCTAAAAGGCTCAAAGAAGCTTATACTTCTTTCCAATGATGGAAAAGCTTTAAGATAAAAATTATAAAATACATAAATCTCACACAGATATACAATAGATATGCATTACCTTTCCTACCCATATGAAATGATTAGATTTTAAAAGCATTTTTGACATTTAGAAAATTTTGCCTACAAATTATCCAATTTTTTCAGACTCCTTTTAGTATGGGTCTAACCCAACTATATCCAGTCAGTAAAAAGGAAATTAAAATACGGCAAGGACTGGTGAACTGATAGAATATTTTGAACCTAAAGGTCTCAATCACAAGTGTAACAGAATTTTGAGTCATTATTGACTTACTCAAAATAAAAATTCCAATACCCAATTAAATATTTGCCTTACCAATTAAAATAACATGAATGACACATTTTGGAAGCCTTTATGTTTCATTTACTAAAACTAACAGAAATGTCTCCAACAATGATCTCTCAGGGCTCACTGAAGGGGCTGCCTGTGTCTCTGAAGCATCTCTGGGTGTGACCTCACCAGCAGGGTGTCGGATCCCCCAACAATGCTCAGGCCCAGCCCCGTTCGCCCTTTGGAAATCTCAATTGTTGTTTCACAGCCTGGGATAATTGGGCAGGTTGCAGGATCAGAAGCAAAGATCGCTGGTGTTGATGATCTGCTTGTACCTAAAAGTACGTTAAAAATGAAATACAAATTAAAAAATTATTAGAAAGCGTATACAATAAACTCATCATACTGGTCGCCTTTGGGAGATGGGGTGGGGAAATGGACTCAACTGTGGACAAAGAAGGCTTGAACTTCACCTTAATCTTTTAGTTGCCTTTTAAACTACCAAACAAATATGATTAAGTCATCAGTGTTAATTGAGGGTGGTAGGCACAAAGTTACCTGTTAAATTATTTTCTCCACTACCGTATTCTGTATTTTTTAAGTTGCCAGACATATTATGTTTAAAGGAATGAGAGCAGAAAGTTGAGTTGAACCTCTAGTTTCATTTTGATATTCTACATTTCACTGGAGCCAAACAAACTTCTTACAAAATCATGATCTGTAAAGCTCAAAACTGAGTTGTGTGGCGGGATCTAAAACATATTCAGGGAAGACCATAACACACAAAAAATATCAACAATTTTGGTGATGGCACCTGCCTCTCGGGGCTTTTCATGGTTTTGTCTTGGTTTTCCTTTTTTTCTTATCTTAAAGCATGCCTTCTTATGTAATCAAATCTGAGCATTATGCAACTGGACTTCATATCTGAGTTTACAAGATGTCAAGTGAGACTCACTTGCAGTTTTTTTCCTTGATGTTTTATAAATTCAGATATAACATATTGGTACATATGTGCTCAGAATTGAATAAATAATAGGCTATGAGAAAACAAGGTAAACATAAGTTCACACCTTGTTTTATTAGAGTCTTCATATCATAGGTTTTATGATATACCAAAAAGCATGCAGCAAATAGCATATTTTAGAAAAGCTGAGACACTTAGTAAAGTAGCTTTAGACATGATGGTCTCTGTTTAGAAAATTAGAGGCAGACTATTTTCTTGCTCCTGAAATGGTAAGAGCAGGTGTATGAGATTTTCTTTTATGCTATATTTTCATTTAGCATTTCATATTTTTACAGACAATACTATTTAAGGATCAATGTAACATTGGAAATGAAAAAATTTCCATACAATTTTTTTTAGCAATTCAGTGAACTACCCAGTCTTTCTAAATAAAAAATCACTTTCATCAGATATGCAGTAGTTTAAGACTTTGTCCAACTATATTACAAATGTTTTAAACTGCTGTTTCCTTAAAAACCTGTCAAAAGAACTGAATGTTGCAGTTTGGATGCCAAAAGAGATTTCTTTTTTCCCCCAGAAGAAAAGCCAGTGTGTTTAAGTACTTTTTTTTTTAATGTTCAAAAGCTTAAAACGTATTGTTTTATTAAACACCAGTCTAATTTTCCTCAAAAAGTAACCTGAAGGAGTAATTTGCATCAAGGTACTAGAATGGCATTTGAATGACACATGGAAGTGTTATCCCATGGTCCTCATTTTATTTACTTTGATAGGATCTACTATTACACCCAAATGACAGAACTCAGATCAACTACGTATATTATTGTGATGACTGACATTTTTAAGAGTTTTTTTGTAGTGTGAAGCATTGTTGTTTCCGCTGGTGAAGTGGTATCACTGTATTCAATTTCCATTGTAGCCGTTTAGTATATTGAGCCTCACAGAAATTAAATTACTTGCTCAGTATAAAACAGGAATGTACAAAATGATGTTTCTAACTGATTAAAATGATTAATCAGATACCTGGAATCATAGGTACCCTTAGCAAAAGATCCTTGGAGAGGAAAGAGTACCATTCTCTTGCTTGAGAGATGAAGAAGTTGAGGCCCAGAGGGGGTGTATGATTTCCTCAGGCCCCAAGGACGATCAATATACAGCACACGGGTCATCTGCCCAGCGGTCACTACTCTTTCTCTTTACACCATCCTTTCACCAAAGAGTGACTTCACTATGGCTTTTCAAACACTGAGCTGCAGGCAGGCAGCTACCTCCTAAGTAGAGACCTGCCGCTGAGTCTGAGTGTGCCAGACACGCAGGACTCACTCTTACTTCGGATGGGCTCCGGTTCCGGGGAGCCAGACGGTGGGACCATCGGAGACTGGGAGCTGTTCTTCTTTTCTCCACTGGCTGTACCCGCTGCTGAATCAAGAGCCTGGGAATCTGGATTCGCAGCATGAATGGTAAGCTTCACTGTTGTCTTTGCTGTTTTCAGAAGGCTAATAAACTGTCAGGGGGTTGGTGTGGAGGGGAAACAAAATTTAAAGGCAAATTAATAGACTTACACAAATAAGTCACTACTACAGTTGGAATCTAAAACTATCTATGGTTTAGAGAAGAATCAGAGGCAAATTTTTTCCTTCTCAGGACTTGAGGGGTCAAGAAAGAATGGCTTTCTTGGTTGTAGTTTCTGGCTGTGGTTTCTTTCTACTATCTCCAATTGTCTGATATTAAGGCAAAAGTTAATTTCTACTAGAAGCCTAGTTCTGTCCTTACTCTTCCTCATATAAATACTGGGTTTTCAACTTTTTACACTTCCAATTAGTGTCGTCCAATTCTCTGGATCTCTACAACCTTAGAAGATATATGGGGTATCTTACCTACTTCCTGATTCTACAGAGAATCTAAAGCAGCTTATACATTTTTAATAGAATATAAAACACTTATGTTAAAAGCAGGATAAGGAAAACTATTCAACAGAAGAATCAAGTTAAATGGAAAGTTAGAATGTAGACATATGAGTTGAAGTATCCAATCTATACAATTATTAAAAATTTATGAAAAAAACTGATTTAAGCTTCTTGCTGACAAGGGTAGAAATGGAAACATTTACACACTAAATCTCGTAAGCTCACCTTTTCTTCTAGCACTGATGTATGAAAGGCCTGAAATGAGACTCCTAAGTATTACGATCACTTTTGAGGAGGAGGAAACTCAGGTACAAAGAACTGCTAACCCCATTAAAAGTTACACATTTAATGACTGAGTCCTAAAATCTGCTTAGTAAATGATACACAGTACACAGTGGACATTTATGGCAGCAAACATTCATAAAAAAAGTATTACTTTGGTCTTAACACTAAGTTAACCTTTGTTTAGAAGTTTCATTTTCCTAAGGGAAAATGGAAATAATATTTATGAAAAATGCCCACTGAACACTGAATTTACCAGGCAACAGAAAATAGCTCAACATCACCTTGATTAGATAACAGAAAATAAAAATTGAAGAACTTCCAAATAATGCCTTCTTTTCCTTAGAAGAGATATCTGTGTAACATAGTGACAGCTCTAATTCCCTACCCTCGGTCTCTCTCTCCCTCTCTCTCTCACAGACACACACACTCACACGCATATGCACACTCACACTTTAGCCACGGCCAAGGATGATTCACAGTACCATTTGCTTTCTTTGGAAAAATTACCTTTTCAACAGGATAGCCAACAACAACTTCATCATCAATAGCCAAGATCTGATCTCCAACTTTGAGGCGTCCATCCTAAATGGAAACATGGAAGATTTTGAGTGATTATGCAGAAATAACTTCCTTCCCCACCACGTCTGACAGGGAGAGAGGTAAAGCCTCACCTTGGCTGCTACCCCGTGCTCTGTTAGACTCTTTATGACGACGCCATTGAGTGTATCTTCTTCACTAATAGCAATGCCCAAACCCCCTTGATCCTAGAGAAATAAAAACGAGAACACTCAGAAAATTCAAAAGAGATTACATTTATCCAAATGGAAAGATATAAGGCCATAACTTCTGAATGTCATCTTCTACCCAAGGGCTAGAAAAACGTGACTGTTCTAATGTCCACTATTAGACAACTTTTTTTCAGCAAACTTTCAAATTCTGTTTAATGGGAATAAATTCTCCATCAAATATTCAAATATTTTCACTCCTCCCATGTGTCTATCTCTAGTATCTTTGGCATATACCAGGGGTGCCAAAAAAACGAAAATGTATACAAGTGGACACTTTGGTCAATGTTGCTCAAGCAGTAGTTCGCCGTAACCAGAACTGTCTGGATGCTGATGGTAACCACTTTGAGCATCTCTTGTAATTGCAGAAGTCAAACACGACTTGTATTCATCTTTTATTATCGGTATATATTGAGTATTACAATTTTAATACAGTTTTCCTTTCTTAAAATGTGTATACATTTTTTGGTACCCTCTGTATATCTAGTTAATATCTCTAGCAATTTTATCAACATATCCAGAGAACAAAAGTGCATTCAATAATTCCATGAACACACAACATCTGAGAATGTAGCTGTATGTAACTGCCTAAGGCATTCAAAATCAAAGCGTCTCTTGCTTCCTTTTTCTGGACTACAGCTTAGGAATAACAACCAAGATTGGCCCCTCCACCCCTTTCGGCGCCCTTCTTCCTGCAGCAGACAGACTGAAGTTACTGCTTCATGCTCTGTCCTTTCTGAGGCTGAATACACAGAGAGGTCTTTCTCCAGAGACTTGTGTTTTGATCTGGTGCAGAGTGAAAATGCTCTCAACTCTGAGCCCAAGGACCTGCCCTGAAAATCTGCCAAGTCTAGAGAGCTACACCTACTTTGTTTATATTTTCCACATTTTCTTTTATCAAAACCAAATGTTCAGTAATACTGACTTTTACCTTTCTTTAATGTTTACATTCATAATATTAAAACAGGGGTTTGAACATTTTTGTTCTGGTTACAGATAGCAACATTTTCCATTATAGTTCCCATCCAGGGAAATGTAAAGCAAAAGAGAGAAAAGGGAATTTAATCTCGTCATAGTTCTTGTGAAACATTTACATGAGAGTCAAGCTTGCCATCGGGCAGTTAGGATCATGATCGTGACATTGACGTTAAAGATGATCAGCACTGTGGCTTTTCTGAGGTAGATTATTCATGCCTGACGACTTGCAGACTTCACTGTGCATCTGTACACCACCACTCTTTCCAGGCAATCAGGTATGTGTGTAAGACTAAACTGTACTTCTAGGGTGAGTAGAGCTTGGTTCTCATTTACTTTCTAACTTTAACATCTCTAAACCTCAATTTTCTTACCTTAAAAAAAGGAATAATAATACTTGCCCAACAACGAGGTTGCTATAAGAATCAATAAGAGCTTGAAAGCTTCATGCATTATACAAAGGTCTTGTTATTAGACATACATTTCTTCTGCTAATAACTCCACAGGATATAATCAAATCTATTAAACCTCAACCCCTGATCTAGCAGCCAAAGAATCAGTCTTAATGAATAGAAGGTGAGTGTACTATCAAACTCACAAAATACCATTGTCAATGCCAAATGTAAATAATTTAGTTATCCTCTATTTGGGATTTTCCACACTAATGGTCTTTCCTATTATTACAAAGAAACATTTGTTCGAATAAGTAATACTGTATATCAACACTGATTGCATGTACTGAATTCTGAGATTTGATTCTATTATTGTCTATTCACTTAACTGTAGTCAGGAAAGTACTTTACTAGTACAGTGGGCATTGGCTGGTTGTTTACTTAACATCCATTCTCATCTTTCTCCTCTATACAAACTCATCAATTTTTGTTAGAATATCTAGCCCCCTCCCACTGCTGCCTCAAACAACACACATTCTCTCTCTCTCTCTCTCTCTCTCTCTCTCTCTCTCGCTCTGTCTCTCTCTCTCTCTCTCTACCTGTATTTTGGCTGGTGGTGTTCAAATATGGTCACAAACTCTTTGATATTCCTCCAATCAGGAAGGGGATCCTGAATGTGGCCTGAACTTGGTGATTTGATTTTAATAAACAGAACAAAGCAGAAGTTATGGTGTGCAATTTCACAACTAGATCAATAAAAGCATAAGGGCTTCCTCCTTGCTTTCTCTTGGATCATTAGCACTGAGGGAACCCAGCTGCCATGTCATGTGATCACCCAAGCAGCCCCATAAGACAGGAAATAAAAAACCTTTTGCCAACAGCCATTTGAGTAAATCATCTTGGATGTGAATTTTCCTGACCCATTCAGTCCTTCAGATGACTGCCGCCCTGGCTGGCAGTTTGTAGGCAACTGCGTAAGAGAGTCTGAACCTGACCACCCAGCTAAACTACTCCCAAATTCTTAAACCACAGGAACTGTGAGATATTAAATGTCTATTGTTTTAAACTGCTAAGTTTTGTGGTAATTTGTTATGTACCAATGAAAAAGTAGCTACAAAGATAAAGGTTGAATGACATAAGTCAACTGCACAATTCTATTCCATGGCAGTAGTCCCCAGCTCAGAAGCAGGCATGTGATGGGAACTGGTTCAATTAAGGAGAATCTCAGGACTTTGGCTCAGAATTCTGGGACAGTTACTGGTTGGCAGCCATTCTAAAACCTTGAGGATGACCAGCTTTGGGATAAAGCTGACACTGTGCAGGGAGAGGGAAAGAACTGGCTCTTGATGATACTGTTGAGCCACAGGACCAACTATCCTTGAAAACTGTTGACCACCAGGTACTTGAGCCCATAAATACCCTTCTCTGATTAAGCCTGAGGAGTTAATTATTCATTCATTCACTCATTCACTTATTCATTCTTATTTGCAACAGAGTCCTAAAAAGAACAATAATGTACACATTTGTATTCATAATATGCCCCAATACCACTTAGAATACTACAAAAGTAAATATACACACATTTGATTTATTGGTATCAAAAAAGCAGGATGACATATAAATAAGGATAATAGGGTGTGCGTGTGCAATTTCTTTTCTATCTGCTCAACTTTCCAACTCACTTCTACCATAGTATATATACTCCTTAATAGAAAAAAGATCTGAGAAACATCTTTCGGAGCTAGTTATTAAAATACCACAATACAGGGAATGTGAAACAAGAAAATAGATTTATGAAGGAACAGTTGTATAATTAAACAGCTAGAAAAACATAAACAAGAATTAAAAGTGGGACTAAGCAAAACAAACTACTATCATTATCAGAATTAGTTTGAATAGGAAGATTCCCTACAATTCAGAAGAAAAACTCTTAATTATATTTGAAGACTTTCACTATATAAAATTGAATGGCTATGAAACGTATCTCTAACAATCATGTCAGATTGTTACCTGCTTTGATGCATATGTACCTCAAAATGTGCTAAAGGGCAAAATGTGCTAAAGGACAAAATGTACATCAAAATGTGCCTAGGGCAAAACGTGCTTAAAATAAATCTGTAATCAAAATATTTTTGTCTGTTGAATTGAAGTAGTATTTCAGTTAGCCACTGAGGGTTCAGATTATACATGTTATAAATTTTTTTGTACTTATATTTTCCCACTTAAAAAATGGGTTAAAAAAACAGTAATTGACCAGTCAAGACAGTTTCTACGAAGTCAAAACAGAATGATACATGACCTGTTACTTTAATTCCCATTTTTAAACAGTACAACAGCCATTCTCTCCTTCCTGAGTCTCCTGATCGTTAACATCTTTTCCCTTGTGCATACACTGCAGGTAAGAGCATTCATTCATTCTTCCCCCCACACACTTATTATGAATATGGTGTGCAATACCACCTAGGATAATGGGACAAAGTCTAAGAGTTACTTCTCTAACAAGTGTATGATTTACATGTATAGAAAATATACCCACATAAAAGTTTACTGCAAGACACATGCCCTTGGGCTGTACATGGTTAAATGACAAATATAATAATGAAGACATTAATAGTAATTATTACGTAGACCAGAATGTTGAAGAAATATTTCAAAATAAATAGAGATGAGACTAAACTAGGTCTTAAGTTATATAGGATTTAGATAAGCTTAAAGAAAGCAGAACATCCCCAGTGATATAAGCAAAGGCAAGGAGGGATGAATACTCAAAATAATCTCCATGGGCTCTTGTTTCATGTCAGTTTGAATAAAGTAGACGATACATAAAAGGAACATACTGTATTTTGCCATGTATAATGCACACTTTTTCACCCAAATTTGTGAGGGAAAACTATGGATGTGCATTATACATAGATAGTACTAATTCTGTATCTATATTAATGTTTTTAATTATTTTATTTATGCTTATGAGTTAAAAGTGTAACTCTAAAAATCAATGATATCTGTATGCAAAATAATACCCTGGAATACAATACTCGGTTTTGTTGAACCTATTATGAAATTGCAACAGAAGTAATTTTGGCCAACGATTCAACAAAATGAAATGAAGAGTGACATATTGTTGTCCATAGAGTAAGTCACTCTGACTAGATTAAGATAGGTGATGCCGACCTTCTTAGCACAGGGTGAACAGCACGACATTTCTCTTCATACACTGTAGGTGGGAGCCAGCAAACCTAGCTGATATTTTTACAAGAATTATTGGAAAATCCCTTGGCAAATTAAAACAAAAGACTTCTTTCCCTGAAAGTTTGGGCCAAAACCATAGGTGCGCTTTATACATGGGTGCGCATTATACACGGCAAAATATGGCATTAGGAGTTTTAGAAAGGTAAATGGGGTCCAATCACAAACTGAAATGGAATGGAAATGGGACGTGGAAGTAGAAGAGCAGAGTTTAAGTTCTAGCCCTACCATTTGGAGTTACGGAAACTGTTAAAAGTGGGGAAAGTAACAGCAATCTCAGAGGGTTGCTAGTAGTTAAGTGACACAAAACCCACATGTGACTTGACCAATTAAATTATTTTTTCAAATAATCATAATTTAAAAAAATATAAGATAATAAAGATGACAAAGGGTTTCAAATGAGATATGAATGTTATAAAGCTGGTTAATTCTCCCTTCTTTGTTCTCTTGCGTTTTGTTCCCAGAGTAACTAATAATGGGATTCAGAGCATAGAGACTTACAGAATGATGTGTCACTTAACATGTCATTTTAAGCAATGACTTCCTCAAAAAGTTTTCAAGGACACGTTCTGTGGGAACATTCAGGACCTTCTGGTTGAAAATATTAATGAAAGTAATAACTTGCACTATGCTAAGTACTTTATGTAAATTATTTCATTTAATCCTTAGAAAAATATCTCTAACTTAAAGGTATTATGATTTCCCCCATCTTACAGACAAGTAAACTGCAGCCTAGAGAAGTTAAGTGGCTCAGAAAGGCCACCTAAAATCATGGTTGACAATCTCTTCTGGTTTTAAGATTCTTGAATATTCCCCTTAGTGACTTTGGTTTTCATCAATAAATACATTTCAGTTACCTGAGCTTTAGATTTGTTTGAAATCTACACATAAACAAAGCTTTGCATGGGCAATGAAATCTGAAGTTCTTTAAGTTCTCGGATTCCTCCACAGCAAAGAGAAGTGCATATAATAGATGCCTGCTGAATAAATCAACAGGAGGTTAAAGGCAGGGAACAGCTTTTCTTTTTTTTATAGGATGAAGGAAACTTGTGTTAGCTTAAACAACTGTCCCGCCAAAAGAAACACTTATGCAGGAAGCCCCATTTATAGACGAGGAAACTGGGGACCAATAGGATTAAGTGACCAAGTAATTCGTTGAAGATAATTTAGGATGTGAGAAGGGCTTCTGACAGATAAAGTCAGCTTCTGTCTGCCCCATTGCTGAAGGCCAGGCCAAGGAATTTATCTGGTTAGAAAATGGAAGTCCTTGAAAAATTCTGAGTAGGATTAGGATGATGTAAACATCTATGGGACACCTTAATTAGGTAGCATAAGGCAGGGAGAAAAGGCATCAGAAAATACCACTGCCACAAAGCTGTCAGACATTCTTATTCTTATTAAAACAATCCTTTGCTAATAATCACAGGTAGCTTATTCTTTTCTAATAATTATAATAATAATAATAAAAACAACAGGCAACACTTACATATGTGTGGTACTGGACTCTATAGACATGCGTATTTAATTTTCACAATATGTATTTCTCACTACAACTCTCTGAGATAAGTACTATTATCATCTCCATTTAGTAGAGGGGAAACTAGGCACAGACTAATAAACCTGCCCAGGGTCACAGCCAACAGCCTGTAAGAGGCAAAGCCAGGCCTTTGACTCAAAGGTCTGTCTTTAAGTCTATGAGCTCAACCACTGCAGTGTTCTGCTCCTTATCCATCTGTCCAAGAAGTTCCTTCCCCCAACACTTCTGGGCACCCAATATATCCTAGGATGTGCGATACCCTAGGTCAATAAATTAGATCAATGCCATTAAAGGATATACATAAAACAAATTATCTTATGTGGGACTTTTCTAGAGAGAAGCATAAACCTGGATTGAAAAAAAGCATTCATTATGAATCCAGCATATACTTACATGTTCCATAATTAATAAATTATAGGGAAATGTTAATAATTGGATGGTTAAATAATATAGACTCAAACTTCAAGATTTAGGAGGAAAAGGAAACTCAACACCAAAATTAGCAGGGGAAAGAGAAAGGTATCATTTCTTGAAGTATAAGGACTTCTTGGTAGAAAAGGCAAAAGGCTTCAATGACTTCTATTCTTTTCCCTCTACCTGAAACATGAATTCGCCCATAAGGACTTATCTTAAATGAATATACAGGGTTATCTGCTGTTAAAAAAAAAGAGTAAACAAATCAATAAAGTCATAGTATTTTTCCTCTTAAATGCAACAAAGTCTGACCATGTGCCAGGCATTATACCAACCACTTTTTAAACAACTCATTTAATCTTTACAATTACTTCCATCAAAGATCATATAATCGTCTCCAATTTACAGGTGAGAAAACTGAGGTAAAGGAAGATCACACAATGTGTCGAGTATGCACCTGATGAAACAAGGATTCAACCCAGACAGACTGCCTCTGCAGCCCAGGCCTCTAAGCACCAGGCTGCCTGCCTCACGGCTGGAGAGTGAGCCACGGACCACTCTTCTTTCCACCTGCAGCATTTCACGCACATACCTTCCTATCCCCCCACCCCACCTCTTTCCTTCTTCTTCTCCCTGAGCATTTCATTGCTCTTTCTACTTCTACTCTTGCTCATCCACTGTCCACCGGCAGTCCAGCATGAACCTGTGGCATCTGAAAACACTTACAGGTTTCTATTAGGCAAACCACCTCTTTAAAAGGGTCATTTGAAGCTAAGGTTCAGATCTTTTCAAAAGCAAATACCTCCTTGATGTTTATCAGGGAAATTTCTAGTTATTTGAGCATTCAGTTTTACGAAGGAAAAAAACTGTAACTTCTGTCTCTTTATTCTTTTTATTTCCCCCATAGTAGGTCCTTGGTAAATAAATCAAAGGGGAGACTGAAATTTCATACCTCGATACCCATAAAGGCAGGAAAAGCTTGTTCCCTGCTAAAATATCATTCTGCACAGAGGTTCTCACACTTCAGCGTGCACTGGAATCACGGAGAAGGCTTATTAAAACACAGACTGCAGGCCCGCCCCCACAGTTACTCATTCAGTAGGTCTGGTTGGGCCCAAACATCTGCATTTCTAACAAGATTCCAGGTAACGCTGCCTGTGCTTGCTGGTCTGGAGACCACACTTTTGAGAACCAGTGAATTAGAACACTGATGTGAAGGTACTCACATCATTTCACTTCAGTTCAAAGCAGATTTACCTTGGGAAGCTCCAGATGTTGCACATTTTTAAATGAACTGAGGTCCACAGCTGCAGCGGAAGTAGTAACACTTGGTTCAGCCTGACAGAGGGAGAGAAATGGCAAAATAGGCAACTGAGTGTTTGTTTGTTTAAATATAAGGGCCACTTAATCAAAATTATTTCATGTATTGTAATTCATTATTACTATTCTAACATTTTATGATATTTATGCACAGTACGTGCTTTTCAAAATACTAACAAGGTGTGGTCAGACAGCAAGCAATTATTTTAGAGCACAGAGAGACAAAGGGATTCTCACAAACTGCCTAGATTTACTCTATAATGAAACCTAGTAGCAACCCAGCTACCAAACAGTGAAACTCACTGACACATTGAACACCAGCAGAGGTACCATTCACTATTCTATATTGCGTTAGTCATCAAGTGAATTTAGGAGCCATTAAATGTTTTATCTGAAAATTATTAAAATACCCTGTTTTCTTAAGGCACATATTTGGTACAACCCATATGAAACTACAATTTTCCCCTTTATAATCTTGAAAAACCACCTGATTCATTTCACCATTATGAGCAATGACTCAGTTCACCAAAATGAGGCAAGGATTAACAGGTCTACCCAATGTACAGATGAGCCCAATGTTTATTATAAACTCATTTAGGAAATAGTGTTTCCATTTCTACACTTTCTCCCACTGATAATCATCATGGTGCCTCTGATTTTAAGCTTTTCACTCTCTACTTCCTCCTTCTATTCATCCTAAACACTTATCCAAAAAACAGAACTCCCACCAAAAAATTCTCAGTTGTTGGTCACTCCCTAGTCACTGCCTTGTCTTTTCTAATTTCTTCTCCATCACTTGCTTTCTCAAAAATCACTGATAATCTCCTAACCGCCAAGTCCAATGGACTCTATGCATCTTACTTAACCTCTTTGCAGCACTCAAGGTTGTAGCATATACCGTTCTTCTTGAAATGTGCTGTTCTCAGCTGCTATGCAACATGCCTGCTGGGTCCTGCATCGTCTCTGACCACTCTGTGTTAGCCTTCCGCCTTATTGTGCATATTATGTAATTCTGACCTTGGCCTTCTTCTTCTCTCTTAATGTTCTCTGTGGGCAAGAGCCTTGGCTTCCATGACTAACAAATACCATTTCATCTCTAATCTCTACACCAAAAGTTCCAGCGTATACCTCTACTTCATCCTTAAGCTGCCTCAAATAGATCTGTTCTATTTTTACAAATATTTGTTCCTCTTTTGTTTTTCTATTTTGGTAAAAGTCAGCCATCTATCAAATCACCAAGTCAGACATCTGCAAGCCTTGTACATCTCATCTGTTTCATTCACCAGCCTATTCCTAGGCCAAAGAACAGTAACTGGTACAAGGCAGATAACCAATAAAATATTTGCAGGGTAAATAAATTCTCAACTACTAATTTTTCCTCAATGAGTACATTTACTAGGGGATGAAGTAATGTCAGTTTGGATCCTAAACATCTGATGTAACCATTTCTTTTCTTTTTTTTTTTTTTCTAATTAGTACAGAACTTCTTATCTCTTTCCTTAACTACTCTGGTAATTTTCTTACTCCCCTTAACTTCTCTTTCTTGCGACCTCTGATTTTTCTCTGCACTATTTTCAGAGAAGCTTTTAAAAATACAATTATACTCTTTTCGTTTTCAGCAACCCGGCCTCAAAGACAAAGTCTTCACCATTCTCCCATGATCTGATCCTACATACCTCCTATCTCCGTGACCCTTTGCTCACCAACTCTGCATTCCCTGCCTCCCACTGTTCAGTATGCTCGGTAGTTTTCAATTCCCTGCACTGGCCAGAATATCTATGCCATTTCTAAATCCACGTCCTCTGCTTACAACGTTTCTGTCCCCAAGTCTTCTAATGTCAACATACATTTTGTGTGTAACCTCCTCTATAAAGTCTTCTCACTCTCCAGACAAAACGGATACCTGCTCCTCTCGTCCATTATTCCCTATGCACGCCATACTATCAGCCTTCCTGTAAGTGGCGTGCTTTTTACATGAGTGCTTGTATTAGGCTATCAACTCTGTGGGGGCCAAGGCTATGACTTATTTATCTTTGGTAGTCCTATAAGGATTCTATAATTGTTTGCTGAATTAGTAAGTGGTATGTCAAACAAACTGTCCCAGAGAAACAAACACAAGCTACATACCTCCTTATTCTGAAGATTCCCTGAGGTAGAAGGTGACGGTTCTAGGGTATTTCCAGGACATACGGCCATCTGACTCACTGCATCCTTATTCCTAAGAGAAAATGCATTGACTTATCCTATCGTATCATAATAGTTCATATTACTTGCATTCTTTTACATGAAGATTCAGAAGGATTACTAGAGAAAATTCTGTAACCCCAAAGACCTGGAACTATAACACTCACATGTTGATAAATTTATTTTCATTCAAAATAACTCAGAATTGAAAGGCTAAGAAAAATGTTTTCATTTTCATTCAAAATAACTCAGAATTGAAAGGCTAAGGAAAAGTATTTAGTAAAGCGGAAAAAGAAAGTGCTCACCTGATAAAAATTATTTTTACTTTAGAAGGGGCACACTTAATGATTGATGAAGCATTCTGATGACTTCTTCCATATAAAATTTGACCATTGATCTATAAGAAATAAATATCATTAATTGAGCCTGGAATGTTAATTATATACATTTTTATCATCCTATCTAACGAAAAGCACATTTTTTTCTTCCTGTAAAATATTCCATATATTTTTCCTTCCTAGAACATGAACCTGACTTTGAAGGTGAGTTAAGAAAAGTTCATGTTAAAAAGACAACATTAAAATGATGTCAAATAGTCTGACCTCCATGGACTAAAAGAGACACCACTTGGACTTATTGTAGGAGACTAGAGAGTGAATATCCTGGCTGGCACGGGGCTTCTGTGGGCTTTGTACAAAGAAAGAGCTCTCTGGAAGTCCTTGGGATCTGCTCAGAACATACTGGAAAATCTCCTGTCATATTTTCTAGTTAGTCTCAAAGCTCAAGACGTGGGCATAGGCCACTGGGAAAGGCAATGCCAGTAGATTCAGGATTTGGGCAGCAGAATGCGCCTATGCAGCACAGTATCTCATGGAAACCGCCAGTCATCTATAGTCATGTCACCATGGCTGACTGAAGCTTCCTAGCCAACAGAGAAACACAGAAAGTACTAGGAAGATGATTAAAGCAATATAAAAACATGTGGATCCAGCCTACAGGAGGCAAGGACAAACAAAACAAGCAAATACAATTCTAAACACCATAAACTATGACCCACAGATTTATTTGTTTGGCAGGCTGAGTTACTGTTTTTGTTACTTAGCCTTAACCTTTACCCCAATGCACCCAACATCTGTCACTTCCACCATTAGGGTTTCAATTTCCAGAATGTTCAGGGGTCAGTCTAATTACTGGGGAGTGATTGGTCATTTGGCTTTTCAAAAGCTTCTAATAAAAATGCAGCACACACAAAAAAATGTTTTTAAAGTGTGATCTTTATTACTGTCTTGGGGCAAAAATTGTTTCTGGTGCTACACAGTCATGACCTTTTAATGGAAGTTAATGGGAACATGGACTCTACTGAGTAGTGATTTGGTTAAAAGCCAAATTTGCTGCAATGCATCGATTTTATTAGGCAAACGATAGTTTTCTCCATTACTCTATGAGGCCCAGGTGGATTTTCTGGAAACCGACGATTCCACTGCACCGATTCAGTGAAAGTAAATTCAGCATTTTCCACAAGAACTTACCTCCAAAAGCTCATCTGCAATCTGCAATCGGCCATCTCTCCCGGCTGCTCCATTTGGATCAATCCCCACTATAAAGACACTCATCCTGGATCGGTCTTTGTTCCCAGCAAGACTTAGACCCAAACCACTGCGACCTTTTTCCAGTTCAATCATATGCAGCTCACCGGTTAGGGTTCCATAACGGTCTCTGACATTTTCTACACACAACAACATCATCACCATAGATATTAAGAGTTAATTCACAGCCAAACGCTTTACTATAGAAGGCTATTTAGGATAGCCTCAAAAGGGCATTATTTGTACCAAAATAACCCTTGGCAGTTTAAAAAGCTAAATAGACTGGCCACCTGGGCATCAAGACTGGTTCCTAGAATACCCAAACTTTGAGGAATTCCTTCACACCCAGGATGCAGAGTGTGCAGTGTCTGATTCATTGGTTTACCTGGGGCAATCATTCCCAAGAGGGATTCACATTAATATACTGTGATTAAAACAGAAATTGAATTCATCATGTGCAAGGAAGAACAGAACATCCTGAGTATTGATATTTACCAGTCAGTGGAAGCTTTTCTCTGACACGAAAATCCACACTGTGTGTCACATCATGTTGGGCAGCGCTTGGCCCATGTCCGGAATAAAGGAAGTGGGTTTGCTTGCTACCCAGAGCCATCAGGCCAGGACATAGTGATGTACCTGTTCTAGCTTTCCTAAGTAGATGTCCTAAGTAGATGAGACCATTCATATCTCCCATCCCACAGGTTCAAGACACAGACTTTACTCTTTAATCGGGGAAGGGAAGGCCAAATGTAGGTGGCCCAGGCCCCAGGCCCAGATGAGCCATCAGCCAGTAGCAACAGCAGCTGCCAGGCACGTTGAGGGAGCCGTCTCAGAGGCCCAGTCCCCGTGAGCCCGGTCAACGAGAGTAACCTGGTAAATTAGCAATAAACTATCTTCTGAAACCATTAAGTTTTGGGGTAGCTTGTGACACGACAATAGGTAACTGAAATATTTCATTTTATGTTCTCCTCAGAGTATGTTCTGGCCACCACGATGGATTAGCAACATACTCTAATTTCATTGAAAATAGACTGAGAATTGTAAAGTTTACAAATCATCTCAGAAAATGTTGTTATTTGACTGAGGTCATGTATTTTTTTAACTGAATCAATTTCATACAGAGTGATTTCGTGAATCCTTTTAGAATCTAGCAACACAACTTTTAAATTCTGTATTTCCTAAAAGCATCTGCCATAGCTTTCTTAAATGAAATAATTATATTTTTAAAATGAAACTTTTTAAGCACTGACCCATTTATACTTTTTGGTTGAATTTTTAATATTTCCCTGTAAAACAGTTTATTTCCTTAGAAAACAAGCAACACCCCAGTGATCCTACTAACAGCTGCCTTTGAATGCTTCCTGTGGATCACAAATTGTGCTTAGCATTCCTCAGACAGTATCCATTTTAATGTCATCAACAAGGTAAGAACTGCATTTTAAAAAGAGGGAGAAATCACCAGGCTAAAACTTAGAGGTGGTTAAACAACTTACCAAGTGCCCCAAGTTTTCATCTCGACCATTGTATTACCTTACCATTCTAGTACAGAAAATACCAAAATTCAAGGAATAATATCAACAACGAGATTTTTACACTGAGGGATCTGAAGTCTAGAGAGGAGTGATGACTTTTTCAAGACCACAGCCTGCTGATCCAGTACTGGCTTCTGAGACTGCTCTGCCCTCCTTAATTCTCATACAAACAGCAAAGTGGGCTTTAACAGGAATGCAGACTTAAAGGAAAGGAGGAAAATGACTTCATGCCTCCGGAATGTGTGCAGTATTCAAGGAAAACAAACAGTATTTTTTTTCCCCACACACAATATTTATAACTAATGCTGAAACATCCTTATTCGTCCAGGGCATAAGCCTTGAGAAACGCGGAGGTATTTTAATACCTCTTATAAAATGCATTATGAAAAGACAACTTACTCCAGCTATAACCAAACTCATCCTCTTTGTCCACATCTTCTGAGATTTTGCTTGCCGATGATTGCGCACGATCACCGCTCATTTCTGCAAATGCCGATGGAGGGGGTGGCGGCACATTGCACAACAGAGCCTTTTCCGGCTCTGAGTCTGACTGACTGGGTGCCTGTGGGAACAAGAAGAATGCAGTGGGTATGTGCAGTCTCAGGAAGGAAAAGAAATAGAGAATAATGTCAAAAACAAAAAAACTGGCTTTAAAATATCTGACACGTAAATAATGAAAAAAATATATATGGTAGACAGGATTCAGGTAAAGTTCAGAAAAACAAAGTGGTATGTTCAGAGCACAATTCATTAAACGGTTATTTGGTATTTTAAGGTGATGAATTATTCCATTTGAAGGCTTAAATAATTGAAGATGAAAAAAATTGTACAAACTTCCCCTCTTGGAAAAAAATATTTTTTGCAGTCACAAGTTATATATATGCAGTGGTCTGTGTAAGATTTTGGGGGATCTACAAAAGTCTTCCAAGAAACTAGAAAAATAAATAACAAAGTTAATCTACCAATCAAGAAAGTTCAAAGCTTACTAGTGAAATTAATGATTTTTTTTTTATTGCTACCTGAATCCTCTCTCCAAATGATTTTCTCAACAAATCCATGAATATGGGCATTACACATGCAGGTTCATCTACTGGGAGCCAGTTTGTTAGCACGGAGCTCAGACTCAGATCTGAGAGGCTCGTTTTAAAGGACAACACTATACCAATCCCTTGGAAAGAGCTCACAAGGTGAATGAGAAAATGAGGGAATACTTCATATAAACACCAAATGTGGTATACTTGTTGCCATATATGTCCTATTCCAAGAAAAATGGACTTGGTATCATCAAGTTCTTCTATTACAGATTACTGAACAAAATATTAAGAGTTTGAAAGGACCTTAAATCACTGAGTTAATTTTATTCATTTTGTAGATCAATACCTGAGGCCACGGGAAGTGAGATATTTTGTTCAAAAATTACATTGTGGTACTAGACTTCCTTTTGCTCAATTCTTAATCCAATCCAATGCACTTTCCTTTATGCCAGGGGTGTCCAAACTGCGGCCCGCGGGCCAACTGCGGCCCGCAATCCATTTTTAATTGGCCTGCGGCAAATTCCAAAAATATATTTAGTTTACTTAAATAAACCAGGTGATGCAATACGTACTTCACCTCAAATGAGTGGCCTGGCTGTTTGTGTATTTTACCGCATATGGCTCTTGGTAAAAAACGTTGAAAAAAGTTTGGGCACCCCTGCTTTATGCCATGTGTGTCCTCCAATTTTCATAGTAAAACAGTACCTCATTCAAGGGTCAGACACACCCAGCTAAAGTTCTAACCCTGGCATGACACTGTCCTGATGCCTTGAACATACATTTTCATATCCTTTATTTTACCTTTTTTCTACACAAATATCCCTCTGGTGTACTTTATGTGTATATCTAGAAAAAATACTGTAATTAAAAAAATGAACCTCTTATAGAACACACTAGATGATAGCCATGCAGAGATACTTAGGAACTATTAACTGGTGTCAAGAATCAGAATACCACACAATATACCTGATACTGAAACTATATGGCACTGAATGTGATCTTTGATGATTCAAAAAGCACTGCAAGATTCTAAACTACCCAAATGATCATAACAAACATGAATTACTATTTTTCGGGCAAAGCACAAGATAGGGACTTACGGGAGATTGATTTTCAAAGGTACAGGCTGTGGTGTATTAAAATGTTCGTGTATTAAACTGTCCAAACAGTTTAACAGGTGCATTAAACTGTCCAAATAGACAAAAATTACCAGTGCAAACAACGCTCTGATTATCTTCCCAAATGCTGTGCCATAAAACTCTCAAATGAACAATGTACAAATAAAAATAAACAACAAACAACAACAACAAAACCCCTCATTTGATCCAATCAAGGTTAATTAAGCATACTAAGTTGGGGGGAATTTAGAATTTTTTTGGTTAAAACAAACAAACAAAAAAAACGCTTCTCTGTAACAATGGCAAATGTTAGCAAGCATGAATTAAGCCCATTTCATTCTTTAAAAAGGACGTCTAATTTAAACTTTCCATAATTTTAATAAATTTATGGATGCAAATTTTAGATGTTACTTGCTGTGTAACTTTTCTGAGCTGTTATTTTCTTTAAAAACAAACAAACAAAACCTGCTTGTCTATAAAACTAGTACAAGCTGGTATTTACTAAAAGGACAATGAGGTGTTCAATTTTACTACTCCTTGAGACCCCCCATTCGCACTGGGATCACGTTAATTAGCTTGCTGCTGACACTTCTTAAAATCTGCTAATGGTAATATAACTCTTTACAAAGATTGTTTAGTTTTCATTGGCAAAATGAAAAGTGCACTTGAGATCACTCCATGCCATGTTTGCACACAAATATAACGTACACATACAGCACACTGTAACACACCACTTACTTATGAAAATTTCACGCTAAGACAAACCTTAAATGGTGTGGGAGCAAAAGGGTTAGTTGGGGAACAACGGAAGATAATTCTACTTGAATTCTGTAATTCCTATAGTAATAGAAAACATATTCCTTCAGATACAGCATCTTTGGTTATCCACGTTACAATAACATGAAAAATTCAATGAATATTCATAAAATGCATCCCTGAAAGAAACTGTTGACAGCTCTCTTCCTTTTCATGATCAAATTATAGCACAGTTCTTGTAAGTTTTTGTTTCAATTTTGGATTTATAATTTCATCAGAATATGAAAATAACCAAGTATAGATTTACAAGTGTTGAAACAGTTACATGTTTCTGATTACATGGATGCACTATATGAATATTCAACAGACTCTGCAGGTACACAATTATTTGCAGATTGATTAACTCACAGGAGGGTATTTAGGACCACCTTGTACAATTCTGAGAAGGTTTTAAACCAATACAAGGTTTTAAAGAAATTATGTGTGACAGCAGCTCATACATTTAGCAAATAACACAAATTTAAATATCAGAAAATTTATCTCACACCAAAATAAAGAAAAGGCATGGACTCACAATTCTCCCTTACTCTTCAGAAAGGCCATCTAACTTCAGCTATAAAAATGAATACGCTCTGGCAAGAAAATGTGCTGAAGAAAGGATCTGCACGCCCACTCCACACACACAGTTTTGTTTTGTTTTTTTCCCTGCCCTAATTTAGTAAGCAGTGAACTGGGACAAAGACACAGTAGTAACAAAGAACAAAACATTTGCAAAAGGCAATGGCAAGACAATGGGCATTATCCAACCTTGTCAGCGTTGAACTGCAGAGAATCAGCAAATGGGTTAGTGCTGCTGAAGTTGTACTTAGGGTAAAGGTTGTGCGGCAAGAAAGGCAAAGGGGATTTCTAAAAGGAAACATAAGAGGCGCTGAGCGCAAAGAAATGTATTCAAAACAACTCAGTTTTAAGAACAAAGTACTTACTGATTTAAATAACTGTGAAACTAGATCTATCAGGTCTGGTAATTAATAACATCTATTAGATCTCATTAAATCTGGTAATTAACAACATCTATTAAACAACATGGAACTAAAGGTTTACTTCCAAGTGAACGGAATCTAAATCTGGTCCCAAACAACATAGGAAACCAGTCTGTCAAATGGATCCCAAATTTATTTTCACTGAATGTTCACTATCACAGACAGAGGCACATATACGTATTTTGCCCACTTTATATATTAATACCTGTACCACGCACTTTAGTAAACATGCTTCAAAATTAAAACCACAAAAGTTTTTCTTATGTACACTTAAAACCAAATTATGCTTTTTTGTGAAACAAAAAAAAAATAGTCATATCTGTTCCAGAATGCAAATTAAACATTTGTCTGCTAGTTTGCTGGTAACCTTCATTAGCCCTTCATCTTGTTTCCCAGTAAGGAAAGTTTTCAAACTTTGACTAAATATTAAGGTTACGATCAATAGTATTTATAATTAAATAATAAAATCAGTAAGTTTTAAAGAAATGAATCACTGTCCAGTGGTATTCTCTATTTCTGCCCACTTTCTGTGGAGGCAAGAACATTGATATATATATTTTTAAGTTTCCTATAAAAGTTCGCACATTACTGGGGAATTTATGAGGCTTTGGATAATATCTGAATTCCTGCCTTAGATTGTTTCTCATAGGTTTTGTGGCTTGCCTGTGATATACTGAGCTAGTACGGTTGGATTTGGATATACTTATTAAAGGTAGATGACTGCCAGATAGAATTTACCATTTTCATAGTTTAAGGGGGAAAAAAAAAGAAAATTAATTTCCTTAGCTCAGTAAATTCTCCTTCTCTTCATACCCGCTTATCTTTCTTTTGTTGACTGTATCTTTCAGGGGAAATTGCAGACATTTAAAATTCATTTGGCTCCAATGAAATGTTTGTGTTACTTCTCTCTATAAAAAAAGCTCTACTGGCAAGCATCAAGAGTACGGAGAGGTTGTCATACGACACTACCCTGTATGGGAGAACACTCTGGAAAGACTCTCTCTTCACTCAGTATGCCTGTACTAACGCTTATGCCACATTACCCTCTCAATCTGCTCTTCTTGCAATGTTTTTCCTACAGAGGGAAGATGGGAAAAAGAAATGGGCACAATGACATTTCTGCTCATCTCAACTTTCATTCTGCTTTTTAGTTTAAAATGTCAACTGCTGCTTCACAAAAGAGAAGATCACAAATGCTAAGGAATGTGACCATTTATTAAGGTGGAAGAAATGACTAGGCAGAGATTAAAAACATATGCAAAATCCCTCAATGCTATGGAAGGTGGAGATTATGTCTAATCTTGATACATGGAATTTTTACATTTTTCCTTTCCTGTATATGTCTGTAGAATAATATAAAACAAAACCACAATGGCAAAAAAACAGAGTATTTAAAGAGAGTTCTAGTTTTTTGTTTTGCCTTTTTTTTTAATTTGCAGCTCTTATAGGATTAGAATTTGGCCCTGAGAGCAGAGTATGAAAGTACAGCATGAGCACAGTTGTAGATCACTCTATTATTAAGGAAAGATTTATAGAAACAGACTATACTTCTTATTAAAAAACAAATGACGAAACTTCTGTTTATAGTCCCAGAGGCTGACAAAAATAGAAATGTTATTAACTAAGAAGCAGCATAGGGAAGACAAAAACATTCTCTGGCCCATATCAATAGAGCCCACCCTTTACTATGGCAATGCAGTCAGACTGAATTCTGTGAAGCTTCATACTGGTGAAATTATCAAGGCTAGTTCTGGGAAGTTCTGACTCTTGAAAGTCTAAGAGCCAAAGAGACTAACTGGCTTTTTAGCCTATGTACAAGGTTTTCCTGAAGCTTTATTACATGCACAAATAAAACATTGACCATAAAGAGGCTCTTATGTATTTGTGATTTTTTTTTTCCCCTTTAGATTATGGGAGACTAGATTTCTTTCTATAGGGAAGTAAATCATGGAATAAAAAGTTTATCTCATTTTAAATACAAAATGAATTCTAATTTCCCAAAGCAAAATATATATGTAGAGAAAGAAAAATAAATTTCCTCTACCTGTCACAGGCTCTGAGCTGGATCTCTGTAATAAGAAACAAATTAACAAGAGAAAAGTATAACTGTTGATTTAAAGTTTATGTGACAGAGAGCCGTCAGAAGGAAATATGAAGAAATGGCTAAACCTGAGTGGTTTTATAATAGGTTGGATGAAGAGTGGATAGTCCTGGAAAATATGATAGGACAAAAGAATCTGAGCCAAGTATAGTGAACCGAGGGGAATTCAGCAAAGCCTGTTCATTCAGATTCCTCTCAGCATCCCTCCATCTTTGGAGATAAGGACGCTCCTTTTCTACAAGTGTAGGGAGGGCTCTTCTCACGTGAGGGTCTGAGGACCTGCTTCAGGGGAGACGGGGAGATACGAGTCCTTGCAGCACCTGTCTTTTCTCAAATTCCTTTAGCTTACAACATGCAATATGCCAGGGTGCCGTATTTTGGGGTAGCATGTTCTGAACCCTGTCACATATAACATGAGGACACATGTCATTCTAAGAAAGATTTATCCTAGAGTATTTGCTATAAAATCGGCATAATTATACCTCAGATAATAGGAATATTTTCCAGGTGCAGGAAAAAACATCTTACCAGCTCATTAGAAAATGTGACTGGCATTGAAAGAAATGTTTGTAGTTTAAGGTTTTAAAAAGTAATATTGAGAATCCCACCCAGCAGTTTATAGTATTGTCCTAAATGATATAAAAGTTGGAAATTATAAATGAACAAAACAAAAAAAAAGGAATAAAACACTCCCACACATAAAAAATAGCTTCAACTTAAGTTAAACAGCCATTTACCGACATTATCATGCTGTGCCTATGTTTAACACAACAAATGGAAACAAATGTAGAAAGATTTATAGTTATTTAAACAAAATGGATAGCATTTGAAAAGAATGCAGTATGAAGCAGCCCTACCATTTGGCAGATTTTCTCATCTGAATAATTATTACCTAACAATAAACAACTGAATGATTAAAAACTGCAGATGTGAATGAAGATAACTGCTTGCAGGAAGAACTGCTAAATTCATTTCTTACAGTAAACCCAGAGCAGAGCTACACCTGTCTTGACAACAAAAGGAAGGCCCAATAGGATAAATCTAGTCACTTTTATTCCATGGCATAAAATATTGACAAGTTACTTTTACTGAGCTCATCTACAGAACTGTTGGCTACTTTCTTTCCATCATTTGGGCATCCATATCTAAATTTTAAAAATTAAAATTAAATGTATTTTAAGTAGAAAATTACATAGTGTAAGTTTTAGGTAATTCTTTGATCTTCCCTCACATATGTTGACATTTTCTCTTTAAAGACAACCAACCCTCAATGCTAATAAGCAGGTGTTTCAAAGAGAATCAGTATGTCAGGAGTGAGTGAACCTCTCTATAAGCTTCAGGACATCTCGGAAATTCCTGGAATGGTAGGCAAACTTTTCAGAGAATGCATATATTTCTGAAGAACTTTCAAAGCGGTATGTGGCCCAAATATATTTAAGAACTGCTGCACATTAAAAAAAATGATCTATCTATCTATCTATAAAATGCATTTATTTATTTACTAAGCAATAAAGAAGGTATAGAAAAAATAGCTTAAAACTCTTAGCATGATTCTCATGCTCAGCGAAATTAGGGCATACTCGTATCAAACACACAAAGCCTCATGTAGTATCTTCTCCATGAAAAACATCCCCTAAATGCACATATACTTTCTAAAATATTTTTAAAGCCATTTTCCTTGTGATAACTGATGACAAAATGGGTTAGTAGGTTGCTGTCCACCAGGGACTAATAAGCAACTGGGGCCAGGAAACAGCACTTACGAAATCACTGGTATAGAAGCATACAGCTGAAACCAAATCCATGATGAGAAATTTAATGTTCAGTGGGACAAATACATTAAAGGTCATTCACATGTGATCATGGGCTTGCATAAGCTGGAAAAGCTTTCTAGAGAATTTATAAAGAAAATGGAATCTGGCTTCTAAGGGACTCCACTAGAGGTCAATCTGAAAGGCTACACAACACTCCTCTTAACTTACACACTTTGTGACTGTAATGAATATTAAGAAGGGATTTCCAGGACAACTCAATTAAAAAATAAACCAAACAAACCAAAAAACAAACTTTTAACAAATCTCCTGAAATTCCAATACTTGAGCTCTTGCTCCTAGAGACAACTTGGCCCTGGAGATATCAGACTCCGAGTTGGACACTGTTTGATGCCTACCTTGCCCTCTGTGTTCGCTTACCCTTGGTCTGTTTATAATGCTCTGTACCATAAAGACTACAGGGTTGCCTGCTCTCCGAATGGCTTCCACAGCTTGTTCATGGCTTGCATCTCTGAGGTCCATTCCATCCACCTGCAATGGAAGGCCTCAGCTTAACATTTCAAGAATCTATAGAACAACAGAACAATTTGTGGATCTGCAGTTCTGAGGCTCCTGGAAAATGTTTCAGAATCAAAAATAAGACTACTTGTGAGGCTCCAAAACTTTTAATCTGTCCAGCAGACGTGGGGTCCCTTGTTGTGGACATAGATGTCTGTCTCCAATAATGGCTGAAATAATACTTAATTAGAACGAAGAGTCTGCCTTTGCTTTCCTTAAGCTGCTCAGTCGTTCCTTTAATAAGTCAGCATTATTAAAGAAATAAAATAAGGGAACTGCCCACTAGCACTGTCTTCATCATGACAATCACTGTACAATTGTTTTTCCAATTCACTACAGAGTGACTTGGGAAGTGGGTGGGTGATGTTTTGTGTATTTCTCTCTAGACAGGAAAGCATGAAGTTAAAAACAAAATTCTGACATTCAGAAATATCAGGTTATGGTAAGGTTAGTTTTGCAAAAGACTCTTTGGAGTAGACATGACAGGAGCTGCAAGTCAAGAAGTTGTGTTCATTTGTTAGTAATTTTTATATAACTAGCTTAGAAATGAAAGTTATTTTGTAACCTTTTATCGATCATGTCTTGCCTGGGTGATGATTAGCTCAGTTTATGCACTATATGAATAGGAAGGAAAATAGTTTTAAAGGCCAAATGCTAATCCTGTCAGAAAACCATAGGATACTATTATTTCCAATTACCACAATATGGCACATACAACAAAATAGCAAAATTAGAATGGAAACAATTCTGGAAAAGAAAATTATTAGATCTCTGCATAGAACACTATAACCCTTTAAAAGAATTACATATACATTTAACTGAAAAACCTCCCTCAGGTTGATACTTAGATGAAGTAACAACATCTCTTTCAGTGCACATTAAAAAAGGCTTCTAACTTTTTGTAGAATTAAAGTTAGTATTTATGTTTACTATATATTCCATTAGTGGGTAATTTTAATAGAACATTAAATATCTCTGCTCAAGTCCAAAGGACTATATACTCTGAATGAAATCATTTGCAAGTCTCTACTCATCTAGTCTACAGACATTTTCAGAAGCTCTTAGCAGAGACATGCTTTAGAATCCACAGGATTACAGGTCTAAAACTTTTATATTTATGAGAAAAACCCCTGCACATAATAGCACTCAACAAAACACTGTTAAACAGTAAACAATATTTTACAACACAAAAAAAATCTTTTTCAATTTGAAAAGGATGTTTTAACATTGTTAATAAATTTACACATTTTGGAGCAAACTATGATCAATCCTTTCTAGAAATAGTTACAAATATTTCTTACTTTCTCTACTTAGGTCAAAGGTATTTTAATAGTGAAGTATCCATAAAACAAAATTCCTTGTGGTAATCTAAAAATGGAAACTTTAGGTAGTAATCTAACTAAAAAAATTGTACTTTAAAAAGGGGCTGAGATTTCATCTAATGAAAGATACCAATGTAGGAAGAGAGAAAAAAACCCATCACTCTTCCTTATAAATGGTCAGAGAAAAAAATACACAGTCCTTGGTTTCTCTGAAATCTAAATCTTCTTCCTTCTTCAGCTCTCAGTAAAAATCAATCAGTAAAGGAATAAGTAAAAAGATCCCCAAAATGCTCATTTTACAATTGTGGTTAAGTTAAAACCTTCTTCTACACAATTAAGGCTTTTCAATGTGTAAGTTACACGGATTTAGAAAATGAGATACAATCACTTGTGTAAAGTAAATATAATGGTCGTTATAGTAATAAAGCCATTGGTTTCCATTAGGAAGTTGTCTATTTTGGTCTACTCTGTAAATCCCAACAATTCAGAAAATCTGGGTCAGGTACCCCTTCCTCTACCCTGTTAACTGAAACTATGTTTATCCTGATCAAATAATTTATGACACTGCTCTGAAGTGACTCAATTACTTGTCAAGTCTGTGCAACTTGACAGGCAGGCCTGGTGCCTTGTTTACTGTGCGATGCCCAGAGCCTGTGATAGCACCTGGAATGCAACAGCTGTTCCAGGAATATTTGTTAAGTAAATGAGTCAGTGCCTCATGAGAGAAGTCTATTTAACATATTAAACTTCGATGTGAATTAAGGAATTAGGTACAATTTGACCAAATGCTTCTCTCGTATATAACAAAATACATGTATGTGTGTACACATATGCATGTGTGTACACACACACACACACACACACACACACACACACTCCCTCAGTGATGAATGGGCACACCAGTGAGAAGGAGGAAAATCCGAGCTGGGAGTGGGGGCATTTGTATAAAAAGTAATCAGGGTCTTACCATAAAAGGTTTTATAAAAAGACTCACTTGGAAAAAATCTCATCCAAAAAAGCTTACAATGAAATGATACTGATAAAGTATTTCTTGAAATAAAATCTCATTACAGAACTTAATTATGATGTATATATTTTACATGTATACATACTTTTAAAGAATTCAAGTATTTCCCTGAGAACTTGGCTTTGTTTTTTAAACCAGAATTTCATTATTTTATCTCAGGGTCAATGGTTTTAAAAATGGTTGGTTATAGCTTCAAACATCAGTCTCTAGCAATATCAAGATATGTAATTGGTCACCATATATCAAAGAGAACAATTATGGATGAATAGAAACAAATAAGAAATGCTTTAACCACAAACACATTTTACTCTAATGCTGGGTTGGGTAATCAGTGTAAAGTTGATGATGCCCTTGGTCAAGTTTATGGGACAGATGAAGAATTTTAGCACATAAAGCTCACTGGAGGGTACCTCTACTATTCTATCTCCAGGTTTCAAGGTTCCATTTTTGCCAGCTGGGCTATCTTCAAGAACATGTTTGATGAAAATGCCCCTCATCACTTCACCATTGCTTAGACGACTGCCCATCCCTCGTCCACCAACAATGCTGATGCCCAAGGATTTGCTTGGTTCTCTCCAAAGTTCAACCCTTTAAAAAAATAAATAAAATGTTAAACTCATATACAAAAACATAAGGGAAAAGCTCATGACACCGGATTTGGCAATAATTTTTTAGATATGACACCAAAAGCACAGACAATAACCACAAAATAACCAAATTGAACTTCAACAAAATTATAAACTTTTATTCATCAAAAGATACTATAAGTAGAGTAAAATGATAACCCACAGAATGGGACAAAATATTTGCAAATTACATATCTGATAAGGGATTAGTATCTGGAATAAAGAGAGAACCCCTAAAACTCAACCACAAAAAATAACCCCTTTTAAAAAGGGCAAGGAGTTGAATAGACATTTTTCTAAAGAACATGCACAAATGGCCCATAAGTGCATGAAAAGGATAATTAATACCACTAATCATTGGGGAACTACAATCAAAACCATAATGAGATATCACCTCACACCCACTAGGATAGCACTATCAAAAAAATAAAATAAAACAGAAAATAAGTGGTGGCAAGGAGAAATTAGAGAAACTGTGAAGTATGAGCCCTTGTGCACTGCTGACAGCAATCTAAAATGCAGCCGCTACAGAAAAAAGTACGAGAGTGCCTCAAAAAATTAAAAATAGAATTACCATATGATCCACCAATTCCATTTCTGGGTATAGACCCAAAAGAATTCAAAGTATGGTCTTGAAGAGATGTTAATATTTGCACTGTCATATTCATATAAATATTATTCACAATAACCAAAAGGTAGAAGCAACCAAGTGTCCATCTGCAGATAACGGAATATTATTCAGCCTTAAAAAAGAACATTATGCTAAGTGACATAAGCCAGGCAAGTGAAATAAAGGACAAACACTATATGATTCCACCTACATGATTTACCTGGAATAGTCATATTCATAGAGACAGAAAGTAGAATGGTGGTTGCTAGAAGACAGGGAAGAGGATGGTTAAATGTGAATGGACTTAATGTCACTGATCTGCACACTTAAAATTGGTTCCAATGGTTAAAAAATATTTTTAAATTTAATGGAATAAAATATCTTTAGGTATGTTAATTTTTGCAAATACTATTTGCTGAATTTATTAAAGTTTCACCAGTAGTAAAAGAAGATCGTTTTAAATCCTTTTCCAATGATACGTTTTATGAGGTCTGATAATACTAATGTATTTCTAAAGCTGATTTGTTAAAAGTAAATAATGGACTCACCCTTCTGGCCGAGGCACAGACCAGCCTAAAAGTAGCATTTTTCAGGAGCTCTAATAGTGCAGATATTAAGTAATCAAGTTCAGCTACCCTTGAACTGACAGTTCTCAGCTTAGCAACACAATCAAGAGAAAGAACATCACTGCTCACGCCATGCCAGAAGATTATGTCTGTAGGACTCTGTCTTCCCAACGTTGATCTGGAAACTAACAGTTGGGGCATAAAGAGCAGTGGCTGACAAGATCCTACATGATCTGATCCCACCACCATCTCCAGAAAAGCGTCTTCCATGGCTCTCCACTTTCCTCTCTCCACTCCAGCAACCACATCGTCTTCGTACTGTTTCTAAATTTCAACAGACATGTTCTCCTGCTTGGGGGCCTTGCACTTGCTCCTTCCTCTGTTTTAAATGCAATTCTTCTACCCACATAAGAAACCCATGAATTTATATCCAGTAACTGCAAATAGTTATAAGAGCTATGAATGAATTGAAAGTACCTGCCCTGTGAGAAGGTTGGGATAGTCATATAAAAATAAGGTGATGGACAGTGAGGTGTTTGGCTAAGACGAGTGAGCAGCTCAGGGTAAGGAAACAGAGATACCAAGCAGAGAGCTCTAAGATACAACAGTGAGTCTGCAATCTGCTCCATGCTGAAGGAAGGAGGACGGTGGAGGACATCAAACAGGAGAAGAGAGTATGGTCCAAACATGCCCTCAACCTTGACTTTACAGGTGCTTCCAGCAGAGAGGAAAGGTACGGACTCTTGTGAAATGAGGAAGGTCCCAGAAAGAAAATGCTGTGGGGAAAAAGCAGCACCTCACAGGTAGACTGAGACGACAGGCAACTGGTCAGATAAAGTCAGATGATGAGACACATCTTTTCTTTGGGGAGCACTTTTTTTCTTTATTAGAAATCTATAATCCTAGGGACTCTACCTGTGTAGTTTAAAAGGATCTCACCATGATCTTTGATCTCATAAAATTTGTGTCAATAGTTTAAACTACTTAAAATCCTATTCATCATTTTCTTTCACTCAAGGAATTCTGTGAAAGACAAAAACCAACAGCCTTTCTTGTTTCTTACAGCAGTTCCTAAGGTAAAATGGCAAAGTAAAGAAGTTAGTAAAGCTAGTCATTGTATTTAATATTTAAGAATCCGGAATACATGGATGGGACTCCTTATCTCTTCTCTTAAAAAGGAAGAAATAAAATAAAACAAGAATGAAATGTCTCCTGGGGTTCTTTGTGGTCAGTGTAAATTAAGAAGTGATTCAAAACACTAATTCAAAAGATACACACATCCCTATGTTCACTGCAGCATTATTTACAATAGCCAAGATATGGAAGCAACCTAAGTGTCCATCGATAGACAACTGAATAAAGAAAATGTGGTACATATATACAATGGAACATTACTCAGCCATAGGAATATTACTCGGCCATAAAAAAAGAATGAAATCTTATCATTTGCGACAACATGAACGGACCTAGAGAGTATTATTGTGAGTGAAATAAGTCAGACAGAGAAAGACAAACACTGTGTGATCTCACTTATAGGTGGAATCTAAAGAACAAACTAAATAGTCAAAAAAAAACAGAAACAGACTCATAGATACAGAGAACAAACCAACGGTTGCTACATGGAGAAGGGTGGGGCTGGGTTAAAACGTGAAGGGATTAGAAAGTAAAAATTGGCAGTTACAAAATAGTCATGGGGATGTTAAGTATAGCATAAGGAATATAGTCAATAATATTGTAATAATTATATATGGTGCCAGGTGGGTGCAACAGTTATTTGGGGGATCACTTAATAAATTATATAAATGTACGTTACCATTATGCAAGACATTTCACTCTTGTTTTATTTTATTTCTTCCTTTTTAAGAGAAGAGAGAAGGAGTCCCACCCATGTATTCTGGATTCTTAAATATTAAATACAATGACTAGCTTTACTAACTTCTTTACTGAAACTAATAAAATATTGAATGGCCACTGTAATTGAAATACAAAAGAAACATTGAAAAAAAGAAAGTCATATGAAGGAAAAAGGAAATAAAGTGATTCTTTTAATTTCTTTACTAATAAAAATAACAGCAGCAGCAAACACTTATTATGGTCTTCTCACGTGCTCAGCATTATTCCCTGAGTCCCACTGACTCCCATCTAATTCTCATATCATCTCTGTGAAGTGGATACTATTACTAGCCCCATTTTACAAAGAAGGGAAGAGACACAGAGAGATTAAACAACCTTTGGATAATAGTACCGTATGCTCACACAGGGTTTGGCACAGATAGCAAAGTATTTTTAAATGTACTCCCTAGAAGAAAGGCTGTAACTGCTTAAAACTTTGGAGAAGATAACGAAAGACAGACGGCCAAAATGATCCCAGTGCTGAGGAATCAGAATCATTATTCACTGAATAGAACATGGCAAACATTATGTGGAAAGAAAAAGGAGACCTACAAAAGAAAAATTTTATAGAACATATCCTGAGTCAGTTTTACGCAAAAATGGCAGCCTTTCTTGAGACCAATCTATAGGTTTAAAAAGAACGCAATTCAGAAAAGCAAAAGTAAAACAGAGCTCTGAGGCCAGGCTGCCTGAGCTCTGAGCAGAGTCCTCGGGTTCAAGTCCTGCTCTTTTGCTCCTTAACTGTGTGACCCTCTGCAACTTATTTAATTTCTTACTTTCCTCATCTTCAAAATGAAGACAATAAAATCTCTACATCTGAGAGATGCTGTGATGATTAAAGCTAATGAATACATGTAAAGTGAAAAACAAAGCTTTGGAATACAGTAAACAACGAACAAATCTTTTATTACTCTTATTATGATGATTATGATTACTAAAGTAATGTAACTAAGGAAGATATAAAATTTAATCCATACGACAAATGAGCAAATTCGAATCCTACCTCCTCAATCCTGTTACACCTTTACATTGGTTATTAAGACAAGGTAGGGGGGAAAGGAAATCTCATATTTTGGAAAAAGAAGGAAAAAATGGCATATGCACCTTATGAAGCAAGTTAACAACCTCTAATAAAGTAAATAATACATTTCAATCTATAAGCCAGCAATTCCAATTCTGGGTATATACCCAAATTCTCATATGTAAGTAAGGAAATGAATATATTTACTGCACAGAATTATTATAATAGTGAATTACTGTTAGCTGTTCACATCAATCTGGGAATAAACTATGGTATATTCATATACTGAAATGCACTGCAACAACTAAATTGAATGAATTTGATCTTTAAGTATCAACATGATAGATCTCCTAAACATTGGACTGAGAGAAAAGTAAGTAAGCTGGGAAATGATACATACAGTTTGATGCTAATTCTGTAAATGAAGGTCACAGGGCAAAATAAGAGTAATACAGCTTATTTACAATTTTAAAATTTACACTTTGCTAAAATTTCCATACAAACTAAAATTTTTTGACTGGAAGAATGAATGCCCCAAGTTATAAAGCATATTCATAACACTTGCCCTGGTTATTTTGGTAAGCTTCCTCATAATATTCTGTGAGCATAATGCTCTATGAACTTTCCCCCAATAGTCCCTTAGTACTTCTTTTTTTTTTAAATTATTTAATTAAAGTTTATTGGGGTGATCATTATTAGTAAAGTTACATAGGCTTTAGGTGTACAATTCTCTAAGAGAAGAGTGCAGAGAACCTTCTTTAAGACTTACGGAAGCTCCAGACATATTCTCTCTATAAGGTAGCTAACCACTTTTAGAGACACCCCTTAGGGCGATATGAAAGTTAAAATTTAGGATAAAAATATAAAAATCATCCGGTCCATAATTACACTTAATTCTTTCTTATAAGACAACTGCATAATGATTCGTGTGTGCAATCCTTTCTATTTGCTTAGTTGTTAGTGATGATAACTGGCAATGCCAATCACCAACTGAATGTGCACTCTGTACCAGGCACTATGCTCAGAATCTCACATGCATTCGCACACTGAATTCTCCCCCAAATTTAAAAGGTTCTATTATTAATCCCATTTTAAAGATGAAGTAACTGAGACCTAGCAAAGATTAACCAACTTGTCTCAGCAAAGTGTCAAAGCTAGAATTCAAATAGGGCTCTTGTTGACTCCAAACAGTGCCTTCTAAACTATTTCTGGCCAAACTATTTCTTTTCCTGTGATGACTATTCTCCAACAAAATTCAAGTTTATCACTATGGTTACCAACTACAAACTAGTTTCATCAAACTTACTTTTGCCTCCATCCTCAAAAAAATAAGAAACTTAACCTTTTTATATTTCTGCCCTAGATCTAGCACTTATATTCTGTTCTGAATATGGGAGCTAATGTGGAGAGACTTTGATTTCTTTAAGCAGGCTAAACAGCTTTTTTAAAGAATTCAAATTAAAAAGTCATTTTATTTACTTATTTTGCTTAATTTTTATTTAGTTCAGTAATTTAAAAAATGTTTATTAAATTTATCGTGGTGACCTTGTTTAGTAAAATTATATAGGTCTCAAGTGTACAATTCTATAATCTATCATCTATGTATTGCATAATGTGTTCTCCACCCAGAGTCAGTTCTCCTTCCATCACCATGTATTGAATCCCACTCCCCTTCCTTTCAGATGGCTGGAAACACCTACTGTTTTTCTGTGAGAGCAACATAACAACTTTTCTACACTTTGAATATAATAACTCAACCTAAAAAATGTTTAAATGTGATGGCTGCCGCCTCAAGTTCATTTGTGGGCAAGGAAAATCATCAAACTGTATTATAATGCTGATGAGTAGACACTGTTCTCTCTTGAGCATTTTATTTATTCGCTATAGAATATTAAATGTTTACTAAGTGCAAGGCACAACTACGACAGTCGCCTTTAGATCTGTTTAGAGGGAATGCCCAATGATTACTTACATTTTACACTTAATGCAAAATACCTTCTAGTTTTGTTTATTTTGTGGGTCTCTAATATTGCCTCCCTAAGTACCTTACAGATTCCTAGAAGGGCGGATTTACGTCTTATACTTCCCTGTTGTTTACAAAATCATCTCCTTCTTCTTGGGATCCATAATCATGACTCAATAAATATCTATTAAACTGAATTTGATTTTACTTAACATAAACACAGAAGTATACTTTAGTGATGTATAGTGATATAGCTGAGCATATTTAGGAAAATCATCTTTTCTAATACATATGAGATTAGTTCTAACAGAGCATGGGTTAGAATAACTGCAGTCTGTGATAACAAGATGCTTACTAATGTGCATGCACACACACATATACGCGCTTTGAATACAGATGTTTGAATATATAGTGTCTACAAATTCCAGAGAAATTTAAATTAATTATTTGATTGTTTACCTAAGATCAAACTCCACAGAAAATAGCACCCATTCCAACTACCTACGCATATTTCCTCTAGTTAATTTTTTTTAGTCCCTACTATATGCCAAATCCTTGTACACATGTCAGTTTTAACCCTGTATGATACATATTACCCTCTCCACTATACACATGAAGAAATGGAGGGTAAGGGAATATTAAACAACTTGCGCAGTGTCCCAGTTGCATGCTGGAACCCAGTATTTGAAACCAGTACCTCCTATCTTCAAACACTGAGGAGGCAGAAGACCTAAACAGTCCTTACCGCCTGGGCTGATTCCAGTTGCTGTAGGCTGCATTCTGAAGTTCACTTTCCTCTCCCTCCCCTTCTTCTCGCTCTGGTAATTCTGGAATGTCTCTGTAAAAGAGTTATACAGTGAGAACCCCAACATCCTAGTAAAATCATGGAAAACTGTCTGATGTATACTTTATTACTGGGTTGGCTAAAAAGGCAGAACTGCTTGCTATTGTCACCAGACTTGGCCAATAAATACATAACATTATACATTAAGGGGAAAAGAACACCTGATCAAATAAAATAAAAACCTTACATCAGAGTCATTCTACCGTAACTTAGTCTGAAGACACAACTGAACAATAAGAGTCTTGTCTAGTCCCTTTTCTGATGAAACATGAGAGAATATAGGAATGAAATGAGAAGAAGAGGATAAGTAGCAGAATTTTAAAGAAAAACTAGTCCACAAGTATTTCTTAAATACCTACCATGTACAAGAAGGTAGAAGCATCATGTGTGTTACAAGCTTGCACAGCCCTGATTGATCTCTGCCCTAAAAGCACTTATCATTAGGTATATGCCAGGAGTTTATCATCTCTGCTCCCTAAGGATGTAGCAATGCTTTCCTGACAACTTATGAAGAAAGATGGAAATACTTTTGGTCCAGCTTCAGCTGATTCAGAGAGGCCAGACACAGAACACTCCTTACAGGAAGCAGTTTACAATGTACCTCTGTTCAAGCTCCCTTTTCAATGTCTGTAGGAGTTCCAATTTTGCCAAATGTCAGGCATGTAATAAAATGTGTCCAGTCAAGTAACACATAAGGGCAATAGAGAATGGTTAAAGCAATTATGGGGAGTCCTTATGCTATTAGTAAAAACTGGATTTAAGAAAAATGTTCACACATTCATTTGAAAGTAGAGAAGGCTATAAAAATTCTGATTCAAAACTGATTTTCACTTTATTTTCATAGAAAGTGAAAAATCTAAAGAAAGCATATGCTCAAATTTTATCCATTCTCCATTGACAGAAATACTGAACTCTGTCAAATTATACAATCTTTAGACTTTGAGGTCAGAAGTCATTAATCCAAGACTCTATCTCTGTTGAAATGTGTTTCACAACATTTCTGGCAAGTAAATGTCCAGGCTCTCTTTGAACATCTCATTCTTTCTCTGATCTGAATGTTAGGTTTTTAAAACATTTTTATTAAATTTATTTCAGTGACACTGGTTAATAAAATTACATAGGTTTCAAGTACACAATGCTATAATACATCAGCTTTATAATGCATTGTGTGTTCACAACTCAAAGTCAAATCTCCTTCCATCACCATATATTTGAATCCCTTCATCCTTTCCCACCTTCCCCTCATTCCCCTCTCTCTGGTAATCACCATACTGTTGTCTGTCTATGAGTTTTTGTTTGTTTGTCTTGTTTGTTCGATTGTTGTTTTCAGTTTTATATCCCACATGTGACTGAAATCATGGTGGCACATATATACAATGGAATACTACTTGGCCATAAGAAAAGATGAAATACTACCATTTGTGACAACATGGATGGATCTTGAGAATATCATCCAAAGTGAAGTAAGTCAAATAGAAAAAGTCATGAATGTTACAAATTTGTGTTCAACTGTTAAAAGGAAATCTACCTGCCTATAGGTCCTGCCCATTGGCTGTGTGTCTGAATTCCCCTCCTGTGCAAGGCTGTGCAAGAGGCTGGGGTTCTGAGATCCGTGGCCTGACAGTGGGACAGGACTGCTGGGAATAGAGTCACAAAAGGGGGGATTTAAAAAAAGACGTTAAGAAGCTGATTGAGAATGAGACAGTCTGAGTGAAGCTGTTATCTGGAAGCTATGAGGAGGAAATGTGAAGACTAGTCCTAACCCTCTGGAAATACAACTGGAGAGACTATGATAGAAAAAGCAGGTATGGCAGACAGACAAGAACAGAAATAAGCCCTGAAATATTCAATGACAGCCATGGGTGTGGGGGGAGGTTCTTACCCCTGTGAGCTATTCAGAAACACTCTCAGACATAGTGCATCATATGCTCATGCCTCTTTAGCTATAAGACGACCTATATCCTGAATCCTTTGATACAAAAGCACCACTCTCTTCAAATGATTCTCTAATCTTGAATCCTTCCACTAACCCAGATATGCTCTTATAAATATGCTTATTATTCTTTACCCATCTTAGAGTGTGGTTTATGGGACTCAAGTGTCATGTGTTCCAAAGAGCAGAATGGACCGATTCTCTTCCTCCTGTACTCACCCAGCCAAAAATGAATTGACTTGTTTGCATCCATGTTTGTTGAATACCAATGAAATTTCTGTCAACTATAATAACTTCTTTTTCATCTACATTTAAGTGCCAGAAATTGGCACAAGGTCACACAGTAAAGTAGAAGTGAGATTTTAATTGAGGCCATTTTACTACAAAACCTGAGCTCTTAACCTCCATGCTATGCTGCCCGTATTTTTATCCTTGGCTTGTGCAATTCTTTCTTTGGATCCAGTGGTTAAAAATCAAGGAGTCTGACTGCTTACATTCTGATCTCAGACCTGTTATTAACTATGGAACTTAGACAAGTTCCTTAACATCTCTCGGTGCAGATTCCTCCTCTGCAAAATGTAGATCATTTTATTTTGTTTTGAGCACCTTTATAGTAATAGCAAATAAACTACCATTAGTCACAGCACAGCCAAGGTCATTCTCCTTTCTGTGTTGAGGGAGTGGGAGGGCACAGTGCTAAAAGTGGCTTTTTCTCTCTAATACATCGTGAGTGCATTTAAGGCCTTAGAGCTTAAAACAAATATGGCATTACCTTGGCATATTCTTTAATTAAGCCATTTGAAATGATATTTCAGAGGGCTATTGAAATGACTGCTTTTACCATTCTGCCAGAAAGCATCAGGAAACTATAACCAATTAATGTGATTAACCCTGAGATGGATATTCTAGAGTGGAGTGTGCTTGAGCTTTGTACAGGGTGAATACTCCTTTTCCCATAAAATTCACGAGAGCCCAAGGGCCACAACATTTCTTTCCTTTACTAAACACATAACATGCCTTTCCCTTCCTTGACACTTTCTGTATTACTGTGGTCACGTGCAATTTGCAGAGGAAATAATAATGTCATATTGTGATGCTTATCGAGTCAGTGGACACCGAAGTGTTCTGGGATGTTCTGACATTCTCTGAGGAATGGTAGAACTCTTCTGAGAAGACCTCAGAATGTTTGCAGACCCATTTCTGCTCTGCAGCATGCTCAAAGAGAAATCTGGTACTCAGTTGCCAACGCAACTGAAAAAAACAGGTCCACAGCTAAGAATGTAAAATGGTACACTATTCGTGGAAAGCAATTTAACATTATTTCTCTCCCTGTGCTGAACTCAGTCAGCACCAGCATCAAAACCAGGTTCCTGCTTTCCCTAAGGAAAAAAAAACAAAAAACAAAAAAAACTTTTTCCTGTATTATTTAAAGGTTCTTAATACATTGTGTATCAAGAGCCTTTAAAAAAGCCATACTCTGTTTCCTAACATGCATATATACCAAGATGTTCAGCTCAACATTCTTTAAGAGTAAAAAATAACCATTAAAAATGTTTCTCAGTCTGAATGTATGCTAAAAAAGAAACAGAATTTCTGAAGATGTTTGAAAATACTCACAAGAGAAGAAAAAGCATGATGAAATACTACACAAATTGTCAGTTCCAGGGAATTCATGAAATAATACTCAGACCTGAGGTGAATTCTCCAAACTCAGTATGTTAAAAGTGCTATATTTAGTGGTATAATTAGAGATAATTTTAGTTTCTTGATTTGAACTTTCATGTATTTTCCAAATTTTCCACACTATATAATAATTACTTAAATAAGAGGAAAAGGGGATAATATTTTTGTAATGCTGAAAGAGAGAAAGGAATTCAATCTCTTTCATTGCGAGTCCTTCTGACTCTGAATTCAAAACTATTTTATAACCTGCTGTATCATTCATTCACTGTAGTAGATTTACTATTTCATTTACCTGCCAGTGTATGAAGAAAAAATATCCAGTGCCATAATTCCTCCAGATTGTTGTCCCAAGTTTATTCTGAACTCTTCCAAATGTTCCGCAGGCACATATGTAATTCTGGAACAGAACATAATCCATGAAGGCAAAGGGAAGTAAAGGTTTGGCTCATTGTTAGGAGAAGCTTCCAAAATATAGGAATAAAATTATATTGTCTCTTCAGCCCTACTTTTTCACACACCTCCTTTAATCAGTTTATTCTGCAGAAAATCCAAACTTCAAAAAAATAAAGAATCCTATAAGTAAGAATAACAACAGAAATTAAAATTTAAAATGCTGCTGATAAATTATGTGTTTACTAATAATCGTATGGGGGTGGAAAACAGCACTATTAATATTTTCAAAGGAGAAGACTAAAACAACTTTTTGAATTGAGAAACATCTATAAATCCTTCGGAAAATAACTGTCAGTAATGACATTAATTTTATCCAAAGATTCTTAGTTCCCTTGGCAGAAACAAATAGTGTGTATGCTATTAAAACACTGGGTATCATAAATAACTTTACATTTTTCCATAATGCATAATCAATTATGGATATTAACAATCATTACTAATAAGTATATATTAGCTCTATTAAGTTATGAACGCTCAGGTCTGAAAGTCAAGTTATTATACGTTTATGTCAAGTCTCTCTTACTAATTCGTGGCAACTTCTCATAAGTTAATTTTAGTTTCATAGAAAAGCCTATTATTTACACTTGAATGGCTATTTACTAATTTAACAAGCACTGGCTGAATGCCTCTAATATTAAGGCACTGAGTTAGATGCTGACTACAATTGTAAGGTGCAGAAAAGGACACTGGAAAATTCAAGTTCACCGTTGTCCTATAAAGCTTTATAGTTGATACACTTGTCTAGTAGGTTGTCCCAAGATCCTCAAATTAACGACTAGCAAGGCAAAAGAAATACTGCATTTGAAGACTGTTCAGCATGTTTGTACAACTAAAAAAAAAGGGTATATAAAAATACACAATGTAAAAACCATGAATACTATTAAAACAGCTATCCGTAACTTATCCATAAACATAAATATTAAAACCTTAGCAGTGGAGTGCAAGGATAAAAAGATTGCCTTTTATGTTACAATAAAAGAAGAACTATACCAATGTCATAATTTATTGAATGAGGAGGACATATAATTTCAGATATATTGGTTATTCCATAAAAAGCATTCACTCTGTGAGAGGTCATTTAGATTTGGAGTCAGAAGACACAGTTCTGTTGTTCATCAGGAATGTGACGGGAGGGTAAATCATCACAGCTGAACTGTCATCTATCTATTCAGTCACAAAAAGAACATCACTTTTGATGAGGCAATTGTAAGTTGAGATGCATAACACAAACGTAAGGCAGTGTTCTAAACGGCATCAGCTAGCCTTGTCACACCTGATTCACATGGCAAAATCAGTGGACCCTTGGGATCTCTTCTTCATGACACTTTTTCCTCGAGGACCAACAAATGAAGCAGAAAGCACAGTTCGGTGGATTTAGGACCAGGCTGGGTAAGAGAGTTGCATTCTAAGTCTGACTCTACTTCATGTATTTATCTATAAAAATACCTGCACTATGGTATTAAAAATATATTCAATAGTAAATTTACATTTATCCTTTCAAAAATCATGAGTCAAAAAGATATAACACATTGTACCTTTTGTACACATATATATCTTTTGGAAAAGAAGATTAGACTATTTTACAGAAAGTAAAATAAAGGTAAACATAAAACTCCAAACCTGAAAAGCCTATTCAAGAAAACTAGTATTATTTCTGAAGATTCAATAACAATAAAACTCATAAACAAAACCTTAAGGAAAAAAGCCAGGAAGAGGTGAGGGAGGGGGAAGCTAGAACACAGCAGTGAAAATAATAATAACCAGTTCAAAGTATTTAATTTTTTAAACTGGTTTAAGAAGGAAAAGATGTTTCTATCCCAAACAATGTTAATGAATTTTCCTCTGTATCTGGTCAAAGTTGGTTTTCCTTTTGTTAAAGGGTGAGGGAGAGGGATTGTTACAAACATGTTTTTTCTGATATTTTAAGTAACAGTGAGAAGGGGTAAACAAGGCAGCTTTCCATACACATGTAGCCCAGTACAGACATCGAGGCCACCAAAACAAGCATCCCATAATGCAATAGCACATGCAGAGAAATACGGACACCCAAATCCCCCAAATAGTCAACAAAGAACACCAAAACTAAATGATGAACAGTGTAAACACAGAGAAACTGCTTATGTGTGGGTTATGCTAAAAATTCTTAAACGTAAATTAACCTTTGGTTACACATGGAGTGAAAGAAAAAAGAATAATATTAGTGATGCCGAAATGTGACACGGCTCTTAATCTAGAGACTGTGCCTGCACATGCAGACAGGATCCTTCCCTGACAAAGGAGCTTAAAAGCTTAGTAGTTGGAAAATATGATTTTCAAATGAGAGCACAATCATCAGTGCCATGTGAAAATGTAACAATCTCATGGCTCTGTTGGAATTTATATTCTTTTATAAATGAAGGGGAAGAAAAAGCCAAAATGTATACACTGAATTTATATCTGGATCCATCCCAGCATCAGGAGGTTACAAAAGCATGAAATGGTTTTCACAGACAAGTTGTAACACACAGACATAATGAGCTTTTGAATCACCGATACTCACACATGAAAGGGGGCTCGATCATCAGCAGGTGCTGTAGAAAATCTAGAATGGGAAGCATACGCCGCAGCATCTTTTTACAATGGTGTTAACACATGTCAATGTCTTGTGCTGAATATGAGATGCATACATATGTAGTTAAAAGTGGGTGCTCCTGGTTGTTTTTCTCCCCTTTCCACCTCCCTCCTATCTACACCTCCCCCAGAAAAGCATCTGCTCTTTGCTGGTGTCTATAGCAGTGATTATTAACAAGCATAGGAAAATGTAACTGCAATCACTCTTTTATCCCTTGATCAGGAATTCATCCCACACTTTAGGTTAAGGCAGGTGAATTCTGATTCAGCTCGGTAATTATCTGGCAGATGTTACCAGCAGCTGCTGCTAAGCGCAAAACCCTGGCTATTATTACAGAAATATAAAAACTCCTGGCAAGGTGGAGTGAGAAGTGAAACAGAATGCATTCTGGTGAGGCTTCACATCTGGTTTTCCATAGAAAATAATGAAACCTGGAACTTAAACTGGCTGTTCTTCAACTCTTGAAACTCAAATTATCTACCCAGGCATGCATGAACGCACACACACAAAGTTCCTAGCTATCCATGGGAGAAGGCAAAAAAAGAAATCCAGTGCATTGTCTCAAAAAGCAATGCTTCCCCTAAAACCAGTTATGTAACTGAACCATTTAGTTGTCTTTTTTTGTGTTTTTTTTTGTTGTTTTTTTTTAAGTCCAACCAATACAGTGCTCTACCACCACTCCAGATTAAAGTAGATTCATAACAAGAAATAAAGGGGAAGAAACATGGGTGGAGCCTAAATCCAGGCAATGACTACAAAGCTTAATTGGCCAGAGGCAATGTACGGCTCCATTCGTGGTAATGGGAGGCCAAGACTTTCCTTTTGGGAGGATTACTCAGAGCTTTCAAGGTAATTCTAACCCTTTTGTTTCATGAAAGCAGATCAGGAGGGCACAGAGCCAAAACACCATGCAAAAATGCATGGAAAGTCGTTATGCCCTGGTCAATCTAAACGGCTATTTGTTTTGTCATTTAACACATTTTTCTGAAAAATGATTATATGATTCTAATATCTTTTTATCATTTACCCCATGAATCAAACCATAACCATTTGAATCACACCTTTCGTAGGACACTTGAGAAGGAATCAATGTGCTTTGTTGGTATGTGCGTATGTGCACACAGCCAGCACGCGAGAAAGAGATCAACTGACTGAGTGACTGATTTCCAGAGGAGGGAAGGTTGTGGTGAGTTTTCTTATTTTCCTTTTTTAATGTAAGAGACTACATTACATTTTGCCCCCTGGGATCCTCAAGCAATTATTTATGAAGCTCTCTAGATATCCTTCACAGTCATAATAAAGCTGCTGTCCGCATGACCAGGTATATTTTGGTGCTGAGTCAGAAGGTGGGAAAACGAATAAACAAACAAAAAGCAAAACAGAACAAACAACAGCAACAAAAGTGAGAAAAGGAGAAAAAAGACTTTTGGAGCTGGGCATCTTTTCTAGAACTGACTAGATGCACGCCTTGTGTCAAATCAACGTCACAATGGCTCCCTTTTAAATTCAGCAGTACATCAGAACAGAGGAAGAAAGCTAGAACCAAGATCGATTATGGTGCTCAGAGACCTGCATCAGTGCTCACAGCAGAACACGGGCATTCTCACGTAATAAATCAAGTGATCAGTTACGAGACCATCTGCATTTTATACCACATATAAGCTATGTAAGCTAAAACCCTGGCCATAAAGAGTCTCCATGTGGATGTGTATCATTCATCTTTTAAGCAAAAGAAATGGACATTGGACCACAAGTGGTGAGGAAAACACTTCAAGTTGCTCTTTTCTCTTAGTATCGAGGCTTTGACATTTTTTGTAATATTCACTTGTACTATCATTAATAAGATAATTAAGGAATTGTCAGAGGATCTGATGCTCTGCTCCATTATAAAACAAAAGTCCAAAGGCATGCAAAAATAGGAATGCCCATTAGTGAAACGCTGTCTCAAAATATTATTTTTTATAAGACAGCAGAATCCACTCCAAACAGTATATATTTTTCTACTTTTTATTGATGGCAGAATGAAAAACAGATTGTAAATATTGTTTTTCTTACCTCGGCTCTAGCAATATCTACTTCAGAAAAAAAATAATACAGCATGCAGTCAGTAAAATAGCATTAATACAAAAAAGTCTCCCATACTAGTAATCACTGTATCAGTTTAGGGTAATCTTTCTCTGAGCTCTTATTTTACTATTTTATCCCTTATACATTAAATACAAATATTCAATGGTTAATGTTAGAGAAAAAGCCAAGCTATTACATTGATGAGGTGTGACAATAAAGTCATGAACTCATTTCTACGTTAGTTCATAAAATGTTTAGTGACTTAAAAACCAAACCACAAATACAATGTGCTTTTAGCACATTAAAGGATTATGAAACAGTTTAATAAGCACATCCCGAAAAAATATCCTATATGACCTACCATCAGACTGTATCAACATATTGGTGAATTTTCTTGAATCATGAGGTAGCTCAACAAAGGAAAATTACGGGTCAGACTGGCACTGTTCTACATGATCTTTTCCATTCCTGGCTTAGTTCTAGGACTTATACACATCAATCAGATAGTGTACAATTCCTTACACTGAGGCCAATCCAATCTTCTTTATAAGATCCTAAGAGTAGACCCTCCTATTCTGTGAGGGATATGTCCTATCTCTCACTCTAAGGTTTTTGCAGAAATCACTGGAGAAGTAAAATTAAAAAAGAGAAAGCAACATGTTTTCAAATAGTTCAACATTGTTATCTTAAAGAGACGACCTACAATCCAGAACTATTCACGAATAGTGTAATTCTTAGGTGGTTTATATTAAATAAATATGTAATTTTTGTATATCACACAGAAGCATATACTGAAAAAAAGAAATCTGATTAATGAATTGAAATTCCTGAATTTCCCCAGCCAAACTGGGGTCCAAAAGATACTTACTTTATGTCAGGCCCAATGAGAGAATGTCTTCTCAACATGGCTCGCGCCTGGGCATTGGTTAAACTGACAGTAGATTCTTCATTAATAGACAAGATGCAGTCCCCAACGGCAATCCGGCCATCTCGACTAATGGCACCTCCATGAATAATACTTCGAACAATCATCCCCAAGCAATCTTTATTAGCACTTACGGTCATCCCTATGGTAATGGAGGAACACAGATATGGATTACATATGTGACTTTCAAAATCATTTTAAGTTGAATTATAATAATTCCTATGGATTCAGAGATAAAAGATTAGCATTACCTTTTTCAGCCAATAAAAAATAATCAAAAGGAAAGGAAAAAGTTAGTTTGTAACAAAAAATATTTTTTAATAAAATTTGGAAATGTTGGTGAAATTGTATCCAGAAAATGACACCCCACGTTGAATACATTGGAGATAAAATAGGCCTACAGTGGAGTTATTGTAAGGTAGGCTATTTGAGGTGCTGCCCCTTAAACAGAAAGATCTCCCAGGGAGAATATTTTGACAGCATCCAATCAATTTTATAACAGCAGTTTACCTCTTATAGATATAAGAAAATAAACAACAGGGCTGCAAATGGAAAATTAGTTCAATAAATTAAATTCGGTGCCACTACCTTATTTCCAAATCATTTGTTTACTCAGTATATATTTACTATATGCTTACTATGTGCCAAGTACTATACCGGGTGCTTGCGATAAAAAAGCGTAACACAGAATTCCTAACATCAAGAAGCTTGTATTCAAGTCTTAGCATCAGTGCCTGAATGTACAGTAGTCTGTTGAACTGAACTGATGTGAACTTAATTCTAATCGATTCCCATTTTATCTCCAAATTTGAACTTCTATAAGTTCCAGATTTGGATATTCAATTACCCTCCTGACATGTTCCCTGGATGACTAATAGGAAATGCAACCTTAGGATGTACAAAATTAAACTTAGAAACTGAATTTTATGTTTCTCGCTCCTCTTATCTCTCCATTTGTCTTGCCCTTTTTGGTGGTGTACCACAAGAGCACTCTCCATTACTCAAGGCAGAAATGTTGGAGTCCTATCATTTCTATCTCGAATCCATTCATCTTTCGCCATGCCCACCCTAAATTTAGACCATGCCAGCACCTTCTCCTCTTGCCTCACTTTTCAAAATAGTCTCCTAATTGGTCTCCTAGCTTCCAGTGCATTCTTCTCACAGCAGACAGAGTGATCATTCCAAAAAGACAAATCACATCACATCACTCCCGTGCTAACAATGCTTTAGCAACTTCCTATTATGCTGATATACAGCATACATACTTGACACAGTCTATAGGGCACTGGTGGCCTGGCTCTTTCAACATGCACCCTTCCTGGGGCCACATCTTCCTTGGCTCCCTGCGATCCAGCAACGTGACCTTCTTTCAGAATACACCCAGTCTCTTTGCCTTATGCCCTGTTTCAGCAATTCTTACACAACCAACTCATCCTCACTCTTCAGTATCACTTCCTCAAAATGGCTTTCCAAACAAATCTCATCTAAATTAACATTGCCTTTTCATCCTACCCTCACTCTATTCCTTCAAAAATATAAAACCTTTAGAAATTATGCTAAAACTTTATATAAAATAATGTTAATCATTTAAAATCAAGTGCTAAAAGTTCCTTCCAAAACAAGATTATGTAATTAAATCAGACAAGAAGAGATATAAAGCCATAAGGATACATACATGTACTTTCTTTGAGAGAAGTCACAAATTCCTCTTTGGGTTTTTACATTTTTTTAAAAAAGAAAGTAATACGTTGTCTAAATTACTAATTCTAATTATACCAAATTAGATATAATGTTTCAAATATTTTTTAAGAACGATCCTGACTATAATATGCTTCCAGCCTGACAGTTTGTGCCTGGATATGGGCAATCCAAGCTCCTAGTTATCATTTTCTGATAGAAATAGACCATTATCAAATGTATTTCAAATGTCATTTTAAGACTCATATTAATGATTTTTTAATGTACTGTCATTAAGGAAACACCTCTGCTTACCATAAACCAACAAACAAGTTTAGACACTATTTCATCCCAGGTAAGTTTATGAGAAAAGAGGCTGCTGGCTGTGTCATGCTTCAGTGGTACTGTAGTGTGTTGAATGCTGCCACCCTTCTCACCAAGATCCACCAAAAACTGGACTATGGTAAAATCGAAATGTACGACTATGAAACAAAATTTAACTCAGTGGACCATACTGGGAATCTAACCCATTATCTTCTCACTAGCACCATGCACTCTACAATAAAGCAAGCCATAAACATGAGACAAATCCTCATGAGTAACACTCGACATGACTTTCAAATTCATTTTTAATAGCATATTTAACTCCTGACACTATCAGCTATAAGGCTGTCGTTCATGCAAACTAAATAAACCAAGCAGTTGACATCAGTTACCTTACATTTTCTTTTCACCAAACAATCATTTTCAGTTCAACAACTTTATGGTCATATCCACTAACCAGATTTTGATTGTAATTTATAAGATCCCTCAACTTTTTTTTTTTTTCCTGGAAGAAGTACAGCAGTATAGACTAAACTATATAGTGTAGAACCAGAGAATTGGTTCTAAATCTGTTACACCACTTCTAATCATTGCCACCTTGGGCAATTAACTTAACCTCACACTGGGCCTCATTTTTCCCATCTGTAAAATGGGATTATGCCCACATTGAGGGGTGTTTAAAGAATTACGTGATATAAGCTTATGCAGAGTAACTTTCAGGGTGCCTGGCATAAATTGCTTAATAAAATACAAAATAGAAACAAATGAAAACTCACAGAATATATTTAAAATGCATCTCTATTCCAATCCAAAGCTGTATTGCTCTCTAAAGGCTAAATGCGTATCTTAATTCATCTTCAAAATGAAGCTTGTTATCACAGCTGTCTTAAGGTTACTCAAGCACTGATGTGTATTGCATGGTATGTCAAAACCAGAGACAGACCGAGGTTTGAGCTCTGCTTCCATCTCCTGAGGACTGAGTACTTGCAGAGAAATTCCTGAGTCTGTCTATATTTCTGTACCTAATCAGTGAAGAGAGGATAATACCTTCTTTTTCTTCCCACCTTTTCACCTTTGCTTTTCACCTTCAAGTCCTAACCTAATACAACATATTTAGCCAATGGATCACAGGACCTATCAAAAATCATCAAGATTAAAAGTTTCAAAGGTCACTATGTGCATCTGTACATATGTGTGTATATCTGCATATAACATTGCCCTCTTATATTTAACAAAGTTAAAACAAAATCCAAGTGACTCATGAAATCAAAGCAAATGGATTACAACAGCTTTTACAGAAAGCTATCATTTATTTATAATTTCTTCTGGTTATCAGTAGAAAAAAGAAATTATCCAGAAAGCGAAAGCTGAAAACAACCTCATGTAAGTTGATTAAGGGAAGACTATGACTCTAACACACTCTATCAGCACAAAGCCAGCCTCTATTTAGATTTTCTCAAACATTATCACATTTTGTGTTACTTCAAGTTGTAAAGGCACCACCTTCCAACATTAAAAACTTAAATGAATGCTTTAATTGAAAATATTTAATGTTTTACACAGGTTTTTTAAGTAACGTTTTTCATGATACTTTTACATTTAGTTACTCTAAATGCTGCAAAAATCTGAATACTAAACATCTCCTGTCAAACGAGATACGATAGAAATGTCCTGCTTTAGCATATTGAATTTGAACTCCAAAATGCAACAGGAACCTCACTGGGTCCCAGGAAATCAAACATCCAAGAAGCCCCTATAAACATTGTGAGTATGTAAATTACTTCAAATAATGGAAATAAATCATAAAAATAAAAGTAATATTCATATCTTTTTATTACAATTTAGTTACTAAACTAATGGTGCTATGATTTCACACTGATAGGTACGGACATGTGGTTTCATCGCACAAAGCAAATAAAAGGGCTTTCTTATGCTTTAATTTTAAAATCAAACTGTTGAAGTTTAAATGGATTTCCTCATACGATAGATAGCAAGGACACTTTACCTTTCATTGTTTTTTCCCCAAAAGCTTAATCATCTTTGGTATATTTTTGAAATCTAAACTCAAAAGCTATGGTGGAACCAACCTAAGTGTCCAACAACACAGAAATGGATAAAATGTGGTACACACACACACACACACACAGGAATATTATTCAGCCTTTAAAAGGAAGAGCATTCTGACGTGTGCTACAACATGCATGAAGCTTGAAGACATTTTGCTAAATGAAATAAACCAGTCAGAAAGGGACATATATTGTATGATTCCACTTACATGAGTATGAGGTGCTTAGTAGCCACAATTTATAGAGACAGAGAGTAGAATGACGGCTGCTCGGAGCCAGAGGACAGGGAGAAGGGGAGTTGTTGTGTAAGGGGCACAGAGTTTCAGTACCCATTAAAGAAGATGAAAAAGTTCTGGAGATAGATGGTGGTGATGGTTGCACAACAATGCAAATGTACTTAATATCACAGAAACACACACTTAAAAATGGTGAAAACGGTCCATTTTATGCTAGGTATCTGTACCACACTTAAAAAACGATGTGTCCTCACACAGTAACAATGTATTAAAAACCCGTATGATTTTCTCAATAAAGAAAACGATTTGACAAAATTCAACATTTTCTCAGCAAACTAAAAATAGGAGAGCAATCCAAAAGGGGTCAGATCACAAACTCAGATGTACTCAAGTCATGGCTCTTACAAGAGCCTCCCAACTGCTTCTAATTCACCAACCTATGCCAGAATGATCTTCTTAAAACAAACCCGATCTTCCACCCCTGGCTCCCACTGCCTCTAGGAGCTTGAGGCAGGAGGGTGTTACGCCCCGAGTCCTGTGTCACGTGCACGAGCCCATCCAGCAGTGGGTTCCCACCTATCACTCCTTTAACTTCATGTCTTACTTTGCCCGTCATACCCTGCATTTCACCCATACCAAACACAATTCAGTCATGTTTCACATTTCTCTGCCTCAGCTCGAGTAGCTTCCAACTTTCCCAATTTTACTTTTCCCTAATCTACTGCTCTTTCAAGAATTAAATCCAGTCTCTTCTCCTCTTCAAAACCTTTCTAAACTCCTCCACATACTCAGAGATTCGGGCTCAGCCAATCCCTCCTCCGAGCCTTCGATGTTCTCTGTCTGAATGTCGGCCATAGCATGTACGGCATTTTAATACACGTAGGACTGGGTGAGTAGATTACTGTCTTTAACTCACGTTCTTCGAGGAACGTGATTACACTGCGGTGTCTCGGCATGCTGCCTAGAATATGGGAAAAAATGCAAGTTTGATAGTTGTATAAATACACTAAAGTAGGGTTTCTCATGTGGGATTTACAAAATTTCTGTCTTACAAGTTGGTCAAAAAATGGATTCTAAGGCCAATTAAATGAGAGAAATGCTGCATCTCTTCTTAGAGATCCACAGTGCACACCTGAGTATCAAAGCCTCTGAGAAGAAACAGAAAACTGTGTCCTTAAATTTATCACATTCCAAACTATTAAACTTCGAAACCATTTATAACTCCTATTAACATCCTATAGAACTAATATTCTAAGTAGCATGTGTTCAGAAACACCGCATTAGCAGATAAAATATTCCTGACATGCTTTGATATCTACAGTATCCATTGCATAATGAATGAATGATAGAAAGTTCTGTAGCTTAAATTTTATACTAGTCTATTAAATGGAATATATAAGAAATATAACTCAGAATAAATTCTTGGCTATAATTCTCCATTTAGCTGTCACTGGTGGTACCCAGCCACCACCAAATGGAACAAAATCTAGAGCGAGACAGAGACTGGAATGCCATTCCCCAAGTAAGCGCTGCTGAACTTCCCTGCCAAGTCTCAAACTTCTCAAGGAAACAAGACCCTGCCATAAGATATCAGTGTAAAGGGTACTGGTTGGTTACATCACAGCAGGAACAAGATCTCTGATGTAGAGTTCACCAGAGAATCTTGGGCTACACTCTGCATTCAGAGTAACTGATCTGATATCCTGTTTATCATTATACAGCACTAGGGACAGAGCTGAGTCACTTGACTGCTTAATGCCCCCCCAAAACAAACAAACAAAAAATGTTCTCTGTTTCAATATAGCTTTAGTTATTGTAATTAGGATTTTATTTTTACAGGAAGTCTTCTTTGCCCAATTCAGAAGGTTTTATGATTATTAACTAGCTGCATCCTTTTATGGGTTAAGAGAGGACACAAAAATTCTGCCACGTGGGAAGGACTATTGAATAACTTGCATGTATATTGTGGTGGTGGCACACCTGGCTGTCTTGTTAGTCTTTATTTCAGTGAATGAAAGAAATTAAATACAAACTGAGTTATGCATAACCAGTAACATTCAAAGAAACTAATAATTTGCTTTTCCAAAGAATTTAGAACTCCAAATTGCTGATTTTTCATTTTCTAAGAATTCCTTTTCTGATTTGCTGCTTCATACACAAACAATTCATATATCTTTTACTTGAATGTAAATGAGGCTCCTGAATACTTTTAAATAATTAAGAGATTGAAGGATTTAAGCTGGTCTGAACTAAACCATTTCCTGTTAACCATTTCAGGAAAAAATAATGAGTAAAAACTGCAGGAAATTTTATAACATTTATTTTCTTATCTATAGTCCAAAATATCAAAACCAAGTTCAGTATTTACCCATTGGGAGAGGGCTGGGTGGGAAGGTATGTATGGACAATGAGGAACTTACCTAGGCTAGAATTGCCTTTTGCTATAGTAATAGTCCTCTCAAAAGATTCTTTGGACATATTTTGTAGCACGACACACTCGGCAGCAGAGGCTAGGGAACTCTGTTGATTTAAGAACTCAGAGCCCTGATGGAAAAAAAAAAAAAATGAGTCACATGGAGAGGAAAACTAGACTTTGGAGTATGATTTCAACATCACACGTATGCTCTAATTGATTGTACCTTATTCAACAAGAAGTCTATAAACAAAACAAGTGCACTGGTTGGCTTCTGAAAAATTTCAGACTCAGGAGAGCACGCGATCCAAATGGGGAGATTAGCCAGAATAACACTGCACTATACCTAACTTCATAATACACAAACCGTATCTTTAAAACATTACCTTTCCAGTTGAATCAGGTAGCAGAGGAGAATTAAGTTCTGCATTTGATATTACTTCATTTGGCCGGTGAGACTCAGTCCACGCTCTTGTGTTTTCACATTCGTATTGCTGTTCAATAGCATTTGCAGGTGTATAATCATTTATGGTAAAGCCAGAAGCCGGTCCCATACTCAAGTCTAATGAAGTTGGGCTCTCCTTCTGTCGTTGCAGGAGATTCTGGGTGTATAGTTTCTCCAAGGACATGTGGAGATCAAGTACTGGCTCTGAAGAATTTTCAGTAATATCCTGATGATTAAAGGAAAACAGAAAAATATTATGGCCAGAATTACATTAATGTATTTTGTAAGACTATTTCTTAATGAGCAACTATTTAGTGAAAAGACAAAACACAATGTAACTATTCATTCCTCAAAAAGCATTAGCAAACATACAAATTCATCACTTAGTTGATATTCTGCATATCTTTTTATAAATGTTTTTGAATACGCTTCCTGCAAATCATACATCTCATGTTCTACTGAGTTACTTCCACCTATACAATATGGTGGACATACGATCATTTAGATGCAGTATTATATTCTATTCACAAATGAAATCATTCAGAGTTCAATCTACACGAGAAAGCAAGTAACTTATATTTCCAAATCTTATTTAAGGAGTAATTCATTTCCAGTCCAAGTTCCTATTTATTATAAGATCAAGAGCACAAAGAGAATGACATTAATTGATTTGGATTCACAAGAACCTCCATGAGAAAATTATTTTGACAGACATTTATAGATATTTATGGAGAAGAACCGAAAGCCATACAATTTATATTATTATAGGCAAACTTTTCATACATATTCTGCAAGATACAAGAGAATACTAAGAAGGGTCATCATAAGATGTAGGTTCTAATCCAGGCTCACTCATTAACAACCTGTACATCAGACAACCTCTCTTGGCTTTATATTAATTTCTAAAATTCGCTGAGACTCAAATTCTATAGCTCTATATAAACACATGTATTCTCTTACAACGATATATTGTATTATTATGTGCTCTGGGCAAGCAGTTGCTCTATGAACTGCTGTTGAATAAACATATCAATTTTCCCTTCAATTCTTTGATTGATATTTTTGAAGTATAAAAGCAGTGTATGAATACATTGTCATTGGAAAAGATTCAAGCCATATAGATGGATACTGTGTATGCACGCAGAGGAAATAATTAAAGTCTTCCTTTATGGCTCCAAGAAAAGACTCTTGGTCCTTTCCCAGTAAAAATGTCTGGCTCCAGTGGGCTGTTTATTCATCAGATTTTTTTAATGTGTTTGCATAACACATACATACAAGTACAAATGCACACAATCACACATCATGTGCATATACATATACATTTTTAAAACCTAAACTGAACCATACACGACACAGGTTTTTACTTGCTTTTTTGAAGTATTTTTAAACCTTCCCATGAGAGATTCCATGTCAGTCAATAAAAGTCAATCTTCTTATGGCTATAAAATATTCCTAAGTAGGAAAGGACTGGGGTGCAGACTCTAGAGCCAGGCTGCCTACATTCAGATGCTGGCTTCACCACTCGTCAGCTCTTTGAGCTTTGACAAGTTACTTAAATATACTCTGTGCCTTGGTTCCTTTATCTGTTAATTAGGAAAAATAACAGGACCTAATTTAAGACTATTGAGAGAATAGAGAGTTAATACCACAAGGTAGTTTTAAAAACATGCCTGACTTAATACAAAATGACCAATTTGAGCCATTGCTGTTATTTTTATTGCACATCTTTGAAAACCTGTGAAAAATTATTAATATTTAGTATGAACTCCTACAATTAGAGCTGTGGGTCAAGTGACGTACACATTTAAAATGCTGGTATAGGGGCCGGCCCGGTGGCTCAGGCAGTTAGAGCTCCACGCTCCTAACTCTGAAGGCTGCCAGTTCGATTCCCCCATGGGCCAGTGGGCTCTCAACCACAAGGTTGCCAGTTCAACTCCTCGAGTCCCGCAAGGGATGGTGGGCTCCGCCCCCTGCAACTAAAATTGAACATAGCACCTTGAGCTGAGCTGCCGTTGAGCTCCCGAATGACTCAGTTGGTTGGAGTGCATCCTCTCAACCACAAGGTTGCCGGTTCGACTCCCGCAAGGGATGGTGGGCTGCGTCCCCTACAACTAGCGACGGCAACTGGACCTGGAGCTGGGCTGCGCCCTCCACAACTAAGATTGAAAGGACAACTTGAAGCTGAACGGCACCCTCCACAACTAAGATTGAAAGGACAACAACTTGACTTGGAAAAAAAGTCCTGGAAGTACACACTGTTCCCCAATAAAGTCCAGTTCCCCTTCCCCAATAAAATCTTTGAAAAAAATGAAATAAAATAAATGCTGGTATATATTGCCGAATGGTCTTTCAATGTTCTCTCACAAAGAGACTATGGGAGTACCTACTAACTAATCTTGACAACCCTAAATTAGTTTGGTAATTTGATCTGTTAAGAAATATATGCATTAGTGTTTTGCTATGCATGTCCATGACAATTAGTGAGGACATGCCATTTGTCTATCTCCTGTGAACACTCCATATGCTTTTGTCAAAATTTTTATCAGGTAGTTTTCACTTACTGTCATCATTGGCATATTCTGAATATAAAGTCTTTGTGATATATACTGCAAATATGTTCCCAAATTCTTACTTCTCTTTTATATTTATAGATGATACATACATGCGTAAGTTAAATTCTTTATGTAATCAAGTATTCATTATATAATTCTTAAAGGAATTCTTTATGTAATAAAATTTTCCCAATATTTTTTGTGTGTGCTTTTGGGTTTTCTACGTAGCTTAATAAGTTCTTCCTCCGCACAAAGAAAATTAAATGCTTTCTAGTACTTTTCTTCTATTTTATAAGTGCTTTGTTTGCAGATTCAGTTTTAACCCATCTGGAATTTTTTTCAGGGTATGGTGTGAGATATGGGCATCTCTTTTCATTTGTTTCTAAGTGGATAACCAATTGCTCCAACACAATTTATTACACTCCACTTCCTCAATCAAGTTTTCATCTCTCTGGAATTAAGAAATATTGCTGGTTAAAAAGAATATAATACAAGCAAACAACATCTTTAGAATCTTCAGGAACAATAATAGGAAAATATTGTCCACAGTTCTAGAGGCTAAACAATAACTTGTTGGCTCATTTACCCAACTTTGATTATTTTAATCTTATGAAAAATAACAACATACTCTCTATAGAAATAGGTTAGCTTCTGTATTACTAAATTAATTATAATAATTAGCAGTAAATATCTCTCCACTTCATAAAGATAACAATGAAAATTACTTTTCATTAGAAAAAGAGGTCAAGCTGCCCTGTTAGCTGGGATTTACTGTAAATCATGTAATAGAAATCGCCATGCATTATTCATGAAGGAATTAACACAGAAACATAAAAAAGAAAGAGCTAATCAACACAGCAGACAACATACGCCTACTTAGGAAACATTTCTGGTTGCTGAACAACCAAGTTTTATTTTTAAAAGTCTTATGGCTCTAAAAGAAAAGCAGTTCTTCCCCCATATATGTTAAAAAATAACTACAACTTCCCAGTGCAACCTGGTATTTAAACAAAGTCGAGATACCAAAAATCCACCTTAATATGTGACTCCACTTTATGTATTCTTGTTCCTCAAAAAAAATGGGGAGGTTAAATAAAAACATCAAACATAATTGAAAAGTGTATTTTTAAAGTATATGTGAAAGTTTTCTTTTTTTTAAGTATAATGAACATGTTAAGGTACACTTGGGTACATTATTGACCCAGGCAATATATTTACAGAGTAGCTAAATACTTAAAACATTCACTAGATACACCTGCTTTTTCTCAGTGAGCAGTCTACCACAGAAGTCCTCGTAACAGTTTTGTAAAACATACTATAAGCATAGCTGCTCCAACTTACATTGTTCTCCCACTCTATCTGAGATAGGCTGTACTTCCTTTGTTGTTTATATACTGGCCCTACTCAGTGAAAAGGCAGTATCTTTTATACCTTTGAGAGCCTGCAGTTTTGTCACTAAGATTTCCACAATCATTCTCATTATCTTGACCAGAGTGATTGAATTAGTTTTCGATACTAAACCCTTTCTCCAATGTGTATTTTAAACACGGATATAAAGTCTGCAACATTTTATGCTATAGAATGACAGCCAGTGGACATGTGTAGGAGTTTTTCTTTTTTAATATCATGGAATCCATTCACTATGATTGGAGTACGAGGTACCTAAAGGGGTTTCTATCTTGACAAACACCCAGTTCAACTTGAACTAGAATCAATAGCATTTCTTAGGGATACCGATATTCAGAAATGAAGGACATGTACCAAAGTGGTAATCATTTCACCCCTGAAGCAAGAGTGAGAATGTGGGTGGGGATTATGAGTACAAGGTGGGACTCATTACATAGCTATTAAATCCATGTTGGGTATATTTTAAAGTCAAAATAGGAAAAAAATAAATGAAAGTATCTTCTCCCTCAAAATATGTTGAGCTTTTAAACAAAACTCTACATGCATTTAAGTTTGAAAACAACTATTTCTGTATTTTATGCCTGTGGTGGTGACAAGGAAAAGGGGATAAAAAGATTAAATGAAAAAATTAAAACCTAGAACAATAAGAAAGGAAAAAAACCCACTGGCTGTTTGCCTTTAAAATCCACATTTCAATGATTTGCCTCTATTAATCCAAAAGACATGGAAGCAGCTATATTTTTTCAGATTTCTGAGTAATGGTTATTTGCCTTAAATCCTCACACGATACTGAATCAAATTAAGCAAATATCGCTCCTTTAAAAAGAAGAAAAAGCAGAACGGGTCTCCTAAGGGGAGAACTGAGTGTGAAGGAACTCCACCTACGGCTGCAGCCCTGTGTGTCTGTCTAAGATGCTCTCTGGGGTCAGGCTCTGGAGTTATGAATAAGGCCTCCATCCACGAGGCGTTTTCTGCTCTGGGTGACCAGGTCTTAACAACTTCAGCTAGCATACCCGACCGAAGTGAAAAGACCTGTCATCAGTTAAAGAGGCAGGGAACGTTATTTGTACATTTCCAGACACAATTTCAGGCTATAAGATCATTACATATTTAGCAACGTCAACAACTTGAGGAATCACTGATATACTCACACTCTATTTCATCCTTCTTTCAAATCCATATGGAGGTGTTTTTTTTTTCTACGAGTCATATACCATACAGCCTTATTTCATTAATTAAAAAGTCCTAAAGTGAGCTTACTTGTCTTTAAGAAAAATGGCCAATTGTATATTCCATACCAAATTGCCATTCGGTCTCTTTAAAGTATATTTAGGGCAAAGAAACAAAAAGATGAAGGCATCATCTATTTTTTTATTTACATACAATTTTCTAGTAAATATCTAGGTGCTAAAAAGATGCCACAGAAAAACAGAAATAAAAACAAGACAAAACAAATGAAAATGCTGCAGAGGTTTATCATGATGTAGGAGCAGTCCTACTTTCAGAGAAAACTAAAAGCCCACAGCAGTTTCACAATTTGTTTTCAAACACCCTTATTAAGGACTTCTTTGTTGTTCTGTAGTTGAAATATTTCAGTTGATAAGCCAGCTTGCCAAAATTTGCTTCAACGAAAGAGTAAACTGTTTGGGGGGGGGTAGGGGGGAAGTGGCAAACAGACTTCAGTAAGCCAGTATGTTGTGCTGAGTTCAGCAAGCTTTTGCCCTGTAAAATATATGCTTCTCAGTATGCAGACTGTGTAATCCCTTTAAGTAACAATTACTAAGTTAAACAATGCAATCTGTCCCACTGGCAAGAATAAGTGTGCCACGCTATGGATTGGGAGATTCCATTAGGAGATAGACTCAGTTTCCAGCCCTGAGGCCAGGAAAGGCTGAACATGGTCCAGGCAGGACGCAGTCAGATAGACAGTCTCAGGTGTGCTAAAAGAGGAGCAGCTGCTCCATTCAAGATTATACCTTGCAAACCAATTCAAAGAGGTTGCCCAGTATCATTTGCAAGGATAACAGGTGCACCTTGAATATAAAAGAAAATGCTTTGAAATGTTCTGGCTAAAGAATTACTTGTTTGTCAGGGAAGGAGGAAAACTGTGCTACACCTATGAAAATTCTTTCCAACTTATTCATAGATTCAGATTCCTTTCCCACTGAATTTACAGGGAAAACATATCTTTCACATATTTAAGAAAGTACTGCCCAGTCTTTTAATCTTAATTTTTATTATTTATGGTATAATTTCAATATTCAAAAATAAATATATCCATGTATGAACACTTTGCCAAGATTTAATAGCTATTAACACTTTGCCATATTGTCATCAATCTCTCTGTCTTCTTAAAATGATATAATGTATTACAGATACAGCTAAATTTCCATCTTTCCTTTTTTCTCCAATAACTTCTTTAATCAAGTTGAGAAGTAACATTCCCACACATTTTTAGGTTTTTTAATACGTACACTCACACACGTACTCATAAAAATACACTGACTTACTTTGTATTTCAATGTCTAGAAAACATAAAGAGCTCCAACAAATCAACAGATAAGCAACCCATTACAAAAAAGGCCAGAAGACATGAAGAGGCCATTGATGGAAATGAAAGTCAAATGGCCAATATATGAAAAAGTGTATAACCTCACTAGTAATCAGGAATCCTAAATTAAAATAATAAGCTATCATTTCACACCCAAATGATCGGATAGGTTTTACAATATTATTTATTACACATTAGAGAGCATGTCACCAAGAAAATGAATAAAGTTGGAGCATTTATGCCAATAATCTATTTCTAAAATATAAATGGCACAGTCATTTAGTAACTAAATTCTTTATTCAGATCCAGTGACTTAAACATACTTAGCCATTTACTGTGATTTTTATGTATTCTTTGGCATCATTTTATAAAAACATATGACAGCATTAAGTTTAACTTAGCTAGCAAATATTAAATTAATGCAAGAAATATTTTACTCTCCAATTTTGCATTAAAGTCACTTTTAAAACCATTAAGAAAATAAAGTTAGTCTTGTAATTTTTCCAAAGTACACACAGCTAAAAACACAATTTGAGAAATACATTTTTTTTTCTTTTTAACACAAAAATCCCAAAGATTGGAACCTTTGTGTCTATCCCTCTGTATCACAGGCCCTAGAATTAAATAGCCTCTAAGACTCCAAAAGTTACCCAATCAACACTGTCTCATGAAACTGCACTTTAATCTGATGATGACTCCATGACAAGAGAAACACAATGTCTCTAACATGCTATTCCTACAACTCTCTATACACAATGACCTCTGAAAAATTACACATGGGGTTCTCCCATATATAAAACAGCATTTCCTTTGTACCTTGGGAGGAGAAGATGGAAGGGAGGGGCCATAGTTTGGGCCATCACTACAAGTACTGCCATGAAGAGATAAAATAGAGGCTTGAGTAGAGTAGACACTGTCATTATCAGGAGAGTACTGAGACTCAAATGCAGATCCATCTGCTAAGTCAGCATCATTTGTGTCCACCTAAGAATATAAACGATAATATCAGTTGGAAATTCTGTTCTATTACATATATGATAAAGTCCCACTTGAGACTAAAAGGAATTCTGGTATCATTCCTTTGATTATTCCATTTTCTACATGACCTCTTCAACACATCAGAGATGGACGAACACAACAGAAAAAGGACAAGACTGCCCACTGCAGTAGAGGCTGCTGGCATTGAAGGCTATTTTATTCTATCAATAAAAGGGCCAAAGGGAACCATTAACAAAGGGCCTGGATCAATTCTAAGTTGAAATAGTTCCGTAAGTGAGGAAAATGCTTGCTTTTTTCCAGTTGACATTTTTTAATAACACCTGCCCAACTCCTAGAATTTTATAATAAAACGAATGAGGTCATCACTTTTCCTATTCAACTAAAATAAACGTATTCAATAGGCCAACTAGCCAATCAACTATCTATTTGTAAAGCTCACTAAGACAATATATTTTGTTTAAATTATCTTTAACTAGATTTTAAAACAATGCAAGTTACAGATCTGTAATTTGAAGTTGATCACCAGAAATCAAAAAGAAAATCTGTCATTTCATGCTGAAATTATACTAATAAAGCAAGGGACCTAATTATAATCTAGCTATAGTGAGCTTTAAGTTATAAACTGCTACTATTGGAAAACTTATATAGAGAATTTCATTATATATTATCTAAAAATCCTATTACTATCTTCTGTGGTAGAACCAAGTGAAAGAATCAAGACATGATAAGCTGGAAGCTCTTTTTAAAATTCACTTACTGTTACACCTTAGAATAGGTAGAACTGACATAAATATTACCCTTCTCCAGTATTACCAGTGTTTTCTGTTTTAATGGCAAAATCTCATATGTTCTATTTCTTTGTGATTTTCAATGTACATATTTAGCCTGGAGTAGTTACAAACAATATAACATGATACCAGGACACATTCTTACAAAAACATGGTAAGAATACTGATGGGCCATTTCAAAATGAACCTCTTGCTAATAATATCTTTTCAATACATACTCAAATTCACTAGTGAGTATCTACGTGGAAGTCTACCCTTTACAAATGTACATTATGTACAATATTATAAATAGTAAATATATATAATTATAAAGGAAGGTGCAGCTTACAGTGGCCCATGCAGGGATCGAACCAACAACCTTGGTGTTTTCAGCACCATCCTCTAACCAACTGAGCTAACTGGCCACACCCAATAGTAAACATTTTTAACATGTGCTATTTAGATAGGTATTAATTAAGACTTGGGTTATAGATTACACTAGAAAAAATATTTGTTTTAAGTAACATTAAAGAAAAATATCTCAAAACAATTTGTATAACTTTCACCGATGCCTTAGAATCTTAAAATAGATAATAATCAATTCATCAAATTATTGTAGAGATAAAAGCACCAGGGCCCAGAAAAGTTGAGTGACCAATACAAGATTATATAGCTAGTTAGGGAGAAGACCCAGGAAACCTACTACCATAGGTGCTGAACTCACAGAGAGAGGGACTGATCTTTTTGACAGGCATTCAGTAAAGAAGATTCAAGGAAGCCATGTAAACTGTAGAAGAAAATTGTTTCTTGGGGCATTTTCAGAGACAATGATATATTTGTGTCCTACAACATTTCAAAAAATTTTTCTATGGCACGGTATTATTTAACACATTTATAGCATAGTACTTTATGTAATTCATAACTTTCTAAACTGTCTCGTTTTGAAAAGTTAACATAATGTCATCATAATGCCCATGGAGACCTGTTAACTCATTAAAAGGGAGCCAAAATGCTGATTTATGGTTAAATACTCAAAGCAGTTAAAGAATGTCTAGATATCCCAAGTATGACATTAGAGCAAATAAGCGCTCCAACAAAGTGTTGGTCTGATGTAAATATTAATTCTACATGTTGCCATGATGCCTTGCTAAATGAATTTTCCCCACAAATCCAACAAATAGTTTCCACATATATTTGCTTTTCTGCCCATTTTGAATTACGAGAACTATTGGAATTGATGAGAAAATGTTTAGTTTTTCCAAAACATAATGAACAAAGAATATAGTAAGACTTTAGAATATTTTGAAAGGCAAAAATAAGACACACAAGATTTTTGCAAGAAAGCTTGATAAGTCATGGCCACTAACCAGAGCCAAGTCAGCCCTGAAGAGGGCTTTGTCAGACAGCCCTTCCTCCTCGCAGGACTGTGGGGGGTAGAGAAAGGAATCCTCCTTAGCAGAAACATAACCTTCTTCTGGTGAAAGCTGCAGGGAGAATGAAGCTCAGTGTTGAGGAAGAGATCATGAAACGGGAAAGAAAACAGAAGAGAGAGACAAAAAAAGAGGGGAGAGGGGACAAAAAAAGGAGGCGAGGACAAAATAGGAAAGTTTTCAAATGATACCATATGATTTTAATACAGAATGATGAGCATAAAATATAATAAAAGTTCATATTTAACATTTGTATATGCTAAGATACAATGAGGATATTTATTTCAATACCAACATCATCTGTTAGATGAGAATAAAAGATTATCAAAATCAATTTTTTTATATGATAGTAATCTCGTAACTTTTAATCTGCCAAATATTCTGGCTAAACAATGAGTTCTTAGTATAGAAACAAGGCAATTTTGGGGCGTTAAGACATAGAAGTTGCAGAAAAACAAAACATTAAAAAGGATCAACGTCTCTGTCATCCATTACTAGATATTCCTTTAAAGAATGTAATTTACTTGACAAGGAATATTAGTAAACCCTACAATGAAGTCTCAATTTAGCATAACTTTAAAAAAAAAATCTACATGTACGCAATCTACTTAAATTGCAGTCCTGAGCTATTATACTGCAACCTTGATCACACTGACAGCAAACTTAAGATTTTTATTCTAAAATGTTAGTTAGCCTCAGATAAAATAGGCTAAAATACCGTGTTTCTCTGAAAATAAGACTTAGCTGGACCATCAGCTCTAATGCGTCTTTTGGGGCAAAAATTAATATAAGAGCCGGTCTTATATTACACCTGGTTTTATATTAAAATAAGACCAGGTATTATATACATTACATTATATTATATTAATTATATTATATAAGACTCAGTCTTATATTACACAATATAATATTAATATCTTATATTAATTTTTGCTCCAAAAGACGCATTACAGCTGATGGTCCAGCTAGGTCTTATTTTCGGGAAAACACGGTATTTAGATAAATGTCTTGCCTACATCACCCTGTATCATCAATACATGCAGAAGTATTTTAGGGAATAACTGTTTCTCTTCTTTTTCCACACATATGTGTTTAATAGTTAGCAAACCTCACTTTATGTAAAAGACAGTTATCATAGTATTGCAATGCATATTGAATTTGAAATAGCAAATATTCTCATGAAAGAAAAGTATTTTGGAAATAGAAAGAAAAAACGTCTTTTCTGAATAACTGGTACAGTTTCTCTTCAAGGGCAGTAAAAAAACGTGTATTGAGTCATGTTTGCCACTTTTCTTTGTCTAACAGAAAGACCAGAACCACATGTATGGGGAATCTTAATATACATGCAAAGTTCCATAACAGCCCATCTTCATTCTTACGTTCCCCTTTGTATTGATCTTTTGTTCTGATTCCTATAATCCTGATTTGATTTAAGGTTGGATTAACATATTCTTTCTTCTTTCCTCCCTCTCTCCCTTTTTTCCTCTTTTCATAAATATATTTTCATAGATCATCAATTCTCTGTGAAGTAAAATGTGGAGCATGAAAAATTTAATTAACATTTTAAATATATTAACAAAGCTTACTATTTGAACAAATTCACAAAATCCACCAATTTGTATCTGATGTTTATGCAATATATCTATGTGTTGGTATTTTCTTAAGAGAAGGTATATATTTGCCTTTTCATGTAAAAATATATTTACATGCTGAAAAAAACTCACAAATAGTGAGAATATCTGAAATATTCCACTGTAATTCAGTGATAATGTACTATGCTGCAATCACTATGCCTACTAAACATATTAACATTATATAGGAGGTCATGAGTTATTTTTAATATTGCAGTAATTAATGACATGAGGGCTATTCCTTCCCAGGAGGAGAGCCACAAGCTGATGAACCCACTTTGGAAAGTTCAATTTCTTGCTTTGCAGTAATTAGACAAATGTGTTGAAATCAGCAGAATGCAGGACCTTAGCCACTCTGACAGAGATTCTACTTTATTTCCTCCTAATTAAAGATTCCACTGTTAGCTGTTAATGCTATTAATTTCTCTAATACTCCACTGTATTAGTCTAGATATTTTAAGGTATATTTCTTTGAAAATATTTGATTCTGTACCATCATAACCTTATTATTGAATAAAAAAGATCAATAGTGAACCACAAAAAATTAGGATATAAATTTATTTCTGAACTTGTTTTCTTTCCTTTACGCTTTTAGAAATACTACTCAAAATTAGATCTTCACGCTCAGGGAGCCAATAACCGTGCTGATGAAAAGTACCAACAGCCATGATTCAATCATAAAAACACATGATGCTGAAAGGAAACCTACACAAGCCATTTTGTTTGCAAATATAAAAAAAGATCCATGAAATTAAAATTCTTACAGGTAAAGGCTTGGCAACTCCTATTTTCACAGTTCCTGAGGGTGCACCCTTCAGTGCCTGTACAGCTTCTTCAAGACTGCTGTTTTCCAAGTTAACATCATTGACAAACATGAGTCGGTCTCCAGGAAGAAGTCGCCCATCCTTTTCAGCAACACCGCCAGGCACCAAAGAACGAATTATGATCACTGTGCTTGCTGGATCAATTGGATCCTGACAGAACAGAACAGGAAAGAGAAGTCAGCTCCTTCTTATACAGAAAAATGTTTTCACAATTTGTCCACCCTGAATTGTAATGGATAATTGTTTCAAGTGTCTTTAAAAATTTCTCATAAATGCTTCTAATGAGTTATCAGCATTTTAGAGGAGTTTTAGAAAGAGTTCACCCTAAACACGGCACCCTCACTTGACATCATTCTTGAGTGAAACTTTCAAACTGTACAGGTAACTTTTAAATCATAATTTTGATTTTTTATGAATTGTCAAATTTTATAACTACCATCTGAGGCTAGATGTCAAATGTATGAATTATTTTTTTAGTCATATGAATTAACATCAGCAATTGTTGAGTTGTATGTAACATCAGTAGATGTGAGTATACTGAAGGCAGGGCCTGTCTTTTGAAATATGGAAATATAAAAGAGGCCATATATTATTTGGTGATGCAGTGTAGAATACACAGAAACCTTGATGTTAGCAGAAGGCTCCAGAATCAGGCTCTGTGAAGAACACAAGCCAGGGAGTCACCAGAGATGGGGTTCTGATTCAGTATTAATTAATGAGGAGCAACAGCTGTGCTCTATCAGACAGGATGCGGCATTTCCTCGCAGCATAGAACACAACGCAAGGTAAGGACGCAGGTCACATTTGACCAATTTAAGCTGATTCGGAAATTTAGTCAAATGATAGGAATACCAGAATTTATAATATATCCAGTTATAAATCTATCATTCACTTCAGACAAAAGAAATACATTCTGTCTTATTATACCATTAAAATATGAACTATCAGTTAAGTGAATGGAAATAAAACTAATTTAGGCAAACTCCTTAAATGTCCAAAAAACTATATTTCTATTAAAATCCTAAAAGATATTCTGCAATTCCCAAGAGGTGACATATAAAAGAGCTCAATTAATTCAATATTAAATATTTTATGATAATCATGAGTTATATAAATTACTATTTTGAAAGATTTTGAAAACAAGAAAAGGTCTTTAATGACTCTAAAATAATTGATTTTTATCTGCTATCAACAATATACCTTTATATCATCTTTTTTTAAAAAAGCTATTCCAAGGAGGCTATATTTACCTGATAATCTAAAATGCTAAAACCAAGTCCTTTGCTCCCTTTCTCCAGCTCGATGTGCTGAATGTCAGCTTCCCACATAGCCAAAGGCCCCTGAACCTTCTTTGAATTCTGACCCCCATCAGTCATCGCCAGCACAGGCTCCTCCGTCTCTGAGGACCCGATGAACTCGCCCAGATCTACATGAGGCTGGATAACAAACAGGAGAGCTCTTATTTCAGAGGCTCTAGGTTAGCAGTTACATACACCAACACTATAAAGAAAAGGGAGATTCCAGCATCTGTCCAGAACAAAATACCCTCCAACGAGAGTAATAGTAGATTATCAGGAGACCTTTAGGAAATAAGGTTGTAATCATGGAAAGTTATTAAAGAAGAAGAAATACCCATCTTGTAACAGGTATTAAAAATACATGATTCAAAGATCTCCTATAAAAATATACAACAGATACATCTCAGCAGTACGATTGATTATGGGTGATTTTCACTTTTATTATCAGTGTCTGAATCACCTCTGTAGTCAGAAAAAAAAAAAAGGTAAAGCTATTTTGATATTTAAAGAAAATACTTGTCCTATGATAAATAAGAACAATTCAAGAACAAATAGCTTATACACGTAAAAGTTCTGTATTCTATGCAAACAAGGGTTCTAAACTGCTGTGACTTATGCACAAGATTTTTTCATTAATAAATTAATGAGCACAGTAGCAGGATAAGATTTGAATTCAGATTGGTCTGGGCTTGAAACCTGCCTCTAGGATTTCTCATCTGTGTTGCTTGGAGCAATATCCTTAACCTGGGTTTCATAGTTACCCATCTCCTGGACTTCTGAGGATTAAATGAGATAACATTTATAAAGCATCTGGCACCGAAACAGAGGTTCAAAATGTTAGTTTCCATAGTAAAAATAAAGTGAATCTAAATTAATTCAGTTTTGTCAATCTGTATAAACACATGAAATTTAGGAAAGATGTATTTCTGATGATGAAATTCTAGTTTGTATACTATATTTGCTTTTAATCAATAATTGTACAACCCAGGATCATGGATGCAAATCTGTTCATCTGCTTTATCGTAATAACCCCATTTACATCACATAAAAACACATATGGTACTACACAATTTGGAATTATATTTCTTATTCTACCTTATTCTAATCACCCATATGAATATTAAACAATATACTTTATTGTTCAAAATTTTCAGAATGATTCCATTTTACTGATTCAGTATAATGTAAATCAAATCCTAGTATCATCTCTCTCATTATAAATTTTTTTCTCTCATTATATCTTAAATGAGATTTGACTATATTGTAAATTATGCACAGTCCAAATCTTAACTTCAGATACCTATTCTGAGTCCTCAGAAAAGCCAATTAACGCCATTTCTTGACATTTTGAACTGAATGGAAATAAGCAAACAAGAAAATGGGAGTTTCTGAATGTCACAGAGTATGATCTGACATGTAGTATGAGCTCAAATTTCTCATATTTTAAAAGTATAAACAGTGTGCAAATAAGACCTATACACACAGAAATGATGCGTCCATACTTTTTTTAGCCATTCACTGTGTGCCAGGGGTTATATAAAAGTATCTTTCCCCACATATGTATCATAAACTCACTATTTACATACTTCAATTTTCTGTAAATGGGACAATGTGAGTGTTGACTTCATGGAAATACTATGAATAAATCATGTAAGCACATAGTGTGCAATAATATCTAATATCGTTACATAACCTTATTTAACCTACAGAGCAATTCTCTAAGATAAACAATATAACTTACATTTTACAGAGGAGAAAACTGAGATTCAGAAAGATGAAGTTACAGAGCTGGTAAGTGCCAAGCCTGATTCAAACTCAGGTCTGTCTGACTCCAGGGTCTATCCTATAAGCTATGGGCTATGTGAGGAAATCAAACACCAAATAAGAAAAAAAGGCTTAAAAAATTGAGACTCCATTTAGCCTTTCTATTATATATTCAGATCGGTCTGAATATATTAGTATTATTATAATTAGTCTGAAGATTACAATATTAGTCCGAATATATCCACATATGCGATACCTTTTCTGTCAGTTCAGTATCACATAAGTCTAGACTATCCAATTCTGACTGGGTGGTGGGTGGCACAGTCCGACGACAGCACACCATGGTCACTTCTATAGGCAGTTCTTTTAAAATATTCACCACATCTTGGTGATTTTCCCCAAGCAAAGTGATGCCATTTACCTGTGGAAAAAAGATAAATTGTCCAGGAAAGAACATTTCATAACATATTCTTTTGAAAACAATCTGTCATTAAATAAATATAAATATTATAGTCATAGTTCTGCTGTGCTCAGAACTATAGTTGGACTTGTAGCAGTACTATGTAAAACAATTTACAAGCAAGTTTAGAGTCTTGTTAGAGACTTTTGGACCTTCTGAAGCACTTACAGGAAAATCATTAGCGCTCATACATGTTTGATCTGCCAGTGTAGTAGTTTAGAAAAGGAGACTTAATAAAAACATTCCCCAAGGATGAAAAAAAAAATTATTTTAAAAATTGACATATCATTAAGTGAAAAAAATCAACATGAAAATTGCACATATTATATGCTATCATGTTTCTAAAAGTGGGGAAAAATAATATATTCAATTTCTTACTTATGCATTAAAAATATCCAGAAGACTGCACAGAAACAAATGTAATAGTAGTTATCTAATGAAGGGTGATTGGAAACTGGATGGATTGGAACAGGAAAAAGGCTTTGTTACTATAGAGCTTTGTATTCACATTGTGATTTTGAAACATGTACACGAATTACCTATTCTAAACCTTGAATACATCTTTAAAAGGCCTTAAACAAGTTTTTATAGTACTCGGGACCTAAAAGAATAAAAGGATGGAATTAGGTCTGAAAATCAATGTACAATGTACATACAGAATCAAAATTTCTGCTTTGGGTAGATTTTTATTTGTAGATCTCTCTCTTTGTAGTATGCTTTAGAGGGGAAATTTAAAATAAGAATTTACTTAAGCATCATATTAAGCCTCCTGCAGCCTTTTAAGTAATTTATTTAAGGTAAGGTAGAATAGCATAGTTCCTTACTTCCAATAGCTCATCTCCACTGAAAAGCTTCCCACTGTGTCCTACAGGACCTTCAGGCAGAACAGATCGAATAAAATGATGTCCCACTGTTGCTTCCAGACTTATCCCCAACCCACTGTTCTCACTGAACTTGCTCACGTGCGCCACCTGAAAGGAGAAAAACCATTGCAATTCTAATATTCTTTCATTTGCTTTTTTCATCTCATCTATATATTTTGTGTTCATTCAGAAAGGTCAACTTTCTCCAAAAAGCTTCACAAACCTAAAAGAGTACTGATATCGATTGGTTTCATGAAGCAACACAAACCAAAAGGAAGCCGCCAATTGAAAGCACTCAAGGTACTTTACCATGCCTACAGATGTTAATAACAGATGGAAAGCAGTCAAAACTACCACTGATAAAACCAAACACCTGAGTTCCAACAACAGTACAGAAAAGATGAACACTTGGCACTTACTATGTGCCAGGGACTATGCTAACCCCTTTACACCAATGATCTCATTTGCTTCTCGTAAACAGGCATAATTTCTATCCTTTTTCCACAAGTCAGGAAACTGAGGGTCAGAGAGGTGACCTTAACCAAAGTTACACAGCAAGAAGAGAGCTTGGAACCTAAGCAGTCTGAACCTAGAGCCCACACTCCTGACCTTATGCAGGACTAAGGGACAACACTGTCTTTAAAAGTGAATTAAAAAAAAAAAAAAGTGAATCAAAGCTCGAACAGGAGTATGAACTTCCGATTTCCTACTGTTACACTAAACAATGAAGCATGTTAGGAAATCACCCCTTTTTACAAAGAATCCAATCACTATAATATTAAAATCAGAAGGTATATGAAAGATGCTCTAACTCAGAGGTGTCCAAACTTTTTTCAGCGTTTTTCACCAAGCGCCATATGCGGTAAAATACACAAACAGCCGGGCCACTCACTCGAGGTGAAGTACGTATTGCCTCACCTGGTTTATTTAAGTCAACTAAATATATTTTTGGAATTTGCTGTGGGCCAATTAACAATAGATTGCAGGCCACAGTTGGCCCGTGGGCCGCAGTTTGGACACCCCTGCTCTAACTCATCCTCTTATTTTACAGTTAAGGAGACTGGTATAGAGAGACTGTGAAAAACACTGTTTAATTTAAAAAGTTCTCTTTCAAATCTTAATGATAATATGTACAGGGCTATTACCAGACGCTACATCATCTATCTAACTTTGTAATCTCATGCTGGATGAAATCCTTTGTACTCCTGAAAACCCATTTTAGATATCACTTCCTCTGAATAGTCCTCCAGGTCTCCACTAATAATGTCCCTCAATCCTCTTCTTTACTTCACTACTCCTCCTATGATTACATTTACGCTGTATTAATAACATAAACAATTTAAAGTCAGTCTTATTTACTTTGGTTTGATGAGGGTCAATAAATACTTAGTTCTTATGTACAGCACACTTCTGCCCTTGATAGATTACTGGGAGTGCCCGCAAGAGACGATGTGGACAAAGGACAGTCAGTCTCAGGTCTGACCTCTGCAACAAAGAGGCTAGTCAGTCTCCCTTCACTGGTCAATTGCCACCTGAGGAAGCACCTCTTCAGGAATGCATGCCAGCCTACCCCAGAGAAGGAATATCTCAACTTTCTTTTTATGTTAAATTAACCACAGTTAAACTAGACCTTACTGTATTTTTTCTTGACTCGATTTAAAATGGTAATAACAGCTGTACTTACTTTTTGAACTGTTAACCATCATGAGTGGTTTTTTTTTAAAAAAAGATCATTGCCATGAGGATTGAAGAAACACTAAGAATATTGCTTGGCACAAAGTTATTATGTGACATCTGTTGTCTTTTATCTCTTCTAATTTAGAGTTACTTCAATATTATATGAGAAAGTCTACCTAACCTAGTATTACATTTTTCCTTTTAAAATCCCTGAAATTTGATGGTATACATCTAAAGATTGATAATGTGTGTCACCTATGTTAAATCTCTTTTTAGAGTTAGGAAGTTAGGAAGAAGAAGCTAACCTACCACTATTTCATAGTTAATTCCCATAATCCTCTGCCACTTTGTCTGCAAGGCAGTTTCCTGTTGTTGTGTATCTTCTATTTCTTCTGTCTCAGCTGACAGTAACGGATACCCTGAAATAGTCAACACAATTAAGTTAGTGACAAACTACAAAAACTATCTGCATCTTAAAATTCTGTACCAGGCGCACTGTGATCAGAAACTGTCTGTCATACCAAGTCTGACTCTTCTCCCAATATAAGAGTTGCTCTTATTTCTCCACATATTTTAATAACTTAATTTAGAACCCTGTCATCTACATGTTCCAACACTATTCTCTTTCAAGAGATCTCCTTTAAGACTTAACTATAGTCCCATTGAAGTATCCATATATTATCTAACTTTTATTTGAAAGAATGAGGACTCCAAATCGCTCCAGGTTTCTTTTGGTGGTCCTTTGGTGACTCTATACTAAAAAGCCATGCTGCCTTCTATGTCAATTTTTTTCTTTCGTTTTCAATTGGTTCTACAGAGTAAAGGACCATGCTACACCTTAGCAAAAACAAACAAGCAAACAAAAGAAATTAATAGATAATATATGGAACTCCATGTGCAACAAGAAAATATAAATAAAAATAAGAAACAATGAAAAACTGAGACTATACTTTAAAGTAAAACCGCATAATTGGAATTGCACTAATTGGCAAAGGAAAATAAAAAAACCCATAAAAGTCACTAAACAAATTATGTAAACAATATTGAATCAAAATACTTAGTTAAAGTAAGAAACTGGTTGAAAAGAATTTTTAAGTCATATTCAAAGATTTCCATATTTCATCATAGTTCTTACTCATGAAGTTTTCTCTTTCAAAAAATCTCTACGAGTCATTACTCTAAATCAACTTTTGAATATACCTTTTAGCATTCGAATTTTAAATTTTAAAGAATGTTCCAAAATTCAGGTTTCTTACTAGCTGCCTCCTTATTAATGGAATGAATGAGATTTTACTCCAGACCTATTTTGCAGATTTGATATGCAACGTGTCTTTCACCGTAATTTTTTTATTTAAACATTCACTGTATTGTTTGCTCACACCTCATAGGTTGCCCATACAGAAATAAGGGGATTGAATTTACATAACTGATTGATTCCTAAAGGGTTCTGGTTAAAAACATGTAGAGGAAAGAAAAGACTGATTCAGAAAGAAAATATGCCTGCTCTAAATGAACTATTTTAATCTACTAGTGCAATTAATCATATATACAAATAAGGATTTACAAATATCCCTTTTTTAAAATATTTTCTTTTTGTAATTTATAATATGTCCATAGAGGCATAATCACACTCATAAAAATCATTTCTCTAAAACAGTTTATAAAGAACAAAATAATCTGGCTCCAGGTCTTTACCTTCTTCTTCAATTGGTAATATGCTGGTGTTTCTCCTCAAAGATAAAGAATCTTCATCTTTATCATAATTTTCTTAAAGAAAAATATATTTCAATAGTTATATCTAATATAATTAAGCATGAAAATTTTTCAAACCCTTATTTATTATTTATTTTATTATTATTTATCTGGACCCCTAAATGAGAGCTTGTATATTTAGGTAAACTCTTCAATAAGCGTATGTTCTTAAAGGAACGCTCTGCTATTCATGGGATAAAGAAGTAATACATTTCTTCTTTGATTTGCCTACCTGTCTCCTAGTACTGTAATAAGTAGTTTATGGCATAAACGCCAGAATTGGAGAAATGAAACAGCCTGACTTCTACCAATAAACCTTTACACCGGTGAGCTACATGGGGATTTCAGTAATTTTCAGAGGTACTCACGTACAAGCAGGTTATGAATGACATTTCTAAATGTGGGATTAAAGTTGCTTCTTTCAAGGAAAGGCTGGGGAGTCAGAAACACAATGGGGCTCATATACATAATCTGGGCAAGACAGATTTCCCGCAAAGAGAAAACATAATGACATTCAAAAAGTAAGGCAAGGACAGAAAGGTAAATGACTGCACGTTTCCAGCTCAGAAATGGTGACTGAATAAATAGAATAGGAAGAAATCTGCTTTATTCAGCAGCCCATTCTATAGTTAAGGGACACACTGTTTGTTCCAGTTAATCCCAACTTCATTAAATTTCCTTTTTACTTGGTTCATAGTAAATAGTGAAGACTAAAAACAATTCTTTCAGTGACTTCAGAATTAGAAAAATACTGAAATGATGTACGGGTATAACTGAGAACCAGATGACCTGGCATTACCTTTGCTGATGGGAGCATTCACAGGAGCCAAAACCGCCTCTTTTGTGAGAGGCTCCCTCGACACGAGCTCAGCATCCTGCTTCGTTCCTCTCCTCATTAGTGTCAGGTGTACAGTCTGCCCAGTGTGTCGTAACACCTCTACTGCTTGTTGATTGGTAAAACCCTGAAGGTTTGTGCCATCTACCTGATAAGAACAAGGCATGTTAAAAATAAATGGATATTTGTATTACCAATTCACCAAATGTGTGTTCACTACTTCTTAGTATGAAAAGACTGGGGGATGAGTATCCCCCTCATTGGGGAATGGGCTCACACCTGTTGGGAACCAGTACTAGCTGAGATGCATTAGAATCACTCAGGAAGATTTTATTTGTTTTGCTTATGATTATGGGGTCTCATTTCTAGACATTAAGAGCCAAGAGTTCTAGAGTGTGATCCATGCTTCCATACCTTTTAAAATATTATTTTATATGCCTCAGGTGAACCTGATGAACAGTCAAGTTTGGAAACCAGTACTACGCAGGATATAAAGGTATAGAAGACAGTGACAAAAGTGGTCACTGAGAGTACTGACATATTCTAAAACCATATTTATACTAGCTTTAAAAAAAGGGAGATGACAAAACTGTCTCCTTTTATTTCTTCGCTTCTTCAAAAAAAATATATGTGATTTTCCTTTAGCTCACAGATAACAAAACATTTGAAGATGCGCCTATGATCTTTCCAAAGCACAGATAAGATCTTATCACCCCAAAGCTGCCTTCCAAAGACCACTCCTTAGGACAATGCTCCAAATTCTCCACATGGCTTAGAATGACCTGTGGCAATGCCCTCACCAGCCTCATCCTGCATGCCGCTGCCTACTTCCATACCAGAGGGCTCATTTCCGTTCCTCTGTCCTGCCATGTTCCCTTCCGCCATCAGGTCTCTGCAAGTGTTGTTCCCTCAGTCTAGATTCTCTGGACAGCCTACTCCAGCCCATCACTTTTCTCATCTGTTCACTTAGAAAACACTTCTAATTGCTTTAAATCTCAGTTCAATAGTTACTTCAACAGTGAAGCTACCTTGATGTCCCTGACTATGATCAAAGCCCTCCTTTACCACTTCTCCTTCACAGCACTCATCAAAATTTAATTTTAGATTATGTTATTGTTTGGTTGATGACTGCATCCTCTAAGAGGACAGTCTCCAAGTGTCACCAAAACACTGCATAGTAGATATTCACCTCATATGGGAATAGAGAACCAATGGCTCACATACCAAAGATTTATGTCTAAAGAAAATTACCTTTCAGAATAAATACAGAGTATAACACCTTATTTTTAAAAATTCATAAAATCACATTGAAAATAGCTTGAAAACGTGGAATGATAAATTTAATGTTGAAATTCAAAGTCATGGATATTCCTTTTGAATTGTGAAATGGCTATAAAATATCCGTGGTAAGTGCCATGCTTTTCTAAGCGCAGTGTTCGCCATATCAGGCACTCAACTATTCACTAAATAAATGAGAATCACAATAAGACCTGGGTCAGTGGTCTCCAAGAAGTACCCTTACTGCAGAGGTTTCTGGAAGAATGCAATAAAAATTTTAATTAACATTTTTAAAATATCATTTGTTTTATATAGACACATAATGTACAGATTAATCATATATGAAAAAACATATAGTACATATATAAAACAACAAATCATATATAAATATATAAAGAGGAGAAAAGAAGAGGAAAAAAGGGAGTAAATCCTTTTTTACTGATGGGGATAATCAATAAAACACCTAGACACCTCTAATCTAGGTGATAATTTTATACTTTGCAAGTTACTTAAATCTTTTATGATACTTTTAAGGTACATGGCAACTTGAACAAAGGTGTTGAACTCTCTCCTCTTTCTCCTACCTCCACCCTGTTGATTCCCTTTTGGAAAGACTAATACAAATACAGTAACAGAGAAAACACTGCAATAAAACTGGAAACCATGAAAGAACAAAAGTCCCTAAGTTGGAGGAACTTCTATTAGGAATAGTCTGGACATGACCAAATTGAAGGCAGGCCAGCTGAATCTCTGTATGTGAGGGAATAGCTTGTCTGGTCTGTAAAAAGAAACTTCAGTAAGAAACAACACTAGACTCTCAATTAAAGGAGGCAGTTAGATGGTACACATGGATCCTAACAGTGATTTAAAAAAAAAAAAAAAAAAAAACCAAAGAGGCCACACCAACCAGGGAGCATGCTGCAGACAGAATTACATGCACGTAATAAAATAGCACTATGCAGACACTGGCACGCACACACACAACCCCAACTCATTCCTGGCGACACAACAGACACTGAAAACAATCTTCCAGTACACAGGCGCAAAACTCCCCATTGTGATGCTCTAGTACTGGTTTCTTCTCTATTCTATTAATCTACAACTGAAACTCAGTAAATTTGAATTTTTCCCTTCCTTCCTCCTTTGTCAATTCCTGAAACATCTGGACAAAACTTTCACAGTCTTCAACAGAACCCATTTCAACTCCTTTTTATACAAGTATAATTCTTACTGAGAATGACCAATGGTCATAGGATATGGAATAAGATACCTCAGTCCATAAGGTGTGTGCACTGAAGCATCAGTACACACATCTTCCAATGAAATTGTTTCTGCAGTGAACTGGGAAAAAGATGTTCTGAAACTTCCCTTTAAGGGATTCACATTTCATTGCATTTATGGAAGTAGGGGTTATAGTTACAAAGAAACAAATATCTGTCAAAAAGAAAACACTGGTATGGTGAAGGCAGTCAGTAAGATTTTAAATACTACAAAAAAACAAAGTCAGGGAATGGAAGACAAAAACCTATAATTTACCCATATTTCAGAGGAAAAGAATACATAGATTAAAAATGATCTGAGAAAGAAGACTTAAGACACAGAGGTCAATCTAATAAATGAATAAAACTGTGGAAAGAACTATAAGAGCAAGAGAATAAATGAGGAAAAAAGTAATCAATGATATGATTAGGAGGTAGGGAAATTTCCCTGAGTCTACAAATCAAAGAGGTGCATGAAAAACCATAAAAGAAATGGAGGGAAAAAAACACACAAAAACAAACAAAGAAAAATAACACCTGGACATATTTTGATAAAATTCTGATTTCAAAGAGCAAAAGAAAAAAAAAATCTACCAGCCTCTAGGCAACAGAATGAGCAGGTTATCTAGACAATTTGGGGTAAAAAGAAGTATGAACCTAGAGTTTTATACTCAGTTAACAGAGGGTGCCAAAAAAATGTATATACATTTTAACAAAGGAAAAAACTATTAAAATTGTAATACTCAATATATACCAATAACAAAAGATGAATACAAGTCACGTTTGACTTCTCCAATTACAAGAGGTGCTCAAAGTGGTTACCATCAGCGTCCAGACACTTCTGATTACGGCGAACTACTGCCTGAGCAATGTTGACCAAAGTGTCTACTTGTATACACTTTTTTTGGCACTCCACTCCCAGTATATATTAATGGAAATTATGATTGAGATGCTATGATTATTTATATCCCGTACCAAGGTAAGTTGTACGAGGAGTCACCATGAAGACATTTAAACTATGTGGTCAAGAACTACAATTTGTACATATTTAGAACATAAAAAAGCTGCGTTGTTTAAGCTTAGGAAAAAATTAAGAGCATGTTTTGTTTGTTTTTTTAAAGAGTGCTGTTAAGTCCCCATCTTGCCCCCTTAGATGTTTTGTCCTTGACCTCAAGTGAGAAGAGCTGTGTCGTCTGTAGCAGGAAAGGATGCAGTGGATTGTGTATAATTCCATCAGAAGGATAAGGGAGAGGCTGTTAATTGCTTTGACTATGGAGCAAGAGAAAATTGCTGTTATGATGGGACCTGCTCCACAACCTGACTTTGTTGAGAAACAGACCAGAGGAATGCCACACACGAGAAACACAGTCCCCGGCCATTCTGAAACCTATCCAAGAGTACCCCTAGGGAATGATGGTACCCAAAAGAGAATTTATGGAGTAGATGGCTGAGAAATCAGAGGCCAAAGGGAAGAAAGAGTCAGTCAGATGAAAAACCCACCATTTGTTATGGAAAGTTAAGTCAAGTATCTCCACTAGGTTCACCCAAGAACCCAAAAAGGAACCTTAAGAGATACTCAGTTTTAAATATTTGCCAAGCTCACTCCGCACAAAGCCATCTTATAGCAGTATCAGTCAAGGACAAGAAGTCTTATCATCCCTCCTTCTCTCATCTTTTACACTGGTGGGTTCAAAAACCACAATAAGATGAGGGAGGAAAAGAAAAGCTAGGTAGGGAAAGACAGACTGGAGAGTACACTCTCGACCCCTTAGAAAGCCATTAGCTCATAGCAGACTTCTGCTAGGCCAGGGGTCTGAATTAGATTATTATTTAGGATTATAAATTTTTAATTACTAACTTGTGGCTGTGTTTGGTGATTTTGATTTGCCATAGGACATTTCATTCACTGAAAATAATGTAAGTCATGGGACATGCCTAAGATTTCTTCCAGGGGAAAGGGAAGACCCTTTCCCTATTGAAAATTAAAAAGGACAGTTGATAACAAAATTTTAAAAGCTGTTTAAGATTATCTCACCTAAATTAATCTTGTGTAATGTCTCTGGTATACCCAGACAATATGTTAAAGTGCGCAGAGGCAACAGAAGAGAAGGTTCAGAAAATCTACCAACACATTCTTTTCCTATAAAATTTACTCAAAAACACTTTAGCTGAATGAAAAATTAATCATATTTAATATTCAAATTAAGAAAACAGTGGCAAACAAAATCCAGTACTGAGTGACAAAATACATAAAATTCAAACCAGAATAATACTATCACAGCAAAATCAAATGTTTTACGTCTTAGTCCACATAAGACATATAAAGAGGTATGTAATACAGTTGTTGGTAATAGCAAACAACTATAAACAACATAACTGCCCATAAATAAAGGTTGTTTAACTATACTACAATAGATCTATATGTGACGATATAACTACACCTAACATACGTGTGTGTATATATATATATATGTATACGTGTGTGTGTGTATATATACATAGACATATATATATGTGCGTGCGTATTTTTTTAAAAGTTTTATTTATTTAAGTGTGTTTTACCAGGACCCATCAGTTCCAAGTCAAGTAGTTGGTTCAATCTACTTGTGGAGGGCTCAGCTCACAGTGGCCCATGTGGGGATAGAACCGTCAACCTTGTTGTTAAAGATCACTGCGCTCCAACCAACTGAGCTAACCGGCTGCCCCCTCGCAGATATATTTTTAAGTAAAATAAAAAAATTTAAAAAAATGATAAACAAATATATTGTGGTCCTATTTAAACACAGATAATATTTTCTGAAATTTTACACCATAAACCATTAATAATGGTTTCTATGAGGTCTTTTTACTTAACCATGTTCAAATTTTGTGTTATTTAAACCTCAAAGATAAAAATTAAAATAAATGAACATGTTATTTACTCTGAGAGTAGTGAAAAAAATTTGCAAAAATCTGAACTTTGAGGTTCCATAAAAATTCCTAAAATGTATAGAACTTAGGCTGAAAGTTTTCAACTGCAAAAGATTCTTACTGCTCAATTACCATTTCATTAAGAAAAATCAAATGTATGATTTTGTCTACATAATAGCAATAAAGTTCAAATATGTAAAGAAATATTTGTTTTTCCTTTATTTTCAAAATTTGATGATCTAAATTTAAAACTACATTTCTTACCCAAATGTCACAGATTGTACTAGCACAGAAGAAACTGCTATAATTGAATAATCATGGACTTTTAGACCCATACTTCAGTTCAGATTACTCAGTATCTTCATCTGTAATATAGCAATGATGGTACCTATTTTCCGAAAATTACAGTGATGACACTTTGTACTAGGAAGATACTCAGTGGCTGGTTATTATTATTAATAGAGTGAAGAAGTGATTCATAAACATGAAAACATCAAGCCGTTTCTGTCAATATAATTAACACCCATCGTACACATAAGATAAGGTTACCAAAGCCTAAATCAGAGCCCAGACCAACTCTGGTCCCTCAATATCATGGGAAGAGAATTAAGACATGCCTTCAGACCCAGTGGTACCACAGATAAGAGTGCAGTGGAAGTAGGTGTGATGGCAGCAAATTCCCTACGTGCTATCTCAAGGAAAGATCTAACATCCTCACAATGCACAGTACAGATATAACAATTAACAAGAACAATTATAGAAAGAAATACTAGTTGGAACAACTCAAAAATCCCACCTTCTTAGTACACTTAATCTAGCTAGTCAAGCCCTCTTCCAACACAGCCATAGCTATATGCGCAAAAAGTCAGATTATTAAAGGTAATATTTGACACTTTTCCATATTGACATGCTTGTTTAATAATTCTTTAATCAATAATTCAATACTGCTTTTAGAAAGGATGACTGTATATTAATCTAAAAAGAATGGTACATGATTTTATCTAATGACAAGTTTGGTCAACTTGTTTTTAAAAAATAGAGTCCTTTTATCAAATTATTCCTATATGTAACACTAATATATAAAGTGAAAATAATAATGGATTCATTTGCTCTATTCCCTTCCCCTGTAAGTCTATAGTGAAACCCCAGAGGTCCACACAGTACAACTTGTAAAATAGAAATCTTGCAACAAAATAGTTTTAACGTTATAAAATTATACTTCACAAAATAGTAGAATTTCTTAATCATCTCTCCACCTCAATAATTACAAAATGAAAACAAAGCACAGCTCCAAAATAGCTGCCGCCAAAACAAAAATAGAAAAGAAAAAAAAAAGAAACAGGCAAATACTGCAGTTGTGAACATGCAACTGGTGTGACGAACTTTACTACCAATATTTCAAAAATCCACAAGATGGTGATATTTTGCACAAAATTAATGTATGATCTAAAGTACTGCATGATGTTCATTAAGAGTCTGAAGTGCTTCTAACTTTGAAGAAAGGGAATGTTGCTAAAAACCAGAACATTGATGATAACGCGAAACATGATTTTACTGAGAGCAAGAGAACACTTCAGAAGAAGGTTGCTTCACTTTCCACCCAACAATTTCCTTTATCACTGACCTTGCCTAAGCAAAATTATATTTGAGGTTCCACTTATATAACAATGAAAATAATTACAAGTTTGGAGGAAAGTTATTGTGAGAGTTTTTCAAATGTGTAATCATTTCAGGGCCTTAATAAATATCTGCTTAATTAACTAAACTGCACTTACGTGTCAAGTATTATACCAAGTATTTTAAATAAATTACTCATTTGGTTTTCTTAAAAATCATACAAGGGAAGTTTCTTTAACCCAATTTTGTAAGCGAAAGAAGCTGCTAAATGGTTAAACATAATGTTATCATATGATTCAGCAATTTCATTCCTAAGTATATACCTGAGAAATGAAAGCAAACATCTACACAAAAACTGGTATATGAATATTCATACAAGCATTGTCTGACAAAAAGTGGAAACAACCCTAATGTCCATCAACTGAAGAAAGGATAAATAAAATGTGGTATATCTATACAATGGAATATCATTCAGCTATAAAAAGAAATGAAGAATTGATACGTGCTACAATATGGCTGAACCTTGAAAACATCATGCAAAGCTAAAGAAGCCAATCACAAATGTTCACATAATGTATGATCAATCCATTTACATGAAATGTCCAGAAAAGGCAAATCTATAGACAGACAGTAGATCAGAGATTGTCTAGGGTTAAGAGGATGGGGGAATTAGAGAGTAACTGCTACAGGGCATGGGGTTTCTTTTTGGTGTATTGAAAATGTTCTAAAATTGATTGCGATAATGAATGCACAACTGTGAATATACAAAAACTACTGAATTATACACTTTAAATGGGCAAATCATGCATTACGTGAATTATGTATCAATAAAGCCAATTTTTCAAAAAGCTTCCTAATGCATTAAAATATACAGCTTAGGGAAAAAAGTACATTAGCTATGTTTTCAATTTCTAATTCACTATCAGATATGGATTTCCAGTCTGTACCTGTTTACTTCCTCTCCTTCCGTTTCTTCCAAAATGAAAAATGTAAACTAGCTAATTCTCATCATGTGTTAAAAAGGAGATACAGTGGGGAAAGCTCATTTCCAGGAGATAGCCAGTGTAGGTGGCAAGCACAACCTGATCTTTATAGTAGATTTTAAGAGATGAAGAGGTGTAGTTAGGAGCTTTACAGAACTAAGCCCAAGAAGACTCAGGAAATTACAATGTAGAAGCAAAGGGCAGAGGTAAAAGACACCTCTACTTAAAAAAAAAAAAAAAAAAAGTCAAAAACACATGATTTACCATCTTAACCATTTTTGAATGTACAGTTCAGAATTGTTAAGTACATTCACATGGTTGTACAATAGATCTTTAGACATTTTCATCTTGCAAGACAGAAACTCTACATCCATTTAAACGACAGGTCTCCATTTCCCCTTCCATGCAGCCTTTCACAATAGCCATTCCGCTTTTTTTCTCTGAGTTCGATACTCCAGGTACCTCATATAAGGGGAATCATACAATACTTGTCCTTTTGTGACTGGCTTATTTTACTTAGCATAATGTTCTCAAGGTTCATCCATGTTGTAGGATGTGACAGAATTGCCTTCTTTATCAGACAAAATAATTTTCCATCGTATGTATATAACGCATTTTGTTTATCCATTCATCCATCAATCGACATTTGGGTCACTTCATCATCTTAGCTATTGTGCATAATGCTGCTAGGAACAAGGATCCATCTATCTTGACATTCTACTTTTTTACTATTATTAATACCCCAAAGGAACAAAGGAAACTTAATTAAGAATAAACAAACATATGTTCAGATAAATGGGCATTCTCCAAAATATCTTCCAAAGAACGTTATGTTTGAGGATAGAAAGAACTCATGATTATAAAAGTTCAGGAATCATTGAAGTAAAAGTGTTACACAAGTTTCTCTATTGCAGAACTTCTCAGTCTTCGATTTTTCAATGCGCATGATAAATCCCTAAGACACCATATCACCTGCAGTTATCCCTAAACTTATTTGGCCAGGAAGCCCCTGGTGCAGGGTCTTTTAGATTTGTGTTCTGAAGAGTTAGGTAGTCCCATGTCCACTAAACACTGAACTGAAAGTTGGATTCTTTGGACACTGCCTGGAATAGCCACATGCTCAACACGTAATAATGTTACTACAATAGCAATGATGGGTTTGATCTAATTAGGAGAGGCTGGATACTATTTCTTTTTTCTGTATGTTTTTAAGAGCTAAAAGTTGCCCTGGTCATGGGACCAACAATAACAGTGTGAATCTGCAAATGTAAAACAGAAAATACACACATCCCAAATTCAGATTCAAATAAACAAAAGGGTATAACATCTGGTCTTTACCTTTTGAGTGTCTGCAACTCAAGTGTAAGTATGAAATTAATGTAACAAATTCATTACAACTGCAAACCAGATCAGAAATTACTCAAGAACTTTGTCCCACCTTTAGAACTGAGATCAGTAAACCTTCTATCAAATGCTCTTACTTGCACAAAATAATAAAATTGGTCATTGTAACAACAGCCTCAAATCACCAAAGCAAGTGTAAATTACTGTGGAGCTAACTGTAGTTCTCAAAACTGAGTAAAGTCGGAGAATGCATTTTAACCATGAAAAATAACAAAGCTGTTATTAAATGTGTTACTTACTGCTATAATTTGGTCTCCAATTTGGATTCTTCCATCATGTTCAACAGCACTGCTCTTTGTAATGCTCTTTACAAAGATGCCTGAAGGTTCTAGGAGTAGAAATAGTTATTTTTTACTTTTTATTACTACTTACAAAACACATTCAAAGAACATCCACCCTCCATTATCCAAATATAAAGTTCAAATTTTGAATAAATATAAATCTACAAACCATGCAGACAATATCACTTAGTAGAACTTTAGGCTTGAGACTAAAATAATAGTTTTGTCTGATAAATACAGTATCAGAGTCGCCTACACTCAATTATTCTTAAAAATGTTTTTCATCAGTTTATCCAACAATCTAAAAATACATAATGTTGATTCAATATTTCATAAGACAAAGATATCAGAGGTAATTGCCAAGTTAAAAAATATTAATGTTTAAAACTACCTAATTTTTTATCTCCAATGTAACCAGCAATGGTAATTCCTAATCCTTGGACATTTTTAGTGAGTTCTACATCAAACGTCTCACTTTCTTCACTTTTTTGAGTAGAAGCATCAACCTAAAATAAAATTGATAGATAAATACACAGAGAAATAAATATGTAAACAAATAAGCTCAAAAAGCCACAATACTTAGGAATAATGAGATGTAATTAGGTGTCAGAGAACTCCCTAGAGGATTATAGTAGCGCTTACTCCTTCAGTCTTGAGTACATGGACTAAGCATCACATTTTCACTCAAAAGGAACGTCAGCAGTAAAGCTGAATACCTCATTAGAGAAATGCACTATTGTTTACATACAAAATTTACAAAATCAAATAATTTCTTATTGACAAATTCTCTTTTCAGAGATGGCTCGACTTCATTTTTGAAGGAGCTAGGAGGTGTTACAGTTGAAAGAACTCATGTTTTGAATTCACATCAGTAAGTTCAAATCTAGCTTTGCCACTAAATTTTTCTAAGCATCGCTTTGTTCAACTGTCGATCAAGAATAAGATTATCAACAAGTCCAGCGAACATTTACCCAGCTGTTTCTACGTAACAGGCACTCAGAATGTCTTAATTTATTTACTCCTTAGAACAAGGCTATGAGGAGATATAATCACTGCCAGTTTTTCTCTGGGGAAACTGAGGAACATAAACTTTTCCAAGGACAAACAGCCAGCACTCCAGTAGAGCAGAATTCAAATGCAGATAGGCTGGTTGCAGATCCTCTGCTCTTAAATGCTACACAGTGTGGGAAATCCCTAATAGAATGTTAAGGTCCATAGTGTCCACTCAGCACATGAAGCTGCTATTACTATCTTAAGCTGATAAAGTTCATTCTAACACCATGAATATGAGTAAAACCTACTCTTCAGATATATTATTAACAGACTGAGGATTATTTTAAAAATCAGTGAAATGCACCAAAGAGCTATTTATAAGTGTCCCTGTATTTGTTTTGCAAATTCAGACTTTAATTTAAAAGCTCTTTATAAGGAAAGTATGCCTTTCTGTTATGCTTTCCTTTATTCCCACAATTGATAGCTGAAAGCAGGTTTCTCTAACATAGAATTGTTAGTAATTTTACATATATATGTGTGTGTGTGTGTATATGTGTATATGTATATGTGTGTGTGTGTATATGTGTATATATATACACATATATATACACACATATATATATGCATATATATATATATATATACACACACGTATATATATGGGACCGAAGGGCAAGGCTCCTGAATTAAGCATCAGTGGACTAGTACAATAAGTCATCAATAACCTACTGACATTACGTACCAGTGCGACGTCAGCACATGCCATAGAGAACCCTACGAAGCTTACAATAAAATACAATAAAATATGGGTTCAAAAAGGACATGCAGGTTGGGGCTAGTTGGTAATGTTTTCTGATTTTCTTTAAGCAAACTCTGTATCTCACTGACAGATTACCTAAATGAGATATAATTTTATAGTCAAGTTTCATTTATTTTTTTTTACTGCACGTAATTATCTGTGCAAACTTAGCAAAAGTTTAAAGTTTAGATAATTGCAAGAAAATGACAGGATGAAATCTGCTTCAATTGAAACAAATGTGTTTTCTATTTTTAATAAGACTTATGCGGGTGCTATTTTAGAGGGTGGCAATTTGACTATCGAATGGTTTTAAAAGGGGCACAAGCTTCAGAAATGACGATATGCACAGAATAGATATTTTTCTAAGCTTTCAATTACATCAAGTGTTTTTCAGTATTGCATTCATTTATATATTGCTGAATAAAATGTTTTGTTTACCACAAAAGAATGCCATTTAAACACTTTCATAAACAAGCTTTCTTTCTTTACTTCTTTCTCTCTGCAAAAAATAGCAACCAAACTCAACCCTAAAAACAACAGAATCATGGAAATTTCAAGTGTTGTAATAAGGTTTCAAAGGACTTGTGGAGGAGGTTTGGATATTAAAAAAAAGAATTTGAAGCAACTGGTTAGAAAAAGCTTTAATAGAAAAAAATCATATAGATGTTTTTAGAGCTATAAGAAAGGAATGTAGGACTAATTTGCTATAAAGCTTATCTACAAATTGAGTATGATTCTCTTCTTAAATATTTAAGGGATTTCTGAATAAAATTATTTTGTTGATATTTTATCTACTGTAGTCATCTTGTGACCTGAACTATTTGAGAATACCACCACATTATAAGGATTTTGAAAATTTCTAGCTTTTTTCACATCAAGTTAAAAAAAAAAAAGATGGAATGCTATGCCTATGAATAAAGCTTTTGTTACAACTCCAAAAGCATAACTTTTGTTTAAACAATTATGTAACTGGGTCAAGAATAGTCATTTCTCATTACAAATCTGATAACAGTTCTATCACATACCTTAAAACACTAATATTGAAAGGATTTAGTAAGCTTTATTCAACACCCCCCTCAAAAAAAAGAAAAAAGACACTAAAAAGAAAGTTGTTGAAAGGGAATGATTAGAACTTACAGCCTTACAGAGGGCCTTCTAAATACGAGAAAGAATTAAACATTTTAAGTACTGGTAGCAAATAATTCTTTAAAAATTTTCCATACTTCAAAACATTATCCTCCTAAACCTACTGCTTAGGGAAAAATGTAAAATAGTCACCTAGAATTCTTTAAGGAATCTATTTTTCATCTGCTATATATTATTCCTAATTAATAACATGTTATTAGTGCTGAAACATCTCTACATTTGAATACTGTTTTAATCTTTGCACTAATATATAAATATTAATCTAGTTTCTAAATAAACATCCTATCATTTAAGTGCTATTGTCTACGACTTCCCCACTTAACTGCTTTTACCCACTTACCCGCGCCTCTGGCGTAGAAGAAGGGGATGAGGAAAGGGTGATGCCCAAAGAGGTGGGTGCTGTTGGTTCTTCTATGGCACCTCTTGCAATCATCAATTTAACTCTATTTCCACATTGCCTGAGGACTTGTGCTACTTGCTCACTGCTCATTCCGGCTAGATCTGTATCACCAATCTTTAGAATGTGGTCTCCACTGCATAATCGTCCATGCTGAATAAAAAGAAATTGATTTATCAGGCTTTATTATTATTAACTTCATCAGAGAAATCCTAAATGAGAGAAAGGGAATTTAAAAAAAAGCAATGATAGGAATTACCAATTATGGGACATTAAGCACGTGGTTGTGATTTTAACTGTCTTTTGAAGCATCCTGATACCATTCAATGTGACAGAAGTCACTGAAATTCACAAATATTCCTTAAATTAATAGTTGATGTGAGCTTTTCAATTTGATTTCTACCCACTAAACGAAAGAAAATATGTAGCATTTTTGTGAATTTTTTGAGGGATAGAAAAAGGAGAAAATGCCACTAAGTAAAGATGAAGTACGTTACTAGGAAAATATATATTATTCAAAATATGGAATGAGCCATAAGAAAGCATTGAATTAATACCACAATTTTCTGCCTTACCATTTCAATGATAAATATCCCTAAGGAGCTCATTTATAGATGAAATCCTTGCAAGATGAAAATTCAGATAGACAAGAGGAGTGAAAAGCAGTCTTATAAGCCTCCATACAAACAGCAGCCAGCAGAATTTTATGCAATAATGCAAGTGGTCTGCATTGTCCAATATGGCAACTGCAAGGCAGCTACAAGGCAGCTACAAGCAACACGCGGCGACAGAGCACTTGAAGTGTGGCTAGTCCAACCAAGGAACTGAATTTGTCCTTTTATTTAATTTTAATTAATTTAAATTTGAATTTAAAAGGGCAAGTTCCCATAGTTTTGGACAGCGCAGCTCTATACTGAGGATAACACTTATTTATCACAAGCCTGTCAATGAGGGGAAATTGCATACTGCTAGATACTAATATTTAAAAGAAAATTTGGATACTGTCAATACATCTACAGATAAGATTGTCAATAAATATGCCTTTCATTTATGGATATGACAAATATTTGATGAACCTGACTCCTAAGTAAGTTCAAATACACATGCAAAAACAAAGAGTTTTATAAACAAAATGTTATGATCAAGGCAAAAGATACTTACACTAGAACTTGTCAAATTAAAATATAAATCATAACAAGTAACTTTACAATTTTCTTACATATATTCCAACAATGTCACACAGCATAAATGACAATGCTTTAAAGAACAACTCTAAGTGATAAAAATAGGCAGTGCTTCATATACAAAGATGACACCAGTGACCCATCACTAAAGGGACAAGATGAATCTTGTTTTTTTCCCACTATAATGAAGTATTCTTTTTTCAATAATATCTTGTGGCTATAAAACAGCTGACTAGGTTTATAAATATGATGAATGATCACAAAATAAAGGATTGCTATTTCTACAATGACCACAACCATAACCTGGGCTTTAGTCTGTGGTCCTAGAGTCTTAAGATTATTGTCTATCACGTAACTTAAGATCAATGTCCCCTTTCAAAGGTATTTCTCCCTAGGTCTAAGAAAACATTTTCGAGATAACCCAGCAAAACAGAAGAGTCTAACTCAGTTTCTTCAACATTATCTAAGGCCCAAGTTTCTCCTTTCTGACAGATAACATAAAAGATGAAGCCATGTTATTTGATAACACAGCATGAAAACCCTGTTGGAGTAGCTTACCTGATCAGCCACTCCTCCAGACAGAATGGTTTTTACTATCACACCAGTTGCTTTTCCCCCTACAATGCCAAATCCCAGACCAGATCCATCATTCACCAATTCAATAGTTTCCACATGTTGCCAGTGAACCTGAAAATAAAGCTCCTATATAAATTTGAAAAAACTTAGGAAAAACTAAAATTTTCATTCCAGTTGAGATTTTTGTGAATATTATTTCATGAGTAGTATTAAATAATTGAGTCGGACATAATAATGAGCATGAAGAATGTCCCTTTTACTTAGTACACTTCCCTTTCAACCGATTGTTACTGCTATTGATATAATCATTCTTGAAATTATCAATACATCATTAGAGTGACCACATTTAACCAGGTAAAGATGGGCACTGATTTGCAAGATCCTTCGTAGAACTTTGTTTTTAAAAAAGAAAAGGATAAGGTAAAAAAACTGTTACCTATTAAGAATGTCTTCTGCAAAATCCTGCAGAATCTACAAACTAGATGACTTCTTAAAGTCACCCACCCAACAGCTAACTGTGACAATATAATGCTACAATTTACAAAGCAGAAACAAGATTATATCTGTCTACAGACAGTCAACTTCATTAAACAGCTAATTTTTTTTCTCCATTTGAGGAATGCTGTCAAATAAAAAAAACTACACATAAGAAAATAAAAGTTGTTTTAGAAGCCAGAAACTTAATCATAATTAAATAACAAATATTCTGGGCTAGGGAGAGAAGAGATAAAAGGATAAAAAGGCAAAAAAACTCAAGAAGTACAAAGAACCCAAGGAATTGGAAACTATCAAAAAGAACTAGAAAAATATGTTCTGTTCCTTGTGAAAATCTCCTGTACTCACCGGATTAGAGTGAGCTGAAATGGTACTGGCCGCAGATGGGGAACGGGAAACTACGGGGCTGATGAGCTGAGGCAGTGAGCCTCGGGCAACAACTAGCTGCACATTATCCTTGGCTTTCTGCAGGATGCTGATGGCCTGTTGATGTGTAATTGTCTGATCAAGTGCCTGTCCATTGATAGCAAGGATCTGATCGGTTTCCTGCAATCTTCCATCTCTATCAAGAATGAAAAAGGGTAAAAGATATCTGACAGCTCTCAAGAAAATGACAGGTTTTTAGGCACATATTTTCAGGTTATTTTTTTTTTTCATGTCCACACTTTTACGTTCCAGCACTCCTACTTTTAAAAATACATGTTTTGGCTCCAGTTGATCTACCACTAAACAACCCTCCCCGCTTAAAAGCCCTCCTCTTTTCAGCTGCTCAGGAAACCTATACATTATATATTGGATGCTCCTATCTCCTACAAATGAAGGCAAAGATGCATATATCTACTCTTGTTTTGAGTATATTAATAAAATATAGCTCAAATAATCATGTGTCACATGTATTGTTTTCTAGATAGTAATTTTAAAATTAATCAAAGACAGCTCATTTAATAACAATGAGAATAATGTCCTCAAATTTTTCTTTTCTTACAAGTGATTAAGTTATGACGATATTTAAAAGTTACTCTCCTATCGAAAGGACTTACTTTTTATCATAGCAATGTTAACAATATATAAAAACTGGTTAATATCATTACATTCAGTTTTTTGTTGCTTTTTGTTCATTTTTGTTTCTCTACATTCTCCCAAGGTGATCAACTGCTCCTGAATGTAGTAACAAAAACAAAGAAGACACTGTGACAGTCTCACCTGTGAGCCACACTGCCCTCCTGAATCTCCTGCACAAATATTCCCAGTTCTCCCCGGTTTTCACTCCGTAGTCCCACAACACTGAACCCGAGGCCTCCACATGGTGGTTTGAGAAGCTCAAAAACTTCTACATGGCGACCCTGTTCAGGAAACAAAGCAAGAAATAAAATTAAAAGCCAATGACTGCACATAACAATCATCTTATTAGTAGCATTACTTTGTTAAAAACAGATATTTAATTATTTTTTTCTAAGATAACCTTTATCCCTCATCACCTAGAATTTATCCTGAAGAATTTTTCCTGGAACATAAACTATCACACTCAGCTTAACATGTGGTAATTTAAAAAAAAATGGAATAGAAAAAATTTCTGAACCATCCAATCTTACACAAAATCTACTTCTTATTTATTCCAATTTTTTCAGATGTTATAAATACCTTAATAAATAAGAACATATTTTAACACTATATTTAATAAATTACATACTTAGTGTACACATTTAACATACATTATGTAATTGTGTAAATATTCTTCAAATTATCCAGGACTTGATTACAATCTTAAGATATTATATGTTCTATCATAATTAACAGGAAAAAAATGTTCTTACTTTGGCCATATTTTTGATCAGTTGATCAAATTCATCACAAGCAGGTTTCCCATTGATATGTGCAGTACTTGAAGCTGTAAGTGCTTCCAGATTCCCATTATTTGAGGATGACAAAAACAATTCATTTTGCAGATTAGGTATTATGGCTGAGCTGACATGCGGAACATGGGCAAATTCGACATTTGAAATTGCCGAAGTTGCAGTGTTTACCTAAGAGTAATATGGAGATTATTAACAATTTTGATATTCCATAAACTATTTCATAGAAAACATCCCAAGAGGGGTAATAATGAAGTACATATGAAATTTCAAATTGTCCATACTCATTGATTCAGCAATTCTATTTCAAGAAACTTATTTCAAGGAGAAAATCAGAATACTACATTAAATCTTGTGTACAAGGATGTTCAATGAACTACTACTATTTATTAGATGGGGAAAAAAAATTAAACTAATTACCTCCAGTGTTCAAGTTTAAAACACATGCAAAAACATATACATCCATACAGACACTTTTAAGTGAAAAAGGCTACCGTGTTTCCCTGAAAATAAGATGCAGCCAGACAATCAGCTTTAATGTGTCTTTTGGAGCAAAAATTAATATCAGACCTGGTATTATATTATATTAATTATATTATATATTACATTACATTATATTATAAAAACCTGGTCTTATATTACTGTAAAATAAGACTGGGTCTTACATTAATTTTTGCTCCAAAAGACGCATTAGAGCTGATTGTCTGGCTAGGTCTTGTTTTTGGGGAAACAGGTTATTGAACAAGATGACGTTTGACAATTAAGTTCATGAACTTGTTGTTAGACGACCTGAATTTTTTGCCAACAATTCATGGCTCTTGCATCACGACAACGCACCAACTCACACAGCACTGTCTGTGAGGGAGTTTTTAGCCAGTAAACAAATAACTGTATTGGAACACCCTCTCTAATCACCTGATCTGGACCCCAATGACTTCTTTCTTTACCCAAAGATAAAGGAAATATGGAAAGGAAGATATTTGGATGACATTCAGGACATCAAGCGGATTATGACAACAGCTCTGATGGCCATTCCAGAAGGAGTTTCAAAATTGCTTTGAAGGATGGACTAGGTGCTGGTGTTGGTGCATAGCTTCCCAAGGGGAGTACTTGGAAGGTGACCGAAGTGATCATCAGCCATGAGGTATGTAGCACTTTTTCTAGGTGAGTTCACGAACTTAACTGTCAGACCTTTGGTATGTATCATATGATTCAACGTACTTTCAAAAAAAGATGTTTATATATGTATTAAACATCCAAAACAAGATACACCAAACAACCAATATAACACTAGTTGTTTCAGAGAAATGGGACTGCAGGGAGCCATTTACTTTCTATATTGCTTGAATTTTTATAACAATGTATATAGTAAGGAATTCAGTCTTTCCTGAAGAGAGATGTGGCCTTTGTCACCGGCTCGTAGGAAGTAACTTCTAAATACTTGGTATTTCCCAGATGATGGGAGTTTCTGTTATTCACAGTGGGCCACAAGGCCACATGACATCAGCTCAAACTCTGAGACTCTGTTAAACCACATGGCAAATCAATCAATCCATCAATCATGCCTATGAAATGATGTCCCCATAAAATCTGAACACAAAGCTCAGGTGAGCTTGCTGAATATTGTCACAATCGAGTTTGGGAAGGGGACACTTCCTAAGGAAAATAAAAGCTTTGATTTGAAATCCTCTCAGACTCTACGCTATGCATCTCTTCCTTTGACTATGTTTGACCTGTGCCCTTTCCCTATAATAGACCATAACCATGATCTGTCGGTACTTCTAGTGAACTACTGAACCTGAGGGTGGTTTTGGAAACCTCCTGAACTTGCAGTTGGTTCAGACACAAGGGTGGTCTTGTGTGAATTCTTCCCTCTAACTGTATTTGGAGCTTAACTCCTTTGCTGTTGATGTCAAAAGTCTGGGGCAGAGGGGCCAGTGTGGAGGACTGTGCCCTCGAACCTCACAGTGTGGCTAACTCCAGGTATGATATAAATACATAACAACAAAAAAGATAATTCAATTTTGGAAAAATATTCTGTAATTACTTGTGTGTATCTGTTACAAAGAGCTCCAAGTTAAAGCTAAATAATTGATAATGAAGTCAATCCTAATTTCATATGTCTATAGCGTGTCTGGAATGTAACTTTTCATCTATAATTACTGAGCAGAACGGTTACATCACTGATGTTTCTGGAACACTCTCTGCACTCACCTCCTAGCACTCTGTGCTTCACCCACATAGCTCCAGCTATACTGACCACCTCACCATTCCTGGAATTGCCAAGCTGTCCCCTCTACCAGACAGGTATGTCTTTCTCGCAAGGATCTACATACTTATTTCTTTCATTCAAGTGTGCTCAGTGTCACCTCAGAGAACCCGTCCCTGACAACCCTATCGAAGACAGAATCGCACCACTTTGCTCCATGAGCTGACCCTGCCCTGTTGCTCTTCATGGTGCCCATTATCACCGGGCATGTACCCTGCTGTCATGGAGCTTTCCTCCCAGTTATGGAGACAGACTAAAATGGAGAATTCTCCAGTGGAGGAATTTGACTATTTTATTCTCTATTATATTCTCATTCTCTAGAAGAATGCCTTGCAGAGTTGGCATTCAACATATATTTACACAATACGTAAATATTTATCCATTTTTAAGTACCTACTCTGATATAACCTCCCCAAAAACCATCCAAATAGCGTTATTTCCATTTTACAGATGAAAAAATTTATACAAAGTTACATACCTAGTAAGTAGACTGTGACCTAGACTTTTTTTTTTTTTTTTTTTTTAAATCATGGTGTTCCTATAGTCTTTGTATTAGACGCATAGCAACAGTTATTTGAGATGTCATTTCTGGAAATAAGACATTAGGTAAAGAGCTTCCATTGACAGAACCAAAATATTTCACAAACCACCACCAATCTGTGCTTAAGAGTATGCTATCTGTTCTTAAAAATAAAACAGAAAACGTCGTAATTTACCAAAGTCACCAATAATTCACCATTACAATGGCTATCTACAACCACAGATAAAAAAGAGATCAATGTATTTAGAAGAGACTTTTGGAAATCCTTTCAAATGCTTATTTTAAAATCTACAGCAGGCATGATCAATTATTTTTTTTTCCAAAAGCAAACTTCTTATGCCAAACCTGATTTTCCCTCCCTCCCTCCCTCCCTCCCTCCCTCCCTCCCTCCCTCCCTCCCTCCCTCCCTCCCTCCTCCCTCCCTCCCTCCCTCCCTCCCTCCCTCCCTCCCTCCCTCCCTCCCTCCCTCCCTCCCTCCCTCCCTCCCTCCCTCCCTCCCTCCCTCCCTCCCTCCCTCCCTCCCTCCCTCCTCCCTCCCTCCCTCCCTCCCTCCCTCCCTCCCTCCCTCCCTCCCTCCCTCCCTCCCTCCCTCCCTCCCTCCCTCCCTCCCTCCCTGTTTTATCCTGAGCTATGGCAACTTCAGTAAAGTCTGCCAGAAGAAGATACACTGCTCAGGTTGAAGCAGATGGCATAATAAAATTTGTGACAGGCTAAGGATCCCACACACCAGGACCTAATGCCTATGGTATATTTGCATAGAAAAAATTATTTGGACTTCTGCTATGGTAAGCCATAATGAACAAACTGCATTCTAAGAACAGAGAGTCTAACTATATGAAGTTAACTGGTGAAGTATAAGCTCTGGTATCACGTAAGACAAGGTGTGAAGGTACTCCAAAGGCAAAGTGATAGGAGAAGAACAAGTAGCATATTATGAGAATCGTACAAAGTATTGAGTATCAGTTGTCTTCTCCAAATTTGTTTAAGGTTTTTAACCAATACTCACAACTCCACATGTCTCCTCCTGGCCCTTGAGGCTTACATAAATGTAAATGCAAAGATTAAAGAGATCACATATGTAAAAACTATAATTTAATTACATCATTATACAAAAGGCTTGTTGTTATATTGCAAATTTATATCTATAGGAAAAAGCACAAAGTCACCTTCTGATTCTGCGATAACTTTACCAAAATGGTTTCCTGGACGATAGTCTCCTGAGGAATAGGAATGAATCTTATTTGCCTTGAAAAGCTTGTTCATAGCAGACAAAGTATAAATGTTTAATAAAAATACCTAACCCCCATCTTGGCTTGCAGAATATTAAATAAACAGAAGAAAACACGACTATCTGGTGATTTTTACATAGAGATAAATGATCTGTATAATTTATGGAAGTTGCTAGTCAACAGCAAGAGTCACCAAATAGTTACCTGTTCTCTGTTTAACTATTGGCTGAGTATTTTGGTCTAAAAAGGTCTTTTATGTTCTAAGTAAATGAACATATTAACTTAATTAATGTGTTTTAATTAGTTCTAATACCTAAAACATAACTTTAAAGATTACGTAAAGTATTTAATTAAAAAGTGGTCAAATTCTTTGTGAATGAGCAGGATGAAACATCCTCTCAGATTTCAAAGTATAGGAGAAACCCTCTTATAAGATGCAGTCAGAACTAGTAATTGGTTCAGTTACTCTAAAAGGTCAGATAAGGTGGAAATAACAAAGGGCATGTATATAATTTACTCACAAACATCTTAATTACAAGAAGCCTCCACATTCTTTCTTGCATAAACCATATTCATATAATACATATGTCATTATTCTCAAATTCGGTCTCTTAAAGATGGAGCAAGAATTTAGACACTTGAGAAACAATTTCATTAAAGAAATCTAGATGTTTATGAAATTTTTCCTTAATGTTTTAAGCTTGATGAAACACAGCCAATTTATCAACAAGTGTTTTATCAATTCACCTACATAGTCTTTCCAAAGAATTTAAATAAGTTGTCATAGAAAAAAATCTTGTGTCATAAATTTTCATACTACATAATAAAGTCATGCAATTATAAAAATAATTATGATTGGCATAAATAGCTTTAAAATGACTTTTTGATAAATGTATACTTACCTGTTGAGAACTACAAAAGCACAAACAAGAAAATATTTGAATAATGTTCTGGGCATCAGTCAGCATGCATTACAGGAGATATTCTTTCACCCAGCAAATTACTTATTTGGAGATGTGCTAGGAGAACTTCTTTTACAGTAGCATCTCAAGAAAACAAATATCATCTTTAGCTCTATATACAATTAAGTTCACTCTGAGGGAATAGCTATATCAGAGTAACCCTTTCACTGAGATCAATTAAAACATTTGTATTAAAAAAATTGTATAAAGAGTTATTAAAAAAAGATAAACTTTAAAGGTATCAAAAAGAATCCATCACTTCTGCCATACTCTATTCATAATTAGAAGCAAATCAATAAGCCCAGTTCACAATGAAGAAGAGATTTCACAAGAGCATGAAGAACAGAAGGTAGGGATTACTAGTGTCCGTCTTAGAAGCTAACCACCACAGCATATCATAGTAAAGCAGCTGAAAGCCAAGACAGAGGCAAGTTTTTAAGTCACCACAGCAAAAGGCACCTTATCTCTAAAGAAAAATAAAAGTGATGGCTGAGTTCTCAAGCAGATCAATGAAAGAAGGCAGAGTTTAAAAATTAAAAATAAAAACAAAAAGATCTGACAATCTAGCATTTTCAGAACACCTCCTGCTCCTGTCCCCCGCCCACACACAGACACACAGACAGTGTTGTCATATTTGCACAAAAGAAATACTGAAGTAAATTAAATTCTTAGACAGAAAGAAAATGATCCCTGATGAAATTATCTAACGCAGAAAAGACTGAAGAGCACAAAGTAGGGTTTAAAAATATGAATAAATCAACAGAAATTGCTTAAAACAATAAATAATCTAAAAGTTATAGAGTTTAAATATATGTAAAATTAAAGTACATGGTAAATACACCAAAAACAGGAGTAGGATAAATGGACTTGTAATGTATTAAGCTCCTTGCATTTTTCATGAACTAGTAAAACTACTAATTAAAGTAAAACCAAATATATTAAGGATTCATATATCTGACCAAGCACTCATCATGCCTAGCCTATATAAAGAAAACTCAAAACTCAAGTTTTAAAAAAATCCAATTAGAAAATGAACAAAGACACATTTCACTGAAGAGGGTATATGGACGGCACATAAGAACATAAAAGATGTTCAGCATCAGTACCCATCAGAGAAATGCAAATTAAAAGTACAAAGAATATCACCATACATCTACCAGAATGACTACAGACAAAATAGTGACAACATCAAATGCTGGTGAGAATACAGAGAAAATGGATTGCTCATGCATTGCTGGTATTGGGGTAAGATGGTAGAGCCCCTCTGAAAAAGTTTGCAAGTTTCTAAAAAACAAACAAACAAACCAAAAAAACTAAGCATGCATTTACCATACAACACAGCAACTACACTCCTGATCATTCACTGTAAAAAAAGAAAAACTTATGTCCACACAAAAGCATGCTCAAAGTAGCTTTATCTAAAGAATGAAAAACTGGAAACAAATAAAATGTTCTTCAGTAGGTACATCCATACCACGGAATAATATTCATCAATAAAAACGAACAAAATATTAACACATACAACAACTGGGATGGATCGCAAGAGCATTACGTTTAATGAAAAAGACAATCTCAAGAGGTCATATACATTATATTTTTATAACATTCTTGAAATGATTAAATCATAGAGTTGGAAATGGTTGCCAGGGGATAGAGATGGTGTGGGGGAGGAGGCTGGGTATGACTATTAAAAGGGGAGCATAAGGGAGATATTTTTGGTGATGGGATAGATCTGTACCTAGACTGTGGTGGTGGCTACACAAATCTATACAAACAAAAAAATGATATGAATTGAGAAAATTGATGTGCATTATGTCAATATTAGTTTCCTGGTTTTGATATTTTACTATAATTATTAAGGTGTAGCCACTGGAGGAATTTGGGAAAGCATCTGCATACTATAAAAACTTGCTGTGAATCTATAATTCAAAATAAAAACTATTTTTTAAAAGTTGACTCAAATAGGTCACAGATACTTACTGTAATCTTTAGGGCAACCACAAAAAATAATAAAATTAAATAAATAACATGGTAATAGAGGAAGATGAAATAAAAAGGAACTACTACAAAAGAAGACAAAAATAAGTAAGACCAAAAAAACCCCAAAAAATCATAAATTACAATAAAAATGTACCACTAACTTCATTAAATGTAAAGGGGTTAACTACTCAAAGTAAAAGACTAAAATTGTCAGATTGTATAACAAAATAAAATCCAAATATATGCTGTTTACCAAAGATACGAATTAATGATAAAGAAAACGATAGGGGTGGCTAGTTAGCTCAGTTGGTTAGAGCGTGGTGTTAATAACACCAAGGTTGCCAGTTCGATCCCCACATGGGCCACTTAAAAAATAAATAAATAAAAGATTAAAGTAGAAAGATGGAAAAAAGATACACTATACATACATTAACCAGAAGAAGTCTGGCACAGCTAAACTAACATCAGACAAGTGGATTTAAGGCGAGAAGCATTACTGGAGATAAAGAGAGACAATTCATAGAGATAAAAGATCAATATAAGTAAGAACATAAAACAATCTTAGTAATCCAAAAATATAACCTCAAAACATGTGGGGCAAAAAGACCTCAGAATCTAAATGAGAAATGGGTAAATCCACCATCAAAAGTAGAGAATATAATATATCTCTCAGTAACTGACAGAACTGAAAAAAAAATCAATAAGAATATAGAAGATCTGAACAACATTCTAAATAAAGTTGATCTAATTGACAAATACAGAAGAGTGCATGCAACCACTGCTCAATTCACATTCTTTTCAAATACAAAAGAAATACTTCTCTAAATAGACCATAGGTATTCATAAAACAAGTGTCATGAAATCCCAAGGAACTGATATCATACAGCTAATGTTCTGTGATTATAGAATTAAGCTAGAAATCAATAACATGAAGATAACAAGAAAACTAAAAAAAAAGTCAATTAAATAATGCATTTCTAAATAAACCATAGGTCAAAGAAGAAATAAAAAATAATAAAACATTTTGAATTGAATAATAATGAAGATACAACTTAAAAAAATTGTAGAATGCACATAAAGCAATACTTAGAAATGGCTAGACTTAAATGAATATATTCAAACCACTGAAAAGATTAAAAATTGCATCTATATAGAAGCTAAGCATCTATATAAAAAAGCTAAAACAGTGTACCAAACACGAAAAAGAAAGAAAATAGTACAGGTTACACACATTCAACACAAAAGACATATAATAAACAAATTTAACAAAAGTTAGTCTTTAGGAAGAAGGAAAGATTCATGAAACTGATAAAGCTCCAGCAATGTGAATCAAAGAAAAAAGGTATAAATTTCCAATATTAGGAATGAAAAGAGGGACGAAACTAAACTCTAAAGGTATATAGTAGTGAACCATATACCCAAAAGTTTGAAAATTTTATATAAAATAAACATATATCTTAAAAAACAAATTTAGCAAAATGCCAATACTTTTGTACCTACTAATGAAACTAATCCATTATTAAAAATCTTACCACACATAAATAAAAACAGATATAGATGATTTCACTGGTAAACTTTACCAGATATTAAAAAAAATAATAACATCAATTTTATAAACTCTTTCAGTGACAAGAAAGAACTGTTCTCAACTTTTTTTTTTTGAGACCAGCAAAACTTTGACACAAAAACCTAACAAGGGCATTACAAGACAGGAAAAATTATAGATACAAAAATACTGAACAAGAATGTCAAAACACTAAATCCAAAGATATATAAAGAAGATAATAATTACAACCAAGTTGGGCACTCCAGAAATGCAAGGTTGTATTAACATTTGAAAACTGTTTAGGTTTAATTTATCATATTAAAAAAAGAAAAAAGAAAAACATAAGATTAGCTGAATAGATGGCAGAAAAAAGTAGTGGATATAAAGTATACTTAATAGGGAAATACTGAAAGCTCTTAACCCAAGGTTGAGAATGAGACTGTGATGTCCAACATCACTACTTCTACTAGACTCAATGTTGTGGGTAGTACAATAAGACACGAAAAAGAAATAAAAGGTAGAAAGACTAGAACTGAAGAAATAAAAACTGTAATTACTTGAAGACACATAACTGTATACAGTGAAAATCCAAATGAATCTAAAAATAAAGTATTAGCTTTAATAAGTGAATTCAGTAATGTTGGTGGATATAACCAATACAAAATAACTATATTCCCTAGTAAAATCCAACGAGAAACTAACACTTTTTAAAAAAGATTCCACTTAAAATATGATAGTTTTGTTAAAAAAAAACTGGAATACAACACAGTGTTTAGAAACACACCAACATATGTATGACCACTTTATTTAAAATAACAGTGCCAAGGTAAGGGAGAGAAGGATTTTGGTCTTTTCAGTAAATGGTTTGGGGTCAAACGGAAAATTATAAACATACACATGAAAACACATACTTTACCTCACACCATAGCCAAAATTAAGAAAGCAAAACAAGCTTCTGAGGGCATAATCTCTACATCCTTGGCATAATCAATGACTTCCCATAGAAGAAAAGTTTGAGAAATGGGACTTTATTACAATTTTTAAAAACAAAAGCAAAAAAATTCTGGTCTTCCAGGGATACAATTAAGAAAATCAAAAGGCAAAATACAGACAGAAACAGATGTGATACAACTATCCAACAAAGAAGTTGTATTCAGAATACATTTGAAAAATTCTTGTAAACCAATAAGAAAAAGACTGACAAAGCAATAGAAAAATGGGCAAAATAATTAAACAGGAACTCCACAAAGGAGGATATCCAAATGATGAATAAGCATATGAAAAGGTACTCAATATAATCAGTTATCAGGAAAATGCAAATTAAAACAATATGATACCTCAATATACCCCCAGAGTGGCTAAAATCGGGGAAAAAAGAAGTTTAAAACTGGTAGTGTCAAGTATAAGCAATGATGTGGAACAATGAGAATTTTTACACATTACAGTGAAAGTATAGACCTACAACTACTTGGAAAAACAGCTTGACAGGATCTACAAATGCTGAATATATAACTTAAGACTCAGAAATTTTACTCTTAAGTAAATAGGCAAGAGAAATTGCATACTAATGAACATCAAAAGACACATGCATGGCAGTTCTTTGAATAATAGCCCCAAACTGGAAAAAACAAAATTACAATCAACAAAAGAAAGGACAAATATGTTCTAGTATATTCATACAATGAAAAATGGAAAAGAACTTCAGCTACATACATGAATGAATGTCACAGATATAACGTGAGGAAAATAAGCCAGGCACAAGCATATGTACACTCAGATTGCATTTATATAAAATTCAAATACTTATCTAAGAGATAAAAGAACAGTGTTATGATCTGACTTATATGTGAAATCTAAAAAAGACAAAACTCATAGAAACAAAGTAGACTGGTGGTTGACAGGGGCTGGGGGAGTGGGGGCAATGGGGAGATGATGGTCAAAGGGTCCAAACTTCTAGTTACAGGATGAGTAAGTTTTAGGCATCTAATGTACATCATGGTGACTACAGTTAACAACACTGTATTATACACTCTCAAAGCTGCTGAGAGAGTAGATCTTAAATGTTTTCACCACATACACACACAAAAAGGTAATTATGTAAGGTGATGGATGTGTTAACTGACCTTACTGTGGTAATCATTTCATAAAATATACATGTGTTAAATATAATGATGTACAACTTAAACTTACAATGTTGTTCATCAATTGTATCTCAAATAGACTACAAAAAAGAATAATGCCTCAATTGGGGTAGATGGTTAGGACTGACTGAGAAGACACAGAAAATATTATGGAGTAATGGTAAATTTCTATGCCTTGATTTAGGTGAAAAGTTGTATGTGTATATTCAATATGTCAAAAATTTTTGAGCTTTGTAATTTTGCCCTTTATGTTATTTCTCAATCTTTTTGAAGTCTGCAATATAAATGATATAATCAGAACATAGAACCAGGGCACTCCAATGGATGATAGAAAAACATACTACTTTTAAATCAAGTAGGTAGTAGGAACAGACTCTATACATCAATCTGAACCTTCTCTGACAGACACTCTGAATTTAAAGTTGAATTACCAGGTGTTCACCTTAAATGAAGGAGAATATAGAAACGGGGTATCTAAAGATGAAGCTTAGTCTATTACTGTGATGGATGACCCTCCCCAGCCTTCATAAGGATTCAACTAGCTAATGTCCATTCACAGAATAAATCCTTTAACAAGTGCTCAAGTCAAGATGAATCCTCAGCAAATGTGTTTTATCCTCTGTACCACATTTAGATTTTTCTTCTTCAAAGATTATAAATTTTTAAAACTTGTAATCTCTTAATTGCACACCAAATTGCAAGAAGAAAAAGTAATCATTATGTTATCTTATACCTTTACACTAAAGTAATTCGGCCCACCCTGGTACTAGGTTGACATAACTGTGAGATAACAAAATTATAAATTGTTTTTTATATTTTTTTCAATAAAAGAAAAAGAACTGACTCTGGGTGGTGAACACACAATGTGATATATAGATGATGTATTACAGAACTGTACACCTGAAATCTATGTAACTTTACTAACAATTATCACCCTAATAAAATTTAATTAAAAAAAGAAACAAACAAAAAAAATACTACCTATCCTGCAAAATTAATGACATTCCAAAAATACTCAAAAATATTTTGAGTATTTTTAAATATTTTACTCTTAAATATTCTGATCATAAAAATATGATCTGTGCATTTAACCTTAACAAAATAAAATACTTGCAAATATGTACATTCACTTAACTGAATCTGCTACAAAAATACTGAAATATTGTCTTCTTATGTTTCATCTATCCCTCTGGGTGGTTAACTGAAAAAGAAGTTAATATTATTAGCTCTATTTTAATGGCTGACATCAATCTTTCCAGAAGTATTATGTAATTGTCTACAAAAATGACTGCTTAGGATCAAACTGAATTTCCTAAAACATTTTTATATAGAGTATCAAAACCTGTTTCGCGGTCCTGTTATTTTGACTTATTCCAAAGGCATAGTATAGAAATGAGAACAAAATGATCCAAATGCTTATGGACTTTTGATGGATATAATATTTCTATCATTTAAAAGCCAAAATATGTTATACTGAATTGTGCAAGAAAAATGACCACTGCTTTTGCAACCCCAGTTTCACAGACTTTAAAGAAATTTATAAACATACATTGATAGTTCAATTTCCCAATTTTTTGTTTGTTTGTTACTCCTTAACATAATGAGAAATAAGAAATAAGGCACTCTGGGGAACTTGCCATAACAGGTGCATCTCATAGAAATGCAGACTGTTTTTTTTTTTTAAACCCGCATCTTGTCTGTTCTTGCAGAGCAAGAAATGTGCTTATTTTCTTGTGAATTTACAAAAATGCTGTAAAACACTCTCTGGAACTGATCCCAAATATGAAATGCAAAAATGGATAGGATGCTGAGACTATTCAATGAAATACAGCACCTAAACTGGTAGCAATCACAAGAAAATTTTTTTATACACAATAGAACTGCATTTCAAGTTTGGAACCTAGGGAGGCCTCCTTGTCCATAAATCTTTCAGTGAAATACTGATTAGAGCCCAACTCTGATGCATTATTGAACAGACAAACCCTTCCACAGTAATTGATGGTGGCACTCTGATTTAATGATCCTTATTTTTAAAGCTAATTAAAGAAATTGAGTTGCATGTTCAAAGGGGATTAGCTTAATGTGACGAGACTATTTTGGACCTAAAGTAGCTCACAGCTCCTGAACTAAACAAAATACAAAATGGAGCATCAAGTTATAAAGGGGTCAGGTGGGGGGGGGGCATTTTCAAATGGAATAAGCATAATATTACATTTTCTATGAGACGTTCGTTTTGTTCATTAACATATTTATTGGGCACCTCAAATGTTCAAGACATTGGGCTAAAAGGACAGTAATTAAAAAGCTAAAATGCTTTCCATAATCACTAATATGTTAGATACCCTGTGAAATAACTCCAACAGGATTAGTCCACCCACTTACTGAGATAGAATACCTTTCTTTTCATAGCTATGAATTCTTGAATAGCAATGCAGATAGTGGCCTAGAACATACATTATAATTTCCAGATATTTTAAAGTAGCTGTTGATTCTCATTGGCTGATAAATTTAAAAAGACATTTAATTTAGAAAATAATTCCTTAACCCAAGAATGTTTAAGGAGTCACTGTGAGTAATCAAAATGCAAACTTTCTGCACCTGCCCCTATGTGCACACAAGTGCAAAGTTTTATTGGCATATTTGTTTTAAAATTCCCCCCAATGCTAAATAAACTATCAACCACGAAACTCAAGATGGAAGTTTAGGTATTAAAGAATACCTAAAGGCTAAAGGAGAAAATGAATTAAAGAGTAAGTAAGATTGTCTTCTCTCTTTTAATATTTAAGGAGCATTCTTTAGGCATGCTATTAACTTTTTTTTTCAACTTATCTGTTCCTTATATTAGAGAACTAAGGGTTTATAAACAGTGTAAATTAAAAGTAAAAAGCATTGGCTTCAGGATTAGACAGACTCAGATCCTTCTAAAAAAGGAGGTATATATATGGATGACCAACAATCTACCCAAAGCAATACTGATGGCTATAGCTTATTAAATAAGATCAAGTACAAAACTGTAGACTTTGTGCTTTGATACAATGTCATCAACTTCAGTGAAAGGTCATGCAGCAGGTTATACTATTTTATAATGTTCTAGTTTTCACACAAGGCTGTATCTATAAAGATTTAATTCATTCTTCAAATTTCATCATAAAAGATATTAAAATCAATCTACAATACATACTGCACTAAAATGTTGGGCTCAGACAGCAAAATGAAAAGTACTCCATGTGTATTTCACAAACTAATTTTTTTAAAGGTCTAAATTCCACTAAAATATATTGAAATAGTCTACGTGAAAAGATTAAGACCCCCCCACCCCCCACACACACACCAATTTCCTAAGAGATACATGAACACTTGGGTAAGGATTGGAAAATAACCTGAACTTAAAACAGTCACAGTTTTGTTTTAAACTGTCTTTATTACGTGTTCTTATAAAAAATGTTTGTTTACCATTAAAAAAAATTAGACCCTACAAAGAAGTAAAATGTTAACAGGATTCTTTAACCTATCTCTTGAGTTTCCACTGACTTTCCAATTAGATTTCACTAATTTCAAAAACAATGGTTTCTTTTCATACTGTTTGATCTTTGATAGTACCTTTATTTTTTATTAGTGTTACTGGCGGGTGGGGTATCTATGGTAGGCTGAAAGAAAAAACAGACAACAAAGTCTTTTCAGCTCCTCTTATCAAGAGCAGTAGTTTAATCCCCCACCCAAAAAATCAATTTAAAAATTTCCTGCTGGAGTAAAATTATTAATTTTGTCAATCTTGACCCTTGAGTGTATAGTATGTCTTTTTAAAGCACTTATGCTTTATAAAGTAATAGAACTGTTGTCTACCGGAAAAGCACTACTGTTTGAGTTGCAAGCTGAACTAGCTACTTTTCTCATGAGCACCATATTATATTACTTGAAAAACTGACTAAATATCAAAAAATGATTATACAGACTTGGGTATATGGCAGACAATTTCTTGAAAATAAAGAAAGTAGGCCTGTCACTTCAAGGAAAACAACTGACAATAATTCTTGCCAATTTGAGCTTTCAAGTGAAAATTAGAATTTTGGAAAACTTGTATCTGCTACGCTGAGCTTGACAACTTTCCATAATTTAAAACTCTGTCGATGGGAAGCAATATTACCAAGTGTAATTTTTTTATACTGTACAATGAAATGTGAAATGTAGTTTTTCCACTTTTCAAATTTTCCAGATGACCAATGTGATGCAAAATTATGCATAGGTTAAAAAAAATTCAGAGCAAGATAGATAGATTTTACTGTAATAAAGTACAAAATGTTCATTGATTTTATTTCAGATTCTACACTGTAACTGATATTTGAGAAACTACCAAGAACTTCGGTGCCCTATCAAAGATGGATACCCACAATATCTAAATTATACTCCAACCTTTCCCAGCTAAATATCTGTGTGTGGCCAGATTTTCTCCAAATACATCAATTAGACAACAAATCCATACAGATCAAATGCAGAAGCAGCTATGAGAATCCAGTTGTTTTCTATTAAGCAACATTACAGAGATACACAAAAATATAAACAGCACCACTCTTCTCCAGTGTTTAAATGTCATGGCTTTATTTCTGCTATTTTTAAATGTATTAATAAATATTTAAAATATTTCTCAATTTTAATTTCTAACCTGATAAATACTGACGGATAAAACCATATAAACAAAAGCACACTGTCATCTTTAGTAATTATTAAAGAATAAAATGAGACCAAAATGTTTGAGAACTGCTGCCTTAGAATACTAAATTTCAAACAGGAGGAAGATGCAAGAAGAAGAGAAGTAATATATATTAAGTGCTTGGTAAGCATCGGGCTTATGCCTTAGAGTTGTTAGATCCAGGTTATTCAGTTCCCATTTTACAACTAAAGGAGGAAAAAAGGAGGCTCAGTGAAGATATTTACATACTTATGTATATTTTTTTTTGTGTGTGTGTGTGTATATGTACGTATACGTATACATATACGTACGTATGTATATGTATATACATATATATATATATACATCCATGTATGTATATATATAATGTACACTTTCATTTTAAGATATAAACCCTTGCTTAAGATCTACTAATAAATGTCAGTGCCAGAATCCAAGTCTGGATCGTGTCTGTCTGCAAACTGGAGAACAATGCCAGCATCTGAGGTCAGATAAGCAAAATGATGCCTCAAACCACCAGGAAATCCTTAAATTATGTTCATTACACTGTTAATGAGGACAGTGAAATAGAGAAGGACAGATCTCTATGATTAAGACCGAGGGTCTAGAGTCAGCCTGCCTGCCTTTAAATATGAGTGCTACCGGGTAACTTCATGCCTGCATTTCCCCGTCTGTAAAATGAAGAAAATAATTTATCTACTTTATAGTATCGTTGTAGTGATGAAACAGGTAACTACATAGAATAGTTCCTGACACTCAGTAAGAATGTAATACATGTGAACTGCAATGAGGAGGCGGAGGAGAGGAGGAGGAGAAAAGGTAGGACAGAAGGAGAGGAGGAGGAGCATCTTTTCAATATGGTCACTAAGAGAAAAGCTCCAGGTCTCCCAAAGAACTTCAGTTATTTGGCTAATTTATTTATGCTAAAAATTAGTTCTTTAACAAGGAAATATAAATTATTAATGTCCAACAGTTCTGGATACTTAAAAATATTCATGTATTCGTTAATTAAGTGATCACTTACTGAGCTTGGAATAAAGTATCACGTTAGGTATAAAGTAGTCAAAGACGAATGTGGCATGCATTTTTATCCCCAAAGTCGTGAATATACTACAAGCAGATCTGAAACACAATTAATTCCTAAACTCCTTTTTCTGCTTGTTAAGAACAAATGGCAAGTGGAGCGCAGCACATACACCACAGTCTAGCCATGTGTGTTGACGTGTATTTGCAGAATGTCTTTTCTTTATTTAAATCTCAACACTTCTGTCCTTTCTTAGCAAACCTTCCAAGGGGGAAAAATGGAAAGAATGTAGCTTAACCAAAAATAATATTCTTATCAACGGATGCTGAAATTTCTACATCAAAGGGGAGAAGCCATCAAAATTAAATTAATCTATTTTAAACGCCATGACAAATAATTCAGAAAATGAAAATTTAGACTAACGACATGTTAGAATTTTTGCAGTGTTTTTCCTATCAGTCCCACGTTTCCAGCAGACAAAACTGATTCACTGTTCAGTCTGGTTAGAGAAAAACAAAAATAAAACTTTACATACCAGTATAACTATATGGAAATGAACACACGAAGAATGATGTTACTTTGCCATATTGCCTCTCCATTATACTATTACCTTCATTTACTTTAAAATTGGGCATAATTATAAATTAAATCAGAACGAAAGTTCTGGTTTTTATTTTAAAGGCTCTCGGATTAAAATTTGGGGCAGAATGTAAGGGAGATGACAAATCTTAAAGAATCTCAGTTTACAAAACATTTCATTTAAGTTAATTTCTTTTTAGGAATGCTATTAACTTTTTTTCAACTTATCTGTTCCTTATATTAGAGAAATAAGGGTTTATAAATAGTGTAAATTAAAAGTAAAAAGCACTGGCTTCAGGACTAGACAGATTCAGATCCTTCAAAATCCATCACTGAATAATTGTGTGGTCCAGATTGTTGTGTAACCGCTGTAAACCCCAATTTCCTCACTGGACAAAACAGGGATAAAACCCACCTTATAGAGCTGATGCGCTGGTTAAAATGAAACAAAGTCCAGAGCAAATGAAGGCTTCTTAAAGGTAATTTTTGTTGTTGTTACTATAGCTTCAAATGTAAATTACTCTTAAATTCTTGGGTTAAAAACTCATTTAGGTTATACCCAGTAAATTTCACATTTTTTCCCTCCAAAGACCATTTAACTTTGTCACAAAACACCATACAATTAGCACCATTTGCTGTTTTAGACACACATGCATACCCAATAGCAAGATGGTGTTGCATTTTAATCCAGCACTGTATAAAAAGCTTGAACAGTGCTTCTTGCCCAGGATAAAACAAGAATTTCAGTCCTTTCAAAGGCTCTATATTTGCAAACTTTTAGTTAAAGGAACAAACATCTAAAAGCTGTTATTGTACCAAAAATAAAGTATTTGAAATTCTTACAGTAAATAAACTTTATGGCAAATGTAAAAACATAAGAGTCACTCCTTCTATTTAAACTTCTCCTAGATAATATACATTAAAGTCTCAAAAAACAGACACCTTTCTATTAGTTGGCTGTAACACTGTACCATAAAAGTAAACCCATTTCTAGGGTAAGAAAAACCTTTTTTTTTCATTTTCACAAGCAACGAGCACTAGGAAGAATTCCATTCCATTTTCAGATAATTCCTCTTAATGGGTTAAGGCATATTTTCTTTCCTTCTGGCTCCCTCCCTGTACTGACACCAACTCATAATTTAACTGAGGCTTTCTTGAGAGACAGTAGTCATTTCCCTTTCACTGATCGCAAGCCTGCAGATGAGTCAACTTCATTTCAGTCTCAAGTTAGAAACCACAGAGGGAAGGATTATGTTTTCATCATTTATATAATAAAATAAAACTGATGAAACAGGCATTTCTGCTCTTGGAGACATGAATTGCACAAAACAGTATCTTTCTGATTACCAGAGTCAAAACAGAGCAGTAAAAGGCTCAGTTATCAAAATTCTCATCTTTCCATCAACCTAAAAAATATACTCGTAAATGTAAGAAATTATCAAAGTTGCTGATATTACTGATTAAAAGCAGCCTACCTTAACACTTGGACATGAACTTGATTCAGCAGTCTTACAAATATATACCTGCAGGACGGTGCCCTTGCAGGCATGTCCCACAATAGTGGTGTTTCATCCAATACACACTTGCTGATATCAGATATTTGAAAGTGACCCCCTGAAATACACATTGAATACCTATTTCTCTATGTTCCCTAAAAGTCACTCTTATTTTAGACAAAGCATCAAAAAAAAAAAAAAAAAAAGTGCACGGTGTACTTTTTTATACCCTTTGGCAGAAAAGCCATCATTTTATAAAGTAGGATGTGATGTTGTACTCCTCGTGTATATTCTTAGTATATTTCATTCTTAGAAAGATGAAAGAAGCATTCCTTAGAAGAACAATTCATGTATTTTACAATTATAATTGAAGGTCTTATCAAACTGTCATTAAAACTCTTACTTTAATTTTGTTATTTTTTTTACAACAATTTAAAACATGGAGAAATTTTAAAAAATATGATTGTTAAAATATTGTATTTAAAAGAACAGTAAGAAGATAAAGTTAATACAATTTCTCACGTACCGGCTTCAAAGCTTCCTCTCTTGCCAATACCCTGCATATATTCTACTGCTCTGATAATACAGGTCTATATGTGACTGTTTCACAGTTTCTCAACTTCAGCACTGCAGACTTTATGGATTCAATAATTCCGTTACTGTGCACTGAGGATGTCTGGCAGGATCCTTGGACCCTACCCATGACATGTCAGTAGCATGCATGTCTCCAGACATTTTTGATTGGGGATGGGGCGGGGGGCATGCATGCTACTGACATGTAATGTCCCCTAGGGAGAGAGAATGTAAAATCACACCCAACTGAGAACGAACTGCTCTATACCCTTGTAAACACTGTTCTCACCACCTGAAATAATTTCCCCCATCTCTCTAGAAAACTCCTGCTCAGTTTTCAAGACTCACCTTACTCGCTACCTCCCAAGTGAAGTTTTTTCCTAGTCAAAGTTTCTTCCTTTCATACCATCTACCTTCTTGTTTTTCTCCTTAATTAAAAAAATATATATGTTTTATTTTCCCCTCTAGATAGTAAGAACCTCCACCTTATTTATTCATTGTATTTTTTATTGATTTTCGGTGTCCAACAAAGGTTTATTTGTAACTGATTATGAGCCATCCATAAAAGCATCAAAGCGATAACTCTCCCATTTTTATGGGAAAATTTGGTTCACCAAATAATGTCTCACAATGAACAATATATAACTCTCCAGTTTTGTTGTTGTTTAGTTTTGTTTTGCCTTTGCTCCTGGGAAATGGAAATTAAATGATATACTCAATTTTAGTAACCCAAGGACCTTGAAATATCTAGTGCTTCAATAGTTTTATTTGGTCTTTGTTTAGATATACATTTGAATCACCCATTAGTCTGTATGTCTTCCCATCCAGATTCTTTTTGGAATATGAACAGGTAAAACTTAAAAACAGAGAAATATAAACCCAATTTTATACCATGAAGACCATATTTCAAGACTAGAAATGAAAAAGAAGGATGTAATTACTCTCATCGACACTGAACAAAAATGTCCAATTCAATTCTATGTTAAGTCAGTATCTAGCATCTCTCTATTATTTCAAGAGATGTCATAAATTTCTAAGGGAATTGTGTGTGTGTGTGTGTAAAATACATCTAGATGATATTTATATAAGGCAACACTTTCCTGGGACAAAGCTGAATGAACTAGGATCCTAGAAATATCAAAAAATAGGAACAACAACATAATAATAGAGTGTCACTCTCCAAAAGTCTGGAAATCACTATCAAGGAGAATCCTCTAGAATTTTCTGTGGCCCAGAGCTTGTTTCCTATATAAGCAGTTCTTGTAACCTGAATTACCCACATCATTTCTTCAGTCTTAGAATTGTTCTCTGTTGCCATAGTTTAAAAAAAAAAAAACTCAGCAGTGTCAATTTTTTAGTATTAGTCCTAAATTTTTATTGAAATTAACACTTTCAATTCACTGTTTTCCTACAAATAACTCAGGATAAAAAAAATGTTTAATTTAGTGTCTGTGGTCAACTCATAAGGCAAAGCAATTCATGAATCCGGAAAGTAAGATACACCTGCACTGGACTGGAGAAACGTCACAGAATATGCAAATCAAATTTCCTTGTGGTTGACAAGTTTCTATTATCAAACTGCTAACTGTGTTTATTTCCCCCTCAATAACTGGATTTTTGTCATGAATACACATTGAGCCCTGCAGTTATTAGCTGTGATGACTAGGTGACAGTGAGGACACTACTGGAGATTTTGCATTTGACAGATCATTGACAGTCACATTTCTGTTTTTCTTCTTCCCTTCACTTAACAGGAATCATGCAAGAGGAAATGAACTGGAGCGATTAGAGATTATTCACGTTTAATAGCACACATCCTTTTAGCTGGCGGTTAGAACAATACACAATGTGGCAGAGTTAAACAGAGGCATCAATTACACTCTCAGACCTGTTAATATTTTTGACAATATTTAAATAGCACATCCCTTCAGGGCATGGCTTTTCTTTGCCCTCTCAGTTACACACCTGTCAAGTGTTTAATTTGCCAAAGGGAAACAGTTTGATTTCTAACGGCAGTCTTAATACTGAAGAAGCAAATTAGAAAAATTAAACATTGTTGAAAAGAAGTAATGAGAAGGATCTGAGGGGAAAAGTAAGCTCATTTCAACATGGCACGTCAGCCTCTGTCATTAATGCAACAATGTGATCATGTTCTTCAATATGCTGCTGTATACCTTGAGCTTTTAATTATTCACTCCCTTTGCTTTTTAATTAGGGAAATGATGGCAGAGAAAAATTGGAAGTGTCAAATTTACCAGTAATACCAAAAAATATGGAGCCAGTAACTTGAACCTATCATGTATATAAAATTATACATCTGAAACATAACTTAGGTACAAGGTAATAAACAAAACCTTGCCACTGATCAGATTTCTGTAGCTTCTGGTTTAAAAGCAAAAGCAAATGTCATTCCTTAGGTGCATTAATTAAATTATAAATACCAATAAATTAGCAATTGATACACTATATAGAAAATTTAAATTTAACATAATAAAGCCTAGAATATTTATGTTTAAACTTTAAAACAGAAAATAGTAAAAGCTTTTGAAGTTTTACTCTAGTCACACAAAAATAAAAAATCTGGTTCAATAAACAAATGAAATTGAATTAGCAAAGATTGGAGACTAAAGTGAAGAGTCACAACTGAGAAGTTATCCGTGGTTTTAACAGAAATTAAACTCTTAGCATCTGAAGACCAAGTTTCCACCTTTGGGGGAAAAAAAATGTGAGAAAGGCTGCAGCATCAAAAAAGGAAAATGGCTATGCCTTGCGAGGCCAAGAAAACAGAATTCTAGCAAGTTACTGTAGGGAAAATGGAGTCAGTTGGCTTCCTCCCCAGCCAACTACTGGCCCTGACTTGGTGATCTGCCGGTCCAAGATGATGGAACACAGCGTGGGTGCCGTCCATCTTACAGATATGCTCTAACACTCTTATGTAAGCACCCTGGCTGTGAGCCACCTTTGTCTTTGTATGGTATAAAGGAGTTTGGCCGTTTTATGGGGGGGGCTGCTGAGACATACGGGGGCCGCTGGCTGCAACCAGCAACGGTGCTGATTGTGCCCAATAAGCCTAAATAAATTAAGTCTACTTTGCCTTCGGCTCCACGCATCTTCTTCCAGCTTCCATTGCCGCGGACCACTTACCCCGGGACTTCTACCACCTAGGACAGTTACTCCACCTCTATAAGCCACTGTAGTAACAGAGTGTGGGCCAGAGGGTTTCCTTGGTCCCTTTCAATACTTGAACAGGTGATCAAAGAACCAAAAGTCCAAAGGCATGTAAGACATGCCTGCAGAATTCATAAACCTCACAGCTTACTTAGTCCTGAAATACATGTGTCTATCATGAATGTATCAGTAACATCACTACTTAGACACTATGAGATTCGATATTATGGTCAGATTTCCAAGGAAGTTTCAGCTGAATCACATGGAGCACAAACAGTTTTAGAACCGATATCCTACTTCCACTTGGAATAGTAAAACAAGCTCAAAACAAGTAGGACTATTTCTCCCCTCCCTTCAGCAGATGTGATAAATACTAAAGCTATTCCCCTTACATACGGCTGGCTAGATAGGAAATTTTGACAGCTATCTCACTGGACTAGTGGTATTTCCTGACATACTTACTAGTACTTTCTGTTTCAACTTTTTCTCTCCTTCTAATCATATCTTCATAATACAATAAATAAGGGGACAACATCTGTTCAACTTTTTCAGTTTCTGAAAAACCAGACAATTTTCCACGTCATAATCACACTTATATTCAGGATATTGGTTTCTCCAAAACCCTGCCAATCCACCCTGAAAAGGAGTACTTAAGGCCAATCTTTTCAATAACTTGCAAAGGGGACAAGCATAACTACATATAACAACAACAAACAAAACTCTTTTTCTTCATGATCACAACCTTTAAAATCATTAAGCATAATTTCACTGGAGAAAAATATTTTTAAAGATTCTTGATTTAATTTTTTGGCTACCAAAATATCTAGACTAAGAAGTTACATGACATTAAACAAATTCCTTCTCTATCACTATTTGTTCTTTTTGCATTTGGCACATTTTCGAAGGTTTTTTTTTTTTCTAAATTGGAGCAGCTCTTTCACTGAATTATAAAACTAGTCTTCAAGTTTCATTTTTAACCTTTTAAGGCAGAATATTTGTTAGCAAGTCATCCATAACCATTAAGTTAATGCTAAAAATGTTAGAATGGGAATTAACTTGGACTGTAGGCATAGATTGACTTCAAACCTTGAGAGAATAACAACCCATTTTAAAAAATACATTTTTTAAACTTGAGAAATTATTGATTAAATTAAGTTCAAAGAACATGTGACTTCGGTTTTCATTCTGTCATTGTGATATGTTTCAGTTTTAATATTAGTGTTAGGAGTTCTTAATGCTCATAATTTTTAAAGAAAAAGAAAACCACTGTGTTACATTTGGAAGTTCGAATGTTTATCACCATCTGATGCTGTCACGGAAGCAATTGCTACTTACACTGCTTCAAGAAGTGAGACTTGCAATTCCTCTAACTGATGACAATGTAATTATTCCTTTTACTGTCAAAACAGAGGTGATTTCCCTTCCTCACACACAATTATACATGCAAATCCAGGCTCATCTGAAATCTTGTAAGTGTACGGAATGTCTGAATCTGAATGAGCAAGATCACAGGAACAATGAGCCTTAGTGAGGATGGAAACCAAGTCTACAGCCATCCACCCTAAACCTATTTTTCTCATCCTGTTCTGCAGGGGCTCATTCTTCAGCTTTCAACACAATGTCATATCATCTACAATATACAGCAACAACCATTACAGAAATAACTGGGGTGAGGGAGTGGGAGCCACAGTGAATCTGAATGTCTTCTTTGGAGGTTTAAATGATTTCATTAACTCTTCATTAACACATACAAAAATCCGAGATCTATACCATGCAGTGAACCCTGCTTTGGGTGAATGATGTCCTACCTGGTCTTTCAGCTGCTGTACTGAAGTCTGAAGGTTCAGAATCTGACTGAAGAGTGGGCTCTGCAAGACTGACTTGAGAAGGTTCAGTTTGTCTTCATTTGCCACATCCCCACGTTCTCGGAGCTTGGCTTGCAATCGCTCTGCTGCCTGCAGGGCCCGATTTTTGTCTGTACCAAAGAGCAGCATTAGTCAATAATAGGAATCAAGCCATGCTTACAGAAATCCTAAAATGATTCTCCTTTCAAGAGCATAAAATTGACTCAGGAAAAGAAAAGGAGGGACTGCAACACGTCACTCTAAAGATGTACATTAAACCTTGAAGTCTCCTGTAAGAAAGTTGGTTTGAAAGCAGGGAACTGGTTACAGTGTATGCTACATGCAACTAATTTTAAAGTACTGAAACTAATTCAGATAAAATATATTTGAGTGCTAAGGCCAGCTATTTCAACTTTACAATAAAAACTATTGAAGACCAGTCTGTGATCTCGCAAATGCTGATATTTTCACCTTTAAAAAAATGTACTTACATATAAGAAAAATGAGAAATATAACTAACAACTAAGTGAAGGCTGTTAACCCAAAATATGACAATTTCATATATTAAGGGACAAAGTATTCTATGCTTGAGAATTTACTTGAAATCACATTTTACTTGAAATCAATGCATCACAGTAATACATATCCCTTCAAAAACATGACTTAATACTTTGTTTTTCCCAAAATTTAAATAGCAAATTTACATATACATAATTTACAATTAATATAATTCAAATACTAATTGATCGCTTTATGTATCAGGCACAAAGTTACAAAATAAATATTTTGAATAATCCTAATATTATATAATAATATATAAATAATAATAATAATAATAATAATATTAAGCCTAGCATCTTACGTGCATGTTCCACCAGTGAGTTTTTGCTAGAAATAGTAATTTAAAACATCTCCCTAGAACTCTCTCTCTTTTACTTATAAGTGAAGCCAAATTTATTTTTTAATAGAGACTGTTCAGGTATGTGTTATGACAGATTCGTGATGGTAACAAATTTACCTATTAAAATATATTTGCCATATCATACAGTAATCAAAGAGTGGGAAATATCACCAGAGCCATTTTCTATAACATTAAGTGTGGAATTTCACAGAAATTGGGAAATTAAAACATTAATTAATGTTGACCATGAGTTCACAAACACACATAAATGTAAATGGTATTTTCTCATATGCAGAATTTTAAAAGCAAATAATGAGAACTTCAGTCTGGGTCCTATTTCCCATAGTATCTCAGGATACAAATTTAGTATTAATTCCCCTGTCAGTTCTTGGAAGGTATGCAACTCAGTAAAAACTTATAGAATAATGGTTAGAAAGTAATAATTTAAACAATTTTATATTTCCCCTTTGTTTTCCACTTTCTTACGAGGAAGTTTCCCTATAGGGACTAGTAGTCTTTTTGGTGTGGGATTTCAGTATAAAATTGGTGATGAAGGAAATGGACACCCATTCATTTTCATTCCCAGCACAGTACCAGGAACAAATCACAGTAATGATCCCCATGATCACAAAAACAACTCCTTTTCCTGCCACCTACTCTCATCCTACCCCTCCAAACCTGCAGCTGTCAAGACACCAGCTGCACTCATCAAGGTGTCAGAGAGAGAGAAATCCAGATACCTCCCAATAATAAGTCCCCTGGACTAGGTGAGGACTGTGGTGTCAGATGAGGGACACAGGGAGTGGGTGTACCATACCTGATATACCTGCAACTAGTTCTACAAACTAGTTTCTATAAAGAGCACTATGAAAAAAAAAAAAAGATAAACACACGAGCCTGGGAAATTTGACTATGTCAACTTAAATTATCTCATGTAAAAATCAAACTGCCTTAAATGATCACTGAAGGTTGTCAGCCTCAGTTTTTGTTACTGTTATCTTTGCCAACTTAAAACCAAGAGCTCAGTAGTATTTCACCTGCCACAGATAAAGTAAAAGTATGAATGACATAGGGAATGATCTTTTTTTAGTATTAAAAAAAGAAACTTTTGAACTTTCTGGTGTTATCCAGAAGCAAACATTAGCCAGAATTGGGTTCATAAATGAGAAAACTGGGTTGACATTAAGCTTTATTAAAACCCATTATTGGCAAAAACATCTCATATACTTTTAACTTTTGCTTATAAATGATGTTTTTTATAACATTCAGATGAAATTGTCCAAATATAAAAACACATCACCTGGTATAATGTTAGATAAAAACTTTTTTAAAAACCATGTCACATAGACAGAATCCTGCTATTTAGAAAATACAACATTGAAAGGATCCCAATGGAAGGTGTTTCAATTCTTATAAAAATAGTAAGGAACAGGGTCTTACCTATAGTTTCTAACATTTCTTCCAAAGTTCAGTGTTCTCTACAATGACAACAAACAGCAACTAAAATGCAACTGGGAAGAAAAGAAATAAAATAGAATGGTTATGTTTTAGCAGAACTTTAAAATTATATTCTAAAACTATATACTGTAAAAAGCTCTTGATACTACTACAGTTCTTTTGACCATTAAAATCTTGTTGATTTAACTTACGATAGTTTTCCTTATAGGCAAGAAAAAAGTAATCGTTTTAGGACTAATGCAAAATTATTGTATCTTTGCAGATAATTCTTCCATAATAAGGTAAAAGGCATGAAATCTTTTAAATAAGATGGTAGACGTATCCAAAACATGTCCTTAAGAGCTCCTCAACACAGACCCCTATAACCGATAACCTTTGGCCTCACTTTGGATTACAGCTTACTTCACTCTGCGTGAGAAATTCTGTGGGCAAAAAAAAAGTTCGAATGTAAAAAGTATAAGATGTGATCCTCGAATGCACACAGTCTTGATTGTGGAGACAATACACACATACCAGTTAGAAATGAATTGTGATAATCAAGCAGTACGTGAACCACTGGAAGATAATACATTAAATCATGGATGAAAAAATAAATACAGGAGTGTCACATGGAAAATTTTTCAAAGGTTTCAAAATACCCTCCTGACTATAATGTTCTCTTCTTTCCCACTCAAAACAAAAACCTCCTCAAGTCCCTCAACTCCCACCAACCTCATACTTCTCTGATAATACTTATCTAGACTCTGAAATGTTGAACTGAGATCTCCTCTGACAATGTCCACATCAGTAACCCATCTTTAATCTTTGCTGTCCAACAATGTTGCACAAAGTCTCCATCGTTACATCTATCCTTTGCTTTGCAGAAAACAGAATCATCAGGAAGTCAGTCTATAATTCCTTCAACGGAGAAAAGGAATCTACAACCACATCCTTACTTTTCATCTGGAAGATGAGAAGGGATTTCTCTGAGAAGGAACAAGTTACCCCTGTTATCGCTTAAGGAGAAAATGCATTTGGAAAAAATTGAGTATGTGATATATATGAGCAGATGCAAAGACCATCGATGTCTGCAATTAGCTCTACGTAATGAGAGAATAGAACTTATTGATTTTCCTTACTCCAATTTAGAATATACTATTTAAAACAGCAACTCCATCTCAAAGTCAAATAGCTCAACCACTGGCACTTGTTTTGAAAAGTGCCCTGGTGTCACATCAAGAGGACACTGGCTCTAACCTAGAACTGAAACTTACACAGCACTGTGGCTTGAGCAAGGGGCCGATCATCTGAACCTCAGTTTCCTAGAAAACACATTTACTCATTGGGTATATTACAATAAATGAGATAAATAAAATATGCCCATTTCCAGCTCGTAACTATAAAATACATATTCAGGATTAATGCTGAGACCATGAGCATTCAATGCCAGGTACTGCATGGTTCTATGGGGGAAAATACAGGGGAATATTAAAAATAGACAAGGAAACTGTAACATTCCTTCATAAAATAGCATACAATTAGGTCCCCTGCCCCCCAAAAATTATTAACTCTGACAATTAAAAAATAAAAGCAAAGATACCCCAAAATAAGGAAACCAGGTGCATTTAATTAAACTGCCCAGGAGGAAGCATGATAACAATGAAAGAGCACGGAACAGGGAGTCTGCTATCTTGAATTAAAATTTCAGCTTGACCACTTACTCATTATATCTTATATGCCCTTGTTAAGTTGCTATCTTTTTTGAACTTGAAAATCTCTAATTACAAATAAATAATATTCATAAAGTTTGGAAAGGATCAAATTATATACATGAGTGCTTGGTATGCACACTACAATTTAGTTCTATCCCCTTTCCTCTCTGAAAAATTAACTCAGGAAGACAGGCAGTATTGCATGATGTGGAAGGGGAGGTAGACTATGGATTTAGGGGATGATGACTGAGGAGCAGTCTGCAGGGAAAGTACAGAGGAGGCAGTTCCCAATTGAGAAAAACACTGTCGTACAAGAGTTCACCTATGAATCAGTTATGTGCAAATAGAATTATTTTTGTTTCCCCCCAGAGAAACTCTTATCATAAAAAAAAAAAAGAAAGAAAAGAAAAAAGAAAGGCTTAATTCAGCTGCAAGTCACTGCCATTAGCTCCCAGATGAGAATTCTACTCCTTTGGATTTCAGTGATAAAAAAATTAGTTTCACAGTTTATCTTCTCTGCTCTGATGTCCCAAAAATAAATACATGGCTTGTTTGAGGTTGTCCAGGAGATTTCACCATAAGTAACCATGACAAAGAAAGAAGAAGTTAAAAAAAAAAAAGGAAAAAAGTGTTCTCTTTTATGACCTATACCCCTATACCCTCCCAAGGATTCAGTTCTAAGTATAAAGAAACTTATTGGTAATCACAGAATTTTTGAGACGGAGATATGGCGTCTACTCCCATCAAACTGTAGATATGAATTCTCCTTCTCACACTTTAACCACCCAGCCATCACTCTTCCCTCTTTACCCACCTCTACACTATATGGAAATAGAAGGGTATGTGGGTGATAACTGTGGGTCATGGCGAATGGGTAAGGTTTTAAAAAGATCCAACACATGTCAGAAGAATACCAAGTTCTAAGGGTCTTTCTGGGCAATTCCTGCTCTCAGTGAGGATGATGAATCAGAAGGGCAGTCAACAGAAGAGATGTGGATACAATAACAGAGCAATCGACTCTAATGGTAGGGCAGAAATAGTACTAATAACAGCAAACATGCAGCACCTATCACATGCTGGACACTGTTCAAAGCATATTATATATACAGTTAAGTCCTTTAATCTTCACACAATCCACTGACTTTACAAACGAGGAAACTGAGACACAGAACGGTTAAGTAACTTGCCCAAATTCATACCACTAGTAAGTGATGGAGCCAGGATTTGAACCCAGGCAGTTTGGCTCCAGTCAATTAACAATTTCACTTCTACAATGTACTGCCTCTCGATAGGAAAGAGTTTTTCACTTCACCATTCTCTTTCCTCTTTCCAAGTTAAAAATTGTGTAGACCTTGCCCTACACAAGGAGAAACTAAAGGAAAAAATAGAGATACAACGTGAATGAAGTCTAGGGAAGCAAACTGAATAAAGTCTGAAGCGGACTGGTGTCCACAGTGCAATACAGCCAACAATGCATACAAGGCATGAGTAAGTCAGAATTAAGTATTTTAGAAATGATAGGTAGCTTTGTCAAAGAAAGATCAGTCATAGTCACCATTTATATAATGTTCTCATATATGGTTAAACAAATCACTTTTAAAAACCAAGATTTTAAGAAAACTCCCAAGGAAAAACTGTGTCCTTCTATTACTATTCTAAGTACATTAAAGAATATGGCTGTTATATTTCAAGATACTAAATCCCTCAATACAATGAGACTAAACATATTCAAATAGTATAGAAAATACTAGTTCCCTTCTAGCCACTGTTCGTGTACTCTGCTTATAGCCATACCATGATTTGGTTATAACTGAACTTGTCTGTCTCAGTAGTCATGGAATTCCAAATTACAAGACATATCAATAATGATCAATGAACAAACTATTGTGCCGGACAAGTGCCATTTACACGCATTACATCATGGGAGCAGGGACCCTGACCACAATGTCCTCCACTGCCTGGCCCATCATTCTCTCACTTCCCAGATAAACAACACAGGAAAGGAGAGGCTGAGGTCTTACTCAAGGCCACACAACTACTAAGCCAGAGAACTTACATTTGAATCCAACTCTGCCTGATTTCAAAGCCCACACTCATTCTTCTATCACCTACCCCATATTTTCCATATTGTCTCAAAGAAAAAAAAAATCATGTGGTGGAAATACATTGTTAAATGAAAAAAAAAGTGCAGGACAACGTATTAAATTACTAGTGTTTGCATAAACGGGAAGGGAAAGGTTCGCGTAAGTAAAATTAATATGCGCCTATTAAAGCACAGATGATTTCTGCAAGCTTTCCAAAGCCTAATAATAGTGGGATGTGGGAGGGATGGACAGACATTAACAGAAATATAGTTTGCACTGCATTTCTTTTGTGTGTTTTTTTAAATATATTTTGCATCAATAGAAGGTTATCAGATTTAGCAAATAAAAACACAGGACACCTAGTTCAATTTGAGTTTCAGATAAATGAATAATTTTGTAGTATCAATATATCTTATACAATTCTTGGGACATACTTATACTAAACACTAAATTATCGATTATCTAAAATTCAAATTTAACTGGGCATCCATTATTTTATCTGGCAAGTCTACTTATGTATATATTAACTCAGAAAAAAATCAAATTTTAAAAATCATTCTTAATTTAAGGCCTTTATGCTTCCTGCAAAACTTTAATATAGTGACACAGTTGCCAAAACCTTTAGAAATCTCTAAAGGTTTTGGCTGTAACTATATGATTCTCCAAAAGTGGATGATAACACTAGCTTCAGCAGAGGATAAAAATCAAACAGGATATTACTTTTATTTAGAAACAGGAATTTATTGACTAATCATTTTACTTTTCAACAAGTTGTACTGGTAATTTGATGGCATAGCTATTATATAGTAGAAAATCAGTGCTTGAAACATAAATCATTCTTCCCAGTGCAGATTACATTTCAACTAACAAGTGAAATTATGTTTTGTGTTAAAAATAACCCAACTAAGAGAAATTGGCCCAAATGCATACAATTTTCTAGTTATCTTAAACAATTCGGACTGTGAAAGGAGTAACGTATTAAAAGAGCTTGCTGCAATGGCTGTGGCTTGTCAAAGTCGCTCAGCATCTGTTCTTCCATTTAAATTTAGCATTTGTCTTATTCAGAGCTGTCTCAGCACTACCTGAAGGTAGCAGACAAGGGCAAGGCTGTAGTCAGTCATCTGCAGGTAGTTTGTCATCAAGTCATTTGGCCATGACAGCAGAACTTTCCCTTCCACTCATAATTCACAGTCTAGGGTCCTGTTACTGAACTACTACTGCTCCAAAAGCACAGAAACAACACACTACACAACAGCACCATGCAGCTATCCAACAGAACACACTCAGCGGCTTCTTAATCTGTTCTTTTAAACGTCTTCCTCGTTTTTATATGCTTGATCAAAAAAGCATACGTGAACAAAATTTTTAAAGTTGACGTTTATGAATCTTTTTGAATTCCTTCAAAAATCACAGAATTGATTAATGTTATTTTATTTCCCAAAATCAAAGATAATCAAGTATCAAGTATTAATCAAACCTTTACAACATACTTGAAATACAGATCGATATAGTCTTGTCCTCCCGTTATAAATTGGAAAGATAAATTACCTGTCCAAATTGAAAATGCTGACGGGCCACAGAGTTAGAAAAGAACTCAAATTGTTGTTTACTGATTCAACAACACACGAGTCGCCTACATGACTGACATGTTAGGTGTCAGAAAATAGAGAAATGAGAACGCAGTCTGGGAACTCATGGGTCACGCGAATGGAAGAAAAAAACACATAAACACACACTTAAAATACAAGAAGACATGACAGGGTGTGGTAGACCAAAGTGAAGAGAAAGGAAAAGCTTCCTGGAGGTGGACACCCCCTGCAAAGAGTCCTAAAGAGCAGGTGAGAGTTAAGTCAGAAGGAGTGATAAAACCGCTCCCCACACAGAAACAAGGGCACATCGTACCTTCTGAGCACTACAAGCAGTTTCTTACCTGGACTGGAGCTGAAAGAAAAGGAAAGGCAGAGGCACAGGTAACGAAGTTAGAGAGGTCGGTACAGGATAAATTACTGAGGGTCCCGTATGCCATTCTTCAAGAGTTTAAATATTTAATTCTGAAGTTTATTGTGACACAGGGAGTAACATGGTTATGTTGTTTAAGAAAGATCCCTCTGATAATGATGTGGAAGACTTATCAGCAGCAAGAGAAACAAGAAAAAAAGAAGGTCAGGTAAGAAGCAATTTTTAAAAAGAGAGATTAAAATGAAAAACAAACAAAGATGGGAGACAGATTAAAGAATTAATTAAGAGCTATAAACAATAGGACCTGGTAATGCAGACATAATGAAAATGAATCTAGCATGAATCCCAGCATTCCTGCGTGAGTTCTTAATTGGATGGCAGTACCAATTGCCGAGATAAAGAATATAAAAAGAATGGCAGGTCAGTGGTATAACTGTTCTAGAAATGAAATTTGCCCTGATCAAGAGTTTAAAAGGCTGAATTATAGTACCTTATAAAGCTGCGATCAACTGAATTGTATCCCTCCAAACGTTGTATGTTGAAGCTGTAACCCTTGATATGACGCTATTTCGAGATATTTTATGGTCTTATAAAGAAAAGGTCTTATGAGAAAAGACTGTGGGCCTGAGGTGCAAGGTTCATTGTCCTTTCAAAAAGTATACATATTCTTACCTTACCTGCAGAGTCCTTAAAGCACATATACTGGGGGAGCCCAAACCACATGTATACAAGTGGACACTTTGGTCAATGTTGCCCAAGCAGTAGTTTGCAGTAATCAGAAGTTTATGGATGCTGATGGTAACCACTTTGAGCACCTCTTATAATTAGAAAGTCAAACGTGACTTGTATTCATCTTTTGTTATTAGTATATATTGAGTATTACAATTTTAATAGTTTTCCTTTCTTAAAACGTATATACACTTTTTGGGTACCTTCTGTTTACTAACTAGTTTTATAAAGACATTTTACCAGATTGAAAGTCACTGCCAAAATAAAACAAACATTATATTTTGTGATGGTTTTGAGTTAAACGCCCTTATTTACTGCTCAGACCAACTATGAAGTCAATTTTATAATTAGTCCCCCCCAAAAGAAAGAAAGAAACAAACAAAAAACACGTAGCTCACAGACAAGCTAGGATTTGGTTATGTAACAAATCAGTGGAGTGTCAGGGATTAAAATCTTGGGCTATTAATACTCAAGTGACGATCTGAAAGGCCGAACTTTCTTTTAAAAAATATTAGACAAATCAATTCTGTTTATAGTCCATTGTATCATATTTATTTCCTTCTTCCTCAACCCTCATCCATATGTATTTTTTTCAATAAGCAAAACAAACAACACATACATGTTAGAGAACTATGGATTCCAATAGTCTATCTCTGTAGACTCATTTTTAAATATTTTCCGTCCCTAATGTTCTTAGTACATCCCTGTAAGACAGGGGCCTTCAACTGTTAACTCACAGCAAACATGGCGGGTGACTCGGAGAAAAGATTTAGCTTCTGAGAATGAAGATATAGCCTCTTGTGCTCCCTCACTCCCTAGTTCAATACGGAGGAATTTAGGTGTGTTGGGCAGTTTGCCCATTTGTTATCTCAGTGGTAAGGATCAAGATGCAACAGGCCAGCATATTTCAGGCACAGAACCAGGTAGGGGGGCTCCTTCAAGGGCCGCCGCCCTGGAAGGCGAACAACAAGGGGCGGTGGGCCTCGGTCTCCAGAGGCAGCTAGCTGCTCACAGAGCACTCACTGCAGCCACTTTATTTTCTTGGGGGAAACCAAAAATGTGCAGAGGGAGTAACTTCGTGCCACAGAGTACTCAGGTGTAGTTCCTACGTTGACACTGACAACAAATTCTCCAGAGAAATGACTTTGGGCCCCTGCCTCCTGCCCTTCTGCCGGCCGGGAATGAGGCAATTCTGCAGTGGGTGGGCGCAGGCTGCGTCCCTGGTACTTAGAAAAAGCAGGGATACTCAAAGCATTCCCATGGGACCCAAAACACGGCTGGCAGCTGCTCTGCGTGAGGACTTATCAACTGCAGGAGGAAGTGACAGTACCGAAGATACCTGTCATTCCTCCGCCGCCATCTCAGGGACTTTCATTGAATCTGTGAGATCTCAGGGATGATACTGGGGCAGAACAATACACGGCTTTGTCAGTTGGGACTGAATGATTGATTCCTCAGGATACAGTCCTAAAGAACAGTGAATAGGAACAACCATTCTAATACGGACAAGCTGTGGAACTGGGAGGTGGGAGTGCAGACTAGAATACTACAACCCTGCAGCTTCCAGGAATCTCCCCAGCCAACTGCTTCAAATGCATGCTCTTCACCCAAGGTCATCTTCTAAGGCTTTTCCCTATAACTTTTAAAATAACTCTACTTCCACCATTTCCCTATTATTGTTTCAAACTGTTTCTCCCATTCTGGAATCTTTTCTACAAAAGTTATGGAGTGTCGTCTATCATATTGCCTACTTAGCTATCACTGAGCTAAAAGTACTACACATAATTTGATATTTTTTTCCTTCCTCATCAATCAGTGCCTCCTAAATTCAGTTTGCGGCTTTCGTAATTTCCCTTTGCTGAATTTGGACAGGAATAAAGTTTACAATCTTACTCAGAAAAGGACAAGCTCAAATTTCTGATAGGAAATCCTCTGGGGGAAAGAACAGCATATTGGAGTGACATTTAACATGGCTGCTTTCCCCTCCGGTGCTGGTGTGACTAATGGTCTGCATCCCCTGTAGATTTAGTTCCAGATCTTTGTCCAGAGAAGTACCAAATGTGTATTGAGAAGGGCTCATGAAGGATCACACTCTCTCGCTCTCTCTAAGCCCATACTTTGCAATACTTTTCATGGAGCGATTCAGAAATTCAGACAGAAGGAAAAAAAATAATGCACGTACTAGAAATTATTAATTTCAAATATCCGAAAGCATAACACAGTTTTGTGGGCTTTTACTTTTTCTAAAACATAACTTGCTAAGACCATATTTTACAGATGCAGAAGTAGAAGGTCAAAGAGAATACCAACTTTCTCAAGGTCATGTAACTCAGATCTTTTATTAAGCAATCATATCTCTATAGCCATTATTATGTGTGGGTACTGAAAAGTCTACATAATGAAACATCAACAATTATCTGAAAGTTTCAGCCAAAAGTAATCGAATTTGGCTGCAAGCGGATGTAGGGTCAAAGAGGAAGTTATAAATAATAGGCTTACAAGCCTTTCTCAATCAGATTGGGTGTGTACTCTGAGTAGATTCCCTATGTTAATAAACAATTTAATTTTCCATGCCATTTTGCTGATAAAATTTTTTTAAAAAAATGCAACTGTATTCCTCGGGTACAAATGTACCACCACATACAATCTTCAAGGGGAAAAAGTTTCCAAATATATATTCACCATTGAATGTCTACAATGTAGGCTTGGTTGTAACCCACAAACTAAAGCAATAATTTGTTATCTGACACGTTTAAAAACTGCTATTCAATAACAACTAATAAACCGTATTTATGAATTGATTGCTATTGCGTCTGTTTCTTCCAGAGGAAAAAAAAAGTCTCCGTGAGATTTTTAGGCAATAAAGCAGCGGTTTTTTACTGTTTGAAATGAAACCATTTATGAAATACCTTTCATATATTCCTGCCCTGTCTCCTTAAAAAGAGCATATATGCTTTACTCACGTGTATTTCCTTTAATCCTAGCAACAGCTCTGTGTTAGATACACCCATTTTCAAGTAAGAAAATCGAGGCCCAGAAATGAAGCCAACAATTGTAAACTCCAAAATTCAGTTTAGTCAAAAAACTGACACTTAAAAGTATTAACTTATCTACCAGAAAAGACAGATGGAGAGGGAATACATTTGACGTATGGCAAGACACAGATAAACAAACGGGAGGAAAGGAAGAAGAAATAATGAGGTGAGGAAGCTAAACGGGAGGAGAAAGATGAAGCGGCAGCAAGATGTTTTAGAAAAGGCTCAGAAAATCCCTCAGCCTTCACCAGGCTAACAGGAGGTGGAGCAGTGTTAGCTGAGGTTACAGATGCAAAGGAAAAACTGACCCATTCCCTGCCAAAGGGAAATCTGATATGAAAGAGAATTTCAACTCTTCTTTCACATACCAAGTAGCCAAACACAGTAAGAGTCATCAGAGGTCTGGGTCAGTTTCCTTGTGACTCAGTTGTCCGAGTCCCCATAAGATAAAGTATGTGAAAATGCTTAGAAAATGGAAAATACTGTAGAAGCATTAGGCATTATTATTAACAACAGTATTAGCATCATAATGGCTAACTACTGTTTCCCAACTTTAAGAAAATCAACAGCAAAAAAAAATAATATAAATATTGAAAAAACCCACTGCATTATTTCAGCCAGTTTTAACTCAGTAGTTACATGCGTATTTCCCTAGTCATGGGACACAGGCAAATTTCGCATGAATATACTTGCACAGGATCCTTCCACTCTCATTTAAATATGCACTTTTAATCTAACTTTGTATTCATAATTTTGTGTTCTTCTTTATTTAAGAGGACCATCCCAAATTCTATAAATTCCAGCCCAAATCTACATCTGCCATAGTCTATTACTGGAACATACGGCAAAGCAGAATAAGGACAGTTACCTAAATTCTGAGTTCTCCAGTTAGTAGAAAACAGTAATTACAGTGCAACAGGATGTGCTAAATTCTGTGCGAGTACAGAGGAAACCAATGCTGTCACTGTGAGTCAGACAGAATTTGCAGGAGATGTGACATGTGCACTATCAAGGATGTACCAGTTAGGAGAGTGTGAAGAGCCAGGAGAGGCAAAGGCATCCCTTGTGAGAGGGAGGGATATGTCCTATCAAACTAGACAGGAGCTAAGAAAGCCATGTTTCCATGGCTTCCTTGGGACTCTGCCCTGCAGGCAGGCAGAGTGTGTAGGTAGAGTGGGAAGTGGAGGAGGGATTACTAAAATTTATTTTCTGGAAAAACAATTTTGGCCATAAGGCAAATAATCCACCGAAGAGAGAAAAGAACTAATGATAGCACAAACAGATGTCAGCCCAATCAAAACAATCATGTGAGCCTAGAGTAAGGCAGTAGCAAGGAAAAAGAAAGGAGATACACTCATTAGAGGGAATCAAAAAGATTCAGTGACCCCGAGATGTGAGTTGGGGGCAGACAGAACGAGTAAGGGACAGCAGTAGAGGATGACTCTCAATGTTGCTAATCAAGGGAATTAGAGATATTGGGACATTGTTAGCTTAAAGAGTAACAGCAGGAAGAGAAATGTCATCTGTTTTTAGAGGAAGCGGTGGAAATGTATTCTTTATGGACATATTGAGCTTGAAATGCCTCTAGAAAATGGGAAATATTAGAATTTAAGCTCCATGAGAATTTTTGGTGTCTTTGATGCTGTTAGTTCCTTTTTCTCAGAGGACTATATCCCCGGCACCAGAAATAGTGGCTGGCCCAGAGTAGGCAAAATAAGTATTTGTTGAAAGAGTGACTCAGTTACACCTGTGTATATAAGGAGGAAAGAACTTGGAAATATAAAAGTAGGAATTACTAGGTGTTGCTGAAGGTAAAGCAGATTATCAGGAAGAAGGTACAGATTAAGAAGAGGATTCAAGAACTGAGGCTACAACGCTGGGAACATAAACGTTCAAAAATATTATATTATTATATTATATTTATTATATTATATTAATTTCAGTGATAGAAAGCAATTAGAAATAAAGATCGTTCACTCTTGGTCACTCTACAAAAGTACCACATTCATAAAGCACCTAGTACAGCCATTCCACTAGGCAAGGAGCTATTTATTTAGCTGATACTAAACAATGCCTTATATGACATCACTTTCATTCCTATACCAATGTAAAAACAAATAACTTATGGAAGATAACCTTAATAAGGTCAAATTAAATATAGAAGATAAAAACATCTTAAATAGACTTCAAACAATTATCTGTGTAGTAAATTAAAAATCCTAGTGGAATCAAAAGCATACCAGCAAGTTCCAAGATGAAATAAAGGCTACATATGTGGAGATTACTATATCTAAAAAATATACAATTGACAATAATCCTCTTATTCGCCTTCATACTAAATCAAAACTAATTCACCTTGGATCTTCTATTGATTAATTAAACATGCATACACTCAAGAAGAAAATAAAATTTGTCTACAATAATAAAAGCAATGCTTTTCATAATCTATACTAAAGAATTACCAAAGAAAACCCTGTATTCTTCTGACAGCAAAGAGATGTCAGTGTCTGAATCAGCTGGGAATCTTGTCAGTCACTGGTAGGCTACACGGCTGAGAATACACTGAGGAAAGTCAGCAAAAGAGATGACAATTTACATCTTGCTGGCAAGATTCCAAGTAGTTCAGATAAGGACAAATTACATAAAGAAAACCAAATTAATATGAACCCATCTGAACATGAACCTTAGCCGTATAAGATAAATAAGAATGGACCAATTTAATTCCCTAATTACTAATTTACAGATAAATGCAATAGGCTACACTATTTAGTTACCGTTTGTAATTCCATAGGACTCACTAGGGCCATCTTGACAACTGGCATTTTCTCTCAAAAACATTCTAAAAGGTCTTATTTTCTTTCAATAAGCATGATTATTTGCTTCTTAATTAACTCATCTACTATTCAACTACATTCATTAACTATCTTTTATTATCATACTCAAAGGACTAAATGCTAATATTAAGATTATAAACCAACTTTTATTTTTATAATAATCCAGAGAGCACATCTGCCTGAAATGGTATGTTTTTTTTTTCTTTTTGCCGCTTAATTTAAATTAAGTGATCAGAAAATAGAGACAAACACATAAATGTTAAAAATGACCTGAAGTTTGAGTGATTCCTGCCAGAATATTGTGTTTTCACAATTTAATGACTGTGTTTTCACAGTTTAATATTGTGTTTTCACAATTTAATTCTTGGTATATCTGATGATCGTAGTTGTAACACATATTGAATGGCAATTATTTAGTTAAGTAAGGCATCAAGTTACTCCATTGTTATCCAATTCACTATATAATTGTCATACAAATCTGTCACAAGCAATGACAGCGAGATCTATCAAACATTAAAGAACTACAAAAAATATGCAGGTGGATCAGGAGCACTAGGCAAGCGGACTGAAAAACAAAACTTTGGGCTCAATGCTGAAAACGACTATGCTGAGCTTACACTCTTCACAAGATAGGATGCGAAAACTTGTGGAAAGTTGCCTCAATACTGAAGTGACTATTTTAGACTTCATCACTTGATATCTCTGAAGATTAGAAAACTTTAAATCTCTTAATGTTACACTTACCAGTTTTGTTTTGTTTTTTTAATATGACTTATATATTTTAAAAGTTCAAGTAACGTTAAATAAGGACATTTATCCGAAAAGGGCATGAATTTAAGAAGACTGAAAAATACAGCCAAACACAGAAGTCTGATACACACTCTTGAAATCAAAAACAAATACACTACAAAATAATGGACAAAGCACAAGAGAATTCTAAACTATTTAAAAAATGAATGCTATATCCGTATAATGATCTAGGACTCAGCAATAAATAGTAGTAAGTTATAAATATAGGCCACATGGATGAAAATACAGAGTGAAATAAGTCAGACAAAAAGAGAGGACATACTGTACGATTCCGTTATTTAAAGCTTTACAGGACGCAACCTAATCTATCAGGACACAAAGCAAAATCAGTGTTTACTGGGAGATAGGAGATAGGTAGGTAGGGGAGGCTAGAGAGGATTCCCAAAGGACATGAGGAAACTTTGGAAGTGATGGATATGTTCACTATCTTAATTGTGTGGATGGTTTCACATGGCCTAAAATTCAGCAAATTGTGCTGTTTCAATATGTGCAGTTTCACATATGTCCATTATGAATTTTACCTCAATAAAATAGTTTATCCCTCTCCTCTCCTTGAGAACAGGATGGAACCTGAATGTCCTGAGTTCAGCACCCAACAGATGGAGCTGGCTTGGGAGAAATACTCCAGGTCCAGGGGCTGTTTCTTCTGTTTTCCTACTCCAGCCACAAAGCAGATCTAAACATTCTTTGCCTGATCCTATCCATATCCATATCTACACCCATAGCTATCTATCTATCTATCTATCTATCTATCTATCTATCTATCTATCTATCTACATCTATCCATCCATCCATCTATCCATACAGACTATATCAGAATAAAAAGGCATTCAGTGCTGTATTTTCCAAATTGGGAATGGGATGACTACTACTCCCAGGAAAACTATCAATGGGGTAGGAAAGTGAGGGTGGAAGTCAGGTAAAACTCCAACTCCAATGAACCCTACATACAGGTGAGGCCCCTCCAGTAGGAAATAAATGCTTCCCAGAAGCAGACATCACACATGACTTATTAAAATGAAATACCCTTGGAAGACTGTGGTGGGCTGGGGTCACCATAACCCAAAGCTTTACGAACTATATGCAGTAATACCTTAGACAGAAAGGCCTGTTAAGGAGGCCTAACAAAGGACAAGAGAAGCTGAATATACCTTGTATAGATCAGATGGTATATTTTAAATTGCAGAATAATCTTTAATCTTTATGATTCTATCATCACGTTTTGTGTGTGTGTGTGTGTGTGTGTGTTTTATGTCAGTGATGTCTTATGAGCACAGAATGACAGATTCCTATGCCCATTTTCTACAGCCAGTTCCCCAAAGCATGGCATGCCAGGGGCCACCCAAATACATAATGTAAAATTATTCCAAAATTAACTGTAGGTCTATGTAACATTTAATTTTAAGCAGAGATCAAAACTCAAAAATGCGTTCTCCGCCTGTATGCACATGGCAGTTAACCTCCTCAGAGTCAAGAGACAGGGTTCAAACAGATGTTATTAAAGGTATGGAATAATCTCAGGTCATATTATCCTAAGAAAAAGAGCCATCAGTGAAATCTACTGATCAACACATCTATGTACTCATTTATTATTATATATCAAAATTATTTAAGCATCCTCATTTCACAAAATGTGTTTTCTTTGGGGGTGTGTATCTAAGTGATAGAATTACAGGTAAATTTTTGGCTTCGTTGAGCTTATGTCTTCCTTTTTTAAAAAAAAATGTTTTTTTATCATCAAAAAATTTACTAAAAATGGAGATAAGAAGCATGCTGAAGAAAAAGAAGTCCTGTATATATGTAACTTTCTTTTACATAAACTTAATGGTAATCACTCAAAAAAAAAAAAATCCAGAACCGAGACACATAACATAAAAAAAAAAAGGGAAAAATCATAGATACCACCAAACTAAAATAACAGGCAAAGACACAATGGATTCACCAAGGTAACAGAAAACAAAAGATAAAATGGCTATAGGAAATCCTCATATATCAATAATTACCCTAAATGTAAATGGATTGATTCACCAATAAAAAGGCACAGAGTAGCAGATTGGATCAAAAAACAAAACCCAAGAGATGTGCCTCCAAGACACATCTCAGCTACAAGGACAAATATAGACTCAAAGTGAAAGTGTGAAAAACAATACTCCAAAGAAATGGAATCCAGATTAACAGCGGGTGTAGCCATACCGTGTTTCCCCGAAAATAAGATCTAGCCGGACCATCAGCTCTAATGCGTCTTTTGGAGTATAAATTATTTTACTATAAGACTGGGTCTAATATATAACATAACATACTGTAATATAATACCGCGTATAATATAATACCAGGTATAATATATAATATAATACCAGGTCTCATATTAATTTTTGCTCCAAAAGACGCATTAAAGCTGATGGTCTGGCTAGGTCTTATTTTCAGGGAAACACAGTAGTTATATGTGACGGAACAGACTTCAGGATAAAAAAAGGTAATAAGAGGCAAAGATGGACATCTCATAATAATAAAAGAACAATAACACTTATCAACATATATGTCCCCAATCAGGGAGCACCAAAATATACAAGGCAAGTAAAACAGAACTAAAGGGAGAAACTGACAAAAATACATTTACAGTAGGGGACCTATATACGCCACTGACAGCTATGGGTAGATCATCCAAACAGAAAATCAGTTAAGTAAATATTAGCCTTAAATGACACATTAGCCCAAATGGGCATAACTGACATTTACAGAGCACTTCATCCTGGAATACCAGACTACACATTCTTTTCTAGTGTACATGGCATTCTCAAGGACAGACCATATTGGGACATAAAACTAGCCTCAACAAATTTAAGAAGACTGAAATCATACCAAGCATATTCTCTGACTACAAGGCTTTGAATTTGGAGATCGACTGCAAAAAGAAAGTAGGAAAAACCACAAATATGTGGAGATTAAACAAAATGCTATTGAAGAACGACTGGGTCAAAGAAGAAATAAAAGGAGAGACCAAAAGACACATAAAAAACAAATGAGAATGAAAATACATCCTATCAAAACTATGGGGATGCAGCAAATGCAGTAATAAGAGGGAAATTTGTATCATTAAAGGCCAGTCTCAAAAAATAAGAAAATTCCCAAAGAAACAACCTAACATTACATCTTAAAGAACTAGAGAAAGAAGAACAAATGAAACCCAAAGTCAGCAGAAGGATGGAAATAACAAAATTAGAGCAGAACTAAATGAAATAGAGAAAAAGACAAAAGAAAAAATTCATGCAACAAAGAGCTGGTTCTTTGAAAAGATTAATAAAATTGGCAAACCCTTGGCTAAACTCACTAAGGTAAAAAGAGAAAACACACAAATAAACCAAATAAACAAAATCAGAAATGAAAGAGGAGAAGATAGCACAGATACCACAGAAATGCCGAGGATCATATTAGAACACTGTGAAGGACTATATGCCACCAAATTAAAAAACCTAAAAGAAATGGACAAGTTCTTAGAAACATATAGCCTTCCTAGGCTGAATCACGAAAAACTGGAAAATCTAAATAGACCAATCAACAGTAAGGAAATTGATTCAGTCACCGAAAACCTCCCCAAAAGCAAAAGTCCAGGGCCAGATGGCCTCACCAGTGAATTCTACCAAACATTCAAGAGGATTTAATACCTATCGTCCTCAAACTCTTCCACAAAATTGAAGAAGAGGCAATACTCCCTGACTCATTTTATGAGGCCAACATTACCCTGATATCAAAACCTGGTAAGAACAACACAAAAAACTACAGACTAATATCTCTGATGAATATAGATGCCAAATTACTAAACAAAATTCTAGCAAATCAAATGCAATAACACATTAAAAAGATTATACATCGCGATCAGGTGGACTTTATCCCAGGGGAGCAAGGATGGTTCAACATACGTAAACTGATCAATGTGATACACCACATAAACAAAAGATAAAAATCATATGATTATATCAATAGATGCAGAAAAAGCATTTTACAAGATACATCCATTTATGATTAAAACACTTAATAAAATGGTATAGAAGCACGTCAACACAATAAAGGCCATATATGCTAATGTCATACTTACTGGTGAAAAACTGAAATCTTTTCCTCTAAAATCAGGTACAAGACAGGGTTACCCCCCATCACCACTGTTAATTCAACATAGTACTGGAAGTCCTCGCCAGAGCAATCAGGCAAGAGAAAGAAATAAAAGGCATCCAAATTGGGAATGAAGAAGTTAAACTGTCACTTTTTGCAGAAGACATGATTCTTTATATAGAAAACCCTACAGACTCCACCAAAAAACTATTAGAAACAATAAATGAATACAGTAAAGTTGCTGGATACAAAATCAATGTACAAAAATCTACTGCATTCCAATATACTAACAATGAAATTTCAGGGAAAAAAAAGATTCCTTTCGCAATTGGAAAAAAAAAGAATGAAGTACCTAGAAATAAACTTAATAAAGGATGTGAAGGACCACTAAAAACTATAAGACATTATTAAAAGATATTGAAGAAGACACACAAATAAATGGAAAGCTATTCTGTGTTCATGGATTGTAAGAATCAACATAGTCAAAATGGCTGTATTACCCAAAGCAATGTACAGATTTAATGCAATCCCCATCACAATCCCAATAAGTTTTTCAAGAAACAGAACAAAAAATCATCAAGATTTGTATGGAATCACAAAAGACCCTGAATAGCCAAAGCAATCCTAAGAAAAAAGAACAAAGCTGGAGATATCACACTCACTGATTTCAATCTGTACTACAAAGCAACAATAATCAAAACAGCATGGTACTGGCAGAAAAACTGACACAAAGACCAATGGAAGAGAATTGGAAACTCAGAAATAAACCCAAATATATATGGGCAGATAATTTTCTACAAGGAGCCAAAAACATACAATGGAGAAAATAAATCCTCTTCAATAAATGGTACTGGGGAAATTGGAGACCCACATGCAAAAGAATGAAACTAGACTGTTACCTGTCACCATGTACCAAAATTAACTCAAAATGGATCACAGACTTAAACATAAGACCTGAAACAATAAATTTCATATAAGAAAGCACAGGTACTAAACTTATGGACCTTGGGTTTACAGAGGATTTTGTGAATTTGACCGCAAAGGCAAGGGAAATAAAAGTAAAAATAAATGAATGGGACTATATCAAACTAAAAAGTTTCTGCACAATGAAAGACACCACCAAGAAAACAAAGAGGCAACCAACTGAATGGGAGATGTTTGTAAACAACGGCTCTGATAAGAGGCTAATATACAGAATATATAAACTCATACAACTCAACCACAAAAAAACAAACAATCCAATTAAAATATCGGCAGAGGACCTGAACAGATACTTCTCCTAAGAAGACATACAAACCACCAACAGATATATGAAAAAATGCTCAACTTCACTAGCTTTAGGGAAATGCAAACCAAAACCAAAATGAGGTATCACCTCACACCAGTTAAAATGGCTATCATCCAGACAAATAATAACAAGTGTTGGAGAAGCTGTGGAAAAAAGGAACCCTTATACACTGTTGGTGGGAGTGTAAATTGGTAAAACTGCTATGGAAAACAGTATGGAGGTTCCTCAAAAAATCAAGAAGAGAATCACCATATGACCCAGCAATCCCTTTCCTGGGTATCTACCCACAAAATCTGAAAACATTCTTGGTAAAGATATATGTACCCCGATGTTCACTGCACTATTATTTACACTGACCAATACATGGAAACAAGCAATGTCCTTCAGTAGATGATTGGAGAAAGAAGTCGTGGTATATACACACAATGGAATACTACTCTGCCATAAAAAAGATGAAATAATGCCATTTGCAACAACATGGATGGATATTCAGATTATTATGCTAAGCAATATAAGTCAGACAGAAAAAGTCAAGAACCATATGACTTCACTCATATGTGGGATATGAAAGCAACAAAGGAACAAGACAAACAAACAAACAAAAACTTATAGACACAAACAACAGTTAAGTGGTTACCAGAAGGTAACGGGGGAGAGAGGGTGGTAGATCAGTGAAAAGGGGGTCCAATATATGGTGATGGAAGGAGAACTGACTCTGGGTGGTGAACACACAATGCAACAGAGATGATGTATTATAGAAATGTACACTTGAAACCTACATAATTTTACCAACCAACCGTCACCCCAATAAATGTAATAATAAAAAGTAAAAAAAGCTACATAAAGAAATATTATCTTACACATTTTACTATAATTATAGTTTTAAAATGCAAGCAATAAAGTAAATGGTAAAGTATCTCAAAACGCACTCAACCTATCAGCACAACCTAAATAGGCTTTTCCCTAAGAATTTTTTTCCTTTTTTTTTCCTTTTGTATCTGATGTTTCTATTTTTTCCTTTCTTACAAGAGTTTCCTTTTTCACTTTCCCCTCATGCATTTATTTATAGAACCTTAGATCTGGTAGAGTAGTTTACAAGACAATAACAATGAATGTTGTTTTCGTAGATATAAATAAAAAGAAAGGGAAGATAAAGATGTGAATTCTTTAGACCACACATATTTATCCACCACAAGCAATAAGAAAAAAAGCAAGAATGTAAGTCTCTTTTTACTTTTTAACTCAGCTAGCCAAATTTGGAAGAACTGCTTTAACAATTGTCTAAATTATTGCTTTAACATTATAAACAAATATAGTTTCAAAAAAATTTTCATTATTTTATATGTTTTTAACCTTATATTTTTAAAATAAGGGGAACATATCTGGGGGAAAGTATTATGCCAAATATTTGCCCACAAAGTCTGCATAGAATATATATACATACAGTTTTTAGATAAATGTAAAGAATAAAAAATGCTGTTTTAATCAGACTCCAAAACCATCATGAGACGTTTATAACACTAACATTTCATCATTGCTGAATTTAACATTTTGCTCATTTTTAAGAAGTAGAAGAAATATTTTGAGAAAATTAATGCTTTTATGAAACCCTTCAAAAGAAAACTAATGCTCCATCCACAAAATGGAAAGGCCAATTTCCCAGTGAACACCAGGGGAAAGAAAACAAGTGGCGTCAGGCCAAAGATAAAAAAAAGTTTTCCTCAAATAGCAGTTTCCCTTTATTCACAAACATCAAATTACCATGAGAATGTTCATTTAAACCACCACTACAGCCTCCTACAGGACTGCCCTCCCATACTCTGAACTGCTTCATTCTTCAAGGTCTCACCAGTTTACAGTGTACAGTCTGTACAACCTGTGTAACAACCTTTTTATGGGCTGATTCATGCCCCTCCCTCCCCACTCCCCAAAATTCATACATTGATGTCCTAACCCCCAGTTCCTCAGAATATGACCATATTGGAGACAGGGTCTTTAAAGAGGTAGTCAAGGTCAAATGAGGTCATTGGGGTCATCCTAAACCCAGCATGACTGGTGTGCTCATAAAAGGAGGCCAGGACACAGACGAACACAAAGGGAAGACCCTGTGAAGATACCAGTAGAAGATGGCCATCTACAAGTTGTCAGCAAGTAATCCTACTGATATCCAATTTCTTTGAATTCTGTAATTTTTACTACATGTAAAGCCTTTATATACTTTTCTCTGTGTGTCTATTTTTCCAGCTAAAACAGTAAGCTCCTGGAACAGTATACTTATTTTGAGTTTTCCCTAGTGCCTAACATAATACAACATACCTCCTAATCCATCTATTACTATCTACTAAATGAATAACTACCTCAGATCTTCTCAGGAAATATCTCATAGGAAGGCAATGGATTACTTCAAATCAGTTTCCTTTATCTAGAAGTTCTTCATCTCATTATTTGCCTACATGGATCCCCACTACTATTATTTAAACGTAGTAGATCAACTTTACCACACTAAACATCATTGCCCAACTGTATTTATATTGATAAATTGATATACTTTTCTTGATATATTGATAAATATGTCAATATATATTGATATATTGATAAATTGATATACTTTTCTTGCTATAAGTACAGGGTTAATAATGTATGTAACAATGTAACTATATCAAATGAATTCCTACTTTAGGCAAATGTGTGTTTAAAAGAAAGTATGATTGGGAAACAATGATAATACATGCCTATATATACACGTATAATCTCATATCATATATATATAATCTCATCATATATATATACAAACATATATACACATATAAAATCTCATATAATCTCATATGTCATTCAGATGCACCATCAAGCAGCCTTGGATTCTGGGAAGTTGTCTACTTCTTTACTTTGAAGTACAGAATCTTTCACTGGCAGATGTGTCGTTTGCTCTAGCACATATTGGGACATTTCCAGTCCAATACATCAAACTTTGCCTCAATATACTATATAATATTCACTTTGTACATATTATAAATATACAAAAGGGAGCCAACCTGCAAATCAAGCTAAGATAGTCAAGTCTATCATGTCAGACTTGGGTGTAATCAGGAGAAAATAATCTGTCTTTAACTCAGAATCATTATCTTCCAGGCAATTCATTGCTACATGCTAGCTTCTAAATCCTTTCCTCTTAACTCTAGACAATGGGTCCACTTCTTCATTTGTAAAGCACAGCTTCCTCACCCCAGGACCTAAGGCCTGCATCAATGCAAAATTAAATTTCAAGGATTTCCATGAACTTCTCCTTAGCACCCCCACCTTGCAGAGATATATAATAATCTCTGCAGACAGCCTCTACTCCTTCACAGTATATGTACATTTAAAAAGTATCTGAAATGCAAAGGGATCTTTAAGAGCCCAACAGGGCAATGTCTGCATGATAGGAATTTGGCGCACACAAAAAATTGTGACTGACACCTCTCTCTTCCCAGGCCAGAACAGTCAGGTAAAGGAGATAAAGGGAGGGGAAAAAAAAAAAAAAAAAAAAAACAGACACCAGAGGGGATAAGAAATACTGAAAGGAGCCAACCAAAGAAAGAAAAGGAACACATTTAAGAGGTGTGGTACAAATATGATAGATCTATTAGTAATAGGTTGAGATAAACTTCATCAGTTTTTTGTTTATTTCAGCAAATGAGGTAGGAAAGAGGAGTGGGGAAGAGTCCAGGGGACCCCCCCGCAAAATTACCTTTGTCTAAATGATAACTTGCCTGTGCAAAGAAACCTATGACGTGTCCTAACCCCCGCCTCTCTCTACCTAAATAAACAAAACTGTAATTTTCAAATCTACTCAGGTAACAGAACAGCTAGAAGTTACTAGAATTCACTGAAGAATACCTTGAAATATGACTACATTAAACTTAGAATAACTAAGTGCATAATTTCTGCTAATCACAAACCCTACTTTATTCTAGAGTCTAACAGAAAAAGATACCAAATGGTTAAGAAAAATTTTTGAGAGTGAAACTTGGAAATAAGAAAATCTGACACACTAACTTATTCTGCCTATTGGAGAAAAGTCTGCCACTTCAGGGGGCACTGAAACAGGACTTGAAAGGCAATGAAATTAGTTAAGAATGCACCCACGACCAAAGGGAATATTTAAGCAGTACTTTAAAAGCCTGGCCATGGTTGGCAACTTTCTCTATACAGGGTAACACAGTAAATATTTTATACTTTGAAGGGTCTACATCTCTCTAAACTATGCCATTATTCAACTCTGCCACTGTAGCTGTGAAAGCCATACAGGCTAAGAATGAGACACAAACAGCAGGAATCCATGTGGCTGTAAAACTTTACTACGGACACTGAGATTTGATTTTCGTATAATTTTGAAATATTATATGAAATATTCTTTTGATTTGCTTTTTTTTCAACCATTTAAAAATGTACAAACCATTCCTAGCTCCTAAACCTTACGGGGGACAGCCAACTGACTGCAGCAGGCAGATTTGACCCATAGTCCTTAAATTTACAGACCTCCGCTTTAAAGGACCCTAATGTGAACAGGGATAACTCTACAGGGATAGAGCCCAGTCTAGACCCGCCCATTTGTTAACCAGCACATTAGCAAGCAGCGTACCTGGGCATCCCACACAAGGTTATCCCCACTGCCCTCTACCTCCCCACTCTCAGGCATGGGCACAGGCGTAGGCATCTAGAGCTTTGCTTTGCATTCGAAATTCAAGCCAAGGATTTTCAAGTTTTGTTGTTTTCAAAATGCAATCGTTAACCTAAATTCCACCAGGCGCTAAAAGCACATACACAAATTTAGATGTTTTGACCCTTACCAAAAGTTCATTGCAGTCACCCACATCCCAACTCAACACGTAAAAATTCCCAAACTATCACCACCTTAGTTTCTGGTATCAGGTGTTATTTATTCTGTAAATTGTAGCCTAAATGAGGAATGCCTGCGGAAACACAAAAGGGATGGTTACACCACAGCTGTCCACCAAAGTTGGATGATAGACCACTTTTCAGATTCTTTCCTCTCGACATCAAAAGAACATGGAAAGGTTTCCTCCTAGCTTGGTGAAGTCACGGTCCTCTTATCTGATGATACCGATGAAACCCTAGTCGCCACCCGCACCTCCCCACTCAAGGCACATGGTGCTCGTGCCCAGCTTCTTCTCCAGCCGAGTAGCCTCCGCAGCCCCACCCTGGGAGATGGATGGAGACAACCCGCCAACCCCAACTCGGCCCCCCGGCGGCGGCCACCTCCCGCCCGGGCCTGGCCCCTCCTCCACTCCGCAGTGCCAGCTTCAATTTCCAAGTGATCTGCAGGAAAGAATAGCCGGCCTTTGTGCCTCTGCAAAGAACGCAGGCAAAAATGTACACCATCACCATCACTGACACACACACTCCCCCACACACAAAGCGTCTCCCGAACAGTGCTTCCCCAGGAACATCCGGCATCCCCGGGCTGCGAAATCGCAGACAAAAGCGCCTCAACGTCGCGGGGCGGGGGCACGGGGACAGGAGAGGTGAAGGGGGAGGCGAGAGCAAAATGCTCGTACCAACCCCGGCAGCAGATAAAAAGGTACGGGCGCCACGGTGGGGGTGGGGGATGGCGTACCAATTAGCGGCGCGCTCTGGGTTCCCCGCCGCCGAGGCGGGAGACACCAGTGTGGGGGGCATTTCTACCCACCCCTTACCCACCCCGCACAGCCCCGCACCGCGTAACGGGGGACCGGGTGTCCCGCATGCGGGGCGGCCACAGCGGTGGACAGCAACCGGCCCGCGCGCCAGGCCCGGGGTCCCCCCTTGGCATTGTGCCCCTCCAAACGAAGCAAAAGAAGAAATAAAAAACTTTTAAACCATTTCAAGTAGGCAAGAGCGAGGATTTGGGGGGGAAAGGGCCGAAAGATCTGGGATTTTCGCTCAGGGGCGATGCGAGTAGCATAGGAAAGAAACTTCCAGACCCCATCCTTTTAAAGAGCCAGAGAAGCAGCGGCTTCCCGGGCCTCGTGGGGTGGGGCGAGCGCACCCCGCCCGCCAAGCCCCGGGCACCCGCGCACCCCCGGCCGGCGCGCGCACAGGCGCGGGGACGCGCCCCGGCCTCCCGGCGCCGCTTACCCGGCTCGCGGCGGCCGCCCCGGGCAGAGACGGAAAAGGGGCGGAGGGCTGGGGAGCTGGGGTCTCCGGGGACTCGGGGTGCTTCTCCTCGCCCACGCTCTCTCTCTTCTCTTCTGAAGTAACGGCCCGGCGAGGAGCTTCGGGACAAACGCGCACACTCACGCGGGACCGCGAAACTTAATCCCGCACGGCCGCCGGCGGCCCGACGCCAGCCTCGCGCTCCGCCGCGCCCCCTCCCCCAGCGCGCGCCGCACTTGCGCCGACCCGGGCTGCGGAGGAAGCGGCGACCGAGGAGGCGGCGGGCCGCGGCGGCCGGGGCTGCGTGACGCCTGCAGCCGGCGGGGCGGGCGCGCCTCGGCCAATCAGGGGCGCCGCCTGACCAGCGGTCCTGGGTTTTAAACTAGCTCCTAGGGCGCTAGGCCTGGGATGTAGGGAACGAGCTCGGTGAGGTTGCCAGAAATAATGCAGGGCGCCCCGTGAAATGTGAGTGTCAAATAAAAGAGGTTGTTTTCAGAAAGCTGGAAAATAGATCATTTCCTGCAAATGATTGGGAATTGAGTAAAATGAACGCACTGCCCTGGGTGGAGAGTGCCATCAGCCCAAAGCCCCTTTTGCTTTCACAAACATATGGTCAGTGTAGATTTGCCCACTGGGAAAGTAAAAACACCTAAATTTCCTCCGAGTCTATGGATATCCATCTCCTCTGGGTCCTTTGAAAATGAAAGTGCAGTTAGGATGAAGGTAAAACTCATCCCAGCTGATCTGTTCCCTTGTATCTTTAATACATTTCTATCAATCAACATTCTCAGTCTCCTCCTTAAGGACATTTTGTCTACATAAGTTCTGTGTTCTTGCCATAGCGTTATCTCGAGGCCATTTGGGGAGGATTCTGTTATTGCTTAGAAATTCCAAAGCATTACTCCTCTGAATAGCAAAGCACTTAAAATCAAGTTTTGGGAGAGAGAGAATAAGAGACAGAGAGAGAGAGAGAGAGAGAGAGAGGAGAGAGAGAGGGAGAGAGAGGAGAGAGAAGAGAGAGAAGAAGAAAAACCTTCCACCAGAGTCCAGCTCTTTTCTGCTACCACTCTTTCTCCCCTCTCCTTCACAGGTCAAGTTCTTAAAATCAACCAACTGCATCTGACTTCCTACCTCATTCACCACACTGAAAAGATAACTTCCTGGGGACACCTATGAACTCCCACTACCTAAATCCAATGGAAATGTTCCTCACATATTTCTTGTCCTCTCAGATGCATTAGTAATGGTTAGTTGAATATTTTCTTCTGAAGTCCACCCCCCTCAACCTGCCCCCGCTGCAATCACACTCTTACTTTTGCTCCTGCTTGTTAGCTAGGGGAAGATGTGTGGGACCTGAAGCTTATACAATGTGGGGCTCTGCTTTAAGAAAAAAAAATTATATATATGTATGTATATATATATATATATATATATATATATATATATATATATATATCTTTTGAAAGTTTTGCACAAATATGTGACTCTGTAAACATTTTGCTAGGGCTTCTCCCAGGCAAGAGAAGGACCCAGAATCTTAAGCTTCGTTAGCTTTGAGGTAGATCTGCCTGTCATCAGTCCACACACTCTTCAATCTCTTTCCCAACCAGCCTCCTCTCCCAAATCTTTAAAGGCTGTGATAGACCCAGTAACAGGCGCTCTTTTCTTTTTAATTCATCCCTGAGTTCATCTTCACGTCTAGCTTATCATCTATTGGTCAAGGATTTCCAAATTTTTATCTTCGATCCACACTCCTCCATACATCTGAGTATTTATTTGACTTCCCTGTTTGCCTGTCTCAAACCTAGATTATCCAAAATGGAACCATGATATTTCTGCTCAGATCTGGTCATCTTTCACTGTTCAGTGTCTCAGTGAACGGCACTACCAGTGAATGGACATTACTCCATGATTCCCACAAGTTAAGATAAACCCACTGTGATCCATTCTCATTGTGCCCTATACTTTTGCTTCATAGCATTCATCCTACTTTCTAATTGTATATTTGGTTTTGTAATTACTTATGCAGTTTCTCTTCCGCCTTTGATCATAAAGTCCACAAAAGCGATGACCAAGTCACCATTTCATCCTCAGAGCCTAGAAAGACTTTTACACCCAATTAGTATTTAAAGGACATCAGATATATATATGTGCGCAAGAGTGAACGATTTTTCCACATGACCTTGTGTTCTTGCCATAGAGTCATCTCAAGTCATCCCTTTTGGAGAGCATTATCTTACTGCTTAGAAATTCCAAAGCATTCCTACTTCCTTGAATAGCAAAGCACTTCCATTTGTCATTTTCCAATCTGGTCATTCTCAAATGCAAAGGAAATAAGGGCATGGAATGCTAGCTGGTAGGAAAAGTACAGGCGGAGAACAATTCCATAACTAGCTACTGAAGATGTTATCAGGGTCTTAAAAGGTAAAATGACATTTGTTCCATTGAAACATAGGGAAATAGTTCACAATACTGAATTAGAGGCAAGTTTAAGGAATTGAACTCTCTGGTTTATTGCAAGTATATAAATGAGAATATTCTCCAGATCTCATTTAGCGTAAGGAATCCTACACGTGCACTTTAAGCAGTGGTATATCATAGGACATTAGTTTACATTAGTTCTTCCATAAAATTATCCAGCGCTTGAGCATATTCTACCCAAGAGCTTCCCCTTTGAAGTTAACCCATATAGTTAGTGCTCTAGCTAGCCACTTCTACTTGTTCTAACCCAGAAGGCCCGAGATTTTCGAGAAGGAACAAGGCAATGTGATGCACAGCACTATTGAAAAACATTTTAAAAGTTGAAGTAAAATGTTACTGAGAAAGCCAAAGTCTAAAGCAGATAAAATAGAACTGTCATTCTCTGTTGAAAGTCACTTCATTTAATATCAATTAATAGTTCTTTCTATTTCGTGTCAATCACAGCCTCCGGAATCTGAAGATGAAGGAATTAGGAATGCTGTCTGCATTCCAGCTCTATCCTCAGTGAGACATTCTCCACAGCAACTTGTTTTTCTCAAAGTTGAGTAATGTTCAGACCCTTTTTGTAAGGATAAATGGGGACTTCCAAAATTGATTTAAATTATTTTTACTATAACTTAACAAGTATAAACATAAATTAAATACATAATATTAGTTTACATGTGTTGCTCCTCTACAACTCTGAAACTGGTGGAAGGCCCAAGTTGTCTACTCAAAACCTTTAATATTTGCTTGAAAGATGGATGCAGGAAATTCCATTTTGATCCATTTTAGCTGCCTCCCAAGCACACAGTCTTTGTGCTGCTCTCCTAACAACAGTTCACCTAGGTGTGGATGACAGGCAGTCCCTCACTGGTTTTACCAGAGCCCCAGGATCAGCATTTTGTGTGAACCAAATCCTTTCCCAAAGACTGACTTTGGGGGAATTCTAATTGTGAGACAGTAGACTATTTCTGTACCTTTAACCAGCTGTGCCTTTTATTACTAATGCTTCATGTAAGGGCAAACTAGATGGCATGTTTAGATTTCCCTCTGACTACAAATTATCTAATATATAGCAAATATGCAGTTCTGATTATTATAGTTTGCAGAGAGATTTTTATGTTTTGTCTACTGGCTGACTGAAACAAAGGCTTCAATTGGCCTCTAGTTTCTCAAATAAAAGAGTTTAGATACTTTTTTGCAGTTTTTCATTTCTTTCAATGTTAGACAAAAATAGACCATTTTAAACAATCTTTAACTTTTTTTATCCGTTGAAAACAGAAGATTTTTTAAAAAGCAGAAGAAAGGAGAATGTTAGGATAATGAACATATATACGAGCGTGTCTACACGTAGGAGAAAACTAGTAGGAAGAGGGAATGGCTAAGAAAGAATCTTAGGCATGAGGAAAATGTAAAAATTATATATCTTTTGAAAATATGTAGGGTTATCTGTCTATTCATATAAAAAACTGTTTATAGAGGAATAGAGGCACTGAAAGCTACAGTGTATCTAATTGGGTCTCATCTCTCTAAGGGAGAAAGAAAAGTCACTGGGAGGTCATGACCATCTGACCTTGAATTCATTTGCTTTTGTATACACAGCATTCTGGTGCAGTGAGGAAATCCTGGGAGAAAGCATTGGGACCAGGTTATTTTTTGGGTGGAACACATCCAAACACTTTAGGAATCTCTATTCAAGTTAAGGCAAGCTAGAATGACATTTTGGAATCTTTCTCCTACAAAATTTTTCTTCTGGGTCACGCATACTATGAGGGTACATGTCAGTTATCCAAGCAAAAACCAAGAAAAAAACACTAATGATAATGAAAAGAACTCTAACTTGCACAGTATCTTTTTGCTAATGCTCCTACTTTGTGATGGCAAAAGGAATAGAGGAAAAAAACTGAGTTTTTGAGACTACCATTATGTCACTGGATCACACATTACCTGAAGCCCACCCCATCCCATGTATTTCCGTTTATATGAGCCAATAAATCTCCTTTCGTTCTTAAACTAGTTTGAATTGGGTTTTCTGTACTTGCAACTAAAACAATGCAAACGCATTAAATAGACATATTAATAAGCCATCACAATGGACTCGATCGGTACTTTCAAGTTTCAAGGAACACACTGAGATTATCTCAGTTACTGGGAGTTTGTTAAAGAATCGTTGGGAGTATAAAGAGGACAAGCGTTTCCATAGGTGAACCTCACTGAGAAATATGACGTTTCTGGTTATACCACAGCATGCAGAGAGAAATGGAAGTTCATTTCAGCAGTTGCAGCTTAGAGACCAGGTTTTCTTACCGTCATTGTACTTCGACCATTATTAGGACTCAGTATAGCCTTGCCTCTATTTATCTTGCTTTCCTTCTGCCTTTAACAATGTTTGTTTAAATTGGTTCCTTGCAAGTCTGTGATCCGTAATGTTTTGTTCTACTTAATAATGAGGCAATGAACAGCTCTAGGCTCTGTTCACAAAGGAAGGCTTGTTGACTAGTGCTTTACTTGGGAGGGAGCAGCATTGCACACAAGAGCCCCTAAATTCCAGAATGAGGAAGTTTTTTCTCAGTGCTGTTTGATGTGTTTAGAGAGGACATGTCTGGGTGTTTGGGAAATAGATGGCTGGCTTGCAGGAGTTCTGTAAATCTCTGTGTGTGTATGTGTTCATGTGTGTGTGATAGTGGTCACGGTGGGTATGTTGACTGTTCCAATCCCCATGTTTTGTGCCGGACATTTTTTTTCACTCTCCATCTTACCTGGTATGTCAACATTCCCAGCCTCTTTGCAGTTTTAGTAGATACATTAGGTCCCTCCTGCTGCAGTACGCTAGGCTCTAGAGCAGTGTTTCTCAAACTGTGAAGAGTCAGGTTTTTTGTTTTTAATTTCCAATGTGTCACTGACCAGTGCATTTAAAATGACTTCCTAGGAAGATGATGACATGTTTGGATGTTGTATTATTGTTAAATTTCTATGATGATTTTAAAGGAAACTTTTAATTTCTTTGTGGACCAGGTTGTAGACCATAGTTTGGGGAGCGATTCTCCAGGGGCCTTGTTACCCCAAGAAGGATCCGTAAGCCAGGAACATGTGCAGTATGTGGGAGCTTATTAGCAATGCAGAATCCTAGGTATCTCTCCAAACTGCTGAATCAGAATCTTCATTTTAACCCCATCTCCAGGTGACTTCTATGTACATTAAATTTCTTAGGGTATTTCTACTCTTTCCTCTGTTGTTCTGATTTTTTGTTGTTTTGTTTTGTTTTTGGTTCTTTTTTTGTCTTCCAGGAATGTGCTGCTATGACTCTACCTAGAAAGATTTTTCTTTAGAGCTTCAGACAGCTGGCAGCTCCTTTTTGGGCACAGATCAAATATTACCTCTGTAGAGAAGGCTTTTCTGGCTCTCCAACATAAGCAGTAGCCTCTTTCACATTACCCTGTATGATTTGCTTTATCGTATTTATCCCTTTCTGCAATTATTGCTGTCCTTCTTCCTGTCCCCTACACCCAGCTAGAATGTAAGGTGAGAACAGAAATCTTGTTTTGTAGCAGACCATGTCCTTTACTTTGTAAGAGCACAGTGCCTGTAAGGTGGGAAGCACTGCCTACAAGTTTGTCTACACTCCACTTCTGTTTACCTCAGGACCTCTGCTCACTCCTAGCCCCTACGGCCTCACCGCTTCTGTTAATTGCTGTATCTGTGTGTCTCTCGGAACTTGTAACAGGGAGCCCAACCCAAATTGACTTATACCATAAAAAGGATGATGGCTTGTGTGTGTAGCTAGAAAGGTCCAGAGTACACTCAGTGATCGGGCATAGTTCACTGAGGGCGCTGGCTCCATTTCTCTGATTTCTTTCAGCTCTGTCCTTCTCCGTGTGTCCACTTCCTGTTCAGGCCAGCGAACAGATAGCCACAGAAGTTCCCGCTCTCACATTCACACAGAATGCTGCCCAGAGACTATCCATTGCAGCTGCTGTCTTTTAAAGAATAAGTAAATTTCTCTCCCCAAAACCTTCTGCAACATTCCTCCAACACTCCTTAGGCTGAATTGGATCACATGCCTTCTCTAAAAGACATATACACATAGAGAGAGCAGTATAATTACAAACAATACAATGTATACATCTTCAGTAACTTTTGACAATTATATACGTCCAGGTAGACACCAACCAATCCAAGATGTACCACATTTCCCTGAAAATAAGATCTAGCCGGACCATCAGCTCTAATGCATCTTTGGGAGCAAAAATTAATATAAGACCCGGTATTATATTATATTATATTAGACCCGGTATATATTATATTATATTACATTATATTATACCCGGTCTTATGTTATATTAAAATAAGACCGGGTCTTATATTAATTTTTGCTCCAAAAGACGCATTACAGCTGATGGTCCGGCTAGGTCTTATTTTCGGAGAAACACAGTAGAATATTTCCATCACCCCAGAAAGTTTCCTTGTGTCATTTCCAGTCAGTCGGGCGAGTAACAGTACCTTGCTGAGCCATATTGGAGATAGAAGCAAAAGGAACAATCAGGAAGAATGAAATCTTACCATTTGCAATGATATGGATGGAGCTAGAGAACATTATGCTAAGTGAAATAAGTCAGACGGAGAAAGACAAATACCATATGATCTCACTTATATGTGGAATCTAAAGAACAGAATAAATGAGCCAACTAAACAGAAATAGTCTCAGAGATATAGAGAAAAAAACTGCAGGTTGCTACATGGGGCGGGGGGTAGGGATGAGGGAGAAGGTGAGGGGATTCGAAGGCACAAATTGGTAGCCACAATATTGCCACGAGGATATGAAAGACAGTTTGGGGAATGTAATCAATGTTGTAAAGACTTTGTAGGGTATCAGATTGCCACATGTCTTATTCGGGAGACCACTGCATGGACAGTGTAGATGCCTGACCACTGCAGTGCACACCTGAAGCTGAATAATAATGAAAGTCAATGATAATTATATATATGTATATTCACAGGATATGGAGTACAGCATAAGGAATAGAGTCAATGGAATTGTAATAGCTATATACGATGTCAGAGGGACAGCAGATTGGGAGAGAGGGGGTTATCACTTTGTGAGGGGTGTAAATGTCTAACTATGACAGTGTTTTGTACACCTGAAACTAATTTAAAAAAAGGAACAATCAGGAATACTGATCCTGTCTTTATTTAACATATTGATGCTTTGTTCATCATGTACATTGTTTTTTTATATTTTTTAATATTGCACTAAAATATGATTTATCTTGATTATGGGGTGTTTCTTTGTGCCCCTCCCCCCAGCCTTAAAGTTTGTACCTTAAGTGAATGCCACATTCACTTCACTCGTCACTCCCTCGACTGCAGTCAATGAAAACCTCTCTCTGTCTGTCTCCCTCTCTCGGTATGATTTCTGCCTGTGGTCTCTGCATATGATGAACTCAGAATAGCTGAACTTCTGCCCTGGTAGCTAAAGGCTCCCAGAGCAAGTGCGCAAGGGAAACCAGCAGGCCAGCTGCATTCTTCATCTGATTTAGCCTTGGATTTAGCCTTATGCCATACTTCATTTATCATGGCAGTCGCAAAGTCTCACCAGGTACAAGGAGAGGGGGCATAGACTCTATCTCTTGATTGAAAGAGTGTCAAATAATTTGCAGATGTATTTTAAAACCACCATGGATCCCATTGCTTTTACAGCCAATATGGGGTACGAATTGCCCTTATTTTTGAATATGAACAATTCTTATTCAAACAAATGTTTAAAAATTTCATCTTACATTCAATTTAAAGTATCTCCTCTTTGTTCCCAGGTTTAGTTGGATACTGTTGGTTTTATTCACTAACTTCTCTCCATTAACTCACTGCTCTCTCTGGCTCATCCACATTAAGGGTTAAAAATTGGGAATGAGATGAAAAGGAGCAAGATTATCTGTTTAGTTGGCTGGATGTTGAAAACTGTCTTCAATGGCAGATATCCAAAGGCTAACTCCTTCTCTTAAGCAGTGATTTAGCGAGTTATTTGGAGGCCTCCTCCACTTTGACTCCTTGGACATCTGCCCATTATGGGATGATATATATTCCTGCTGACCTCATAAGATTCCTTTTCAAATCCTGCTTTCCTGGTGCCCCCCACCCCAGCCTCTTCCTCCTGGGGTCCACTCATCCAGGCAGGCAGTTCTTTTGGGAAGTCCTTTCAATATGCCCCTAGTCTAGACTCACCACCTTCCAAGTTGCCTATATGGCACCACAGAGAAACTCAGCAGCTCAGCTGCACCCAAATCTACAGGTTGGCCTTGGGCCTGTGGTTGGTCACAGGCAATTCTAACAGCTTCTCACATTCAAACGTCTCTAAGGGAAAGTAAGACAGTAGTAATCTCTATGCGTCCTAAACTCCAGAAGAGCCAGATCAAGTTTCGCTAAAAGTTTTCTCACCATCCTTTGTTTCCAGAGCTGCACCAGGCAAGAGCTAAGTTTTACATACAGCTCATCAAGCACACAGCCTGGGTAATGAAGTGCCACTCCTCTATCAGACCAATCAGACTTGGTGAGGGATTCTCTTGAAGCTCCTCTCACTTGTCTGGGGAGATGGCAAAGAAGCAAGACTCTCTGAAGAGAGAAGGAGAAACATACAGTACTCTCTACCCAATGTGCAGTGTTCTTTAAAGGAAGCCTCACTCTGGAAACCCTTCTTTGAATTTCTACTCTTTTGGAAATGGATTATAAGTGAAAGGTGTCAGGATCCATGTTGCACTTTCTTAATAAGTGCTGTGAGAATATGTCTGATTCTGCTGTTTAGAATATGTGAATCAAATATCCCTGGGACTTCACCAAGGCTTCAACACAACAAAAATATCCCAGTTGACATTAATGATGCTTCTGTTATCCTATATTAGAGTCACTTATTTAATGCCTGTTGCTCGATCATGTCCCATCTGTCTCATTTTTTACATTCATATCACGTTGTTTTAATTATTATGGCTTTATAAATATGTTTTAGTAACTGGTGCCCTCTCACTACTATTTTTTCTCAAAATTCACATAGCTTTTCTCATCTAATAGAATTCTTTAATTATATACTTTAACTTACAGAAATCAAGAATATTAGATAATCCCAAACATAATCCAAATGAAATCTGTAGTTTGTTTTCTTTTTATTAAATTTGAAGTTATTTGCATCTTATTTTACGTGTAGTGACAATTGCAGATGTTATGGGATCTATCTTTTCAAAGTGAATACATAAGAGCAATAAAAGTAGTAGTTTTGAGAGGTGTTTCTTTCCCAAAGTGCCCTTTAAAAATGCAATCAGTCAGCCAGGGGCCACCAAACAAGTTAATTCATGATAAGATGTTAAATGAGTTATTACATCTGCTTTATTATTTATAGCTTTAAAATGTTGTTTACTTAGAAGAAGTTGGAAACTGGTTGAAAAAGAGTAGAGAAGAGGAGCATAGAGAAGTGAAACACCTCAGAACTATATGCTGCATTATATTTTTACCTATACCTTTTAAAGTCTTTGCCTTCCTACTGTTAGTTACTAATCTTCCCATTGCTGTAATGATTACTGAAATTGAAACACACATACACACACACACACACGCACAAATATGTAATATATAATAATATAATATATATAAGACATATATAATATATATTTGTATTCACAAGAGTGAAAGATGCAAATTATCCATAGACTGAATAATTACCCACTGAAGGGTCTTATCTCTGCTGTAAGAGAATGACATATTTCATGAACAGAGATTATGATTTATTAAAAAGTATATAAAATGAATGAACATGGTGCATTATTAGTAATCTTAGTTCAGTAATGAGATCACAAAATTGAAAAGGGCAGGGTAAAAAATTTGACAAGAGAAACTCACATATCAGTAACATTATTTCAAGAGAGTATTTGAGTTTGTGCTTTAAAGGGCTTTACCTCTTTATGATATTTCCTGAATTTTGGCTCTTTATCTCTGTGATACATGCCATGGTCTTTATAAAATAGTTCAATTATTGAAAAAACTTGCTATAGTTTACTCAACAAATATGGGCTTGTTTATATTGGCTATCAATTACATTTTGAGACTTTTTTCTTTTATGTTGTCATTAGATTACATATAACATGAATAACAACATGTGAAGACTGAGCTTACATGAATAATACTACAATATTTAGTATAAGATAAAATTTTAAAAGAGATTAATTTGGCATATATGTAATAATGTATGTATTGTTATACAATATGATAATTAGGTATATATAGCATGCAGATTCACTGAATTATTGTTAAAGATTTTTTACATAGATACATCAGGTAAACTTGGGAGGGGAGGAAGAGGCTAGACTGAGTAAGAACTTTTCTGCATTCACTCAAAAGACCAGTGGAATTTAGAGCCTAGAAAAACCTGGTACTGGGTAACTGAAGCCAGAAAGCAGTGTCCTGTGCCTTATTTGATTTAAAGCACACCTGCACCCTCTACTCTGTTTTTTCACTTTTATCAAGTAATTAATAACCTTGAACACAGCAGGGATGGGTGATAAGGGAATGACCCCCACTCGTTCTTTAATAAATGATAATTGATACCTGGTATGAACCAGGCACTGAGATCCTCACAAATAAACAAAAAACTACACTGCTCCTGCACCCAAGGCACACACATTCCAAAGAGAGAGGCAGATGTGAATGGATGACAGCAATGTAGATTTGCTACTGTAATATCCATAAATACAAGACATGTGTTAACATTTTTTCTAAGGGCATTAGGGAGGTACTGAAGAATGTTAAGATGGGGAGAAACATGATCAAATTTACAAATCTCAAAGACCAAAAAGGAAGATGGAAATAATCTTTTCAGGACCAGCTTTCTTTCTCCCTTTTTGAGGTCAAGTGCTATGTATTTTAAGCCTTTAGCCAGGTTTCAAGGCAAAGAGGGGAAAGAATGAGCCCACTACAGAGTCGATTCCAAACATGGGGGTGATATATACATACATCCAAAATGTTCAGGAATATTATTCCCTCTTTATGGCCATGTTCCTAACAGTTTTCACTCAAAGTCTGCTTTTCTCTCATGTGTCCACAATCTATCTATAGCTTGTAAAAACGACCCAGTCCCTAGCTGAAAGCCATCTCTACAACAAATTCCCTATTATCTCTGATTTCATTGACTTCATCAGGATACTCACTGACATCTCTCTCAATACCTATGAATGCTACTTACGACAATGAATATACTGTCAAGACCTTCCCATTACGACCACCTGTGCTACAACACAACAACTACTACTGTTTCCACAATCACCCCCGCTACCTTGCACCACTGTGATCAACAGCAGCAGTACCCTAACAACCATCAGCATCCTGCATGACTTCCTGGTTCTGGTGGTGACTGTGTGTCTGGACAATATCTGAATACCCAATTCTGAGCCCCAATTGAACCATTCTGTGTGCTCACACACATTTTGGAAGTGAACTGAATATATACACTCCAAAAATCAAATTCTAGGACAATTTATTTCCTCTCAGAGAAAATAGAAAAAAAACAGTAAAATCGGCTGTATTTTCTTTTTGCCCTAACTCCTCCAAGTTGATTTATTTTTCATTTGTTTCTCTAGATATCTTCTTGCTTCTTTTCACATCTTGCATGTAGTGTTTTTCTTCTAGGTCCAACATCTTTGCAGAGCAATATGTGATCATAGAAAAACCCTAACCCTGACCCAGCTACCACAATTAATTTTATTGAGTCATTCTGTGGCTATTTTTACCCAACCAAATTCTGCACTCAATTGTCTGAGTAGTTCAGATCCAATGAACAGTTTCAGATAATGCCTTCTTCCTAAAGTTTTATCTTCTCTTGGAGTTCATGTAATTCTTCTTTCCTGATTATTTCTTCCTAATCTTTTTTTTTTTTCTGTAAAAAATTTTTCTTGAATTTTTTTTTATTTTTTTAATTCTCCACTTTGGGATTTATTTTGTTTTCAGAGATAGGTTTCTTTAAAGCCTTTAGACAAAAACAAGCTATTTCTTTACTGAAAGAATTACATCTTCAAATCTTGACTTTTGGTTGTAGCTACTTTATCAAAATAAAATTTTAATGTACACATTTTTGTCATCACTCAGATTCCCGGGGAAGTGTAAAGGTTATTGGGGAATGCCCTTGGGATCATCACCTGGGTGAGGGGGTTGTGAAAGTAGAACTAGGCAAAGGAATGTATTGAATGTTTCAATATTGCAACAAAGCCCTCAGCAGATCCTACAAGGTTCTCTGGGACTAAGATGGCCCTTTAGAGTTGTCCCAGGAGAAAGGGGTTCTGGCCTTTCATAGATCTATGAAAACTGCTTAATTTATAAGACATTTCCAAAGATTGTTTCAACATCATCATTCTTCCCTATATTTTTGTAGGCTTTCCTTAAACAAACTGCTTTTCCAGATACTTTCTTAATTCATAGCTAGTTTTCAAATAAAATCTAATGATGTTGAGTAGGTTTTGCTGACATTTCCTTCTCTTCATGCACAAGGATTCAGTGCAAGAAATTCAGTGCCGAGTAGAATACAGCATGATTAGGATACAGTCAGCTCATCAAAGTATTCTCAAAGGAGACAAAGGCATGACTGACTGAAACCTGGAAAAGCAAGTACAAAGGTCAAGTCCTAAGGCAGAGCAGAGTAACAAACAGGAAAGGTAGTTGGGTATCAGGATCAGGACAGAAATTGGAGTGGGAAAGAAAGTGGAGCAGAGCAAGAGTAGGTCAGAAACTAAGCCATTGCTACGAACAGCGCCAGGTGACCACAATTTGCATTTGTCATTTAGTCCTGAATGTATGGTGAATGGAATTGTTACCATGGCTTAAAATGACACAAAGAGAGAAGACATTTTAATATTTGGGTTTATTTCAAGAGAAATGGACTAAGACCGAATCATGAAGAAACAGAAAATCTGAACAGACTGATAACCAACAGGGAGATTAAATAAGTAATCAAAAACCTCCCAACAGTTGCTGAGCGGTATCCTTTTGTAGTAAACCAGTAATCTAGTAAGAAAAACAAAAACAAAAAACCACCCAAAAAACACAAGTCTAGGACCAGATGACTTCACTGGTGAATTCTGCCAAACATTTAAGGAAGAATTAATACCAATCCTACTCCAAAAAATAGAAGAGGAGGGAACACTTCCAAAGTCATTTTACAAGGGCAGCATTGCCCTGATAACAAAACCAGAGAAGGACAGCACAAGGGAAAAAAAAAAGAAAAAATTACAGACCAATATCCCTGATAAACACAGATGCAAAAATCCTCAACAAAATATTGACAAACCAAATTCAATAATACATTACAAGGACCATACACCTTGATCAAGTGGGATTTTTTCCAAGATGCAAGGATGGTTCCACGTCTGTAAATCAATCAATGTGATACACGCCACATTAACAAAACAAAGGATAAGAATCATATGATCATCTTAATACATGCAGAAAAAGCATTTAACAAAATTCAACATCTATTTATGATCAAAACTCATAAAATTGGATGTAGAGGGAATGTACCTCAACCTAATAAAGGCCATATATGACAAGCTCACAATTGGCATAATACTCGATAGTGCAACAGTGAAAGCTTCTCCTTTAAGATCAGAAAAAAGGCAACTTTATTCACCACTTTTATTCAACATGGTATTGGAAGTTTTAGCCAGAACAATTAGATAAGAAAAAGAAATAAAAGGCACCCGAATCAGAAAAGAGTGAAACTGTCACTATTTGCAGATAACATACTATATACAGAAAACCCTAAAGACTGCACCAAAAAATTGTTAGAACTAATAAACAAATTCAGTATAGTTGCAGGATATAAAACTCATATGCAAAAATCAGTTGTGTTTCTAAAAGCTAATAATGAACTATCAGAAAGAGAAATTATGAAAATAATCCCATTTACAATTGCATCAAAAAGACTAAAATACTGAGGAATAAATTTAACCAAGATGAAAAACCTATACACTGAAAACTTTAAGAAATTGATGAAATAAAGAAGACAAAAAATCTAATCTGTAATGAGAAGTTATTGGGAGGAACTTGTGAGAACGCTGCTTACAGGGAGATAGATGGCTAGGGTGGACTCCCCCACCCCTTCCTTTCTATTGTTGCAATAAAGGTAAGACGAATGGCTATCTAGAAGCCATATTGGAACCTGTGGTGACCTTGAGGATGGTAGCCAATACCAAGGATGGCAGAGCAGAAGATAGAAGAGGCTTATGTCCCTGTTGAACTTTTTGGAGTTTTCATACCTATTTTGATCTGCTTGCCTGCCTCCAGATGGTTATACTAGGTGAGAGAATAAACTGTTACATCTTTGTTACAATCCTTAAGGTTCCCCTATTTTCAGTATTAATACATAATTTATATATATATGTATATATATATATATATGTGTGTGTGTGTATATATATGTGTATATACATATGCATATATACACATATATATAAAATAAACATCTAATAAATGAGATATCTTCGGTTTTAAGTGTCTCAAAAGTATTAGTCATTTTTCAGAAGTACTCATGGAACTCTCTGAAAAGAACTGATTAGTAGAATTAGAAGTCAGAGAGCCTGGTGGGGAAGAATCTGGACCTGTTCCTCATCTCTTTAACTAGAGAAAGTTTATTGTTTTATTGGCTTTGTACCAGTAAGTCTTCTTCATAAGGTTTTATTTGAAGATGGTCTCCACTTCTATCAGAAAGTTTGAAAACTACTGTGTTAGAGAAATAGTTTATGAAACACCATCCATGATATTATGTGAACGTGAAATTACGGAACTTTATCTTAAGTTTACTACTTGGAAGTCATTTGACATTTTTGTAATTATATCTGCAAAAATAGAAAATTAGTTTTAGTTGTGATGAAATGTGTTTTGGCAATCCTAGTGCACGGATTTCCATTTGTAAGTAATTTTAAAAGGTTATATTCTTCCCTGAGTACACATTTTCAGTACCTATTATTACTATTCTACTTTATGTATTAGTGTCTTGGGAAGAATATGGCTCTTAATGTAGAACCAGGGATTACAACGTTATCATTTTTGAGATGTTTTTAACAACTACTAAGAGGACTGCAATTATAACACATTAAAATATTTTTACTATCGCACTAAAATAATCTTATAACAACTGCTTCAGCTTTTACCATAGTAAACACAGCAAAACTTCTGATAAAACACATAGCGGGCTAAACAATCACAAAAGATTTTTTAGATGCTAACTATATGAATTGGAATATGATTTGGTTCCATTTTATTTTTAAATAGTCATGTATCTGAATCTTTTGAATTCACATCTAATATACAATGATAAGAGGTGAGAAGCAGTTACACAATATACTAGCAAATTTTGAGATGAAAGCACCAATGTATCTTTTGGTTAATAGATGTTTTACAAAATTACAACGGTGTTTCTAAAAGTTGGTCTAGTAAAATCCTTCAATGGCAACAGTGCTATTTCTTATCTAGATAGCCACCAGAAAGGATGCTTTCATAAACCATTCAAAATGGCTCCATTTCCTTCTAATAAAGGAAGATTATATAGCTCAATGAACCAGAATTGGTAACTGATTGAGGTTGAACAGATTGAGCAGAGGTCTATTCAAAATGTTCAACAATTGATATGGCATAGGCATTGGTGAAACAAGGGAAATGAAACTCAATCTCTTTATAGAAGACTGGCAAAGTCACACGGCATAAGGTCATATGATGTGGGAGGGATGTTTGTGACCATTTTTTGCAGACAATCTACTACAATTTCCATTGGCTTATATCTTTGAATTAGAGGATCCACACAGGTGGGCTAGGAGGAAGAAGCAAAGATTTTTTTTTTCTTTTGTGAAAATATTAGGTACTCCTAAGAAGTCTCAGATAGATTCACGGAAACCCAAGCCACAGTTCCTAGAGTCAGTAAAAATCAAGGGACCACAGTGGAATCCTGAGACTGAGTTCCAGTATCTTAGATTAGGTGTACTAGTATCTTAGAAAGGGTGACCTATAGGAAAACTTCTAATGTGATCCCTACTACGTGTCTGCCGTCTCTCAGATGTCACTTACATTGTCTGAGACGGGACAGTCTCCCTTCTCTCTAGTGAAAACACTCCCCTTTATGAACAAAATCTGATCAGTAAAATACCCAATTATAAAATTAATATCCCAAACTCAATCTTTTCCTGATTTATACGCAAATGCAGTTAGTAAATATTATGGGATTAAAGACACCATTTATAAAAATCAACAGAAAATATAAAAAACTAGAAAAACGCTTTTAAAAACATAGGACTCATATTAAAAAAAACTATATTACTCAATAGATATACATAAAAAAGACTTGAATAAATGGAGAGGTATACTTTATTGTTACATAAGATGATTCAGCATCATGTCAGTTCCCTTATATTAATCTAGAATTTAAATGTGATTCTAGTAAAGATTCCCATAGAAATTTTTTTTTAAACAGGGAAATTGACTCAATAATTGTAATGAATATATGGACAGATAAATATGTGGAACTTCTAATTAAAGATGATTCATAAAACCATGCATATTTCCCTCCATTCCTGAACCCTGCAAAATGAGAGTAAATGGATTATGGCCATATAGCAAGAAGTCACAAATACACACAGGTAAAAGAATTGGGAGAGGAGACCACCATAACGAAAATCTGGAAGTTGAAAAGAGATGGAAAGCTGCAAAACTTGCTTTGCATTGTAGATTTGGGAATGGGTGGCACTAGGTACTTCTGGAAATGAAAGTAAACATAGTACAAAAATTACAGTGACTGAAAGTACCTTTAAGTAGAAATAGGCTCCCATATCCTCTAACTCGTTCCACACAACTGGATTGTTCCCTTTCCCAATCGTAGCAGAAGACGGGGAGTTTATTCTTTGTGGAAAGTAAAACCAAACTTTTGGCCTGGGGAATATTGGGCAGGACACTGTACTGAAAATACGGATATTAAAGTGAAGGCTGAGAAAGTAATTGTCAATACCCAACAGTCTTTTCTGCAGTTCAGCTCCCAGAACACTAACAGCCTGACCTACGCGCTTAAGCACTACCTTAGAAAATGCTTTATTGGGGAGTCCAACCAATCCAATATAAATTCCTAAAGATATTGGTATTAAAATTTTTTAAATAATAGACATTAAAAAAACAACACACAACTATTGCAGGTTAGTTTCCCCAGAAAATAGACTGAAATGGAGATTACCTTGTAGGAAGTTAACTAGGGAGTGCTCACAGGAAACACACCTATGGAAGGAAGAAAAGGGTAAAAAGAGTGACTGGAGAGAGGTCGTTGGGCTGTAATCACATCTCAAGCTGACCACGTGGGAGATTTGAAGTAGGCCTGATCCTTCAAAGTTGTCCTGCATCATGACAGGGGGGTTGGGTTTTTATGTCTTTATGCTGACTAACCACTGAATGCAGGCTGCCCCCAAGAAGGAGGCATGACTTTGGTGAAGGTTGTCTCTAATTGAGGGCAATTTCCAGAGAGAGAGAGAGAGATGACAAACGAGGACTGTCTGCTGGCAGCACTCATCACAGCTAGTGAAGTAAGAGATTCACTTCTGAGGGAGCTGGAGAGCGCCTGGAAGATGACCCTATGTTGAATCTCACACTTGTCATTGTGCACGTTTCCCACTGCCTCGTTAGTGTCTGCATCAGGCAGGAAAAGCAAGGTTATGCTGGAATAACAAATGGTCCCTGAATCTCAATTGCTTACAAAAATGCCATGTTCAGCTCAAAGTTAGCTTCACTTTGAGATCGAGGCTTCTGGGGGATAGCCTCTATCTGGGATATCGCTGACTTTTTGCAGATAGAAAGAGTATGACAAACCATGCACTGACGTTTACATCTCAGACATGACAGACATCACTGCTGCTAACATTTCATTGGGTAAAGCATGTGATATGGATAAGCCTAATGTCATAAGGGGGGAATATATAACATCCCCTATATTAGTTAACTATTACCCCAAAGTTTAGTGACCGAAGACAATATGCATTGAAGTATCATTCTTCATGATTGTAAAGGGTGGATTGGCTTGGTATGGTGATTCCTCTGCTCTCTGTGATGTCAGCCAGAATCACTGAGGCGGCTACGTTCAACCAAGAACTCAGCAGAAGCTGAAACAGCCAAGATATGGCCTCTTTCCCAGGAATGACAGTTGGTGTCAGCTGTTGATTGGAGCACAGTGTTCTCCCTCTTGTGGCTAATTATATTATTCAGCAGTCCTGGTGGGCTTCCTTATATGGTGGTAAGAACATTACAAAAGAATTAAAATGAAAGTTGTCAGGCCTCTTAAGGCCTATGTCTGAAACTAGGATCGTTTTGGCTGCACTCTGTTGATCAGTCCTTCTTCAAGGGAGGAGAGGTAGACAGGGATGGGAGGAATTTCGGCAGCCATGACACGAGGCCATCTGCTGTCCTCCAGCAGGGAGGGAAAACAGGAGTTTTGGTGAAAGGTCGTAATATTTATCACTAGAAAATCAAGGGACATCAGGGATTTGAGGAAAGCCTGGAGCATGAAAGAGAGAAAACTAAACATATAGGATAACTTGGTAGAAACCATGTAGGGAAAGGGAAAAAAAAAAAAAAAGAACTGAACAAAAACATAAAGTTCAGATGAAAAAAGGAAAGCTTTCATCTGTCAAAAAATTAACTTTATTTTTTTTTTTTAAAGAGAAAACAAAAAGAGTTTTGGAACTTAAAAACAATGGTAGAAATGAAACGAAAAACTTCATTAGAAATTTTGGATTATTAATTTGAAATCTTCCAGGAGATAAGGCACAAGACAAAGAATGCAAAATAATAGAGTAAGATAAGAAAATAAGAGAGTCAGTATGGGAAGTCCAAATTTTTAGTAATCAGAGATGCAAAGATAGAGAACAAAAGAAACTGAGGGAGGAAAATCACTAAAATAATTCAAGAATATTTCCCAGAACTAAAGGTCATGAATTTTTTAGACTATAAAGTCCTGTGACAGAAAAATGGATCAAAATAGATCTAAACCAAGGCATACAGTTGTGAAATTTCAAATATTTGGGAGAAAAGATAAGAGCCTACAAGCTTCTAAAGAGAAAAACATGTTTCATGTAAAAGATCAAAGATGGGAGCTAGAAGACAAAGGCGATTTGCATTCAAATTCCAAGAGAAGATTTCCAGTTTATAATTCTAAATTTAGTTAGCAATCTATCACAATTAAGAGTATCTAGCAATATTTTTCAACAGTGCAGTATGTCAAAATATTGTTTTCCATTTACTAAAATAAAGGAAAAAATAAAGATCAAGCCGTGTGAGACAGAAAGCAAGAAATTGATTAGAAAAGAGAGGCAAAGGGAGATCCCAATATGTTAGCTGTCTTAAAGGACAAAGAGCCCAGATGAAAAAATGATGAAATTCATTGAAGACTTAACATACATATCTGAACAAACTGAGAGAAGATTACACTTCTAAGAGTGTGTGAGAGTTTGTATATGAAGTAAAAATGAGTACTTACTTGCATGACTCGTATAGAAACAGCAATTACATAGCTGTAGAAATTGAACAATATTTTAAAGTATAGGAGAGGGAGCATGGGTGGGGAGGGATTTGAAGGACAGAGACTGGTGAACAAACTCATCTTCCATTGTGGGAAGTCAGTAGATAAGTCGTACAACTGAAAAATGAAGAACTGAAACTACTCATGTTATTTAGAAATAGCAAGTATACCCCAAGAAACATCTAAAAGTGTAGACTATCCAGTTATATAAATTAAGGTATTCTTTTTTTCTGCTTACGCAGTTTGAGTTGCTTTTTCTGTTTTATTTTATTTTATTTTACTTTATGTTATTTTTCACATTGAAAGAGTCTTGTCCAATACAGGTATACATATTCTCAGATCTCACATCAGAATTTTTGGCATAAAGTATTTTGAAAAACTTCCTTGGTGATTCTGATGCATAGCTGATTTGGGAATCACTGCTCTGAAGAGCAATGATTTTAGCAGCGAGCTGTGTTCTTTGATAAGGAATCTAATGAACTCATCTTTCAAATTCAGATAGAAATGATAGCTCATGTCCTAGTACACTTCTTCACATTTCTTCTTATCTGCAGCTTAGGAGGCAAGATTTTATCTCACATACGCAAGTATGAAATAGTGATGATGGCAATGGCAAAAAACACATCGTTTTCTTAGGGAAAAAAACACACACAAAAAAATCAAAGGACATGAAGAAATCAGGAATTTTGTTATCTGATAAACTCATAAATTGCTTAATGCACTTTGAACTTTTCTGCCTCCCTAATGTCCCTTCATCCACCCTGCCCTAACCCTGAAGAAATATTTCAGTGTTTTATTCTTTAAAAATAAAGCTGAGCAAGGGTAGCACCTTCGTCCTTTATTCTATAAAGAATCCATTTCTTGTGCCTGGGAATATTTTTTTCCAGTTGAACTGAACCTGTGAATTCACTTAATAAAATGGCCAACTGGACATTTTAAAATCCTATTTCTCCTGGTGAACAAATGTTTCTGCATCCCAACTAATTCTGCAGAAAGCAGAATTTTTCACAATGTCCACCATATTAGTGTGGCTGACATGAAAATGGGTATGAAATGTTAAAAGAATAAAACCACCAGAATAAAACCATAATCAGGAAAGACAGTTCTAGTTACCAATTGCTGTCTAATAAACTACCTCAAAACTTACCGGCTTTCAGGAGTCCAGGCTGGTCTGGGTGATTATTCTGTTCCACATGGCACGAATAGAAATGACTGGATAGTGTTCAGCTATCGAGTAAGCTGGTCTGGAAGGTCCAAGGTGGCTTCATTTGCATGTCTGTCGGTCACCTTGGCAGGGATGACTGGAAGACTTAACTCAGCTGGGACTTTTGACCAGAGCATCTACATGTAGCATCACCAGGGTGGTGGTCTCGGGGTAGTTGGGCTTTTTACTGAACTGGCCAGAGCTCCCAGAGGTAATGATCCAAGAGACCTGGCTGTAGATGCAAATTGAAATAATCTACCTCAGAAAGTATCATGACACTCATTGTTTCTAAGCACTGGGAGATCCCTTCCTAATGAGAATCAATCTTGAAGTTATTCTTCCAACAAAAAAAGAGGAATATGCCCTTCAGATCCTTAGAAAAAGGAACAATCAAGAAGACAAAAGCAGGATACACTGACACCTAAATAACTTCAACAATTAAAAAACAAGCCTTTATTGGTAATAAGAATCTAATATAATCATTTAACAAAACATATCACAGGAAGCAAAGCCTGTGTATCAAAACGATTGAAAAATACTTACATTTAAATTAAGTAATTACAAACATAGAGAGTAAGAATTTCCTGTAAGGTCTTTACACATGAAAGCTTTTCTAGCTTGGGTTGTGACCAGCAAGAGCAATGAGGAAACAAGAAGCAGAACCTGGACAATGAAAAAAAAAAAAAGAGAAATACAGATAAGGCAAGAATTAAGGCAACCCTTTTGGCCACAAATGACTAAGTGATTTGAGCATGGAGGATAAAGATATTACTATAAAAATTCTATTATGTTGTCTTCATATTTGTAATATAAATATTATGTTTGTATTAACTATTTATTAACTGAACATGTATTCCTCTTTGCTAGCCATTATTTCTGACTCAAAAAATGTTTGATTGAATAATTGAATATATGATGAAAGTACAAACAAAAGATTAATAATGAATAATCAAGATCCCTATGATCATGAGATTCTCACAAATTTCATAATCTGTGGGACAGTTGAAAACAGTATTCTAAATTTGACTAGAAAAAGCTAAAACCTGTTTTAGCTTTTTTAATACCTAATATACACTTTAATGATCCCCAATGTTCTAAGACAATGAACTTTATCGTGAAGTTCTCTTAAGTGATTTCAAATTTCTTTAAAATGTCTGTTTATATTTTGTTTTAAACTTAGAGATAATTACTCCAACTGTTTTGCCAGAATGTATGTAGAAACAAATAGGAAAACTATAGAGTTTTTTAAATTAAATAAAATTTTTTTTTCTTATAAACTAAAAAAGAATCGTTTTGCTATTTACACGGAACCATCCAGGGGTAAGAATATCAGGCATATTAGTAGTTTGATTCTTCCAGACTGGCAGGTACCCCCATGAAGGAATTGTATTTCAGGAATAAGAAAGGGAAAATGTCACAGACTGTAATATAGTCAATGGAAAAGTGGAGAACAAGTTATCACATGTGATGTAACTAATTCAGGACAAATAGATTTTTTAAAAAGAGGCTTCCTTGAGAAATGATGGATAAATTTACATAAATTAAAATCAGGAAATAATGTTCATAGTTTAGCTTCCTGAAACCTATTATATAATAAATTTGCTCTGCACTGTTAATAATATTAGCTGTATAGTCTGGGGAGTGATACATACTGGAGCCAGGCTAGGCATAACCATAATGAATGTTTTTTATTTGTATGGGATTATAATTATGCAAATTAAAATTTAGCTATAGTTACTCTTGCCTTGATTCTGAATGGATTGTAAGCACGGAAGTTTGGAATTATGTTTTCAGTGATACATATTGCACTTGTACATCAGAAAAGGGCTTGAAGTAAAGGCTGTAGAAATAAGAATGTCTATTGTTACCAGAACAGTTTCAGTCTGTACTTTTTGTATTGGTAATATGGCTTCATGTAAAAACTTAAATATGTTTGGTCTAAAGATGCTTCCTCAGAATTTCATTCTTAACTTAAATATGTAAGTGTTTCTGATTATAAAAATTAATATTTATGTATTCAAGGAAATTTGGAAATTTCACAGAGTAAAATAAGACACTTGTAATATTCACCACCTTGCGATAGCTACCATATACATGTAGCTGTTTTTTCTTCCAATGTCTTTTTTATATCTGTGTGAATATACTCAATATTTCAGAAGTTAGTATAGCATGGATGTTGCAAGGACATGGTTTGGAGCTAAAATGCTTGGATTAAAAATGAGATTCATCAGTTTTTATCTATATGAACTTATATGCTGCCTCAGTTTTCTCATTTGTAACATAGAGTTAATAATCTATTACCTAGAGTCCTTATGGACATTAAGCTATAATCCTCATTATAGCTCCCAAGGAAGAGTTCCTTCCTCTCTCTTCATTCAAACCTTATTAAAAAGGGCCAAGTTGTGGCTCACTAAATGGTAGAGATCTTGCTGTGGGGACACATTGGCGAAATTTGCCAGAAAACTGCCCCTAGCGTACCAGAGAAAGATTAATAATAATGAATAACCAAGATCCCTATGATCATATAAGATTTTCATAGGGAAGTGTCTCTTAGGAGGCTTTGCTACAAAACTGTCTATGGGGGAGGGAAAAATGCCAAGGGAAGCCACTGGTCACCATGCATTGCAGAGGCCAGGTGCTGGAGAAACCTAGGAACAGGAAGTAAAACCTTTCTTCCTGCAATGTCTCTCCAGGACCCTCTATTGATGAAGCTGAACATTGACCTGATGGTAAAGGAAAAATAATCAAAGGGTCTAGTTACATTTTCATAGAGCAGACAGAAAGGGTAAATTTGGAGCTGAGAGCCAATAAATTGATAAATTGGCAAACTCTGTTAAACACTTAGGACAGTGCCTGGAATATGACGTCTGACAATTAAGTTGGTGAACTTGCCACCGTGCGCTTACACTGGCAGCACTGTACAAACAGCTCGGTAAGGTTTCATAACCTTGGTGTATCAATGTCTCACAGCTGTGTTTGTGCCAACGTGTGGCATGGTCTTGCTGAGTGGCATTCGTTATTGTTGTTGAATGTTTTTGTGTGCTGTCGCAAGAATGTCTGAGCTTGAATTAGAGCAACGAACTAACATTAAATTTCTTGTTAAACTTGGCAAGAGTGGAAGTGAAATCAGGGACATGTTAGTCCAAGTTTATGGGGATAATGTCATGAGGAAAATGGCAGCGTACAAATGGATTAAACATTTTTCTGAGGGGAGAGAATGCACCACTGATGAAGAGAGGCCAGACGGCCAGTAAAGAGCAGAACTGACAAAAACACTGTAAAAATTCGTTGAATTGTTCGTCAAAATCGTCGGCTGACTGTGAGAAACATAACAGACCAAGTAAACGTCTACAGAGAAACAAGAAAATATTAACTGAAAATCTTGGCATGAGAAAGGAAAGGTGTGTACAAAAATGGTCCGGAAGGAGCTCACTGATGAAAAAAAGCAAAGGAGAGTCGAAGTTTGCCAAGACCTTTTGGAGAGGCAAGATGATAGTTTGGGCCATGTTATCATTGGTCATGAAACATGAGTGTACCAATACCACACTGAAACAAAGTGTCGAAGTGTACAATGGAAGTCAGCCAATTCTCCATGACCAAAAAGTTCCTTTAGTCCAAATCAAGACTCAAAACGATGTTGCTAACCTTTTTTGATATCGGAGGGATTATTCATTATGCATTTGTACCAACTGGACAAAAAAAGTTAACCAAGTTTACTATGTGGATGTGCTGAAAAGGCTGCATGAAAAAATTAGATGAAAACGACCTGAACTTTTCGCCAACAATTCACGGCTCTTGCATCATGACAATACATGGCACTGTCTGTGAGGGAGTTTTTAGCCAGTAAACAAATATCTGTATTGGAACACCCTTCCTACACACCTGATCTGGCTCCCAATGACTTCTTTCTTTACCCGAAGATAAAGGAAATATTGAAAAGAAGATATTTGGATGACATTCAGGACATCAAGCGTACTATGACAATAGCTCTGATGGCCATTCCAGAAAGAGTTCTGAAATTGCTTTGAAGGATGGACTAGGTGCTGGTGTTGGTGCATAGCTTCCCAAGGGAAGTACTTGGCAGTTGACCATAGTGATATTCACCAATGAGGTATGTAGCACTTTTTCTAGGATGAGTTTGTGAACTTAATTTATAGACCTTCGTAAAGCAAGTGTGCAAGAACTATTAGCTCTAATTTTTTCAGTCACATGTACACACAACAATGGGATCACTTCTGCTGTAGACATATTCTGTATCCAGAATTTTAACTTAATGTCATATGAAGGCTGTTCTCATTAAAATTCCTTGGAATCCCAATTTTATGTCTATATAATTATCTTTCATGTGGAAATATCATTTATTTAGCCATTATACTATTGTGCATATTGTGGTTGTTTTTAATTTTCAATCTGTTAATAAAGCTGGGTAAATATTATGCTTTTAATACATATTTAATAATTTCCTATGGTTAATTGCCAAGGAAGAATTTTTATATATGGTTGCCAAATTTCTTTATAGAAATTTAATTCTAATTTATGCTTTCTTTTGAAATTAGTGTCTGCCATAATAGATTTAATATTATATAATTTTTAACTTTGACTATTTGATAAGAAAAAAAATAGTGTCCTGTGTTTGTCTTAGTTTACAATTTGACTTTTAATGAAGTTTGGCATTTTTCATTTTATACCATTTGCCCATGTTCCTGTTGTATTATTAAAGTTCTTACAATTTTGAAGAATTCTTCATGTATAAAGTATAGTAGACCATTATTTATTAAATTTGTTATAAATGGATTTCTTTTTCTAATTTTACATTTGAGATTTGATCTATGGTTCAAGAAAACATAGTTTTAAATATTATTTCCTTAAATATAGTTTCCTTAATAATTTTCCATTTCTTTTATCATAAGAAAGACTATACTTCTGTTTTCTTAAGATTATATGTTTACATTGTTTCTTCTGGTTTATGACTTTATTTGTTTGATATGTAATTCTAATTCACATGAGATCAAGTTTGGTGATTGTCTAACATTGTATTTTTCAAAATAGATGAACTATTCATCATTATTTAATAATCTATCATTTTCTGATTGGTTTGCAATATTCCTTATGCTTCAATATTCCACTTCATTGTTCTATTTGTTAATTCCTATGCTAGTAGTACATGTTTTTAAATATATTTAAAATGCTTTGATGAAAATATATTTTTAAATTTATACCAGTGACCATATATTAGGAGAATAGTGCTGCGCACTACAAAACCCTTAGTAATCAGATAATATTAATAATATTTTATTAATTATTGGTAAAATAATTATAGGGACCTGTAGTCCTACATTTCCAAAAGTTTGTTTGGTAAAATAACTCTACTCTGCCATTATCTAGGTGATAGTCAACAGAACTGACCTAATTTAGAAGAATGCTGAAATTTTGTCATCTGCATAATTTTCCTCCCACTAACATAATTTTTTTCTTCACTTTAGGATCTTGTTTACTTCCCTGCTTCTATAAAAACATATGCATTGGACATCAGCAGTGTACAATTACACTATACTTTAGCCTGAGTGAGTTTTAATTTGAGCCATTTAACTTAATCTTTAAAAATCAAATATTTTAAAATCACACACACACACACACACACACACACAAACACACCCTTCTCATTACATAAGTAATTCTTGATCACAGAAAAATCTGAGAAATACAGACATATAAAGAAGAAAATGTAACATTATTCATAGCTAACCACCAGGGAAAACCATATGTTAACATTTTGGTGCATCTCCTCCCTCATTTTCCTGTGCATGCTTAAGAAAAGAGACAATTTTTGGAAGCAAGTCATATAATAATTTACATATATAAATGTATAGTCCATATAAAATTAAATACTATTAGTATATTAGCATATGGCACAATTCTGTTATTATACAATCACATTAATATTAATATGTTACTAAAATATTCCATATAAATATTTTAAACCTCCATATATTTAAAATTCTATGTTAGTATTCTAGTATTTTTATTCTATTCAATAATTTTAAACAAATGCCCTTAGAGTTTACATGGCATCTAGCACTTCATGTTTCCATAATTCAACAAATTCCACCTTGTTGACTATTTATGTTGTTTACTTTAAAAAGCTATGAACACTTGTCTAGATAGATAATTGTGGAGTGTAATTACCTTCTAAGGATAAATTACTAAAAATTGAATTACTGGGCCAAAGGGTATGAACATATTTAAGATTTCTATCCCTATTATCAGGCTGCACCTCATGAAGTTTGCACAAATTTACACTCCTAGCAACTGTGAGAATGATCTTTTCACCAGGTACTACTCTGCCCTGATGTTTCAAACAAAATGGGGGGGAAATCCTGCTAATTTGATTGGTAAAAAAGTATGTCTTAGAGTTGAAATATTATTTTACTAAGTTTCCCACTTCAATGGGCAAGTACATTCCTCAATAATCTTTAGAGAAAAAAAATCTTGGCTATATTTTTTGTCTGTTTTATTTCAAAGCAGCTTTAAGGTAAGTTTAAATTTAAAAAATACCTGAGGAATTTAATTAGGATAAGGTTAAATCTAGAATTGATTTGGGAAGAAATGACATATTTAAAATACTCCATTTTAGAGGCATGTTTTCCCTTGCCATTTATTCAAGTAATATTTTGCATTCTTTCAGTAAATATTTTCTTTACATAGCCCCATGCATTTTTAAGGTTATTCCTATATATTTTAAGTTTTAGCATTTTATGTACTTAGGCATTTTATGACTTTTCCTCCCACTGAGTTTGGAATCTTTTCTCCCTCTGAATCATCTAAAATATAGTTTCAAGATTAGGAAGAAGCAGTAAATGTGGTAATCAAAAGCTCAGTTTCTGAATCCAGATTTCTCATTGGTACCTGGATTCACCTCTTACTACACATGCGACTTAGGCTAGCTGGGTGAGCTGAATATCTCTGTTTCACCCCTCCAGAGCCCCCTCTGCACCCTGCTCTGTGCCCATGGAGACAGACTTACAAGGCTCTCCTCAGTAGGGCTTCCTTGCCTTCTGGCTTCCAGTTAGATTCAGCCAATGAGGGCATTGGCAGGAAATCAAAGCGGGAGGAAAGTGAGGGAAATAGATTTATTTCTACTACTTCCTCCCTGCTTAGTTGTTGCCTGGGCTGTGTCCTGCCAAAGGCTGCAGCTCCTGTCAAGAGTCCTCTCCACATAGCTATCCATTCCCAGTTCTGGTAAAGGGTCCCTCCACTTGTCCCTTCAACCTTGTAAGTGGTCACATTTCCCTGCTGATGCTAATTTACGATGCTGCTGAATCCTTCGGTGTTTCTCTAACCCTGTTACCCAGCTTGAGCGTGTCATCTGTTTCCTGCCAGGATTTTAACTGAGAGCAAACAGCACACCGGGGTAGCACATATCCTTGTCAGTTTTCTCATATTATTGAGAATGCTTTTTGGCTTTCATTATAATAATGATTTTGGCAATTGATGTAAGATGGGCATTCTACATTATGTTCAGGAAGTATCCTTTGTGATGATTTTCTGAGTTTTATCAGGAAGGGTTATTCATTTTATCCTCTGTACTTTGACGTATATATAGATGTGGCCATCTAAAACAATAGACTTAGATGGGATAAGTAACACTGTTAAACTGTTATTTTGCTTAATCATGAATTGCTTTGAATAACTGGAAATTTTAGTAGGCCTTTATCACCCAAAGCCTCCCCCCCTTTTATTGTATTGTTTCCAACAATTTGGAATTCAGAAGCAAGTGACTTATCCAACATTTCAAGGTACCATTTTTTCGCTAGGCAGAGTTGGGGTGAGGAGAGTAAAAGAGCAAAAAGCAAGCAATAAAGCAGACCACAAAATAATGTCTAGCAATTATGTCTGAGCCAGAGTTAAGAAAGTATGAAATGGTTGGAATGGCTTCCTACTTTTTCTTTTATCCTGAAAAAAATTACTCTGTTCCTTCAATTGTTTTCTTATTCTAACTCTATCAATTTTGGATTTAAACCTGAAAACAGCTTGAAACCCTACACGATAAAAATCTTACCTATTTAATTATAATGTACATTAGATCATAAAACCTAGAACATCAACTTATAGCAATTGGTAATTCCACTATTTTACACCTGTTATGCCATGCTATATCATATTATATTAAGCACGGATTTTCATGTTGGTTCCCATGAAATGATTCCATCACAGCAGAATCCTGAGCACAATATCCCCTAGGTTAAGAAACATTTTACTTAGTATTTATATGAATGATTATATATTTGGTGTCAAGCACTTGAAACGTTAGAATAATAACCAATATAATTGCTGAGTCATTGACATATGGAAGCAAACACTATTAATTCTATCCCTGAAGAGTATGGCATTGAAAACAGAAGGCTTTTAAATTAGATTTTATTTGATTAGATCTGACTTAGTAAAAAAAAAAAAGAATCTGTAGATATTAAACTTTACATTTTCATTTAAAATTCTGTCAGGCAAATACCTAGTAAAGACAAAATGTTATTATTTCTCATTAAAGATAGCTACAGATATTAAAAAAGATTTAGCATTTGTTTGATGAGAGGCAAGTTGCTAAATTCCATAGCGGAGAGTTTACTGTTTGAGGTGTTTTCTTATTTATTATCCCATCTCACTTCCCACTCCCCAACTAAGAATGTTCCCACATCTGAACGCATGTGAGAATTCCATTCCCACAGTAAACTTGCCTCACTGCCTCTCCTTTCTAGTACTGTTTTGTGGTTTAGAGCTGAAAAACCAAGCGTGAGAACACATAGTATCTAGTAAAAGCCAGCATTACTGAATGAACTCATTAAAACCAAATGGGAATTGCAAACTCTGGAAATTAAAACATCTGAACATCTGTGAAAATTCAATCTGTGTTTCTTTGAGAAGAATAATAAATCTGATAGACTCTCAGCATAGCATCTTAAAAGAATAAACAAAGGCGCTTGATAAGTAAAATTAATTTGGCAGATGGTTCAATAAGTTAGGATCTGGGACAATTCTTGGAAAGTTTTTGTAATTTCTTTTGAGAAGTAAAATAAATCAAGAAAATTCCCAAGCAACAATAAAGTGAAACTGAGGAACTGCATTTACCAAAAGTGTAAGGGATGGAAAATGACTAACAACTAGATTATTTGTAAGGAAAAGAAAGAAAAGTCAACTGACATGTATTTTATCAGCAAATATTTTAAGTTTTCAGGGAAGTTAAAGTTTTGTTCTTAAATTTAAAGTTGTTTATTTATATAAGCTTTTTTTTTTTTACAAACTTCTCCCCCCCTCAAGAATAAGCCTCATTCAGTTGCTTTTCATCTCTCTCTCTCTCTCTCTCTCTCTCTCTCTCTCTCTCTCATATGCTTTTGCAATTGGCTTTTTCTCATAATGGCAAAATGAAATGTTTGTAGGATTTATCAAAAAGTCAGGTTTCTGTAGAATACATTCATGCACACACAAAAAGCATTGCATATTCTAGTGTTGCTGTGAACAGCACATTTAACTCTTACTATCTAGAAACAGCCAAATTCCTTACTCTCCTATCATAATTATTTATCATTATTCTCTCTATAACTTCCAAACTAAGCTGTGATTTCCTTGACCTCTACTCAATAATGTTTTTAATTTTTTCATGTGGTGGCAAATTTAAAAACAGTAAGAAAAAGATCATGATCAATTTTGCATGTTTTATGTTAGGGAATCTGATTCCATTACAAAAACCGTTGTTTCTCTAAGCCATAGTGTCAATGAATAGTACCAAGTACACCTGCATGGCTGGGCCCACACAATTGGGGGTCCCACACATCAGCTCCACCATGCCACCACACCCCCATTACTACACTTTCCCTTAAAAAGGGACTCTCGAGGACAAAAGGATGCTGACAATATTTTCCTTGACCTTTTATTTTGTTCTCCATGCTGTCAGATGCTGCAAATAAGGCTGTTTGGTGTCCAGTTTCAAGCAATCTGGTTTCTGAGCTCCCAGCTATAGATTTATCAAGTATGTCTCGTACTTTTATCGAAACCATCTGGAAATTCAAATGCAAGGACCTGCTTCAAGCTATGCGAGGCAGCTCTCCATGAGGATACCTCCACTCCATTCACTTTTACCCAGATGCTATTTCCATGCCTGCTGCCTCTCCAGTTGCAAGTTCCAATGTTGTCATCTGTGTTGCCATTTTTTAGGCATCTAGACTCTGGGCTGAGGTTGAGATTGAACTTCTGGGAGAATTCACTGTTTTCCCCATTCATATCTTCTCTTACACAGGTAAAGCTGTGTCCCCCTTTTCTCCTCCTTCCTCTGTCACCCCAACTCCAGCTTCCTCCAACCTCTTTCTAGACAAACTTGATTCCTTGCCAAAGTTTTCACAGTCTGTATCTTACTTTGGGAAAGGAAATAATAGAGTAATGCTGACTTTAGATACAGAGTATTACCATGTAGCATTTAAATAGGTGATGCTATCTATGTATGATCAATTTTTGTGGGGGTATTTTGTTTCTTGTTTTTTTTTCAGTTTTTAATTTTTTTACAAAAGTGATGCATGCACATTGTAAAAATTGAAAGTGGCAAAAAGGGTAGAATTAAAAGTGCAATTAAAAAAAATTTTTTTTTTAAAGTGCAGTTTCCTCCAACCCGTGGTTCCTACTCATGTAGTTCTTTACCTCAGAGGAATCTCCTGTCCTTACCATGTTTCCCCAAAAATGAGACCTAGCTGGACCATCAGCTCTAATGCATCTTTTGGAGCAAAAATTAACATAAGACCTGGTATTATATAGTATTATATTATACCCGGTATTATATTATATTGTATTATATTATATCAATTATATTATATCAATTATATTATATTATATTATATTATATTATATTATATTATATTAGACCTGGTCTTATATTAAAATAAGACCTGGTCTTATATTAATAAATTATATTTTTGCTCCAAAAGACACATTAGAGCTGATGGTCCGACTAGGTCTTATTTTTGGGGAAACATGGTAGTTTCCTATATGTATATTTCTAGAGACAGATAAAAGATATGCATATCAAAGTATACATATATATGATTGTTTTTACATATATGCTAGCATGCTATATATTCTCTTTTTCATCTTGCTTTTTTAAGTTAGTGAAATATAATAGAGATAATTCCATATCAATATCACAGGTCTTATTCTTTTTAAGGGTTAAAAAGTATTTTGTTTAATAAATATATCATATTTTAAAAGCAATCCTTCACTGATGATCACTGATGTTGTTTCCAGTGTTTTTGCAATGAAAATGACGCAGTGAGAATCCTTATGCATTTGTCTATACAATAACAGCAGAAAATTTGAAGGGAAGTCACTGGGTCAAAAGATACGTGAATTTTCAATTTTGATAGACATTGTTAAATTTCCCACCCAAGAAATCATGCCAATTTATTTATATTCCTTCCAACACCTTGCTTTTCTCAATCTCACAGACTCTGTGTATTTTTTGATAAAATAATTGGAACTTAGTGAATGTAATACATGAAAACTGTTATTTCATTGTTAAGCCCTAAGAGAGCAAACAGGTAAACTGTGATCTTCCTAACAGAGTGGCTAAGCATGATTACTGAGTCCTCCTGATTCCTCCTAATGCCAGTTCTCACTAGCTCTCTGTGCCTTCAGGCTAGTTATTTTACCATTCTAAGCCTTATTCTCCTTGCTTTCATATCAATAATATTAGCTTATATGTAAGTCCCATTTTATCAATTCAATCTTTACAGCAAATCTATAAACTAGCTGTTAGTATCTTCATTTAACAGATGGGAAAAATAGTTCCCTCATCTTTTAGACTGAGAGGAAAGTGCCTTTTTATGGGACATTATGAGAATTAAATGATAAACTGCATGTAAAATAATTAGTACAATGTTTAGTCATAATTCAGTATACATTATTATTGTTTTACTAACAAGGACCCAGGAAAAAAACTGTATCACTATAGATATAAAAATATATCCTAAAATGTTAGAATATTTCATTTTCTTATTGTACTGAACTTCCAAAAACTAGAATAAAATTCTTAATATTAATTTCTAAGCTGATGAATTTTTGCCTACTTCTCCAGATATCTCTAGGTTTAGCTACTAAGTTTCAATAAAATTAACTTAAATTCATTGATTAAAAAACAAAATGCTAAACTCACTCATCAGAAGTAGCACAGCCTATTGCAAAATAAAATAAAATTTCAAAATAAGAAATCCACAGATTACAAATTTCTTCTTTTTTAAAAAGAGAAAGATCTAGTACTTCTATACCCAGAATTAACAAATGATGATATTTTTGTAATTTTTGCTTTAGTTAATTTCTATATACCTAAATGATTCAACACTACAAGGATGAATTTTTTTCTCTCATCTGTAGAGAAAACTCTTGTCCTGCCCTCAAAGCAACCCATCATGAATTTAGAGCATATCCAGGCTCTGTTTTCATTTATTCACATATATTTCATTCTGTAACTTGTTTTTTAAATTAAACATATGTATTTTGAGAGTTATGTAAAATCGCTCCTTTTGAGATTAAATTTCTTTATCGTGGCTTGTAATGTTAGAGATTTGAATAGTTTCTGAATTTTACTATTATAAGAAATGCTACAATTAACATTCTTGGACATATTTTCTTATTTCTTATTTATTATGTTTACCTAGAAGCCAAATTGGTGGGTTATTGGGAATTTGTTATTCATCTTTACTAAATTTAAAATGGTTGAATTATTAATAGTTCTACTGAAAGATATGACAGTTCATAGAAATGTCCTGTTTTGCCACTTTCTAATTGTGTGATCTTGGACAAGTAACTTTAATCATATGAATTCCAAGATTTGCCATCTGTGAAATGGGCATCATAATAATACTGCCCTATTAGAATTTGACAATTAAGGAAATTATGGATGTACAGAGTGCATACACCTAAATCAAGGTATTGCTGGAAAGATAATAAGCATTTACCAGTACTATATCATATTATTGTTATAGTTTTAGTGGTAGTAATTAATGATCATTATAATTTTTAAGCCATAGTGTTTATTTGGAAGACCAGTAATTGATCGAGTTTAGATCATAAAATTTAAAGATTGACAGAAGCGTGGCACTCCAAGCCTTAAGGCATATGAATAATTGTACTCAATTATTTTTTTGACTGTTATGACATTTTCAGTTATACAATGTAAATATAAAATATATTTGTGTCCATTTTACAGGAAATAAAAATAGATCTACTCAAATGACAGATAGTCAATCTATAGATTCCTCTGGAACCTGGGAGATCAGGGAGATCAGTCATGTTAACACAGAGGCCTTATTCAACTTTTCATTTCTCCCCAATCCCAGCTCCAGGCAAGACTACAGCTTTAAGTTATGCATACTGGGGGTAGGGGAAGGGACGGGTAGGTGGGGAAGACTGAGCAGGGTAGGAGGTAGGCTGATTGCCAGATTCCCCAGGGTAATAGAGAAAGCGTCTTATTATAATTTAATAGACAGTCTTATGCCAAAAATGTTTCCATAAATAAATACAAATGTTAGTTCTTGTTGAAAAATACAAATCAGATGGTTCCAATGTTTTAAAGCTTACTTGAAATACCTTAGGTAACAAGCACAAACATTTATGTGTGTACATATATACATTTAAATATATACCAAATTAGGCACACAGAAAATGTTTTATAAAATGGCAAATTGGACTCTCTACCAGCATCTTGACATCAAGCTGAAATTCAAATGAAATAATGCACCCCTGGAGGAACTGCAGGAACTTTCATCACCACAGCAAGTATTTATTAGACCTTTTCTTAGGTTGCATTTAAACAATCACAGACACAAATAGACAGAGACAAACATCTGGTCTGTCGGGCTGCATCATTCCTATTCCAAAATATTAATCTTCTACTTAGAGGGCATCAAAACAATCTTCGACAGATTAAATATGCCAGTATCTTAATCAAAGTCTAGCTTTTCTATATCAAGTAGAGCTTTCTTTCCTACTGCTGAGGCAGGAATTACAAAATTCTCTGAGAATTCGGATGTTGGAGTAAATTGTAGAGAACTGTGGTGAAGCTGACCTAAGACCATCCATTTCTTCTAAAACATCTGTGGAACATAATGGTTCTCTTTGGATATTAGTTGATTGACATCGATGATAAACACATACAATTTGCTTTATTAAAGCTTTCCTCACATAATCAAAATAGTTTCTGAGCTATGGTGGCCAATTCACTTTTAAACAATGTATTCTTAGGAATGAGAGACTGTATTTTAAGATCATTGGCTGATCTAGCAAATTGAAGACTTTTCCAAATACAATGTAGATTGATGACAGATCTCATATTTGAATTGTAGGGACAATTATGATTTAAACATTATTTTTTTTATGGAGAAGAAAATGTCAATGAGAATAATAATCATAATGTTTGTCATGTGCCCTGTAACTGCCACCTAAATCTTATTTATAGAAATACATAATAATAAACCCCACGAAGTAGTTTACATCATTAAACAATTTGGAGGTGGTCAGAGAGCTAAGTAATGGCAAAGTTGGGACTTAGGGGCAGGTACCATCTTCTGCCTTAAGTAAAGAATCTCTTTTTCTATTGGGGAGTCATTTATAATTTATTCCCAAATTAAATGATGTGCTTAATAAAATGGCATTATGGCCCTCAGGTGTACTTTTTAATTGCTTAGAATGAGGTGCTAACAACACAAAATAATTTATGTAACTTAATAGTTTGTATAATTATCTCACAACTTGACGTGAAGCACTGCAATAACTTAGTAGAAACTCTTATTGCCAAAAATTGGGGAGGTGGGAAACAACAAAAAAACAAAAACAAAACGCAGCCCAGTTCCATTATACTGATAGCAGTAGCTGGTGCTAATTTTACAAACATATTTCAGAACCTCAGGAAGGGAAGACTAATGTATTCATTTACAATATTTAAATATCTAGTTAGGTCTGCCAGGCACAGTAGTAGGTGATGTACATGAATAGGTGTGTCTTCTGCCTTCCGAGGGCCTTGCAGTCTAGTAAAGCGAAGTGGAACTTAAATATGCTCGCCCAGGCCTAGGAGCCGGATGTACATAGATGGAGGATGTACTTAGAGGTTGTGGGGTGCTTATAAGACAGACCTCCCTGGACATTTTTAAGGCTGGAATGAACGTTTTCCAGGCTGACAGTAGAGGAAGCAGCATACCCAGGACTCCCACGGGCAGGGAAGAAACACTGGAGGATGTTCTTGATCTCTAGGGACAGATGCGGATATAGACTTGATGAAAGATGATGGCAGGAGAGGAGACAAGAGCTATAGGCTGACCTAAGATTCAGAGCCTAATCTGGGACCAGAAATCAAACCCACGGTGGTGCGGTTGGCAACTCCAATCTAATCCTTAGCAGGCGCGCACACACACCCACCCACACACACAAACACACACAAAGTCATCTATTAAGGGCTCGGGAGCAGAGGCTCAGAAGTGAGACGGGTGGTTGTATGCTATGTTAGGTTACTTACTGGGACAATGGATTTTTTTTATCATATACAATATTATATATAACAATATTATATACAACAATTATATATAACAATTATATATAATCCATGGGAGGCTGAAGCTGAGGAATCACCATGGCAATGACTCCAGAATGTTTGTGAGTAGGACAAACTTAGCAAAGTGAGGGCCAGAGGCAACTCCTCATACACAGGAGACAAATACCAGCAGTTTTCAACTCTGGCTGCACAATAGACTCACCGGGGGAACTTTAAATAGACACTAATACAAACCTCTGACTCCCAGAGGTTCTGAGCTAATTGCCTCGTGTGGGGAGAAGGGCAGGCATTGGAAGTTTCATTTCTTTCTGCTAATAAATAAGCTTTCCTTTCTTTGAGTCATTTTAGGTTCATAGCAAAACTGAGTGGAAGAACAGAGATTTCTCATACACCACCTGTCCCCACACAGACACAACCTCTCCTTCTAGAAAGATCCCACTTTGCACAAGGACACTGGTTATACATGATGAGCCTACACTGACATATCATTCTCACCCAAGTCCACAGAGCACATGAGGACCGAGTCTCAGTGTTGTACATTCTATGAGTTTTGACAAACAGACGATGGCATGTATCCATCATTGGAGCATCAGACAGATTGGCAGGTTTTTTAAAAGCTCTCTTGGTGAAAAACTGCTCTAGCAGGAAGAAGCCACAAAGGTAGGCTTGATATCCAGAAGCTGCCAGTTGATACAGTCAACGAAATCACAATAGGTCCATCACCCTCTACGTAGGAACTGTAACCTTTAGGCGATAGCAGAATAGTATTTCTGAATATTCGCTGACTAGTACAGGGAGTAGAGTGATCCCTTTCTGGAAAGTTGTCATTGTTTGTGGGAAGGGACAGGGGCAGCCTACAGAGGATAAAAATGTTCCCAACGGACACTAAGGCTGGAGTTTGGATAGAAAAGAACTTTCTGATAGCAAATTTATGTGTCATCATGGAAGAAGATGTTTGGAACTCAAGACAGATTAGATTTAGAATGCTACCTTTGTCAAGATGTATTATTACCTTGAACAATGTATCTGACTTCTCTGAGTCAGTTACTTTATTTGAGAAATGGAAACAATAGTGCCTAACTTGAAAGCTCATTCTGAGGATTAAAGTTATTACATAAAGTTTATCATATTCCCAGTTTTTGCAGATAATCCAAAAATGGACTCTATTATACTTTATATTAGTCACAACTAAAGAAGAGCATACGAATAATTTCTTAGTGGTATAATATAGACCAGAGAATAAGGAGAGTTCAAAAGCAGGGAAAACCCTGGTAGTGGAGTGGTCACACCATCCTGTAAATCTGCAATTCTTAAAAAAAAAAAGCCCTTTTTTCCTCTTCATTTTCTCCTCACTTTGTCAGAAACACCATCTCTCTTATGCATCTTGGTTAAGAAGAGACATCTGGTTTTGCATAAGCATAAATCAAATGATTTGTGACAATCTGTTATCCACAAAAAGGGCATTTCTTCATCTTACTCAACACAGATAAGAGAAACTACTGCATGCCAAATCCTTATTCTCAAAAAGAAAAGGTTATTTGTCTATATTTTATGTTACCAAAATACTACTGAAATGAGTTAGCTGGTGAAAAGGAAGACTTTGTGGTGCCTGGTGAATTTAGGACCTAAGGGTAAAAATACAGATCTATGATATTATTTCGGAATATCATTAAGAATTAGGTGTACTTCATAACCAGTAGGTGTCACTGCAGGCATTAAACACAGTTGTTTCTAGAGAACTTGGTCCCATAAATGTTGGTGTAATTTAATTGGTAGAATGCAGTTATGACAGGCATAAAGGATATTTATTCTAAAAAGCAATATATTTTATCATGGTCATGAACTTGTAAAAACATTGGCTTAAGGAAGCTAAAGTGTATACTTTAAATGGACTTACTTAATACAATATACAGCATAAGTAATAGAATCTTAAGAGATTTTAAATATATACAGTGGGCTTTCCTGGATAAGATAAGGTTTGCTTTCAGAGTTATTCTATAGAGTCTGATTTATAGAACTAATTTAATGAGAATTCATAGACCCATTGCTACCTTCTAAATCTTTGTGCAATTGACATTTTTTCCCATAACGTTCCTATAAGGTTTGTTAGAGAAGGAAATTAAGAATTTTAACTTGAATTACATTAGTTACCCTCTTTTGGGTTTCTTTGGCCCTTTAAACATAAAGTCACTAAGCTCTTTTAGAGAAGCACATTTTAGTGGATTCCAGGCATCTCACACAGAGAAATCTCGGCCATAACAAAACACTGATCTCTGTTGCATTTCTATCGTGGTTTCAGAGTTGATTCATTAGTACAGTGCTGCTGGTATTGCTGAGTTGAACTTTTGAACAGAGTATTCTCAATAGAAATCCTCACACTTTGAAATTAATTTGCCTGCTGGAGGTGTTGGTGGTTCTTATTTATGCATAATTTAAGGGCTAGGTGTGTGAATGTGCCCCTAGCGACTATTTCATTGGCTCCCTTTTTACAAATTGAAACTGATGGTGGTGGTTGTGGTGCTTTTCAAGTGTGACTTGGGGGCAATCTAATTTACCTAAGCTGTTCAAAGGTGAACTCAATCTTTTCAATCATAAATTAAAAATCTATTCTAATTTTCAAATTAGAAACAGCACAAATTACATGTCTGCAGGCCATAAGGATTCTCCCATCCTGGCCTAGCTCTGTTGATTTCATCAGGATAGACGAGACATTCCCAGACACCCTGTGTTTTAACATGTCCCTGTAACATCTAAAGTATTTTAGGAATATCACATTGCTTTTTTTCCTATGTATACTAACAAGAACTTTGTGTTTCTTGCCCTTTCGTGTTTAAGTAAACCCATCTATGATAATATTTTTGACCTGTTAGGTTACTAGACTGTCACGTGAACAGGGTTTCTCTGAAAGACATGACATTATAGACTAAAAATCCAGGCCATTGAAAAATACTTAACAATGTCAGTTATGTGTCTTCTTAACACATAACAGTACATCCGCGTTAACTATGAGATGTAGACTTTGCTGTCTGTGAAGCCTACATTCTAAACCTACATTATAGAACTTATAATGGAGACAACAAATAGACAAGAATGTATGTCAATCAACAGCAGGACACACAAATCACTGTCTTTCTAGTGTTTGTAGTAATATCTCTATGTGAAGTCTGTTGATGCAAAGGCCATTCTCCCAGATATTCTAAAATTTACACCTGTATGAAATGGACTTCAGAGATCAATATATTTCAATCATATCACTGTGGCACCTGTGGCCTTCTTTTTACCTTAATTCATTTTGTTGGGATGCCTTTGGATTTCATTGAGGGCCATCATAGAAAATGTTACTTTGGAAACTTGATGTGTTGTGTAAGGACGTTGTTGAAAATGCTGATTGTTGTGTTTCGTGGGGTTCCAACTTTCAATATTTTGGTCAATATGGCTTTCTTCTTCTGAGCTCTTTATAATTCTTTTTATTTAATTTTATAACACAGTACTAGTTTAACCACCAGCTTCCTCTCCACCTCCCCAAGTTCAGCTCATGAGGAAGCATAGAACCAAAATTATGGTTCTGTAGCAAGTATAACGGTCTTAATGGTTTACATTTTTATAACAACTTCATTCCTAAGCACTCTTGGTTTGTTTTCATCTATCTCACTTATGTTTACTCTCATCTTGCTATATTACATACATATATATATATATATATATATGTATGTATATACACACACACACACACACATATATATGTGTGTGTGTGTATACATACATATATATATATATATATATATGTATATTCTTGTAGGTGCTGGGACTTTGGGGACAAAGTGAAGTGGGGTGTAAATAAAATACAACATAAATAAGCAGAATATGTCTTCAGAATTGACCTATATTACACTTAAAATCCATGTAGCTAACCACACCTTAACCACTAGAGTTTACAGTAAAGGTCTGAGGGATACCACCCACAGTTAAAAGGCAAAAGAAAGAACACAAAGATCCTACCACAGTACTTAAATTTTTATGCTGTCTAAAATTGTAGGAATTGAGTTTGTAGGTCTGTTTTAGGGTAGAACGCATGCAGCAATTCTTTTTCCAGGTAATTGAACACTACAGTGTTAAGACTTTCTCAATTCAAAACAAGAATATCTGTTTAACTAGAAAAGGCGCTCTTGTGAGTAGAATTATTAGGTTGGTACAAAAGTAATTGTGGTTTTTGCAATTCTTTTAAACCGCAATTACTTTTGCCCCATCCATTGTTGGAGTTTCAGATGTATGCAGAGATACCTTAAATTACTTTAAAACCAATGAACAGAAAGAATGAGTGTGAGGCTGAAGATTGAAGCATCTGAATGATAAAAGCAAAGAACTGTATTGAGCCAGAAATGAGTTACCTTTCTAGGCTCAGAATATGGTTTGCTGGGTAACCCTCTGAATAGAGGTGATGAAGGCTGATCTGGGTGAGAGAATGACCAGAGGGCTGGGGTAAGGGGAAGTGACTCACTTAGGTCCGTTTCATCATTATGGTTTTGTTACTTGATTTTGGACTCGGGGTATTTTGGCAAAATTTGTTAAAACTGAGACAGGAAATTAGTCTTCATTTATAAAGCATTTGAATGGTTTTGGAAATGGGAAAGATATTGTCGAAATGAAAGTAAAAGATTTCTTTCATTTTGGTAATAAAACAAGTCGTATGAATGATGGCTATACAAGTGCTCTTAATAATGAAATCCCTATGAAATATTTACTGTTGTATTGACACATTAGATGATCAATTGATAGGAGCCTTTATCTCGGAAGGATTTCTATATTTCAAGATTTTTTCTCCAAATCTTAATTTTATATGATCAGTTTTTATTCTTCTTGTCTTTATTTTACAAATTCCCTGAAAATATTCACCCTAGCCTGCATACATTTCTTTAGAATTAAAAAACGAAAACTGGTTTTTAAAAATTGCACCTTAAAAAATTTATGTTAAATTCTAAAATTGTAAGAAGAGTATCATATGTGAAAATTTGACACTTTAATCTGAAATTATATGTCCCTACTTCTCTCATTTTGTAAACGTAGTAAAGTCAAAAAGGGAGAAAAAGCACATATTTGTTATTTAGACTGATATATGATCAAATGAATACAGGAGCAATATATTAATTTGAATTTGGGTTTTGACTTGAAATATGTTTATTCCTTTGGCATATGGATACATTTAGTCGTTACAATTTGTCATCTGAGAAGATAGGTCAGCAATCCTTTGATTTGGAAGCCATGCATTCTTCTCAATGACCCACCAAAATTTTGTGTTTAGCTGCTTTTATAAATGACAAAGTACAGGCCACTCTATTTAAGCGAACAAATCACAATTATTTACTGAATCAATGGCAAAGTTAAATTTGTATTTATCTCATCTCTTTCAGTCCCACAATATCATTTCAACTGTGGGATGATTATATTTTTAAATACTCATGTGTATACAGCATGATACATGAAAATTTACTATGACTTAGCTGTAATAGAATAATACTTCATCTGGAATTAGGTCTGGATTTGAATTTTTACCCTCCGCTTACTAAATATGTAATCTTGGGAAAATTAATTTATTTCTGAGAGTCTCAGGAATCTCTTCATAAGGCTATTATGAGAACCAAATGAGAAAACTTATGGGAAATGCCTTGCAATTTTAAATGCTAAACAAATGGAAATCCCTTTCTTGTGTCTTTCCAAATCACTGCTGCCACAGTGAATGAACCATTTTTAATTGAGATTCATCATTTAGGTGAAATTATATCAATGTAAGCAGAACTGTTGAGTCTAACCTGGACAGCTATTTTGTCATTCTTCATATCTTGTGTAAATAGTGTACATTTACATTATTGAGAGAAGAATACAAGCTTGGAATCTAAAAACTTGCCAACATGATTTTAATTTACTTCAAAATGTAAAAGTGTTTGAAGTTCAAAATATACAATTTAGAACTTAATTGTAAGGCTCTTTATTGTTTTCTATCGTTTTCACCTGAATCTAGTTTCTCTATATAGACTGTAAAGTCAGAGAAAGAGAGAAATCATATGCTTCCAATAGAAGTCTGCAGTCCCAGACTTATATTAATAGTTTTATCCTCAATAAATGCCCGATGACTGATTGTGTGAAAATTTTAATAATTAAGCTCTTAATACTGAAAGGACAGCAGGGACGCTGATAGTATTTTCAGAAAAATAGATTCTATTTCCCTAGGTCACTTGATTCCATTTGGGAGTTTCAAGGAACATAACTCTATACAACTTCCATATATTTTGCATTACTATTCTCTAAGAGGATTTACATGAATAACATTACATATCATTTGATTTGTGTGGCACAGAGAAAAAGAATCATTCCTTAGTTTTGTTGTCTTCATGGTCTTACAAGTTCACAAAATCATTTGAAGGGATGAGACACAGTAGATTCATAGCAATACTGTATTTTAAGAATATGAAGATGCCTTGAAAATCGTGCCAACGGGAAACAGTGATATTTCTAGTCCCATTAATCTTAAGGCTCTCCTATTAATTTAGGTCCAAGGAACTTAGCTAATACATTTTCCATGGGTAGGCATCCTAAATCGTTTCATATGTATACTATAAGAATGAATGTTTGTCTGTGGAAAGTGGTAGAGTTTTAATGGTAAATGAAAAAGCTTTTTATTTCTTCCTTTTCAAGCAAAGTAAGGACTTTTAGAACTTAGGCCAGTGTCTTTTATTTTTTGCCCCCAAAGACTGAGCCAATCAATTACTAAAAATTAAGAACATTTTAACAATATCCACCTAACAACAAACATAACAAAAATTCAATAAAAATTACTTTACCTCTCGGGGCCCTAATCATTCTCCTCCAATCTTATCTTTGTACCCACCACTGGTCGGTGTTATATTCACTCAACTTTCAGCTCTAAAATGTACCAACTAGATGATCTCTAGGCCCCTCCTTCCAAGTCTGATAGTCTCAATGAGTTAGTTCACTTATGCATAATTTTCCAAATGTTTCAATAAAAGCTTGTTGAATCAATGTAGATGTTTGAATATGAATATGCAGATGGTTGGCACCATATGCTCAAACATCTGGATATTTGACTCAATTTTTCAGTTGTTAAAGGTGTTTAATTTTTTGAAGATACTGTCTGAATCTGAACTTCTGATTTAATTCCAGAATGGTGGAACGGTAGTGTTAACTGCTCACTAAGGAAAACAGTTTACCTGAGCCACAAAGAATTAACAAATCAGAAAAGATTTCAGCTACTTTTCATTACCTTTTAATAACAAACATTTAAAATTAGTACCAAAGGATTAAGTACCATTATTCAGTGTTGCAGTTCTGCACATCTGCTCGCTCCACTTCTTACTCATCATTGCCATACAGTAACTATAGAAATGGGAGTCTGGCTTTTATTAACAAAATGAGAGAAACCTGTGCAGTAATAAGAAGGTAGCCCACCTCACACTTAACAGTAGTTGTAAGACCCAAATACCTTCAGGGCTTTTTCCTTTATGTAGAAGTTCTTTCTTTGGTACACATAAACAGGCCTACATACCAAAAACATACAGTCATCGACTACAGTCACTAGATGAGAATTGGGCCTACAGCCATACCACCAACAGACTACAAACTTGCCAAGGCTCACAAAGGGGAGTCAGGCCAGTTTTTCTCTGGATAAGTTAACTCTGAAATATCAGGTCAAGAAAATAACAGGATGTCAGAATAAACCAATTCCAGAGAGATGAAGTCTCCAAGATATAATCATATTCTACAGTCCCAGTTTGAAGGGGTGTCATCAATTTTTCAGACTAAATCTAATTCATGTAACCTTTCTCAGCAGCGACGTCTTTAATCTGGGTTTTGTCACTCTACGGGCAGATTGCTTTCATGAGCAGTCTTAAAATTTAGTGATTTTTTTTTTTCTTAAATTTTAGAAATTGAGCTTGCTTAACCAGTTTACCGATACTTTATCTTCTTTTCTTTCTATACTATATATTTTACCCCCTACCTGATACTATCCCCCCCCACCCCACCCAAAGCTCTCCTGATACACCTTCCAGGAAAACCTTGACACTGATATACCTTCCAGCTGTAGCGCTCTCCCTAAGGCTTTGTTTCTTACTTGTACTTAGATGGAACTCAGTTGTCTAGTCATTTAGCACAGGATCCCAAAACTAAAATCATTCAGGAGCTAGTGATCATGATACATGAGAAAAAATTCTAGATGCTTTCCCAAAAAGATTACATTAAAAAATTGCATTCAGGGGGACCACCAGTCCAAGATGGCAGTGTAGGAAGTATCTGACTTCACCTCCTCCCAGGAACATACCAAATATACACTTACATATGAAGCAATTCCTCCTGAAGAAGAACTGAGGACTAGTTGAATACTTTCGCACAATAAACAATAGAGAGACCACATAGAGTAAGGTAGGAAAGATGAAGACATGGTAACCATGGGAACCCCACCCTCAATATGGTGACTTGCATTTGGGAGGTGTATCACTGAGAGGCCCACATGCAGACTTGTCTGCAATGGGGCACGGCTAAAAAACAGCAGTTCAAAGGGCTGTTTGAACTTCATATTTAGGCTATCTGTGAAGAAAATCTACTTACTGACCCTTAAGCATTTGCTAAACGGGTGGGGAACTGCTGGAACTCTCCTGGATCAGAGGCACAGCTGAGGGTCATTGTTTACGTTCCTTTGCAACCTGGATAGCTAGGAGGTAGCTCAGTCCAAGCACTCTAGCCACACTTCAAGGCCACCCCAGTATGCCCTGGGCTCACACAAGCTACAGCAATAGCCAGCTACTCTGCCAGTGAGGCCCCGACACTGCACGCCCCATGACATCTCAGCTGTGCCTGCTTCAGCTCCAGCTGGCCTGCCAACGCTGGTGGCAAACTCAGTGCACATAGGGGTTGCTACTACACAAGGCCACTCCTTCCACACCAGAAGAGGTAGCTGCTTTGCCTGCTTCACACAAACAAATACAGAAAGTCAAACAAAATGAGGAGACAAAGAAACATGTTCCAAATGAAAGAACAACATAAAGCTCCAGAACATAACTCCAATGAAATTGAAATAAGTAATTTACCTGATGAAGAATTCAACGTAATGGTGATAAAGTTCTCACTGAACTCTGGAGATTAGAGGAACACAGTAAGAACTTCAACAGCAACAACAACAACAACAACAAAATAGAAAATATATGAAAGAAACAACCAGAGCTAAAGAATACAATAACTGAAATAAAAATATACCAGATGGAATCAATAGCAGATAAGATGATACAAAGATAACAAATTAGCATTCTGTAAGACTGAACAGGCACCCAATCAGAACAGCAGAAAGAATTAAAATAGTGAGGATTATTTAAGGGACCTCTGGGATTACATAAAGCACACTAACATTTGCATTATAAGGGTCCTGGAAGAAGAAGAGAGAGAAAGAAGACAAACTTATTTGAAGAAGTAATAATTGAAAATTTACCTAACCTGAAAAAGAAAAATACATCCAGTTCCAGGAAGCATAGAGAAACCCAAAGAGATCCACACCAACACATAATGTAATTGAAATGGTAAAAGTTAAAGAGAAAATCTTGAAACTATCAAGAGAAAGACAACTTGTCACATAGAAGGGAAACCCCATAAGGCTATCAGCTGATTCTTCAGCAGAATAGGTAGCTGTTTTGCAGGCCCGAAGGGGTGGCAGGATATATTTAGTCCAAAAAGGAAAGACTTACAACATAGAATACTCTACCCAGCAAGGTTATCATTCAGAATTGAAGGAGAGAAAAAGTTTCCTAGACAAGCAAAAACTAAAGGAGTTAATCACCGTTAAGGTGACTTAACAAGAAATGTTAACAGGTTTACTTTAAGCAAAAAATAAAGGCCATAACCAAGAATAAGAAAATATATGAAAGAAAAATTCTCACTGGTAAAGACAAATACATAGTAAAGGCAGTGGATTAACCCCCTAAAAAACTAGTATGAAGGTTAAAAGACAAACGTAACTAAGTTAACTATCACTAAAATAAGCAATTAGGAGATACACAAAACAGATCTAAAATATGGTATCAAAAATATAAAACATGGTAGAGTAAAAATGTGGCACTTTTAGAATATGCTCAAAATGAAAACCTTAGCCACTTAAAATATACTGCTACGTGTGTGTGTGTGTGTGTATGTGTGTGTATACACACACGTCAGTATTTATGAACCTCATGGTAACTACAAACCAAACCTTCAATAGATACATAAAAAATAAAAAGAAAGGAACCCAAACATTAAAAATAAACAGCAAACCATAAAGGAAGGGACCAAGAAAAGAAGAAAGGAACAGAGAATAACTACAATTAACAAAATGGCAATGAAGTAATCAATAATTATTTTAAATATAAATGGACTAAATGCTCCAATCAAAATACATAGGGCGGCTGAATGGATTAAAAAAAGAAAAAAAAACAAGACCCATACATATGTTGCCTGCAAGAGACTCACATTAGGTTGAAAGTCACACACAGACTGAAAGTAAATGTATATGGAAAAGATATTCCATAAATGGAAATGAAAAAAAGCTAAGGTAGCAATACTCATCAGACAAACTAGACTGCAAAACAAGGACTGTAACAAAGGGCAAAGAAGGGCATTAAATAATATTAAAGGGGCTAATCCAAGAGGATGATATAACATTCATAAATATTTATGCATCCAACCTAGCAGCACCTGAATATAAAAAAGCAAATATTAACAGACATAAAGGGAGGAATTGATAGTATTACAACAATAGTAGGGGAATTTAATACACCCCTTACTTCAATGAATAGATTATCCAGACAGAAAATCAATAAGTAAACATATATGAACATAATAGATTTATACAGAATATTTCATACAAAACTACAGACTTTACATTCTTTGAAATTGCACATTGAATGTTCTCCAGGATAAATCAAATCACTAACAAGCTTCAATAAATTCAAGAAGATAGAAATCATACCAAGCATCTTTTCCAAATAAAACAGCATGAAAATAGAAATCAATTACAAGATGAAAACTAGAAAAAAACAGAAACACGTGAAACTAAACAGCATGTTACTAAACAACAAATTGGTCAACAAAGAAATCAAACAGAAAAAAAAATATCTTGAGATAAGTGAAAATGGAAACACAATATTCCAAAATTTATGGGATTTTGAATTGGTTCAGAATTGGTTCTGATGGAGGTGCCTCTCAGTTTGCATGTCACTCTGTCAACAGTCTCTTGACTCCAGCCAACCAGCTCTTATCCCAGGTACAACAGAGCTTCCCTGCTTCTCTCTGAACTAAGGAAAAGCCTATCTTAAGACTCCTCTATACACAAACAGAATTAAGAGACTCTCCTCTCTGTATTACTAGGAAGCCTTCTGCATATTCTCATATCCCGGATAGCGAGAACCAAAATTACATATGACCCTCAGACTCCAATTCCTTTCTACATACTCCACATATGGACAATGAGCCTTCAGGACCCCACCACGATTTCCTAAACCTGGGACTTGTACAGTTACACCATTCACCACCTCAGGCTCTCAGTTCTGCAACGGCAGACCCGAGGGTCCCTGCCCTCAAAGCTTCTGATTCCATCCTACACACTACTCAGGAAACTTGGAACCTTCTACCGCATACCACACAAAATCGCAGGGGTTAATCGTTGATCAGACCCATCCTATATTATTCTGGGACCCGGATACATAAAATAGTAATACGCCATGCTAAGACCCCCTGAGGGCCACTCTATTAGCCTCCCAATATCACGCCATGGCCTCTGTGGCAACTTTTACTGGCTCAACCTCTGAAGTAGTATTTCAATTTTCTGTACATGCATATCTCCAGTTCCCCAGGGAAATTCATTGTCTGCGGGCAATTTGCATATCACTGCTGGCCTGCCAGTTGGTCGGGAACATTCACTATTGGCTTTCTGGCGTGATATTCACTTAGGTAGTGGAGATCAGCCCCTACCAGTCCCCATAATGGCCGCTATTTGGAAACACCCTGAGCCAAATGAGCGATCCGGCTCATTCCCCTTCTCGTTGGTTTGGTGATTGCAGCTCAGTTACAACTGAAACTGCCTGACTACCGGTTCCAAAGCCGATCATGAGTTATCAGGGGAAATCACTGAAGTCTAGGATGCTTGCCACAGTCCTCAGTCACCTACAGGACCGGATTATTTTTACACTTAAGAATCACCCAGTGCACATTCAAGTTTCCCCAATTATAACCAATGTCTTTGGCAGCTGTTGCTTATTTAATCGGGATTTTTTCCGAGGACCACACCTTGTATTGGCGGTAAACTTCAAGTTTAACCCCTGACGTTTTCGGTTTCCGATACAAACCCTACAGAAGGGATGGTTATACCAACGTTTTACACCAAATTAAGAAGGGGAAACATTGCTAACTCAGGAAAAGGAGTGAGAGCGGTTGTTTTCTGGGAAATGTAGTCTTGCTGGAACTGGCGGCCGCGAAGGACCCTGGGAACGGGTCTTCTGGCCTCTGTCGGCTCCTGTACAGCTCTAGTCCCGCCTCCCGGGACTAGCAAAAGCAGTTCTAAGCGGGGTAGTTCATAGCAATATAGACCTATCTATAAAACACACAAAAAATCCCAAATAAACATTCTAACTTTACACCTAAAGGAGCTAGAAAGAGAAAAACAAACAAAGCCCCAAATTAGTAGAAAGATGGAAATAAGAAAGATCAGAGTGGAAATAAATGTAATAATGACTAAAAAAATACCAAAAAAGATCAATGAAACTAAGAGATATTTCTTTGAAAAGATAAACAGAATTGATAAATTTTTAGCCAGATTTATCAAGAAAAAAAAAAGAGAGGGTCCATACAAATGAAATAAAAAATAGAGAAATGACTTCTGCTATCACAGAAATACAAAGAATCATAAAAGACTACTATGAACAATTATATGCCCCCAAATTGGACAATTTAGAAGAAATAGTAACTTTCCAGAAACATACAACCTTCTAAGACTAAATCAGAAAGAAACAGAAAATCTGAAGAGACCAACTAGTAATGAAATAAAAAAACAAAAACAAAAAACCTAACAAAAACGTCCAGAACCAGACAACTTCATGGGTGAATTCTACCAAATACTTAAAGAATTAATACCTGTCCTACTCAAAGTATTCCAAAATATAGAAGGGGAAGGAATTCTTCCAAACTCTTTCTTTGGAGCCAGCATCACCTTGATACCAAAACAAGAAAAGACAGTACAAAAAAGAAAAAAAAAAAAGAAAAAGAAAATTACAGGCCAATATTGCTAATGAACATAGATGCAAAAGTTCTCGAATAAGTATTAGCAAACTGAAGTCAACAATATCTTAATGACTGAGATATGGTTTGAGAAATGTGTCATTAGGCAATTTTGTTGTGCAAACATCATTAAACGCACTTACACAAACGTAGATAGTATAACCTAAGCTATATGGTATAGCCTACTGCTCCTAAGTTATAAGCTTGTACAGCATGTTACTGTACTAGACAACATGAAATTAAATTAAGCACAAGAGAAAACGAGGCAATCAAGAGACACAGTAAATTCGAGATGTAGGAGGCTGCTGCTGGTGTTACATGGCATACTGTTTTACAGCAAAATTTTTTTGTAAGTAGAAAGAGCATACTCTAAAATAAAGATAAAAAGTACAGCATAGTAAATATATAAACCAATAACACAGTCATTTGTTATCACGATCAACTATTATGTACTGTATATAATTATATGTGCTATACATTTATATGACTGTCAGAGCAGTAGGTTTGTTTATACCAGCATCATTACAAACATGTGAGAAATGTATTGTGCTATGTCACTAGGTGATAGGAATTTTTCAGCTCCATTAGAACTTTATGGAACCACCTTTTGTATGCTGTCCATTGTCAACTGAATCATCATTATACGGCACATGACTGTACATGAAAAGGATTCAATACTGTGATGAAGTGTGATTTATTCTAGTGATGCAAGGATGGTTCAATATCCACAAATCAATCAACGTGATATACCACATTAATAAAACCAAGCATAAAAATCGTATGATCATCTCAATAGGTGCAAAAAAAGCATTGAAAAAATTTATTATCCATTTATGATAAAAATTCTTAACAAAGTGGGAACAGAATGGAACATATCTCAACATAATAAAGTCCATATAGGTCAAACCTATAGCTGACTTCATACTCAATGGTGAAATCTTTTCCTCTGGGAACAGGAATAAGACAAGGATGCAAACTCTCCCCACTTTTATTCCACATACTATTATAAGTCTTAGCCAGAGCAACTAGGCAAGGAAAAGAAATGAACAACATCTAAATCCATCCCTATCAAAATATCAGTTATGTTTTTCATAGGGCTAGAACAAATAATCCTAAACTTTACATAAACCCATAGAAGAACTCAAATATTGAAAGCAATCTTAACAAAGAAGAACAAAGTTGGAGGTATCACACTCCCTGATTTCAAACTGCACTACAAAACTAGAATAAACAAAATAATATGGTACTGACACAAAACAGACACATACATCAATGGAACAAAATAAAGAGCCCTGAAATAAACCCATGCATATATGGTAAATAATCTACAACAAAGGAGGCAAGAATATACAATGGGGAACAATATCTTCAATAAATAGTGCTGGGAAAACTGGACAAATACACACAATAACATAACACTGGACTACCTTCTTACACCATATATAAGAATAAACTCAAAGTGTATCAAAGACTTAAATGTAAGACCTAAAACCATAAAACTCCTAGAAGAAAACATAGGCAATAATTCTTTGACATTGGTCTTAGCAACATTTTTATGGATATATCTCCTTTGGCAAGGGCAACAAAAGCAAATATAAACAAACGGGGCTACATCAAATTAAAAACCTTTTGTATAGCAAAAGAAATCATCAACAAAATGCAAACAGCAATATACTGAATGGGAGAAGATATTTGCAAATGATATATCCAATAAAGGATTAACATCCAAAATATATAAAGAACTCATACAATTCAACATCAAAATAACAAATAATCCAACTGAAAAAGGGGCAAAGTACCCGAATAGACATTTCTAAAGAACACATACAGATGGTCAACAGACACATGAAAAGATTCTCAACATTGCTAATTATTAGGGAAATGAAAATCAAAACCACAATAATGTATTACATCTTATCTGTCAGAACGGTCATTATAAAAAAGACAACAAAGAATATATGTTGGGAGGATATGGAGAAAAGGGAACCCTTGTGCACTGTTGGTGGGATTGTAAATTGGTGCAGCCACTATGGAAAACAGTATGGAAGTTACTAAAAAATAAATTAGTAAATAAAACTACCATATAGCCCAGCAATTCCATTTCTGGGTATTTACCTGAAAAAACAAACAAACAAACAAACCTGTAAACACTAATTTGAAAAGATATATGCAATGTTCCTTGCAACATTATTTACAGTAGCCAAAATATGGAAACCACTTAGGTGTCCATCTATAGACGGATGGATAAAAAAATGTGGTATATATAATATGATTCACCCATAATAAAGAATAAAATTTTGTCATTTGCCACAACGTGGATGGACCTAGAGGGTATTATCCTAAATGAAATAAGTCAGACAAATGAGATAAAAGACAAATGCCATATGATTTCACATACATGTGGCATCTAAGAAAAATAAAAATAAAAACAACCCCAAACAACAAACAAAACAGAAACAGACTCATGGATACAGAGAACAAATTGATGGTTCCCAAAGGGGAGCGAGGTAGGGGTTAGACAAAAAAGGTGAAGGGAATTGAGGTACAAATTTCCAGTTAGAAAATAAGTCATAGAGATATGCACAGCACAAGAAATATAGTCAATACCATCATAATAAGTTTGTATGGTGACAGATGGTTACTAGACTTATGGTGATGACTTTGTAAAGTACATGAATGTCAAATCATTGTGTTGTACACCTGACACTAATATAACATATGTCCACTACACTTTAATACAAAATTATCATCAATAGAAAAAAATACATTCAGATGTGATTTGTGAATACTAATTCCCCAGAGATGGTCTTACTTCTTGATTTCAAACTATCACCATGATCCTGAGGGTTCAGCTACATCAAACCTAACTGAAATAACAATTTTGCTCTATTAATTCGTCAGGTATTCCACTCCCATCATTTTTACCACCATTATCCCACGTCTAAACCTCTTTCTCTGAAGGAGGCAATGGTGTTTAGATTGTCTACTCTCCAGTTCTGTAGGCATCTTGCTGCCCGACGACCCAATAGGAGGAGCATATGTTGTTACTGTCACTAACTTTCAATGACTTTCAATTACCTTCTGATAATGGTACAATCCATGGCCTGACATTTCATCCCTATGCCTATTTCCCCCAAAGATTCTTCTGCTGTACTCCAGGTGAACTGGATAATTTAATTCTTCCTAAATACACTCCTTGCTTTCACACCTTTTAGATGACACTGTTTCCTCTGCCTCCAATGTCCTTCCTGATTATTTATCTGATATGTGAACCCAGGTCTTCAGATTCCTATCCTGTACCCTTTCAACAATCACATTCTGTCTGTATGTAAAGACAATTTGTGTCTCGTGCACATCAGTGAATGTGTTGCTAGAAATCTTGGTGGGGTAGGCAGAGTAAGGCATCCCCTTACCACTCTATTTTGGTGTGTATGTCCTAATCTCTGGAATCCGTGAATGTTACCTTGCACGGCAAAAGGGCTGTTTCTGATATGAATAAGGTTAAGGCCTTTGAAACGAGAGATAATGCTGGATGATCTTGGTGGGCCTCATCTAATTATATGGGTTTTTAAAAGTCAAGATTCCTTCCCAGGTGTAGTAAGAGAAAGATATTACAAAAGAAGGGTCAGAGAGATGAGACTGCTTTTGAAGACTGTGAAAAGCTGCCACGAAGAATGTAACTTCTAAAAAATCTGGAATAGCAAGGAAGTGGATTCTTACCAGAGCCTCTAGAAAGAAACAAGTCATGCTGTAACCTTCATTTCAGCCCAGTCAGATCTCTGTCAGACTTGTGATCTCCATAACTGCAAGATAATAAGTCTGTGTTGTTTAAGCCACTACACGCAAAATCATTATAGCAGCAATAGAAAATTAATCCATCTTGTCTAAATTCCAAAATTAGTAAAATGATGATAATTTGAAGGAAACTGGAATAGAAGATGTCTTAAGCTCCCTTCCAGTGGCAAATTTGCTATCTTAGGTTAAGCTATCTTGTTCTATCAGAGGCCAAGATATTACCTAATTAATGTGACAACTGAATATATACTAATGTGTTAATCAGTTTTATCCCATAAACTCAGAACATTTTCAGGCAATAAGAGAAATAAAACCTTTGCAAGATACTCAAGTCTACTATTTAAATAAAATCAATTAAATTGATATGGAGTGATAATTAATGTCAGTGATTAGGTGTGTTGTGCATATGAGTTGCCAAATGAAGATTTGCTAGTTAACCCTCATTTAACATATGAAGAAAATAAGTCTCAAAGATTATTGACCCACCCCACTACAGTCCCTGAGTTAGTGAACTCTTCCATGTATTCATTTATTCAATAGCTAGTAAGTATCTATTATCAGCTAGTTATAATTAATGGAAGATCTAGACTCTAAACTATGTCTGGTGCTGAAGAAAGGTAGACTTATATAAACACAGAGTTATAATCCCTGGACAGCCTGAAGTTTTGAGGAAGTCAGGCAGACCTGAAGTAAAAGCGAGACTTTAGGGAGAAAATTTTTATAAAAGTCATAGAATTAAAATGAAGGAGCCACTGAAGATAATTTTACACAATTAATGTTTTTTATTTAGGGTTGGCCTTTAGAGATTCAAGTAATCTCCTTGGAAGTATTTATTTAACAAAACTGCGATATTACATTAAATTGATATGGAGTTATATTAAATTGATATTATATTAAATTGATATGCTGTAGAGTGTGACAAATGCAGTATAAATTATGTCAGTTATAGTCCCTGCTTTTCTGAAGCTCATAGTCTCACTGCCTGTCAAGAAACATAGACATTTAAGATATAACTTTAAATTGCATGAGTGCTAAATGGACAAGTGTGCAAAAAGGCATTAATTAAATATCACAGATTTTTGTAAGAAGTGCTATTTACACTGAGACCCAAAGGATGAGGCAAAGAAGGTAGGGTTCTCTTTGGAGAACATTCTTCTTAAAGAATATTTTCCCTAAAATACTTTTTTCCTCTCTGGGGGTTGATTGCCTCAATGAATTAATATGCCAATTTCATCACTTAAGAGGTTTTAAATTGCAAGTAACAGAATGAAACAAAGCCAATACAGCTTTTATTCTCTTAACAAGTTTAGAAATAGGCAATCTCAAGGCTGATGATTTTAAGAGTTTAACAAAGTTGTCAAGGATCTAGGATGGTTTATCCTTCTCAACCATTCTCAGTAGGTTGGCCGTTCTCCTCAGGTCCATCCTGTCCTAAGATGGCTCCTTGAACTCCAGGATTCATGTTCTACTTCCAAAGGCAGGAAAAAAATGGGGAACAGAGTTTGCTTAATATGTATCTCTTTTCATTTTCTTCAAGAAAAAATTTTTTTCAAGAAAAAAAATCCTTCCCAGAAGCAACTTATTTTCTACCCTCCCCCTAAGAATATTTCCCCTTCTATGAAAGGCTATTACCAGGTCTTTTATAGGCTATACGATGCAGTTAATGATAGAAACTGGACGTATGTGACAAGACAAAGCAGGAAATTGCCTTATGAAGTAGTAGGTAGACTCACTATAACCAACATTGCCTCTCTTCTAGTCTCATCATATAAAAGACTTGAGACTTCAATTTCTTGGCTTCTAAGAACCAGTGGGTTTCTCATTCTATGTGATTTTCACAAAGCACTGAACTTCAGACAGGCTCCAGGAAGCTGCACGCACACTTCCTTGTGTACTTGTCTGGTGCATGTCATCTACACCAGTTATTTGCTAGTTCAGTCATAAACCAAAGGGAAAGCAACGTTGGACCAAGTCCAAATCATTCTTCTCACCAATCATTTAACATGAACCAGTCTTTCGTTGTCTGACCTAGCTTATTATCCAGAAATCATATGGCTAGTCCTTGCTGCAAAGAAGATTGGGTAAATGAGTAACTGGCATTTTCAGACTGTACTGTATGTTTATATGGAATGGGGGGGAAGAAAGTGACTATTGGTTATTGGTTAGGCAACCAACAGTGTCTGAGATCCCATACATAGTTTTAGAAACCAATTAAGAAACATTATTTCCTTCATAATGACCATCATGACGATACGATGGGGGAAAAAAATCTTAATGTTTCTCAAGAAAGTGATTTCAGATTAGAGTTTCTTAAGCTCCATAAGAATAAATTCTATATACTACATAATGTTTCTAAGTAAAGTCTACATAGTCCAAGTTCTTTCTGCTGTTTTCCAAGCCTACCGTAGATAACTCAGGCATGGAGAAATTTTTACTGCTGTGTGGTAGTAGACAGTGGATTCGCAGTTTAAGACAACTGACACTGAAACTTATTTTCAAATATAAACTGAAGAATGAGGTGGCTGTGGCAGACACTACAGCAAAATAGTTTGCATTCTGTGTGGTGTTACAATTGCCCACAGAGCCTCTGTGCATGATTCTGCGATTATTGTACGCTCAGTATTGATGAAGCTAAAGCCATGAGTGCATTCCCAATTATGGGTCGATTTCAGTGTCCCAGAGTAAGGAAAGGGGTAGTCCTGTACACTTATGCTAGAATTAATAAGCATATTTTAGCTCCTTTGCTGGATTGCTCCTAGATAATAGGAATGCTGTTAATTTTATTGCTTTCTCTCTCACAGGGTCTGGATTCAAATCCTTGCTCCATTACTCAGGATGAGTGTGACGCTGGGCAAATTACTTGATCTCAATTCCTTATTGGTCCAAGGAGTCTTCTGCTAATAACTGCCTTGAGGGTTGTGCATGCGTGTGTGTGCATGCACGCAAATTTAAAAAAAATGTGGAAATTTGTGTAAATGATTTAGGGCAGTGTCATTCAAAGAAAGTGTCCAATAAATGTGAGTTATTTTTAAGAACCCAGTATATTTCTTAGTTAGAAATGAAGGCCTTCTTTCTCTGTTAGATAGCTGTGTATTTTTAGCTAAGATACTAAAATTTCTGAGCCTCATTTTGCACATTTGTATAAAAAAATAAAAGGAGGTGTTCTGGAATCGGTAAGCTCACTTGCAGCTTCAAATATCAGCAATTTCTGGCCTTGCTTATCACTCACCCCAGGGCACGCTGCAGTGCTTTGGAGAAAGAAAACCACAATCCCGCCCCATTCCCCCGAAGAAGAAATCTAGTGTAGTAAAAGAATGTGGAGACTTTGTTACGTAGATTCATAACCAAATTTGTCTATTAGTCATTATTATTCTGTAACGACGGGACAAAGACAAAATATTGATAGTAATGGGTAGAGTGTCCCATAAGTGGAAGGACGCTTTTCTCTCTCACGTCACATGGAGAAAAGGATCCTTCCACAGCACTTTGTAAATGAGCCCTTGGCTATTACTGTAAGTTCCCAAGTTTAAGTTTTACCATTTATTGGCATCCAACAGAGAAACACAGTACTTTTATTTGGAAATACATTTGGAAAGGATTCCAGAGAGCCCAGGCAGCATTAATTGTACTCTAGTTCAGGAGATTTTCACCTTTTCTGTGCTCTGTAACTAGCTGGCACGCTTCCAACTGTAATTTAGACTTCCCATGAACTGTAAGGTGTTTTCAAAGTGTGCAGTAATTTTTTTTAAGCCAATAAGTTCTCTGACTCATTGTTCTAAATTTTGATTTTGCATGTGCTTTTCTTATTTTCAATCACTCTCTTATGTTTATTCTCCAAAAAAAGTACATTTTATCAATGGTTTTCATGACATTTAGAAACTTTGCAAATTTGTGTTCACTTGTGAAACCTTTACTAATCCCATTAAAAGCTCTCATCAGTAATGTCTACTACTCCAAGACAACTTCATTTAAATTACAATAGGAAATGCCTCTGAACCTTCAAACATCCCAATTTATGCTCTTTTAATCAAACAACCGTAGGCCAGAGTGACTCTCATAGTAAACTCATTAAGGGAACTAGGGTTTATTTGAGTAGGGATTTTATTTTCTAGATTAAAAAGATAGAAAAGTCTACTTACAACCTTATCTTATAGCTGTCTACATGTTATGACCAAATAATATATGTTGTCATCAACCAGATAGTTGCACAAACATTATTTGCATGATCAAGTGAACAGCTAGATGCTCTCTGTGGTCTTCTGAGTCAATTTATTAAAGATAGACAAGGATTTTGTTGTTGCGAGAGGGTCATTCTCCTCTGGGAAAAACAGGAGTATGGTTGATACTGACTTAGAGATAAGTATTCAAATTCTTATTTTGTTTTTATGTGCTAATGATAGTGATGATGAATGTTAGGTTACGTTTCTTTTCTAAAATCTAAGAAAAGACTCTACCTTGGAAGAGTGGAAGAAGAAATCTATAAGGTTCTCAAATAGAACAAAGTTAAAAGAAAGGCTAAGTTCTGGTGGGCACGAGAGCATCAGTATTTACCTCAAATACAGACAGAACAGAAGATTGAGTAAGGACAGACCTTCTATCTAAGCCAAGATTCGCTCAGATAGACCTAAAGGGTATTGTGCAGAGTGGAGTAAGGCAGACAGAGAAAGACACGTCATACGATCTCACTTACATGTGGAATATAGAGAACAGAATAAACGAACAAACAAAACAGAAACAAGCTCATAGATACAGAGAGCAACCGTTTTGATGTATGGGTTGCCAGATGGAGGGGGTGCAAAGGGTGAGTGGGGGGAAGGAATTAAGAGGTACAAATTGGTAGTTAGAAAGCAGTCATGGGGATGCAGAGTATAGCATAGGGAATATAGTCAGTAGTATTGTAATAACTACGCATAGTGCCAGATGGGTACTAGACTTATCGGGGCGATCCTTTATAAGTTATATAAATATCTAATGACTGTGTTGTATACCTGAAACTAATATAATATTGTATGTCAACTGCAAAGTAAAAACTTTTAAAAATTAGAAAAAAAAAAAAGAAAAAAGAAAAAGATTTGCTCCAAGAACCAGGAAGCCTGCAACTAAAGTGAAAGAATTTATAGTCTACAATATCTGTAAGGGAAGTCTTCTGGCTCATTGGTGATAGTGAGGCTGGGATTATAAAATGCAATCTCTTCCTTTCTCACAAGCCTTCAAGAGGCTGCTACACTTTGTATCTATACCAAGTTTCTTAGTGAATTCTCCGTTGCGTTTCCTTAAATTTTATGGTTTACCTTTATGGTGAATCTATGATTTATTCGAAATTTACACTTGGTTAAGGTGTTCTGTATGGGTCCAATTTATGTTTTTCCGGTGACTATCCAATATTCTCTGTATCATTTACTGAACAACACATACTTTTTCAACTAGCTTGAGATCCCCCCTTTTATATTCTAAACTATTTTATGTATTTAAATTTATTTCTGGATTCTCTATTGTATGTCATGGTCTTGCCTGTTGAGCCAGGCGCCAATACCACACAGTTTTAATCACTGAGAATTTATTTGTTTTTAAATATGATCGGCCCCTCTCCACACCCTATACTCTTAAAAGACAAATTCTTTATTATTTTTTATCCTTTTCCATCGTGCCAATCAGATGATGAATCAGCTTGATTCATCCATATTATCTTTTCCCCCACATTAGCATTTACCTAGAACATAAGCATTTACCCAGAACATACTAGAGCATTAACTGTAAAAGTTGGGAATTTCTACAGTGTGCTTTACCAAGTGGCAGATATGGCAAGAGGCAGATGTGTTGTGGGAAAAAAAGAAACAAAACAATTCTAGCATATGAGAGAAGTATATCCAGAAATATAAGCTCTGAATTATAGAAAGTTCCCGCTATCAGAAGTGTCACACCATTCTTTAGCAAATACATCAGTTAGAGAAACAGCTTTCATTCTTTGTCATGGGTTAACAACTATAGAATATAGAATATAAAATAGTTTTCATTCACTCATCTTTCCTATTTAATTCTCCTCATAGGAAAGGTTTGTTTGCAAACCAATGTATGTAAAGTATTTTTTCTATCACTTTTAATTTTTAACACAATAGTTATACTTTTTTAAAAGGTGGTTTTTAATTTAAAAGAAAATCTTAATGAAAAATGTAAAAACATCAGGGGAGCTTACAACTTAAAAAAGACCTTGGTAAATCTCTCTGTTAAATGAACTACCACTGTTTTCTGTCTGATAAATCTAGACTTTTATTTTGCTGGAGGCATGGTATAGTTATAAGGTCATAGCTATAGCAAATGTTATTTTCTACCTTTTGAAAACTTCTTTTGGCACCTCTAGAAAGAAAACAAACAAAAGGATCAAGAAATAACGCAAGAGAGATCAAAGCAATTCCTTTCGTCAATAGTAGCAATTCACCAAATCCCTAAAATCTAAAGGCTTTCTCTAGCTCAAGAAGAGTCTGCGAGAGAGGATCATTGTGAAAAACGCATCATAGAAAGTGGCATCAGTTTCTAAATTTTATAAGTAGATTCTACTTAAGGCCAACTAACCTCGGTGTAGGAGAACGGAAGGAAGGAAAGTAGAACTAAGATTTATGGAGCATAAACTATGGTGCTTCGCATATATGATAGCAAGACCTCTGCAGTGGTGTGCGCCTCTGTAGAGTAGTTATAAGTTGCCTGGGCTAAGCTGCCTAGGATTTGAATTCACTCACGGCCACCTATTAGCCACCTGGCTTTGGTGCAGGTTATTTATGTTTTCTTTGTTAACACTTTTATCATCGTGAATAGTAAAATAAGATTATTGTAAACATAAAATGAGTTAATTTATATAAATGCATTTACAACCAGTGCCTGGCATAAGTACTCATTAAATATTACACTTTCCACTTTACTGATGAGGAAACAGGGGCTCCCGGGGAAAGACACCTTCATTATTATGCGTATTAAATGGTGAGCTTGATTTCTAGTACTGGTCTGTCTGAAGTCCTGGCTAATGATTTCCTTCACACCCTTGCAAGTCGGTGTGGTCCCTGGATCGGCAGCAACAACATCACCGGGAGCTTGTTAGAAATGCACAATCCTGGGCCTGCTCCAGACTCACAGAGGCCGAATCTACAGTTGAATAAGGTCCCCAGGTGATTCTATGCATATTAAAGTTGAGAAGTGCTGCAGAACACACCACCGAGAGAGAGCAGAGGGTTATTTGTATGTAATCTATTCCATTAGAGACCTCAAGTATCCCAGGGTGGGTGAGGCTGGTCTTCAATATTTTAGGTGCTGCCTTTCTTCTCTTTCAAGTGTACTGCCTAGAGGCTAACACTCAGGGCTGGCTGTTAGTTTCTCTCTGGTAGGAACCAATCACTACGATTTATTGCGTCTCTCTCTCTCTCTCTCTCTCTCTCTCTCTCTCTCTCTCTCTCTCTTCCTCCCTCTCTCACCCCCTTTTTTCCTCTCCCTCAGTCTCTCTTTCTCTCCTTCTCTCCTTCTTTCCCTCTCCCTGCATCTCTCTGTTATTCTTGTGTGTCTCTCTGTCTGTCTGTCTGTCTGTCTGTCTCTCTCTCTTTCTCTGTCTGTCTCATTTTTTATTCCTAAATTTGTATCTTGAAGGATTTACTTGTGGCTGCCCAAGGATATTTGTGACCTATGGTCTTGAACAAAATTCCACTAAAGCATGCCTTGATAAAGGCAGTAGTTTATGAAAAATAGGATAGCTTAGGAAACTGGACAAAAATTGAGTCCAAATGCTAATTCTTTCACTTAATTTTTTTTCTTTAAACAATTTATTTAATCTCTCTGAAACTTTGTTTCTTTCTCTTTAAAAATGGTGATACTAATAAATATGAGTATATCTCAGGGTTGAGAGGATCAAATAAAATGAAGGTATGAAAAAGCACCTGGCACATAATAGTTGCTCAATAAATTTAAAACAAATAAATAAACTCTCGATATGGATAGACCTAGAGAACATTATGCTAAGTGAAATAAGTCAGTGAGAGAAAGACAAATACCATATGATCTCACTTATATGTGGAAACTAAAGTACTGAATAAATGAGCAAAGTAAACAAAAATAGTCTTAGAGGTATAGAGGAAAAACTGATGGTTGCTAGATGGGTGGGGGGTGTGGATGGAGGGGGGGGGATTAGAAAGCACAAATTGGTAGCCACAATATTGCCACAGGACATGAAAGACAGTTTGGGGAATACAATCAATAATGTTGTAAAGATTTTGTAGGGTGTCAGATGGGCACATGTCTTATTAGGGAGACCACTTCATGGACGGTGTAGATGCCTGACCACTGTCTGTACACCTGAACCTGAAGCTGAATAATACTGTATGTCAACTATAATTTAATATATATATATATATAGTCATGGGATATGGAGTACAGCATAGGGAATAGAGTCAATGGGATTGTAACAGTTACATACCATGCCAGAGGGGCAATAGATTGGGGGAGGGACGGTTATCACTTTGTGAGGAATGACATGTCTAACTATTACATTGTTTTGTACACCTGAAACTGATTTTAAAAAATACGAAAAATAAATAAATACATAAATAAATAAACCCTGACCTAGAACAGGAGATTTCCTATCAAAGTTAAGGAAACTTGCACAGAAGACCCATTACATTTAAGGGAGGTGGGAAGAAAACAGCTGCCCCTCATGGAATTCAATGAGTACAAACTATATTTAAAGGAATATCTTACACATTAAAAGACTAAGGCAATTGCTTTTATGTGGAACAGGACCCGGGAGGGCTCTGTTTCTTAGAGAGAATCATCAGTTTCATTTCAGTCTGTACATATGGTTTGTAGGCGTATTACCACTAATGAATTGTAAGAAATCTTGTCCCTTTCATCATGTAATTAAAAAAACAAAAAAGAGTTGCTCCAATCTTAAGAGGAATTTTTATATCAGAGCTCATATTATTTATATGAGAGCATAGCACTAATTTTATTAATAGCAAATTGGAGGCAGTGAGCAGAACTTTGCTTTCTGTTATTATTTAGAGAGTATGCTCTTTCCTTAAAGGAAGATGCAACCCCCCCGCACAGCATAAAGGCAGAGAAGGGAGATGGTAACTAACCCTCCCTCAGTTCCGGTTCTCAGGATGCAGTGGGCACTGCACAATAGAAATGGCTTTCAAGTTGCTGCAGCTGTTCAGCTCTATAGAGCACCCACTGAGTAAAAGGATCAACACTCTACATCCACGTGAAATCCTCAGGCTCCAAAACCTAATTAATGTCCTGCAATCCATCAAAAAGGGTAGAATCATGCATATAAAGTACATATGTATTTTGGAATAAAAAGTAGTTTAAAGGTAAATTGAAAAATAAAGTAAATGACAGCAACTTTATTCTGTCCTGTTACACTATTTACCCACTCCTTAAAGATTAAACTTAAAAGCAACCTAAACCTTTTGGTCTCACCGTTTGGCTTCAGTTATTTCACAGTTTTGTGTAGTTTGGCACACTTGCAGTGGGTTTCATTTTAATTTGCTGTTATGTGCACATCATATAGGCACACCATGTTTTGCACATTTTCTCTTGATTCCATTTCCTTTTTTTTTTTAAAGAGCGAACGATGTTTAATAAGAGGAAAAAATAAATAACAAAGAATTCTGCATAGTTTGGGGCAACTTTTTGATTTCTCTCTGAAATAGGTTTACGAGGGTTGGTAGACCTTGTACATATAAGATCAGATTACATTTTTCAGTCATTTTCTTAATTGAAGTATTCAGATATGAAAACGTCTATGCATGAACAGCACCTCTCTAATGGTTATAAAATTTAGAATATACATTTTTTCTTGTACACCGTGGGGAGAGAATACTCTTTGAATTCCTTCCCTTGGGAAACCACATTTATCACTGGAAGTTGAGAAGAAGCATCTAGTCAAGGATGATAGGTGAATTGCTTCCTGTCTCACTCTGTTGAAGAACACAGCTAACCACCAAGGCTCTCAGATATTCACATTGCACCTTTAAAATCCATTCAGGTAAACTCCTTTTGCTTCCTTTATCACGCTTTGTTAACTTTCCTGTTTCCATGACACACACACACACACACACACACACACACACACACACACACACACATTTGCGTTTTTTACTATTGTCAATTTAGCCCTGGAATATTGGGAGTAACTTCCCTCGTTTAACCTCAGTAACCCTTTGGAACATGGCTACTGGTATTTGTACTCCCTCTCCCTGTTCCAAGTAATATACTATATTTGTCATAATGGGGCATAATGAATTAAAATGAGACTGGTGTGGAGAGGGGAAAGAAGAGGGATAAACCTCTCATAAGGTCTCACAATATGAGAGCCTAGAGGTCATGGATCATTCTGACTCTTCAGCAATTTCTCTGTCCCCAGGGCTCCTACTGCAACACCTTTTTTTTTTTTTTTTTTTTTTACCAATTTACCTTAAATGACAATTAGAATTTTATTGTAAACCTTCTCCTATGTGCAAAACTGGCAAGGATCATTCACATAGCAAACTTGCAAGCTGTGAATACTTTCTCTGCTTTGGAATTTGCACTGGCAAGTGGGGGAGAGGAAGAGTAGCGAGGATGCTTTGGATTTCTGGAGTGCAGAATTAGGGATCCCTTCCACTGAGTAATTCTAAAGCATCCAGGGTAATGTAGGAGCTCCATGATGCCTCCTAAAGTTATCAAGCTCCCCGATTTTCTCTGTAGCATAATATGTGGTCTTTGCTGAATAGCTTCTGAGATGACAGGGCTACGTTCTATCATAGAAACTACCATGTTGAATCATTTCTAAGTCATCCATATTTTCACATTTTAACTTCTCTGAAATTGGAATGTATCTTAAAATTAATGGGTCATCATAGTATGATTATCAGTATTTTTTTGTTTTTGTTCTTAGTGTTACATAAAATCAATGTTCTGTTTACAATGAAAGTCATCTTAGATTCCAAGAGTTACAGTACACCTTTTTAAGTGCACCTTTTAAGAGCCCCTGACTTTCAAATCTGTAATTGCAATAGGAATCACAACCCTGGCCATCTGTGTATTCTATTCTCCAAAGCAAGAACGTTTGAAAGTAAAATTAAAATGAAAACAAATTAATGAAAAGCAAAAAAATACTTAGAAAACATTTAACATTTCAATTTATTGTCATTTACTATGAGCTGTTGGTCTGAGAGTGCTTTTCTTTTTAAACCGGCTTCAAGTGCCTATAATAAATGAGATCTTCATTTGCAAATGGTAATCCGATGGTAGTCAAATAACTGCTGATATATCATTAATCTCCACTTCCAACAAAAAGACACATCCTGAATCGGATCAGTGTATTCAATCTGATCAATTGCTGCAATCGTGAAAGCATCTGATACTCTGAATCAACTGTCATGACTGATTTAGTTATAATGGAGTCATGATATTATTAAACCTTAAGGTCATTTTCCAAAGATAGTGTATGCGTTAGATTATCTTCAAATATACACAAAGAGCTTACTTAGTATAGCTCTCTAGTTATATGCTAGATTCTCTAGAGATTTAATTTTTGTTGAAATTTGTGCTTGGTTTTGAATAAAGCTAGGAGATAACAATATCTGACTTAAGATACATATTGTGCGAAAGCACTCTGAATCCTTCATGGCTATTGACCAAGAAGTGATGGAAAATGGGACTCAAATAAAAATCTCATCAATGCAGTGAAATATTTTCTATTCTCTCCCTCTATAAATTTCATGTATTGGTTTTGGCAGCAGTTAGAACTCTGTCATTCCAATAAAGTTCCTGAAATTCACTAGATATCACTTCTTTTTACAGCAAAACATCTGCAAGTCCATTTATCTGGCTATGAACAAAAATATGTTTTACTTTTTCAAATGACATATCAGAAGTATTTATTTGTATTTGCAATATATATTACTAGCCCATCTCAAAAATCTGGGAACACATGTACATTATTAAAACATCATTCATAAGTTTAAAAATATACTAACTAGAGAAGCATACACAGTTCTCTCTACCTCAGAACATTTTCATTGTACTGTTGAAAGAATTTTACTTGGTTGAACAGAGAATTGCTTTTAAACTTTCTTTGGGGAAATTTAGTTAAAAGGTTCCATTCTTAGACTTGATTCAGACTGCAATTTAAATCTGAACTGACACATATGTATATATACTGTATTTTATATATCTAAGATGAAACATTTTGTCACAATTCTAACATTACTGATATGTGATACATCTTATAATGACCAATGGCATAACATAGTTGAATTGGCAGTGTTTTTCTTTCTTTATGGTAAAAATATAATGTGGAGTCTTACAACCAATGCTATCTTAGGTAAAATATAGAATGATGATGATACAATAACTACTATTTTGTTGTTCACACTATCTCAAGTACTGCTTGAAGTATGTTTCATATTTACTTAATAGTCACAAGTGCCCTACAAAGCAGATATTGTTAGATAATATTTACAGATGAGGAAACTAAAGCCTGGCAAATTTGAGTATAACTTGCTCATGCCACCTGCTGTAAATGTGGAAGTTAAGATTTGAATTCAGGTATACCTGACGCCAAAGCTTGCTCTTTTGAGAGGTGCATAATGAATCGACCCCAAAAAACAGCAAACCATGTCCACTTCTGTCTTAAAGCCTGCATTTGGAAAGTATTCTATTTTCTGGATAACACTCTCTCAATGATAATAAAGTCGGACTGATGATGGCATCACTAGGTGGTAAACTCATCTATGTTTCTGTAAAGTATCCACCTATTCAGGCAGAATAGCTTGTCTTCCTTCAATTTATATTTTCTGTAGACCTTCTTTGGCTCAGGCACAGAGCTGAGTAAATATTGGAGGTATGTAATGAGGAAAGAAATGCAATTTAAATGACGCTGAGGAGCAAGCCTTGGGTCAAGATTGAGGATCAGCGGATTTCGGTTTCATTGTAGGACCTGCTGCCACTGCAGATATGCGATCTGAGGCCCTCCCTGTGACTAGGTCTCTGTACATTTCATGATAGTGATGGTTAAATGAGATTAAACAAAATAGTTTGTAGAGCATAAACAAAAATATAGTTGGCATTATTCATTTCTAGTGGACTTTCAATAGGCAGAATCATCGACCAACGATCATTTCATGCAGACCCTGAGCCCCACGATAGAACGTGTGTGACAGAAAGCTGAATTAGGCTCTGAGAATCTCAAATGAAACATGTGATAACTCTGTGTTGTCATTTCACTACCATCGATTAAATTAGTATTGTTTCTGCATAGAGGCACACATTTTCAGTTCTCTGTATCTCTGTCTCTCTTGGTTTCTTTAGTGGATAATATATTACCTTCAGTTCTAGAGGCAAACAAATTAAGTTTGAATCGCAGCTTCACCACTTAATTGCGCCACCATGAGCCTGCTGTACAAGTAAGTGGGAATTACACAGGTGCACCCATAGGCAAAAGTAATGCAACTGTATACTTACGATTTGTGTACTTCACTGTTTATTGCAAGCTGTATTTCAACTACAAAGAAAAATGAGTGAAGGTTCTAATTTAAGAAAGAGAGAGATACAGACATCTGTTAAAAATGAAACTAGGGTGAGAACTTGGGGGCTTTGAGGCAATTTCTGTCAGGATTGGTGCCTGGATCAATGAGAGACAGATAAATGGATTGTCTCATAGCAGGTACCTAGGTATGTTAACTGCTTTTTGTGGTAAACAGTTACGATTATCGAACTACCCATCCTTTACAATGACTTTACAAATCTATTCCATATGCATTCATGATCTACAACATGTATTCATTAGAACAATGACTTTCAAAGAGCTCTGCAAGGTTCCAATGCCTCATAAAAACTGCGCAGGTCACGGTGTGGACTGAAGGGAGAGTGACCCAGGAGCCGGAGCTCCCTGCCCTGTATTGGCCAGTGAGGTTCTGCTTTAATCTGTTATAAATTGTGGTTCAGCCATAAGAGTTAATAAGTAAACAGACTCTATTGCTAACCATGTTTGAAAACTTTATAGGAAATTATACATAGATTATGTGCGATCTAAAACTGCATTTTTAGGAAAAAACACAGGACCATGGGGACTTAAGAATTAACAAACTATTCAATGTTTACTTTCCTCTTCAAACCAAATGTCCTAAGCTTGTTCTGGAATGTTGGGGACATGAATGGTCCTTAAGTAGTTTCAAAGCCATGACAAAGAGCCCCACACATTGAGCCATAGTGTTTCTGATCTTCCAATATTAAGGATTCTGGGCAAAAGAACTCCTGCACTTTTTCTGTGTTTTCTCCCAGCTTTTCATTTCCCCCGATAAAGAAAGTCTTGCTTTTAAATTCTTCTCTGTGCCAGGAAAATTTCAAACCCCTCCCTCCCCCACTTTTTATTTTTTGAGTTTCTAAAGCAGGGGTATGCATAAAGAGAGGTGGAAGGACAATGTGATTTTCGGAGTATTTTATGGAGTGTTTGTCATACGTTAGTTCTTTATTTATACAAGTGGGGGGAGAAGGAGGTGCCTGTGATGACCAGTGTTATTACTATAATTCTACCAAGCATCCCACCAACTGCAGTTTCCTGTTTTTGCCACCTTTGACAGCCACCTCTGCCTCGCTACCCTGCAGGTTCATTCTTCCCTCCATCTGTTCAGTTGACATCTATGACACTCATCAGGCATTTGTTTTCCTACCTGCCCAGATTTAAATATTGTTCATTGTTTTCGTGCTTACTCAGAACTCATGTCTATCATCAGCACAGTAAGTGCGTGTAACATGCTAGACTTTTCTTTAGTTAGGCTTCCTTTTCCAGGGGCCTAGTGGATATTTGAAAGTCCCTAATCATGAATATTGGCAAAGTCTTTCGTGTGTGTGTGTGTGTGTGTGTGTGTGTGTGTGTGTGTATGAGAGAGAGAAACTATCAAACTGCCTTCTAAAATATTTGTCTACCTTGATCAATGAAGCTATTCATCTTTTATATGTATATTTATTCCTTTTTATATACCTTGGCATCTTTAGTACAAAAACTGCCTCAATTAAATACATATATTTAAAATAGTTATTCTAACATCCTAAAGTAGTTCAATGGAAACATTTCATTTGCCATTTGAAAAAAATCCCAGTGTGGTCTGTGTGTGGCGCTGTAGCCCCTATGGCCATCTTCTTCTTTTAAGCATCTCATATTTTGTATTTCACTTGGTGCTCATAGATTTGATGCCGGCTAACTAAAATCAGGGGAAAAAAAATCTCTATTCCGTGCTTTCATACCAGGAACTATTTTCCAAAAGGTGAACATGTTTTTCATCTGTAATAGTATAATTTATGTTCTAATGAGCACAGAGTTTTAGAGGATCAGATTAGAGAAGCATTGAGCGGTTGGAACAGCACACCACATTCCTGAACTTCCCACACAAATGTTTCCATGCACTTTAGCCAGTTCCAAAACCTCCGATTTCCTATAACCTCACGGAGAGCCTCTTGCCCCTATTCTTCCCTGATAAGCTCCAGATATATTTATTTTACAGTCTCACCTTCTCCATCAAATGGAATTAGAAGAAAATAAGGGGCTCTTGACTTTTACAATTTATTACCCTTCAGAGAATTAATGTTTGTACTTTTTAGCCACAGAAACCTTTGTTCAAACAAAACATTACACTAAAGCCAAGCGTGGAAAAGAGATAAATGTTCAGTTACTCCAGGTGAATTAGGGAAGGGGCCCAAAGCCCTAGCAGCTGGGCCCATTCCTGCCTGACAGCCGCCCCAGAAGAGCTCTTCAGAGCACTGTAGAATCTGTTGACTTAGAGCAGAGGTTCTCAATTCTGGTTGCCCACCAGAATCACTGAAGAAGCTTCTTAAAAATACCTCTGCTCAGAACCCGCCCCGGATATTGTGGTCTAACTGGTATGGGTTACGGCCCAGACAATTGTTTTTTTCAGGGCCCCAGACGTTCTAATGTGCAGCCATGGTTAACAACTCTTGCTTTAGAGCAGTGCTTCTCAAATTTGAGCGAGCATCAGAATCCGCTGGGAGCTTGTTAAAGCACAGCTGGCTGGGCCCCACTCCCAGGGTAGCTGACTCTATAGATATGGAGTAGGGCCCAAGCATTTGTGTTTCTAATAGGATCCCAGGTGATCCAGGGAATATATTTTGAGAACCACTGCTTTGGAGAGAAATGGTGAAAATGGCTAGGATTGTGTCACTTCTGCTAGGATCGGAGAAAAAGTCCGTTTCTACTGGGTTTGCTCTTCTTTACCCTTTTTTGAGTTGAAAAATGTAATTCCTATGCCCAGTCATGCCTATCACAGAAGATATCAATTATTTTGGGCAGTCATATGCGGTGGGGAGATGTGATTCTCTCTTTCAATTAAGCCTTGCCCCCAAAATTTGTCACAGTGTTTTGTTGGACAACTAATTATACTGGAACCAACTTTCCAAACTATAAGAACACCGGGACCATGTATTGAAAAGACTTATTTTTTAAATGAAGAAATGAACAAGCACAATAAGATATGATATGCACAGAGTGGATCATATAAGTCCTTGTGTCATGTTGTACAGCCCAGAACAGACAAAGACCTGCACTTGCCTTTGAGGACATGAACCAAAGCATCACTAAGCTGCCTGGTTGCCTTCAGATTTCTTCCCCATGCACTTCTACTTTCCAGATATACAAGATCTAGAGAAAGGAGCAGTAAAATATTTACTTCATGATAATTATTTGGGAGCAACTGGATTTAGAAAAAGCAGTTAATAATTATGAAAGAGTAAACAAAGTTTTGGGACTCAAGCAGACTTCCCACGGGAATACCTGCTTGGAGGCAAGATAGGCTCAGTCACTTCGGAACAGAAAGCAGATGAGCTCAAGTGGGACGTCTACAAGGCACCTCTGTGAACTGGGAGGATGCGGGGTATACAACCGAAGTACTGAATTCGTGCCATAAATGCAGGTATAACGAAGCATGAGTTACTGGGAAGTGTCCATCCCATGTCCCCCCTAATTTCTTGCATTATATTCACTAATAGAGGCCAGCGCTTGGAGAGGAGCAGGTGGACGTGGGAATGGCTGCTGCTGACCGTTACAGGTTAAACTATGTTTTCTCAGAATCGGTATGTTGAAGTCCTAACCACTGGTACTTCAGAATGCAACTTTATTTGGAAATATGCTTGTTGCAGAAGTAATTAGTTAAGATGAGGTGGTTAGGGTGGGCCCAAATCCAATACGATGAGTGTCCTTATTAAAAGGGGGAGTTTGGACAAACACATACACACAGGGAGATTACCATGCTAAGATGAAGGTACGGACTGGGGTCATGCTTTCACAAGCCAAGCAACCAACCCTGCTGGTACCTTGATTCAGACTCCTAGCCTCCTGAACTATGAGACTAACTTTCTGTTGTTTCAGCCACCAGTCTGTAGTACTTTGTGATGACAGCTCTAGCGAACCAAGATACCGACCCAGATAAATGTGAGATAACTGTGCTGTGAGGGAATGCCCACGGGGCCCCTCCCAGAGGACTCAAAACAGCATCTCACGAGGGAGCCCACACTGGATGATGCACAGAAGGTCTGTCATGACCACGCAGAAAAGAATCAACGACCAACAGGTATCGGTCCACAGGAGCAGCCAGTAAAGAAATGAGACAATAATAAACACTTGCCCCTTTCCTTTTCCTTGCTTGTCCTAGTCTGGGTTGCTGGATCTTGAAGAGGGAGCAGGAAAGATTTGTTGGAGCCAGCCTCACCATTACTTGCCACTCCAAGCAGTCAGAGCTCCAGTGCGAGGCTGCTGGGGACAAGGATGGTGGGAAAGAGCTGAGATTTAAATTACTTGAGATGGAAGTTTTAAGCTGGATTGAATTTTAATAATCCAAAGGGACAGGAAAATCATAGCTTTTACTCCAGATATTGCTAAGGGGTAGAAAAGACAGACCAAGAATAGAAGTGAAAAGTTGTGACCAGAGAAAAAGTATTTCATGATTATAACTCACTGAGACTTATACTTATTGGAACTTGTCAAAAACGGTGGCAATAATAATAATTAATAATACGTAGCTAATAGTTATTTTGCACTTAAAATTATATTCTTGGCTAAGTGACTTATATGTATTGTACCAATTAACTCCTGCAGAGTCCCAGAGAGATAGGCGATACGATACCACACATTAAGGAACTGAGTCCCCTAGAGGAAAATTTGTGGAAGGCCAGTCAGCCAGCAAGGGTTAAAAGTGGGGGTTCGAACCCCTGTCCAGGAGATCCTCCAGTGCCTGAGCTCCTCATGGCACTCTACTGCCCCTAGTCGCTTTGTTCCTGAATCTCAATGCGTCCTCCTCCTTCCACCCCAAAATGAGTGCTTCTCATAGCTTACTCTGAAGCGCTCATTCCGGTTATTGCAGCAACTCCCTGTAACATGCAACTAAGAGATATAACTACTGTAAATGTAAACAATCTTCAAATATGGAGATGGTTTTCATTGCCCCTCAGAGTTTCTGAAAGCAAGTGTCCAACTTTATTTTTCCCTCTGCCAGGAAAGTCAGAATCCTAATTTTAAGGTCTAAGTCATCAACCTACCCTAATTCCGGTTACTATGACCGTAATCATGACTCAACACTTCATAAAATGATGTTAGGTTGACGGGAAAGATATAATTGTCACCCATGTTAAGAAAAATAAGGCAGACTATAGCACTATGCCTATACCTTGGTTCCAATCAAGTCCAAGAGAAAAAAGAATTCAGAACATTAACAATGGTTATTCCTGGCTGATAATGTAGAGAATAATTTACATTTCATTTTTCATCCCTCTGAATGTTCCAATTTCCTTACAGTGAGCATGCATTTTTTTTTTTTAACCAGAAAAATATATTGCTGCAAGGTGCTGTATCTACTGCCAAATGCTTCAACATAACAAAACAGTTACCTCCCTGAATTTCAGTGGCCAGATAGGAAAACATTTCCTGGTCTCATCAATATTATTATAACACATTTTATCCTTAACTATTATACTTGTGCCCTTTTCCGTCATTTTCAAAACACTGTATCTCCTTTGCCTCTGTTTTTATTAGTGTGGTCATAGAGCATACCATGATTGAAAGTGCTAGAGGAGACTGTGTGGCTTTTATTTCATTTTTGGTGAACCAACGAAAACAAAATTGATGATTTTTCCTTATGCTTAAAGTATCTTTCATTGTGCAATTGGTTATGAAGTATTCTCATGTTCCACTCCAAACCCTACTCCATGTGCCGGAATTTAGAATTATCTGAAAGCTCTGCATAGAATAAAATTACTGAGCAAAAATGGATTTGCTGACCATCCAGTCCAAAATTCTTATTTTACAATTGAGAGAATACCAGAGTAACTTGTCCATAGTGATTCACCCAGCAAGCCTCAGAGCCTAGGCTAGAAATCCAATCATGTAAGAATAAGGGGCCCTCTAGGTACTTTAGCAGATAATAGTCAGGTAATTGTGTAAAAAGTTTATCAGCTAGTATCAAGCATCTTCCAAAGGAAGAAATTGTTTTCCATAGGAAAATGCTTTGATAACCTGCTTGGGGCTAAGGCTGAAGCTTGAGGCAATAGTGGTTAGGAGAAAGAGCTACCCTACTCCATGGAAGAAATGAACTTGGTTTAAGAGTGGGAGCTGGAGCCCATTTGGCTGAAATGGCCAAGGAGATTTTAAGAACTAAGATGTCTAATATTTGATTTTATGCTGTTTCAACAATGGAACAACTATAAGCTTTAGAGAGAACAATACGTTTACTATAATCAGAAATTCACAGAGGGAAAATAATCACTGGTTAATTGAAATATTGGGGAGGACATTGAATTTCCGGCAGCGCAAATAGTGGAGTTTTCATACAATCATCTCTACATTTCTGGGTACAAGGTGTCCCCAGTTGATACATGAGAAATATAGTATAATGGCTATCAACTCTCATACAGTCCATTTCACACCGTCAGGAACTGCCATAGCAACTTTTCATGTATTATTTGAATGCCTAGAACATCTCTACTAGGTAATTATTGTTATTCCTTATTTATAGATTAGGACACACAGGCTTAGAGAAGTAAATAATTAGATACAAATATTGCCTCCTCCATTTATGAACAGAGTGATCTGGAGCAGGTCATTTAATCTCTGAGTATTTTTCTCACTTATGTAACCATGATGATAATTACATTAAGATTTAACCCTTTAACTTCTGTGTGACTCACCTAGCACCGTGTCTTAAATATGGAGGATACTCAGTAAATGGATTAATAAATGAAAATTGGGTCAAAATAAATATAAGTTTGGGAATATTTCTTAAAAGTTGAGCTAGGCATAGTTAAGGGAACGAAAATATGACACATTCTCAATTCATTCTCATGCACAGCCTGTAAGCTTAATTGATGAAGAAGTACACTAAACTAGCCTATTATGACATGATGTCGGCACATTTTCTTCTATTCCTAAAATTTAATTTGCTGAAGATTGGGATTGCAAAAAGCTTGACTATATTTAATACTTCTTCTTTCTTCTCCTGTTCCTCTTACTTCATTCTCCTTTGCTCTTCTTCATTTAAAAATTATTTTTGACATTGGACAATGGTTTTAAATAAAATGAACATTATGTCATAACTCAAAGCAGTTCCCCTAGCCTGAAACCCGTAGAGAGGGATGTAAGTTTCATATTCTTTACAGCTTAAATGTAAGCTCCCTGAAAGTAAACATTTTTGTTTTGTCACTGGTGTCTCTCAAGTGCCTAGGACGGTGCTTGACCTATAGGAGACCTTCAGAAAGCACTGATGGAATGAGTGGAAAAATTTCTAAAAACCCAATTTATCAATTCTTCTTACATTATTGTGCCATAGAATTATACTGCTAGTAACAGTGGTGACTCTAAATGAATTTTTGCTGGTGGGGCTCAAAAGGGGTTTGTAGTAGAATGGCTGGGGATGATAGGGAGGATGGATGCTTATCCACAGGACTGGGGGTGGGAAGAAGATGCTGCCTGCTCAAGCTCTGGCCCGAAACACAGGCAGCGGGCGCCTCGATCTCTAAGGTATTAGTGGCCGATTGTAGCTTTGTTTTCTGGATGAGGTTAACTGAGGGGGTAGCAAAGAAGTTATAAAACTGAGTGTGGCTGCCCTTATACCATTAGTGGTTTTCTGAACTGGGGACCACAAGGCCTCCCTGTTTAACTATTTCAAAACCACTGCTTGAACTGTCAGACATGCACTAGTTTGGCTACTTTATTTGTACAGGGGAAAGAAAAAAAGAACCATAGGCACATAATACTGACTTCCTTCCTCCCTCCTTCCCTTTCTCCTTTCTTCCTTCTTTCCTTCCTCCAATGTTTTGTTTTGTTTTCTTTCGTGAACTGGTAATTTTCCCCAGAGACTAATTTAACTTCATATCTTCTAAATCAGAAGGGTTTGCTGACGAATTTCTCTAAAGTCTCTGCCCAAGATAGCTGTAGCCCTCTGCCAAGGAGAATATGAATTTGGTGTAATTCGTTGGGAATGTGTAAGAATCTGGCTTTCCCAACATCTCTGCTGCCTGCGGTGTTAAAACTTAAAGAGCCATTACTACTGCTGTTGCAGCCCCCTCAGCTAGAAACACAGACTTTGACCTCTGACTTTACCGCTTCCTCTGCTCACTTAGGAGAAAGAAATGGTGGCCCCAGAATCACTTCCTCAGAGACAATAGTTGTCCTAATAATTAAAAGCCCAACATGCCTTGATTACTCCCATGTAGAGTTTCATGAAGGAAACATGGGAGAGTCTTGGGCACCCCTGAAATCTCTGCACAAGCAAAGAGCAGTCCTTGGACAAAATGCATCCAATGCTATTGCTAAGCGGTGCAACAGAAAAACTAGGTTTTAGTGACTCAGTCTGGCAGCAACTGGGACTTTCCCATAGCTCCAATTACAAGAAGATAATTTGGATTGTTGTTATAGTCAACCAACCAGTCTGCACATAGATGATCTATGTGAACTAGAAAGCTAAAAATATGTCCAGAAGAAACTGATATTTTGTAGAGAATGGACAAGAAAATCTACAATGTTTGCCATATAAACATCTGTGAGATTAATAATGAATTTTAGAAACTATACACATACAGATAGGATTGCGTAAGGATTTGTAGGTAAAAAATAAAGCATACCAACGTCCAAGTCAAATCTCCAAATCTTTTCCTCTTTTCTTTCCTCTGTTTTTCATCAATCATTTGAGGTCATATGTCTGTGATTCATGTCCTGGTGACATAGATGAATCAGAGATGACACAGGGGTCCAGAATTCTTGGCCAGCCTTACAACAGATTATTCATCTATCAACCAGAAATGATGCAGTGTTCTAATGCACTTATGGTGGCCCAAAATAAAATTGGGGCTCAGGAAAACGTTAATACTTCATATCATCAATTTCGACGGTAGGCTATTTTGGAATCATTTCTATTACTTAGGCAGAGCCTCCTATCATCTGTCTGTTTCTTCATTTAACACTTAACTGAAAAAAAATCAATAATAGGAAAAGTGTCCTTCGTTCTTTAAGTCTTCCTCAATGCCTGCATGCTACCATGTTATTTTCCATTATTTAGCCTTCCACATGAAATACTTCTCTTGGCTCAGGTTGAGAAAAATAAGTTCTGATGTGAAAGAGAAAAATTAATGGTATAAATTATTAATGTTTTTCTGAACCCCAACTTTAGACATAGGTTTCCTGGCTGGCCAGGTATTAAGTCCATCAAAGGATATCTATCAAGCAGGTCTCTAATCAAGTTAATATTATTTCACTTTGACTTCAAAACAATGATTGGTGAAGAGCTTAGACTCGAGAGTCTACTGGCCTGGATTCCATTCGTAACTGAACCACTTATTTGTTATGTGCTTTAGAAAGTAGTTTATGTGCCTTAAAAAGTGAGGCTTAACTTGGAAGACTCCCTTTCCTAACCTGGAAGAAGAGGAAAATAATATATAGTTGGTGGTTAGGAGAAATCAATGAGATAATGTGTATCAAAAGTTCAGTATGGTGCCCACCCTAAATGGGAGCTGGTGTCACAGAATGGCATCATGGGCCTAGGACTTGATTTAGCAATTGAGGCTCACAGCTGGGAATAAAGAAAGCCCTGAGAGCATGTGCTGCGCATTGATGTTTACAGAAGCATTATTTACAGAGGTCCACCACCTCTCATGGGGCAGTGAGGAGAAACCAGACCGCTTCAGAATGGAGCAGGAGAGGGTGGAGGGGATGACAGAGGAGGGGTTGGGAGAGGCAGTTCTGCTTCATGGGGGTGAGTGCTGGTGAGGAAAAGCTACTCTCCTGTCTTACTTCCTTGTGCAAGAGAGGACAGAAATGCTTTCCCTCACTGAAGCCAAATAAGAGGGGACTCAAGATTTGGGGAAGCTGCCATATCCTACCCCACTGCCCTTCTGTTTAGCCACCAGCTTGTCTACCTGAACTTGCCTCCTAATGTAATGGTAACAGCATGAAAGAGACACTGATATTTCCAAGGAGTGCGGAACAGGGATTCCACTGGAGCTGCATGACTTGAGCTGGAGAGAGGAGTTCCTAGGTCAGATGAAATGGAGAGCCGGTAATGCTGGGAGATCACAGGGAGAAGTGGGGTCCCCTGGGACAAGAAGGAAAGTTTGCCAAGGAACTGGCAATAAATGGTTGGCGAAGGATGACTTTGAATAGGTAGCATATGAGGGTGAAGCTCTAACATGAATGATTGAGTCATAAGAACAAAATAACACCATTTGAACAACTGTTCATGAAACAGGACAGGTCTATCCCTGGAACTACCTACTGTGAAGAAAAAGGGGGCTTGCTAAATTATATTTGTAACATCTTGGAGCCAGTAAACAGAATGTGAAACACTTTAAACACTTATTTAGGTCCAAATAGGATCAATTTAAAAACATGATAACTTTCTTCTGATTTTGTCACATCTATTTTCTTCACTTCATGGAATTGGTACAGGCTTAAACAAGTATTTCTCAACTTTTCAGTTTTGTTTTTCATTATTGTCCCTTCCTCATTAGAACTTAATGTCCCAGCTACCTTGTATATACTCTGTGTATATCTGTGTTTTATATATAACAAGAGTAAGAATTTTTTTTACCCCTCAAGAACCAATGTTCACCTCTTTGGGGGCAATACTGCCCTGTTGAGAATGGATTAGATTGACAGAAAGACAAGCTCCTAGCCAGGTGGGGCATGAGTTTTCTCATCTCTAAAAATTGAGAATTCAATGTAATAAACGTTTCTCATGCTCTAGGCATCGTTCCAGGGTTCAGTGATACAAAGATGAAAGAGACACAGATGCTATTCTTAAAGAAATGATGCTGTGTGTTCTACAGAGAGCATTTCCAGTAGGTAATATCTGTGCCTTCTATACAGCAAGATCTATGATGGATGTAATAGTTTTCCTTGGGTGGATTTATGTGCCTTTAAACATTTTTTTCTTTTCTTCTTTAAAAAATTTTATTCCAAAAAAAGTAACAAGTTTATTTTTGATTAAAAATAATTCCCAAAATGTAAGAGTTGTCAGGACCGAAGAGATCATCTCATCCAAATTTCTTGGGCCCTCAGACACGTATGGAAGTGTTGCTGCTGCTGGCTACTTCATTGGTTGTAATTATTCATTGGTGTCATGGGGTTAGTCCCAACCCTGTCACCAACAAACTGGGTGACCTTGGTTGAATTGTTGACCATTTCTGGGTCTCAGTATCCTTACCTATGAAATTTAGAGGGTGAACTAGAGGATTTCCTGAAGGTTCTTTCAATAAGAAAATTTTTAAATTCTAAGTTTTTTTTTTCTATGTGCACAATGAAGTTGTGCTAGTATGTAAAGACAATGTAAAAAATTAATGTGGCATATTATTTCATAAGATAGTATACCTTCACTTTGGAATGAAAACTGCAAATAAACCAGACTGTATGTTAACCAACAATACTGATTCTTCAATTCATTTTTCACATATTTTCCTACATCAGCTGAAATCATTATCTTAGTTCCGTCAGTCTTTTTGGTGCTTTCTTTTTCTTCCTTCAAAGAGCACAACTGAAGTTCTGTTTAATTGATTTCTTTATTATGTCTGAACTTTGATTTTAGGTACACTACCTAACATTTTCATACTTAGTTTAATGATCAACACTTTACACTACTAACATTAAATTGATTTGCCACTATTGGAAGATTATTGGCAATAACCTTTTCTGCTCCCTTCTGGATCTCATTTACCTCTCTGATATTCTTTAATGTCTTCTTTTTGTCTATAGGAGTCAGGCCAAGACAGGCTAGCTCTTTGTCATGATTTAGTACTGAATTATTTTGATTATTTTCTGATGTGTTCTCAGACTTAGCATGTCCTCCTATAGCATTCTAGGCAGGACTGCACATAGCAGCATTCCCTAGTGAAATTTCATCGGTACTTTATGTGATGCCAAAATAACATCAACACCATAAAATATGCTTTATAATAATCTTACTTGCTTTTCTTTCTCAACTGTCAAAGATCATACAGATGGTTTAGTGAAAAGTCCACACTGACTCCCACAGAGTACCCTTCACATTTCTACTTGATAATAATTTAAAACTTTCATTCCTAATCATTTTTTATTATTAAAACAGCTTTGTTTTGAGAAATGGGATAGCAACAATTTTCTCCAGATGAGAGGATGGTAGCCCTTTCCTGGGGGGAGCGGAGAAGAGGGGGAAGATTCATCACAACCCACATATTCTCGGTGGACTTAATTCTGGTGTTGAATATTGTGGGGAATGGAAGAGAAAGTTGACAGTGTCATCAAAGGAAAACCAATGTCCTAAGATGGTACTGACCAATAGAACTTCCTGTAATGATAGAAATGTTCTATCTGCCCTATGAAATACAGTAGCTATTGAGTGCTTGAAATGTGGCTATTTTGATTGAGGAAATGAGTTTATAAGTTTATTTAATTTATATTAATTTAAACTGAAAGAGCCACACGTGGCTCATGGCCACCATATTCACAGCACAACCCCAGGAAGCAATATCACTAATACTGGGGGCTTGGAGACCAGTTAAAAGCTGTGTACATATCTGCGATTCACTATTTAAAAATTGTGTTCCTGGGGAACATTATACCTCACCTTAGTAACATAGGGACAATCATTGTACCTGCTTCTTAGGCTGTTGTGGTGAGTAAAAGGGAGAATCCATACGAAACACGTGACACAGTGCCTTATACATTATACTTGTTTTACATGTTAGGCATTCTTTTAATTATTTCTTTTAAGTGATGTGATTTAGATACTTGAATCAGAAAGCTGAAATAATGTTTTATCTGAAAAGAACACCATCAGTTCTAGGAAAACTGAGGAGGTAGGAAATCCTTCCTATGTGAACTTCGGGAATCAGATACCTAAGCTTCCTGAAGTTAGTATACTTCCCTCTGAACACACTTTGCTTCTTCTCAACATTTTCCTCTCTTCCTATTTCAGTGCGTCATTGTTAAAAATATAAGAACGTGGTAGTTCTTCATAGATCACTTAGTTAGCAATGATCAAATTACTTCTAGTTTTAACTTCGTGTTCCCTATAAGACATTTGTGGAAAAGAACAGAGGTCTGTGGAGAAATCTTCAAATGTCAGTTTGATAAACAACCACCATGTTTGTGGGTCATTTTGGAAAGAGCTTGTGTTTGTACCCCTTGATTTGTGCTGTCAATCTTTTCTATTCTCAACAGTGGATGAGAGTAGCCACTGAGTTCAATTGTATTAATAGGGATGGTCTTAGAATAGTCTGACCAATTGAGAAAGAAAATTTTACTTTCTTATTGACCAACATGAGTCAGCTGATGCTTTCAAATATGCACTATAAAATTAAATTACATAAACCTTACCTTCGGAAGCAGCACAGGAATTTGAAGTGCATTTTAGTAACAGTGGTTTGTTACTGAATGCCAATGGAAGCCCTTCTAGCCTCTATGTTAACGGAAATTAAATCCATAATCAGTGATATGACAATCATGTTGACCCAGTATACATTTTTTTTCCTCTTAAGAGTCAGAATAATAAGAGACACTTTTTTTGACGTATCTTATGCTTCCTTTTTTGCTTTTCAGTTCTGTATGCTGTCAACAGAAATGGAAAAGGATGTTTGGGCTTTTCTCCACCTTTCCTCCAGAATTAAAGCTGGCTTCTTTGTTCTGCACCCTGATCCAAATTGTACAGGATCTGATGGCTATGACAATTGTGCCCATCTCACTTTAGGAGCACAGGAATGTATGTGTCCAAACCCTTCGCTTGGAGCTGAGTGACCCCAAAGCCAGCTGTTGGAGTACCATGAGCAATAAAAAAATAAAGAAATAAAATAAAATAAAACCTGTAGTGTTTGGCTGAACATGCTGTCCTTCTGTGGAAGATAATTTACAATTTGTTTTCTTTCTCTTGCTGAACTGCAATGCTCTACCTTTTGACCTCCTTTTTTTTTTTTATGGGAATGTGGGCAGTTCGTACCTTTCTCTGTTTTCCTAATGATTCTCACTTGATAATGATAAAATGTGATCCTAATAAAAATTAATTAAAGATTTTCATTAAATTTCAATCCGGGAACATTTTAATAGACTGACTGTTTAATTGTTTTTGTTTTAATTTGTGAAACACAAGACTTCTTAAATCACTGTGCCTAATATTTTCCTAGGAATAAGAACACATTAAATTCCTAATTAGTCCCTTAAGCCTTACAGACATTATTTTATATGTGATGCCAGTTTAGCACAAAGTACTTTTGCAGTAGTTTTCCTGCTGCAAAATAGTTCTCTATTTTTTTTTTTTTTTTTCTTTGAGGTTAGGCTTGAGGTTTATGGAGAACGTGTACAGGGAGGGAAACTGTTATACCAATCATATTTAATCAGTTCCTTTTATCAGAGTTACCTGTGTCCTAAAATGAAAAGGACATCTAAACTCAAATTATAATTACTATCTAAAATCTTTTTTAAAAAACAATACAAACTTGACTGCGGATTGCATGACAGAATTTATTACAAGAATGCCGTTCACTTTGCTACTATTAGATGTTTAGTTTTCAATCAGAAGTGGTATGTTATCATTAAGAACTATAGACTAACTTATTTTATTTTCATTTCAAAATGTTAAAATACAAAGTGGGGAAGGAGGCCTTTGTCTAGTATGATTTTTTTTTTTTGTCCTGTTCAAGACAATTGAGACTAGTGCTATCTCCCTGCAGCTGCCCCAATGGGATATTTATATAAATCAGTTTGACTCTATTAATATACTGTATTGATCTACAATTCATCTAATTGTTGAGAGGATATTAATGGATTCCATTAGTCCATTTTCTAATTTCCACATGTTCTGAGGACAATAAATCATTAGTTCGCCAATTTCAATAGAACCACCTGAAAACAGGACAAAGGCTATTTCTAGTAAAATTCATCTACTCAAGTAAGATCTATTCAAATATTCCTAAAGTTTCTCTTTTACACATATCAATTCCTTAGAAAAAAACAAACAAACAAAAAACCCAAAATGACTCATAGTAGTATATTTACAAATACAAATTTGTAAAAGTAGACTTCCCCAGTATCTCTCTTTGACTCTAGGGGTTACCATCTAAGGAAAAGCATGACCTGTCCTTGTTCTTAACCCCTTATCCCAACTGATCTCCAGCAATCTTAGTTGTTCTTACGCTGATTTTTAAGCAGTGTTTTCTAGGAGAGATCGTTTCCCATATGCAGCCAAGACAATGAGGCCTACTTAGGGTTATTATAAGTGAGAGGGAAAATGTTTGTTAAATGACTAACAGTGCCTGGAATACACACATATCACATATAACACCTGGGGCTCCATGTGGTCCAATCTCTATATGGTGTAACATGTAAAGAAACAGCAGCATCTTTTGGCTCTTTAAAGAAAAATTAAATGTTGAAGATTCCTTAAACAGATCTTAGACAATACACATATATATTACGAATCTTTTCTCCTTTTCAAATTTCCTACTTACAGTAGTCACTAAATCTCTTCTCCTCTCTCATCCACATTGCCCCTGTATTTCCACTGTACCTCCCCTTTTATCACCATCTTCCCTACTGTACACGGTTTCCCTAAAGAAAAACATAAAAGAAGAAGAAAAAAAAGAAGGTAATCTTCACATGAACTGCTTTTTTGGGGAGGTAAAAATTAACCTTTGTGTTCTGCCTGCCTAAACTCTTAGAACGCAAGTAAAACAAATTTTTTTTCTTCTGCTCTGTAACAAACAAGTAGAAAGGAAAATAAAAGGATACACTTTTGGTAACAGAAGATAAAAGATGTTTGAAGAAGCTGGATAACTGACTTCCATTATCAAGGGTGCCGCTACTACATATTCTGTTCATGACCTTGAATAACAGGTTGATTATAGAGGATCATCTGATTAATAGCTGACTTTCAGTGGCTTCTCATACCCTACTTCCCAAAGCTTTATGATAAAACAAGCGGAAAAAGGAAGACCTATGAAGTACTAGAGCTTCTAATACATTCTTATGTGCTGAAATAGAGAACATGGGATTCTCTTTACACAGAATTTCTCTTACATGAAGGAAAACTGTCTTTTGGAAAAGTTATTCATATGCCTTTTTGGATTTGAAGCTATAATTTTAAAGAATTCAAATGTGAAAGATCACCTGTTCTGTGCAAGATGAGAGGAAGACTTGGTGATTTTGGAGCGCAGAGAAGATGAATGGAGAAGGGGGTGTAGGGTCACTGAAAGAGTGTGATCAGTGTCTCCTTGTAACCCACAAATTCTTGGGTCATTTTATGTCTCCCCCAAGGCCATCCTACATTTCTTTTTCAATAAAATAAATCATCCCATGCCTCATGGACCTAAGATTTCAAGCAAAAAATAACAGTTTCTTATCCTAAAAATCCATTGACGCTAATATATGAACTAAGCTAAAATTAGACATGTAATTAGTTGTCTGCTACAATGAAGATAACTTCGATTTATTTGTCTCTTAACCTAACAAACCAGCCAAGGTAGTTAAGATTCTCATGTCGTTCTATTTCTGCCAGACATTTGTTGAGTCTCCTTGTTGCCAAACTATCTTAAAAGTCACCTGGGTGTTACTAAGTCTTTTTACGGTTTTCTCCCCATCTTTTTATGGATGCTGTTTCTCTGTTTTGGGTAATATTTTCAAGCTCATCCTTCTGGATGTTTCCCATCCATGGTTTCATAATACCTTCTGCCATTAATCTTTCGCACCACACTTTTGTCACAAAAAGACCCACTCTGCTTGCTAAGACCGCAAAATATGGTTATAGGGTTCTTCTATCGTGAATGTTTATTGGCATGTCAACCTGCTCTATGAGCACTTCTATGGGAGACACTTTATAATTTTCATCTCTCTAGACCTATCACTGCATTCAAGAAAGATTTACTGAGTTGAATTGCTGAATGCTTATGGAGCATATGGTAAGCTACCACTCTCTTCAGTTACTATTGGGCTTATTTTAAGTAACCAGTGATTGAGCATACTTTATAGGCCATGTGCTTTACATATATGAACTCATTTAATCTTATCAACATCTATAAAAGTAAATATCATTATTTTATGGATGTGGAAACTGAAGCTCAAAGAAATAATGTAATTTGCTGAATGTAAGAGAGAGAATATGTAGCCGATGGGTACAAATGTCGTGTTTTTCAAACTTAATAGCCTTTGCTGCCTGCCACCAGACTCTGGCTATACTCACAAGGTACAAATAGATCCATACAGTCATTAGAAGAGAATCCTAAGAAAAAAATTAGTTACATTATTTTCCTTAATTTCCAATGAAGTTAGGACTTTCTTAATCATGGTAATTAGTTCTGTAATTATAAAGATTATAAAAATAAGATACTCTGAAGAGTAATTTCAGGCAAATGCAGAATTTGTAGATGTTTAAATATTATTAAAGTTTTCAGAGTTTAAATATATGTTGGACATTTAACAGAATCAACTTTAGTATGAAGTTGTGTCGTGATATTGACTAGAACAGTCAGAAGATCTCTGGACCTTTCACTATTGTAACGTACGTTGTATTTGAACTCTTCTTCACAAAGAAAATTGAGTTTAGTCTATAGAGGTATGAAGACACATCAAAACATTTTATTGTATATTAGTGTGTAGAATATATATATTACTTGAAAATTTAATTATGACTTAGTTACTTGTACAAATTTGAATTAAATCTCTCCTGAAAAGCACCCCATCTAGGGAGCTTAGTGTTGAGTACTCATGAAATCACATTTTGAAATTTCAAAGTTATGTAAATTAGAACTGGAACTCCCAGTTGTATGTTGGCACTTTGGGATAATACAGCAAGCAGACTCCAGTAGGCATCACATTTTACTGAGAGAATTCAGGATAACATCATGGGTGTAGGTTCAGGAATTCTACATCTTGGTTAATTGCAAAATTGGCTCCCCTCTCTTTTTCTCTCCCTCCCGCCCTCCTTCCATCCCTTCCTTCCTTTGTTTTTTCTATGCCTCTAACCCTCTCTCCTCTCCATTGTCACTGACATGTGAACTTGGTGTTCCAACCAAAGAGGATCATAGATGTAATTGAGACTATTTGAGTGGAGTTATTCTGAAAAAAACATCCTCTTATAGGTTTCTTCTGACAAAAGAAAATATATCAATCGTAAACATAAGTTTCATTGGGTCAGTGCTTCTCTCCAAAGATGTGCTTCCCTGCTGAGTCACTATTTCACCCCCGATTATTTGGAGAGCAGTAAGAATCATCTTTAATTACTATTTAAACCGCTATCTCCACTGCTTTAGTATGACATATATATCTATATATATTCCCTTAAATATATATATTCCCTTATATATATATATATATTCCCTTAAAATTTCACACAAGTTTTAGTTCCATATAATGGTCAGTTTGTGCTCTATTGAAATATTTTCAAAACTGGTTAGTGGTAATAAACTCATCTTCAGAGGGAAGTATGCCTGAAATAGATATGAAAACTTTATCAGCTTATGCCCTTCTTAATGGCAATATTTTCATGTTCTTGAATTATTTTCACCCAGGTGTTTATCTTCAAAATTTCAAAATAAATTGTCCAACTATATTTCAAAAATCTAATATGCCATCAATTGTAAGATGTACCATCATTTTATGGCAACGAGAGAGAGAGAGAGAGAGAGAGAGAGAGAGAGAGAGAGAGAGAGAGAGAGAGATTTATTTGCTGACAAATAAATTTAGTGACACTATCAATTATACAACATATCCAAATTTCAGAGAAATTAAAATGTGAAAATCTTTCATCTTTGATTTCATGAATATTGTACTTCTTTTTATCAGTAATTCTATCCTCCAAAAGCAAAATCCAAAGCATATCACTTTTACTTGCTGGATCAAGATTATGTATTTTAATAAACAAGATGAGTAAATGAAGTAAAAGGTATCAAAACTAAACTAAGTCATTTAATAAGGATGAAGCTCTGCTGTGAATGAAAAGAAGAAGCAGAATGTAAGTTGCTGTCAGAACATTCAGTAAATATAGCACATTATTCTAACTTTGGACAAATGTGTTTTGCACTATGAAAAAATGCAGTGATGTGGATCTGGAAATCTTTATAGCTATGAAGCATTACTAATTACAATAAAATGTAAGGCAGTCTTGTAAATTAAAAAAATGAAATCTAAAAGAAAAATAATTGTTTTATGAGCTATACATCTATTCCATGGTTAGGATAGATAACACATTTGTGAAACATTTGATTTCTGCATCAGCATGACAATGTTATTTATTCTATTCAATAGCTGTTCTGAGCTGGAAAATATTTATAAGCATACCCAACCTCTTAGTGCATAAATTATTTTGTGGAAGAAAATTAAGAACTTTCAAAACAACATAAACTTTTTGAAGTCATCAAGGTACCATTAAGTAAATTATTGCCCCACCGCCCTAAATGGTACCTAGTAGCCAAGAAGAGTTTAATGCACATTTCAAAGTGCCTAATTTACTTCCAAGGAGTAACGAACTAGTGGACAGGTCCTGGATGATAAATTACACATTGAGATGCATTTTCCCAAGTGAATTGGGCTCAGTGTTATCTGACTAAAATTAATGCCTCACATTTATTTCAAACATGTGAAGGCAAAGGTCTACAAATAGTTTCAGAAGTCAAAAACAAGACCATTTCATCTACATAAATGCAGTAAAGAGCAAGACAAATTCAGCCATATAAATAAAGTAGGATTGCTGAAGATAAAATTGGCCGAGACAACTAACTGAATAAAAAAGAATCCTATGTGTGATGAGGAAGGGTCACTGAATAAGAAAATTCAGAATAAAAGCACATCTGAAAGACAGCTATATTTTTTGGTATTCCTTGGGTGGTCCAGAAAGGTCTTCCCTATAAGAATTTAACCTGCCCAACCTTGTAGAATCTATGATACTTGCCAGGATCACAACCCAAGGTGGTATATGTCTCCAGGCCATGAATGCTGTTGTGTGTATTTACTGAATAATGTCTACTGCAAAGAAATTCTACAGTGCTTCTGCCTTGTGCAAACTTTCCCTTTGTTAGCCTTTATGATCTCAGAGAGATTGCATAAATGTCTGGTATCCTACTTATTATTGCTTTTCCTTTGGGGAATGATGAAAGAATCTGAAGTAATTGCTGAATCCTAGCGTCCTGAACTCATATCATCCTCAATTCCAAATAGTCTCAAGCAATTAAAACTTAAAAGCACACTGACTTTATATTATTATATTGTTCTTCCACTGATATCTGAGTATTTACTCCATTTGTATCATATTTAAGACTAATAGGACCAAATGAAGTGCTGGGAGACTGTTAAGACCACTGAGGACAGATTCCATGGCAAAGTAGATCATATTACTGTTTGCTGAATACTTACATTTTCCCCCCCAGGTATCCCACTCTGTAAGAATATGTATTCCCATCCTGTTGAATTAGGATCGGTCATGGGAGGAGCTGACATGTAGTACTTCAGTACAGAGTTGTTAAGATTCAATGCATGAGTCACCATTTCTCTTTTCTTCCTGTCATAAGATCATCAGTATACTTACCACACAGAGGTTCCTCAAATGCTGGAGGCTCCTCAGTGAAGATGATGATGGAGGACAGCCGCCGTCAACCATGAGAGACCTGTAGCTTAAATAAGGAATGATATTTGTTGTTGCAAATCAGTGAGATTTTGAGGTACTTTGTTACTACAGTTTAATCTATCTGACTCTCATTAACACAGTGAACAATGATGGTCATGTTATAAATATTTGTTAAATGAATCAATTTCTGGATTTTTATAGCACGTCATTGTTCACACCACCTAATATTTGGGTTTAATACATCATAACTACCTGTGGGTGATATAAGGGCTACACAGCATTATTTCTCTCTCGTTCTAAACTATCATCAGGAAGAGTCCCTCTACATTTCTCCTTTGAGAATTTTGGGAACATTTCTTCTGTGCTTTGTCTTACATTTTCTTCCTCTCTCCAGCTTTTTTGGGATCACGTTTCCTTTGCTACCAGCGGCAAAGAGACATATATGTCACTGCATGTCATGTCAAGGAACAGCTGTTGATGATGTTAGACAATGGCAGTGTCAAAGTTGAACCTGTTGACAAATGTTGAGGACACCAATGTCATCATCTACCACACAGGACTCTTTGTTCTTGTTATTTTCTCTTCTCATCAACTTAAATTTTTCATGCCATGATTCTTTTGGTTTTCATTTTCATAAAAATTGGATTCCCATCCTCTGTCATGAGTACCTAGGAGGTGAGCTAGAGGACAGTTAGGAATACAGTCATCATGCCTTCCCCAGAATCTTACCCTACTCCAATCCTGGCTCATTATCTTTGAACTAAATTTGTAGAATAATAGCTAAAATCTACTGAGGGATTATATGTCAGCCACTGTTCAGAGAGCAGTTGAATATTTACATCAAACATATGATAAAAAAACAGAAACAAAGATGTTAAATGACTTTACCATGGTTACATAGCCAGGCCACCTAAGCTGTATTACTTATAAACCAGTCCACCATATTTCTCAACTATACTTCAACTATTTTTTAAAAATTTTTTCATTTAAGGGGTTCCTTGTACACTCACATAAGCAAATCCCTGGTGGTCTCATTCCACTAATTTTCCATGCATGCCTGGTGGAGATCCATCTCCATAGAGGTATGGCCTAGTCTTGGCTGTTATATTGTTGACAAAAATTAAGGTGATAATGAGCATTTCAGATATCACTATGCCATTTTTTAATGGTACAATGTTTAAATAAACATCATTATGTTATTCAAACTCCATGACATACTTGGAAGCAAAAAAACGGCATTTATTTTAAAATATATTTTTAAATATTTCAGTTAGTGCATATTCTCACTCCTTTGTAAAAAAAGATTAATGATGAACTATGAAATTTTTTGTTTTTACACAAAATGTTGTTTTTTTCCCCAATAGAACAACTGAACAACTTAGTCTGTGTGGTATACCATATTGGAATGTGTAAAACAAATCTAAGTTCAAATCATAAATATGAAAAATCCTATGAGAAGCAAATGGCTAATTAACTATGGGCCAAACATTAGACATACTATGCAGCAATTAACATGACTTCTTCTGTTTATAACAAAATTGGAAAATATTTATAACATAATTCTACATAAATCATTAGAATTTAAAATTATAGGTGTATTATATTTACAATCACTAAAAGTAGCTGTACATATGAAAATAAACAAAAGCTGGAATGCAATAAATGCCATTCATAATAGCTGTATTAGGGTTGTGAGAGTTGGGGGCAATTAAAAATTATTATTTTTTAAATGTTTGTTTATTTTTGCATAAAAGTAAAAAAAAAGTAAAAATAGAATTTAATATTTTGAAAACTGGTCTTAAGAACTTTAGTAATTATACATGATGATGCATTTAATTTCTGAAATTACTATTTTAGTTATATTTATCAACAATCAAATTGTTGACTACATCCCCCTTCTTCCAACCCTGTCTTCTTTTTATGAAATTCAGTAGAGGAGTGAAGTAAGGTGAGTGGAATGGTTTAAAGAAATAAGATAAGCAGAGATCTTATCATAACTCCTTTGGGAGTACATAAGGTAATAAAACTCCACAGAGTTGTTTTTACTGGCAAATATTCAAATACCAGCCTTTGACTAAGAGCTTCATTGGCCAGGAATTGGCAAGGCAAGCTCTGTGCAATGTCTGTGAATAAAAGTCCCTCACCTGAGTAGGGAAATTACCAAACTGTGTCTGAATTTTATTAGGGCCACTTTAAAGATTTAGTAACAAAGGTCCTAATTAGATTCTTTTGAGTCTATCCCAGGCGATTCATAAACACAAAGATCAAGTTCAAAATCAGAGCCTTTGTATCTGGGACGGCTGAGAAATGGGCAGCACATATCCAGCCGTCTTCATTCCTTACCCAAGGCAGACATGAATAATCTATCTAGCATTTTTTTGATATTCCCACACTGGGTTTCAACTCCTTTTCTAGATACACTCTAGGCAATTCATATCAATTGAATGGAGTTCAAATGAAATGAAACTATTTGACATTCCATACTTAACCCACTGGTTTTTCAGATGAGGGAACTGAGACCCATAGAGGGAGGTATGAAACTACTTCTAAGCGTTTTCTATTTTCAAAGCACACTGATAGATATATGGTATATGGTTGCATGAAAAAGGTTGTTCACATTCCCATTTGATGGATGAGAAAACTGAGTCTCAGGAAAGCAGATGCACAAACTCACAGTCCTCACTAGCTACAGATGCAATTCTTTTGACCTCTGGTCTAGTACATTACTATCACCAAGCTGTAAGGTAATGTTGTTCTTTCTCTGAAGAAATTAATGAGTGATGTTCAAAGAATCCTTCTTGGGTCAATGGCAGCCACTCATCTCTCATGAACCAGAAGAAACAGGCTCATAAATAATAAACCACTATGCATAGCAGCCACCTGGCACCTAAATATTAATAATGTGCATGTGAAATACTTTTACAGAACCATATTAAAGGCATTAAATAAATGCCAGCACTTGAAAAATTACTACTTTGGGTCACTGTTGGCCACTAAATTCTATGGTCTGGCTATTAAAGCACCAACTTTTGGACATTCCAGTGTCCTGGGCTTTTCTTTTCAGGAAAAATAGTATCTTCCTGGACAACAAAGAGAGCAGTTTGAAGCCTAAAACTTGCAACCATCATTACTATTTATGAACTTTGAGCCATAGTGATTCTTAACAATTTCTACTCCCTTCCCCCAACTCTAATTTTGCAATTCCTCAGCAACCTGCGCAACTCAGTCTGGATTGTTCTCCACAGTGCAGCAGAATCAGGTACTCTGCTTGGATGGAGGACTAAGCATTACCATCAATGATTCAAACATTTGTTCCCTTCTCCAGCGCCTTCTAGGAAAACTGACTTCCTAAGAAGGAAGTTTTTCTGATGAGGAAAGTTCTCCAGCTTCTGTTCTACATATATCATGTTGTGAATTACTTTTATTGAATTCCTTTCCATTTGTTTTCTATTTAGTTCTTGTTGCGTTCCCTCTAGGACTCATACATCCCTCCTGTACAGTAAATTCTAATCTGTTTTCAAAATAAATATGCAATTGGTGAAAGAAATATTAGGAGGAAGGGCAGAATGAAAAAGAACCCAGCTAATCTTGATTGTATATTTAAGGCTTATTTGAGAGCCAAGTCTTTCCCCACATCAATATATTATCTGACTTCCGTAAAAAACAAAGGCAACATACATTTCTTTTTAAATATAATTTTAAGCAAGAGGAAGAAAATGCCATCTACATACCCGTGGACCTCAGCCAATTTCTACAAATATTCCCCAAATCTTCTCCTGCCTTGTTGGTACAATTCTTGCCTGTCTGACTTTATAATCTCTAGCATCATTTTCTACTCTTTCCTTTCCAATCAGAGCCATGAAGGGGGAAAGACGTTCTCTGGAATATGGCAAAGCCAGCATAATGGGCACCTTAGAAGGTTTGTGCTGGCAGCAAAGCAGAATTCACACTGGCTATACCATACCACATGTGGTTTCGTGGTATGTACTTAGGGTTCTCAGTCATTGATGTCCATGGTGTAACCAAAAGCATATTATAATTGGTCATGTTCTAATAGGAGATATATTGTTTTAAATATTTCTGTACATAATAGCCTAACTTCCTAGGCAACTTTTTGAGCTCTTCCACATTCAACACCAGAAAAATAATGCCAGCTCCTCACAAATATGAAAAATCGTGTTTACAATTGATTGTGATATATTGTGTTCCCTTTAAATAATACTTGTCCTTTAATTATTTATTAGAGTAATATGTTTTCTGTGGAAGAAGAAGATAAAAATCACCCCTAATGTGATTGTTAAGATATAATCATGGAGAACATTTTGATTGTTTCCTTCTAATATTTTCCTGCACATTTAGTTACATATCAGTAATCAAATAATTAGGAGAATACTGCACACACAATTTGTTCTCTTTTGTCCCTTATGCTATAATAGGTGTTTTCCCATATCTGAATTGAAGTCAAAATAATAGATATCTTAGAGAAGAAACAAGAGGGTAGTGTTTAAGACAAACCATGAAATAAATTCTAAGGTAATGGGAATAATTCATTTTTTGAACAGGATGGTGGTTACAGGGTATAATTCTCTAATAACTCATTGCGTATATACTTATGATTTGTGCATTTTTCTGTTCTGTATATTATATTTCAACAAAAACTATTTAATACAAACATCACAAATTAATTGGAAAATTATTAATAATGACTGTATAACATTCCACTATAAGGTTCCACAATGATTAATTAGGCCATTCTTTCATTGTTAGATATTTGGTTTACTGCTTTCTAATACTAGAAATAATACTGTTACGAAAGTATTTGTACTTAAATATTCATTTGTGTCACATTCACCTGGGATAGAGTTTTAGAAGTATTTGTCCCTTTCCGAGGAGAAATGACACTATAATGGGTAGAGGGATTAATGCCAGTAAATTTTCTGCAATTGCATTTAGTAATGGATTAAACATGGTGGAACCTTCAAATTCTCACGGCTGGAACCTAAAATAGAAAATGTGACTGTTCATTTCCTAGTTGAGTCCCATATGCAATTTGGACAACAGGTGAAATAGTCTTCATCCCAACAAAGATGAGTGATTGTTCAATTGGGTAAACCATTTTTGAGCACTGAGTCCTTGGCAGGACTCTCCTAGGTTTCAGAGATGACAAAGCTACAGCCCTGCATTTATTTAGAAATAAGAGTTGACCCTGAAGGAAACACTTTCAAACCAGTGTGGATACTAACATTCCCCCTCATTTCACACCTTCATCTGTATATTGTGATGATGATACTTACTTCAGTGGCTTGTGGTAAGGACCAAAGAGCATTACGAAGCAGGGGTGCTATTCAAAATATTTAACAATCCTTATATACTGGCAAAACCAATCAGAACAAATGATGGTTCCGACAAAACGGAGGCCAGTGGTGAAGAACTGCCCTCTGTCCAAAGGCATCTGGCTGAATACTTTGTGCCCTACCCCAGAGTAGTTACTGACAGTGGTTAGTTTTTTGGTTCTGTATTCCTTTACTTCGAGGTGAATTAAAACTCCCTCAAACTCATATCTGGTTTTTGAATAAAGGTATTTTACTTTTAAATATTTGGAGAAAGCAACCCAAAACGTACGATTTGTGCTCAAAAACTCTTCCGTTAATTTTCACCCAATGGCAGTCATTGGAATTCTTTGCCTGTTCTTACCATTATCTCTTCTGTATTTAACTTTTATCTCTAATGCCGACAGCCGTAGATTGTTGGGAGAAAACTTACATCACATATTTACTCCTAAAAATTAGCAATGAGTATAGGAACCATGTGGGAGGTGGAGATGGGGCATAGGCCCGACGTATATAAACATAGAAAATGAAAAACCCAAACTTGATATCCTGGGAGCAAGTTTCAGATTTTTGAGTTCCATGAAACTGTTTTGGAATTGTATCTAATTTACTACCATCAAAGTATGGATCATTACAGAGATTGAACAATAACTACAACCATAAAGACGCTCATTAATGGGAGGAGAACTGACTCTGGGTGGTGAACACACAACGTGATATCTAGATGATGTATTACGGAATTGGACACTTGAAGCCTATGTAGCTTTACTAACCACTGTCACCCCAATAGACTTTAACTAAAAAAAAAAAAAAAGGAAAAAATTACTGTAGTTTTTTAAAGTGATTATGATTAAGCAACTACAGTTCAACAAGAGCAACTCAGAAATATGTTAATGTTTGTTCTTTAATTCGGGAAGACAAAAGCACTACAGGAATGATCCACTGGAGCTGCACTCATCTTATGTCACATTTGAGTTCCTATAAGAATTCTACATCTTGTTGCCATCTGAAGAATTCTGTTTGGATATATAGGTAATGTGGAGTCAGGAATTATAACATTCAAGGTATCATTATTACAATCAGGAATGAGAGTTTTCTGTAAGTTCATATTAAAGAATGGCATTTAATTTGTCAGGGTATAATACAGCTTGTAGTATATCCAGCACATTTCTCTGCCTCTGATAAATGCTTAATACCCATTGTAGGAGCAAATAAGGACAGAATAAATGTTTTCTGGACACCAGAGATAATGTGAAATCTTTGGAAAGAATATGTACTTTGTTAACTGAGGAACATGGGCTGAAGATCTGACTCCATTAATAAATATCTACGTGACCTTGGGCTAGTCACTTAAACTCTTAGAACCTCAAATTCCTTATATGTGAACATGAGAAAAATAACATATTTGCAGAATTGCTACAAAATTTAGAAACGATATGTGTATAGTGACAGACACATAATAAAATCATAAGTAATTATAATAAAAATAAGTAATAACATAATTATATTTGTTGATGTTATAAATAATATAAAAGTCTGGGAATCATGGAAATGAGGAAAAAACCCTTAAAAAAGAAATCCTCCTCTTGTGGTATCCTTAACATAAATGTCAATGAGGAAATTCATCAGTTGTGACTTAACAGAAATAAATTTAGGAAAATATCCCCCAAGAAACATTTTTGTAATGAAGGCTTCACTTCTCCCCTGGAGCTTTTGTCAAGTTAAGTTGGTTTCCACAATAACCCAATTTTGAAGTATAAATATTGACTCTTTGATCTTGGTAGGAGGCGTCCTCGGTGAGTTCTTGGACAATCGGCAGGTAAATACCTAAGCAACAGCTGCCCCACGAATCCAAATGTTTCACATTTCATTCATCTTCTCAGGAAGCTTCACTGGATCAAACACTAGGCAGACTCTTTTTTTTTTTTTGACCCTGATCCAGTTAAATTGTCTAGAAGCAAAAGAATGCTTTAGTTTGTCACTATAAAGTCTAGTGGTAGAAGTGAGATGGAGTAAAAAGTTAATCACGTTCTCCTCAGGCGGACTATAATTTTATCCTTTTTTTCTCTCTCACAACTGGATGAAAACTACTCCATGCCCACCAAAGTTTCTGAGTTTTGCCCTTCAATTTCCAGCACCAGATCTCCCCCTGCACTGGCTCTGCTTTGGTCTATGTTCTCCCGGTTGTCTTTATACCCAGAGCCACCAGTGGGGTCAGCTGCTTTTGAGGATTCTCTTCTCAGCAAAGTCAGAACACAATCTGGGACTTTTGTGAGTACAAAAGAAGTGAAGCTCTAATTGACTTTAGAATATGGTATCTTCAGAGAGATGGCGATGAGTCGGATTGGAGTAACGGAACATAAGACTTACATGACTGATGCACGTTTATATATAGGGACTGTGTACGTGGGAGCATGCATGCGTATGCTAACACACACACACACACACACACACACACACAATATCAAACTCGGTCTCAGATAACCCCTATTCTTGTAATGTTATATAATTGCCTATTGTGGTCTGGTCAAACTATATATCATACTTTGCCGCTAATGTCAATACTACCAATAAAAGTCAACTTGCTCACCAAGTGCCTGATGTGTGCTAAGCACTTTATGTTGATTATTACAATTACTCCTCTCACTTACCCTCTAAGGGAGGTACTAGTAGTATCAACAGCTTACAGAAAAGAGAAGCTTAGAAGGAGTTTCAGTAACCTATACAGTCTCAGTGGTGGCAAGCAATAGAGCCCAGATTCCAATCCAAATAGCCTGACCCCAGAACCCGAGCTCAGAGCATTCCATTGTATTTCTCTTCAGCTATGTACTGTACAAACCAAGCCCAATGAAAAGACTTGAGGTATGGTGACTGATGACATGCACATATCCTGCTGATGGCAGTTCTGAGATGCACTTTGGTGTGCCCTCAACAAAATTTCTTTTGCACAAAAATCAGGACACAGGAAGACAATTAGGCATTGCTAGTGGTTCTTTCTGCTTCTCTTCTCCCTACCCCATACTAGTTCATCCTGAACATGGTCACTGATTGATCATGTGATATCTTGTTTAAAAACCACTTTGGAAAAAAAGTGCAAAACAAGTTAATAAACTCTTCCATGATTGAATTCTTCTGTAGGATACCTTTGTGTGTTACTGGAAATTGATTGAGATTTTGTTTCTTCTTCCAGAAAACAAAGATATGACAGTCAGGTTTCTATATTAAGGTTTTGTATACGAATACCATTTATTTAGATTTATTAAAAATTGAATCAGTGAAAAGTATATGAACGTTTGGGCCTGTTGAGTATTCACTTTCGTCTGAAATCTGTGCTTTTTCATAATTTTATTTACATAAAATTGTCCTTGAATCCTTAGTTTATCAGCTTTTCCTCATTGATAGAATGAAAACTAAAAATTTTAATGACACAGGATAACAAAAAGGGCCATAGTACTTGCAAGATTATGCTTACTAACTAGTGATGAATTCCTGAAATTCTGTAGATCTCATTATTATTAGTCTCATGAAATGTGTTTCTCTTTAACTAGTCTTTACATTTTCATTTCACTTTGTTTTCTAAGATGTTTAACTGATGTTTTCCCTGTGTTGTTAAAGCTGCCTTTTCCTTTTAGGTGATACTTTTCATTAATAAAGCCTTTTGAAAGCACAGCTAAATGTTCTGCTCTAGACTTCCAAGAGGATCACCTTCTTTTTGAAATTTGGTGGCCTTGAGCTTATACAGCGTCTCTGTTGTAACTGAGTGCTTGCCAACATAAAGTCAAGAGATGGATGGCACATCACCCATGTGCACTGAGTGTAGGAAGAACATCGTGCTATAGTATTGTTGCCAATCCTGGAAAACTAATGATGAAACTGAATATTTTGTTTTATATAAAAATCAGAAAAGTAGGCCACCAATTTGTTAAATTTCCTTGTTTACAGCAGCGGGTGGGCTGAGCTAATGGTATCACTCACATTCAGTCTCTCAACTAGTGCTTCATGTAAATCTACAATCTACATGCAATAGTTACAGAATCTGGGTAGCGACGATGATTGTTTCAAATGTGCACGTATGTTATTTCCCTCAAGACAATATTACAGATGCTGAATTTTTATAAACCTCCATGGAAGTAGCCCATTTTTTGCACCATATTTTAAGCTTTCATGGTACACTTTGTGTGTATTGTTAATATTTTCTGAAGTAACCATAGGTAAATTGCTCATGTTCTTGATGCCTGATGTAGCTACATTTGAGAGAGGATCTTTTATACATTTCTGCTATATTAATGACAACATAATTTTTGGTCTAATTTGCAAAGAGTAAGGTAAATTGAATTGCCTTATATTATCAATTAAGTATACACTACAAGTATATTTATTAAAAATAAACTTTAAAAAATAAGATAAACTTTTAAAAACAAACACTCCTTTCTTCTTCAGCTCTTCCCCCTCCCTCAAATCTGCACCAGTTTAGCATTAAAATTCAACACTGTCATTGAGGGTTTTGGTAACCAGGCTTCCACCTATCCTTCTAGTCCCTTTCCCTACTCCTCCCATCTAAAACTCCTGCTCCCTAACTAAGCTGGATTTTTTACTTTTCTCCAGGATGGTCAGTGCATGCTTTCAATTTATGCATCTGTTGATGTTTTGTCCTTTTCTCTCACCCAGATGGATCCTTCACATTTTTTAGGATTCTATTCAAATCCCATTCTCTCCCCTGAAGTGATTAAGACTTTTTCCCCCCTGCAAAAGTCAAACTCATAATAATAGATAGTAGTAGAATGGTGGTTACCAGAGCCTGAGGGGTGGGGGAAAGAGGAGATATTGATCAAAAGGTACAAACTTTCAGTTATAAGATGAATAAGTTCTGGAGACCTAATATATATGAGTAGACAGCATGATGACTACAGTTAATAATAACGTATTGAATACTTGAGATTTGCTAAGAGATCCTAAGTGCTGTCACCACACACACACACACACACACACACCCACACACACACAGACACACAGACACACTAATGCACGCATGTGCACACACACACACAATGGTAACTATGGGAAGTGATGGATATGTTAATTAGTTGGATTGTAATCATTATGTTGTATATTTTAAATATATGTAATTTTACTTGTCAAAAATTAAAATTTGAAAAAATGCTTTTCCCCTCCTATAGACAAGATCAAATATTTCCATAGTGCAGTTGAGACTTATTGTTTATGTCATTTACCAAGCAATTAAACATATACAGAAGGCAGAACGGAGTAAGCCAAAAAGTCAAATGGCAGAAGATCAGGCCATCTTTACCCTTCTCTAACCCCTGGAGCCATCAATAACCTGCCTCTCTCATACTCTTTGCTGAGCTAGGACACCTCTCAGAGCTCTCAAAACAGGAATCCACTAACAATACGAGTGGATGCAGGGGATGCAGTAGTAAAATCAGAATCTGGAAACTTTGGTTCTGCTACTGACTGCAGCCCTTAATAGCTGTGTCAGCATGAGATTCTACGTGAAATGAGATAATATACATAGTGAAAATATTTTTTGGACTTAGATATTATAAATATGCTATATAATATTGTCTCAAACTATTATTTCATTCTCCTAGTGAGACAGAGCCTGTGGCGTGCTGGTTTAACAATAAGTCTTCCAGGAAAAAAAAAACACAAAAAAACATCTGATTCATAACATTTGCAAATTTCCTTGGTGCAAATACTCCCACCTGGCAGATTGCAAACTACTAACGGGACATCATTAAGTACAGACTTGGGAAGAGATGTGCAGTAACGCATTATGCAGTATTATCACTGTACAGATACAATAGATGTGAAGAGCATAGATAATAGCATAAGGTAGTAAAACAATTAGGAAGTGATGAGTTCTGAATATGTATTACTGTTTGTTTTACACATACACTTAATGTAATATTTATTATTTAATACGGCTGTCTGTAACCACTGGCTTACAAAATTCCTGAGAATTCAACAATTGCCTTTCAGGAGCAAGTACCAATCAACTATAGCACACCACTGTAGCAGTCATGGTTTCTTCTCCAAAGGTATTCATGCAAGAGCCATGTTTGACTGAGTCACATGTTCCTATGTTTACACACGATAAAACTTAGGAACTGTGGTGTATTTAAAAAGAAAAACTGATTGCTTGAGATATTTAAAATATGGATTCATACTCATCATCAAATCTTTTGAGGCAAGTGATCAAAACCAATCTGATCAATGTCACTGCGAATTCCTTTTAGGTCCTCTATCCATACTTGTAACTCATCAGAGGAATGGCCAAGAAGCTCTCATGTACCTTCGCTCAATCACCTTGCTTAACTTCCCAGAAGACGAAGTGCTGTGTTCCACTTACATTCCCACTCTGTTCAACTCTCTCTTTGTCTTCATTTATGGATTCTCTTCCCCATGCCACCGGGCACAGAGAACCTTATCACAAGTAGCTTCCCACCTCCCCCACCTGAGTGGCAAAGTGCAGAAGCACAGCTAGGCCTGGGGTGCAAAGGGCCTTGCTGTTAAAACTGCCCATGAGCCGGAGGCCACCCACTGAGCCTCTCACAAAACTTGGCGGAACTCTTCTTATTCCCATTTTATGGGCGAGGAAACCGAGGTTCTGAGACATTAGTTACACTACCCAGGGTCATTTCATGAGCAAGAATTAGAGCTGGCAAAGCTCTTTTTTTTTTTTTTTTCTCCCATCACACTACTTTCCTCTTTCCTTCATGTAACCCATGAATATCTCAGTACAATTTCTTAAGTGTGGCAGGCTAGAGAACCTTCTCAAAAGAAGGAAAATAGATGGTATATTACATTTAAATCTGCTTTTCCAATAAATGTTGCCTTAACAGTTTTTATTTGACTGTCTCCTCATTTAAAAGTAACAGAAGGCTGAACAGTGATGTCTTACGGTTTGAGGGCAAGTAAGCACAGGTTTTGAAATCCCCTTAAAGAGGTAGCTTACCACCTCCAGTTGGGCATGTTAACTGTGAACCAAAAGGGAAGTCAGCCCTAACAAGATCTTCTTCTCTTCCTCCTCCTCCTCATTATTCTTCTTCTTACTTTTGATTTTATGTAAATATTTACATTCCTGAAGTGAACCATAATTACTAACTTCTTGATGTGGGAATCATACTACCACACATAGCCCAAAGTATAAGACAATTATTTCTCTGGGATTTCAGGCTCAAGTTTAAAAATAAGATTAGAGGTTTATTATTATTGAGGCCGGGTGGATGCGGCTAAGAGTTTTGACTTTCGAAAGCCAGATTCATATTTCCAGACACTGCTAAAAAGAAAACAGGAGATTTTTAAGACTAAAGGAGAGGGGACAGAAAGTAAGATATTTTAAACAGTTCATCATTTGGAAATATATGCCTGGTAGAACCATATCCACCATGATACAAATTCTTTTGAAATAAAGCATAGGGGAAAGTTTAACAAAGAAAGCAATAAAGCCCGAATCGCACCACTTTGGCACCACTTTATCAGATGTGCATTCTGATAATACTAAGAATTTTCAACTTCTTAAGGGATGTATCCCAAAGAATCACTGCGAGAACAAAAATAATGTGACAAGCAAATTTTCAGAAAAAAATAAGGGAACAGCTGACTAAAAATAGCTGAAAAAAATAAGGGAACAGCTGACTAAAGCTTTTCATGAGAAGGATTCTAGAAACCCACACTAATTAGGATTACCCTTCACCAGATTTGTATGCAATGTGGCTATTTACACGGTAGGCCAATGCCCAGGTATTAAGGGAAATGCAGTGTGACCAAGAAAGTCACTATGAGGTGAAAAGTTGGCTCCCAACCCATCCATGCCAAGAATCAGCGGAAGGTCTTCTGCTTTCTGGGCAAGGCATTCTGTTTCAAGCCACAGAAGAACCTGTATAAGCCATACCCAAAGACGGCGTCAGGCCTGTATTCAAAGGAGGAACTGGCTAATTTTTGTCTTCCATATTCTAAAGAGCATGAGGCTTTGTGTTATGAACCCAATAAAAGGAAAAGTAGGCATGACTGAAAACACAGAAGCAGTTTTAAGTTTCCAGTAGAACTAACTCAATGACAGAAAAAAAAAGTTAAGCTTATTTAGAAATGTACAATTAAAAATAAAATCAATTTCTATTCTTCGTATATGCTTCCTTTGTGTGGGACAAAATGATTCTTCAATTTTTTTTTTCTAGATCAAATAGAGTTTCTGTGAATTTTGCAGATTATCTATGCATTGTAAAGGATGCAATTTTCTGTGATTTTTTTCTGAATAAGTATATAGTTGTTTAGACCAGTCCAGTTAATATTAATAATAATAAATATTGCTTTGCAGAATATTCTATCATTTAATTCTCATCACCACCTTATAAGACAGTAGAGAAAATATTGCTATTATAATTTATAATAAGGAAGGCTTACAAAGATCATTTTCCTTGCTCAAAATATAGTCATAGTAAAAAGTAGTGAGTGTGATTAGGGTCTGGACCTTTTATCTCCACTCCAGCTGCTCTCTGCCTTGCCACACTGCCTTTCTTAGATCAGCGACCAAACTTGTTGAAATGATATAGGAGGGTTTATTCTTGACCTATACGCACTTTGGTAATGCATTTTGGTAAAGTGGGCAGAATTAGGTTAACTGGATGTCTACTTTTTCACATTTTTCAAAACAGGGTGGTGTGATGGGATGGATTAGAAGACGATTATAAAAGCCTTTTCTTACAAGGTCTGAATTTAAAAAATGGTATATCTGGGACTTTGTATAATTATCTCCTTATTATGATAAGTAATTTGCATATTGAAGATTATAATGTGCACAATCTTAATTTGTAGCAAATTTGACCAGGGGGAAAATTATATACTAAGGATTGGGAATCATTTGAAAGTCCAACAAGAAAATAATGGTTCAATGAGTGGAAAAAAATGAATAATTTAGTCACTACTAAAAGCATATATGCAAGGAATTTTTATGCCATTAAAGTGCCAAAAATATAATGTTAATGAAAAAAAACACCTACATAGAGAGTACAATCCCGATTTTGATTTTAAAAATACTGCAGAGCTGTTTGTGTGTGAACATATATTTGGAAGGAAAAGTGGTTGACTCCACAATATATTAATAGCATGGATTTTTTTTCCTCTATGATGGGACATGGTTGATTTATGGATAATTTTGGGAAGTCCCCTATCATGGTTATGCTATGAATTGAGCAGCTGACTTGATTTCCAAGTCCATCACGTATGCTGTGCCCTGAGGCACCCTTTGCCTTTGCTGCTTCACACGTACAATGGGAATAATGTTAGTGTTTATCTCCTGGCTTGCTGCCAAAATCAAAAGGGATAATATAAATATACAACCAACCACGAGTTACTGCACGTAGTAATCCCTCAAATATGGTTGTGTCAATTGCTTTTTTTCTTTCATACTTTTCTGAATTGTTTTAATTTTATAAAAGTATTTGTTTGTTTCCTGATAGGAAGATAAACAAACAAACAACAACAACAACAAAAGACCCACAAAAACTTCATAAAAAAGTATTGGAACTAACTTAGATAAATTTGAAGGGAACGGTGATAAGATAAACTGATGCTAGTTTATCACATTTTAATCTATTTTAATCCTAACAGTAATTTGGTAAGATAAGGTATTCTTGCCCTCTGGTCTAGTTCATGGCCCAGCTTTTCATTGGTAGTAAGGGTCAAAAAACAGGATCCCAAACAAGCTTTGCAGTTCCAAACCCAGATGTGTTCCAAAGTGCCTATTTTTCTTGCCTTGCCCTCCTGCCTCAGTGTCCCTACCTTTCAACATAGTTGAGAGGGAAAAATAAACATCAAAAATAATTAGCAAAAGAGTAAAGCATGCAAAAAGGCATAACAGGAATTCAGAAAAAAGGTCAAAGTGTCCTGGGGTAGTCGGAACAGGGAGGAAGTGGAAATTGTGTTAGACCCTGAGGGATCAATATTAGTAATATAGGTCAAAGGGATAGGCCCGTAAAGGCATTTGACTAAAAAGGCAATAAAGTGGCAGCATTTCCTGCCCTTCAAGTCTCCACGGGTTATTTTTTTTTTTTAATGAGTGGAAAAAAATTTTTAATGTTTCTGCAGTTGTACCACTACACTTTCTTTCTTGTGTTGCCACACTTCCAGTGACTTTTATTATGGCATTAAAATATTTCCCAGGCATTATCACCATTTCTACCCAGTGACAGAATTTTTAAAGGGGGTGGGTAATGGAGTAAATGTACAAATAGAGGAGGAAGAAACATATGCAAATGCAGTTCCAGGACCTCCCGGCATCACAAATATGCACAGCATCTCACAGTATATAAAGCTTGCACAGAAATCCCAACAGGATTCTCCTCCCAAAGTAAATAATTTCCAGTCCCCTCACTGCTTAAAATCCCCCATTGGAGTACATGGCTTAGAGTTACTGTCATTGCATTCCTAGCTCTTTGCAGCTGAGAGATTGTTTTAATTATAAAAGGGAGGGCAATTTAGGAAATATGGATGGCATTGGATAATAAGTGTGGATTTTAATCGGCATCCATTGATTTTGAAGTCATGATTCTTTGCTCACTGATCTTGACAGAGTGTAAACCTGCTGGAGACATATTTGAAGGAAAAGTGGTTTGGACTAACCTTTAGAGGACCTCTAAAGTCCATTTGATACTAAGATTTTATAGTGATAACTACCATTTCACAAGTACCTGTTATGTTTGGGTTTACATCTTCAATAATCATAATTGTTAGGTACCTATTCTTTGCCAGGCAAGGGGGATATAATGGTGAACAAAAACAAACAAACTCTGCCCCTAGGTTGCTCATAGTCTGGTAGGGAAGTAGTCAATCACATTAGTTCTGTAATAAGCACCATAATGAAGGAGAACCATAAGGTAATTGAAGAACACATAGAAGGAATTTGGACTACTCAGCTAGATCGAGGATGGTTTCCACAAGGTAGTTATGACTGAGCTAAGATGTGATGAAGCAACAGGCATTAAATAGATAATGTAGTGCAAGGGAATATGGCGAGAATGGGGATCCCAGGCTCCCAAGAAGGGCAGTGTAGCTTGAGCAGAAAGGGCTGCAGAGGAAAGAAGAAGCCAGAACGTGCAGGATATTTTACAATAATCCATGATCACAAATTCTTACCTAGCTCTGTGAGTTAGACAATATCCTCACTTGGAGGAATAGTAGAATGAAGCTCAGGGAAATTGAGGAACGGGCAGGCCTGAGGTAACACAGCTAGAAGGTACTAGAGGTAGACTGGAAAAAGACCAATCCACTTCTAGAGCCCAGATTCTCAACTGATTCGCCCAATGATTCACGATGTTACCTTGACATATTGTCCGGTAGATGTTCCCTCCGGATACCCCATTAAGGACTTTATTCTCTGGTTCCAGGTTCTACCTTGCTACTCCACTGCAAACAACACCCCTCCCACCATAGGGAAGCACTCTGCTCTTCTCTCCCAGGTAAGAAGTATGACTGCTTCCTTCACCCACCAAATCTGAATCTTTGTTTCAGGTAAAATTACTTATCATTTTTCTAATCAAAGTCATCCGTATTCAGAGCTCTCTCGGATGATTATGATGGCATTTTCTTTCCAGGAAATAAAATTAGCAGTTCTATTGTTTCATTCATATAAAAATGATCTTGTTTATCAAGCAACAATAGCAACATTGGCTGTTAGTTAAATACCAGCCATTCTGCTATAGCATATTATACATATTATCACATGGCAACCTCAGAAAGCCACCCAATAAGGTAGAGATGTATTATTATTCCCATTTTACAAATGAGAAAATTGAGGCTCACTGAGTTTATGTGATTTGCCTTAGTTCCCGTAGTTTATAAATGACAGAGGTGGGGTTTAAATCCAGGAGACTTGTGTGACTCCAAAGCCATTTTTTAAAATAAATGTTTCAAAAGTTCAACTTCTAAAAGAAAATCAGTGTTTTAAGAGAATTAGTGAAATAAGAAAATCCCTAAAAAAGTTGCATACATTGTAATTTAATAATAATTCTATTGTTAAATAAGGAAGAACTTGTCCTAAAAAGATTCTTTGTGCCTTCGATACCAATTATGGATGCTTTAGGAAATAAGTGTGACTCCCCAAGTCAAAATATCAAGTTTAAGATGTAAGACGGTTCTTTTAACAGACATGGCTCACTTCCCAAAGATGAAGGATACATATATTCTGCAGCGGTGTGTGTATCGGGGGTTGGGGGACAGTGAAGGGTTGGGGAAATGAGAAAGAGTGAAAAAGAGTGAAAGAATTATTCTACCTTGGTAATCTTGCAAAAACTACATGTTTGTCTTCAAAGTTTATACGGTAAGCTGGTGGTGGGTGGGGTGGAGGGGTAGGGGTTGGGGAGTGGGGAATGTGGGGGAAGGCCACACTGCTAAGACATATCATCGTAGAATGAGATGCTGATGTCTCTGCAGTGCTGTATTTTGTCCTTTCAAAGAAGGAAGGTTTTCCTCCACAGTGCAGTTATGTCAAAATTCTGAAACCTCTCACATGAGCCTATCATAGCAACCCTGTCATGTCTCACTTGTTGAAATGAGTGGGATTTGAAAACTTCTGAGTGTGCTATTACATTTTCCATTTATGTTCAGGGAATATGGCTGTCTGAAAACGAGGCCAAGAGTTACAGAGAGTTGGGGCAATGTGAGGGAGAGACAGCTCTAAATAAGTGAAACCAAATACATTGCTTCAGGTGGCAGAGGACAGTAGTCTCCACGGAGGATAAGGCAAGGAGTTTGAGAGGAAATTTTTTTTTTTACATTTTTTTTTTTTACTTTTATTGCCCTAGTTAATTAAACTCCTTGTTACATAAAACATTGGAATTTAAATAAAAGAAGGAATATTTATTTGCTTCCAAACTATATACAAGTTAAAAGTTATCTTTTATCCTCATTGAAATAGCAATAGTTTTTTTTTTTTTTTAGAACTCAGCAATAGATAGAGGTATCATGGAACAATTTGATACTTCTATTAATATTTGTAAACTTCCAGAATATAAATTTAATATTTGTTTCAGATTTGAGAAAGCACAACCCTAAACCTAATCTTAATTATATTTTAATTTTAACCAAAACTCTATATAGTAGAGGGTGCTGGGCAAGAGAATGACCAGATGTTCATTTTAATGGAGGAAGGAATTGTTTATTGATGGTAGAAAATTCACATGAACGTCAACTTCTATTTCTATAATTATTAGTATTTTTCTTCCTATCACTGAAAGTAAACCTCTTCCAGGTTTCCCAACAAACTTAGATGATTTTCAAAAAATTTAATTTGGTGAAGATGCTTCTTAAATAAACAGCAAATTTTTCTTTGAGACCAAATATTTTCTTCTACTTGCCAGTAGAGGGAGCTGTTGGCATTTAATTTGGTATTATAAACTCGACCTGGAAGTTCCCTTCTTTAATTAATTCAATGTTTGAAATCAAACCGCCGTTTAAATGTAATGATATTAATATGCAAGGATAGACGTGTAAACGTGGAGATTTTCCATTCCCATTAAACTTTCTACACAACCACAGATTTCTGGTTCTTCTGTGGGCCTCATTTAGAGAGCTTATGTTATAGAAATGTTGGCTGCTATAAATTAAAGCTGCTCAGAACTGAGTTCATGCACCTAGGCAATGATTCAACATTTCTAAGACGGATTGTAAGTCAAGAAAGAAAGCAGTTTCTTCCTCCAGCTCTTAAAAAGAGAGAGAGAGAGAGAGAGAGAGAGAGAGAGAGAGAGAGAGAGAGAGAGAGAGAGAGGACAGCAAGGAAAAAAAAGATATTTGGCCTAGAATAATACTTGAACTTTTCAAAGAAAAATTATATATTCTAGGTTTATAATAAATTGAAGTATCTTTAATCTAGAGGGAAGAATTCTCTGTAGTTAAGATTTGGCGAATACTTGATGCTGTCCTTGTGATGAAATATATACTATGGTGATTTTTCTTGTAGTCTGTCCACCCCAAACTCACAGTGAAAGCTGTGGGTTTTAAAGAAGTTGCTTCACAGTCTAGTGCTTAAAATGTAATTTTTCTCTTTGTACTTGAATTTCAGTTAAAACCAAGTACTAAGGAATGGTTTCCAAACATCTAACTACTTTCTTGATCTTAATAGATGCTAATATGGAAAGCACATACAACCTGCAGTTGTAACAATCTGCACCTGACCAGACAGAGGGGAAGTGGTTACTATAAGAGACAGTACCACGTCTCCAACAGTCCCTGGGAACCCGCTTATCTACTCTCCAGGTAAGAGGGAGGTTGAAGAGAATTACAAATAATCATTCTGATTCATCTGAATTTTTTCTCCTAACATGAACAAAAAAATAAACTATTAAACATTTAAACCAATGACACTAAAGACATGAAATCTTACCAAACTTGAAATGGAAAATGACTTGAAAAGATAAAGGAGAAAGCAGGGTTCTCTCTTGATATGTAGTAGCAAACAACCGGTAAACACCCAATCACTGCCGACAGACTTAAGATTTCTTCATTAAGGTAGACTGAAAGCATAATAGAGAGATAGAAATACAAGGTTATGTTTCTGAGTACATGAAGAAGCGCTGCTTTCTTGTGAGTGTGACACATTCCGATTTGCAAACTAAATGCTAAACCAAAGTCACTTTTCTAGTTCACAAAGCATCGACTGGAGCTTTGGGGAAAGAAAATAAAGTGCTTTTTATCTGAATGTGGACAACGTTCTCTGTTCTTTCCAGGTACTGTGTATTTCCTCAAATCACTGTGCTGTTCTGGGTGTTTTGCTTGGTCTATGTTTTGTATTGATTTCAGGGCCTTCCAAACGATATTAATTTTGCTGTTTTTTCTGATAGAAGTTGTTAGAGGGAGAAATAAACCATTTATGCAGGTAGAGTCGGAAGATATGGACCAAAAGTGCTGTATTGTCTTTTTTGAGTGGTTTAAGTAGTTGGAACAACAACAACAACAAAAAGCACTATTAAGCATACAATTTTTGGTGAGATTTTGTTCCATGTGAAGCATTAATTTTAATAGTTTATATATAAGCTCTCGTTTGAATAATAATGTAAAATTAAATTTAAATTGTAAATAACGTCCAGATACTAGTTGTTTCCTGGCTCAAATTCTTTAGCACATATGGTGCTAGCATAAGCTTGTGCCTGTCTGCCTACTCTGGGTAATTTTGCATGCAAATAGTTTTAGTGCCTATGTTGAGGTGCTAAAACGTGTTTAGTACACTTGAAAATATTTGCATTGCAAAAGGAGAGTGAATCTCCTGAGAAAAATCAAATTGATATTTTGTATTAAGAGACCACTCTGGCCACTGCCTGGCATTCTTCTATGGAGAATTCTATTAACAGTGCAACTAGCATTTTTAATTGACCTTTAGAAAGGAAGGTCTGGCCGCAGCTTTGCCAGATTTATAAACCATTGGACCATCTCCTGGCAGCATCCACCACATTAATCAATAGGAAAGAGAAAGCTAAGGAAAGAATCTACTTGCCTTGGCTGGACTCTAGCTTTTTATGCCTCGATTTGGTGGATTGGTAGGATACATACGTCAATTGTAATGAAAAGTTTCAGCTGGAATGTGCCTAACGAAATTAGCTAACTAACTCACCAACTAACTCAGGGAAGGCTTTAACACAGTCAAGCGGTAGTGGATGCTGGCTGTGAGGCCGCACACACGCTCCCATTTGCCTTACTCCCATCTGCTGCATTTACGGGAACCAGTTCGTTAAGAGTCTGAATTGAATCCAAATAAAATGCATTTCTGATGCAGGCCCGATGACTGGTGCCATTCTACACTGCATTATGTCAAATTAGAGTTCATTTGGAAAAGAGGTTACAGAGATCTTACGTAAATGTCGCATGCATAGAACATTGGAGCGAGTAAGAGTTCTACACAAATTCAACATCCAATTTCTATAAACAAATCTACCCCCCTCCCGATTAGTCTCCTATTTGCCAAGCCCAATTATAATATAAGAATCCCTAATAGAGTAATAAATAAAATTCAAGAGGTGTGCTAGGAAGAGGTTTGTGGAACTTTTCTTATAACCATCTTTTCAATGCTTGTAGAGAATTTTATTTTGTTACAGAATTTTATTTTATTACATTGACTAATTCAGGTGTAGTCTGTCCTTTCAAAATGAAAGTAAGTTCGGTGTCCATTAGATAAACAGATGATCCGAGGTCTACAAAAGGAATTCAAATTGTGGAACTTCTCTGTCTGCAGCTCCCTTGTCGGCAGAGCAATGATGCCAGATGGAATTCTAATAACTCCCATTGTTATAGAGTGGCTCTATCGCTTCCAGCCCAAGCACCATGCATGAGATTGCCTATTATAGATGCTTATATTAGCTGAAACTCCGGGTTAGATCCAGATTTTCACCCCATACTATACCCTTCTCCACCTAATATTTTATCCTTTCATCCCTGCCACTTCTCACTGTGTGCAAGTTGCAGTATTTTGTGACGAATAACCATAGACAGGTAGCAGGCAAGAGCCAAAAGGAGCTCATTATGAATACAAACCAGTAAGGAGGGGTTGACTTACTATGTTAGTGAAACTCCAGTTTGCAGTCTATTTCCTTTAAAACAATCTTAAAAAAGGAAAAGAAAAAAGAAAAGAAAAAAGCCTCTCTTGTCTGGGGGATCCTGGCACATCAATCAACCCATTAAATAAGTAAATAAGGCAATAACTAAACAATAAATCATTTTGAATTTCACGACACATGCACAAACCTTTTGATACATAAATTACAAGACAGGTTTAGATTTGGAGGCTACAGCCTCTGTTCCAATAGTTTTGCATACAAGATAAAGAGCTATTCTAAACTCCAGTGCATTGCTCATTCTGGTTCCGAAATCCTGGGGCTTCTTTACACCTCTTTGTGTATGACGCACAGCATGGGAGTGGTGTGTGTGTGTGTGTCTGTGTGATGTGGGGAGGGGCATGCTGTTAGGGAGAAGCCTACCACACATTTCTGCCATCACAGACGGTGGGCAAACAGCTGTCTCCACAGCTGAGGCCACTGGAACTGCTTGCGCTGCTCCAGTAACTCGAGAGCACACGGCTGGTCCCTGGATGGCACACAGCACTGTGCCTGCAGCAAAGCGCCCCAGCTTTCCAGGGCTGAGCAGGCGGAGACTTTGCCACCAGACACAATAAGCATCTGAAATGGGGTCTCATGAATAATTCATCATTGGTGTCCTATGAAACAAAGAAATGACATGTTTACTGGTAGATAACTGTGTTGTGGCATTTGTAAATCTTTCTGAATTTGGAGTTCTTCACGTTTCTTGGTGGTAGAGAATTTTTTTTTCTTCCTAAAATAAAGTTGGGAGTTCAACATTGTTTCCCCTCAAACAAAAAGTTGAGATCCTTACAGTAAAAGTCTTTCATGAAATATTCGATGGGTTATACTAATTTAGCTCATGATTTAAGAATTTTAAAAAATCTCATTCAGTGAGGAGGGATGTAAAAATGGTTTTATGGCCATAAAATACAGCAGGATACCCAGTTCTCAAGGAGATTATTTTTTCCTTGGTAGGCAACCAGCCCACTTTTGCTAATGCAAGTTTCATTACTATAGACTAGAAACCAGTGGTGCCTCCAACGTCTCAATGTAACATCAGGAAGAACGATTCTTCACTTTCACTAAAATATTAGTAAAAATGATACTTTGGTGAATTGAGTCCTAAATTGTTTTAGTGACAGTTAAATACCCACTAATTTAACACCAGCTAAATTGGCAATAAAATGACCCCCAACCGAGGTGAGGCACCATCGTGTTTCCACACAATAGTTCTGGACCTAATGCCAGTGATCTATAAAGCCATTGGGTAGAGTTTATGCATTTGCATAACAAATATTTGTAATGTTGCATAAAGTAGCTAGCTACCCAAACTTATCATAATTAGTATTTATAATTAGCTTTGGTGTATTCATTTCGTTTATTCTTTAATATCTCTGTACTCATTTCCCCAAGAAAAAAAAAGAAATCGATTTAATAGTTCTTCATTATCTTTGAAACGAAAACCTGGCAAAACAAATCATGGTGATGTTCTCTGTCATCTCTCCAATAATTATCTCAAATCTGTCTTCTATTATTCACTCATGCTTTCTCCATAATACTTTTTTTTCCCCAGTATTTCTTTATAGTCTCCCTGGCTTTCAGGTTGCCCAGGAATTATTGTATATCCATAAGCCTTACACAATGTGATATGTTTGGTAGGGAAAGTCAGAAAGAAGGCACATTGCTTTTGCTGAAATTAAAAAAAAAAAACAAAAAAAAACAAGCAAAAACAAAATACGGATCTGCCAATCATAGGCTAGAGTGAAAACACAATTGCTTCTTGCTTTCAGGTGAGGGAATTGGCAGTTGGAGTGTGAATTGGTAGGTAGTGGGACTATCACTAAAAAGAAGAGTAGTGAATTCTGTATGAGGTGTGTTTCTGGTCTTGTTGTGGTTTGTTTCCTTAAGCTCCAATAATATACCAGACAGTAGGCTCACAACATATATATGGGTAATGACTACTTTTCTTTTCCTTGGCTGTAGGATTACGATGGTACATAAAATTATGGTGTTACATAAATTGCTTCCTACCTTTTGAAAAGATAATTAGATTTCGAGGGGAGATAATAACTAAATAAGTGGTAAGAATGTCCTGGGGTCATTAGAAATAGAGGTGACAGCCTTAAGATGAACAAAACACAAAGCCTAAAAGGTCTGAGGCAGAGATTACAGTAATAGAAATTTCCCTCACTGTCGATTCACGTCTTCGTTCCTTTCCATCATTTCCTTGTGTATTTTTTGTTTCAGTGTAAGATAGCTGAAGTTGTTAACATCTCTTCTCCCTGAGCCTGGAAGATTCTTCAGGCTCAATCAGATATTGAAAGAGCCTGGATTGCTATGGTTTTTTGCAACATGATCACTTAGACTTCCAACATTTTGTTTCCAGTATACAAAAGAATCCTTGATGGGAATAACAAGTAAATCCATGACCCTAATTTTGTATAGTATTATTCCATTTAAATATCCAAGACTTACAAAGAAATCCAAATAAAAGTCATTTAAGGAAGTGTGCTATGATAATGCAAATAGTAACCAAAGAGATGAAACACTATCAACAACTTATAAAATTGATAGATTTAAGGTTAAAAAACCCCAGGATCTTTGGATCAGAGACATTTGGATCTCAATCCTGTCTCTGATACATTTGTATGAGGATAGACATTTAACCTCCCTGAATATATTTCCTCATCTGTAAAATGGGGACAAAAACGCATACCTCTTGAATATTTAAAAAAATGAAAACTAGTGATTTAATGTAAGTAATGTGTGTATGGTAGTTGTATAAAGTCTGACAATTAAGTTTGCAAAGTTGTTGCAACGCTTTTGTTAACCTTTTTTGATATCAGAGGGATTATTCATTATGAATTTGTACCAATTGGACAAACAGTTAACCAAGTTGACTGTTTGGAAGTACTGAACGGCTGTGTGAAAAAGTTAGACAACCTGAATTTTTCACCAACAATTCGTGGCTCTTGCATCACGACAATGCACCAGCTCACACGGCACTGTTTGTGAGGGAGTTTTGAGCCAGTAAACAAATAACTGTATTGGAACACCCTCCCTACTCACCTGATCTGGCCCCCAATGACTTCTCTCTTTATGTGAAGATAAAGGAAATATTGAAAGGAAGACATTTTGATGACATTCAGGACATCAAGGATAAATACAACGACAGCTCTGATGGCCATTCCAGAAAGTTCCAAAATTGCTTTCAAGGGTGGACTAGGTGCTGACATTGGTGCATAGCTTCCCAAGGGGAGTACTTTGAAGGTGGCCATAGTGATATTCATCAGTGAGGTATATAGCACTTTTTCTAAGATGAGTTTGCAAACTTAATTGTCACCCCTTCGTATATCCCTCTAAGCACCTTTGAATCACCTGGAGGGCTTGAAAAACTACTGATGCCCTGTTCCACCTCTGTTCAATTAAATCAGAATCTCCGGGGACTGGGCGTTAGCATTACAGCTTTGTAAAAGCACCCCCAGTGATTCCAGTATGCAGCCAAGGATTTGAACTGATGGGAAACCCCGAAACTGAATGGACAGTCAGTAAATATTATCTAATTCTTCTTTTTTATGTGATATGAATATTAGCCATAGCATGACACGGATTTTTTATTACTGAAAGAAAGCCTCAGGGCCAGTGAATCCATGTTCACGGTTTGAAGATAAAGCTGAAAGCAGAACAATTAGTGAAATGCCCACAATCACATCGTTAATGGTAAGACTGGCGTCCCAGTAGTCGTTTTATAATTCTGAAGTTGTCTTCCTGGCATAGCTTTTAAGAGGGGAAGTGAGATCTCAGATAAGGTTAAGCTTGATCTATCCTTTACTTCTTCCTTTGCTCAACAGTATTTGTGGCAATGGGGATAAAAACAATGGCAGAAGCATAGTTTGATGCCCTCAACTATTGTCCTCATTCAGTTGGCCTGGTAGCAATTACTCATAGAAACTTTTGAGCAGAAAAACCGAACCCCAGCAATGTTTCCATATGGAGGGCACATGCATGCATCAGTTGGCTTTTGATACCTGGTGTCATAATGCACCTCCATCTCCCTGAGCATTTCCTGTGTGATTGATACGGAAAATCTGAGCAATTTACCACAACACAGTTATGAGCCATCATACAGGTGCATTTAATTTTTAATTACTCTTAAAAATGTTTTTAATAATTAGTAGCAATAACCACTAATTGGCATGTAAGCCATTCTTGCACCAGCAGGCAAACTGTAGGTTTACTTCTGCACACCCACACCCAATCAACTGAAAATTGCTTCAAAGCTTATCTTATAATTACTGTGCTTAATGCTGTTTGCATTGTTTGGAAGCTTTTGTAATTAATTGATTTTTTTTTTTTTTTTTTACCTCTGAACCTGTACATGGAACAGTAAAGATTAGTCCTTTGCTCAGTAACATCTTATTTACATTGAATTGTTTAGACACACGTAAGGGGGGAAATAATGGGTTTTGTTTTTACCTGCCAAATGTATTTTCTCTGTTTATGCACTAGATAGATCCCACTTAGAATTTGAAACTGCTCTAGCTGCCCACGTGTCTTTCTGGTTCTCCTCAAGGCTGTTGCACCATGGCACAATGACATATTTAGGCAGACTCTCAGCTTCTATGTACTTTTGCACCATCCACATTATTAATTTTGCAAATATTTCTGGGTAAAGGGCATTTAATTTGAGAATGTCTGTATTAAAGCACAGGCCAACATAGTTAAACTTGCATAGTTTACTCCTTAAGAGTTAATAATTGATACATAAAAATGTGCCAGTAATTGTGCTTTTGATCTGAAAGTGGCAGCTACAGTGAACCACTGAAAAAAAATCATGACATAAACTGAGATTATTGGTATGCTAAGCCAATTTTAGAAATAAGTGCTGGATCTGCCAATGTTTTCATAATAGTAAATGGCAAATAAAATTTTATGATGAGAGAAGAAAAAGATAAAAACTTGACTTTATAATTATAGGCCTTTATGCATTGGTTATGAACTGATACTATGTAAGACATAGATAAGAATATTCCTTCTTTTATTTATTCACCCACTTACTGAATCGTTATTGGGAATATATTGTGCCGAGTAATATGCTAGACAATGGGGAGACGAAAAGAAAAGACATTGTGGGAAAGTGTGGTCTTGAGAGTCAGAAAAAAACTCTGTTTGAAAATCTTGGTTCCATAACTAAATAACTGGAAAACTTTCAGAAATTTATTTTTGTCATCTGAAAAGTGGGGATAGTGATAGTTGCCTTGAAGGCCCATTGTGAAGATTAAATAAAATACCATACTCATATATAAAGCACTTTGTACTTACCTGTTATGCAGTATTTACTTAATGCATGTATGTTATAATTCTAATTAGACCAAAGAACTCATACTCCCGTGAGCTAATGAGATATATCTAAAACCTAGAGGTCCTTTGCAGGCAACATAAACGAATTCTGCCTGCCTAAGCAGGAAAGACATTGATTGGAAAGCTATTGGGATCAAGTCACAGGATCAAGAAGAGGGCTAAAGAGTTAGGCTTGAATACAGAAGAAGAACTGGTGTAACAAAGGGTTTAAGTACCAGGAACTTCTCAACAGTCTTAGAGGGCACTGTCAGTGAACAAATGCATTCCAATTGTTTTCTGTGTTCTTTCGTCTTTGTCCTCAAGATTTAAAGTTGTCTTAGGAGCAAGTAAGAGAGGGGGAGAGAGAGAGGGAAAGAGGAAGGAAGAGGGAGGGAGAGGGAGGAAGAGAGAGAGATGATAGATAGATAGATAGATAGATAGATAGATAGATAGATAGATAGATAGATAGATAGATAGATAGGCAGGCAGGCAGGCAGACAGACAGACAGACAGATAGATGATAGACAGATAGACAAGTTAATAGAGCATGAGTTTAGTCATATGCCTATCTCTTAGAAGGAGAGGATGGGGCAACTTGATATATAGGTGCACCGAGACTATATACAGCAGGGAGGAGTAACCCCCCAATGGAACTATGAATGCTACAACAAACAAACAAAACCAGTAAGAAAAACAGAAAGGTGATGATAGGTAGCACAAAATCCATACAAAATGTGTAATACAGAATCTGATTACAGTGTCATAAGTAGGATTGGCTTCATGGACATGTGAATTGTGCAATCACGAAGGGCCCTGTGGGGACAGAGCCCCAAAAAGCAGTTTCCAGGCTCTCGGCCTCACATGGAGAGGTGCTGGCTCGGGTAGTGGATGGCCATCAGCTGTGGCTAGTTGGCCGTCAGCTGTAACTAGTGAGCCATTAGCCATGAATATAACTGCCGTGGCTGGGCTAGCAGAAGAGGAAAAAAGAGGAAAAGAAGGGGAAGAAGAAAAGAAAGGGGGAGCTAGCAAGAAGATGGTGGCTGAGCCTGCAAGCGGCTCAGTGAGGGTTGAGACTTGTGTGGCTCCTGCTTCCTGTGTCTCCGACCCAGCCGCCAGTGAGAGTATAGTGGTATGACTCCCCTACCTATGGCTCCATGGGTGTTCCTTTTTGGCCTCACCATATCCTGCGTTCTTATGTGGGGGCGGGACCGGAGACCCCGCCAGACGCCCCGCACGACAATTGGCGAAGTCGGCAGGATCCCCTGCACTACAATGTCCTGCGTTCTTGTGTGGGGGGCGGGACCGGAGACCCCGCCAGACGCCCTGCATGACACATGGTGCAGCGAGCAGGGTCCCCTGCACTACAGGCCCCATGCTTAGCAGTCCCCACACTTGGTTTAATGCTTTGAGCCACCATTTTTGTATAGAGCAATGGACTAGAATGAGAGCCCAGATATAAATCTTCACTTACATGGTCAATTAATCTATGATGAAGGAGGCAAGGATATACACTAGGGTAGAGACAGTCTCTTCAATAAGTGGTGTTGGGAAAACTGGACAGATACATGCAAAAAATGAAATGGGATCACTTTCTTACACCATATAGAAAAATGAACTCAAAATGGATTAAACACTTAAATGTAAGACCTGAAACCATAAAACTCCTTCAAGAAAACATAGGCAGTAAACTCTTTGACATCGGTCTTAACAATATCTTTTTGGATATGTCTCTCCAGGCAAGAGCAACAAAAGCAAAAATAAACAAATGGGACTACATCAAACTAAGAAGTTTTTGCATGGCAAACAGAACCATCAACAAAACAAAAGACAACCTACGGAATGCGAGAAGGTATTTGTTAACCATACATCTGATGAGGGGTTAATATTCAAAATACATAAGGAACTCATATAACTTATCACCAAAAATCCCCAAACCACTCAATTAAAAAATGGGCAGAGGCCCTGAATAGACATTTCTCCAAAGAGGACATAAGATAGCTAACATACATATGAAAAGATGCTCAACATCACTATTCATCAGGGAAATGCAAATGAAAACCACAATGAGATACCACCTCACACCTGCCAGATTGGCCATCATCAATGAGTCAACAAATAACAAGTGCTGGCGAGGATGTGGAGAATAGGGATCCCTCGTGCACTGTAGGTGGGATTGTACATTGGGGCAGCCACTATTGCAATGAGTATGGAGATTCCTTAACAAAATTAAAAATAGAACTAGCATCCGACCCAGCAATCCCACTTCTGGGTATTTATCCGAAGAAACACAAAACACCAATTTGAAAAGATGTATGCATCCCGATGTTCATTGCATCATTATTTACAATAGCCAAGATACAGAAGCAACCTAGGTGTTCATCACTAGGTGTTTATCAATACAGATGAATGGATAAAGAATATATGGTACACACCCCCCCACACACACACACACACAATGGAATATTATTCATCAATAAAAAAGAATGAAATCTTGCCATTTGTAACAACATGGACGGACCTAGAGAGTCTTATGCTAGGTGATATAAATCAGACAGAGAAAGATAAATACCATATCATTTCACTTATTTGTGGATTTTAACACAACAAATTAATAAACAAAATAGAAGTAGACTCATAGAGAACAAGCTGATGGTTGCCAAGGGGAGTGTGGTGGGGGAATGAGTGAAATTAAAAGCAATACAAAAGAATGAAAATGTGAAAGGTAAAAAAGTAAAATGGTAAATCTTGAAGATACAACTGGAGAATGTATTCATATCCTTAGACTAGGCAAATATTTCTTAAACAGGTTACAAAAAAGAGTAACCATAAAGGATAATACTGATAAATTGGGTTACATTAAAGTTAAGAATTTCCATTCATCAGAAGTCACCTCCAAGAGTGAAAAAAAAAAAGAAATCACAGAGTAGGAGAAGATATCTGTACTACATACATCTGACAAAGAATTCATATCCAATATATAAAAATAAATTCTACAAACCAGTAAGGAAAAGACCCAATATCAAACTAGCAAGAACTTTTAATAGGCACTTCACAAAATAGGATATCCAAATAGCCCATAAACATATGATAAGCTGTTAAACCCCCTTAGCCATTAAAGAGATTAAAAAAAACCAAAACTCAAAAGCATGGTAAAGCAAAAAAGTTATGATTACAGTTTGAAGAAAACAACTCTTCTATACTATCTCTGGATGGCAAGCAAAGCAACAGAGGAGACCTGTAGGAGTTATGGGAAGAATCCTATCAGAGCCAAATAAACCAGGGTGCTTCCAGGCCACTAGGAGGTCATGGATTCACTATCATCTAGGTCTTCCACGTAGCCTCCCCCAGAAGTCACTGGAAGCAGTTATGGTCGCTATCTTCTTGGCACCGAACTCCTATGTTAATGGCAGGGTTTTCTGACTGGGACAGTCAAGTATTTTCACTTTGCTTTCTGTGTGTTATTTTAGAATAAAACAAAACACTGCTTTTCAGTGTTTCCTGATACCAAGACTTTTCCCATCTCTTATCACATATTTTTATAGAATTCCAGGCTCCTAGCCCAACACTTTCCCAAGGCACGAATTTCCTGAACATGACCAACAAGTGCTTGTTCAGCCTTCGCTGGAGTACCTCCAGCCCATTTCAGTTTTGGATAGATTTAATTGTCAGGAAGTTCTTCCTTCTATGGAGCCAAACTTGGCCTCTCTGTCACATTCACCAACAGGTGTTTTTCCGTCACTCAAATTAAGCCAGACTCCTCTTTCCCACGCAAATGCAAAAAGAGTGTCTATTACAGTGAAACTTTTCTTTGTTCTTGGGGCCCATTCCAGTAGGAAAATATCTGTAAGATCTCCTTGAGAGAAGTTTCACTGAGCACCTACAGAGGTATATACCACAGCGTGGAGCTGAGGGGATCTACATATTAGCTGAATAGGATTATATTGTATTTCCAGGATAGCACGGGCCTGAAAATTTCCCCTGCAGTTTCATATTGCTTTCTGAACTTCATGCAATTCATAGGAAACAAACTTCTCTATCCCCACCATCGTTGGGAAAGCATCAGGCTCACATTCAGCTGAATCCATTGCATGAGAGACAGAACTGGTCACAAACATAATTGTATCAGGAAGGACAGCTCAGACATTTGCCGTCTGTGTCTCAGCTTTCTCCAGTTCTGTTCTTGGGTTGCTTGGCTCAGGACACACCCACAACACACTATTTCCCACTCCCCTGGCAATGGGAAGAAGTGGCGTATTGTACAAAACCAGGCTGTTGAGGAAGGCCTTGTTTTACAAGATTTTTCCCTAAATTTTAGTGAGATTTTTTTTTTTTAAAGTGCTGGAGTAGCATGCATTCAGATGGGTGTGCTGAAACAAATCTTCTCAATAATAACAAGATCATCTTCATGATGGTATTTTGTTTCATTTCATAGGGAAATCAAGTCAATGCCTCAAGGCTCTTTTCATAAGCATAAACATTCACTGATTAAAAGGGACTTGGAATTGAACATACTTGTTTATTTGCCAGCGTCACATGGACCAAGGGCCTTTTCCACAACCAAGAACTGAGTCCTGAATATCATGTCTCCTCTTCTTTAGTCGCATGGCAATATGCTGCCTCTTAGTGCTGAAAATGAAACCATCACATTATACGCTCTTACCCCTTAATATCAGCTTCAGCAGTACGGGAAGAAATAGCTCAATGATTCTTCGCTTGCTCTTCTCTTTCTCACTCCCTGTACCCTAATTTCCTTTGTATAATTTTTTTCCACTATTATTTGCTCTCTGGCAAAGGTAGAACTATACAATCTAATCATGAATAGCTTGACTGGAGTTGAGATGACATCAGCAACAGATGCAGAAAATCAGAGAATGTAAGGTAGACATAATTACAAACTATTAATAGCAGCTAGACTATGTACAGAGCACCTACTACGAGCCTTCTGATGGCAATGATGCATAATCTTGCTTTAATCCTCACAATTCTGTAAGGCAAGAACTAGTATTCACATTTTAAAGATAAAGAAACTGAGGCTCAATAGTTTTCAGTAACTGGCCCCAATTCAGGCTGCTCTTATGGTGGAGTTAGGGTTCAAAGCTATTTGACCTAACTTCCAAAGTGCATGTTGCAAGTGAGGAAGTGAATAGAAAACCTTGGGTTTGAAACGCCTGGCAACCAGCAAGCTAGATGTGGCTGCATGACTCCCCAGTATGCTATCTTATGATGTCACGAGACGCGGGCGTGTATACCTCACATTATCTCCGGTGTAATCTGGAATTCCTTTGGTTCAGTATTGAGCTTCGAAAATAGTGTAATAGTGATCGATAGTAACAAGTGCCTTGTTTTGAACCAGTCCAGATTGGATATCAAGGACATTTAAATGTAAAGCTATATTTGATAGCAATAGAGAATAATTTTTGTTAATTCTGTTTACTGCTGTGAACATTGTCATTTGTTTTCTTGTAGCAAAGATTAAAAATATATTAAGACACATTTTAGATGTATACATTCATGTCTCTTTATGTTTTACGGAAACACTATGGAGCTGTACATATTCAGAGTCAATTCCACTTCAACTTCATTTACTGTTTCAAAACAGCCACAGTATCAAATCACACTGGGCTTCCCTATCTTTTCTGCCAAGTGGAGATACGTACTTGTCTGCCTTGCCTACTAAATACAATGTCAGTCCTCCAAGGCTGGCAATGCAGAGAGAATCAAAGCCTAGGCAAGATGGCTAGACCAGGCAGCTACAACTGGAGTCCCGCAGGACTGAGGGAATCACTTGCTTCTTGGCCAACTGTGAGGGGCTAGACTTGGTTTTAGTAATTGAACTAGCAGGTTCTAACCCATGGGGTAGCAGTGGTAGGATAATATAGACGTCCCTAATACAAACTGTGCAGGGAACTCTGAGACGCATACCTGCCCAGAGTTTCTCCCATTATTACCAAAATTAGAAGATCTGGGCTTGGTATCCTGAGAGGAACCAGTGGGTTTTCTTACACAGCTTGCTAGCATGTAACTATTAGACAGTAAATTTCCTTAGAAATGATCTAAAATAGAAACTATGGGCAAAAGAAGGAATTGCTAACTTTTTAAAAAACCCGGTTTCCTCATGTTTCAGTGTTACTAGGAAAGTTAAATCAGAATAAGATATGCAATCACAATTCAAACAGTAAAGCATTATTGCTTTAAAAAACTAGCGGGTGGCAAATAGATGTATCTTATAGTCTGATTTAGTAGTCATAAACCCTAATATCTGGTTGCAAAGCTTTTTTGACTCTGCTTTTCAAATTTATTGTTTTGTGTTTATTGCTAGAGTTGGGTCATGGCACGGATGCAAAGGGCATGGGTGTCCAATTCAGAGAAAACTTCGATTCCAGCACAGCTGTGCCATTTTCACACAGTATGACCTTCACCTCGCCTCATCTGAGACACGGGATAAAAATGCCCTCACAGGGTTTGGTAAGGAATACACACATTAGTATGAGTATATTGAAAGCACTTAGAAAGTAGCTTGGCTCAGTGGAGGTGCTGGGGACCTGTAAAGTGATAATTATCATTAAGCAGATAGAATATTAAATATTTCCAACACTTGTCAATAGAAATCATTGGTGCTTGTGTCCAGGGAAACTTTGCAGTGCCCATGTATTTTGTTTTCCACACAGATTTCAGTTGAAATCTGTTGTTCTCTATGGAATCCTTGACCGGGATCAGGAGTGACTCCACTGAAACAAAATGTAATTTCAGCTCACAAGAGAAAAATCCATGCACCTCTGCTTGTTTTTTTTTTTTTTTTTTTAATTTTTTTTCATACACATTCATGTCACTTTACAGAAGGGATTCAAGTACTCCAGGGAGCCAAGAAGGCTAATTGTCCAGGGAAAGGAAGCTGTATGTCCTTGAAGGCAAGTTTGTGGTCTGTCTAATACAGGTTTGGAACTGCGGAGTTCTAAGTAAGAGTTATTCTCCAGAGAGAGCTAAGAGCTGAGACAATAAACATAGCCTAAAACCACAGTGACTCTCAGCTGCACATGGTGGCCCCAAAACGTTATGCTGTGGCACCTTGTTTGAACACAGAACATAGTGACATTACATGTAGGAAGTAAAATTCTTTTGGACATAATATGTTGGGACAACCTTGATGATTCTCAAGTCCCCTGACCTGGACTTCAGTTCCCCCATGTCACGTTATTCTTTGTAACATCATAAGACATCCTTGGAGAACTTTTAAATTATTTTAAAAGGTTTATGTCCTAACGTATAACGAGATTCATAAATTGTCTCCCAACTTCCCCTAATTTTACAGCAAAAGAAAATAGAAGACTGAGACAGGCTAAATAAAGATCACAAAGCCAGTCAATGTTGGAGCTGAATATCAGACCCAGGACGCCAAATTCCTGGTACATCTGGTAAGCAGAGAGATTTAATAGTGGCATACTGGATTCATTAAATAATAATAATAATCTGCTATTATCATCATCATAATTGTTATGATGATGATAGCAAATACTTTTCAGTACTTACTATGCACCAGGCACTGTTTTGAGCACTTTACATTTATTAATATTGTCCTTATACCAAGAATATGGGGAACGTGTTATTATCATCTCCATTTTACAGATGGATAAACTGAAGCATGGTGAGATTAATTAACTTGCTCAAGGTCACAGCTATTCAGTGGCAGAGCTAGGATTTGATTCCAGTTAATCCAGTTACCAAGTCCAGGCTTTGAGGCACACAGCTATACTACATCTTGCTTTATGAACTATTTTAGTGGCCGTTTCATCAAAAGTCACATATGCTAATTTTATACCTTTTATATAAATTTACCTATACACACACAAAACTCTTTTTCTAACATCAATCTATATATATATATAGATTGATGTTATATATATATATATATAAAGATCTACTACATACAGGACACTTGTCCAGGATAGCAAGGAGTATTACTGAGATCATTAACATATTCTGGGCAATTAACCAAATTGTCATGTATAGAGTATACACGTCTAAAAAAGTAAATATTAAAGTAGACTTGTCATAAAACTGTACTCATCAGAATTCAATTTCAGTTAAATTCTGATTTTGAGGCCATGGCAAGTTTTATAGTGCCTGTACCCTTCCTATTAACTTCATTTTACATTCCAAAAAGAGAGGAGATACAGGAGGGCTTGGCAATTACACTGGCTTTAAATGATATTTTAGGGACTTTTCTAAAAGTTATTTCACATGAATATGTCCTTGAGGTCCACTATTTTTGTTTGTCATTTCCTAATGTCAAAATTCACAGAGTGAAAACAAATTTGACTTATTTAAGCCGAGTTGCCTAGTGGACCCCTGAAATGAGAATTTTCCTCCGTGGCTAATCTGTGCATATACCACAAAGGGATTTACAAAACGGGGGAAGGGTATTAGATGTTGTGTTAGCAATGAAAGCATCAAACTCGGTAAATGATAGTATTTTGAGAGAAATGAACATTCTGAATAATAATCAATGATCTCTAATCCACAAATTAGGAAGACAATATCTGTGCTCCATACTTGAATACACAGTATTTTATATGTGGAAATTATGTTTTCTTTTTGCAAATAGTATCCAGAGGTTATGTCTTTATTATTGTTATTATAATTTTACTACTAACATGTTCACATGACTACACTGATTCATTCAGCTCACCCTAAAATAAAAAAGTTCTGTGTAAAGAATTCATTTACAAGGTTACATCTCAAAATAAGGTACATACTCGAATTGCCATAGAGTTTTTTTTTTTTTTTTTCCCCCATGACATACTAAACATGGCCAAAATTAATTATTTTCCTTGCAGGGGTAGCAATACAAAAAAACAAAACAAAACAAACAAACAAAAAACTGACTATATTATTGCGGAGATCAAACTTCAGCTCTTTATTTTTTTATTTGGAATTTACCCTATAGCAAAATAAAGAAAACAACAGGGAACACACACACACATACACACACACACACACACACACACACAAACACACACACTCAAAGAAAATAATCTCTATTGAGGACTCAGCCACCCATTCCCTGAAGAGATGTAATCTTTGCGTAACAATGCTTAAATCAGCACGACATTTACAACACATATTAAGCGGTTTGTTATTTATTTCAAGACTTTAATTGGCACAATATATTAACAGCATTGTTGCAACAGTTCCACTTAGGGTTTTTTGGTTTTTTCCTTAAAAGAGAGAGGGAGGAAAGCACAGAGATAGAGAAACAGTCAACCAGAATTACGCTATAACCCATTTTGTTATTCCTTTAGTCTGAATGAACTGTAAAAGTTGAAGAAAAAGGGGGGGGGGGGGAAGGGAAACTAGCTTCAGAAACCATATTTTAGACTCAATTCAATTTTATTAAACCCAGACCAGTATTTTTTCTGCCATTCTAACATAACCTATTATACGATTTTTTTTTTCCCCAGGGACGAAAACACCAACTTTCCCTCCCTAAGAGCTTCTTATTGTTCATTTTCGTTGCTATTTGGAGAAAAAGCTCATTAAAATATTATGAAGCACATAGCCTATTATGTGCCAGCCTTCGTCAATGAGGAACATCTGTAGCACAGTGTATGTATATTTATATTACAGTAAACTTGAGCGCAGACTCTCTCTTTCCCCCCTTCTTTACTTTGCCTCTGTTCTCGGATTCTTTGTCCTGACTACGGAGCCCGGCAAACGTGTGAAGCGCACAGGCTCCACTGCGTGGGTTGTCAGCCTCTCCGGGCTCCGAGCGCCAAATGCTATTATTCTATCATTAGCCTGTAGCTCATGCCAGGGTAAACTGTGCTCTCTGTTAAATGCCTCCAAACCTTTTTTCACTCTTTTTATTCCCCCAGTTATTTTTAAGATGTATCTTTTTCCTTGTTCCCTCTCTGGCACAGGAGGATCTGCAAAGTGCATCCAACACACACCCAGTTCCCAAATCCGGACTGCTCTCCCTTCTTTACGTTATTCCACTTGCTTTAAAAACCAAAGAACCTTGGGCACAATAAAAACATTGAGAGCTTGCATATACCACAAATATTTGTGGAAAACACATGGTGCCATTTTGCCAGACTACTCTTATTTGTTAAACTGAGTTAAGTGTAATGCGATTCCAAAAACTGCCTTTAGAATGAAAGAAAAGGCTTGTAAAGCCAGAGAGATAATTGCCGCAATCTGGGTTACAGAAAATGCAAAACAAAGGAGGACAACCCTACTTTGTGTTGTGTGTGTGTGTTGTGTGTGCATTTTGTTTTGTTTTGTTCTCTTTGTTGATGTACCCAAATATGTAAATATCCCATGGCGTGTGTTGTACAGAGATAAAAATCAGCCCGAATCCTGCACAGGCAGAACAAAACACACACTCTGCAGTGGACAGTGGCATGTTTGTGGTGGGAATATCTTTTCAGAAAGGAGGGTTTACTTTCTGTCTTTTTCTCCCTCCATCTAGCAAACACCCACCCAAGAGTTGCAGTCATCACCAGTTGCCAACTCTGACACCCACCTACCCTTCATTTGAAGCTGTCAGTCTATTTTTGTACATATAAATAAAAGTTGATTTGAAACGAACTTAGGTTCTAAAACCTTTCATATGAATCCATAAAAGTACTAAAGAATCCCCCATTCCCTCCTTCCCCATGTTATTTTTATGGGGATTATTATGCTATCAGTCTTCCATTGTTGGGAATGTTGTCCTTTGGGATGGTTTTGTAGACTGGACCAGTCTCAATTTTCCTTTTTTTGTCTGCCAATTGTTTCTCGATCTAAACCAGTTTCTGAGACAATTATTTCCATACGTGTATGTGTGTGTAAATATTAATAATCATTGCATGTGTGTATATTTATGTGTGCATAAATAAACACCATACCCACATGTAATTCTTGTTTTTAAAGAGCTAGTTCTTACTCCATAAAAAGATCCGTGTTCCCCAAAGCAGGTTGTTAATGTACTGTATTAAAGAAAAAGGGCAAATCATCCACATTTCCTTGTTTTATGTTTAAAGAAGTTAACTTTGCAGGTCTGAGCTAAGCTTTCTGGTATGTTTTAACCGAGTCTAGATTATGGACTGTTCATTTTGAAACTCACATCACCCAGTTTTCTCAAAAACCATCACCGCAATTCCCTCTTTAACTTTCCTCTGGATTGTCTCTAACAGCCAGCCCCAGCTGACCCCATCATTTCCTTCTCTTATTACGAACACGTTTCTTCCCGCATGCACAACAGGGTGATATTTTTCAGAGGAAAAGGCAAAAATATATTAGGGGGTTTCTTTCTCTCCAGATGTAGACATTTGGTCGCCTGAACAGCAATAAGAGGACACAGAAAATGAACCTGAGCTCAGATGAGACAAAACACAGGACGTAACTAAGGTGCATGTAAGGATAAACCCATGAAGCCCTCGAAGCAGGATCTGGCAACAGAACTGCCCCGTTGAGCCAAAAAGCCAGCCAGGGCCTAGAAGCTTGTTATTATGGCTTGCTCTGTGAGTAAGACCCGCAGGGAGGGTGTGAAGGCTGCCTAGTGTGAAGCCTGTTTAAAATAGTGGGGGAGAATGAAATGAGATGGGTCTTAAAGGATTCTGAGTCTAATCAGGCTGTAGCTGTTCCCAACCTTCTAAAAATCAGAAAAACAAGGAAAAATAACAATTAAGAAAAAAATCCAAAATAAGATCACGGATCCCATTTTGAATTCTACTACATTAAAGACAGGTAGTTCCAACTATGGAACATTTCAAACTACCTGTTAGAAACTGGGCGAGAAACAGCGCATTTGAAAGAAAGTAGTAGCAAATGCTGATGATTAGATGTTTGCACCAGGCCAGTCATAAAGGGAGCTAAGATGAACCACTTTGACAGTTTTGTTTATGAAAGTCTAAAATTCTAATTCTTACTATTTAAATGATATGAAGCATTACTCTTGGCTCTTTTCCTCTATCTCCTTCATTTTTATTTCTAAACATCATTGAATCGTTTTTTCCATCACTTAACATTAAATTGAATCATGTAAAATTTAGATTTAACAATTTTTGACTTACGACAATGTAATTTTATATACTTCAGCCTAATAATTCCTTCCCTGAAGATACTGTGTCTAGTTTCTTCTGATTGACTCATCTTAGAGTTCAGTATTATTTTTGCATTGTTTTGTTTTTTTCTCCTGTGCTTTCAAATTTAGTCATCCTTCATATTTTAATGCCTGCTAAAATTTTGGAGAAGTGACTATTTGGTTAAATGAAAAGAAACCATTTCAAACCTGTGTTTAATGTGGGATCTAAATGAGGTAGTTTTTTCAAGTCTATTCTGAGGCCCTCTGTCTAAAGTTCAGTTTTCCAGATCATTTGCCTGCTGCAAACATTAAGGCCAGGATGTCATGTTTGATGCACTCAATGACCTTATTTCACTTTAAGTCTTAAAAAGGGAAACTTGATTTAAAAAAAAATGCATGCAAAAGGAATAGGGTTAGAGAGACAAATATGTTTATAAGCTCTATTACAGACTTACAGTGATCCTTTCATAAACCCAGTTGTCCCAAGGGTGGAAAGGGAGTTTCCATAGTGTGTCGTCCACATGTTTCCTAATGTGTGGGAATGGGACAGAATAGTTCTGTCCTCCCCTGTTCCCTAGGAAGGGTCATGCATTCTGGAAAAAGATGCAGACTGGTACATGCTGAAAGTGGAATGGAATGGAAGCATTTCTTAAATTCCTTCAAAGGCTCCCCCATTGTTATGGAAGCTGGACTGAATAAAAGGGTAAAGACCATCTGAATGAGAGTCTGGAGAACTCAAGGCTATGAGAATTTATTATATTGAGAGATTTTTCAGTATCTCTCCAGGGTTTAGGGGAAGACATGAATGGTGAAAGTAAAAGCCACGTATATTTTAACCCCTCTGTTCCAGTTGGCCAATAGAGGAAATGTAGCCCAACACACTTCATCAGTTTAGAAATAACGCTCAAAAAGTGCTTTTTAAAACTTAACATAATTCAGTACAAGCAATACATAAGTAAAAATCTCAATTCTATTTTACATCTGGTATATACAAGCTTTAATTTATATTAGCCCTGAATTTGAGTTTTGTTTAAAAATTTTCCATAGTATCATTGGGAAGTAAAATAATAATAATAATCTTCACATGAACTCAAAATAATAATATCTCTTTATACTATTCTTCATAATCAGTAAAAGTAGAAAAAATTTCAATATTTATTTCAAAACCAATAGGTGGTGCTATAAATTTTTATATTTTGCAATATGCTTTTATATTTTTCCCATTCCTCGGTGGCTTTACAAATTTCCCTAATTATCACAGTAGGATTTCTCATGGAAAAAAGAAAAAACAAAACAAAAAAAGCCTGCACTGACTTTCCTATTCACTTAGTCACTGTGATATGTGTCTCTTTTCTATTGGAAAATCAACTATAACTCAGAGCGTAAACTGAAGGGAATCTATATAATTTTTGCCAGAAATGTATATTTATGGAAACGTACCCATATATAATTCTCTGTGGTCTCTCTCTTTATTTTCCTGTCCTTCCACTAATGGCAATGCCATGGAGGAACATTATTTTAATATTTAATACCTCACTGTACGAACTATTTTAAGGTGTTAGATTTGTGTAGAAAGCAATAACCACAGTATCATGAGACCACAGTCCTGTTTTGGATTCCCAGAATCATGGAGCACAAGAGAATATTAGAGATCAGGCAGCTGCAGATGAGATAACTGACAAAACAGAAAGTGCTAGAAACACACTTGATGTTTATCATCAGGGGAACCAACATATTTCTGGTATAAGACAAAAAACAGTTCCGAAGGATCAAAAACACCAAAAAATTAAAATCCAAATTCCACTGTTATTTTCAAGTGTAAATAGTAAACTCCAACTAATGAGTTTGTTGATATAGACCTTGAAGATACAACTAAATCCTTTTTCTTCCCTTAGAAAATCTGTGGAAGTCCTTCACAATTTTGCAGGTGTGTGTGAGTGTGTGTGTGTGTGAGTGTGTGTGTGTGTGTGTGTGTGTGTGTGTGTGTGTGAGAGAAGCTGATATACTGGAGAAACATAAGAAATTCAATGAGTTCTTGGAAAAATGCCAAAAGAAAGGACTATGGCAGCTGCAAGTAGCTGCCATCTTAACCCTATCATTCCTCAAACATCTGGGTGATTTTTACCTCTCTTCCTCCAGATGTTTTGATATCTTGTAGAAATCGCCTTAAACGTTTGTCAGTATTGAATGGGCAGCCTAGTTCCGTATTGGAAGATGTGTTTGTAGGAGACATAATAATTTGCATAAGATTACACTCTGTGCAGCAGAGAGTTTCCTCCAGGAAAGCCTCCAGGAGCCTTTTCTGGGCTGGCTACTTATTTCCTGCTTCCTCCAGTCTGGCTCTGCTCCGCCCATCAGGGACAAGGCTGCTTCCTCCTGGCTTAGCTGGTAGGGTTTAGACTGAACTATTAAATAGTCATTTTTATCTTACCACTAAAAATCTCATAGTATTTAGTACATAAGAAAGAAGCACATATGAGGAGTAGAAGCAAAGATCTCTTAGGAGGCGTTAGAAACATAGTATCAAGAAAAGGGAGTTCAGAGTTCTGCTCCACCCTGTGCTGCACACAATATTTTTAAATGAATTTTGATAAATTAAGTTACAACTGAGGGGAAGTAACAAGAATAATGAAGGGACATGATAAGCCACATGAGAAATAGTTCAAGGAATCATTAACTTTTTGGCTGACTAGAGACTGTTGGTGAAAATGCTGGAGGGTTGGATATGAAAACTCTGTTCTAGTAATTGACAAGTTGTCATATGGAAAAGACATTGAAGTTATTTGATGTGATTCCAGAATGCTTATCAAGGAATGCTTGTCATTTAGTATCTCATTTTACTGTCAAGATCTTAGCATTAGATGTAGGTAGCTTTCTTTCACCATGATAAAGTGAAATATAAGGCGATATGAATCCATATATAAATTGAAGTAAGTGAAATAGAGTTATGTAACCATGGCATGTTTTGGCTCAATAGCAAGAAGAACCTTCTTAAAATTGATCTACTCGTATTAAATAAATACTAGGGGTACCAAAAAATGTATCCACATTTTAAGAGATATTATCTTTGCTCAAGCAGTAGTTCGCCATAATCCCAAGTGTCTGGACGCTGATGGTAACCACTTTGAGCACCTCTTATAATTGCAGAAGTCAAACGTGACTTGTATTCATCTTTTGTTATTGGTCTAATTGAGTATTATAATTGATACAGTTTTTTTCCTTTCTTACAAAAATGTATACAATTTTTGGCCCCCTTTGTATTTATTGAAAGCCTATTACATGCCAGGTATTTTTCCAAGCCCTGGAAAGAAAACAACAAACAAAATAGAGTTCTTGTTCTCACAGTGCTTTCATTCTATGGTGAGGGTGATGTAGTCAATAAACCCAGAAACAAAAATATGCGATCTGTCAGGAGGTGGTACATGCTATAAAGAAAAAGGGGATAGAGTGGTGGGATGCTCGTTCAGATTGGAGAAGTCAATTACTATTTCCTGCATTTGGAAGGGAATGCCTTAAAGAGAGGGGATAATGAGAGCCCATCAGAGAAAATGTTTGAGTAGAGATTGGATAACTAATTCGGGGAGGATAGAAAGTACTGTCACTTGTTTCTGTCCTTGTCTACCCCACTAGTTTATACATGAATTTTGAGCATGGGGAAATATCTTACCCATCTTTCCATGGCTAACACTTACTACTTACTACCTTGTGGCACTTAAAGCCTGTGGAGTTAAAAGTTCTACAGAAAATTAAGCATTGGATACAATGTACAACCCCCCAAATGCTGTCCCAACTCAGATAATACTATATGATTTATTTCCTTAGTGAGCATTCACCTTCTTTCATCTCTTTCCCAATTATATCTTTGCCTTTCTTCTCTAAGCCCTGAATGAATGAGTGTTCGTTTGGCTTTTTAAAATTGCAAAAATGTAAGACCTTCAGTGATAAGATTGACAATAGGAAGTGTGGGGAAGATATGTTTACACAGGAAATCACGGAACTCCTGTGGTCCCAGTACTTTCAATGCAGGACTCCTCCCTGAGCACATCCTAAAAACAGGAAGAGTCATTCAGCCTTTTTTGGGGGGGCATGGTGGTGGGGAATGGGAGCGACAGAACTTGATTAGTTAGGATTAGGTTCAGCTGCATGGAAAGAAAACTTAAATTAACTATGATTAAACACTAAAGGTTTTATTCTCTCATAAAAATCCCAGAAGTTGGACAATCAGGGCTGGTAAAGCAGTTGCAAAAATTCTTCAGGGAATCAGCATCCTTTGAAGTTGCTAACACACCTAAAGTGAAGTTCTCATCTATACGGTGTCAGGGGTTACTGGAGGGCCAGTCAACATATTATGAATTTGAACTTACAAAAATGAACACTGATATCTGAATTACTTTCATCTGTTTTATATATTGGAGTTTTTGCTTAATAAATGAATTTCAGTGCTAAAGAAACTGGAAAACCGCTAATTTCTTTTACAGATGAGGATACTGAGGCCCAGCGAAATTAAATGCCTTGCTTGAGACCCCAGAGGTGGGGCCAAGCAAGAACTGAAATCACCTCCTGACATTTGTGCCACTTCCACTGTTAGGACAATCAGTATCTTCTCCAAATCACATGGAACAGTAACCACAGAAAGAGAAGCGCTGAGTCACACTACACTGCTGAATATATCCACCAGAGATACGTCCTCAGTGTTGAGTAAATATTACCATCCACTTGAATGGCGAAGCATTTTAGAATTTTAGGATAGATACTGTCTTTAGCAACATGGTACTGTTTTGGGCAACAAATTTACACCCTGTATGACATGAGAAAGTACAGAAGAAACTGTCCCTGGGTACATAAGAATAATATGGATGTTCCTTTAAGAAACTGAGATTTAGTTACTAAATCTGTTCTGCAACATCTCTGTTTTGCCCTTTCTTTTATTTTTTCATATCAAAGAACTTTCAAAGGTGTTTGGAGTAAATTTTTCCCATTAACAAGAACCAACCATAAAGAGGTAGGACATTCAATTTTTGTAAGATTGGATGGGAATTGCATCCTTTTTGTATCAAAACTACTGGAAAAAATCAGTGCTTTGTCTTTCTATCTAACTAATGCAAGCCATTAACATGAAGTCTCCATGAAAATTGGGCAAAATTGTTTCAAATAGGGATTGAATATGTTTGAAACCGAGCAATCTGCCAGAATCAGTTCCTATTTTGTGTGTAGTTGAGCTGATTGAATTACCATTTCTGCCTAGAACCACAGAAGCCCAGGAGACTCTGGGGCCAAAACCACAAACAATGGTTCTTTGTCTAAGGGGATCCCATGGTGGAGTTTTTACACGCAAACATGTGTGATTTCAATGTATAGCAGGATGATTAAGAATTCAGCTCCGTTCCAGAGCAGGTCATGCATCTGTCTATTGTTGCTCAGCCCAGCCCCTCATTTATGAATAGAACATTCTACTACACATGAAAGCATGGAAAACCTTCTTTTTATTTTCTCAAGTATTTAAAAGTGAAAACTCATGGTACCTGTGATTTTGTTCCTTCTCAGTTTAGAAACCTACAAAGTGAACCAATTCCTCCCATGTACAAGATAGAAGCTGGCATGATACACAGCATCACCGCTTTGGGATCTGCTGGAGAAAGCAGGCAAGGGAAGGTGATAGCCAGATGACACTGCTGGAGTGATTCCTTCCAGGGGCCGCACATCTGGATTGTGCTGCTGCCAAGGATAAGGCGTGTGCTTTGATTAGATGCAGCTCGGATCTAAAATGTGGAGAAGCAGAACATGTCGTGCAACATGCCAGTAATGTGAAAATGTCCAGGGTGAGGTGCTGACTCTCCTGTACGTGTGTGTACGTGTGTATGTGCACCAGCAGAGTTTGCAATGTTATGTGTTCATGCTTCTGAAAAATAGCATGCAGGCCTTTAAGGCCAAATCACGCCACGGGCGCAGGAGGTTTAGGCATGCTTCATGGGAAAAGCCCACTTTCTGTGTCGCAGGAGAGTACTGACACAGCAGTCGGTCAGAAGGTCTTTGTGTGGAATTAAGATAGACCCATGGCTGGCTGATTAAATGGTATTCATAAATATTCCCTTTCTCCCTAAATCCATCAGCACTTGGTGATTATATAGGCAAAGAAAAATGTTGTAACATCTTAGTAGAGGCAGGTATTCTTTGACTGTAATAGGCATTTAATATGTACTCAATTAATGAGTACACACCATATCTGTACGTTAAAATGATGCATGATGGTGGCTCTGCTCAAAAATAGTGTCGCTTATTTTCCCACTAACTTTCATCTAGTAGGAGGACTATTTAAATGACGTAATAAGACTGTTCAATGACGCAGTTTGGGAGATTATATCTCAACAGCATAGATGGCCAGAGCACCCTAAACCTTATTTATCTACTATTATTTTAAATATTTGGCCTGAATGAGGCGAAGAACCCTTTTCATCTTGTCATTGCATTTTGTCTCATGGCATGATCCTCCCATAATATTTCATCGCTACGGTGACTCAATGCAGCAATAGGAACACAGAGGTTGACTCGGTAAGACTTATTTTGGCCTATTGGCCAGGCATGTAAACAGCAGATCCTGGAAGTATTCGTAGAGCTTTGGCACTACCAGAATATTAAGGAGTAAAGAATAATGAGATACAACACATGTTTTCTATTCCCTGATTTAGGCTTCTCATAGAAATCAGTGTAGATACCTTAAAACAGTAGCAACAGAATCATAAGTTATTTTTGTTGTTGTAATCATCGAATCTGAGAGCTGGAAAGAAATTTGGAGGTTTCCAGTCAACTTCCTGCATTGCAGATGAGCAACTCAAGATCTAGAAATGTACCCTTTGTGATCTCCAAAAACTAGTACCTGAAATCCAAGTCACAAATCCTACGGCTTTGTTCCTCTTTTCTCCCCCATTGACTCATGAAGGCTATTTGTTATTAAATAAAAATAAGGTTTAATGTGCCCTTGCTAACCAGTTTTTTTTTTTTTTTTTTTTTTTTTGGTTAAACCATACTTAACTTCTATCTGGTTTCTACTTCCAGACTCCATGATACCAACCAATTCTCAATGGTTACCAGGAATTTTCATTTTTTGTCCATGGCTGAAAATTTTTCATTTTTTGTCCAATCTTCAAACCTTACAGAAGTTTTGTTTTTAGCCTGGAAATTCTCTAAGAATAAGAGAAAGCCCAAAGAAAGGGGCATTTTTAAGATCAATTCTCAAGTTTTTGACCAGTTCTATGGAGATTCTGTGGCATCTAGACAAAAGTCACTTCTGAATTTTACTCCTTTGTTATTCACTAGACCTGGTCCTCCGGAGTCCTGTATGTTAAATGACAATCAGCCCACCAGAGGATCCTTCCCACTGGCGGCACAGAAGGAAGCCGCTCTGCAGCCCCCGGGCCCAGATCTACGCTTCTGTAGGACTGGGTATAAATAAGGGCTCTGCAGTGCACTGCCACAGAGGGACACGTAATGTGTTCGTGTTACAATATATAGTGACCTAGCAGTACCATATGGCTTCTAAATGTGCACTGAAAATCCATTAACCATTTATGCATCTAATGGGTACATTACTCACACACACACACACACACACACACACACACACACACACACACACTTGGATTCTTATTTGTTGCAAACCAGTTAAGTTCTTCAAGCACACAGAGGAAAAAAAAATGAGTCTTAGTAGAAGTATTCAATCTGTAATTTGCTTCTTATTTATTGCCAAAACGAGCACAAAACCAACAACAATGAAATGGTAAAGCCCTGCTACCCTGCTTTGAGAGTTGCTTTTTTGCACAAGAAGCATTTTCCGGAGTTGCTTTGAATAGGCCCTTAGACACCACTTCAGTGCTAATGCTGCTGAGATGTGGGGGTTTACAGTAGACTAAATGTCCGTGCATTTTGCTTAAAATTGAAAAAGATCCTGTGTGTATGTTTAACTAGAGAAGCTGCGGCGTTAGTGTTCGGATTCCATATTTTTTAATTTTCTTCACAGCTCAGACAGGAGTCTACCACTTGTTGGGCCACACCTCTGATCCTGGGTCACTGAGGAGGGGCTGCCCCGTGAGACCCACGTACCCCCTAATAGTGAAAGTGCTTGTGGGGATGCGGCCTTACTAATCCAAACCTGCTTTCAGATTTTTCAAAATATCTCCAATTTTAAAATGTACTTTAGACTGAAGACAGTCAGTCCTGAGTGGTTAATTAAAGAAGTTTGTATTTCATCATTCCCTGCTTAATACAACGTGAACAGCTCGATTTCAGGTGTGCAGGAAGAACTCCTGATGGCACTTCTGCAACTAGAACCGAGGCTGAGTCGGAACATACATATGCAAATTCTATTAAGGACAGTCTGTGAACACACGAAATAAAGGAATATTGTTAAGTTTCTCAAGAGAAGTCTTGGCAGGAAATGTAAATGGCTAGGGATAAATTTAATACCTTTATAAGTCATAGAACTTTAGGTTATATTTTATGTAATTTTGCCATATGATAAAGCCTAAGAAAGAATTCTAGATACTATTCTAAAAGGATCATTACACAATTTTATTTGCCCTTGCCACATATGTAAAGGGGTTATGATATTTATAAGACTTTGAGAATGAGACATGTTTTCAAGAATTGGCAGAGATTTCGGATGAGACTTGTAAGGGCTATTGTAAGACTTGTAAAGGTTCAAATTTGGCCCAAAGGTATTGGTTGAGAATTTTATTTATACTGTAAGCATCTTTGTTCCTATAATATCTATATCCGTATCTTACATATATCTCTATATATGTATCTTATACTATAAGCATCTTTGTACTTAAAAAAGCTTCGTGAAGAACTACAATTACAAAACTTAGTATACAACAGGATGCATAATTCCACCAGAGTTTCAGAATGCAAAAGGCTCAGCAGTCCTTTCTGGAATTAGGATAGGCTTTGAATAAAATTCCCAAGCTTATCGTAACCAATAGGAATAAAAATTGTCCCAGCTAGAGAGAGAGTCAACTCTCTGGCAGATTAGCTAGTCGGTTAAATTCCGCTAGTAAATTAATTTTATATTCTCCGATAATTCGCTTTGTTAAGCTTGTGCCGTAAGAGACTTCCTAGTCATGGGATCACAAATGGCATTTGTTGTTGAAAAATACTCACTCCAGTGAAATCTAACCCAGAAATAGACTCTATATGAAAATATGGCCAAATTTGTTTACGATGGTGGGATAGGGTGGTAACACGGGGCAAATCATGAGAGGTTTAATATTCTGGAATAGCATCTTGTGTCTCCACATCCCCCTCATGGCCGCCGTGGAAAGACTCTATCGGCATACTGTCTCTGGATCTCTCACATCTCATTTGGTCCCCAAATCACCCACTGAAATCAGTGCAGCTGACAGCTGGTTTTGATTGAGGACTATGGCATTAAAAGCAATAGTAGCAGCCGGCCATTGCTGATAGTGAAACTACCTTTTCCTGTAGAGTGGACAGCTAATTGCTTGCCTTGAGATTTCTTCCCCCTTTCAAAGGAAATCAGTTTGAGTCCTCCAAAGTTATCAAGCATAAAAGAACGCTGCCCCCAAATCAGGATTGCCCTTTTTCATTTCCCTCATGGTTTCTGAGATATACATTGTTGTTCCTCTGGTCTTCATATCCTGTTTTTCTGCTTCCACTTAGACATGCCAATTACAGAGAGATATGGTTTATTTTAAAAATATGGTCCTAGTGCTGACTGTAAAGAGAGCTCTTAAACAGGCCTGAACTCTTCATCAGGATTAGCTGAATGTAGTAAGTAAATCCCATGTTGAATGGTGACCTTGTAAAGTCTCCAAGAAGTAGGGCTGTATTGGGCTTTGCAGCAGCTTAAATGAAACAAACCTTCTTCTCTTGGGTCTCATCAATCCAGAGCCTGGCTATGTAATGGCCAAAACGCCCACTTCAAGGGGCTACAAGAACAGTCTAGTGCAGTGGTTACCAAAATGAGGTCCCTGGACCAACAGTAGTGGTGGCATTTGTTAGGAATGCACATTCTCAGACCCCAGCCAGCCCTGCTGTGGGGCCCAGCACGCTTGTTTTAACAAGCCCTTCAGGTGATTCTGATGCATGCTAGCATTTAAGAACTACTGGTCTGTTGCATCAACAGGCTTTCTGTTTACACCTTTTGGCTCATACCTGCTTTGCTTAGGCGGAATGCAGAATCTTAGCTTGTAAGAAAAGGCAGATGGGCAGATAAGTCAATGCAAAAAAAATATCTTGACTATATAAGGACAGTCTTATATTTAGAGAAATCTTCCTCTCTCTCTCTCTCTCTCTCTCTCTCTCTCTCTCTCTCTCTCTTTCTCGCTCTCTCTCAGACATACCAGTTTATAGATACTAAACCATTCATTCATTCAACAAATGTTATTATATATCAGACACCATTCCAGAAATTGGAAATACTGTAGTAAACAAAATACACTAGACTTCTGATCTCATGCTGCTTATAGTCTAGTAGGGAAGAATTTCAAGCCTATAAACAAGTGAGTGCATGAAGTGGTAATAAAGGATAGGGAGTGACAGGGTAGGGTTTGGGTGCTATTTTAGATAGAGTGGTTAGGAAAGTAGACATAACTCTTGAGCCTTGTCTTATATTTTCTCAGCCATTTTTCTTATTTCATCCTTGGGTACGGCAGCCAAATTCACATAGGCATCATCTAACAACTGTTCACTTTATCTGTACGTTGTATCTCTAGTCTCTGCCAGGGGCTTCACTGCCCCACTGAGTTTATCCCCCTTGACCAGCTTGGTACATCCATGATCTCACTTGCTCAAAGGAACTAGCATTCTATAGTGTAATCTTTGACCAACTGGAGAGGACGGTTGGGTAGAGAAATACGTGCCCTTCCTCAACTGGGCAGACATTTCTGGGGAGCATTCTTCATGATCAGTTAAGCTTTCTCTCCTTCCTCCCTGAGTCCTTCCCTTGCGATCAGTTGTCCCCCAAACTACATGCATTGAAATCTTTATCTCAGGCTCTGCTTTTGGGGAAATCCTGGCCAAGACAATCGGCCTCTATGATGAGGTGCTATTTCAGCAGAGGTGTCAGAATCGTGAGGGAGGATATCACGCAGATATCTTGAGGAAGAGTGTTCCAGATAAGAGCAAATGCTGTGAGATAGCAATGTGTTTGGCATGTTCCAGGATCAACATGAAGCCTATGTAGCTTGTGTGGAAAGAGCGCAGGAGAGAGAGTGAGAATGACAGGAAATATGGTATAAGAGGAAGCAGGAGGCCAGATCATGTAGGGCCTCGTAAGCCCATCAAAAGGATTTTGGTTCTGTTCTGAGTGAAATGGGAAGCCAATGAGGGATTTTGAGCAGAGAAGGTACACGGTTCTGAAAGATATTTTTAAAGGACAACTTTAGCTCCTTTTTCAGAATACACTATAGGGGAGCAGGAGTAGAGTCAATAAGACCATTAAGAGGTTTTTTCTATAATTCAAGCAACTTGGACTATGATGGTAGCACTGAAGGAGGTGAACTCTCAGAACTGGCCCTTGGATTAGGTAGGGGTGAAAGAGAAGAATTAAGGATGTCACCAAAGATTTTGGTCTAAATAACTGAAATGAAGGGAGTTGCAAGTAAAAGTATCCAAGAGAAAATTACTGGAGAGAACCTGAATTGAAAAAAAGGAACCCACAGAAAAGTTAGTTCTAACCTGGTTCATCGGTGGCAATGTAATAGCTGCGGCCATTGGAGAGTCAGGCATTATTCTTCGCCTACAAACTATACATGGACACCGTCGAGATTAGTAGGAATTAAGCCCCCATCATTTCCTAGGACAGAGCAGACATCAGCACAATAGAGACACCTTTTCAAATAACAGTGCATCAACTCCTTTTAGTATTATATTTCATTCTTAATAGAACTTGAAAGCTAGGTTTAGGTATATTTATTCTCATTTTATAGTTGATGAAACTGGCAGATAGCATAGCTAAGGAATTTCTCACTGCCTAAAAAAAGGCAGATCTGAGCTCCAAGCCCAGGTCTTTCTGACTCAGCTCATTTTTACTCTTGACCACCAGTATCTCTTTCTCTCCTTCCCATTTCTAGCATAATGACTTGTCAAACCTTAACTCCCTCCCTCTTGCCAATCTGTGTTTCCTCTCTCTCTCTCTCTCTCTCTCTCTCTCTCTCTCTCTCTCTCTCTCTCTCACACACACACACACACAACACAGAAGTTTATTTCTCTCTCATGTAACAGTGAAATATAAGGATTCCATAGATGATATAGTTTCAGGGTAGTGGGCCTAGATAAATTCGATTCTTTCTGTCTTATTGCTTTGATAGTTTCTTATTAATCTCTTTCCTTCTACCACTGCTGAAACAGGATTTTGACCAGAACTTCTAGGTAGATTCAGCACCACGCACAAAACTATTCTACCCTAAATACCCCAGCACAGGTAATTATACAAAATTGGTTTTCTTTTACCATTTTCATTCATTCCTTCACCGATTATCTCTACACTCTTATATTTTTCTTTCCTCATGTCAATGCATTTTTCTCTCAATGATCTGAATATTAAAGATTAAATTATTTTTGAGATGAATGCAAAGGACTCTATAATGGAATAGTATGTACTAATTAACATCATGTACGGGTCATGTTTTCGACTCCAGTTTCCCCTCATTTTTAAAAGACATTTTGCAGTCTAGACCAATTTCCTTCAACTATTGGTTCATCACCCCTTGTATGTGAGTTATTCTCAAAAGGCTGGGGTTGAGTTCTGCAAGACCTCGAACCAAAAGAGTTCTCAGGGCAGGCTAGAAACTAAGACGCACCTACTCATCGTTAACCATGAACACAAAGAGAGAATTCACATCACAATCAAGGACAAGAACCCAGGACATAGCAAGAAAAGCAAAACCAAGTTCAGGCCTAAAGAATGTGGTGAGCTTGTATACAGGAGATTACATAATGAGGCCATAATCCCAAAGGATCAGAAACACATGGGGGGTGGGGGTCGTGTGCAAAGTAGGTTAAGACAAGAGGTTAAAATCAAACTTTGTCACTGATCGAGGGCATTGGAAAACTGTTTTTATGTGATGCCAGCTGCTTGGTACAAGGATAGAATTAATGGATTAAAAGCTGGAAAACTAGATCTTGTTCCTAAGCAGGGGTGCTATATTGAAATATATATTGAAATATAGGTCAATAGCTTTAAATGTTCATCATCCAATTAGCTAAGGTCAGCTCTGACAGCTATTTCTGTGTAAATATCATCACCCTGTTCATTCATTCATTCTTGCACTGTCAGTGGCACTTTCAGACATGTATCAAGCCTATGTTTTATATCAAGTATTCTATTTGGGTGTAGAATTAGAAATAGGAAGACTAACTAGCATAGTCCTTGTTCCCAAGGAGTTTTTCATTTTGTTTGGAAACAAATTTAAACAAAAGAGTGAACAGAAATGACATGATCTAATGCTGTGATGGAGGTAGAGATGAGGCCCAATGGACGCACAGAATACATTGCTGCGAAGTCAGTGATGGCTTTACAGAGAAGGTAGGGTTGCACTGATTTTGAAGCATTAGTTGAAGTTTGCTGGGCAGACAGCAGGGTTGGGAAGGAGTGGCACAGGAGCAGGTTTTCCAAGCAGGGGACCTGCAAGTGCTGAGGCATGATCAAGTATGGAATGTTCAGGAAACGTTAAAGAAGTTGGTATGACTATCTAGTCAAAGACGTGTGGTGGTGGTTCGGGTGGGGGCATTTGCCAAAGATGAGGCTGGAAGAACTGAGAAGGTTGAAATCCTGGAGGAGCTTGCACTCCATCCTATGGAGTTTAGATCTGATTAGGTAGATTAAGGTGAGTTACTGGGTGATTGTGTGGAGAACCACATGAACTGAATGTTAGAGAAAGTCCTCGGCTGTCCTTTTGAGTAAGTAAAACAAGCCAGTACTAGGTGGAGTTGCAGTGACCCTTAGAGAGTCATTACAAACAAAAACAGAGAACCCTGTTTCTTCTAGGAATTTAGAACATTATAGGATAAAAAGTTTAGAACCACCTCAGCAGTACCGCTTATTTTCCTAGGCTTTGCTTGGGCCAATAGTGTTTGAAAAGTACTATTTCTGATACATTTTTCTTCTTAATGAAATTATTTTGAGATAATTTAAATAGTCATTTCTTTTCTGCAAGGCCTTAGCATTTTGGATGTAAATAACTGTCTTGAAGAAAACCCATGTATTTTTTAACTTCAAAATTTTGACTAGTCCGAAGAAGTACTTCTTTGTCTGAAGGAGACATTCTCTAAAGAAAGGTTTTTTTTTTTTTTTTTTTTTTTTTTTTTCCTGGACATGGGTCACAAAGTCTCTTGCCCCAAGTACCAAGGGTGTACCGTAATTCTTGGCTCAATTAGTTAAGTGTTTTTCTTAAGGCAAAAGTGTTAGGTGTGTTTACCCCCTTTTTCCTTAGGGGAGTGTAAATATCACTTCCAATTCTTTCTATACTGGGTTTAATTGAAGAAGAAAGTAAAGCAACATTTCCTGGGAAGGAGGCTGAATGACTATGTTTCTATAAATAATATGTGCCTAAGAGTATGGGTCCTTTGAATGCTCTAAGGGAAAGTTCTGCCTGTACCTCTGTGCCTTGGATCAAAGATCCTTTAGGCCAGAGACAGCATCTTGTATCTTTTTCTGTTGCCCCACACTGCATCGTACTCACGGCAGGATCACAGTAATATTACCCACTTCTGACAGTGATGGAAAATTACAGAACGTGGGGAATGACTCCGTGATGGTTAACCCAGTGCTTCTCCCCTTGCTTGATCACCACAATCACCTGTGCCTTTTACAGCACAGGCTCTGGAGCCCCATCCAAGATTCTAAATGAATTAAGGTCTCCAGGGAGAGGGGCCTGAGCATCAGTATCAACAGCAAATGTCCTAAGTGACTCTTAAAAAGTTTGGGAGAAGCAAGATTAATGTATCGTCACTCTATAAGAGGTGTAAATTCCTTGGGGTAAGAGGGAGAAGACACACCAATAGTCAAATATAGAAGCAACATTCTTAGTTGAAAAATGTGACCCAAAGTGTGGTCCAAGGACTGGTGGTATCGGCATTACCCAGGAGCTGTTAGAAATGCAGAGGTCTCCTCACCTTCTTGAAATGAATCAGTCCTCATTTAAACAAATCCCTAGTGATTTTTGCACATGAAAATTTGAGAAGCTTTGATCCAGAGCAAGGGTTAGCAAACTATGGCCAGCGGGTCAAATCTGGCCTGTTTTTGAAAATGAGTTGATTGGAACAAAGTCACATCCATTTATACACATTGTCTATGGCCAATTTCATGCTACAGAAGAGATGAATGAATAATTGCAACAAAAAGACATATGGCCTACAAAGACTAAAATTTTCTCTATCTCACCCTTTATAGGATAAGTCTCTCAACTTTGGATCTAGAATACCTGACATGCTTACGTGTTTACCAATAATAGTGTGTACTATGTAATCATTATAATAGCAATTCACTTCAAACAGCTTTTTAAAACTTTACAAATCCCAGTTTTCCATCCTGTTCATTATGAATGTGAGATGTGAATGCTTACTGGGATGATACATTATTTATTTTATAATATATGACTATGTCACATCTATCTTAACCACTTTAACCAATCCCCCACTGCCAATGAAATCTAATTTGTAACATGGCATTTGAAGCTTTCCAGTATCTAGACCCAACTTCCTACCTCCTCGCCTATTAACCTCTCTGGCACACCATGCCTCTTGTCAAGCCATATTTCTGGGCATTGCCAGCATCTAAATATTACCTTCTTTTTGATCTTCAAAATCCAGACAAATTCTTTATGCATATAGCTTTCCCATTTCTCATGATATTCATGTATTGTTCTTTCTTACATAACGGATTCTTTGTACCTACTTTATCTCCTCTAGTGAAGTAGATATGTCTTAAGAGCTGGGGTTGCATTTAGATCTGTTTTGCAATTTTAAATGGAACACACACACACACACACACACACACACACACACACGATGTATTGTGGAATTTATGAATTTCTGTATGTGTATGTCAAAAGTGACTGGATCTCAACCAGCCTCATGTAAGGGTGATGTGAGTGTCAAAGAGGGAAAGTCCCAGGAGCCAGGTCAAATAGACAGGGGTAATCCCTAAGGCAATTGTAGCAGGTACTGCCAGTGCTTTCCCATATCCTTGCAAACAATTCCAGATAACCCTGAAGCAAGGTGAGAGAGGACATGGTGAATAAATAAAAAAAGCTTCCTTACTCTTCGATGGGACAATTCTGAGCAGTGTTCCACACCGAGGGATCCCAGTGGGATGGAACCCATTGGCACCGAGCTATGAGCCACTCATTGGAGACCATTATCTTAGTCCGTTTGGCTGCTATAGCAAAATGTCATAGACTGTGGTGCTTACAAACAATAAATATGTATTTCTCATAGTTCTATAAGCTGGAAAGTCCAAGATCAAGGTGCTGGGAGATTCAGTATCTGGTGAGGTCTCACTTCCTGGTTTATATGGTCTTCTTACCACTACTTCCTTACATGGAGGAAGGGACAAGGGATCTCTCTGGAGTCTTTTTATAAGTGCACTAATCTCATTCATGAGGATAGAGCCCTTATGACCTAATCAGCTCCCAAAGTTTCCACGTCCAAATACCATCATATTAGGGATTAGGTGGGTTTTTTTTTAATTTATTGGGGTGACAATTGTTAGTAAAATTACATAGATTTCAGGTGTACAATTCTGTATCACATCATCTATAAATCCCATTGTGTGTTCACCACCCAGAGTCAGTTCTCCTTCCATCACCATATATTTGATCCCCCTTACCCTCATCTCCCACCCCCCACCCCCCTTACCCTCTGGTAACCATAAACTATTGTCTGTGTCTATGAGTTTTTATTTTGTTTTTTTTTTTACTTAGACGTTTATCATTTATATCCCTCACACTGTGGACCCCCCGCCCCCATCCACTATCTCTCTGACATCGCACTGAGCCATCCCATTTTCACTATCTCCACTCCCAATGCTGTACTTTGCCTCTTGTAAATGTATACATACCTACACACACACACACACACACACACACACACACACACATATATAATATTATAGTTGGCATTCATTATTGTTCAGCTTCAGGTGTACAGTGCAGTGATCAGGGATTAGGTTTTAACATATGAATTTTGGGGGCACAATTACTGGTTGTCCTCCCTTTCTTGTTTTATGTCTCTGTTTCTTCACAATACTTCTCGGGATCAATTGTTTAGTAAACTGCTTGCACCTAAATGGTTTCTCAGGATCTGCTTTTAGGAAAACCCAAACTGTGGCAGGTGACCTCTAAGATGGCCCCCAATGATCCCTGCTTCCTGGCACTCGTGCTGTGGTGTAATCCTTTCCCCTTGAGTGTAAACATGACATAGTGGCTTGCTTCTAATGCGTAGAAGATGGCAGAAGTGAAGATACGTCACTTCCAAGCTTAGGTTATATAGAGACTGTGGGTTCTGGCTTGGGTGCTCTCTCTTATTCTTTTTCAGTTTGCTCATCTAGGGGAAACTAGCTGCTATGTTGCAAAGAAGCTCCGTGGAGAAGTTTATGTAAGTAAGCTTGGAAGAGAATCTTCTGGAGCTGCTTGTAAGCAGAACTTTCCATTGAGCCTTGAGATGACTGCACCTCAGCCACACCTTGATTGCAGCCCAATGTGAGAACTGAGCCAAGACCATGCAGCTAGGTTGCTTGTGAATCCATAACCCATAGTAACTATGAGATTGAAAAAAATCTATAGCTTTTAGCTGTTGAATTTTAGGATAATTTGTTATACAGAAATAGATAATTAGTATATAATTAAAGATAAAGTGTAAATCAGTGTTATTTGGGTTTTAGTTGATAGACCTTTCCCCTGACTCTTTTAACCAGACCAAGTCCTCATGCTTTAGGCACCAGAGAACCCTGTACATTTTCCTTAGCACTTACTACTCTTGTGCTCTCTTGTTTAAAATTTGCCTTCCTAACTAGTCTGTGAGCTCCATGAAGACTGCTTCCATTCATTTTACCCTCTATTCCCAAGGCCTCTAAGAATTATTGATTAAATAAATAAAGGCGTTTGTCTTGTTGGTTTTGTATGCAGTTAGTAGAAACTCAATTATTTGTGTAATAATAAAAAGGCTGGGGATGGATTTTCAAGTCAAGCTGGATCTTGGAGCTCAAATGATGACATAAGAATTCCACATTACTCTTTCTCTCTGTCATTTATGTCTTTGTCTTTTTCTCTTTCTCTGTTGCTTTCCCTCAATCTCTCTTCTCTCTCTCCTTCCTTCTACCCTATGGATCTGTTCTTCTTTGTCAGCCTCATTCCCAAGCAGACTTCCCAGAAAAATGGCTGCTGAAATACTCAGACTAAAATTCTCACAGCTGACTGAATCCAGCAGCAAGAAAGTATCTCCTCAGTAGTTCAGAAAATGCCCTGGGATTGAATCTTTTGGGGCTAACCTGAGTCACAATACCATCCATGGACCAATCAGTATGACCAGAAAAATATAATAGACAAAGTAGCTAGGCCTCAGTCCAAGATCCACCTCTGGAGTGTGGAAAATGGGCTCCCCCACCCAAACCATATGGATTGAGCAGATGATTCTCCAAAGGAAAATCAAGATGATGTTACCAGAATAAGGGATGATGGATGCTGGATAGAAAACAAAACCAACAAACCAACCAAAAAAAAAAAAAAAAAAAGTCTCAAATAAACAAAGCAACTAGCTATCTCCACACCATAGGAAATCATAAATAAGGTTGAAAATATCTCAAAAATCACAGTGGGAAGAAAGACACTACTATGAGTCATATATGTATGGCAAGACACTAACAAGCTAATTTGAGCAATTGAGGAGAAGACGGGAGAGTTGAAAGACGTGCAAGGTATAATCATGACTAAGAACATGTACAGAGAAAATGTGTCAGGATTCCCTCCCCATCTCTCCATCCCTATATCTCTCCTACCCCACATATTCATTCTTGGACAGTGCTTCATGTGGACCACTGAAGGTTTAAAGGAACAGTTCAGTGACAGACAAATGAAATACTCAATATAGTGGTTTTTTTTTTTTGTTATTAGTATATGTTTATTCCCCAGAAATTATTCATTCACAAAAGTCACATGACTTTTATAATAGTCACTGCTATTGTCTGTGCAAATTATCACAGTGACAATTTGTTTTTTCAGTTTCTCCTTAACTAAACATAGTATAATATAAACCATAAGTGTCATGGAATGATACCAATCCAGACACACCCTAACACTAGAGGCAAAACAAAAGTTGCAGAATAGACATTTGGGACTCTATATGTCAGCGACTCTTCCAGGGCCCATGAAAAGGCATTAACTTGAAGAGTTATTCTATTTGGGATTAGCAGATGTTGAACATCTGTGTGCTATTCACACCCTTATTATCCTGGACATAATTAAGTTGCATTACTTCATCTGAGAATCATCACCCTGATGAAGCAGTTGCAGAGGGAAGATGGTGGATACCACTGACAAGACTATATGATGGCCTTTTGGGGGTAACCTAAAAGGGGAATAATAAGACACATTTTATACTTTCTGTATTTTTGTATAGTCCCTTCAAAATGCATTCTAACCCTCTCTGCCTACAGAAACCCTAGTTATCCTCATCCCTTTCTCAACAATGTTTTCTTCAGTCTTCTGCTTGGTCCAACCCTTTAGTCTTCATCTAATACAGGGATCTGCAACCACTGCACTATTGACATTTTGGACCAGGTAATTCCTTGTCAGGGAAGACAGACAGTTTTATTCTTTGTGGGATGTTTAGCAACATCTCTGGCCTCTGCCCACTAGATGCCAGTAGCATCCCCAGGCACGTGGGGAGCAAAACTGACTCTAGTTGAGAATGACTGGTCTAATGAAGTATACCTGAGCCTTGCTAATGGTTCTCATATTTGTATCTTCGCCCCAGTACGCCTCCAGTAGGACATTTCTGATTGTTCCCCTCACACTCATAATTGAACCTATCTAAAACTGAACTTTTTTCTTTCTCCAGATCTCTTCCCATTTTCTCTTCATCTTCCTTCTTTTTATTTTCCTTTGTCATCTTAGTTATAGGTGACACACCACCTTCACTTTTCCAAACTATAAATCTCTGGGTTATCCTCTAATTCTCTTGATAATATATATTCAGGAGCAGATACCACTTTTGTGGGATTTAAATCTTATATAATTTGAGGGAACTTCTTTAGAAAGATTACAAGTTTACAAATCAGGTGCAGGAATTTGGAAGGGGCTGCTGCAAGTAAAGGAAACTGAAGTCTAAATTTTGTTGGTTTCATTATTAATCCACCTCTGTGTTCATTATCTTAATGCAAATGAAGACAATTTACTTATGTAAATCACTTTTATTCAATAAAAAGATCAACAGTCTTCCATTATTAAGAAAAATCTTATCTAATAAAAAATAACTTTTATACAATGTCTACCATGTGTCAGGGATAGTACGCATTTTTTTCTCATTCAATATTCTTTGCTACCAATGAGGAAGGAGTTAATAAACTATTGTGGTTAAGAGTATGGCCTCAGAGGCCAAACTGCCACAGTCTGATTTCTGGTTTCACAATCTACCATGTGACTACACAAATCACTTAGCCAATTAGAGTGTCAGTCTCATCTATGAAAAGAAGATAAATTTTAGTACCTACTTTATTGAATTGGTGTGAGGAATTAAATTAGTTACTACACGTAAGACACTCAGAAGAGTGCCTAGACTATAAGAAAGACATAAATTTTAGCTATTATTATTTTGCTGATAAGAAACCCAAGGCCCAGAAATTGAATAACTAACCCAAGGTGATATATTAAGAATGGGAGGAAAATAGAAAATTGAACTTGAAAGCTCAGGCTTTTTTTTTTTTTTTTTCTACACCACTTCCTCGGTACAGACTCCATGGGCTTTGGGGAGGAATAAATAAATTACTACTAGTTCAACTGCTTTGCATATTGCTATACCAACACGTAGAGATTAGAGAGCGAGAGAAAAAAATAAACTAGAAAGTAGGTGTTAGGAGGTTTGTTTTTAACAAAAGTAATTTGGAATTAGGAATAAATTTAACAAGAGAAGTGAAAAATTATACTCTGAAAATTAGAAATCTTCTTTAAGAATTTTAAGAAGACCTAAATAAATGGAAAGACAGCCCATGTTCATACATTAGAAGACTTAAATTGTTAAAATATCAATACTCCCCAAATTGGTCTGTAAATTAAAAGCAGTCCCTATCAAAATCCTTACTGTCTTCCTTGCAGAAATTGATAACTTGGTTTTCAATTTAGGGCTCCAGAATAGCCAAAACAATTGTGAAAAAAAAGTGCAATATTGGAGGACTCATACTTCTCAATTTCAAATTTTACTACAAATCTACAGTAATCTTGGCTGTGTGATACTAGCATAAGGAAAAATATTACAGACCAATGAGATAGAAATGGGAGTCAAGAAATTATCTTTAACATTTATGGTCATTTGATTTTTAACAAGGGTGCTAATACTGTTCAATAGGAAAGAATAGTCTTTTCAACTAAAGGTGCTGAGACAACTGTCTATCCACATGGAAAAGAACAAAGTTGGATGCTTACCTCAGATTACATATAAATATAACTCAAAATGGATCAAAGACCTAAATGTAAGAGCTAAAACTATAAAATTCATGGATCAAAGACCTAAATGTAGGAGCTAAAACTATAAAATTCATGGAAGTCAAATATATAAGTCTTGAATTAGGCAATGGTTTTTTAGATATGATAGCAAAAGTATAAGCAATAAAATAAAATACATAAATTTGACTTTTTCAAAATTTAAAAAGTTTTGCACTTCAAAGGACACCATTAAGAAAGTGAAATCCAACTCACAGAATGGGAGACAATATTTGTAAATCATGTATCTGAAAGGGACTTGTATCTAGAATAGATAAGGAACACTTACCCAATTAGAAAATGGGCAAAGGATCTGAATAGACATTTCTCTAAAGAAGACATACAAATAGCCAACATGCACTTGAAAAGATACTTAACATCTTTAGTCATCAGGTTATTGTAAATCAAAACACAATGAGATTTCATTTTATGAAACTCACTAGATTGGCCATAATAATAAAACAAACAAACAAACAGAAACAGATAATAAGTGTTGTTGAGGATATGAAGAATTTAGAACCCTTAGAGATAGCTGTTGGAATGTAAAATGGTGCAGCATGTTTGGATAACAGCCTGGTAGTTCCTTAAAAAGCTTAAGTTTCCATATGACCAAGAAATTCCACTAAGTATATGCAAATATATGATCACATAAAAACTTATACATGAATGTTCATAACAGCATTATTCATAATAGCCAAAACGTGGAAACAACAAAATACCAACAAGTTGATGAATAGATAAATAAAATGTAGTATATTGATACAATGGAATATGATTCACCAGTAAAGAAAAATGAACTAGTAACATATGCTACAATGTGGATGAAACTTGAAAACTTTATTCTCAGTAAAATACACCATTCATCAAAGACCACATATGATACGATTTCATTTCTATGTAATGTCCAGAATAGGCGAGTCAATAGGAATAGAAAATAAGTGAATGGTTCGCTAGGTCTGGGAAAGTTGTTGGGGGAATGTGTAGAAGTTGGTTGTAATTGCAGTACCAACCCCAACTCAGTCTTGACTGGCTCAGCAGAGAGATTGCTGTTATTCTCAATACGACTAGAAACTTTGGGGGATTTCCGACTATTAGAAATGAGGACTGTCTCCCAACAATTTCTCCACACTTAGATTTCTCAGCTGTGTTCTCTAGTGCAGAGGGTGTTGCTCAGCTCATTGGTCAGTCTGGGGAAATCGTGCAGCCATGTGTTACTAAAAAGCAGCACCACAATTTTTAAAACATTATCTCACCTTACCACTTGCAGACTCGAATAAAGAACCACGACTCCATAGGGTGTGGAATATGGATTCCCCAGAAGCTGTGGATATAGACAGGTGACATAACCTGGGGCAAAGTTTGACCAGTTGGAACAGTACATAGAAAGGAAGAGGCAGAAAAATTAATTTCCCATCCCTAGTTTATGTACTGTTCCGAAGCTCAATAGCCTATCCTGCCAAATGGCTAAGTGACCACCCATGACTTCTCATGGAGTACGGTCATCTTATAATTACCTCTCATGCTTTTCTGTCTCACTTCTTTTTCCTCACTTTGTCTGCCCTGCTCCAAGTGTTTTACTTTCAAAAAAGCATTAGTGCTTAAGTTTTGTTTCAGCTTCTGCTTCCAGAGAAAATGGGGTAATACAGAGTATCAGTGCTTATTCAGCTACTGATAAGGGAGTATTCTAGTGCCAGTTCTGTGCCAGTTGTTGTAGGAGAGGCTTCTTTGAGAGATAAGAATGACAGGATTTAGGAACCAAACTTCACCCGAACCTCTAACTTATCACATATGCTTTCTCCCTCCTCTGGAGACTAAATCATCTCACAGCAATTTCTGCTCTACTGTTTATTTCAAAATGACAATTCTGAATTATGTGATCCTTTTGCGTGCATTTCTACTTTGGGTGATAGATTTAGTTATTTCATGAAGTAAAGAGAAATCACTGTACTTAATTTAGCAGACATTTTGTGCAATCTATGTGCAACCAAGTGCTGTAACTGTATAAGTTAGATATAATATGGTTTCTGTCTTCCTGGAAATCTCAGTGCAGTGGTGAAGCTGGATAGGTATACTTTAATCCAAAGTGACAGAGGCATTGATGACTAGTGGAACAATGCAGAGGAATGGGAGTGTACAACAGTGATTAATCCTGACTGGTAAAAAAGAGTTATGATTTGAAAAGTAGCTGGTGATTGTATAAGCATTGCATTATGTGTATAAGTGCAAAAAATAACAATGGGAGAGATGGGCAATATAGGCCTAGAGTGAATAAATGTAAACAGGGAAAAAATGCAGAGTAGATTCAAGGAAAGGTCATCTCTGGAGCATAAGGGTTTATGCGTCAGTGAGTTGTGAAAGGGTCAGATTTAATATACTAATGATTAGAAATACCCAATATCTAACTCATAGAGACCAGTGACTGCCAGGTTGAGCATTAAATAATTAATGTGGATGAATTCGGGAGACATTGAGACGTTTAAGTAAGGAGGTGATATAATAACATCTGTGCTTTGTAAAGATAGGTTGGCATGCATGAAGAATTGTGAAAAGAAGCTGAAGTCAGGAAGAATAATTAGGAGACTAAGGCAGCAATTCAAATGATGCCGATTTACCCAACCTGCAGTGGAAGTGCCAAGGTTCACAAAGGAGACACAAAGGTACACAAAGGAGAGAGCATAAGAAATTTAGGAATTATTTTGTGAATTTGGGCAGGAGAGATGGAAATTTGATTAGCAAAAAATGTTTGCTGAATTAATTAGATGGTGGTCTTAACACAATCCCATTGTGAGAAAGTTAAAATGCATTTGGCCCTAATAACTATCTGGTAAATTAGTTTATGTCTGATATTTTTGCATGTGTCCCTTTTTCCAAAAAGGGTCATTACATTACAGTGAGGACATTTTCTCCAAAAAAGTGGTTTTAAAGATTTTTAAAAAACTTCCAGAATATTTTTTCCCCGTCAAGGGCTTTAACTATTATCTTGTTTCCCCCAAAATAAGACCTAGCCAGACAATCAGTTCTAATGCGTCTTTTGGAGCAAAAATTGATATAAGACCTGGTATTATATTATATATATTATATTATACCATGTCTTACATTATAGTAAAAAAAGAGCGGGTCTTATATTAATTTTTGCTCCAAAAGACGCATTAGAGCTGATTGTCCAGCTAGGTTTTATTTTCAGGGAAACATGGTATGTACAAGGTGTGATCAAAAAATAAGGTAAATGTGTAAATTTAAAAAATTATAACACATTGCCATTAATCCCCCTCTAACTGCTCTCTCTCACTTCGAACACATTTATCCTCATCATCTTGCCACTTTCTGAGGCAGTTCTGGAAGTCCTCTTTCATGTCTTTAGTTACGCTGTCATGGCTACCTCGATGTCCTGGATAATTTTGACTTTGGGGAAGAGCCAGAAGTCACATGGTGCCCAATCTGATGAATAAGATGGATGAGACAAAACCGTAATGTTTTTATTGGACAGAAATTGCCATACCAGAAGCGATGCGTGACATAGAGCTTTCTCATAATGTAGGATGAAGTAAAGACACTCATGAAAGAGGATTTCCAGAACTGCTTCAGAAAACAGCAAGAATGCTGGGATACGTGTGTTCAAAATGAGGGGGAGTATTTTGAGGGGGATTAATGGCAATGTGTCTTTTACTGTAACATATATTTTTTAAATTTAAACATTCACCATATTTTCTGATCACACTTCATACATTTTTTTTGTTCTTATAAATGTTGTTTGTAGTCCTTTCACCAAAGAAACCAACAGTCCTAGAAATAATTCACTTTATTTTTTACTTTTAAAATGGAGTTTTAAAAAATTTGTATAAATATAAACAAAGTTATATAAAGATCTTTCAATGTCTACCATCCAGCTTTTAAAATTATCCACTCATGTACAAGCTGTGTCATTGATTAATCCATCCCCCCTCTAACCAATTCCCGTATTATTTTGAAGTAAACACTAGACATCATCTCATTTCATCTATGAATATTTCTGTGTGTATCTCTAAAATACAAGAACTCTAAAAAATAACATAACTGCAGCATCTTAACACCTAAATATCAACATAATTACTTAAATATCAATATAATTGCTTAAAATTGTCAAATAGTATTCAAAAGATTTATTTATTATTGTGTTTATAATCTGTTTTAATCAAGATCCAAATAAGGTCCATACATTGTGGTTAGTCGATATATCTTTTAAATCACATTTAATCTATGGGTTTCCCTTCCATTTATTTTTCTTTTTTTCTTCCCACACAAGCAACCAGAAAAGCTATTTGTCTTTTATAACTTCTCAGTGTCTGGGAAGTTATAAAATTATAAACCCTACGTATTTCTTGCAAATTGGTAGTTGAATCTAGAGAAGTGACTATCAACAAGGGTGGTTTTGGTCCTCCTTTCCTGGCACCCTATGGGGACATTTGGCAACGTCTTTTTTGGTTTTCATAACATAGAGACAATACTGGCATCCCACAAGCAGAAGCCAGAGATTTTGCCAAACATCTGGGAGCATGGGAGAATGTTTTGGGGGTTACTGTCCACAACAAAGAATGATTGGGTCCAAAATGTCAATAGTGTTGAGGTTTGAGAAACTCTAATTTAAAGGCTTAATCAGATTCAATTTTCCATTTTTGAACGGGACCACCATTGGTAACCACCATCTAGGATCTCTAATTCATTAGGGATTGCAAATGGTAACATTCTAATTACATCATTCCTTCTTCATTTATTACCTAGAAATATTCTATAAAGAGGAATTCTCCCTCATCTACTCTTTGGTTATCCAAGGAGATGGTTTACTTTAAAACATTAAAGTCTGTTGAATATCTAGAAAATGAGCAGAACTCAGCCAGCATACAGTCTGTTTCAACGAAGATACAAATAAGGTCTACATACTTTGAAGTACTTAGATTCAGATCCAAAGTAAATGGAATGATGTAGACAATGTCAAGTTCAATTGGTTTAGCATATACAAACCTTTCCTTTTTAGTCTTACTAGACAATCTATTAAAGTATTTCTACTGAGATTATTTTTCCCCTCAATAAAGTTAGCTGTATTTAAAGTTAATGAGCTTTTTCAATTAAAGCCACAGATATTTAGCCTTTGGATAGCATTTGGATGAATCAGGGTGTATCTAATTACACTGGATAAATTCTTAAGAGGGTGAGAAGATTCTTCGTTCAGAATTAGCACATCTTATGTTGTAGTCATGTAGGAGACATCATTCCAACTGGTATGCAAACTACCTTTGTGAAAGGAACCTCCAGATGTGGCTGAAAGTTAGAGAAATGCATGCAATGGAGAGCACAGAAGTTACTCCTTCTGATAGTAACTTGTCAATTCTAGAACTAGAAGGCAAAAGAGAAAACATTTATGGCATGAATCTCCACAAAGCAACTGTGGTGTAGTCAACAAGAGGAGCCTGTTCACTGACTTAATCAAGGGCCCAACTTCAGGCATAGCTAGACTCAGATGTCCAGAGAAAGTCAGGAATTTGTTTCACAATTCGTTTTTCAATGGTCTGGCTGGGGTCAAGAGCCCATCCTTGAGCTTGTCACACAGTTAGGATGAGGGAATACTCTGATTGCCCAGGCCTGGGACTTGTGGCCACTTCTAGCACCATGAAAATAGTTTCAGCACCACCAGAACTGCATGGACTGAGAAAGAAAGAAGATGGCCCCACCACGGTGCTTTGCACAGGTAGATAAAATAGATGTCTATTATACTTCTGTTTTATGATTTTTCAACTCTTACACTTTAACATTTCTTTCTTACCCATCATCTTACTTCATTTTCATTGTTTTCAGAATCAGAAAAATGAGGTACTCAGAATTATTGCATTTTTTCCCCTGAAGATTTTAGAATTTCATTTTTCAACTTGCCACTTATTTCCTATACATAAATTAGTAAGTTAGCCTTCATGCAGTGACAACTGTTGCAGTTATAATTTGTGATTGTATTCTGAGAATTTAAGTTCATGTCTGGATCTTTCTTTCAAGACAGTTGATTTATTTCTGTAATTATAGCATTATCATTAAGGACACTGGGGGAAAAATCTTTGCGTGTGTGTGTTTGCACATACATGTGTGTTTCATTAAATCAAGGAGGAGAAATTGAAACTTCCTCTCTACTTAAAGATAACCACAGGAAATTCTTGAATTTTAATTCTTTATTAATGTTATTTTAATTAATCTCATTAGTAGAAACAGTAGAGAAGTTATTTGGAAATAGAAAACAAAGAAGTTTGAAGCATTTACTAAAGTGGGGGGAAAAAGAGGAATTTTAAGATGATAAAGTAGTTTGCAGTATACCAATAGGCATTTACTAAACATGTACTGGAGGTAGAAATCAGGGTTCATGGGATAAGGAAAGCTTACACGAAGATAATACTTTTTTCTAAAAATTACAGGTGAATTAATGATAGGGGATCATGTATGATACTACTTGTGCAAACTTGTCATCCTCTCAGTAGCATCCATTCCTTCTAACAGGTCTGGCAGAATTTGAGGATGACGTTTAGGGCAGAGTTCTTAGAACATTACTCCTTCATGCCATTCCTGAAGCTGCGTGCATACAAATGTATAACTTTCAAACACTACGGGATATAATCATTTCAAGACACAATTAGCTGGTTGGAATGGTTATCAATTTGATGTGCATTCAAAGCTTTATTATTTTAAATTAATTCTATCATATGCTCCTATGTCCAACAGAGGAAGAGTTATAATACATATCCTAGAGTGTGTGGGAATTGAACAGATTCCATGTATTATACAAAATGCAGGAAGAGCATAGAGAGTAAAATGGTATATTTAAATGCCTAGAATAGTATCTCATTCAATTTACTTAGTAGGCACTCGATAGAAGGTACCTATTATGTCATACCACAGACATATGAAAATAAGAATTTATTTTTCAATATCTCCAAAAAAGAGTATTCCATAATAAACTTCTAGGTTGTCCAATCTCTCTTATTTGAAACTTTCCCCATATCTTGGCTTACAATTCTTGATTCTTTGGTTTTTGCTGTTTCCTCAGGGTGATGATGAACCGCTTGTAAACTAATTTTATTGGCAGAACCCTTCATCCCTGTGTTGTCTATTAACTGATCATCCTCTAACTGTTCTGGAATAGCATTCTTTATAAATATCATTTTTGAATCTTGTTTTCTGAAATATCTCTCACTTTCTTCTCCGCCCCTTTGACTGAACTGTCATACCAAAATCCAGGATGACTGAATTATTGCTCAGCAGACTGGATTTTTTTCAATGCTCCTTACTAAAATGTCATTTGTCTGACTTTCTAAATGGAAGAGATCACCAATGACTTAGGTTACTCATGATACCCTCGTAGAAAAAATGCAAGCATGAGATGGATGCTACAGTAGATGCCGTTATGTACCACCTGGATTCCCTCATAAAGAATGGCGTCACTCAACCCCATTGCTGCTGGAAGTGATGGCTGCTGAGGTCTCACAGCTGAGCGATTACCTAAGCTTTACTTCATGTTTAAGGGGATTCTTACAAGTTATGAACCCTCCCCTGGGGCAGCCTACATCCAATGACTGGTCGTGTGGGCTATAGTTGCCCCAATGTGAGACATCTCTGAAGGACCATGTGCACTTCAACATTCCCTGTGGGATCGGCTCAAGTCACAGTTGGAATTGCATCATGGTTCATCTTGTCCCTACGTCCATCCTACTTTCCTCACTTCCTTACAGTTGTTGTTACCAAGGGCATTCCTTTATAAACTTCTTGCATGCATGTCTCCACCTTAGAGTTTGTTTTCTGGGGCTCCCACTTTCCATTGGTGCTAGGAGTGGTCCCATGAAGGAGACACTAAATGAGATTTGGGAGTTGGCTCTGTGTCTGTTTGGCTGACAACGGGGACCCCATCACTGACAATGGGTGCAATATTAGTAGCGCCTGCCATATAGTAGCAGTAGAACTTTAAAAACTTTCATCAGTGATGAACTGGGAGGGATACTGTGGAAGGAAATGCATTGGCTGGTGCTACATTACTGTTTTTTAATAAGTTAGGTATGTGGGGATAGGGAGAGGTAGTTCTTATAAGAACTAAAAAATTAAATGGCTATTGCTTGGAGCAATCAATGCATTGGAAAAAAATGTTGAATGCCTGGGTTAATAACCAATTGCAGGCTAGATGGGAAAGCCAAAACCTTCTGGCAACGTATAAAAAGGCTCTCAAAACAACCCAAACCAAAACAAAACAAAAAGCAGAAGATCAGGCCCAGTTATTTCATTGTCCTTTTTCTTGTAAGTCTCCCCAGAAAGAGACCAGCCAGAATCCTGGAATTGCCGATCTCAGGTGAAGTGAATTTATTATCTGAAACAAAGAGACCTAAGAGATGTAAGGGGTGAGCTATTAGGTTGGTGCAAACGTAATTGTGGTTTTTACCATTATTTTTAACCTTTTAAACTGCAATTACGTTTGCATCAATGGTACTACATGCCGTGTGCGTTAAGACTCCCATTCTCCAGCCACCAGGATCACTCCTGCCAAAGGCTCAGAGCTGCGGCTCTTCTCAGGCTTGCCCTCCTAAACTGAAAGGAACTACTTGACCACGTGTATACCTCTTCCAGGGAGCACCTTGAATCCAATAACTGGTCCATACAAGGGTAGGAAGACGAGTTTTCTGACTGCCAAACTAAAAAGCAAACTAACTAGAAGAAAAGAAAAAGAAAACAATTGACTCTGAGTTAAGTATGGTATTCTCTATAGGGCCACTATGTTTTGTTTTTTAATGGGTCACATTGTTATATTCTGTTCTGTTTTAGATGCCATAATTTAATACGGGCATAAACAAGTAATGAAGATGTACAAGTATAATACAGACCAGAGGTTTTCAAAACTATTTTAAAGTAATGGAACTGTTTTCCAGACCTTTTTTTTCCCTTCAGAATTCTTATATAAAAGGCTGAAAGTGGAGTGGCTCTCATTGAAGAATTTCCCTTTCCCCTCCTTGAAGTAGTTTATAATTTGTATAGTAGCCCCCCCCACCCCCCCTTCTCTTCATTTCCTTCTTAGTCTCCTCTTTCCCTTTTGTTTCCTTGGAGTTTGGCTTTGGAGCAAGTTGGAGGAGCCCAGTTCTCCGCAGAACAATATTTGTAAATCACTGTTCAAAATAACTCCATAATAAAGATCGTACAGAGGTGATTTGAACACTGGATGGGGTGTTGGAATTGGTGATTTTTCTAGCCTTTAATTCTGTACCATTCATTATATATTCTTGGTCTTTTACTCTCTACATACCAAATCCTTACTTAGCATTATTTAGCAATCTCTTTACTCTTTCAGTATCTTGGAATAACTAAGTTTTTTGTTATTAAGTTATATAAGTTTTGTTATATAAGTTTTTGATTGCGTCTTTATTTCAACAAATCTAATGATATACTAACCAAATTTGCTACCTATTTTTCTGTTTACTTAAAATGATACAGATATCACAAATAGCATAGCAGTCACTGATGAACACGTTCTATCAGTTTCTGTTAGAGATCATTTAACATTTTTCATGAGTTTGGGCACAGAAAAGTTAAATGACTTCTCTGTTACATAATTAATTAAATGACAGAGCTGGACTGGAAAACAGGTCTTTATTCTCTCAGTCAGAATTTCCCAGTGTACCATTTTGAGCACTATAGCACACAAATATAGTAACCCCATCTCGTTACACAAATAACAACTAAGTATAAGAAATAGTAAAAAGAAAAATAAGATCCATTCCAAAGTTCTAACACATAGATAATAATCTTCCTTTTTTTATATCCTCTCTATATTCTGTGTCATATACATAGTACTTTTATAGTTAATTTTTTTTTAATAGGAACCTCCTCTTTCTGCCATTGCATCCTTTTCCTTCTCATCTCCCTTTTTCTTCTCTTCCCTTCTTTGTCACCTGTCTTCTTTCTCTGCCCTTCTTCCTTCCATTCTGATCCCTATCCTTTACTCAGAACTCAGTTGGTAGCACATTGTGCAGACAGGGATGTCCGGGATCAAAACTTTCAGGTCTCTCTTTACTTGAACAAAAGGAATAAGAGAATCATTTCAATGCATCAAAATCAGCCCCTTCTCCTGTATGAAAATTCTGAGAAGTGGGAGGACAAATGTGCATATGATGATCAAGGATTTGAGGGGATAAAAAAAATAGACAAATTAACATCTGTCTACTAAGATTTAGAGGAAGGGAGTGATATCAGGTAGGTTAAGTTGGCTACAACCAAGGCCTAAAGGATATAAATTTCTCAAATCTCATTTCCACGAACGTAAAGGCAAATGAAAGTTTAAGAGAGTTGAAACCAAAAGCCTATGTCTGGCCTGAGGAAAGATGGGGAGAAAATGGGGAACACTGGTTTTATGTCAGGGAGAAGCTAGTTATGATCCAGTCTTGTTCCCTAGGAAGAGACTGCGTGTGTATGTGTGAACAAAGAGTTAAGTGTACAATGAACTTGTCTACTTGGGGCTCAAGCTACTTATGAATGGATTCTCTTAAGTGAGCATGACATCAGAGACTAGTCTTCCACTGAAGAACTTGTGATGATTGGAAGAAAGCTCCAGTGAAGACATCAGTCAGGACCAGAGCAAGGGGAATGTAGCTACATCCTGAGAACAATATTTACCTCCCTGCCACCTGCATGTCCCACCAGAGTTTCCTTGGAATTTGGCAATTCTCAATCATCTCTGCCTCCAGAAGCAGCACTGGTTCCTGTAGGCTGCATTTTCTACTGGAGACAATTTGGCTATGTGGTTTCCAACAGGCTTTTCTCCAAGAGTGCCACAATTCCACTATAGCTCCTTTCTCCACCAACACTGGCTCATGAGGGAATTAATCCTGGAAACCTTCAGGACTCCACTACTCTGAGACAACTTCTTGTCCTGTGGGGATAGGTAGTTAAGGTAATGAGCAGAACTTGGAGACCAAGGACTCTCCATTTTGCAGAGCAGTCCCTATTGTCAAGTATAATTTGTGAGAAAACATCATCTTGGGTCTCTGATACCTACTGGAGCAGGACTTCCCTTCAGCTACTTTCCTCTGCACATGGCCAGAAAAGACCATGTTATATTCAGTAGGTAGCGAGCAAACTTCAGATGCAAGCAGCACATAGAGAGACAACTGAAGGACATCAGACTTCTCCCATCTCTCAGTTACTGGAAAGCATTTAAGCCTCTCTGGTCAGATGATGGGGATCCACCTCAACCTTGGTAGACTGGCCTGGACTGTACGACACTGCTGGCCAGAGACCCCTGATAATGATATGTGAATTGCACCCCAAATCACAAAATGGGACAACTTAACTTGGCTCACATGCTAAATCTTCACTTACTTGTACATTATAAACATGTCCCAAATTGCTACATGGTTTTCTATATTTGTTTATTGAATGGCCTCCATAATTATGATTTGATTGCAGTATAATGATTCCCTTAAGAGGATGTGCCATAATTTGTTAGGCATTCATTGATTGCTGGGCATTTAGGTTTTTTCCAATGTTTCATGATTACAAATAATGTTGCAAAAATATGCCTATTGCTTCTCTTCTTATGTTAAATCATTTCCTAGTGTACATTCCCAGGAGTGAGATTACTGAGTCAAAGTGTAAACATTTCAGTTAACACGTCCAAAGGGAAGAACCTATTCTATATGCTTGAAAAGTAAACTATGAATCTGGAAAATAGCAACTGACTGGGTCTGAATCTTTGCCCCATTTGATTTAATTTAAATGAAGGTAAACTTTCCTTTTCTATAACTGAATCCTATGAATTAGCGTCAACGACATCGACTTTACCAACAGGCTGACCAAACAGACTCTAACTGCAGGCCTGGGATACAGCACAACAGAAATTATCTCACCCTGGGGTTCAGTACAACATCCAATCGCATTATCATTTTCTCAGTAAATAACTTGCCATCGCTAACTACAGCTGCGTGAAACCAACAGCGCCCACTTGGCAGGGAACCACATACCAAAGTGTTACTCAATTATTATCCAGAAATAAAACTTTAATCATTTCTCTTAGCTAACTGAGTGTAAGGTACTTTTTATTTACCAAAGGTTAAAATCATGCCTTTTAAGCAAGCTTTGATTTCAGATGTCAGTTTTCTGATGGCGGGGGGGGGGGGGGGGGGAGGTATTTTGATGGCCTTAAAATGTAAGGTGGACTCACAAAACTCTCTCTCCCTTCTCCCTCTTCCCACGGTTTTGTCATTCAGAAAGTAATCCTGGAGCTTCACCTCAAGGCAAATTCCACACTTACCTTACTTACCATTTCCCTAAAGGAAACATATTTCACAACAGTTACACTACAGTGATGCTTGTTTCACTTCAACACAAATTTATTGAGTGTGTATACAGCAGGGCATGTGGAAGAAAGAACATGGGCTTGAGAATCATGCTGACCTGCTGTTTATCCATGAGAAATTTCTGTAATTTGTCTAAATCTCAATGCCCTCATTTATTAAATGAAAATAATACTTCTTTCACAAAGTAATGATGAGGTACAAATAATATAAAAAACAAAAAGAGCTTAGTATACAATAGGCACTCAATAAATGTTAGTTCTTTTTCTTGGGGTCTAAATGGAATACAAAACGGAAAGACATGGTTCCTGATCTCAGAGCCTACAGAATGGCAGATATGAGCAAGCCAGTACAAACAGCTATGATACCCAACAGTCTGCAAAAAATACTATCAAAGAAAAACAAAGTTTGAAGGGAAATATCAAGGAGGGGAAGCTGATTGAGAGAGAGATCTAGAGATCAGAACTAAAAGGTGATAGAAAATAGTGAAACTAAGCATGAATCTGGTTTGAGAAATTCTGGCTTTCACCAAAACCTAACTTATTTGAGACTAAGTTTCTTCACCTGGAAATGAAATAAATGAATCTTAATAGAGCTTGAAAACAAATGACATCATATAAATGAAATCTCTTTGCAACTGCAAAATCCTTTGCATTTGTTAGTTATTTTAATAATGACAAATGCACATTCAACTATCTGGAAACTCTTTATAAAGGTAGTGAGATATGAAATACTTCTTACAGAATCAGTTGGAGGTTGATCACATATTAGAACAATTGGCTGAGGGAAGACCTTAAATGAAGATTCATGGGGAAGAAAATGCACCATAGGGTGAGTGGTTTAAATGGAAATAAATAAATAGTGCAAAGTGAGTTGGGACCATATGGGAAAACCTTTGGATGGTTTGCTCAGCATGTATTTGCATTTTATTTTACATCATGGGAAGCTGTTAAAGGTTTTTGAACTGGAAGAAAAACCGCTCCTATCTCTCTTTTCTCAGAACTGAGTTTTAGAAAAGAATTCTCACAGTGGTATAGAGATAACATACTGCCCAGCCCTTGTTGAAAAGGAATTTATATCACACATCCCAGAATGACCATGTTTCCCCGAAAATAAGACCTAGCTGGACAATTAGCTCTAATGCGTCTTTTGGAGCAAAAATTAATATAAGATCCATTTTTATATTATATTAGATTATATAAGACCGGGTGTTATATTACATTATATAAGACCCGGTATTATATTATATTATATTATATTATATTATATTATATTATATTATATTATATTATGCCCGGTTTTATATTATAGTAAAATAAGACCAGATCTTATATTAATTTTTGCTTCAAAAGATGCCTTTTGAGCTGATTGTCTGAATAGGTCTTATTTTCGGGGAAACGCGGTAGCAACTGAATTTGAGAAGTTAGCTCAAAACACTCTGTGATAACCTGAACAATGCCCCCGGAAATGTCCAGATGTCTACTTAATTCCCAGAACTTGTGACTATGTAACCTCGTACAGGTAAAAAGGATTTTGCAGGTGTGATTAAGGATCTTGAGACAGAAATATTGTCCTCGATTACCGAGTGGGCCCAATGTAGTCACAAGAGTTCACATAAGAAAAAAGGCAGGAGTGGCCAAATCAGAGAAACGGGAGATGTGCAGCAGAAGTCAGAGTGATATGCTTTGAAGATGGAGGAAGGGGCCATGAGTCAAGGAATGAGTCTAGAAGCTGGAAAAGGCAAGGACATGCTTCACCCTGGAGCCTCCAGGAGAAATGTAACCCAGCTAGCACCTTGACTTTCAGACTTCTGACCTCCAGAATTGTCAGATAATAAATTTGTGTTGTTGTAAGCCACTCAGTGTTTGGTAATTTGTTATATCAATAATAGGAAACCAAACTGTATCCACATCCTCCATCTCTGCTGTTTTTAGCTTGTTATTTTTAATTTGTCCCTAACCCACTACCCACACCCATTATAAATAGATTAGTTAAAAACCGAAACTTTTCTCCTGGGATTTCTTTGGGAATACACATGCATATCATCAAACCAAACATTTTGGTATCTGTAAGTAAGGTTCACACTTAATCTTAAAAAAAAAAAAAAAAATTAAGATATGTTTGCAAGTGGTACTTTTGCTATTTGGTTTTCCTGATCAACTTGACAGTATCTGGAATCATGGATTCACTGAATCTGTTGCAATAGTCTCAGTTTAGGTCCAGAGGGGCTCCACAGACACGAAGTTCAATTCCAAATGCTGCTCTCTAAACAGTCCCAGCCCTTCATATATACAGCCATTCATAAGGCTTCCCCGGGCCCCCCCATTCAGTGTTCAACTTGGCCCTTATACAGCCTGGAATTTGGAGGGAAAATAATCACTAACATTTAAGCACAGTTAAAATAACAAGGAACTGAAAAAGGGAAAAACATCTCACAAACTAGGGTGCTTTAAGAATTTACCAGGATTCCTTCGTGGCCATTCTTTTGTATTTCTATCCCCTACGACTTCAGCCAGAAAACATTAAAATGAGTTCCTTATACTGTACATGGTTTGCAGGTGAGGGTTGTCTGAGCTTTAATTTGCTGTTTGATTTGCCCCAGGATTTTCAGGTGTTGCATGAGGGAGAAAAGTACAGAGCGTACCTTAGTTCTTGGTTGTCAGCCATTGGATGATGGCCATCATATTATTAAACCATCCAAGCACGCTGGGTCTCAACCACAAAATTTAATTTTCCCTACTGCAGGGACTAATCAACTACCAAAGACTTAAAGACCTAAAGAGATTGTTTTTATCTGCAAAAAATTTCCCCCTTCAGATTGAAGTGGAGCTAATTTTAGTTTTGTCTATCCTCGGGGTTACAAACATTGATAGAAATTCAGCTTGATGAGAAACAGATAAGAGATGGAATTTATATGAATACAATCTGTGACATAAATTAAAGAAAGATGAAAGCTCCGAGGTTCTTGGTAACACCTCAGTAAATAATGTTTGAGGATTCCACTCTAGGCAGTCCCTACCATACTTAATATATTTTTATGTCTTCCAGCTCCCAGGGAATGTCTCCCTATTCCTTCCTGCTATCCCCATGAGGATTTCCCTCTTCTCTGACCCCTTTCCTTTTTGTTGGCACCTCCTCATCCTCTACTCTCATCATATCCGGGTTCCATCTGTGTGCCAAAGAACAGGATTGGTGCTATTGAAGCAGAGGCAGAAAAGAGAAGAAATTCCCATGTACTGAATGTCTGTGATATTAGTCCTGGGCTCTCTTTAGGCCTCTTTTAAGACAGAGAACAATAAATCCTAAGATGTGGAGGCCACTGGTTTTTCTGGAGCCTATTCCTGGCCGCCGAATGTTTCTCATTCTCAGAGCACACCATTATACAATCAAAAGATGTTTAATGACAAAAAGGAACTTGTAAATATCATTAAACCTTCCAACTCTTATCTTTAAAACTGTTTAAAGTAAATAAGGCCCCCAAAGAAACAAAATTCGTATTTTTGACTACCTAAAGACTGCTACCGAAGCAAGGGGTGCCACATGGCATACACTGTTCCTAGGCTGATGCAATCAACATGGAATAGTGAAATAGAGGGGCTGACTCTTGAGGTGGAAAAACTTTTGATTATGTGGATTACACGATCAGAAGCAGCAAATCCACGTGGATCTGAGCCAAGTGACAATTGCAGGAAGGACACTGCATCTCTTTCAAATACTGAAGGATGAGCTCATTGAGACATCAAAGAAGTAGGTTTTAACTACAGCAAAGGATTGATTTGATTGCTTTAGGACACAAATTGTTTGGCATAACACCAGAGTTTGGGGGTAAATTCCAAGTACTTATACAGGTGACCCAAGACTTACAGCTGCTTAACTTGTAACTATCGTTCAGGAAACAATTAAGACGTAAGTGCAGGGGTGCAGTTAGCAGTATACTCCAGGGATCTCCTGGGAGGTATAGGGTTTAGGGGTTGGCTAGAAGACTAACCATAATTTTGATAATTTCCATTGAACACATAATCAAAGTTCTGTACAACCAACTTAAAAACTAGCTTTTTAGAGCAATTTGTGTTTTGCAATGCCAAATTTGTCCAGAGATAACAAACTAGTGTCTTACTTAATGCAAGCATTGCATAGATTTTCTTTTTTTTCAATGTAGTGGAAAGTTGATTCTGACTGAAGATTGAAAAGCCTGTTAACAAGACTGCATTCTCAGGTGTTTTTTTTTCAATCTAATTAACTGTATTTGTATTTATCTGAAAGAGCAGTATGTAATTGATTCTTAATGGTAAGAATCAAAACAAAATGGCTAATTGGAAGACACAGCACTTTACTCCTTTTTACCTTAATAGGACAAACATTATGAGATGTCTGTCTACCATCCCACCTTTCCTTCTTATTTAAGAAAACCCCAGTTTTGTTGTGTAGCAGTAAGCTCAGTATTAGGAGGTATACCTCCTGCTGCCGTAAGTAAATCAAAGGTAATCCTTTCCCCTTTGTCAGTTATTGGTATAGGGATGGGTATAAGAGCCAGTTCTGGCCAATGAGATGTGAGAAAAAGTATAAAGAAGACAGACCTTTTTTCTACTATCACTCCTTATCCCCCTTCTGCTTGGGGTGTGGTTCCAACAAGCTATGATTATTGGTATGTTGGCAGTCATTCTGAGATCATCGATGAAAATTTCATCATCTCACTGAGGATACGCAAAGCAGAAGATTGGAAAGAGAGGGGCCCTTAACAATATCATTAAGTCCCAAACGCAACCTAGGAATCACCTCCTCTGGCCTTCTTTTTCTAGAAACAGTAAATGTTTTCTATTTTGAGCAGCTTTTGGTTATATTGTTGTTCGCAGCAAAAAACATTCTAAATGATAAACTCAAGAGTCTTTCTTCCAGGGGGCAACACAACACTTCATCATGCAACTCAGGGACTCAAAGTATATTAGAAAACAGATTTGAGAGCTTGGGCCAAAGAATCGCAATGATTACCCAAAGGTGTTTTCCTGAAGGAAATTGTGGGAAAGAATTTGGATCACAGCAATCTTCCCCTTGTAAAAGTTAACCCAACTCACAAGTAAAGGAACAGTTGAGTGCAAGAACTTTTTAGGATTAAAGAATCATATTGCACCCCGATATTTTGAAAGGTAAAAGAAATTGAGATGTCAGAAGTCCTACAACTCTGTTAGATGCACTGAATAACATTCTATTTATTTAGTTTCCTACATTGGTCTCCTTTGCCAGTTTTGGTAATCTCTTTGGTAAGTTTCACACCTGTGTGTTCCAGAAAGTTGAGACATCTTAACGTTACTTATCAAAATGAGACACGGTCTCAATTACCTTCTTAAGAGAGAAAAACATTAGGAAGATCACTATGAGTTTCCCCAACTGTAAAATTAATTTATGTTACCTTTCACCATAAGACGCATTTCTTAGACAGTTCCTGAGAAAAGGGAGAGGGTGGGGAGTACGTGAAAAGCCTGGAGAGGAGGGGTGTCAGAAAGGCAATCGAATGAAATAATGGTCTCCTTAAATCCAGCAGTTTTGGAGATAAAAGTTGAAGTACACACATGTTAAATTTATCAAGAGGAGGCATGGCAGCTCCCATGACTAAGAAAGAAAGCCATTTTAAAGGGCTCTTTCAAAATGATTGCTGTTGAGGCTTTACAGGAAACATTAGTTTTAAACGAAAATTGGAAATTGAAGGAAGGTCTTACCAAAGAAAACAATTATAAGTATTCTTAATTGCCTGGAAATAATTTGTCATGCAAAATTGGACCATGCATGATACATTTATATAAATGAGTTAGAGGCACTGATGTCGTAATATGGTATATTTTCTTTGCACATAGTGTACTGATAACACACTCAAGACAAGGGATCTGACTTTCACTTTTATCTGTCCTCCCCTTCCTTCTCTACAACCTCTTCTTGCTTCTCAAGGCCTGGGAGGAACAGAGGGGAGGAAGAGCAGGCATCAAATAACTGCAAGAGTCAGGGACTGCTCCTCCATGTATTTTATTATTTCAGGAATTCATTCAAAGCTGGGCTGTAATTACATTTAAAACAGGAGAATAATGGGCTATTGACATGTATATGGTTTTAGAAATATAAGGCCTCATTTTCTCAGCTGGAATTTCCCCTACCATGTGCATTTGCATTACATTAGAGATGCTCTTTTGGTAAAAGAAGATCACATGCATGCAGACATTTTGACATTATCTGGGTCAGAGGCAACTTTTAAAAGCAATAGCCCTAGGAGTACCCCAGCTCTGTTACAGGCAAGCGCTGAAGTGCACTAGAGAAGAAGGCCAGCCCTGAACGTCTCCCCACATCGGCCATGTTTTATGACACACGTGCCTAACCCAGACATTAATCTACTGAAGATGAATTGGCCCGGTCATGGTCCTCTGCTAACCTTCAACGGCGTGTACATTACCGAAATTGAAATCTGCACTTTTTCATGCCACGTGTGGTTTGATGTGATGGTTCAAGGAAGGTAGGGTGCATTAGAATTGGTTTTTATGTGGAGAGAATCTCCCCTCCTATTTACCTTTCAGCAGGGCAGCTGCAGGCTTTCCGTCTCACTTGACAATGAAGGCATTATTCTCTAAAGCTGCACCCAAGAGTGGCTACCCCAGCCGGCTCAAAATCGCATGGCACTGGTCAGGTATGTAAGCAACTCAGTGCCTTTCCCATTCCCAGAAGTGCCAAAGACATAATGACAAAGGAATGCAGAAGTTTTCACCTGCTGTAATTGTCTAATAAAGCCCTGTACAATGAATCTTTTGTCATTTTCCAAGAAGAGGTCAGTTGTGTCAGTGATTACATGAGCACTTTATGCGAATAGAAAGACCTGTATAATTGGTGTGATACTACAAGTAAAATCTCATCAAAGTTGCATAAGATGTCTATAATTTTCTAATCCCTCACGTCCTACTTCCCCAGACATGACACTCTTTATTTACCCTGCACTTATGTTTCTTTCCTGAATGGGCAGGGGAACTAGACTTGTACTGGCCCCTCTATAATTAGTGGAATAAGGGGCAGGGGGGAGGGAAGCTAGGAAACAGTGAATCCTTGTGAAAATGCCTTCTCTGAATATTCTATGTTCTTCTGCAGGTTAAAATGAAAAGAGTAATGGGACACCATAGGGCTCAAGAGCATAGGCTCTATGGATGGACAACCTGGGTTCAAATCCTACTGTTACAAAGGTCTGAACTTTGAACTTAATTTTCTCTTTGGGAAATTGTGTCAGGATAACTGGGATTTTGTAATCATTTAATAAGTACTTATGAAACACTTCTAAGTACCAAGCACTGTGTGTGCCTCTAGCTATTGGGGATACAGGGCTATATCTTGCTTTCATGGAGCCTACAGTGGTTAACCCAGGAACGCATTTAGTATACAGTGCTTGGCACATAGTAAACACACCATAAATTGGCAATTATCATCATAATTACCACAATAAAAGTATGCAGAGTCACATTTCCACACTTCCTTTTGAAGATATTCCATGCTGTCACCGAGAAGGGCAACAGAAGGATTATTTTAAACAATAATATGACACTCTCCAGAAAAGCATAGTTTAGAACTTTGACTAATCACTTTCTCAGTGCAGGTACATTTGTAAAACCACCCAGTCTGTCCAGGCAATCAAAGAGGATGGTACACCTGGTGGTTTCACTTCAAGATTATTGACAGCCAATGATGTGCCAAGCTCTCTGGCATTTGGGAAGTCTGGAAAGATAGCTTTTTAACTCTTTACCAAGATTAAACTATTTATTTTTATTGTCCACAATGTTCACAGAATGACTTCAAAGACCTTATCTTGCGTAGGGGCATAAGTGTTTCCAATGCTTTTGACCCATGAAAAACCTATTCAATATTAGTGATCAAAAGCACTAATGCTGACATTCAAGTAACTGGAATTTTAGTACCATTAACTTTCCCACCATAGAACTGAGTTCATTTGTTTACTGAAGTCACTTTAAGCGAGAATGTCATTTCTTGGCGGGGTCCCACGGAACTGGGTTGCAAACAATTGTGACACAAACAAGGAGTCTCTGGCAAACGGGCACTAAAGAACTGAAGGAAAGGGGTTTGATGTCACTGGGCAGGACAGCTGTACACCTGCTGAAGTTCTACCTGGCATAACCTAGTGACATTTGTTTCCACTTTCTTAGGCAATAAATTTGCTTGGTGAGTAATGGTGCACACCTACCAATTTAGAAAATTAGAGAGATAGTTTCCATTTGAGAGAATTGACTCTGAAGGGTGTGTAGAGAGCTGCAGGCTCTTTGAATAATCCAAACTCTCCATAGAGAATTTGTCTCACTGGCATTGGGAATGATCTGCAGAGAATACAGGACATTTAAATATAGCTACTCTGTTATACAAGCCTTTGATGACTGTATGAAGGAAGGGCCTTGCAGAGAATATGTCAAAATACTGTAAAACCTCTACAGAGGGCATCGTACTCTTTTGTTGAATGCAATCTATTTCCTAGACTTTGAGAATAATGGCCATTAAAGCCATTATTAAAAAGGCCTCAGATTTGATAATCTAATGACTAAATTACAAAATGTTTTTAGAAGTACTAATAAAACTAAGGACTGGTAAAAGCAAGCCCTAGTTTAGACAGAATTTCATTGTAGTTCTTGAATTTAAATGCAGTTCTCTGTTGATCTATAACACCTAAATTTATGAAGGTCTTTGTTTTCCTTTTGTTCGGTTTTTCCCCTCAAGATTTTACCTAAAGATAAACAAAAATATTTAAAAGAATATCCAATTATATGAAGCATATTTGCAGAAGTAAACCATCCAATAGATGCAGGAAAACTTGTGCTTTTGCTTCTAATGGAGATTAGAATAGAGCCCTGTCTCCACTTCACCAGAGTTCCCAGTTCCTTAACTGGTGTCTGGAAACACTAACAGAGAACAAAACTTTCTGCCAATCTCACTTGCTTAGATAGCTTGTTTGCTCACCTTTCCTCACACTTCCCCACAGCGCTGAGGCACAGAAGACAGAGAGGAGACAAATAATTTTCCAATTAAGTTGGTGTGCAGAGGCCGCACCAGATTTCTTATTACACAGACTTCAGTGTATGAGTTGGGACAGACCATATTATGCTGTGATGACAAACATCCCCAAATCCCATTGGCTTAAATTAAGTTTATTTCACTACATTCAACTTGGTTAAGTAGGGGTTCTGCTCAACTAAGTCACTGAAAGGTACACTGACATTTAACACATGCTTCCAACATCTCTTTGACAGAGAGAAAGGAGAACCTGAAAATGTGAACATTAGCTTTTAGGTACTTCCACTTAGTAGGGACACATATCATGTCTGCTCCTACTTCATTGGCCAAATGAGGCATATATCCAGGCCTAATTTCAAGGGTTTAGGGAAGTGCAATTCTTCCACGTACCCAGAATTATTATGCCCAAGAATATCATAACCTATAGTAGGATTCCTAAGTGTCTTGTTCATTGTATTATATCAGTGGTTCTCAACTGGGGGCAAATTTGCCCCCACCCCCAGGAAACACTTGGCAATGTCTGGAGACAGGTTTGGTTGTCACACTGAGGGGAGGATGATGTTGGCATCTCGTGGGTAGAGGCCAGAAATGCTGCTAAACATTTTACAATGCAAAGGACAGCTCCCAAAACAAAGAATTACCTGATCCAAAATGTTAATAATGCTAAGGCTGATAAACCCTGCATTACATTACATTAAATTCTTCAAACCTAGTGTACATAAGAAAATCCATGCCCAAACAGTCATGAAGCTATAGTAATTGAAACTGTGTGGTATTGGTGAAGGAATAGAAAGACAGTTCAAGGGAGCAGAAAAAGGAACTCGAATACAGATTCATTATACATAAATGTGGTAAATGGTAGAGGTGACAATCCCAAACAATGGGGAAGGATAATTGAAGGTGAAGGTAATTGTCTATTTATGAGGGAAAAAATAATGAAGTTGTATCTTTTCCTCATATCACATGCAAAAATAAATTCCTGATTGATTAAAAATGTAAAAGTAAAAACAAGATTGTCAATTTACTGGCAGAAAAATTTTGATGACCAAAGAAGAAGGTCTTTTTAAACAAAGAAAACCCCCCAAAAAACTTAAAGAAACATATGCATAACTATGATATCAAAATTATGTGGCACACAAGAGACTGGGAAAACACTTGTGAACATTTATATATAACACACCTAAAATATATTAAAAATATCCCCTAAAATATATAAAGAAATTCATCAAATATAAAAACTAAAGAGGACAACGCAAATTGAGTTTGGAGCATTTTGTAGTGTCTCAAAATAAATCGAAAGTGATCAGACAACAATGATATCAAAGGGACAGAGGAACCACCCTAAAAGAGCTCCAGTGGCAAATCTGAAACAATTTGAGCAATAAAATAGATAACATAGTAGTGGATATGACCCAAAGTATAAAATATACAGGAGTTCATACTAATATAAATGATTGAATAAATAAACAAATATATAGGAGAGAAGAGACAAGCCTCCTTTGCAGAAGAATTCCACTTTATGTACATAGTGCCCTCCGGATACCCACCGCAGGAGGTGAAGTTTAATTACACCTTCTCCTACCTGAACCGGGGGCTTGACTTAGAGACTTGCTTCAAAAGAATAGAATAAGGAGAAAATAATATAACTTTACAGTGGGAAAACCTGGCAAATCCTATCTTGTCATACATACCACATTTCCCCCAAAATAAGACCTCGCCGGACCATCATCTCTAATGCATCTTTTGGGGCAAAAATTAATGTAAGACCCAGTCTTATTTTAATATGTTATATTATATTATATTGTATTCATTATATTATATTTATTATATTATATTTATTATATTATATAAGACCCGGTCTTACATTAAAATTAGACCGGGTCTTAAATTAATTTTTGCTTCAAGAGACACGTTAGATCTGATGGTCCGGCTAAGTCTTATTTTCAGGGAAACACAGTATACATAAAATCAAAGAAAACAGGTCTACAAGGATGTATGTTAAAGGAAAAATGAGGATTAGCAGCTAAGATAGCCACATATCACATTTTCTATCTTGAAATAGGGAAGTACTGAACCCCTTAACAATACAGGATGATATGAGGAAAAACTACGGCATTATTCAAAAGAAGCCACCTTTAGAAGCAGTTCTATCATTCAAAGGCAACATTTCTTCAAATCAATGCTTCAACTTTTAATTCCATTTTCTCCGTATTTTATTAAAATTGAATTCACACTTTTTATATGTGATAAATTAATGAAATAATGGTCCTCGATTTTTCATTTGTTCTTGTATCCATGACTCAGTGTGGTGCCCACCCTCATCGACTTTGGGCTTCACAAGGCAATTTTCAGTCAGTAGAATTTGAAAATGAAACTTAAACTCTATTTTCATAATGGGTTTTGGAACCCCCGCCAGTGCCACCGTATGAATAGTCCTGGGCTAGTCGACTGGATAATCAGAATCAGATAGCTAAGGTACACTCATTGCTCCAGCTGACATACTGCAATGTAACCACTAGACCCGTGAGTGAGGTCCTCTGACACCAGCCAGTTCCAGACGACTTGCTAAATGACTACAGACACATGAGCAAACCCAGATGAGATCAGGAATCTAGCCCGAACCAGAAAGAGACACACCGAGTAGTATTATCAACTCATAAAATGGCTAAGCCACTCACTGTTTTGGGGTGGCTCTAAAGCAAAAGATCTGTGATACTCTATAGAGCATGAAATATGTAACTAAATGATATCCTATGATTATCCTTTTATATTTTGTTGTTTATATTTTGTATTTGGAAATTCTGAAACTCCAATGCTGAAAATTTAAGTACCATTTCATGAGATAACAGTGCGTAGATAAAATTTGAAGCTCAATCACTTTAAATCTGCAGGATTTGCCTTTTTTGTACTGTTCCCCGACACTCATACCCAAACTCTATCTGAACATTCTCTAGTTTAATACAAATTTGACATGAGACCTCAGTATAATTAATTTAATGGCTTTGCAGTCAACTTGTATAGTAACTGCATTTAAATATTAGCATCTTTGCTTTAGGCATCTTGTTCTTAGGACCATGCCCTTGGACAATACTGAGAAATATGCTGAGTTTCAGTATGCAACTAAGAAGAAACTGAGTATGCAACTCTTCCCTGAATGATAAATAAAGGAGTTCATTAGCAACTTTGATAGTTGCAAACATGTTTTTATCAAGTCCTGGTTTGAAAACTGTATTGGTCAGGACTGTTTGAATATTCAAATACAACAAATTTTATTGTTCACATGAGTTTGCATTTGAAATAGGTAAATGTGATTTGCTTCTTCTGTGGATTTGGTACAACTTTGCTTATAAATGGTAGGATGTTATTTAATGTCCCAGAATTCCTCATGAAAAAGACCATCAAAATGGAACAGTCATCTGAAACAAAATCTGTAAGGCGTGTGTTCAGATACAGGCATACTTCCTTTTATTACACTTCCCTTTATTGTGCTTCACAGGTGTTGCATTTTTTACAAATGGAAGGAAAGACCCTCCACCAGCAAAAACATTATGACTCACTTTATTGAGGTGGTCTGGAACTGAACAAACCCGCAATATCCCTGCAGTATGCCTGTACTGTCTCCCAGGACTAATCACCTGGTAATTGGAATCCCAAACTCCTCACCTATTCTAGCCAACTACAAGTTCAGTAACTTCCCAAACAGGATACTGAGGCACCAAGAAATACCACCATCACCAATCCTATCATTCTCCCCTTCTTGGCTCTTCCCAACCTAGCCAAGCTACTTTGGAGATCCTTGGACGAGTGCCATATAGCTTGGTTAATGCATACCTTGCCTGCGATCAAAGTTATTTTATGAAGATTTGCTATGTGGAGAAACATCCAGAGGAATAAGGTTGAAGCATTTGAAGTCTCACTTAGCTCCAAGTTGTAATCTACCTCATTAAAAAACAAAACAAAAAACCCTCAAAAGCTAAAGGGAAATACCTTTGCCAAAATCAGTCTTATGAAATAATGCATTTTGGTACATGCTGAGGAATCACCAACAAGAACTGCAAAACAAACCCCTTTAAACATCTGCACCTATTTAAAGCCATTATTTTTTGCACTGGCTTGAGTGTAATTCACTCTAATGTTACTTTTATTGCTCAAAATTAAGGGCAGCGGCATCCGTTTTGTTTACGTGTAGCACCATAATTATCATTAAAGGAATATATTCAATTCTTTTACATTTACATTCCTAGGAGCAAAGCAAACTCAAACCAGAAGATGCTTATTATGCACAAATGTAAGCATACATGCTCACACCAGAAAACGAAACCTGAATCTTCTGTCACCATTGAAAATGCTAATTATGACTATTATACACCCTTATGTGAAATACTGGCTTGAGGGGTGATAGAGTTTTAACGTGTTCTTTGTGGAAGGAACTGGTTCTGAATATTGGTGATTTGTCCTCCCTGACTACCTTCTGAGAGAGGTACATCATCTAGTTAGTAACTAGAAAAATTAGACACCCTTAATCAATTCTATCGTTTTAAATTGTTCCAAGACCTTTAAAATAAGAATGCAGTGGTTACCTCAGAAATAGGGGTGAGAGTTGGGTGGGAGGACAGATCACTGCAAAAGTACATGAGAGAGCTTTCTGCAGTGGAAGAAAAAAAATTTATACCTTAATTGGGATGGTTACATGGGTATGTGCATTTGTTAAAACTCATCAAACTGTGCAGTTAATATCTATACATTGTATTTTAAAAAGACAAGAAAATAGTAATAAGGATGGGAAGCCAAATCAAGTAGGGCCTTATAGGCTGTGGGAAAGGATTTGGATTTGACTGGGTGTGAGATCCACATTCATTGGAGGTTTGCTAGCGAGGGAGTAAAATGATCTCACTTACATTTTAAGAGGTGGGCTCCGTCTGGGATATGGTTGATGTGCTGTAGCAGGACAGAACTTGAAGCTGGGAGACCATCGGGGCAATCCAATAGTTGAAGCATGACTCAGTGTTGGCTTGGCAGAGGTGGGCGCGGTGGAGGCAGCAAGCAGGGGTGGTACTCCTACCCCGGGCTTTGTGCACTGGCTGCCCAGATTATCCTCTCCATCGCACAGGAAGGGTTTATGCCCCAGCTGCTGGGAAGGTTTGTTACCAGCACTTAGCTGTCAGCCATCTTTGGGAATTATATCTTCTAATGAGAGTCACCTGTTCCTTCCCTGGGGCAGCCTGAATACAATGAGAGGTTGACGTAGGGCTACAAAAGCCTGGTTCTCTGACTCAATGCAGGATGCTCTAAAGCACCATCCCAGCTTAGTGCTCCCTGCAGGGTTGGCTGAGGTCTTGAGACTGCACCACAATGTCTCTCTCCATCAATCCTCCTTCTGTTCCTCCCCACACACAGGTGTTGATCCGAAAAGCACTCCCTAAGAAATGCTAATCTCTGTCTTGGAATCTGCTTCCTGGAGAACCTAATCTGTGATGCTTTGCAATAGAATTGATTCCTTTTTTCATCTGTTTAAGATTGGAAGTTGTATTTCAGGAATCTCATCCTCTCATCTCCTGATAGATGGTGAGTCATGATGCTCTGGAAGTATCAGGCAATGAGTCTCTCCCAGCCACTGTCCTTACCTGGCCATGGCACATCACACAGTCCCTTATGTTCTCTGGTTTTCAGTTCCATCTTCTGTAAAATAAGGAGACACTTAATCAAATGTAATATTCCAGAAGAAAATATTTACAACTCTATGATAAAGTTTGGTTAAAAGTAACTGAAAACCAGTCTATCATTTTGATAACGATACTCAAGATCTTATCTTCCTTTGATTCACTCCCTGGTTATTAGCCGTTTCTCAATGTTCATGTATGTCTCTGAAACATACACAGGAGACACGAAAGAAGATTAGACTAAACCTCGTGAATTCTGCAAACTATTTGCAAATCTGACAAGACTTAATTGGACAAGATTGTTTTGAATAATTACTGAACTCAATTTCTTCTTTTTTTGGGGGGAAGGGGGGTGGTGGGGGATGAATTTGGGGGGGGAAGGGGGTGATGGGGGATGATGGCCTGATACTTCCAGACCATCACGACTCACCATCTATCAGGAGATGAGAGGATGAGATTCCTGAAATACAACTTCCAATCTTAAACAGATGAAAAAAGGAATCAATTCTATTGCAAAGCATCACAGATTAGGTTCTCCAGGAAGCAGATTCCAAGACAGAGATTAGCATTTCTTAGGGAGTGCTTTTCGGATCAACACCTGTGTGTGGGGAGAACAGAAGGAGGCTTGAGGGAGAGAGACGTTGTGGTGCAGTCTCAAGACCTCAGCCAACCCTGCAGGGAGCTCTAAGCTGGGATGGTGCTTTAGAGCATCCTGCATTGAGTCAGAGAACCAGGCTTTTGTAGCCCTATGTCAACCTCTCATTGTATTCAGGCTGCCCCAGGGAAGGAACAGGTGACTCTCATTAGAAGATGTAATTAGATGAATATTCACTCCCTACCCAAGTGATTCTAAGTGTCTCCAAGTCACTGCCTGACTTGATTTAGCTATCCTAGGTCTTGATCTTCTCCCGTGCTATTTGTTTAAGACAAGCATGTTTCAGCCTCAAGATCTTTGCTGCCTGAAACACTCTTAACTGGTAGCACATTTCACTCCCACTCATGTTTTGGGTCTCAGCTGAAAACTTATGTCTTCAAGGAATTTTTTCCTAACCACCAATAATGCCTGCTATCTACCTGCTTGGAACATTCCCACAGGCTTATTCCATACTGGGGGAGATTTCTAGGAACTACATGTAACTCCACATATGAGTGACAGTAACACTGAACTTAACTATTTTTAAAAATCAGAAAGTTATTTGATAAATCACTTCAATTTCTATTGACAGCACATTACCTGGAACATACTTCCAAACAATGAACGTGTACCAGTCAGCTGCTATACCAAACACAATTTCGTATCTTTGCTTTAAAGAACTGCATCCAGTATAGATTGAATCATATGCATCTTGATTTTGTAAGTTTAACTATCCTTTGAAGGGTTTTTTCATCTTGGGGGGCAGGGAAGGAAGTAATAATTACTTGTTCAGCCACCCTTGACGTACTAGCAAAGGAAGACATACTTACATGCATTTCTACAACATCTTTCTATGGCAGATTTAAGATAACTGGGTGCAAATTCCTTGACCCCCTCCTTGAGAAGTAGGGCCTATGTCCTCTTCATTTGAATCTGGGCAGGCTTTGTGACTTCTTTGACCAATAGAATATGACAGAAGGGGCACTGCCAATTTTCAGTCTTAGGCCTTAAGAAATAGTTTCTTCTTTCTGTTTCTGGGAGCCCTGAGCTGCCATGTGGGAAGTTCAAATGCCCCGAGCCTTCCATACTGGAGCAGATATGTTTAGATGCTCCAGGTGACTTTCCTAGCTAAGCCCAGCCTTCCAGCCTTCCAGACCTTTTCTCTAAAGAGGGAGACATGAGAATGAAGCCATCTTAGACCCACTAGACCAGCCCATCCCTAGCTGACTAGCACCATTGATAGCATGTGAAACAAGAGAGTCATCCCGTTGAGTCCAACCCAAATTCCTGACACACACACACACACAATTGTGAGATATAATAAAGTAGTTGTGGCTTCACTAAGGTTGTGGTAGTTTGCTTCACAGTGAAGGATCACCAGAACATCCTCATGGTATATTTTCTTCTGGGTTTTGTTTTGCATTTTCTCACACTGCCAGTGTATCTTCTTGCAATGCTCCCACACCACCAAACAACACAAATGTCTTTTCTTTGTTCCCCAAATGCTCTCCTTTTCAAAGAGTTAACGAGAAGTTTAATTGACAATGAGACTATCCATCGTTTGTCGGTAAAGTATAAAGTGTTAACGAACAAATGAACAACTTGCTTCTAAAGGAAGATTTACAGTAAGTACCATGTTTTAAAGGAGCATTCACTTTGAATGTAACTTCCTCCACCCCACTCTTTTTTTCTCCCTAATATTGAAGTAAATCTCATCTTAAAGTTGCATAGTGTCCATTATATACAACAATCGTGATTGTTTTGTGTCACACATTTGCAATAGTTGACATGTAGCATGGGGTAGAATGCTGAACTGGTTCCTCTCTGATTCACACACCATTCCTGCCCCTCTATCCTTCTCTGTTTATGCTCCCAGTTTGCTGTGATAATCAAGGGCTTCTCAAAAGGCAGCTTGCAATCTATTTGCACCAAAATCACCTGTACAGCTTGCCACAGATGCACATTTCCTTGGCTCCATTAACCTCAGGGATTCACTTTGTGGGGAGTGGGGCTCAGCGATCTACATTTAAAACAAGCATTTTGCTATCTTTTGCTTGTAGCCCCCCCCATTATGGCATTTCCGTTACGATCCTTTTCACGTTGTTGAATAGTTTTAATCTGTTGTGGATTCTAACTTATGTCTTCTCTCCCCTCATTTCCTGGGTTCCTTTCTGTGTTCTGTCAAGTTAGGTCCTCTTAGCTTATTGTTTGACTAACTAACAAAAGGGCTCTCGATATAATTCTTATACTTACAGGTTTCTTTTTTGTTTCTTTTTAGACATTATTACGTAAAGGGGACAAACTTCCTCTTCTGAGCTCTATTTAACTAAACGTTTTCATTATACTTAGATTACCACATTATTCTTGATTCCAATTGTTTTATTCAACTGGAAAAAGGGCTGCCTGACACTATTTCGTCCTTCCTCTGAATATTTTGATACTATTTGTATTATCCATCTTTCAGAACACACCTGTGTCTTTTTCACACAATCTGGTAAATATTATAATATTTAAGCATCACAAGGGCATTGATGCGTAACTGAACCCTGGACTGGCCAATCAAGGCTCACAAGGAGTGGGTTTCAGGAAACCAAGATGATGTGTCCTGAGCCACCTGAAAAAATATGCAGAGACTCAGGTTACATCTGGAATTCATTCGGTGTTTTCTCCGTCCATTCCCGATCGGTTTCTCACTACCCTCCCCCTGAAAATTAGGCTATCTGGGTGAGTTCATTCTCATGCCCTGGTTCAGTTTCTCAAGGAGCATGTATTGATCACTGCCATAGTTCAAAGCAGGGCCTTGAGTGGTGAGGTGGGAGTGGGGTTCTTTCAAAGCAGAAGAAAAAGAAGGGAGGAGCCCACTTGGCAGCTGGGATTCTTGAACTCCCAGGTAATGCAGAGAATGCAGTGATTTATGAAGTGTATTGCACTAAGCTACAGTAAAACTGTATGGTACAATTTAGGGCATACTGCATTTCTCCAAACACAGTGATTTCATTTCGACCTTAACAGTTATTCTGCAGTCTATAAAATATTTACATTGCCTTTCTAAATGTATACATTATTTATTGTACAGTCTGTAAAATATTTATGTGATTTTCTCTAAAGATACTGTATATGGTGTATTATTTTTATTCACTTTTTTCCTCCTTCCTAGAGACAAGCATACAGTGAACTGGGTCATTTTTGGGAAATCAAGACAAAGTGGCAGTAAAGCAGGAGACACAATGGAATAGAGAGAAGAGACTGCATCTTTGTTCTTGAAGGTCTTGCTCTCACTTGCTTATATGCGATAGACCTATGTTGGCTGAGAGAACAAGTGACAAAGAGGAGCGGATGACAATCAGGTATCAGATGCTTTGGGTTCAATAAGAAACGCTGAAACAGAAACTCAATATTCATCCAAATGTCAAAGAAAGAAAGGAAAGACAACATACACACACACACACACACACTCACACACACACACCTAAGACATAAAACATAAATCATTCATCTGGCTTGATTGCCTGGAGTACTGTATAGACTTTATATTCCCTACTTGATCAAACGATTGCTATCTTCTCACCATACTTGGTTTAGTTCCAGAGACATTTTCCATAAGGTGAAGCTGAACATCTGAATGGGAAAACTGAGGCATTTATTGAGAAAATTTGGGCTGATAAATACCGTCACCATGCCCAATTTATGACTGAATTGAACCAAAGATCAAATTTCTCAAATAGTCGTTGAACTCGTCATATCATTTGGAATAGTGTTACGTAGAGGATATGTCGATGGGTCGCTAAATATCTAGCTAAAAAGTTAGAAAACATGTAGCCAACCACTAGAATGTTTTGTATTCGTGATAGTACTTGGTTTTGAAGTTATCCAGTTGGGATACAGGCTCGGTTCCCATTCACCGGAATGCAGAGTATCATTAGTTCCCCATGTGACAGAGAAACTGGATTCCCTTTCTAGAAACTCAGAATGGAGGGGGATGGTGTAGAGCTCACTGAAAACCATTTAACACGAAGCTAAATAAATGTCAGCATACTTTGAAAGAGGCCTATTAGTTAATGTATACAAGGAGTTATCAGCACTTGTGATAAGCCAAAGAAACCAAACAGTGAAACCCATTAGATGGTACTTGTAAGACAGTTGAGCTTTAAGAAATGATTTAGATAAATTAGATGGGGATTGACAGGGGAAAAAAAATAGCTCTTACAGGGAAGAATTTTTATGTAGAGTCCTTTACCTGGAGCCAAAAATCCTGAGTTTTGTCTGACCCTAAATGATTACCATGTCTACAATGAACTGGCGACTGCGTGGGGACAGAGAGGACACGACTACATTACAAAGTTCTGGTGTTTTTTCTTTTTGTCTCTTTGTGGAATGAAGGCTATAATAGACAAGATCCCCACAGACACACAAATAATATTATTGCGTCCAAAGACTGTAATTCAAAACCTCCTCTACACAGTGTAATCTGATGGCATTATAGTGAAAAAGCAATTCTGGTGCATAGTTCTGATAATCTGGCTAGATATAAGAATATTATTTAGAACCTTTAGAGTAATAATATTATTCTCTTGAACGGGCCTGCAGAAAATACAAGGCTGTAATCTCTGGCAAGAATATTCTATGCTGACAACTGAGAGGAGAACCATATGATATGATAGTCTGCTGGGGAGGGTAGGAGCCCATTAAAACATTTAGAAGAGGGAAATGGATAAGGAAAATTAATGAGCTTACCCCCAAATCAGTCTAGAGAGGGGATTATCACTTGGTATTAAAGGAATATTTATAGAAAGGCCCAACATTTTTATGAAAGGATAACAACTGAGACTATAGTTATATGCCATACTCTTTTATTATAATACATTTTAGATGCAAAATTTTAACATATATATGATTACCAGCTACCACCAATGGAAAAAAAAATCAGTGATCCATATGCCTATATCAAATTTTAATTCATTTAGGTATTTATGAAGCCTCTATGATTAACTAACTGAAAACCGTGCCTTTGGGTAATTGAGTGATTTGACCCTATATAAAATGTTTGGATAAAAGCCAAATAAGTGCCAGAGAATAATTTTAAAGCTGATAATTTTGGTTTTAGTATACTTAATCTCAAGTTATTCTTTCTGCTAATAATTAGATAGCAGAACCTGTTTTGTCTAGTAATGCGACTTTTAGCGCATAGCAGCAAAAACATGTCATTGGCATGGAGCAGACTCCTAAGCATTTGGCTTCTCAATAGCAGGAAGTATTCCCTTAGCTCATCCAAAAGTCAAATAAAATTATTAAGATAAGAGTTAAAGGAAGTATTAAACTAAAAGTATTCAAACTAAAAGTATTCAATTTGCATCTCTTTTTCTTTGTTTGATTTTTAAAGAAGACTTTCAGCTAAGTTCTAGTAGCATAATAGTAGCTAAACATTTTATGAATTCTAACCATTTGTCAAACACTATTCTACATTATCTACAGTATACATTTATTTAATCTTCCCCCAAATCCTATGAGGTAGGTACTGTTGTGAACCCCATTTTACAGATATGAAAACTGAGACATAAAGCTGATACCTTGCCCAATGACATATATTAAATAAATGAGAGAGTCATCTTGGTTTAACCCAAATGCCCTAATGACATAGCCCTTAGACGGTCCTATATTCAACCTTCTTTACCAAAAATAAATATTTATTCTATTTTATTTATTTCTGAATAAATACTTATTCAGAAATACTAATTTTGATGTTTTAGTAGTTTATAAAGGAAAATAATCACATTATATGAATACTGAAATAATTAGAAGAGGATAAGGGATCAAAAGAAAGTATGTGCATAGCTGGGGTGAGGGTCGTGTTTGGTGATAGCGGTAAAAAGACATACAAAAAAATACAAAGAAAGAAACTGCATCCTCCTAGTGAGTTAGGATTATACATAAAACATATTATCTTCAGAAGATAGCTCAAAGTACAGGGAAAAGGACACAAGTTAAGGGGCAGTGAATTATGCCCTATTGGTTCTAAGTCTTGACAACTGGCACGGTGCCTTTTCTCCTGTGAGGAGCCCACTGAAACATTCACAGTGACATTGCTTTGATATGTATGGATCAACCCTTAGCCTCTTGGCATTTGCTATTGGGTCCTGTTTGTTAGGAGAACAGTTTGTGAGTGGCTATTACAGATACCACATTATAAAGTAGATAAGACAATAGGACCAATTTTTCCCTGGTTCAAAATAGAGATTGTTTTGTGGACTTTTGGAGACGTTATTAAATTTATCGTAAGGATAGCTAAATTTAAATTTTGGGCTTTCCATTGATTATATATATTTGATTTCCTGGAAGATCCCCAAACATTTCTCCAGTTTTCTTTCTAGATTGCTTTTAAAAATTATAATGAAGGCTCAGTTTTCATTATCATTCCATAGTTTTACCGTGAGCATGGCAAATCGGTAGTTACCATTTGCCTCTATTTAGTAGATGTTAAAAAGGTAGGTCATAATCTTTTTTCTCTCGTTCACGAATGTTCTGATTACCATACAATGACTGCAGAGTTCAAGTTCCCAAACATCCATGTCACATTATCTGCTTCACATACCCTAAAAATTTGTAGGATATCAAAAAGAAGGAAATAAATACCATGCAACAAAACTATGGTTCATTAAATATGTCATATTACTTTAAAATCTAATACTTTATAGTATGTTTAGACAAAATGCATACATAGTTAAAATCATCAAAAGTCCAAAATTACCCTATTCCAAGGACAGTGGATTTTAGATCAGTTACTACAATAATTTGAAGGCCAGCTCACCTACTACTGGTACTTTAAATTAAGCCTGGTTTGACTTCAAGGAACCTTTTAGCTCTGCACCAAGTCAGAAAGAGGTTCTACGGTATGGCAAGTTTCCAAGCACAGGAATTAAAGAATAGCTGGCTCTTCTGTAAACTGGAAGTAGGTGGATGTCAGAAACAGAATCAGTTCTCCTAAGGATCACAAATGCCTTTGCTCCATCTTTCAGGATCTGTGTGTTTTATTTCAGTTCTAGTTATCTTGATATGGTCTCTCTAATCTTTCACTAGAATGGCTTCCATGGCTTACACCTGGTCCAACGTGGTGACTCCAAGTGTATTGGATATTATAGACCTAATATTCCCATTTGTCAGCTACAGCCCTGATTCTTAACTGAGGAGCATATCTACTCCAGATGAAGTGTGAGCATTTAAATCTTTAGTTAGAAGAGGTGGGGCGTGAACAGTTTAAATATCCTTCTTTCATATTTTACTATGAATTCTATATTTGGAAAAGTTAACGAACAATCAGTGTTTCATTGTATAAATTATGAAAATAAAAGCTCCACAAAATTTTCCTAGGGAATGAGGAAAGATGTTACAATTTAGAGGCACACTTGGCTGCAGCGTCTGTTTCTGTGTCTTTTAGTTCAAAGTCAAGAGACAGTGTGAGTTGCCATGACTGATTCTAGCCAGCCAAGGAGGCAGGTTTTCCACCTCTGATCTAGTCCATTGTGGCTGGAAGAACAAATAACAGGGAACAATCTTGACCTATCCCTTCAGTGGAGGACATGGGTGACATAATCCCCTGAGAAGAGCATTATGGGTGTTTAGATCCCCCACCCCTCAATCTGTTAACTATGCAGCTGCAATGATCAAGCTTCAAAAAGAGACAAGTCTTGGATTCAAATTTGAAGGGATATAACTTAAATAAATCAAGTATTGAGAAGGGTGTATTCTGGGTAGGAGATATTTCAAAAGCAATAGTATCCCAAATACAGTTTCTGCAATATATTAATATTTTGAAGATAACGAATATGCTAATGGTTCTGTATCAGACCAACTCTTGAGGTAGGGCCCAAAGCAGTTTCATAACCAAAATCACAAACATATTTGCTCTCAGAACCACACTCTCTGCTGCCAATGAACATTTCTGTTGGGAAAGGATTCTTGGTTAAAAGCTGCCAAAATATGTTTACCAGTAGGAACCTGCTAGAAAGGAAGAAGGTATTGGTCCACCCATGCTCTCAGCAGATTTTCTTCCAAACATGGTTTTCCAACTTGAAGTAGAGAATAGATTTTCACCTATCTCTAAAAGGTTGGGGTTCATGTCTTTAAAGTCCACCTTTCCCCAACCAAAAAAAAAAGTGTTTAGCTAGGCCTTTCCTTCTTTCCTTTTCCAAGGAAGTAACTTTTCCTTGGAACCAAGGAAGGCAATTGGAACCAAAAAGAGGAAGTGTGTGTATGACTGGAGTGGGGGAGGACAGGATAGGGAAGAAGGCAGGAGGTGATGGAGGACACTAACGGCTACTTTTTCTTTAGAATTTTATCTCCCATTCCATATGACCTCTTTCTAACGTATCTTAGATAGGAGGTAAAGAAAGGTGGCATGAGGGGCTCCCACATTCAAGGGAGAGAAAGAGGGAATTATTAACTTCAGTAAAGCAGGATGCTTCAGAAAAACCACTGAGTTCCTCTTGTAGGGAAAGAGATTGCTCTGTAGATTTTTTTTTTTAAGGCTGACGTCCTCATGCAATATTTACATGCTATATTACAATAGGTGACCCAGATAGGATTATGTGGAGTCTTTTAATGGTTCTCATTCATTTCTCCTATTAAGTGGAGAAATGGACGGTCGTTGTCACACATGAATTTGAGAGGGGGCTGGATTTTTCTCAGCCTAGGCCTGCTGAGACAGCTCCTGGTATGCCTATTTTGACTTCTCTCTCTGTCCTGTCTTCCTGGCCCAGTTGTCAGTTTATTTTGCCTTCAGGCTGAACAGGGCCTCTCCTTTCCTGTTAGTGCTTTGTCACTGCTCAGTCAGCAAGTTATCAGCCCTCTTCTCTGCAGCAAATTCTCCTCTTCCCACCTAGCTTTCAAAAACACATCCAGGGTTGTCCAGGAGTGTCCCATCTGCCCTCTGGGACTTGAGGAAGAGATCTTTCACTGTCCTGTAGGTTGTCCGGCACCAGGCTTTCCGAGGCCTCTGTGAGGGAGAAGAGTTGATTCTCAGGGCCTTTACAGACCAGAAGTCATTGGCTTCGTGAAAGCTGTTACTGTGTTTTCAGAACCGGCATGAGTCTGTTATTGTTGGGTAGTCCAGAAGCTAATCACTCAGAGGGAGTCTGATCCTGTCCCGTCTCGGAGAGAACACTGCAGAGGCTCCGTTTCTTGCTGTCTGCCCACCAACACAGGCCTATCTCCGGCCTGGGCCTTCTCACCATTCCCAGGCTCACCTTCCCTGGAGCCTGAGCAAAACCTTCATGCCACCAACTCACAGAGGTGGAAAGGCAAGGGGACTTGCAAAATTTTGAAAGAAATTTAACAGACTCTCACAAATCACAATAGTATTATGGCTTTAGATCAGTTTGTTTTCTGTTTCTCTGTATTCATGAAAGTCTTGCTATCCATGATTTATTTATTTTTTCATTCCTTTATTGTGAAATATAATATGCATTTAGAAAAAGTACATAAAACATATTGGTCAGGTTAATGAAATATGATAAAGCAAACAGCTATTTACCTACCACTGTATTATTTAAAATGCTACTTTTTTTTTCAGGCCAAAAAAAAAAAAAGTCCTTTAAACTTGGTCCCTTTTGACTTATGGAAAATAGTTAGGACTATATGTGAAAATAATGATTTGGTTTTTAATATCTCAGTGGTACAATAATTATTTTATGTACATATATCTTGCTAAGCAATAGGCTCAATTATTTATCTTCATAGTTATTGGAGACAAAATCTTTATTCTAGGTTACCTCCCCTTATTAAACTGCTGTATTTAAGGACTTTCTCCTTCTTCTGCAAGGCTTACAAGATAAACAAATTGATCTGTATATTAGGGTAGGCAAAACACAGTTCTTTGTACTTACAAAGTGAAACAACTGCAAAATGTCTTGGTGAGTCTAAATATCCTATATGAATTATCTTTGGAGAATTCAAAGTTTAAAATTATTCTTCCCATTCCCATAAATAACTCTACAGAGCTAACATGGTCTTTTCACATCAATATTTAATATGTGCTTACTACGTATATACTAGGCATTGTTCTAGATGTTTGAGCTATACGAGTGAAGAAACAAAGATCCTTGCTTTTTTGGGGCTTACATGATAGCAGTCAAGAAAGAGGCTACAACAATAAACATAATATATAAATAACTTATACAGTATGATAGAAGGTGATGAGTGCTATTGAAAAAAGAAAACAGAGCAGGGTCAGAGAATTGGGAGAACAGGGTGGGGTGGGTAGGCAGAGTGCTGTGTGAAGTAGGGTTGTCAGGATAAGTCTTTTTGAAAAGGTAAGATGTGATCAAAGGCTTGAAAAAGGTGGGGGAGTTAGCCATACAGATATCTGGGGGAAGAACATTCCAGACGGGTGGAGGAAACAGCTTTTGCAAAGGCCGTCAGATGGTAGCGTGCCAAGTGTGTCTGAGAAAGAGCAAGCAGGCGAGGGCTGAGCAGCTACAGCAGAGAAAGTCGGGAATGGAGGAGCTGGAGGTAAGGTTGGAGATCTGGGGACCACTTCATATAGGGTGTGGGACACAGTGAGGACTTCGGCTTTTACTCTAATAAAATGGTGAGCCCTTGCAAGATTTTCAGGAAAAAAAAATTAAATAGAAGAAGAAAAGGGGGCATGATCTGATTCACTTTTTAAATAAGTGTGCCAGTTATCAAGCTATTGTCTGTCCACTACAAACTCATCCTTCTTGTACTTGCCTTTGTGACGCTGGGACCGGGACTCTGCAAACCACGTTTCTGTTCTGCCAGCTGCACACTTTTCGACTCTGCCAACAGGCAGTCATAGAGGGGACTGCCAAAGTAGAGGGGGAGAAAGGATTCGCTCCTTTCCTGTTTGCTTCCTGTCTGCTTCCTGTTCCTAGCAATGCCTCTTCAATCCAGCTGTAACAGTAGCCCCTTCCCTTAGCAGCAGTTTGCAGCTTTCAAGCATTCACAGAACCAGCCTCATCACCCTCTCTCAGAAGCACCAACATCTTCCAGTCAGTGCCTCTCCTTAGAGGCCTCAACTACTTAAGTGTTAATATTTCCATCCTTTTCCCTCTATTCACCAGCCATGGTTACTACTTCCTGTGCTTTCTACCTCCATTATACCACTTTTTGCCTTTTCACTTACTCAGTTAACAACTTAATATTCAGTTAACAATCATTTAACATTACATTCTATCTGTTAACATAACTGGTATGAGCCCAGGTTATTTTAGCCTGGGTAAGCAGAAGAATGGCTTTGACATCAACCAAGGTGAGGAAAGCTGTAGGAGCAGATTTGGGGGAAAAATACCAAAACTCCAGCTTTGGACACGTAACTTGGACAAATAGAGATGTCAAGTTGGCAGATGGATGTTAGCACAGAGCTAATTTTCATTCTTTTCTATATGGGCCTTGGGCCATGATCACACCTTTTGCTATACTAAAAATATTCACTGAATGTTTTATGTTCTTGAATTTAAATTATTTTCAGGAATTTTAATCATTCAAGAACACAGATGTTGGAATTAGATAGAACTAGGTTTGAATCCTGGCTCTTTGGTTGATCTGTGACATTGAAAAAGATATATAACCATTCTAAGCCTTGATTTCATCAACTATAAAAATAGGAGTAATATTCCCAAAGTTTAACAGTGATTGAAAAGTGGAAATTAAAAAAAATATATACCGTGGTGAGAACATAGTAACCTTTAAGCGTAAAATGTCCTCCTCAGTTATCTATAAAATGGGAGTAATATATATTTTATAGCCTTCTTTTGAGTATTACACCAGAACAAGACTTGTAAATCACTGAACACAGAGCCCTCTATACAACAGGCACTCGAGAAATCTGAGTTTCCCTCTTAGCATACTATTTCACTGAATCCTCATAACATCTCTCATATTTACAAATTTAACAGCATTTTTCAAAATCTGTTCTATAAAGCATTAATTCCAGGGGATGTTAATAGGGGTTAATAAAGTCATAAACATATCTTTAAGAGTAACCAGCGTGGTCAACTATGTAGATTTTGATCAACACGATACTGTATTTTTATCCCTCACCCACCCTCTACACTTAATGTACTGGGGGTGACCCTTTTCTCCCTCTGGATTGGGCACTTTGACAGGCTGGTAACTTGTCTCCTCACTCTTAGCAATAGGCAGGCCGTACCCCAGCCATTTGAAGTCATTAAGTATATCTTAATTCAGATGCAGCAGCTCCTCAAATAATGTCGTTTTATTCAACATTATTTTGTTATAACATTGATGAGGAGAAAAAATTTTGATTCCAGCCTGCAACCACTGTGTACAGTTTGCACGTTCTCCCCATGCTTCCGTGGGTTTTCTCTAGGTTTTCCGGTTTCCTCCCACATCCCAAAGATGTGCACGTGAGGCGAACAGACGTGACTAATTGTCCCAGTCTGCGAGAGTGTAGGTGGAGTGCGCCTGGAGATAGAAGGGCATCCTGTCCAGGGTGGGTTCTCATCTTGTGCCTTGTGGGGCCGGGAGAGACTCCAGCCACGCACTCCCCTGAACTGGAGGAAGTGGGTTGGAAAAAACTATCTTACTTGTTTTTATTAATCTTTCTTAACTGCATGTATAGCTCACATTTACTTCAATGTAGAAGTTTGGTGATGTTTTTGTGACCAGAAATATGCTGTAGGAACTTAACTCTTGTATATGTCAATTAACCTATGGTAGAATTGGTTTCGTTATACTTTCACTTAAAGTCGCAGTTTCCAAGAACCTATTGACAACATTAAATTACTGTATGGCCAGGCCCAAAGAGGTGACAGCCGGATGAATACCATGGCTGGTCTGTAGCTGTAGCTGTAGGTGACTCTGCACTCTATGGATCTTTTTGGATCATCTGAAGGGTCTCAGAGAATGACAGCATATTTTCCAAGGGACTACTCTGCCATCCACAATTAAGTCAGGGGAACAAATTTATTGTCTATGATCAAACCCAATTAATCACCTCCTCTTTACCAGTCTAGATACCTGGAACTCAGAGATGATGGTACCTTGCCATCAGGGAGCATTGTAATAGGTATCAGAGAAGAGGTAAGTTGCTTCTAGGTAGTGATGTTTCTGAGAGAATATAGTATTCGGATTAAGGACATAGACTCTGTACCCCAATCCTAGTTCTACTTCTCGCTCGTTGTGATTTTAAACAAGTTACTTAACCTCTCCGAGTCTATTTTTCAACTCTAAAATGGATACTGATAGAGTTGTGTGAGGATTAGGGAGCTGACACATGTAAAACACTCAAACTGGAGGCGAATACATTACAGACACTTGGTGTTGGCTGTTCATATTGGAGAATTTATGATTCGGTTAGAAGAAAATAAAAAATAACCCAACGGTTAGTGCTATGCTGCATGTTACTGCTAAGATGTGAAACAAGGCTTGAAAAACTAATAGTATGGGTCCCAAAAGTCAAGAGGGTATTACAAAAAAGGAAAGAATGGATCTGAGCCTTAAATAATGGAGAGGAAATTTGTGCTACTTCTGCTTTTATTCTTTTGTTGTTGTTTTTGGAATGAAGACACGGAGAGTCAAAGATTACAGTAGTAGAAAAGGGGAAATATTGAAAAAGAGACAGTACATTATGTTTCTACTTTTCTGGAGGTCCATGTTATTACCTTCTGATTGGAAAACTGGCTTCAGTCTATTGCTGGGTGGATGGGATGTTTTCTTCTCATTACAGCACTTTAACTATAGATCTTTCGTTCTTCATCCTAATTTAAATTTTTTGTGTTTTTTTTTTTTTTACAAAGAAGGTAGGCATAACTCCCCTTTCTTTAGTTGGCTTTTATCTCACTAGCATTATTATATAATGTAGCTTTTGAAATAATTTCAATTTGGATCAAGTTCATATTTCCTTAGAGCTATTAATCTCTAAGACCATAACTGCAATACCAATTGGCGTATAATTTAGAGGCCATCATAAAATGCAAAAGAAAGTATCAGATATTCAATATGCAGTACCCCTAAAAGATTACTGTAATTATTTCTTTCTTAGAAAAAAGAGATGACTAGGAACTTGGATGAGACATTTTTCAGTGCAGATGATCAATGAGGTAAACAAAAATCACTCACTGGAGAGGAACATTACTTATCACTCATACTTTGAAAAGTGAGGGGAAGCATTCCAGTTCTGCGGATTTACTTCTCCTGTAATTCACTGCATTTTAAAATGAGCAGCTTGGCAACATAGAAATTTAGACTCATATTTCTATCTATAAATCACCAGTTGGTCCCTTATGTTGACAGTTTCTGTACAAAATCAGAGGACTTCAAAGTGTTCCAGCAACAAAATGTAAGAAATTGTAGCACACATAAATTTCAAGTGTTTTCTACCTACGTCAGCAACATCATTTTAGCAAAATACCGACAGGATATTCAAGCTCCAAGATGGAAAAATAAAAGAAAATAAGGTAAATGGCAAAACAGAATTCAAAATAAGGGACAATCGTGGAAAACCAAACAAATTATTGGGAGATGCCATTCTGGCTTCATACGCTGCTTGTTAGTTTCCTGATGAAGACAAGGTAAGTTGGAAATATAAAGGAGAAGTACTAAGTTGAATGAAAAGTACTATTGTGAGCAAATGTTATATCTTTCATCTGTCAGCTACTACTAAGCAATTACAAAATGGGCCAAACACCTGTGAATCATTAGGAAAAAACACAATATACAGGAACTTAGCTCCTGCCTTCAAGAAACTTATACTGTAGTCATTTTGTGATTAGAAACGCAAAAACAACTGTTTAAAAGTGTAAGATTCAATGAAGCTGTAGATTATGTAATAGGAGACTATGGGACCACCAGCCTAACCATCTCCAGCATCTAAGAAGAAATATTCTTCCCACCATTTTCCTAACAAATTTAACAAGAGTATCTGTTAAGCACTTGGTGACCCTTAAAATGAGCAAGCCAACTTTTTCATGAATAGCCTATTCACACACAGAGATCTGGACCTTTATATTGACTTTTACCATTTCTAATTATTTTTTACAAGTGATACAAAAGTGGGGGGTGAAAAAGAAAAAAAAAAACCTTTTAAAATCAACTCCTTAAAAATGACATAGTTTCACTTCTCCTTTTCATTTAGTTTAAGTGCCTTGGCTATTGCCTTTATATTGTACTTATTTGTAACGATCAGTTAAATTGATGAATGGCAGAAATAGTAAGTTTAATAGATTGTGCTGAATATTTTGCTCTTGAGCTAATGTTCTAAATTAGTTAGGTTTAAATGATTATGTCTTCCTTTACAACTGCCTCAAATTCTAAAAATGTTGTACCTAGATTAAGGACATTGAAAGGAAATGTACCAGGAGGAATGGGCTGAGTGTTATGGAAGTAATATCTTAATGCATCGTTATTGCTTTATTGATTGGAATCGATCTTGCTTCTAGTTCATTTACATAGGTGCTCCATTGTGACAGCAATTGTGAAAACTGCAAACTATTTCTACTCACAGATTTCTGTATTTTAACAGCAATCTCAAATCTTGCTACAAAATGTTTTATACCAAATATGAATTGTTTTTGAGGGAGCTGGTAATAATTTCTTTGGCTTCCCTGTAGTCTTTCTGGCTTACTGAATTGAAATGCTTATGGTTGGAAGTGTATACAGTAAATTCTCACTTAACATCACTGACAGGTTCTTGGAAACTGTGACTTGAAGCGAAATGAGATATAATGAAACCAATTTTACCAGAGGCTAATTGACATAAGCAAGAGTTAAGTTCCTACAGTATATTTCTGATCACAAAAGTATCACCAAGGTTCTACATAAAGACCTACAACGCATCTAATATTCAACATTGAAGTAAATGTGATCTATACACATAGTTAAGAAAGATTAATAAAAACAAGTCAGATAGTTTTTTCTAACCTGCTTCCTCCAGTTGAGGGGACTGAGTGGCTGGAGTCTCTCCCGGCACCTCAGGGCACAAGGTGAGAACCCACCCTGGACAGGACGCCCTTCTATCTCCAGGCGCACGCCACCTAAACTCAGACTGGGCCAATTAGTCATGTCACCTGCACATCTTTGGGTTGTGGGAGGAAATCGGAGTACCTGGGGAAAACCCACGGAGATATGAGGAGAACATGCCAACTCTACACAGACAGTGCCCAGGTTCTCATGAAGTTGTAATGAAATGACATTGAATGAAATTACATTATTTATTGGAGGAGGTGCTGTATGCATACATACCTTAAATATATATAGTCTGTGGTTCAAATGACTAGGAATTTCTGTTGAGAACAATTGAACAAACCTGTCATTTAAAAGATCACGATAATGACAATGTACATTAAAAACTATGTAGCGGGCTTCAGAACACAGGCAAGAGGGCATCTAATGAAGAAAAGAACATTTCTAGGCATTACACTCAGTTAAAATAGCAAGAAGGGCAAGGTGGAAACTGTGGTTTGTGGGCAAAATTAACAATAGTATTTCCACATTGTTCTTCTTCTGAATCCATGCTTTTCTTTCAGAAAAACACCAGGGCTTTATTTATCTATTGGCTCTGTCTGTGGTTTGCAGAGGTGTCATTGTTCTTAGTCACATCCTGTTTTCCCTTAGATGGCCACTTAGGTTCAGTGGAAGTAACCAGAGGGTCAGCTTTGTTGTCGTTTATGATGCAGAAAAACACTGTGTTGTTCAGGAAAACTGAAACCCAACTGGAAACTGTTCCTTTCAGTTCTCGATTTGGAAAATAAACTTTACTTCCCAATAATAAGAATTACTGTAAAACCTCATGGACACTCGACTGCTGGATGGCATTTTCAAATCTAGAAGGAGGCAGAATTATTTGTGGTCAGTAGAAGTCCTTTCTCTCTCTTTTTAAAGTATATATCAGTTTACTCTTTCCCTGTAATGGTGACCTGCCTAAAATACGTTGTGCCAAGGAGAGTTTGTCTTATTTCTGCTAGACGGTTAGACTTTCTCCCTGCCTTCTCACTCAGCTGAGGGGTCCTGTGCCAGGCACCCTTGTGGAGAATTGCTGCTAGCTCTCGGAAGACCTCAGAAAAAGTGTGTGAGCATGGCTGAGCTGAGTCTCTTTACTCTACAGCGCATCCTTGCTTCCTCTCACGACTCTAGAAAACTATCTTAGACATTACAGCATGAGTGGTGGTATGTTAAATCATAGGGTAGAAGACAGGTGATTATCCTCATGGTTCAAAAACCAGACCCACCCAGTTACAGCCTTTCCAGTCTGTTGGCATCCTCTCCCGAGTTTATCTAAACCCCTCAGTGCTGCCTCAGGTCTATGACTTCTTGTCTACCACAAGGAAACTCCCACCCAATGCACAGCCTTGACGTGGTGCCCCCTCTAGCTTGCTCTCACCCTAGCACATTTCCCCAAATCAGAGTTAACTACTCAGTGGGCGTTGCCGCTCCAAGGTCCAATTGAAGAGCTAAAGTGGCTACTGACCCTACACACACACACACCAAAGACTAAAGGGTACCTCTCCACAAGTGAGAGTTTTAGATGTGTCTTGTATTCTTTTAAACGTCTAACAAGCACGTTTGGGTCAAACTCATATTGCTCAAGGGCCAACATTAATTTACAGATTTTGAAATCTAAATCCTTAAATGATTTTTTTTTTACTTGTTCTATAATCTGCAAGTTCTCATATTATTATCACCAATTCTTTTTTTATTCCTCGCAACTCAAGTCTCCTGTGAATACAAAACAAAGAACAAAGTAAACTCCAAACACCCCTTAATAGCTCCTCCTCTGGCTACCTGAAGACTCAGCCAAAGTTTGGAAATTATTTCCCTAGTTTCTGATTGGGTGGATAGGGTTACATGTTTTCCTTTTTTTCAGTTACATTTGCAAAGGAAAACTGATGGTGAATTTGGACAGTTTATGACAGATTAGTTCCTGTTTGCTTCATGAAGTATGGACAGAGTATCAAGTTGAAATGAGAAGACTTGCATAAAAATCCAGCTTAACTGTTTACTTGCTGTTTGATTTCACATCGTTTTGTTAAGTCCTTAGTCATTCCATTTCTTTTATATAAAATGTGACTGATAGTGCTCATCCCAGGGATATATAAAGGTTAAATGAGATAATTTAAATAAGAACAGTTAGCATAACTCCCGGGACGTGATTAGAGTTCAATAAATGTTGAATAGTAAATCTATATCTGGTTTTGCTGCATAAGGATAGAAGGTTATTAACAACCTTATTAATATACAAACAAACTTTAAATGAGATTGTTAATGATTTGCAATATTGACTATATTTTCACTGTCTCCGTAATTTGGTAATGCCATGTTGAATTAGAGCCTTTAGTCTTCCATGCAATTTTTTTCTTTAGAATTTCACTAACAATACTAATTGATGGATACTAATCAATTATAGCTCATAGGCAGATATTAGGTTATGATCATTTCTCTTGAACTTTTATGTAGGAACTATTCTGGGAACACATTATTAATTTTCTTCATTTGTTACTTATAATGACAGGAATCGTCCCCATTTATTGAGCCAATAAATAATCGTGGCTATGTGGCTGGAAGATTAAGTGCCTCATATATATTATCTCATTTAATCCCCACTTCAATTCTATGATGTTGAGAAGATTAACATCTTTTCACAGGCTGGGAATCTGATACTAAGAGAAATTAAATAGCTTGCCCAAGTTCTAGCAGCTAGTAAGTGGGAGGGCTGTATGTGAAGCCAGTTCTGATTCTTATGCTTGAGCGTGCAATAACTACACTCACTAAATATATCTTAGGCTATCTTGCTAATTTCCTTTGACAATATTATCTTCACATAACAAGTGATTCTGCTTTATCCCAACCCAGTCCTGTTAACTCCCTCATTTATCCTCACCCATGCAGGGCATTTCCAAGTGGTAATCAGCTTTGCTTCTGTACTTTGCTAAAGGGAGACCTCCTTACCCAGTGCTTCCAATCTCTGTACCTGAGTCTTTTACTCCGTTTTAAGTCCTGCATTACAGCGTCAGAATTCCCCTCTGTTTATAGAAGCCTGGGGACTTCTTGGTTATTTCGCTTGACCATGTCCTCAATGAGTGGACTATATTATCACATAAAGATCCCTAAGCCAGTCTGGTCACAATTCCTCCAGCTGTAATGTAATTTAAACTTGAAAGACACAACCGAAAAAAAAATGGAGCATTTATCCCGTTGGTAATAGGACAGTCCTTTATAAACATTTGGGCAAATTAGTGAAAAGACAAATAGATTCAACGATATAAAAAGTTAAGCTTTCGGGTATAATAATAGCAACAACAAAATAATCATAAACGGAATACTTAGGCAACTTTGAATATACAAGTTTTAACAACTTAATGAGAAAAATACAAGTGGAGATGAGGAAGTAGTCAAAGAACACGAAGAGGCAATGAACCAAAAACTGGACACTACATATATGAAAAATGTTTAACTCTATTAGAAATTATGCAAATAAAAATATTTCACTACTTAAATAAAAGTGTATATAAATTTATAAATCCCATATATATCTTTGAGGGCAGAGACATGTGGGCACTCAGCCTGCTGGTGAGAATGACTTTGGCACACCTTTTCTGAATGCCATTTTGCATATAGGTTTCTAAATCCCTAAATATGTTCTTGCCACTTCGTAATTCCACTTCTAAAAAACTATCCTAAGAAAAGAATCAGCACAAAGATTCATGTAAACAATATAAATTGCAGACCTTATTGTAATAGCAAAGTTTTGAAAATAATGTGCTCAGATGAAAAGTTGTAAAAGAAATTATGTACGTATATATATAAAAGGAATGTTCTGCAGAAATTTAAAAACCATTTAGTGATGTAGGATGGTGTTCCCTTTGACTTGCTCAGTGAGAAAAGATGTCACAGAGTAGTATGTGCAACATGAAACTAATTGAAGGAAATCATAAATATATGCATGAAGATGCACAAAAAAGAAACAAAAAAGTACTCCAAAATATTAGTAACAAGGAACATTTAGTAGATATTGGGATTTCCTATTTTGTTTTGGTGATACTATTTTTCATCAGCAGCCATGTGTAACTTTGAAACAGATGAATATATTTTTAAAATACACCCAATGGAAATGACTAGTATATAAAGCACTTTAGATTATTTTCCTTACTTGCTATCCAGATATTTCATTACATTTCTAGTCATAAATCCATTCTTTTGAATCCAGAATATGCTCCTAAATATGTATTTTTCATTCAGAACTCAGAAAAAATAGAAGGCAGTCATTACCCTTTTTCTTTTTACATAAGCTGCAGAATCTATTTTTAATGGTTCTGTTTTAAATCCCTGTTGTTAGAAGCATTTATTTAACCTCCTAACTCTGCTCTACTAAGACATTTTTGTTTACATCGGGCTAGACCTTGACCTTCACAACCTCACACTCAGGGGAAATGTGTTGTTGTTGTGCTTTTAAAAACATTTGTTTGAAATTGGTTTGGCTGATTCTTTTAGGTTTGGAAATAGCCAAAAGCAATTCTACTTTGGATTGTTTGGGGAGACTTTATTTTTCCCTCCTCTGGTTTAAGAAGACTTCGTTATGAAAGTGAAATTATACAGACAGCGAACAAAGAATGTGTCACAACTTCCTCCCCCCAAGCTTGAGTGGTAAAAATTATCTGTTACCATTGCTTGCAATTTGTCAATTCTCTCCTGTTTCCTTGAGGGTATAGTGTCACACAGAGTGGAGCTTCATTCAGCGTCTTCAATGTCCTCCAGACAATCTGATAGGACGAGGCTTAGTATCTAGTTTTAGGCAACCAGCTGGTAGTCTCCCATAAAGACACACTTAAATACTTCTAGAGGATTTGTGAGGCAATGTATAAACCTTTACTCCATTTTCTAGAGAACACCAGGAGTAGGTACTGATCTTTGTTAGTTATTCCATGGAAAGTGAGAACATTGTGGATATAGGAAGAGAGTTTAGATATGTGTGGGGAAAAGTGGAAGAAGGAAGAACGAGTCCAAATACTTTCCACTTGCCTCTATATCCCCCTTCAAGCCTCAGACTCTGAGAATATATTCTGAAGGTTTCCACTACTTCTACAGATTTCTCATGTATCACAGACCACACCCTCGGCCACAGGGGAATAACAGAGGCCACAATGGCCACTCCGATCCCCACGCACTATGGTGGAATCTCTTGACCAATTATTACTAAGAACGTTTCATATATACTCAGGAATACAGTCCTCTCACTGACCACATGGTGCTAGTATAATTATATATTAGTTATATATAATTATATATATATGTGTACATATACATATATATGTATATATATAATATATATGTGTGTGTGTATATGTGTGTGTGTGTGTGTGTGTGTGTGTGTTTTCCCGCTCCCTCTAATTCTGGCTCCCATGGCAATCTTTGAATAAGCCTCTGATGACCTGAAGCCATACTGAATGCCAGTGTCAGCTCAGTGATTACCGCTCACCATATAACTGAGGGTGCTAGTTCTTGCACCACTGAGTAATTTGCCATCATATTAAATGCTCAAGCTTTGGACTTAGACAACTGAGGCTCCTCAGTTTACTAGCTGGATAACCTTAGATAAATACTTACTCCTTTGGCAGAGATTGCTAGCTGCCTCCCGCGTCAATAGAATTCTTCACTAACAGTTCAGAGTAATGTACCCAGCGAAAACATGACATTCACCAAGTTCCTGGGCAGCTGAGTGAGGCCAGGCAACAATTTGGGGCATGTTAGAAATGATGTTTTGGACTTTTGGGGAAGGCTAACTAAGGGGACAGAGATGAATGCCCTTGATTTCCTTGCCTCTGCCTGGAAAGGCAAATGTGAGGCTGGACCTCCAGTGGCAATCTTGCATCATGAGCTGATTTTAGGATTGGAAATCACGTTTGAAAGATTGCAGAGTAGAAAGAAACCATGGGGCGCCATGATATGCCCTGACCTGCATAGTTTCAGATGTCTTTTAGATGGGAGAAAAATACACTTCACATTTTTATAAGCTACTGTCATTTTGGTCTTTCCTGTCATACGCAGTCAAACTGAATTCTAACTAATATGTCAATTTATTTATATAGGAAAGGGGGATAATAGCAGTACCTAAATCATAGGGTTATTGCAAGAATATAGTGAAATAATACGAGTAAAATTTTATGTGCTCAATAAAAAGTTAGATACTATCACTAAATGAAAGCTTATTTTCTACTTAACATTAAGTTAGATATTATAACCTGGTGTTGTAAAAGCTTGGATTCCATGAGTCCAGTCTTGAAATGGAATTGTATGTGAAAAACATGGTCTGGTCACAAAAAGAATTATAGCTAATTAAATTTTTCCAGTTAATCTTTCTTTTTTTGAACAAAAGCAATTTAAATTTTAATTGATGTTACTAAAAACATCAAAGGGGATCCAATGTGAAACCCAGAGACACCATATTTTAAATGGAGAAGATTCTCTTTCTTTGTTGTTTCTTTTGGAAAAAAAAAAATCAAACTTACAAAAATTTGCCAGAATAGTACAGAAACCTTCTGTATCCTCTTTACCCCAAATTGTTAATATGCTATTAACATTTTGGGAATTGTTAATATGCTATTAACAATTCCCAAAATGTTAATATGCTATTGTGTTGCCACAGTCACTCACTTTTATACCCATTATCATTAGTTTTTTTCTTAAACTTTTTAAAAGAAAAGTGTAAAATGATACCCCATGATCCTAAAACACTCTAGAGCATGCTTGCCAAACCAGGATGCTCTCCTAAATAACCAGCACACAACTCCAAATCAGGAAACTACCTACATTGATACAACACTACCGTCAATTCATGGGTCCATTCAAATTTCAGCAAATGACTCAATAATATCTTATTTTCCTTTCTGTTTCAGGATCCTATCCAGAAATACTTGCACATTTAGTTATCATGTATCTTCAGATAACTTCAGTCTGAAACAACTCCTCAGTCTTTCCCTGTTTGTTGTTTTGTTTGTTTGTTTGTTTTTGTTTTTTTAATGCCCCTGACAATTTTAAAGAACACAGATATTCAATTTTATATCTTGACCCTCAACCTGGGTTTATCTGTTATTCCTTCATGACCAGACTCAGATTATGCCTTCTTGACAGGAAGTCATGGAAGTAATGCTGTGCTCTCCTAGTATATCAAAACAGGAAACATATCAACGTATCCATCACTGGAGGTAGTAATGGTGATCACCTGATTATACTGGTGTCTGTCAACTTTCTGCAACTTAAAGTAACAAAATGTCCCCTTATAAATTGAGTAATATGTGATAGGGAGGTATCATGAGATTACAACAATATTGTAGACCTCATCAAATCTCTACCCATTAGCTTTAGCATACTGTAAAGACTCCTGTCTGAATCAACAACCTCTGTGATGTGTGCCAAGAGGTAATTCTCTATTTATATCATTCCTTTTACTTTTATTTACTGGTATTTTGCACTAAGGAAGAGCATTCTCTTTTCCCCCATTGATTTATTTATGTATTTACTTCTTTTAGATCCTTAGTTTGGCACCCATATCCTTCTGATATGGCCCATCATTCATTAAACATTCCCTTACTTTCTGCAAAAACATGTTCTAGGCTCATTTATTTTCTCTTTTATTTGAGTCCATAGATTTCTTTTTTCTTTTCCAGATTCATTTCATACTTTTCTTGTCCCAGTCCTGGAAATTACAATTTCTTAAAGAAGCCCTAGTTTGTTTAGTGGAGGTAGATATTTAGAAACTAGAATCTAGGTGCTTAGTGCTCCCATTGCTACTGTGGTACCATTTCTTCCAGACCCTCTCAGTGAACTGAGCTAGGAAATAGATGTGTACATATGTATATAGAAATAGAAATATATATACGTATATATTATGTAAATACTCCCTCATATTCATTCTTAGCTATATCCGTATCTATCTGTGTGTACGTTTTTCATAAATACGCATGTTTGTGTGTGTGTGTGTGTATATAAATAAATATAAATGTAAATATAAATATAAATATATACTGGGGGTTCCTAAAAACTGTACACAATGGGACACTTTGGTCAACGTTGCTGAAGCAGTAGTTGGCCGTAATCACAAGTGTCTAGACACTGATGGTAACCACTTCGAGCACCTCTTGTAATTGCAGAAGTCAAACGTGACTTGTATTCATCTTTTGTTATCAGTATATATTGAGTATTACAATTGTAATAGTTTTCCTTTCTTAAAATGTGTATACATTTTTGCAACCTCTGTATGTGTATCTCTATACATCTCTATATATCATTTATATCTATATCTACATCTATATCATATTGATACCTCTAATTCCAGTTCAATACCTCAGGCTTCTCTCTTTTTTTTTCACCTTTGCCTGTTTGTAAGTATCTTCTTAGGCAGTAAGAAAATTGGTTCCTATTATCTTCAATAGATTGAACCACTTGCTTAGTTTGTTTATTTACTCAATCTCAATGTAACCAGTCCTCCAACCATAATAGTCACTTTCTCAACCTGACATCTCTGCTCCTCCCTGCCACAGCCTGTACCCTTTGCTGGCTTACTGATCTGTGCCTCAGAGAAGGAAAAAGAAGAAAAACAGAGAGAGAAATGATCGCAACACTTTTTAATCTTATTTCCTCATTCCGTTTGCTCACAGTATTTCTCACACCCTCCACCGTCCTAAAGGAGTGACATCCCAATCTGAAGCACACTAGCATTCATTAATATGGATTTCCTTGCACGCTTTGCAAAGTTATGGTCATCCAAGATAGTTGTACTTTTAAAAAAACATAAAGAAAAGCCAACAAAGTCCTGAATCCCTCTATATACCCATCCCCGACCGCCACAATCCCCCAAAATTTTGCATTTAAAGTCAAATATAACAGCTGTAAACAACAGAACAAGACTTCATTTTACTTTAAAATATTTAGAAAATAATGTAGTGCTAGAAAAACTTGACCTTGCCTACAAAGCTCTTCAACTTCCTTGGGAGTTAAGCGTATGATGGTAAATGCAGGCTTCTGCATTCACTCTTCAGACAAAGTCACAAGGGGTGTGTGTGTGTGTGTGTGTGTGTGTGTGTGTGTGTGTGTGCTGTTTTTCTGCTATCTGCATATTCTACTGTTTGAAAATTTCACAAAAATGCTGAAAAAGCATATTGTCAAGAAAAGACTGTGACATTGTTTTCTAAACTAGAAGAGATAGACCTTTTTCTCGAGAATAAAAAAGCCCCCTCTTTCATTGTGCAAATTCTCATCGAAAACTTTGACCTACAGCATGCTTTAACTCTAACAATTGTTGACCTGTAATATTTCCTTTTTTCACTGGGCACAGAACTTGATTACATTTCCCAGCCTCCCTTGTAGTTACACAAGGCCAAAGGAGTGTTGGGGAAGAGTGATGTACACCAACCACCTCCAAGCCTGGCCCATAAAAGCTTTGGTGCCATGCTCCCTGTTCTCTGTCTTTCCTTAAATGCTGACCAGATGCATAGCAACCAGTGTAGTACTCTCAAGCCTTATGGCAGAGCCACTAGATGAAAGAACCTGGTACCTACTTGGAGTAGAGCCCCTACTCTCCTACAGCCCAACCTGTGTAGGACTGGAAAGTGAGCGAGCAATGGACCTTGGTGACTGAGATTTGGTCTTATTTGTTATAATACTTAGCCTACTCTGATTAATCAAATCTCCAAAACAAACTGCCATATGGGTTCCTACTAGGAACAAATTACAAACAACATTCACTGATGGAGTGATTGCCTGAGCGGCAGTGTACAGCAAAGCTCGGGTGACTAAGCAAAACATTATTTTACTTCATGAGGGAAGATTCCTTCAATTTCAGCAATTAATGTTGCAATATATTTTAAGGCTCTCAAGTTTTGTAATCACAGTTCCAAACAAGGCATTCAGACATGCCCAACTTTAATGGCTGTTCTGGAGATTGTGATGTGAGACTCCAGTGGGAAAATGGAAAGTGAAAACAGTGGTGGTGACTTATGTGAGCCAGTATGTTAATTCATGGAGCTATGTTAGGTCTGGTCAATTAATGTTACTGTAAAATTTATCTTTGAGTGGCATTTGGGTTAGTATTCTTCCCTGCATGTCTAGTTTATTTGCAAGAGTGACTAAATAACAGGGAGGAATGAACTCAATATCACCGAGGCACTTCCTTTACTCAGGAAGAGATTCTAGCCGTGAAAGGTGGATTTATTTGCATTTGTACTACTGTCCAAGAAATGAGGAAAATGACCAAGACGTCAGCTCTCTGGATGCATGAGTCCTTTGTGCTGCTCTGCCCTGTTGGGATGCGCCTAGTTGCGTTTTAATCCCAGGTCCCTTTGCTTCTTGGAATAGGCCCTGGAGCATTCTCTGTGGAGGGCTCTTGATACTGGAAATTCCTTCTTTTGGTTGATCAAAGCTGGTGCGGCCTGACCCCACCCCAGGAAGTGGTGGCAGGCACATCTGTTCAGTCTGGCTTCCTGCCAACAGGGGATTTACTCTCCAGTGAGTGGGGGAGAAGGACTTTTATGTCGGGAGGGGATTTATTGTTGGCTGATGGGGTGTGGCGAGAATGAAGGGTGGGAACCACTTCAGCTCCCTGGCTGGATTGTCTGACTTTTTGTGTAGCAGGGTTTAATCTTTGTATGTGGGTTCCAAGACTTTTGTGAAGGGTAAGTGCTGAATCGTTGAACTTTAATGATAAACTGAGAAACTTGGGGGGAGTAAAGTATAGATTTGCAAAAGCAAGAAGATGAAAGTAAAGGTTTGCTGACTACACACAGTAAGACACTGTTTAGAACCAAACAACTGAAGATATAATTCTGACAGTCCTCTCTGGTTAGCTAGCATAGCCCCCAGATCAAGGGGAAGAAGGGAAATAGAGGCTGTGCCACTCTGTGTTCTAAAATTCTGGCATTCACTTAAGGGAAGTCACTGGATTGCTTTATATCTCAGTGTCTTCACAGCAATAATTGTAATAAAACTAAAATTACACATTGAATTCTTTATAACATTTCCTATTTTGTGAAATTGTTATATGAGTTCTGACAATTAAGTTCACCAACTTATCTAGAAAAAGTGCTACATACCTCATTGCTGAATATCACTACAGTCACCTTCGAAGTACTCCCCTTGGGAAGCTATGTTCCGATGCCAGTGCCTAGTCCATCCTTCAAAGCAATTTTGGAACTCTTTTTCTGGAATGGCCATCAGAGCTGTCGTCGTAGTACCCTTAATGTCCTGAATGTCATCAAAATGTCTCCCTTTCAATATTTCCTTTATCTTTGGGTAAGGACAGAAGTCACTGGGGGCCAGATCAGGTGAGTAGGGAGGGTGTTCCAATACAGTTATTTGTTTACTGGCTAAAAACTCCCTCCTAGACAGTGCTGTGTGAGCTGGTGCACTGTCATGATGCAAGAGCCAGGAATTGTTGGTGAAGAGTTCAGGTCGTTTTCGTCTAACTTTTTCACACAGCCTTTTCAGCACTTCCAAATAGTCAACTTGGTTAACTGTTTGTCCAGGTGGTACAAATTCATAATGAATAATCCCTCTGATATCAAAAAAGGTGAGCAACATTGTTTCATCAAGTTTGCGATCTTCAATGAATATTTAGAAAGGAGGAGTACGGCATTATGTGGTACTGGTCCAGGAATAGTCAATGCCTGGAGTACTCGGGTTATCTGATAAAACAATACCAGAGTATGGCCCGAGCACAACACTGTATCAAAGATTCAGTATATGAATAAGAAAAGAAATGTCATTTGCATTTTAGAAAAACCTTTACCTCTCTTGCCTCCATATTACTTTCTAAGACCACCAGGGCCAGAGATTTTTCCTAGATGTGAATCGTCTGCCCCCCTCATAGATTTTATCTAGCAAATATTTGTAGAGTAGCTTCTATGCCCACTCTGGGCCATATGATGAGATCTGTGCAAAAGAAATATCAATTGTAATACCTGCTCTCCATATAGCAGGAACTCCTATTTAAAGCTTCAATCTAAGAATCCAGGCATAGCCACAAACCATCTGCAAATCAGAAAAAGATCCTCTCTTAGGCAGACACAGTCATGGTTGTGTATTTGGTGAGTGTTGTGTGGACTCAGCCCTCAGTGGTCCTTCAGTCTTTGCCCTGCATGTCTTTGTGTGCTTTGGATTCCATCATATCTCATGGAGCTGGAGGATACATCTGTCAGGAATCTTAGTTGCATGAGGGACCAAAAAAACTTTGTGGTAAATAAATCATCCTAAAGAAAGAGCAACTGAAAGCAGACAACTGTATTACAAGAACAACATATCACAGTAGAATCATCTGGGAGATTCCTAAGGCAGCACGGTGTCTGTCCCTAGACTGTTGGCTATACCCTGTGAGTAGCCAACTGAAAGAGCTGTTTCAACAACAACAACAAAAGTTTGGTTGGGAGAACATTGGGAGAACAAAGGAGCTTTTCTCTGGGTCTTCCAGTTAGAATATAGAACAGAGCTAGGTGACGGTGTAGCTAGGTGACGGTGTGGTGTGTGGGGTGGCGTTAGCACCTCAGCAAGTTTGATCCAATAGCCCAAGAAGTTTCAGTACAGATCAGCTACAGAAGACAGAGGCTTGAAATGACATCAGAGTTGCTGAGTGACAACTTCTCTGGCATTTGATCAGTGAGACAGAATGGGAAACATCAACTCTATACATTGGCATGCATGCACTCATTGGAGAATTCCAGAAATACCTAGGAGAGGAGACTGAAGTCCTGAAATTAGGAGTTGAGGAAGAGTCATAGTAATATTATTTGTTGCTGTTATTGTGACTTATTTTTATCCCAATCCAGAATAGTAACATATGAATATGAAAGTATGAAGTAAGGATGCATACCACTCTAGGATAACTTTTCTTTACCACAGGGTGTGGAGCACAAGATGGTAAATGATCACAAAATGCAAGTAACCCTATTTGTACATATAATTGTGTTGGGTTTCACTTGTTAGGGATGATATGGAATACAGGTTGGTGACTTCTAATAATTAATAATTGGGAGTTCCTGGATAATACTCTTAAATTTCTATTTTAGTAAAGAGATGGATGGAGAGAAGGGGAGGAGAGGAAAAGGGAAGAGAGGACTGAGGAGGGGAAAAGAAGCAAGCAGTGTGTACAGTATGAGTGGGAGTGGAAGGAGTGTGAAGGGGAATATATCCTGAATCGGGAGCTGGGACTTCTGGGTCCTCCATCTCGTTTTGTTCCAGCTAGCAAAGTGGGGGTGGGAAAATCATTTCTTTTCTCTGAGCTTTGATTTTCTCATCTGTAAAATGAATGAGCTGAACTGACTGACTTTTAGATTTCCTCCTTGAGTCAGATACTCACATTTGTCTTTAAATACAACAATTGTTGAAAATGGAACTTTGCCTACAAACCCTGTGAACTTTGTGGTTTAGTCTAGAATGGTAGAACTGCAACACGATTACAATGTAAAAGAGTTAGCTTTCTGATGACAGCTTTTTGGTCAGTGACTGATTCAAGTTGAGGCTCTACAAATTCACATAAAGCAATATTTCTGCACCACTGAGTATACGTGTTTTATGGCTCCCACCTTTTTCCTTCCTCTTTTTCTTCCTACATGTCAAGTTTCTAGTTCCTTCTTGGTCACTGTATAAATGTGTAGGTCTTCTCCTAACTCTATCACATTGTCTGGGCATTTAGTCTGTGTGTGCACATCCTGCCAAAATAAGCTTGGTCATTTACCTCTGTTTATTTTCCCCTTCCAGACATCAGGTATTGTCTGCATTCCAGAGCCCACACAAAGTACTATCTCCCCAATCAAGGCTGCAGTGTCTCTGACTGTTGCTATGTTTGGTGGACTTGGAGTCAGACCAACAGGAGGCATCCATCAAACAGCAGCCAGTGGCATTTGACTTCTCTAAGAGTTTTCAAATTGTCTGCAACAGCAATTCAGATAACATTTTAAATAAACAATCTCATGAAAAAAAGGGGAGAGGCAAGAGGAAGGGACAGGAGGAAGGAAGAGGAGACACGAGAGAAGAGACCAAACTATAAGGGAAGGAATCCAAAGAAGACCTGACACCTAACCACATTTCTTTCCATCACATAAACGAAAGTGTTGACTTTTGAGGACATATCAATCCCCTTTTTGATTAAACTCCAATTTCAACATTAAAAAAGTTAATTTTAGGTTGATTCTCGTCTCTGACATTTTGGCTATAGTTCACAATACATCAGGTGACTTAAGGAATTTTAGGTTCTTTTTTTCAGAATCACCTTCTGCAAACAAGGTCCTGTTAATTTATCTCCCTAACTGAAGAATCATTGGTTCCTTGACCCCAGTAGACCTTTATAATTTTTAATGAAGCTGATTTTTTTTGGTCTGTTTCCAATGCTTTTCCACAGTAGCTAATCCATTTGCATATAGTTGGAAACAGTCTTAAGTGTCTCTATTCATTAAAATTCTAAAATTACTATTCCAGTAGCTAGAATTTCGCTTCAATTTTTTACAGAAACTATGTTGACTTACGATTCCACATACTTCTTAAACTAGATCCATGCCAAGTAAGCACCTGAAATGTTCTACAAATACTCTCATGCTCTTTGTATGAATGAATGAGGTGACTTATTTTATTCTCATTTGAAAGTTGTTGCAGGAAAAAATAGAAAAAGATTATGTGGTTTGAGGATCGATGGACCAATGTTTATACTGATGACAGGAGGAGGAAAATGTGATTAAATTAAGGCAAAAAAGCTTGACTTACAGTATTGAAAATATTAGTGATAGGGAGATAATACAATACTGTGTTCAGGTGATACAAATGTGGAATTGGCTTTCCCAGACATCTTTTGTGTTATGATAATAAGAGGTACACATAAAACTAATCTGAAAGATTTCGGAATGATTTGGCTTTCAATGAGGCTAGAGGGCAAAATTTAAGTGAGTTACTTACTACTGTATAAAATTATGAGCAAAATAGACCAGAAACAAGTGGATGCTGATGATGGTTTTCTGTTTCCATGAAAAATTAGTAAAGAAAGGAAAAGAAAAGATGAAACAAAACACTTTAAGTATCTACTACATGCCAGTCTTTTGTTTGGAAATTACCTCATTGAATCCTCATACAAACCTTCCTAAAGGAATTTCTATTAATTCCCATTTCACAGGTGAGGAAACAAACTGGGAGACATAATGTAACTGGTCCAAAATCATATAGGTACCTAGCAAATAGCATAGCCAAGATTTTAGCTGAGCTTAGCCTGACCTCAGAGACTGTTCTTTCCACAATGATCTCTTGTAATTGTTTTTGTATTTAATCATTCAGTCCATTCATTCATGTTCTACAGAAGTTACACAGGATTTGATCACCACTATACGTGCAATTTCATACTGTATGGTAGTTACCATTCTGAAATCATTCTAGCATTGAATATCGAACAATTCACCAGTGTTAAGATGCCATTGCCATTCTGCCTGAGCATGTATTATTTAAAAGAATGTTCTTTCATCTTAACCAAGGCATGCCTCATGTCTCACTTCCTTGCTACTGAGTTCAGACCACCTGAGTGTCCCTTCTCTACTCTTCTCTCTTTTATATGTATATTCCCAAATGTTTGTCCAAAGATGATTCTCTAAAATATTAAAGGACTACATGATATATAATATACAATATTATATAATATATATAACATATCATATATTATATAATAAAATATTAAAGGATTACATGATATA